>NW_027223755.1:70100164-72772664 GCF_028538775.1 Myotis yumanensis | reverse complement strand
GTAATATCAAGAAAATCTTTCCATTACATAATTTTCTGCAGCATCATTTTTAATGAGTGCATAGTTTTGCACATTATAGGTATATGATACAAAATTTATTTAAACCAAGCTCCTATTGTTGGATAGCTTGGTTGTTTCCAATTTTTCATAGTTACAAATTATTATGATAAATATCCTCATATATTAATCATTGTGCAACTAAGAATTGTTGTCTTTGTATTATTTTCTATAAGTTGAATTTTTGGGTAATGATGTCCCTTTTCAAGGCAGTTTCCCAATTTCATATTGACTTCTTGGGCCTAAGCCTACTTTCTTTTACATGATTGAATTAATTTATTTGGCAAACTTTCTACTTGTTTAATTTTCTTTAAGGCTTTTTGTTGGTAGACAATTTTTGTAGAAAATTGTATTAAATATTCGTACTGAAGAGACCAAATATTGATATTTGTTTCTTGGTAATTTTTTTATTCCTGTAGGCTGCATCAACTCATAGTTGTGGCTATTTGGCATTCACAGTGATGAAAAATATTGAAACTGCCAGCATGTGAAATTGAGGGGGTGGGTATTATATAAAGCTTATGGATTTTTAGGCTCTTGCAAATTGGAAATCTGGTAACACTGGGCCAGCATTCCTACATGGTAAGAATTAGTGGTAAAGGAGTAGTTACTTTAGATACACATGCCTTTTCCATTTCAGTATAGTTCTCACTCAGTCACTGCCATTAATTAGAATACAGATTGACACTTGGAGGTATTTGGGTTCACAATCCATGATTTGATAGGATAGAGCCTTTTAGAAAACTAATGTTAGTCATTTATAGGCAAACAGTGATTTATCATTCCAGACCATTGGCACAGGCTCTCTATATGTGGACATGGAAATTTTCCAGTGTCCATGCCTAGTATTCTGTTATGTCTCCTTCTGCTTCCTTCTCCAAGAAATTCTACACTCCCATTCGGTACCCTATCAGATTTATCCTTCCAAAAGGAAACTCTACTTTTTTGAGACACAGACCAGAGATCATCTCTATGCTTCAATAAACATGAGTCTTTCTAGGTAAACATTACCTCTAGAATTAAGCAAACATAATGTCTCTCCAATTTTTCAGGTCTCAGTTTTAAGGGTATATTGAAGATATAGGTCTCGCCCATCAGCCTTTTTAAAATGTATATTTTTATTGATTTTAGCGAGAAAGGGAGAGGGAGAGAGATAGAAACATCAATGATGAGAATAATTGATTGGTTGCCTTCTGCACGCCCCACACAGGGGATTGAGCCCACAACCCCAGAATGTGCCCTGACCTCCTGGTTCATAGGTTGATGCTCAACCAGCCCATCAGTCTTTAATTTATGACACAGTTCTGCTGGGACCAAATTATTAATGTGGGATATTCACTGTTTATGCCCCTGCCCTATGCTACCAGCCAAAGAAAATGCACTAATTACCAGATCAATTTCCCGATTCTTTTTCTTCCTACAAAAAGGGCTTCTTTTCTGCTCAGAAAGAGATAAGGCCAATCTAGATACTAAAGTGACACAGGAAAGAGACTGTGAGGAAAGGCGGAGAAAAGAGGATGCTCTGTTGAAAGAAGTTGTGGGGAATTGTGAGTTGAAATGCTCTAGTTTGGCAGGCAGAGTGTTAGAAGGAGAGTTAGGAGATGCAAGGGGGTTTTAATAAATACTTTTATGGTCTTCAATTTGGATCCTCTTAAAGGTTTTCAAGAAACATAAGTAAAGGTTTTGAGTTATTTTGAAATTACTGTCGGCTGTGGGATACTATCTCTTGACTGACTGCAACCCTGCTCTGAGACCAAGCTGTCTGCTCTAGGTTAACAAAGGCTACCCAGGCTTATGAATAGGTTTTTCTTGTTCCTATCCTTACGTTGTGCTATGATTATATTCATTGGCTGTTCATGAGACAGTGAGCACTGGACACCTGTTTAAACAGATTTGAGCTTGTTCCTTCTGGCCAAGAGCTTTGCTGTGTACCTTTCTTTAAAAAAAAATTCCAAAACCTAGACAATTGAGACATATATTTCTTTCTCCTTTCCTGTTTATATTTCTCATTCTATGGCTTTTCTGAGTCGGGGAGTCCCCATTAAAGGTCATAATGCTTCTGGCTCTAGGATTTGATTTCTTAAACACATCCCAGGTCAACTGGAGTGCTAGAGTTTATTACTTTTTAAAAACCAAACCCCTGCCAAGTGAAAGGAGAGAAGGGCATGTTTAGATGAAAGTGCCTGATGTTCAAATTCTGCAGTCTGTTGACATTTTATTGCTCAATGCAATTTTTCCTACCCTTCAGGGCATTTTGCTTAATGGTTTCCCAAGAACAGTATGAGGAGGCTTCAAAGCAAGCCTCAGGTTTTAGCAACAATGCTCTTATTCTAGTTTATATGAGTCACATGTCCAAAACCTTGTATAATTCTGAAGTTTTTCCTATAAACACTTATGCCCAGAAAATATGGTAAGCCATGTAAACTAGCCATCTTAGATATCACACAATAATATGGAAATAAACCAGATAATTCTAATGTAATATATTTTTGTGGGGGCTGTGAGAGGGGGGTGTACCTAAACGCGATTTATTTATTTATTTTTAACATATTTTTTTATTGTTGATAGTATTACAGATGTACTAAATTAATTCAAGGATCTCTCTCCCTAGTGATCTGATAGTGCCAGCTGTTGGTGTGATGCCTTAAACATTGAATGTTTACAAAGAAACCAAAAGATGATGTATAACCCCAAGAAGTCTGTTCTTTGTGAGTATTTATTCCATGGGTCAAAGTGAATATGAGCAACTTATTAGCTTTAAAGTGGTTCTCATATTTTTTTCTTCCCAAAAGTTTATTGTACTATACAGCTCATTTTTACAAATTACAGTTGTCGTAGCATATATAAATGTCACACACGTTCTGCTAAACAAAACATCTGACACAAGTTATATTTTGGACTTATGTTTGTTGTAAGATTGACTAAGAAAGATGAAAGTACATATTATGATCAAATTCAAAATATCAAAATCAATAGCCAAATTATATATTACTGTCATCATATTTAAAATTTTATTTTATTTTTCCCTCACATGGTTCTCATCTTATTGAACCACATACATACCAATGAAAATGCCTTTATGAGGGAGATATATTTTAGTACTATTATGGTTTAAATAATGAAGTGCCGATGCTTATACTCAAAAAGCTACCAATTCCTCACTTACTGTTCTCCATTTCCAGAGCTGACTCTTGCCTAGTCTTTCTATATTTTCACTGGATTGCAAATGGCCAACTGGGTCTGTCTGAGTAGAAGTGTGCCTGGGAAGGCAGGACCACAGAAACGGTAATTCTGAAGGAGGAAATGCCTGGCATGGACGGTGTACCAACCTAAAGAAGTACAGACAGGGATGATGGGATCTGATTCTCTGAGGTTTAACAAACAAAGTGTATGCTTTCCTCTGTCTGGAAGGGTGTACAAGTGCTACTTCCAGGAGTGCTGGGAGGCCGCAGGTCTCTCAGGTCGCTGCCCAGCACGCCGTGGTTTCCTTCTCCACGTGTTTATTACTGAAAGGCAGAGGAGCTCTCTTACCTTAAAATAAGGAGAGTTGCTAGAGTCATTTCATTGCCGATGGTTTCCAACAAGGTAATCCTCCAGGAACTAACATCAGCCCCGCCTGCAACAATTAGGAGACTGTGAGGTCTTCACTTGTGTTTAGGAAAATGTTAATACGTATCTGAAACTTCATCTGACAGCCAGTATCCAATACTCATTGCACAACAGAGGAAAATTTCAGCCCTGGTTTTTAATTTTCTTTTCTTCTGCGGGCTTAGGGATGGACCTCAATGTTATTTTAACTTAGTTTCCTCCAGGCGAGGAGATTTACTTAATTAGTTAGCCAATCAAGAAACCCTGTACTGAACATTTTGTATAGTGCAGGCTGGGCGCTCCGTAGGGTTTGTGGTGTGTCTGGAAAACAAAAGGGGTGTGGGAGGGGTGCTCAGCCTTTTAAACATGTCCAAGAGGGGCCTGAAAGATAGTCAAATAAAGCAACTTTTAAAAAAAGAATAGTTTATTGATTTTTAGGGAGAGAGGAAGGGGAAAGAAGAGAATCATCGATATGAGCACTCAACATCGGCCTCCTGCACGTCCCTTACCAAGCCCGCAACCTGGGCTCTGCCCTGACTGGGAATCGAACTGGCAACCTTCCGGTGCCTGGGATGTTTCCCAACCAATTGAGCCATACTGGCCAGGACTAACGTAACTCCTTGTGTCTACTGGGCCAAGGTAAATTCTAAAAAAAGAGTCCCAGAATTAGAGGTGTGATTTTTTTGTAGTCGTCAAAATCTGTGTGTGTGTGTGGGTGGGGGGTGGGGTGGGGGTGGGGGAATAGCTAGGAATTCACTGAGAATGCTATTCTTGTACAAAAAGCAGAAAGAAGGCCTTTCTTGCTCTTCTGATCGCTCTGAAATTTAAGGAAGAATGGCTTCCTGCTGGAGATTTATCATTACAATCCAGCCATTATTGGGAATGTGACTTCACAGGATTTTTCTAGCAGATGTGTGGACAGATCCAGATAAACCTGGAGGCTCACAGCCACAATGCCAGGACTTCATTCAGATGAGCCACAAAACCGTTCCTTTCTCCTTGAAGTCTTTACAAGTTTTGGAAATTGGCTGTGTACAATGAATCTGGCAGGTGGGCCAAAAGAGGCAACCACCGTCAATAACATAATGACTAGGAATTTCTCAATCTAACTTAATATTTATTCCCTGGTACCTGCTATTTACTGCCAATAGCAAGTTTGTGAAAATTTTAAGTATGTTTATTTTTATTTATTTATTTATTTTTTAAATATACTTTTTATTGATTTTTTTACAGAGAGGAAGGGAGAGAGATAGAGAGTTAGAAACATTGATGAGAGAGAAACATCGATCAGCTGCCTCCTGCACATCTCCCACTGGGGATGTGCCCGCAACCCAGGTACATGCCCTTGATCGGAATCGAACCTGAGACCTTTCAGTCCGCAGGCCGACGCTCTATCCACTGAGCCAAACTGGCTTTGGCATAAGTATGTTTATTTTTAAGAATCCATCTCTTTCAAGATAGATTAATGATAGATAACTTTAGTAATTTGCTTACATGTTGTTTGTGCTAAATTAACTTAAAAATGGAGAAAAATGACATAAAGAAGGAACCTAAGGTGACAGGGGGAAGTATGAGTTATTTACCTATGAACAGCAAAGCTTTTTTTTTTAAAAAAACATATTCTATTGATTTTAGAGAAGAAGAGAGAGGGAACAAGAGATAGAAACATCAATGCTGAGAGAGAATCATTGATTGGCTGCCTCCTGCATGCTCCCTACTGGGGATCGAGCCCGCAACTTGGGCATGTGCCCTTGACTAGAATGAAACCTGGAATCATACCTGGAACCCTTCAGTCCACAGACCAATGCTCTATCCATTGATCTAAACTGGCTAGGGCCAACAAAGCTTTTTGAGTAGGGGACAACAAATGCAAAGAAAAACTGGGAAAGCTTAATGTAAAAATGGAAGCTCTCTTCCATCTTTTATTGATCATTCTTTTCTTTCAACTCAGATAACACTTACCCATGTTGTAGGATGAGTTTTCCTTGATCACTATCATCTCTCCCTGCTGGGCTGGCCCCTCTTTCTCTCCCACTAAGCCAAAACCTAGTCCTTAAGCCTGGAACTTATGGGACATAAGGAAACAGATTATGGCTTTTTGTGATATAACTCAAGTTGGGGAAGAAAATAAAGACTCAGCGTAAGTTACAGGCAACATACATACCAGCACTAAGTTCATCTTAGCCAGGAGGACAAAAGGCCTGTACCACCTGTTGCGGCCAAAGGTAAACTGAGTGGGGGCGGGGGTGGGGGGTGAAAGGATTAAGGAAAGACAGATAAGAGAATGAAAGCTGGGTCTGCTCCCTGATGAGGAGACAACGCCAGCGCCCACAAGCAGATGCCACGAGGCAAAGTAGGGGCGTGATCACATTGTTTACAGCATTCTCGTGAGTTTCAACCTCACTTAACTACATGCACCCGAACTCTATCACAAGGCACGTGGTGTTACGTGTTCGGACCATAGGTTCAAGCTTACAACCACAGCCGTTGGCTATAATTGTGCTGGGGTGGGGGGGGGGGGGGGCTGCCCTCCAGCTGGGACTTGCACGTGGCAATGAGAGGACCCTGTCCTTTCATTAGTCCGAGGCTTGAACCTGGCCAAAACACCGTAACCGCGCCCCACACCACCTCCATGCCTAGGACCCTAAGCACCATCCTCACTCCACCCCCCACCACACCTAGCAAGGGGAGGAGAGAAAGGAGAGAGAAAAGGATAGACCATGCTGAGTGTTTAACTCAACAGGTGGTTGAACCTTGAATAGGGTGGGAGAATAAAAGGAAGAGGGCATGAGGAGGAAGGTCAAGGGTGTGTCAGTTAAGGCCATCTAAATAGCCACCATCAAAATGGGATAGACGTGCAAGGGACTTATTGAGGGACATGCCTATGAAGGGCAAAAGGGGAGGGACATGAGTAGGCTAGAGAGCCTTCAGACAGTGAGGCAGGGCTGACACCCGGGAAGGGAGAGGGGGAAGGAGGAATTGGGCAAATTTTGGAGCAAGCTTTGGCCAGGTTAAGGGGAGTCCCAGGCCACAGGTGTCCCTTAGAAGAGGACCCTGGGAGGATATACCCTGGCTCTAATACCTCTGCTGTGCTCAGTACCTGGCTAAGAAAATTCAGGGGAAGCATGGCCTTGGGGTGACTGCCACAGCAGAGCTGAAGGTGCTCCTCACAGCAGGATTTTGAAGAGAGTTCAGCAGGGTGAACTTCACAGCCAAGGAGTAACACAGGGTGCTGGCACAGGAGTTGGAAGGCCCTGAGAGTCTAGGACTAAGGCGCTGGGTCTGGGTTAGAGCAAGAAGACAAGTTAAATAACATAGAGAACTCACTTTGGTATCTCTGCCCTCTTGTCTGTGGTTTGGAAAATACTGCTTGATCAAGTTAAGAACTGAATCAGCATTTTCCAAAATGCTCTGAATGGGACAAACTACCAGGAAGGCCATTTGGCTGTGGATATGTAGTGTTCAGAGCTGTGATTCTCATTTTGACACCATCTCATTACATGGGGCATAGGCAGCCAATCACTGTATCTAAGTGCTCTGTTTGTCTGCCTCCATTAAATGGGAACCTTACAGGGTCCCTGCCTGGCCTCAGCCAAACCAAAAGTGATTTCTCTCTCCTTCAACAACGCCCCTCCCTGAGCCCCCACCTCATATTGCCCCTTGTCTTGCACCTTACATGTGTGTGCATATGATTTCTACCGTTTTCAAAAGACAACGAATAACTTAAAGGCAACAGTTGTCTTACACTTTAAATCAGCGTTGCCTTGTACATACAATTGGTGTAGGTTTCAACACCAGTTAAATAGAATGGGCAGGATTGAGCAGGTAGGGGGGTAAGGTGAGAAGAAATGATGGGAATATTTATTTCCATCTACTTATTTTCAAAAGGTCTAGGGGTGGCTTATAATAGAAGACACAGATGTGCACCTTAAAAAAGGATAATGAAGTCAGAACAAAGAAAGGGGGTGGATTTGAGTGAGAGTGGCATACTGAAGAAAATGAAGCTAAGGATTGCTACCGAGATTGAATGCAAACTTTGCTTTTGACCTTTTCCCAGCAGGCGAGACCAAAAGGAAAACACAAGTATATAAGGTTCTTATTAGCTAATAAAAAGAACATGCCAGTTTTTCTATAGGAGTAGATTTTTTCCCCTAGCACTAAGTCTAAGAAGCATTTATTTTATGACCCCTTATAGAGCCATTGGCTTCTTAAACATATGATGGTTTCAATAAGTTTCATAAAAAATATATAGAAACTTTTTTCTATGTGGCTATTTCTTATATTGATTTTTGATAAATGCCATAGTTCAGAGAAGACATTTCTTTGGGGACGCAGAATGCTGTTCAGTCATCAGCAATGAAATGAGGGTGATGGATTACATCTGGGCCTATAGCCTATGGAAGGATCCTGGGAGCAGTATGTTACAATAATAATGACCATAGGCTACTGCATTAAGTACCAGTTTGACATTAGCAAACAAATGAAGTTATATTCAAACAGAACATATTGGCTGCATTTCCTTGAAATTTGGCTAAATAGTTCTGCACTGACACATTTTGATTTGACACTGGGCCTTCATCATAATAGAAAAGTCTAAATTCCATACAAAATCGACTCTAGTTATGTTGAGAAATCAGGCTGGAGGATGTGAAAAGTGTTCTTCCCATTTACAAATCAGTTTAAGCACCGAAAGCAATTGCACAAGTTTCTTTTTGCACTCTGAGATTCTTCAGGACCTGAACATGCTTATACGTTGCCACAGACTGGGTACCCTGGCAAGCAGACTCTGACCTTGAGATTAGTGCTCAGGAATCAACACCTATGGAAGCGAAGGGGAGGGACCAGGGTAAGGCAGAGGAAGAAGCTGGCCACACCCATGGAAAGCTTTTGGAGTTGTTTCAAGCTGGGTGAAGGGCTGGGCCTGCATAGCCCCACGCTGACCAGTCACTGGATACAGGCTGCCTTGGGAAGAGATGTGCTCTTGGGCAACGAGAGTGTCTTTGGCCAAAGGCCATTCCCTGAGGGCCAACACCTGAGGGCTCTGGGCAGCAGCAGTGCCAGCAGCTGGGGGAATAAATCCTTTGTTTCTGAAAGGTGCATGCATCACAATGTATTATAGAATTTTGTATGCACTGTTTACTACACTAGCAAAACATACTTTAACCCTGAAGAACAGCCAAATATCCCCTAGACCAGTGGTTGGCAAACCGCGGCTCGCGAGCCACATGCGGCTCTTTGGCCCCTTGAGCGTGGCTCTTCCACAAAATACCACATGCGGGTGCGCACGTACAGTGCGATTGAAACTTCGTGGCCCATGCCCAGAAGTCGGTTTTCGGCCTGGGCGAGTCTATTTTGAAGAAGTGGCATCAGAAGAAGTGGGGGGTGTCGGTGGGTCGGGCGAGGGGAGCCGCACACAGGCGGGCCTCGGGATACGCAGCGCGGGGGAGGTACATTGTTTTGAGGTACGTTCACTGAGTTTGACTCCTTCCAACTCTCCCATCCACACTTGTCTATCTGAAATGAGCATACAAGACGAGTGTGGATGGGAGAGTTGGAAGGGGTCGACCTCAGCGAACGTACCTCAATCAGATTGAGGATGTTTTCAGCCAAGGCCAGCTTAGGAGTACCCTAATTAAGTTAATAACAATGTACTTACCTATATAGTTTAAGTTTAAAAAATTTGGCTCTCAAAAGAAATTTCAATCGTTGTACTGTTGATATTTGGCTCTGTTGACTAATGAGTTTGCCGACCACTGCCCGAGACTGAATGGTGGATAGAATAAAATTTGTGAAATGTTGCTTTATTCTAATAACCTGGATGTATACTCTTTACTCTGTATGATGAAAACATCAATTAGATTTTACATTTAGCTACTCCTGCCAGAAGCCAGAACGTCAGTGACTTAGTCAGTGAAAAGAGCTCATTTTACTCACGTAAATAACAAGCAGGACAGTCCAGGGCTTATGCAGCTGCTCCCGGTACGAAGTTCTTTCTCCTCCTGTCTCTTGCTTTTTGGGCTTGGTTACTTTTGTTCTCATGGCTGCAAGGAGTGCTGCTCCACCCATGGTGAAGTGGCAGGGGTGAAAGATAAGGGCCAGGCAAGTTTCCTGCTTCACAAAGTTTTCTAAAGCATCACTGATCTCTACTGACTTTTCATTAGCTAGAGCCGGGTCACATGACCATTCCTAATCAAGGGCACCTGGGGAAGTAATTTTACCTGAGAACATTTAGCGGACGCCTCTGATTAGGAAGAAAGGGAGGAAGGATATTGAGAAGGCAACTAGCACTGCCTACCACCAGTAATAGAATTTAAATTCTTCCTTCTTTGTTCCTAATTGACTGGACAACTGCAAGAACAAATTCCATAGAAAGAAAAGATAAACATGATTATAAAATATAGATATAAATATGAGCGCAACACCACAACAGATTGTTTTACTTTGCAAATGTATCCTGTTTAACGCAGGTTTTCCTCATTTCATCAAAATCACTATGCATGTATTACCAGAGATTTACGGTTGCATTTCTGCTGCTTGGGACATAGCTCTGCACATTGTAGGGATTCAGTGTGTGTGTGTGTGTGTGTGTGTGCGCGCGTGTGCATGTGTGAGTGCGCGTGTGTGTGCATAAACGGAGGGATGTATTAGTATACAATACAGCACTGTACTGTGTAATGAGGTCATGATCTATATCATGTATCTTGCTGGCATATTATGGGGAGCCCCTGCAGCGGTGATTGGGGGGATGGGTTTTAGCTTTTGCTTTGGTGTGCTTTTGTCTTGGTTATGCCACTGCCAGATGGGTTACTTTCTGTTAATTTCACTTTTATAAACATAGATTTTAGGAAATTTAGAGAAAAACCAGCGGAAAAGCTAGCCTCATTATGATTAACCATAGAAGTGCAATGACCCCATCCTTTATTTAAAAAAAAATTATTGCTCTGTCTTCTACCTATCTCATCCAGAAAATGTCTCTTTCAATAATTATTATCTTTAAATATGATTTTCTACATATGAAGTAATAGTATTGAATTGATTTTCACTCTATAGCCACATTAAATATGAGTGTCATATCTCTAGTGACACTTCCCTAAAACGCACAATAGTCTCTTCTCCATGCCCTGTCCCAGGTTTAGGGGCACACCATTCTCCCCTCTCCTTGAGGATGGATCCTTTTTACCAAACTGTCTTCTCAAATATTTTCTCAATAGACAGCTCACGGCATCATGAACACGTTAAGCACCCAGCCTGTTTTGTCTTCTGGACGGAAAGTATAGTGTCAGTCACCGGTGTTAAATTAAAAAACAGAGATGCAGGTGAATGCCCGGAGATTCTGCCTTTCTAACATGCTCACAGCTGATGTCAATGCCGACAGTGCCTGAGTGCACTGAGTAGCAAGACATTGGATTTCAAACTTGGCTGCATATTGGAATCTTGGGGAAGTTTTTATAAATGCAGATACTTGGGTTCCCCCCAAAGAGCAGGATTTATTTGTTATAGGGTTCAGTTTGGGCATCAGGTTTTTAAGAGCTCCCCCAGGTGATCTTAATGTGCAGCAAAGTTTGAGAACCACTGTAAACACCAGTTAGAATAGTTTTCCCCCCACTATCCCTCCACATGCAGTTTGGTAGCCTTATTTATCCTTATATGCCCCACTATGGTTGGTACCTAGGTCTGGGGCTTTTCTATCCAAGGAGAGCCTGCATTCTTGGTATGGGCTCGATAGGAGTCTGTTGAATATATCAGCATATAGAAAGATGCTTGTTCTACTTACAGGCTCTGGGAAGGCGGAGAGGTGATTTGCTTTTCATTGTAAATATGCGTCTAGCTCTAACCTGTTTGGTTCAGTGGATAGAGCGTCCCAGGTTTGATTCCGGTCAAGGGCATGTACCTTGGTTGCAGGCATATCCTCAGTAGGGGGTGTGCAGGAGGCAGCTGATCGATGTTTCTCTCTCATCGATGTTTCTAACTCTCTATCCCTCTCTCTTCCTCTCTGTAAAAAAATTCAATAAAATATATATTTTTTAAAAAACATGGGTCCAGCACATTTCTATTTACTGCAATTCCTTTGCCAGCTTCTTACAAGGATGAGCTTATATAAAGGGTTTAGAGACCTTGGGAACTGAGGGCAGAGAAGAGAGAGGGGAGAAGGGAGGGGAGATAATAGCAAATATGAAGGGAGGAGAGAATAAGGGAAGGTAGGGGAGAGGGAAAGAGAGAAAAGGGGTAGAAGAAGAAAAATTGGGAAGAAATAAGAAGGAAAAAAGGATGGATATAAGGGTATTGAAAAAATTGTTAGATAATTACCATCCTCTGCAAGAGGTGACACAAAGATCAACACACTTATGGTCTCATAGGAAACAGGAAACATTATAGAAAACTGTACAATAGTAAAAGAGTAAAGGAAAATAATACCTGAGATAACACAGAACATAAAGACAAACCTATCAACAAATGAGAGTTATAGGCAATAGACAGAATGAACATTATTTATTTGGGGAGAAATGGTAATAACCCTGTTGAAACGAATTCCTTATCTTTACTTTGCTTTATCAACTTAAAATTAAGCATAAAGGTGGCATCTGAAGAAATAACATTTAACCTAATTTATATCAGGGAGTCTTTCAGAGAATGATTTCAATATTTATTTTGTAGTTATTTCCTCTAGCCTGGACCATCTAGGATGTTGCTTATGAATATCCACTTGGAGGAAAAACACCACAATTCTTAAAATTTATTTGAAGATACGCTTTGATGGTTTGTCCCCGCTCCCATCTCTGTGCTGTACATTTAGAACATTCTTATAAGGATTGGCGTCTTGATACTAAATGTTTTATGAGACTAAATAATTGGAACTCAATCCACCCAAAGTGGCGAAGGTTTGGTTTCTCGTTATCGTTCCCAAGAAACAGCCTTCATTTGATGTGTTGAACTTTGGCAATACAAGTCCCTTTAGTGACATAAAAGAAGCCAGTCTTTAAAAGATGCTGACAGATGTTGTGATAGTTTTTTTTTACAATGGAGCTGTTTCCTGCTCCACTGCATGTAATTAGACATGCAGACAGAGCTTCCCCCAACTTACTGCCCCAAAGGGAGGGGTTGGGGCCGGCACCGCAAAGCTCTCCTTACTAAAAGGAAACGCTTTTAACATGTGAATGTCTTGATTTCTATAAAGAAATGTTTTCGTTTTTTAAAATTCTGTATAAAACTAGGTTTACGGTAAAGAAAATATCATTTCTATGAAGTTCAAGCAAACAATGTATCCCCTTCATAAGGAACTTGGATGGTAAGGGTATTTTCCGCAGAAGCTTTAAGGACCTACCTTTTTAGTGTCCTAGCAGCAGCATCCAGCACTCGGTGCATTGTCTTGCAGTCTGGCTCATCGGAATCTGCTCAACTTCCCTCTTTTACCTTTTACAAATTCTTTGCTTTTCTTTGCTTATTACTGCGGTGTTTTAAATGATAGTGTTAATCGTCAAATTGACAGAGTTTTCTAAGTTGAGGTGGTATCTCTCTCTTTCAAACTCTAGAGATTCTCTTTGCTATATTTAATTGGGAACTCTGTGTCTGGCTTATAAAATCTGCAGGATACCCAGCCCAACGTCAACATTCAAGTTTAAAAACACAGTCTAAGAACAAAACTGGGGCCTCTGGGGGAGACAGCACTCTCAGGGTGTCCTTCCTTTGCGGACCCCCTTCTAGAGCTAAGTCCCTAAGGTTGGCCCTTGTGTGATCCCAGCGTCACCTCCTCTGTACCAAGCAGAAAACACAGGAATCTAAATTCCATGTGTGCTTGCCATATATTCTCTATTAGAGGCTCAAGCACTAGAACAGAGCAGTGAAATCGGAGGAAGCAATCAAAGGGGGCACAGGAGGCCAAGGGGCCCAAATCAGAACAGGGCATCTCATTTGACAAAAAGACAATGTGAGAAACGCACAACCACACATGGAACCAGGTTCCAACAACAGAAACTCACAGGACAAGAACACAGCAAGTGGGCCGACATTTATAGACATGCTGCTCTGTAAGCTGGAAGGAACCTACCTTCTAGATGTGTATGTAGTCCAGGCTTGCCCTTTCCCAGGTTTACCAAGGAGGCAGTATCTTCTACCCAAGACCAAAGAATTGTCCACAAGTAGAGCCAACACCACAACTCCTGCTTCCTGTGTCCTAGTCCTGTGGGCAATGTACCAAGGAGATAGCATCGTGCTGGACAGATGGGTAAAGTGTAATGGAGATGGTGAGAAAATGTGTACCAAAGCCAATTCTTCCATTTACCTTGGACACAGGACTTAAACTTTCTTAAGTTTAATGTTCTAGTTTATAAAATGGGAGTAATGTCTGCACGCAAGTGAGGTTGGTGCATAAAAGACACTTAAATATTAGCTCCTTCTTCCTACCTCATTGCATCTCAAGTTTTTCAGATGGCCCACATATGCAAAATGACCTCTTAATTTGGTCCCTTGCATTATTTTGTCCGCAGGATACAGAATGCTCCACATTTGACTGCAGTGACATTGCTAGTAACTGTTTATTCATGGCATACCCTGCTCCTTCCTACTGGTAAGAATATATTGCACACTAATACTAAAATCTGACAGGGCTTCTTGTAGGCAGGCTCTGCCAACACTTTGCAAATAAAACTTTTGAAGTTTCAACAGAAATATATTTTTACGTGATAGGATGAAATCTCATGGAACTTACTGCTTCTATCCATGAACTGAAAAAGCAACATCAATAGGGCTGTTATAAACTCAGGCTCCACGCTGTCTCCTAAAGGGATTAGACTGGCTTCATAATGTGCGAGAGGCAGAAAAAGAAAGCGACCCAAGAAGGGGCTAAATCCTCAGTTGTCATTAGTATTTTCTCATGTCAACGCTGCGATTTGAACAGACAGAGGAATTGACTTATTTTATATACTTGTCTGATCCTTTAGTACTTAATGAAAACTAGAATGTTTTATTTGATCCCTGTGGGAACACAGCTAAACTGGGCAGTTTGTTCCTGAAATAAAATAGCAGCAATCAAAATACTCTCAGAGTCCCTTAGAAATCAGATCAGAGATTTATTAGAAAGTAGGTGTCCCCAGCTTATAGGTGGCTGTTAACATTGTTTTACTTCCTTTACACAAAAAGTAGAAATGCCAGAAAAACGTTCTTGACAGAAAACAATACCACTGGCCTGGTCTCACTGAGATGCCGAGCCCAAACTGCCCATATTATGGAGAAAGGGAAGTTCAATCAACATTAGCAAACACTCATGCAATTGATGAAATACAAAACGGCGTCAGTGGCTTGGTGAATGTCTCTTTAAAAACAAGTTATATATACAAATATCACCCCCCAAAATGTGTCTTCTATAGGCGACCACTATAGATTTAAGGCATCCTGATACTCTGTTCTGCTGCTGGCGAGGCATTGTTCCCATGGTTCTATTTCCACAGAGGAGAGTCCAGTTTCCAATGGTGTCCAGAGGGCAGCGATGGTAAAAAAGTGATTTACAAGAAGAGTTCTTTTGGCTCTGGCTCAGCAATGTGCTTTATGCTGTAGGATTTCTTCATTCTCCTATTGATGTCATTATGCCTAAGCCGAAGAGAAACCACGAGGCCAAAATTAGATAAAACGACGGTCAAGTTACAAGACAATACCACTAACCAATTCACCAAAAATGGAAGTTATCCTCACACAAACCACACTGAAGAACACTTCATTCTAGTAGGCAAATTATTCTCTTTTCATATAAACCACTCTTTGAAAAATAAGTAAAAAACATGTCATAACACACGGAGTGAACACTTTTAAATTCTCAATTCCAACTGCTGATTGGAATCCAGGTGAAATTCTATAGTCAAGTGAATTTTATCACAAACAAAATTGAAAGTATGTATAATACTGCTAATTTAGTGGAAACATGAAATATTTATGTTTTATTTACATGGGTTCACTGGTGACACCTTTTATTCTCCAATAAGCTTAATAGCTTCTTGTTGTTGTGGTTAATCCTCACCTGAGGATATTTTCCATTCATTTTTAGAGAGAGTGGAAGGGACAGGGAGAGACAGTGAGAGAGAAACATCGATGTGACAAAGACACATTGATTGGTTGCCTCCAGCAGGTGCCCCAGCCAGCCAGGATGAAGTCTGCAACCCAGGTGCATGCCCTTGATTGGAATCAAACTCACAACCCTTCAGATTATGGGCTGACGCTCTATCCACTGAGCAAACTGGCTAGGGCAATTTGAAGTTATTAATCATTTAAAGAAGATGCTTTTTCTGTGGGTGGGTGCTTACTGAGTAGTATATGTTAGAAGAACACAACTAGGTAAATCTATAGGGAAAAGAAGAAACTAGGGAACAATAATGCTGTTTTCCCCTCAATACTTGATACCTAGTAAGTCTGTGCAAAGAAGTACCAGCTGAACACTTGGAACAGTTTTGTTTTTTTACGTGAATTGCCCTCTGGGTAGATGCATTCATTTTCATGGGATATTAGTCCCATCCTCAGGATAAAAATCTCCCAGAAAGGAGTGATCTCTTGAGAGCCAGAAAGCCTCCATATTACCAATTCCTCCTTGTTGCTACATCAGACAAAAACAAACTCTCTCTGGTAATAATGGTCCTTGCTAACAAGAGGACATAATTGGATGGAGAACCCCAACTGTGGCTTATAGTCTCAAAAACATGTATTATTATTATTTTTTTTATCCTCACGCAAGGCTATTTTTCCATTGATTTTTAGAGAGAGTGGAAGAGCAAAGGAAATACAGAGAGAAATATTGATGTGAGAGAAACATCAATTGGTTGCCTCCTGCATGAACCCTGACCAGGGCCCAGGCCGGGGAGGAGCCTGCAAATGAGGTACAGGACCTGGACCGGAATCAAACCCAGGACCCTTCAGTCTGCAGGCCAACACTCTATCCACTGAGCCAGACCTGCTAGGGCATATTCTTAGTGCTTTAATAAGTACTTGATTATTGTCACAATATGAAAGATGTAATTCTTAATTTTATGTATTCCTCTGAATAGAACTACAGAGAGTTGTCCATGGGTAAGAAAGGGAGAAGGAAAAACCCAGCTGGTTGAAAGATATTCTAAGAACTTCCAACTAAACATGGTGAATTAAATACACATTTTCTTACAAAACAAAGGTACATTAAAAAAGGAAAGACATAAAAAAAGGCATAAACCTAAATGAATAAAGGTAATGGGAGAGGAGATGACATCAAACAAAAATGCCAATAATATTTCAGAAACAGGAAGGAGAATAGACAGGTGTAGTATTTCTGCTTTAATATAAGAGACACTGTGGTCAAAAACACTAAAAAGAACACTTTCTGCAGGACAAATTGAGAATGATTAGAGCTGAATATACACCCAGAAAAATGTTAATTTGAGGCATTTATCTGAATAATATCAGGCTAATTCAAGCATCTCTGAAGCCTTCAATTACTCAGTCCTTAATTACCAGTATTCTAAAGAACAAAAGTATTTCAGTAATTCTAGCATGAATTATTCAGATAATTTGCTGGTCCTTGATTTCATTTTTGGATATAAAATCACATTCTCAGTGCCCAAAATTGGAAAGAAGAAAAGGGCTTGAATTTAAATCACAGTTTTTCATGTACTTGAATTTGCTGACTACATGTTCCATAGCCCAGACAGCAACTTAGAGGGTTAGTCTTACATGGTCCACGGGCATGCATTACATTTCCACTGATAACCAAAATAAGGGGACCGTTGCTACTTTTGTGGCCCCCTTCCAAGCTTTAGTGAGAGAGCATATCTACAAATTCCAGCTACTAAAAAATGGGGTTCTGGTTCAAAGAATGAAAACCCAAGTACCCAAACCAACACTCCCTGTTGGTAGGTGGACTTGCAATCAGAAGGCCTAGCTTTAAACAGAGCACACCACTCTTTCCATGAGATGACAGCCTCAGTCCTTCTGTTTTACTCCGCTTTTGCCCTCTTCTTCCATTTCTTCCCACTAGCTCGCCCTCTCTCCAAATATGTATGAAGTTCCTAGCATGTGCCAGCCACCATGCTGGACACTTGGAATACATCTGGGGATGTGATAGTGCCATCAGGGTCACTGTTCTCATGAAATTCTTAGACCTTTCATGGAAGTCACCACGTTTTAATGGTATCCTCTTTTAATTCTCTCTTGATTGTGATCTCGCTGAATGAAGGGACCATGCCTTACTGTGGCACAGCAAAATGCATGGCTTAGAGCTGACGATGTTGTTGAAATGAGTGCGCTGGCAACTCAGTAACATCCCGTATCTGCACTGATCTCTGCGTGGGAAGGAAAATCCCAAGTGACTGTGGTTGGAGCAGGGATGCTTGGTGGAGGTATTGGACAGTGCTGAGTAAAGTCTCTGTCTGGCACTTTTAAACCTCATGTAACTTGCTGATTCTTTAAAACTCCAGCCTTAAGAGAGTTTACAGACAGGCACTGCTCTCTCAGTGTGCAAGGATGTCCTAGCTGTGGCAGACATGGTACCGTGAGGACTCATTCTAGAACGTGTCCCTTTTGGAGTTACACAGTTCAAAACCGGACCCTGGGGGAGTGAGGCAAGGAGAGTGGAGTTGGGTGAAGGGAGTTTTGTTCTTAAGTCGTGTGCCTACACTGAAACCAGGATTAGCATGCTGGAAGAAATGTATTTCCAGTGGGATGATTTCAGTTTCCAAGGCAGGTCTCCCCCTGCCCTCCTACCTATAGTTCATGAGTGTTCCGCATGTTCATTCCTTGCCTTCCGAAGGCAGTGCTTTAAAACAGAACATAGGATCTTCATTGTAATAGCTTTATTTTCTTTTTCCTATGTCTCAACTCATCCTACTTTTATATGAAACTCACTGCCTTTCTGTGTCGGAATATGCTTTCTCCTTTTCCCAGGGGGCGCAAGGAGCTTATGAAAAGAAGCTGCATTTGTGAATCATGCTCTCATCAATCGTGAGAGCTCTGGCAGCTTTCGGAAAGCGTCTGCTACATTGTGCTTGGATGCTGGAAAGATCCAGTCATTTTAACCATTCCGCATAACATGGACATTTCTCTCTACGCAGAATATCCTACTGGGCAACAGCCAACGGCAATGTACAGCTGTGGCTCCTTTCAGAGGAGATCCTGTCAATTAATGGAGTCTGGAGGAATGGTTCAAGATTGGGCTCTCCTTCCTTCCTCCAAGTCATATGGACAAAGCTTCAGTGGGAAATGCAGGTTTTCTCTTGGAATCAAATTTGAACCCTAGGGAGGCAGAGATGGGGGTGGGAGGGACAAGAGTTGTGCAGGGAACACAGAACACTGGGGAACTTGGGGAGGTGTAGAAAGGAAGGAGGCCAGATAGGCTCTGGGGTGGGGGGGGTGGGGGTGGGGTTCTGGAGCAAAGATGATTGATCACCTCAAGTCAGGAATTAACTCCTGACTGCCTGGCTCTGGACCCAGAGCTAGTATATTAGAAATGAAAAACACACACAAATACTTCAGATGAAGCTTAGAATTCAAAACTATAGTTTTTTTTAGCAGAAAGTCTAATGTCTGTACGTGTTACAAAATACCCTTTTAGTAACAGCACTTTAACAAACTTTCCTAAATGGTTACATTGGGAAGATTCTGTCTGCTTTCCCGGGTGCGCTCTAGAACTATGCAATCAACACATACTCAGAGAGCCTAGAAACGTACCCATGGCTACTTATAGAATCATCCCCGACAAGGATCCTTAAAAAGCATACGGGTTAAAAATAAATACTTCCAGGTCAAACACTTAAGGAAAGATTAAAATGTGGTCACTGTATTATATCCAGAGACATTATGGCAAAGATGCACTTGCTCAGTAGGATCAGGGATTCCTTTCTGGGCCGAATGCGTGTTTCCATCGGGATCTGGAAATGCTGCTCAGTGGGGCTGAGGGTCAGGTTTCAGCCAGGGCCTCACCTCTACATTCCCAGTGTCTTCGACATCTCTGCTCATTTTGCTGTTTAGAATGATATTCTGATAACAAGGACAGAAGTGTGTGTGTGTGTGTGTGTGTGTGTGTATGCCCATGCTTGCCAACTGGTGGGGGTGGGCACCCTGAACTCATCTCCTGTTGGGCACAGCAGACGACCACTGCCACACACACTCGTTATCTCAGGCCAAACATATCACTCTGTTTGGTGTGGTTGCTGAACGACCTTGATATTTGATGCCAGCTCTTGGCTCTACATGTGTAATTCTGAGTATGGCTAATTCCTTCATAGGAAAATCCACACGCATGGTGTTTATTGCTTACTGTCTTAAAGGAGAGTATATTCTCAGGTTGGTCCTAGGATCAGGAGTCTCCTGATGTTCACCCCTCAGGGCACAGTGCCACCATGGTCAGAGACAGTGTGACTGGTAGTGGTCAAGGGTTAATGCCCTCTGCCCATTCGTAACTGGAACCAATACTCATTTCATTTGCTACAGATCTCAGATAGACTTAAACTCTGGGAAATGGATGGCTTATTGACATTTTAAGACAAGTAATTGCAAACATTCCCTTGGAGTTGTAATAACTCAAAACCAATTTGTCCTTTGTAATAAAAAGTAGAGATAAATCTGACTGTTATAAACAAAGTCATCCTCTGCAGTTGAAACACACTGGGAAAGCTGTTCAAAGTAAT
The DNA here is from genome assembly GCF_028538775.1 of Myotis yumanensis. Lineage (NCBI taxonomy): Eukaryota > Metazoa > Chordata > Mammalia > Chiroptera > Vespertilionidae > Myotis > Myotis yumanensis. The sequence goes on along the minus strand of NW_027223755.1, from coordinate 72,752,385 downwards.
AGAGTTGAATCTAATTTTAAAAGGCACTGAAAAGAAATTTAGATTCTTTCTATCAAGCTGTGACCAATTTAGAAAAATAAATAGCAAACAGAACCCCCTCACAGCGCTGACATTTTTTAAAATGTTGCATTTATTGCTCCTATTTTTTTATTTACCAGGAAAAATAAAAATTTCTCTGGAACTGAAATGTAATTCCAGTGTATGCCTGGAAATGGGGCCCACTGCCTCACCCTTCCGCCCAGGGCTATACTGACAGGGCCATTCAGTGGCATAATGTGTGGCGCCAACGCTAACCCACTGACTGCCATTGGTTTCCAAAGTTATATGATCCTAGCAATCCTGCTACCTGAGGGGCCATCTGGCCTTCAAGCAAGTTCTAGGGACAAGATGTAAAGCCATCACTGATGGATGAACACCTGGGTTCCTTTCCTTCTTGCATCTTTCTATGGGATGCTTTCTCTGTGGGCCTCACAGGCAAAATGAAGCAGGCACTAGTTGATTAGGTGTTTTTCATGCCCATGTTCCCATGCTAGTCTTAATTTCTCAGAGGAATCCTTATTTCAAACTAGAGATTCCCATCGTTCCTGGGCTGGTTGTCTGCCTCTGGGTGATTATAAGTGAAAGAGAGAAATCTCCCCTCTCCGGCATGAACAAAGCAGTCAAACTAAAAACTTAATAAAGTGCAGGTTAATTTATAAGGCAGGGATGGAAATGGCCAGGATGCTTATTTAAATACAATGAATATGTTTACTTTTGGATTTCTATTTATCACTGAAACCAACTTTAATTTAAAAAGCCCGGGAATCTGATAGGTTCGAAACAGCCTTCAGAAGGCTTGCTTCTTAAACTGACTAGGGAACTGTTAACCTCATGTTAGATATCCAAGTAGCCCCACAACCTCGTGCTGTGCTCTGATCTTTGTCATCTTACTATAGTACATTGTTCAGCTTCGTTCCCTTGGTTCTAGGAAGACAGGATGAACTATTTCTGGCAGGAGAATCTACTGTGATACTGTCTTTTTTTCCAGGTGCTAAAGAAGCCTGGAAGCAATGAGGGGTCCTCCCCAGCCCCCTACCCACAGGAGTTGGTCAGTCTTTGTACTTCATTCCCTCAGGGTATCATTGGGGACTTCTGTTCAAGGACAAAAACAGAATTTTCTAGGCACCAGGAGACACACCCAACCTACGATGGGGGTAGAGAAGGTATGTGGGTGGGAAAGGTAGGTTGGGAGAAACAGAAGTGCCAATCGCAATGCCTGGGAAGGGAGCTGATATTTTTCCTATTCCCTTCCCACCTCCAGGCACTGGGCTGTCAGCACTGGCCAAGATTCCTGGCCCCTGTGTGGCCAAAGCAGCCCAGACATAGGCAACACGTGAGCCTGCCCCAAGCAGAACTCTGGTGACCAGTAAATGCTGAACATTCAAGGCACTTCCTTCAATTTACTGAATTAATGAGACCCCTAGGGACACCCACTAAAATGACTGCGATGTACTAGCCTGAATAGAGACCTGGAGAAGATTACATTTGATTTAGAGGAGGGGAGGGAAGGAGGAGTGACATTTCTCTTAGTATTCGGAACTAAAATTCATACCAACACACACACACACACACACACACACACACTCACTCACTCACACAAACATTTTGGAGGATTTTGGAAGAGGGCTAAAAGGTGTGTCATACTTTTAAATTTTAAATTAAATGATTTGTTTAATTTAATTTAAATGATTTAAAAGTGACAGTCTCCCTTTAAAATGGGTTTGGGTTTAACTCCTCTGAAATAAACCAGTTAGGGCACTGCCTGCATTGACTCCCCTCCACTGCTCTCCTTATCTTGCCCCCTGTTCCCCACCTTGTCAGGGAGGAATGCATATCCCCCCCAGGAAGATGAAACAAAGCTAGGCTATGGGAGGACTCTGCCCAAGGAGCAGTCCAGCCACCTGTGACCTTCAACATGACCCGTTTATGCACAGTCCATGCATTTCGACTTGTAATGGTTTTGTTTGAGAAAGAGACCGGCTTACTGACTGGCACTGTTGTTCCGAGTGCTACACTGGAGCAATTTCAGAATGGCAGGGCCCGGCTGCTCCCAGGGGCCGCAGAATAGTGATGAAATGAGCTTTCCGTCTACGATCAATAATGAAAGAAACCCTCAGCTCTGCTTCAAAGTTCTGATTCTGATTGGAGGTTGACTCATTTTACCCATGACAGGAAATTTAATTTCTATACCTACTTGGTACTTGACTCCATGAAAACAAAGACTGAAAACCAAAGTCAACTGGGAAACACAGCATGTTTGTGAGTGGAGTAGACTCCTGGGCCCTCTGCTGCTGGAATGAAGCCCCTCCTACAGGGCACTTGCTTCCTCTCTAAGGGCCAGTTACAAGTCTGCCTGCTTCTATTCAGGGGAAGGGCTATAGGTTTCTTCTTTCTTTGTGTCAGCCCTGCTAAGTGGCTCCAGGGCCATGATTTAAAAGGTCATGCAGCCTGGCTAGCATAGCTCAGTGGTTGAGCATCAACCTGTGAACCAGCAGGTCACAGTTTGATTCCCGGTCAGGGCACATGCCTGCATTGTGGTCTTGATCCCCAGTAGGGGGCGTGCAGGAGGCATCCAGTTAATGATTCTCTCTCCCTCTCCCTTCCTCTCTGAAATCAATAAAAATATATTTAAAAAATAAATAGAAAAGGTCATGCAATTCAAAGCGAAGGCATGGCACCCCTGTGCTATGCATCCCCTACCCCACATACCGTGCGCAGTTTTGCAGATGCTCTTCAGTCAGCGTGTTAGAGGGAAGGCTGATGCAGCTGCTGGCCTTCTCCTAGAGGTGCAATTAAACATCATCTGAAAACATGCAGCAAGCTCAGCACATGCAAGTCTCAATGAACGGGAGGCATGCAGGGGAGAGAGCAGACTAGAAGCCTTGTGTGCACTTTAAGGAGCTGGTGGTGGTGGTGGTAGTGGTGGGGAACTGTTGAGAAAATCCTGTACTCCTGAGCAAGAGAACCCATTCAGTTACTTGGAATAGTCTTATCTGAGCAATGTATGTTTGCTCATATTTAACCCAAGGGCCTGGGTTTTGGGGCACAAGTGTGACTCTTCTAGAGGAAACAGATACAGCTGAAGTTCTTTATAATGAAGGCAATTCACGATGGAAACCAATTGGGGTTTATTTAATTAGAGAGATAGTAACTAAAACTTGATGTTGCTATCGCAAAAAGAAATAGACAGTTCTGAGTCCTGGCTGGGAGTTTACCTTGTACCAAATGATAAATCATGTGGGTGTGACTCTCTAGATTGCATGATGGATATTCTGGGTCCTTCCATTCCTGAGTTTTGCATTTTGGCTGCCATACCATTTCTGAGGGCATGGCGTGCACAGAGCATGCTGGAAACATTGCCTAAAAAGATGCTCGTGTTTCTTATTCACTGGATTTAAACCACAGATTATAGTGCATGGTTTTCCAACAAATGCAATTATAAAACGTAGTTCGTGGCTCACTCTGCCACCCCCTGTGTGCTGGCAAGCACTCAGCTGCTCCGGCCTCCTGATCCACATGCAGCGGCCCGCATCATACAATACCAACGTGGAGGTCCCTGTGGTGTATTTATTTTAAAGATCACTCCAGTGTTCAATAGTTAAGTCTTTAGAAATAGAGTTTCTATTTATGCGCTCTTTAATTGGGCTTGGGAATAAACCATCCAGTCACATGAGGAAAACAAACTCTTCCTGAGGCAGACTCCACGCCCAAGAAGGGCCTGGTTTCCCATCAACTGGTGGTCAAGGACTCCTAATACTCAAGGATCAAACTGTTAGGGAAATTTAGAGACCAGAATGTAATTTCCTGTGATTTATTTAATCTTTCTCTCAGAGTATTATCCAGAGGAATAGCAAAGGGTCTGTTCTCTAACATATCTCATGAGAAACACATAAATTTGGCTTTCCATCCATTCCTTTGGAATTTTTCTGGGGATTACCTCAAGGTGACAAAGGTCAGCAATCTGCAATGTCAAGAATGACAAAATTCAAAGGAAAAAGAGAGATATCCTCCAAATAGCACTCACCGCCTTATTCTTTCCTTTGCTAGCAGAGCTCACGGGGTTTCCCTTGGTGTCTGTCGTCTTCCTTCCAAGTGAGGTTAAGGGCAGTGTGCAAGTCTTCAGCTGGTTGACCGCCTGATAATTATTATTATTGTTCTGGTTGCCACTGAGTGTCTCCATGATGGATCGGAAAGTCCCGAAAGGTCTTTTTAGCTGATCCCCTGATTCGCTACTTGTGGAGGTCCGCTGGAGGGTCCTGCCCTTATCTCTGTCCTTCTCTCCATTGAGTTCAAGGCCAGTTTGCTCCATCTGCACCACGGGCTCCTCAAAGGTGACTCTGAGTTTCAAGTTCTGAGATGTCCGGCGCTTGGAGGACGGAGACTTGAGGGCACTCTTGGGACTCGTGGCCACTTTCTGGGCAGCCGTGCTGTCAGGGCTGGGCAGAGTGGGGTCTCCAGAGGACTGGTTTGGGGGAGTGGTCCCTGAGCCTGGACCATGGGATTCCAAGTCTGGTTCGCTGCTCTCTGAGGTGGGAGATGGGCTGTGGCCATCCAGAGATTTGGAGGCCTTGATCCCGAAAGGAAACCTGCGTCCTGACGCCAAGGTGTGTTTCTTGATCATCAAGTGTAAGCTTTCTGCGCTGTCTATGGCCTCCGCACTTTCCACGATGGGCTGCGGCCTGGGCCGCTCAGCCTTCCTCACGGGAGTGCTCTTGGGGTCCTCAGAGGTGTTGGAGTCTGTGTCTGACTCACTCAGTGACCGCTGCATCAGCTGCCTCAGTCGGGCTAACTTCAGTTCCCTCTTCTCCGGAGGGATCTTCTTGGAATTTCTAGAGGAAGCCTGAGTATCCTGGAATTCCAAGGACAGCTTTTCCTGGGTGCAGACATTCTCTGAGATGTCTTTCCCCAGTAACTGGCGGAGGATTCTATCTGAATCTTCATCTTTTGCTTTAGCCCTGGCCCGGCTGGATGCTGACAGGCTGGCAAGGACCTGCATCCCCTCTTGGACTCCTGGTTTGCTTTTGGCTACAGACTCATCATCGGTATCTGGGGATTTCCACTGGGACTTTCTGGAAGCGGGAGAGCATGGCAAACTGAAAAGAGGAGGAAGGACACATTGGGATGATTTCCTACTGGGTTAAAATGACTCGGCCACAAGTCATGGCATGGTCTTGACTACCACTAACAACTTACAAATCAGTAAGAATGGAATAAGAATAATCACTTAATGTTTGTTCAAAGCAATTCACAAATACTCCACAGGGGCAACCGTAACCTAAGTATAGTATGCCTCAGACCTCATACTATGACAAAACTTGTCTACTACTTTACTATTTGCACATGAATCCTGCACAGATTTTCTCAATTTATCCCATCTTCAACAACCTAATGAGCCTATATATCCTTATTCCCGTTTTATAGGTGAAGAAATGAAAGACCCTGAAAGAGTAAATGACTTGTTCATAGTCATTGAACGAAGAAATGGCAGAGCAGAGACAAACCAGGTCATCTGACTCCAGGTCCAGTGCCTTTTCACTGGGTTACTGAATTCTTATTCCTCTTTATGAAGCTAAAATATGTTCTGTTGTCATCTTCTTAAAAGACATTAAAAGAAGTCCAAAAGAAGGCTCTGAGATTTAAGAGATGTAAGGACTCCATCCACTGATGTTCCTGGCATTACCTGGGCGAAGAAAGGAGTGACTTGCCCTCGGATCTCTGGGCCTCTAGAAGTTGCTGGAGCTGGTGTTGGAGTGTGACCCGTTCCACTGTTTGTCTGGGAAAACAGACCAAGGCAGTAAACTCTCTGGTACACAGTGCCTACTATGAATCAGCAGGTGTAAAATTTTTCATGATAATTTACAATAAGTTGCTATAAATCTGAAAGCCTCATAAATGTGCATAATCTTTGTCCTTACAGTTCAGAAAATTTCCCAAAGATACAATCAAAAGCACCCAAAATGAATGTAAATTTATTATTCATATGGTGGAGAACTGTAAGTAACCTAAATGCTCATCAATAAGACTGAGTAAAAAAATTGTAATTATTTCTATAAAGGGAGCTATTAAAATGATAACACACTTGGATATATATTTATTTGAAATTTCAAAGAAATATATATATTTATTAAAAAAAATATATATATAGAGAGAGAGAGAGGAAGAGAGAAGAGAGAGAATACTTTATAAAGTGTATTTTACTTTCCTTAAGTAAAAAAGGAAGTTACTGTGTGCAGTATAATCTCATTTTTAAGATTATAAATCTCTCTCTCTCTCTCTCTCTCTCTCTCTCTCTTTCTCTCTCCAAATAAGGTCATTTTCTGAGGCACTCGGGGTTAGGACTCCAACATATTATCATATATTTCTCTCTCTCCAAACAAGGTCATTTTCTAAGGTACTAGGAGTTAGGACTCTAACATATTATCATATACTAGAGGTTAAGTGCACCAATTCATGCACCAGTGGGTCACTCAGCCTGGTCTGCGGAATCAAGATGAAACCGGCTCTCTGACATCCCCTGAGGGGTCCTGGATTGTGAGAGGGTGCAGGCCAGGCCAAGGGACCCCAATGGTGCACGATCTGGGCTAGGGAGGAATGTGGGAGGTTGGCCAGCCGGGATTGGACTACAGGATGGCTCTAGGGCATGTCTGGCCCATGTTGCTCAGTCCCGATTGGCCGGACCTCAGCAGCAAACTCACCTATCGGTTAGAGCGTCTTTTCCCTGGTGGTCAGTGCACATCATAGTGATTGGTCGACTGTCTGCTCCCTGGTGGTTAGTGCATGTCATAGCGAGCGGTTGAGCAGCCTTAGCATATCATTAGCATATCACACTTTGATTGGTTGAACGGCCGACTGGCCGACTGGACACTTAGCTATTAGGCTTTTATTACATAAGATTTTTGAGAGGGTCACAATTCAAACCATAATACTTAGGCTGTAAATTAGGATTTCTAACAGAGCTGAACAGTAACTGTGTTTGTTAACTAGAAGTGGTAAAGGTATCCTGATAGGCAAAAGCACTCAAGAATGTCTTCCACTCAGAATTTTGAACTGGAAAACCCAGTGTTTTCCATCCATCCTTCTGCCCTGGAGCCTGAAGGGTACAGTGTGCCCTGGCTATACAAAGTGGATATCTCTGTTCATTTCTAGTTTGCCAACCTCACTGAGGCACATGGTGAGAAAAGGACTAGGGTCTATATGTAACCTATCCTATTTTACTTTGTCATTGGCCTAACTACAACTGTCCACAGCATTCAGCTTTGGGCACAATGGAAGAACTGCTGCCTATTAGTGTACACATGTATTTTATCCCAGGATCATCAGTAGAGAGAACAGCCGAGACTCTGACCGTGAAAAGTTCACCAATAAAACAGCTATTCCAGCTCATGAAAGCCTCTCAGGCTCTGTGGTACAGAGTCTGGGGGGAATGTTGTGTGAGCTCTTCTCTCATATGACCCTTTAGAAAAGCATTCTATTAGATCATTTTAAATTTCCTCTTTATGGTTATGTCTATACACTACTGAGGGGAGTGGACATGGGCACAACATTTTGGGAAGGATATTAGGTAGCATCTATCTATATTTTGAATATGTATGCCCTATGTTCTAGAATTTCCTTTCTAGGAACTTAGTTTTAGAAATGCCTACACATGTACAAAAAGACATGTATGTTTGCTGTGGGAAGATAACTTACTGAGTTAGTAATTTGTGTGCATTGTCTCTTCAATTATAGCCAGCCCTTCAAGCTCGCTTGCCCCAGGGGAGTTTTGTTTTTTGTGGAACTGGGTGAAGAATGCTTGCAAGGAACTATATTATTTAAAAAATATTATTATACTAGAGGTCTGGTGCACAAATTTCATGCATGCGGGGAGGGGAGGAGTCCCTCAGCCCAGCCTGCACCCTGTCCAATCTGGGACCTCTTGGGGGATGTCTGACTGCCGGTTTAGGCCCGATCCCACAGAGATCGGGCCTAAACCGGCAGTCAGACATCCCTCTCACAATCTGGGACTGCTTGCTCCCAACTGCTCGCCTGCCTGCTTGCCTGCCTGCCTGATTGCCCCCTAACCACTCCCTTGCCAGCCTGATTGACACCTAACTGTTCCCCTGCCAGACCGATCGCCCCTAACTGCCCTCCCCTGCCAGCCTGGTCACCCCTAACTGCCCTCTCCTGCAGGCCTGGTCCCCCCCCCCAACTGCCCTCCCTTCCCTGCAGGCCTGGTCTCCCCCAATTGCCCTCCACTGCTATCCTGGTCGCCCTAACTGCCCTCCCCTGCTGGCCTGATTGCCCACAACTGCCATCCCCTGCCGGCCATCTTGTGGTGGCCATCTTGTGACCACATGGAGATGGCCATCTTGTGCGATGGCATGATGGTTAATTTGCATATTATCCTTTTATTATATAGGGTATTTCCTCTATTAAAAGCCTAATCTCTTTAACGAGAGTATTCTATGCACTGCCAGGGGGTGGGGTGAAGGGATGCAGAAACTTGTACCTCTAAGGCAAGACAGTACAAGTAGGGAGATCAAGGTTTCCCCAAACTTGTAGTAGAGCCAAAGGGTCCAAGGCCTTGTCACATGCATTTATAAATTACACTTGTAATAAGTTAAGGCCTTCCACCAAGCATACACTTCATAATTTTCCTTTAAAATTAATTTTTAAGTCTTATCATCCCATTCTGTTAATGTTATTTCAAATACTGATTCTGATTTTTAGTGATTCTGTCCCCACTATGGCAACTCTAACTTGACCGCTGTGTTTTCCAAGGGCTGACCTTGGTCTCAGGCGGGCGTCTGCTCCTAATCCTTCAACCCATCGAAGACCTATCTGTCCTCCAGCCCCACTTTATCCAAGCCTATCCTGACAACAATCCCAGAAAGCTTCCCTGACAGTGAGGTATGCAATGTGTGTCAGTTTAACAATCTCATAGCGAAAGAACTGACTGTAGCTAGACAGAGTAACATCATGCTGACTGAATAAGATTTTATGTTCTGAGGATTTATGAATCATCTGATTAATTTGTATAACAATTTACTAGTGATGGTTACCAGGTTAACTGTCTGTAATTTCCCAACTATAGATTTTTCTTTTTGAGAAAACTGAGAAATTGGCCCATCTCTAGACTTTTCTTTCTCGTGAGCTTTAGAAGTTGGGGGATGATTCCACGCCTCTCCTCTAATCTGGCCCTGAGATGGGAACACACAGAGAGAGTTCTCTCTCTTTGTCCAACGGCTTAAATTCCTGGCTTAGAAAACTTGCTTTGCATTTTTCCTATTTGTGTGAACATCATTTGGCCTCTGCAGAGATGACATCTTCAGCATGAACGCTGGCTGTGAGGATTTGGGGCGGAGGGAGAGAAGAAGATGAGAATGCAAGGAAGTCCCCATGCAACCCACACAGGGAGCTTCCCAAAGCACCTACTGAAACCTAAGCACAGGAATGACGGGCCAGACTTTGTTCTCAGCGAGCGAATAGGCACTTACTCCTTCAGCTGCTTGGTTAACTTCACCACCTGAGAGGCCAGTGACATGCAGGTCTCCACCACCACCAGGTACCGGGAGCACAGGGTGTGCCCGTGGCGCTCGGCGCTCTGGGAGGGCTTGTCCCCCGTGTGGTTCTGCATGGTGACATTTGCTCCATACTCAACCAAGGTCTGTCAGAAAGGCAGAGACATGGGGTCATATCGGGGCCTCCTTCTCAACATTTTTAATGACTGTAACAGAAGGTTGAATGGAGATTTCCTGTTATTCCAAAACCAGTTCCCAGAGCCCATAACAGGACAGGGTGGGGCAACCTGGCGAGCTTTCAGCAGTTGATATCAGACACCTCCTGCCCTACTACCAGCAACCCCACCCAGGCTCTGGAGGGGGAGGAGCCTGGGAGGGGAGGAGGTTGCTGCCATCCTTAAGGTCCCGTCCTTTATGAGGCATGCAGGGCACAGGGCAGTGCAGAGTGGTATCTGTGAGGAGATGCTTCGTCCCTCTCAATGGGTGGGCTCGTAACATGGGGATGCCTGCCAGGAGGAGAGTGGGACTTGTTTATTGGTGCCGATTGACTTGGGCAGCACACTTGACATGTTGCTGAGCCTAAATGATCCTGATCAAGAATAAAAAGAGCTGGAATGAAATGACATGGCCGGGGCTGGGCAGCAGCCTGCACTCCCACCATGTGCCATGGCTAGTGTATGTCCCATAGATTGAGCAGATGAGGTATGAAGGAGCTTGGTGCCAGGCTGTTATTATCCCATTAAATATGGGAGGGTTCTCCAGCCGTGGCCAGGTGGCTCAAGTGGTTGGAGCATCGTCCCGTACACCAAAAAGGTTGTGGGTTTGATTCCTGGTCAGGGTACATATCTGGGTTGGTTCGATCCCTGGTGCCAACGGGAGGGAGGCAACCAACCCATGTTCTCCCTCTCTCTCTCTCTCTCTCTCTCTCTCATATGGGGTAAGGATAAAAAAATAGGAGGGTTCTCTAGCAGCAAGAGGCAGTGGGGTGCAACACAAGTAGAGAGAATTGTGTGGGGAAAGAAGGAGGGTATAAGGTTGGAGTCAGATCTCCTCTGTCAGGTATCAGTGGGGAGGCTCAGAGGGCCCTGTGAATACCCCACCTGCAGTGCCCTTCAGAAGTCAGCCCCTGAAGGCTGCCCACAGAGGGCATCAGCAGCGAACCACGAGAGCTGAAGAAGCAGTGACAACTTTCAGGGAGTGCACCATGATCTTTCCCAGTTAAGCAAAGAGACAGTGGGTTTTTTCTCTCCATACCTCCACTTTCTCCCCAGCACTGGAGCCCAGAAGAGAGAGGGGAATAGGAGCTAGCATGGCGAGTAAACAGCCGATCATGCCTCACTCCCCCATGCCAAGTCCCTTGACCGAGTCCAATCTGGGTTGGGGATGAGAATGCTTTCAATCAGAAATAAGACTGAGACTTTAAACTGGTTTGGATTAAATGTTAATAGTTAAAAGCAAGCAAAAAGTTATGGACTCCGGCCAGTGTATCATTAGTAGAGGAGAGAGAGAACTGAACGAGCATGGTTCACATCATTAATTAAAAACAAACTTCTTTCACATTATACTGTGATGACATTAGATGCCACAAAAAGCCGTGGCACCAACACGAATCCACTGCCACAGTCTGACATATCCTTTGACACTGTCAACATGAGATTGTAGACTTCTGGATTTACTTCGGTAATAGGTAATGTTTTTCCCACAAGCAATGCTTGTAATTTTTAAATTCCTAGACTACTTAGACTCAGGGGCCATTGAGGAGCTTCATTTTCCTTTCAGCTTATGATCACTCACCATGAAAGGTCAATCTGCCAGAAAGCCTCCCGTCCCCCTCCCAAGAGGCAGGGGGACCACCTCGCCCGAGCTCTCCCAGCTCTCCGACACTCAGTGCAAACACAGCCTGGATCACTCCCTTGACTCAGGCCTCTGCAGCTTTCTTTCCAATGTTTTTCAAACTCAGTCCCCTTCCCACCTCATAAGGAACCTTGGTCACTCCCTCTTCTAGTCTCAGTCTCTTTGTATTTTTTTAAAATATCACACCCAGTACACAGACCTGCTTCCAAGATTATCCAAGTTTCCAAAGCCATGGTATCGAGCGCCAAAAGTATCATTTGTGCTAAGTGGAGTGATGAATGTTCTGAAAGGACAGACTGCCTCTCCTCACATATTAAAAAGAAAAATAACTGAAATCTCAAACGGAATTGGTGGTATCAGCTGGTTTTCTTTGGCTTTCGTCATTTATTAGCTGATAAAAAAGTTTATTTCAAGACTATTAAATATTGGAGTGTTTTGTTAAATGGAAAAATAACGTTTTCCATTTTTATTTGATTATTTTTCTTCCACAAAAAATAATGCTACTCCTTTCATCTTCCTGCAGATCCTGGTAATAATTTAAATTTCTCTCCAATTTCTCATCACTCCTTTTACAACTTGGGGCCTTAAATTAGAAGTTTTATCCTTTGCCAACATTAGTGGGGGAACTTTTGAACACTTGGAATATTTTCTATCAATTTAGCTCTCCGAACAGCAGTTGCATGTGGGTGGAAACTCTAGAGAGCTGCTTTAAAAAAATCATTCTCTGCCTTTTACTTTATAGCTTTTCCATATCTTCTCATGTCACTTCCTGAGTCCTCTCTACTTTCCTGATCAACTGGTTCTCACTGCCCAGTTTTCTCTTACCAGAAACAGTCTGCCTTGCACACAGTAGGACCCTAATAAATACCTGCTAAATAAATGAGCACATTAGGTTTGCAATAAAAGAAACAACACATAAGGCAACAAAGAGTGTTGCTTTCTTAGAGTTGTTATGTCCACATAACATATTTGCACTGTGTGAACTTGTGAAGTAGAAGTACTTTCTCTCATCCTGGCTGTCAACCACATGCTCTCAACGGCTCTGCTCAAGGGGTGGGAACAAAGCCACAGGTGTTGAGTCATTTTCAATGAGAAGAATGGTGGGATTGGTCTGATTCTGGTAATTGTGATTCCTGTTCATAAATTAAATTTAAGGTCACATCTAAACCCTGTTTCTGATTCCCAGCCTTTCTTCCCGTCACACTGTCACTCCTCTTCTACCTGTTCTTCCCCGACTCCTCAGCTGTCCTCTCTCTTTGCTTTGTCACTTGGAGTCTGAATGCTTTTTTCTGGGTGAAGAGGTCTATTTGGCTTTTCCATTCGCATGAAGACCCTTGTTTGGTCCTCTTACTGTGTGCTGTTATGATGGCGGCACCTGGTCAAGCTCAACTTCATGCAGCTCTGCATCTGGGTGAGGGATAAGGTGCCGACTCCTCTTGTGGAAATCCTACCCTCTCTAAGAAGCCCTCTCTGATGCCCCTCATGTGGTTTGGGGCAGGGGGTGAACCTCCCTCCCCTCTCCTGTGGCTCTGTTCCCCAACCTCTTTACATCATTGCACACATAGATTATAGTAGTTCTGGTAAGGCATACTCAGCTAAAAAGATGAGGCCCCCTGAGGCCGGTGGGTGGAGTGGCTGGTCAACCAAGGCCATGGCTAGTCTGCCCAACAGCTGAGGGGATCCATAGCTGAGTCCTTCCTGTTATCAACTCTGTGCCCATTTAAATGCATTTGAGAAGCTTGGTCCTGCTACAGGGAAAGACTACAGCACACTCTCTCTAACCCACTGCTCCTTTCTCCAAAGAATTCCTCTAACCAAGCGGTTCTCAACCCTTTGGCAGTCGAATGACCCTTTCACAGGGGTCGCCTAAGACCATCCTGCATATCAGATATTTACATTACGATTCATAACAGTAGCAACATTACAGTTATGAAGTAGCAACGAAAATAATTTCATGGTTGGGTCACAACATGAGGAACTGTATTTAAAGGGCCAGAAGGTTGAGAACCACTGCTCTAACCCATTCTTAAAAAATCTGTCCTATTTTTCATATACCTATTTTTCATAAATCTGTCCTATTTTATATGCCAATGGTAGCAAGAACAGTCTGCCCTTTGAGAGACTGAGAGTTGTCAGTCTGGTACTGATTTCCCACTGTCTTGAGAACATGGAGGTACTTAATGACTATTGTCCTCAGCATCCTGGGACATTCAAGGAGAATCTTATAGGGCTATTCTTCTTATATCTGTGTGGGTTTGTGAAAATACAAATATAACTATATAATTCCTTATCATCTACTACAATAGGAAAAGTTGATTTAATCCATTCTCCCAATGGATTGAACAAAATTTCCTTTTTTAAAATTACTTGATAAATGCATTTTGCTCTTCCAAGCAGCAGGACCTGTGTACCTGTATGCACCCGAGGTAGCCATGCTGAGAGGCTACATGAACTGCACTGTTGCCATCCTGGTCCACTTCGTCCAACGAGATGCCTTGTTCTTGCATGAACTGAAGAAGCCACAGAAGAATCTTTTCCTATAAACACAAAGAGAGTTGGAATTAATGGAATATCATGTGGGGAAATCTAATATAAAGTCAGAGGGAAACAAAAACCCCAAATTGTGAAAACCGGACATAACCACCCTTACCATATCAAGAGATAATTCCCATGCAGTGTGAACTGATGGATCTATGGATCTCTGATGTCAATGAAAGAGGAATGCTCAGCAAAGTGTAAGAGCAGGAAGTTATCTCAGAACTGCTCTTGTTTTACTTACTGTTCTACAGATGGGAGAGTTAATTTGCTGAAAGTTTGAGGACCTCCTCAAAGTCTCCCCGCTAGACAGATCCAACGTGGAAACCAGAATCCAGGTCTTTTGAGCCCCAGGCCATGTTTTTGCTACTTTGTTATACTGTCTGTAGGCTTCCAGAATATTATTATAAAACGTTGAACTCGTGATACAGCTAGCTCCCACTTTTAAGCTTACAATGCTTCCACCAGACCTTCCTAATCCCAAAGCTCCTGCAATCAACAGGCTTACGAAAGGAGGCAACACCTTGAGCTGCCGAGTCTAAGAGGACCCCACCAAAATACAACTGGCACCCTCTTGATTTTTCTGATCACGTATTGGTCATGTTTTGAAGGCAAAGCTTTCTCTTCTTCCACGTTCAAAGGAAGGCACCTACGGCTCTGAACACAAGCTTTCGAAAGCAAAGACACAGAGCAGGCGGTGTGTGTTACCAGAATCCCTTTGCATTTTACCCACGGAGTCTTTGTGGTATTTTCATGTTATGTTTGGCCCAGGCAGAAAGCAGGGGGATGGGATTTCACTGTTTTAAAATAGAAAAATGAAATAAAATGTTAAAAAAAATATGAGAGTGGTAAAAACAACAGCATGGAGTTTAGGGGGTGGAATCTGACATTTCAAAAGATGATCATGTGTTTGAAAGAGCCTTGAACCTCTCCTTAGCCTTTTAAAGGCTTTATTTCCAGTTATTTGCTCGGGCTGGTCATGAACTTTTATACTTTTCTGGATTAAATTTGCCTTCACCTTCTGAACATGCCAACTAATCTGCTAAAGGAATGTTGGATAAAAACAGCCAGCTCCTTTAATGTTTCACCCATCATGTGGGGAGCAGGGCACTGTTTATGAAAGCATCTGGGGCATCGGGGACAGACTGAACATTCGCACCACACTTTTTCCACATGAGCAAGCAGGGAGTAAGACCCCTAAAGAGCAAGAAGAGAAAAATGTAATCAATGCCTACAACCTAGCAAGAATGCACCCAGGGAAAGCAGAGTGAAGTGTTAGCTGCAAACACAGACAGACCTTGCAGAAAGTGAAACCTTCCGCATCCCTAGAGCAGGAGGTGGAACAGAGCCTGGAGGCCAGGCTGGGAGGTAGAATTGGGATGAGGATCTACCGATAGGTCTAACCCTCTTCTTTAGAGACAAACTTGGGGAAAGTTGGAGCTGAAATTTGAACCAGAGCAGGTGATCTTTCACATGCATAGGGTAGGACAATTTGCTTTACGTTTCCTAATTGATTATTTTTATTTGGAGACAGATGATTGCACCATATGATCAACTTAACTCCTTAAAAGATGCTGATGAGTGGACGTGTCTCGGGGTAAAGGACATACCACCCGGTTTGAAATCGATGGCTGAGGCATAGAAACATCAAGAGGGCAGGCTGCTGCAACTTCACAGATGCAAAAGGCAGTCCTGCCATCTCCAGCAGGTCATCCTCAAGCCTGTGGTGACTTGGCTTACTCCACGATATTAAATCATGGGATCATCATATGCCGAGCTCGAGAGAGTTTAGCGACTCATCCAACTCACACACTCTTATTTTATGAATTAGAAAACTGAAAAAAAAATAACTATTTCCTGATATTCTAGCAGCTCTTTTCTTTAGAAAGTAACGTTCAGAGGAGTTCAAGATATTTAGAAATGTTTTATAGGTACCTTCTGGTCAGGCATATTTTCATATTTTTCAGACTCAATAAAATATTACAGTGGATATGTCTATTCCATAAGCATGGAAAATGCACTTTACAGTAATTCACAGAGCTCTGACTTTTAGTAATGGGGTGGTAGGAAATGGAATACTGCATTTCATATGACTAGGAATTTTTCCCCTTGTAGAAATCTGGGGAAGAATCTAGCCACCTGTTTTCTCCAACTAAGAAGGCCCTTGATGAATGCAGGGGTTGATAATCAGGGAGAACAAGACAAGTCTGTGTGAGGCAAGAGTTGCCTTGGCTCCTGATGGCTCTCCAAGTCAGGTTCAGCCTATATTGTTACAATGACCTGTCTTCTTTTCTTGTGATGGCATGGGTAACTCTTTCTTCCTTACAATTAAAGATGTCACCCAATTCAATAGGCAAGACTTACACAAAGGAAGGACCATTACTTGATTGCTCACGATAAGACAGGCCTTTGCCCAGCACCTCAAGTTCAGTTTTGTGTTCTGCATTGGACAATTTATTTTAATAAAAAAAATAAGCCATTGGCTTGTCCACTGAGGTATTATATAGAAACAAAAATCTCTTCTACGACTACCAAAAGGGTCTAGATGACTATATACCTGTTCTAACAACTTGGGATTTCTAACATCTAGGATTTCAGTTCTAACATCTAGGATTTCTGATATGGACATGGAGATAGCTAGAATCCCTGGTTTTGGTAAAAGCATTGAGCATCCGCTTTCAGAGAAAAGTTGCTTTCTGCTCTTACTTCATTGTAGAAATCCTACAATTTAGACAATTTAAACTTAAATATCTAGTAAGGAGAACCGAACAAATACAGCTGTCTTCTCCAATTAAGAAGGCCCTTGATGAATGCATATATACCATGGTGTCCACTTCTTCTCTCTAAGACCTTTAACATCTAACAAACACCTACCTATCACTACCTCTGCTCCTCTAAAGATGTTAGACAAGCTTCATTTTTCCTAAAAGTATTGCTTTCAGAGAGCATTCACTGCAGTCACATGGATGGAGAGGTTCTTCTGCATTATTTCTGTTTAACAGCATGCCTCTCCCACTTATTCTATCCATCTACCCACACATCTATCTATAGCCATTCAACTTTCATTATTGACTGAACACTTCATTCATCTACTAGTTTCATCTTCTGGGAATGTCTACGCTTTTCCTAAAGACAATGCAATTGTTTAAAGAGGCAATTAATTAATATATGCAATTTCTGAGATTGCCAAACAAAGTCTAATAAAAATGTAGTTGAAAAGTATGCTTCAGGTTTATTATTGGAATAAATAAAATCCCTGCAGTTTTTGATGCAACCATAATTGTTGAAGGAGGAGCGTTCCCTGTGGTCATAAATCATCAAATCTAATACATCCTCACTTATAAGATTCATTCTGGTCTAAGATGTTAAAATGTAAAGTAAATGGCCAGTAATGATTTCATAATGTCATTTATTGTGAGATAAATGTAGAATCTAGAGATAGTAAAATGTGTGTGGGGGGGAAGTACATATAAGAATTGATTAAGAACTGAATAATTCTTTGGTAAATTTTTCTTATATTTTACTTATTGCGAAATAAACTAAGTAATATTGATAGCAATAAAAATAATAAATTGGAAGCTATCTAATCATAATAGCCAACATTTATCTACTATATGTCCACAATGGGCAGAGCTTCATGTGGCTTTTCTCATTTAGTCCTCAGAGCAACCCTGTGAGGAAACTTCTATTAACTCCATTTAAAAAAAAATCTTCACTTGAGGATATTTTTTCCATTTATTTTTTAAAGAGAGTAAAAGGGAGGGAGGGAGGAGAAAGATGGAAAAACATGGATGTGAGAGAGGCACATTGATTGATTGTGATTGGTTGCCTCCCACAGGTACCCTGACCAGGGCTGGGGATCGAACCTGCAAACCAGGTGCATGCCCTTTGACTGGAATCAAATCCTTGACCCTTCCAGACCTTGAGCCGAGGCTCTAACCACTGAACACCAACCAGGGCTATTATCTCCATTTTAAAGATGAAGAAACTGAGGTCCAGGGAGACCTTTTCTTTAAAAAAAAAAATGTATCAAGGCCATTGAGCTAGTAAGTGGTAAGGCTAAGGTTTAAACACAGACACTTGACTCAGAAGTCAATGTTCTCCATAACTCTGTTTTCTAACTTCTGAGTATGAATATTCACAACTACGCAATGCCCATGAGCTTTGGCTCCATAAATGACACCCTTGCTTTGCACCCTTTGGGTCCCAGAAATCATGGTTAGCTGCCTGTCAGTCTGTGGTGTCATGGGGCTCCGTGTTGGTTGTGATTTTTCCCAGACTGGTCCTTGGAGAGCAGATGGATGCTCATGCTAATCGAAGGTTTTTCTGTTTTGCTTTCATCTGCAATTGCAGCACTTTCGGTGTGTTTACTTATTTCTACCCCATGATGGTGAAACAATAAAGTCAAAGGATTACTTCCCCTTTTAAAAGTAAATTGTGGAAAAACAGTAACACAGCCTGCGGAAGCATTCCCCCTCACTAGCATCTATCACTGTTCATGACCATTCCTAGGAATTGCTGAGCCTTTTCTTTTTTTTTCAAAAAAAAAGAAATGCCCCCACCCACCCAAATCTGTATCAGGGCAAACATTTTTTTTGTTTGTTTTTTAAAAATATATTTTATTGATTTTTACAGAGAGGAAGGGAGAGGGATAGAGAGCTAGAAACATCGATCAGCTGCCTCCTGTACACCCCCTACTGGGGATGTGCCCGCAACCAAGGTACATGCCCTTGGTTGGAATCGAACCCGGGACCCTTCAGTCCGCAGGATGACGCTCCATCCACTGAGCCAAACCGGTCTGGGCAAAGGGACAAACATTTAAAAAGGAGAATGAACACCAGAGTGTGGACAAAGGTACTCTTGGTAAATGCCCATTGCTATGATGAAGGTTGTTCTTGCAGCAGAATCTCTTGACTAAAAGTCATGTGAATGCTTCAGAAACAAAATGATCACAGGTTTGAAGGTGAACGTAACAGCCCACTGAAGCAGCGACCAATGCAAAACAGGCTGAAGCCCCAAGCAGCTGAGGGCGAGACCTTTGCTGGATGAGACCATCTGAACCTTCATGTGCGAATAAAACAGCCCAAATTACACAGGTGGTAGCCTTGACTTGAGACAATTCAGTCTCAAGGGACAGCAGAGCAGGCCTCTCAAGGATATCCCCGGCTCATTCCTGAGCCTCCCTGAGGCTCTCACCTTCACGCTCCCTGGGCTGGCTCTGTTAGGTACAATCAGGCAATGAAATAATTGCACCCTCTGAGACTTCATGTGTCAAGATGAGGAAAATCAATTCCTATCGCCCAAAGCTCTATCACTGCAGGACACCACTAAAAACTGCTGCCTACCTGTGGTACTGGAGTCTTTGACGATAAATTTTTATTAAAAAAAAGGACACAAATTGGGAGTCAAAGGGAGCCCATTCTTTAAGAATCTACATGAGGGGCAGAGGGCAACTAAAATAAACCAGGAGAGGAATTTTTCTCTGTACTATCCTTTTCAGAGGTATTTACTAAGGAAACAAAACCAGAGCACACTGAAGTGCCTGCTTGATGTAGAAAAACTTGCATGTGCTGAATCCATTAGAAAACTGTTCAATAACAGTCTTCCTTGAGAAAATATTAGCCTTGTAACAGGTCCAAGTTCAGCATCTCTGCAGGTTATCTGTTATATAAGTCGCTGTGGCGATGTAGGATGGCTGGACAGAATTCACAGATCTAATGGTTTTCTCCATTTTCCCCTCGGGTAGGAATGCTCTCCCGAGGGCGCTGCTGGGCTGCCCTGCTCAGAGCTGTACTTGAGGTCATTAAAAATGCTTATCAGCTTGAAATAACAACCTGAAGATTGATATTAGCATGAAGCAAATGTTTGACACCGCTCTTCACATAGGTCAGTAATTTCCATCTTTTCCTCTCACTCAGCCAAGTAAGCCACGCTATCACCCGACCAGTCCCAGAAAGGGCACTCTCTTTTGTTCTGTCCCAATAGCTTCCAAATTATGAGAAACCTGCTGTGAGAGTTGAGCAGGGAAACTGGCATATATAAGCAACATTTCCCAAGACAAAGAAGGCCGGATGCCCAATTATTTACTTAGAGTCTCAGAACAGGCATGCGATCCTTTCCTCCTTTTCTTTGGCAAACTTGACCAAAAGTGCAGGCAGCTTTTCTCTAGTATCAAAATTCCTTGTTAGACTTTACATAAGCACATCAAATCAGGGACATGAGACAATTATTCTAACAATTTGAGAATAAATCAAATTCTGTTTCATACTGAAAATTATTTCTAAAGATTAGCAGTGATTAAATTATTTTGGTCATTTGAAAATTGTCTTCTGCTCTTTGCCAGTGTAAGTCAACAAAATGGGGGAGGGACAGCCTTAGCAAATGCTTATTAACTATTACCATTGTTTGTAGGATACCATGGCTGTACAATACACACACAAAATGGAGTAATCCTTTCAAAGACAGTGGCTTCTACAAATTTTAAATGTTCTTCCTGCTCTTTTCTTCATTTTCTAAACTTAGTACAGGTGCTCACTTCTCCAATGAGCTGCATCAGGTACTCCATATATCACAAAGTATTGTTAGATAAAATGGTAAAAAAAGATTTCTGCAGCTAAATCAATGCCACTGTGAACGAGTTTTACAAATTACAGAGAGAGACACAACAGAATCTAGCCCCGAAGTCAGAGGACTTGAGATCCGGTCTGTGCTCTTACTAGCCTTGAAACTTGGGCAAGTCACTTAGCTGTCTTTCTTCAGTCTCCTCTATAGTATAAAGTGGGGATAAAAACATGACCTAACAGGGTTGTTTTAAGGAATAAGTAGATAATGTACACAAATTCCAATGGCATGGTGCCTAGTAACATATGGAAAACAGTACATATTAATGTATATTTTAATTGAAGTCACGAAGACTCCCACTAAAAAAAAAAAGACTGTAGTAATATTCTCCAAGTCAATTTTTTGAACTTGAAATCGTCATGCTTGAAAAAGCATAATCTCTTGTTGACAATATCACAATTTACTGCCACTGGGGAAAGTTTATGAAGCCAAAGGGGATACGGTTATATGCATGAGAAGCAATTTTCTTTGCCACAAACAAATATGAGTGAATCTATTTTAATATAGTGCTGACTTTATTTATTTTTTAAAGACTGAGATTGGCATTTTGTGGTCCAACTTTTTTTAAAAAGATAATTTATATTCATTCCCTCCAAGGGAGTTAGTGATGATTTTTCACTCCATGCACTGGATTGTGATCTGTGTATATCAATTACTCACACTGGGCTTTCCTACTGTAGAAATTGGTTGTCACTGAGACTCATCTAGTGAGCGTGCTTATTCATTTTTAATAGAGGGAGACTTTCTTGATCAATGTCTTACTAAATATTTTCTTCTTAATTTTGGGTTCAAGAATATCATATTTTGAGCTCAGTTGGTTAGAACATTGTCCCTATATGCCAGGGTTGTGGGTTCAATCCTCCAGTCAGGGTACATACAAGCAGCAACCAATACATGCATGGATAAGTGGAACAATAAATCTCTCTCTCTCTCTCTCTCTCTCTCATCATTAAAAAGAGAATATCAGCTTTCTTCTTGACAGAAGTTAAATGTTTTTATTGCAGAAAATTTGGAAAACATTTAAAAATACAAAAGAAAAAAAGCCATATGTAATTCCACTCTGAGTGATAACTACTATAAATAGCAGTGACACAATTTTTTTTTTTTTAGTCTTATTACCCGTTTCTCTTTCTCTCTCTCTCCAAAGTTCAAATTTGGTACCCAATTACAGGAACAGTTTTGTATCATAAATTTTAACCTAAATATTATATAATGGACATTTTCCTATAAAATTTCATCATATAAATATAGCTTCATTATTTATCTAATATCCTACTATGGAGTTTTAAGTAGCTTTAGAACATTTTTTTCATTAAAATGCTTAGTGAATGTGATTGCTTATAAATCTGATAATTAAAAATTCTTCATACCTGGCCAAAGCCACCTGCATAATGAATAAGGCTTGGAAAATCCTTAGAACAACTCAGTTCTGCAATGGCTTCCGTTTCACTCACCATCCAGCGCACGCACTCTAACTGACCATTCTAGATTTTAGAAAAAAGGGAAGAAGAAAGAAATTTAATTTTTACTTTTGTATCAGACTTAATTTATTTACAACATAGGTATATCGCCTATTATATTTCTGATATGTGGCTCTGGGTCTAAATAAACGATAGAATTTATTTAAGCACATTTTCATAATTTTCATAAGTTATTTTGAAGTCACTATATTGAGGTATAATCTGCATACTATAAAATATACCCTTTTAAAATATACAGTTTGATGAATTTTGGCAAATACATACTCACTTGTATCTACAACTCCAATCAAGATTAGAACATTTTCCATCACCCCACCCCAAAACATTTCTGCTAGCCTTTTGCTCTCATTCCCCTCACCTTTGCTCGAGGCAAGCCCTGGTATGGTTTCTATCACCATAAAATTCTATTTCTCTTTTGCATCTGGCTTCTTTCATTCAGCATAATGCTTCTGAGAGTCATCCAAGCTACGGCTTATATTAATAATTCATCCCTTTTTATTGCTGAGAAGTATTCCATTACATGCATATATCACATTTTGGATACCCATCAACAAACTAAAGAAAGACAAAGTAATCCCAGTCTACTGGCCCCAATGCTACTTTCCCTGAAGGCTTCCCTGACCTGTGTCCACCAGAGCTTTTCCCTCCTGTGCCGAGGTCCCACACTGTGCGATCCAGGAATGCAGTTGTGATATATGTAACCTAGTGACTAAGACCCAGACTTTGTGATGGATTTAAATCCTTAATTTATCACTGAGTTACAAGACCTTGATCAAGCTACTTCACCTCTCTGATACTCAATTTTCTCCTCTGTGAAACAGCAGGGTGAGCTGTAACCACCTCATAAACGTACTGTGGAGATCAAATGAGACGAAGCACGTCAGCTTACTAAGCATACAACACTTGCCACCTTATACTATCAAAGTGCTCTCTGAGACACTCACTCTGTAAGACAAATGAGACATTCAGCTGCCTCCCTGGTTTGCATGGTGTGGGACCTAGCAGAGGAATAAAGAGCTACTGTGGCATGAGCTCAGGGAAGTCTATTCTTAAAACAAGACAGAGGAGGTAATCTGCTCATTCTTCATTTACTGTTACAGAGTTTCAAGTAGTCATCTCACAACTATACACATGCAGAGTCTATTCCCTCCGTTTGGAATATCTAGCATAACCAACCGGGGGTTTATTGAACAGCTTCCTGGTGCCTCATTCACATCTATTGCCTCCCTCTCTGACCTCCTTGCTGCCTGGGGAGGCTGATCTGAATGCATTGGCTCCCATGCCCCCTGGCTTCTGGCTGGTTTTGACTGATGGAGGGTTATGGCAAGAGACCTAGAAAGGAGAATGAGTTTGAGGTTCCCTCTGCTCCTGGCTCCCGTTACCCCTCTATGGGGTTGTCATTGGCTGGCTGAACCAATGACAGTCAAAGGTCAAAGGTCAGCCAGTCTTCTATGCAGCCATCTCTCTCTCAGGTCCTTCCCCAGTCCCTTCAGGCTCTGGGGTGGTAACTGTGCTCTGGTTGTGACCCCCAGATATTGTGGGCTCCCTACACCCTACCCACCCTCCTCTTGTATATAAATCCTTCATTACTGACTTTCCTTAAGTTATATAATTTGAACATTGCCAAGTGTTTTCTACCAGGATTTAAAAAATCACACTGATATAATGTGCTTCATTCCCTCTGGATGAAGAAAGGAATGGGACCATATTGAGCATCTACTAGGCAAGACAGTTTATATAAACTGGTATTTACACAGAACACAGAAATAAGAGGCAGTATTTCTGATTTTAATAATTGGGTCTTTTTTCTTGGTCTAACTAAAGGTTTATTGATTTTTTTTTTAATCTTTTCATAGAACTAAATTTGGTTTTGATGATTTTCTCTATTGTTTTTCTATTCTCTATCTCATTTATTTCCACTTGGATGTTTTTATTTCCTTCCTTATGGTTGCTTTGAATTTAGTTTGCTTTTCTTTTTCTAGTTCCCTAAAGTAGAAGGTTAGGCTATTGATTTGAGATCTTTTTTCCCCTTTCTTTCTTTAACATAGACATTTATACCTATAAATTTCCCATTTAAGCACTGCTTTAGCTCCTTAATGTTGCATTTTCATTCATCTCCAATTATTTTTCAATTTCCCTTGTAATTTCTTCTTTGATGCAATGATTATTTTAGAGTTAATTCCATATACTTGTGAATATCCCAAAATTCCGTCTGTTATTGATTCCTAATTGCATTCCATTATGGTTGAAGAACATACTTCATATGATTTCAATCATTTTAAATTTATTGAGACCTGTTTTATGATCTAACATATGGTTTACTCTGGAAAATGTTCAATGTGCACTTGAGAAGAATTCTGCTGTTGTTGGGTAGAATGCTTTGTTACATGCCTAGTAAGTAGACTTATTCAAGAGTGCAACCTTTAAATAGGGCAAAAATAAATATATCACTACTATGGGTTTGAAAGCAATATCACCTGCCACAAATAGAAATACCAAGAAAACAAAAAATGTTATTAAATTCTAGTGGGAGTTTTTGCCTGCTAGTCTCTGAGCCTGGGGTCACTCACTGTATGTTATAAAGGAATGTCAGTTGGTTGAAGTCATTTTTCTCACCAAACCAACATTTTCTCTTAGAGCTTCATCAGAGGGACTGAATGAGAAAAAGTAATTAAAGTAATTTCATTCCCAGTCTGTTTAGCTCCTAAAATAATTTCTTGTTATAGCCCCATTTTAGAAAACACAATGCTTACACCTTATAGAAATTTTCTTTCCAAAGGGCTCTCAGTAATGCTCTGAATTCCTACAGTATCTAGTGTTGGGTCCCCCAGAAAATACCCAATAAATTCTGCATGTAAGTGGCAAGAATTTATGATGTTCCATTCAAGGAGTTTATGAGTGGGAGAAAGATGTTCTTAAGCCTTGGTATTTCTTCAAAACTCCTTTTTCCCCCCCTCAGGTAATCTTTTTATTTGATACTCTGTCTCTGCCTCTGCTTCCTGTCTGCTTCAAGTCATATGATCTGAGCAACTTCTGCCCCTTTTACCAAGTTTGTTTGCTTAAATGACAACAGGGCTGTCAGAACTGTGCTTCATGAGGTGGAACACCACCAGCCTGTTACTGGTGTTCAAAACAAGGTCCTAAAACAGAAAATGCAGACTTCTTAGGACTCTCTCTGCATTCATGTTCTCCAACTACACTGAACACACCAAAGTAGGACATATGTCAAGACAGATTTCTAAAGAGGGTGGCACTGGTTATAAAATATTTGTATTTACTGCTTTTGTGAAATCTAGGTTGAATGAAAGCATAGAAGAAAACTTCCGTTTCCCAAATCAATGTCCAGAAGAAAAGCCTGGGGTCCCAAATCTGTAAAATCTTTTGAGTCTTATGGGTTTGTATATGTTCTTCATTAAAACAAACAGAAGTGCTAGGTTTTGCCTACTGATTGTGTTATGGCAATACTATGTTGACGGGAGGAGTTCAAGGATGAATAACACTTACTATGGATACCACAGAGGGAGTTTATGTCCAGGGTTGGCTTAATGACCATTAAGTTTCTTATGTACCTTATTACTTTAAAGGTTCTTAACTTATCAAAACAGCACTAGGGCATATAAATTATGAAAACATTTTTCATCCAACTGTACTAGTATAGTTAGAATATATTCAATAATCTAGCATGAGTCAGGAAAACTATACATTGGAAGTTATAAATATTTTATAAACACTAAAACATGTAGTGTTCTAATGTCAATGTTCATTGGCATTGCAAGAATATTTTATTCATTGCTGGCACGTGACCATTGATGACCAGACTCAACCCCTATCTTCCCACAGGACTCTGACAATGGGCTAGAATCTTCCATCTACACTTGAATTGCTGATATTGTACCCACCTTATCCACCGGGCTATCAGCTTCTTAAGAAAAGGGATTATGTCTCATTCAAAGTTTTATTACCATCACCTAACACAGTACCCAATGGACTTGGTACATATTGTTGAACTCAACTATGCTGAACCTTGACTTCACATTTGATTTCTCTTTCTTCATGATGGTTGCCTGCAGGTCAGCTCTTAATTTGATATAGTATCACTCACAACTAAAAAAAAATGATATTCACTGAGCTTGCAGTTTTACCAAAAAATTATTTTTTACACTATCTTTGAAATAATACCTTATAATTGGGTAAAACTAAATAAAACAGAAAACAACTTTTAATATATAAGACTTTACTAAATGGTAAATAAAGGTATAAAAATTCAGATTTGCATAAAAGATATATGAGGGGTAAGACAGCAATGGCTTGCTTTTAAATGTTATATGTTCTTTGGTGATTTCATAAGTAGATTTCTTTAGCTAGCGAGTTCCCCTAATAAATTTCAATATAATTCCATTAATAATAATTATGATTATTCAGCTTTTAGAAGACATTATTATGTGAAGTACATGTGCAGAAGCACAAGATGTATTATATTTCCCTAAACTTCATTTCTAGCTTCTTAATAAATATGACTGAATTCCACATTTATTTGCCAAAGTCCTTAAAAGTAATTTTAGTTTAATAGCTAACCTCCTAGTGATGTGTGATATATTTCACAGAGGTGCTCACTGCAAGGCTAAAAAAAGACCATGTCTTTCTGTATCACAGTTTCCAGGGTTTAACTCTGTCCCTGTCGGCATTAATTTGTGTAGTTTTGACGCAGAGCCTACTATGCTCTACAGGAGCTACACACACACTCGGCACTGATATTCCAAACAACTCCTGATCCTGAAGACACCTAAGCTTCAGATGTGATCTGTGAGAAGCCCACTTCATTGTCTAAAATACTCCTGAGGGCTACTACCTCTTTGTCTTACTCATTATACTCACATCAGGGGAAAATAAAACGGCCTCCAATAGATCCAGGTACAGTTCAGAGTCTAAACTGCAGTCTCCATGAGTAACAGAAGTTCTCAGCAATGCAAGAGACCATTGCCCTTTCTCTTTCCTAGCTGATCTGGAGCTCACCCGCATTCACAATAAATTGGAATGCAGTCTCAAAATCTCAAAGCAGTTAGGGAGTGAAATGATTCATCTCTTAAATATAACATGTTCACTTGCTGTTTGCTTGGCATAGCCCTCTTCTCTCCCTCTCCATCTCAGCACTTTAGCTCACTAGGAATCCTAAGAAATAGAAATCTAACTTTTAGCTGTGGAGAGCCCAGCCCCCAACCACTCACCTTGATGGCCAGGCCCGCTGGAGTCAGCTTCTCGGCATTCCGCTCGTTGAGGCAATCTTCTCCCATCAAAGAAGTGAGGTGCTGCAGGCACTCCGCATGGCCCTGCGACGCGGCAATGTGTAAGAGATTGTTTCCACTTTCGTCATGGATTTTGTCTAGATTGTCGGCAGCTAGGTGTGGCTGTACAAGTAGGAAGATGGGAAAAACTCAAGTCAATAAATCCAAACGACACACTCTGGGGGTTTTGCTCCGGGTGCTGAGAAGAAGAGAAAACCTTCCAGGAGCCCTGGTGACAGTCACTGGAGCCCGATAAGTCAGAATTCCTTGCTATAAATTCTAATGCTTTTCCATTACGTTGTTATATCATGCTTCAGAGCACAAACGCCTCAAGAGACCTATTTTCATGTGAGACACGGTGACAGGGATAGGTCCCAAGCTCGGGGAGGTTCCAAGCTGGCCTGGAAACCACTGTGATGACAGTTATCGTACCTGGCAGGCTCCCTGTCTGTCTCCTCCGCTCCACTGCTAAGTCCTGAGGGCCAGGTTGTGCTACGTTCCCTGCTGTACATTTGTTGAAAGGATGAACTACATCTCTCAACCACCTGCTTTGCCTTGAGCCATGGAGAACTGGCTTGGACTGCAAGCTAGCTGGTGGCTGCTGTGACCAGTGCTCCCAGGGTCCCTCTAGACACGTCCATCCCCAGACATGCTCTGGGGGCATCGGGAGGCTGCCTGCCTTTGGTTTTCTCACCTCCCGTGAAGTTCATCCCCTGAGTACAAACTGGTCAATAAAGACCGTTTGTTAAATTGAGAGGTGCTAATCATTTGGGAAATATGGGAAGGACAAAAGAAAGAAATGAACCAAAGAGAAATAGAGAAGAAGAGCCAAGAGAAATGGAAAAGACATTTTCAGGAGAAAAAAAAAGTATTACTTTATTTAGTAAAATTACTCAATCATATCATCCTATTATAATAGTAAGATTTGTGAAAATACAGCAAACACACTGTACTTATCTACCCATGGTTTTAGCCTAAGTAGAATCACACTGCCAAGATGTGATGGTTTTCCTGAATGAGACTTCAATTAACATCACTATATTAGCCCAGGCTTGCTACTGTTTCATCCAAGTCTGGAAGCCAGAAAAGAACAAGGCAGGCAGATGG
The DNA here is from genome assembly GCF_028538775.1 of Myotis yumanensis. Lineage (NCBI taxonomy): Eukaryota > Metazoa > Chordata > Mammalia > Chiroptera > Vespertilionidae > Myotis > Myotis yumanensis. Next base: position 72,723,966 of record NW_027223755.1, on the reverse strand, counting down.
AGTGTGATTTCAGTTCAGCTCCCTGAGCCTAAGCAGAACAGACTTTTCTTACATCATGTTACTCTGTGTCTAGAGTCTTTAGAAAAAGCTTCCTCATGCTCCCTAGACATGCAGAGCTGGAACTAGTCACAGCCCCATGTGGCTCAGAGGGCAATCAAGCTCTAGGGTAAGCATCTATCTGCAAATGCTTCCAAACATCCTGGTCCAACTCTCCGGAATAATAATCAGGATAAAACAGAAGACCCTCTGTTCACGTATCTGGCAGGTCCACCTTCGGCAAGCAACTGACATCCCCACAAATAAGTGAGTGAGAGCACTAAAAACCATTGGAAAGCAAAAGAAAGACATTAAGATTCAAGTGAGAGAGAAAGTGCTGGGCTTTTCTGTTTTGTTTTTGTATTAGATTAAGTGTCCTGATTCCAGTTGAATTTATGCAAACTTAAAGTGAAATAACACTCCCTCTACAGTCATTTGTTTTTCCCTGTCTTAACCTCCAAATTTTTATTTTAAAACTCTAAAGTCAAACCACCTAACTAAAACCACAAGTAAAGACTGCATCACCCATGGACACAGACAGTAGTGTGGCGAAGGCCTGGGTGTTGGGTGGGTCCAGGGTGGAGGGGGTCAATCGGGAAGGAGACATCTGTAATACTTTCAATAATAAAGGTACATTTTTAAAAAAGAATGGGAACCAATGCATCTTCATTCTGTTATTAACGAATGGAGCTGACACACTAGTTTCTGAATGACTCCTATGGATGCTGAATGCGATCATACTTACCAGGAGAGATATCTGTCCTTCTTTAACGATGTTCAAGATGCTTTTTACTTTTTGCAGATACTCACTCCTTTCTTCGGGGCCTTGGGAGCTGGTCCAGCTCAGGCCGCCGACCTGCTCTTCCAGTTTGGGCTCCGCTGCGGAGGTCTGCAGATGGAAGGCCCTGAGCTGGCAGTCCGGCAGGGGCTTCTCCACGTTTCGGCCGTGAGCATCACTGAAGGCCTTGCTGAGGAAATCCTTGCTCTGGCTTTCAGGCTCATAGGCAGCAGAGCCACACTTCGCCAGCGGCGGCGAGCTCTCGGCGTCTTCGGGGGAGAGCTCAGGCTGGTCGCGGAGGACAGAGGACGCTTTTCTCGGGTGAGGGCTTTTCACGGGAGAAAGGACACAGAACGGTGTGGTGGTGGACGGTGAGTTCTCAGCATTTCCTGTCGCGCAGACTTTGCCAGAAAGGCCGTTGATGGTTGTGCATAAGCCCAAGATTCTTTTTTCTGCAGCCATCTTGGGGAAAGGGGCGAGCTGTTGGCTGGATTTGATGTAAGGCACATCCAGAATCTCATCCATGTCCAGGTCATAGTGCTCCAGTTCGCCCAGCAAGGCGCTGGGCTCCGCGGTCTTAGTCTGGGGGCCGCCCTCTCTGTCTCCTCCGGGGCTGAGCTCTTCGGGCTGGGGGTCTGCGTCGGTGTCCCCCCCTTTCTGGTACTCCGCCTTCTGGTTCTTTTGGTCATCACTTTCGTTGTTGTCCAGAGTCTCCGGCTGATGTTTCAGCGGGGACACGCGCTTCACCGGGCGGAATTTACTGTACACGTCCGCGATCCCTGTGGGCTTCTGCGCGTTCGTAATAAGCGTCGTGACGCTGCAATTCCAGCCGGAGCTAGAAACTGTGTTAAAATAAGTCAGAGGAGATTATTCCATTGAAACACTGAAAACATCTTGGCCAGGCAGGCAGACACGGCCCACTCAAGTTATGCTCAAAGTAAGCGCCTGTGTAAGGGGACCACTTAGAACGTGGATCATAAAACAAACAGTGCACTTACCATTGGAAAACAGTGAAAGAGAAAAGACCATTATGATATGTCGGCTCAGAATTAATTAAAGCAGTGGGAATGGTGAAAGCCGACAGCTGAAGAAAACAAACCCAGACAGGTATTTAGGTCTGTTCCCTGGACAGCCGCACCTGCCTGGCAAGGATATGGCTACTTGTCCCCACCCTGGAGAGTAGAATGGGAGGGCAGGGTCCTCTGGGTTAAACGCACTTCCAGACTGTTTAGGGAGAGGAAGGATGTAAGCGCACACATTCACACATACACACATGCCTATGGACACCCCTAACGCCTAAGAAGGCCTGTATAAAGGAGGGCTACATTGTTTAATATTGGGCAAATGATGGCCGATTGGGTAACTCACCAGGTGATCGGTTAGATGCATGCGGGAAAGAACAGAGAGGAACGCAGGCGTCAGGAGTTGACAGGACCCTGGGAGATAAGCCGTGGGTTCGTGCCCCCCCCCTCCCCCCCGCAGCTGAGCACCCCAGTCCACCGCTGCTCAGGGACATTTCCCGGTGCTGCCCAGCATATGACACAGCAACATAGTGCACGGACACTTTGCAGCTGAATGAGCTCTTGAAGATTCAATGCTGCCTCCATTGTCTTAAAAGTTGGAAACAAACAGGAGGAGAAGGATGTTGCAGAGGGAGGGTGAGGTAGGCAGGCCAGTGTGTGTGTGTGTGTGTGTGTGTGTGTTCTTGTTTCTGTTCAAAGCTTAAACACTATACGGTTTGCATTTGAGTAAGTGTCTGGTTGAGATGGAGTATAACGCGAAACAGCAACACATTGGAGGTGAAAGGTAAGAACCACCACTTCTCCCAGTTAGCCTCTCGGTGCAGGATGGTGGAGCAACATCCTCAGACACCAGGATACTGCTTCCTCTCAGGGAGACTCCCCTGACGAGATGACAGATGACCCAGGACGCTGGAAACCGGAGGCCAGCGGTTGATAGATCCCTACTCCCCTTCCACTCAGTTTACACCATCCCCCATCGAAGGAGTGAGGTTTCAGGACATGCCCTCCAACCAGGGACCTCTCATCTAGCTATCCTTCCGGGACAACAGCAGGTGGGAAGGTTTTAACCCCAAAGCGTGTTTTTGTGTCTGTTCTTTGCTGTTGGGCACAACAGAAGAGACAGGAGGTATGTACACTCCAGTCTGTAACTTCTGCAAGAGTCTCCGGCTACCACTGATTGTGAGGGTGAAAGTGGGAGTTATTAAAAGTTTGGAAGGAGTTATAAAAGTTTCCAAAATTTAAACCATGGTCATCCTTCCTCCTGCTAGGATGTGTTCTAGGAGGAGTCAGAAGGGTTCTGGAACAAAGCTAAGGAGAAGAGAGTGAATGTTCTGAGCCTGAATGCCATACAACTGTGGGTGGGTTCTTTCTCCAAGACTGACCTCAATTCTGCAGCGGTTTTCAGAGGGTCTCCACTACGTGGTCCTCCTCTGAGGCCCTTCTAGCTCTGGCATTTTAGAATCTAAAAGGAGAATATTATAAGCTGTGAGGTGAGGCTTGGATTCTGTCCAGTACAGAACAGGTAGGGAATGTTCCAGAAGGAAGGAAGGGATCAACATGCTCTTGTGCTGCTGCGTCTCTTCCCTTTCGTTGGCTCTGGCTCTTAGTTGTACACAGTACTTGGCACAGAGCTGACAATTAACAAATGCTAGTATTTGGATTTGAATCTCACTTTGCACAACACATTAAGCCTCTTTTTAAATGCCCAAAGTGCATCCTTCCCAGGGATTTACAGCTTAATTTCACAAGGGAAAGAAATTCTGCTAATAAACTTGGAGGAGCACTAATTACCAGTAAGAGCTGGATTTTCTGAAGTTATGCATGAAATGTAAATATGCAAAAGGCAAAGACTAATTCCAGTTGGTCCATTATAAATTTAAAAGTTTTTCTATCCTTTCTATGTCCTTTTTTACCTAAAAATGTAAAGCTATGAAAAAACTAAAGTCTGCCCCAAATTTTTGCCAAGCCTTTCTTTTCTCTCTTCCTTTCAAGAGCACATGGTTACTTACTTATTTAAAACAACAGAGAGATAATGGACATAGAGTTTATAATGTGTAAATATGCCTTTAATTTTATCCGTTAATTTTCTCAAGTGCTTTAAATATAGTGAGATATATATATTCACATTTCTGAGATACATACTTGTTAGAGAATGCTGTTTGCTAATATTTTTGCCAATTACCTTAATTTCTTTGGAACTTCTTGAAAATGTGCATCTCAGGATGTAATAAAGAATTTTTAAAGGCACATAACTTAGTGGGCCAGTACAACGAGTGCATTGTACCAATATATTTATGTATTGCATAAGGTCGTGGGTTCAAAGGGCTACTCTTTTATGTTGGCTTTATTTACATGTGAAATTTTTTCCAAGTGATATAGGGAAATGGATACCATATGTTCCCCAGCTGTTTTGTTCTGACAGGAGCCATTAAGAACGCTCTATGGAAATGAATTCTGTCTGAGTCTTATGAAAACACTTCTCTCCACACAAGGGTCTAGAAACTGAAGAACGGGTGTCAACATTAGGCTTGTTGTCCTTCCCCTTACTCAAACGGATGACTCTTTTTTAGGCCAAAAGTGAAATCTATGCTTTCTAGTCTGTGTCTCGACTACTGGGAACAAATCCCAGTCATGAGAAATGGATTATTTAACAGGTCTTCATGAGAATACTCTAAATTACTATATCACATCCTCATCTGAGAAGGACAATTTTACATATGTGCAAAAGATAAAATTCAATGAGTTTATTTCTCCTAAGCTGGGCAAAAGGGTATTTTAAGCACAACACAAGAAAAGGGGCTATTAATTACTGTAGTTCTACTCCAACACCATAATAAATTTCTTATAATACATGGAAACAAAGTTCAGACTAACTATGGTTACTAGGAAGATTTTGAGGCTAAATTTGTTTTCTGAGGATCAGGAATAAATACTGCACATGTTAACAAACTTTAAATGCCTGAAAATTTTATCTGTTATCTTATTAGAGCTTTACAAGCTCTGTGAGAACAGGGCCTGTGAGTAATTAATCTCTCAATTCCTTACATAAGTAGGTTCCTAATGACTTTTGGTTGAATGGATTCATTTTTTAACATCTTACCAAAGTAAACATGTCCAATACACCTTAAATCTGTTGGCTGATTAGGTCACAAATTTTCTAAAATGGTCAGTAGGTAAGTGGAAGTGTATGTGAGGCTGACTTATAGGCCATAATGATCTCTTCCAATCTAGCCGGCATTTAGAATGTCTCTGATCACCAGCAAGATATTCCCAATTGCCTGCTGACCATCCATTTATTCAACGAGCATTTACTGTGAGTCTAGGAATGGCTAGCATTTGTCACAGGCAGCATGTTCTGGTTTAGGGGTCTTATCCCTCTCCAGTCGTGCCTGCTTTCACAGTCTCACAAACAATCCATCTCCAAGGCATGGCTCACCCTTCTTCTCTCTATATATTTGTAATAATATGTTTCTATTGATCTCAGAGAGAGGAGGGGGGAGAGGGAAGGAGAGAGAGATAGAAACATCAGTGACAAGAGAGAGAATCATCCATCAGCTGCCTCCTGCATGCCCCACCTACAAGGGCTCCAGCCCACAACCGGGGCATATGCCCTGACCAGGAATCGAACTTCAACCTCCTGGCTCACCCTTCTCTTCCCTTGATCACTGCCCCTCGTCCCTCAGGAACCAATACCTGCTGTGGCCTGATCCTAAATCCTTCTCAAATCCTCTTTCTTCATCCTATTACACTGGGGCCACACCGGGACCCTCGCCCAGCCTCTGCAAAGTTCTAGCTCCTTTTTGGGTCTTCCTTTCCAGTCCTAAGTCAACCCCCTTCAGCCAAGTCTGATTTTGTTACTTCTTAGCTCACAAACCTCAGGTCGCCCTGGACTGTCTAAAACAGGATTTCCTCCTTATGTGGTATGCATGTCCATGCCATATCCCCTGAGAGACTGAGGAAGCTATACCCCTTTCAACTCTCTTTCTTCCTCCTAATTAATTTAAGGGGTCGACAATGAATTTTACTCCTCTCCAAAATGTATAATCTCCCTTTGGGATAATGAGACAACAGGCCATAGGTTCAGAACTTTTCATACGTAAAGGGTTAGCAGACATATTTTATTTCCATCACATTCATTTTAAAATTATTCCAAGTCACATTGGTTTTCTATTTACAACACTGACAAAGTTTCTTTTAAAAATTAGTGATTAAAAGTAAGTTACTTTAGAAAAATATGTTAAATAAACAATAGTACAAGTAATATGCAAGTAAAGCAAAAATAACAGAGGGAGATGCAGGCTATATCACATGTTGTGGAAATAATAGTTGAATTACTGGGGTTTGGGAAACCCAGGTTTTCAGGATAGTACCTAAATTCTTTAGCATGGTATGTAGCAGTTCTTTTACTTATTTTCTAATTTATCTTCTCATCTCAGCATCCATCATTCCCACATCACTAACTTTCCCAAGGAATTGTGGCTCCTTGCTTTTCAGTGCCCTGATTATATTTGGCCATACACAGAGTTGGGCATTTCTGAAGTCCTGTTGCAACTATTCACTCATGTATGTGTCTCACCTTCTCTCTTGAGACTTCCTCAAGGGCAAGATAGCTTGTAAATCTCCTTGTGTTTATAACCAGCCCTCTCTCTAGCACAAAATCTCACAGATATTGGGAATCAGTGGCTAAATGGTTTGATGAATAAATGAATAAAGGGAAGAGAGAAGGAGGAAATGGAAGAAAGAAAGGAGGAGGCAAGGCAGGGAGGGAGGAAGGAGAAAGGAATATGCCAGACTAAAGATGCAAAGTGTAGTAAATAAATAGGAGTCTGCTCACGATGAGGCACTCCTGCCACATTCTGGACATACTATCTGTGTTGACTTTCAAAGAGAGTGTTAGTAAGCTATTGAAGATGTTCAGACAGTTAGAAGATGCACTGCATATGGAAACATTTCCATATATTTCCTACAAGTTCTAAGTCTCGATTTCTTCATCTGTAAAATAAAGGGGCTAGACTACATGATTGCTAAGACCTGAGCCACCTCTAAATTTCTGTGACTGTATGGAATGTCTACAAATAACAGGGCTCTTTACTCTGAGTGATTCACTATGAAACACTATAATTCCATGTCTTTCAACAGATCCTTACAAATTTATAATTATGAGGCTAACCTGATTGCTGACACAGAACAATTCTTTGGCTCTTGGGACTGATAAATTAGTATTTTCTTAGGAAGATAATGTACAGTTTGCTATTGCAACGGTGGATCCAATTTTCAAGACTGAACGTCAATGCTGGCTCCCCAAAGCCCTGTTTACTTTACTTCTAAATATGGAATTGTACGTTCAGATTAGGAAATCTGAACTTTGGATATCAAGAAGAGAAAGAAAGGGGGTATGCCTTTAGGATAAAATGGTGTTTCCCTACTGTTTATTGTTTAAGATTTCATAAATTCTATATTCCACGAAACAAAATGGTCAATTTTAACTGCAATTGCCTTAAATGTACATAACAGGACACTTCACATCTATAACTACTGCCATCCCAGGCACTTTCAAGAGCATACTTTTTAAGTTCTCCAGCATTTCACTTCTTCCATTTATACACCCAAGGGAGGGACGTTCTGAAAGATGAGGGGTGCCAATGCTAATGTCATGAGTTTCCTTAACCCAACAAAAACAGGAATCTCCAGTGATCCCACTTATTGCAAACACCTCAGGCTCTAGAAGTGGTGACGGGTGACTTATACCATCTCATGACAATAGGAGGAGGGGTATGGAGTCTGAGTGAGAACTGTTCGTTGAATGCTCTTCTGTATCGTCCTAGATATAACCTGATCCAAGAAAGGGTTGCCTTAGCTTAGGAGAATTGTGTTCAGGCCATGATGTTGGGCATGATGAATGTGTGTCTGGAACATTCCCAGGGTGTTGCTTGCTTATCCCTTTCCCTGATGCCACAGACCATTACTGAGAGTACTGTGAGGCTGCAGGGGAAGTACAGAGGACTGTAATACTGTGTTTACAAAAATACCAATCAATGGTTTATTCATAATAAGAGATTAAAATACTATTGGAAAAGATTCATGATTTGGTTCTAAATTTCCTGACTTTTAGTGGCTACTGATACCAAGCAGCTGCTGCAAGTATCGGATTTACATATCACTTCTCCCAGTTCTGCCCAGAATTGTCGAGACCTGCTCACTTAACTTTGCACCCCACCTGCACCCATTTCTTTGGTCTGTGAATATTCATAGGCATACTCAAGCTCCTACTACCCTGGGTAGAAATAATACTTCTTCACCAAAACAGCATGTTCTATCATGAAATCAGACTCAATATTTAGACAACTTTAAACCTTTGGACTTCAAAAGTACAGTTCACATAGAATAACAAAGATGGTTTCAGAGTTATTCTGTCATCTAAAAAATATGCTGACCTTAAGTGGATTAAGTAATATTCATTCCAGGTTTGTTTCCCCTTCTTTCCTTCCTTCCTTCCTTCCTTCCTTCCTTCCTTCCTTCCTTCCTTCCTCCCTCCCTCCCTCCCTTCCTCCTCTCCCTTCCCCTCCCCTCTTCTCCCTTTTACTCTCCCCTCCTCTCCCTTCCCTTCCCCTCTCCTCCCTCCCTCTCTCCATTCCCTCTTTGTGCTGAATTGAAGAGAGATACACATCAAGAGACATCAAACAAAGAAGTGCAGAAATGGGAGAACTTGCTCAGTGTGTTTTCTGCAAAGTGTTAGCAAGCTCAGTTGGTTTGTGGAAAGTGCAGAAACACACTTACCAGTTCTAACTGAAGGTGGCGATGTTTTACAGTGTTGATCTAAAGTTCAAGACAAAGAACAGCAAGTTACAGCTCCTTTGTCAGAGAGCAAGAGGCAGATGGAGAGGAGTGTGTGTGGGGGGGTGGGGAGGGGAGGAAATGGAGGGGCAGAGGGAGTATGGAGAATCCCTCCCTCTCCCTTCTACTCCCCATCCCCAACTGATGGCTGGTTCTTTTACTTCTAAATATAGAGTTATATATCCACATTAGAAATATAGTTGTAGAAATCAAGATCTTCATGGTTCTCCTACTGTGTTTATTTTTTGCGGGGGTGGGGGGAGGGCTAAAAGTTAAATGAATTACATGAGAAACAAAGAGGTCAGTCTGTGACGCTGGTCCCATTTTGAGATGGATGCACGTTAAGGGGGAGGAGAAATGGGAGGAAGAACCAGCACTGGCCTGCAGCCTTCTCTTCCTCTTGGCAGGCGCACCCGAGCTCCTGCCTGGGCCAGAGTTCTCAGTTACAAGGCTTCAGAGAGAGCAGGGCAGGTGCAGCTGAGAGAAGCCAAGAGCAGACAGAGGCTAGTCCCAGGATACATGCGCGGTGGAGCCACTCTGCCCCCGCCTCCTGGTGCAGTTCAGTGTGTACTTCTCAGGCACCAGCATAACCAGTGGAAAGAGACGATGTGTAGTTTAATACTCCCTCAAAATGGCATTTCTTAATTGGAATTCTAAAATGTCCTCCATTTAACACTTTAGAATTGCTAATACAATATATTTCTATAAAGCCATCTAAGTTTTTACAAGAACTCTGGAGAATGGATGAGTAGTTCTCATGTATTCTTATTTGACAATTAATGAGGACTCAGGGAATTTTAAGTGTTATGTGGAAAATTACAGAGCACGCTTACTTCTCAACCAGGACTGAGGTTCCCTGACTCCAACTTCTCTCCATAACACTGCAGCTTCATTAAGGACCGCCTTAATGAAAATTATTTCCTAAATGTTCAATTTACATTTTTTCTGGGTCAGACGTAGGCAAGTAGATTCCAGAATCCCGTGGCAAAACCCGGTAGTACTCATTTCATATTCATTTTAACCTAAACCCCAAACTGTGCTCTCTGCCTAGATTTTGGCAACCACTGACTATGAAGTTTCTGTGTGGGAGCAAAATTAGAAAAAATGGTTTTTAAAAACGATTTTTCTTAGAAACAAATGAGTAGAAGGATTTCCCTGCTTTTTATCTTTAGGGTATCAGCCTAAATTTAGAGTCCTCTTATCACTGAGAATCTGTTCTCTCAGCTGCTAATTCCTTCAATTGGGTAGAGGTGGCAATCTCTATCTAATGTAAGCTAGAGATACAAAAATGTTATAAAGCTTGTTCAGAGGTGTTTAAGTAATTGGCAGAATGCTAAAATACTCTTAAGAGTTTATTCATTCAACAAACATTTATTGAATGCTTTCCCTGGACATGGCTTTAGGGATGCAGAGATGAATGAGACAGACAAAGTCCCTGCCTAAAGGCAGAACCAACCAGCAAAGCATGTATTCAGAGGGATAAGGAATGAGAAAATGCAAAGTGCTCTAAGAGAGACAAGCAGTGTACTGGATTAGAGAATGGCTAAGATGTGTCATTATGGAGGTGACATTTAAGCTAAAACCAAGGGACTGAGAAGCTGATCATGTGAGGATCTGGGGGAAAATACAAGAGGAAAGATAATTCTGCAAAGATCTGGGTGAAAGGAAGCACATTTCAAATGGCTAAAGCAAGAGAGAATCTGGCTGTTTTTCTCAAAGTTCTTATAGCTGGAGCAGGGTGAGCCAGGCTGAATGCAGACAAGGAGGTTGTCAGGGGCCAGCTCATTTGGGTGTCTTATTGACCACAACAAAGAGTTTGGTTTATATTTTAACTGAAATGCGGTATCCCTGGGGGGATTTCACAGAGAAGCAAAATGATCTGCTTTACATGATAAAATATGCCCTTCTATCTACTCTGTGGGAAATAGGGGTGCAAGGACTGGTGGTGAACAAAGAAGTGAGACTCGTTCATGACTGTTAACTCAGATGAAACAGAAAGGGGGCCTGGATGAACTGGTGGCTGTTGAGATGAAGAGAACTGGACAGAGGGGGAGTCACTTTGAGCAAAGACAACTCAGGACCTGGTACATAGATGGAAGGTGATTTGGAGGGAGAGTTCTGGCTACAGCCACTGAGTTGATATTTCAGTAAACTGAGTACCTTTACCGAGGGGGAAGAAGAGGTGGAACATGTAGAGAAAGGAGATGCAAGACTTTCTCTTCAGAATTCCATACGGCATGTCATGTAGACACTGAGTGGCCATTAAATAGGAGACTTATCGAGGGCTGAGGCCAGTAGCAGCAACATGTAGGTGATATATGAAGTTGTGAGAATAGGTGAAATATCAACCCAAAGAGACTTGGAAATTGAGGGGAGACAGAGTCCTATTGAATACTTGAGTCCCACTTAGATATTTGAAGGTCAAGTAGAGAAGGAGAAGGAGCTGCAAAGGAGGCTAAGAAAATGTTAAGAATATTGGGAGAAAAATGAGGAGAGAGGTAGTATCCCAAAACTAAGAGAGGAGAATGTTTCCATAAAGGCATAACCAAGTCTCAAATAATATGAAGAGGCCAAGAAAGATGAGAATATCAGTGTTAACGGGTTTGACAACCTGGAAGTTATGACCATTGCTAGGGAGGTGCAAGTCATTCTGTAGATCAAGCATGTCAAACTCGTGGCCTGCGGGCCGCATCACAATGAATATTTTTGCAGCCCAGCCAATATAATGGTATATAAGAAATGTTTTAATAAAAATTTTGTAACTTAATTTTTACAATATCCTGTTATACATAATTATTAATAATGAACTACGACATTCACTGACTGATTACTATAATTGTGTTGCATTCATTTCCCTTACATGCCTTACACGCAGGCACACCATTTCTCTCCACTAATACTAGCAGCGAATATTTTAGCAGCCGACTGCCACGTCATTAGTCTTGGACTGACTTGTTTGGTGTGCACAACAGGAAATATTTCACTTTTGGAAAACAAGAAAAATAGGTTTATTTGCATTACGCTTATTAATCTGTGCAGTTATTCAGTGTCTGGTAAGTTAACGTTCAAGAAAAAATATTAATTTTATTAAAATGTTCTATTATTTTATGTTAATGATTACTCATTTATTTCAGCCCTTTGTAGTCAGCATGTCTCTATCGAAATAAACCCACGTTTCTCTGAAAATTGAAGCTTTTGTTTTTTTTGCGGCCCACATAAATTTAAACCTTGTTTATTTGGCCTGTGTTAGCCTTTGAGTTTGATATGCTTGCTATAGATACTTAGGGTGAGTGGGAGGTGGAAGACTAGAGATGGAGGCTCCCTTATTTTTTTAAAGCAGGTTGGCTGTAAATCAGGGGGTGGGAGGAGGGGAAGCAGCAAAGAATCAGGTGGAAGCCACTAAAAGGAGTACTGTTTGCTTGGTGTTTTAAGACTGGAGATAATCAGAGAGTGTTGTTTATATGATGGTAATGACCCATACAGAGAAATACATTGATGGTGTAGCTAAAAGGGGAGATAACTGAAGGATCAAGGTGTAAAGCCAAATGAAGAGAAGGTATGTCCCTTTCCTCAATTCTAATACAAAACGCAAAGAAGCAAGGCTTCCTTTCACCTCTTCATGCAGTCATTCATCCAGCCGTACCTCAATATATATGTGTTTAGCACCAGTGCCCAGCACTGGAGATACTATAATGAACAAAATTACCCCAAAGAGATTTTACTTTGTCTATGAGAGAAAACTGATCTTAAACCAACATCACATTATTAATAACTTTTCAAACAGATAAAGTATAATAATTTTGTTCAAGAAAAATAAAAAGAATTGCTTTATTTGACTAACATTCCCATGGAGATGTTTTACTGTATGTAAATTTTTACTGGGGTTAAATAAACTGAGAGTTATGTCATAAATGTTAGATTCTTTACTGCATTAGGTTGGAGTGTTCTTTTTCTTGATTGAGATGTTAGAAACTGTGTTTCCTTATTCTTTGGAGTCTATTTTATATTACATCATGTGAAATGGACCAATCAGCAGGATTTCCAATTTAAACTGTCATGCCAACCTTCCATTTCATGCTTTCAGTATTGAAGCTTAATAAAATTGAAAACAGGAGGTTTATATGATTAGAATCATCAGCTACGTCACAGCAGCATTGAAAGGATAAATTTCATGGCAACTTACTATCTTTGGTGCTGGCTGAAAGCCTTCGACATTTTAGAACACTCTATGTTTTCTAAAGTCCAGAATTTGTCACAAAATGTACATGCACAGGGACTAAAAATACAGCAAATTTGCAATGCTGTTAAACACACATCCAAAATGACTTTTACTGGATACCAAGTTTAAAAAGCATTGTGCCCCTTACTCATTGTCATCCAAGTGAAGTATAGTGGAGGTATGTTCTTTCAGAATCTTTTCTCAAACACATCCCAAAGCCATTTATTACTGTTCCATAACCGGATTCTGAAACCTTAGCTCATCTAAGTACTCAGATGCGAAGCTAAATTAATATTTATCTTCCTTCTTTCATAAGAAAATGACACAATAAGCTCAGCAGACACACATTTTGAAGAATCACAGACAGTTAATGAATTGAAAAACATGTGCATTTGAATGTCTAATTTCTTTCAAAGTCAATGTAATTGAATATGTTTGATTTGAATACCGTATGTCAACATGAGTCTTTTTAGTCCTCATTTGGCAAAAACGTACAACAGAGTTAACACCCACTGTTTCGTGTTGTCCTCTCCTCCTTCGTGAGTAGCAGGGATTAAGCAGAGAATACATGCGAATATTTCACAAAATACTTTCTTTTAGAGGTGCAAATTTTTTCACATGCAACTTCCACACTGCTAACTCTTGTCCCATAACACTAGCCATACAAGGTTCCTTGGGCTAAAATTACTCTTCAGTTGCCTCAACTTCACAGTGGCTCAGCAGACATGGTTTCAAATGCACTTGCTAGGCTCTAGAACTATGGCCAAATTAGCTACCCTCTGTGAGCCTCAGTTTCCTTACCAATAAAATGGGCATAATAATGGTCCTCCCTCAGAGAACTGTTTTGAGGACAAATAAGCTATTTACTGAGGACCTGGCAACATGCCTGGAACCTTACAGCCCTAAGAAACAACTGGCAACTGGCAATAGCACCTGAGCAGCTCCAAGAAGAGGCAGAATTTGTTCTTACGCTTCTAACTCCTCTTTCTTTACCTCCATTCCACCATCTTGTGGTATCTCCACTACCTTCACACTTCTTTTCAAAACTTCATTTCTCAAACAGTTTGAAACCCAGTCCTAGTGCCGTGTAGTTGATGAAGAACAATTTAAAATATTAATGCCAAGGGAGAATATAGATTTCTATAGGAATCAAAGCCTTTGGCCAGAGGAGGGGCACTTCCAGGGCAGACCGGTTGGGCATCGGTGAGCTAGTTCAAGTTACAGAGACACTGTAACACACTGACAACACTCTGGCATCTGCCTTTCTCAAATCCCACCGTGGACCTGACTCAGGGACCAGGGATGAAGTGGAGTGAGTCCTGGGGTACATGTCTCACAGAGTGGCTTCCAAGGGCCACCAACTGGGCTCAGCTGACACACCTGCTCCTCTCAGAACACTTGAAAAACAGACAGAAAAGACTGGCATGCGTCTTGTCTTTGCAGCCCACTTGGGAAGGCTAAAGGTGATGGTAAGTCCAGGGGGCTGATCTGTGGGGCTGACTGGTTCTGATCAGACCATGCATGGAGATACCACGGGTTCAGTTCTGGTGCCGCACTTTTAGGAAGGATGCTGATAAACCACAGTCATCCATGAGAGTGCAAGAAGAATGAACAGGATACACTGAAAACCATGGAGGGAAATTTTAACCTGAAGAAGACAAGACTGAGAATGACTGCCATCTCCACTTAGTGGCACCTTTGCCCAGGAGGAGTGTCCTTATCTATTATTCCAAAGCAAGAACCGGGATTAAGGGATGAATATTCGAGAGAGACTGATTTTGGCTGAACTAAAATATTAACCTTCGGTCGCCATATATTTGACTCTCTTTACCTTTGGGTGGTAAACACAATGAACCATACAGATGATGTATTATACAACTGTACACTTGAAACCTGTATAATTTTATCAACCAATGTTATTCCAATAAATTATTAGCTATAATTTTTAAAAAAGGAACCTTTATGGGTGGGCAGCCTCATGAGGCTGTGAGGTCCGTGTCACCAAGGTGATGAAGTACAGGCTGGATGCCCCCCCGGGAGGGACAGTAAGGATCACCTTCAAAGATCTGATGGACTTAGGACTATATGAATTTTTTTTCCTTTTACAAAACTTATTTGTAAATAATTAAAATTTTCACTGTAAGTACATTTATAGAAGAGTTGAAAAAATAATAGTACAAAGAACACAGTATACCTTTTATCTACATTCATCAATTGTCAACATTTTACCCATTTGCTTTATTATTGGCAATCTCACTCGCACTCTCTCTCTCAGACTAGATGATTTTTAGGGTCTCTTCTTCCCTTGAGAGTTATGATTCTATGTGCTGAGGCCTCTTTCCAGGTAATAGGGTTTTAGAGAAATTGTACCCCTGCTAGTGGCGCTCTTCCCAGTACCTGGCATAAATCTGAACTCCGCATGTGTGATGGACGGGGCCCTGTAGAGCCCGACCCTGACCTTGTCCTCACTCTGAGGACCACACTGCAGCCACATAGGTTTTCTTTCTCTCCCTCGCACATGGGAAGCTCTTTGCTGGCTCAGGGACTCTGCACTCGCTCATTCTTCTGCCTTCAGTGTTCTTCACTGGTTTCGATGTGGCTGGGCCCTTCTAACACTGCCTGACCCCACAATTACTCTATCACATGGTTTAAGTCACCTCCTATCACTCTCTGAAATGATCTGGCTTAGTTCCTCATTTGCTTGCCTTTTGTCTGTCACCCCTTGGAACAAGCATGTCAAACTCGCAGCCCACAGGCCGCAGGCCTTGTTTATTTGGCCCGTGTTAGCCTTTGAGTTTGACATGCTTGCCTTAGAATGTAAGCTCCTGCTAGAGTGTGAGGTCTTGTGTACATCTTGTTGTTATTGTGTACTCAGTGCCCAGGATAGAGAACACTCAACCACTATTTGCTGAAGAATAAATAAAAGAACAAATGGATCCAAGACCATCTGGTCAGAACCTGTTAATACAGGGCTGGACGTTAACATTTGACAACCTACACAAAGAAGAAAGTGCTTAACAAACTTTAGAAAGGAAAAGAGAGATGTCTTTATCAGGTGGAGTGAATTCTAAGTGCCAGGAGGTTTAGGGAAAAGTTTCCGCAGAGGGTGCCCCAGCCAGAAGAAAGGTGTGAACTCTTCTCAGAAGCCAATGTGCTTTCTGTTGCCATCTGTTGGGAAAACCACCATAAAGAAGGAAATTTGCAAGCACCCCGGAGCAGTGTCTGACAGCAAGTCTGGAGGGCTGCGGGAGGTGGCTATGCCCATGGAACTCATGGAGAATGCCTCACTTCTTTCTGACATGGGCTGTGAAAACTTTGCTATGTTGAGATTTCTTTCAAACGAGCCCAGACCATTCTACACAATGCTATGGAGAGGCGGAAATTTTCACCTGTTTCTTTTTCTAGGCCCATTCTCTATTAGAAAGTGGTTCGCCACCGCAAAATGGCTATCAATTGGACTGTACATGTGATTACACCGAGAGTTTTTCCCCTCATCTATCCATTTCCTATCGGATCTGATTATTTCTGATTACCTTAAGCACTGGGTCTTTGCCCTGGGTGAAGTTTTAAAGCTACTGAACTTGAACCTAGCCTCCTTCTCAACCAGAGATGAAATGTCTAACATCACCTATTGTGGAAGTGGCTAGAAGTCACATGACCTAGAGAAAATGGAATTAACAAGTACCAGGAAAAATTATTTTTAAAAGTTTCAGTTAAGTTACTTAACTTGGTAAGCAAGAGCAGCGATTTAACAGAGAAAAGAAATTCACCACTTAATTGATGAACGGGGAATGCTGATATTTAAAGTTTTAAAAGGATAATATCCTAAAATTAAATGAATTGCATTAAGTCCCAGTATTTGAGAGGTACTATACAGACTCTAGAGGCAGAGTCTGTATTCTGGGGTTTGTAACTCCAATGCTGTATGACTCTAGGCAAGATATTTAACTTCTCTGTTCTGTGTCTCAGTTTGGCCATCTGTATAATACAAACAACTTAGTGCTTAGCTCACAGGGATTTTATGCGTAATTGAGCTAATGTTAGTCAAGTGCTTACAACCATACCTAAGCACACACATGAAGCAACACTGAAGTGTTTGCTATTTTTTTCTCCCTTACTCCCCAACCACAATTAATGAAAAAAGAAAATATTGTATCTACAAAATACCTTCAGATATATTACATAATTTTGATCCCAATAATAGTCTGGTAACATTGGCAGAACAAGTCTCTTTTTTATTTTATAGATCAATTAGTCATAGGCTCAGGGTCAGATAGCTGATAAAAGGCTGAATGCTAACTTGAACCAGGTCTTTTGACTCAGAGGCTGGCGGCCTGTCCACTATGGTCAAAGAAGTTCAACTCAGAACCCAGCGATGCCTTTTTAAAAAGAAATCCTCACTGGAGGATATGTTTTCCATTGATCTATAGAGAGTGGAAGGGAGTGGGGGTTTGGGAAGGAGACAGACAGAGAGAGAGAGAAAAAAATATTGCTATGAGAGAGACACATCGACTGGTTGCCTCCAGCACCTGCCCAGACTAGGACTGGGAATTGAACCTGCAACCGTGAGATGTGCTCTTGACCGGACTGTGAGACCATGCTCTAACCACTTAGCAACACAGTCCAGGACCCCAGTGATGCCTTTTAAGGAGACACACCCAGATAAGCCTTGTGGCCAAAGCCTCTGTTAAACTGGATAGAAACTTGAGTATGTCTGAAATAAAAAAATATTTTTTAAAAGTTGAAGGTAAATGAAAAATTTTATTTGAACTTTAAAACCATCTTCTATGATGTTTCTGACTCAAAGATTGAAGCATTACTTTCACACACACACACTCTCACACAAACACAGAGATAAACAAACCTAGAAAGACTAATTATATTCCGTCTCATCTAAGCAAAATGTCAAAAGAAAACAAACAGGCCAGGAGAAAAGAAAATTAGCTTTGTATAAGTTCTTTCGGTGAGAAAGTCTTGGAAATCTAGTAGCTGCATAGGTAAGGACCATCTATTTATTTTTAAGTGTAATACACATAATTCAAGGATTATCTTAAGCCTTCCATCACCCATGGTTCTCAGGACTCTAGTTACTATCCGAGGAAGTCGGCTTTGGCAAGGTTAATGGTGATGTCTTAGAGTAATTACTTGGAAAAATAATAAACATCATTTCCTAATTTGATGCTATGGTATCATTCCCATCGATATCCTTTCTTATTTTCATTTTTGCCCATCACAGAGAGAAAAGGAGGAAGTTTAATTTGATTTACAGAGGGGAAAACAAACCTGAACGTACTCTTTGGTCGGGGGTGGTGGGCTATGCAAGGAGAAAAGGTCAAGCAGCTGGTTTTCATCTATCTGCCATAATTCTCTGTTTAGTTTGCACTATTAAACTCCAAAGCTTTGCTTTAATCTTAACTGTTACAGTATGCCTTATTGCAGATTCTATCATGTCGCATCCCTGATAGGGTTTCAGACTTTGGCCAAGCACCATCCCCCAGGCTGCCTTGCCATATGGGTAGCAAATGCATCCAACATTTTTTCATTGGCGCCTGCATCATTATGTTTTGTCACCAATGGTTGTTGGGTTTTCAGTAAATTGCTGCGAACACTGTGGTTTGGGCTGTCGAGACGATCGCCTACACTTATTTGTATATAGCTGTGTCCTCATCAGGGCCTCCCTGTCCTGTCAGCGTTTGGAGGAGGACCTAGCATCTAGGGTGGAGAAGCCATAAAAAAATGAAAACAGAAAGCCAGAGCAAACAATGGGCAGGGAGCAGCTCCCACACTCTGAGAGCCAGGATAAGGAGGAGAGGTGAGAGGTGAAACCTACCTGATCTGTCTTCGTTCTGTGAATCACATCTTCGGCACAGTTCTGGGATGGTCTTGAGGGATGTGACCGAGTACTAAATGGGAAGCCAGAGGAGAAAGTGGGTAAAATAACAATTTAAAATGAGAGCATGACATTCATTCAAACTGGCCAGAAAAAAACACAAGAAATCATACCTGAGTACATCCAGAATGTTTAGCTAATTTTACCCTAAATGGGCTGCTTGGTGATCTGGGAGATCCCAAGCTCTACCTACAAGCATCTAAGCAGATGCAGATTAAAAAGAGGGCTGGACGTTCTATCTCCTATCACTTATGCTACTTGGAAGGTGGAAGGATGCTCTGACCTTGAGGGTTTCCAGAAGGTGACCACTGTACTTGCATTCTGAAGCCTAAGAGCGAATCTATGTGTGAAAAGCCTGGGGGAGAAGCATCCAGCTTCCTGCCGCACCCAGGGCCGCCAGGAGCCACAGCTGTCTCTAAACTGATTGAACTACACAAACATCCCTAATGTTGCCACTCGCCTAGGATTTTACTAATCACCCAGGGATATACCCGGGTAATGTTATAAAAAGCTAGGGGAGCATGGTTCTGTGTTTGAAAGCTCATCTGTTTCACATATAGATTAGACTAAACTGAAAGAAACCACCTTCCAGGTTCACGCCCAGCACCAACTCAGGGGCTGGCTTTGAGGATAACAAATTATGACAGAAGGGGGCATAAAATCAGAAGAGCTCAAACAAATGTAAAATCAATAGCTATGATTTATGGGAACTACGCTTGGTGCCAATCAATCTTTCTTTAGAGAAGGGCGCTTTAAAACAAAATTAAAGGATGAACCCTTTCTTTAATCAAGGGGCTGTTTTCAATCATATCTTAATTCATAAAATACAGCTCCCTAGAAATATTTTGCCCTGTACCTTTAGTAAACGAGTTCTTATGTAAATGAGAATGTATTATGAATTATTTCACTGTTGCAAAATTTAGGAGGATTGAGAAAAAAACATTTAATCTAAAAGAAAAATGATCGTGGAAACTCATTAGGGTTATTGTAGCATTACAAGTGGGGAATGTGTAATTAGGGCACATTTGTCAATAAGAAGGTACTTTAGTTAGCCTGATGCTGATAGATGAAGCATAGTGTCTACATGGAGACACCCCCCTCTCCCAGGGCTTTCCACAGGGTATCAGGACAGCAAGGCAAAGGGAGGGGCAGTTGTAGCTACTGTCAATTTCATATCACAAACAAATTAAATGTCCAGTACTTCCAAGTGAAAAATAAAACCTCAAATGACTAATTAGAGAAATTACTCTTACCTGTCTGATGCAATAACATCCTGTTTGTTTTGGCCATTCCTCAGAGGACTACGGGTGCTTTAGCAAATCCACTCACACTCAGAGAGAGGGAGGGCTGCTTCTTAAATCAAAAATGAACTTCAAGGATTTTTTCCCTCCTACATTATGTTCTTTGGAGGTTGAGGATACACAGGTACAGAAGGCACTTTTTTTGGGGGGGGGGGGGAGGGGGGAGTTACTAATAAGGTACCTTATGTTTCTAGCGAAGTACAAGGTCTCCAAGGAATCTGGTAGCTTCCTGAGACCAGCTGGTACAGGTTAAATAATTACACAGTCTATAATTCAATTAAAATTGGGCCTCTTGTTTTGGCTGCCATGTGCCCATGAAAGCATCCTTTGGCAAAGTTTCTCTCTCTCTCTCTCTCTCTCTCTCTCGCTCGCTTTTCTTCCAAAGCACAATTTTAGAAAGAGGAAATTTAAGACTGATTGTGTTTAACTGTAGTTTAATGATAAATTCAATAAGGTTGCTCACTGGGCTTAAAGAGCTATATTTGAATAAGCCGGTGTGCTGCTATCTGTATTTCCAGCCATATGCATCCTAACTGCTACTCCCACTCCAAAGTCAAGCATGTCAGAATCTCAGATTTATGAGCTGTACTTCAATTCTTCCCAAAGGTCTACAGTGTACAGTAACATTTAACTTGATGAGGGTTAAATTTGAACAGCATGGTTGCCTGGTTGGTGTGGGGACTGAGCGACAGGCAGAGACAAGCCTAGTTGATGCCCATCCACTACCTCAACCTACATCACCTATGGTGGCTTTGCCTCTCCACCACGGTCAGACAGGAAGTCACTCTGTGAAGGCATACATCTTAATTCTCTGGGAACAATGACCTTGAAGAAAAAATCATGTGCTGTTCCTGGTAATGGAAATAAAAAGTACAGCAATCAAAGAAAAGGATGATGTGTTGGCCAGAAAATCAAAGTTTTGGAAAATTGTAAGGGTATATAAATGTCAAATTTAGCAATGACTTCCAATTTACACTGTGGAAAAATCCAACATTTTTTATAAAGATACTTTAAGAAAAAAATGAATTTGTAGATTTGTTTCAGCTAAGTACTTAAGGGATGCTGCAAAGATGATTAAGTTTTGATGTGAAGAGATGAAAAAGAAACATGCAACTCACATAATCAACATTCAAAATCATTTCCCTATTTGCAAATATGAGAATAAGCACTTGACCCAGGAAGTCTACCCTTGCATGAACGCACTGTGTTACCATCTGGGAGCTGAAAGGGAGGGCATCCAAGGTCTTTATCCCAGCACACAGGGCAGATGGCCTTTTATATGAAGCTGTCAGATCGCCAACCACCTCATTCTCAGACAATGGCCAGCTCCCAGGGCAGCAACTGTTGTCATTTTGGCCCTATCAGAACCAAAGCCCAATATATCTTCCCTGTGTCCCTTGCCCCCAACACAAGCCTTTATATTCTGTTCCCTGGATTCCTATTATCCTTGGGTGATAAGACACTGAAAGAGAATTGCAGATAATTGAGAGGCATTCTATTTCCTACCTCTATGTTGCTCTCATGTATTCTTTTTCTAAAAAACTCCCAAAGGTTGTCTTGTAGAAACAGCCCTTTGGATCCACTCCTCCATCATGTCTTAAGAAAAGCTTCTACCAAAGGTTGACCAGCTGCCTCTGCTTCTTCTATGTCCCTGTGCATTCAAAGTTTAGTTCCCCTTCTGTTCCTTTACTCTGGGGTCCCCCTTGCCTGCCATGCCTCCCTCTGGCCAAGCAAATGGAACTTTTCTGCAAGGCCAGCTTGTGTCTGCCTTCTCTATGAAACCCCGGCTGATTGCTTCGTCCCTTCCTGACCTTCCACTTTTCTGCTGTTGGAAAATCTGTCTTGCCTTATGCTCTGTTGTTTCCTATGTGTTAGTGTTGGCTCCCACAAGTGCCTGGGGGAAAGGACAACATCTTTGACTTAATATATTGCATGCATGGCACACAGGGACGTATCAACTATTTGACTGCAATACCAAGATGTACACACATCTGATTAATCTCTGGGCTTGATTAGAAATATTCAAAGGAGTTCTTTCATATTTAAGTAAGTGGAAATTTCCTCCATGCTTCCCTACTTTCACTAGAATTCATCAACTTTCTAAAATGCAAACTTGACCAAGGTGCTTCTCTCATTCAAATCCTCCACTGGCTCTGCACAGCCTACAGGGCAGAAACCACCATGCCTGAATACGGCACATGAAACCCTCCACGGGTTCAGACTCATCTCTCATTGTTGTCTACTTATCTTTTGATGGTGGCAATACCAAATTTCTGTCTACTGTTTTACCTGTCTATACCTTTATGCATGCTAGTCCACCTACATCAAATGTCATTCCACCCATTTTTTTAGGCAAACTGTTTTTAATTCATTACACTTTACCTGGGTATCACCTCTATAACATCTTCTTTGACCCTCCCAGATGGAAGTAGTACCAGGTTTCAAACTATGGTTTTCTGATGGGTGGCATCACCCATCTAGGAACGTGTGAGAAATTCACATTCTTTGGCCCCATCTCAGAAACAATCTGTGCTTTTACAAGCCATCCAGGTGATTCAGGTATATGCTGAAGTTTAGGAACCACTGCTCTATATTATTTTCCTATCTTAGGCATAAGTCCATTATAGAACCCATCACATAATGTTTCATCATATGTTTACCTAACTGCTTTCTATGCTTCCTGAGCATGTGTACAATATTTTATTGACCAAAGACACTAGGCTATTGAACAGAATAAAATGAATTCCCCTACATAGCCGATGATTTTAGTGGCAATAATAATAGTAATGATGATTGTAGTTAATATTTACATAACACTAATCTTCTTAGAAAAATCCATAATTTCAAGTCTAGCAATGTAATCATGGTATATTTCAAAGGAAAAACACTTCGAATATCTTAATAGTGCTGGCTGATGCCTTAGCCTTTTGTATAAAGAACAATGGATTTGGAGTGAGAAGACTTAGATGCAAGTCCCAGTTCTGACATCGATTAACTCTGTGGTTCTAGACAAATAAGTCATTTCATATTTCTGGCGCTTAGTTTATCTATTAAACAGATAAGCATACAAGCAAATGTAAATGAAATCAATTTGCAAGCTGTAAAGTGATGTTAGATGTTTTTGTCTCTTTTCTTCAACCTGTTTTCCATGTGTGTCCCACAGCCCTTCCCTCTCATCTTCATTCCACTCATGTTTTTAAGCTCAGTAGATCAAGACGTGAGAATTAATGAGGCAGGAAGAGGGGGCCTGAGGTGGGACTGGAAAGGAAAGGAAGAAGAGTTCAGCTGATCCCTGCACGTTATTTGGCTTCCCTTTGGTCTTTCCTCATCCAAGATAATCCATAGCCAAGGGCTGACACTGAAATTTAGCTTTGCAAACAACATAGACAATCCTACACATCCCAGACTACACCAGTCAATTTTGTCTCTCTGCCATGCAAAATAGTTTGAGCATACATGGGATTCACAATAACAGCGTGTGATTTCTACATTGGACTACAGGGATCTCTGACCACCCTAGTTATTGTTCAGGCCTGAAAGGTTTTGGCCCTTATTCCTGAAAGCTAGAGCCAGTTGGGTGAACAAGCAGACATTACTCAAATGGTAATGAGCCACAGACAATGAAAGAACTAAAATCCCAAGCACCTTTTCAAGCTAGAGACTTTCAAACAACTAAGGTCCCATGAAGTTTCCAAAAGAAACAATTAAGCCAGTCATCCAAACAACTATCCTGAAGTTCATGACTTTTCACACAGCTTTCCAAACTTCAGGCAGATGTCTCAACAGGCACACAATACCAGTAAAATGACAAAATATGTGTACACAAAAAAGCTGGTAGTGAAAGCAAAGATAGACAGCTGAAATGAAATGTTCAGAAACATAATATTTTTCTAAAATTCTGACCTCTCCAATGGCTTGCCCATCCAATTCAAGGAGGGCATGATAACTTCACACCCTCCACAACAGATCCTGCTTCACTGCTCCTTCTCTGAGGATGTGGTACTAACAGTCCACCCCTTCATTGCTAGCTCTTCGCTTGTGCACAGGTCTCCTTCTCTTCAGCCACTCTCTCCACATTGATTCTCTGCTCTGACCTCATAAAAACAAACAGCACCCCCACCACCTCAAGGCATCTGCCTCTCTAGTTCACCATGGGCTTTCCTGCTCTTGTGTTCACAGCCATCTTTTTGAAAAAGAATTGACTTGCCTGGCCAGTGTGGCTTAGTGGTTGAGCATCGACCTATGAACGAGGAGATTATGGTTGTATTTCTGGTCAGGGCACATGTCCAGGTTGCGGGCTCAATCCTCAGTAGGAGGCAGCAGATCAATGATTCTCATCATTGATTTTCTATCTCTCTCTCCCTCTCCCTTCCTCTCTGAAAGCAATAAAAATATATTTAAAATAAAAAATAAAAAAAAGAATTGCCTTGGTTTTTGCCTCTACTTCCTTATCTCTGTATTTACTCTACTACCCTATGTCTTCTGTTCCTCACAGGCACTGCTCTTACTATGGCAACCAGTGAATCTTAACAAGACAATCCAGTGGGCACTTTTCAAACTTTTTATTTATAATGACCTGTTTCCCACTTCCTTCTTTAAATTCCTTAAATCCCTAACCCCTTCTTAGCTCCCTTAGTTGTCCTCCTATATCTCTGAAAACTGCTTGCCAGTCTATTTTATAGAAGACTCTCTCCCAGCATATGAGACACACTTAAGCACAGTTCCTTCCTTGGAAAGTTCTTCTCGTCCCACATTCCTTGTTTCACAGATGAGTACACTGGCTTCCACTATTTCAACCACCCCCTGTAACAAAGTACAGACACCAGTGATCTACTCTTTCATATATCCTTCCCAGTCTACCTTAAATACATTTCTTCCCACCATTCAGGATCCATTAAAGAAAATTATTACAAATAATCCTATTGCCAAATACATTTGATTTTTGCTCTTGTTTTTATCAAACTATTTTCCAAGTGTTTTTTCTTTAAAGTTAATGAAATAAATTCTCTTTTTTTAAAAATATATTTTATTGATTTTTTTACAGAGAGGAAGGGAGAGAGATAGATAGTTAGAAACATCGATGGGAGAGAAACATCTATCAGCTGCCTCCTGCACATCTCCCACTGGGGACGTGCCCGCAACCCAGGTACATGCCCTTGTCTGGAATCGAACCTGGGACCTTTCAGTCCGCAGGCCGACGCTCTATCCACTGAGCCAAACCGGTTTCGGCTGAAATAAATTCTTTTATGCTAAGACAATGCTTGTGGTTGTATTTGGGAAAACTCAGTAACTTTTTGATCATAGAGAGAGTATGCAAGGAACTACTCTATCGTAGTGCTAACATGTATCGTCAGGCAAAAAAGGAAGCTGCACATTGGTTAAGGTGATGAGATCACAGTATTGAATGGCCCCCTTCTTCTGTCAGAAGTGTTCATGAATGAGAAGAGACCTGGGTGAAGGGGATGGCTAGAGGTCACCAAGAGGCCCAGCAGAGGTCATTTTCAATGCACTGATTACATCATGGATTCTAGAGATAGACTGCACATACCATATCCTGACTTCAACACTTTCTGGCTCATTAATCTTAGTTAGTTAACCTCTGTATATCAGCTTTTTCATCTGTAAAATAGATAACGGTACCTACAACAGAATGTGGCAGTGAAGATCGTGTGCTAATAATATAAATCATGGAGGCTAGTATCTGATGCATAGTAAGTGTTCAATAAATATTCACTATTATTATTATTATTATTTAAATTGAAATATATCAAAAATGAGTATTTAAAATTGTAGTCAAAGTAATGCTAACTACTAAGGCAAAAATTACAAATTACGAAAGAAGTGTACCTTGCAGTAGGGCAGATGGCTGGACATAATACTTGTTCAACTTCAATGATGGTCTAATTTTAATTGTGAGCCAATAATCAATAGCCATCAAAATATAAATACTGTCTGTCAAGGATGGAGTTCAATATTGTAATTAAATGTGACCCACCATGAAGTTAACCCGACATTCATAGTCTGTTCCTGGTAATTACTATAAACTCTGTGAGAACACAGACAAGTCTGTGTCATTCACACCAAGCCTAGAACCATGCTTAGTACACTGCACATGTTTAATAAATAATTGTTGAGTAGATTGGTATAAAATCTAGTTATGCATAACAGGTAAATAGTTTGTGTAAATAACCTGCATCAATGTAATAAGTGCTATGACTGTCAGGCAAGATAAAAACTTCTAGGGCTATCTGCAGAGAAGAGCAAATATAAAAATCCAACAGTTTCCCATTCTTCTTGGAAAACACTCTATTCACAAAGTTGCTCTCTACCATCTTAGGAAGGGATGTCCAGTCCAAGATTTGGAGTTGGGGACCTGGGTTCTAGTCCTGGGCTCTGACACTAGCTATAGGACATGAACTTACAATTCATCTAGACTGGATTAGATTACCCTTAATTCCTTTCCTGGCAGGGGTTAAGAAAAACAGGTAAGACATATGACACATGTACTTAGAACAAGGCATGAGTTTTTTTACAATGGGGTCTGCAAAAGGAATGATAGGTAATTTAGACTTGAATACAGGACATTGCAAAAAGAACAGGTGAAGAGTTGATGAAACTAGATCATACTGAGAAGCATTAAGAAAAGTTTAATAGGAAGAACAGGGCTGACAGATGAGACAAGAAGGGAGTGAGGCAGCCAGATGCCATGTGAAAGTGTTCGTCACCTTTTAGGAAGCACAGAAGAAAGTATAAGAGGATCTTATTCAGGTAGCTTGCTTGCTAGAGAGGTGGCACAAGCCAGGTTCATTATACCTTTAATGTCTTTGTACTCTATCACACCTACAATCAGGCCACAGATGATAGGGTGGTGAAGGCCTGGGGAGGGAGTGGAGTGGGTTACAAGGGGCCAATAAGGGGGAAAGGGACATATGTAATACTTTCAACAATAAAGATTTTTTTTAAATGTAATAAAATCTGGGAAGTACCAATAGGTTGACTTGAGTAAAAGGTGGTGCACACAAAACAGAGGTGGGTAGATATTTTAGTGCAACTGATGCCCCATCTGTAGGATGGGAAAAAGTGAAAACTCATTGGAAGTGAGATTTTTTTTTGCCACAGAATTTATTTTTCTACCAGACAGCAGTCTAAGCACCTTAGGAAGATGAATCCACCGAATTCTGAGCTACTTACTACTCTAGGTTTCAAGGGCTCGGGTCAAAGGGGATAGTACAGGTGGAAGGACACTTATTTATCTTGATCTCATCTGATTTGCACAAAAAAATAGGTTATGCAATTACCAAAAAGTGTCAACTTTCATCAAAGATGCAGTCACACTGATACAGAAAAGCAACAAAAATTCCTGTGCATAGAAATAGAGTTTGTTCCTTAGTTGTATTTGTGTGTACATAAGCAGCATGTGTGTATTTACACGTATATGTATATGTAGGTATGTGTATACATATGTGTACCTGTGTATGCATATACATATGGGATATATAGCCTATCTAATAATAGACAAACATGGTAATTGACCATACCTTCGCTACGCCTCCCACTGGTTAATCAGTGAGACATGCAAATTAACCGCCAACAAAGATGGCGGTTAATTTGCATACGTAGGCGTGAAGTGGTAGAGCGAAGACTGAAGGTGGCTCTGGCCGGAGCAGCGAAGGCTTGAAGGCAGCTCTGGCTGGAGCAAAGGCCTGGGTCCTGGGTGCCGGAGGAAAACCAGTGCCGGCAGCCAGGGGGAAGGGAAGGCCTATTGCACGAATCTTTTCATGCAACAGGCCTCTAATATATATATAATTTTAAATTTTTTCCATAAAACCAGGGCAATAGGTAGATATGATTATTATCATTTTGCAGATGGAAAAGTTGAGGTACAGTAAAATGAAGAGATTTTCCTAAGTTCTCTTTAGTTTGTTTTACTTTATTTATTTGTAATATATATACCAACTACATTGGTGCCAAAAAGTTATTTGCATTTGCTTCAGTGCCTATTTGTGGATAGTAATGGGTGAGATGACTGGCCCATTATACTCAACTAAGTTACTCAGAGGGGGAGAGTCACATGGTCAAAGAGTTCTGTATATAAATCCTGACCTGCCACTTGCCCATTTGTAACCTTATGAAAGTCATACGACATCTCTAACCCTCATTTTCCTCATTTGCCAAAGAAGGGATTAAAATAGGGGCTGCTTTGTGGAGTGGATGTGAGGCTTAAACAAAATAACGGACTTAAAGAGTTCAGTGCTGTGTGTGGCACAGCCAATGAGTCAGGCTCTTCAATGGATCCATGGTGTTTGGCCTCTGCATTATTCAATCCTGTGCATACTATTTCTGAGGACAGCAACTGGCCTCTCTTAATAAAACACACCACGGCTACTAAGAACCTCACGGTAAAATTGTATTCCAGAGCATTTTTCATTTCCCAGACACAGGGCTCTGGCTTCCATAGGAATAAAGAAATCTGTAAACCCGTGTGCAGTGACAGCAAGGCCCTGCTCTGACCCTCTGTGTTTACGTGTGTCGTCATCTCTCCCTCGCACATCTGCAGCCAGTGCACAGTGTTCTGCCCTTTTCGATGGCAGGATTACAAGAATGTATAGTTTAAA
Source organism: Myotis yumanensis (assembly GCF_028538775.1). NCBI lineage: Eukaryota > Metazoa > Chordata > Mammalia > Chiroptera > Vespertilionidae > Myotis > Myotis yumanensis. The sequence continues at coordinate 72,695,271 of NW_027223755.1, read as the reverse complement.
CCCTGCATTTTGCAAAGGATGAGCATTATTTTGGAGTCTGGGAAACTTCAAAATAATGTAAGTGCCTTCTGTGTTTTGTCTCATTAGGTAAAGGCAAAAAAAAAAGTTCTAGTTGTTTTTTTGGAACCATTATACAGCTTGTGTTTTAATTAAAACAAGAACCAGGCTCATAACTAGAGGGTAAAAATCACAAAATAGAAAGCTGATGGCTATGGCTGGGGAGGAAGAAGAGCGGTTTTAAACTTGGGCATCTTTTTGGTAAACATCTTTTTCAAAAGAGACTTAAGAACTGTGCGGATGGAGGTTTACAGAATCCTAACAATAAAGGCATGTTTGTGAGAGACTAGACTTCTCTTTATGCCAGCAAATTAGCAAGTTCAACACATCTTCAGTTTTCAATGTTAGCACCTGAATAGTCTCCACTTTGCCCCTCAAACAGTTATAACATTTATTGCTCCTAGTTTACCTAAATAGGCTGAACCAACTGTTCCAGTATTTAGGAGGTTATCTCTACATCTTTTCCCATGAAATCATTATGTAAGAACAATATGATTCCGGCACATTTAAGGTATTAAACTTGGATTAGATTGACTAGAATAGAATAATCTACCATGTTATAGAGGTTGCCAGTCAAATTTGAGCTTCTTTAGTTTCATGTGGCCAAGATTGCTTATCCTTAGTACTATCAACATTTTAAGCCAGATAATTCTTTGTTGTAGGAGGTTTTCCTGTGCATTTTAGGTTCTTTAGAAGCATCCTTAGTCTCTACCCACTAGATGCCAGTAGCAGCATATCCCTAGTATAAGCATCAAAAATGTCTCCAGGTTTTGCCTGAGGATGGGTAAAATTGTCCTTATGAGGACCACTGCAACAGACTTTTTATCTTGGAGAAGCAGTATTATAGCTAAAAGTATAATGCTGGAGACAAAGTGTCCCTAACTAAGTGGGTGACTGTGGACAAGTTATGTAACTTGTTTCATGCTTCTGTTTCCTCATCTGTAAAATGGAGATAATAATAAGTACCTTCTTCAGAGGATTGTTGTGAGAATTAAATAGCATAGTGCCTATCCTATAGCAAGTGCTCAGTAAATGGTAACCATTATTATTGTTTCAGCAATTCTATGCACCTTCCTGTTCTTCCTTCTGATAAAAGTTTAAATGTAGGTCAAAGATCCACACAATAAATACACAATTAAAGGGGAGAAGGTTTGAGTGTAGTTACACAATTACAGATGGATGTCTTTATTTATGTTTCAGAGTGGTCAAGTTATAGAAACTCAACTATTGCATAATCCTGCATCCCAACTTGCTAAACAGCTTCAGTTATTGCTTAACATATTTTATTATCTTTTAAGTGGAGATTCCTAATTCATCAAAATTATGGGCTGCTGCCAGATGATTCTTCTGTAAACACAACTGCTCTATTGCAGTGTTAAAAAAAAGTTTTTGACATGATGCCTGGTCTTTTCCCTCGAGTTCCTTCTTCACCAATGGTCATATAAATATTACTGTATTATTCATTGAAATAATAACAAAAGCTACCATTTTTAAGAGCAACTTACTGTGTGCTAAGCCAAGTGCTTCATATATATTATTTCACTCAATCCTCAAAAAAAAACCCCATAACAACAACAACAAAAAACACCTTAAAAGTTAGGTGGGTATCTCAGAGAGGTCAACAAAGGTCAGAACACGTCTGGAGCCCAGACTGGTGCCTTCAAAGCCTATGCTTTTACTTACTTACTTACTTACTTATTTTTGTGTGTTTTGTGCATATTTTTAAAAATCTTTATTGTTGAAAGTATTACAGGTGTCCCTCTTTTTTTCTCTGTTGACCCCTCCAATCCACTCTTATCCTCTTCCCAGGCCTTCTCGGCACTACTGTTTGTCCATAGGCTATGCATATATGTATATATGTATATATATATGTGTGTGTGTGTATATAGTATATAACAGTGATGGCGAACCTATGACACGCGTGTCAAAGGTGACACGCGAACTAATTTTTTTGGTTGGTATTTGTTAAATGGCATTTAAATATATAAAATAAATATCAAAAATATAAATCTTTGTTTTACTATGGTTGCAAATATCAAAAAATTTCTATATGTGACACGGCACCAGAGTTAAGTTAGGGTTTTTCAAAATGCTGACACGCCAAGCTCAAAAGGTTCGCCATCACTGGTATATATAGTGTGTATGTGTGTGTGTGTGTGTGTGTGTGTGTGTGTATGTATATGTATATATATATATATATATATATATATATATATTCAAAATTCATTGGTTAATCTCTTCTGGCCTTTCCCCCTTTCCCTCTGAGATATATGTCAGTCTGTTACATGTTTCAATGTTTCTGGATCTGTTTTGTTCATCAGTTTACTTTCTTCATTAGATTCCACATATAAATGGGATCATGTGATACTTGTCTTTCTCTGACTGGCTTATTTCACAAAGCCTATGTTTTTAAAAGGCAACTTCACTAGCAAAACTCAGAGAGTCACTCCCAAACTCCTAAACAAGTTTCCCTTTCTTAAACACCTGCCACCCTCCCCACCCATCCCCACATTATCATTCACTCTCTTTGCTCCTCCCCACTCAGCTCAAAATATCTTGACAGGAGTGTTTATAAAAGAGCCACGCTCTGAACACTTTTAAGGCAAGCACAGTAACTCAGAACAAGACAGACAGAAAGAAAGGTATTACAGAAAGGAAGAAACTCACTTCAGTTGGTCTTCACAAGGATTAAAAAAAACTGTCTGGAAGTGGAAGTAAGGGAAGGCTGAATTTACCTTTCCCTGCTACAAAGACTCATCTAAGGTTAAAATAGATCCTTCATCAAACTCATGCCAATAATTCAATACTTGTGTACATACAGTATGTGGATTTCACTTCATAGTGGAGAGTAAAGGAGAGGACTAATGCTGTTGCCAGAGGCACGTTAAAGTAAGCTTATCTTTTTGAGACAATTTCTAGCTGTGACCCAAAGCTCTTTGCTATGAAAGATCAATGCAAAGTAAGGTCAGAAATTGTGTCCACCTGCCCCTGAGGCCGCCCCCACCACTGAGGCTCCTGCTGCTGCAGCAGCCCTAGCCTAGGGAAGCAGAGGAGGACTGGGGGGAGTCGGATGAGGATATGGGATTTGGTCTCTTTGACTAATCACCAAAAAGCAACTTGCTCAGCCAGCTTTATTTCTGAAACAAGGAAATAAAGCCTTACTTCTCTTAATTTTAAAAAAAAGTGACCCTGGAGGTTTTGAGAAAAAAGTCACATGACTCATTCAGAAAGGGCAACCTTCTCATCACAAACTCTGAGCACCCCATTTGGCTGTGAGGGCACGAGAGGCCCACATGCGGCAGAATTGTGTGGCCCAGGACAAGTCACAGCCAGCTCTGAGCAGAGGGGCATGGAGAGGACCCCCCCTCCCCCCGGAGCAGCTGTGATTCTGAGAAGTTCAGTAGCCAACAGCATTACAGGATTAAGCAGGGCTCAGAGGTCAGCTGGTCCAGTCCTTACCACTGCATGGCTCTTCCTCAATATTCCCAACAAGCATCCAATCTGCGCCTTGAAGCCTAGAGTGATTGGAAGGCTTCCTCTTGTTGTTCATCAGCTAACCTAACTTGGCCATCCTTCAGTCCATCTGCTTATGGGCGCCAAGAATGCTGGCTGCTCCATAGCCATAAAGAAAACTAAATGAATAGGGTTAATTATGTGCATAAGTAACCCTATGAAAGTGCTTACTATCGGCAGGCACTTTATAAATGTCCTCAGCGAATAATTTTGGCAACAATAAAAGAGACTAGGAATGGGAGGCTCAGTCAAGTTAAATCTCACCCAAACTCACACACAATTACTAGTAAGTGGAATTCATTTCTTGGTCCAGGAGACCCCAAAACCACACTTTGTCTGCCCCACAGGATGTCAAGTTCTAACGTGGCTGGGAGAGTTTAGGACATACAGACTAGAACAGAGCGAGCAGCCCATGTAGGAGAAGGCAGAATCTCCCAAAAGCATTACTTCCAAGTAGCAATACTTACGGATATGTCATCACTGAAGTCAATTTCATCCAAATCAAGGTATTCAGGGGCTTCCATTATTCTTCTTTGCACATTTTGAGTCGGGTCAAATACTCATAAATTCCTGGACAAGACAGAAAAGAAAGGTAAAAAGGTGAATTGTTTCCAAACAAAAATCGTATCTATATTTAAACAAACAAAATGAAAAAGGTAATTGGTGCCAGTGCTGCCTTTGAGTGCATTTCCTTTTTTCGAATGTCCCCAGGCTGGCTATCCAGAAACGTCCAGTGCGGTTCCTCCTGGCCCCCAGCGTGGCTCCTCAGGGGGTACCTGTGGTCCTCCACTTCACTTCACTTGTTCCTTCCTGCCCCTCCACCTCCCAGCACTAGCTCAGGTCTAACTCATACCCTGTGGTCCATATTAGCACCGAGCCAGCACATACGATGCCTTGGGTGAAAGGAGGACTTCAGGAATGGGGTGCCCTGACATCTTAGGACAGCCATATTCCAATGTCTGTGTGGGCACATCCCTGGGTGCACATCTCTGCCTGGCGGAGCAATGCACACTGGATCTCTACAGCAATAACACAAGTAAGAGACAGACACCATCGAATCAACAGTAACAAAACTTCAGAATTTGTAGCACAACCTCCAGTTCATTCCTCAAAAAAAAAACATTTTAAAAGAGGCTCCACGAACAGATTAAAACCACAGAGTTATGACTGCGTTGCCCCTGCTTCTCGCAGCCCTGCTTGCCGGTGCCAGAGTGACCGAGGCAGGCGCCAGCGTGGCCGCAGCCAGCACTTGCCTCAGGGCTGCCTGCAGCAATTCCTTACATCTGTCAGGAAGATGCATCACCTCCCAGTTCATTTTCTCATCACTTATCATCATCACCATTGGCGGTGGCAGTGGCATCTACGGACGTCAAGACAGAAATATAGACCTCCCTGCAGCGCCTTGGTGTGCAGTTATCTCCCCAGAGCAACGCTCAGACGTCGAAGCAGATTCCCCTCCCCGCAGCCTGTCTTCCTGATTATAAAAACGGCCTTATGTACTCAGGCTGGAGGAGTAATTTGTTTTCTCCTCTAATCAGGGCATATCTTGCAGAGGAGTAAGGAATACATTACTGGAAAGTGAAAATAAATCTAGGCCAATGAAAATGAGCTCATCAATATAAGATCAAGAATGTAAAAATACCTTCCCCTAAAAATAAACTCTTACTCTGAAGGCATTGCTTTTTCATTTTACATTTTTAAAAAGCTATACAAATAGGAGAATGACAATAAAGGAGAAATTGATTGCTTGGCATCCCATACCTCAAACCCATCAATTGACTTGAGTTTTAGTGTTTCCTCTCCATCCCTTCTCACATGAATATACCGTTTTTTATTTTTTTAAATTATGGTAGATGCAGAATTGGTCTAAGAAAGGATTAGGAATCCTACTACCATGTTCAAATGAGATTATCCATTTAAAATAAATATTGAAAGTTCTTCTGAAATCACAATAAGGTTTAAAATAAAAACCAATATGTATTTATAAACATATGTATACTAGCGGCCCGGTGCACAAAAATTTGTGCACTGGCGGGGGGGGGGGGGTGTCCCTCAGCCTCACTTGTGCCCTCTCACAGTCTGGGACCCCTCGGGACTTAGGCCCGCTCCCAGGTGGCAGAGGGCAGGCCCAATCCCTAGGTGCAGGCCCTGGTCGGGCTCAGAGCAGGGCCGATTGGGGGGTTGGGGTGCTGCCCCCTGTCACACTCAAGGCAGGGTCAATGGGGAGGTTGCCGCACCACCCCATCACGCACAGAGCAGGGCCCATCAGGGGGGTTGGGGCTCCGTACCCTGTCACACACAGAGCAGGGCTGATCAGGGGGTTGGGGCGCCGCCCCCTGTCACCCACAGAGCAGGGCTGATCAGGGGGTTGGGGAGCTCCCCACTGTCACGCATAGAGTAGGGCCAATAGGGGAGTTGTGGCCCTGCCCCCTGTCACACACAGAGCCGCAGGGTGATCAGGGGGTTTGGGCTCTGCCCCCTGTCACGCTGCTCCAGGGGCCAGGAGGCCTCGCGGCTCCGCTGATCCCCGTGCTGGGAGGCCTCGCTGCTCCGCTTGACACAGGGGCAGTGAGGCCTCACTGCTCCACTGATCCCAGTGCCGGGAGGCCTCACTGCTCCGCTGATCCCGGGGCATGAGGCCTCGCGGCTCCGCTGATCCGGGTTTGGGAGGCCTCGCGGCTCCACTGATTCTGGTGCTGGGAGGCATATTACCCTTTTACTATATAGGATAGAGGCCTGGTGCATGGGTGGGGGCTGGCTGGTTTGCCTTGAAGGGTGTCCTGGATCAGGGTGGGGGTCCCACTGGGGTGCCTGGCCAGCCTGGATGAGGGGATGATGGCTGTTTGCAGCTGGTCACACCCCCTTCAGGGTGGGGGTCCCCACTGGGGTGCCTGGCCAGCCTGGGTGAGGGGATGATGGCTGTTTGCAGCTGGTCACACCCCCTTCAGGGTGGGGGTCCCCCCTGGGGTGCCTGGCCAGTCTGGGTGAGGGGCTGAGGGCTGTTTTCAGGCTGGCAGGCGACTGAAGCTCCCAACCTGTCCTTTTTTTCTTTCTTTTTTATTCTTGGATTTATTTACCTTCTATGGCTGTCACTGGAACTGAGAGCCAGCTTTCTCTCTGAGGCTCGCCTCCAGCTCTGAGACCTCGGCTACTGAAAGCAGGTATCTGGTTTGTTTGGGTTCTATAATTGAAAAACTGTTTTAACTCCAGCTCTGAGTCCCGGCTGGCTGAAAGCAGGTTTCTGGGGTTTTGTTTAGCTTCTATATTTGTAACATTGTTTCTTAGAGTGCAAGCTCAGAGGCCGGCAGTGGCAGGCGGGGAACGTTGGCTTCCTCCGTCACTGAAGCAAGCAAGCCTCCTGTTCGCTTCAAGCTGCCTGGCTGCCGGCCGCCATCTTGGTTGGCAGTTAATTTGCATATCTCGCTGATTAGCCAATGGGAAGGGTAGCGAAGCCACGGTTAATTACCATGTTTCTCTATTATTATATAGGATATCCAGAAATTTTATTATTTCTAGAAATCTAAAACTAGGTCTTAAACACATGGCTTTGTTACAAAAAAAATACCACTTTTCCTCTTAATCCTCACAAAACTTTTCAGAGAAAAACACACTCGTATTTGCAAATTACTCAAAATAATGTTCTTCTCCATTCTGCTGGATATGAGACAATCCAGGTTCTTTGGATTCCAGCTTGTCAGTAATAGACTTCCTTCCAATCCAATTTCTCTGCACTAAGTCTGTTCTCCACAATGAACTGTTGAATTACAGACTATTCTCATGGCTTTGGTGAACACAAAGATGATGCTGGGTGTAGGATGGGATGCAGACAAACAAAATATCACTAGAAACATGGAAACACAGGAAGATGAAGCAGAGAAACACTCCTCAAAGCGGGGACTGAGTGAGTCTTTACTTATATGGTAACACAAAATTAAACCCAAAATACAAATGAACATGTCTTAACCAAGCAAATTAACAAGAAATCAGTGAGCCCCTGTTTGAGTTGTTCTGACAATATAAAGAGCAACATACACTAAAGTGTAGCCATTCTCATGGGACATATCCAGTGGATAATATAAATAACTAGAGACAAAATGGTGCACAAAATTCATGAAGGGGGGGGGTGTCCCTCAGCCCGGCCTGCGCCCTCTCACAATCTGGGACCCCTCAGGTAGGGTTCCTAGGCCTGGTTGGTGATCAGGGCCTATCAGGGCTTTCCTTCCCCATGCTGCCAGCAGCTGGCCCCACCCCCACCACTGCCACTGCTTGCCATCTATGTGGCGCTGCCCCCTCTCCCCCACCACCAGTCACCTCCCTCTGCAGGCAACAGGTGTGGGGTGCAATCGCTTGGTTGGCCTGGGCCTCCCTCTGTGGGCTGATCAATCGTGGGGCCCCCAGATTGATCACCCCACAGAGGGAGGCCCCGTCCACCTGGATGGGGCTCTGCGATCAATCGCCACACAGAGGGTGGTCTGGGCCTCCCTCTTTGGGGCAATCGATTGCAGAACCCCCCATAAATCGCCCTGCAGATGGTGGCTTCTGTGGGGCAATTGTGGTGTGATGGCAGGGCCCCCTGATCAATTGTATCACACCTGCCTTGGCTGGCCTGGCGCCAGCGCGTGTCATAGCATGGTTTTCCAGAATGTTGTCTGGATGGTTTTTCTGCTGTTTGGTCGTTCAGTCAATTTGAATATTACACTTTTATTATTATGGACTAGAGGCCCGGTGCACAAAATTCGTGCATGGGAGGGGTCCCTCAGCCCGGCCTGCCATGATGCCAGTGTCCCTCGCCCAAACCTCCGGCCTGAGGCCCCTCCCCTTCCTCCACGTGGCTGAGGCACCTCCCATCTCCTCCCTCTGTGTGGCCAGGCAGACGCTGGGCTCGCGTTGCCGGGGTGACTCTGCCAGCGTCCCGCCCCATCTACTATGGGCGCCACTATCTTTGTCGTGGAGTGACAGTTAATTTACATATTACTCTTTTATTAGATAGGATGATTTTAAAGTAGAATATCTTTACATTTGGAGTTGGAGGATGACAGTGAGATTCTTTATTCTATAGTCCAGAACACAAGTTACAATAGTTACAGTCCATTGCTGGAAGCCTGGCCACTGTTCATATTTATCTCAGTGGGTGGGATGGTCCAACCTCAAAATAAAGGGTTCTAGCATCCAGGACCCTCTTTTACTTCCTAATGGGCCTCCATGTGCAATGCAGCCATCTCCTTTAAGATGCCTTATTCTACAGCCCAGTTCTTTGGTCTTTTTTTTTAAAATCATTATTGTTGAAAGTATTACACTTGTCCCCTTTTGTCCCTCACTGACCCTTTCCAACCCACTTCCTCGCCCACCCAGGCCTTCTTCACACTATTGTCTGTGCCCAGGGGTTATGCATACTATGCATGTAAATTCTCTGAGATTCATCAGTCTTGTTCCATGCTTCCATGTCTCTGGATCTAGTCTGGTTTTAAAGCTTCTCTCTTGCAAGGTGCCACTTTTGAAGTATTACATTCTCATTTATAATGTGCAAAAACTCCTGTGGTTCACCAATCCCAGCCACATTCCCAACATTGATTGCTTCTTTTTAGTTGAAGGTGAGTCCACAGCTGTCCCCTGGTCATTGCCTCCTCCTTCCTCATCTGCCCATCCATTGAGCACCTGGCACCCTCAGGTACTCTGGTGAGGAATTAAGGATGTGATAGGAAGAGATGAATGAGGTCAGGTTAGCACAGCGGCTACAAATAATCCAACCTGATAAGGACACTGAGCGAGGCTGTGGGTGCTGTTTTCATCCTGCTTGGCTGGCACCATTCCACCCTGCACACCAGCCCCAGGAAACCAGCAAGGCCCTTTTTTGACCGAGGACACACAGGCTCTGATGGAGTGCACAGCTACAGAGGGCATACACCCGAGCCGAGTCTGGCCCACAGATGTGATGTGTTTGGCCCTAACAGCGTTTTAAAAATAATCAGATCAGTTGCCAACATGTAGACCTTGGGTGATTTCACATTGAATTCTGGACTTCTGGCTTCACTTTAAAAATATCTGAAGCTGTGGCAGCACAGGTCTGCATTCTGCATGACGAGAGTTGGCGTCAGCGGAGCTGCAGCTGCCCTACCTGGCTAGGAGGCCTCTCCCCAGTCCACCAGCCCCTCCCATCTGCTTTCCTCCTGGACAGGCCCTGCCTGGCCTTGGGGGCATTTGAGTATAGGACCTTTCAAAGGAATTCAGTATTAAACAATAAGCATCCCCCTCCTCCTGCTTTTTTTCTTATTGGTGCCTCCTGCCAGTAATGTTTACTTCATTTGTACTTTAAGATTGTTGCCAAAACCAGTTTAGCTCAGTGGATAGAGCGTCGGCCTGCGGACTGAGGGGTCCCGGGTTTGATTCCGGTCAAGGGCATGTACCTAGGTTGTGGGCACATCCCCAGTGGGGGGTGTGCAGGAGGCAGCTGATCGATGTTTCTCTCTCATCGATGTTTCTAACTCTCTATTCCTCTCCCTTCCTCTCTGTAAAAAAATCAATAAAATATATTTTAAAAAAAGATTGTTTTAAATTCTCATACCACAATAGCAATAAAATAAAATGTTTTACAAATTAACTACCAGCATGTTACAATTTGTGCCTTCGTTCTATCTCATAGTATTAGAAAAAGAAAACCTTTAGGAACATAATAAAGTGTTACGAGGTGGAGGTTGTGTCCCCCTCCTTTTACAACTAAGGGAAGGAAGGGATCATGCCTGTGATTGGCACTGTGGGTTTACATGGCGCCACCTCCCTGTTGCTGTGAGTAGAGGGGAAGCTGTGTGCCAAGTGCAAGCCCAAAAAAAGACCGAAGCTGTCCCTCCTCTGGCCAGACCAGCAGCTTGGATGCAAGAGAACCAACCTTATTCAAGGCCAACAAGAGTGGGTTCACGCCTATGTGAAAATATTCTCAGCCTCCCCAGAAAGAGCAGTGCAGCTTAAAACCCTTTACATGAAATTTCATTACTATGCATCATAGTTGGCCTTGGGCTGCTTGGGATCCCACGACCCAGTCATTTATGAATTTGTGCTGCACCCCACCCTCTCAGCCCTGGCCCTACACGCTGCAGTCTGTCCTCCCAGGTTCCCTGAGGTCCCTGGGGCTTTCTTTTGTATTGCTACCCCTACCACCCAACTGACCTCTCAAGAGGTCTGCCTGCCTTCAGTACCCATGAGTCCATTTCAGCTCAGCTTTTAATTGGTCTTCACTGATGCCGGCAATTTTGAATTTGTCATTCAATTAGGCAGGTATGCTGTATGTTTAACATTTTCATTAGGGAGTAGAGGTGAAGATGGAGATTGGGCAGGGGATGAGACTAAAAAAAAGTAAAGGAAATATTTTCCAATGTTTCAGCTCTACCAATTTGGGTAGGAAAGTTTGTAGGGACGTGCAGACACAGGGCTAGGTGGTGGGACCTGCATATTGTGCAGAATCTGCTGGTGACACATTGCCCCCCCGCCCCCTTCTTTTGATATGCCCAAAGGACTGGGAGAGAAACTTTACCCAAACTCCAAACTGATGCTTGGCTCGAGAAAACAAAGAACAAAATAAGCAGCATCAACTATACTCAATGTCTGCAGGGTTTTTCCTACTCCACTGAGTTTTGATAAACTGCCAAGAACAGAAGTCCCTCCAGTGCCTGTTAAAGTATGTGGGAGGGGCTCCTTAGCCTTAATGGGTCTATCAACACCATGTCACCTTCTCATGAGTGGCCTCAATGATGGCCCAAAAGCTTCCTTTAAGGGAAGATTCAATTTGGGAAAGAGCTCAAAGCAACTATGAGTCCTAGTGGATAATAAAAATCAGACAAGCAATTTAAAAAATAGCCTCCCCCTCTACCAGTCTGATATTCAGGTGATGTTTTAAAAATTGTTTTGGTTGTGACTTGAAAATTGACTCTGAAAATAATTCCAAACGGAGACTTCCAAAAATCTGTTGGGGAATGGCAGCATCACTGGAAAAAGCTTGGAGTGGCCAACAAAATTTCTTTGAGAAACGACACGCCTTTAACATACATGCTCTGGTGTGCTTGGCTCACAAAAAAGGGGCTTACTGATTGTGACTACAGTCACATATCACATAAATGGCTCGAATGAAATTCTTCTTAGCATGAATTGCCTCACTCCGTTTTACAAGGAGTCAGCACGGTCTCGTTCTGAAGGCTCGTGTTACACAGATTTCTCCTTTTTTGCCAAAGTCGCTGTTGCCACATTTACCAGTAAACTAGGCGGCCCGGCAATTAAAAGTAAGTTAAGGCTTGTCAAAATAAATGAGCAGGGTACATTTGGTGATGAGGTAACCTCAACTGATTTGTATTGTAACTTCTCTCTTTACTCTCTAATTCGCCAATACTTGGGAAAACAGAGTAGTTCCCTATACCCCTACACACACACACACACAGCCACATTTTTATTGGGATAAATTTTCAGTTTGAAAGCCTGCACAGAAGATACCGAACTTTCTTTAATATAGCAAGAGCTTTTTTTAAAAAATCACAAACTAAGTCCTGGAATACTTGGGTGGAAAAAAGTGTAATATATGAAATGTTGTCCCCAGTTGGCTCAGTAGCTTGGCTGGCAAGGAAGCATCTCATTCCAAATGTTAGATTCAGTTTCTTTCACTCTCTGATTTAACAGTGGCCAGAAGCATGGCAGTCGCTAAATGTCTAGTCCTGAAGCAGAAAAATGATAGAGGCAAGAAACTTCTACTGGAAAGAGGCAACGAAAGGAGAGCCAAGAAGCACACAGGGGGACCCAGAGGGAAAGCACAAGCTGGTCAGGTTTCACCCACTTCCTCACTTATGGAATATTCCTGCGTGCACATGCTGCAGGAGACGTACACTACTCTCCACGCTGTACAGGGCATACAGTACAAGGGAGACAGACAAGAAAACAAGCCATTACAATATAATGCAGTCCTTGCTTAGACCAATAAATACACAGGAGTCTGAGACACCTAACCTAGACCTTGGCAATAAGGGAAGTCTGCCTAGTAGATGTGAAATCTAAGCTGAAAGCTGGAGGATGAGGGTGTGGATGGAGAGGGAGTTGTAGGGGCAGAAGGAAGTGTTCCAGATAGTAGTGATGTTAGGACAAAGGTCTCAAGGTCTGGGTGGTTCTTACTACTAGTAAATGCTAGTCTTGCTATGTTAAAAGGCAGCACAGTATTTTGCAGATGCAGCTGTAACCCGATGAGCTTGACCAGAACCCAACCTGGTAAGTTTAGCCACTGCCAAGAAGAAATCAACATGTAATTAACCAAATAGTGTACATAAGCAATGGCTAAGCCTCCCTTTGGGGAGACGGAGCTTTCTTGCTGCAAGTAAATAAAACTACCTAATGACAACCACGTCTCGTTCTTGACTAGAACACACTCCAAGCAGTGAATCCCTTGAGTTTGGTAATGATTACAGCATGCGCAAAGGCCTGGAGGTGAGAATTCTGAAATAGAATTTCCAGAAAGATGAATAACACTGATTTAGCCTCTACTGCTCTTTTTATCTACAAAAAGGGAGTCAAATTGTGAGAGCCACGCTGGGGTGATAAGCAGGGGTGGTTGGGGGAGTATTTCCAAAACCAGAGTGTAAACACAGCACATCTTCTTGGAATATCAAATTTTCTGGCAAGTATGGAGAAAATACAAGTGCATGTTTGCTATCAAACAGGAGACTTCAATGTAATGTATTGAGCCTGAACCAGCTCCTGGGGAAGGGGTATTATATTTTCTGTTTGAACACCCACAGAAACATTCATGAAGCAAAACTTTGCACCAGGGTCTGGATCTGCGAGCTTTTACATATAATCTCTTATTTATGTTTCACAAAGACCCTGGGACACAAATACCTTTATAATGTCTTTCGTGGGGAAACCAAGGCTCAGAGAGGTTCTATAATTGCCTCACAGACACACAGCCAGGAGTTCTGATGTTAAATTTGCTTTTCTCCCTTATTTCAGCATGCAAAACTGCAATGGTAAAGTAATACCTTACCCGTGTTAAACATTTTTTAAAATCACCTTCACTATATTTTTAATTTGACTTTATTACAACTCTGTATTGCCTTTTGCAATCATATTCTAACTATTTTACAGATGGCAAAGCTCAGAAATGTTTGGCCAAGTAGGGGCAACATCAGCTCAGACAACCCATGCCCAATAACAAGTCCAGAGCTCTTCTGATTCACCACCCCCGCCCAGATTTCTCTGAAATGTGGGCATGTCTTTAAATCATATAGGTCAGAATTCCATAGACATCCTCAGCCCTGCATTGTATTGCTTTTGGTGTTTACCAACTGTAACTCCAAATGAATTGCTCTTTCCTCTCTCTGGCAGAGACTAAATAAAAATGGTAGAAGTGATCATCATCATGACAGAACTGTGTATAGACCTCTATGTCTCTAACATACCTTGCCCACAGATATCACTGAACTAGTCTCTGGAACATTATATTCCATAGCCAAATCATTTAACACTTAAATGTCATCTTAAGAGAAAATCTGATTATGACAATCTTTTCTTACATTTTGTACCGGAAAACCCATTTTAGAGGTCAGGACTGCTCTGACAAATGCCTATAGCGGTTGGCCTTTTTGTAGTTTGCAGCCCTAGCTTGTAGTTTAAAATACTTGCAAAGGATTTGGGGGTCATTTAATTATTTCTAAAACCTCAATAATGAGCATGAACCAACTTATACTAGAAGTTCAGAGTTTGAAAAGACCATTCTGTTTTTAATTTATCGTTACTGTTAAAAGTATTACATTTTAAGCCTAGAGGTAGAGATACTTTTGAATTTGTGTGTGTGTGTGTGTGTGTGTGTGTGTGATTAAAAGTAGATTTAATATTTAAAATTATTTTTGGAAAGGAGGAAAAATATCCATGCTCACAGTAGCTGCACAAGAGAGGTAAAAAGAATGTACAACAGAAAAAATTTTTTAAACATACACATAAACACAAGATAAAATATATTGTGTTCAGTTCTAGATGCCACTTCTTAAGAAGGCCTCAGGTAAACTGGAATGTCCTAAGACAGAAAGGAAGTCAAGACAGGCTGTGTTTGGAAAACTATCTCATGTGGCACAGCTAAGGAAACATCTAACTTGCAGAGACAAAAGCACTCTTCTCGCGCTCTAAGGATCTAAAGAGCCATCAGCTGAAAGGAGAATTTGCCTTCAAGGATAGACCTTAGAAGAACTTTCAGGGATGCCAAACGCAGTAAAGACTTCCTACTAATGACACCTGGAATGGGCTGATATGGGGTGGCAGCTTTATGAGATCACCATCACCCCACTAAGAACCCGTTCATATAGAAGTCTGGAGGGATCCGTAGGGGGAGGAAAAAGAAGATCACGCATTGGGAAGGACGAATAGGTTACCTTCTAACTCTAAGATTCTGTGCGATCTGAGATGGCAGTAGAAACACCCCTGAATCAAAACCAGAACCTCAGGACAGTACTAATCCACTTCAACCCCTCTCCAGGGTGCTACAGTGACATTATCTGCTGAACTTCCCTTATCCTAAGTCATTAGCCATCCTGATCCCACCAGGAATGTGAATAAAATATGGAGGTTAAGGGAGGGGAGGGAGGAGAAGAAGGGGAAGGAGAGAGAAAATACTTTTAAAAAGAAAACTGAAATGTTCATTCAATGAGAATATGATTTACTCTCTGTTATAGATGAAACTTATTGATTCCACAAGGACAAAACTATGACCTAATGCTGTCCAAACAAAAAGAAAGTATCTGGGAAGAAAAAGGAAACATTTCTAGCACTAGGAAGTTGAGCCTGGGCTTAAGCCAACTGTGTCTTGCACAGGCTTCTGGAAAGGAACTATGGAATAATTTGGGAACTGGATCCCTTACACAGTCATGTACAGGAAACTATCCAAATCCAAGTTCCAAATTTTTGGCACACCTGAAGTGGTCATGCTTTACTCCTGATTTTGCAAAGACTGCTTGATTTCTACAGTGGATTTGTTTGGCAATTATTATTGAGAATGTATGGAGTACAGATGACAATCCTGATTCCCATTTTAGAGCTGAGTAGACATAACAGAAAAATGCATGGGGAGCATTAAAGACTACCCAGATCAAGAGTCAGTTGTCTTGGCTTCACTCTCATACGTTTGCGAGGACTAAACTTCTGGGCAACACCAAACCAGTGGTGCTCAAAGTTCAGCATGCATGAGAATCACCCTAAAGGCTTATTAAAACAGATTTCTGGGTCCAACTCCAAAGTTTCTGATTCAGTAGATCTGGGTTGGACCCTGAGAATGTACATTTCTAACAAGTTTCCAGGTGATGTTGGTTCTGCGGGTCCCGGAACCACATTTGAGAACTGCTATCTAAGATCGATGACTTGTCCCAGCCCTGGCTACATCTGCACTTAATTAAAAGATGGTGACCTCTTCCCCACATCCCCCATCTCCACAGATGGTAACTTCATTATGCAGGATCCATGCCTAGTGCCCTTCTGATTAAACTGCCTCAGTGGACTTCACCAAGCATTTCCCATGAAGACCACCCAGAAACCTCAAAAGGTCTCAAGTGTGTGTGTGTGTGTGTGTGTGTGCATGCGTGTGCGTGCTTAATTTCCAGTACTATACAAGGGACAGACATTGGAGTAAAAACCCTACAAAATTTGGGCCTTGGTTACTTTAAAATTTCCTTTCTCCATAGTACTTCATGGCAGCAAATATTTTCTAAGTTTCTACTGTTAATGAGATCCAGGTTTATAATTTTATATGCAGCCTTTTTAGAGCAAGAATCTCAATGTAGGGATATCCATTCATCAGAACTACAATATAACAAATCTCATGTCTACTAATAAAGGAGGAACATTGAAAAATGCAAGAATCTAATAACAATTAGCTTAAAATTCAATGCTTACACAACATGCATGCATCATAAGATATTTAAGATAGTCAATGAATCTAGAGCAGTCCAAATGCCTATATTAGCTAACTGTGAAAAATAAAATCTTGCCCATGTATTTTCAATTATAACTAGAAGCCCAATGCACGAAATTAGTGCATGGATAGGGTCCCTAGGCCTGGCCAGGATCAGGGCTTATCTGTGGGGCAACCGGTGGGGCAATGGGGGCGGCCCTCTGCTGGCACCTGCCTTGGCTGGCCTGGGACCTGCGGGCTGAGGGCAGCTCCTGCATTGAGTGTCTGCCCCCTGGTGGTCAGAGTGCGTCATAGCAACTGGTCATTCAACCGGTCGTTCTGCAGTTTGGTCTATTTGTATATTAGGCTTTTTTTTTTTAAATATATAGGATGTGTTTATTTTTATTGAATCCAAATCCAGAAATCAGATTGTTAAGATTTTATCAATTCCTTCCATTAAAATGTTCCAATTTAATAACCAAAAAAGGAAATAAACTCCCTATAGCATAAAGGTCCCCTTTTTCCTGAAGAAGAGTATAGTTTGATATTTAGGTGATTAAGCAAGCATAGTGGGCTAAATGTCTGTAATAACAATACTGGCACATCTATGCATACACAGAGATTGTCATTTAGCAAACACTAATTCTTTAATCCAATGCTTTTATCTAGCCCTAATTTACTAAAGACACTTAAAAGAAGGAAAATGAATAAAATACACTTCTATTTTGAATGAGGTAGTATGATTAACAGCATAAAAACTGCACAATGCATACTTAAATAATGCATTTCCAATGTGGCAAAGCATTTCAAGAAAAACATAAGAGGAAAACACAAGGTTACTGTTGAGTATCTGTAGGAATTCAGCTGGGAAGTGGGACCAACAGTTTGTGCCATTTTTAACACAATACCTTGCACAGAGTAAACACTTAATAATATTGTTTACATTGAGTTCATATCCAGACTGTGATCATTTAGTCATTGTATACGTTCTAGTGAACAATCTTAGTGTTGTCCTAAACAGCAAATGCTGTGATGACTATCTGTGTTCATATATCTTCTTCTTACACAATTTCCCTTAGAAGCCTATTTTTGGTGGAGGAGTCAATCATCTTCCAGCCCCACCTTTCAGAAATGGTCCACTGATGGGAGCCATGGAAACTTTAGCTGCACTTTCCAATGATGGGGCTCATTTCCCACAAATTAAAACCAAGTTTTTTAATTAGCATATGGAGAAAGAATAACATTTGCAGGCTGTGGTGTAGGCTTTTCCTCTCTAGCACCACAGAAAGACACCAACTTCACTTTGTAATTCACCAACATAAGCAGGAAAGGACTGAAAGTAGAGAGGCCTGAAGAGAGGGCTGTGAAAACAGCTGGATAAAAGACACAGGCTGCCAAGTCTTTTAAGAAACAGATGAAGACAAAGTGAGAAATCCAAAGTGGAGCAATCAGCCACATTAATAAATACTGAACTTGGCCCCTCTAAGAATTTCTGAGTCATCCTCTCTAATCCACATGTCGCCATATGTCATCTTCTTTCTTTCCTAAAGGAGACATGACATCCAGAAACAGACAAAGACTAAAATGGCTAAAGGAAGCATATCAATCAGAGCTAAAAATACTTTCCCATAGTAAAACTCTACCTGCTTGCTTCCAAAGTCAGTTAGGCAATCCAGGTAAATTCTGTTACAGGACCAGTGGTATGGACCATTCCCTGCATTCGAGTATTCTGATTTTCCAGTATAAATTAACACTGGGATGTACACAGCCACACCAGCCACCCAAAGTGCAGCAACCACCTTCAAGGAATGCTTTTGACAGTCCAGGTTTTGAGCCTCCCTCAAAGGGTGGACAGTTTGGTGAAGCTTCTGGAGGTAGAGCAATGCAAAGTGTAACATGAGCCAGATGGCCAGTGAGTCATCAGGGCTGCCATGAAGTGCAGAACCTTGCAGCCAGCTGAATCCAACATGAAACCAGAAGAATAAACAATTTTCATGACATTCATCACTAAGTTTTTAATGAGTTGGACAAATATAAGACTGAAAAATCAGAAAAAAAAGGATGTTTGTAAATGCCCAGTGATGCATTTCCTGGTAGAATAAATACACGTTTTCAACCAAGCTCATGAGGATGAGGGTGGCACAAGCGATGATCTCAAGCACGTCTGCAGATGGCTTCATGGTCACTGGCGAATCGGTGATCTCAAAGGTCTTCTCTTCAGTTTAAGCCATTAGGCATTCCAATAACTTGTAAGAGGTTTTTAGTGAGAAGAACTGCGTGTGTGTTTTTTAAATCCACTGTATGTTGACAAAATCATCAACTGGTGTCACCCTAACAGTTCAAAGATGGTCTGTTAGAGATTGCTCCAGTGATGAGCTGCTGAAAACAGAACAGCTTTCCAAGAGGATTCTGCTTTATCATCTCTGGGGACTTAACTGTGATGAGAAAGTTTTAGGTATCATCACTTAATTAAAAGTTCTCAGAAATGTATTTATAACACTGTAATGCAATTTCCTAGATGAGTGTCATAGGGTTTTCAACAACCATGAGGGAGAGAATAAAAATAAATTTGTGACAGCGAAGGAAAGGTGGTCAGTGGCTAAAGTGACCCTTTTCACTCGTGAAAAGAAGTAAAGTGAGTGTGTCTGAATAACAATGAAGATTTCCAAATAACCAAAAACATTGCAAATTACCAATGACAGTAATAACATGAGAGAGATTTAACAAGTACAGTAGTTTTCTAGTTTCTCTACCATTTTTGGAAATTATGAATACTCTTACCTGTTCTGGTCATCTCAAGCGATTGTGAGTGTTACAAAAAAGATGATAGAAACTACTTGGGAAGGCAGTAGAGAAGGAAACAAAGGGAGAAAGAAAGGAATAAATCGATTCAGGGGACTCTTACCACCCCCAAGGACACAAGAGGCTAGGAAAAGATTTCTGTCCTTAGTATGACTGGAGAGTACAGACCAAGAACAGAAAAATGGTACTGAAACACACTGCTCAAGTAATCTGACATTAACTCATTTTTTGAATGAATTCTCTTGGCCAAGCATGTCATAATGATCCATTCTGGGGACAAGCTACTTTCCCTCTATTCATAACTTCTGCTGTCAATCACCCTATCCTATACTGTCACACATGCTTCAGTCCACCTAGTGGTGTACTGGAGTCAGCTTGCACCGACTTGAGCAATTGTGCACATCTCTTTCCAACTCTGCAGTCAGTAACTTCTGCAGTTAGGAGCTTGAAATTGGGTTGTGCTTGGAATATTTACACCATGGAAATGAGCAAATGCTACAAATCAGGGCTTTTGAGGGAAAGGACAGTTGTTTTACTAGGACATTGGCCTAAAAAAAAAGATTAGAATTATAAAAAATTAGCTGGTATTTTATCTACATAAGGGTAAGATCAGTATTTGGCACCCACCAACCCTTTAAGTAAGGGCATGTGTAAAGAGGTTTATGGCAGTATTAGCAGCTAAAAAGGCTGGGCCCCACAATTCCATTGGGGGGGATGAGCAGGGGGGGGCTAACATTTCCTATTAAACCCTTGATCCCTCATTGGCTACTAAGACAGGAAATCATTTCAGAGACCTGACACCACATTTTTCTTTCAGAAAAAATATTGATTACCTTGGTGTCAACTGTAGTCAGTCAAAAAGGCTAAGTTTCTAATGATAATAATAATAATAACAATAAGATAGTAATAGAAATAAGACAATAATAATGCTCATATTGGCTATCATTTAACACCAATGTGAGCCAGACACTATGTTGATGTTTGGCTTTATAAAGTTAACCTCACATAATCCTTAATATCATTTTCAATTCACTGGTGAGGAAAAAGAAAACCAGAGAGGAAAAGTAGATTGCTCAAAGGTACTGAGTAATGGACACAGGAATCAAAGCCAGGTACGACTGATTCCCAAACCATCAGTTCTTCTTCACAGCTTCTCCACATACACTGTCAGATGGTGGATTTTCTGTTGACTATTCTTGTTCTTCCACTAATGACTTACAATTTGTACACTCAACATACAGAGGCCATAATAAACTTTTGAGAAGTGAGTCCTTAGGTTTATAATATACAAGTCATGCATGTTTTTGGATAGCAATTAGTCATCTCCCTCCTCCTCCAATGATAATAACACACACGATGGGTCTTGGAAAGATCTTTAAACATTCTGCACACAGTTCAAGATGCCTTACTTGAAACAGAGAAAGACTGTTTTCAGGAGCCCCCTTCCTGCCCCCATAAGCAGAATGAAGTAAGAAATTGTCTGTGTGATGCTATTTCTCAAATATGCCCAAACAATTTATGGCAAGTAATACTGACTTCTCAGGGCTAAAAGGGTAAAAAAAAATGTTTTGTAAACCCTCCCCACCTCCCCCCAAAAAGGCTTACATAAACATTCATTTTTCAAAGGATCAGCAAACATATAATATGTTCCTTTGCATTAGGGCAAAGGTGTAAAATATATGTTATTTTTTCCCCTATAGGGTTCAGAAATAACATACATTAAAATGTAAGGGAAGTAAAAATAATTTTAGTGAATACTGGCTTGATTGATGGATAACACTTTTGTTAACTATGGCAAAGTAGGGCTACAGAGTTATCTTTGTAAGACTCCACTCAATTGGTTGCCTGCTGAGCATCTATCTTGTGCTCAGCAAGACACTGGACTCTAAGAATGACACACAGGAGTGGAAGCCATTGTCCCTGCCTTCAAGAGGCACATGGTCTAATTGTAAGAACACAGTGATGTATAATGCATGTGTTATTTATGTCACTTATTATAAGGTATACCTAAATAGTTATTTATTAAAAATTAGTAAGTAATGAATAATATGGTATAATAAATTGTCTGGTCGTGAGTACAAAAATAAAACATTCCGACAAGAAAGGGACTCATATGGGTGGGACTATTTTTAGTCTTCAGTTCACAGGAAAGGAAACTGAAGCTTGGAGAAGTTAAACCACTTGCCCTAACCAGCGGGAAGAGATGGCATTGAACTCTGCAGACCTCTGGCTTTCAAGGGCTCTCTTGAAACAAAGGGGCAGGGAAAAGCAAAGCTGACTGAATTGTGCAGCAGAGGTAACAAGAAACCTGGGTGCAACTGCTGAGCCCCTGACAGCAGAAAGCCACTTCTCAGCAGGGCCCCGCGCCCGAGGGCCCAGGAGGCAATGCTGCACCCCCCACTGAGGAAGGCAATGGTCATGTGTACGCTTCAAGGAGGAAGGAAAAAAATCTTCCTTGGGACACTGAACATAGGCTCTGCCAATCCAGCTTCACTGAAGTCGTTTGAGAACCGAGGAGTTCAAAGGTTCTCCACAGCTTCCATTTACTTTGGCATAAGATTTAACAGAAAAAGAACTAAGGGAGAACGTATATGGCCCAGGCTGTTTTCCAAATGGCAAACTGCTGAAGTTATTTAGAATTTGCTTTAAGTCCCAATCACATGTAAAGTGGTTCAGATGTAAATGCTTTCCGCGTGGCTGAGGGCGATCCAGGCCCCCTCAAACGCACATGTGCTGTTCTTATAGGAAGGCTGCGGATTCAAAATCTTAAAGTTCTTCGGGTTCCTCCTGATTAGAGGCTGCTGTTACTTCATGCCACGCTGGGTTGGCGGAGGAGAAATAAAGCACACGGCTTCCTTTGGGCATCAGGTTCTCACAGTAGCGCAAAGATAAACAAACTTTGCAGCCCGTGGGAAGGGCATTTACTCCTTTAAATTGAGTATGTAATATAAGTAAATGTCTTTTAAGAAGAGATGCCTGAAACTTGATTCTGAATCTATAGAAGGGCACTAATTTATTTTAATGAAGATCAGTATAGAGCATCTGGGGGAGGGTGTGCCTTCTTGAGAGCAGGCTGGTCTGACCAAGCTGGATGATTTACTAAGAATGTTTCACAGAAAGATGCTGCTTAAAACTATCTGATGTGTTCCCTGGCCAGGAGCAAACTGGTATTTTTATATAGAACAAAATGGAGGGAATCGCCAAATCTTTTATCTCGTAATCAATGGCTGCCTGAAGTTATTTTCAATTCTAAGGCAGTGATTTTGTGACCAGCCAGGGTAGGACTGAAAACCCCCAGCTCCAAATTAGAAGTGAGTGAAGAGGAACGCCAGGCTGGCTGGGGCCCCAGCAATTAAATGGTAACTGCCTTTTAGATCTACTAGTGTTGCTAATTATATTAGTGTGCTCAGTGCTGGGAAACGTGCATACGAGCTCCAGGCCACTCTGGTAGGGGGAGCTATGACTGATTAAGCCTGGCACTGAGCTGGACCCTTCACACACATTCTCTCCTGAAACCCACACAGTAGCCTAGGAGGTATTACTGGTTTCAATACGGTTGAGTCACTTGCCCAGTGGGTTCCAGTTGGTATGTGATTGAAACAGGAGTCTCACAGGTTGGCAGGGCCTTGAGTAGGAATGGGGAGAAACACTAAACCAAAACACTGGCAGTAACTGGGTAGCAGAGAAGAATGAGGGAATTTGCGAATCAAGCCTTAAAGCCTCCAAGTATGTGGAGCCCAGTACGAGGTAAGGAAGAGCCTACTCTAGAGAAGCTCTGAGAGTAGAAGCTGGGGAAGCCTCTAAGTCAGAACACAGGAGGCTGGGAGGGGAGAAGCTTCCAGAAGAGGAGGAGTGGCTTTATGGTGCACAGGGAAACCACTGAGCTCTTCCCACACCAGAGGTGCCAGAGCAGAGACTCCGATGTCTGAGGCTGAAAGGCCTGGTGAACCAGGAAGCAACGTGGAGGGAGCAGTGCCTACATGGCACTCTCTAGGCCAAACTATAAGAGTGACAAAGTCTGTCCCTAGGAATCTGAAGCAGGAGACCAAGGTTAAATCATATGTGGACTGTGAAAGGTTTGTCGAGTCATATCTGCTCTGACCTCGGGTTCCCCAGACAATGACATATTATAGACTCATATATGTGTATGTGCAAGTATATACAAGTGTGTGTATATACATATGAACACACATATACATGACATATAGACATATATGTTTGTAGGCATGTATATGTTTATGTTTACACACACAGCTACGAGGTGATCATAGAGGCAAATGAAATTGTGAACCCAGTCTGAAGATTGCAAGGTGTTATATACAATTGCTAGTTTTTGTATTTATTTCCTAAAATCACATGGACAGCCATAGAGGTGCTTTCTGCTTGTAACTGGAAGGTGCTACATGGGCTCTTTGCCGAAGGCTGAAATTCTAAACACACTGTCTGCAGCATGAGCTAGGTTACTTGGCAAGCAGCTATGGAAAATTCCCCAAACCTTCTCCAGGCCAGAGTACATCCCTGAGCCCCTTGGTCTCTATCTCTATTCTAGCCTTTAAAGCTGCGGTTCTCAACCTTTTGGGTCGCGACCCCTTTGGCGGTCGAACGACCCTTTCACAGGGGTCGCCTAAGACCATCCTGCATATCAGATATTTACATTACGATTCATAACAGTAGCAACATGACAGTTATGAAGTAGCAACGAAAATAATTTTATGGTTGGGTCACAACATGAGGACCTGTATTTAAAGGGCCAGAAGGTTGAGAACCACTGCTTTAAAGACTAAACCCATCTCTGGCTTTTTGCACCTGACCACAAACAACAAACAACCTACATCAACCCTACAAATAAAAACCACTGCATCTTTTCTCCCCTCTCATCCGAAGGAGGCATCTATATTCACTGTTGTCACTTTCCTGTCTCATTTTACTTCTTAACCCACCACAGTTTTGTTTCTACTTCTTTTCCTCTGAAAATGATTTAGAACAAGATTAGCTCCTACCACTAAGTCCAATAGCACCTGGTGCTGTCTCACATTCTTTCTCTCTTTCTTTTAAGGCTCTGTTATTTTTTTCCTCCCTATAGATCAAAAGTCTTGGTCTAGTTCTCTTCTCACTCAGCCACTGACCCCTATATGTGCAGATATCCATCTGCTCCTGCACATTTCCACCTGGATGCCCATAGGCTGCCCAGCTCAAACTTAACCTTACTTGGCCACACCATCATTCTCCACTCAGGTAAGGTCACAGACTTGGGTATTATCCCTGGCCCCTTTTTCCCTCCCTTGCAAATTTAATCATTCTGTCACTTAAATTTTTAGCCTTTCATCTTTCCTACCATTTTCTTATTATAGCTTATTATATCATTGGGTGTTTTTTTTCTTCCTGGAATTAATTTGAGAAGGAAAAGACTAAAGGCAAGGAAATTAATACATTTTTGCTTCTTCAAAAATACTTAGTCTATAGAACTCTCCAAGTGACTTAAAACGTAAAAATGGCCTTGCCACTTTGCTCCTGAAAATGCTTCAGTGTCTTCCCACTGCCTACAGAACAGTTGGTCAGTTCCTCCACCAGTTACATAGAGCCAAGCATGCTGTTCAGCTCCTACCAATCTCTGACTCACACTGGAAACTTCAATGATACCGATGGAGATTCTGTGCATAGCCCATGCTGTTCTTTGTCCTGGGGTTCTGGCTTATGCTGATATCTCTGTGTATATCCATCTTTTCTCATTATGACCCCAAGCCACCCAACCCCCCACCACCGGCTTTCCATTGGCAAATGAATGGTGCAATCATTTGCCTATTCACTCCAGCAATTATATTTCCTAAGCTCCTTTGACAGCTGACTGACTACCTCATAGGTCTGGCCAGGGGCAGGCTGGGGTGAAAGATTAGAGGGCAGGGAGAAGGTAAGTCTCTCTCCTTCTCCCTCTCCAACCCGTCTCTCATTTTCATTCTCTTTCCTTCTCCCTCTCTCTCAAACACTCCCTTGTCCTGTCACAGGCAGTGTCTCCTATACCTTATCACTCCTATAAGGCAACATCATTGGCATCATTCTCCACTGTTCTAGAAGGCCCTAACTTGCAGGTGATTACAGACCTCTTTCCTTCATCCTTTCAGCCTGAGGGATTGCTCCTAAGGAAGCATTCATGGCTACACCTGACTTCAAGTTTAGATTATCTACCTGCCTCTTCTTCTGTGCAAAATTCCTATGCAAATTACATTCAATGTACTTACCATAACAATACCATTATCACCAAGAGTAAACCCCAAGGTAAACTATGAACTTTGGATAATTGAAATGTGTTGATGTAGACTCATCAACTCTCACAAATATTCCACTCTGGTGGGGGAGGCTGATACTGGGAGAGACTATGCATGTGTGGAAGCAAGAAGAATAGAGGAAATCTCTTTACTTCCTTTTAAATTTACTGTGAACATAAAACTTCTCTTAAAAAGTAGTTTTTTAAAAATTCTATTTAGCACAATCTTATAAGTTTACAATTTAAGAAAAATTAGATTAGAAGGGCTTAGTGACTTCCTAAAGGCCACACAGCTTTCTAATGGCAGAGTTGGGAAGAGGACAAGGTCTAGTGAGTTGTTCTGCCTGCCACACTTTTCAAATTTATTGGAAAATAAACAATAGTTACAAAAACAAATGAAATAAAATTAGTAAAAAAAAAAGATTTAATTTTTGACATTAAAAATATTTAATTTTTGACTTGACCTCCAGTTGGCAGCCCATGCATTCATACCAAAGCACCTAGTCCAAATGACTTCATCAGTGAGACAGTCAGAACACAGGTGTCCCGTGTTCATCACAAGCAGGCAAAGGACATGGTGGTACAAATAATACATCTGCTTGAATTCAATTATTTAGAATATGCATCAAAAGTTTCACATCTATGTCAAATGTCTGAACAATAAGTTGAAGATACATGTTTATTTTTTCAGATGCATTATAGAGGGTATGTGTCTTTAAGAAACTTTTCAGCTTCAAATTTAAATCAATCAAGACATGTTTTTAAACTCCTCACCAGTTTCTAGAACTAGTCTAGGTGCTATGGAAAATAATGATTTTTGTGTGTTTTTTCCCTTCCTTTTCCCCTCTATACCCAAGTGATGCTGGATCCTCAGTTTAAACACTTGAGTTTAACTCTAGCTCTACACTCATTTTCCCTTTTCCTAGCCGAACTCTTCCAGGTGAGCCAATCTCAACCACCAGAACCTGCTTACACAGGGTCTCAGGAGAAGGAGCTCTGTCACATCCAGAGCAAGACCCTTACAAGAAGCAATGCCAACTGGTAGGATAGGCAAGACAACATGTGACCACTTCAACTGTTGGCATTAAGTGCAACCAAGTCAGTGAGAAAACAATGGAAACGCGATGTTTTAAACACAGATTCTTTCCCTCTTGACCACATGTTTTGTCTGGGACTCAAACCCTTATTACACTTTTCAAACTCCATCCCCCCAGGCAGAGCAAGTTGGAGCGGGTGTTGTGCACTATTTAATTTATTTGAATGTGCTTGTTATCATTATATTATCATCAAGGCAGGGGGCCATGCCAAGGCCATTGAGTATGGTTCATGCTCAGTCCAGCCTCAGCTGGACCTCTCGCCTTCATTTGTTAAACACCAATTGAGTTCTTGGCTTATGTCATGCTTATTATCTAGTGAAATGCAGAAATGTAGACATTCTCCAGTTTCCTCCCCCTCCATTTAATCTGATCTGCACTTGGTAACCAGTACACATTCCTATGAGTTCTCTGACTTCAAACATTTATTTCTACTGATAAGCCCTAAATTCCCCCTGTTTTAATCCACTACAATTCACTTCAAATCAATTCTGTAGTTCCTCTGCATATCTCTGATTATCCACCATTATTTATTCCATTTGCTCCATTTCTGGAGTCAGAAAACACCCAGATTTCTGAATTTCCAACATGCCCACTGTGGTGATTCATACTGGTAATCTTGGTACCTCAGCAGGCAACAACGAGATTCATCTCACTCTTACCAGGTATCTACTCCATCATACAATGTTCACAGGCACTTGAGTGACAGAGACCTAGTGTCCTCATCTGTAAAATGGGCACTTTAAGGGTATCATGAAGCTTCAATGAGATCACAGAGGCAAAGTCCTTGGAGTAGTGTTCAATAGATGCTAGCTGTTCCTGTTTTTATTATCATTCTCCTATTAGATCAAAGACAATATCTCAAATGATAAAATCATTCAGTGCACAGGGTCAATGATGATCAGGAAACAGGACTCCACATGTGAAATTCAGAACATCGACACATATTATCTTCCATCTTCAGTTGTTCCAAACTGCACCCATCCTCCAGTAGGGGAAAATTACAAGGGTCATACTTTTAAAATCCTTGCTATTTAAAAGATGATTGTGCTGATTCGGGGCTGAGGAAGCATGAAAGATCTTTTCCCCCTTCCCTATGTCTGGCCTGCCATTAGGAACTGATTATGTGGAAGCAGAAGATCAAATGATACTGATGTGAAAAGCTGTTCTGGCAAAGCCAGGGGACAGCATGAACAAACATGCTGGAAAGGATCATGCCAGGGATGTGTGGGTCATGACACAGCTCTTCATCAGGGGATGGCAATAATTCTACCCAGGAAGGCCTGATTATCCAACTTCCCACAGTTTCAAGGTCACATGGGATGTAAAAGTCATCATAACATGAAAATATTCATGAATTGGCCATTTTAAAATACCCTTCCCCCCCAAAAAAACCGCTCTCTCCCTGCTTATATGTAGCATCTTTCATTAAATCAACATTTTTGGATGTTAGTCCCACACTGCTTGTGGGAGGTTTCAAAACCTCTTTAATGCAACACAAATACAATATAAATGTACTGGAAGCAAAATAGCAACGTTTGCAAAAGAGGCAAGATTCATGCAGAAACAGTGATGTTGAGTAACTTCTGGAAATACACATCAAGTCACTGGAAAGTTAGAGTGGTTAGTAATTTCAGAAACACATCAACAAGGGTGGTAGTGTAATAGATGTTTCACAAGAGAATGATTTGACTATCAAAAGATAAAGAGAGGCTCTGGGTAAGTTGATTAAGCCCATGGACATTTTTTTTTTTGTGGAGGGGGGGATGGGGTAAAAAATGACTATAATTATGTACCACAATGCCAAACACAAAATGATGTTGTGTAATATGAATGTATAATTTTGTTGAAAGAAATGACTGTCAATTCATTCTAAAGCTCTGATGTAAATCTCATTCAATATAGGCATAAATGGTCTCATTTTCATAATTTCAGTTTAAATTTTCGAGACAAATTCCAAACTGGAAAAGTTTGTTTTACTATTTACTATGAAAATATGTGGCAGTTTGTAGTGACTTCACTTTTTAAATTAAGTTTATTGGGGTGCCATTGGTTAATAAAATTATATAGGTTTCAAGTGTACATTTCTATGATATATCATCTGTATATTGCACTGCCTGTTCACCACCCAAAGTCTAATCTATTTGTCACCATATATTTGACCCCTTTTTCCTTCCACTACCCCCACCCACCTTCCTTCTAGTAACCACCATACTTTTGTCTGTGTCTGTGAGTTTTTGTGTTTAAGCGGTCTTTTATTCCTCTCCTGATTATTCTCCGATACTGAGGACCTCTGGTGCATATAATCACACTTTGTTTTCATGGAGTACACTTGGAGACATTACAAAATAAAACTTAAGTGCTAACTGAATGTAGTCCAAAACAACAGCTCTCTTCACCTAGTAGAGTTCCCGCTAATGAAGTTCACGAAACGAAAGAGACAGTACTGCTTTTTGAGCCACTACCACATGCCAGGCATTTTCCAAGTTCAGAAACTTACAACTCTGCAAAGTTGATATAGTTATCCCTACTTTAGAGATAAGAAAACCGAGTCATGGGTTAAGTCCTCATCATGAGTTCACAGAGCAAGTAATGGGTGGAGAAAGCATTACAATCCAGACCAAATAAGAGCCTAAGATCATTCAGTGTACCTGTTGCTGGATGTTGGAGTTGGTGGAAACCAGTAGTTTTCAGTTCAGCTGCTAATACAACCCTATTCAGTACCAGTCTCCACAAGAAAGAAACTAAAGTGTAGTTTCTGGGGCTGGCTGGGCAGCCTGTCGGGAACGTATAAGATCCATAGCTTCAAAGGGTTCCAGGCATTCTGTCCAACCTGTGCAGCTACAGATATCTGAAGCACTTGCAAGCCCTCTTATGCATTTGCTTGTTGTGGGATAGTCTTTTGAGTAGAATGGCTGGCTATGTCACTAAATATTTAGATCTCAATGAGTCAAAAGCAATTCTGACATCAAGAACTTAAAGTCCAAAAAGAACTGTGAGAAAGTGGTTACAGGTGCTCCTGGAACAATGTTTTCCTACTTCTGCATGAAAAACCCCTACCACAAGTGCAAATCATCAACCCTGATTGCACAAGGACGGTCTTCAAATCCAGGAGGCTCTCCCGGCCTGCACACGCTCCACAGGCATCCTTGCAGCATGGGATCCTCCCCGGGAGAAGCTGAAGGCATTATTATTTGTGGCCAGCAACACCTGGTAGAGGCCAAGATCTTGATCTCTAAGCCTACAGATCTGTGGGCTGCTTAGCACTCAGCTTTTAAAAACATGGTATGCTTTACATTTTCCAATAAAAATAAAATTAATACGACTTTCCACTAATAGCTATTATGTATTTCTCTCATAAGATCTTATTAAATAAAAGTATTCACTTATCATCAAGCTTTCTGGAGAAAGGGATAGTGGATTTGTATTTGTTTTATTAAAGCTAAACAAGCATTCTACATGAAACCTACTAAAAATGCAAATGTTCTGACAGGTTTCTGATAGTTCAAATCTAACTTCTAGAATCTAGGCTTCAAAACACAGTTTGGGAGGGTGGGGGTAAGGGGAAGAGATCAACTAAAGGACTTGTATGCATGCATATAAGCCAAACCAATGGACACGGACAACAGGGGGATGAGAGCATGAGTGGGGGGTTAATGGGGGGATGAGGACACATTTGTAATACTCTAACCAATAAAGAAATTAAAGATAATAATAATAATAATAATAAACCCCCACAGTTTGGTATATTATTCTGGGCTTAAATGACTTACTTCTATTCTGGGCTTAATTGGTCATTTACAAAAATGACCAATTATTATTTTTGAAACCTTCCTCACTTGAAAATAATTTTCCTATCTACTCTATGGAATGATTTCCTATCTTGACAATCGTATATTAAAAATTGCTTTTTTTGGGAGGGGGGTAGAGATCAACCAAAGGACTTGCATATTAGCGTAACCAATGGACACAGACACTGGGGCAGTGGGGGCTTGCCCTCAGGGGTGGGAGTGGCGGGGGGTCAATTGGGGGAAAAAGAAGACATGTAATACTTTAAACAATAAAAAAATTGCCTTTTAAAGACCTTCTATGAAGTATAAAGGTTTCAGATAAATTTTAGCACATTTAATTGTAATAAAACCTTTAAGAGCCAAGAATCAAACTTATTTTTAATAGATGTGATTTGTCACAAGGAAGACACAAATTCTAAGCTCTGGATTACCTTACTTCTTATTACATATATTCAGAAGTTTCTCTGAGTTCAAAAGTTCAGAGCAACAATTTATAAGGGTCTTAGCTCTGAGGCAAGCCAGAGGGAAAGTGCTGCTTTAAATCAAAACGCAGCTCCAGTCTGGGGCCTGCTGCAGATGCCGCCAGTCCGGAGTGATGCCCAGGGCTGCAAGTTCATACACTGTGAGGATGCACTGGAAAAGGTACGATTTCCGACAAGGTAAACTCAGAAAAATCACACCAATAGCCTGCAGGTACACACATTCCATATTCTGACCTTTTGGAACTGTAGTCTTAGAGAAAAACATTGTGCATACATCCAGGAGATAAAGGGAGGAAAACCATTTATCGTGCTAAACAGAGACCAGGAAAAAATGTGGTTTTCTCCTGGAAGTCACATAATATCTTTATTCGAATATTGGAGTCCCCGCAGTGACACTCACATCTAAAATGATGAGGAAAGATGTCAGGTAGAGGGGAATTAGAAAGCATTCCATTATGATACTTAAATATTTTTCCCAGGTCTCTTTTATAGATTAAGAAACATATTTCAACTTTTTTAATCCTGAAATTTAAGACTATTTAGGGGTATGGAAGGACTGGAAAGAAATTTTAGAGTGATGAAGATATCTCTTCCTGAAAAATATAGGGCCTCTTCCTTTCTTCCCTCTTCCCTTCCCACCCTCCCTTTACTCTTTACTCTCCTCCTCCCTTCCTTCCCTCCTTCCACTCATATTTATTGAGCACCATGGCCACTGACCATTGAGCAGTGAACAAGCAACAAAGGCTCGCTGACTCCGGGAACTCTTGTTTTATTCCAGTGCCATGCACCTTTCTGTGATGATGGGAGAGTTTTCTATCTGCACTGTCTGGTGTGGTAGCCACTAGCTACAGAGGCTATTGAGAGCTTGTAAGGGAGCTAGTACAATGGAGGAACTAGATTTTACATTTCATTCCATTTTCATTTATTGCATTTAAATTTAAATAGCCACCTGTGGCTAGTGGCTACTGTATTGGACAGCACAATACCAATGGATGAATAAACAACAAACAACTAAATAAACAGTATATAAAATTTCTCAGGTTTGGAGAAGTGCAATAATGGGGGGCGGGGGAAGAGGCTGAGCGTGACGGGGGAAAGCAGGCTGGGCTTTTTAAATTTCAGTGGATCAAGAAAGGACTCTTTCTACACAAGAAAAGGCATCAAGCCATATAAAATGTGAGGGAAGAGGGAACTGCCAAGTGCAAAGGCCTGAGGTGAGAGGAAGCTTAGAAGAGAGACACAGCCAGGCCAGTGTGGCGGAGAGAAGGGCTCGGATATGAGGAGGCCAAGTCAGAGAGCAGCGGCAGAGTGTGAGCAGGCAGGGCCTTATGGACCATGAGGAGCCTGGAATTTACTCTGATGTGGAGGGAAGCCAGTGAATGGCTTCGAGTGGGAGATTATCATGAGCTGATTTATGTTTAATAAGATCAGACAAACAGCTAGTTGGAGACCAGACAGCAAGAGTGGAAACAGCGGTCAGTGAGGAGGGAACTGCCTAGTCAGGCCTGATGCTCCAGAGGCTTGTCTCGGGCCACAGCAGTGCCAGACTCGGGATGTATTACAAGGGCAGAGCCAGCAGGCCTGTGATGGATGACATGTGGTGAGAGTATGTCTGCGTGCGAGCAGGAAAAGGGAGAGATCGAGGAGGATGACTCCAAAGTCAGTTGTAGAGCTTATCCCAACATCATTAGACTCTGGGGAGGGAATGACCTTTGAACCCTTGAACAGTGTAAGAGGGGAAAAAAAGGTGCTTAAATTCCCAGAAGTAGTCAAACCAGTAAAGTCCTTATCCATATGTGAGGAAGCCCATTTGTGAGTGAGTATGTGTGTGTAAAATTTTAAGTAAAATGTGCCCAATTATTTCAGCCTGATCAAAAAGAACTTATTTAATCTTAGGCATATAAACTGTGTAATGAACTTTTTAAAAGGAAGCCAACTCTTGCAGCATTTTGTTGCCAAAAAGCGCTTTGGCTTAGCATTAAACACCATGTACGTATATTTAAATAAGGGTACATGCCACCCACCTTCAAAACCAGTCATTCTAAACCACCATCACGTGCTATCTAGTAGGAGTGGCAGGGTGCAGACCACTCACATCTCTCACTGCAGGTGTTGTCTCCGAGCGTTTAACCCTGGAGTTGACAAGATATTTCCCTGTGTCCACTGATGTGTTATGCACAGAAAAGCCCTACAAGGGTTTCATAAATAAGGTGGTATCACTACACACATGCACTTAACTTAAATTCAATGCTACAGAGTCAGGGAGAAAGAAAGGAAAGCAATTGACAGAGTCTAGGAAATTCCATTCACCATTTCTCTCAATGAGTGTATAGGCCTGATCATGAACATGGGCCTTAGCAGGAAATTAGCCGTTCCACCCGTTGAGTTGGTTCCCATTTATTTCATGGTGTGGAGAGCTTACCAAGCCGGGTGCCCTTCTAGTGTTACTTTTTCCTATAACATGGCCTCCCCTCATCTGATGCTCAAAGACAAAGCACTGTTTCCAGTGCTGGAGGGAAAACTGGCAGCTCTGGGCTTGTGGGAAAGTGGATTTTATGGACAATTTAATGGGCGATCAGGGGTCATTTTGACTAGACATGATTTTTGCCTCATGCCCGGAGTTTCTAACCTGATCCACTTATGGGATGCGGGTCCACTGTGTACCATTATTAGCACAGAGTGGCTTCGACTTTTCTCAGAAGGAAAATCATAAAGGGTCTAATATTACTACCTTTCAGTTAGAAAGAACTTGAAAACCAAGCTACCTCAAGTTTTTGTTGTTGTTTTGTGGGTTGTTTTTTGGGGGGAAATCTATCCTTATACGAAGGACATTAACGCAAACAAAAGAGAATATACAAATTTTGAGGGATTATAGCTATTAAATTTATGGCCCCTGAAACTTAGTTTTAAATCTAAATTGAATTTGTTGTGTGTTCAGGAGAAGTACAGGAAAGTCTTTGCGTGAAATTTGCTTACCTCTCTAGAAATGGCTATGTTAAGAAGCTACTCTTGAGCAAAAAACATATGACCCTCTACAGACACACACACACACACACACACACACACTAAAGATTTTATTTTCTACTAAAAATTATATGATCTCAAAACTTAAACATCCTTTTGGAACATAAAACCAGAATTTATATCCTGGCACTTTCTGATTTGGGAGTGGTGCCTAGAAAAACAAACACATTTTCTTTAATTAGTCCTAAAGGAAAAGAAATACAACTGAAAATTAATATTGTTGGTTTAATAATGCAATAGAAAACATGGTTCATAAACACTGAAAAAAAGCTGAAGTTGCCCTATGCTTTAATTGGAATGAAAGTATAAAAAAATAAATAAAAGGCCAGTTGATCTGCTTTAAAAGGGATGTTGCATTTACTGTTTTTGATTAGTTTGTGTTTTTGCTCGTGTTTAAACTCCTACTAGGCTGATTATTGAAAATATCATATAACCCGAGTCACAAAATATTAACATGATTACTTCACTATATATCTGCTCCAAGACAATCAGCTCAGTCAGAGCAACTTTCCTTTCAATTGCCTTTGCTGAAAAGTTGCATAAACATCCCAGACCAGTTAATTCTTTCCATGGGCTTTAAGCCTCATTGACATGCAGATGAGAGCCTGATCAAATGACAAGCCTGGGAGCCCAGTGCTGTGAAGGAGTTTGCCAGCACAGTAATGATGGGACCAGAGTCTGCAAGCCCAGAGGAGGACAACAAGAATTCTCTGCTCTCATCACGGCCAATCTGGAAGAGTATCCCTTATAAAGGAATATTAAACTGCACTCAATTCTCAAAACATCCTTCCTTGAACACAATGAAACATGTCACAAGAAAGGGAAAGGAAATGCTAGTCTGCACCTTACCAAAATGAAATACCCAGTTTTCTGAAACAGGAAGATTAATGTGAATCAAGGAAGTGCAAATGTCACTGGAGTGTGGCAGGTCATGCAAATGAGTTGGCTGGAAAACCTGAATTCTAAACTGTGTGAGGGCAGGATCTGGCTGCATCAATCTGGTCCCCATGTACATCCTGGCATATATATCCCCCCAAATATAAACACACTTTAACAGCTGATAGACCAATTGATGTTCCATTCTTTCCAGATTTAACCCATTGGGATTAATAATGTATGATAAGTGTGTATACATTTGGGGGAATATTTATTTATTTATTTATTTATTTATTTATTTTTCATCAAGTAGCTGTGTAATTTGGTCAACCCCTCAGGTATAAATGTGGTGGTTAGGTTATAGCAGTGGTTTTCACATTGGCTCATCCTCACCCCACTCCATCTTGGGTGCTCAGAACTATCCCTGCTTTAACTACAACAGTTGTCTTTCCCCTAAAACAGCTCAATTATTTTAAGCTTTTGGTTGAAAAGTACACAACTCATAATTGTACAGCATAATGAATTTTCACAAACTGAAGCCATCTTCCTCTTGCCCCATTTCAGTCACTGCCCCCTCTTCAACTCTAAGTAACCACTATCCTGAATTCCAACAATAGATTGGTTGGCCTTGTTAGTTTTATAGAAATGGAATCACACAGTATGTACTCTGATGCCTAGCTAGCTTCTTTTGCTCAACATAATGTTGGGAGACTCATCCACTGAGTTGAGTATAACTGCTGATTCCTTTCATTTCTACTGATGCTAATTACTAACCCAGTTTACAAGAAAAAACACTTTGAAGCATTCAGGGCAATAAAATTGATCACAGTAATGAAGAGAACCATAAGTAGATAGTGTCTAGATTATATCATCTTTGTTTACATGTGTATTAAAGGAGTTCCCACGTAGGTGGGGTTCTACATCCACTGGCGATGAGTAACTGGGAGCTAGTGATTTTGTGTAACCTGTAATTCATTTGCATGAAGATAAAAAGAAATATTTGTTGAATTAATAGACTAATACACACTTTTCAAGGAATCTAAGGTTGTCTTCTTATATTCTGTTATTTGCCTACAATGATTTTCTTGGCTTGTAACTGTGAGGATTAAAAAGCCTGATTCTTTTCACAAGGTTCATAGTGGGCAAGAAAATCTATGTGGAAAGATGAAGGAATACGCAGAGCACAGAGGATGTATAGGGCAGTGAAACTACTCTGTATGACACTGTACTGATAGATACATGTCATTATACATTTGTCAAAACCCATAAATTGTACACCACCAAGAATGAATCCTAATGAAAACTATTGACTTTGATGATAATGATGTGTCATTGAGGGCTTACCAAATGTAACAAATATTCCATTCTGATGCGGGGGGGGGGGGGTGGCGTGTTGATAATGGGGGAGGCTATCATGTGTGAGGACAAGAAGTATTTGAGAAATCTCAGTATCTTCCTTTCAATTTTCTGTGAATCTAAAACAGCTCTAAAAAAAATGAAGTCTATTAAAATATTATAGAAAGTGGGGAACTGACAAATATCCAGGGACTTCCCATAAAGGATATAATTTCTGAAATACTTATATCAAAATAAATGTACACAGATAGCATAGGGAAGGCTGAGAGACTATTCTTATTAGACAACTTTGTCCAAGAACTTTTACAATACAGTAGCCCTCCCCCTTATCCCAGGTTTCACCTTCCAAGGTTTCAGTTACCCCTGGTCTGAAAACATTAAATGGAAATTTCCAGAAATCAGTAACTCATAAGTTTTATATTGAGTGTAGTTCTGAGTATCATGATAAAATCTCACACCAATCCACTCCATCTTTCCCAAAACATGAATCACCCCTTTGTCTATGCTATATACACTACCTGCCATTTAGTCCCTTAGCTATTTCAGTTAGCAAATCAACTTTTGAGGTGCTGCAGTGCTTGTGTTCAAACAACCCTTATAATAAATAGTATAAAGCTTCATCATAATGTTTATATTATTCACCTCACTTCACCTCATTTTGTGGGCATTGTATGATTTCACATCATCATAAGAAGAAGGATGAATACAGCACAACAAAGTATTTTAAAAGACCACATTCACATAATTATTATAGTATGTTGTAGAATAATTATTATAGTATATAATAGAATAATTATTCTATTTTATCATTGGTTATGTGTTAACCTCTTATTGTGCCTAATTTATAAATTAAACTTTATCATAGGTATATATATGCCTCATATATAAATTAAACTTCATCACAGATATGTGCAGGAAAAACAGTATATATATGGTTTGGTACTATGGGTGGTTTCAGGCATCCATTGAAGGTCTTGGAATATATACACCCAATGGATAAGAGAGAACTACTGTAGTAACATTTCAAACTTCTCTTTTCATAAGATGAAAATATAAATC
The DNA here is from genome assembly GCF_028538775.1 of Myotis yumanensis. Lineage (NCBI taxonomy): Eukaryota > Metazoa > Chordata > Mammalia > Chiroptera > Vespertilionidae > Myotis > Myotis yumanensis. The sequence continues at coordinate 72,658,054 of NW_027223755.1, read as the reverse complement.
TCTGTGATATTTCCAGTAGCTCTGTGTGAAATCTCAAAAAAAAATTTTTTTTTTTCTGTATTTAGGATCTGTGTGGCTCAGTGGTAGAGCTTCGACCTATGAATCAGGAGGTCACAGTTTGATTCCTGGTCAGGTCACATGCCCAGGTTGCAGGCTCGATCCCCAGTAGGAGGCATGCAGAAGGCAGTCAATCTATGATTCTCTTATCATTGATGTTTCTTTCTCTCTCTCCCTCTCCCTTCTTCTCTGAAATCAATAAAACCATAAATAAATAAATAAATAAATAAGTTTTCAGAGAAATGTAGAAATGATCATTAAGACTGGGTCATGGATGACTTTCAAACAGTATTTGATTTCTTTTTTAATCAAAGTAACAAGAAAACATTTAAAAATAAACATAATTAATAAAATTAAGAAACAACTTTCATAAATGAGAAACTTTTTTCCCCTTAAATAATCAAATATATATTAAGGTCAAAATAAACTGCTTCTTAGACAAAAAAAGTTTTGCTATCTAGGAAAATCACAAAGAAGTAAAGAACAATCTTTGATTTTGTATATGTGAGTGTTAACTAGTAAACCAAGTAAATAATACCATCAAAATTGGGCAAACGTCCAAGGTTTAAAAAAAATCTTGTACTTTGTTTTCAGACCCACATATGATAAACCAGAGCACATAATATTTAATTTCCATGTTTTGTCCATCATTAGAATGACTCAGGAGGTCCAGGAGGTTGAATCTTACCTCAAAACAATAGTATATGTTGTTTATATTAATATGCAGTGCATTAATATTAAATCAATAAATACTTTTAAAAAGCTATATAAAATTTTAAAGAGGTTAAAAGATATATTTTAAAACAATCTCTATGAACCTCTTTTTGTATTGCGGAATTATTTTTCTAGCCCTACATAAAACCATAAAGAGAGGTTTCTAACATTTACGGTATACAGAATCTTGAAAATAAAATAAAAAATCACTGGAATTTTTACACTTTGTCCTTCAGTAAGAGACGTAGAAAATGCAGTATCAGAGAAGACAACAAAAAAGTAGATTTTAACCCTATTAATGAGAACTCAATAGAAACTTCAATAATTTAAAAGAAGCTATGATATCTGTGGAATTTTTTTAAAGAAGGTGTATTAAAAACATATACTTATAAAAAAATCATTGGAAACTTTGAAAAGACCTTCGAGATTTCTATGTAAACCATGGTGAACATGGTAAATCTTTGATGACAATGAAGAACTGATATACAAGGAACTCCTTTTTCTGGGAATGCCTGGATGAAATCTAATGAGAGGAACAGAGACAAAAGGATAATAAGTGACTTCACTGCAAATATGGCATGTTACCAATTCAATACCTTTGTGAAAACATCATTGACAAACAATAAGCATCCATGATTTTGAAAACTGCACTTTGCCTACAGTCCATTAGCATTGTTGTTTCCAACACAGCCATTAGATGAATCAGATATGGCCAGAGGATAGCAGTGGGGGAGGTCATAGCATCGGCTTTTTGGGAAACAGGAGGTCATCATCGCTAACAATCCTTCCTTCTGGGCCAGGCAATCATCTGGTCTTCTGGTACACAGCCGACATATTTTATACAAACTCTTTTGGTTCAGGGTAGGGTTGGCCAAATTTGCTAAACAGCCAGCTTTCCCCGATGAGGTCAGTACAAAAATCCTAGTTACAGCGGGGTCCAAACACAGAGAGAAGATGTAGATGTTGCTGATTACTGCCCTTTGTTCGGGCCTGAGTCCTAATGACATTAAACGAAAAACACAAAAACCTGCTTACTGGTATGCTCAGTGCACAACTATCACAGAAGAAATAATATGTCTTTAATCAGTTTACATTCTTAATTTTCCTCTGGAGTCAAAAAGTATACCTATTAACAGGGGAAAAAACGATGTAAAATGAAGAGAGAAGATACCACAGAACAGAATTTAGACAGGGTAACAAAAGCATGAAAAAGAGTAACACTTTTATATCCAAGAGAACAGAAAGAAATACACTGAATCGACAGAAAAATGTTGGCGCTATAGCAGAGATAGAATACAGTAAGATCTGGGTGACAATGACTGATGTGGTAGACACAGAGTTAATGTTTCTAACAAAGCTCTTTAGGATTAGAGAAAGAAAACAGCACTCAATACTGTAAGCAAGAATAAATACTGAACCTTTACTATTACATGGTCTTTGGTGTCTGGCTTTTGTTAAGCCTAAAAAAATCCCTTTTTACCACCTTAACTTATTCTCCCTACTTCACTGTGAACACCCCGGTCTCATCTTGTAGCTTCTTTTCATCCCATCTTCCCAACTGGGATGCACCTTTTTGTCAGGCTTTTGCCAGGAAGCAGCCCGGAGTGGTTTGGATACTTGTCTAATGACCTCGTTGTACATATTATGTGACCTCCAGGCTTCATTGCATACATCAGCACAAAGAAAACCTAAAATAACATGGTTGTTGCCCAGAAACCCTTACAATTAAGGTCGGTCAGTGATGAGCTATGAGTCAGAGTCTCAGCTAAAATATGGAAAGACAGTTTATAAGATTTTCCTAGTAATCAACAATGATTCAGGCAAAACTCTTTAATCCTTGTAAGCCCTTTGTGAGGCATTATTCCTTGTGCATGAAAGAAATGCACAAATCTAAATTACAATAGCTATTTACCATTTATGGAAAAAACATAATAATATTTTAAAAAAACTGTCATCCCAAAGAAATAATTCCATTAGTTGAACCTAATTTAAATAATTAGTAGAAAAGAAGAAATTATCTTACATATTTGAAAGAAACTTAACTACCTCTGATATCTCTTTCCTCTAAAACATAAACATCAGCAATTTATCTATGGATTTACAGCTGGGATGAACCCCTGAATTCAGATATTATCATGCATAACTTATTTCAGATGTAGAAATGTGACATGACCGAGAAAATGCAATTCTTGAAATAAATCTACAGAGTAAACTTTTGTTACAGTTGAATGAAACTTTGGGATTTTCCCCATTATTTCCTTTTCCACTATTTCCTAAAGTAATAAGAACATACTAAGTGTCTTTCTACCATGAGCAAATTATAGTATCCAGGTAGGGAGGAATACAACAAAGTTGTTCTTTCTAAAGAAAACTCAGCTGATGGGGGAGCAAAGGACTGTGGAAGCTGGGAGGTAGTCTATAGACTGGGGGCAAGGGGCTGTGACAGGTAGTCCAGCAGCCCAGCCACAGGCAGGGCAATGCTCCATCCAAAGCATTACAGGCTTTGGGAAATAAAGGGCACACCATGGGGCTAGAGTAGGATGCATAATGGGCGGGGACAACAGAGGAGATTGGAAGGGTGAGGTGTGATGAGGTCCTGCCTGGCAGGTCCTTGACCTCTCAGAAACATGTTAGTACTATGTATGATGTTTTCTCTAAAGAGAAGAAATAACATGGGCAGACTGGGGAATCTCAGAGGGAAGTGGGGAGGGGATGATAGGAAGAGATTAACCAAAGAACTGACATGCATACATGCATAACCCATGGACACAGACAATAGTGTGGTGAAGACCTGCAGAGGGGAGGGGGTGGGGGGAGGGAAGCACACAGGACCAGGTGGAGGGAGGTGAATGGGAGGAAACATGGGGACCGCTATAATACTTTCAACAATGAAGATAAATTTAAAAGAAGAAATAATAGAAAAAATTTGAAGAAATACAGAAATGAGTTGTCTGCTTAAGAATATTATTTCTTGTCACTAAAGACCTAATATGCTATTATTATTTTTTTAATTTGACTTATATAAGGGAAAACCTTGGATGTTTTCAATATATGACTAGGAGAAAAATCATATCTATATTCACTTATTTGTTGTAAAGCTAATTATTGGAAGCTTTAATACCTTTTTGATGTACTATGAGTGGTACTCACTAGAATCTCATGGGAAGCTTCAAAAATAGTTCAACCTCTACCCCTCAGAGATTCTGATTTAATTGATCTGGGAGTGGAATGCGGGCATCAGTATTTTTAAAGACTCCTTAGGTATTTTTAAGTGTGACCAGAATTGAGAATTACTGTGCTAAATTAATATTCTAAGAAGAGACAAATAAGTAATTTTTCAAATTGAGGGTATCTACACATATGTGAAAGTACCAAGAACTTTCAAATTATCTGCAGAAACAGAACATAGTCTTATGTGGCTATGCTTATGATCTGAGCATGCTCTACACACACACACACACACACACACACACACACACACACACACCCTATTGTTATCTTTGCAGTCTGGCCTCAAGCACAGAAGCCTGTCAAGAGACAAAAAGAATCATTCCCTAAAGCGCTCCTACAAGCCGTCAAAGAAAGCAGAGCTGGCAAACAGATGTTCTTTGCGGTTCAGATGCTGTGATTGCCACTTTATCGCAGCAAGCTTTGAAAAGCATTTCTCACACAGGCCTTCCAGAGAGCTTAATATGTTATGGATGACAAAAAATTCATAGTCTACCTCTTCAAATAATTTTCGGATAAAATGAAGAAAATTAAATAGCACTAGCTTCTTGAAGTTTCTACTGAGGGACATGTTTTTTGCTCCAGCAGTATTAAAACATTGGGTTATCTCTAATCACATGATAAGAATGAGCTCACTCACATCTGGGAATCATTCCTGGAAAACCTGCCTCTAACTCTGCTCTAATGATGTGGTACCATAGTTAATATGATTGAAAAAAACCCTACACGACCCATCGACAACTGCTTTCATTATATCCATAATTATATCCATATCGTTAGTTTCTATTACAAGTCTGTAGTTCAAATAGCTCAATAGTCAGTAAAATGATTGCTTTCTATATGGCCACTAAAAGGTTTTAAAATTGATTTCTCAGCTTTACACTACCATGAACTGGACATGTCAAAATAGATCAAATACATCATTTCAACCCTAATTGATTTGCCCAAATTCCGATAAATTAGAGAAGACTGTGAAAGTCCTATTATTCAATGACTTAAAGGAAGATGTATATTTAAGTGTCTACTGATTCAGTTGTCCAATATCCTATATAATAAAAGCCCAACAAACGAATGGCTGAACGACCAGAACTGATGGAGCAGTCACCATGACGCGCACTGACCACCAGGGGGCAGACGCTCAACGAAGGAGCTGCCCCCTGGTGGTCAGTGCGCAGCGCCGCTCAGCTGACCAGGATGAGTGGCCCTCCCACAGCAGGCTGATCCCCGCAGGCCACGCCCCCCCCACCAGTGCACGAATCCTGTGCACCAGGCCTCTAGTCTCTAATAATTTTACGACTCTAAAACCCTATCAGTCCATGAATCTATGCTTTGCAGAAGATAGGCTATCATTGAATATATTGGTCACATTGCCTTCTACTTGAATGAAAAGAAAAAAAGTTTTATTTCATATTTGGAAAAATCATCAGCTACTTGAGACAAGCTCTATTCCCTCATCTCTGACATTGGAATCCTACTTTTAACCTCTTTTAGTGATGTTAATGTACTTAGAAAATATAAAGCCACATAGAACAAATCATGGAATAAATGAAATACACGTCTGACTTTTTTGGAAAGGTCTCTGAGAGGATGAATTCTAAAGAACGACAAAAACACTACAAGCCAAACCACACAGTGTAAGCCATCCTGTTGAGTATCCAAAAGTCACAGGAGCATGCTTTTCTTCAATCTCTAACATTCCAGAAAGATCTGCAGCTATGGGCTGCACTAGACCATCTCAAAGAAGAAATCATTAGAGGGCGTGTTTTCCTGGAGGGCCTGGCCAGATCATACTCATCTTTGTATCCCCCATACCACCTTATATGACGTTTTATATTTAGCAACTTAACATGTCTACTGATTAAACATATTTCTAAAATGTCCTATCAAACAGAATTTCAGAGAATGGCTCTCTGAAATTTCTTTGTTCCCTGTCACCTCCACTCATCCCATTATTATTATGAAACTATGCAAAAACCCCTGACTCTAGGTGTTGGCCAATGTTATGCTCCACAAAGGATAAGATATGGTCATATTATGCCGTAATCAGAAGATGAGAATAACAGAGGCCATGAGGTCTAGGCCTCCATCAAGAATCTATCACTAATGCACTGGGTGAGACTGGGTGAGTCAACTGCTCTCAGCCACAGCAAATAAAGGAATATAATAGAATGTTTACTTTGGTTCTTCCCATTTTGTTACAAATCTGCAATAAACAAATGCCAATCCACAGCCCTGGGGCTGTCTTACACTTTTCAGACATATTTTATGTATATCTCAGGAAGCAGGTATGGGGAAAAGAGAAATAAAAAACCAAATCCGGTATTTTTATTAACTATATATTGCTCCTATGTTTAAAAGTAAGAAACATTATGTTCTCTGAAACAGCTAAATAGGCATTATAATTAAGAAATACATGAAGGCACTCTAGTCAACCAACAACAACAAATTTGATATTAATATTTTTGAAAAATAAACTGTCGCAGCCCTTTTTGTTAATACCAATGAATTATGGCACCTTCCCATCGCCAGGTTGTTAATTCCTGTCTTGTAAAATTTCAGTAGTGTTCAGTACACAGCCTGCAAGGGCTGCATTCTTCACCTTACCACTACACATGTCCATAACTTTTCAAGACCAAAACACATTTGGTGGAATGTATATTTGCTAAGCTTACAGTGTATTAGCCCAATCATTTCTGGGCCTTATAATTAAGTGAAGGATTTTGTGTTCTATCTTTATAATAAAATGCACATTTCCTATTAAATAGTTCCTATTTAAATAGTTTTACTACTTCAGTTCAAAAGTGTAAAACTACTTAAAATATTTGTAATGGATTAAATTTAGAGATCTGAAAAAAAAAGTACAAAACAAGTAAAAAATTAAAATAAAAATTTTTAATTCTCAATGCATAAATTATTTGCTTCAAGTCCCAAACTTCAGTTGTTAGTTCTGAAATGACAAAACAAGCATTCAAAGGATGCTTGTTCTTCCATACTTTCCAGGGAAACCATCTAATGATAAGCTTTTGCTTACTGACACATTTTCAATTGTTGCTTTTATAAGAAGTGTTGGTATTTTCCTATTGCTTTCTCACTTCATACATCATCTGGGCTTTCCCTCATTTCTTTACAGCTCAAAGCTTTTTCTCATCTGAAGCCATTGTTTGCTTGACATGAAAAAATAGACTCTAGTAAAACTAATTACATCAGATGAGGGAAAAACCTAAATCTCAATTATGGAATCATTAATTTTAAAACCATTAGGTAGAATTATCATACTTGAAGCAGTGCTTCTTCATTCAACAATTTATTTTAAGCTATATTTGTGATCTTTAATATCTTCACTCTTTACCTTTTTATAGCAAGTGTCTCTAATCGACTCATTTAGTCAATAATTATTCATGCATTACAAATTACATGCCAGGCATTGATCTATGATCTGGGTTTATAGTATTAAATAAAACACAAACTTCCTGCTCTCATTTAGCTTATGTTTTGATGGGGGAAGAAGATAATACACAGTTAAATACACAACTTTAGGTTGAAAAGGGGGCTGGGAAGATAAATAGAGCATGGTGAGAGTGACAGTCACAGGGTTATGCTGTTTTTGAATAGAGTGGTTATGGAAGACTTGGTAAAATAACATCTGGGCAGATGCATGTGAAAATAAAAAAAAAACACAAACCCACCTTGGCCTTACACCTTAGCCATATTCCCCACATTAGCTTCACCATCAACAGAGCTAATATTTTGATCCATCTCTAACTCTGGTTTCTCATCTGAAGAACCAGAGAGCAGTGGTTCTCAACCTCAAGTGATTTTGCCCCTAGGAGATATTGGTCAATGTCTGAGCATTTCTTTTCTTTTTTTTATTGTTGACAATATTACAGATGTCCCCCATTTCCCGCCCTCCTTTGCCCCACTTGACCCAGCCCCACCCACCCACTCAACCCTAGGCCTTCCCACACTATTATCTGTGTCCACGGGCTATGTGTATATGCATATATGTTCTTTGGTTAATCTCTTTCTATCCCCCTCCCCCCCCCCCCCCCCCGAGATTGTCACAACTGGAAGGAAGTTGCTATTTGCATACTGCTAAATATCCTGCAATGCACAGGGACAGTCCCCACAACAACAAATTATGTCGCCCAAGATGTCAATAGGACAAGGTTTAGAAAGAAACCCTGCCATAGAGGACGAGGCATGCCTGGCCTCTCCCAAACCCTCCACAACTCCCTCAGAGAAAACAAACAAGGGCATCTCATCCTCTAAGATATCTATGCAGAGCTTATTATTAAATGTCTCAGTGATTCATTAAAGCAAGATATATTCACAAATATTTTATTACTTCAGTTTAAATAACTGCTTACATGTAAAAGCCCTATCATTGCTATTTCAAATATCCTGTAATTAAAATGTGCACTAACTTCAAGAGTCCCCAGTTCAAATCATTGAATTTTTAAAATGTGTTCCTACTCTAATGAGCAGTTTGAATGAAAGATTTCAGACAGTGATGACTGTTAGGATAGCGAGAAGAAGGGAGACCATGAGAAAACTACTTGACTGGCGAGAGTTTAGTTCCCTATGCAAATACTTAGCTGTACACCACTAAAAAACAAGCAGAAAATAACACCTGGTTAATTTAGTTTGAAAGCTAAGCACCTAAGTAGTTTTCAACACTAACATCTTCAGTTTGTAGTGTGTCATTGAAAAATCTGGTTGGTATTAAGGACTTCTATAATTTTAACTCATGAACAGATTTGTGAAAACTATTTTAAAATCCCATCTGTCATGACATCTCTTCCAATACAAGTGTAATCACAAGTTTAAGAGGAAAGAAAGAAAAAGACATTCTATTTGTTTCTTACTTAAGGCAAACATGGAGATAGAATTTCACGTATCAATTGCAAAAATCTCTTATACACCATCTAAGAGCAATATATCTTAAACATTCTGCCACTGGAAAAAGAGCAATGCCTGCTTATCACACTGTCACCATGAAAACTAGTGAGTGACAGGATGCAGAAGCTAACATTGTGGAATGCATTGTACATACTGGTGAGTGGATTAGACAGTTGGGAGGACACATGGCCAAATTAAGGGCATGAGTTTTAGAGCCAAGGTTGAGTCCTTTTTACCACCAATTGCCTGAAGAATAACCATGGGCAAGTTCCTTAAGCTCTCCACAAGCACCAGCTTCTTCAGGTCAGTTGGGGGTAACGGTCATCAAAGTTCCCCCTAGGACTGTCATCAGGATTAAACAAGGCAACATCTGAGAGTACTTGCACTTCACTGGGTGCTGCATAAGGTTTCAATAATGACTGACAGCTATTAGTGCTGTCATTAGCTGCATGTGGATTGAAATGATTCTGCCTTTTCTTCAGCATCAAAATCCATATCCAACAATCTGAATCATGGTAAAGAGATCTCAGATCTTTGCTTGCCAAAGGCCCCTGAAAATCTGCAGTTGTCTTCCCTGGACGTTACCTGAGGATCTTTGCGCTGGGAGCAGTGACTGCTGGGAAGGAGCAGAGCAATGCTGGTTCGGAACGTTCTTCCATTCCCCACACCACCCTGCTCAGTCTTCTCTATCCTCTGACCTAAGTACTTGGGTAACAAGATGACAATGGACCAACCATTGAGGAGAAGGGAGAGGTGGAAGAAAGGAAATAACAAAAAAAAATATTAAAGGCTTGGGTATATTACCATCAATGGCTGGTGATCTACAGCCTGATCTGTGTGCAAACACACAGCTGATGGGCAACCACAGCTAAAATCCAAAACATCCCAAGTGTACCATCCACAGAACTGTCAGTTCCACTCTGCTAGAAAGAGAGGTAGCTTGAAGACAAAAGGCATATTTTATTTAAATGCACTAGAGAAACTGTCTTAAAGTGTATTTTATAGTTCTTTAACTATTGATCTTATGACATAATCAAGAAGCAAATTTATGAGAAACAAGGAATTTTGGAGGCAGCTAACTTAGGATGGGGTCTTGTTTATTAAGTGCTGCTATTCCTACCATACTCTAAAGTATCTCCTCCCATTGAGCATTTCCAAGATACTAGGGTTGGGTTTCAAATTGAGCCTGTACAAAGACAATGGAGTTTCCGACAGAACCCCAAAAGGTGAAGCTCTTACTGATCATCTCAGGAGATACTGGAGGGACCACAGTTTTAAACAGAAACATAAGGCATAAACAATCCTATTATTTTCCAAATAAAAGTGCAAAATAAACTGGAGGTTCGCTGCAGTTGTTTGAATTTAGGCAGTTAATTTAAAACCTGGGGTTGGGTTATTTTCTAATCGATTTAAATCTGAGTCTTTAAATGGCTTGCTTTTTTTAAAAGTAAACTTTAGCTATTCCTTTTTTAAAAAATAGTTTATTGATTTTTTAGAGAGAAGGGAGAGGAGGAGAGAGAGAGAGACATCCATGTGAAAGTGAAACATCAATAGGCTGCCTCCTACATACCCCCTACCAGGGATCAAGCCTGAAACCCCAGGAATGTGCCCGACCTGGAAACGAACTGGCAACATTTCAGTGCACGGGATGATGACCAACCAATAAAGCCACTCTGGCCAGGGTGGCTTGCCTTTTTAACATTAATATACTGAACAGCTGATAGGCTTACCAAACTGGGAGATTTTATTTTTCTTTTAGTAAAGATACCATAAAACTATACAAAATGAACATTGCTATGAATAATGCCAATTTTTATGTTTCAGGGTATGCACTTCCAATTTGTATGTATTAGCTAGAAAATATCAATGACTAAAGTAGCCAATTCATTTACCCTGACAACTGAAAACAACTTAAGTTCACAATCTTCAGGAGGCCAGGGAATTGAGACTGCTCAACCTGTAAGCTCTGTATACTTCCCTTTCAACACTTTAAAAATGTGCCCCACCAGTTTTAAGGGAGACAAGGTGCTGATTATCCTCACTGGTTAGCCAAGACATGAAGTAGAAATTTCTGGCACTAGAGGTTCTAACTCTAAATACGTGCTTCCTTATGGTGAAACTCCTGGGGTTAACGGAAAGGGAGGGGTGGCGGTCCAAAAATGCATTAACAAACATTTTTCTTCCCTCTTAGTCCATGATCACTTGATTCAATTTATGAATGCCCAATCTCTGTTTAAGCTTAAATCCTAAGGTACTAAAGCTAATTTATGAAAGCTCTCATGTAAGCAGCCTGAAAACCAGCTTAATAAACAGGTATTACTCACCATCAGCAAGTACCTAATAAATTTGTCTGAACACAGGTGAAGAGGTAATAAAATCTACTTGAAAATTTCCATGGACTTGTAGGATCATGTGCTTCTTTGCAGTAATGAAATAGAAGTGTTCACATCATTTAATAAAAGGAGTCGTTGAGATGATTTTGTATGTTTGCAGGACAAAATCATACTGAATATAAAGAATATCCTGCACAATTTTTGCTAAGTTGAATACTTTAAGGACAAATCCACTTTCTAAACGATTTTCATGGCTGCTGTAAATATTTTGAAGAATATTCCTTTGTTTCAAGGTGTCAACAGTTCTCATCGGTCTTTTTGCCTGATGATTCTTAGTATGTTTTAGAAATATGTTTATTGACTTCTGAGAGGAAGGGCGAAGAAGAGGGAGAGAGAGATAGAAACATCAATGATGAGAATCATTGATAGGCTGCCTCCTGCACGCCCCCTACTGGGGATCGAGCCCATAACACGGGCATGTGCCCTGTTCAGGAATCAAAAGATGACGACCTCCTGGTTCATAGGTCAAAGCTCAACGACTGAGCAACACCAGCTGGGCGATTCTTAGTATTTTTGATGAATGAGAGGAACCGAAGCTTTCCTAGTGAACGAAGGGAGAGGTATGTGTTGAAGAACACTGGAATGTTTCATGACTCCCTTCTAACTTATCCCCATCCTCATCTCACTTACTTCTTAATACCAGGTATCTTAGCACAAATGAGGGGAAATGCCACGGTCCTCTGTACTCACATATACAATAAGGGACCACGACTACAGAGTACTACTTACATTTGCCTCCCCTGTATTTAAAATAACTCAGTTGCATCCTGACCCCTCCTCACACATCCCATGTTCAAGAAGCACAGCAGAATTCCCATGTTCTCCACTGAGAAATCAACACATGGAAAGACTACCTCAGGTGCAACTGGGAAAAGAATCTCCCCACAGTTTCCAATTCTAAGTAGGTTTTACACAGTGTCTTTTTCTAAACTGCTTGTAAGGGCAATTTATGAGCTCCTGATTGCTATAACATATTGTGCTCTTAAAAAGAAAAAAAAATGGTAATAGTAGTTTGGCTCCTTGTTGGCATTCCATTTTTTATAGATTATTATATTGTCTTCAAGCTGGGTTGAGTCTGAAATTAATATAATTAGCCTCCTGCTCAGCTGCAAGCATCTATTTTCCATTCTCATTCGTCTTTCCTCTCTGCCCCTGCAGACAGACCTGGAAAGGAAAGAAACCTGTGTTCCGTGGTCTAACAGTCAGTGTTAGTTCCCAGACTTCTGTTCTAGAAGCCAGTATCAGTCGAATGTGAAAACAACTCGAGAAATCACAGGAGACCCTTCACCGCCAACCGGCTTGCTTTCCATAAATAGCACTTACCCTTTCTGTTTAAAATGTTATAAAAACATATCAGGAATATCAGACAGACAAATGATCAGATAAAAACTGGCCACAAAGGCTTGAATCAGGACAGGAAATCTCATCGTGAGATAGAAGTGGGAAAGAGGAAATTCACTATCCAATTTTGGAGCCATCAATAATAAAACACAATATTCCAAATGAAACAGGATTCCAAACAACCCCCCCCCCCCGCCCCACCCTCTTTTGGCTAAAAGTACATATATATGGTTTAAACTAGAAAACTGGAGGGTCACTATATTTTTCACACTTGAAGAAGAAAATTTAAGCTTACCAAAGTGTGATTTTATTCTGAAGACTCTATTAAGTTCATCAGTTTCCTACTCAAACTATGTAAACCCAAGCATGTAAAATGGATGATGACCCAGGAGTTCAGTTTCCCATGACTCAGAGGGAAAGGTGAACATGGGAGGCCTTTGGGCCACATGGAGCACACATATGGGATTGATGTGGCCCACTTGTTCTAAAAATAAGGAATTTTACAAAAACATCCATAGTTTTGTCTCCTCTTGAAAATCAGATGTGGAGAATGTGGCACTACCTTCCCAAATGATCACCAACGCAGCTGCTTCCTTCAGACTAGGCCTACCCATTCAGCGGGTGCCAGTTTCCACCACTCCCCACATCATAACAGCCAAGTCCCCCGCTGGTATCCAAGTACTTCCTGCCTCAGTACGCACAGGACTGTAGGATCCCTGCCCTTGAAGCAGAGGTGCGTGTGAATCCTGCTATAAACGCTTATGTTTAGCCCATAAAGAGGTTTTAGGAAATGAGCATTCCCTGGAAGACTTGGGCCAACAGACTCGAATAACACACAAAACCTCATTCCAATACTGTGGGGATCTAAAATAACGTTGAAACCTGAAAGTCTTTATTAAATCATTCTACAGTTATGAGTTCTCAAGATCTGATATTAGTACTTGATTTCTGACTTCACTGTAGGAAAATAGAGAACTCAAAGGCATCTTTAATGTGGTTTTCACTCCGTTATAATTGTCAATGTCAGCATAGCTAATATATGTAAGCATAGATATGAAATGGCCTGTGGCCATTTTAATACCCAGAACAATAAAAATAACAAATGCTTAGTTGGTCTCCACTGTAGTACGAGTGGTATAATCTAGTTTATAGATGTTTAGGTTAATGCTGATAAATTGTGAATATGTATTTTTAAGCTGAGTGACTTGTTAATGAACACTCATGTATGCATATGTGTTCATGATGTATTAAAATCTTTGTTTATATAATGATATCCTTATTTCTACATTTTGAAAAGCAAACATACTGTCATCTGTTTTTAATACTAAAGTCCCAAATAATTTATAATGCAGCTATACAATATATATGGGACACTGTTCCGCCCAACTGTTCTCAAAATCCCGCATTAAATTAATACTGAGCTAAAACCAAAGACATATGAATAAAGTAATAGTTGCTTGATAAAGGCTTATAAAATACTTCAGATGGTGATTATTTGACATTTACTTCGTTATATAAAAGAATGCATGTGACTACATATACTACAATGCCTCTCCTTAGTCCATATTTTACTGTAGAAGATAAAATATTATCTGAAAATCTGACAAATATCTTTAAATTCTCCTGGGTTATCCACCACAAGCAGTACCCTATTAAAATAAACAAAGGAACAAGAGAACCTTGTCTATTTCAATTGTGCTGTCAACAGCAAACCAGAGGAAGCCGACATACAGAGCAATGGAAGTGTTGTATCATTTGTAACCTGAGTCAACTGGGTGGGGGTGGGGGGGGTCAGTCAACCATATTCTCTCTCAGAATATAGAACACAGTATAGTTCAGGCATTTTAATCAAATGAGAAGCCCACAGGAAGTTATTCTAATCTAAATGAGGTATACATTCATTTCAAATGTCACATACTTCAAGTGTATCTACTTATATTTTTCCTAATAGCCACTCAAATGGTTTCTTTCTACTGGTTCCAGAATTTGCTCATAATAAATAAGATCATTATAATGGAGGGTCATTCAAAGGCTAGTTTGTTTCTGTACTTAATACACACACAAACACACACACACACACACACACGTTTTTCTTTCCGCATGTTAATCTCACCGAAGGGGAAGTAAGCATGGGACGTGAAATCAGTTTCACCTCTGTCTCCCACCACATTTTAGCAGCATGAGCTTCTGTTCCCTGCCAAATCATCTATTAGATGGGGGAAGAGGTATAGGGCAAAAGTCATCCCAGAACAGACTTGTTTTCATAGGATGCTGGGTCCCTGTCATCAGCACTACAGTCCTGCTTAAGTGGAGATAAAAATACATGCCTCTTACCTATAGAAATTTTGGCAAGGGTCAAATGCAGTATACACTAAGTTTAAAGTAAAATTTCTGAGTTTTTTAAGGACAAAATGCTGGATAAGGAAACAGGTAAAACTAGGGTGAAAAGTTTTCTATTGAAACAGAAAATCTTTGGCTAAGGTTCAAGGGTCAGAACCAACAACACGGTATAGGACCAAGAAAAAGAACTTATATTTGGACAGGCTTGGCTTAGAGTCATGGCTACACCACTAAGCAGCTGTGTGATCTTGGACAAGTCACTTAGCCTCTCTGAGTTCGTGTATTTATCAGTAGAATCAGGACAACAGTACTGTCCTCACAGGGGAGTAATACAGACTAAATTATATGTTAAGTTCCTAAAAAAAAAAAAGACTAATACAGTGCATAAGACTAAAACTGACTCACTTTATTTATCTACTATTAGTCGAATCACTTTATCTATTATACAACACATATTTTCTCTTGATAATCAGTACATAACTAAATATATGACCTCTTTCTCTTTTCTATACAAAAAAGGCTTATTCAGGTAACAAAATTTCTTTTAGCCTTATTGCCTTTGTACAAATGAGACAACTGTGACAACTGTATATAGTATAACTTAAATGTCTACAATAAAATGGAGAAATTATTTTTTATTATTTCAATTTTTTTTCTTAAAATGTCAAAACATTTTAGTCGGTTACTATAGAAAATACTGCTGTGTGTTACCCAGATTCCCTTTCAAGACCAAAGAAATTATTCCCTCAGCTGCTGGGAAGAAGCACCTTCAGCTGTCCACCTTCTCTGGGAATTGCCCTTAGCTAGAGAGAGGCTGTAGAGCAGTGGTTCTCAACCTGTGGATCGCGACCCCTTTGGGGGTCGAACGACCCTTTCACAGGGGTCGCCTAAGACCATCAGAAAACACATATATAATTACATATTGTTTTTGTGATTAATCACTATGCTTTAATTATGTTCAATTTGTAACAATAAAATTGGGGGTCACCACAACATGAGGAACTGTATTAAAGGGTGGCAGCATTAGGAAGGTTGAGAACCACTGCTCTAGAGGCCCACTGTATCCAATGACTGGCTGGCATGGGCTTGCACAGGCCAGGTCCTCTTGCCCCAACTCGGTACACTGCTGAGGAGCACCCTCTACAGGTCACCTGAGGCCTTTGGTGACAAAGAATCAGAGCCCAACTTCTGCCCATATCTGCTTCCTTCTCCTCCTTCCACAGGTGTTGACCCCAAGAAAACTCTCTAACTTCCTCCAGAGTCTGTTTCCTAGGGAACCTGATGTACAACAGTAAAACCATCTGCCCGAACTCATTGCACTTTAAAGGTTACTAAGGTCTGGCTTCCTGTACCATCATAACTAAAACACATTTTATTGTTCATAAGAGCTGATGCATCTGCTTTCTCTACAACTACAAATAGGTACTTTTAATTGAGGAAGATGAGAGAAAAAATAAAAACAGGTTAATTTAGCCACATGGTTAGTTTTCCCCAGTTGATCAGGGAATTGAGTGGTTAATTGAATTAAACAGTTATTTGGACATTGTAGAGACAATGGCTCAGATATGGCAGATGAAGTAGCCTTTCTTTTGGGTCCTTGGAAATTGTTCAACTCAAACTTCTCTATAAAACACGTTTTCCCCTTAACAACTATATTTCACTAAAGATGAATGCTAAAACATTAGGTTTGTTTCTATTTAAAATAAGATAGTACATAATCTTCATTTTCAATTAAAAAGAAACAAGGAAAATTTCTTAAAAATATGTACTTACGTTGCCTCAGTCTTCCTCCCACCTTTTCAACGATGGTAGTTGTTACAAGGGAAGGAGCTTTGTCAAATGCATTTGAAAGCATTTTCCAGCCAAATCTACACTGATTTAATGACATCTCTGGCAATTCAATAACATTTCCTGAAAACTGCAGAAACTACATCCACACCTATAGGGTCAACATCACTTTGCCCAAGGGGCATAAGTTAGAAGAATCATTCACTGGACACTTACTCAAAATCAGTGATTTATTCATTTGTATATTGTGACAATAAAGTATTCTAAACTCTATTTAATCTCTGTAAAGTTGCATATCTAAAAATATATTTTTCAATTGCAGAATAAAACTTTTAAAAGAAACAATTTTTCTAATATAAATCCAAAATTCCTAGATGAGGCCTTTGCTATTATTTTCCCTCACTCAATTTTACTACCTGATGTCCACGAACATGAACCTGTGCCCTTTTACTTGTCACCTCTGCTGTAACTGTCTTGATATCAATTTCTCAGGTATTGACCTTAAGCAAAGACTTGACTAACTCACTTTTTCATACAATATACTCCGACAAATCATCTTCATTTGTAACCCATGTCTGGAAGAGACAATACAGTGTCATGATCAAGAGTGTGGGCTTGGGTCTGAGGTCTCCAGGTTCAGTTCCCAGCTGGGCCTCTTGTTAGCTATGTGACTTAAGCAAGTCACTTAAAAACTTTCTATGCTTCTGTTTTTTTTCCCATCTGTATAGTGGTGATGTCAATCATTCCTATCTCACTGGGTTATTGTGAAAATTCAATTAGTTGACTTACGTAAAGCATTTAGGGCAGTGCCTGCACATGGTAAGTTTGTGTTCGCTATAATCAGTGTGCCATTCTATGTTCATTTTCCTTGAGTTCCTCTTCTTACAACCTCTCTGGAGAATGCTAGCCCGCTATAGCATCCTCTGACATTGCTACCTGACCCATCCTCTTGATTACCTTCTCTCTTCTTTACAAAGCTCAGTTTCTGTATGGATCTACTTTCTCTTGTGGCAGCCACCTCCTCCATAGCCACCATAGCATATATTCCATTGCTCCCTTGTTTCTGAATTATCATCATCTGTCTCCCACTGTGGCCTATAAAATGTAAAATGTAAAATGTGATTTTCTAACATTGGTAGATTTCCATTCGTAACCTGCAAGGCATACAAAAGGCAGGCCTACTGCTCTTGTGTCATCTTGCATGAGTTATACAGGGTCAAGCAAACATAGGTTTACACTTGTGAGTACGTGAAACACAGTTTATTCTTGTATTATTATTAATTAATTCATTAATTAATTATATTAATTAATTCCCCATATGAACAACTGTAAACCTGCTTTGCCCCACCCAGTATCATAAAGGCACTGCCTTGGTTAAATTTGGCAGAGAGATATCACAGTTTGTATGCTCAAGGGAAATGGTAGACCAACTAGAATGTAGGATGGAAAGATGCAAATTAAATATGCACTTGAATTTTGAAGAGCCACTGTTTTTCTGGCAATCAGGTATGGTCCCTGTCAACAGAGTGTTTTTATACCTACTTCATCTAATTAATAATATCATTGACAATAACAGTTCTGGTTTTAAGAGTTCCAGAGGTTCTCCAGGGCTGTGTGAAGTAGAAAGCCCTGGGTCTTGTTTTTACAGTAACTCCTGTGTATTGGCCACACAAGGCAGGCTGTAGCAAAGCCTAGTGGGACTCAACAAACTGAGGAGATAGGCCCCAGAAAATACCTAACCCTCAAAGAGGTTCCATAATAATTTGACATTTTTATAGCCACATTTGTTAACCATAGCAGCACTTCAATGGGATGCATTATAGTATTTCAATTTAGTCATTTATCTAAAAGTGAGTTTTATCTTGGCTCATAAATACACAGTGACATCCCAGCAATTTGAACAGCTCAGCATCACCTTCTGCTGCAAAGCTCATTTTACAATTACAGAAACACATGCCCTTGTGTGCCATGTTGCTTAATCTTTGATTTATAGCTCCTATCTTTAGGCTAACCCCTTTCTGTAAACTACACAAAGTTGTACGAGCTCAGCTATTTCATTCTTATTTCTAATCTTAATGGGGTATTTTCTCCCTAGTGGCCATGTCTCTCTACCAAAAAGGTTAGAGAGAAATTACTCTTTCAATTTACCAAATACTAGTTGGTGTCTTTGTGTTCTCAGGGTCTGATATAAGTAGTGCATTTCCCTGGCTAGCTCTTCCAGAAAGCCCTTCCCTTCTGCCCCTGTCCCTCCCCTGGCTTGCTCTAGTGTGCCTCACAGCAAGCCTTCAAAGCAGTGCTGCCTGCTCTCCCTCTTTTCGCCAGGCTCCCGCAGCCAGCAGGCTAGGCAGCAGCAAATTAAAATGGCACAGGAGGATGGTTTCTCCTCCAGTTCCATTTCGTCTGCCTTTCAGCCGCAACACTTGGATGGTTAGAGTCACTCCCAACTTCACCCACAGTCTATCTACAGCTCTAGGTCTTGTCACACAAGTCAGGGAACACTGGAGATGTCTTTTATGGCAATGCATGTAATTTGAAGTGTGAACCCTGAGAAAGAAGACACCTACTAAAAAGGGTTCCTGGTGGCTAACTGGGCTCAAATTACAACACACACACACACACACACACACACACACACACACACACACAGAGCCTAGCAGCCATTTCTATACATGGCCTCTCAAGCAAACTGCCCTTCAGAGAGAAGCCTGCACTGAACTCCCTGCCTCTGCAGTGAACTGCCTGTCTGTACTATGTTTCTGCCCTCTGAGTGAGCCCTTGTTAAGGAGTTCCTGGAATCCTCTTTCAACCAATAGGACTGAGACTTTCCCCATCCAATTCGAGCTGTGTAGCTCCACCCAACCAGAGCCATTCTTTTCTGACCAATGAGGGTAGCAGTGCCTTTTGAACCAATTAAACTGCAAGGATTTGGAGTCCTCATTTGCATGAGAACAAAGCAATCAGAGACCAGGGATGGGAACTTCTGTCCATAACAGCCACTACCCTCTGGCTCTAAGAATGCACTTTCCCTTCCCACAGAAGACTTTGTTTCCTGGCTGGAGCTGAAACACAGAAGACGTCTTGCACGAGAGCACAGTGGAGCAGACCAGCAGAGCCTAAAGTGGACTGAAAGGAGCAGAGCAGAGCTGTCTAACCAGAAAGGGGCCTGGCCTCTGGGCTGCCTGGCCCCAGGACTGCCTCACAGCTATGCTGTTTTCACAGACTTGCTGTATCACAATTGAGCTGTTTTGCACTGAGTACAATTTCCCTCTTCGCACCCTAAATTGGGGATTCCTATTGGCTTGAAATGGCACTCATGACCATCAGTTGACAGGAGGAAATCTGTGGTCTTGCTCAAGGCCCAAGATATGAGACTAGGTTCTTATGTCTTCCTTCTCCTGTAAGTGAACATTACTGACTTGGCAGGTGTATGCCAAGGTTTGTGCTTTAGGGTTGTTGCTAATGACTTGTTGCATTATAGATGGATTTTCTTCTCTGCTTTTCATTATTTTGTTGTTATGTGGAAGGCAGAAGAAATATATTTTTACTCCAACATTTAAAAATATGAGTGTATAACTTCCGTAAAAATATAGAAAGATGCTGATCATACAATACTAAGTGAAAAAAATGCAGGCTACAAAAGAATCTATCCAGGATGACACATAATTATGATATCAAATACAAGAAGGGGTAACACACCAAAATGTTAACTCACTGTCTCAGAGTTGAAGAGTGATTTCACATTTTTCTATTGATACCTCCTTGTAGTTTCCAAGTTTTTTGTTTTCAGACAACAAGTGTTGCATTATGTTCAGCAAACAATGTGCACAAAATGCACTCATCTGGCAGCACAGCCCATTTAGGACTCTCTACTAAGCACAGGCTTATATCTGTACACTTATTCATTCAACAAATATTTACTCAATTTCTGCTATGGGCCAGGTGTTGTGCTAAGTTTGGGGAATATAGTAGTGAACAAAGAAAAGTCCTCATATCAGCTTACAAGCAGTGGGGGGAGTTAGACAATAAATAAGCAAATAAACATAGGCTATGTTAAGCTGGGGTAGGAGCTATGACAGAAAAAAATAACATGAGGTAAAAGTAAAGAGAATGATAGCAGACTGAGAGGAGACACCAAATGTACTGAGTCTGTATCCATAAAAAAAAAACCAACAAAAAAAACAACAACAAAAAAAAACAGAGAAGTCAAAGAAGCTATAAAAGCTTCACTATCGTGCTTATTCAGTGTTTATTATTGGTTGGGCAGTCATTAAGCCAACAATTTTATTTTTATTTTTATTTCTGGACAATTCTCCTTAAGGACACAATACTTTTACCTTGAAATACATAGGGACTAATGATATGTTCTGAGCATTTGGAAAATAGCATATTTTAAGGGTTCTTCCTGGTAAGATGTTTGACTATATAGCTAAAATAATGACTGGTAAAAAGAACTACTTAATGAACATTCAAAACAAATGAACTTGAGAATCCCAACCAAAAAGGAATTAACTAGGAACCATATTTTAATACACTGTGTGCATTAAGTGAATGTTCACCACTAACATTTATTTGTCCTCCTCACTAACTTTTACAGAAATTGTGTGTGTGGGGGGGGGGAACCAATGCCCTTAGGCTGCACCCTAACCAAATTCCTTATAGTGGATTTTAGTATACACAATTGTCATTTTTAATATAAAACAAAGCAAAATTTCTCCTGTTATAACACATCTGCAAAACACGATGAAGGCCAATTGAAAATATGAGCTGAAGTACAAACACAGTAAGTGCTCCCTTTCCCACTATTGCTAAGGAATGAAGCTGAACATGGAGGTAAACCCATATTTCACTGAATGCCTGCTATATCCCCACTATGCTACAGTAGCACATGCTTTTCTTTTTTCATTTAATCATGAACACACCCCAACTATGAAGGTGCCTCCATGTTAAAGGTTACATAATTTGTCCCAGGTCCTATAGCTAGTTAATGGCTGAGCAAGAATTCAAACTATGATTCTGTGATTCCGGAGTCACACTTTTAACCATTACTCTCTACCTACAATCCCTAAGCTTCCAGTCAAAGGTTTGTTTCACCTAGATAGTTGGTCCTCTAGTCCAATAAACTCGTTGCACTGAAGTTATTAAGATTTGTAAGTTAAATACAGTAAGTTCTACAGCAAGTTCTAAAAAACACATGCTGGGCTTTCTAGTCTCCCTCCCTCCCTCCCTCCCGCCCTCCCTCCCTCCCTTCCTTCCTTCCATCCATCCATCCATCCATCCATCCAGTATCTCTAGAAATCATTATAATGAATTCTTACTTGGTTTCTACTGTCTCTACCTTAGTATAGATCTCTTAAATTGTCACTTGCTTTGCTAAAATACTGTCTTGACTGAACTCCATGTAACATTTCTCTTGCCTAATTTTGGCTTGATTCTGTTTTTCACCTTTAAAGGAGATAAAGCATGGAAATAATTTAGCACCTTGCCTCATCTGTAATAAGTGCTTTGTAAAAACGGTTATTCTTGCTATACCTCTGTGCCAGACATGAAGCTAAGCACATGAATAAGACATGGTAACTGGCACTGAGGAGCCTGAAGTCTAGTGGAAACAGAAAAGTAAACAATCTATCACCACACAGTTGTGGAAACACCTTGCCCTAATGTGAGTGGAGGCAGAGGTCAGGAGGAGTGAGGTGACAGGGTAACAAGGCTGGGAATAGGAACAGGAAATTTCCCAGGACACTAATACACTACTAGTAGGAATTGCAGGGAGCTTCAAGTTGTTTCATGAGTCTGGAGAAAGAGAGAGGATAAGTAATGGGATCCAGGAGGCTGGACAGATGGGCAGGGCCCAAATCATAAGGGCTTTATGCTAAGGATTTTGGATTTTATCCACAGGCAATGAAAACTCACTAAAAATATATTAGCACAGTCATTAATGCAATCAATCTTAGAAAGATCAACTTGGTAGCAGTGGGGGAATTGATAAAAAAAAAAAAAAGGGTGGAGTTGGGTAAAGAGGTTGCTGCAATAATCAAAGGGAAAATATGACAATCTGCTCACTTGGCCTTTCACTCTAAATCAAATGTTACTTTTCCTGAGAATCTGACCACCTTTTCTTGATAATCTCACCACCTTCCTCTCAATTCCAGGTGAAGTTCATAGCTCACTCCTCCTTCCTGCTATATTGCACTTGATCCATGCCTGTACTGTTGATATACAACTTTTCTCCTCCACTAGATAGAAACACGTTCCTTCCTAGAAATAAAAGACTGCATCTACACAGTAAATGGTACCAACGCATGGTTATAGAATGACTGCATGATGTGTCCTCTATTTGCAAACACCACCAATTACCCTACTTTAAAAAAACCTATGAAGACTTCTGCTTGGTGCACAACCACAGAAGGTTTTTAGGCATATAATGTGCTATTTTCAGTATGCTCTACTAAGAAGTGTTTCTAATCCCATGAGGTTACAACTCATGCCAAAATAACTAATGTGGTGAAAATAGTGTAATCATTTAGAATAATAATTACTATAAATACACTAGTTCCTCTAAGCGAAAATGCCACTGTATTTCACTGAGGCAAAATAAGAAGAGATGAAATCTAAACAGAAGTAGAGGGCTGGAACAAAGCAATAGGGCGATTCACTAGGATCAATTAGGAGATCGTTAGGGCACTTTGGTGTACTATCTCCAGAAAGGACAATTCAAAGATGACAGATGATAGATAGGTAGGTAGGTAGATAGACAGACATAGATGATAGATAAATAATTGAGAAAATTTATATTTAAGTGCCCAATACATGAAAAGCATGTTCTTTACAATAAAAGAAGACAGGAGCCATACCTGAGTTGACTTTTAAGGAAAATGCTAAAGAATAAAAAGAGATCCAAATGTTCAAATGACAAACATTCCTTCTAGAAGCATCAACTCCTCTAGCAACATGACATTTGTTTTTGCCTACTCAGCTCCTTGAATAGAAAGGGACAATCTATAAATCCTTATTTGGACTGACATCAAAAGGCCTTCCAAATTGCTATTCCTCCCTTGACTCTACTTAAATTGTAAAAAGAAGACATTTCTGAAATTCATTTGTTTTCTAGTTAGAAAATACTTATACAATTTTTCCAAGACATCGAAAGATACATTGATATGGTCTGAAATTTCAACAACTATGACGAATTTATTAAAAAATGGAAATAAGTTGCAGCATGTTTTATTTTTCAAACCAACCACTACTTCTTCAGGAATTCATTAGTTTTCATTCTCGACAGTTTCATGAGTGTACTATAAGTTATAGACAAGATGACTCTAAATATAACAGAGTGACCTATTTTGTGGGACTAAAGAATGAGAACTTTTAAGACAGAAGTTAGAAAAATGTGTTATGTGCAGAAAATCTACCATACAAGCACCAAGGTGCTGTATCCTATTCAGCTTTGATTATAAACAAACAGATCTACCCTCAAGAGCCCACAAAAAATTCAGGCCTAGGAATCATCTGCTTTGAAACTACCAAGAGGGTATAAATATGAAAATGCTTAGCCCTCCCCCTTAGAGTAATGAAATGAAGATGCTGAACTGTCCATGATTCAAACCAATTATTATTCAGTGGTCATGAATAGATTCGTTTATAACATTAGGTATACCCAATTATACCAGTAGGTTATGTTTTAATTTATTAAATACTTTAATGCTATAAATTTCTTTTGCAGACATGTTGTAACTATATACCCTGTGCAAAGAAACAAGGTAAGTATCTTTTTAGTTTTGCCACTGAAGCACTGCAACTTTAGCCCTTGAGTGTATGTTTCACTTTTTCCATTTTTAAAATTTGCAAGATGATATGTTTCTTCTCATATTTTTTAAACTTTAAAGAAATACAACAAATGTGGCAAACCCAATACTTGGTAAAAAACAAACAAATTGATAACACTTAACCTATGAGCCAATCATTGTACTAAATTCGATCATGTCATTCTGAACATGATCTCAGAGAGGTCATCACTTGTGTTGGGCTCCCAAAAGGAGACACATTCAAATGCAATTTGAGGGTAGTTTAATAAAGAGACATTTGCAAAGGTGTGGGCAGGGTTTGGAAAAACTATAAGAGATGATATAGTGAGCTAATAAGACTAAAGGAAAGAGTCATCAGCATGAAATATCTGGAGGAGAGCACAGTTACCAGAATTCATAAAGCAGTCTTAGGGAGCTGGCTACATGCCAGGAGCTGTGGCCTACAGTAATGGGAGGTGACCTGGTAAGTAGGGAACCCAGGAAATAAACAGCTCAAACTCTCTTCCTGTACCTCCTGCTATTGCCTCCCATTGGCCAAACCCAACCAGAAGCCAAAGAAGAAAGGATCCTGCTGATTCAGTCCAAATATCTCAGCACAGAGAAGGTGCAGAAAGGAAGAGAGTGGATCTGACATCCATTACTCCCATTTTATCCCAAACATCCAAAACTTTCTGTGAATAAATATGGCAATTACTAAATATTTATTAGCGAAAGAAAAAGTAAATCAAAACATCAAGAGGTTCCGTAAGCTGCCCTGGTCACAAGCATAGAAAGAAGCTAAGGTAAGCCTTGCTCTGAGGTTCAAGTCCATGCTCATAACCAATATGGTATTTTGCCCCCTACCCACCATCTTTATACCACACCATTTATAAACATGCTGATGGATGTCTTGGGAGACAGTGAAACGACAAGAAATAATTACGATCCCCAAGAAGCTTACAATCTGTGTACCAGTTTTGTTATTCTATCTTTCCATCTCATTATTGTCAAATCTCCAATTCCCTTCCAGCATCAATAGTTCTATAAAAGCAGGTCTTAGTCCTCGTACAATTCCATCACCTATTCCATCTAGCAGCTAAGCAGTGAAACCTTCCATCACGTGGCATTTTGCCCACTTGTTTGGCAGTATCTTGCCTCTGAGGGTGTTCCGAATATAAATAACACAGGTAACATGCTGATATCTTTTAGAAGACAAGCCAAGCCCTTAACCTCCGTTTAATTCAATAGAGTAAGCCTTGGGTCTTATATTATTAATAGATTTACTTGCAAGACCTGTTGAAGGATTCATTTATTCAACCAACAAATATTGATCATACAGTCTATACCTGGAGCTGTGCTGGGTAAGATGGAGAAAGTAATTCTTACCAAAATCAACAACTGGCTTTCTACAGGAAGGAGCTGATAATTATCCAGAGGCAAGTTAAAAGTATGCTAATTACCAAGAGAGGTCATGGGCATGTATCCTGGAGTGCAGTCATGATCCTGCCCTTCAGTAGCACTCTCTCCTACTTATCCCCAGGTTGTTCTGAGCTTGAGCACAGGGTAAAGTCCTCTAAGAAGCATAAGCCATCCCAAGCCTGGTGTTGTGCCTCAAGATAATCAAGTATTCCGCTCGTTTCCATCTCTTAGGAAAGGCCTCTGCTTTGAAATACCAGCCCCATGTACAAGGGCCAGCCTCAAATAGATCAAATAGGAATTTGTCCCTGTAGGTTTTTTCTCAGTTCTGTTTTGAGCTTGGAGAGGCACTCTTTCATGCCTGGTCCTGACTGAAACAGCACATAGAAATCTTTCATCTTTTTCGGGGACAAGGCAAACGAGCTGGCATCGCTACCGCCTTTCATGCCGCGCACTAGCTTTGCATTTTAAAAAACGATTGTACAATGTGTCATGTAGCAAGGTTTGCCAAAGGGAGGGAAAGGAAAAAAAAGAATAGCAAAGTTGATTTCCTACAGGCAAGTTTAAATGATTTTGGAAAACCATCAACCTGGATCAAATTTCTATACTCACTGGACAGTTTGCCACTAATGGCAAGAATGTAAAACTATCAGTTAGCCTCATTATAATTATATTTTAAGGAATAATCTATTTTCTTGACAATTCTAACACATGGAAAAATTCATTTAATTAAAAACTCAAATACTTCATAATGCTTATTGCACCCAAGAGCTCTAGGTAAAAATCACTATTTCAAATACCCTCCAAAGGTTCCCTTAGGTACCCACAACTGTGCCTTCTGTTGCCAACAAAAGCTCTGCATGTGCAAGACTTTTGCTGCATGAAATGCATTTACATACACCCTGTAACAAAACAAAGAAGAAACGATCCAGTACATTACCGGGAGAAGCTCACATCCCTCCTCTTCCCAAATCAATCTGTGACTCGCTAAGAGCTCTGCTATTTCCTAGCAACATGAGTAAACACTGTGCTCGATCCAGTGCCCAAGATTTGTAACCATGTTAATCTGCGAGTGCTCAACTTAATTAAAGATTAGACTTTTAAATTGTATTTTTAGTGCACAACAGTACTGCTAAATTATGATGATCAGCGGCTAAGTGTGCCTACGTCGGCAGAACTCGGGGAATGAAAATGAATCATTTATTTCCATCTTGATATGACTGCTCTTCTCTGAGGCGCTATTCTCCAAGTTCACGGGCCTTGGAGTTCATTGGAATTCTCTGGTTAAAACACAGCTTGGAGACCTCATTTATGAAAATTCCTTTAAACCTTTCACCACTTTGACAAATCCAGTCCAAGTTCACTGAGCCAATTCAAAAGTAGCTCTCAGCCTTTTTATAGGTTTTCAATTACACCAACACAGCACACCAGAGCCGTCGTGTTGGAAGAAGTATATTACAGTTGCAGAGAGGCACGGGTTCTTTTTTAAGAGACTTGAAAATGAAAGCAGCATTCCCAACAGTGGAGCCAACAGATGCAAAGCTTTGTCTGTCTTGTACCATCTTGACTTACTAAAGAAGAGATCTACAAATTACTTATACATGGCTAGTGTTTAGTTATCTACTGCATGATGTATGCTATGATTTTTCTAACTTTTTTAGACTTTGCAAAAATATTGGCAAGCTACCTTGCCCTCCAACTGTTCCAAAGAGTTTTTGGAGGAACTGTTCAAAACATTTTCTAGACTTCATTCATCGTCCTCCTACACAGTGTGCGACAGCTGTATGCACTCCGAGAAACAGAAACCCCAAGCAGGTCAATAAACTTTCCAGGTTAAAACTGGTAAACAATGGTAACAGGGAGGTTAGACCTCAGTCCATTTTCTCTTTCTGTGCGCTCTTTAAGTGGGCCTGAGGTAACCATACTCTTTTTCTGAGACAAGAATCCCTTCTAAAAATGTTTATATGACTTCACAGATCAAACACTCATATTTTCTTCTATTTTCAAACTTTGAATTTATTTGAATACGTGGTTAGTATGGTTTTATGGGAGTACCAATCTTTCAGACGCGGTTGTCTGAATTATTTTAAGTGACATTTATCATTAGGGGTAAAGTAGACAAGCAAGCACATACACATTAGTTGGTTAGAAACACTTGCAAAATTTAAATATTGTATGTGCAAGGGCAAATTTACTCGGGGATATAAATCTCCCTTTGGGGGGAAAGGGGTAGTGATGATCTAAAACCACTGGAAATAGAGAAAGCATATCATGATGACTCCAACAGCTCCCGGTGCAGGCTCTTCCTTCTTTGTATATTTAATGTTCTAGGTGTCAGATGGTCTTTTATGTAAGCTCAGTAGAAGGGTTGTTCAGTGGATGAGTTTAGTTTTGGTGTTTGGTCTTTTTTTATTGGCATTCTGTTAAATAAGACCATATGATTTAACTTACCAGATTGCAGATAAATTTCTTTAGTATTCAATATTAGAAGAAGTAAAACCTAAAGCTAAACAAGACCCATAGAGCCTCAGTACAATTCTAGACTAGAGTATTCCTTTTGACGATAGAGGCCCTCCTCTCCATTCAGTCTGATTCAAATGTAGTTCTGTGGCACTGGGCAGCATCAGGGATTAAAAGATGGGTGCCAGGGCTGGCAAGGTGAGCCCCACAAGCTGATCCCTTCAGAAGCTGGGGTGGCCAATGAATCCTCCCTCTTATTAACGAATTTCCAATGTTCTAAATGCCAAATGAGGGCCTACTGAACACTGCACTCTACAATGAAGACAGAAAGATGACAGACACATTCTCTACCCTCACGAGCCAGGTTCAAGAGCACAGACTGCCACTTACAACACCTCCTGCACAAGCAACAGTGAAGGTGCAAGCAAAGAGCTGAGGGAGACGGAGTCGCCCCTGGGACTCCCAGGTCCTCCTCAGAGCCCAAGCCCCCAGTCCACCACTATGGGAGCCACTAGCCTACTGTGGTTACTGAGAATCGCAAATGTGGCTAGTCTGAGTTAAGAATAAAGTACAGCCCAAATTTTAAAGAGTTTGAAAAAAATGCAAAGAATCTGATTAGTGATTCTTAAATATAGATTACATGGGGAAATGCTAATATTTTGGATGTAATGGGTTAATTTAAATACATTATTAAAACTTTATCCATTTCCTTTTACTTTTCTTAACATGCCTGTTAGAACATTTGAAATGACCTATGTGGCTCACTTTCCTGGATCTTATTATTCTACCAGCCAGTTCTGGTCTAAGCAGTCACAGGGCAACACTGGGGGGAGGACACCTGGGAGGCGGTCGAGGGCAGGCAAGCAGGGAGAAGTGACCACAAGGAGAAAAGACACAGCATCATGGGAACCTCTCATGGGCTGCAAAGGAGGGCGGACCTGGAAGAGCGGGTGGACCTGGCACGCTCTGCTTCCTGAAGAGTGCTTGCCTGCCATTCATTGCTGCAGAGAGGCCACAACATAAAGGCCAAAAACAGTGACAATACGCACATTGCAAATAGTTTAGCAGCAGCCTGTGGTTTACAGTGAGCCATCTCCGCCTGAGATCAGACTACCTAGTTAGGCCTGTCTTCACCCCACCTGAGGCCAGTCATTTGGTCACTCTGCCTTCTCATCTGTAAAGGGGGGACTAAGATGAACGGCTCTGCTGGTGTGTCCCCCTGCCTCTGTCAGCCAAGTTTCCGGAAATCTGTGGTGCTCTAAACCGCCTGAGGGAGGGAGGAAAGGGATAGAGAAGGGCGGAGGTTTGTCGCTAGAACTTTGAAGCTGCACAAGGAACAGAAACGCGCACGGAACACATCCTTTATAGTTCCTTTTTCATGCAATGTATTGCATTTCATTGAAGTTGTGTTAGCCCCCTTGTCTGCTAGATGTAAGCTAGATGGAAGTGCCATGAGCTCAGGCACCACACTGTGTGCTCACTGCTCTGACCACAGATTCCAGCGCAGAGCCCAAAATACAGCGGGTTCCAAATAAACACCTCTGGGCAGGTCCCAGGGGAGTCGTTGCAGTCATTTTTGTTGTTGAGAATCGATCTGTTGGGTTAAAGTTTCCAGGTATATAGACTGCACTCAGGAACAAGCCAGGGACCCACCAGGAATGGTCACGCTTGGTGCTGGATTGCTCTAATGATGTTATCTACCGGTGGCAGGTTGTGCCAGGGGAAGGACAGCGAGCTGGAAAGCTGCCAGGAGGCTTTTCTGGCAGAAGCAGACCCTTTAAACAAGGAAGTTGACGGCTGAGGGGAGTCAGGACTAACACAGGCTCAGAATTTCACTGGCTCAGGTCTCCTGCCCAGCGTGGTAAGACGAAAGAGCGTGGAGGCAGCAGGAAGTAGCAGTGATGCAGATCTGGGTTCTGTGATTCATTCCCCTCTCACCACTTGGCAGCTGGGAGACTCACTTCCTTCTCTGAACGTCATTCTCCACAGCTTCAAATGGCTCATAATGCATGTCTTAGAGCAGTGGTTCTCAACCTTGGCTGCACATTAGAATCACCTGGGAATCTTTTTAAAATCCTGATTTCTGGGCCTCATCCTCCAGAATTTCTGTTTCTTTGTTATAGGGTGAAGCCACAACATTAGTAACAAAGAAACAGAATTTCTGGAGGATGAGGCCCAGAAATCAGGATTTAAAAAAGATTCCCAGGTGATTCTAATGTGCAGCCAAGGTTGAGAACCACTGTCTTAGAGGGTTGGTTAGCCATACTGTACTTTTCACAAAGGACCAGCACATGGTAAACACTCAATAAATGGTTACATGTGATACATGGTAAACACTCAATAAATGGTTACATGTGACACATGGTAAACACTCAACAATGGCTATGTTTCTTTTCGATTGTAGTTTTCAAACAAAGTTTTCAACGTGGAGCCCCAGAAAATCCATAGATGGGCTTCCACAGATCCCAGAAACACCC
Source organism: Myotis yumanensis (assembly GCF_028538775.1). Taxonomy (NCBI): domain Eukaryota; kingdom Metazoa; phylum Chordata; class Mammalia; order Chiroptera; family Vespertilionidae; genus Myotis; species Myotis yumanensis. Next base: position 72,627,160 of record NW_027223755.1, on the reverse strand, counting down.
TGAATTCATTCGAAAGTGGCGTGCGCGCGCGCGTGCGCACGCACGTGTGTGTGTGTGTGTGTGTGTGTGTGTGTACACACCTTTTCTTCTCTAAGGAAAGAATCCATAACTTTTATCACAACCTCAAAAGACTCTGACTGAAAGCAGGTAAAAAGCAACTGAGCTTCTGTGCCTTCCAAAGTGCTTAGCTCATTTTATGTATCTACAGAACAACTGTCTGAGTCCCCCTCCGAACTCACTCTTCTGTGGCTGTTCAAGGGGCCTGCATGTTCTACACTGCAGCACGACCTTTGTAAGAAGCTCTTACATCTGGAACAGCAGAATGAAAGGAATAGGACTGGAATTTCTAAAGAAGAAATTCAACTTAATTTCAACAATTGTACTCCAGCTCTTACCTCCTTAAATGCATCTTTTTCATAGCCTTTTTGACATAATCGATGGCCAAGGGAGGCAGCTGGAATGTTTTATTCTTAGAATGTGGTCACTTCATTTTAAGAGAAAAACAAAAAAAAAATGATAATGAATGAAATAGAAGAGCCCAGTCAAAGACTGATTTTTCTGTTCATCAACCCAGATGACTGTCAAGTGGCTAGACAGTCTCTGGCAAGGGGACGCTTGGTGGCAAGAGAGCTACTTCAACATTTAAATCATAGTCTCCTCACATGGAGAGAAGGGATGATAGGGATAATCCCTCTTTCCTGGGGCTGCTGTTAGAATTAAATAAGAAAATAATTGTAAGGTATCTGGTAAGCACCCAACACAGAATAAACACCTCATAAATATTAACTATTAAATATCTTCTATGGTAGGAAGACAAAGTATTCCTCATCTGATTTCTGAGTCACAGATTCTAGACTCGAGATTGAGTTTGGCCACTAATACATCTCAGTTTCTTTCCTAAGGCATCTCTTAGTGACCAAGGAGGAAAAGAGCACACACCAGCTGAAAGAGTGTCTGAGCAGTAACTTCAAAGAGCACCTATCATCATGTCCAACACTGAGCTACAAATGTGAGAATCAAGTTAAAAGAAATAGCATAACCCTACAAAGCAATCACTTCAAACCCTAAAGATGAGTGATTCCGTGCACATCTTTTCATTCATTCATTTAAAATAGACTGGTCGGCGTGGTTCATGGTTGAGTGGGAGGTCATGGTTCGATTCCCGGTCATGGCACATGCCCAGGTTGCAGACTCCATCCCCAGTGTGGGGTGTGCAGGAGGCAGCCGATTGATGGCTCTCTCCCCTCATTGATGTTTCTCTCCCTCCCTTCCTCTCTCTGAAATCAATAAAAACATATTTTTTAAAAAGTTACTGAGCATATATGATGTGAGAGGCACAGGGATATACAAAGAAGAGAGATCAGAGCAGCAGGAGAGACAGACAAGTACAGCCAGCACTGCACCACAGGGTCAAGTCTGGAGCAGGGGCTAGGTAGGAGGGGGGTGTTCAGCAAAGGCTTCTTGAAAAAACAACACTTGGGCTTAGTTTGGAAGGAGGAGTAGATGTTCACTAGTTCCAAAAATGAGAAACAATATTCTAGAGATAACAGCACATGCAAAGGCTTGAAAATGAGAGAAAATGGAGCATCTGGGGATCCTGGTGTTGTATTGGTCGGCATAGCACAGGGATAGTGTCGGCAACAAGAAGCAGCCTTTGCTGGACATCCTCCCTCCTCTCCATCTGCCGAGTCCACAGGAGGAGGCAGGGGGTCCTCCGTCTCAGGGCAGGAGCCTGGACTTCGCCCCTTCCCCCAAGGCTTTGAGGTTTGGAACAGTTCTATGAGCTTCTCTCTAGTTCTATCTGTGACGTTTTGAATGGAACCTCTCTTACCCCACACAGTTACTTTTTTTTTTCTTGTGAAGAGAACTTCTAAGATCTATTTTCTTAGCAACTTTCCAAATATGCAACACAGTATTATTAACTACAGTGGCCACACTGTGTGTCACATCGTGACTTATTTATTCATAATTGGAGGTTTGTACCTTCTGACCACGGATTCATGATTCCATTTCATCTGTTCTTTAGAAAGAGCACTCAGGCAGTGGTGAGGAGGATGGCCTGGAAGCCGGGAGGCTGGAGGGAGCATTTTACAGACGACTTGTAAAGAGTAAAACAGGGCGGGTCTAAGCGAAAGGAGAAATAGAGTAAGACTGAGAGCTACATAGGGGGCCCGGTCAATCAGCAGATTGATCATCAGCGGTTCTCAACCTGTGGGTTGCGACCCCTTTGGGGGTCGAACAACCCTTTCACAGGGGTCGCCTAAGACCGTCGGAAAACACATATATAATTATATATTGTTTTTGTGATTAATCACTATGCTTTAATTATGTTCAATTTGTAACAATGAAATTGGGGGTCACCACAACATGAGGAACTGTATTAAAGGGTCGCGGCATTAGAAAGGTTGAGAACCACTGGATTAGGTGGAGGATGAAAGGTAGCAGGTGAGATCAGGATCAGTCCCAGGTTTAAGCCCCAGCGGCTTAGTGAGAGGATGAATACCCTGCAGGAGAAACAGATGAAAGAGTATCTGTGGTTTCTACTTGCCCAGCATCCACTCTCTCCTTCCAATATTTCCTTTTAAAACCACCCTCTCCTGCACTCAGGTCAACTGGTTTAAGAGGGCTGCTGACCACACTCCCGTGCACCTCGTCCACCCTCCCAAGCCACTCAGCACACAGACCACCCTCCCATTCCCAAAGGCTCCACCTCTGCCCAAAGAAACTGGTTCAGGCATGCGCACAGGATCAAAGTGGTCTAATTAAGTTAATCCTGAATGATTCCCTTTTCCTGCAAGGGTTTAAGCCTGAAGCTGCTGAGGACCATTTTACCACCATGAAGATGAGAGGAAATAAGAAGTGGAACCTTCCTGAACTTTTCCAATACAGAAGCCAGGATAGAGCCCTTCCTACTTGAGCAAGTACAAACTGGGTTTCTGTGACTTGCTGCCAAGAGTCCTGGCAAATACAAAACGTGAAGACAATTGTGTTTCAAAAAAGGGGGAAAAAAAGAGTCTACTTTTGTGAGTGGTGGATTGAAAAACCTACATTACTGTGATAATAGTACCTTAAAACATTTAAATCTGCACAAGGCATTTAGGGACTTTATAGCAAATTCCACCGTGAATAATGAAAAGCCAAGCCAGGCTGCCTTAGAAAATGTTACCGCACCAACAATGGCACATTCACTCATTAAGTTAACATTTCCTGAATATCTTCAGGGTTCTCAGACTTAGACAATAGAAATTATAAAGCTCTGTGCTTGGTTTGAGCTGATCCGACCACGGCCCTTCCATAAAGAGCAGCTGTGTATGCTGTTCAGCCTAATTGTGTCATGTTAGAGAGGCCAGGTGTTTCTGTCTGGCCCCACAGCTGTCCTGGATGTTGAGGACACCACCTGAATTTCAGACTGGCCATCTAAAAAACAACGCTGGTGAAGCAGCACTTCAACTGAGCCCCTGGGGGGAAAAGCAGAACATGATTTGAATTTCTCTTCCCCTCTAATAAAATATCTACTGACATTTATGGAGGAGCCTGGACGACACATTGTGCTGGGCCCTCTTTTCTTTCTTTACTTTCTCCCCATGAGAAAAACCCACAACTAGCATGATTTAACCTTTATTAATGCACCCACACCTCTATCTATATAAATACGCTTCATTTGTCACCTCCTACCCTGTATACTTCCCAGTGTCTAGACTCAAATAAATCTTCAAGTGTCCATCGCTGGTGGGGGTTTGGTGGTTTTGCCACCCCACCATACGTCCATTCTCACTCTGACAATAGTGCTCCCATGTCCTTTGAGGAAGCAGCTACCTACTCCCCATTGTGTGCTGTCTCGGTGGTGCTGTCAATCAATGCTTCCGGCTCAGCAGTGTGCATGCCACTCAAACTACGCCCAAGTGTTCTCTTTCCTTCTGTGCTAAGTCCAAGGGCAGAGCACTCCAAGGGCAGAACTCCAGCTGTGCCTCAGGAAAAAGAACATCAGTTCCTGCTCCCCAGCTGCCCAGAGTACTTCCGTTTCCATCCTGAGAACAGTTCCTCTGACTTCCTTTGACCCTTAGGATATCCTCCACATTGCATTGCATTTTCTGTTGCTTTACAACGAGAGGAACTTACCTATACACAATCCACTGTGATTTAAACACTAAGCAATAGCTAACATTCATAGCATACTCTGCAGCTTATAAAGTACTTTCACATCCAATTTATCTTTTAATCGACCTTTCTGAAACTGAGTATTTCTCCTCCCCCCAAATAAATCACTTACTGATTTCTCACAACAGCACAATCATTCTTTCAGTCACATAAGCTTTTTTAAATATCAGAATGACTTTGACTCTAGGCTTTCACTAACCCCCTATAATCAGTCACCTAATCCTAACTATGGGATCTCCCGGATCCATCCCTTCCTTCTCATTCTCTCTGCCTCTAACTGTCAGAGCCTTCCTCACCTCCCAACAATGGTCTGCCTACTCTGCCACTAGTCAACCGTCTCCAAGCCAACCTGGTGCCACAAGCAGAAGGATATGGCTACCATTTTATCATCACTGCGTCACTCCTCTCCTACCCATGGCTTTCGGAACAAAGAGTACAGGACAATGATTTACAGGGCAATTCCCTAACCTCAATGCTGGGCTATCTACAAGCAGGCTCCACTTCTCTCTTCTATCTCACAGTACACTATTCCTCAGCAGAAAACTTTTGCTGGAACAAGTGTTTTCAAACATGTAATGGATTGAAAAAGAAAAAAAAAGGGCTATAATTTTATGCAGTTCTTTCTCATCATAAGTGGGGTCTTTGGACACCCTTTGAATCTGAGGTGACCTTGTGACTTGATTTGGTCAATGGGAGAATAGCAAATGCAATACAAACAAAGGCTTAACAATCATTTTTGAATTGCTGCTCTTGGAACACTGCTTCGTTGCCATGTAAAGAAGCCCAGGCTAGTAGGCTAGAGGATGGGAGGCACATGTCCCAGTCACCTGTTAACCTGGCCAACACCTAGTAACTGCCAGATATAAGCGAGGCCATCCTAGATCATCCTGCCACCAGCAAACCCACCAGCTGACTGAAGATGCCTGAGGGACTCCAACGGAGACCAGCAGAAGAACCACCCAGCTGAAGCCAGCCCACATTGCTGACCACAGAATCATGGCCTATAGTCATTATTTTAAGCAACAACTTTTGGGGTGATTTGTTATGCAGTCAAGGATGATTGATAAAACATCTAAGCTGATTTGGTCACTTTCTCCTAGGAATTCCTTTCAATTACTACTTAGTGTCTTGGGCACTCAATCCTAAAATACCTTCTTTCATGTTTTGTACCATTATTTAATTTTTTATGTGTTCTATTTCCCCCCTTTTAAGTTTCTTGTAAGGAGACTGTGTATTTTATATTTTTACATCTCACCTGGGCACAAAGTGAATACACAATGACTAGTTAGCAATCAGTATTTTCCATCAAGCATATCCATTAACATTCATCATTTCAAAGCATATTTCGATCATTAATTTTACAAGCTTAAAAAAGGATCTGATAAGATGCAAACCATAAAATATAAAATCTAGTCATCTAACCTATAAAGTACAAAACCATGCATAGCAGATATCATCCTAGAAACCATTTTATTGATTCATTTTCAGACGATTACTTCTTGCAAGTGAACCTGCATACCAATAAAAAGGGGCACAAAGAAGCAAGCATGTACTAAGGGTAAAAGTTTCACAGAAGCAACTGTTTGATTTTCACCAGAATATTATTTTTCTCCCAAGACACATATTTCTCCTATGTGGTTCACAACCCTAATCTGACAGACTGCCAAAAACAAGGCTTCTATTCTAAGAATGTCACTGACTCTCTCCTTACTGTTCAATTAGATTTTGCATTTAATAGAGAAATCCCCTTGTGTTTCTCATAATGGTGCACCTGCTCCTTGGGAGATTTCCTCTTTTGACAAGAAATGCCTCGAGTCTGGCAAGAAAAAACAGCTCCAGGCTTTCTCTGATAATATCAAAGACATTTGTTTGTTTTAGATGTTTGTGTGGGTTTCCCTCCTCTTAAGAGCAGTAAAGCACCGCTATGATTCCTTCCAAAACAACAGCACACACACAGTTTCTTGGCCTCTGCTCCACATTTCCACTATACACCTGCACCAGAGCGACTGCCTGGAATTAGCTAAGCTGTGACATAGTAGACAGAGAAATTCATTTGCTTTACTCGCTACCTTCTGGACGGCAACACATGGTAAATGTGGAAACAAAGGCATCATCATTTCAAATCCACTATCTTGTCATCTTTTCTCATGAACTGCTTGCTATGGAGAAAATGAAGTTTATATTCAAAATTATATCCCTTTTTATATCTTATTTCTAACTGAGGGAGCCAAGCACCCATCTTTTTCTTTCCGATTGTTGACCTGGGAATTCCTACAGGTTTGATCAGGAGTAATCTTCAGTTAGTATGGCCTTCCGGAGAAGCTTCTGCGATTGGTACCAAAGTGTCACATCTTTTCCTAATAGCTTTAAGGACATCTTTACGGGGTCTCCCTGCACTCTAACCATGCTGCATGTAATTTAACATTGAGATGCATCAGAAATACCCAGTAGACGTTCTCTCCCAGATGTGAGCACGTTAGCATAACTGCTTTCCTACACCTTGTTCTTTTTCTTTGCCTTTTAAAATTTCAATATTTACAAATGAAATACAGATTTCAACCCATTCCCAACTGGGATGTCGGCTGTACAGTGAGAGAAATGGGTTTTTGCCTTCCTGCGGATCCAGCAAGGAAAGTGGTGCTTGGAAATTACGTGTTTAGAGTGACACCTTGGAGAATTGACAGACTCTGCACATGTAATCCTCATAAACCTCCCCAGACAGCCCTTATTTCATTTTGCAAACTGCACCCTGGCCGGGCTCCACAACACGTGCAGTGCGGGGAGGCTGTCCTGCGGGGGCGGGGGGGGGGGGGGCGGGGGGTGCTCCCTTCCTCCGGGCTCTTTGATGGACACTTGTCAGTAACAGCCAAGAGGCGTGGAGCCCAGCTACCAGCACTCGAGAAACGGACACCGACAGGGAGCTCCCTGAATTAACTTTCCCAAGGAAAGCAATGTTCCCACAGGAAAAAACAACCCCGCTTCTCCTCTCCTAGCGGCCCACTGGAAATGAGCAACAATGCTCCTGCCTTTTTGTTTCCTCGAGACTTTCTTCTCTGCAAGCAGTAGCGTGTTCCTCAAAGAATGCTAGTATTTCCTGTGGAAACTGTATGGCTGCCAGGAGTGGCTCCTAATTTTCCCTCTTTTCTTTTCATACAAAACGAAGTAAACAAAGCATGGCTTTGGACCACGGCCAATATACCGGTTCACCTCACTTACCACCTGCAGGGGAAAGTCATCACCGGGGAAGGCCACGGGAGAAACGCGGCCGGCTGAAATGGACACGGACCGGCCTGGACGCAGGACCGCGCGGAGGGATGCGGTCAGAACGCGGCTGGACAGGCACACGGGGCGCGCGGTGCTGACGGGCGAGGGGCTACCCCCGGGCGGCAGCAGCCCCGGGTGTCCCTTTGGCGGCTATTACTCTTGCGGGGTCTGTCATGACTGTGCGTGCACCCTTCCTCCTCTCGGCTCCCGGGAGCTGCGGCGCTGCCCACCCTGCCTCGGATGCGGTCCGAGGTGGCAGCGAGAATAATGAGCAGAGGGAACGGGCAAATGAGAAGAACAATCCTTTGGAAACCCAGGCGGGGGCTCTGTCCCCCTTCCCCCAGGACAGCCGCCGCCGCCGTTACTATAGAGACACCTCCCCCCCCCCCCCCACCCCCCAACCCTTCCTGGAGTCGCCGCCGCTCCCGGAGCAGCCGGGACTCGCGGCACAAAGGGGCCCGTGGGCTGGGAGGCAGGGGCGACACTCGCGGAGTCGCCCGCCCGCTGCAAACTTGGAGAGGCTCGGCCGCCCGCGCCGCCGCCCCTGCCTCCTGCGGCGCCCGCCCCGCACCCGGACTCACCGGGCCGCCCGGCACGCCCGCGGCTCCCGAGCGCGGACAGACTGACGGACGGACGGCGGCGGCGGGAGCCGGAACAGCCGCGGCAGGAGCAGGCGGTGGGGGCGCAGCCGCGGACCCGCTACGTCACAATGCGGCCGGCCGCCGGCGCCGCTCCCCGGGCCCCCCAAAGGGCTCGCGGGCGGGGGCAGTCCCGAGGCGGCCGAACCCGAGCCGGCGCGGAGGACGCGGAGCCGAGCGCACCGGGGACGGGGGCGCGGCCGCCGCTGCCGCCCGGGCTGCCGGAGCCACTGCGCCCACCCGCTCCGCGCGCCCGGCGCCCGGCCCCCGCCGGCGAGCCCCCTCCTGACAGCGCCCTCCCGCCCGCCCCCGGCGCGGCCCCCGCCCCTCCCTCGCCGCCCCCTCACAGCGACCCCCGGCCAGCCCGCCGCGCCTGTCCGCGAACCTGCCCTTTCTTCTCCACCTTCCGCGCCCGCCTCCGCCGCCCCTGCTTCTCCTCGGCTGCGTGTCCCCTCCCTCCCACTTTCCCCGCTTCCCTCCGCCCCCACCCTCCCCACTTGGCGGCCTCGCCCCCTGGCAATGCAATCGCCCCTCACCGGGATCCGTGCGCCAACCGCTGCCACCTCATTGGTCCCTAGACCATTCCAGGCTGGCAGCCTGCACCGGGGAGAGCGATGGGCAAGGGGGGGAACGGGCGTGGGCACGGTCCTGGGAAACGGCTGGGCTGCCCAGCTCCTGGCAGCGGGTTTCCGTGGGCACGCGGCCTCCAGCCCCCCTCCTGCCCCCTCCCCTCCTCTCCCCCACCCCAAGCTCGCCCGCCCATCCCCGAGGACCTCGCCAAGGAGTGCAGGGCCAGGGGGTCTGCCCGGAGGGTTTTGTGCTCAAGTGTTGGGGGATGATGGAGAAGGCTTTGGTCTGAAAGGATGGCTTTTTAATTCAACAACGCTGAAAACACCACTTCATTAACTTTACTTTTAGCGTCTTTCTTAATTAGGGCGGGAGCGGGGGCGCGCTGGGTGAGGCGACGAAGCCAGCAGTGATGACCGCCTCTTTCCTTCCTTATTTCCGAAATGAGTTGAGGGAGAGTGGAAGCATGTATGGTAACACTGGCTCGCGACCATCTCGCTTTTGCCCTTTGGAAAGCTTTGAATGGTTTGTAAGAAAGCTCTTTCCCAGGAGAGAAGACTCGGTGGAAGTTCACTTAGCAAAGCCATGGAGGGCGACACCGTAGCTCCAGGATGTGGCTGGCTGCCTGGTGCTGCCCCAGAGAACAGAGTGAGGAAGCGAATTCTGGCCCTTCTGTTTAGGGGCGCCCTCCTTTCCCGGCCCGGCCCGTTCCAGAGGACGAGAGGGGCGCCTGGGAAACTCAGCACGACCTGGATTAGGGACATTGGGGACGAGCATCGTGTGTGAGTCTGTCATTGAAAATATGTCACTTATAAAAAAGAAAGGATTGGTTGTTTAAAATCTGGGGTGCCCTGGATGAGTAGTGAGTGTACTATTTAATGTAAGCAGTGGCTCTGGACTCCCCTGGCTGCTCTTTTGTTTTGTTTTTTCAGGAAAGAGGCAGTTGTACTATTAGGAGGGCATGGCTGGGGGGTCATCCTTGCCCTGGACCTATTTGGACGAGATAATCGTGAGCCAGTGTTAGTCACTGAAATGAGGACTACCTGGAAGGCCAGCAAAAAGACATTCACATGCTTTTAATTCCATTTCCTATTGAGAAAGTGAATTTCTCTCTCTCTCTGCTTTTTTGACATAAACAGCCAAGAGCATGTCCTGCAGTGTTGTAATTTGTTTATTGTAATTTATCATATGTAAGATTTTAAGCACATACATGGGAAGTGGCTTCACAATTTTAAAAACACACATTATCCCTCCGTAGAAAATATAAAGTCAGATGACATCATATGGCACTAAAAATACTTGAAAATATTGGGTTTAATTTGTTCACATCTGGTTAAAATAAAAATGCTTTTTTTTTTTTTGCCTAGTGTAAACTCTGAGAAAAGCTCATCTTGCTTCCATACAATAGATATGCATAGAACTGGTGTCACCCTTGGTATGTTGTATACACAACATACTTTCGTTGTCATCCTCTTAAATATTTTGACAGCCTGCTTTTTAAAAATCAAATTTTAATTTATTAAAGGAGTAACTTATTGGAGAATTAGAAATGGATATCTCCTTCAAACGGCCCTAAACATCTATGAGCTCTAACAGTGAGCCAGGTGTTAATTTAAATGGTTCAACAAGAAGGGACCCAATTATATTGCATCTACAGAAAATGGGTGGTCCCTGAAAGGAAAGGTCTGTTTCTGCATAGCCAAAGGAATGGCATGCTATAGAATTAAAGAGCAACCTCTGAGATGCTATTTCAGATATTTTCCTGTTTTTTATAGTTTTGTTATGGTTTATTCTGTTTCTAACATGTTTTTGATTACAGTATTTATCATTGTTTCCATGATTATTTTTACACTGTGATTTAAATGCTTATATCCACTCTCCTACACAGGCTTGGACTGCTTTTGCTTGGACTGTTTGTTGGTTTGCTTCTCCTTATGCAAACTCTTGCCAAATAATAAGCTACAAATTGATATACCAGTACTTGGGTTGAAACAGAGCTGCTAGATTTTATTTTTTTTTAATACATTTTTATTGATTTCAGAGAGGAATGGAGAGGGAGAGACAGAAACATCAATGATGACAGAGCATCCTCCATCAGCTGCCTCCCGCACGCCTGGGAACCGAGCCCCAACCCAGGCATGAGCCTTGACTGGGAACGGAACTGAGATCTCCTGATTCACAGGCCAATGCTCAACCACGTGGCCACACTGGCCACTAGATTTATAGATTGGATAGTAAGAAAGCCAGCTTCCTGGCCTTTTCTCAAGCTAACAAAACTGCCCTGCCTGGTCCAGGGGCTTCTTACTACCAATCAGTTTCTGATCATCAGTTTTCTAATCAAGCAACTGTATCTTAGTAACAATGAAATGCTTTAGCAGCCACAGCTGCTGGACCTCTTACCCCCTTTCAGAATACCCCCCACTCATGCCTACCACACCAGGGAGTGTGCACCTCTTAGAGCACTTAGCATATTTCCACTTCATGTCCATTTCTTATCCCCTACTATTCAGTTGTCGGATCCCATCAAGATGCCAAGGGAATTCATAGTACTTATATTTAGATTTCCAACACTGAGCACATTTTTAAACTCAAGAGTTAACTACTGAAAATAATTAGTACAGCAGTGCATGTCACTGTTTATCATCTGCCAAAGAGCTGCCATATAATGGTTCTTTCGATTATTACAATTAAACATCTGCCTCCACCATTTTACCCAGTTTCCATAATATATCTTTATGGTGCTACGAAAATTGGATAAATCTGCTATAACACTGCCAGTGATCAGGCAGATCTTTTTCTCCTGTTCTTTAAGTATCGATTTTGCATAAGAAAATATCCCACTCGATATTAAAGGCTCGGATTGTTTATTGCCATTGAAGTTCTGATTTCTGGTTGGGAACTATATAGTTTGTTTGGGTCAGACTATTGTTTTATTCTGGAGTCATTTGTTTTCTTTGCTGATGCAAATGTATGTAAGTAATTATAAGGTATTTTTATCAAGACTCAGATCACACTTTATATGTAAATGTGATTATATCAGTCAAGATAGGTTAGGTTATGCTGTGGTAACAAACAACAACAACCCAAAACTTCTATAGATGAATAAAAATTTCTTACTCTCACTATATCACAATTTCAGGTCACCTACAACTCTGCTTCATGTCTTTTTCACTTTAACAGGCCGGCCTAATGGAGCAGCCACTGACAGCAATATTGTTGGTCACCCCAGTGAGGGAAAGAGAACTCAGGAGGGTCTCAAACCGGAATTAAATACTCTAGCCCAGTAGTTATCTGTGTCACTTCTGCTCTCAACTCATTAGCCAGAACCAGTCATGTGGCTCCACCAATCACAAGAGGACAAGGAAGTGCATCCTACCGTATACCCAGAATATCCTATATAATAAAAGCCTAATATGCAAATTCACCAAACAGCAGAACTATTGGTCGGCCGGGGGCGGGGCTGGCGAGTGGGCAGCACCAGGCCAGCCAAGGCAAGTGCCAGCGGGCAGAGAAAGGGGAAGGCATCAGGGGGCGGTGGTGGAAGGGCTATCGGGGGCGGGGCTAGCCACTTGCTGGTTGGTGCTATCCCCTGATCAGCCCACGGGTTGCCTCCCACAGAAGGAGGCCAGACTGCTGCTTAGGCCCGCTCCCGCAGGGCACGGGCCTAAGCCATCAGTCGGACATCCCCCAAGGGCTCCTGGTCTGCCCGAGGGCACAGGCAGGGCAGGGCTTAAGGACCCCCCCCCCCTTCAAGTGCATGAATTTTTGTGCACCAGGCCTCTAGTTTGGCAAATAATAGGCTGAGGAAGCATGAACATGTTACATGTCACTCTAGATCTTATGAAACAGATCTATGTGCCTCCGTGTGTCCGTGTGCCTGAGCTGAGGTGACGAGGGATTTAGCATTCCTCACCTGACCTGTTTTCCATGGTCATCTCTTCACTTTCTATTGATTTTGTTTTCCTTCAATATTTCTTCTTTTCTCTCCTATTGGGGCAAGTTTTATCCTTTTGCTTCATCTGCGCACTTGAAATAAAGTTAAAATTGAAATTCAAGTTCAGCAGCATAGCTGCTTATCACATAGCAGCTTTAATAAAAGATTTCATAGAGAAGAATTTTATGGATTGTTAACCAGATTCACTGAGATTATACTGGGATTCCAATTAATCCTATTACTGTGCTCTGCCTATTCTTACAGATTTTTGGAAGTGTTGCTCTTGTTGTTGTTTTAAATGGAGGCCATTAGGCCACGTGCAAAAATACAATCAGATGACTAAATGTCTTCCCTTGTGTTCTGAAGCTGCCTGGGGCAAAAATTCAAAGACTGTCCACAAGGGGCTAAGCGGTTTTTGGTAAATCAAAGGACTTGAGACCATGATCTTTTCCCCTGTGCTCTTCTTCCATGAGTTGCCAGCAGACAGCACAGCGCATCTGTGAAGCTGCTGGAATATGAGGAACTCTGAATCAAACTCTGTTAGGTCCGGCAATATATAAGTTTCGTGACTGGATTTAACTACATTTACTTTAACCTAATAGCTAGAGGTTTGCAGATTAGCACTTAATTCCACCTGAGGTTGACTTGGGCTCACACTTCACCTTGGCCTTGAGAGATGGTCTTAAGCTTCATCTGCAAACCTTCAGTTTTGATTTAAAAGTGATATTTCTGCAGCAACCTAAGCCCAGTGGATTGGTCTCTTTTTCTAGTGATCCCCTCCCACCCTCCGACCCGCCCCCCCCCCCCCTCCCCCCACACACACACACACTGTCTTTAAGCCAGTCGTTTTTTCCTGAATATTCTTTATGGAAAGTTTTTTCCCTCCTAGGGTAGCTTGTTGCCTTCCAATCCATTTGAATTGACTCCCCTTGGGTTGTATCACATCTGTCCTGTGTGATGCCTCCAATCGAATCAGGTTGCCATGGACCATGATGAAATCTGCCTGAGCCCTGCACTCCCAGAATTCAGCGATGATGGAGAAATGCTCCCCCCACACCCCCTTTTTTATGTTCTGGGAAATGGCTTACCACAAAGAGCTACCTCCCCATATTTCTCTGATAAAATTCGAGGTCCATTCTTTCTCATGACTTCATAAGACTCACAAATGACTCTCTTGTTTACCTATGTCAAGGCCAAACACAGATCTTTCCCTTTCTGCCTGAACGTGCTGACAAGACCAGACACAGACCCTCCAACTTTCCATTCTTTGTCTCATGAATGAATAGCTGAGATTAGAACTGTTTGTCCCTCTGAAACTTTCTAGACACAGAGAAAAACATTTCCTGTTCAGCTAACTGACCTAAACTTCCCCTGATTGCCAAACAATGTCAACTGTAAGTCACCCCACCTGTAACTTACGTGTTCCTCCCTGTAAAAATCTAGTGCAAGATCACCCCGCAGAAACACTGTGATGGTCAGATTGAGAGTGCTCTCCCTATTGCTAGAGCTGGAATTAAATCAATCATACTTGTCTGGTTTATGTCTTTGATAAAACCTTTCTTTCTTTGAAATCTAGTCTCTCTCTCTCTCTCTCTCTCTCTCTCTCTCTCTCTCTCTCTCTCTTTTCATCTTCATTAATAGCTACCATAGACACTGATGTGAATTGATGTCATGGATCTGTTATTTAACCATGAAATAGTTATTTCTAAGAAAATTTTTATATCTAACATTTTTGTCTGTAAGGGAAATCCTAACACTCTACCACAATAACTGAGCAGTGTTTAAAATCCTTCAACTTGTACAGCCTTATTATTCAACTTTTTCTTAGGTTGTTTTTTTCTTCTATTAGTGAAATGAATAGCCCTTTTACATAAGAGTATTCAACTTAGGGATAAATGAAAATGCTATAAAGTTGCCAAATGGTCAGCATACGTGCTTTCATAACATGACGTATGTATAATATCTTAGCTATTAAATACTCAGCCAGATTCTCTGTGCTATACCATGGGATTAATATATTTTCCAGAGCTTTCAAGTTAGTAATTTGCCTGCTGGGTTACACTACCTTCTAACTTAGGCCAATAGGACAGATAAATAATTTCTAAGATGGAGACCCAAGATGGGTGCTTTCGACAATTGGTATATCTTACAACTTAAAGACTTTTTAGGAGAGGGAGAGAGGAGGGAAAAGGGGAGGGGGGGAGAAACCCTCTTAGGAAAGAGCCCTGTACTTTCCCTTCCAGAATGATTCCCTGATACAGGCCAATGTGCATAATACCAAACATTATCAGGGGCAGTCTGACCCTGACTGAAAATTGTCTTGCTTCTTTCCATTTGCAAGGGAGAGGGAGGGAGAAAGGGAAGAGAAGAAGAGAGGGAGGAAGGAAGGGAGAGAGAGAAAGAGAGAGAGAGAGATGGAGGGAGAGAGAATTCATATAAGATTAGAAAACTATGGCTGGGAGGTCTTGTGAAATTCATATTCTGTAAGCATGGAGTATTCATAGGCAAGGACACATTTAGACGCTAGACAGTTCACACATGTGCATAAAGACAGATTAAATCTCTAGCTTGAAGTTTTGATATCTACAATAAATTTGATAAGGCTGTTTTAAAAAGGAATGCAGGTCAACAGTGTGGTTAAATGATTTGAAGAGGAATGTAGGTCAACTTTGAACACCATGACTCATTCACATGGACCTGCCACAGTTGCAGAATATGAGACCTATGAAAATGCATTCTATGAATTAACTTATCATTGATTATAATCCTATATAGTAAAAGGGTAATATGCAAACTGACCCTTACAGCAGAATGATTGGTAATGACTGGTCACTATAATACACACTGACCACCAGGGGGCAGACGCTCAATGCAGGAGCTGCCCTCTGGTGGTCAGTGCACTCCCACAGTGGGAGCTCTGCTCAGCCACAAGCCAGGCTGATGGCTGCCAGTACAGCGGTGGTGGTGGGAGCCTCTCCCGCCTCCTCAGCAGCGCTAAGGATGTCAGACTGCAGCTTAGGCCTGCTCCCCGCTGGCAAGTGGACATCCCCCAAGGGCTGCCGGGCTGCCAGAGGGGTGTCTGACTGTCAGCTTGGACCCGATCCCCCATGGAGTGGGCCTAAGCCAGCAGGTAGACATCCTCTGAGGGGTCCCAGACTGCAAGAGGGCATAGGCTGTGCTGAGGGACCCCCCCCCAGTGCACAAATTTTTGTGCACCGGGCCTCTAGTACTGTATATTTAATTGTATCTAGACCTATAGGCAACTACAAAATCCCCTTCCTTCATCTTGATAATGATTTTACTGTAGTATAT
Source organism: Myotis yumanensis (assembly GCF_028538775.1). Lineage (NCBI taxonomy): Eukaryota > Metazoa > Chordata > Mammalia > Chiroptera > Vespertilionidae > Myotis > Myotis yumanensis. The sequence goes on along the minus strand of NW_027223755.1, from coordinate 72,611,287 downwards.
AATCTGTGCTTTGCATATTACTATGATATATATCCACTTGGATTCAGAGTTCTGTTGTATTTACAAGTAACTCATCTTTAACTCACCTATTTTACCTTGAGACCAAAAACATGCATTTTGAGATGACTGGATGTCCATGACTGTGAAATGACATAAAGGGATTTAGAGCCTTGTAGGGAGGAAAGCTATAATGGATTAGTCCCTGGCTTTATCTTTAAGCAGCTTCTAGTGGGTTAATCTTTCCCCCTTGGATAAGCCATGCAAAGACATTAGAATTGGTTACTTCTAAGTGGCAGAAGAAAGCTGTCAGTGAATGGAATGAGTAGTAATTATAATCACCACTGTTCCAAACCAGAATAAATCCTACCATCAAACAGCTCTTGGGAAGCAAGACTAGATCTGAAACTTAAGTTTTCAGTCTTCTTAAATAGGACTATCTTGTGAGTTTTACTTACTTTCCCAAATTTAAAGCTCCCAGTTTCCAATTCCTCGACCTGGGGACATATGGTCCTTTTTAGAAGACAACAAGGAAAGAAAAGCTAAATAGACATTGAATTGGATTAGAAAAGCTGATGGCTGATGAAAAAACATTCCTTATAGATTATGGGAAATGTTTCAAAGGTGGATTGTGGGAAAAATAGAGAAAAATTTAATTGTTGCTAGACTAAATTCAAAATCCAAGGTTGTCCTGGAGCATAGAGGTTAAGGTCACTAACCTGGGAGTCAAATTTCTTGGGTTCAAATCCCAGATTCATGTCTTACCATCTCCAAAATTATTTAATGTGCCGGGCCTTAGTTTCCATTACTACAAAATTATACATCAATAGTACCTTCTTAAAGGATTATTATGACAATTAAATAAGCTAACACATTAAGAGTATTAATAAGTATTTGCTTAAAAAAAAAAAAAAAAGAACTCCAGAAAGCTGATGACACCTGATGAATTCATTGGCAATATGAATTCTGGAGCTGAGTTTTGAGTGTTGCCTCGCTGGCTGTAAGTATCTCTATTTCTCTACTTGTATCATGGCATTAAATAGCCCTTGAATTCTTTGCTTCTCAACCACAATGATAGCACATCTTGGATTCCTATGTGGCCCTGTACAGTTGTTTACAAGCCTACTTTTATTATAATCACTTAGATTAGGTGAAATGTTATTTGGAAAGCCTTTCAGTTTATGTTTAAGTATTGTGATTGGTTCTCGGGCAATTTAAGATTTTTAAAGATTTCAGTCCTCTAATTTGATATTTAACTTTGGTTTGTAAACAGCATTTTACTTTCTTCCCAGACCTCCAAAAGTGATTTGATTAACAATTCAGGAATAGATGACCTATTTTAAAAAATGAAACATCTTTACTGAGAGGAGTATCATCAGCAATTTAACTCTAGGGCTGTCAATATGATTTTGATGTGTTTACCATTAATCTGGTATAAATGGAAAAACACAGTTCTTGGAAAATACAAAGTACATTGTTGTGCATTTATTCAGCAAATATTTTCTGAGCACCGGCTGCATACTGGATCCTGTGCTGACTATTTAGGATATCTGAGGTGGACAGAATAGACACGCCGGACCGCCATTATACATAGCCCATAAACAAGTATATTTTAGTGTTGTGAAGAGCTATGAGGTTGAAAAACGGATTGCTGTGGGGAAAATTACAAACAGAGGATCTAATGTAACATTGGGTGGTCAGGGAAGGCCTCTGAGGTTTGAAGAATGAGAAGAGGCCAACCATGTGAACAGTGAGAGGAGAAGAATTCCAGGCAGAAGACCCAGCTTGCACGCTGAGTATCCATCCACCTACCACTCAGAACCAAGGGTGTGCAGAGTAGTTCTCAAATAGCTAAGTGATTTAAGAAGAGTCATATGCAATTTACCTCTTGGCCTGGTACCACATACGTACAACAACAATCATCAGCAACACTATTAACCATACATTAGGGAAACACAAGTGGAAATGTTGACATATTAAAGTGCTTGCAGAGCATCTGTGAGAACAATATCACTGCATATTGCTAACCCGAAGAGACAAGCCTTCAGAGAAACTTGAAGCTCCTACAGCACCCTCCCTGGTGTGAGGATCAAGCAGTGTTATTGGAAATATATAGCTGAGGTGGAAAGGAGATAAATTGTTCCAAAACTTTGGAGAATTGAGATCAGAACACAAAATATGTTTAAGAGCAAGTCAGGTAGCAGGAAATCATGAAGGTAATGAAAAAGTCTGTGAGAGTCATAAATAACCAGAAAGACACATTCTGAAAATTCTTGCTATTTGATATGAAATTTACCTTAAAGAATTGTGACCTAGAAATTTGCAGCACTTCTGTTCAGCTCTAACTTCCCACATTTTTCTGAACTCTGTCATGACCTTGGCAATGGCTTGTAGCAGCTAGATTGACCAGGGTGAAAGAATGTGGAATCTTGGTACAGATTTGAGGAAACGGGTTAAAAACACACACACACCCAAACAATTCTATTATTCATAGTATCCTGAACTACTCAGAGCTACATAGTATTATATGAAAGCATATCAAGTCCACAACCAATAATTTAAGTGTAGCCTACAGTGTCCCTCTAGGGCTTCACTGTTCCATTCAGTAGCAAGCATGTTAAACTCAAAGGCTAACACGGGCCAAATAAATGAGGCATGCGGCCTGCGGGCCACGAGTTTGACATGCTTGCATAGCCACTAGCCAGAAGTAATTACTGAGCAATTGAACTGTGGCTGGTACAAACTGAAATGGGCTCTAGGTGCCATAGACACATCAGATTTCGAAGTCTGAATACAGGAAAAAAAGAATGTAAAAATCTCATTAATAAATTGTATGATGTTTGATTAAACTAGATTAAATAAAATATTGAAAATTAATTATACCTGTAATTTTTTTTTATTCAGCGACTTCAAAATTTAAAAATCACATATTTCACTTGCATTATATTTCTATTGACAGCTCTGTTCTAGGAAATGTGAAAAATCACCTCCCTCCTACGTGTTCCCTAAACATCCATTCTAAATGGTTCTGTCAAAATGGATGGCAGTGGTGTCGAAGGAATAACAGGTGGCTACACAGCTATGGGTTTAGGAGGAAGGTGACAGATGGACGTGACGGTTACATAGTGCTGAAAAATCTGATGCTTGGAAGAAGACTCATCAATAAGTGTTGGAGGAAATTCCTGATGTGCTCTGTAGATGTTCCCAAAGAAGGAAATGGGAAGAATGAAAACAAAACAAAACAAAAAGACCAAATCACTACTTCATCCTGTGCCCAGTGACTGAGGGGCTGCAGGATATATTATCCTTCAGATTGTTTGTATTTTTTAAACAGGAGAGCATGCATCATTCTCCAAACCTATACCAACCTCCCTCTCCCTCTTTCTCCAACAACAAAGCAAGCAGAAAATAAGCCGTTACAATCCGGGGTTAAGGCCTCCAGTATGTATTCTGCAAACTTCATGACAATAGCCCCACTTCATGTAGACTGTGCAACAGATGTTGTTGATGTGTAGCGGAGCTGAGGATAGAGACAACACTATTATATCTTCATACTTGGCTGAAGATACAGCCTTGTCCCTTGAAAAGATCTGTGTAAATGTACATGCCCTTAGCAAACTAGCTAATATGTCAGCCTTCAAAGTGACCAGATTGTACACTTACTGTTTTACTAATCCTCTGGCTTTCTCTATTTTTAAATGGTTACAGAAAAGTCCATTTTGGAATATTTTGCCCTTGGCTTCAACACTTGGCAGTGGGGTTCACTGTCCTCTGTTCTTCCTTGTGTAAGTTATAAAGCTGTTTGTCAGCTCTAGCATCCGGAACACCTGCTTTTTTAAAAGAACTGCTGGCTCAGGGAAAAAAGAACATAACTTATTTTTATGCAATAACTCGCCAGCTCAAGACTTTTAAAAACCTTGTCTGAAATGGTATATTTTCTTTCTCCTTAATCAAACAAGGTATTTTAAAAATCAAAATTTTTTATTTTACCAGTTTCCTTTTGAGATAAATCATTGGAAAGCAAGTCACAGACAGTTGGGCAAACCCGAGAAAGAGCCTTTTGCTCATAACAGGATACACAAGGGAAGAAAAACACAGACAGGCAGTCACCTTCCCATCCAGTGAGAGGTTTTTCTAAGGAGGGAACACTTTTAAGAGTTTAAGACCAAGAAGATGAGGGAGGCTCTGTTACTCCTTCATATAAATAGTAACACCTTTTAGATCCCACGTTCAGTGTGGATCTGTTGTCCTTGCCTGCTTGGCAGACCTCCTGTCTTCTTGTAAAAGCCATTCTCTTTTTCTTCCGGAAACTCCCCCTTCCTCAGTTGATAGATTGGTTTATTGTTTGACCTGCCTCCCTTGCCATCAGGTCAGGCACATGACCAAGACTAGCTGATCCGTCTCTCATCCTGTTGGCCACAGTGATTGCACAGGGATGAGGTGACTGAAATAGAGATATTCTTTCCTGTTCTCTTAGGGTTTTGGGTTATTACTCGCTGAGAGTAATGTAAGGCTAGGGCTGTGGCTGCCATCTTTGCCACCCTGAGGGGACAGTCTGATTGAGAATGAAGCCAATATAGAGAAAAGCAATACTTAGAGGCCTGACGCAAAGAAAATCTTGATGAAAAATTTAAGCCCCTGGATTTCTTATGTACATGATCACAACATTTCCACTCAGCTTCTCTTTTCAGCACAAGGTCATTTGAGCTGGGTTTCTGTCTCTTGTAATCAAGATTCATAACTAATACACAATATTTAAGTGCAAATAAAAACTGTTAAAAAAAGGAGAAAGGAAGGAAAAAGAAAAAATAATAAGGGCCTCCCAAAATAGGTGAAGAAAAGAAGAAAACTAGGAATGATTAGATAATTTCTCTTCTTATTGTCTCAGTGTTAGCAGAAGTTACACACACACACACAAATGCACACATGGAAATTCTAAAGAGAATATCAAACTTAACTTACCCACTATACTTGGACACCAACTAAAACATTGCAATAATATTAACTGTTCCTGGTAAAGGAGGTAGTTTGCATGCAAAAGCAATTTTTTGAACCATAACTCTCAGCTCTTTCCATTTTGTTTTCTCTATTTCTATCATTTTTAAATTAAAATTGTATTGACTATTTTAAAATTAATAAACTAATATATACTCATTTTAAAAATATATAAGTAGTGAAGAAGTCAATTCATTAAAAAATAAAAATCCAAATGTCACTTTTCAAACCTCTTCTTCAAGTACATTGAGTGTACACTTCCAGATCCTTTCTCTTGCATATATCAAAAACAATTCTTTTTCTTTTAATATGGAACCAATATAATTCTTTATTTTAACAATTAAAAGCATTTTAGGGACATCTTTTCATGCAAAGACATATAGGCCCACTTCATTTTATTTAGTGCCTGACTAATATATCAATCAATGTATTCAAGGACATTTAGTCTGTCTCTAGTTTTTTATTTTCTTTCGATTTTGCTATTAATTCCAATAATATAACGAACAACCTTCAATACATTCTTAGCCTTCCTAAAATGATGATGACTTTTATTATTGTTGCAGCAGTTTCCTAATCACAAACTATGAACTAAAGGTCAGGACAAGGGCCAGTTAAACCTTCATCTTGCACACATCCTTATGTCTATACACACTGGGTGGGATAAAATAGGCAGCAGCGAGGCAGGATTGGAAGCGCCACATGAGAATAAATACCAACATGCATTATCTGACCCAGGAAGGGTGAGGTCTGCACCCACAATCACACACGCACATTGCCTTCTCTTGTGTTGCTGCATGACATTCAAATCACGCTCCAGGCTTACAGGTCTTGGCAGATGACGGACCTCTTAACCTACATCTCTTGCCATTTTGATTGTTAGCTTCTGTCAATTGCCACACAAGACAGTTAGTGAAACAGTTCTTCACCTTCAGGCAGATGTGTGCTGTCCATTTGTCTAGATCAAGAGGCTTACAAGCACCTCTAATTCTGTGCTCTGTCGGGGCATTGGGAGTCCTGCAAAGATTGACAATACAACTGCTTCTCTTTAATCAGCCCAGTGGACAGGATTCACTTACTTTACTTTCCAAGGAAACTTCTAGAATTTTAAAAACAGTTTAGTTATGTATTTTTGTCTTGGTACCATTAGTAAACCCACAGATTGTATCAGCCCATTTCGGGGGTAGTCTGCATGCAAAAGGGGGGTGTTTATGACACTTCAGGTTACCAAAGCCTGACTCCAGTAACCTTCTCCCAGCAAGAAAACTTGGAAAAAAATCCCTTCTTGTGGTGGTTTATCACCTGGATGAATTTCCTCTCCACTCGCATTTTTGTGACTGAGAGCAGGGGGATAAAAATGTGCTGATGGCTGTGCAGCCCTTGTTCCCAGATAACCCGAGCTCCACAGGATGTGCAGGTGCCTTGCCTGTGACCCCAGAGAGGCAACAGGGGCGACTTTAACTTCTGTTTTATTATTTCCTTCAGTTCTATTTTAAAAATAACAAAATAACATGAGCCGGTTTTGTAATAAAAATCTCCAGTTGTAGCAGATTTTTAGCCAAAAAACACTGGCCAATGAAAACAGCAAGCCCTGCTTCTTTGCTAACAAAGACGACGAACTCCTGATGGCAGGTTCCAGTTCAACATTGCAAAGCAGAAGAGTGTCTGAAGCCCAGGACTGGTACTTGACTGAAAAAAATGATGGGGTAGGCCAAGTTCATGTTCGGCATCAGCCAACTCTTTACTTTTCGGCTGCCCTCCTGCTATCAAAATAAGCCCTAACTTCTCTTGCCTCTGGAAACTGACTATCCACATCCTGGCCTGGGCTCCCTGGGACCACGCTTTGTTCTTAGATCTGGGCTGTGTCCATCGTTCAGACTTTTCTGTCTCCACCCAACACTTGCCACCAAAATGTACTTGTCTTGTGTCCTCCTCCCTTTGGATCCTAATAGGATTTGGAGTGAAGCTGATAACATTATACAAGTGAGGTCACCAGTGGGTACATGTCTTGGGAAATATGTGCAGTTAGGAGCCTGCTCCTGAATCTGGTTAGGATCCTCTTTGTGCAAATGGAATGAATATTATGGTGTGGCTTTAAGGCACTTTCTTATGGAGGTATTCAGTGACAGTTGCTTTTAGAAACTCTTCAAAGAACAGTATGAGGCAGCTCCCTATCACACCAACTTAGCCCGGTCTTCTGCCTTCTGCTATTCTGACAGGGAAATTCAAGGGCGATCCTAATAGAGCTGCACTGTAACTTTGAAGTCCTTAGGTCTCCCCCCACAGCAGAGGAAGAGAGCTGTGCCGAGGAGCATTCTCCACTATAAAGCAGGCTTTGGACATTCTCTAAGACAGGCCGTGAAAGATCTTGTTGTTTGAAATGTGTGGATTACACTGAAGACTTTTCTCGCACTTAGGTTTCACCTCCCCCATGGTTAACCTGTTTTTTTAGAAGGCACAAGAGTGACCCGGTAAGCTAACTGCTCCTTCAGAACTCATTGGAATGCCTGCCATGTATGTTCAATAAAGGAGCTCAAAAGAAACACATGTCAGGTCCCATTGGGATGGGGAAGGAAGCATTGTTTCAAATGAATAAAACATTCAATAATTTATTGTGTCTCCTGTCTTTTCACCTCAGTCCTTTTTTTCTGATACCTTTAAATTCACTGTTTTATACTATGATTTTTTCCCTTTAAGTAGTATAGATTGTATGTAGTATCTCAATCTTATTTTCCAAGCTGCAAATGAAAATGCAGTATGGGACACAAGTGATTTTTGATTAAGATCATAGAGAGGGGAAGTTCATCTAAAGTTCTTATGAAGGCAATCTATTTCTCTGTATTTCTTAAATGTAAATAAAAATTCATTTCACAGACTTCAATGTTTTCTCTAAGTATTTTCATAAATTCAATTGATCATTCGATGGCTAATCTTTCTATTTCCATTGTGTTCTTTTATAAGGTAGTTTGGAATAGCAACTAATATTCTATTAACAGGAATAGATTTTCCTGCCTACTTAACTATTTTGGACACAGTATATATAAACACTTTCTTTGTAATTTTTCCATAGGTGAAGGCCTTTGCTCAATTTACTTAACTTTAGCACGACATAAAAGAAAATTTATAGGTACAATATTAATTCATCTTATATTCAGTGAAGTAGCTATTTGAAGGATAAAGAAGAATTGCAAACCTTGTTTTGGATTGAATTAATTTCTTGTAAATCATTATACAAGAAATATTTATTTGCTTTTCACTCAATTAAATATGTTCGTGTTCAAGTGAGAAGAATTACACAGTAGGGGAAAACGTCACATCTCAAAAAATATAATGAAAATGCAATTGCAGTTATAAATCCCTAATTAGGGGATCTTAGTATTGGTGACAGGACATTAGGAACAAGCTAATTGGCAATGTAAGAAAGACCTAAGGCAGGGGGGGATGTACAAATCAATAGAGTAAACAACTGGCTGACACTGGATAGATAAGAGGCACTTGTTTCTGAATAACCCTCTGAAAGCTGTATTTTCCCTGGTACTCAGACTGGGGAAGGCTGAATACATAATGTGAAGGGGTGTGTAGGGAATAAATCCAGGGATTTTAGTTTGGGGCTTTGCCATGGTCCTAAATCGTCTCTATGGTTTCAACTCACCCTTCCCTCCTTTCTCCTCAAACTATCTGTAGAGGCAATAAAAATACCTGTCATTTTAGCATTTTGAGGCAAAGGCTTAGGAAGAAGGCAGGATTCTTTTCAATAATGTTTTTTAAAGAAAATATCCTAATGGCCTCGGTGTGTTTGGCTATGAAAATTGAGCCCCTCCCCACCCCTCCACCCCCACTTAGTCTAAAACGGTTCCCCACCCTGTGATGTAATTACTCTCTATTAGTCACATCTTCAAGAGACTTCTATGTTGAATTAATAGTACTTTCGCAAATGGTGGGGAGTAGAAGGGGGTGGGAGGATAGGATTGTTTTTTTCAGCTACTATGCTGCCCAGGGCCAGAGACACCATTTACTTCAATGTGGTCCGGAGGACACCATTCACATAGACGCCAATGTGAGCAGCGCCCCCTAGCTTTGCACAGTGAGGTAGCCCTCAGTGCTCCCCAGAGTGGGAACAGGGAATGTGGAAGGGGTAGGTAGGCTGCCACACAGGCTCCGGAATTCTGGCAAAGAGATAAACCAGGAAAACAAATCCCTCTGGGATATTTGTAAAAATAGGGGGAGGGGCACTGAGATTAGGGGATTGAATCCATTTATTTGGATAGTAAAGAGAAGGCTGAAAATGGGGGGCTAACGCTAGGGCAGACATTTCAAATATGTCTCCACAAGGACACATCCTCCCGCATCGCCTATCTGTGATCCTCCTAGAAGAGGCTGTCCAGAGTGCAGACTCAGCCTCTGTGAGCTAGGGAAGGAAATCGGGAGGCTCTCCCAGCAGGGTCATGCATGAATCCTATTTTCCTTAAATTCTTCTTTCTCGTTAATCTCAGTATGTTGCAAAAACTAGAGAGCTGGTTCTCCTACCCAAAAAACACAAGTCTGAGAATTAGACACTGTACAGAGTTAATTCAAATATGCACATAAAGTTTAGACACTTATATTCTTAGAAAAGGATTCAAGCCCAAGCCGATTTGGCTCAGTAGATACAGTGTCGGCCTGCGGACTAAAGGGTCCCAGGTTCTATTCTGGTCAAGGGCACATGCCTGGGCTGTGGGCTCATTCCCCAGTAGAGGGTGTGCAGAAGGCAGCCAGTCAATGATTCTCTCTCATCATTGATGTTTCCATCTCTCTCTCCCTTTTCCCTCCTCTCTGAAATCAATAAAAACATTTTTAAAAAAGAAAGGGATTCAGAAATTAGGTGGAAAAATCAGTTTAAGATATTTGGGTTTTAGTTTTATAAAGGTAAGTGTGTTTTCCTCCATTCTAGCATAATTTCTCAAACAGATTTTTTTTTTGTTTCTTACATATAAAACTGCCTAGACCTTAAAAACATAAGGTAATCAGAAAGAAAAACCATTGAACAATGATGGTGATGGACTTGGTATCAAGCTGAAACATTGGGACCCCCTTTGCCCTACAAGGAGCCCCTCCCTAACTCAGCAAAAGAAAACAGGTCTTTTTTTAAATTTTAACTTAAAAGATTAAAATTAAGGTACTCTTAGCTAATGTATCTGACTTAAAGTATTTTGCATGTAAAACAGCCAAGTTAGAGAAAGGCTCCTTCAGCTACAAGAACCACGTGACACCTCCAAAGCAAGCATTTCAAGGGGAAGTGCATCGTGGCGAGCCAAATAAGAAGCAGCTGGGCTCCGGCATTCCTCCCATCCCAGACACTCCACAAGTGGGAACCGAAGCGCCAGCTTTATGTGTGTGCCGTAAGAGTTTATCTTTAAATAGTCTTTCCGTTAAATTCATCTTTCATCTATTAATAGGAACGTCCCCCTCCAAAACACACAACGGAGGTCTGAGCCTCAAAGGAATTGTGGAGAATCCTATTCTCTTGGGCTTCAATGACGAGGTGACAGGATGGGCATAGATCACCATGAAGAAGCATCAGTCCATAAACCGTGAAAATACAAACCTGCCACATTGGAAGTGAAACTAGGCAATTCCAAACCAAATGGCGTGGAAACAGGCAAAGCGTTTGGTGGAAGGATTTTATCACAAGCCTAAATATCTGGAAGCTCATCCTCAAGAGTGACAGGATGTAAATGAAAGGCCAAGCATGCTTTAAGCTTGGTCCAAGAGAATGGGAAGATGCTTTCGATATTGTCACATTTGACCCTAACTACCTATTCATATTGTCTGCTACAGCACAGATGGATCAGCCAGTTGCCAAACTTCCATGCTGTACAGTTTGAATGGAAGTGAGTGCAGGAACAGAGGGCTTGGGGTCAGGCGCTCAAGGCACAGTTGACAAAGAGTGCACCTTCATCCCGTTTCCTGTTGCTCAGTAACAGCAATGTTGCAGTGTCACGTGACAGCAAATTTTTCTCAGGCTTCCTAAAATGCTGCATCTGCTCTGGCTGACCCCTGCAAGGGAGGATCTTTGCAGATGTATGTAGACAAAACTCTTCATCTATGTGAGTTATGGTAGGCAGATGCAAAGGACAGCTTGGGGACTTTGCCATGTATACTGAGTTCAACCCACAGAGGAAAATGTGTGCTCTGTCATCACCTACCCTCCCCGCTCCCCCCACTCACAACCACCACATGGCCAGACCTATGGCCTGGCACTGTCGTGTATGTCAGCAAAGAATGGCCACTTCTGCTGGGGGAGTGAGTGGGGTGACCTGACCATTGTGGGAGACTGTGCTGGGCCAGCACAGCCAAGGGTTCGGTGAGCCTGAGGGGGACCGGCAAAGGATTAAAGAAAAGACAAACAAAGAGAATAAGCTGGGTCTAGGATCTCCTGTGTCTGGCTGAGGCCACAGAGAGAGACCCAGAGGGCAAGCTGAGCCTTTATTTTATAGCCAGAGGTAAACAAGGTAGTGGTCACCATAGTTACAATGTTCTTGTGAGTTTCACTTGTTTTGGCAGCACTTGTTGCACCTCCCATAGCCTATTAGCTACCCAGATAGGATCTAGGGAGAGTCATAAGGTCAAGCTTAATTATGCTAAGAGGGCTGTGCCCTCCAAGCTGGGACTTGTTTGTGGCTTTGCCAACAGATCAGTCCAGGCTTAACCCTATAGCCGCTCCCTCCAGGAGACACTTATTCTAGGCTTGGGCCATGCCCCATCCGCCTTGTGAGACCTTTGGGACTGGCCAGCACAGCAATGGTTAGAATTGCCCACCTGTTCAGGTTGTCCCAGACCAGCCCAGATCCTCAGTGGACCTCTCCCCAGTTTGCAGGATGATTGTGGTACTGTGCACAGTCAGGAAGGTCTGAGTCGCTCTGTGATTTGCAGAGATGTGCCTCTGGGTGGGGAAGGAGACAATAGCCAGCAGCTGCACTTGGGCCATGTGGTACCACCCCAGATACCTGCTCATTGAGGGACTGCTCTTTGCTATGTAACATGGGAAATTCATGTTCTCCTCGACCTGCCAAACTATTCTAGGCCTGACATTACTCCAGTGATGGATGGCCTGGGTTATGAGTCTACCTGACTAAAACACATTTTGCAAAGCCAAGTATTTCCATCAGTACAAAATAAACATGCTTGCCAAAAACTACAAACCCACAATTCCAATCTGTTAACACTTGTAAAAGATAAAGATTCAGAACAATTGGTTCCCTTGGATTCTTTAGTCTCCTGTGTTACCTTTACTATTGTTTTTAACTACCTTTCTGTTTGTGCTAGGACACTGCAGTAATCATCGATTTTAAGAGTGTCAGGATAGCCAAAACCGGTTTGGCTCAGTGGACAGAGCGTTGGCCTGCGGACTGAAGGGTCCCAGGTTTGATCCCGGTCAAGGGCATGTACCTGGGTTGCGGGCACATCCCCAGTGGGAGATGTGCAGGAGGCAGCTGATCGATGTTTCTCTCTCATCGATGTTTCTAACTCTCTATCTCTCTCCCTTCCTCTCTGTAAAAAATCAATAAAATATATTTAAAAAAAAAAAAAAAAAGCGTGTCAGGATAGAGAGTTACCAATCTGGTCCCGGAGAGCAACTGTCAGGCATGGTGTGGAGTGATTTGCCTGATGTGGAACAATACATAATTTGGAACCAATGCTTTAAAGCTTTGTACTCAATAATACTTAAATAGCTATGCATGCTTTAAAATCATTGTAACTACAGCTATTCCAGGAAGCATGGGCTTCAGGTGTTTCAACGTCAACTACCACCTGAGGAAGAAATTTCCGATCTCATACTCATAATGTATATCAGAGGCCAGTTTATTCAGCTGACTGAACTAGACCTTCCCAGGCAGAAGAAAACTCATGTTGAATATTTTTTTTGCGTGGTATCTGCTATTTGACATTACCACATCAGCTTACAAACCATTGTTTTCTTCGGGGAGTCTTCATCTTGGGGCTGATTACTTGAGAAAACATGCAGTCATTTTCTTCTTTATTCTGAGCAATAAGAGTTCAGACATTTTGTTTATAAGGTTAACATGAAATCTACTCATCAGAGTTGAGGGTAAGCTCCGTGGGGCAACGTGGTAATTAAATTTCTCTGAAGTTGTGGGTTCTTAGATGGCATGTCTCCCAAGGAGTTCAGTCCTGCAATCTTGTGATTACAAGAGTTTGCTCTGTGACCATCAAAGGGGTAGGTGTGTGTGTGTGTGTGTGTGTGTGTGCATGAGTGTGTAAGAAAATGACTCTCAAGCCTCCTATCTACATGGCTGTTTGAAATTCAGTTCATCAGGCTAAATTAAAAACATTCTTTGATGATCTAAATGTTTCTTTTTTGAACTGTGCTGATTAAAACAGGTCTGTTTTACGAATCTACAATACCTTTACGGAAATAGAAAGGAGGAGGAGCAGTAAGGGGTGTGGGGGCTTTCGTGTTTACATTTTAAGACCTTATTTATATGTGATTTTTATTATGTCACTCATTTAGTTAAATTAGAGGTGGACGTAATGACAGCCAACTAATTTAATGTGTAAAATTTTTTCAAAGTCAAAGCTCGCGGTTTTGAAAATTATCTGAAGAAAATTTAATATCAGTTTGCCAATAGATCCTGTGTGATCTGATCACTTTCCTTTATTTACCCCACCCCTCCCAACTCCAGCCCACACATACACTGACACCAGGATGTCCAGATGCTGGGGGAACAGGGAAAGGGAAAGTTCAAATTTGTGAGTAGACACTGCGTGACATTAAGACTTTACTAAATGTTTAATATGAAAGTCTATAAATTAGCATCAAAAAAACATGTCTCAAATTAACTAATATGCAAGTGAAAAAATCCCAACACCTTTCTTAAATTCCTTAGGCAGTGGTTCTCAACCTTCTGGCCCTTTAAATACAGTTCCTCATGTTGTGACCCAACCATAAAATTATTTTCGTTGCTACTTCATAACTGTAATGTTGCTAATGAATTGTAATGTAAATATCTGATATGCAGGATGGTCTTAGGCGACCCCTGTGAAAGGGTCGTTCGACCGCCAAAGGGGTCGAGACCCACAGGTTGAAAACCGCTGCCTTAGAGGATTAACAGTAGGTAGCAGGTACTAACAGTCACAAAGTGAAAGTAAGTTATATCTGATATATCTTCACACTGACTTTGGTAAAGATCTACTCTAATAACACTGCCCTCTGATAATGAGTATTAATTTCTCTTTTTCTTTAGATACCACTAGGAAACCCCTTACATCCCTAGTACTCCAGTGCTGTTATCCTTAAACCCGACCCCCTACCAGACCATGTTTCCTATCTGATGGCTATCCTTTCTTCTCCTCCCTTCCTTTTTCCTTCCTTCCTTCCTTCCTTCCTTCCTTCCTTCCTTCCTTCCTTCCTTCCTTCCTTCCTCCTTCCCTCCCTCCCTCCCTCCATTCCTTCCTGCCTTCCTCTTTGCAGTGGCTAGAACTTTTGCTACAATGTTGAATAAAAAAGGTGAGAATGGACATCCTTGTCTTGAGTCTTTCACTATTAAGTATGACATTAGCAATAGGTGCTTTGTAGATGCATTTTATCAAGTTGATGTTTTCCCTCTATTCCTAGTTTGCCAAGGGTTTTTATTATGATTGGGAGTTGGATTTTGTCAAATGCCTTTTCTGCATTAATTGATATAATCATATAATCTTCTTTAGTCTGTTGATATGGTAGATGATTGATTTTCAGATGTTGAACCAGCCTTGCATACCTGGAATAAGTCCCACTTGGTCATGGTATATAATTATTATTATACATTTGTAAATTTGATTTCCTGTTTCATTGAGGATTTTTTTCATGAGAAATATTGGCCTTTGATTTTCTTTTTCTGTATTGTCTTTATCTAATTTGGGTATCAGGGTAATAGAAGCCTCATAAAATAACCTGGAAAATGTTCCCTCCTTTTCTGTTTTTCTGGAAGAGATTGTGTTAAATTGCTATTAGTTACTTAAATGTTTGGTAGATTTCTCCAGTGAAACCATCTGTGCTTAGAGATTTATTTTTCAGGTGCTTTTAAATTATTAACTCAATTTGGTGTTTGTAGGATTAATCAGCTGCCTATTTTTATCTTGGATGAGTTTTAGTAGCATGTAATTTTTAAGACCATTTCTTAAGTTGTCAAACTTATGAGCATAAAGTTGTTTGTAGTATTCCTTTATCATTGATGTCTGCAGGATCTGTTTAAATAGCCCGTTTTATTCCTGATATTGGTGATTTGTATCTTCTCTTTCTTTTTATCTTTGTCAGTTTTGTTGGAGATTTATCAACTTTATTGATTTTTTTAAAAGAATCAGTGTTTTGTCCCATTTATATTCTCTATTGTTTTTCTGTTTTCAATTTCATTGATTAATGCTCTTATCTTTATTATTTTCTTCCTTTTGATTAATGGTATCAAGAGTTTATTTTTCTATATTTATACTTTTTATTTTAAAATCTAACAATTTATGAGTTTACATGATAGCAGTCCATAGGTATGAATTAACTGTGTTAAATACTGAATAATTCTTAAATTGGTAACAATGTTTAGGATTTAACTATTCATGGTGACAAAAGTTTAGAAAGAAAACAGAAAAATCAGTTAATTGGCAGATAATAGGTTAAGTTTCCATTTGAAGAGAGTCTGGGTATTTAAAAGTATTCTCTCCTAATCTAAAAAGTCATATTTGAGGAAAATTTGCAACATAACTCTCAATCACTGTGCACAGATACGTTGAGCTAACAACGTTCTATAAAAGGTCTTTCTCTCAAGGAAGGACGGGGAAACTGCAGAGTAGAAAATAAACTAGAAAGAAATGAATTACCCACACAGGAAAGAAGGGATATTTTAGCTTAAATATAGCTGGAAAATTTAGGTAGAGGTCTTACATGAGAGAGGGGAAAAGGCAGAAATGTCTGAGTCAGAGAAAGATCGCTCCCTAAAGAGAAGTGAGCTGCCAAAAAGAGCAGGGGTTTGCAACTCAGCTAGGCTGAGAATAAATGTAGAAAGAAAAGAAGACCTTTCTTTAAAAACATATAAGTTTTAAAAGAATTAAAGGGCAAAATAGAAGTAAAAATATTAGTTAACATTTAAAAGACTATGAAATGAACTTAAATTCCCTGCCCTCCTAAAGCTCGCAGTCTAACAAATTGATGTTATTCTATTGGATTGCTTAAAAACATATCTCACTTAAAATAGATGATCATATATTGGTTTACATTGTATTTTTTATTGATTTGAGAGAGAGAGAAACATTGAGATGAGAGAGGAGAATCAATCAGTGTGGGAGAGGAAAATCAATCAGTTGTCTCCCGTACACACCCTGACCAGGGACGGAAACCTGCAACCTGGCCATGTACCCTGACCGGAATCGAACCAGTGAGCCTTTGGTGCACAGGAGGACACAACCAACCAAGCCACACCGGCC
Source organism: Myotis yumanensis (assembly GCF_028538775.1). Lineage (NCBI taxonomy): Eukaryota > Metazoa > Chordata > Mammalia > Chiroptera > Vespertilionidae > Myotis > Myotis yumanensis. The sequence continues at coordinate 72,594,847 of NW_027223755.1, read as the reverse complement.
AGGGCCAGATATATTGGCTTACATTTTAATTGCTTAAGTGGGATAATGTTTTTAAAATTACAACTTTTAAATCTATATGAATCCCTGGAGTGTTAGCCAGTGTGTTTGCCTTAACAATTAGTCCTCTTGAGCTATAATGTGTTGGGTTTTCTTAGCTGATAAGAAGCTGGTGTGCACCCTAGCCAGTGTGGACAATCAATTATATTTCATTTTAGAAATTAGCTCTGAAGATGCCCTCCCTCTATTTTGCTTTCTCTTCCTCCTTCACCTTCCTAAATGTGAACCTTCCTCGGTGCTTCCTCCTCAGGCCTTTCCTCTTCTAGTCTTAAGTTCTATGACTTCTCCGTCTGGAATGTCTGTCTCTCCCTCCTTCCCCCTCTCAAAATCTGTCAAACTCCCAAGTGTATTTTTATATCCAGCTTAGAAGTCACCTCCTCTGGAAAGTCATCCTTAAACACTCATTCCCTCCAGTGCTCGTTCCATTCCTGTACGTATTGCTGTGCTAACACCTACGACAGCGCACTCTGCACTTCATTTTACACTTGCCTTCCTGACTAGACTTGATGGCAGAGACTGGGTCTTATGACTCTCATGTTCCAAGTTTCAGGCACAGGAAAAGTACTTGTAATAAATGCCCTTGAATGAATGGGTAGATATACAAGCTAGCAATGGCTATTTAATAACTATTCACTAAAATAGTTTTAACACATCCATAAAAATGCTCAGTATATTCAGAGTACACTTTCCTCCTGAAATAATAAAATAGTAGTTTAAAATATATTTTTAATAATTCACATACTTTCATAATATAGAATTAGTGCCAATCAGTAAAGCTTAAACTTATGAAAGAATAAAAACCTAAGCAAGAAATGAATAAGGCCTTTGCCTTAAAAAAAAAAAGAATATCTATCAAGAAAATGAGAAGACAAGCCACGGACTTGGAAAAAACATTTGCAAAAGGCATGCATTATAAAGCACTAATATCCAAAATACAGAAAGAACTCTTGAAACTCAAAATAAAAACCCAAAACTGATTGAAAATGGGTAAAAGACCTTATTAAAATAATGAGAGATCACTAAACACCTGTTAAAATGCTCAAAATCTGGAACACTGAGCAACACCAAATGCTGTGAGACTGGAGAGCAATAGGAACTCTCATGAATTACTGGTGGGGGTACAAGATGCTCCAGCTATTTTGAAACTCAGTTTGGCCATTTCTTATAAAACTAAACATACTCTGACCATCTGATCCAGCAATCCCACTCCTTGGTATTTACCCAAAGGAGTTGAAAACTTACGTCCACAGGAAAACTTACACAGGGATGTTTATTCCTAATTGCCAAACCTTGGAAGCAACCAAGCTGTCCTTCCGCAATCGAATGGATAAACTGCGGTGCATCCAGACAATGGCATGTCATTCAGCTGTGCTAACACCTGTGACAGCACACTATAAAGAATGAGCTGTCAAGCCATGAAAAGACATGAAGGAACCTAAGTGAAAGAAGTAAAACTGAAAATGCTACATACTATATAATTTCAAATATATGACTTTCTTTAAAAAAAGCAAAACAATGGAGACAGTAAAAAAGATCAGGGTGGCCAGGGCTTAGCGGGAGGAAGGGGTGAATAGGCAGAGCACCCAGGATTCTTAGGGTGGTGAAACTATATTGTCTGATACTATAATAATGGACACCTGCCATTACACGTTTGTTAAAACCCATAGAACTTGCAAGGATCACTGTGAACCCTCATGCAATCTATGGACTTGGGTGATAATGCATTGATGTAGGTTCACCAATTGTAAGAAGTGTCCCACTCTGGTGAGGGATGTTGATAGTGGGAAAGATTGTGCATGGGGTGGGAAGAGGGAGTATATGGGAAATCTTTGCACTTTCTGCTCAATTTTTCTGTGAGCCTAAAACTGCTCTAAAATAAAGTTTATTATAAAAAAAAATCTGGTCTACATTTTTTGAGTGTAAGTAATTAACATAAAAAAGACAACACTATTGTATAACACAGTGTAGGACCTTCCTTCTCAAAGCATATCTGTGGTCCAGCTTCAAGGACAGCACCTGGGAGCTCGCTAGAAATGTGTCCACAGGGTCTCAGCCCAGACCTATTGAATCACAAATTCTTTCTACAGGTCATTTGCATGCACATTAGAGTTTGAGAAGCAGTGTTGTAGAAGACCAAGACTGAAACTAGGAGCAAGACCGCCAGGTTCTTTTCTTACCTCATCCACTCCCAAGGTGTTTAGTACTGGGCAATGTATTGAAAGTGCAGGTTTCTAGTTTGTAAATCAAGAGGGTTGGCACTGGTCAGAGATTCTCACGGTGTCATCGCCGGAGCAGCGGCATCACCTGTACTTGCTGAATCAGAAACTTGGGGGTGAAGCCACCCACTGTGTTCTAACAAGCCCTCTCAGTGTTTCTGATGCAAGCTAAACCTGAGAACCACTGGTTGATCTCTAAAATCCTCTTCAATGTGAATATTCTATGCTCATTTGGGAAAATGTAAATGTTATGAGATGTGTGTGTGTGCGCGCACGCGTGCATACTTGAAGATAAATATTTATGCACTTTAAACAATTAACTGGTATTCTTTTCATTTTCAGATCATGCTCTTACCTGCTTCAAAGTATTTCTTATATTGCTAGAAATTTCTATTGAATTTGTCAAGTAACAAAAGCAGATTCCTTAGACTCTAATATAAAGGCAACCATTGATTTGAGGACACCCTTCAGACAAGGAAACTCTGAGCTTGCTGCCCATTAAGAGATAAAGATTTAATCTGTCTTAATGGCTTTCCCCTCTCTTTTTTGTAATTAGAAAACCACATATTTTTAGTGCCAGGATGGCTGGCTAGGGTCATTTTCATTATCATAGTTTCCACTGAATGCCAAGTATGCTTCTTTCATCCAATAAGAAAACCTGAAAGAAAGCAGATAATGTAAACTCTAATTTGGGGTAATCACAGAAAGAACCCCATGTTCACACGCTGAATTGGGAATCATGAAACAGCTGATAGGATTCAGTAATGAAACATGAAGGCGATAACTTCTTGTCTGGTTCGAGCAGGAGGAGAGAATTTGGCTTCATTTGAAATCCTGTCAAGGACAACACAGATAAGCACTATTTTTAACTCCCACTTTTATCGTAAGAGAATTCACAGTGTAAGAATCAAACAGCATTTTGAAAAAAAGGGGAAAGTGGGCACATAATCCAGGGGCTCTGTTTTCATTATCATATAGTTGTTAATATTATTTGGGGGTTGAGGGAGTCTACATTCCAAGGTTGTGGTGTATGGAGCCATGTTCCCATTCACTCCATGAGCAGAGCACCCACCAACAGAACTCCAAGTGCCCTCTTTCCTGGGGTCTGACTCTGAACTATTTCCCACAAACAATAAAACAGTAGCAGGGAGATGATGCATTGGCGTACTTTAGGCTTAATTTCCTCAGCCATTTCATCTCTGAAATGCAGGCCCTGGTAACTCATCACAGTGATATCAGTTGCTGGCTCTGACATCTACCTCAATCATTTAGATTGTAGCCACAACACTGTCATTTTTCTTCCTCCTAAAGATGTGCATTCTCTTGGTCTTTTGAGCCTTGATGAATAGAGCAATTCCACCAATATTTTTGGCCAGATTTTCAAAGGAACAGCCTTCATTTTAATGAGATAAAATTAGCTTTTGGCCTCCTATTTTGAAGGAAACAATTTACTGGCTTTAAGCATAAATCAAACAGAAGCCTTAAAAACAGGAAACTCTGAAAAGGCAAGGCCCTTGAAATTCTGGCCTAAATGTGTTGCTGATAGCAATGAATCAATAGGAAGTTGATTTTCTATAAGGTATCTACCTGTCTAACCCACTCTACCTTCCTAAAGGGGATGATGTGTTTGGAATTCAAGGGTTCAGCTTGGACCAAGGGTGAGGTGTGTAGTGGGACAAAGATGTGACATTGAGGAAAGCTGTTGAAATTAGCTGAGAATATGCTCAGAGAGGCATTCATCCCCAAAGAATACACTAAGTAGATGAGAGAGGGACAGGGGAAATAGGAAGGTAGGATAAAAGAAGTAGAAGAGATGGGGGATGAAATAGAGACAAAGAGGATGACAACAAGATGGCTAGGAGATGAGAAAAGAATAACAGAGTGAGAGTTTGGGAAAGGAAACCTGAGAAAGAGCCCTAGATAGAGAGGCAGCAGAGATGGAGAAATGATAAAGGGGAGAGGGGTCAGGTGGGGGTGGGGTGTGTGTCTTGGGAAGGTCTTCATGGGTGTGGTTCCAGAGATTGTGTCTAATGAGTCATGATAACTGCGTGGTAGGCAGCCTACAGATGCTTCTCCCCAGGATAGGTCTGGCAAATGCATCACTGGCAGGGATGAAATTAGCTGAGAGCCATGGCTATTCCCCTGAGACACATCGTTTCCTAGAGAAGGGAAAGCCACAAGGTGAAATTTCTCTGCTGCAGTCATTGGAAACTAGTAAGAACAGTCAGAGGGAATATTCTACTACAATATTGTCACATCCCAATTAGCCTAGGAAAATGCCTCAACACTAGATAATTGTTTTCCCCATCACTCTTCCCGGAAAGGCTATGCTAGTGCACGTCCAGGACGTCCCCCTGTTGTGACATACAGATCCCTGTCACAGCCTCACTCCCAGTTTTATGTGTCCTATATGATAAATGTACACTGCATTTTTCTAACATTTATTTTTTGGACATAGGCCTAGTGGGAAATTTGGGGAAAGAAGTCCAAATATTTCTCTAGTTTTACCTATAGTGTAATAAAATGTAATTTATCTCTGTTCAACCCTACCATAAATGTATAGTATATATTTATTAATCTTTTGTTATGTCTAGGCTATACATATGTACGTTTACTGAAGACAATGGGGTGTGTCATTTATATATTTTACAATATCAAATTTCTTTTCCCAGCTATTTCATACCTGTTTGCCCCAAGAGAAAGTCTTTTATTGTAATGAGCTGAATATTACTTCATGCAATAAGGATTCTGTAAATAAAAATGTATTATGACTTTTTTTTTTACTGCTCTAAAAGCTCTCAGTTAATTATCACTGATTACTTTTTAATGATTGCAATATCCCACTATATTTTAATTTTTCAGATGTTTGCCCCCTGAAATGCTAGAAAATAAATGACTCCTAAGAAAACACCAGTCAAATAAATCTTCAAAAGCCTTCGTTTGATTTTTGTTAGAAGTAACTCCTACTCAGGCAATTTGGAGTGTGTTCAACACAAGTGTGAATCATCGATATATAATCCTTGAGGATATGTTGAAAGGAAAGTCTCTGCAGAAGAGAAAGTACCTTAAAATAACCTTACAGCATCTGGCTCACACCTGCAAAAGTAAATTTTATAGTGATAATTTTAGAACTCCGTGAGCTGTCTTTGGATTTTGTATTTTCCTATTTCAGACTATTTCTACTACCAAACGAATCTGACTATTTTGAACCTTTTTTGTGGACAACACATACCTGAAGTAACAATTGGGAGGACTGGTTAATTACACTGGCTTTCTCTCAAACACCACGCAGTTAGCTATGTGTGAACCTGTCAGTCTTTGTGTTGCTATGATGCTCAGAAGGTTGGCATCTTCACTCTCTTCTGTCTATAAAGTTTCTAGCCTAAGAGCATGAACACACCTATACTCCAGATGTGTATGAAAGTCCTATTTATGCAGGGGAGTAACATATGAGGCGCTTTCTAAATAATGCAAAAATGTGACTGAAGGTCAATATGATTTTGTTGTCGTTGTCATGGTTTTTGAATGTGACTGTAATTCATTCCTCCATAATATCCATTACGGAACCTAGGAAGGCTTCCAGGAGACTTTGCTTCATCTTCGTTGCATTCCCCTTTTGGCCTGAAGGCTTTTGAATTTTAATTTTTGTGCATGTACTAATTTTGTTAAAAAGTGACAAATGTCTATAAAATGATTAATTTTCCCCCTGAAGATGTCACACAAACTTATGTATCTAATTTTCACATTATCTTTATTAATGGAGCCCCCACCTCTCCATTTTTCCTTTCTAACCCCCCAACTTATGCATGTTCTGCCCACTCAGCTCCCTCGTGTGGATTTGCTCATGTGAACTCATCAATAGATCTACACATGCATGTTGTCCACACACACATAACTAAATATTTTGCAACTAACTTTAGATGCTTTCTTCTTTCCTGGTTATGAAGGAAGCCAAGGTTGGGTTCATTATTCTCCTTTTTTTCTTTGTCATCTCTCCCATGGTCTCCTCTTCAGTCAGGGCTCTCCCTTCTTAGGTTTCTCCTCCCTACACATGTTCATTTCCCAGACAGTATCTCCTATTTCTGAGTCTTCCCTAGTCCCTCATCCATCCAAATGGATATTTTGTGTCATGGAGCCTTGATCTTTGACAGATGACAAAGATGAATTAAGCAGAAAACTACTTTGTATCTGTGACAGTGAGGAAATGCACTCACCTTTGCAGAGAGCACAGTTTCCCCCAGCTGTGAGCCTGATTCTTATCCTCCAGGATTCACCTCATGTATCACTTCCTCAGAAAGCCTTTCCTGACCCGCCCCTCCCTCACTTCTCCAACCTGTTCTCTACTTCATCGCTGTTTATTTTTCTTTACATTTTTAAATTGATTTTGAGAGAGAGAGAGAGAGAGAGAGAGAGAGAGAGAGAGAGAGGGAGAAAGGGAGAGAGAGAGAAGCACTGATGTGAGAGCAAAACATGGATGGGCTACCTCCTGCACACACCCTACCGGGGATTGAACCTGCAACCTGGGGCATGTGCCCTGATGAGAATCGAACCAGCAGCCTTTTGGTGCCTAGGACAATGCTCATCCAACTGAGCCACACTGGCCAGGGCTTCTTCATAGCATTTAAACACATGTGTTCAAAGCATTTAATGTTTCCCCAAACTACATAAATTATAACTATACAACTTGGTACATTTCTACACAGTGACCTTCATAGATCCAGAAGTAGAGCACTGTCAGCATCCAGACACCCACCTCATGGCCTCTTTTGGGTCATTCATTCTCTTCTACCCCAAAAGTAGCCATATCCAAACATCTAGATTAGTTTGGGTGTTTTTTAACTTATAAAATAGAATGTGCTCTTTTGTTTTACTTCTTTCATGCAATATAATATTTATGAGATACACCCTTAATGTTGCATATAGTGTAGTTCATTCTCATGGCTGAACATCACTTCATAGTATAACTATACAACAATATATTTATCCTTGTTACTAGTGATGAACAACCTGGGACTATTGCAAATAATACTGCTCTAAACATTTTTGTCCATTGTTTTGATGCACATATGTATGCATTTCTGGTAGTTATATATCTAAAAGTTATATTACTAGGTCTCTGAATAAGATTTTTTCAGGTTTAATATACACTACAAATAAGTTTTCTAAAGTGGTTGTACCAATTTATATTTTCATCACCAAAGTACAAGAGGTCTACATTTATACCAACACTTGATAGTCATTTAGAAAATGTTAGCCATTTTAGTGAATGTGTTTTTATATCTCATTGGGGTTTTGATTTGTATTTCTCTAATGACTAACAGGTTTAGTGCATGTTCACTTTTCTTGGCCATTTAGATATTCTCTTTGTGAAGTGTCTACTCAAATTTCTTGCCCATTTTCTATTGTGTAATCTGTATTTTTCTTATTTGTAGGAGTTCCTTATATAGTCTGGGTATGAATCCTGCAAGATATATGTATAGAAAATGTCTTCTGGTTTAACTTTTCACTATGTTAATGATGTTTTTGATAAACAGAACTTAATTTTTATAAAGTTCAATTTATAAGTATTTTTCTTCATGGTTAGTGCTTTTATGTTGTTATAAAATAGCTTTTCATCCCTAAGTTTCAGGAAGATGTTCCCATGCTATCTTCTGAAAGTATTGATGCTTTACCTCTCACATTTAGATCTATAATTTACCAGGAATTGATGTTTGGGTATGCAATTTCATTCAGTTCCATATGTAGTTAGCCAATTGACTCATCATCACTTATTGCATCGGTTCTCAACCTGTGGGTCGCGACCCCTTTGGCGGTTGAATGACCCTTTCACAGGGTTCGCCTAAGACCATCCTGCATATCAGATATTTATATTACGATTCATAACAGTAGCAACATTACAGTTATGAAGTAGCAATGAAAATAATTTTATGGTTGGGTCAGAACATGAGGAACTGTATTTAAAGGGCCAGAAGGTTGAGAACCACTGACTTATTGGAAAGACTGCCCTTCCCTTACTCTGAGCAGGACCATTATTGTCACAAATCAAATGTTCTTTTGGGTATGGGCCTGCTTTTTAATTCTTTACAATGTTCTCTTGATTTTTTTCTCCTTTCCTGAATACCGTATTGTTTTATTAATTGTAGATTTATGATATGCGTTGATATCCACTAGTGTAAATCTTTCGACTTTGTTATCTATAAAATTGTCATGGGTATTTTTGACTTTTTAACATTCCCATTTACATTTTAGACTTAGCTTCTTTGTTTAGTCTCTCCCTCTCTCTCTTTCTCTCTCATACATGCAAAATAGTAACTAGTAAAGGTGATGAAAAAGTTATTTAGCTTAATTGTAGTGATCTATTCACAGTATAGACATATACTAAAACATCATGCTGTATCCCTTAAATATACATAATTTTGTATATCTGAGATATCTCAATAAGCTGTTTAAAAATTTAATTTATGGCTTTAAAATATTTAGACATATGGTATGGGGGCTTCCATTTGCATTCTTGACAGGGCCTGGAAAATGTGAGGTGGATCTGTTCTTGAAATCAAAGGCCATGTCTTATTCCCCACCCCACCCCCAACCTTCCATAAATGCCAAGCACAAACTCTGCACAAGATAGTACCCTCTCTCACCAAAATGTTTAATTAACAAATGTATCCTTGATGAGTAAACTATGGTGATAACATAGGTACTTTAGAGCTGGTAAGCCTTTTGACACCTCTAAGTTATACTTTTAGACATATTGATATTAGGCACTAACTACTCCAGCCCTGAGCAAGATCACTGCATGCTCAGAAGCTCTGCCAAGAAATGTACTTCGTCCTTCTTAACCACTTCCTTCCCCAAGAGCTCAGGCATTCCTTCAGAACCCATCTCTTGGGGCTATCAGATTAAACTGAGCAGGAAAAACTGGTAGAAAGGTTAATACGATTGGATGCAAAACTTGGAATGGTTTAAATTCATGGGTTTTGTTGCTAATTTTAGTTCCAGGGTAGGATATTCAAAGAGTAGACTGTGCCTCTGTTTAAATAATCTTTCTTAATGATGATGTAGAGTTAAATAAATTAGTTTTAAAATGTCCTGGAGACAGACAAAAAAAAATTTTTGAACTTTTTGGTTTGCGTGTATGCCCACTCAGACCTGGTATAGATAAATACAGCCACATAAACTTGCCAGTTTAGGGGGAAACAAGAAGACCAATACAATTTTGGGTTTATTACAAATGTAAAAAAAAAAATATGATAGACCTCCCAGCGAGTTTCTCTGCACTAACTGATTTTGACTTAACCACTGTGGCACTTCTCTTTCTGCAACTCTTTTCATCATCCTCCCCAACCCCCCACCATCCCTCACCCAGAAAAAAAAAAGTTTAAAAATAATGTAAGAATAATAAATTAGATTTAAAATATCTTAATTTGTTTTCATGCTTTCGCCTAAATTCTTTATTTACGTTCAACACATTATTACCATCTGAGCACATGGCACAGCATTCACTTTGAAATTAGAATCCTTATTTAGTGAAACTCTTTCATACCCATAGATCTACATATAATCTTTTCTTTTCTGAAGTACCTAGAAATACTCTGTAGGACTTCAGCTCTCAGAATGTCTCCACTTTGAGATTTTAATAGACATTCTGCTTTCCACCACAGCACCTTCTATTAGGCAAGATGTGCTTTATAAGCCAATAAATAAGAGCAATAATTGCCTCCATGTTTATATACAACTCAGACTCCTTCAGCCTTGTCTTCATCATGCGTTTTGCCACTTAAGGCAAAGTCAACGACTTCAGTTTGCTGATATTTATCTATTGCTTGCCAAACGATCTTCTGCTCTCAAACTCCCCAGCCCCCCACAAACCAGGAGAAGAAAAGAAGTTTAAGTTCTTCTTACTTGATGCCTTTATTTGGTTCTTTCATATTTCTGAGGCTTACTTTTCATCCACGAAATTAAAAATAGAAGTGAAAGTCATCTTTGTTTTTCTAATTAAACCCTCTTTTCATTGAATTGGCTTTCCCTGGCAGGACTTAAAGGCATAGCCTTCCGCTCATTATCACCAGCCTTTATGATTCCTGCCGTCATTACTTCTGTGGCAGATGACTGTGGTTCGTGCTTTGTTGTTGTTGTTTTTAAATCTATGTCCCTTACAGCTCTTTGGAAAGTGGCCATTGTTAACATGGAGGTTCTTCCATATTTCCAAGTTTATGTTTGCCAGATGCTCTAGAATAAATGGGTTATTCAAAACATATTGGAATCCTTTATGTGTCCTGCCATAGCTTAAGTTTTATATCCCCAAACCGATGAACTTAAATCTTTTCCTCCTTATGTATTTAAAAATTAGTCACAGGAGAGTCCCTTGTCTCCTGCGCTCCGCCGCCTCCGCCCAGGTTCCCACCCGGGTGACGCACACGGGCACCGGCTCCTGGTCTCCCCCGCCGCCCACCAAGAACGCCAGCGGCCCGGCTTCCCACTTGCCTCGCTCTACATGGGCGACCTGCACCCCGAGGGGGCCGAGGCTATGCTCTCTGAGAAGTTCCCCCCTGCCGGGCCCTCCTTATCTATCAACGTGAGCCGCGACGTGGCCCTCGCTGGGCTGCGCCTACATCACCTTCAAGCATCGGCCGATGCGGCGCGGACACCGGACACATGAACTTGGAGGTTACCAAAGGCCCACTGCACCGTGTGGTCCCAGCGAGACCCAGGACTTGGAAAGTCGGGTGTGGGCAGCATCTTCATGGAGAACCCGGAGGAGTCCCTTGACAACAAGGATGACACCTTCTCCACCGCTGGGAACATCCTGTCTTACAAGGTGGTATGTGAGGATCGTGGCTCCCGAGGCTTTGACTTTGTCCATGTGGAGACCCGTGAGGCTGCGCAGCAGGCCGTCAGCATTTTGAATGGGATGCGGCTGAATGACCGCAAAGTCCTCTTTAGCCCCTGCAAGCCTTGACAAGAACGGGAGGCGGAGCTGTGGCTCGGGCCGTGGGGTTCACCAACATCTATCTGAAGAACCCACAGATGGACATAGACGAGCAGGGCCTGGAGGAGTCTTCTCCCAGTTTGGGAAGATGCTGAGTGTGAAGGCGAGGAGCACCGATAGCGGCCACTCCCAAGGCTTTGGCTTTGTCACCTTTGAGAAGCAGAAGGCTGTACAGAGCGGGAAGGAGGTTGGCGGGCAGCGGCTCTATGTGGGCCATGCCCAGGAGCGGCAGAATGAGCTCAAGCGAAGGTTCCAGCAGATGGAGCAGGACCGGCTGAACCATTAGCAGGGCGTGAACTGGTATGCGAAGAACCTGGAGGACTACTTGGTTCTGAGAGACAGGAAAGAGTTTCCTCCCTACAGAGCGATCACCAGTGCCAGGCTGATGACAAAGGGTGGCCGGCCCAGGGCTTGGATTTGTGTGTTTTTCCTCTCCAGAAGAGGCAACAAAGGCTGTGTCAGAGATGAATGGGTACATCCTGGGCACCACGCCACTGGACGTGGCGCTGGCTCAGCGCAAAGAGGAATGGAAGGCCATCTTGACCAACCAGTTCATACAGCAGCGCCACTCCAACGTGTGGGCCCTGGATGGCCCCCTCTTGGACTCTTTCCAGCAGCCCGCCAGCTGCTTCCTGCCCACACTGCCCCAGTTTCTTACTACACGCGCAGGGATAGGCGGCCTGGAGGGGGTGAGAAGTGCAACTGGCGAGCACTTTGGCGAGCAGGCCTTGTTTCAGAGTCAAGAAGAGCTTCCAGCATCGTAACTCTGTCATCCTCCAGTTCTCAGCACAGTTGCTGTTCTTCCGCCACACCCAGTTCTGAATCAAAAAAGTATTTTTAAATAACCATGCCTTCTCCCTGTATTACAGCAGCCCTGATACTGCTTGTTGGTACCTGTCACCAGATCTCCCAACTGTATTCATCCAGCCAAGTTCACAGATGTGTTTAAACAAGACACCCCCCCCCCCAAAAAAAAATTAGTCACATACATATGCAAGACTTTGTCTATATACAATGCTAGAGGCATTAACTCTAAAGTCCTGTAGGGTCCCCAGACACCAAGTGTCTAAGGCCTAGAGAAGGAAGTGGGAGACGAATTGCCAAGCCGCAGGAGAACACTGTGGGGGCGGGGGTCTCTATGCTCTGGGAGCAAGGTTAAAGGTTATACCTACATATTAGGACTTTGTCTACATCAATGGTCCACCAACATCCATTATCAAACAAGCGTCATGATTTTACAGTAAAAAGTTGTTGTTTACTATGAGATATTTTTGGTTACCAAAGCTCAATGTCTTTGGTAAAAATACATATAGGTTTTGGTGATACATTTCTTCATAAACAAGTTCTTTTTGTTGTTATAGATGCTTATGTTACCATGTCGCTCTGTCTTCTTAGCAAGTGCCAATAACTGTCATAGAAGCATAGCCAAAGAAAGAGGGGGAAATCCCTAGCCACTGGGCTCAGTAGGAGTCAGTAGGTAGTTGTAGGTGCTGAGTACAGTCTGAATGTCCCGGCAAGCTCCCAGAAAATGAGGTAGCCTGTGTGTGCAGACAGGAGAGCAGCAAGGGTCCACAGGAGATAGCATCATGGCTCACCCAGCAGAGCGGCCACATTCAGGAACAGAGTAGGAACTGAAGGGCAAGTGGGATGCTTATACATAAGTAAATATTATAGCAGAGCTACCATTTTGGAATCGCCTACTAGAGTTTCTAAAAGCAAGTTTGGTTCCTGGGCAAGCTGAAAGAAGGGCACACAAACCAATGGAGGAGAAGGGTCTCTCTCTCTCTCTCTCTCTCTCTCTCTCTCTCTCACCTCTCTCTCTCTCTCTCACCTCTCTCTCTCTCTCTCCCCTCTTGAACAAGGCAGACTCCTGCCCTTTATCTTAATTCTCAAATTCCATCCATCTTAGCCCTGGAGTTGGAGAGGTATGGGAAGATTAAAAGTATTAAAAATGTTTGTAACCCAAAGTGAATTCATATGCAGCCACAAAAACTGGCTTCTGGCAGGTTAAATGGCTTAGGTCTTTTGTTGTTATTGGTGTTGAAAGCCAGGGCAAGGCTGTGTCTGCTGCCCAAGGTCACATGGACCCAGAGTGAGAAAGAGGTGCCACTATGTTGCATAACTAAGCATCTAAGTTTTAAAATACTCCTCTCAGAGAAGCTCTTTGCACCTTGCTTCTTCTACATGACTAATCCTATTGGTTGGCAGCAATAAAGTAAAAACCCATGGCTCTGAGTTTGCCCTAGACCCGTGGTTGGCAAACCGCGGCTCACGAGCCACATGAGGCTCTTTGGCCCCATCAGTGTGGCTCTTCCACAAAATACTTGTAGCATTTAACTCCATCTGGAAGTATGTGAGAAACAAAGACTCTTAGGCCTCTACATGGACATATGGATCAGAATCTGCATTTTAACAGATCCCTAGGTGATGCACATGTACATGAACACTTTTTGAGGCACTGATCTAAATAAACCATTCACCAAAAACAGGATCAAGTAGGCTTTGGAAAGCCACCCTTCCCTCCTGCAATTGCATAGAAAGTTGCAAGCAAAGTAAAAAATTGTTGTGTTTGCTATCCTATCTAGTAAAAGAGTAATATGCAAATTGACCATCACTCCAAAACACAATATGGCCGCCCCCATGTGGTCAAAGATGGCCAAGACAAGATGGCCAGCCAGGGGAGGGCAGCTGTGGGCAATCAGGGAAGCAGGGGAGAGCAGTTGGGAGGGACCAGGCCTGAAAGGGAGGGCAGTTGGGGGACCAGCCCTGCAGGGGAGGGCAGTTGGGGGCAATCAGGCCTTCTGGGGAGGGCAGTTGGGGGCAACTAGGCCAGCAGGGGAGGACAGGGGTGACTAGGCTGGCAGGGGAGGGCAGTTAGGGGCAATCAGGCCAGCAGGGGAGCAGTTAGGCGTCGATCAGGCTGGCAGGGGAGTGGTTAGGGGCAATCAGACAGGCAGGCAGGCGAGCAGTTGGGAGCCAGCAGTCCTGGATTGTGAGAGGGATGTCCGATTGCCCTTTATCCCTCAAGGGGTCCCAGATTGGAGAGGGTGCAGGCTGGGCTGAGGGACACACACACACACCTCCGTGCACGAATTTCATGCACCAGGCCTCTAGTGTAACTATAACATCAAAATGAGTCCCCTAATGCAGCCTTCAAACATGTGGAGCCACCTTCTATTTCTTTACTTCTGCACTTCTTTCTCTGAAATGCTTCCTAGGGTAACAGTTCAGTTTTTGCATGGTTTCTTAGGTCTGTGACTTTGGATGCTTGAATAACTATGGAAATAACAGAAAGAGGTAATACTGAGAGGTTTTAGTATAGGAAAGAAAAATAAATAAGCAAAAGATAAGACAGAAACACAAAAGAGCAAACATAGCATGAACTAGAGAAATAAATATCTGTATATATGATTTATATTGAAAATAGATGTATTTTTAAAATATAAAAATGATGCAAGCTAATAGTTTTTCATATTTTTTGCTAATTAAAAATGGTAAATTCTCAAATAGCACATAAAAGTAGGAAACAGAGAATTAATATGTCCAGAAACATCATAATAAATAGACAAACTTCTTTTGTTCTTTTAGTAGTGAAGCATCCACTTACCCTCTTCAGGTAATAATAATACCACCTGTTTTCCTTTCAGGAGATTCCTCCTCTCTCTCCCTACCCAATCCAAATCTCAGGCTACAAGATGTAGGTATTATCCTGCATTACCTGTGGGCATGATGGATATATGGTGGACCATGTGATGCACAGGCCTAAGCCAATAGCAATCTTACATTCTCTAGAGCACAGAATTGATTTTAATATGGGCACAGATCCCAAGTCAAGTCAACCAGGCCCAATGAACCCAGAGCTTTAAACTGGGTAATCAGAAAAAAGACTTTTGTTTCATGTTAGTGCTGAAATGGGAGGAGATGCAAAAACTGTGGCAGTCATCTTGCCACCATGAGGGGAGATACCGTTCTGAAAATAGAGCCACCACAGAAAAAGCAGAGCAGAAACTGGGAACAGAGAAAAACTGACTGTTCCTGATGACCCTGGTTGAAGCCTGGGGAAGAGAGGTGCCTGAAAGCAAACCAAAACTCTACACTTTTCATCCATCTGAACTAAAAAGTTCCCCTTTTGCTTAAATCAGTGGTTGGCAAACTGCGGTCCCTTGAGTGTGGCTCTTCCACAAAATACCACATGTGGGCTCGCACGTACAGTGCGATTGAAACTTTGTGGCCACACTCAAGGGGCCAAAGAGCCGCAGTTTGCCGACCACTGGCTTAAATCAGTTTGGATTAGTTCCTGTTACTTGTATTAAAGGGAAATATAAGTAATACAGGGTGGCAAAAGTTTGTATATTTCTATGTGTACATCTACATAGGTGGGTCTTATCTTATATAATAAAAGCCTAATATGCTAAGTGTCCAGTCGTCCAGTTGGCCGTTCAACCAATCAAAGCATAATATGCTAATGATATGATAAGGCCGCTCAACCACTCGCTACGACGTGCACTGATTACCAGGGGGCAGACGCTCCGACCGATAGGTTAGCTTGCTGCTGGGGTCCAGCGGATCAGGACTGAGCGAGATGGGCTGGAGCCCTTCTGCGGTCCCTCCTTGGCTGGCCAATCTCCTGCGTTCCTCCCTGGCCCCAATCGTGCACTGGTGAGGTCCCTCTGCCTGGCCTGCACCCTCTTGCAATTCAGGACCCCTCAGGGGATGTCAGAGAGCCGGTTTCGGCCCGATCCTGCAGGCCAGGCAGAGGGACCCCACTGGTGCACGAGTTCGTGCATGAGGCCTCTAGTTACATATAATTTTACACTCAGTTTATTCTTTACCTACTAATTTTTAAACTTCTCAACCAAAAAATATGTCATGAGCATCTTTCTGGGTAATTATATTGAGATCTATATTGGTATTTTATTGGCTATATAATGGTTCTACAATTTTTACCATAATTAGTTGAATCAGATTAATACTGAGGGACATTTATAGATTATTTATATACATTAAGGAGAATTCTCATATATATATATATATATATATATATATATATATATATATATATATTAATTTAACCCACACAATGATCTCCTTGGGATAAATTTTGGAAGTTGTTAGGCCAAAGGTATCTAATTTAAGATATAATACACACTCCCACACTGCCTTCCAGAAATCTATAGAGTTATATTCACACCAGTAGGACTTGGACACTTCAGTGTTCCCTGTAGAGTCACATAAACATCTGCTAGTTTCATGCGTGAAAAATAATATAACTGATTTCTTTTCCATTTCTCTATTAGTGAGAGTGACTAATTTTCCACATGTTTATCAGTCCTTGTATTTTCTCCTTGTTTGAACTGCCTGTTATTTATTTTACCCATATTTCTGTTGGAGTGGTTCAGTTTCATTGATATGCTAGAGTTCTTCATATGTTAAGCATAGTAATTCTTTCTCCTATATTTGCCAGCTTGTACTTTGTGTTTAGATTTACTTTAAGTGTATTTCATGGTACAGAAAGTTTACATTATTATATAACCAAACTTATCAAAATTTAATTATGGGTCCTGAATTAGTTATATTGCTTAGGAAGATTTTTCCATTCTAAGATTATAAAATTATTCACCCATGTTTTCTGGTTTCTTTTTAAATATATTTTGATTGATTTTAGAGAGGAAGGGAGAAGGGGAGAAAGAAACATCAATGATGAGAGAGAATCAGTGATCTGCTGCCTCCTGCAGGCCCCCTACTGGGGATCAAGCCCTCAACTCTGGGTATGTGCCCTTGACCAGAATCAAACCCAGGACCCCCCAGTCCGCAGGCCCACACTCTATCCACTGAGCCAAAACGGCTAGGGCCTGGTTTCTTTCTTCCCTTTTCTTATCTTTTCAAAAATATACATTTAAATCTTTGATCCATTTGGAAGCTATTTTCCTTTAAGGGATTCAGCTTTCTTTTTTCCCAAATGTCTAGCCAGTAACACATGATTTATTGGAAATTCTTTTCTTTTCACCAATTTAAAATGCCATCTTATTTATCATATAATTAACTACCACATATTCCTGGGTCTATTTCTGACTACTTTATTATGTTTCAATTTAGACTGTTTCTGTGCCTCCTATAGACGTTCTGTTTTAAATACAGTAATTTATAAATTTTAATATGTAGTAGGATAAGTATCCTTATCGTATTTCTTTTTAGTCCTTCCAAATTTTCTAGGTTTTTTCATTTATCCACTTTAAAAATTAATTTTAGGATAATTTATAAGTTCTCAAGAAAATATTGCTTCGATATTAAATAAAAATACATGGGTAGTATAGATTATTTTGAAGAAAGTGACTAGATTAATAAGCTTAAAGTATTGAGGTTTTTTAACCTAAAACAGGACATATTTTCATTTACTAAATTATCTTTAATGTCCTTTAGTAGAATTTTTTAATCAGTTGGCTATACTGCCTCTTTAATAAATGTAATAATACTGATGACAAAATATTAATTAGGAGATCACATTTGTACATTTAAAAGAGAATTTCTAATCATTTAATTATTTAAATTTTAGTTTAAAAATTTTCAAATTTAAAACAATTTAATATCTCTTAATCAGTTTATTCATATATATTTTTATTTACTATTTTGAATATAATTTTTCTTACAGTATCTTTTTTGTCAAATTTATATTATTATTATTACAAGAATATCTTCTTACTTATAATTTTTGGGAGCATTAACTTTTTTTTTAAGTCAAGAACAGGTCCTAAATTTAATCAAATACCTTTTAGCATCAATGAGATTTATCTGATTGAAAGAAATCAATGTATTTCCAAGGAAATCAATGTATCCAATATTGAATTGGATACATTCTTGAATTAATCCCACTTGGTTATATAATAGTACTCTTTTCATGTATACCTAAATTCTCTCTGCTAATATATCAATCAGAATTATTCTGAGGAAAGAAAGAGGGAGAGGGAGAGGGAGAGAGAGAAAATGTGTTCTATGTTACTATCACACATATGCTGGTGTCACAAAATAATTTGAAAGGAATTTCTTGTTTTATGTTGCTCTGGAACAAATTTAAATCATATTGGAATAATCTGTTTCTCAGAAAAATAAAAAATAAAAAATTACCAAAGACACCTTCTGTGACAGGAGCTTTTTGGACAAGTTGACAACATTCACAATTTGCAATCTATTTCTTCCTGAAAACACACACACACACGTTTTAAAGGCTTTTAGTATAGCCCTGGCTGATGAGGCTCAGTTGGTTGAATCATCATCCCATACACTGAAAAGTCACAGGTTCGATTCCCAGTAGGGGTGTGTATGGAAGGCAATTGATCAATGTTTCTCTCTCACATCGATGTTTTTCTCTCTCTCTCCACCTTCCTCTTTCTCTAATATCAATAAAAACATATCCTTATAAAGTTTGCAAAGGATTTTCTTATGATGATCTTCTTTATCAGTAGACATTTCCCTTTTTATTTGTTATTTTATTTTTTTAATGTTTTATCCATTTTTAGAGAGAGTGAGAGAGGAAGGTAGGTAGAGGAAGAGAGAGATAGAAACATCAATTAGCTGCCTCCTGCACACCCCCCTCCAGGGGATTGAGTGCACAATCCTGGTATGTGCCCTGACCTGGAATCGAAGAAAGGAGATTGGGACCTCCTGTTGCATGGGAGAATGCTCAACCACACTGGCCAGGGCTTCATTGTTTATGTTATAAATTTGTGTTACTTCTCTCTTTTGTTCTCTCTCATATTTAGTAAATGATTTATTTGTTTGATTATTTTCTCCCACAGAACCAAGTCTTGAATTTATTTATAATTTCTATCATTTGTTTCTTTATGGATACTTGCTTATTTTTAAAAATTTCTTCCTTCTGTTTTTTTCTAAAGTTTATTTTGTATTTGTTTTTCTAGCTAAACAAGTGACACCTTACTCACTTATTTCCATTGTTTCTTCTTTAGTAATAGAAATTATATGATTTAGATTATTTTCTCACTTATATTTTAGACATTCTGTAATTGTGATTATATTATTTCTTTAACCTAGGAATTATTTAATAAAGATGTTTTGTTTTGTTTCAAATTTCCTTATTTGTTTCTAGCATTGAATGTATTTGGGTTAGAGAACATTGTCTATAGTATTTCTACTTTTTAGAACTTAGTTTTATTCTTTCAAAAGGATGATAAATTCTCTGAATATCTATAGGTCCTTGGGAAAAAAAGCTGCATTTCTTTGTGTTTAGGGTTTGATATTTGACATATGAATATCTATTAATTACTATTACACATATTACTATTAAAATATACTATACAGTGGGGCCTTGACTTATGAGTGTCCCGACTAATGAGTTTTTTGAGATACCAGCTGTCTCTCAGCCGATTTTTTGCAGAGTTGATAGAGTAATTTGAGTTAACGAGCTCGGTCTCAGAACGAATTAAACTCGTAAGTCAAGGCCCCACTGTAATTAAATTTTGCCCTTTTTATCCATTAAGAATTGAAAGTGAGGTGTCACCTTCTACCATTATTATATTCTTATAAATAAATCTTTTATCTTCTATAATTTTGTTTTATTACTAATAATTTTATGTATTTTTACTAATAAGAAATAAGGAATAATTATAACTTCTCTGTAGCTTTTAACCTATATCATTAAGTGAGTATGACTTTCAGCTTGAATTGACCTCTGGCTGATTTAGGATAAAGTTTCTTCCATCATTTGATTTATTTACATCATTATGACATTACTTTTATCATTAAGCCAATATGTGAGGACTTTTTGTCATACTGATGTCATCTTCTGCTTTTAATATGCTGTATCTCCTTTCTTTGACATTTGAAAAAATAGACTATTCTAAGTTCAAATAGCAATTGCAGTTATAATTTAAAATAATATGTTTAAACCTGTGGTTCTCAATATATCAATTTTCATTTAAAGTAAAGCTATTTCTACTCACTTTGAGATATTAAGAACTAAATGTTAATTTTAGCAATACTACTCTCAACTCCCTTGTTCCAAACCGCGAAGGGCTGACGTACAAATTGTTTTATTGTTATTTTGTGCCATGCTTGTACCTCTAAGTTGGTGGTCCGAGGAAATATCTATTACGCTCCTAAAAATGGAACCAAGGACATAGCAATCCATAATAATTGTTAAAGATTTTAAAACTTAAATTTTAAAACTGAAATTTCTAGTAGACCACTTTATCTCATCACCTTAAATGTCAACAGAGAGACTTCAAAACTGAACATTGTTAATACAAATGGCTCACTCTTGCTTTGTTCTACAGTGACGGCAGTCACTGTGTTTTAGTTTTCAGTCCCTCTTCTCATTAAAATGCAGAAGAGGAAAATGTAGTCAGTCTGACTCCTGTACAAACCACAGGAAAACAAATCCACTGGAGGGTAATGCTCCAGGCCACTCTGACAGGGGAGACCAACCCTATATTGATTAAGAAATTAGGCAGCTTGATCCCTTTCTGACTTTTTGAATTATAATATTCCTTGTGGGCTATATTAAAAATTAACCCATGGCAGGGGAATAAGGGAGGAGAATGGGAGTGAGTATATCTCCCCACCCACCCAAATTATGGCCAACTGGCAGAAAAGACCAGACATGTCAGCATGTCACCCTGCTCCGGCTCAGAAGGAAAGTAATAGCCTCTATTCCCGTCTAGTCCCCAAGCACCAGAGTGAATTCTGAGAATCACACCATTTTCTCTGCAAGTTTGCCTTTCTGGCTGTGTGTGTGTGTGTGTGTGTGTGTGTGTGTGTGTGTGAATCTACATTCATACATAGATGTCTGCTGGAAATGTACTGTTTCAATCCCTCTGTTCACATGTAATTAACATTCCCACTTTCTTCTCACGCTGAACTTTGGAAGGTAAGCCCTTGCAGTGCCCTATGTCTGCCTTAATTAGGCAAAGAATCGGAATCAGGAGAAACCAGCTCTTCTAAGAGATTTATTAGGGTGGGATGACAAAGAAGTTTGCATAGAGATGGATGATTTAGGAGGACTCCACTTCTTTTCGCTACTTTGGAAACTGAAAGGGTTGTTTCCTTTTCTCTTTTTTCCCTGTTACTATTAAATTTTATTAACCATATATAAAGTATTAGAAATCTTTTGGATCTGATTATGATTTCGGTCCAGAAAATATGTAATCCCCAATGAAGAATATATTAAAAGAACCAACTCCTTTCCAAAACTGCAGTAATCAGATATTAGTTTCTGAATAGCTGTGGCTTGGCTAGGAAGCTTGTCCCTTTACCCCATCTCTTTTTACTTACACTATAAAATGTTGCTAGTAATTTGTTTCCTTTATCAGTCGGGGTCCTTGCAGAAAAACAGCTGGCATATTTAAATGGGATAATTTGAGGATTGTTTAAAAAGAAACCTTTGCAAAGGTGTGAGCAGGACAGAGAGAAACCTCAAGGGATGGCGTGGTTCTTGGGGAAAGTAACGCTTGGGGAACCATTCCCAACCTAGGCCTGAGACGTCAAGGGGTGGATATTGCTACTGGACTAGGGGGAAAAAATGAACTGGGCGAAAAAGGCCCCTGATAAGAACTGGGATCTTCAGTTAAGTAACGTGGCCAGCCCAAATCAACCTGCAAGGAGGGCCCTAATCTCGCTCTCCTCTTCCATATCATCTCCTGCTGCACTCCCATTGGTCAACCAGACCTGACAGGGTAAAGGAGCCCATGATGCTGAGTGTAAGTCAGAGTCTTGGTGTATGGTCATGGCAGAAAGGGTGAAGGGGTGACTGGAAGAGATCTAGCACATTTCTATTAAAATCAGCCAATGTCTATTGAACAACTCCATTTGAAGAATTCCGCAATTGCAATATTTCATCATCTACATGAATTGAAATCCAAGGAGCATTTTCCTATGAAAATTGAGTCTCAAGATTGTAGGAAACTGTTATGATACAAGGAAAGTAACTTGGCATTTCATGTCCTAAGATGTGTATTCCGATACTGAGTTCATCAGGTGCTAGCCGTGTAATTTTGAAGGAGTCACTTCTGACCCCTACTACTGCCTGTTATCGAGCAGAATGGTGATGATAGACATGTCTTTTCCATTTTAGGCACAGAATTGCTGCTGGTATAAACTTATCTAGTGTATATGAAACTAATCTATGAACTAGAATAAACTTTAATTATAATTCATTTGGGAAAACTTTCTCTGAAGCCATGACATTTTCAACCTCTTTACAAATCGAATTTTCTTCCTTTGGAAAGGAGGTACTATTGTCAGTCATTTAGTTGTTTAACAGTTTAGACGTTTGCATCTTATGGAAGTAAATGAGTGCTCAGAGTGTATACAAAGACTTTCACTAGGGAATTTCCAATTTCCTTCATCACATCCAGGAAATCTTATAAAAAATGTCATATATAGAGAGATTGCTTTATTCATTAATTACATACAGTTGCTCCAGAGAGGGTCTGGCTTGCCAAGAGTACTGCTGATTTGGCTCTAGCTAGGGAAGTAAAGATATGATGCAACAGGCATTGCATTGAGGCTGCAATTTTCAACCTTTTTCATTTCATGTCACACATAAGCTAATTACTGAAATTCTGTGGCACACCAAAAAGCATACTATATTTTTTGCCCAATCTGACAAAAAAAATAGGGATAATCTTGATTCATTCACCCCAGACAGTTATTGTTGTGTTGGCTATTGTCATTATTTTTATTTGACAATCCAAGGGAAAAATGGTTAGTGCTCCTGACTAAAAATTCTTGCAGCATACCAGTTAAAAATTGCTGCATTAAGGTATTATTGTTCTCCCAGCTCTCTCTCTCTCTCTCTCTCACTCTGAGTGCAATCCAGAGGTATTTTGTCATGTATGCGCTGGGATTAGTCCAGCAACATGACTGTATCCTAATTTGGGAGACTTTAATAAACCTTTATTAGTAGACAATACAAGTAGACAAAAAATATATACGAAGTAGACCAAAAAAAAAAAAAAATGCAACAAAACAAAACAAATAAAAATTCCTAAAAAAGAGAGAGAGAGAGAAAAATCAACACAGGAAAACTTATTCATTTCAAATTTAAAAATACATTAAATGATAACAATAAAAATTTAACTTTAAAAGTATTTAATAAATAAAAATTAAATATAAATAAATCAAATAGTCAAGATAAACTAGAGAAATAACAAAAAATGCACCCAAAGAAAGTAGAAGACGATTCGATTCAAAAGATAAAAATAGAAATTAATTAATTATAAATAAGCACACAATAGAATATATATGTAAAGGCAAATGATGTCTCTTTGAAAATGCCAATAAAATCTAATTTGTAAACCTTTGCTAACCTGGTCAAGAATAAAAGCATTAAAATGATAAAGACATCAAAACTATAAATACAGGAAATTTTTTAAAATAAGAGAACATTTTTATGCAAAGTAATTTTAAAAATATAATTGACTTTCCTGGAAATATAAATTAATAAGAGTGCATCAAGAAATTAAAAACAAAATAAACCAGCAGCATAGACTAATTGAAAAATATAGTCAAAAGCCAGGACCAGAACATTTTATGGATGTTACAAAATTGGATTAGAATATTTTTAGAAAGAGAACATAATAGGCCTTTTTACTATAAAGCTACATGCAAAACCGTAATTAAAATATTATTTTTATTAAGGTACTAGAGGCCCAGTGCACGAAATTCATACACTCGGGGGGGTGGGGTTCCCTCAGCCGGACCTATGCCCTCTCACAGTCTGGGAGCCCTCAGGGGATGTCTGACTGACGGCTTAAGCCAGCAGTCCGACATGTGCTCGCCAGCCATGAGCCTGGCTTCTGGCTGAGCGGTGTTTCCCCTGTGGGAGCTCACTGACCACCAGGGGGCAGCTCCTGTGTTGAGCGTCTCCCCCTGGTGGTCAGTGTGCATCATAGTGACAGGTCATTCTAATGGTTGGTCAATTTGCATATTAGCCTTTTATTAAATAGGATAATTGACCTACAACATATATTAGTTTCAGGTATACAGCATAATGATTCAATATTTGCATATACTGTGAAACAATCACCACAGGACCTCTAGTTAACATCCATCACACACAGTTAGAGAAAACATTAGCACTTTTAATAAAGAACTTCATTAAAAGAATAATATACATCATGATCAAAAAGGGCTTAATATGGCATTGCTAAATATTGGGAAAATAATAGACAAATAGGTCCATGGAACAGTATAGAGTATAAAAAATCCATAAACTGTGAGAAATAAATTTCTTATTTATGTTGCTTACAAGCCACCCAGTCTATAATAGTATTTGGCTTTAGCCTAAATGGACTAAGGTAGAAATTGGTACCATATCAGGTGCTGCTGTAACAAATACCTAAAAATGTGGAAGTAGCTCTGGAACTGGGTAATGAATGAAGGCTGGAAGTGTTTTGAGGTGCACGTTAGAAGAGGCCTACATTGCTAACCACAGACCTTTAAGGGAGATTCTGGTGAAGAGTTCAGGAGGAAAGTAGGAGAACGCCCCAGTCTTCCCAGAGCACACATACCTAAGTCACCCTGAAGAGAATGCTGGTAGCAATAGGGACTATAAAGGCCATTCTCATGAGGTTTCAGACAGAGAGGAGAAACATATTATTGAATGAAGACTAAAGAAAAAGCCATCTTCCTTATAAAGTGTCAAAGAACTTGACTGAATTACATTTCAGGCCTAGTATTTTGAGGAAGGTAGAACTTGTGAGCAGTAAAATCGAATATTTAGCTGAAAGAATTTCTAAGCAAGTGTTGAAAGTTGTGGCTGGGCCCTTTCTCCCTGCTTATGATTAAATGTGGAGAGAAATAACGTAAAGATGAACTAGTTAAGCAAAAAAGGAAACAGATCTTTAAAATTTAAAAAATGTTCAGCCTGTTTATATTGCAAAAAAAAAGGAGAAAATGTCTAGGAGGGTATGGCCACACATCCTTTTGGTAAAGAGAGGAGTGTGTGTGTGTGTGTGTGTGTACCATGGATTTAATCATCCACTTCAGCAGGAAAACTGCCAGTTTGAACTGAAGGAGGAAGAATGGGAAGGAAGAAGAAAGACTGCTGGATTTCTAGGATTTTACAAGACATCAAGCTAGAGACTGTGTGTTGTTCCTCAAGACAAGGGAGGAATAACCTTGAAGTGATGAGGGCTGCCTCCTTGGTTTCAAAAGGGAAGACCATCCCCTCACTTGCAACCGGCCAAAGTCATGGGGGTGGGGCTTCCCAGAGCCTTGAGGTCCCACCCTGATCTGGCAAAGCCCTGGGGCAAGATGGCCACAGGGTGGGTGCTCCCCTGCAGTGTGTCTGGAAAGTGGGCCCTCTGTCCCATCAGACCTGCAGGGCAGAGCCTCACACCAAGGAGAAGTGTACCTGAGCTTCAAGATCTCATGCAATTTGCCTTGTAATTTGGACTTATTTGAGACCTGTTACCTTTTTCTTTCTTTCCTATTTCTCCCTTTTGGAATGGAAGTGTCTCTTCAGTTTGGCCTTCTTGAAGTTCCTGTCAGGCAACAAATATTCTGCCTCGGGATATCTGCCATCGCTGGACTGCCTCAAAATCTCCTCCAGCTCTAGGGATAGACTCCATACTCTTTAAATTATATTCTCAAATATCTCACAAGACACTTCTCTGAGTATTCTGTCTAAATAGAACTCCCAACACTCTCATCACTCTTACTCTCCGATCCTGCTATAGTTTCTTCAGAGAAAAATATTCCCCCTCTCAGCCCTTCAATGAAAGCCCCATAGTTCAGGGATTGGGTGTTTTCCATTCACTGTTGTATTCCCAGTGTCTGGGACATGGTAGGCACTTAATGGGCACTTGTTTTCTATTAGTTTAAGATCAGCACCATTTACATTCTACAGAGACTTATGTGGTCACTGTGAGTCTCAAATATTTGTTATCCCTTCCTGTTGGGAGATTATGTCCCCTTCCCCATGGACTTCATGCAGAGCTGTGTGATTCTCCCTGTCCAGGAGCTTTAAGAGCCTGCTCATGGTGCCCGTGTCTTCTCTGCCACAACACCCAGCACTGTTCTAGACAGAGGCCGTTCTGTCTGCCTGAGCCCCAGAGAAAATGCTGTGGAGCAAAGCCAAGGTTCATCATATGGATCTGTATCATGTGTAGTAAATAAACATTGCTGTATGAAGCCACTGAGATTTGGGGACTGTTCGTTTCCATGGTATAACCTAATTTATCCTGACTGATACAGATATCCAGGTAACCGTGGACAAAGCGAGGGCCCGAGGGTAGCTAAAACAAATTTGACAAATTACATGAATTTGCCTGAGCTAGCTCTTCCCAAACAATCTAGTGCTTTGCCATCAAAACAGTCTCTTGGAAAAAAATAAAAGCAACAAAAAAGCACTAGGACATTTATTTTGGCTTGATCAGAAGTCATTATTTGATTTCTTCAGGTTTTCATGGAAAAGTATTATAGAAAAAAGTAGCTAAAGTAGCTTATGGATTTAAAAACTGTTTCCCAACATGGCATTTCTTAAAATTGAGTAAGAGACTTACAAATAACACTGATTCCAAAACTTTACCTCAGACTAACTGACTAAGAATCCCGAGACTGGTGTCTTCAAATCTGTATCATTTTTAAAGTTCCCCAGCTTATTATGATACAACTAGTCCAAAAGGCAGTACTGGATGTAAATGTCTCCCGAGTTCTAAGTCGGGAGACATAAGGGGGATACACAGGCCAGCAAGAGCCTCAGTTCACCCCACTTAAAAACACATTCAAAGGTATAGCTTCTATGATTCCTCATTGAGTCACAACACTTCAATTAACAATGGGAATCAACTTTCTAAAGCAGAAAATATTTGCTTCACTTTCAATTGTTATTAAATGGAAATGTCTGACTGTTTGTAAAATTCTCAAGGCAGTATCACTTAGGTCTACTCTTGCAGAAATAGGTAGGACTAAGGATGCCAATAAAAACCCACAACAATTGTTTTCTGTGTAGGCATTGTGAGACTGACTTGAATCCAGCAGGAGAATTTCCTTTATTAATACAATATGAGTTAGTTGCTTATGTTATTTTATAAACTGTAATTCAGATGAAGTAGCAGCAGTTACCAAGACTGGAAGAGGAGACCAGAATTCTACTGTTAGGTGCCAGGAACTGCCAGTGTTGGACGTGAAGGAAGAAATTGAACACCGTGTGGATATTTCCAAACACAGGCAATAGAATGAAGGCTTGCTTCTTACACAAAAAGGCCTTTTACGCCCACCTGTACCTCGCCCCAGGATTCCCTCCCTCACAGGATTAGAAATGAGAGTACAGCCTTCTGAACTTCTATTTGACTTTGATGGCAGTGTTAAAGCCCTCATAAAATTAAAATGTTGAAGGGAGGAAGTGGGGAACAGGAAGAGATTAACCAAATAATTATATGCATATATGCATAACCCATGGATACAGACAATAGTGTGGTAAGCTTTGGGGGCGGGGGGGGGGGGGGGGGACGTGCAGTATGGTGGGGGCGGGGAGGACATATGTAACACTCTGAACAATAAAGATAAAATTTTTAAAAATTAAAATGTCGAAGGAGAGGGTGTTTGTGTTACCAATAGAGTTAGAGAAAACACACTCATCTGACACGTGTTCTGAAAGAAAACCAGAAATCTTATGACAATGTATGTTTGTGCTTTTAAGAGCAAGGGACAAGCATATTGAACAATCTCTGTCCAAAATGAGCTGTGCTGTGTAGTGAGGGTCACCAAGCCAGAAGCAATAGCTGGGAGCGGTGTGGCTTGCTGGATAGCAAGGATCAGTTCTGCGTGCTTTGGCAGAAAGCTTCAGCCTCGTCCAGATACACATGCAGCATTCATGGAGACATAGCGATAAACATCTACCATTGCTGACAGATGAAGAGAACTGGTCTACCACATCTTGGCTTCTTGGCCTTCAGATTCAGTAATGCAAACACAAATGAGATTTTTCTTTCCCATGAAGTAACCAATTACTAGGTAAGTTATTTCAAGTCCTAGCATTACTACAAAGAAAAATAAATTCCTTTCTGGCACCACCTTAAAAGAAGAATTTCAATTGGATTAGATTCCTTCAATCTAGATGAACATAATAATACCTTCTTTTAAAAACTATCCCTCAGCTAACTCCCCTCCCTATCCCATGCTTTCTTCACTCCCCCTTAAAGATAGCTTTATTTCTTGGATTTTATAACCAAACTTTGCCAATATGAGGCCAAGTACAGATTTCAGTAAATTATCTGCACAATTTGGAATAATTCACAAGTTAAAACACAAATGTTTGAATGATCCAGAAAACTGAGGCGATAACTGTACACACATGCATGCGGAGAGAAACAGACACACAGAAAGCCTAGTCCCCACAGGTCTACAATACCAGCTGATCCTGCTGATTAGCAATTTTTTTTTTTTTTCTCAAATCAACCTGTGAATTGAATGAAGCTGAGATTTGTCTAGAAAAATCTGTTTTTGCTTTTCTAAGATTTTAATTTGGAGTGTTTATAACTAATCACTGTTTTATATGTGTTCTCCTCTTCCTCATTATTTCAACTGATTTATTTTAATGCTTAACAGATTAAATGTTTATAATCACAGGCTGTAGTCATCTAAATGTAGTTATAAAACTTCTCTGGGAAAGATGAGAAAATTCTTTCAGGTCTTACGTGTACTTTACTGATTTGAGAAGTGAAATATGCCTCTTCTTTTCTCACACTCTCCAGTTTCTAATTCCTACATGATGGCCAACAAGTTTCAACTTCTCCTCAAAGACTATCAATGGAGCAATGTCTTCTTTGGGTAAAATTGAGAAGAACATATATATTTGAGTTCTTATTTCTTACTTACCTACAAGATCTAAGACAAAAAAAAAACCCTTCAATTATTTAAAAAGTTTTATAGTTTGTATCATTTTTTATTTGATAATATATGCATTTTTGAAATTTGAGAGAGAAAAATTCCTATTACATTCTTTATCTTGTTTCATAGTATTTATTTCATTTATAATGTTTATAATAGTATTTTCTTGCAATTATTTTTAATATTTTATTTTCCATGAACCAAAAGTTTCATGAAGGCAGAAATGTACCTGTAGTATTCACCCCTGTGAAATATATTTTTAAATTAATGCATAAATTGATTTGAATAAATGAATGGGTCAGAATGACTAGGCTAACCCATACAGTGGGAACAGAGTCCTTTTGTGTTCTCACTAAACACAAATTGTCCCAGCCATCTACAGGACCTTAATCCTTAGTGCATAGATCAAACATCTGATAACATTTAGAAAGTAATCTGAAAGTTGAATGTGTGTGTGGGTTGTTTTTTTTTTTTTTTTTACCAACTTTTAAAAAGGTCCCAAAAATAATGCTTTGAAAAGAATAGTGATCGAGTGCAGCCACTGTTACACACATAGGATCCGTTTCTGAGAGAGAAAGTAGTGGGTCATGCTGAGCTAGGAGTGGGATGCTAGTTTGATATAGCATCACAGTGGTCCACACATTAAGAATCCTTGTCAGAGGTTTTGTACATTAGTGTATCTTGGGATCGTTTTAAATTTGGAACTGTGTGTCAAGAACTGGGAAGGGTCTAAGATTTCAACTTACATACAAATTAGCTTGCCACAGTTTCAGGGAGGCTGGCAGAAGATACAAGACTCTTGGATCAGAGTCAAAGAACAGTTTATTACACACAGTTTATTACATAACATTACTATGCTTCTCACTGAGCTCAGTTCCCACAGGCACTGCAAGGAGAGCCGTAGTAAATCTGTACATGCAGTGGGCTAGGCACCCAAGTTCAGGGATTCTGAATCTTTTCTAAGGCACATGAGCATGGCTGCACTTTGCTCTAGAGCAGCGGTTCTCAACCTGTGGGTCGCGACCCCTTTGGCGATCAAACGACCCTTTCACAGGGGTTGCCTAAGACCATCCTGCATATCAGATATTTACATGACGATTCATAACAGTAGCAACATTACAGTTATGAAGTAGCAACGAAAATAATTTTATGGTTGGGTCACAACATGAGGAACTGTATTTAAAGGGCCAGAAGGTTGAGAACCACTGCTCTAGAGGGAGACACTATATATTCCATGGCTGTTCACTATATAAACATCCTTAGAAATATGGCTGAGAAGAAAGGACAGTTCGTATCTCTTTTGCAAGATGTGCAGAAACATGAGAGA
The DNA here is from genome assembly GCF_028538775.1 of Myotis yumanensis. Classification (NCBI taxonomy): domain Eukaryota; kingdom Metazoa; phylum Chordata; class Mammalia; order Chiroptera; family Vespertilionidae; genus Myotis; species Myotis yumanensis. Next base: position 72,564,411 of record NW_027223755.1, on the reverse strand, counting down.
CTCTTGGAGAATTGTTTCCCAGCACCATGTTTCTGGAAGGCTTTTCCTGGGGCCTTAATTAAGTTAGTAGATATACAAAGGTGTACACAAAGATAACCTCCAGTACTCCGCATGGCTCACACGCATGCTAACCTCAGGAGAATGAACTAAGATGAGTGAAGAGTTAGAAAGCCAAGTGTCCAGCTAAGAAGAGAGGCAGGAGATGAACATGACTTTCATCAACTGGTTTGGGTGAATCTGATGGGAGTTACAGATGGATGCAGAAAAGCACCAAGTATGCTATTCTTCTCTCCTATTAGAATATATTATCATTTGGGGCAAGTTAAATCACTTCTCTTTACTTTACTCCTAATTTGCGCTTCGGAAAGCCAAAATAACCCTTTCAAAATCTACTTTACCTCTGCTTAACCAGCAGCTGCTTTATTTATCCTCAAAGACCAGAGAAGATACAAGAGCAAGAGTTCAGATATGTCAGAGGCTGCAACAATGAACGGAACAAAGAAAAGAAAAGCCACTTGTCACCTGTCATGCATGGACCCAGCACTGCTGACCTGGAGATCCTACGAATTTGGCTTTCTCCTGCTCTTGATGATGTACTCAATCTAAAATCGGGCAAGATTTTGAAGTTTTGGAGTGTAAGGGAGCCTCAGTCCAGCAGGGCAATTATGCCTGCTTTTTTTTTTTTTTTTTAAACTGATGCTTGCCTTTGTTCTTTAGAGGGAGAGCCCTTCCCATACCACAGGCCCTCGGGGCACACAGACAGTGAGTGTAAAGGATTTTTTCAAGGATAATAAAAAGCTCTTGAGGATTTATAACTGTTTCATCTGTCAGGAACTATTTATGCTGACTTGGCACTTAGAGTGAATTATTCTTATTAAGCAAAAGTTGAGAAAATTGCTTAAGTCTCACCAGAAGGTACCTGCAGTCTATCAGAAGCGAAGACATTCTATAAGCTATAAACTTAAGAGGAACGAAATTACGCGTCTGTATGGATGTCTGCAGTGAGATAAATGAGTCCAGAGAGAATGTCTCCTAGCTTCGCTCCTCAAGCTGCTGTGCTGGGTGATCTTTCCATTCCCTCCCCTGAGGGAATGTAGGGAAGGCATTAGCAAGGACTGCTTCCCAAGGACACGTTCCCCTTTCATTTCTCCAGTGACATCTCCCCCATATGACATCCACTGTCATAGAGCAAGTGCAAATCTATTCAAGGACTTTTATAGAGTGCAAGTTATTGAGTAGAGTACTCTACATGAATTATCTTATTACTTTCTAGCAACAATCCCATGAGCTACTGTACAGGTGGGGAACTGAGAGATAGAGGGATTAAGGAACCCAGCCAACGTTGAATGCTTGTGGTGATAGATCTGTGATGTAAATTCAGGCAGCCTAACTCCAGGACAGGCTCTTCGAATCACTCTGTATAATGCCACAGATGCCTCTCCTCCCAGAAGGCATAGGATTGATCGCCTGATTCAGCTGGTGACTCCTGAAACTTACAAAGGAATCTTTCTTACTGGTAGTAGCCACTCAGGCCAGATTCAGCTCACCTAAGTTGCCTAATAACAAGTTTCAGTTCTTTTCCAAACCCTTTGTCTCTTTTACCTTTTCCCTCTTCGTTCTGAATTCAGAAAGTCTTACGAGTAACAGTTTTCATAAATTTGCCAAACACACTCCATGTAGTGCTTAGCACAATGTATAGGGGCTCAAGAAATGTTTGTTGAATGAACTCAGAAGGCAGATAATTCCCATCTGAATGGGCTCATTAGCATCAAAACCATTCATTGCTTATAGCCTCCCTTAAGATATCCATCTTTACTCCTTCCTTTGAATATTTAAATTCCCACATTTACATCTTACAACATCTCTTCCACCAGTCTGGGACACAGGCATAGCATGCCAAGCTCACTGCAGCTAATAGCCCTCTTATAAAAACATTTTAGAAGGAGAACCCTTTTTTCCAGAGTTCTTATTTAAATATTTAATCAGTACTTCTAGAACTGCTCCAATCAAAATAAGTTTTCCAAGACTCTATTGAAAACATGCATGTTGTTTCTGTCAAATGAGCATGATTCTAATAGCAATCAGCATCTAAGACATGATGTCCTGATATTCCCAATGTCTCTAGAGCCATCTTTAAAACTATAGAGAAGAAATAAAAAGAAAGTTGGGAAGAGAGAAAATGTCTAATTAATAGTGTAGAGAAAAGATCCTCAATGATACATAAGTTGTGTCTGAAAAATTACCACAATCAATCAACAATATTCACTGATCATTGTTTTCCAGAGTGTCTCATGTCTACTTAGCTACTCTTGTTGTAATGTACCCCGCAAATCACAGAAGGACGCTTCAAGAAGTCGAATTAAAGAGTCACATTTATTGCAATCCGGGACTATGAGGGGCCGTTCCCCAAATCTCATAGTAACAAGATGGTCGCAGCTCCAAGGTTATATAGGCAAAAAAATCACAAAGGTATTGATTACATCCCAGGGTTTGGAATGAGGAACCTGGTTCGCAAAAAAGTAGTTTACAGAAGCAGAAACAGCATGTTATTTAAATTACAGTTTGGAGTCTAGAGCCCTTGGGTAACCTGGGTTAAACTTAGTTTAGGCATGTTATCTAAATTACAGTTTTGGGTCTAGAGCCCTCTGACCTTGGGATAACTGTGCTGTCCTGGTCTTGGGACCACTGAGTCAACTGGAACGCATTATCTGTGTCCACTAAGACAATTTAGGATAATTGTGCTGTCCTGTTTCCCAGGTATAGAAGAATGTGATTTCTAAAACCAGAAAGATAACAATCAATGGGATAGTCATTCAATCGAATGGGATGATGTATACAATTCAGAAAATCAAAATAACTTTTCTATTGTTAAGCCAAACAGCAGGGTTAGAGTTAAACTACAGTTTCTACCTGAGATGGTTGCTACCATACTTCACTCTCAGCTATCTGCCCTGGCTCCTCTTTTTCTCTGGATAGAATACTCCTATCAGCTGGTTTTTAATTCTGTGGCAAATCCTACCACTAAGACCTGACCGGTAAGAACGATGCAGCCATGATCAGTTTTCCATAGAAGGATACGCCTTCCTTTCAGTTGCTCAGACCCTCACAATCCCAATTCTATATTGTGAAAGATCACTAATGCTGAGACTTTCTTCAAGAAATCTAGAGTTCACTGTCAACTCTGGCTACTCCTCAAACTCACCTCTGGTCAAATGATCTTATTTTCGGTGGAGCCAAGAAAGAAAGTTCACTCCCTTCTATTCATTAGACTTGTAGCTCAGAGTCCTAAGTGGACTTCAAAATAATAGACACATTTCAGGCAAATATAACGGGGTCTGGACAATAGAACTGCACTGAAGGGCTCCATTGATGTTCAGCACAATTCTTGCAAGAGATTTTTGCCTCCATCCACCTACTCACCATTCCCTTCCCTCCATTTCATTACTAGGCTAAATCCTTCCCTGGCTCCAATCCCCCTCCTTAGAAGTCATTAGTGACTCTTTTTTTCTTACTCCAACAAGTTTAAGTTCTAAGTTCCTCCTGGCTTGTGTGACCCTCCATAAATTCATCTCATCCTCACTACCTGTTGGAGAGCAGATTTTGAGATGGAGATGGGAAGCATTGGGCTTACTTTGGGAATTGATGCCTGTGGGCAAAGACAGACGTTAGGCTGCAATACAGTAGGCTGTGATACAGTCACAACAAAGGCCTCTGACAATCTCATGGGGAGCTTGGAGCTGGGACAGCCTTGTAGAACTATCTTTTCTTTTTCAATCCTCACCTGAGAAGGACATGCTTAGAGAGAGGAGAGAGGAAGGGAGAGAGAGAGAAACATCAATGCGAAAGAGAAACATCGATTAGTTTGCCTTCCACACGAACTCCAACTGGACACTGGCGATCAAACCCAAAACCCAGGCATATGTCCTGACCAACAACCCTTCAGTGCACAAGACAACGCTCAACCAATTGAGCCACTCCGGCAGGGTAAGAACTGTCTTTCCATTAAAGCAAGAAGCCCAATCTTTACACCTTAACGCCAATCAATCTCTGAATATGGGTTGCCCTGGAAAGAGAATGAGACCTTGGCCCAGATGGCTCTCTTCAGCTGAGGTATATTAGGATTATATACCCCTTGAGGTCAAAGAATATATATATTGATTTTTAGAGAGAGGAAGGGAGAGGGATGCAGAGATAGAAACATTGATGACATGCCCCTTATTGGGGATCTAGCCCACAATCCAGGCATGTGCCTTGACTGGGAATCAAACTGGTGACCTCTTGGTTTCTGGATCAACACTCAATCACTGAACCACACTGGCTGGGCAAAGACCATGTTTTTATTTCTTGTGCATTTACATACACAATGTATGAAGAATGCTGTAAAAATGTACAGGACCCTCATACACACACACACACACACACACACATACACACACACAAATGTATTTAGCACTTACTATGTGCCAAGCACTATTTTAGGTAGTGGGGTTTCAATGGTTAAATATGATAGATAAAAGCTCTGTTTTCATAAAGATTACATTCTGCTTATTAAGAACTAGAAGTTAGTCAGCTACTTATTTTATCTTAACATTTTATTAGTCATTATCTAGAATTCATAATAGTTATAAAGAAACCCTAATAGTCAAATCTTATATCTTCCTTACACAGTGAAGCTATGCTGTGGTAATAAATTAACCTTGAAATCTCAGTGACATAACACAACAATTTATTTGTCACCCTCATCATACCCTGATGTGGATTGGGTGGCTCTCCTCCATTTGGCGCTGTACCATCTGGAACACATGGCCGCCAAATTCCCTTCATCATGGAAAGGGAGATCTCAAAAGCACACTGGCTCTTAACTGCCTCAATCCTGCTGCTCCAATTCATTGGCTATAATTAGGCACATGGCCTTAATCCGACTGCAGATTCTGAGAAATGTAACAGAACAAATAAATAAGCATTGAGCACTAATTGTCTCTGCCACAATAGCCAATGTCTATTGATTATGTCTATGTGACTATATCATTCTAAGTGTTTAAAGGTTCTGCACCTAATCCCACCAGGTTAGGGTGAGGGTTCCACACAAACATTTCTCAGACACCAGCTGAGTGTCCTACAACTGAAGTCAACTCTGACACTGTACCTGAAGATAGTGTCACATCCCACAGGTTAAGGGGTCAGTCCTACAAGACTGACCCTCGCCACCGCCCCCCCCCCCACCCCCCCCCCCCCCCCCCCCGCCCATAACAATCCAAAGTCCAGGTTATCACCTGTGCTTCTGATTGACCAGTTATAGATTGGAGATTCCAACAACCCTCTCTTTAGGTTAGATCCGGGGTCGGCAAACTGCGGCTCGAGAGCCACATGCGGCTCTTTGGCCTCTTGAGTGTGGCTCTTCCTAAGCCTTAGGAGTACCTAATTAAGTTAATAACAATGTCCCTACCTATATAGTTTAAGTTTAAAAAATTTGGCTCTCAAAAGAAATTTCAATTGTTGTACTGTTGATATTTGGCTCTGTTGACTAATGAGTTTGCTGACCACTGGGTTAGATTAATTTGCTACAGCATTTCAAAGAACTCAAAGGAACATTTTACTTACCTGACAAATGGCTTATTTTAAAAGGATGTAACTCAGGAACAGCCAGATGGAAGTGCTGCATAGGGCAGGGTATGGGAAAGACATGGAACTCCCAGGCTCCTGGTCCCAGGCACGCCATTCCCCCAGCTTCTCCACCTGTTCACCAACCCGGAAGTGCCAATATCGTCCTTTTGGGTTTTTATAGTGGCTTCATTTCATAGGCATGAATCATTAAATCATTGGCCATTGGCAACAGATTTGACTTACTCCCCTCCCTAGAGGTCAGGAAGTAGGACTAAAAGTTTCAGCCTTCTAGTCACATGCTTGGTTCTCTTTGCAACCGGCCCCCAGCCCCCATCCTTAGGTTTAGTCAAAAAGTGCCTCATTAACATAACAAACGACACCTTTGTTGGCTCTCCTCAGTTAAGAAATTCCAAGGTGTTTTAGCAGTCCTGTGCTAGAAATAGGGACTAACACCAAATATATATATTTCTTATTATAAGTCACAATATCACAGTGCTTAACATTGATTACTGACAACCCTATGAGGCAAATCCCAATATTAACTCCATTTTACAGATAAAGAAACCGAGGCACAGAAAGGATGAATAATTTACTTGAAATCCCTTGGCTAATAATTAGTGGAGGTAAGATTTGGATTCAAGCTGCAAAATCCAAAGTCCATGTTATTTCCACCAAGTATACTTTAAAAATTGAATAAAGACCCTAAAAGAAAGGTCTGTCTTCTTTCAAGACAGATCTTTGAGAAACACCCATTAGAATAATGTCTTCTTTTCCAGGTGTGACCTAAAAATACTAATCCAACCTAGTGTAGAAGTATCCCTTTTCCAAACCCTTCCTGTAACACTCAGTTCTTTCCAGGTTCTGCATGAAAACACTCGGGATTTAAAAGTTTTTGCTTTTTATAACAGTCATTAGTAGTTCAAGCATTGCAATGAGCTCCCTTTGAACAAATAAGCCATACCAAACAGTCTGCCAAGAGCCTGACTATTAAGCTGAAAACTATTGATGATTAAAATTTTATTGTCCTTCCCCAGCTAAAAAATTCTATGGTAACATGCACAGAGGCTATTAAAACATACATGTTCTTTATGAATAGGAGTCCTCAGTGACTCGGGAAAGTAAAGTCCTTCTCAGGGGCTCGGATTTTATGGAGAAGCTTTCATTCCTCCTAGTGTTCCCTGACTTCTCCTATTCTTGTTTCCATGACAACAAGGAGACCGTAGATAATTGAAATTAGGTTTGTCTTCATGATGGTTTAGGAAGCTCGGTAACTTTAAATGCCTGCACATGGAGGGGAGAGAAGGGCCTCTATTGCCACCTGCTGGGCTCCACAGTTTTCCTCAGCCTCTCCAGTTCATCTCTGATTCCACATCTCTTGGCTTTTGGCTTCTTGAGCAGACTATACGCCCTCTGACATTTGTCAATCTTTCTGTTTCAGTTTAGATGGGACATTGTTATGAAAGAGAAATAAAAACTTAGCCCTCAGCATCAACTACTCTTTAAACTCATGCTAATTTGTAAACAAGGATCATAAGTAACCACTTCTCCACAGCACTCAATTGCTTCCAAGTGTTTTTCATTAAATCTAAGTGAAAACACTTCCCAGGATGCAATTTTAAGGGAATATTATTAATCACATGCCTTGATTAGCCTTGGACAGTGCAATAAGTGAACTGGCTGAATAGAAATGATTTTCTTCTTTCTGCATGCCCTCGTTTTACAACATGAGTATTGCTGAAGGTGTGGGTTTCCTGAAAAGTAGAGAGAACTATGAAGGGTGCTTTCCAACTGGATATTGATTTGCAATGATGGTTGTCATTTAATTCCATATGGCTTTGCCTTTTAACTATCGGATTACAGAGGAACTATTGATGTAGACATCTTCAGGGTCTAAGGCAAAACTTTGCAAATATTTTCTAGAGCACTTAAGATAATAAACAATTCAATTTAACAATGTAGATTTAAGAAATGAACAAGGGCTCCTAGTAGTTCAAAAATTTGTGTGAAGTTTTTACTGTCCTCAAACTCTTAATTCGTATGTGTTCACTGCCCCTCAGAGTTATCTGAAATCACATCACCGGGGAAAGAGAGATGCCAACAGTTCCACAAATAAGTAGAAGACACGCAAACAGACTGTTATTGGCAAAACAAATTAGCATGATGGGTGAGTGGAATTTGGGATTAAAGATTTATGGTTTTAAACAAAAAATGCATACTGTGCTCCTGAATGGAACCCATATTGTAAAAATATTGATTTTTCCTATAAGAGTTTATCAATTTGATTCAATGCAAATCAATATCTTAACAGAATTATGTTATTTGACACACTTCATTCTAGAATTCATCTAGAAGAAGAAATAAGAACAACCAAAAAATGTTTGAAAAAGAAGCAGGGCTTTGCTGTACAATACCAAAATATACTCTAAAGATATAGCATGTAAATAGTGTGATACTGTTGCAAAGATAGGAAAATAGATCAATAGAATGGCATGGAACATTAAAAATGGCACCATTTTTATATAGGATAAACTAATTAATTAACAGTGCTGGAGAACTTTGTTGAACAAAAATGTTAGATTTCTACCATGCACCAGATAATAATAAAATCTCAGATGAATTAAAGCCTACATATAAAAAATAAAAATTATTAGAGGGAATTTAAGGGACTGACCGTATAGTCTTGGTGAGGAAGAAAGCTTTCAGCTGGACATCACACTCAGAAAGCACACAGAAAAAGTCTAACATATTTTACCACATTCAGGTGTATGGCTCCTGATAAGACATTGCTCTTTCAGATACAGCATTGCCTACAGTGGGACTTAAGAGAGGCCCTCGAAGCTCCCTTTAATCCCGCACCACACTTTATCATGCAGTGTAGAAAGGAAAGGACTGAGCGCCAAGTACCCTTAAACCTAAGTGAGGCCCCACATTTCAGCCAGAGCCACCTTTCCTGACCCACAGATCAGTAAATGCTCCTAGAGCACTGCCTCTCTCCAGAGCTCCCCCCACTTAATTAGAACAGTGAGCCAGCATTCCCTAGAAGACCATCAGTACTAATCTCCTTGGGAGAAGTTCAAGCTTCCCAGAACCTCATGGAGACTCTTACCACAGACACATCTGTAATTCTCTAGTCTGATTTTACCCACATTTCCACATGTCCCTGGCCTACAGCTTCAGAATTTACAGCACCTAATGTAAAATGAAAATGTGGGGCCCCTTGTTAAAAAATTAATAAGATGCATAGCCGACATGGCTCAGTGGTTGAGCATTGACCTATGAACCAGGAGGTCAAGGTTTAATTCCCAGTCAGGGCACATGCCAGGGTTGCAGGCTAGATACCCAGTAGGGGGCATGTAGGAGGGAGGCAGCCCATGAATGATTCTCATAATTGATGTTTATCTCTCTCTCTCTCTCTCTCTCTTCCTCTCTGAAATCAATAAAAATATATTTTAGAAATTAGTAAAAATTTCTTAATGGTTGCAGTAACCAAGCATGGGGCCCTTCTAAGTGAAGGGCTGCAACACACATTGTATCTTCATAAGGTCGCTCAGTTCCCTACTCTAACCCTTTTTTTATTGCCTTACAGTCTGTTGTCAGCAGAATACCCTGCATTCTCCATTTCTCCTCTAAATGGTCAAAAGAATTCTTCTTACTCTAAATAAATCTTAGCTGTCCCCAAGGACATTGTCAGGTTCCCTTATCCCGCATCTCACAGGGCCTGGGGATAGGGCCTCTCTATTTCCCATTGCTTTCCCTTTTTAGAACTTGTGTCTTTTTCAAAAATCCAGTGTCTTTCAAGCTCAAGTCATCCATTTATACCACCCAGTATCTCTTTTATTACGGTCATCTCTGAACCTCCTGCTTGTTCAGCCAGTTCATGACACCCTATAAGTGCTCGGGAAATATTTGTTGAGAAAGTTAATAAATGACCTGTATAATCATTTTGAAAACAAATAAAAAACTGGGTAGCAATCAAATGTAACTTGCCAACTGCATAGTAAGAGCAGTCATACGTGTGTTGTTGTTTTTAATCCTCACCCAAGAATATGTTTAGAGAGGGAAGGGAGAGAGAGAGAGAGAGAGAGAGAGAGAGAGAGAGAGATCGCTTGGTTGCCTCCCATATGTGACTGTATCGAGAATCAACCCTCCAACCAACTGAGCCACCCAGCCAGGGCAGAGCAGTATACTTCAAGCAAAGCATTCCTTTTGCCTGAATCACTCACAATATCTAGATATTTGCATTCTGTATTCTATGTAACTTTTATCAAACAAACTAGCCAAAGCATGGCCTGTTATGAAGCCAAGTTGATATCTATGCCCTAAATATTTATGATTGTTCCTTAAGAAAGCTGAGAGGAGGGGCAGATGAAGTCACTTGATAAGACTTCAGGAATAGGAATATATTCATGTCCCTTTTATAGTTTGTTAACAAAGTAAACAAAAAATGACAAACCAGTCTCTGGCCTGGTGATGCCTGTGCCTGCCCTGTGAGAATTTCTAGCCTCATTGCTTCGGAATACTGCCCTCTTCTGGCTAGAGCGCGCTTATTGCGAGAGCTGTGTGAAATGAGCCTGCCTGAGCAGAGAAACGAAATTGGGGTCAGAGACAAAGATTGTGAGACCATGAAAATTAGGAAAAGGTAAGTGTGGGAAGAAGATGGCAGAAGCAGATTTAGAACCCTCCTCACCTTGAGGTTCACTCACCACATTTTTCCTGCAGAGGTTCTCTTACCCAATGCCCACCCGAACAAAAACAGACAGGTCACCCGACTTGTCCCATTTGCTTTGGCACAGCTGAGGGCTTGGAAGGATGAAGCCAGGACTGTTCTGATCTCTTCACTGTCACCGCCCCTCACCTTCCTAGCACACGAATCCTGCACACACCCTTCCTTCTTTCCCCAGCCGGTCCTCTGACTTGCTGTCCACATCGCTCTCCGGGAAACTGCACACCACATGCCCACTTTTGAGCGCCGATGGGAGCCTTGCCCGATGGCCCAGCTGTACACAGGTTTCCCCTCTAGCTCTCAGTGCCAAAAGGTATATGTAATTGCTTCACCACCTTCTGGATCTGGGTTCTTAACTTCTCTGGGAAACAGCACATTGATAATAGGAGTTGGGCAGGAATTATGTCACACAGAGAGAAAAAAAGGCAATTTTAGGCAGAGCAAGTAACTACAACGTGAACCTTGGTAACTTTTTTAATAAGCGGATCCAACCGTCTAAAGTATCTGTATTCGTCTTCCCTGTGACCAATGCCACTTGTCGTTGTAAAGAACGTAGAACTTTCCACTGTGTTTCACTTTACAGCAAATGCTGATATTGGTACCGCACACTAGCGTTAGCCAGCGGGGCTGCTTACAGCCAGAGGCCACCCCCACGGGCCCTGGCAGACAGAACTGGAGGGCCGAGGGGATTCACGTGTTAGCACATCAATGCCGGGCACACTGGTGAGGAAGCTGTGGTCTAGAAAACGTGCCAGATTCAGGCCAAGTAACATGCTTTATCAAAGTATCAGGAAATCCTGTGGACAAACCCCAGGGAGTAATAGAGAAAAACAAGCCAATTAGAGTGGAAACAAAACATACCATCGGCAATTCTTGGAGTAGAACACAATTTCTGTGGCCCTCCTCCTGGGGTGTCCTTTAGTGCCCCGTCTGCCTCTACCAGTTCATCCTGTCAGGCCCAGCTCCAGCCTCCCTCTGCCCGCAGGTCTTCCTAGCAATGTCAGTCCTCTCATCTGCACTGGCTGCAGGAGTGAGGGGCTCTTCAGCACCACTTGCCACAGTTACACACAGTCTCAGGTTGTTCGCTGATGTTTAATTGGAGCATGCTTAACCATATGCCCAGGTTCTCTGGCCTTCTGGGGTTGCAGACCACTTTGCCAACCAAATAATCGAAATCTAAGCTCCCATTAGATCGTGTCAGAAATCCCGGTCCTCTACTGAGATGATTCTGAGGATGACCGGAGAGTACACACCTGCCTTGGCTGTTGCTGGCCATCCCTTGCTCCTAAATGCTGCTTGGTATGGTCTGGGCAGTTCCAAGTGCTTTTAATGTTTTTCCATGTGTAGACATGGACTCCCCTTATACTTCACAACTCCATCCCACACCCCAGCACAGCTAACAGGCGAAGGCTTGAAGATAATACACAGAATTAGAATGCAGGAAAGGAACATTTAAGACTTGGTATCAGCTCCACTGCTATAAAGGCAGCCATTCACATTATTTTGCAAAATTCTCTCTCTCCTCTTTGTTGCAACTAAACCCAGGACTAAACGTCGCATATTTAAAATGCCTTTTAGAGTGTTTCCTCAAACAGTTAAAAAAAAATCTGTCCTTCAAAAAGTGATACTGCTATTCCTGACATATGAAAATGGCTGCAATTTTTAGTTTCACTTTTTTGTCTTAATTTATCCATCTTGTCTGCCTTGATGGTAAAAACAGTGTCCTGTCCTCCTCGGTTTGTGTCCAAATATTGTCAGTTTCCTTCAAGAGGGAAAGTGGTGCCCTAACAAAAAGCCAGGGATAGATTTGCCTTTGAGGTGCACGGCAAGGCTACTACTTGTTCCTCCACATCCCATTCGCCTCTGCCTCCTGCTGCTGCAGGGAGAACACAGCGTCCAGCCCCCTGTGCACTTAGGGACGCCACGTGGCTGACATTTAGCCAATGAGTGTGAGTGGAATGGTGAGCATTTCTTCCAGGTCTGGCCATACAAACCTGCAAAATGAGCTATTTTCTCTTGCAAGGAAGGGAGCTCCCAGGGCAATTTTTGAGTGCCACATGTTGAAAATGGCAGAGAAGCAGCTTAGGGCCCTGAATGATTTCATGGAGTTATATACACTGAGTGGTCAGATTATTATGACCACCTGACGTTTGCAGGCAAATTAGTTATAATTTCCTGCTGAAGTTGCTAGAGGGCCAGATCATTATAAATGTCTGAATAGCACAACATACCTAAGTATCGTTGCTGATCAGGTTCATCCTATCATGTTGATGGCGTATCCCAATGGAGATGGCTTCTTCCAACAAGACAATGCGCCATGCCACGGTGCTCGTAATGTGCAGGAGTGGTTTCAAGAACATGAGGGAGACTTTACCTTGCTTAGGTGGCCTCCACAATCACCAGATCTCAATCCAATGGAGCATTTGTGGGACGAAGTTAAAAGAACCATTAGGCAGTTGGTTCCACAACAATCAAATCTCACAGAACTGGAAAGTGCTATTCATCAGGCATGGTGTCAGATTCCTCGCATCACCTTTCAACATCTCGTGGAGTCAATGCCAAGAAGAATCACTGCAGTATTAAAGGCAAAAGGTGGCCCAACGAAGTACTGATGGGGTGGTCATAATAATCTGGCCGGTAATACTAATCTGGCCACTCAGTGTATATATCATTAAACTGTTTACTTGCTCCAGGCTCTTTTTCAAGCAAGAAATAAATGTCCATATTATTTAAGCCATTATATTGTTTGGGTCTGTTTGTTACAGCAGCTGGCCCACCTTAATACCAGCTGCAAATGGATATGCTATTAGAGATGCCCTGGCTCAGACATGGAGTTAGCAGAGGTCTTTGTGTAGTTATAAAGGACACTAATGGTCAAGAAGAGGCCCACTCCCCATGCCTTCTTGACTTCCATTTCACCATGTGGGTTTCGTTATTTTGGATAAAGATACACTACTTCTAAGAAACTTCCTTTAAAACAACTGTATCATCTGAAAAGATTGAACCACTGTCATCCATAAACCCCCTTAACATAGATGACTTTCTTATGTTTATTTCTCAAGAAATACCTAATGAAGAGCAGAGAAAGAGACCCAGGCAGTGAAATGTTGAAGGGCAGGTTGGGAGAGATGGAGAAATATCTGGAGGATGGAAATATCTGTTTCCAAAAGAAACAGAAGTCTGGGCAGTAGTCAGTGGAAGGTGGGGCCCTGGAGAAACCTTGATGAGTGAAGGGGAAGGGCAAAAGGTTCAAAGAGGGGGGACGAAGGCACTGAAAGCAAACCTTTCTTGATAATTTGCTGAATGCTGGTCCTCAGATCAGGTGCTTTGGCCCACCCTTTCTCTACATTTTAAGCAAGTCGTTTAGATGGTCCAGTATACTTTATAGATGTGCACACGGCCCCTCGGGAAAGCGCTGGTGAAAATCATGACGCTGGGATTTGTTCACACCCTATCTGCACTTTCAGAAATTGGGTATTTTGACTATTTTCAGTCAATACCTTATTTAGAGATTCCTCTAACAATAATCACTACTATTTTAGCTTATGCCCCTATTTTCCTTCCATAGCTCATGGAAAGGACAGACAGATGGGCAGGGCAAGGCCACGGAGTCATTGGCACCAAAAGTCAATCATCAAATAATTCAACTGCATTTGTCCATTCATTATTTTTAAAACAAGTATGTACCTATTACAGAATCCATTTTATGGTTAAAAATATTAACAGAACATTAAAATTACAATAATTAAACATAACATTAAATATCTGCATCCAATTTGTACATGTTGGGCAATAGCTGTGTATTCAGGGGTAGCAAATCTTGGACTCACTGCCCCTACTGAATGTTGGCTATGGTGCCCCCTCACTAACGCCAGCAGTGGAGTGGCCAGTGTCCCTCATGGAGGTGAGAACTCTATTTCCCTGATCAATAGAAAATTTTATTGGTCCTACCCTATGCCACATAGATGCTTCTTCTATTAGTTGTCTGTTGCTGCCATAACAAGTTACTACAAACTTAGTAACTTAAACAACAAACATTTACTTCGTTACGGGTCTGAAGGTCAGAAGTTCGACCCTGGATTCAACATATAAAAACAAGTTGTTGGCAGGGCTGCATTTCTTCCTGCAGGCTGCAGGCTCCGGGGGAGAATCTGTTTCCTTACTCATTGAGGTTGCTGGCAGAATCCAGTTCCTTGTGGTTATAGGACTGAGGTTCCAGTCTCCTTGCTGGTAATCTGCTGGGGCTTCCCTTAACTCCTGGAGGCTTCTCTCGGGTCCTTGCACTTAGTTCCCTACATTTCAGAACCAACAACAGGGTTTTGAACCCTTTTTATGATGCCATCTCTCTCACCTCTATTTTTCCTCCTTATTCTTCTTATAAGGACTCGTTATATTACATTGGGCCCATCCAGGTAATCCCAGGTTCTCTTCCCATTATAAGGCCCAGCACCTTAACCACATCTGCAGAGTCTCTTTACCATGCAAGGCAACACAGTCACAAGTTCTGGAGACTAGGGCGTCAACATCCTTGAGGGACCATTCTTTGCCTAACACACTCTCAACTAAGAATCATCTGAAAAAGCTTGGCCTTTAGGGTGATCAGTGTGAATCAATGAGCAGACCCAGCCCTCATGATGCCTAGGTCAGGCTTCTTTACCACACTTGCAGCTGATTTAAATGCATGCTGGCTTAATGTCTTGTTTCTAGTAGTAGAATTAAACGGCATGATGAGAACATTCAGCACCTGCCCCTGTCACCTCCATCTTCCTCTGTATAAGAGTAGTATTTGAAATTTAAACCATTCAAATTCAATCTTAGGGAAATGTCAAAAACTAAGTTTGCCTGGGTGTGTAGAGAACATAAGATTTTCCCTGTAAGTATATCTATTTAAACATTTTTATAACAAAATATTAAAAGAGCTAAGCATAGCCCTGGCTAGTTTGGTTCAGTGGATAAAGCGTTAGCCTGTGAACTGAAGGGTCTCGGGTTCGATTCCGCAAGAGCACATGTCCAGGTTGCAGGCTAGATCCCCAGTAGGGGTTGTGCAGAAGGCAGCTAATCAATAATTCTCTCTCATCATTGATGTTTCTATCTTTCTTTCCCTCTCCCTTCCTCTCTGAAATCAATAAAAAAAAATATATATTTTAAAAAGAGCTACGCATAAAGATGTACCATCCTGTGGTGACTTAATGTTTTTCCTGGTGTACATTCTTCCTACAGCATCCAATTTGGCCCACTGAAAACTTGACTGCTTTCCCAAGTGCAGGAAAATCTTATTTTTTTTCTTCATTTCTGGTCATAGTGCACACAGAGTGGGCAGGGCAGAAACAGGCACAGCAGTTTCTGTGGGCCAGAAAGTGAGTCAGTAGGAAAGTAGTCAATGGTAAAAGAAGATGGACCATCGCCAGAGGAGGGAATGGACCCCTCAGCATTGGGAAAGGAAAGGGCCACACTTTCTGCCCTTTAATCTGTTACCAGATTAAAGCCATATGAGTTGTTGGTTAGACAAGGGTGTAAAGAAAAAACACTACTAATGTCAGAAGCAGACAAGTACAGGAAGACCAAGGGGGTACTGGACTGGGCACATCTGCCCTCAGTTTCTCCCCTGCTCACAAATGGAGCAGCTTCTTTTTCCATGGAAGACTTGGGCTGGTATTCCCCAGACTGAGGCAATGTCATCTGGAGCCATTCTTGGAAATACTAGGACCCCATTTGGAAACGCTTCCAAGGCTGCTTGATAAGACTGCCAGGAACCCTCCCATAGGGAGCGCAAACAGATTCCCCTGCTGCTCACAGAAGAAAGAGTCTTTCTTTTCGCTCCCATTACTGGGACATGCTTGTTCTGTCCCCAGTGGTCCCTTCTGATAGGACAGGCCCTCATCTTTGCTGTGAAGTCGATGTGCAAAAGGAGCATCAAAAAGTCCTGAAATTCTTCCCATAACCTCAGCTAGAGGGGAATTCAAGATTGTGCAGCACCAGTTAACAGAACATTGAGGGAAAGACGTTGTTTGGTGCCTGAATAACATTATGGCCCAGATCAGTAACTGCCTGGGTAAGAGTGAGAACTCCAATACCTTCATCTAGCACCCGCTCTTCATCCTTTAGGAGAGTATCTATGGGAACCATCAAAAGGTTCAAAGTCATGGCTCATGGAGGTGCCAACCATTGTTAAGAAAATTATTTCTCTGCAGAGGTGTGAGCTGACTGCGGGGAGGGCACTTGGCAGAGAGCAGGTGAGCTCTGTCCTATTAGTGGGACTTTGATGACTTGCCTTGATAATGGCGGGAACTCTTAGATTGATGGCCTTACCACTGAGCTTGCTCTAGATTTACTTATCTTGTATTATTATTTTGGGGGGCTTCCAGGAAAGACAGTCCCTGTGAGTGCCAGAGCCCCACAAGCAGAGACGCCGATGGGGCCTGTGGTGCTGTTCGCTGCCACATCCAGGCCGAACTGGGAAACACCACTGATTGTGTCTCCCTCGGGGGGCAGTGACCAGCATAGCCCCTGGATTTAGAACAACCCAGGACAGAAACTCTATGTAATTCTTATGCTAAAAACGTCATCAACCTCACTGGACTGCCCATAAGCTCCCTGTGGCTGGAACCCCCCCAAGACACAAGCCTCCTTCCTCCTGTCATCACTGCTTCCACAGCACACAGCTAGGGCCATGCCACTCTGAACGTACCTGGTCTCCGACGCTCAGCAGGGTCGGTCGGCCTGGGTAGGACTTGGAGGGGAGCTTGCTCTAGATTTAATTCCAAGGGACATTTGCTGATGGCTGGGGTGGCCCTCACGCTGGCTCACGGGTTCCTGTGGACATCACAGTTCCTACAAGAGCTCATCTTTTCCCACCACTTCAAGAACTCACAGGCTTGATAGTCCTACAGATGAAGTCCTTTCGTTTTATTTCTTTATTTTCAGTCATGCTGTGAAAGCAAAGTGCCCCAGAGTCTCTTTATCAAACCCTGAGTGGCAACTCATTCCCAAGTGGAGGCCAGAACTTTTCCTTTCTTTCCCTGCTCCTTGACTTTGAACGTCAGCACAACGCAGAAGTGTCTTTTGAAACATCACACTGTTCAAATGTTTGTCTTTACCTCAGTGTAGGATAAATCCAGACCGGCAGGCACACTGTAGGTGTGCTAACATTCCCATTTGCCTGAGTTACTAAACATTGCACAAAACTGTTCACCTGTGTCAGCTCATTTGTGTGAGTCTAGTTAGTATAATTAATGATGGTATCTAGCCTATAAGTGGAAATGGATGAGCTTATGGGTTTGGAATTCCAACAGTTCTGAGTTTGCTTTCCTGCTCCATCCCTGAACTCAAGCTCACTGTGATCTGGAAAGACTGTTTAGTCTAAGTATCAGTTTCCTCATGTGTAAACTAAGGATAATGATACTTACATGCAGGGCTGATGTGAGATATACATAATCTGATGCATAGGAAGCACTAACCCACAGTACAACGACTATGTATTAAATGTTGTCACTTTTGTTAGCAAGACTAAACCATCCACTGTGAGTCGGTAAATGCTATGTCTTGCACAAGATGATAATGTTATTGGAGGGTATCTAAAGACTTTTTTAAAAAAGGTATCTCTTGTTTCTTTTGGAACAGAAAAAACAACAACAACAACAGCAACAACAACAAAAACCCATGAATGATTAGCACCATTCTCTTAACCTAACCTTTTATAAAGCAGAGGTATATGACCAAAACAGCAGGTTGAACATTGCTTGTATGTTCGGGGGCTAACTGTGCTATGTACGGTCATGAATGCAAGCTTGTAGGAACCCAGCAAATCCAGAATGGCCCTGAAATTCAGCCACTAAATGAACAAAGATCTCAAGCAAAGCTGCTGGGAGTCCAGACGAAGCAGTGCTGCCTGGGGGAGCAGAATTTCCTGGGCAGAGCAGCGCCCTGGCCCTGGCCTCCTCCCCGGAGAGCCCTGCCTCTATGAATACACATTCAAAGACTTGAAAACACAGAGCAGTCTCACAACCCACTTACTGTGCACGGACTTGGGTGGGGAGGCACCGCACTTCCTGGCAGGCATTTAAGCCTCAACAATAAAACACCTATAAGCCCCTCTGAGGGCACGAGAACTCTCGCTGGACTTCTCCTATAGAAGGAAGGGGCCTCCACCCATTTGATGAATCGCACTTGAGCAATCTCCTGACATCTGAGGCTGGCACTGCTTCTGAAATTTCCCCGTTGCATTTCTCACTTTCAGTAAGAGAATATGCGTTAGATATGGTTCCAGTATTAGAAGTGCTCAGCCCTTTTTTGAATGTCTCTCCTGTTGAATGATCTCCTAGAGAAAAGAAGATTCCAAATCAACAGCTCAATTAAAAACACTTCCCTGGATCCGAGGGAGCGGGGAGTGGCATGTTATTTCAGTCAGCACAGGTCTGGGGAGGAGTCCAGTTTTTCTTGGGACTAAGGAGTTGCCTGAAATCGCCACCCAAAGCCTCTGTTCACTGAATAATAGTCCTGATTGCAAGGTTCAAACTCTCACTCAGGGAAATAGAGTGGGGGAGAGATGGCAATAGTTGGCTCCGAAATTTCCTTGAGACAAAAGTGCCAGGTCTGAGGAAGGGCAGCCCACTTGTGCTTCTGCCTGACACAAGTGTGACATGCGCACGCATTTGCCCACCACCCAATGGTTACACGTGTGCCACCAAAGCAGTGGGCTTCCTGTGCTAGGACTTTGATTCATTCCAATTTCCATTGTTCCTCTCCTCTCCAACTTTTCCTCCTCCTCACCACACCCAGATCTCTTTCCAAAGGATTCATTCCTGTAACACTTTCACAGAGAGAACGGGCTTTACTTGGTGACTTTTGGTTTACAGGATCGTTGGTGAACAATCAGTCTGTCTGGCAGGAAGGTACGCCCACAAATATTGCAGGGAACCAACTGGCTCTGGGCACTTCTCCAAGCAGCTTCATTTAAGGAATCGAGATCATAGAAACCTTTGGCTGGGAAGTTAAAGAAAAAAAAAGAAAGAAAGAAAAGGAAAAGAAAATGGTAAAATGGATCCGTTTTCATTGTGGAGAACCATATTCTACTTTTTATGGAAAATATTTTCAGGAAATACCTGTTGACTGAGGCTTTTAAACAAGTCGTATTGCTTTGGCCAAAAAAAGAGAAAAAAAAAGTGCTGTTCACTCAAGGGTTGAGGAAAGTTTGCTATGAACCAGAGGCTTTTTGCTCCCTGGGTTTTAAAAAGGGAAAGACATTGTTTTATGTGCTACGATATGCATTCTGTACTAATTATTAACATCTTTGCTTACACACTATTATGTTGCAAATATAACTCTTGGCCTTCTTTCAGTTGACTCTAAATATAAACTTACAAAGGAAAGAGAACATGTATTTGTATTTTCCTCTTCCGTAATCCTTCAGTGGAATGTTTTTAGAGGCCAACACCGACAGTCACGAGTGAATTTAAGATAAATTATATCATAAAAATTTATCATCTCTTTAAGGCCATAAACTCGGAGATTCTTTAAGTAATTAAAATGAAGAATGCAAACAGAATAGTTAATCTGACGAGAAGAAGTGCCCTTAGGAAAACAAAGAAGACAGCTGAAAGATGTATAATCTTCATTGGCAGAGCAGAGGAAAAAGGCATATGGCTTTATTTTAGAGAAACAGTGTGGGATTTAGCTTTAATGAACCTTATTTAAATAGAACTACTTTAGTACATTAAATTGACTATGTCTTAGAATCTCCCAAAATAGGCCCCCAAAGTATAGCCAGGTCCTCAAAAATATATAACATAGTTTTTCTCATTTTCATAGCATATATTTCCTCGTGAAAGCCCAGGCAATTCTCAGATGATTTCTGTCTAATGGTTCACACCACCATAGTAAACTTCAGATTCCTTAACATGCCTACTTTAATTATTGGTTTCTTTTCTTCATGGAAAATGAATTAAAATCCAGCAAATCTAGTATTTCTCCTTTGGATAAAGCAAGTATCAATTTCTACATAGGATATGAAAGTGTTTTTCAGTGCTTTGAAAACGGTTGCAAAAATAATGGCACTGACTTTCTTCTTACTCATAAGGTTTAAAATGGACTAAAAATTCCAGACTATTCATTGTCAGATGATTCATCACATCTCTCATGGTGTTTGCATAGGGCTGTGACTTTGGATCTGTAGGAAGGGTTATTTGAACTCTATGGCTACAGTAACTCCATGGGGTGGAAGTGGTCATGGGAATTCTCTTGGTCTAGAGAGGAAAGACCCCTTCAGAAATGAAAATAACCCAAGTTCAACAGGAAAATCACAGGGGGTGTAGTTAAAGGGTCTAATTTTTCCAACAATAATAGATGAATGAACCCACCACGGCTTTCAAAATAGTCATTTCTTACACCTCTTCTAGACTTGTAATAATTATGTTCAAAGCAGAGAAAGTGATAAAGATCAGAAGTGAACAAAACACATTTGTGATATCAAATGAGAATTGCTGGGAGAGAGCTTCAATGAGGCAAACAATATTTTTGTATGCAAATGCTCTAATTTTCATTTGAGTTTTTTTCCCCATCTCTACTCAGAGTCCTTCTCTTAGCAAGAACTGTGAAAAGTTGAATTATAGAAGCATCTAGAACAGCAGTTCTCAACCTGTGGGTCACGACCCTTTGGGGGTCGAACGACCCTTTCACAGGGGTCCCCTAAGACCATCGGGAAACACATATATAATTACATATTGTTTTTGTGATTAATCACTATGCTTTAATTATGTTCAATTTGTAACAATGAAAATACATCCTGCATATCAGATATTTACATTATGATTCATAACAGTAGCAAAATCACAGTTATGAAGTAGCAACGAAAATAATTTTATGGTTGGGGGTCACCACAACGTGAGGAACTGTATTAAAAGGTTGCGAGGAAGGTTGAGAACCACTGATCTAGAACTTTATTATGATAATCTAAATTCCATTCTGTGGGTCGTTAAAAACTCTTTTTGGTCACATTTCTAATAGGAGTGCTTTGGACTAAATGATACTAAATAACCTCCAAGGAACCTTCCAGCTCTGGAAATCTATGGCTACATAAGGAGAATTAATGAACTGAATAATACTCCTCTTAAAACCAAGAATGATACTCTTTTGAGGGGAATTAGAGGATCGACTGAGAATATGACAATGGTAAAAATGAGAAAGTCAGAGCTTATATGACAAAAATATTCTCTGAACTACTTTATTCTCATACCCTAACAGAATATGCATAAGGTTCTGTAACAAGGCCACACATGGTAGTGTATGGAGTTCCAGTTTCATCTGGCTTGTGCACTGCTTATCAAAGTACTAATGGTAAAAATTTTAAAATGTGGCTATTTCATACAGATGTCTAGATTTCCAGTTTCTTTTGTATTTTTGAAAGGCACAGCCCCACTAATTAAATTTCTTAATGATAACACCAGCTGAAACTGGGCAGCAGCTGTCTACTTTAGAGGGAGCTAGTACTTTCCAGCTCCCATAGTCTTCATGCCCCTCTTTTCATACCTGGACCAATTTATTCCATTTTGGAACCTGACTAGTAGACCCTGTAAGCACTTGAGTTTGCTACTCCTGTTCTACAAACTCTATGATGCATTCATATTTGCAAACATGTCACCGGATGGCCCCAAAGGTGTGTTTTCTTAAGCTTCATTGTTTTTAAATATTACGTTTGATAACATATGAAAGTAACTTTTGAGAAAGATGTGAATTCCAGTGGGTCCCTCTCCTTGTGCAGTTTTGCCAAGACATTGTGTCTTTATGTCTCAGCATCTGTGGGCAACACTTTGAGCAGGCATTCCAGAACTATTTTTCCTATTCAACTGTAGCCAGGACAGTAAATATTGTTTTTAGTTGTGTGAACAAGAGAGAAAAGAATATTTCTACTCTTACAGTTATAAAGAGAAATGTCTCCCCTTATGCACTCAAGTCTTTTCATCCAAAAACTTACCACTAATGGCCCTGACTTCAGGTTTCTTAGGTTCTGGTCTCCTTAACTCTTTAGGCAGCAAGTTGTTTTCATTATGCCATTTTTTCAGACATTGTGGCTCATGGATGGCAATCGATTTTGTTCCATATTCACGACCACAGATGTAGCAAATGATTGTTGGAGGACGCCTAATCATTGCTGGCTACAAACAACAGAAAATGTCTGTTAGATAATGTTTAGGAAATTATACTTTAAAGTTATAAAGTGTGGAAATTACATTTATTATACATTCAAATTAGCAAGGAAATCAATGTTTTTTAAAAATTCCAATCAGTCTGTTGAAGTTCACCTCCTTGGAAATTAAGAGAACCAACTTATTTATCTGAGTGATTAGGGTCGGGTGAGGTTGTGGGTTTGGGAGGAGGATAGAAAATAAAGATGAGCTAAGCATAATTCTACATATTGGTACTTGATAAAATATATTTTTTTCATTTAATAAATATTGATCTTCTGACTATTTTCTATGATGGGATAATACAATGATAAATTAAGTATGAATCATCCTCTCAAAAACCAATATATATGAGAAATAATGTGTCATTGGAGAGATTATAACAGTGTTATGCTGCCCACATTCTCTTGTGTAAACAACTTTGTACTACAAGTTCCTGTGATTCTCTGCCATTTTTGACCTGGAGTAGGCTCCACCCACAGGCTGAATAGCTACTCAGTTACAGGTGGAAGTTGGTGGATGTATACCCAGCTTCCTCCCTCAGGCTAATTCCAAACAGTCTTCCAGAGCCCCCACCGGGACTGCATCTCAATTGTTCATTAACACACTATTGAGGCTTCCTTCTCTTCCCTGTCTCTCCTCCCACTACTTTACTGGGGTTGCCTGGGATTACCTCCCAAACAAAGTACTTAAACTCAAATCCTTTTCTCAGCATTTGTTTCTGGGAGAATGAAATCTAAGGAAGAGTGAAGGTAAAATGCACTAGGGAAAGTAAAATGCTTCTATGGAAAGTTACAAGAATAAGGATAACCAATGGACACAGACACTGGCGGGGGGGGGGGGGGAGGGGGGGGGTGTTAGGGCATATGCCAGGGGGTAGGGGAGGCCAGAGGGAGTTCAATGGGGGGAAAAGGAGACATATGTACTACTATTTGTAATACATTAAACAATAAAATAAAATAAGAAACATTGCTTCCAAACAAACCAGATAACCTGCAGAATCATAATTTTTGAGGCCATGGAGACTCTGAGTTGCAAGATAAATTAATGAACTAAAGGGATTGCCTAAGTTTGATAGTGGATCAGCAGAACCAAGAGAAAACCTCCCACACTCCTACTTTACATGAGTATGGACAGCAGTTGTCTGCTTCATTAAGGGGCAGGACAGATGACCAGAACCCCTCTCCCCCACCCAGGAGGTCTTACACCCAGTAACAGGAGGTGACCAGCTAATGCTGGAGAGAGGCAGGAGCATTGAGAAAAACCATCCCTAAGACTAGAACTCAGGGCCTGCCTAAATCTGAGGGTAGAGCTAGAGAATTAGGCCTTGTACTGAGTACCGGATAAGAGCAGTTTACTGCTGGGAGATGGGGTGACAATAAGAGGACTCTCTTTCTGTTGCAGGCATGTAGGGTCCACCAGGGCCTAAGAGTGCAGCAGGAGAACGGGGAGAAGCCCTTTGGCTCCAGGCCTTACACCAGTGGTTCTCAACTTTCCTAATGCCGCGACCCTTTAGTACAGTTCCTCATGTTGTGGTGACCCCCAACAATAAAATTATTTTCGTTGCTACTTCATAACTGTAATTTTGCTACTGTTATGAATTGTAATGTAAATATCTGAATACAGGATGCATTTAGGCAACCCCTGTGACAGGGTGGTTCGACCCCCAAAGGGGTCGTGACCCACAGGTTGAGAACCTCTGCCTTACACTAAGTGCAAGACAGAAGCAGTTTACCACGAGGGGAATTTAAAGGCTGCAGTGCATAGAACATAACTAAAGCAAAGACAAGGTCCAAGCCCTGCTAAATTACAGACTCCATTGACAACCACTTATACTCACAGCCTGACAGAAGAGGCATACTCATTTCTGGGCATAAGTATAACTTACTTCAGAATATTACAATGTCCAGCATTCAATCAAAATTATAAAGCATGTGCTTGTGCACACACACACACAGAAATTAGGGTCCATGAGATCTTAAGTGTAACCAGATCAAGGTATAGCCTACATATTGTGATTATCAGGGTTTTTAAGTACTTATTTAAAAAATAATTATTTTAATTAATACTTAAAATAATTATTTAAAATAATTCTATGTTAAAGAATCTAGAGGTGGGCGGCATGCGTAAATATATGGGAAATTAAAACTGAGAGACAGAAAGCAGGTAAAAATTGCCCAAGAAAACCAAAATGATAGGAAACTGTTAAGCAGGGGAGTAACCTATAACTGCACTTAGAGAAAGTTAGTCTGGTTGTAATGTATCTAAACCGGCCATCAGGGCAGCACATCTACGAGAGCTTGAACTCCCGTGGCATTGGGGATAAGGAAATCATGGTCCAAGAGAACGCCAACGTTTTATCCTAGGTAACAGGGAAGACGGTGGTGTGACTTCCTGAAAGGGGGAAATCAAGAAAGGCAGGTTGGGGGAGGAGAAAAAAATAGAACCTGTTCTGGACCTGTTGCATTTGACATAGTGACAGAATTTAAATGTGAATAAATCCAGCCTAAACTGGAGATAGAGGCCTGTAATTCAGGACTAGTGAGCTCCAGCTCTGCTCACACAGAAAAGACATCTAATACCATGAAAATTCCAGAAAAGGAGTATATAGAGTTTGGAGAAAAATTCTTGGGCGAATATCTGCAATAAGGAGATTGAGCAAGAGAAAGACATAAAAGGTTCAAGTTTGCAGTTCAAGTAACAGGGAATGGAGATGCAAGACTCCATTCAGAATTCTGGAAACACTTTTGGTTTCCAGAAAGACGCTGTCAAATGCTACTTTGTCAAATACTACAGAGAGGAATGGTGGTTGAAAAAGATAGTTAGATTTGGTTACCGATAGATTACAAATCAGTGACTTTCGAGAGTTCAGTTTCAATGGATATAAGAATAAAAACTAAATTTTTAGGAGGTAAACAGCAGGTCGAGGAGAAGAGGAATATACCAGTATGTGCAAAAAGTTTGCAGAGAAGAAATTTGAGAGTTAAGTACCATTGAGGAAGGATTTGTGTTGTTGTTGTTTTTAGGATAGGAGTGTGTTTGGCAGAAAGAGAGAATGCAGGCCTTAGAGGAAAGGGATAATCAATTTTTAAAAGGCCTCAGAGGAGGAGATGTAATCAAGGTGTAATGGGAAATGGCAGCCTCCGAGGGAGGGGAGGAAATAGATGAAGTTAGAGGAAGGTTGTTGTAGAGAAGGGAGGTGCTCATGGAGCTCACATAAGATGGACTTAGTTTTCTAAGGATGAGGCAGAGCAATCTTCAGAGAATAAAGCGATTGAAATTCTGGAAAATTGAATAGTGAAAAATACTGGGATTAGGCACTGCAAGGAATGTAATGTGATTTAATTAGGGAAGAATACTCACCCAGTAATGGAAAAGACCCAGTAATGTTGAGCTGCAAGAAATGTTAGTGGAATTAAAGGACTTTTTCCAATATGTTCTTAAGTAGCACTGGATGGCATGAAAGCAGAAACTAAGTTGGTGGTGTGGTCTTCCTGGGGAAATAAAACATGGTAACGTGTGTGTGTGTGTGTGTGTGTGTGTGTGTGTGTCTTAGAATTAGCCTGCTTTACACTAAGATTGTTGGAGGTTACACCTACAGTGCAGAAAGCACAGAGGAAGATTAAAATCAGAAGAAAGCACATACATGATGTGTGCATAGCCAAGCAGAAACAACAGATTATGGGTGAGTAGATCCACAATTAATTTAGACCAAGCAAAATGGAACATGGAGTTACTCACTGAGGATCTAATTTTTTTTTTAAAAAAAAGCACTTTAATTTGAGGTAAAAAAAATTTTACTCTATTATTCTGTATTGCATTATGGTAATAGGTTGCATTTGTCAAAATAACTAAATAGTTGTCAATCCTTCCTTGTTATTAGCCATGTAGCATCTAACATTTAAAAAGTGACTTAAACATATTAGTGGAATTCAAGACTTAAGAGAAAGAATAAAGCAGAAGTAATAATTTTAGAAATACCCCAAAGTTCCTTACTATGGTTTACATGTTTATTTACTTGAAACATTAATTAAATGCAGACTTTTTAGCTTAAAAAGGAAAAGTTATTCTTTTTGCTTTGAGGATAATGAGTTTATTAAAGTTCCCAATGGAAAGTACCGTATGAGCCAAATCCAGCATTTAACCAAGCGTATAAGCAAAATAAATGGCATGGGTCATAAATGAAGGCATTCGTGTCACATTGTCAGAAGGTTTCTTTTTAGGAGGAAAAATTAGAAGAAAGAGAGGCAGGCACAGAGGCCAGAAGACACACACACAAAATAACTTGAGGGATGTGGGAGAAAATTAATACCATAAAAAGGCTGAGATGTTCCATATTATATTTTCCAAAGCATCCCGCGTGCTCTGTATTTGTGGTTGAACTGCAGTTGAACCTGCAACGTATGCCATATCCTTAGGTTTTGGACATCTCACTCCTAAACCATGCTCTGGGGAAGTGCAAGCAACCCAGACACAGCCCAAGAGAAAAATGCATCCCTGTGGGTCTGAATGGAGATAAGAGACCCTCTTCTGTTGTCCGTTAATTTCACAATCGTCAGCCTGAAATTTCCAGGGAAAACGGAACAGGCTCCAACCTGTGGTTATTGCCAGTACCCCAACTGCCAAGTTCTACCCTTCAGTCTCTTTGTCCTGCTTTCGGATGGAGGCGGGTGTGTGGGAGGTGGGGAAGACAGGAAGAGGAGACCCTGAGCCTGGTGGAAGGGACAGAGGCCTTTCTTGGCTCCGGGGCTAATGTGACAGGGCCTCGCAGAGCAAGGCCGGGCCATGGAAGGTTTGCCCAAGGACCTGTCCACACGGGGCCTCGCCAGGGCCTGCCAACTCCAGGAAAGTGTAATCACAGGAAGGCAGAGGGGAAGCCGATAAGTCGAAGTTCCTGTGGAGCCAAAGACTCCATCCACAGCTTTCCTGTCAACATTTCAGACATGGGAGGGGAGAGGCACTACTTTTAAAACACTGAGGGAAAAGAGTTTTCAAAAAGTGAACCTCTGAATCTCCCTAAGAGCTATTTCAGGTGGAAACTGTTTTATGGGAGGAGGGAGACCACGTGCGGCTGTTCCTGCGGTTTCCTGGGAAGGCCTGTTTAGGCTGGATACAGACAGGGGCACTTGAACACGTCAGGGAATGCTTTCATGTGTGCATTTCTTTTAACGTGAATCCACCAACTCTCGTATGTTTTCAATCATTTTGCTGGCCACTATTGGAATTATCATTTCATTTTCTATGCACACTTTTTTTTTCTTTTTGTTAATGTCTTTTCTCTGTCAGGAACCCCGCATGTTCAATCTTTTAGGCCAGGACTGAACAATGGAAAGGGAAGTGAACATTTAACAACTTTTCTCCTACTTGGTGTCATTCATCCATTCATTTTTACAATTTAAAACAAACAGCAATAGTACCACCATTAAAGCAAGGGGGAAAGAATAAGGACCAAGAAAAGAGGGGGGTGTGGTGAACAACTTAAAAGAGGTATTTTTGGGAGAAGAACGGTCATAGCACCATAAAACTAGACCAGGATGTCTATTTCAAATAGCTTCAATCAGCTCTCGCTGACCTCCCTGGTAACTCAGGCTGAAAGGTACCCACTGAACTACACAACTCAAGAGCAAATAGAGCTTACAGAGGAAGTGTAACAATTGGTTAGAAGGAAAAAAATATTTCTAACATTAACTATTATTGCG
Source organism: Myotis yumanensis (assembly GCF_028538775.1). NCBI lineage: Eukaryota > Metazoa > Chordata > Mammalia > Chiroptera > Vespertilionidae > Myotis > Myotis yumanensis. The sequence continues at coordinate 72,536,206 of NW_027223755.1, read as the reverse complement.
TGAGTCTTAACAAAAAAAGATATTGAAACTAAAATGGAAGTCATGCCCTAGCAGGTTTTGCTCAGTGGATAGAGCATCTACCTGCACACTGAAGGATCCCGGGTTTGATTCCAGTCAAGGGCATGTACCTTGGTTGCAGGCTTGGACCCTGGCCCTGGTTGGGGAGTGTGCAGGAAGCAATCAATTCATGTGTCTCTCTGTCTCTCCCCCTCCCTTCTACTCTCTCTAAAAATCAATGGAAAAATATCCTAGGGTGAGAATTAACAAAAACAGTAAGAAATGTTTTTAAAAAATGGAAGTCACTACTAGCAGTTTTACAAAAGATCAGAAACACACTGCATTTGGTCATTTCTTATATTAATCCCACAATACATACTAAGTACTAATAGTGTGAAATTATAGTTGTGCAATCTTATTTACAGGAGAGTTAGGAGAACATGATTGAAGGATGTAGCTTTTTGAAAATTTGATGTGAAATACATATTAGTAGGTGATAATTCTGGGCAATAGGCCCCTTTGAAATTCTAATGATGGCTATGATCATCTCCTCAGAAAAATACACATGTATGTAGAATTATGGATAAAATTTTGAATGATTGGTAGACTCTGTAAAACTCATCCATTAACCCCAGGAAGTGAGCTGTTGGGCATTAGTCAGAGACAAATTTTTTTTCCAAATAGATGCTCCTTTATATAAGGAGCCATTTGGGACTATTTAAATGCCTCAAAAACTTATGAAATACACCACTTCTGGCTTTAGGGTTATCTTAAGTCTTGCTTTGTCTAAAACAGTCCCTATTATACCCATTGTCATTTATTCTCTAAACTGTTCCTGTTTAGTCAATAAATTATATAATCACTCTACTTCCAATCTTTTTTATAAAAACATCAATTAATAAAATATAAGCAATCAAGAGATTTAAACAACAAAAAAGCTCAGAAATATTGAAGCTGTGGACTATAAGACTGCCAATGAATTCATTTAAATATATAACAAGGCAAGATTACTATAATTTCTATAGTCATCCAGAAATTATGGTTAGAGAATATAAAAGAAACACACCTTCACCAATAAAAATGCTTATAAAAATGACAAGGGAAGGAGAGGTGCAAAGATTTTAATGATACTAAGTTCTTTAGACCTCTCATGGCCATCAGTCAATTAAAACAATATAAAATTAAAGCATAGAGTTAAATTTTTTCAAATACTTTAATAATTTATTTTTGTTTTTTTAACTTTAGTGGGGCCTTTAAAGACTAATATTTTTAGTGAAGAAATATTTTTCTGAGGTTCTGCAATATCACCAATTATACTGGTTTCTTTTAGTCAAATTCAAGTAAAATGAAATATAATCTCTATTAATAATAACTTGGATACAATGAGCTCACTTCTATGAAAATATCTGTATATCTATTATTTCTATAGTAGAGGCCTGATGCTCGAAATCTGTGCAAGAGTAGGCCTTCCTTCCCCTGGCTGCAAACACCGGCTTCCTTCTGGTACCCGGGACCCGGGCTTCCCTCACAGCCCTGGCTTCATCTGGAAGGTCATCTGGAAGGATATCCGGTCTAATTAGCATATTACACTTTAATTATTATAGATGTTTGTCTACACAGAGCTGTGTTTGGAATGATATTCAAACTAATTTGGGGGTAAATTTATGCTAATTTTTATACTTTCCTAATGGCTTAAGTTTTTGTAATGAATTTGTGTCATTTTTATAAGGATAATTTTTTAAAGTGAACTCGAGTCAAAACTGAAGCAACACTTAACAGAAAAATCAGGTGGAGCCCAAGTAACTTTCTGAAAATTCCTTGAATAACTGATAAAAGATGATAGTCAAGGCTTTGTTTAATATAATACAGTTTAGTATCAAATTAGTAATTGAAATGAGAAATAATATTAGGGATGAATACAGCTTTGCATAGCATAAAATAACAGTACAATGCAAAATGAAAATATTTATAGTATCTGAAATTATATTACCAGTATTCTAGTACACCATTTTATTGTGTCAACCAACTGTGCACAGCTGAATATGCATCAGTTAAATGCTTGCATGATGCAACTCAACTGAAGTCCTAGAATTCTGCTCCATTACTTTAAAAAGCAGTAACAAGGGCCTGGAAAAATAATCTGAGGACAGGACTGTTTCTACCATAAGATAATCTAAATATAGTCCTTCTAGATATTTTAATTTTGTTCAGGCTTGTTTTCTTGGCTTGGTTGCATTAGTCAAAAATAAATCCACAAATAACTAAATGGGACCATATGGTATTAGCCAGCATGTGTTGAAAGTGACAGCCAAAAGATAATTTGGGGGACGGCTGGATTGAACCATCCCTTGGGTCCTGTGTTGCCCATTGTGGCTGGACTGACAAATCACCAGAAATCTTCAGCCTCCCACCTGCCCCCCTCCCCTCTGCACTTGACTATGTCCTCCGAAAACTTGGTCTGTCTGATGTGACACCAGGAATTTCTGTGGTTCCCCATGGCTACAGAATAAAGGCCAAATACTTTATACTGAGTTCATTCATGCCCAACCTTAGCCCCATGAAACAGGTCTGCTAGCCACACCAAACTCAGCTCCATTCCCCAAGTGAGAGGCCACAGTCCTCAACTTTTCTGTCTCCATGATTTTACTCATCTGTTCCTTCTAGCAACAAGCATTTAAATTGAATATAGCACCTGCATTATGCTGGAGGTTATGGGGAAACCCAATCCTTAGCTTTCCTTAGTAACAAATGCAAACAAATAAACTACTAACTCAGAAGGCAACATTTGTAAGTGCCCTGACAGGGTGACAGAGTGCTACGGGAGGCAGAAGCAGGAAAAGCGGGAATTGTTTTGACCAGAAGACAGTGAGGAGGGTGATATTCGAAGTGGCTGTGTTGAGTCGGTAGAACTGTATTGATGTGGCGAGTACTCCCTCAAGCAAACATCATGATCTATTCAGCAACTGTTCAATAGTACTCTAGTATGCTAATATGAAAGTTATATAGTCCATAGTGAAAAAACTGGTTGAGGAAGGGGGGAGGCAAGAATCAGTCTGTTCAATATAGGACTCAAACAGGAGTGGTCAGACCTTGAGAGCGTAGTCAGTGTTGTCACCTTTCCTGTGTCCTCCAACCTTCCCACCTTGGTGCTGGTCCGTCCTCACGTCATTAGAAGCTAGCCATGGCTCAGGAGCTGGGTAGGGATTTGTATTAGAAGCAAACACTTTCTATGACAAGATAGCAGCAATAATCATGCTGGGGTATTGTGCTGTTGTGGGAGTCAGGCAGAGAGAGGGCAATGAAAAAAGTAATGCAAAGTGTCTTGATCTTGTTGAGACCTGAGTTCAAGGATGAGGACTTAATACCCATGAGATGGAATCAGATCAAGAAAGAAGCTTGGGGCAATTTATAATTTTCATATAAAACATCTTGATTCTCCCATATTGAGGAAATACAACCTCATTCTGCATGCACTGAAAGAGACTGAAGAACTCTCAAGTGATAATAATAATAATAATAATAATAATGCAATGTGAAACATTGTGAATAAACAAAGTATAATACCACCTTCCAATGGACCATTACTCAGCAGTAAAGAAAAAACTGCTGTCATTTGTACCAACATGGACGAAACTCAGAATCATCACGCTGAACAAAGCAAGACACAAAAGAGTACATTATTGCCTGATTCCATTTAGATAAAATCCGAACTAAGCTATAATGATTAAAAGTCAAATCAGGGGTTGCCTGGAAGCTGGAGGTGGAAGGAGGAACAAAGGAGATAAGGAAGCTTTGTGGGTGATGAAATGTTCTATATCTTGATTATGGTGGTGATATAACAGGTATATAAAGCTGTCAAAACTTATTGAATTGCCTGTGTTTAATGGATGCAGTTTAGTGTTTGTAATATTAATCCTCAATAAAGCAGATTAACCACCACCCCATCAGACCTGGTTTAGTGAAGTACTTTTGCATTGCCGTGTTCCTACAATGCAGTCAAAGTCAGTAGTACACATTGTCAGATGAAATTCCAAAATCAAATAATGTATTTGAGTGGCTTTTGCCAGGAACTGGAGAATATTTTTAAGTGGTCTAAATTCTAAACCTTTAACTTGTCTCTCAAGAAAATTTTCCAGTTGAAAAAATAAAAAAAGGGGGGGGTGGTGGAAGCTAAAGAAAATGAGAAAATGTTTTATTTGATTGAGAATTTTCCCCCTAGGACATTACCATTTTTTTGTCAGAGAAAGTACATGAGGCCACAATGCCATCCACACACAATCCCATCCAGCAGAGATGGATCTGTTTGAGAAGCAGGCCTGTTCCTCTTTGCCCGGGTGCGTGGCATCTGGTCTGCTGGAGACATAACCAACTCCAGCTTCTCACCTTTCGGGAAGAGGAACTTCATGGCCCTTTATGAGTGTGTGTGTGTGTGTGTGTGTGTGTGTGTATGTACTAAAGACATAAAAGGTTAGTCCCTTCCTTCAGTCAATTCCAGACATATTGAAAAGCTCCCTTTGCCTCAAACTCGTCATTCCTTTATAGTATTTTCTTCCGTTTTGTATTTGACCTTCCTCCAGCCCCAAGTGATCATCTTAGGCTCATTCCCCTCAGGAAGAGAGCACTGAGAGCTTTGACTGGAGAAGGTCCTAAGTACAATCACATATCTGCTTCCCCTGGGGCACAGAGGGAGCCTCCACATTCGCTCACTGGGAGGCAGTGATTGGCTGCGTTTATTTGCTGTCAGTGACGCAGTCCACCTGTTCTTTCTGAGGAGGTCATTTTAGTGGGCTGTGCCCAAACAGCCATATCAAAATGTAAAAGGTGCCTTTTTTATTACCAAATATGTATGCAAATGAATATCTGGCTCTTTCCCCAAGTAACATGTTTCACACATTACTTGGAAAGGAACAAACAAAAATGCAGAAAGTTTAATGGTCTCTCTTTCTCCTTTTAAGTTTTCATCATAACAATTCCTGCATCAAAATTGCCATATGCCCCTTGTTCATTTGGGGACATTCATTAACCTAAGAGTCAAAGAGAAATCAAGGAACCCAGAGGTGAGAAAGCATCTTGAAGGGAACAGTCCGATTGGCTTTAACCATGACTTTGAGTAAATTAAAGGTGCTCTACCTTAACACAGCTTTCAAACCCTCCGGTTGTGATTAATCATCTGCATGGTACAAGTCACAAGATGCAAAGCTTGAAAATGGTGCCCATGGGAGAGATACACATGGCAGTGTGTACCCCATCCCCGGACTCCACCTTGATCCCACCCTATGTGTTAGTGGCACTTTGTTCCTCAGATGGAGCATGACTGGGAATGAGCGCAGTATGGCCAGTCTGTAAATATCTGGACTTAATCAGATATTTTTCAACTGCACAGAAGCCAATAAAGCAGTGGGATTCTAAACGCTGATACTCAAGTTGCACTGGGAGCAGAAAGAACTCAGAGACATCTGCTGAAAACACAGCTGAGTGTGATTCGGGGGTTTGAGACCTGCTCTAAATGGAAATGCATCTACAGGAAAGGCCGTCTCGAGGGACAATGGCGGCCCAGCTGCTGTGGCTCAGAAGGAATTATCTGGTTGCAGGCAATGTTCCAGGCGCTGTGCTAGGTTCAGAAACGAGAACTGGCCCTCACAGTGGGAATAACCACACTTAACTCACCACCTTTATTCAGGAACTATTTACTTTTTCCTCAGCTCTTTCTCTGGGACAGTAAGTCAGGTAGACGGGTGCCTGTGTGGCAGCCACAGAGCCCGTTCCACCTGAAATCAGTCAAGGCGCAGGGCAGGGTGAGAAAGGGACCCGCTGAGTGGAGGAAGCATTTTCTTGACTTCTCTGCCCATTGGTATGTTTGAATTCAGATGGTTTAGTTCTGAAAACTACCCTCCAAATGTGGAACCTCTCTAGGCTCCTGGACTTTTTTGTGGGCTTTTTGTGACCCTGTAAAATTCTTAGAAGGTTTGGCTTCCAGATGTCTGACCCACAAGAATGGCCTCACTGTTTTTGGAGACTCCCACAGGTGATCCAAATGGGGGCTGGCAGCTGGGGTGACTTACTCTATACTCAGCTTTGAAGTGTGTGTGTACCAGTGGTCCCTGCACATGATTATCACATAACGATGTGGGTCCCTTCATGGGTCCCTTATGACCCAGCTTGTCCTATTTAGAGCATCTCACCCATGTCACTCACCAGAACTATCTCCCTTCTGCCTTATACTCTGGGATCTCAATTGTAAACGAATGGACCAAAAGCCCTTTTAGCCAACAGACAGGCATGTTTTCCTTGACCAGCACAATGTTCTTAACATTTTTATATGTGAATATCTTTAGGTGGGACTTCCTCTCAAGGATACTACAGGGTTAACATTCTCTATTGCCTAACATGTAGCCTGTCTACCCCAGAAAGCATTTGAGCTTGTGACTTTGAGCAGCCAGTTTTCCCACTCTCTCTTCCTACTCATCTCCCCAATAAAAGTGTTTACCTTATATCTCATTTGTAAGAAATGACCCAAACTTATGGTTAATTTTCATGAATGTGTCAATGGCTAAAGAGGGTGTATTACCTATCTAGGGAATTTGTAGCTGCTATCTCCTATAGAGTCAGTGATATGCATAAAAAAACACACACACACAAAAAAAAAACAAAACAAAAACAACAACCAAGAGTCTTGGTGCCTATCCTTAGGCAACAGAAGCGCCTACTTTAAGGGTTAAGACTGATTTCCGAAGCCATGTGCTTACAGTAACCATTGATTCCTCCAGTTTTTTACTTGCTGGCGGATTTTTTGCTCCCATGACTCCTAGCTGGATCCCAGGCTGTCAAAAGCAGGGTCCTTCCTGCTAGGGCCTGAGGGACATATGTGACTGTGCAGCTGTAGGAATGGATGTCATTGCATATACTATGTTCTTCTCTCCGTGTGACAATATTAACCATAAAGAATTTGGGCCTGGGCCTGGCCAGTGTGGCTCAGTTGGTTGGGGCATTATTGTCCCATACACCAAAAGGTTGTGGAATCTATTCCCAGTCAGGTTGTGGGTTCCATTCCCTGTCGGTTGGGGTGCATGCAGACCAAATGATCTCTCTCTCTCTCCTTCCCCTCTCTCTAAAATCTGTAAACAAATCCTCTGGTGAGGATTTTTTTTAAAAAAAGAATTTTGGCCTGAGCTGCTGTTTTAGATTTTCCACACTGTTGATCTCTTCCATTAGGCCAAATAATTGAAATGTCTGTGGTAAGTGCACAGGGCATACCATAGAATGCAGAAAGTTTGGATGAGGAACTAAGAGGAAAAGTGTTCCTCCCCATATTTGAGGCAAAAGAGTAAAACCTCTTTTAGAAATCTTTGTGAATACTCCAATATTGAAAATGTCTGACCAAATAGCAACTAACAATTAGCCAGTGCTAAGTGCCGGGCACTGTACTAAGCACTTACCATGCTTTATCTCTATAATTCTCATAAACGCTTGAGCAAGACTCAGTGCCCCCGTTTTACAAACCAGGAAACTGAGGCACAGTGGTTAGTAAGTGGTGAGACTGGTTTTCATCCAGACAGGGGGTCTTTGGTCACTGCCACTGTGAGCAGGGCAGGAAGGAGCTGACGAGTGATGACTTTTCAGGTTCCATCTCAGGCCCTTTCTTTCATTTTAACCTCTTACAGTGGGGAAACTGGGGCTGGGGAATTTATGTAATTTGCTCAACATATGTGGTTTCATTGGGCATCTATAACCTGAATCCAGGTGTGTCTAATTCCAGCTGCTTCTAGAAACAGGGGGGAAGGTCATCAATGGTCAGCGGAGTATCACGCTCTAGGTCTTATGTGTCCACACGGTCAGCCATTGGGTGGGATTTGAGAGAAACCAGCATTGCTCTCTCTCCATTACCTCAAAAGTTCATTCCACTGGGTTCAACACATCCCTCTCTTTATCCTCTTTCAAAATGCAAATATTCCTATGAGATTTTTCTATGAAGGAGTTTATCAGATTTTCCCAGCCTGCTTCCAACCATAAAAAGGGATGAGGTTGGTGTGTGTGTGTGGGGGGGGGGGGGGCGCGGGGGGGGGGAGGGAAGAAGGGAAGAGGGGAGAGGGGAGGGAAGGTACAGAGGTGCTGAAAGAAAAAGGAGATCAGAATACCAGGCTAGCCCTGACCGGTTTGGCTCAGTGGATAGAGCGTTGGCCTGCGGACTGAAGGGTCCCAGGTTCGATTCCGGTCAAGGGCATGTACCTTGGTTGCGGCACATCCCCAGTAGAGAGTGTGCAGGAGGCAACTGATCGATGTTTCTCTTTCATCGATGTTTCTAACTCTCTATCCCTCTCCATTCCTCTCTGCAAAAAATCAATAAAATATATTTTAAAAAAAGAAAAAGAATACCAGGCCAGGCCATGGAAGACTCACTCCCAAAGTCAGAATTTTGCCTGCAGCCATTTAAAGCTCAATTTCAACAAACTTGACTGAGAATGAATGTATAAATTTCCATTCCCCCAGGCACATCCTACACATGCAGACAAAGTATAAACAGCATTTGAATATATAGGAGTAACCAGCATAGCTCAATCTCAAACCTCAACAATTGCAAAGCTTGATTGTCTAGAAACCACTGGTATTTCACATTTACTTCTGGGGTTTTCAAACAATCATACTCAAATGTCACATCTGGAAGGATCATTGTTTGAAATGAAATTGTTTTTGGAAATCACTGGATGCCACGTAAAAGAATTTTTCCAATCTAACCTATTGGCCAACTATTAGAGAGTCCATTACCTATGATGTGGAGTTTTGTTTTGCTTCTTTAACAAGAGAGACTTGGTCATTCATTTGGAAATGCTATTAATATTCAAGAACCTTTAGGTACCTTATTTTTAAAAATAAACTGTTGGTATTTTGAATATATGCTTGCATTTTAGTTCTTTAATTGCTCAGCCTGAGATACAAAGCTGGAAAATCTAAGTCAAAGAACAAATTCCAAATAAGATTCTCTGTGTCTGGCCCTAACCGGTTTGGCTCAGTGGATAGAGCGTTGGCCTGCGGACTGAAAGGTCCCAGGTTCGATTCCGGTCAAGGGCATGTACCTTGGTAGTGGGCACATCCCCAGTAGGAGGTGTGTAGGAGGCAGCTGATCGATGTTTCTCTCTCATCGATGTTTCTAACTCTCTATCCCTCTCACTTCCTCTCTGTAAAAAAATCAATAAAATATATATTTTTTTTAAAAAAGATTCTCTGTGTCTGAAGGAAATATGGTTTCTTAGCTGAAGTTGTTTTTTCTTTTGTCATTTGAGGGGGGAAAGAAAACCCTGCTTTTTTTGTGATCACTTAGAATGATATTGATCGGAACATAGGGTATTTAAATAAATCTCTCTGCAAATTCTTGTAAGAATCACTTTTCTAGAAAAACATGAACAGACGATGGACCTGAAGTTTGGTTTCTCTGTGTGGGACCAGGCCTGACCCTCCTGGGCAGGTGGCTTCCAGGTCACCGGGTAAAATGAAGTAACAAAGGAGCAACAGGGGCAACATCAGAAAACCACAGGCTGAGGTGACCACTCAGGTTTTCCAGCTGCTATAGCTACAGAGGAGAAAAGAGGTGGGGATTTCAAAAGCCTGATTTGTTTACCACTTATATGCCAAAGGGCCCCCAGCTCAGGGGGCAGGCAGAGGAAAGAAATTTTCGAATCAAAGAAAGCAAGCAAGGACAGGCCAAAAGAATTCTAACACCAGGAGATAGTTTTTTTCCTTATCAGAATTGTTGACCCCAGTCCTTCCCCCTCCTCTCCCTGTCCCTCTGCCTCCAATTCCCTGAATCTTTAGTGATATTTCTGTGTTTTCAACTTCTCCACTTAAACAAAGGTAGCTTGGGATGTGAGAGCTTCTTGGGGAACTTAAGTGACAGGATCAAAGCATATGAGCTGGTGCCTGGAGCAGGGGTAGTGGAAACTTACAGAGTTCCTGGATTTATTAGGCCTGCCTTCAATTTGTAAGACATTTCTTACATAGAAGACAGCATCATAGAGGTAACATTTGAAAGAGACAGTGGATGTAAGGAGGAGGTGAATCACATAATGTAAAGGGGAAACAAGAGATGGCATCCTAAGTCAAATCCTCTCAATGCTCCACCTGGTTGTGAAACTGCAGTTGAGCTTCACATTTTCTGTGAGAGGCTAGTCACAGGAACAGCCACCTCAGTTTCAATAGGAATTTCTTCAAGGTTGTGTCGCACTACTTTTGGAGAAGTTCTAAGAATTTTGGGTGAAATTTTAGTTGTTGACCTTGAAATTCGGATTTCTAAAAATGATATATATCCACTCAGTCATGACAGAAAGATGTGCTAGACATCCATCACTAGACAATATGGGCATCTATGTATGTGGGGCTGGAAGCAGGGAGATGCAGGTGGCAGGGAAAAGTATTATCCTTCAAATTTTTATATTAAGAAGCTATACAGCCCTAGCCGGTTTGGCTCAGTGGATAGAGTATAGGCCTGTGGACTGAAGGGTCCCAGGTTCGATTCCAGTCAAGGGCACATGCCTGTGTTGCCGGCTTGATCCCCAGTGGGGGGCGTGCAGGAGGCAGCCAATCAATGATTCTCTCTCATCATTGATGTTTCTCTCTCTCTCTCTCTCTCTCTCTCTCTCTCTCCCCCTCTCTCTCTCTTCCTCTCTGAAATCAATTAAAAATATATATTTTTTAAAAGAGAAGCTATACAACAATTTTGCAAAGGATGCTGTTGCTCTAAAATTTGTAACCCCCCCCCGCCCCCCGGCAACACACACATATTCCACACACAATATTCAAGATGGGGCAAAAGTAGGCTTATAGTTACTCATATGGAAAATAATACAATTAATAAATAGTAATATAAGAATGAACTATGTTTTGTATACTCACAACTGTAAACCTACTGTTGCCTCACCCTATATATAGTACACGGATTCCTTTGGGTTCATTTTGAGAAACAACAGTGCAGAAGAGAACTTGTCTTATTACCTTAAAGTGGTTCTTAGTACACCCGAGAGCTGTGGGATCCTAAAATGCTGCCCTGATGTGCAGGCATGCTTGGCACCAAGAAAGATGACGTGGCACATGGGGTTGGATATTAGTGGTCCAGCTGCCAGCATCTTCAGGGGGCAGTTTGTGAGGTCGAGGCTGGCTTTTATGACATCAGCAGCGCTGGGGAGGTGAACTAGGGTGACTGAAGATAATTATAAGGGTGGAAACCCCTAGAAGAATCCTACTGAATGTTCTAACATCTTCAAAGAATTCCAACTCATTCTTGTGTTTGGGAATCATAGAGGCAAATGGTTCTATGAACCTCAGCCTTGATTTCAGGAACTCAGCGTAACTGAAAGTATGAAGAGACAAAGGACTAAGTAGCTTCTTAAAATGAACTTTTTCTCTTTCTCTCTCATGTGATAGGCTTGATCAGCTTGCCTGGTATTCCATTGAGAAGATAAAAGCTAACAGACTATAGCTCCTTCATCTTTCCATTAGCACCTCCAAACTTACCTCCATTTGCAGTCAACCTCACTCTGAAATGAAAAAGTGCCCACTTTGAACTGGGATCCCACCCCCTGGGGACCATTTCTCCTTCAGGTTTTACACTTACCCTTATCATTCTGCTTCTTCAAACTTCCTCCCTCCACTGGATCACAATCCTCAACATTCAAATATAGTCTGGAAGCTCCTATCTTTTAAAGAAACTTCTCTTAACCCAATATCTATTTCTAGCCTACCCATTATTCCTCTCTTAATCACCAAAGCCAAACTTCTAAAACTACATCCTGTCTTTATCAACCATGCACTCGGCAACCCCCACCACTACACTGAATGTGTCCTTTCTAAGGTTTTCAAACGAAATCCGAATTGCCAAATCAGAGAGATATTTTGGCCTTCATCCTGTTCAACCTCGGCATTCCACTGTTTTCCACACCCTTATTCTTGACTTTTTCTCTGATCTCAGTTTCTGTGGCGCCATACTCTAGTCTTTTCTCTAGTGTCTCCAGGCACTCATTCTCCGCTCCTTCCCTTCAGATCTCCAAATATGGTAATGCCACTTAGCTCAGCCCTGGGTCTATTTTCATAGCCCTATCCTCATTCTGATGAGTTTAAATATATGTTAATACTACACAAATCTATACCCTAGCCTAGTCTTTTCTTTTGAGACCCAGACTTATATATTCAGCTAGACTTACCCACTTAGATATCTCATAAGCATTTTGAATGTGATATGCCCAGAATAGAACTATTTGTCTTAACCCTCAAGAGCTACCCTTTCTCAAGTCTTTCTCACCTTAGAAAATGGCACAACTAGGATAGTTGCTCAAATTAGACATGTGGGAGTCATCCTTGACCCCCTTCCTCACCCTTCCACGTCCTAACTATCACCATGTCCTAACTATCACATTCTCATTATACCTTGTCTCCATCTCTGCTACCAATACCCCTAGGCCAAGCATCATCAGCCCTCACCTGGACTCCTGGAGTAGCCAAACTGATGCCACTATGTCCACATAGCAGCTGGAGAGAACTATGCTGTTTCTACAGCTTTATCTCGTGTGCCTATCTCCTGTTCCATTAGGCTCTGGCCACCTGTGGACTTCTTAGTTCCATTTAAAGATCTTTCTTACCTCAAGGTGTTCACACATGTTTCCTTTGGCCAGAATGTCTTGGCTAACGCGTTCACACCTTTTGTATCTCAGCTGAAATGTCACTTCCTCCCAGAGGTTTCTTGACCCAAGAATATCCACTCCCACCAAGAAACACTGTCATATCACAATTTGAAATTTTATATTTATTTCATATTTCCTCCACATGTCCCCATCAGATCAAGAACTGTGTCTATCTTGTTTATGACTCTATATTAAGTATTTAGCCAATGTCAAACAGTAAGTATTTGTTGACTGAAGAAACTTCTGTCCTCTTTGTCCTACTTAACACTCATAGCCTGGCAAGATAACCATGCCCTTTTTGTATCACACATAATCCTCTCTCTTAGTGACATGCACAGGTAATGAGCCTTTGAATCTGGCTCTGACACCCACTACCACACCCACTGTGTGACTTTGGTCAAGTTGCTTAACCTCAGTTGCTTCACCTGGAAAGTGGGAAAAATAATATCTGTCTTTTAGTAATAGTATGAAGATTAAAGAGAGATCATGTATATAAAGTGCTGATCATGAAAGTACTCAGAAAAGTTTCCTTTCTTCCATGCCTCCCAATAAACAAATACTTCTTACCCAATAGCACATATGCATACACAAAACCATCCATCCTGCCCTTCTGAGTCTTCCTGATGGTGACCTTCCTATTGAGACTTTTGCCTTTAGAGGATGAGACACTAAGCCATGAAACAGAATTTATAATATTAAACCAAATATGTAACTGCTGCCCTAAATAACTAGAGTTTGTATTATAAGGGTACCTTCTCAAATATATTTGGAGGTAACACAAAGAGAAAAGGAATAATATTTTTGATAGTGTAGAAGACATTGCTTTAAAAGAAAACAGCAGATGGCAGCACCAGACACTAAAGAGGTATCTGAAGGGACTTTTAGCTCAAACCTGAGCATAAAACTACATTGAGAGAGATGATCATTTATAGAAAAGATAGTTTCCCTACAGAAAAATAATGCCTACTTTATAATGTAATAAAGGATTTTTAGAAAAGGTGTTTCACATGTGGCCAGCATAATCCTAAGGAAATAACCCCAAGCACTATCTAACCAATAAACAGAACAGATTGCAAAGTGTCCATTGAGGTCTTGGAAGAGAACTTGCCTTAGTGGCGTTTGTTTATGTTTAGAAATGATTGAAAGGTGACAGAAGCATCTGTGTCCTAAGAGAACTGAGCCAATCTATGTTGGAAGAACATTCTGAGCAGAAGGTAATTCACTCTGCCAGCGAAACAGTCATGTTGCCCGACTAAAGTGAATTGTTTTCCAAGCACTGTGATCATGGTTCTTAAAAGATTTTCCTCACTTGAATTCACTGCAAGATTGAGCCCCCTGAGAACATCAGACAAGATCATTGATTCTAATCAGAAGTCAGATCAAGGATTCTAGAGGGAAACTGTTATAATTGACAAGAGAAGAAATGAAGGAAACATTTGAACTCTAAAAAGAATGCATGTGGCCCGGCCGGTATGGTTGAGCATCAACCTATGAGACAGGAGGTCACGGTTTGATTCCAGGTCAGGGCACATGCCCCAGTTGTGGGTTTGATCCTGGTGAGGGGCATGCAGGAGGCAGCCAAACAATGATTCTCTCTCTCATCATTGATGTTTCTGTCTCTCTCTCCCTCTCTCTCTCTTCCTTTCTGAAATCAATAAAATATATATTTTAAAAAGAATGCATGTGCATCATAGTCAGCCAAAAGTCGACCATCACAGGCAGATGAAAATCTGAAATCTAATAATGCATAGGGCAGTGCCCTTTATGGAAAATGTATGATGCACTGCACTATCTAAATTTTAAATGATAAAAGAAATACAGCAATAGACAGGATCAAATCATAAACAAAAGAGAAAACTACAGTTCCCAGGAGAGCCTTTCTGCTGAAAGTACCATTGCACGGCAAACATCTTTTTCAGCGAAGGAATAAAGTCCATTGCTTCCAGATTCTTATGCCTCTCTGAAGCCTAAGGAGATTTATTTCTCCATTGTCATTAAACCAAGCTTGCTTTAAATCTGGCAACTAAAGGGCCCCTATGTTAGATGACCTTTCTCTGACCTCCACTGAAGCCTGCATGGTCCCCAAACAGGCCAGCACACATCTGACAGCTGTGGGCGCCAGTTTCTCACTGACACGTGCCTTTTCACGTCTGGGAGCAGAGTTGGCTGTCCTCTCACACAGCCATGCCCTCTAGATGCCCTTGCTCTGATGAACTCCCCTCTATGCTAAACGCACGAGTCATCGGGGCCCTCGCTGGCCTCTCCTTCTGACATTCTCCCCTCCAGACAACTGCGTGAGTCAGGAGGTGTCCTCTTATGAAGCTGTGGTTCCAGGCCAGCCTCTTTTAGCAGTCGTGACTGAGTGAGAACATGCTGTGCTCAGCCTGTTGGCTCCACTCTTGGGAGCACAAAGTATGTGTTATAACAACAAGCCCAAGAATCCTGACCACACGCTTCCCTATCTCCAGATCTGTAATGAGAACATTTGAAGTAAATGCATACAATCAGGAAACAGGGCTGAAAGTCACACAGGAACAGAATTGCTGATTGTGACCCCAAGACACAAGCCTTTTGCTCTTTGAATCCAGACCTCACATGTTTTGAAAGAAAAACAACAGCCAGAAGATGGGAAAAACAGATCATGTTTATGAGACCAGCCTGCATCCTTGCCACACTTAAGAGTTTTGTGTTTTCATCCGGCAAAGAAACCAGCCATCCTTTCTTCAATGTTCATCGGAACACTTACACAGCTTCTGTCAGTGTGACTCTTCAGCTTTAGGATCATTATCTTGAAATCTTCTAAACCAGCAAGTCCATGTAATGTCATTTTAAACATGGTAGTTTGAGAAAAGTACTAGATATTTGCCAAAATCATGCAATGAAAATGTAAGGAAGAAACACTGCATTAAACATAAAAGACCCCCCACCCCCTTTTGGTTTAATACTTTGCAATACCTTGAGTAACCTTAGTTTCCCAATAACAGTCCATTTATTTACTTTTTATTTTTTGAAAACAGTCCATTTAAAGAATCATGCAGGTGGGTGTTTCAAGTAGCAAATCGAAGGAAGAGAAGAAGGGGGGGGGCGAGGAGGAGGAGGAGGAGAAGAAGAAAACTGACCACATCCTATTTTTCATGATTTGACATCTGTAAGCTGTGACAAGGACAGCACATCCATCCCCCTGGCCTAAGTGTAGGCCAGAGTCCATGGACCGTGCCCTGTTTTGCAGGTAGCCACCCTCATGAGCATCCTTCCCCAATCCTGGTTGATGAAGAAACTTCAGGTGAAAACCCAACAACACTGCACCCTATGACTGGGAACCCCTGGGTCACGCTTATTTACAATTGCCCAAGTGGCGAGTCAGAGCGTGGTGTCCAACCCAGATAAAAGGTACAGAGCAGCAGCGGGAATTCAGCACGTCCCAGAACCAGGAACACACGCCTCCCTGCATGGGTGTCGACACTGGGTTAATTCCCCACATACTACAATCATGTAAGCTTAACAGAAAACATGCTGTATTCACAGAGTATGTCTATTCCTGCGAGTGCGCCAGTGTTTAATTATTGCTAAAGTCATTTGGGGTTTTTGACACAGATTCTATTTTAGTAAGATAAACTCAGCATAACCCAGTGTTGCCAAAAATGAATTCCTAAGGTAGATGACTAAAATAAACTGGTAATAAATATTGGCTTTTGGAACGGGGATTATAGCTCTGTAATGCAGACATAGCATTAATGACTCATTTTCAAATAACAGTCTCTCCCAAGGATTATTGGTGGGAGGGGTCAGGGGAAAAAAGTTCTCTCTCTCTCTCTCTCTCTCTCTTTCTCTCTCTCTCTCAACAAAATGGAAGAGAACTATGAATCTTCCAGGCAAGGATGTTCTTATGTCTATGTTGCCATCAGAGATACAGCCCCTGGAGTGGGACAGGGGTCAACTTGGACAGGCTGCAATGAGTCAGAAATGGCCATCGAAAGAAACCACTCTAGGGGTTGAGGCAGTTGATTCGGGGTCTGTTTTCTCTCATTCCCCTGGAGACAGTACGCACTGCCGGGTCCAACCAGGGCATCTCATGTGGCATGAATTACCTTATCAGTCACAGTGGGTGCGGCCTCGTGCCTTTGCTGCTTGAAATTAGTGGACTCTTTCAGGCCACCTTTACTCTCTAAAGTCAAATTCTGAACACGTGGCCCACTCGGTTGAGCCTTACAACTTCTCAGATGCACCAGAAGGCGCTGGGGAGCAAAGGTCCGGCTACAGTTTGGGCAGGGCTCAAGCTGAGCTTCACTTGGCCCCTCGCCAGGTACAAGGGGCTGAGGCTTCTTCTGTGGGAATGGCCGGCGGAGCTCCCTAGGGAGCCGGTCATTTTCTGTTTTCCACTTTTCCAGGCATTTGGGCTCATGAATAGGAAGGGAGAGGGAGCCAAATTCCCTGCCACAAATGTAGCAGAGGAGAGTCCTTGGTCGAGCTGAGATACCACCAGAAGCTTTCTGAAGACCAGTAAGGTCATTAGAATTGTTGCTGTTTGGTTCTCTGGGCCCACCACCCTTGGGCTTGCAACTTCTCTGGTGAACAAGAAGACGGTCTGGCAAGAATGTGCGGCCACAGGATTCGCAGGGCAGCAGCTGGGCCTGAGAACTCTGGAACGCTGCCTCGTTCATTGCCTGAAGAATGTAGGACCCACTGCCGCCGCCCAGGGGCTGTGGTTTGGAGGGTTCTGGCCTCCGCTGGTGCTTGGGCAACTTGCTGTTTTCAATTCGCCACTTCTCCAAGCACTGGGGCTCATGGATGGCAAGTGACTGGGACCCAAATTCTCGGCCACAGATATAGCATATGCGGAATGCAGGCCTGCGGGACGGGATCACGGGTGGGCTAGGCTGGCTTTCCGACATAATTCTCTTACCGGACCGTTTTGAGAGGATCACAGTTCCAGGCCTAGTTTTCTGAGGGTTTGTCTTTATGTTTTCAGCAGGATTGACTCGCTCTGTTTCTGGCAAAAGGCTAGAAGAGGAGTCACGAGACAGAACAGTGTGGTTGATAAGGAAGGTAGGTTCTTTAGAGCGATGGAAAGTTTGTTGCAAGTTTTTGGAAACCCTTTTCTCTTTTCCTCTTTCCATTAACGAATAAATCTTTCTTTTAGTCCTTGCTCTGATTTCAGCCCAGTTTCATTTGGGGCTTCTTCTTAGAAGTCAGGTTGGCTCTCCTGGGGTTCCACATTGTAGCCAGTACCTTAGCCCTTCAGGCCAGGACTCAGAGCTTCATTGAGGGGCAGCAGCCTGGAGCACTGCAAAGTCCCCATTGAACACCCCGTGCCTCCGAGATCTGTGGGAGAAACAAATCCAGAGTTATTACACACACACACACACACACACACACACAGACCTGTTAGATTAAAAGTTCATAAACAGCAGAATTTTTTTGTTTTGTTTAGTATCCTCTCTCTGGCTAGCACAGCAACCAGCACATAGGATTTTTTCAGTGTTCAAATAAAGTTTAAGAAAATTTCCATTGTGAATTGCACTGTCACTGTATTGAAACTAGCATTCTGCCCAAAGAAAGATCGACATTTACTGCTGCACCTCATAGACACACCTGACACAAACCATCAGAGGCACCATGCTGAGGTTGTAAGAGAGAGAACCAAGAACTGTGAACATCAGATAATGAAACCGAAGGTCACCTGAGAAGACCTCCTCCCACTGCCTGAGGGAGTCTGGACGTTTCAGTGCCAGGATCCCTTTAACAGGGCTTGAAGCCTATGGACCTCTTTTTAGAATAATGATTTTAAAAGCAAAAAATAATAGTCTTACGATGACAAGTAAAACTAATTTTATGGAAATAATTTATCAGATATTTTTACTTGCTATATATATTTTATTTGAAATATAGCAGTGTGCCAGACTTCTTGAGTGTCTGAGGGTCTGAGGTTAAAAACTCCTACAGAAGAAGTAATTCAACAGTGAATATCATGAGAATATTATGAAATATTATGAAAACTTTCAGAGGGAGTGTAAATGTCTTTTAATCTACCAGGTATCCACTTTTCTTTATTATGGGAATGGAGTATTAATAAATTGTGGCCATGACTGTCAAACCAAGAATGCAACTCAGGCCTGTCCTCTTCCTGGTGGGATATGTACAGATCTTCCCTGGGGTGAAGAAGCTCAGACTGTGTGTGATGGCCTTTTATAGCCATTATGCTCGCTACCCTATTTTATATCTATCTATCTATCTATCTATCTATCTAATCAAATATTTTTTATAAAAACATAGCCAATGGTTTTCCCCCAGCAAAGCAGAAGACAGAGCTGATAAGATCTCATTATGGGCAGAGTCTAGGAGTTGTTACCTTGGGGAAAGGGATGAGACAATATTACCCAGGGTTTATAATCTAGCCCCAAGAAAGACTATTTTCCAGAAGTCTTAGGACCGTCTTTACTTCCTGAAGGATGACTTGGACCTGAATTAGAAGCTTTGTAGCATCCGTTCCCAATCACAGACACTGACCATGGCAGATGTGAGTTCAGGCAGAACGAGGATGGCAGTGCTATCAATATCAGAATTCTGTTTGGGCTTTGTGCTCAATAAAGGACCAAAGGAGCTGTGAGATCTGTGCCCAGTTCCTGTATTTTGGTGCCAAGAAAGGTCTGAATCTTTGCAGTTAAGACTATCAAATTAGGTCTGGCACAGAAAAGGGAACTATTTTTCATTTTGACAGATCCTAAGACAGTGATATTAACACATGTGACAAAAGAATGTGTTGGCCCCAGAGTGATCAGCACAGAAAGTGAAGCTTAGAGAAACAAAATGTATCACTTGATCAGCACCATCCAAAGGAGAACGTGAATCTAGAGAACACAAGGAATCTGGTAAAATTATTTTATCAGCAAATGGGTGAGATAATACCCCAAACCACTCTGCTTTGTTGCTTTTGTTTCTTTTTTTAAAAAAATATACTTTATTGATTTTTTACAGAGAGGAAGGGAGAGGGATAGAGAACTAGAAACATCGATGAGAAACATCGATCAGCCGCCTCCTGCACACTCCCCACTGTAGATGTGCCCGCAACCAAGGTACATGCCCCTGACCGGAATCGAACCTGGGACCCTTAAGTCCACAGGCTGACACTCTATCCACTGAGCCAAACCAGTCAGGGCTGCTTTTGTTTCTTGTTCACCGAGATCTCCTCTTTTAGTTTCCCATTTTCCTTGGTACCAGAAATTTTCATACACCTAATGTAATTAAGAAGGCTCTGGCTGGGTAGCTGAGTTGGTTAAATCATTGTCCCGATAAGCCAAGGTCGCAGGTTCAATCCCCACTCAGGGCACATATAAGAGTCAACCAAGGAATGCATAAATAAGTGCAGCAACAAATTAGTGCAGCAACAAATTAGTTCTCTCTCTCTCTCTCTCTCTCTCTCTCTCACACACACACACACACACACACACACACACACAGTTCCCAGCAGATTAGAATACTGAGAAAGCCCCATGACTTGCCCCAACAACTCCTCCATTCCCCTTATGATAAATAAGAGAACTAATATTTGTTGAATGCCAACTATGCATCAAATATTGTGCTAATTTTTATATATATAATTTAATTCTCAAATGATTATGAGGCAGGTATTATTATTTCAATTTTATAAACAAAGAAACTGTGACTCAGAAAAGATGAATAACTTGCCCAAGACAGTCAGTTTCTAAATGACAGAGCAGGGAACCCATTCCAGCTCTCTTTGGCTCCGGTACTCAGCTCTTTCCATTATTCATTCTGCCTAAAATTCTGCCGGCAGAGCTTCTTCTCTTTCATTTCTGTCCCTGTTTTAATGGATGATTCATATGCTCCTTGGAAAGGTACCTAAGCCCCCACCAGCCTTTAGGAGAAGGAAGAGGCAAAAGGGACTGAGGGGATAAGGCATGGAAGAAGAGAAACCTCTGTGATGGAAAAGGCAGGAGAGGCTGATTGGGGCTACGGAAGACAGGTTTTTCCCTTAAGTGACAGGGGTCATTTATTTTGCTGTAAGTGGTTTTCTAGATGAAGCTTTCCCCTGCAAGGTGGGCAATGCACATCCTTTTCCTGATCTCATCAACATCCTTCAGAGGAATGACCTACTGACCAGGGCGGGGATGGATGAGGGGGAACTGGGTGCTATAACGGGTACAGGGTGAGAGCGAAGGCCGCCTGAAGGGGCCAGATGGTGTTCAGTTTGCAGCCACCTCAGCACTTTGATGAGGAATGGATCTTTATTTTTGCAGGTGTGTGTGCACTGCAAATATTTTCTCTGAAGCAAACATCAGCATCATAAAATTCCCAACCGAATCTTCACCTCTTCTTTTTGTATCAGCTCTTTCTCCCTCCAATGTCCTCCTGAAATTTGCTTTATTGTGATTAAAGGCAACAAATCATTAAAGATGAGGTAGCTGGAAGTGAGTGAAATTCTTGGAAACTGAAAACTTTATGAAGTTGCTGCCAGTGATTCTGACAAGGCACGGCCTGGTCAGCTGCTCTGCTCTATAAGTTTGTTCTAAAAGCAAAAACGCTGGAAAGTACTAAATGCATATACTTACATTACTTAAGAAATTGGCCTGTCACCAGACATATTGTAAATAAATGTTGCTAGTTTATAAAGAGAACCACTTGGCAAAGCCAGCTAGTTTCACCCCGAGCGTCCATGGAGAAATGTTCACTCCAATTGGCCTGACCATATTTGCACATAGGAGATTTAAAGACTGTTTTGGAAGGCCATGTTTTATCAATATGATGCCATTTTTCCATGCCCTTTGGGGTTATCGGAAGGGAGAGACAAACTCTCAAGGATAAATACAATATCCTTGGAAATGCAAAACCCATCTTGGCATTAGAAGGTGCTCCTCTATAAAAGAGGGAAAAGAACACAACCAAAGTGATTAAATCTCTTTCTAAAAAAATTTAGTCCTTAGGAACAAAATAAATATGTGATACATGAGCCCTTCCCTGTTTTAGTATAGAATCCAAATTCTTTAAATGGACAAAAGAATAAATAAGAAACATGGAGTTGGGGCTAATGCTTACTTTTAGCAAAATTGTAAAATAGAGGAGGCTTGTCCTTAATATCCTCCATCCACCCTGTTCCCCAGCTTCCACTCTCCCCTGCCCAGTGCCCTCACATACTATTTGGTCTCCATTACCTATGAAATCTCACTTTCAGAAAGGAGCTGACAGACTTATTCACATCAAGGGTTATGATTGATGAGGTAATAACCCTCCCAGAGCCTGGCAAACAGCTAGTTCCTTACCAGTAGTTATTCTGCCCAACTCACTCAAATTAAGAGAGCGCCAATTTTTAGCTGGACACACAAATTCCCAGCTACAACTCTAGAGGCTCCTTTGTAGCTAGTGAAGTATTGTGTGTGGCTTGTAAGAACTCTTCTTAGAATGCAGGGGTATAACTTGTTCCTCTTCCCTATGTTCATACTGATGCTTAGAACATGGGTGTGATGGCTGGCATCTAGCAGCCATATAGGACCAGGTTATATTCATGTGACCTCGACAAGGCAGAGCAGAGACCTGGATGGACTTGAATACCTGATAATGTTGGAGCCACCATACAAATAACTCCCTTGGGCTTTATGTGCATAATGAAATAAATGTTTATTGTATTTTAGCCACTTTTAAAGAGTCTCTTACATGAAAACCTAACTCAATTGAGATGTAGTTGTATTTTAAATAGTTGTCATTGGTTTCACATAAAATGAATTCTAATAGTAATATTTCAAATTTTAGGATCTTTTTTGATGAAATAAATTTTTTTGAGAAAGTGTATGTTTGGGGGCAAAATTGACTTATTAAATATATACTTTTTTCTGAAAATCAGAAATAAAAAACTTGAAACTGGAAATACTGAACCAATGGTTCTTTAAAAATTGCAAGCCATCCTTTCCTAGATTTTTTTGTTGGAACAAATTTGAATGGCATATTTTACTTCTGAAAAATGAAAACCTAGTTTTTCCCATGATGAGCTTTTGAAAGAGCAACGAGGCATCATTGTTGGGCCAGTTGTTAACTCACTGTCTCTATACTCAAAACGCCCTTTTCTGTGTTCAGCTCTGTGATGCTGTCATTGGGACTCTGCATACCCCATTTCTGCTTTGTCAGCTGACCCTGAGTTATGTTCTGCCAACAGCGGAAATGAAGGGAGAATGCAAGGTTGGAGGACAAAGAGAGGACTTGCTCCTTTCTAAAGGCTCCCTGTCTGCTTGTGCTTCCTGTGACATCACCCCACCAACACTGCATCCCAACAGAAGCAGTTCTTTCCTGTAGTTTACAGTTTTGCAATCCTTGCAAGCCAGACTCACTCCTCTCCCTGACCAGCTAACATCACCTTGTCAGTCTGTGACTCTCCTTAAAGACCTGACTTACAGCTCCATAAGGCACTTCTTCTAAGTTTCTGTAATTCAAACCTTTTCCCTTTGATACTTCACCCTAGGAATGGTGGTTGTCACCTCCTTTATATAGCCGTGTTCTCTTTTATCCTGCTAGTTACTAGGTAACAACTTCATTCCTGGTTAACAAATCTTTATGTTAAATTCTCTTTAAGTAAGTGTATGAATTCTGTCTCCTGGCTAACATAACTACCCTGAGACTATAAATAATAAAAATATGTGATATTCATGCTGTGCATTACCTTATTATTGCAATAAATATAAACTCAAATAAATGATTTCATAGAATCTTAGAAAATAATATGGAGCTTATCTTAACATTCAACCCTCAACCTATTCAGACACTGAAAGCATATTTTTATAATTTTTATACCATCACCATGCTTCAGAGCTAGAAAATGCTGCTCTCCCAGTTGTGGCTGAACTAAATCTTAAGAGGAAACCTGCCATTTGGGGCATATTCACATTTTCCTTAATTTCATATGACACTTCTGCTGCTGACTGCCCAGTCATAAGGCCACCACTGCCACAGGGGATGTCAACATAAAGGGATCACATTCATAGGTTGAGTGACCAGGAAGTGTTGAGGGGAGCTGGCTCAGCTCACTCTGGTTCTCTGCACTCCCTTCTGGGAGCCACGTGGGCAATGGCATGAGCAGTCCTCAGTGATTCTGATGTGAATGGGCAAAAGGCCAGGTGAGAGCAACTGGGAATTGAAGATGATATGGCTTTGAAAAGACAGGAGCGGCATCTGAAAGGTAAACAATGTAAACACTTTAGCCTGAAGCTTATGGCTTCCAGGGAATATGGCTGTCCATACTGGCATTTCTATGCTAATCGTGAACAATGAGAAATTTCCCTTTTCTTGTCTCTCTTTCATTGCAAAGAATTTTAAATCAACAAATAAGTTCCTTCACTTTCATTCAACCTAACTGTCAGGTATAGATGTAAGAGTCTATGGTGCTAGGAAAGCTATGGAAATGGAAAATAGAAGGGCACACTTTACCCTTCTAAGTAGAGCCTTCTGCAAGGACATTGTAAGATGCTGAGGCTCAAAATACCACTCCATGACAGCAATTGTTAGAATAAGCCTGTAATTTTCACTCTATATTGAGTATCCAAATCACAGACTACTCAAAAATCATGAATGCCACACAGGTGTGACCATGTAATTGTAACACAGACATTTGGCGTGGTAGAGAACTAGTTACCGAAAGCATCTGAATCATCATAGTAGAGGTCTGTAATGTACAGAAATTCAACGAATAGACAGAAAAAGTGAGGGAGTCTGGCCATTAAACAATAAACAAGTCTACATATCATATTTTCTGATATTTTGGATAGTTCTATTCCAATAACAGAGCTCTATTCCAAATAACTCTCAAGACTTTAAAGCAGTGGTTCATAGGCCAAATCTGGCCCATCGCTATGTTCTTTTTGGCCTGCATAGAGCTTAAAATGTTTGGATTAACTTCCATTATATTAAAATTGGGAGATGTCATACAAAATCTAGATTTTTGGTTTCTTTTGAAAAAGTGGAAAGTCTGGCCATTCAGAGCCCACATTCCAATGTGGCAACATCCAACATAAGCCGAGACTGAGTAAGGACTATGCCTATAGGTCAAGCGGCCAGACTTCACTCTTCCAAAGTTTCTCATCAGCCCCCTGATCCATTGCTTTATAGTTCATGCTTGAATCTCAAAGACATATGAGTTTGTGACCATTTGCAATATTTGCTTTAAAATGTCCCTTTCCCCCAATTTTCTCCTCAATTCAATATTTGAAAATCACTTTAAGGAGTACTTGTCCTCAGGAAACTGGGAATCTAGTTGAAGTCTTTTCTATGGAAGATAGTTACTAAAAGAACAAAATATGTGTTGGTAAAAATTCAGAAAGGAAACTTCCTGATAAAGTATAATGAGGCTGAAATACTTGATTCTAGGAGGGAGGGCAGTATCTAAGGGGAAAAGAAGGAACCAGTGTCCTGAGAAGGAATTTTCATACATTATTGGAGGGTCATAGGAAATGATGCATCTAATTTCAGAGTAAAAAAAAAAATTAAGCAGCCAGTGTTTAGATCAGCCACAGGAGAGATGGTTGGGAAAAAGAAAAAAGAAAAGAAAAGTAAAACCAACAGGCAAGAAATGTGTTTGGAGACCATCTGAACTTGTTGGAGACATCCCCATAATTATTTAGTTATCTGTTAATATAATAAGAACAACTCTTCTGGTTTAGACAATGGTCCTTGATTTACCATTAAGTGAATCTCCAGATGAAGAATGTTGGATTTATTTGTCTAAAGAAAGGATCTGTCGATAAAAAGAACCATAACTAGGCTATTAACAATACATTGTTGACTTTCCAAGAATTGGGCTATAAATACTTCATAAGAGAATTATGCTTTCTTGTAGGAATTACAGAATTTGGTACATTTTTTCTTTTGCCAAACTGACCATTTTGTTAGATACCACTGATAAATAAGTTCAAACTGCAAATGTGTAAGAAGAGCACAATAGTTCCTTCTCAACCTCGAATGTGCTATCTGCTATCCACCAACTGTCTAAAATTGGTGCATTATGATGAAAAAATAGTGGAGGAAAACTACAGATACCCTGTTTTAGTATTAAATTTTTAAAAATTGCAAATAGATGTGTGTTTACTAGCCCCCATCATGTGATACTGCTTGCTCAGAGCTCCCATGTCTTCACGCTCATGATTTATTGTCTCAGAGTGCTAACTCAGTGCAGTGTCTTTGGCATGGACTTCCAAGCCACAGAGTGATAGTATTGGGAGTGTAGTCATCAGACTAGTGTGTCCAGGTGGAAATAAACAATGAAGAATACAGCTGCCTTTGAAGAGAGCGTTTTGGCCAGGATACTTGGCACAAGGTAGATGGGCTTCGCTGTATCCTGGAGGAACCTTTTATTAACCACATCACCCACTTACCCCACAACAGCCTCAAAATTGTACCTTAGCGCTCTCCACCTCCAGGAGGTCGGTACCTCCCAGGGCCTGGCTAGCACTTAAATGGATCGTCATTACAGTTCATTACAGACATCAACACCTTTTGTTAATAACGCTTTCTCCACCCAAAGCTGTTTCTGAGGCAAGCCCCTGGGAAGAAAGTCAAAAATGGGGCCGAGCCCATGAGGCAGGCTGGCTTTCTGCTGTGTGTTATGAATGTGCCTCTGTTTTCTGATATGCTCAGCATGACTCCCCTGGTACTGACTCTGGAGACTTGGAGGTTCATGGACAAGCTGAAGGCTGTTTCTAAACAGGGGCTTTTTATTGCTGTTCTCCCCACCTCTCTCATCTTCCTATATAAATGTCATCAAAAATCTATTGTCATTCCTACATCTCATGCACAAGGCCCTCTTTCACAGGCCAGATGGTTTAACCTCTCTGATGGTTCAGAATTCTCCATACTACAACCTTTCATTGCTCAGGAGTCTTGCATGGGAAAAAGCATACATGCTGGAGAAAACCACTAAAAGGAATCTCCTGGTGGAACTCATTAATTCTCCATGTCCCCACTGCCCAAGCCAAACATGAAGTGTGGGAACAGCTCCTTATTTGCAAAGCTCATAGTTTTTTGTGGTTTAACATTTACTGAACGCCTCCTTCCACCCTATGCTCAATAACTATCAAATAGCAAGGAAGTAAGTGAGAGTATCAATGGCTTTGTTCTGTTTTCCTTTAGTAAACAGAAAAGAAGAACCCTGTGTTTTTTAAGTTATACCTAGGATCAGGAAGATCGGGATATTTGATTAGAAGAATTCAATTTAAAGTTAACTCTGTGGATGCTCATTTTTTTCTCTTTCTTGTGTTTTCAACAGGCTCTTATTCCACTGCTGTGTTCCCTTTCAATTTGTTTCATTGTTTCTGTTATCTGGGTCTCCACTCCAAGTCCAGAAGGACAAGGTGCCATTAAGAAGGTGTGGCATCCTGTGGTTGACTCTACTGCTTACTTGCTCCGGAGGGATAAGGCAATGCCAACCAGCTTACCTCTGAAAATGTGTGGCTTATATTTTAACTCCATTAAATTCTGGAGAAAGAAAGCAAGATAAGAAGTGATGGGCCCATCTTTATCTTGTAATTTTATATGTCAGAAGTCCACCATGGATTCCCCCGAGGCTAAAATCAAGGTGTCTCCAGGCTGTGGTATCTTGCTACAGCAGTGCTAGCAGCAGAAAGGGAGCAGCATTGTGAATACAGCCCTCTGCCAAAGTATTGCTCAGCTAGTCTGCCGTGCTGTGCCCAGAATCTTTTCTTTTTAAAGATTTATTTTCAATTTTTTACTTTTTTAAAAATATATTTTATTGATTTTTTTACAGAGAGGAAGGGAGAGGAATAGAGAGTTGGAAACATTGATAAGAGAGAAGCATCGATCAGCTGCCTCCTGCACACTCCCCACTGGGGATGTGCCCACAACCAAGGTACATGCCCTTGACCAGAATAGAACCTGGGACCCTTCAGTCCCTAGGCTGATGCTCTATTCAGTGAGCCAAACTGGCTAGGGCTGTGCCCAGAATGTTAATAGTCGGCTCACAGTCACCCAGCTCTAGATTCCATTGGATACACCATGGGGGCTTGGGGGTGGGAGGTGTGCCGTCCCAGGGGCCTTGCTGAGATGCCCCAGTCAGCCCTCTAGAATGAGAATTTCAATTCACTCTATAGCAACAAAAGCATAAATGTTCACCTAACATTAT
Source organism: Myotis yumanensis (assembly GCF_028538775.1). Classification (NCBI taxonomy): domain Eukaryota; kingdom Metazoa; phylum Chordata; class Mammalia; order Chiroptera; family Vespertilionidae; genus Myotis; species Myotis yumanensis. Next base: position 72,508,411 of record NW_027223755.1, on the reverse strand, counting down.
ACAGTGGGGTCCAGTATCTCTCTCTAGCTCTGGTGGGAACCCTCACCCAGTGTGAGTAAGGAAATAACCCCCTCAGATTCTGCATTCTTTCCGTGTAGTCTGTGCATCTTTGCTGTCCACACTTCAAGTATGTTCTTCCTTTTCCTCTCTGACTGTATTCTTTGCTGCTGCATTTGCATATTTGCATCAGGTAGAATCTTTATTGACTAGTTTCTTCAGAAACTTGACTTGAATATACTCCGTTCCTGGCTAACAAACTACATTTCTTGTTAATGGGAGTGCTGTGTGCACGACAACATTTTCCTTCTCTCCTTTCAGCAGTTTTCTCAGGACTGCCCCCAGTCTCCTCTAATTGGAGGTGGATAGTTAAACCCTTCCTAAGTGGAAAGGGTCACTTTCAGTTTGGATTCTGAGCTGAGAAGACATTTCCATTCCGTAGAGTCATTTCCTATTTGGAAGTGTAGGGTATCAGAACATGCCACTTTGGCATACGGATTACTTTGAGCTGAAGGCAACTGAGAAAAAACAGACACAGAAAAGCTCTCTGCCCTCCCTCTATTTGCCTAAAAGCAGGACAAACATTTGTAAAGGTGTCTCCTTTTCCCAAACCAGGAAGGGCAGAACTCACCAGGAGACTACTCTAGATTCTTTATCGTCCACAGACAGGCACTGAGAAGAACCTATATAACAGCAATACTAAACAGCCTTTATCTTCTCTAAGTTTTGGCCATATACTCACCATCCCAGTTTGCTGCCCCTAAAAGCCTAACTCCCAGTTTGCTGCCCCTAAAAGCCTAAGTTTTTTCTTTGTCTTGTCACTTCTCCACAAATTTGTGGTTCTTTGTTAAGATGCTATTTAAACCCCAAATTCTTACCACCCTTTGAGTTACTCATTACTGAGTCCTCCCATGTGTATGCACAATGCCCTTGTTAATAAAACTTGCTCTTTTTTTCTCTTGTTAATCTATCTTTTGTCAGTTTATTTCACAAGTCCAGTCACTGAGCCAAAGAGGGTAGAGAAATTTTTTTCCTCCCCTACAGAGTTTTAGAATAAAAAGGATCCCCTGCCCTGACCGGTTTGGCTCAGTGGATAGAGCGTCTGCCTGCGGACTCAAGGGTCCCGGGTTCGATTCCGGTCAAGGGCATGTACCTTGGTTGCGGGCACATACCCAGTAGGGAGTGTGCAGGAGGCAGCTGATCAATGTTTCTCTCTCACTGATGTTTCTAACTCTCTGTCCCTCTCCATTCCTCTCTGTAAAAAATCAATAAAATATATATTTTTTAAAAAGGATCCCCAACATGCCACACCATGTCACTTTCTGTATAACCCCATTAAATGGCATCAGTAGTTCATGGTCATTACTGGTTAGTCATCTCATATGCACTAAATAAGCAAAGAAAAATGAAATTTGGAATATACTATACAAATAGCATAATATTAGGGATGTTGGCTAGAAAGAAGAGATAGGCTTCATTTAATACAGGGAGAGACTGAGTATTGTGTCCATAATTGAGTCATATTTAGAACTTCTCTATAGGTAGAAGAGAATCAAAGAAAAAATTATTACATTAACATAATGTAGTCACCCAAAACATGGGACATCCCTTGCTGTTTTCCTGCCTGTTGCTACTTGTCTAAGAAAGATCTACTCAGTAGCCCGGCCATCAGCTCAGTGGTTGAGCATTGACCTATGAACCAGGAAGTCATGTTTTGAACTCTGGAAGGGGCGTGCAGTACAGGAGACAGCCAGTCACTGATTCTCTCTTGTCATTTACTAGAGGCTCAGTGCACAAAATTCGTGCAGTTGTGGGGGGGGGTCCTTCAGTCTGGCCTGCGCCCTCTCGCAGTCCAGGACCCCTTGCTCCTTACTGCCCACCTGCTCGCTGCTCCTTACTGCTTGGCTCGCTGCTCCTTATTGCTGCCGCCACTGCTCTCACCAGCTGTGACTCAGGCTTGTGGCTGAGCAGTGCTCCCCCTGTGGGAGTGCACTGACTACCAGGGGGCAGCTTCTGCATTGAGCGTCTTCCCCCTGGTGGTCAGTGCACATCATAGCGACCAGTCATTCTGGTCATTCCACCTTAATGGTCGCTTATGCTTTTATTATATAGATGTTTCTATCTCTCTCTCTTTCTCTCCCTTCCTCTCTGAAATCAATAAAAATATATTTAAAATGGAAAAAAAAGAAAGACCTATTCAGTAATTGAGCCTCCAAGTGTGTTGCTTAAAGCCCTGGTGAATCGTTGGTCTGCCTATCACCGTGTCCCCAGACCTCAGTGGAGGTCATATAGTCTGTTGCTGAGCCAGGTCTCCCTTAGTCTGCACTGATGCAATTGACTATTTGGATCTAATTGTAGAAGTTTACATTTTCATAGGTGCATTTCTTCCCTTCTGGTTTTATCACAGCATGATCCTTTAAAATGGATCTTGATATCAAGATATTAATAATTAATCTTCATTTTTTAAGTCTGATGACGACATTATAATTGTATTTTAATTGCAATTTTTATTGAGATAATTATAGGTTCACATGCAGTTCAAAGAAATAATAGAGATCCCTTGTACACTTGCCAAGTTTCTCCCAATGGTAACATTTTGAAAATTATAGTATCAACCAGAATATTGATACAACCCATTTTTACCTACACTCATGAATGTGTGTATATTAAGCTCTGTACAATTTTGCCACCTGTGTACATGCCTACCACTATAGTCAAGGTAATGAACAGTACCAACATCACAAGCATCTCTTGTTTTCTCATTTTATACCCACCTCCTTTTCCCACTGCAGCCTCCATGTTCCCATCTCTTACTCCCAGAAATTGCTAATCTGTCCTCCACTTCTAAATTTTTAAATTTCAAAATGACGTGGGAGGGTGGGTGGTGGGAAGTGATAAACCAAAGAACTTGTATGAATATACCTATAACCTATGGACACAGACAATAGGGTGATGAAGGCCTGGGGTGGGGGTGGGCTAGAAGGGGTCAATGGGGGGAAAAGGGGACATATGTAATACTTTTAACAATAAAGATTTTTTTAAATGTTATGTAAATGGAAATATATAGTATGTAACCTTTTGGGACTCGCTTTTTCCTCTCAGCATAATTTCTTGGAGAGTTATCCTAGTTGCATGCATTAATAATTACTTGCTTTTGCAGTAAACTCTTTGACACAGCTCTTAGCAATATATTTTTCTGATATAGCTCCTTGAGCAAGGGAAACAAAAGAAAAAGATAAACAAATGGGACTATGTCAAACTATAAAGTTTTAAACAGCAAAGGAAACCATCAAAAAAATGAAAGTATAACCTACTGAATGGGAGAAGATGTATGCCAATGATACATCCAATAAGTGGTTAATATCCAAAACATATAAAGAACTCATACAATTAAAGGAATCAAGTTAAAACATCAGCAAAAGACCTAAATAGTCATTTCTCCCAAGGGGACATACAGATGGTCAACAGACATATGAAAAGATGCTTAACATCACTAATCCTCAGGGAAATGCACATTAAAACCACAATGAGATATCACCTCAGCCCTATCAGAATGGCTATCATCAATAAATCAACAAACAATAAGTATTGTCAAGAATGTGGAGAAAAGGGAACCCTCTGCACTGTTGGTGAGATTGTAAATTAATACATCTGCTATGGAAAACAGTGTATGTGGATCAGTGTGAGTAGATGGTATGAGTATGTAGGGATGTGAGTGTGTAGGTGTGACTGTGTAAATGAGTTTGTAGATAGATGTGAGAAGTGTATGCATACTTGTGCATGTGTGTGTGTGTGTATGGATGGGTAGTTGGATGTGGTTGAATGAGAGAGAAAAAAGAATGGTGAATAATTGATATAAGTAACTGGGAAGGTAAATTGGAAACAAATTATGAAAAGCATTATAGCTAATCTCGGGAATTTTGATTACCCTACAGGAAATGAGGAATCCTTATGGATTTTCTTATAACACACATATAATTGAAAAAAGATCTTGAGTAACGAAATCTGGAGAACATCAACATTTAACCTTTAGTAACTACACCAAAGAAGTGCTCTAGTTCCCTAAAAGGATCCATTGTAGAATTTCCTCTAAAAGCAAACTTTTAGTAGAAAACCAGATCACTCTGATTTACAAAATGTAATTTGTACCTAACTTCATGAGACTATGTGTACTACACAGAGCCAGACTTGCATGTTTCTTCCAATTCTGAAATTTTATTTAATGTTGGTACAAACAGTTACCTCCATGTCCCATCTTACATTACTAGTAGCTGACATGTGTCTAAATATTTTGATTAAAAATCCTGACAAATACTTCTGGACCAGAAAGTGAACCTCTGCTGTAAGAAATTTGCTTCAATTAGATAAAGCTTAAAGAATGAAAAAATGTATTTCCAATAGCATCTTCTCTTTGGATACTAAACCAATTCCCATTCCCCCTTTCTGTGTGGCATGGATCAGGTTGTTCAGATCTTAGTTTTGATACTACCACATCTGGGGAAAAAGTCCAAGTTCAAGCAAACTATGAAATGCAGTGGTAAGGTCTTATTTGCTAAGAAAAGCAGAAAAAGTGGCTTATGGCAAGGAATTAAGCATATCCCTCCTATAAACTCAGACCAAGTTCAAACCCTAACTCCCAAGTGCCTTTTGGTTGTGAAATCTTGTGATATAGCATAACTTTCCTGTGCCTTAGTTTCATTTTATGTTTATGGGGTGATAATACTTATCTTACAGGGTTATTTTAAGGATTAAAAGAAAGAAAACATGTTTAGCACACTCTGTGGTAGGTAATAAGTATGATGTCATAATTGTTATATATAGCTTTACACCCCCATACTTTCATAAACAACTGGAAATGTACTTAGAAGACTATAGAATTTTGAAATAATTCTCATTTGCTAAAATATTCTGAGGAATCCCAAAGGTTTTATTCAACTAACTCAAGTCACATTTTATTAAAAAAACATTCTAACATACAATCCTTAAAAAAAAGAGAAATACTTAAAAGTTATGAGAAATATGAGAAAAATTATCAAATCTCATCAGCACAAAACATGTTATTTAATTCCCCCTTCCTAATCTGAGCTGATTGGAACAGAGCTGGGCATTGGATGGACAAAAGGCTGCCAACCCATAGACTCCCCAGCAGTCTCTGACATGTCCTGACATGGAAAGATGAACTGGTCCAATCATCTTCCTCTCTTGAGAAGGATAATTGTTAGCAGTGGTTGCTAAAAAGAGAGGACACTGAGAAAGAGTTGTGAAGTTGAGCAGCAGCATAAAGTATTGAAGCAAATAAATTATGCATAAGCAGAAGACAGACTAGAGGGAGAGGAAGTGACTGTGGGTGAAACAGAGTAGAGCCTGGCGACAGGCTAATGGGACACTCAGGTGAAAGTCCATGAGGCTGCCACTGCCACTTGGGTACAAAAGATATGTGATGTTCTTCAGTCGTCACATCTTTCCCTATGTCTAGAGAATATCTGTGCTCCTGGTTCATTCTGATATTCCTGTTAGAAAACAGAAGAAGCCTTTGTCACAATGTCCCAAATAGAATGAAAAATTATATTCAGATGTTATCACTGTCAATCATATCGGGTATAAAAGAGGAAGCAGGTCACCTCACAGGTGGAAAAACAGTGACCAGGTCAGGTCCGCGGAGCTTGGCTGTGGACAGGCCTCTTTCTCCACTTCTCCTAAAAAGGGAAGCAGGGTTAGGTCTCTAGTTCTGCTCAGACTTTAGAAACAATTCAAGAAAGAGACCTGATGAGCATAGGGCTGAAAGCCAATGGGGGTGATACCTGATTAACACTCTATTCAGCAGAAATAAAAAGAATATCGTTGAGAAGCTCCTTTGACTTTTCTCTAGAATTCTGAAACTTTCACGAAAAATTACCTATTAATTAGGTTGGTGTCTGAAACAGAAAACAGAGGCTACTCAACTCTTTGGCTAGAAATTCCCCTGGAACATATCGTTCTTGTGCACCCTGAGGCCTGGTTGTGAGATTCCCTTGTGTTTCCATGCACATGTATCCTTATAATAAATGTCCCACTGTCGAATAACAATGTGCCCACTAAGAAGGCCTGCCCAGAACTTGATTTATTTATTAATCCATTAGATCCAGAATATTGCCTCTGGCAGTGGAGCCCAAAACAGATATTTTGTGACACAATTTTTGCATTCCCATCACCACCACCACATTATTCATTGGAGGTATTTCCAAATAACCCAATCCTTCGACCCATGAATTAACAGGCTAATTATTACAATATGTTTACTTCAATTATGCATCTGTTAGAATTCTGTCACTGCAAATAAAGATAATCAATCCTACTCCAGTCACTTAAAGAAATAGAGACCTATCTTTTTTTTTTTTTAATCAAGGTAAGAAGACTTTTTTTTGAAAAAAATCAATCAGAGTCTCAACAGTATCAATGCTTCAGTGATGGTCTTGGCCTTTCCCTCATACACGCAATTATTACTCTGCTACTATGGCATTCTTTAATTGATGGCATTGTTCTATCTTCATACAGAATGAGTGGACCAATCCTAGGGTCCCCAATCCTAGGGTCTAGTAGAGCTCTTTTCTTGTGTGGGTTTTGAGTGATGATTTGTGGGTAGCCCAGCTCTGAGAGTTCCACCAGTTTCAGTGCATGGGATACCAACAACAGTCATCATGAGCATCCCCTCTTCCTTTCATTCTCCTCCTTCACCTTTCCTGCCCTTTCAAGCCCAGAAGTCCCATCTACAAAGGCTACTCTGCTAAAAGACAAGCGTGGCAAAGAACTCCCAAGCTGACTAAGAAGGTTTTTCCTTCTTCTCTATCTTGAGAACTATTTTCATTACCATGGATGCCAGAGTGGGAAGGTGAAGATAAAATGTGCTTAAGAAGTCCTCATTTGCTTTCAGTGAACTTTGGGCATTCTTCAAGTGCTTTGCTTTTTTTATTTGTCATTCTTTCCTCACAGTTGTCTTCTCAGGCTTCACTGAAGTATTGTGATCTGGTTTTCATTTATTTGCTCATAGTTTTTCTAGTTTTCTCATTTTTCAAATACCAGGATATTATAATACCACCATTACGTTAAAACATATATAGAATGGGTCTGAAATATCTCAAGACATTAAGGAATAAATATTTCAAAATATATAGATTTTGGGTCTGTCCTATAAATATCATAGGGAAGAATGGCACAATTTTAGGTGACAAATCTTGATCCTTTTTGATTAACTGTTACATTTCAGTCACAATAATAACATTGAAAAATATTCAGTTACATTTAAAGATTATTAAGTTTTTGGTGAATCACAACAGGACTTAATTTATTTAAGCAAGCAATGGATTGTGTCTATTTAAGTGATCTGATTTAGAGCAGCATTCCTGTGCTACTTATTGATGAACATTTCCTGAGAGCCTCTGTTGAAAACTTTATTTGGAAACATTTTATCACCCATAAATATCCCAATAGTTAAAGTAATTAAACTTCACTTGATGCACTTAACATAGGAAATAGGCTAACTGAAAAGGAAAATGTGGTTTTAATTTTTATGGATTGAATTGTCATGTGTTTCATATATAAGACAGTTCACTTGGAACTGAGTAGGTAAAGCAATCCAAGATCTATCTATTTTAATGTTGCATGATCATTTGGTATTTTTGAGAGGAAATGCCATGGACTGATTCAAGTAATAATGTAAATGCTAATTTCTTATTACACATTCCCGATTTTAGAATGAGCTATAATAATACAGTTTTTCACAAAGTAAAGATATGTGTTTCCATCCTCTCAATGAATATGTATAGTTGCTTAGCAAGAGGTTGGAATTTTATTAGTTATATTTATTATGACTTCATTTAACACTCTGCTTCCGATTGCTCACACACAAATACATACACATATGCATGTGTACACACACACACACGTACCCTTCTGCACATTGCTCTCCGTATTCCTTCTAGGTCAAGAGAACATATTGAGAGTCACTGTCATGATCTTCACTTAGCAATGAATCCATGCCAGGATGCTGGTCCATCGAACACTCACTTGGCAATGACATGCTGGATTATAACCAGATCAGATGGTACTAATAAGGACAATTGCTGGCTATAAATCTCACTGAAAATTGAATTCTGAGTCTTTCTCCAATTGCTTGTTTCTTTTATCTCCAATCCTCACTACTTCTCATTTTGTTCTTTGTTCATTTCACAGTAATTTTAATTAAAAATAAACTCTGACCATATCTTTGACTTGGGAGAAGTCACCCTGGAGGTGAGCCAGGCTGAGATGATCATGAGGATGTTTTCCTTTTCCCAGCTCTCCAACTAGGTTCTTGATATCATTGTGGGCTTGCTTGGAGAGGAGGAGTGAAGGGGGAGAGAGCAGGTAAAAGGGATTGGTAGACACTCTAAAAAGAATTAAGCATCTTTTCCCCCTATATGTTTGCCTATAATTATTGGGCAGAAAAATCACTATCTTATCCTGTTCTAGTCATATCTTATACTTTCTTTCTGCTCACTTTCTCAATTTTCTTTCTGCCTTTTGCATCTTAATGCTTCTCCTTTCCCATATCCTTGCACTCCTGTTTTCATTCTACTCCTTTGATACTGTAGAACCTCTGTGATACTATACCAATCCATACTGAGACAGTTATCTGTCACTGACATGGCCAGTGACCTCTTCCAGATATTTTGCCTGCACTCCTAGGTTTACTGAAAGGCGGGTGAATGGCCTTGCCTTGTCATTTGCATGCTATTTCAGTCACAGTGATGAATAGCCACTCCCATATTTGCCACCTCTAATCCTTCTTTTTTCAGAGCAGTCATATTCAACTACTTAAATTACAAAACAAATCCTAAACCTCCCCTGACTAAGTATTCCATAGTTGTCCCACTACTCTCAAAACAAAACCCAAACTCCTGACCATGACGGCCCTCTGTAACCTGGTGCCTCCTTAAGCCTCTGCCTTGATCTCCCTTTTACTCCCTCTTGTCTGCTCCCTGCTTTCTCAGATTCACATTTCAGTTCCTCAAATAAGCCAAATTCACACTCACTCTGGGGTGGGTCAGGGGAGGGAATGGAAAGGGGCTCCGTACATGCTCTTTCCACTGCCTAGACTATTACTCTAGTTCTTTGCGTAGCTTTCTCATTTTGTCCTCCAGGCCTCTATTTAAATATCATCAACTTAAAGAGACACTTCCTGGCTACTCTTTCTCAAATAATTTCTCTTTCTCTCTCTCTCTGTCTCTCATACACACTCATGCATGCACATGTGCACACACATGTGTAAACACGCATGCATATAATTGCACAAGATGATAAACATGCACACAGAAACACATATGCACATATACACACATACACATGCACACATGTACCACTGCTACCACCACCATCACAGTTAGGTCCGGTGACTGTTTTTTCTTTCTTTCTGTTTTTACTGATTTCAGAAAGAGAAGGGAGAGGGATAGAGAGATAGAAACATTAATGATAGAGAAATATCATTGATCGGCTGCCTCCTGCACATCACCTACTGGGGATCCGAGCCCACAATCCCAGCATGTGCCCTGACCTGGAACTGAACCAGTGCCCTCTTGGTTCACGGATCAACACTCAACCACTGAGCAACACTGGCTGGGCGTGACTGTTCATTTTCTTCATAGCACTTACCGAATGTTTTTGTCTTGTTTGTTTACACATGTAGTATTGGTCTCCTCCATTTGAGTGTAAACTCCAAGACAAGGGGGCTTGTTTACTCTCTCCATAGTTATATATGCAGCACCTAGTCCGGTGCTAAGCACATTGTAGGTGCTAAAAAATGTGCTGAGCCTCAAATGAGCTGAGATCAGATTGATTTTATATTAAACTGTTGAAAAGAAATCAGGCTTATTATTTAAATAGAGGGAAAAAACAAATAAGGACTTTTGAAAAGGAAAAGTTAACAGCTAGTTTTGTGTTATTTTGTTCTAGTCTTTGTTCAACCCTTACAATACTAATTCAAGGGATTACTATTCTAGCTTTAGAAGTGTGCCTACCGAACCCAAGAGCAATGAGAATCCAGTTAAGGACTATGTACTGGGTCAAGCCCTGTCCTTCATGGCAAAGATTGCTTATCAAGCCCTGAGCAACCAGCATTGATGTCACAGAGCTCCCCTCCCCCACTCCATGCCCCACCCCCTGAGAACAGGCACTCCAGAGGTGGCTGTGTAACGGGGTAGACACGTGCACTGGGTGCTATCTGGCTAGGGCTAGGCAGAAAGCTAAAGCAGAAGCAGAGACTTCCGTTTTCCGGAGTGGAGCTTATTCACATATTGCCTCTCTTGACTATGTGCATTCTGAGTGCAGATGACTTTCAAAGCTTAATTCTCCTTGGAAGTACCAGGCACTCAGAGGAAGTTTCGAGGTCACATGCCTTCAACTATTAATGTATGGTTTTGGAAAATATTTCATCAGAACTCCTTAAAGATTAGAACGAGGGTCAACAAACTATAGCTTGCTGGCTAAATGTGGCCAGCTGTCTCTTTTTGTAAATAAGGTTTTATTGAAACACATTCATTTACATATTTGTCTTTGACTGCTTTTGCCCTGCAACTGAAGCGTATATGGCCTCGAAGGCCTAAATTATTTACTATTTGAGTATTTATAGGAAAAGTTTCCCAACTCCTGAATTAGAGCATATAAATGAGACTCCCTTTTATTTTAACAGTGAAACTGATACCATTGTAGTTAACTAGTAATTAATAACAGGAAAAGAGAAAACGGAAGGCCAGATCTTATAGGTATGTCATTCGCCAAGAAGCTATACCTTTACATTCCCCAGGGGTTCAACAAAGGGAAGACAGACACATGCCCAGTAAAGGGGACTAACAAAGGTGCTTGCTGTCAGTCACACCTGAGGACAGAAATGATTGGCCAGAAATAATTCTGAGGCCAGAATGCAAGCCTGAAGATGTTTGGAATATTTAATTCCCTGAACAAAGGAATTTACACTCTTGTGCTTTGAGGACTTTTGGGACTCTTATTACTTGGTGAACGCTCTTCTGCACTTGTACACAATGGACTACTGGGCTACAACTAGCCTGATGCTGTACTGGACCTGGCTCCAGCATGGAAAGGAAACTCTGGACACTAGCTTTGATTTTAGCTTTACTGAAACCCCAGCTATATTGTTTCTATGACTGGACAAAGGGAAATGAGACTTTGAAAACACAGGGATGTAATCCCACGTTAAAACAAAAAAATCCCTCATTCTACCATGTGAGTCACAGAAAATACTTTTCCTCAAGATAACATAAAAACTCCACCTCCAGCACCCAGCGGGGATAAGGACCTCCCACTTCATCTGATAACAAAATATCAATTATTAATCAATGTGAATTTACAAAATAGCACTCAATGCAAACAGAATCCTACCAAGTTTTGCTTACATAAAATTCTATCAGCCTCCTGTTAGTCTTCTCTCTCAAAAAAAAATGCTTGCCTGCATATTCCACTCTGGTCATTCTACTTACAGTTTGTCATCACTATTAAACTATTGACAACTTGTTTATATCTCCCACCCTGCTGCTCCCAGCATAGTGTATGCCATTGCCATAGTTGTATGCTGTGATATTTTAAAAATGCTTCTGTTTTTAAGACTCCACAGGAATCACCACTGCTCCCTCAGGAAAGTTGTTTTGGAATTGTTCACATTCTTTACCATTTACATCTTTTTTTAGAATTGTACACAATCTTGAAATGTTTCAGTCACCAGAGACTTTGGGGAAAATTTTTAAAAATACTAATATTAAACATTCATTTAAATGATATGTACACAGAGAAGAAAAAATCCTTAATAAGGTACAATTTACAAACAAATTTTTCTTAAAAATGATATATAAAATTCTAAAGTAAATCGAAAAATACAACAGAAACAAATAATACTTTACATTCTTGGGCTCAAAAGAAATGGATATTTTGTGACAATGATGGCAAACTTGGAAAGCCTAAGGAAATGTTTCTCTGTAGTAAACATTTGAGTATTAATAATTTTCTCTCAATTCATAGGAATGCATGAAGCATTTTATCAGATGCTTATTTTACCAGGCATAGATTTTTTTTCTCTGTAATTGTGAAAAACACATTGTTAAATAGGCAATAGAATAGAGATAATAAACAATGTTTCCTTGCAGAAATTATGAGCCAAGAAATTTTATCTTTTCTTCCTTCCTTGTCTAGAACAATGCCTGGCATATAGCAGACACTCAGTAAAGGAATGAATGAATGAATGAATGAATGAATGAAAATTACGTTCAAGTCACATCCTATGTAATAACAGCCTAATATGCAAATTGACCGAATGGTGGAACAATTGGTAGAACAACCAGTCACTATGATGCCCACTGACCATCAGGGGACAGATGCTCAATGAAGGAGCTGCCCCCAGCCTGCAAGCTCCAGGCCAGCCAAGGCGGGTGCCAGCGGGGGCTCCTCGATCACCCCGCCAGTCACTCCGCAGGAGGAGGCGACTGGAGGCGGGGGTGGAGGTGGGGAGGGCCGGCCAGTGAGCGGGTGGTGGCAAGGGGTGGGGTCGGTGAACGGGCGGCGCCAGGCCAGCCAAGGCTGATGTCAGCGGAGGCCCCTGATTGCCCTGCTGGTCGCCCCACAGATTGGCCCTGATCGCCGGTCAGGCCAAACCCTACCTGTGCATGACTTTTGTGCACCAGGCCTCTAGTTCTACATAAACAGGTTTAAAAAATACATCTCTTTTTCTGGAATTATCATTCTTGAATAAATTTATCACTTTATATTTCTGGTTTTTGCTGAGTATAGAATCACTTAAAATCAAATTATAGTAGTCTCCCCTTATCTTAGGTTTTGCTTTCTGTGGTTTCAGTTACTGCCATCAGTTGTGTTCTGAAAATATGAAATGGAAAATTCCAGAAATAAACAATTCATAAGTTTTAAATATGTGCCACTCTGAGCAGCATTCTCACACCATTCCTCTGTCCCACCCCAGATGTGATTCATGCCTTTGTCCAGAATATCTATGCTGTTTCCACTCCCCACCCATTAGTCATTTAGTAGCTCTACTGTCATGGTATCACAGTGCTTGTGTTCACGTAACCCCTATTATACTTAATGCCTAAAAGTGCAAGAGTACTGATCTGGTAATTCAGATATAACAAAAGAGAAGCCATAAAATGCTTCCTTTAAGTGAAAAGAGGAGTACAATAAGATATTTTGAGAGCAAGACCACATTCACATAACTTTTATTGCAGTATATTATTATAATTGCTCTATTTTATTATTAGTTAATATTGTTACTCTCTTACTGTGATTAATCTCTTACTGTGACTAAGCTATAAATTAAAGTTTATCATAGTTATGCACGTATAGGGAAACATAGTATATAGATAAGTGGTTTGGTACCATTCCCTATTTCAGGCATCCAACGGAGGCCAGGGATACTTTGAATGTATCCTCCTTGGAGGGGGGAAACTACTGTATGGCCTAGAGAAAATTTGGACAATGTGCAAGAAAAAACTGCCCAGCCCTCGCCAGTTTGGCTCTGTGGATAGAGTATCAGCCCACAGACTAAAGGGTCGCAGGTCCGATTCTAGTCAAGAGCACATACCTCAGTTGCAGGCTCAGTCCCCGGCCCCTGTAGGAGCATGTGCGGGAGGCAACCAATCGGTGTGTCTCTCTCACATTGATGTTTCTCTCTCTGTCTCACCCCTGCCCTTCCACTCTCTCTAAAAATCAGTGGAAAAAATACCCTTGGGTGAAGACTAACAAACAAAGAAACAAACAGCAACAAAAAAACTTGCCCAACCTTATTCAAACTCTTGTGTATGGCTCCACTGGGAAGCAGTTATGGAAGCAGTGTATTTGTTTTTAATAATTGCTTCACTACTTAGAAGCCAAGATAAGCTGGTTTTTAAAAATTTAATGATGCCAATAAAGATAGATAAGTAGATTCATGTAACAGAATAGAGTCCAGAAATATATGGTCAAGTCACGTATGTGGTCAGTTTATTTTTGACAAAGATGCCAAGGCAATTCAATGGAGAGAGGAAAATCTTTTTAAAAAATGATGGTGAAACAACTGGATACATGTAAGGGAAAAATTAATATCAACTCTCTACTTTGACCACACACAAATATTGACTCAACATGGATCCTAGAACTAAATATATAAGCTATATAAAATATATAAATAAATATATAAACTACAAAGCTTCTAGAAGAAAGCATAGGAGAATATCTTTATGACCTTAATATTTGTAAAGATTTCTTAGGCAAACTATGAAAATCACTAAACTTAAAAGAAAAAGAATTAAAAATTTTCCTTCATATTAATTAGAAACTTATGCTCTTTAAAAAAACACCACTAAGAATTAAAAGGCAGGATTTATATCAAGCATATATATATATATATATATATGCGCGGCCTGGTGCACAAAATTCATGCGGGGGGGGGGGTCCCCTCAGCCCAGCCTGTACCCTCTCCAATCCAGGATCCCTCTCACAATCCAGGACCACTGGCTCCTAACTGCTCACCTGCCTGCCTGACTGATCACACCTAACTGCTCCCCCTGATGGCCTGGTCACCCCCAACTGCCCCCGCTGCCAGCCTGGCCACCCCCAGCTGCCCCCCTTTCTGCTGGCCTGGCTGCCCCTAACTCCCCCCCCAACTGGCCTGGTCACCTGCAACTGCCCACCCCATAAGCCTGTTCGCCCCTCACTGCCCCCCCTGCTGGCCTGGTCACCCCCAACTGACCCCCGCCGGCCTGGTCACCCCTAACTCCCCCCCCCCCGCCAGCCTGGTCACCCTTCACTGCCCCCCTCTGCCGGCCTGGTCACCCCTAACTGCCCCTCCACCAGCCTGGTTGCCCCACGCAACCTGCTGTTCAGTCGTTTAGTTGCCCCTCACTAACCCCCCTGCTGGCCTGGTTGCCCCACACAGCCTGTTCGGTCGTCGTCCTGGTTGTGATGGTTATATATATATATATATATATATATATATATATATAGTCATATATCAAGCAACCTAGTTTATTTTTAATGGGCAAAAGCTCTGAATAGATTACTCACAATAGAAAGTGTATGAATAGTCAATAAACTCATGAATTAAAACTCAATATCATTAGTTGTTAGTCATTAGAAAAATGCAAATTAAAACCACAGATATACCACTATACATACACTAGAATGGCTAAAATTAAAAAGATTGCTAATCCCAAGTATTAGTGAGGATGTGGAAAAACTGGGACTCCCTTACATGCCTGGTGGGAGTATGAAATATTACAACCACTCTGGAGAAATGCTTGTCAGTTTCTCAAAAGTTAAATCTACACCTGCCTGATAACATAGGTATTCTATCCCTAAAAAATTAAGTGAGAAAAGTGAAAATATAAGTTCACAAAAAGACACATATAAATGTTTATATTAGCTTTTACTCTTAGTGGAAAACTGAAAACAACATAAGTATACATCAACAGGTAAAGGAATAAACAAGTGATGACATATTCATGCAATAGAATATTACTCCACAATAAAAATGAACAAACTACTGATACACACAAGGACATGGACCCTTCTCAAAAATATTATGCTGAATTAAAGAAATCAGATACAAAAGAGTATATACTGAATTATTTCACATATGAAACCAATAAAACAAGCAGAGCTAAAAAGGTGAATCACAGAAAGATCCATGATTGCTTGTTGGTAGATGAGTGAGTGAGGAATGGACTACACAGGTTATTGGACATGTTCTTATACTGATATTATTGGTGGTTACATAAATGTAATCATTTGTCAAAACTCATCAAATTGTGTACTTAAAATGGATGCATTTTATTATATGTGAATTATACATCAGTAAAGATGATATAAAAAAAGAGAAAATATAAATAGTCTAAAATGTGAACAGAAACTTAATAAAAGAGACAGACAAATCTCCAATGGCTCATGTAAAAATGCTCAACTTCATTAGTCACCAGGGAAATACAAACGAAACTACAGTGACATATAATTTCATACCTATTATAAAGTCAAACATACACCTGCCTTGTCATCCATCAATTTTAATCCAAGGTCTAAATCCAAGATAAATGAAAACATATGTCCACCAAAATATTTCTGCAAGAATATTTATAGCAACTTTACTTATAGGAGACCCAAACTGGAAATAAACCAAATACCAATCAATAGAATAGATAAACAAATGTGGGAAAATCCTGTAATGTGATAATACTCATCTCTAAAAAGAATTGAACTAGTGATGTACACAGCAACATGGAAAATTATAAACAAAGAGGGGTTGGAGAATATATACTGTATTATGCTATTTACATAAAGTTCATGAACAGCCAAATTATCCAAATTATTCTCTAGTGATAGAAATAGGAACAGTGGTTGCTATGGAGGGAAGATTGACTGGAAGGGATGTGATGAAACTTTCTGGGTAATAGAAATGTCTTACATCTTGATTAAAGTGGTAGGTTACACAGTGTATATATTTATCAAACTCATTGATTTTAGGAACTTGAATTTAAGTTCCTAAGATCAGTTCAATTTCAAACCATGTAAATTTTATTTCAATTAATTAAAAAAATCCACCATGTCAATTGAGTATCTATAGATTTTATCACCCTTTTCTTTCAACAATAATTTGGCTAATAAACATATAGTCTTGGATTAATATTCAAAACATATTTTATCTACTTTTCTTTGAAAAAATATTTTAAAAATCATCCCTTCAAAAGAAATTTGATTCTTTTAGCTAGTAGAACATTTAATCCATATTGCCAGGCATCATGCAATGAAATAAAATATTTGCTATTTTGTTTGGTAGTACTTGAAGATTTTTTTTTTACAATATACTGGTGAGAAAGAAGTGGGAAAGATCAAGATTATCTAAAATAAGTATCCCTTATTAGTTCAAAGGTAAGATTTGAGCCTGACTAGACAATAGAGAAAGAGCATACCTTCTGAGAGCCTCGCCTTGTAACATTTGTTCTTTGTCTTTCTGTTTTGGCTGTTATGGTGGGCTGCTGGTGGAAAGAGGAGCAAAATAGCTGAGAGCTCCCGGGTTCACATGCCCTCTTGCAGGAGTCCCTGTAGTATTCGAGGCTGCAGGAACAGGAACCCTAGCCTTTGTCGCCTGGATGTATCCTGGCAACCTGTCAACAAAAGGGACAGGACTGAGTTCTCTAGTAACAGATTGGAAAAATCCAAAACAAGAGGTGAAGAAACTCAGAAATAGAGAGCAAAATGGCCTCAGCTTCCTATGAAGTGGACTCCATGAACTTTACCAATGGAATGAGCATCGAACAAAGAGAGTCTGGTGAATTGAAGTCACAAGGATTGTTTTGGCGTGGAAACAACTTTTTTCTTTTCTAAGGAAGAAAAAGAAGCAAAAAATACTAAATGTCTTATTGATCTTTTCTAGAGTCTTCAGAAAAGATCATCTATTTAGGGGAGCTGGGCCTCTTCTAAAAGAGGGAGATGGGTATTCTCCATGACTCCCAATGGATGTCTGTGCTTTGGTCTAAAGTGTAAGAAAATGAAAGATGTAGAAGCTATGGTTAGTTTATTTTCTAATGTGCCCTAAGAGAGCAAACATTTTTTAAAAATAAGGTCAACTTTTTAAAATGTATCTGAAATAATTTTTTGAACCTCATATTTAAAAAGACTCTGAGACATTACGCTAATTGTGGTGAATGAAATACTCTGGAAGCATTAAAGCTCATAAAGTAAAAAACAGTCTATTTCCATGGCAAAAAGTCCACAATACTGTATATTTCTAAAAAGAGAAGCTACAAAACAGAATAAACAGTATGATATCATTAAATTCTCTCTCTCTCTCTCTTTCTCTCTCTCTCTGTGCGCGTGCACGTGTGTGCTCAAGTCTATGTATGTGATCTTAACTCAAAGAACATTCACCAAAATGTTAACAGTAGTAATTGATGGATGATGATATTAAAACATCTTATTGAATGTTTCTTAGAGTTAGGAATTGGGGCGGGGAAGAACCCTAATCTTGAGGATTCCAAAACTGTTCCTCATCCTCAGATAAATGAATTGGGATACAGGTGATTCACAGGACTGTTAGCTGTTGAAGTGATTTCAGACCACACTCTAAAGTCCCTGCTGGATAATGAAGTTCCACAGCTTAACACTCTATACTGCTCAAACTATGGATAGATACATCCTCTACAGAGCTTTACAGATACCTCAATTATACTATCACATAAAATAGTTCCAGTTTGAATCCCTCTTCTGAAACCTTTCATAATATGCCATATATAAATGCTGAGGTATGTCTACAATGACCTAATTGCTGCTGTAAGAGTGACTATCTGTTGAGAGGGGGCAAGAAAACTTAGTTTTATATTTGGCTTTTTACCAACTTGTGGGTCCCTGGCAATATATTTCTTACTTTATACAGTATGCTTTCTCAGCCCGATTGTGAGCTAAAAGAGATACTTCTCTAAACAAATTGCCTAATAAATAAACACTATCCCAAATGCACACACAGTATCCAGGCCAGCGGCTGGCTATTTGGGTCAGATGGCAGAACAGATAGGAACTGCTGGCCTAGAAGAGGACAACCCCGGGAAAACATGGAGAGGGCAGGTATTTCCAGGCTAAAATAGGTCAAAGAGTTCTTCATCTGGACTGCTCTGGGATGCCTGGGAAACAGCCCCTGTAGCAGTGGGCACGTGTGCTGGCTGGGTAGTAAAGGTGTCTTTGCAGGCTGGTGGGGTTGCAGGCTGCCAGCTGCCTTCCTCCAGTCACAGGAGCTGCTTCTGAAACTGGCTGCAGGGGAGCCTTTGTTTTCTCTGTAATTTTGGGCTCATTTGAAATTCATGGGTTTGTAGTTTCATCTTAAATTGAACACCCTGCTGTTGAAATTTATTTCATCCTGGCAAAACAGGCCTTCCTGGGTGCCTGCCCCTCTCTGTCTCTAACTGGTCTCTCTCTCTCTCCTCTCTCTCTCTCTCTCTCTCTCTCTCTCTCTCTCTCCACCTCCCTCCCTTTTTCTCTGCCTTTTAATAGGACCAACACTTTTAAGTGGCTTATTTTTTTTTTTAAATGAAATTCCAAAGGCATCTTGGACATTAAATAGCTCTTACAACACAACCTTTTGATGATTTAAGTGTAAATGAAGCAGAAACATATGGATTTCATTTCCCATAAATCACACACAGTCCCTAAAAAAAAAAAAATCAAGGGAGAATGTGCTCAGCACGATGTATTCTGTTTGGTTGAACCCAAAACATCTGAAAAATACTTGGAGGCTGATGAATCCAAAATATTTACCCACCCCTATTTATAACATGGCTGGGGAGAGCCCTTGATTCTTGGTGACAGCCAAACTGCTCACATCTGCCCAGTGGTCAACCAGCAACCAGCAAGAGCTTCAAGATAACTGTGTTCCTTCTTCTGTTCCCACTCCAGACACTTCACTCAACCTCAGATCAAAGACGCTGAAGCCCTTACTTACACAGAGCTGGTCTGGTGTGGCATTGCTTGGGCTTCTCTCATCTAAAACAACTGCGAGTTGTTTCATGCTATTTGATGTCCGGTCATGTTTGTGTCACTGTGGGATGACGCCAGCCTCACCAATAATCCAGATCTGACCCCTTGTGACAACAGCCCCACCACAAGGAATTCTGGCTCATTTCCCCTTCGTAAAACCACAGCTGTTGTGCCTGCACACCCCCTGACTTTTTCATTAAAGGAATAAATCATGGTTTTTATGTAGCAGAAAAGAATGCTGCTCCCTGCCAGTATCACTGACGGTCCTGCTGTCTGTCTCTTCATTGATGCAAAGCCCAACTCTTACTCTGAAAACTACTGATAAGTTTATTTAAACTGGGCAGGGACTATGTGTGCAAGAATTTTTCTTTCTTCTTATTTTTTTTTTTTTTTAACAGCAGCAGCAGCAGCAGGAACTCAAACAGGATGTTTGTGAAGTTTGGGAAAATAGGTCCACTGGGCGTCTTGTTCCCTTCTACCCAGTTGTTTACTTGGCCTTAACACTTAGCTCAGACACAGAGAGTGCCAGCCACCTGACATCCCTTATCTCAAATCCTTGATCAACCCTACAAGGAGAAGCCTCAGTACCCTTATTTTATGGATGATAAAATTAGGAGTGGAGGTTTTCAATGACTTGCCCCAATTGCAAAGTTAAATCTGGGTTTGAAATGTATGCCTTTCTGGTGCCCAGTGACTCCCCTTCCACTGCCTCCAGTGACCCCTTGTTGTCAGACTGCCACATAGAACAGTCTGACCTCAAAGGAGACTCAATTGTTAAGATATGCCTTTTGTCACAAGAAAAGTCAGACACAGACTGAGTTTAATATACTACATTGAACATTGCAAAATGTGTCCTGTGGAAGATTAGAAATAAAAGGGGAAGATAAACTTTAAATACAGACTTTTAAAACGCAAAAAAAAGTACATTTGATGTATCAGAGTCCTGACCAACACATCTTAAATCCCTGAGGACTTTTTTCAGGGGCATGTTTCTTAGCCTTTTTTTCATTATTGCTTCCCTTTTCAAATATATATATATATATATATATATATATATATATATATATATATATGAAGGCTAATATGCAAATCAACCAAATGGCAGAAAGACCAGTCGCTGTGATGCGCACTGACCACCAGGGGGCAGATGCTCAGTGCAGGAGCTGCCCCCTGGTGGTCAGTAGGCTCCCACAGGGGGAGCGCTGCTCAGCCAGAAGCCAGGCTCACAGCTGGTGAGCACAGCAGCGGTGGCTGGAGCCTCTCGCACCTCCATGGCAGCGCTAAGGATGTCCGACTGCCAGCTTAGGGAGTGGGCCTAAGCTGTCAGTCAGACATCCCCCAAGGGCTCCTGGACTGCGAGAGGACACAGGCCGGGCTGAGGGTCGCCCCCCACGTGAGTGCACAAATTTCGTGCACCAGGCCTCTAAAATATATATATATATATATATATATATATATATATATATATATATATCTTTTCTAATCTCCCTTAACCATGAACTTTTAATAACACAGATATATCTTATATTAGCTTATGTATTATGGCCCTTTGGTGGGCCACAAACCAATGTATTATCTAAACTTATGTCACCTCCAAAGCCAGTTTTTACTGCCTCTGTGGGAATGCAAGCCTAACAGATATACATCCAAAGAGCTGACAATGTTGGCCTCAGATAATCTTATGGTTAAGCTGACATACATAAAAAATGACCAAGAGGCCACAGAAACCATTCCTAAATTGTCAAAACAAAAAAGCACAGCATTAGTTTAAGAAGGGCAATAAGTGTATCATATTTTCTATGCACTCGAGTGGTTTTTATCATAAAAATGGAACTTTTGGAGCTGAAGTATACTTTAAAATAGCCTCTAGTCCAGCCAACTGTCTTCAAACAAAAAGATAGTACTGGCCTTTTTAAAAGTGATGAGGCATCTAAGCAGAGGACATTGTTATTTGTTTATGTGCCACAGATTTAAACTCAAACTCCAAAAAAATTTTTTTCAAAACACTCTCTTGCTTTATCTTTGGTATAAATGCAAACATTGCAAGAGCAGATAGAAGGATTCCTTTCTTTTGCTCCCCCTTCCTATGGACAGGGGATATTTCTTCAGTGTTCTATCTTACACTCTATGGATAAAAAAACATTTTGTCTATACTGTGCTATAAAACCTCCTGTTCCAAGGGCCTGAGATTTTAAGTATCTGTTGAGTCTAGATGACGCATCACACGTTCTGGCTTGCCAAACTGTCCATGCACAGCTCTCCACTCTGCTGTCCCACTTCTTGTTCAACACCCACTAAACTAAAGCAAGCACAGTACTTGTACGTAGTAGGTGCTCAGTAAATATTTGCCTACTAAGCTGGGTACATACTTTGTTAAAAGTGATAGTAATAGTGACCAGCCTGGTTGAAGATAACTAAAACTTAGAAGATGTGAAGGCCAGATTAATACTTAAAGTTTTCTACTAAATGTAATATAGATATTTTGAAATAATTCTGCCTTTCCGTTTAGAGAACTGGCAGAAGTCCAATGCCTTGTGGCATGTGAACAATAAATGTTTAATAAATACTTGGTCACTAGTTTATTACCCACAGGTTTCCAAAGCTGGTTTAAATTAAGTGGTTCATGACTGATAATAGTTTAATATTTACCTTTTCATGTGCATTTTATGAAAAGCATTTCAACTCTTAATTGAAAACAGTAAGTTATAAGGAATTCCCTCTTAGTCTCATTTTTTCCGTAAGTCTCACAGGGAGGGATGTTTCTTCTCTGGTATTTTGTTTCTCAGTTCGTCCCTCCTCCCTGGCACCTTTAATTGCTGCTATGCTACTGGCTTCTCCCCCTCAATCCTCATTCAGTCTCAGGTGTCCTGTCTTAAAAACTTAATCTGCATTTGCTCTGGGCACCCACCCTCTTCTTGGCAAAGAGTGGTCTGTCACTGCCTCCATCCCCCTCACAGCTTCCCTCGTTTGTTCAAGCCTCTCTAGCCTATCATCTGGATTCTATTCTTTTCTCTCACTTGAAGGATCTTCTAAGAACATCATTAGTGTCATTTCAATCAACTCATACAAGAGTTTTTCCCGTTTCCATTACCCACAATAATTTTGATGGATTTTATACTGTCAACCTCACACCTACTAGAAATCCTCTCCTCTCTTAAATACCCATTGAACAGAAAGTACAAATTCTTCACACTGACTTTAAGACCTGATGAACAGAGAAATATAATCTATCCAAGAAGTAAAGCATTCATACCCACAGTCCCAGCCTGCAGTTCCTTGTGTAGAGGCTGTTGGTCACCACCCTGAGGGAGTAGGGAGAGAGATGGCCCTGGTTAGCAAGCAGCCCTGTATTCTGAGACCTAGAAAGGAAGAAGAGAGGTTACTCTAGTCTTGTGCCAGGCAATCTGCTATTGAGTTCTCTCTTTGCTATTGTAGGATGAAGTTTTCTGTCTCTCCTCCCTCCCTGATTTCCTACAAGTTTTCGCTGAGATCAAAACATGGCTAGAGAAGTAACTTGTGAAAGCTTTACCAAGGCATTGGTCAATATCAGCAAGACCAAGTTTGTTTGCCTTGTAGAGGCCATCCCTGAACTCTGCAGAAGCCTCGGGCTGATTTTTGTGGATGCTATTTCCCCGTCGTCCCAGGGAGCTGTGAAATGAAGCTAGACGGAGTACACATGGTAAGGGAAACCAGCAGAAGGCACGATTTTCCAGACACCCACCCTAGTCTGACTCTGTTTGAACCAAAATGAAACTTGATAGGAAAATCGCCCTCTGAATCAGTAATTCTCAACCAAAGATGATTGCTCCCTGTCTAGAGTTATTTCTGGTTGTCACATATGAGGTGGAGGGAATGTTACTGTCATCTAGAGGGTGGGAATAGAGGCCTGGAATGCTGCTGAACTTCCTACAATGCACAACCCAGCCCTGCACAGCAAAGAATTATCTTGTTGAAATGTCAATAGTGCCAAGGCTGAGTCTGATGCTCTGGATTCTCCATGTCCAGATGAGAAGGCCTTTTTAGAATAGGCTGTGTCCACTGGCTCTTTCCAGACTCATGATGCATAACTAAGGGGTGGCATTACAAATGAAGCAGCAGGCCCAGAGTCTAAATAGCTTAGTCATCCTTCTGTAGCCAATAAGGGAGGACACCTTTGAAATGTGAACGCAGGCCCTGCCTGCCTGACTTCAGAGCTTACGTTCTTTTCCACATCACCTGCCCTGAGCAGTGAGGCGGCAGACACTCAGTTGTATGTGACTAAGGCTGAAATCACTCTGGTAATGCAAAAGACAGAGAAAGTGTAAGGACAGAGAATTAAACCATCTTCCCCTGTGAAGGCTGTAATGGAATTAGAATGGGTGGGAATAAAGCTAGGAGCTGTCTGAAGTGTGGGCCAGTACATACTCTGGGTATGAGGACAGAGCCCAGTTACGAGAAAATACTAAGACAAGGTCAGCTCAGCTGCTCAAGGGCAGCCACACCAAAGTTTGCTCCTAGATAAAGCAAAGACAGGCAGAGACTCCTGTGAAGTGATAATCCCAGTCAGGCGAGCACGGTCTTGTTTGTGCCTTGTTTGTTATAGTCCCTGGGCCTTTAGCCACCCTGCTCTCCTGTCACCCACAGGAACTTCCACCCCAAGCAACTTTCCCCTTCCCACCTTATGTCCCTAATGTTCTTTCTCAGAATAGCTACTCAATACACAGCCATTGAATTTTGAACTTTTTGACTAGGAAGATACTGACTTTGGTTCCTATTGTTATTATTCACAATACATTATGTCTCTATCAGACTCAGAATGAAAAATGTTGTTTTCTATAATTTTGGAGTTCCTACTTTAAAAACTATTAGCTATGCCCTGGTTGGTGTGGCTCAATGATTAGAGCATCGGCCAGGGAGGGAGAGAGAGCTATTTCTGAAGTCTATATTCTATTCCACTTCATTTTAGAAAAGAGGCGTCTAACATCCAGAGGGAGTAAAATATCCATCCAGTTTAATGGAGAGCCAAGACAAATATGGTCCTTCTCTCTCTCTTGATATTACATTTATTTTCTTGAATGGAATCTACACTAATAAAAGAGAAACACAAATTTGTGTCACTCTGCTACTCCCACCAGACAATCAGATGAGTATGCAAATTAACCCAACAAAGATGGTGGTTAATTTGCATATGCAGGCACGGAGTGAAGACTGAAGACTGAAGACTGAAGACTGAAGACTGGGTCCCGGGTGCCAGAGGAAAACCGGTGCCGGCAGCCAGGGGAAGGAAGGCCTATTGTGCGAATCTTCGTGTAACAGGCTTCTAGTATATATATAAATGAAAATAGCGCATACATGAAAAAATAAATTCTTTTCCCACCCCTGACTCACTAGGTTCCCACTCTAGGACCTACCCCCTCGGTAACCTCTGTTACCAACGTCTTATGCATCCTTCCCAGAGATCTGTGCATTTACAGATGTAAACTATGTGTGAGCATCACCTTCTGACCTGCAGGCTGCTGCACTTCCCGTTCCTCTCCGAGACAACTGTGGCTTCTATTGCTCAAGATGAGCCATGACAAAACAGATGACACATTCATGCTGCTGAAGGGAAACTCGGTGACTCAGACACAAATTGTTCCATACACCTTTCATCCTCATTACCAGGTAACTCTGCCAAGGTCAAGTGGTGACATTCTGATTTACCACTGAGCAGACTGGACACAATTCACATTTGACGAGAATCTGAAATTCAAATACCAAAAAGAGAAAAAAATATTTTCTTAAGGCCTCCGGTTTCATAATTGAACTTGCTTTTTTGCTTTGTTGAAAACATTATTTTCCTCTTAGTTCAATGAACACCGTCTATCTGAAAGAATAAAAACAGGACTCTTCCTCAAGTCCCTAATTAACCACCAAACCTTTAAATTCAAGATCCAGTTTTACTACATTCCTGAAATCTCCATTTAGCATCTCAGAGAACAAGGACCAAGGAGCCTCACTGTTTTGCGTAGCCAGATTAGGTTGAGCCAAATCCAGGCTTCAGGTATGAAATGCAAATTTGGCTAACTGTGGCTCTGCCATTTACAAGAACCTGCATTCAAATAAATCAGAGATACATTTCTCCTGGCTATAGAGAGCTTTTTAAATAGTGACTTCAGCCCTCCTAAGGTTTTTGTCCGGGTTGCCTGAAAGTGGACAATTTTCACAAGTTTGCTTTGGCACCTGTGGCATGAATTTTTATTGAAAGTCACAGTTGTTTTAGTGGGCACCACCGTCTGCCAGCAGATCTCTGTAGGGGCCTCCCAGCCAACTTCATGAGAGCTATGTGCACCTAAAACATGCCAAGCTCTGTAAGGCGTGACCTGTCCTCCAATTCTTTGCTCCCCTTCACACGGCCACTGACTCATTTGCACTTTTGATCAAAGAGCACACTATTGAGTGTTTCTGCAGCATTTCTGAAATCAAACAGCCATCTCTCTATAGAAGACTCCTCTGCTTCTTCCCTGCAAAGATTCCTTTTTCTCTAAAGTTATACTAATTTATTCTGTCAAATCAAACAAGCGAGGCAACACAAGAGAGATAGGTTCATTGGGAACATACATTTTCCATGGAATTAAACAAAATAAAGATTTGGTTGGGAAGAGGTGGGAATGTAGTTTACAACCCATTCTCAAAATGCCCTTTAAATAAACTGTGGGAAAGATGACTGATTTAGGAGGTTTCAGATAAATCTGCAGGGGTATTTTGAGACCAGAGGTATGTCGTGTCCAGGTATTTGATGATGGCAAAAAAAAAAAAAGACATCTGTTATAATAATGGAGAAAATAAAATGCAGTAAACATTGCTAAGAGAGTCTCTTGAAATAGTCGGTAGGCCACTGGGGAAGTAGGACCTATGCACTTCGTGGAACTATTGTTAAGTTGCTAAATTCAGCCCAAAGCAGAACAACAAACATTCTGGATCCATGATTGCTACGCGGACTTTATTTCCTACTCATCATGATGACCAGACCATCTGCATACTTTACATTGAAAGGAACCAATTTTGACAACTAGCATCCTCCATTTACATAACAGACCTAACCAATCCCAACTGACCTAGCTAGCATCCTCCATTTACACGGAGGTTGGAGGACATAAATGAGAATATCTCCTATGACTTTGCCCTTTATTAACCCTGCCTTTCTTTGTTTCCTTTGCGAAACAATTTAGATTGCTACTTGAATCTGTGCTCCACATTGCAATCCCTCCTTTGCTCAAAGAAACCTTTTTATTCTTTATAACAGCCTAAACTTTTGTTGTTGTTAAGTTATTTTTATGTTTCCACACATAAATCATCACATAATCACCAGGAAGTTAAACCAAAATTGGTTTAAATTCAAGTTTACAAGGTCTTTGCCTCAAGAATGAGAATTACCCCTTTTTTCCTTTATTTTATTATTTTTTTCTGTATGCTATTTTATCATTGTGTTTTGTTACTTTGTATGATTGGCAAGCTCATTAGAATTTTACTTTATAGAACACTTAAGAAGACTTAGCTTATTAATGGCTCAACCTTGAAACAACACAATTCTCATTTAAAAATCAGGCTAAAGGCTATACAACTCCCCCCTACCCCCCAAGCAGACTGGGGACCCTGATTCTCTGCGCAAGAGGCAGCACTGAGCACCAGTGACTTGACTCTTGGTGCGCACACGTGGGAACTCTGTTTCTCAAAATGAGCACACGGGATCCCTGATTCTCAGTGCACTCACACTTAGCGCCTGTGACTCCAATTCTCAGCACACGCCCACACAGGGACCCTGATTCAAGGCGCGAGGCCACACCAAGTGACAGAGATTCCAACACTTGATTCTCAGCACATGCACACAGGGTCTCTGACTCCTGGTGCGAGCTAGGGGACTCCAATTTTTAGCATACGCCCACAGGGACTTTTTTTTTTTTTTTTTAGTGTGGCACATGCAGGGTCCCTGATTCTAGGTGCACGCATGAGGCTGCACTGAGCGCTGTTGACTGATTCTCTGCATGCGTGGCTCCCACCGACCCACAGCAGCAACACATCTCAGTGTCAGAGATCTTCAGTGACACTTGGGTGATGCAACACTCCCACTGCACATGGCTCAGGGCCCTGCAACTCAGTGTTTGAACCTTCTGGTGACAGAGTGGGGAGACAATGAAACAATCCTCAGAGGAAAGAAAAAGAGAAATCACCAAGAAAGGGAATAAGTGAAACTGAGCCATGCAATATGACAGAAAAAGAATTCAGAGTAATGGTCATACAGTTCATAAACCAAATGGATGAGAAAATCAACAACCTATGCAAAAATCAGGAAGAAATCAAAAGTGACATAGCTACAATCAAAAACGCTATGGAAGGTTTCAACAGTAGACTAGAAGAAGCAGAGAACTGAATTAGTGAGTTAGAAGATAAAGTAGAGAAACAAACCCAATCTGAACACCAACTGGAGAAAAAAATTAAAAAGCAGGAGGAGAGCCTAAGGGAGCTCTGGGACAACACAAAATGAAGTAATATATGTATAATAGGGGTGCCAGAAGGACAAGAAGAGCAGCAAGGATTAGAGAATCTATTTGAAGAAATAATGACAGAAAACTTCCCTGATATGGAGAAGAAAAAAGTCACACAAGTACAGAGAGTTCCAAGCAAGATGAATCCCAAACGACCCACACCAAGACACATCATAATTACAATGGCAAATGTTAATGACAAAGAGAGAATCTTAAAGGCTGCAAGAGAGAGACAGAATTACCTACAAAGGATCCCCATCAGATTATCAAATGATTTCTCAACAAAAACACACCAAGTTAGAAGGTAATGGAATGAAGTATACAAAGTGATACAAAGCAAAGGACTGAATCCAAGAATACTCTATCTAGCAAGGCTATCAATCAAAATTGAAGGAGATATCAGGAGCTTCGCAGACAAAAAAATGCTAAGGGAGTTTATCACTACCAAGCTAGCAATGCAAGAAATGCTAAAGAGACTGCTATAAAAAGAAGAAATAGAAAGGGAGGAAGGAACACAGGCATAAAGCACAGAAATGGCTATGAACAAGTACCTATCAATAATAACATTAAATGGCCCTAACCAGTTTGGCTCAGTGGATAGAGTGTCGGCCCGCAGACTGAAGGGTCCCAGGTTCGATTCCGGTCAAGGGCATGTGCCTTGCTTGTGGGAACATCCCCAGTTGGGGGTGTGCAGGAGGCAGCTGATCGATGTTTCTCTCTCATTGATGTTTCTAACTCTCTACCCTCTCCCTTCCTCTCTGTAAAATATCAATAAAATATATTTTAAAAATAATAATAACAACATTAAATGTAAATGGATTAAATGCTCCAATCAAAAGACATCGAGTGACTAAATGGATAAGAAAACATGACCCATATATATGCTGTCTATAAGAGACCCACATCAGAACAAGGGATTCACACAGACTGAAAGTGAAGGGATGGAAAAATATCTATCAGGCAAATGGAAATGAAAACAAAAAGCTGGGGTAGCAATACTTATATCTGACAAAATAGACCTCAAAGTGAAGACCATAACAAGAGACAAGGAACACCACTTTGTAATTCTAAAGGGATCGATATAACAAGAGGCTATAACTCTGGTAAACATATATGCACCCAATGCAGGAGCACCCAAATACATAAAAAAACTTCTGGAAGATATCAGGGGAGAGATTGACAGCAGCAATACAATCATAGTAGGAGGCTTTAATACCCCATTAACATCACTGGATAAATCCTCTAGACCAGTGGTTCTCAACCTTCCTAATGCCGTGACCCTTTAATACAGTTCCTCATGTTGTGGTGACCCCCGATTTCATTGTTACAAATTGAACATAATTAAAGCATAGTGATTAATCACAAAAACAATATGTAATTATATATGTGTTTTCCGATGGTCTTACACAACCCCTGTGAAAGGGTCGTTCGACCTCTAAAGGGGTCGCGACCCACAGGTTGAGAACTGCTGCTCTAGACAAAAAAATTAGCAAAGAAACAGCAATCTTTTTAAAATATATATATATTTTATTGATTTTTTACAGAGAGGAAGGGTGAGGGATAGAGAGTTAGAAACATCAATGAGAGAGAAACATCGATCAGCTGCCTCCTGCACGCCCCCTACTGGGGATATGCCCACAACCAAGGTACATGCCCTTGACCAGAATCAAACCTGGGACCCTTGAGTCCACAGGCCAACGCTCTATCCACTGAGCCAAACCGGTTAGGGCCGAAACAGCAATCTTAAATGACTCACTAGATCAGATGGACTTAATTGACATCTTTAGAACATTCCACCCTAAAACTACAGAATAAATATTCTTCTCAAGCACACATGGAACATTTTCAAAGATAGACCACATATTGGGTAACAGGCAAAGTCTCCAAATTCACAAAGATTGAAATCATATCAAGCATCTTCTCAGATCACAATGGCATAAAATTAGAAATCAACTACAATAAAAACAATCACAAAAATTCAAACACTTGGAGGCTGACTAGCATACTATTAAACAATGAGTGGGTTACCAAAGAGATCAAAGAAGAAATTAAAAACATCCTGGAAATAAATGACAATGAAAACACAACAATTCAAAATCTCTGGGACACAGTGAAAGCAGTCCTGAGAGGAAAGTTCATATCATTACAGGCCTATCTCAAAAAAAAAAAAAAACAAAAAAAAACAAGAAAAACTGGTAATAAACCATCTAAATCTGCAACTTGAAGAATTAGAAAGAGAGCAACAAGAAAAGCCCAGAGTGAGCAGAAGGAAGGAAATAATAAAGATGAGAGTGGAAATAAATGACATAGAGACAAAAAAATAAAATAAAATACAAAAGATCAATGAAACCAAGAGCTGGTTCTTTGAAAGGATAAACAAAATTGATGAACTTCTAGCCAAGCTCACCAAGAAGCAAAGAGAGAGGACCCAAATAAACAAAATCAGAAATGAAAGAGGTGAAATAACAACAGACCCCACAGAAATATGAAGAATTGTAAAAAAAAAAAAAAAAAAAACTATGAGCAACTCCATTCCAACAAACTGCTCAACCTAGAAGAAATGGACATATTCCTAGAAAAATACGACCTTCCAAAACTCAACCAGGAGGAATCAAAAAATCTGAATAGGCTGATATCTATGGAACAAATTGAAGCAGTAATTAAAAACTTCCAACAAACAAAAGCCCTGGACCAGACGGCTTCACAGCAGACTTTTATCAAACATTCAAAGAAGAAATAAAACCTATATTCCTCAGACTATTTCAAAAAATTCAAGAGGAAGGAACACTTCCAAGCTCTTCCTACAAAGCCAGCATCATCCTAATCTCAAAACCAGATAAAGACACCACACAAAAAAAGAGAACTACAGGCCAATATCCATCATGAACATAGACACCAAAATTCTCAACAAAATTCTAGCAACTCAAATCCAGCATTACATTAGAAAGATCATACACCATGACCAAGTGGGATTTGTTCCGGGAATGCAAGGATGGTACAATATCTGCAAATTAATAAATATGATACATCACATAAACAAACTCAGAGATAAAAACCATATAATCATACCATTGATGCAGAAAAGGCATTTGAAAAAATCTAACACCCTTTCTTGATAAAAAACTCTCAGCAAGGTGGGAATAGAAGGATCATACCTCAACATAATAAAAGCCCTATATGAAAAACCCACAGCCAACTTCATACTCAATGGGCAAAAACAAAAACAATTTCCCCTAGGAACAGGAACAAGACAGGGATGCCCACTCTCACCACTCCTGTTTGACACAGTACTGGAAGTACTAGCCATTGCAATCAGACAAGAAGAAGAAATAAAAGGCATCTAAATTGGAAAAGAAGAAGTAAAACCGTTCTTATTTGCAGATGACATGATACTGTACATAGAAAACCCCGAAGACTCCATCAAAAAACTACTAGACTTAATAAATGAATTTGGCAATGTAGCAGGATACAAAATTAACACCCAGAAATCTATGGCTTTTCTATACACCAATAATGAACTCACAGAAAGAGAAACTAAAAAAGCAATCTCATTTACCATTGCAACACCAAATTAAGATACCTAGGAATAAACTTAACCAAGGAGATAAAGGACCTGTACTCAGAAAACTTAAGGACGCTGAAAAAAGAGATAGAAGAAGACATGAACAAATGGAAGAATATACCATGTTCATGGATTGGTAGAATCAACATCATTAAAATGTCCATACTACCCAAAGCAATCTATAAATTCAATGCAATCCCCATTAAAATACCAATGGCATACTTCAAAGACCTAGAACAAACTCTCCAAAAATTCATCTGGAAAAAAAAAGACCCCGAATAGCTGCAGCAATCCTGAGAAAGAAGAACAAAGTTGGAGGGATCACAATACCAGATATCAAGCTACACTATAAAGCCACTGTTCTGAAAACTGCCTGGTACTGGCACAAGAACGGACATATAGACCAGTGGAACAGAACAGAGAACCCAGAAATCGACACAAGCCATTATGCTCAATTAATATTTGACAAAGGAGGCAAGGACATATACTGGAATCAAGATAGTCTCTTCAATAAATGGTGTTGAGAAAATTGGACAGATACTTACAAAAAAATGAAACTAGACCACCAACTTACACCATACACAAAAATAAACTCAAAATGGATAAAGGACTTAAACGTAAGATGGGAAACCATAAAAATCTTAGAAGACCCCATAGGCACCAAAATAGCAGACATTTGTCGTAGCATTCTCTTTACCGATACAGCTCCTAGGGCAATGGAAACTAAGGAGAAAATAAACAAATGGGACTACATCAAAATAAAAAGGTTCTGCACAGCAAAAGAAACCATCAACAAAACAACAAGAAAGCCCACTACATGGGAGAACATATTTGCTAATGTTATCTCTGATAAGGGTTCAATCTCCAACATTTACAGGGAACTCATACATCTCAACAAAAGGAAGATAAACAATCCAATAAAAAAAATGGGCAAAGGACCTAAATAGGCACTTTTCGAAAGAGGACATACAGAAAGCCAAGAGACACATGAAAACATGCTCAAAGTCACTAATCATCCAAGAGATGCAAATCAAAACAACAATGAGGTACCATCTCACACCTGTCAGAATGGCCATCATCAACAAATCAACAAACACAAGCGCTGGCAAGGATGTGGAGAAAAAGGAACACTTGTGCACTGCTGGTGGGAATGCAGACTGGTGCAGCCACTATGGAGAACAGTATGGAGTTTCCTCAAAAAACTAAAAATGAAACTCTCATTTGACCCAGTGATTCCACTTCTAGGAATATATCCCAAGAAACTAGAAACACCAATCAGAAAGGATATATGCACCCCTATGTTCATAGCAGCACAATTTACAATAGCTAAGATTTGGAAATAGCCTAAGTGCCCATCAATAGATGAGTGGATTAAAAAACAGTGGTACATCTACACAATGGAATATTACGCTGCTGTAAAAAAGAAGGAATTATTATCATTTGCAATAGCATGGATGGAACTGGAGAGCATTATACTAAGTGAAATAAGCTAGTCAGTGAAAGAAAAATACCACATGATCTCACTCATTTGTGGAATATAAAGAACATTATAAACTGATGAACAAAAATGATACAGAGGCAAAGAAGGATGGAACAGACTGTCAAACTACAGCAGGAAGGCTGGGGAGATTTGGGAGGGAGGGGTAAGAGATCAACCGAAGGACTTGTATGCATGCATATAAGCATAACCAATGGACGCAAAACACTGCGGGGAGGGGGGGGCGGTGAGGGCAAATGTCAGGGGTTAGGGGAGGCCAGGGGAAGGTCAATGGGGGAAAAAAGGAAACATATGTACTACTATTTGTAATACTTTAAATAATAAAATAAAAATTTAAAAAATAAAATAAAAATCAGGCTAAAATCTCCCAATGCTAGTTATTAAATATTTATAAACAACTTTCTTAATTTTCATTAAAGCCAGAAAATTAATGCATAGCAGAAAAAAAGATATACATAAAATAGATTTTATTGGTGCTCTAGTGAAAAAATTTTTTCATAACAACTGAAAAGAAACCCGTTATTTTACAATTTTCACCTTCCTTTCAATTATACTAGCTTTAATGTTTTTCCTTTGACTTTCCCTGGGTTAGACAGAGCTCTTAAACCTCAAGATTGTAAAAAACAAGAAGCCTTTCCAAAATCACGTGGGTAAAGTTTCAACCTGCTGTTAAAAATACCACTGGTGGGGCCAGTGCCTCATTCTCTGGGCAGGTTTCAAAGGCTCCATGAACTTAATGCCATCCCAGCAACACTGCACTGCAGGGAGTGTGGAGCTCTGCACACTGTCTCCGGAGAAATACAGGGGCACATCCTGGGAGCTGTCCCACCAATAGCCATTCTCTACCTCATTTGCCCTTTCTTGTTTCCCACTAAAGAGGCTAAAAAGAAAGGAATATTAATTTCCAATCTTTCCTTCCAGCAGGGATAGTTGTGTTATCAAGCCCTGGCCAAAAAGATATAAGAAAAAGTCAGAGCCGTGTTTCTCAAAGGTTACTGTGCATTCAAATCACCCAGGATCTTGTTAAAATGCAGAATCTGGATCATTAATCAGGGTGGGGCTTGAACTATTATTTTTAATGAGTTCCCAGGTGATGAACTGTGTGATCTGAGGACCACAATTAGTACCAAGTTATTAAAGGTTATCTGGCAAGGACTTTCCTCCTTGATTTGGACTGAGATGTGCAGGAGAAAAGCTGCTTTCTGTCCTTTCCTCCAGCTTCTGGCTTTAGAATAGGATTGAAGAAGGATGCGAGTGTGGGCTGCATCAGCCATCTTCTGTGTAGGAGGGGTGGAAGCCAACATGCTGAGAATAGCAAAGTAGAAAAATGTCCAGATATTTGATGGTGTCATTATGCTACTGAAGTTAACTAATCTTGGGACCTCCTACCTGCAGGCTTTTTATTTTAATGGGATAATAAATATCATTATGGCTTAAACCACTATTTGTCATGTTTCCTATTGCATGCAACCAAACAATTCTTATTTATTGCCTGAACTAAGCTGATCCATTCAGGACTGGGCTTATAACCAATCAGCCTAGATGCAAATGCCATGTCTACAGCCCATGGCCTACAGAATCACTGGGCCTGGACGATGGTAATTCTATGGTTGCGAATCTTCTTTGAGCAGAGGGCATTCAGTCATGTTGCTGGGAGAGAAACTTATTCTTAGGATGGTAGCAATTTGGTTTTTAATGACTGGCATAGAAGTGGGGAATAGAAGAATGGAGAGTTTCATTATTCTAATGATCCTATTCTGAGGAATGAGAGAATAATTGTTTCCTATGGTTGGGGTTATAGGGTGAAGTTAGCTATTGAAACTCATTAGTGACATTCAAAAGCATTTTCCAATGTTTGATATTAAGGGAATGGATTACAGAATTAGAGTAAATTAACTAATGTGTATTATTTTGGAAAAATCTCACGCTTGCTTCTCCTAGTAGTGAATAAACAATGAGTGGTGTAACTTTGTCAACATGCATTTTTAATTTTTTTGCTTTACCTTGAGTATCTTTTATTGCAAAAAGAACTCTGGTCTTCCCAGTTTTGCCTAAATATTTGGTAGATTTCTTTTTATGGTCTCAATTTTCTCATTGTATCAATCAGTTAGGTTACAATCTTATCTACTGTAAAAAACATAATAATAACAGTAAGTTAAATTAGATAGAAATTTATTTATGTCTCATTTAATAGTCTGAGTGAAAAAAGTCAAAGACTAAGAAGCAGTTTCATGGTCTCAGGGACTCAAGCTTCTTGTATCTTTGTTGCTCCACCATTATGGAGCTGCTGATTCATGGTTTAAGGTTGCTGATCAAGTTCCCACAATATATCTCTGATCTACCCAGCTAGAAGGGAAAAGTAAGAAATGGAAGAGATGTCTCTCCCATTCAGAATCATCAAAGCCTTTAGGGAACAAGTACCCAGATTTTATTACTAAATAAAGAAGTAAAAAATGCATTTGGGAGGACAAAGGGTCTCTGGCACACTCATTCATCAGATGGCTTAGAGCGATTGTAGATATACTTGAACAACAGTGGTATTTTTTTTAAATAGCCTCAAATATTGCCCTTTAGAAACAACTGCAGGTGCTTAATTGACAGTATGATTTTCTAATGAATGTACCCTTGAAAAGAAATTCTACAGTGGCTCTACATTGTAATTATCCTCTTTTCCTCTATTTAACTCAATTCAATTCTCTTTAGTTCACTATCTTCTTAGATGGATCCATGACATTCTTGCCAATACAATCAAAGGAACTCCACAAGCTCCCAAAGTATTTGTAGGTGAATACCCAGCGTGGGCCTAACCAACAATCACCCTAGTATACTGACAAGTCTGAAGAATGGATAAGTTTCCATCAAGTCCATCAAGTCTCTGTATGCAAAAGGGCTTGAGGCAACTCCTAGTAGTGAAATATTCTGAAGGGAAGAAGGAATGTTTTAGATACATTGATTTATTTGGACAAAGGGTAAGGATGGTTCTAAGACTACCTCCATTTCTGTGTGTTTCTCTAGTCTAGCCACCATGATCTCATATTTTTACTTAGAGACAAAGAGAATTATTGTAATGAAACAAAAATGAATAAAAACTAATATAAATGAGATGTTTGAGAGTCCATGGCATTGGTATATTGATGGTAGAAGCTTCCATAGTAATATGAGGGGGCATTTGTATTAACTGCAATAGTCAGAGTTTTGGTTTCGGTGCCATTGCCCTTGGCATGTGGCATTGTATTTTGGCTCAGCAATTGCAGTATTGTAGCAGGGACACCTCTGATGTCACTATTGAAAGAACTGCTACTTTATTCATTACCACTGCCATAATAATTTGAAGAAAAAGAGATCACAAATGGCACACTGCAGTCACATGCTTAGGCTGTGGAGCACAGCAAGAGGTTCCTGACTACTATAAGGACTACTTCAGAAGACTTTCTGGGTTTCTGGCTTTTACACAGAGTAGACAGAGTGTAGCCAGAGAAATACTAATTTGAAATTGTCCATTTTCCTTCTTGCTATGATTATTATGAAAATTTATTCTTCATTCAATACTTCTCACAATTCTACATGTCCTAATGATTATTTAATGGATATCATTCAAAGGAAGCCCATATGTCCTCATCTTTTGCTGGTTAATGCCCACATCACTTTCATTCCCATTCCATTAGCCAAAGCAAGACAAAACTGTAAGGAGGTAGGGAATGAAAATGATTACCATATGCTCAGAAGGAGGACAATCAGAATGTTTATGATAGCCAAATGACTGTCACTGTCTGTAAACAGTGAAGTGCAAATGACATATGTTAGAACTGGAAATCTTAGTTATGATGATTGCTATCACCAAACAAATGAAATTACTCCACCTAATTTTGATGCCAACAACTGCATTAATCACTACCCTCCCCATCTAATGCAACTCTGCATGGCTCCTAAGATATGGGGTATGCATGCGTGGCCTAATAATCAAAGAGTAGAAGAAAACCATGATTCTGTTGGTCTACATTACATTGAAAAATCATCCATGCAACAACAACAAAAAGTCCCACATTCATATTTAAATTAAGTTTTATATCAAAGATATATTCTACTTTGCTCTAGAACGGCTACTGTGGACAGGGCCAGGACTAGGAAAATATGTGAACAGAACATGACTTGGAGTCATTTCATCATCTTTTGGGGGTAATACCATCTTTCCACTCTTCATCACTGCTCTCCAAGTCTTCCACAAGTCCAATGCCCACATCAAAGTTTTCACTTTTTTGGGGATTGTTTCTATCTCTAAAGTCACATTCAAAATTTAACTGTATTATGATCCATCCTTTGTTAACCAATATGAAAAAATAACTTTTTATAGTGTTCATGGCTGAAAGCAATCGAATATGTAATCCTTTCCACTAATAAATTTACAAATTAACAAGGACTTTCAATACTTTATGCCAAAACAGAGAAAAATAGGAAT
Source organism: Myotis yumanensis (assembly GCF_028538775.1). Classification (NCBI taxonomy): domain Eukaryota; kingdom Metazoa; phylum Chordata; class Mammalia; order Chiroptera; family Vespertilionidae; genus Myotis; species Myotis yumanensis. Next base: position 72,470,867 of record NW_027223755.1, on the reverse strand, counting down.
TTCAGTCTTCAGGAAAAGAATTATGGGAGATTTCTTTGAACAGAGCTTCCTTTAGGGGTTTCCCTTAAATCACTCCATAAACCTTAAAATGATAGTTATAAACATAACGAATAACTTTTTATTCTCCTGCTATTAAAATAGCCTAAATGATACCATCTGATGCTGGCAAGGATGCAGTTTGACTGGTCCTTCACTACACTGCCTTGTATTAGATTAGGAATACTTTTGTTGGAAAGAAAACCTTGGATTATCAACTCAATAGGTAAATCAAGGCTTAAATCTTAACTGTTGATGAATGTTAAACAAAACGCAAAAGAAATATTCAAATATTCCTACACATGACCCCCTCTCCAGGCACACTACTTCTTTTAGTGCTTTGTCCACCACATGTGCTCCCTTGCTTCATGGTTTTTCATATGCCCTTAGCAGTGTCTTTAGTACCCTTACCCTCTTTTCCTATCCCACCTACTTGTTTGTTATTTCCTTATTTGTTAGGCATTACTTAACTGTTAATTCCTCTAGGAAGTCCAATAAGGTTCTAGAATTAGGGGGTTGAGCCCCATTTATGTGTTTTCATAGGACATCAATTTCCCCATTCGAAGTACTGGTCACTCTTGTAGCCTGGTCTGCATCACCCATAATAAGAAAAGCTTCATCAAGAGAGGGATGGTGCCTCCCTTGGTCATTGTTGTCTTCTTAGTATATCATGAATAGCACTTGACATAGTGCTCACAAAGGATATTTTGAGTAAATTAAGTAATATCCTTAATATTATAGAAAATTGTCTCTTCCTAACATATTAATTGATTGTTCCCTTGCTTGATGTTGGGTTAAAATTTAACTATCCTAGCAAAGCATATAATAAATAAATATGGACAGTATATTGCATTAGACTTAGATGAGGTGCATTAATAGATTACCCATAAATAGATAAATAATCCCACTACTAGGTTAAACAAAATATGTAAAAAACTATAAGCACAAAGATGCTTCCTAGAAGTATTGTTTATCAAACTTAACTTAAATATCAGAAGTATTCTAAATATTAATCAATGGGGGTTATTTAAATAAATTATGGTGTGACACCTGAATAGAATAATATGTAGCCATTAAAATGATGTTATAAAAAAGGAGGGTTGAAGAGACTATGTCACACATGGGAGAACTTTATAATAAAATGTTAATTGATTGCAAAGCAAGACACTAAACTGTATAGACATCATGATACTAACCATGTCAAAACATGCATCTTAAAATAAATAAATTAATGATTGCATTAGAGTGGTGGATTGTGGGTTATTTTTGCCTTTAGTCCATATTTTAATTATTGTAATTATGTTACTTTTTTTTAAACTAAACTATGTTATAAAGATATTTGTGATTTTAAAAGCCAAATATTATACATTATGGGTGACAAAATAAAAGTCTGATTTACCATTATGATTGAAAGTTTAAAAGATAAAATGCTAAGACTGGAAACTACTAGTGACTAGACAAAAGTAGAGATGTTGTTCAGTGTGCTGAATTAACAGGAAATAAATTGCTAGTCCAATAATGAATGTTTCTTTTGCAGAACTCTCTTTACCCAAAAGAATGAAAGGTAAAGAGAGTTTGGCTCCCCAAGCAGGGAGGAAGGCACACCCGGCAGGTAGCAATGCTACTCCAGCCTGTGTCATTCTTCTCTGATCTGAGTAAATAGAAATGCTAAATTTTTATGTGAAATGCCGGAATGATTGGGTGCCAAATGCAGAAGAAACGTAAAGGTAGAACAAGCAAATAGCTAACTAAGGGAGTGTTTCAGAAAGGAAATATCATGTCAGGCTTTGGCTTAAAGTAAATAGTTTTTTTGTGAAGGGAGTGTTCACAGCATCTATGAAATGCACACTCTGTCCCCAAAACAAAACCCATCTGTTTAAGATTAAAATTTGTAATAAACATTTAAAAGAAGGAATGTAGAAGGCAAATATATATATATATTGTAAAACAAAATCTACACTCTTGGGATAAGTGAAACTTCCTCTAAAAGAATCACAATGCTCCAGAGATTATACTTCATAGCAAAAGAAATAACAATTAGATGCAGCGACACCACCTTAGCAGAGATACATTCAGTTCATTGAGAGGGAAGAATATTAAGCTGAAAATCAAGCATGTGGTCCTACTGTATAAAATGCCAAACTTCCTGAGAGGCAACTGACAAAAGAAAAAATAAGTATATATCTATCCTATCTAATAAAAGACAAAAAGGGTAATGACCGAACCTTCGCTACGCTTCCCATTGGCTAATAAGGGTAATATGCAAATTAACCGCCAACAAAGATGGCAGTTAATTTGCATACTAGGCTCCAAGCGGTGGAGCGAAGCCAAACGTACCCGAAGCCTGCCGAAAAGCGAGGCCTCACGGCCCTGGGATCAGCGGAGCAGTGAAGCCTCATGGCCCCGGGATCAGCGGAGCAGCGAAGCCTGACGGCTGTGGAGGGGAGGGCTCTGGCTGGATCCCAGCCAGAGCGAAGGCCTGGGTCCCGGGTGCCAAAGGAAAACTGGTGCCAGCAGCCAAGGGAAGGGAAGGCCTATTGCACAAATCTCTTTGTGCAACAGGCCTCTAGTATATATATAAAAAGCCGTGGCCATAATGCTGTAACAACCAAAAGACCAGTCACCAGGAGGTGCATTGATGGGTGCAGCGGCACGGTGGAGTCTGGGGTTCATCCCGTGGCACCACGGTGGAATCTGGGGTCCTGCCCACAGCGGTGTGGCAGGGTCTGGGTCCCACGGCATGGGGGGTCTGGGTTTCGCGTGATTTCACACACTGGGCCTCTAGTATACATATAAAACTAAAATTTAGAAACAAAAATTATATATTTTAAAACCATGACTTAGATATATTAAATTGGCTACTCTAAGAACTTGTCAGGTACTTCAATATGGAATCATGGTTTACTAATTTGCATTTGGATAGTAGTATTACAAGCATACATTCATACATTCAAAAGAACGGATTTGAAAGAGCAAAGCTGGGGCAATAGAATACTGAAGGTTGTTTTTTTTCTCCCTTTTAAAAAGTTTTATGGCTAAGCTTCATGGACATGGACACATATTAGATATTTAGTAAGTGGAAAGAAATAAAACTATTCCTGTTTTTTATATTCCTGTTTTCACATATCTGTGTTGAGAAAAAGGTTTTAATAAGTCTGTCGGCTTGGAAAAAGTAGCCTCTTTCTTGGTCAATGTTGGATGGTTTGGAGTTGCGCTATCCAATATTATTACTAGCCACATGTAGCTATTGAATGCAAATATAAATTAATTAAAAATAAGTGTGACGCCTGTGAATTCTAGCATTGTCATATCTCTTGCAAACAACCACCTGTCCTTCCCATTTCCACTACCAACACCCTTGTTCAGATCTTTATTTCCTTACCTGAACTATTTCAAAAGTTTCCCACAGTCCTCTCTGTCTCCAGTTTCTCTACCTCCAATTCAAACTAAACACCTCAACCAGATTAATCTTCCTAAATACATCTCTGAATCACAATATTTCTCTATGTAAACACCTTCAATGATATCATAAATTCCTCAATCTGACATGTAGTATGCCTAGTGTCATGGATGCTGGGTGTGCCACCCAGATCTCCCTTGAGTATTCATTTCCCAAATGCCACAATTGGCTTCCAACAGGTCATAGTTAAATTCTTCCCCAGAAATTGCTCTGGCTAAAAGGAGCTATTTGGCCCAAATTTTGCTCCCTCTCCAGAGGCAACCCTCATCCAATAACTGATTGCTATGGGTATTTAATGGTCCAGCCCATTGTCTCAATTCAAGACAACTTTGTAGGGTTATGCTAGCTTCTGTATGCCATGTGGGATTAGCTGAGAGCCCTGTTGAAGCTTGGTTTCAGTCCAATTTCTCTGCCACATCCCGCCTTCCTAAATCCCTTACAAGAGAGGACTCCAAGAGCATTCCCCAATTAACTTTCTGCACTAGAATCTTTATCTCAGAATTTGTGTTCAGGGAACCCAACCTGACACCTAACCATCTTTCTTTCATATCTTTCACTCCTATCTTTCATATATCCTAAATTCCAGTTAAACTAGTTTATCTGCCACTTCTTAAAGATACCTCATGCATTACCACTAACTCATACATTAAAAAAAAAAATCTACTGAATATATAAAATGCTCCTGACTGTATAAGAAGTACTGACTGACCTAAAGGGATATAGACAGACTATTAGAATACAGTATGAAATTTAAAAAAGAAATGTGATATTTCATTCATTTCAAGTGCTCAATGGCCACATGTAGGTACCACAATGTATAGTGCACATTATAGAGCATTTCCATCATCACAGAAAGTTCAATTGTGCAGCACTGCTCTGGGGCAAGATAGAGAGGAACTACTCTATGGGAATCTTGAATTTGGGGGCCAGTAAAACTTTTAAAAGGGGGCAAGGAGATCTGAAGGCTGATATGAAAGCTGCAGAGTGGGGGGAAGCTAGGGCTTTTAGCAAAGATGGCCAGTTGGTTATAGAAATGTCTAGAGTATTGTCACAAAGAGGAATACCTAATATTCAGTGTGGAGTGCTCCACCCCATCCCACCCACACCCTTTGTTGCAAATATTCAAGAAATTCTCCACACACAACCCTGGGTCAGTGGTATTTTATACTCCACACAGTATAGGTGGAAAGAAGAGTGGAGATAAGAAATTCAATAGAAGTTAAGATCAAAGGTAACCAAGGATAAAAAGACACCCTCCCATAATTCCAAGCTATTTCCATGTAAAAATCCTTTGAGAGGATTTTGCACCAGCTTTTATTCAAACTCATCCAAGAACAGGTGACCCCAAATGAGTCTAGAATTACTTCAACTTGCCAATTAACACAGGTTCCACATGTGTGGAGAAAATGATAAATTACCATTTCTCTGCCTGAATTTTCTGAGAGATAATAAATATTTTCATAGGCATTAAAAGGGGTAAAGAATTCAAATGCATTCTTCTCTATTTATCCAGATCAGAAAAGATTTACGTTAAAAAGAGTTAGAGATAATTTTTGAGCTGGAAATTCCTTGACTGCCTGCGGAGGAGACATTGATTTTGGAAACTTCTTCTTAGCTTTATCTCTTTGCTACCAGTTTCAAAAACATTAGGAATAGAAAAGGCCTCCTGCAGAGCCTACCTTTTGAGGTAGATATTCGATCACAGAAATAAGATATGGCTCCTGTTAGGAGATTTCTGGGTTACCAGAAAGGCCTCTAGCTCTTTGGGTGGGAACAAGAGTGACTGGCTGTTCCTTTGTTTTTCAAATCCAGTAACCTCCACCATATTAAACAGGAATTTAATGTTTATTTGTGGATTTTTTAAAAAAGGCTTTTGGTCAGCCCTGCAAATAATACAGACTTCCAAAATTAAAGGAATACCAAAATAACTATGGCATTTCCTCACTTGAGCATAATGGTTTCTTCAGAGCAGAGTTGCTGCATAAACACTGAACACTTTCTTTCCCTCCAGTAACATCTGTGAACCAGTGCACCACCTGGGAAAACGAAGGATTAATAACCACGTCCAGACAAGGGCAGGCACAGGTGCTTCAGCACAGTTCCGCAAACATATCCCAGTTCCGACAAGCGGGCTACTTCTGACGGACTCCTTCAGACTTCAGTCACACTGTTTGGCCTGGGAGAAGCACAACCCCCTGGCAGAGCTGTCAACATCATCATCTAAAGGGACTGACTTTTTACTGGCAAAGTGCATTCTTTGAACATATTGACTCTCCGAACAGAGAACATCAGACCAACAATTTATTAAAAGCAATTGTGCGTTTCCTAGGTCTCGCCAAACATTTGGTGCATGTTACACAACCCTGCAAGACCAAACTCCGGTCTTATTTCTTTGAAGAAAAGCTTGCCCAACTAGCTCAGATGATGATGAGCCCATGATTTCCCATGGCTACCAATGTCTGGAATGTTCCTTATTCACTTCGCCATGTACTGCCTTCTGAGAGGTGCCTCTTCCATATGTAATGAATAGTTATTTTATGTTTTTATTGTTTTTAATTTCTCTCATTTAAAGTGTTTTCTCCTTACCTCTAGCTACATTTCATACTCTTTGATGGCAAAGATGGTTTTTTATATTTGTTGGCCTACTAATATTCAGTATGATTATACCTAATAGGCCTTAATATGTTTTTATTGATTTGAAAACACATTTTTAAAATTGCAGTTTAGAAATAAGCATACACTCCTAACTCCTTATAAAATCATTTTTGGTAGCAAGATGACACTTGTCTAGCATTCTTGTAGTATCAGAGAAAAAGAAATTAATTTTATTTTTATTAAATTTGGGGGTCTTGGTCAGTATATAAAGAGGGAAGGCAGAACACACAATCTATGCATCAGAAGTTCCAGAATAATCATCCAATGTACTAGTTGAAGACTACTGAATCAATCAAGTACTTGCATGCACATTGCCCAGTTTCAAGCTTAAAATCAGACCCTCTTCTCTGCTTCCTAACATCCATTATTTGGAGGCTGATAGTTTTATAATAGTAATGTTGGTCTGGTCAGAGACATAGTATTTGGGTCTTCCCTGAAGGTGGCACTTTGTATTTAATTTTAAAAATTAAAATTACAAAGTATGGTCCACATAATCATTTAGCAATTTACTAAATCGTATGAGGTGGCTCATATATTAGCTACACTAGCTAAAATCTGTTCAATGTTTAACAAGAATGGTTTTCAAATTTGATGTTACTATATGACCTCATCTTTGAAAGACCTCTTACTTGGAAGAATAGAACCTAGAGAACAGTGAACACAGCCTATGTTTGAATCTGCTAAAGAAAAATCTGAAGAATTAGAGTTATTTGGCCTGTTTAATAGCAAGTTATAAGAAGGAATTAGCTGTTTTCAGTCTTATCAACAGAATAGAAAATGCATAAATAAAATTGTTTTCAGTATCAGAATAGTAATAGGGGATCTTTCTCTTCACTCTTGCAGGTGGGCAGCTTGGGGGATTTTAGTAAACCAGAGTCAAGAGGTAAGCTTTGTTATAATGATGAATCAAACATGTGTGTGTACATGAAACCAATGCCTGGTCAAGATAGTAAATATGTTCATCACCTCTGAATGTTTCCTTGTGCCCCTTTGTATCCCACTCTCCTGCCCACTTACCTGAACCCACCATCCCCAGACAACCACTAATAACCTCTGCCACTATATATTAATCTTCATTTTCTAGAATTTTATATAAATGGAACCATACAGTACATACTCTTTTGTTTGGCTTCTTTCATTCAACATCATAATTTTGAGAATCACCCATGCTGATGTGTTCAATAGTTCAGTTGTTTTCATTGCTGAGGAGTATTCCATTTTATGTGTACACCAAATTTTGGTAATCCATTCATCTGTCTATTACAAATAAAACTATTATAAACATTTGTCTATAAGTCTTTGCATAGATATATACATCCCTCTCTCTGAGTAAATGCCTATAAGAAAGGCTGGATTATATGGTAGGTCTGTATTTAACTGCTAAATTGCTTTCCAAAGTAGCTATATCATTTTCTATTGCCAACAGCAATATATAAAAGTTAATGTTCACCCAGCTGACGTGGCGCAGTGGTTGACCATCGGCCTATAAAACAGGAGGTCATAGTTCAATTCCTGGTCAGGGCACATGCCTGGGTTTCAGCCTCTATCCCCAGGTGGGGGTGTGCAGAAGGCAGCCAATCAATGATTCTCTGTCATCATTGATGTTTCTATCTCTCTCTCCCTCTCCCTTCCTCTCTGAAATAAAAAAAATACATATATTTTAAAAAAATAAAAACAATAAAAGTTCCCCCACATTATTGCCAACATATGATAGGATTAATCCTTTAATTATAGCCACTCTGATAGGTATGTAGTAGTATCTCAGCATGTTTTCCTTGCATTTCCCTAATGACTGATAATTTTTAACATCTAATGAGAATTGAAGAAATACTAGTTAAAGTGTTTTCCATATCAGAAATCCAGTTTTCCCCTTCCACTCTTGCCTTTTAGCAAATAATGCTAAACCCAGAGTTTTTCTGTCCCAGGGCAGGAGTAGTAGATAGATATTCCCTAGATCAGTGGTTCTCAACCTTCTGGTCCTTTAAATAGTTCCTCATGTTGGATCCAACCATAAAATTATTTTCGTTGCTACTTCATAACTGTAACGTTGCTACTGTTATGAATCGTAATGTAAATATCTAATATGCAGGATGGTCTTAGGCGACCCCCTATGAAAGGGTCATTCGACCGCCAAAGGGGTCGCGACCCACAGATTGAGAACCACTGTCCTAGATTAAAAATGCCATCGCTGAGGTTTGAGTCTAAAAGCAGACTCTTTTGATCCTTTGTGAAATAACAGCACTAAAATCCAGGTGTTGAAACAGAGTTTTAAAAATAAATCTAAACTTCCCTCTGAAGAACAAAACATGAGGGCCTGAGTATATTTATTTTAAGCCAAGTACTGAGAAGAATGAAGATACGATGTAAGGGAAGACTCCATCCAATAGAAATAGGAAAGATTCCTCCAATTGCTGTGGAGCAGAGCCAAAAAAGATGAGAGTTGGGCAAGTAGTCAGATGCAAGTATTCTAGCTCCTCTCTCAGGGTCAATGTCTCTGGGGTTAGAGGAGGACAGATACCAAACAAGTTGAGGGATGATTCGGGAGCACTAGAGCTAGTGGTCTATATCCACAAAACCAGTCAGGGTGACTACATTCCAGAGCAAAGCTCCAGATTCAGTTTGGTGTTGGAGTAATAGGGCTCATATGAGCAGAACAGCAGTGCCTGAGGGAGGAGCCTTGTGCCTTCTCATAAAACCCTGTACCCTGCAGCCGAAGTGTGGAGAAAGCAAACAAAGGCTCTGGAGCTTCCCAGTGAGGCACTCATAGGACTAGCAGTTCCAGCAGACCAAGGAGGCCTGGGTCACAGTGGTCGTTGGACATAAAAGCAATGGCTAACTCCATGATCATTGACTTGTAAATGCCAGCACAACACCACAGCATCACTTCAGACAAGACCAGCCACAACTCAGCAACCCACCACAGCTCTCCCAGGAACAAGGCAAGATTAGGGAATCTCAGCAAAGGCTGGTGAGCAAGAAACTGCCTTTATCTAATGCTACAGGCTGCATTAGCTTCTCCTCACATCCAGATGCCAGCTTGGACAGAAAGAAAGGGAGTAAAAATCTTGGAAGTGAAAATTAACCCCAATTAGAAATGTCCACCTTAAGAGAATAACTTGCCTTTAATTGGCAAGTGCAATTATTTTTGTGCCATCAGTGGGAATAGGATTTCCAAGGCAAGATGACAGTTTTAAAGAACAAAGAAACTACATTTTGTTGTAGATTTGAATCATGGTGTATACTTTTCAAGCCCTCCCCTCACTGCACTACACATTCCTACATGTTACCAGTTATTCCTTAGGCAGAATTATCCAGGGAAAGCCTGGTCCCTTAGGTGATGCAGATGCCTCCAATCTCCAGGATTCAGAGCCCAGAGCACCAGGGCTACTCCCCTCTCTGAGCAACTGATGCTGCTGCCTTATGCACAACAAGAATGTCCTAGTACAAGGATCACAAACAATGATGCTTTGTTGGATCAGTTCACCTTTTTTCCCATACTTTCCCTCACATAGGGAAGGACAAGAGAATTAGACTCTTATTCTGACTCCTCTTCAAAGATGAATATGTACATGAGAGAGGCATACAAGAAAAGTTTGTAAAAATCTATTATTCCATTTTGTGAGTCTTATAAATAGTTCCATGTAGAATGTCTATGAAAATAATTTAACTTAACTTTTAACTTCTAGTGGGTTCTAATTGTTCCATACAGTAGAAATTCTGATGCAATCTGGATCAATAGTTGGTCATTAATCAAAAGATCTGTTAAACACTTATGCATAAAAAACTATACTTACCTTTAACTTTTATTTCAACTTAAAAATACACATTTATTTACCACTGTGGAAATGAATGCACATTTATTCTCAGTCTTTTGATGGAAAGCTAGTAGTCAAATGATTGGATACATGCCAGTTTAAAAAAAATAAACCTTGTCATCATGCATTACTTCTAATTTCTAATTTTTATTTCTTTAAGGTGGGTTGAGATTTTGAAGGTACTAGTAAAGCAATCTGAGTGTAAAATCCTTCTAGATTAAAATAATTCACCCCAGGCTGACGCTCTATCAACCCCTCTCCCAATTTTTTACACTAATTGTCCATATGTAATTCAATAGCAATTTTAGGGATTTATTTCTATCAACTCAATTTTCATTGAAACAACGGTTTTCCCTTTTCTCCTTCAGATTTCATTAATTTATGTAATAATTTATACATTTAAAGTTGTTAGCACAACTAGCACAAACAGGTCTGGGAACAAACACAACTATTATGTAGGTAAACATATGCCTCATCTGGCAGCAGCTCAGCAGGCTGGAGAACAACCAACCTGATGACCATGAACATGCACCAAGCTGTGGGAACCAATCACTGTGCTTTACAGAGAGGAATGGAAAATATTGGTTAGTTTGGCAAATTGTCATAACAATAGTTTCTTACAAAAATATTCCCAGGACACGCATACTGCAGCACATAGCAATGCTTTTACAGTGCCCACCAGCAGCATCCTTTATCAACAAAGTCAACTCAGTTTTCATGTACTTTCTTTGCAGTGTTCAGTACAGGTACTGTATGTAATCTTTTTCAATTTTTTTTATTATTTACACTAATAAAAAACAAACATGCAAATTGACCGTACCTTCACTAAGCCTTAAGCCAGGCCCACCAGCCAATCAGAGTGACTATATGCAAATTAACCCAACAAAGATGGCGGCCAGCAGCCACAGAGCTGGAGCAAGCAGGAGGCTTGGTTGCCCCAATGATGGAAGAAGCCAAGCATCCTGCCTGCCGTGGCCGGCTCTGAGCTCCACTCAAAGCAACAAAGTTTCAATTATAGAAGGTAAATAAACCCCAGATACCTGCTTTCAGCAGGCCGTGGCCACAGAGCTGGAGCGAGCAGGAGGCTTGGGTTGCCCCTGGCGATGGAGGAAGCCAAGCTTCCCTCCTGCCCGTCATGGCTGGCTCTGAGTTATAGAAGGTAAATAAATCCCAGAATAAAAGGAAAAAAGAAAAAAAGGCAAGGCCGGGAGCTTCCGTCGCCAGAGGGGCTTGGCCAGCCTGAAAACGGCCCTCAGCCCCTCACCCAGACTGGCCAGACACCCCAGTGGGGACCTCCCACCCTAAAGGGGGTGTGGACAGCCTGAAAACAGCCATCAGCCCCTCACCCAGGCTGGCCAGGCACACCAGTGGGGACCCCCACCCTGAAGGGGGTGTGACCAGCCTGCAAACAGCCATCAGCCCCTCACCCAGGCTGGCCAGGCACCCCAGCGGGACCCCCACCCTGATTTGGGACACCCTTCAGGGCAAATCAGCCGGCCCCCACCCGTGCACCAGGCCTCTATCCTATATAGTAAAAGGGTAATATGCAAACTGACCCTAACAGCAGAAGGACTGGGAATAACTGGTCACTATGACACACACTGACCACCAGGGGGCAGATGCTCAATGCAGGAGCTGCCCCATGGTGATCAGTGTGCTCCCACAGGGGGAGCTCTGCTCAGCCACAAGTCAGGCTGATGGCTGCCAGTACAGCGGTGGTGGTGGGAGCCTCTCCCGCCTCTTCAGCAGCGCTAAGGATGTCTGACTGCAGCTTAGGCCTGCTCCCCGCTGGCAAGTGGACATCCCCTGAGGGCTGCTGGGCTGCCAGAGGGATGTCTGATTGCCAGCTTAGGCCAAATCCCCCGGGGAGCAGGCCTAAGCCAGCAGGTGGTCATCCCCTGAGGGGTCCCAGACTGTGAGAGGGCACAGGCCAGGCTGAGGCCCCCCTGCCCCGAGTGCACAAATTTTTGTGCACTGGGCCTCTAGTTGTCTTTATAATCGACTAGAGGTCCAGTGCACAAAATCCATGCAGTTGGGGTAGGGGGAAGGGGGGTGGTTCCCCAGCCTGGCCTGTGTCCTCTCACAGTGCGGGAGCCCTGCTATTGATCTCCCCAAAGAGGTAGGCCCTGCCCACCCTTCTGGGGCTCCTCAATGGATTGCCCCAAAGAGGTAGGCCAGAGCGGGGGGTCCTGCCTCCAGTGTCACCGTGCAGAGCTGCCAGGAGTCCCACGTCAAGTCCCCTCCCACCCGCATGGGCATGCAGCTTCCTGGTGATGGATTGTTACGGAGTGAGGGCATGAGGTCATCATGGCGTGAGGGCATGACGACCACATAGGCTTTTATTAGTATAGATTTCCCACCCAGTCTTCTTACTTTGAGTAAGTTTTTTTTTGTTTTATGCCCATAGGGAGCTCTCAGCCAGGCTTTCTAGTAATCTCCAGCCTGCTTTCCTAGGACTATCCCTTATTTTCCTTCCACTGTTCCAACTTTTATCTACTTCCTGGTTCAATCCCATACCATATTCTAAACCTAAGCCATTTTTTAAATTTTTTGTTGTTGTTGTTAATCCTCACTTGAGGATATTTTTTTGCTGATTTTTTTTTTTTTTTTTGAGAAAGCAGAAAGCAGAGAAAGAGACAGAGAGAAACATTGATATGAGAGAGACAAATGCATTGGTTGCCTCCAACCAGGGCCAGGGATCAAGCCTGCAACCGGTAGTGCCCTTGATCGGAATCAAACCTGGGACCTTCAGTCTGCAGGCTGATGCTCTATCCACTGAGCAAAACTGGCTAGGGCTCAAAATATTTAACAATTAGTAAGATGGGGGCACTTACTTGTCTTTCTCTGTTTGGCTTATATCTCTTAGTATAATGCTCTCCAGGTCCATCCATGCTATTGCAAAGGGAAGATTTCCTTCCTTTTTACGGCTGAGTCGTATCCATTGTGTAAATGTACCAGAGCTTTTTTATCCATTCACATTGGGAGGAGGGGCTGCCTAATGATAGAACTGGTCATCCAGGCTCTCTGCTGTGCTAAATTTTAACCATTTAGATGCTGGATCGTGGAACAATGCAGGCAGCCTAAACAGCTAGAACACAGTCAAGAGGCTTAGAACAGCAGCTATTTACAGACCAGTATCTTATTATTCTAGAAAGGACAGCTAAACCTCTGTGTGCTGACTGAATATAAGTCAAGGAACTGCAGGATTGTCTCACAATTTGAAGACATTCCACTGTGTGTATATGCAAACACACAAATATGTACATATACTAACCTAACTCTCAAAATTGTTTCCATTTAGGCCCCCTAGGAAGCTCAGTTGGTTAGAGCAACGGTTCTCAACCTGTGGGTCGCGACCCCTTTGGCAGTTGAACGACCCTTTCACAGGGGTCGCCTAAGACCATCCTGCATATCAGATATTTACATTACGATTCATAACAGTAGCAACATTACAGTTATGAAGTAGCAACGAAAATAATTTTATGGTTGGGTCAGAACATGAGGAACTGTATTTAAAGGGCCAGAAGGTTGAGAACCACTGGGTTAGAGCATCATCCCAATATGCCAAGGTTGTGTGTTTGATTCCCCAGTCAGGTCACATACAAGAAGCAACCAATGAATGCATAAGTAGTGGAACAACAAATCAATGTGTGTGTCTCTCTCTCTCTCAAAAAAAAAAAAAAAAAAATTTCATTCCCAAATTTTAACATCAGGAGTTATTTAAAATATAACTATTTTAATAGAGATAAATAATTATTTTTAGACTTCCCATCATACAAATGAAGAATTAACAACTTTACTCTGAAAGTGGTGGTAACTGGAAAATATTCTTACTTCTAATAGAAAACTTTATATAAAGATAAAATGATTTTTGTTTCCATTATTAGCCTGGATCTAGTTAAATCAGCAATACATTCTAGACCAGCCGTGGGCAAACTACGGCCCACGGGCCGGATCCGGCCCGTTTGAAATGAATAAAACTAAAATAAAATAAAAAAAGACTGAACCCTTTTATGTAATGATGTTTACTTTGAATTTATATTAGTTCACACAAACACTCCATCCATGCTTTTGTTCTGGCCCTCTGGTCCAGTTTAAGAACCCATTGTGGCCCTAGAGTCAAAAAGTTTGCCCACCCCTGTTCTAGACTCAACGACACAAATTAAAAGCAAAGGAAAAAAAATAAGGTGAGAAGAGCTTTAAATTATGTGTCTGCTTCAGTGGAGGTGAGAGCTGACCCTGCCAAAGGTCTAAAAGTACTTTAAGGAAGAAATAGCACTGGCCATGTTTTACTTTGACTAGAAATATTAAGTTCATGACAATCATCTATCCTTCCTAGAAGTTTTTATTTTTTTATTAGAAATGTGCTTGTTCTCAAGTATTTATATATAAATAGAAATGCCTCATGAATTTGTTTAAAAAGAATTTAGCAGAGGAGTGGAGGAACAGGGGTTATAGATGAAATGAGATTGGCCATGTCTGGATGGTGGATACCTGGTGGCTTATTATATTATTCTCTCTACTATCATTTATATTTGAAGTTGTCCATAATAAAAAATTTTTTTCTCTTCCATTTTCTGTTTATTACTTTAAGCATGTTATACTTATGATTCTATTTCATTTTTTAATAGGAAAGATCATTAGGACAGCATGTAGAGCATTAAAATAAAACCAATCTTAAAATGATGAATACTTTCCCATAATCATTCCAGTCATTTTTTTGTGCAATTTACTCATGGTAGTCATTTTTACGGAGACATTATCTTGGCATCCACATCACAGAGTTAACAAAATTTAGAGTGTCTCTGTTCATTTATTCATTCAACAAATATTAATTGCGCACCTCCTCTATCCAGGAACAGTATGGTACGCACTAATGTGGTAAACGAATAGATACATATTCAAAATCTTAGTTCAGGAAACAAACAGTTATAAAATCTATGCTGAATTTTAGCTATTTTCCTGTTTGGAAGAGCACAGTATACAGAGTGCCTCATTAAAATTTTGCTTTCTGATAAGAAATACATAATTTGTAAGATTAACATATTTTCATATTGAGTATTTTTCTATTGATTCATTTTTATAAGTAGCTTATCATCAAAGCAGGATAGTTCAATAAGAAACATTAATTAACCCAAAGAAGTTAAAATATTAATTGTAGAATAGTACAATGAAAAAATATTTACAACTTGATGGGGAAACTACTCTCAGTTCTAGGATTTGATTTTACCCTCCTTACACACTAATAAACCAGTTCTTTCCTGAGCGCTGGCTGCAGACAGGAGACTCCCGAATCAGCAACACAGGACCCTGCTGCCCAGGGCTCAGCATGCGCATGAGCAGCAGCATGTTTACCTTGGTTCTCCCTGTCCCCAAGTCCCACCTGCATGTTCAGATGGACTCGGCACATACTGTGGGATGCATCACAGCTAAGGAACATTGAGCTTGGGGAAACTCAATGTTTTTTAAACAAATTGTAAGAAAGCCTGTTCTTTTTCTGGGGAAACACACTTACCTCATCCTCTCAGAAAAGATAGAAAGTTCAAGTATATTCTAGACTAGAAACTGGACTAAGGGACATCTGCAGTCTCTCTCAACTCTGATACTCTAAGCTCCATGATTAACAATTGTTTTACTATTGAAACTATGAGGCATGGGAGTTCTTAATTCAATCAGTTTTTAAACAGGCTTATGAAGATATCATATATCAATAAAAAAATTGATGTATGTAACTTCTGGTTCTGAGGCCCCCATTCTACCTAGTGCCAAAAACTTAAGGTAAAATGAATAAAATTCAGTGATTTCACAGCTACTTAGGTTTAACACTCAATCACACTGGGGTGCCCTGCTTTCCCCAGGTTAATGCTCCTGGGGTTGTGGGGGTATGAGCCAGTGTGGGAGAGTTAGGAGATGCGCACGTACTGATCTGCTCAGGGCCTTGGCTGGCTTCCCTTCTACACATCACTCCTGTTATGTACCAACACGCAATATGTAGGATCTCCATGGATGGATGGTGAAATCACAAGAAAAAGAGAACAGCAGTTAAAGTATTATCCCACTATACAAGACTAATCAAACACTGCTTGACACTCGGAGAGGGAGGAAAATAAGAGGCCAACTCTTGTAAAGTTAAAAGTCACTTGTCTTCAGGTTTCTTTCCTCACAGAGGAAGCAGAGCATGGAGTTGCACATATTAAGTTCCCTAATACAGCAGAATCTAGAATGAGTTCCTGAACAGTACTCACGGTGACCAGGAGAGGGCATCTAGCACAAGTGAATGAAATATTTGTGCCAACATTAGGTTTTAAAGATTACTCTTTGACTCTACTATCTACACTTTACAAATCGATTTATGTGTCCATTGCAAATTCCCTTTGATCCAAGGATAACTGCGGTTACACATTCTTAATCACAGTCTTGTACTATATACTATCCCAAGTGGCGGAGATGCTGGTTTTTCCATACAGGACACAGGAACAAGTCCACATGAATATGAAATAGTTTCAGAGAGAAGAAGTTATTTATGTGGACAATTTCCCAAAATGAACACTTGAGAGGAATCAAATGTGCTTAAGCAATTGTTCAGAAGAGGAGAAACTCATATATTTATTGAAACCTTCTTGTAAGGAAGGATTTTTGATTTGTTCTCTTTCCTCCATTTCTTACATAAATATGTGGTTTGGTTCAAATTGTGAGCTCCAAGAATTCAAGATCAAAGAATTCATGCTCAAAGAATTCATTTTTCAACACACTAGAACAGGAGAAAGAATATTATTCTATCATCAAACAAAATGGGTCACTATATTTCCCAGAAGAAGAAAAAAAACTTGAATTCTATGTATTTCCTTTCAGGCCTAGCACAGACATAAACAACAATAAATCGGCCAACCATATTCTTCAGGCATATAATTTTCTTTCTTTCCAAAGTGGACACTCCCTGGGAAAATACAAATCACTTCTAATTTCAAAGCCCTTCAACACAAAAAGAAAACAGGCCACCTTGACCAGAGCACGAAATAATCTTTTCCAAGAGGACTTGAATGAGCACTTCATCATCCAAGAAAAAAATAAATAGCAAGAGTTTTTACTACTTTATTTTGTTCATTTTAAATACTTTTATAGCCATGAAGAAAAATATATTGATGAGTCGATTTTTCCAAAATGAAACCATTATGTCTTTTAATGTTAGCCCCAAAATGGCTCCCATGCCCAGTATTTTAGAAATAATAACACTGTGGCGGAGTGTGGCTGAGAGGCTTGTTCAGGGACACACAATGTTTCTAACTTTGGGAGAAGTATTTCCACCCACGAGGCATTGATTTTCTACTATAAAGTCACCTACAAATTCCAAACTGTTTCTATCCTACTAGATATAAAGCAATTTCTATAATTCAAAGAGATTATGGTTTAACTTACATTACAGTAACTGTAATCAGCTTTAGTTCAGGAACCTAATTGTTTCCCATTAAAACGAACTACATTTTGCTCTTAGCTCAGAATTCATTTTCCATGTCATTCAGAATAATAAACAGTACGATTGTTGAGTGATTTCTATGTGCCTTGACTCTTTCCACTATCTTCCCAGATAATTTTTGTTGTTGTTTCTGTTAATCTCACCTGAGGATATTATTTCCATTGATTTTTAGAGAGTGGAAGAGAGGGAGGGGGAGAAAGGAGGAAGAGTGAGAGAGAGGGAGAGTGAGAAACATTGATGTGAGAGAGACACATAGATTGGTTATCTCCTGCATGCTCCCTGACTGGGGCCTGGAATCGAACCTGTGACCCTTTGGTGAGTAGGCAGATGCGCTAGCCCAGCGGTTCTCAACCTGTGGGTCACGACCCCTTTGACGGTCGAACGACCCTTTCACAGGGGTCACCTAAGACCATCCTGCATATCAGATATTTACATTACGATTCATAACAGTAGCAAAATTACAGTTATGAAGTAGCAACAAAAATAATTTTATGGTTGGGTCACAACATGAGGAACTGTATTTAAAAGGCCAGAAGGTTGAGAACCACTGCTAGTAACTGCTGAGAAACACTGGCCTGGGCCAAGATAGTTTTTATTATCCCCATTTTATAGAAGAAACGACTGAGAGGGCTCAGAGATGTTAAGTAACTATCTCTAAACACAGAGCAATTAGTGGTAGAAGCAAAACTGGCCCCAGCTGTGTCTGACTCCTAAACCTTGCAGTCTGCACTATGACTCACTTTTCCTTAATTGCATAAATTATTTTACCAAATTGGAACACAAATGTCATTTCCTGTTAATAACAACTTTCTAATTTTCAGTTTGGGGCAGAAAGTGGTTGCAAAACAAATTAACTTTTTATTGCACTTGATAAGAATCCAGAACAGGAGAGAAAAAAATGGCGGAGGCTTAGACGGACGTGTTGGTCCTTCGTCCCGGAGCAGATAGGGGCGAGCAGCTGAAACGGGTAACAACCAGCCCGATCAAGCTGGGGAGGTTCAGCTGAGAGACAGTCTGCAGCCAGGAAAGACAGAGAACTCCTGAAAAATGCGGATGGTTAGAGATTGAGGCTGAAACTTCCCCCTGGGCGCCAGCGCAGCGGCGAGACCACGCCATCTTGGGAAGCGGTTACCTACCGGCATCCAGAGATCGGCTACTAACCCAGCGGCTACTAACCCGGAGGCGGCGACTTGCGGGCGGCGCGACTGCAGGAGCCCAGAGGAGGCCTGCGCCCCTCCACGGAGGGGCGGACACTCCTGGGCGGCCAGCAGAGGCACAGCGACCACGCCATCTTGGGAAACAGAGCTGCTTGAGACTAGGATCCTGGCCTCAGCACCACCCAGTCTGATCTCAGACGCATACCAGGACCCTGCAGCCACTGGGGACAGAGACCTGTGACCACAGCTACAGACCTGCAGACACGGAAAGTTCGGAGATCCCTGCTGCAGATCCGTGAGTAGCAGAGCCCATCCCCCCTTCCCCCAGGATCGCGGGCAGTGCCAGAGTAACTAACTGATAGACCTACCCCTTGCCGGGGCCTCAGCGCTGCAGAAACTTTGGCCTGAAAGTGCGCAAGCACCTTAGAACTGATCCTATGCGCACTTCGGGCTTCAGAGCCCTGGGCTGGGAGCAAAAACGCGCACAGCACCAGGAACTAATCCTGTGCGCACTGCTGGCATCAGAGCCCTGGGCTGGGAGCAAAAACGCGCACAGCACCAGGAACTAATCCTGTGCGCACTGCTGGCATCAGAGCCCTGGGCTGGGAGCAAAAACGCGCACAGCACCAGGAACTAATCCTGCGCGCACTGCTGGCATCAGAGCCCTGGGCTGGGAGCAATCGCGCGAACGGGAGTTTGTCCGCCTAGCACAGGCCCAGAAACCCCGTTTCTCAGGGCAGGAGGCAGCACCAAGCACCAGTGACTTGACTGTGTTTCTTATCACCTGCGCCTGAGATCCTGATTTCCTGTGCATTCATACTAAGAGCCAGTGAATCCAATTCCTGGTGCAAGGGCACACAGGGACCCTGATTCTCAAGGTGAGGTTGCGCGAAGCAACAGAGACTCTGATACTGAACTCTTGGGGAACTCTGACTCCTGGCGCAAGCTAGGGGGCTCTGCTCTGGTGCTAAACACGCGTCAGGGGGGCCTCTATTTCAGCACAGTGCAGGCAGGGTCCCTAATTCTAAGGGCACGCGCGAGGCCACATTGAGTGTTGGCAACACTGACACAGAGCGAGCCTGGTTCCCACCAACCAACAACAACCACACATCTTAGTGTCAGAGCTCTTCAGTGACACTAGGGTGGTGGGAGCCTCCCACTGCGCACGGCCCAGGCCCACGCAACTCAACCTTTGAACCATCAGGAGATAATCAGAATGAAGAGACGACACAATACCCAGAGGAAAGACAATGAAGAATCACCAAGAAAGGAAATTAATGAAGCTGAAGCGTGCAACATGACAGAAAAAGAATTCAGAATGATGGTTGTACAATTCATTCACCGGATGGATGAGAAAATCAACAACCTATGCAAGAATCAGGAAGAAATGAAAAGTGATATAGCTACAATCAAAAACACCATGGAAAGTTTCAACAGCAGACTAGAAGAAGCAGAAGACCGAATTAGTGAGTTAGAAGATAAGGCAGAGAAACAAGCTCAATCTGAACAGCAACTGGAGAAAAGAATTAAAAAACAGGAGGAGAGCCTAAGGGAGCTTCAGGACAACATGAAACGAAGTAACATACGCATAATAGGGCTGCAAGAAGGACAAGAAGAGCAGCAAGGATTAGAAAATCTATTTGAAGAAATAATGACAGAAAACTTCCCAGATATGGGGAAGAAAAAAGTTACACAAATACAGAGAGTCCCAGGCAAGATGAACCCCAAAAGACCGACACCAAGACACGTCATAATAACGATGGCAAATGTACAAGACAAAGAGAGAATCTTAAAGGCTGCAAGAGAGAAACAGAGAGTTACCTACAAAGGGTCCCCCATCAGATTATCAAACGATTTCTCAACAGAAACACATCAGGCCAGAAAAGAATGGACGGAAATCTACAAAGTGATGCAAAGCAAAGGACTGAATCCAAGAATACTCTATCCAGCAAGGCTATCATTCAAAATTGAAGGGGAAATAAGAAGCTTCACAGACAAAAAAAGGCTAAGGGAGTTCATCACCACCAAGCCAGCAATGCAAGAAATGCTAAAGGGACTGGTGTAAAAAGAAGAAATAAAAAGCCCAGAAAGAAAGCAGCCACAAAAAAATAGAAATGGCTACAAACAAGTACCTTTCAATAATAACTTTAAATGTAAATGGACTAAATGGTCCAATCAAAAGATATCGAGTGGCTGAATGGATAAAAAAACATGACCCATACATTTGCTGTCTACAAGAGACCCACCTCATTAGAAGGGACTCACACAGACTGAAAGTGAAGGGATGGAAAAATATCTTTCAGGCAAATGGAAATGAAAAAAAAGCTGGGGTAGCAATACTTATATCCGACAAAATAGACCTCAAAGTGAAGGCCATAACCAGAGATAAGGAAGGCCACTTCATAATACTAAAGGGATCAATACAACAAGAGGATATAACCCTGATAAACATATATGCACCCAATGCAGGAGCACCCACATACATAAGAAAACTCCTGGAAGGTATCAGGGGAGAGATCGACAACAATACAATCATAGTAGGGGACTTTAATACACCACTAACATCACTGGATAAATCCGCTAGACAAAAACTCAGCAAAGAAACAGCAATCCTAAATGACTCACTAGATCAGATGGACTTAATTGACATCTTCAGAACACTTCACCCCACAGCTGCGGAATATACATTCCTCTCAGGTGCTCATGGGACATATTCAAAAATAGACCACATATTGGGTCACAAGCAAAGTCTCCACAAATTCAAGAAGATTGAAATCATAAAAAGCATCTTCTCAGACCACGATGGCATAATGTTAGAAATAAACCACAATAAAAACAACCCAAAATACTCAAACACTTGGAAGCTGAATAGCATGTTATTAAATATTGATTGGGTTACCGATGACATCAAAGAAGAAATTAAAAACATCCTGGACACTAATGACAATGAAAACACAACAATCCAAAACCTCTGGGACACAATGAAAGCAGTCCTGAGAGGGAAGTTTATAGCTCTACAGGCCTACCTCAAAAAACAAGAAAAAATGGTAGTTAATCATCTAATTCTACAACTCAAAGAATTAGAAAGAGAGCAACAAGAAAAGCCCAGAGTGAGCAGAAGGAAGGAGATAATAAAGATTAGAGCAGAAATCAATGAAATAGAGACCAAAAAAACAATACAGAAAATCAATGAAACCAAGAGCTGGTTCTTTGAAAGGATAAACAAGATTGACAAACCCCTAGCCAGGCTCACCAAGAAGCAAAGAGAGAGGTCCCAAATAAACCAAATCAGAAATGATAGAGGCGAAATAACAACAGACCCCAAAGAAATACAAATGATTGTTAAACAATACTACGGACAACTCTACTCCAACAAACTAGACAACCTGGAGGAAATGGACAAATTCCTAGAAAAATACAACATTCCAAAACTCAATCAGGAAGAATCTAAAAATCTCAATAGGCCAATAACGATGGAAGAAATTGAAGCAGTCATCAAAAAGCTTCCAGCAAACAAAAGCCCAGGACCAGGCGGCTTCTCAGGGGAGTTTTACCAAATTTTTAAGGAAGAACTGAAACCTATCCTCCTCAGATTACTACAAAAAGTCCAAGAGGATGGAACACTTCCAAACACATTTTATGAAGCTAGCATCACCCTAATACCAAAACCAGGTAAAGACAACACAATGAAAGAGAATTACAGGCCAATATCCCTCATGAACATAGATGCCAAAATCCTCAACAAAATCTTAGCAAATCGGATCCAGCAGTACATCAGAAGGATCATACACCATGACCAAGTAGGATTTATCCCAGGGATACAAGGATGGTACAACATCCATAAATCAATAAACGTGATACATCACATAAACAAATTGAAAGAAAAAAACCACATGGTCATATCAATTGATGCAGAAAAAGCATTTGACAAAATCCAACACCCATTTTTGATAAAAACTCTCAGCAAGGTGGGAATAGAAGGATCATACCTCAACATAATAAAAGCCATATATGACAGGCCCACAGCCAACATCATACTCAATGGACAAAAACTAACACCATTTCCCCTAAGAACAGGAACAAGACAGGGATGTCCACTCTCTCCACTCCTGTTCAACATAGTCCTGGAAGTATTAGCCATTGCAATTAGACAAGAAGAAGAAATAAAAGGCATCCAAATTGGAAAAGAGGAAGTAAAACTGTCCTTATTTGCAGATGACATGATATTATACATACAGAACCCTAGAGACTCCATCAAAAAACTACTAGACTTAATACATGAATTTGGCAATGTAGCAGGATACAAAATTAACCCCAAGAAATCCGAGGCATTTCTATATACCAATAGTGAACTTGCAGAAAGAGAGATTAGAAAAACAATCCCATTTACCATCGCACCCCAAAAATTAAGATACCTAGGAATAAACTTAACTAAAGAGGTAAAAGACCTCTACTCAGAAAACTATAGGACGTTGAAAAAAGAGATAGAGGAAGACATAAACAGATGGAAGAACATACCATGTTCATGGATTGGTAGAATCAACATCATTAAAATGTCCATATTACCCAAAGCAATCTATACATTCAACGCACTTCCCATTAAAATACCAATGGCCTTCTTCAAGGATCTAGAACGAACTCTCCAAAAATTCATCTGGAATAAAAAAAGACCCCGAATAGCTGCAGCGATCCTGAGAAAAAACAAAGTAGGTGGGATCTCAATGCCAGATATCAAGCTGTATTACAAAGCCACTGTTCTCAAAACTGCGTGGTACTGGCACAAGAACAGACATATAGATCAGTGGAATAGAATAGAGAGTCCAGAAATTAGCCCGAACCAATATGCTCAATTAATTTTTGACAAAGGAGGCATGAACATACAATGGAGCCAAGATAGTCTCTTCAATAAATGGTGTTGGGAAAATTGGACAGATATATGCAAGAAAATGAAACTAGACCACCAACTTACACCATACACAAGAATAAACTCAAAATGGATAAAGGACTTAAATGTACGACAGGAAACCATAAAAATTCTAGAAGAATACAAAGGCAGCAAAATCTCAGACATATGCCAAAACAATTTCTTCACTGATACAGCTCCTAGGGCAGTTGAAACTAAAGAGAAACTGAACAAATGGGACTACATCAAAATAAAAAGCTTCTGCACAGCAAAAGAAACCATCAACAAAACAACAAGAAAACCCACCTCGTGGGAAAACATATTTGCCAACGTCATATCTGATAAGGGCTTAATCTCCAAAATTTATAGGGAACTCATACAACTTAACAAAAAGAAGATAAACAATCCAATCAAAAAATGGGCCAAGGATCTAAATAGACACCTTTCAAAAGAGGACATTCAGAAAGCCAAGAGACATATGAAAACATGCTCAAAGTCACTAATCATCCGAGAGATGCAAATCAAAACAACAATGAGGTACCATCTCACACCTGTCAGAATGGCCATCATCAACAAATCAACAAACGACAAGTGCTGGAGAGGATGTGGAGAAAAAGGAACACTTGTGCACTGCTGGTGGGAATGCAGACTGGTGCAGCCACTATGGAAGGCAGTATGGAGGTTCCTCAAAAAATTGGAAATGGAACTCCCATTTGACCCTGTGATCCCACTTCTAGGAATATATCCCAAGAAACCAGAAACACCAATCAGAAA
This sequence comes from Myotis yumanensis, assembly GCF_028538775.1. NCBI lineage: Eukaryota > Metazoa > Chordata > Mammalia > Chiroptera > Vespertilionidae > Myotis > Myotis yumanensis. The sequence goes on along the minus strand of NW_027223755.1, from coordinate 72,446,593 downwards.
GGATATATGCACCCCGATGTTCATAGCAGCACAATTCACCATAGCTAAGATCTGGAAACAGCCTAAGTGCCCATCAGTAGATGAATGGATTAGAAAACTGTGGTACATCTACACGATGGAATACTATGCTGCTGTAAAAAAGAAGGAATTCTTACCATTTGCAACAGCATGGATGGAACTGGAGAGCATTATGCTAAGTGAAATAAGCCAGTCAATGAAGGAAAAATACCACATGATCTCACTCATTCATGGATAATAAAGACCATTACAAACTTTTGAACAATAATAGATACAGAGGCAGAGCTGCCTCAAACTGATTGTCAAACTGCAGTGGGAAGGCCAGGGAGGGTTGGGGGGGAGGAGGGAGGGGATTAAGAGATCAACCGAAGGACTGGTATGCATCCATATAACCATAACTAATGGACATAAGACACTGGGGGGTAAGGGAGGGCAGGGGTCTGTCAAGGGCGGGGGGGAAAAAAGGACACTTATGTAATACACTTTGTAATACTTTTAGCGAAAAATAAAATAAATAAAATAAATAAAATTAAAAAAAAAAAAAAAAAAAAGAATCCAGAACATACCATGAATTTTTGCTATAAAAAATATACTTGGATTATTATGCTGAGTACACAATACTACATAATACTACATACATTTTCTAAGAGATCTTGTTACTAATCAATAGTAAAGCATTTTGTCTACTTAAATCTAGATAAAAATCTTAATGATCCAATAATCAAGTTTTTGAAACAACAATATTTAGTTATCTGTGGTAAAATATAAATTTCAGGAATCTGAAGTAGATGCTTTAAAAAATATGTCCATGTATTTACACTCAGAGGACCACGCAGTTTTTAAAATTGCTTTCATGTACTTTATAAAGTTCAAACTAGGTGACATAACACGCTTTATGTCTAGGGCTTATTTTAAAAGGTTAGGCACCTAAAATCTCAGAAGTGCATACAATCCTTTTGAACAGTTGCCATCTGAGAGCCACCAGTGTCAAAACAATAGGCAAGCCCTACCGGTTTGTCTCAGTGGATAGAACATCAGCCTGCAGACTAAAGGGTCCTGGGGTACCATTCTGGTCAAGGGCACATGTCCTGGCGGTGGGCTTGATCCCCAGTAAGGGGCGCGCAGGAGGCAGCCAATCAATGATTCTCTCTCATCATTGATGTTTCTCTCTCTCTCTCTCTCTCTCTCTCTCTTCATCTCTGATATCAATAAAAATATATTTTAGAAAACAAACAAACAAAAACAGTGAAGTTTTTTCACGTGGTCGCTGGCTGCCTGAGCCATTCCTTGGCAGGAGCACTCAAGACCAGCTGAGTCTTGGGGAAAATACCCAGAAGATGAATGGACAGAAGAGAGAATTCTGGGGGCTCCAAGCGGTCTCAGACTAGACCCTGCCCCTGGCTCCTACCCTCTCCATCAGGGTGTAGCAGCGAGACCCCAGCATGCTCCATGTGTCTGAAGGAGTCCATGTAGAGAGCTCTGTGCAGGTCAGAGCATTAGTGTGTCTAAGCAGATGCAAGGGCAGGCTCTCTGCTATGGCTCTCCCTTGTTGTGGACCTGGTCTCCCAGCAGGAGCTGGCCCAAGGCTGCTTAGCTGGTGGGAATGGTAAGATCTTGCAATCTAACTAGTCCGTCCACCTGTTCTCTTCAAATGAGCGACCACAAAATCACCCAAAAAAAAAAAAAAAAAAAGCCAATTAAAACTACATGAAAATAACCATTTCCATTCATCAGGTTTCAGTGGAAAGAGTAAGGAAATATTTTAGGTGCTTTCATAGATAGCTGATGGGAGTGCAGACTGAAATACTCCCCTCAGAAGGCAGTGATAAGCAAAAACACTAATACCCTTTTATTAAAAAATTCCATTTCTAGGAATATATCCTGCATATACTCTTGAATATTAGCTAAAGCTATATATAAAAGAACATTCATTGCAGTTTTCATAATAGCAAGAGATTAGAAAGAATTTAAGGATATATAAGTAAGGCTAGTTACACAAATAAAACTCTAGAGAGACAACACTGTGTAGATATTAGCAAAACCAATAAGGGCACTCCACTTGTACTAATATCTAATGGTTGCCAGACAGGTAAAATGAATATATTTAAAAAACATAAAATAATGTCTCAATACTATCTTTTTTCAATACTATCTTTTAAAATTATTTATGCCTACGTGTGTGTGTGTGTGTGTGTGTGTGTATATATATATATATATATATATATATATATATGTATAGGATACACAAGAAATTGGTAACAGACACCCAGGTAAACTGGTATCTGAGGGACATTTATAAAAGAGAAATTTATTTTATAGCATTTGCATCATTTACTTACTCTTTTTTCTTTTAAGAGTAGGAGCTTTGAGGTCTAACAGCTCTGTATCAAGTCCCATTTCTACCACTCTAGACAGGTTACTTAACCTCTTTACAATGAGGATAATACCCTAAGTAGAAAGTCTTTTCCATTTTTAAAAGTATAAACAACAGTAATGATTTTCTTGTGGTAGATTTTTCAGGCATTTTGACGGTACAGAGGCTACTTGGGACAATGGCTTATCCTAGTGACATGACAGTTGTTTTCTGCTACCCAGCATTCCTTTCCCTCTGGCAATCTCAGTAAATATTCCTTTGTAAATGAAGTTGGTACGACTATAGGTAGAAGTTGCAAAAAGGTTAGTTATAGCATATGGGTTCTTCATACATGAGTTCATAAAATTTTCTCTCCTATTCTGGATACCTAGAATATTCTATAATTTACTTTTTAAAAAATATGTGTATTTCTTATTATTGACAGTATTACAAAATTCCCCCCTCTTTCAGTTCTTTACTTCTTTTAGTAAAATTTTTCAGTCTTTTGAAGTGAAAAGTATTTTCCTTTCTCATGTGGCTTTATAATTGGTTTCCTGTGGTGTCTGGGATCAGATTTTACTTATGGGTCTGAAAGAAATGTAAGTAGGATGGAACATGAAGCAAATTAGCATTCCCCGCTAAGGTGACTATATCAGCAAAACTCACTACAGGTTTTTAAAGCAAGGAAAGACTAGAATACTGGGTATAAGAGACTACTTCTCATGAGGTGAATGGGTATAGTTTGGGGGTAAGCAAAATTTTCCAAATCCACTCAAGGATCACCTCTCCAAATCTCAGAATCTGACTCTCCCAAGCAGTGCATTTTCACATAAGAAACCTGGCCAGTCTTTGAATTCAATCTATGTTGTAATTTAACAAGCCATAGGACCAGACTCTGTGATTGATTTTTGGCTACCAACAGCCACAAGAAAGGAGATTTAAGGCTAAAAATTCCCTGGTTCTCTAACCACATTCCATAGATAATTTAAAGCCTTGAATTTTTCTCATTTCTCTTTTTAATCTCTCCAGTGCAGTGCACAGCAGCCAGCTTACCTACCTGCCATCCTACTGTACCTTGATCCTTATCACTCAGTTACTAAAGCCATGTTTCTATATGCACTTCATCCTAGGTAATACACGTAATAACTGATGTAACCATTCACCACCAGCTGCCATAGATTCTACTAGACCATCATTTAACAGTAAGTTGATGCTCACTTCCTTCAAATCCAAGTTGGTTAAATACCTAACCTACTGATTAATCACTATTATCAATCAGGATTTACCGTTTTAAGGTGAAAGTAATTTAAATCAGGGAATTTGGTCCTTATAAAATTATTTAAAAAGTTGGAGTCTTGGACTCTAGACTAGCCTTCCGAAATAATTCCAAAATAATTCTGTAACACTGGCCCACCCAGGGAGCTGCCACCTCAACCACGTTTAGGGAAAGTGGGAATCTGGAGGCTCTCCCTAAAACGATTGCTCTGGGAACATTTACCTTAGCTGCAATCTAGGGTCTGGAAGGTGTAACTGTTAGTCGCAAGGCCATCCAGCACCTCCTAGGCTCTGCACCACACCCGAGCCACGCCAAGCTATTCTAAATGACCTGGGGCCTCTTCTGCAGCAGGGAATCCCGATTCCTGAAGAATTATACCTGTGAGCAAAAGCAGCAGAAACTGAAGGAGAACTTCAAATTTTGTGCACCACCATCTGAATGCAGAACCTAATTCTTGAACCCTAGAGTCAGAGGACTCTGAGAAGTGTAGATTTTAACTTTCCCACTTCTGTGGTTCAGAAGGTCATATGAGAGGGGACTACACCCCCATAAAATGCCAAAGGAAAATTCTAACACGCTTGAAACAAATCATCTCACTTATTCTTAGATTTGTAATAAATGTGCTTCTTGGATACTTCGTATTTATAAAATGTAAATAAGCTACATTCTGAGTCTAAAATCAGCTTAAGCACATGCTTGTCCCAGCTGACTTCCAGTGAGTTGGGCCTGGACTAGTTCTGGAGCTTCTTTCTCTATGTGCTTAGTTAAGGGCTGATTCTATGCAAAGCAAATTAACTTTTAGAGATTTGTGAACTGAAAAGTTCTATAAATATCCCTTTAAGTAATGTTTAAGTTTATTTAAAGAAGTTTTTGGGTAAAGTTTCATACGTCTCAGTGGAAAGAATAAGGAAATATTTCAGATACTATAGACATAACAGAGGAATATTATCTACTCTGAGTAGTTTTCTTTCACCTGTTTCTTAGACAAATGTACAGATCTTTTTATTTATAAATGACAAAGAAGGTAAATTACATCGTGATTAGTAGAGTAATTTTCTAAAATAATGACTATTAAAGTGACTTACATGCAAAGGAATAATGGAATCGATGAGAGCCCCAAGGTGCACTGAAAGCCTTATGCAGGCCCATTTGTAAATAAAGTCACAGATCTGCAGGGTCTCAGATGAGATATGCACAACCATGTCTCATGGTTCACTGTTTTTAAAGTATGGTCCCATCAAAGAAGAGAAAAACTATACTTTTTAACCATTTATGTTAATGGTTTAACTTTCAAAAGCAAGCAGGAATTGTGCACAACCATGTTCAATGATTGAAATAAAAATGGGAAGGAAACCAAAGGCAGTGTAATCACTTTCAGAGCCTAATAAATGTGCAGCAGTGAAGAACTATTTGAAATTTTAAATTGTTCTTCAATTGATTTCTATATTTGGGCACACCCCAACTAATACTTTGGAGAGAAACCAGCTTGTTTACAAATGAAGTTTTAAAAATTAACTTCTGCGGTTAGAGAATACCATTTGCAATTTATTTGCTTACATTTAAATTCTTCATTTTTATGAATTGGTTCCACACATTACCAAATGGGAAAGAACAACAAGGAAATTCAGTTTTAACTCCAATTCACTAAGAGGAGAATGTCAAAGTCCAGATCTGGACACTGTGGCTGAGCACTGTGGGCTCGGTGTCCTTGACTAAGCAGTGACTGTGGCCCTCTGGTCTTTATCATCATCAGCTCAGCTCCTCATAGCCTTGTGGTTGTTTCCACTCCATGTGTGTTCTTAAATAACTAGCCTCATCTTCCTAATATGACCTGAGTATGGTCTTTTTACTTCTATATCCAAAAGAATGTAATTTAACAAACGGTTCATTACAATAGTATAAAGAACAACAACAAAGCAAGAGGAAGAAGACAAAAGTCAATCTGTTAGGAGAAAAGGGGACCCAACACTTTCTTCCATATTCAGTTTGAAGAAAACATATACCTTGTTTCTTAGATCTGCTGAGTGACTCCACTGAAAAATCTCTCCTTCCAGCATATGGCTTGAACTAACCCACCAACTTTCCAGCAGACTAATGTCTCCACCCAGCTTCTCATTCCAGAGTTAGAGTTATTGAGTCAAATGCTTTGGCCATTCTAAGAAAATTCCACAAGTAACAATTACTGTACTTGGCAGGAAGCCTGGTAATACCCGGCTAGAACTTTATTATTCTGTGGATTTAAAAATACATTTCTAAAATATTTTCAGATTTATTGTTACTTAGGAAAGTGTATCATCAAAATATAAAGTGAAGAAAAGAGCTCAAAGAAGTATTTTAGGTTAATAGATAATAATATTCTAAATCAGTATACTATTGAATTATAATCTAAACATAATTGAGTCCCTGTCCCCAAATGGCCTATTCCTGAATAACAAATAAATGTAACTGGGATCTTTACTAAGTCTCTAAAGACAAATATTGTATTCTTAATATAAGCCACATGACTTAACATTCTTTTTTTAAAAAATAGTTTTCTTACTCCTCAACTCTTTACAATATTCGACTCAGTCCCTTAACATGGCCCCTCACTGCCATCCTTTCTCTAATCTACCTCCTTCCAGAAGAGAGACCCTCCTACTCATGCCTTACTAACAGCTCCAGCTGCCCACAGAGCCTTTCCGGGCTGCATGGAGCCCTATGTCAAGTTCATCCTCACTTTGTGCTTTGACTGCTTTTCTCATAGGAATTACCCCATCATCCAAAATCTGCATAGAAAATAGAGATCCAACCTGTAAGAATTTTATCTCCTTGGAAGAAATCAGAGGGGTGGGTGAAGGAAGCTATGGATATTTGCAAAGTAATTCTATTTCTCTGTTACCTTTACCCTGCTCGATTTTTACGTGCCACTATCCAGAGAAGTGCCTTATGTCTTGGTATTCCTCACCACTACCACTCATCACACTCCAAGTTGCTTTTCTTCTTCTTTGCTTGGGCTAGAGAGGCTTCCCACCAGGCAATGTGGAAAGTGAGCCATGCTTGTGCCCACCTAAATTTCTCCCAGAACACTGGAAAGGAAATGCATCAGCAGTGGGGTTTTAGAGCTCACCCACCCACTCAGGGTTCTTGTTTTCATAACATGCGGAGCAAGGTAATGCTACAGAATTCTTTCCACTTGAGCACTAGATGACCTGCATCAACACAGCTGAGAGAGTATGGAACCAAGCCAAGTCAATGATGTTTGGGGAATCAGAATTGGTCCAGAACCCCTCCCCCTCCCCATTCTGGGTGCTATAAAATATAGGGAGTTGCATAGCTGAAAAATCATACTGAAGTTAAATAAAGGGAAACACTCCCCATCTGGGCAATCCCTCAGGGCCCGAAGCCTCACTTAAAAGCATCCACTTGAAGAAGCTGAGTCAGCCTTGCCTCATCCCTTCTCAAGTCTTCTCCAGACCTGGGTATAGGCTCACTCATCTGCAATGCAGGGCAGCTACAGTCATCTCTAGGTCTACTTCAGCCTGCCTAGCTTTACTAATCAGAAAAAAATTTAGGGGAACCTTGGGGGGCTATAATAAAGTTGGAGCCTATTTAATGTTTTCTAAGATTTATAGTAACTCTTTGTGATCAATCCTTCCCTGAGGAACTTGATCCAGTCAATTCTGAGCCTATATCATACTCTATTGCCCCCTAGAGGATGACTCATTTCAGTGGTTTCTGTAGGAATGCAAAAGCAGTGTGTGTGTGTTTTTTTCCACCTTACAGTTATGAACTTGACATATGAATTCCAGCAACTCTTCATCCTGCCACACAATCATTCTAAAGCAGTGAGGAGGTCCACTATGGAACGGAAAGTACTGTGTGGCTTTGAGCCCACTGGAACTATAGAGAACATTTTTCTGTCTCCGAGGAGGTCTACTAAAGATTTCAGTCATTCACTAACCACACCTAAAATTCCGCTTCTTCAGCTCCTGGTAAGACATCTCCCTTGAATTTCTCAGATTCATAGTAGCAAGTAGTCTGTATCAGTAAATCTAGGAACCGTTTGACTTCAAGTCTCCCAGTGGAAGTCATGTTCTGAGGACAGAGGTTTGTGAAAGGGGAATAGAGAAATTAAACGAGTTTCTTACAGTTTAGGGATTATTTCAAGAAATTAAGATCTGTTGAGAATGAATTAAAAGCCAAACTTCTAGATACCCTCATTACAATGCTGCATAAATCTAGTTCTGCATTTAGAGCATCCTGTCCACAAAGTGACATCCCACAACATAGCATGGCTTTTGGTATCACTCTAAAAACCATTGGCACTTATTCTGGGACCATTTCCTCCTTTATAACTATTCGCTTAAGAGTCTGTCATGCATAGGGCGTTTAGCCCTAGCGATTAGTATACACTAGGCTCAAAATTCCAAAAACCTAGTCCCTAACATGTAACTCAAACAGAACCTGAGCTCCATACTAACTCAGCAGGATGCCAATGCAATTAACAATAGTCAATATCCTAATTGTCATAAGGCAATTAGAAACTTTACTCAGCCATTTATTTATAAGAAAACTAGGGGCCCGGTGCACGAAATTCGTGCACTGGGGGGGGGGAGTGTCCCTCAGCCCAGCCTGCCCCCTCTCACATACTGGGAGCCCTCAGGCGTTGACCCCCATCACCCTCCAATCGCAGGATCGGCCCCTTGCCCAGGCTTGATGCCTCTGCCAGAGGCATCAGGCCTGGGCAGGGGACCCTCATTTCCCCCCCGATCACTGGTTCTGCCCCCCGCCCAGGTCTGATGCCTCTTGCCCAGGCGTCAGGCCTGGGCAGGGGACCCCAGACCTCTCCAATTGCTGGCTCCGCCCCTGGCCCAGGCCTGATGCCTCTGGCCCATGATTCAGGCCTGGGCAGGGGACCCCCCTCTCTCCCCAATCACCGGCTCCGCCCTAGCCCAGGCCTGATGCCTCGGCCAGAAGCGTCGACCCCCATCACCCTCCGATCGCCTGATCGGCCCCTTGCCCAGGCCTGACGCCTCCGCCAGAGGTGTCGGGCTTGGACAGGGGACCCCCACCTCCCCCCGATTAATGGCTCTGACCCCCACCCAGGCCTGATGCCTCTGGCCCAGGAATCATGCCTGGGCAGGAGACCCCCATCTCCCTCTGATCTCTTGCTCCACCCCCCGCCCAAGCCTGACGCCTCTGACCCAGGCTTCAGGCCTGGGCAAGGGGACTCTCATATCCCCCCAATCACCGGCTCCGCCCCCCACCCAGGCCTGATGCCTCGGCCAGAGGAGTTGACCCTCATCACCCTCCGATCGCCGATCACCGGATCGACCCCTTGCCCAGGCCTGAGGCCTCCGGCAGAGGTGTCAGGCCTGGGCAGAAGACCCCCAGCTCCCCGCGGTTGCAGGCTCCGCCCCTGCCCAGGCCTAATGCCTCTGGCCAAGGCATTAGGCCTGGGCAGGGGACCCCCTGCTCCCCGCGATCTCCCGCTCGGGCCCTGCCTAGACCTAATGCCTCTGACCGAGGCCTTAGGCCCGGGCAGGGGACCCCCAGCTGCCCAGGATTGCTGATTCCGCCCCTGCTCCCTGCGATGGCTGGTTCCGCCCCTGCCCAGGCCTAACGTCTTTGGCCAAGGCTTTAGGCCTGGGCAAGGGATCCCTAGCTCCCTGGACTGCCGGCTCCGTCCCTGCCCAGCTCCCATTGCTGGCTCCACCCCTGCTTCCTGCTATCACTGGCTGGGGCGGCAAAGGCGCCTGGTTCTCTGATCACAGCTGGGGGGCAGCCCCCGGCTCTTAGCTCCCCCCTGGGTTTCCGATCACCGTCAGTGGCAGGGGGCTTCTTCCGTCCTTTCCCTTTTGCCTCCCAGCATTGTGCCTACATATGCAAATTAGCCGACATCTTTGTTGGCGGTTAACCGCCATCTTGGCTGGCAGTTAATTTGCATATCGCCCTGATTAGCCAATGGGAAGGGTAGCGGTCGTACGCTAATTACCATGTTTCTCTTTTATTAGATAGGATGAGGACACAGTGTCAATTTGTTTTCACTCATCACTTGTTTGTATAACTGATGATGAATACAGGGTTATAGCATAGTAAAAGTACATTGATAAATACAACAGTAATTTCTGTCAATGTTTATTCTTCATTCCTATAGCCAGTTGTAGGGGATATTTTCCCTTTTTGAAAGCAGCCTCCTTTAATGGAGACATTTAGAGAAAAGCCTATTTGATTGTGTACGTAAGTGTCAACACAAAGTCAGCTGTAGCAATTTGTGGCTTTCCTCTGTGGTTTGCTTGAAAGATCACTAAATGATCATTTAGCACTTCACGTATGAAAATATCACCATTTGTACTGCAGCTGGACCACTCTTAGCAGGGGCTCTGTGATGTCCCAGAACACGTCACAGCATTTTTATGACCCCTTAACATGTAACTCAAATGGAACTGAAGCTCCACATTTAATGTTAGATCATCCTGAAGTATTTCTTTTCCTCATCGTTTTCACAATTCACCATGCAGTCATCGATGAGCTGCCCAAACACCATTCTTATCAAGAGGCAACTCATAAAATAACCAGTGCTAAGAAGACACGAATAAATGCTCAGTTAAACAAACTATTCAGTTTACAAATAAAAAATTAAAATGAATAACTCTAAAACTATTTAGTCTACCATAAAACTTCTTTGTTTACAATTAAGTTACCCTTACCCTTTCAAATTAAGAAACATGTATATTTGGGTACATGTAAATGTGAAAGCTAGTTTGGTGTGGTCAAGTATTGGGCAAGATTCCCCATTCATCTCTGCCAAGACCCTGTTATTTTAGTGAGATTAAGGTTCCAGTTGCTTCAGCCCAAGACCTCTCTGGAGCAGACATTCTGCTATTCTGGTTAACTTAGGCCCATTTCTTTCCCAAGTGAGTAAATACTTAAGTTCCCATGCTGAGGCAGCTGAAGTGACTTTTCATTTGGCACACTGATTCGGGAGTGTAATACATGTTTGTTGAAACTATGCTTTGGGCTGGACAACGTATTTTTATGATTACAACTTATTAACATGTATTGAGAATAGATATTGTACTTGGTCCCCACACAATACATAAAGGATATCATCATTCCTACAGATGGAAATAAGCAGTTTGGATGACTATATTATTGATGACATTTATATCCCTCTGGAAATATAGCTGAGTTGGGGAGACAGATACTGAACACATAGTTACAGGTGCGGCCAGCTTTTTAAAAAATGCAGTACACTATGTATGTGCAGAGAGATGAGAAGTTTCCACACTGAACATTACAAGAGATTGCTGAAAGAAATGAAAGACCTGAATAAGTAAAGTCCTATGCCATGTTTATGGATTGGGAAATTCATAGTTAAAATGTAAATTGTCCCCAAACTGACCTATAGATTCCATGCAGCCTCAATCAGAATTCCAGCAGTTTTTTAGATAGAGATTGACAAGCTGTTTCTAAATTGTATATAGAAATGCAAAGAGCCTAAAATAGTCAAAGCATTTAAAAAATATTACAAAATTGGAGAATTTTCATTACCTGATTTCAGGACTTAAAGCTACAATAATCAAGACTGTGGCATAAGAATAAGTTACCAGATCTGTGAAAAAGAATAGGAAGTGGAATTGATTTTTGACAAAGGTGTCAAGGGGCATATTGGGTGGAGGGGCAGAAATTGTCTTTTCAACAAATAGTGCTGAATCAACTAGATATCCCCATGTGGAAATAAATAAACCTCAACTCCTACCTCATACTATATACAAAAGTACTTTTAAAAGGACCATAGACCTAAACATAAAGCTGAAATTACAAAGCTTCTAGAAGAAAACATGGAAGAAAATATTGTGGACCTGGGTAGAGAAAGATTTCTTAGACAGGATACAAAAAAACACTAATCATAAAAGAAAACAAATTGATAAAATGGATTTTATCAAAATTACAAACTCCTGTTCCTCAAAAGACATCATTAAAAAATAAAAAGGTAAGCCCACAAAGAAATTATTTATTATATATGTCTCATATAAATCTTGCATCTAAAATGTATAAAAAACTCCTACACCTCAATAAGAATATAAAAAACTAAAAATTGGGCAAAAGATTAGAATATATATCTCACAAATGTGTAGCACTTGAAAAATAGCACATGAAAGAAACGCTCAAAACCATTAGTTATTAAGGAAATGGAAATTAAACAACAATGAGAAATCACTTCACACCTAATGGCTAAAATGGGAAAAGCCTGAAATATCAGAGGTTGGCAAGGATGTGGAACAATGGGAACACTATAGCTGGCTGGTATAAATGTAAAATAATACAAGTACTTATAAAAATATTTGAAAGTTTCTTATAAAATTAAATATCTACCTTCTCTAAATGTACAGCAATTCTATCTCAAAATATTTGCCTAAAAGAAAAAAAATACATCCATGGAATAATTTGTAGATGAATGCTCAATAGCCCCAAGCTGGAAAACAAACAAACAAACATGTTCACAGCATGAAACAAATATGTATGTTCACAGCGTGAAATTCTACTTATTAAAAAAAATAAAAGAACTGCTAATTGAGTGATAGCATGGATGAATTCTTACAGACATGTTGGGCAAAAGAAGAGACACAATGGGTGTCTGCTGTATGAAGTTCTAGAGTAGATAAAACTAATTCAGCTGGGAAAAAATCAGAACTGTGTTTTCCTGGGGTAGGGGTGGAGTGGGCTCACAGGAACTTCATCACGGAAAGATGAAATTACTCTGGATCTTGATTGTGGTGTCATTTACAAAGCCATTAAAATACATCACACATACACTTGAAAGTTGTGCATCTTATTTTATATAAATTATATCCAACAGAGTTGATTTATTTTTCAAAGGATATTCCTCCCTCAAAGTAACATAATAGGCATTTTAAAAGTGAAAAAATGTCCTGTTTTCATTGATATAGAAAATGCCTTTCTGCATGACTGTCTATCACAAACTGTCTTTGATGACTTTTAAATTCTAATGTCTAAGCAACAAGCAGTAACAACAGTTACCATCTACTTAGAGCCATCTATAAGCAAGATTCTCTGCCATACACTTACAAACATTTCATTCTCACAACAACCCTGCAAGATAGGTCTTATCTTCATCTTTGGATGAGAAATCCAAGTCTGAGAATAGTTAAGCAATTTGTCCAAGAACATCCTGTCAGTAGAAAGTTGAGGTAGCAGTTATCCAAAAACTGTCTCCATCACCCATATTCTTTCTACTATTTGTCACCTTCCAGTTAATTCATATGTCAGACTTATTCCAATGCCATTTAGCCATGGGCACTAGGTAAACAGCCATTGCTAGTCTATTCATTTAATTGGTCTGGTCACAATGTCCTCGTCATGTCACCTTTAATGAGTCACTCATTTAATAATTATCCAAATAATTAAACCAAAGAAACAAATACTTAACCTTCTTTTGACTTCACATGGCAAGAGTTTAATATGATGTTTATAACAGGATAGACCTGGGTTCAAGATCTAGCTTCGGCAATTTTTAACTGAGCATATTGCTTAATCTCTCTAAGCTTCTATTTCCTAAATGAAATGAAAGTACTAATGACCACCTCATAGGGTTGTTGTGAGGATAAAGTGAGGTAATACATCTAAGAACTTTGCATTAGGCTAAGAACACTGTAAATGACTAGAGATAAAAATGTTTGTTGTTAATGAGAGGGCAGGTATCATTTGTTAGAAAGGCTGATTAATTGCTTATTTTTCTTATTATTGCATATTTCCTTATTTCCTTTTACTAGGGACCATTTTAGCAAGCCTGGAAAGACCCTGTGTATTCAACTCAATTATCTGGACTTCAAAGATTCTTTAGCCAAAAATAATTCTAAGGTTGTATACATTTAGTTTCCACTTAATATTTATTTAATATTTTCAGTCAAACAATTCACTTAATATTTTCCATATTCCATTGTATTATGTGCCCTTATATTACTTTCAATAACTTATATGGACAATTGAGAATAAAGTATACAAGATATTCCACTGTCTTGTTCTCTGTAAGTAGCCCAAAACAATGGTCAAACTGTCCAGTGCCATTATGTGACCTATAGGGACACGATTCCCACAAACTATGAGCTTCAGTTTTTCCCTTTTTATTTTCCACCCTCTGGAAGAGATCCCTGAAACAGTGGAAATGTAAAAAAAGAAAATAGGTAGAAGCCAAATAAACCAATGTTTGTAACAATGTACTAACTCTAACTAACTGGGCCTGCTTTAAAAGACTCTCCTGGCTTTAAAAGGCATTATATAAAATTCTTTGATTCTCTGCTTAGGGTGTTATATAATTGAGAGACAGTAAGATGATACAATGAGTGGTATTCTAATAATAACAGAAAAAGAAAGTATGATTCTCAAAACTGACCTTAAACCCAATCAGGGAACAAGTTTTCATCTTCACAGCCCCATCACAATCTTCCTTCCACTCTGCCTCTATTCCAAACATAAAACACCCTCAAATGTTCTCAGAACTATCATTTTTATAGGGAAGAGAAAAAAAAAAAACCATGAAATTTGCAATAGGTTATTAGTAATTTGTCGTCTTGCTTCTCCTGGGCCTCCAAAGAAAGCAGTGCACCTTGGGTTAAGTTAAAGCAGTGGGCTTACTATGGTGGATTGCAACTATTTGTGTGTGACAGGCAGGTAAGAAAGATGGCCCAGTTAAACATAAATGTCCTTTCCACCTCTCTCCTACCATCTTAGAGGATCACCTGCAGGTTATATTGGATTAAATAACTTTTAGGGTTCTGGGACAGTGAAGCTGAATCCAGAAAGAGCTGAGGAGCAGCAAACAGGCCAGGATGTAGAGCCAGAGTGCACGGTACTCTATCAGTTAAAAACAGAAACGACCTAGTACACCCCACAGCATGAACAGTTGCCTCATTGTCATTGGACAGTCCGTCAGGACTAATCAAATCACTTGGGCTTCACTTGTAGGCAGTTTTGCCAACTGGCTGATTCCTTATTTTTGTGGTCAATATAACCAAATTACTTTGAACTTTGTTTCATTGAATTTCAAAGACCCATTCTCCTATCATAACTTCACCTCTTCTCATTTCTTCCATTTTGTTCTAGTTACTAACATTATTTACTTAATCACATATGAATATGCATTAAAGATACCAGAATGAAATACTTTTCCATTCCCTAGGGTTAAGCTCCACTTTTCCATTCCCTAGGTGGCCCAAGGGGATAGGTAACCAAACAAGATATATTTAAAATTCATTATTTCTGGAATTCTCCTACCCAGTCTGTTTACAGATTTTTTTTTCCAGTTCAGTCTTGACACACAGACAAGTGTGTACCAACTGTCTACTTTTTATATTTGGGTGAGTACCTGGAAGTGGTATGTGGTAGAAGACAAGAATGAGGAGAAGGGAACACAAGCACACTGTTAACTTCAAGACAACCTTACTCCTCGCCTTCATTTTAGTCCAAGTGAAAAGATTCCTGGTTTTTTATTTCACTCTGTTACCCATTTTGAAGTACCTTTTTAAATGTGTTCATGTCCTCATTCACCCCAGTTCATCCCCCTGGTGTTGGACGTCATACCTACCTCTTTTCTCAATAGTTTTCCCTTTACATATCTCCAGCTTCACACTTTCTTTATTCTACTTCCTCTGATGTTTTCAAACTACACAGCATCAAAGCACATATGAGCATTAGTCTTGACCAAAGAATAGGATTTGTATGAGCTTCCTGAGCCCCAAACAAAAGAATTTATGTTCGACCCGGAGTCCTTTGACAATGGCATTAGTGTTCTGGAATTGGTTGTTCAGAAACACTACTATATGGTTTGGGCTTTCTATATAACACAACTTTCCATTTATATGGAAAATATTATTCCCAAAATATAAATACAGTTAAGTATCAGGAACATAGCTTTATGACAACTTTCCCTTTTATGACAACTTCCCCATTTTGGGCCAGATTTTGCAGTTTAAGTCCTTAATATTGATAGCCTAGAGCCTTAAATAAAAATTTTAAAAAAGTGACATCAGCCTGGCCAGTGTGGCTCAGCGGTTGAGCATCAACCCAGAAACCAAGAAATTGTAGGTTCGATTTCTGGCCAGGGCACATGCTTGGGTTGCGGACTCGATCCCCAGTAGGGGCCATGCAGGAGGCAGCTAATTGATGACGTTTCTCTCTCATCAATGTTTCTGTCTCTCTGTCTGCCTCCCTTCCTCTCTTTCTAAAAATCAATAAAAACATTTTTTTTTAAAAAGTGACATCATTTCATCTCTCTTCTTCTTATGGTATACGCTGCAAAATTGTCCACAAAAAGAAAGTCTCAATATCAAAGTGAAAACATTTGCGGATCTTACCAAAACTGAAGGTATCTTGATATAGCTGCAGTTACCATTATTATTATTTCAGTGCTGAGTAGAAGGAATTGTGGTTTCTCCAATATTGTGAATAATTGTTTTGTCATTAAACAGAGAGTACAATATGTGTCTAGACTATCTCCCATAGGACTCACAAACACTTTCAATTGTCCCCAATGTGGTAGCCACATGTTTGTTTTCAGCTGGCTGAGTCTTAAGCCAGAGTTTAGAGAAAGTGGAAGAGAGAGAAAACAATTAAGCATCTCTTTAGGATGTGTCACAAAGGGTAATGCGTTTCCCCCCATAAAGTAATGCGTTTAAAAGAAAATAAATATTGCACACCATTACTGTTCTCATTAGTTACTTATACTTTGATAAGAGTAAAGACATTTTTAAACTGTTGGAGCAAATTCAAAAATTGGTGAACCTCATTCAGCTATAAATTCTGAGAATGCATGAACTCATTGATATTCATTGAGTGCTCATGCGTGCCAATTACCATTACGGTATACTACACTTCAGAGCATAAATGCGTTCAAAGTATTTGTAAAGGAAATAAATGGATATTGAATTTCACTGATGGGAAATAAGTAAAAAAGGAAAATCACAGTCTGCAAACTCTAGCTCATACATAAAATACATCCAATGTTTTAAAGTCCAACTGAAGTAGTTATTCAATTAAATATTAATAATCATAATGAAACACTATAGTGAATGAATTGAAAGTAGTTGCAAGTACTTAGACATTCACAAAAATCAGAGATTTTAAAACTAGAAAAACTACTTTAGAAAAGATTTGGATAATTCTTGATTTCTACAGATAACTGAGAGCCAGGGAAAGTAAATCAACTGTCCAAAGATACACAGCTTTTTTGTGTGAGCACCAGGATTGGAAACAAGGCTATTTTATCTGAGATCCAGCATAAACTTTCTCCCTCCATTAGGAGCTGCTGTGGTCGGCCGCTCTGACAGTGACCTCCACAGCAGAGGTCTTCCCTCGGGAACATGTGGTCAAGTACTAGCAGTTACAGGCTTCTCTCTTCTGGGGAATACACTTCATGGGTGCACGCAGAATCTTTTTCAGATGAGAGGTAATTATACACTCTCCCTTCCTGCTACTCCTATAATTTGGCCTGTCCATTCAAATTATATACACCTGCTTCTTTTTACTCTATCTTCTCTTTGTGGGTTTGGAGAAATTGACTAGTTTAATTTTAACCACAGCATCAAGTCCATAAAATGACAGCTGGAGATGTCTCTGACCTTCGCAGAAAGAAATGACACCATTGACCTGTCATCAGTGGGATTTGCACTTGAAGTTTTATCTTCATCATATAAGCAATAGGTTTGCCAATCCACTGGCAAGCTTCCATCTGACACCTCTTTGTGACCAAAGACACTATGGGGTCATGGGCAGAGCAAATCCAACTGGACTCAAAAAGAGCCAAACCTATCACCTTGGACTCAAAATTGTGTGACCGGAGTAGTTGAGAGAAGCAGCCACAATTCCCCCAGTGTCAGTCAGGGTTCTTTAGGTGGCAAATAACAGATATTGACTCTGAACAAAGGAACACATTGGGAAAAAAAATGGAAGGACCAGGTGTTCAAAGATATTGGTGTAACACAGCTCAGGGGGAATCTGTGTAGCAAACCCCACAGACACTTTCTTCAGTAGTGGGGAGAGTGGACCCCAACATTGTTGACCTCTGTGTCTTTCTGCTTAAGAGTCAAATTCTAGGGAGACAGTGTGATGAGCCAAGCTTGGATATCATGACCACTACCTGAAGCGGGGAAGTCTCATGAATGCTCAGTTAGTGCCACAATTCAATGGGTAGAGGAAGTTTCCCAAAGGAAAATAGTTGTTCAGAACAACAACAACAAAAGGGAAATGGATGCTGAGCAGTCCAATTAGCAGATGTCCACAACATCACCAATGTGGAGAGACAGAGCCTGGCTGGCGTGGCTCAGTGGATGAGCATCGACCTATGAACCAGAAAGTCAGGGTTCGATTCCTGGTCAGGGCACATGCCTGGGTTGCAGGCTCGCTCCCCAAAGTGGGCGAGCAGGAGGCAGCTAATGGATGATTCTCTCTCATCATTGATGTTTCTAGCTCTCTTTCCCTCTCCCTTTCTCCCTGAAATAACTAAAAATATATTTAAAAAAAAACACGTGGAGTGACAGAGACTAACAGAGATAGCTGAATATTGAAGTATTCAGCTCAAGGATGACACTAGCTCAGACAACAGGTCAAGGATGACACCAACAAAAGGTTATTAAAATCTGGTGTTGAGTCATAGTTTTAAGTCAAGCTGTTTAGCAGCAATTTTCCTTTGAAATGTCTCCAGCACTGCCCAAAACCTGTGTGGTATGTGAATATCTGGTCCATTAAGCATCTCTTTCCAACCTCCCACCCTATCCTCCTGCCCATTCTCCTCTGGCCACTCCTACACCCTTCTCTTTACCAAAATCTGAATCCCAGATGTTTCTTTAGCAACATTTTTGTTTAAGTTGGAAGATCAATCAAACATCATAGGACTTTTCGATACTTAACAAATGGTGACTTATATTTTTAAAATCCAAAGTGAAACCTAATTATTAGATGTAAAAGAGAGAGGGGGAAAAAAGTCAGATAAAATGCTTATTTGTCCTGAGTGCTCTCAGGCAGTCTCACCCCAGCCCCTGCTCAATGAAACTTCCTGGTAGACACTGTTGAGGTAAAAGATGGTTCTTTACTTCCATTCAAAGTACAGATCAAGCAGCATTCTGAAAAAGAGGCAGGTTTCAGTGTTACTGGCTTTTGTTCCCTGCAAAATTTCACTTTTAGTTATTAAAGTATTCAGTGTAGGAAACAAATTTTTAACCCATTTCTCATGTTACCAACACACAAAAAACAAAATTTGATATCTTGGGGTTTATTTGCTGAGGGCACTTCCCATAAAAGTGAGTGAGTATGCATTGGAAAATGTGTCTGGGTAACTCCTTAAGGATAAATGTTAGTCACAATCGTTCCACCTCCAACCCCCAACTCTCGCCCCTAGCACCCTCCCCACCTCCTGACTTCCCGCCTCTCCAGGGCTGGTGACCTAATAGCATTTTTCTTCATGCATATTTTGGCTTCGCCCCATGGCCTGGCTGCCTTCGTCTGTCTGAGTCTTTTGAAATTCCTGCATGTTCGCCCCAGATTAAACCGAGTGTGTCTCAGGATGTGTGTTCCGTTTGGTTCTTTCCCCTTAACGTTCCCTGTGCAACGTGTCTGGGGGGGGGGGGGGGGGGGGGGGGAGAGGACGGGACGGGGAGGCGCGGGAGGGGCAGAGGCGAGGAGCTGTCCCCTTGCACGTTTCCAATCGCATTACGTGAACAAATAGCGGAGGGGTGGCCAGGCCAGAACGGCTTGTGTAACTTTGCAAACGTGCCAGAAAGTTTAAAATCTCTCCTCCTTCCTTCACTCCAGACACTGCCGGCTCGCCGGGCCGCCGCGCCGCTCCCCATCGCCTTCCAGAGCGCTGGGAACGAGCAGAGGCGGGTGCCACGTCCCAGCAGCCGCCTGGACTGGAGAAGGGTCTGCAGCCCAACCTTGGCACTGCTTGCTGGGGACTACGAGACCCGCGCTCCGCTGCCTTCCTGGTGGAAGAGTTCGCCCTCCCTCACGTGATTTCTGTCCAGTTTTCCTTTTCTCTGAGCTACGTCCTCCCGGAGTGGGGGCAATCGGAGAAGGGGAGAGATGCGCTTCGCCTGGACCGCGCTCCTGCTGGGGCCGCTGCAGCTCTGCACGGTCCTGCGCTGCGCCCCGCCGGCCGCCGGCCAGCAGCAGCCCCCTCGCGATCCCCCGGCGGCTCCGGGCGCCTGGAGCCAGAAGATCCAGTGGGAGAACAACGGGCAGGTGTTCAGCCTGCTGAGCCTGGGCTCGCAGTACCAGCCGCAGCGCCGACGGGACCCGAGCGCCACCGCCCCGGGCGCCGCCAACGCTGCCGCCCAGCAGCCGCGCACGCCGATCCTGCTGCTCCGCAACAACCGCACGGCGGCGACTCGGGCGCGGACCGCTGCCCCGTCGGGTGCCGCCGGCGGCCGCCCCAGGCCCGCCGCCCGCCACTGGTTCCAGGCTGGCTACTCGTCGTCCGGGACCCGCGACGCTGGCCCCGCGCGCGCGAGTAACCGGACCACGTCCGCAGAGCGCCCGGCACTCAGTAACTTGAGGCTGCCTAGCCGCGTGGACGGCATGGTGGGAGACGACCCATACAACCCTTACAAGTACTCCGACGACAACCCCTATTACAACTACTACGACACGTATGAAAGGCCCCGGCCTGGGAGCAGGTACCGACCCGGCTATGGCACCGGCTACTTCCAGTACGGTAAGCACCCCAAGTCTCAGGAGCCACCCGGGCACCCCTTCCCCAACGTGGCTGGTGGCTCCCCGACGTGGCTGCCAGGGCGCGGCAGGCCCGAGCCCCCGCAGGTCCGACCCCTCCCCCTGCGCCTGCAGAGGCAGCCCTGGAATCTGGTGCAAACCGCGCGCCTGGCCCCTCCTGCTTCCTTTCCACATTGCTCTGCAGCCCCAGGCATCCCCCATTCTTCTGCTACTCGCAGCCCCACACTAAAACAGCAGTCCGGCTGGGTAGAGGTTGAGGAGTTAAGGGACACGGAGGGACCAGTGGCCAGGGCAGGGGGCGCAGGGTTGTCTCACTATGCCCATCACCTGCTGACGTTTAGGTCTCCCGGACCTGGTGCCAGATCCCTACTACATCCAGGCGTCCACTTACGTGCAAAAGATGTCCATGTACAACCTGAGATGCGCTGCGGAGGAAAACTGCTTGGCCAGGTACGAGCTGAGATATCAGCGGCCTGGCTCCCCTCTTGGCTCCAGGGACTCATCAGGTCCCTGGTTCTGACTACTCTTGTTCCTAACAGACAAGAGTTGGAAGTGGAACAAGAGCTGGGAAGTAGGACTTGAACTCCTGGGCACCGTGACCTGGATGGACAGAGAAAAATTTTAAGATTTCTGTGGGTTCTGTCTTTCAAACTGCAGCACAAATCAAGGAGATGGAGCAAATCTTTCTCCCAAGTGTGTTTGTGTGTATGTGTGTGTGTGTGTGTGTGTGGGTAGGGGGGTGGCTCTGTCTGTTTTCCAAGATCCTTCAACTTTGAAGCCAACTGTTTCCAATAACTTTTTATTAAACAACTAGCTGTACAATAACATGGAAAATATTGTAATCAAAGAGCTTGTTAATATACCCTTAAAAGACTGGGGGCTAATTTGCCACTGAGGAACCCCTTATTGGCAAAGGTTAAGTTTTCTCCTTTTGTTTGAAGCCATAATTAACTTAGCTATTTGGGTGTCACTACAGCCAGAATAAGACTATGAACAAGAACTTTGTTTTTCCATCAGTCCTAAAATAAAATCATAGTAATAGATTTCTCTGCAGTTGCAGCTGGGAAACCAGCGGAGGGAGCTAGAGGACGTTTTGATAGGTCTCAGAAATTTTTACACTGTAAAATAAGGTCATTAGTCATCAGTAGTATTTGAATGCATATTCACACAAAATAGTATATTAGAAGGAACATAGTAATGTTTATTCATATATTTCTTCCACTGTGACCCTTTATAATTTCAGGCTAAAGGAAGAGAAGAAAATCGAAGCTCATCATTTTCATTCTTGAGTCTTGCATCACTAACACCATTGCGCTCCCTATACTATTACAGTAATGCTGTTGTTTTGAAGACAGTGAAGTTACAAAATTATTTGTCTAAAATTATTTGTGTACTTTTTAGAGTGATTTCCCCACTTAACATCATAGTTATTTGTTCAAGAAATGTATTGTTAAATTCAAAGTTCTTAACAGGTAAATATGATTTTTTTTTTAATCTGGGATAATTTCCACCTCAGTTTCACTCATTCATATGGTTAAACTTGACTTGATTATAAGTATAAAGTTTACTTATCACTTGTTATTTTAAAATATTTTTTAAATCATTGATTTCAGAGAGAAGAAGGGAGAGGGAGAGATAGAAACATCAATGATGAGAGAGAATCATTGATTGGCTGTCCCCTGCATGCCCCCTACTGGGGATTGAGCCCAAAACCCTGGCATGTGCCCTGACCAGGAATCAAACTGTGACCTCCTGGTTCATAGGTTGATGCTCAACCACTGAGCCACGCCAGCAAGACCATAATACTAATTTTATTGTTTTTATATTTATACTGAGGATTTCCATAGTTGTCATTCACTCACCCATTCAATATATATTTACAGAGCTCTGACTACTTGCCAGGCACTCTTCTAAGATCTGGAGATTCCACAATAATAAGCAAAATGCCCTGACTCTTGAACCCATAGTCTAGTTGGAGGAGTGGGAGAGTCACCATTATATACTGAAAAGGTTTTGCTTGTAATTTTCTCTTTAGTTAATAGTCTGTGAAAATAATAATGTTTCTTTTTTTTAAATGACAGCTCAGCATATAGAGCAGATGTCAGAGATTATGATCACAGGGTGCTGCTAAGATTTCCCCAAAGAGTGAAAAATCAAGGGACATCAGATTTCTTACCAAGCCGACCAAGATATTCCTGGGAATGGCACAGTTGTCACCAGTAAGTGGATGGGCCTCCTGGGTACTTTTGAGTTGGTTTTGTATTTTTCAAATGATTTTTACACAAAGGGAGAAAATTGCTGTCTTTTACATTTAGAATTTTTCTCTATATAGTCTGACATAATCAATGGAATCTGTCTTTAAAATAATACATCAATTATTAGATCCTGTTATCTTTTAAATTAGAAACTCTAAGTCCAGTTTATTAAAACTGTTGATAGGGTTCAGTGATTGGATTCACTAGAATTTTACTTCAATATATTTCAAGCAGATTTATAAAAAAGCCCATTGCAGCCAAGATCATCTGTAGTTAGCATTTAACAGCATTTAATAAAGACCACAAGTTGTTATTAAAAGGGTTCAGATACCTTTCTCAAAGAAAGGTGTATATGATATACTCCATGAGCTGAGAAGACCTATCTCCATCTTTCAAAAGACCTGTATCAATACAACTTTGCCTGTTCTGTCCTAAATTTAAAGATTTCCACATTAGGTTATTCTGTAATTAGCCTAGATAAATTGCTCAGGTGTTTATTGCCAGAAAATCCTGATATGTGCCCTTAAACTTTCTTCAGTTTGATCCATTTCCTTTTGTTCTCTTCCTAATGGGAGCAGATGAATAACTCAGCATGTTCTCTTTCATGAAATGATAACAATAGATATGAGCACCTAATGTGCTGATAAAATAGAATTATTCATTTCCAAATAAAAGTTTATACTCATTAAAATAATAATGGTGGATAAAACATACCATTTTCTCTTTTGTGTTTCAGTAATGATTTTAAATCTATGGGAACTCAAATTTCTAAAATCTCACAGAAACCTCCCAAGGGTCGTGTGCTCTTCTTTTTTGGAATGAAAGATCAGTATAGCAGCCAAGGGAAATATAGTAGAAAACACATGGCAAGTTTCACTTAAACACAGAAATTTACTGTCTATTTCTATTTAATATTCAAAGATAAAACAGGGTATAATAGAAAAGCAAAACACTCAAAATATGTCTTTTTCTTCCAAGTAGCAAAGTTGAAAACTTAGTTTTTATAGACTTCTGACCCTGGATGGAGGCAGGGTCGGGGGGTGAGGGGAGATAATGCATGAATCTGGCTTTAAAAAGATAAACATTATCTTAATTTCAATGTGCAGACACACGGGTGGGGCAGCGGGAAGTCATCTGAAGTTCTCACTGCTTTTTCTCTCTCTGCCACTGCCCGCTGTCCACTGTCTCTGTGTTGTGGGGCACACTAGACATTACCACAGCATGGATGAATTCAGCCACTATGACCTGCTTGATGCCAGCACCCAGAGGAGAGTGGCTGAAGGCCACAAAGCAAGTTTCTGTCTGGAGGACACATCCTGTGACTATGGCTACCACAGGCGGTTTGCATGTACTGCGCACACACAGGTAGGTTGGCATCATCAAATCAGGCATCTGCAGGCTTCAGAGAGAAAACAAAGGGGTCTCCTATTTCCTTTCCTCCCGCCTGCCTTTTACAAACTGCTTCATTTAGGGGTTATCTAGTCAAGATAGGAGATAACTGAGAAAACAAAAGTGAAGTCTTGATGATCCAAATTATTTTGAAAGTATTTTATCATCACAGAAGGTCACTGCAGACTCATTATGTTCCACAATCAAAAGCAGCACTTTACTCTCTGAAAAAGTCTGAATGGTTTCCATATCTGCGCTCATTCTGTATTCTTTCACCGGCTTGGTAAGTAACTGTAGAAAAGATACCTGTTTTCCTACCTGCAAAACCTAGTATGCTAAAAATAGGATGCCCGGTGATTATGGTTAGCAAAAGGAGAGAAAGTA
Organism: Myotis yumanensis; assembly: GCF_028538775.1. Taxonomy (NCBI): domain Eukaryota; kingdom Metazoa; phylum Chordata; class Mammalia; order Chiroptera; family Vespertilionidae; genus Myotis; species Myotis yumanensis. Next base: position 72,422,193 of record NW_027223755.1, on the reverse strand, counting down.
GGCTTCTTAAAAAGCACTTTAAAAAACTGTCTCTTTTAATCATGTAAATAAAAGCAGAAGGATACAATTTCTTTCTTTACACATATATATTTAAGACTACAGTATAATTGATGTCAGATGTTCTTTGGATGAATTCTTAAAAATCATGCTGAACTAAGCAATTTGTGCGTCCTATAATGGGAAAATCTGTGTCAGTTCAAAGCCATGCCAGTATTTCCATAAGAAACTCTAATTTGTAAAAGGACATTATAATTTTACTCCTGCCGAAATCTTGGCAAGGAGTAGTGAGTGTATATGTCTCGGGGCAAGGGAAAGCAAATTCCAGGGCTGTGGCAGGAAGCCGTTGGTGACCTAAATGTTACTGCTGCTTCTTTCTCGAAGCTTAGAATATGAGAGCAATTGGAGGGGGTAGGGTTCAATTCCATGTGCCCTGCGGCAACACTTATTCTTTAAGCAAAAGAAGATGTAACCTACCCATACCTTACAGATGTGTGTCTATAGAAATTCCTTTTTCACTCTGAGAGGCCCCCAGGACCTGCCTGTGAAGGGGCCTAGTTTATTCTTTTCATTCAGAAAGAGGCACTGTGGGATAGCTCACTGCTGAAATACATGAATCTAGGACTACAGGTATTTATAGCACTTCTGTCTCTCAATTCTTGGGGTCACTCCACTTCATTTTGTATGGTAGCTTTCCCCTTAACCATCTCATTAATGTCCTATTAACTACTATTCACCAGGTCTCATATTATAAGCAATTTGTGTTTTCCACTTAGACTGGCATATCATTTAAAGGAAAAAATATTTCTCTCAAAGCCCCAATATTGACTTAGAATAGTTGTATTATAATGTTGATTAAATGTATCCAAATATAAAACTAGATATAACTTCCTTATATTTATCCTATATAATAAAAGGCTAATATGCAAATCGACCGAATAGCAAATGACTGGTTGTTATGACATGCACTGACCACCAGGGGGCAGATGCTCAACGCAGGAGCTGCCCCCTGGTGGTCAGTGCGCTCCCACAGGGGGAGCACCGCTCAGAAGCCGGGCTCACAGCTGGCAAGCGTAGCGGCAGTGGCAGGAGTCTCTCTTGCCTTTGCAAAAGCACTAAGGATGTCCAACTGACAGTTTAGGCCCGCTTCCCGCGGGGAGCAGGCCTAAGCCGTCAGTCAGACATCCCCCAAGGGCTCTCAGACTGTGAGAGGGCGCAGGCCCGGCTGAGGGGACCCCCCCCCCCCCCCCGACCATGAGTGTACAAATTTCGTGCACCGGGCCTCTAGTACTTTCATAAAAAATTTATGTTAAATGTATACAAAACTAGAAACTGTCAGATTAACTTACTGTATCAGTTGTGTTTTGCTAAAACCAAACAGCTAATTTAGACAGCCTCAGGTAAGGTTCTACATTTAATCTGGTTTTAAAGCATGACTTTGAATATATGAAATACCTGTTTCCTTAATGGCCTTAAAAACTCCCATATTTGTTTGCTAGTTCAAATAACCAAAGCTCATACTTAACTTCTGCCAGCTGAGTCATGCTAGAGTACCAGTTCCAGCATTCTTTAAAGCTCTTTTATTTACTTGAAAGTAATATTAACGTTGTAGCACTATTTAAACCTGGATTAAAGAGATATCTATTCCAATGACATCCTTGTAATGCCATAAATTTAGTAGTAGCAACAGCAACAACAATAAGAGCTAACACTTATTAAGTATTTATTATGTGCCAGAACAAATGATATGCTGGGATAAGAAAGCAAAAATTATTCTATTACATATTTACTCCTTAACATACTGTTAATGCATTGGTATGAGCAAAGGTGGGTACATGGTTCTCACTGCTGTGGCACAGGTACTTCTGAGTGTGGCCTGTCCATGCTACATTGTGTGTGGTATGAGAGCACAATTCTTCCTCTTTCTCCCCAAATCAGGTTATCATCAAACCAGCACTGGTAGGACACGCTTAGATGATTTTGCCATCTCTTTGGAACCAAGGTGATCTTAAGCACCAAAGCAATTTGGGGTGCTGAAATTAAATAGCAGTATTGAGTTAAAATGACTCTAGCATATGCTTTTTAATTTACTTTAGATTACCATTAGAATGAAAATACAACAGTAAAAATTCTTGTGAAGAACTAATAGATTTGAGACTGCACCTACAGACTTCAGTATGAACAAACTTCTCCAGACTATAACTTTCCGGAGAGCAAAGACTGTATCCCATTGGTATTCTTCTCCTCGCAGCCTATAGAAGTCACTCATTTACTTGCTGACATGAGTACCTTAGCAAGTGAAGTGAGGTGGGATGTGTACATTGAGACATACATTCATCCCTTTAATTCAACAAGATATTTCAGTGACTATATGAGAAAGGGTACAGTGTGGTGGGGAACATCAGAGACTCTGGATCCGAATGCCTAAACTCAAAACCAACTCAGCCACTTATAAGCTATATATCTTCCACAAGTTATTTGACCTTACTGTGCCTCAGATTCCTTATTTGTAAAATAGGGATAATAATAGCACCTGCCTCATGTAGTTCTGGGAACTAAATTTATGTTTAAAATGATTCCTGGCATGTAATACATAATTACTGTTAGCTATTCAAAAATGCAATCATAGACCTTACCCTTAGGGAGCTTACAACCTTCAGTTAGATGTTTTTATATAGTATGATTATAATTCAGAGCAGAAAAGGATAAATACTATAAAAGCTATATACACAAGAAAGTATCATGGGCAGAGTACAGGAAGTAATTTCCAAAGGTCGAAATTGGGGAAGGTTGTACTGAGAAGAGAATATTTGAGCTAAATTGATTAGTATGTGACCTTTATTCTTGAGCTGGTGATAGTCTAGAATTTTGGCGGAGGTCTATTTTGTCACTTAAGATTATACTTATCACTGGTGATTTATGATACTTTTATGAAGCTAGATATACTACTACTTATATTAGGCAGGTTTTTTTGTTTGTTTTTTGGCTGGAGGTGCTATAAAGCTGAGTAAAAATATATTTCTCAAGGGAGATGCAATATAAGTATAGTTGTACTTACAAACTCTTGTAAGTACTAACTTAAAATCTAATTTACAAATAATATGCATATTCCCTCTCCTCCCTCTCTCTCTCTCTCTCTCTTTCTCTCTCTCTCTCTTTTTGTTAATCCTTTATCCAAGGATATTTTCCCATTGATTTTTAGGGAGAGTGGAAGAGAGAGGGAAAGAGAGAGAAACATCGATGTGAGAGAAACACATCAATTGGTTGCCTCCTGCATGAGCCCCAACCAGGGCCCATGCCAGGGAGAAGCCTGCAACCAAGGTACGTGCCCTTGACCAGAATCAAACCCAGGTCCCTTTGGTCCACAGGCTGACGCTCTACCCACTGAGCCAAACTGGCTAGGGTTAATATGCATATTCTTTAGCATACTCTAACCATACACCATCTTTTTAAATTTTTTATTTTATTTGTTTTAGGGGTTGAGTCCTGGCTGTTATGATACTTACAATGCAGACATAGACTGCCAGTGGATTGACATCACAGATGTAGCACCTGGAAACTACATCCTAAAGGTAGAGACCTTTGAGAATATATAGCTGTAACTTATTTCCACTGCAATTTGATAGATCCCTTTCTCTGGATTCAAATGTTAGATAATCATGACCCTGAAAGCAATTATACATTTTGTATAACTATTTCTAAATGATCCCAGATATATGATTTTTTATTTTATATATATATATATATATATATATATATATATATATATACACACACACACACACACACACACACACACATACATATACGGTAGTTGTTGTTGTTGTTGATAGTATTACAGATATCTCCCAAAATGTCTTATTTTTAAAAACTTGAGGGGAAAATATACAACCTCTCCAGAGTTTAACCGTTTGCCTAAAATTTCACCCTCCCTGCCTCTATGAGTTGAAGCATGGTAGCCCTATGAAAACAGGAAGAAATTAACCAGTAAACACTGCTAATAAAATCTGAAATACAGATGATGTTTGTGTTGCCTAGGTCAGTGTGAACCCCAGCTACTTGGTGCCTGAATCGGACTATTCCAACAATGTCGTGCGCTGTGACATTCGCTACACAGGACATCATGCGTATGCCTCGGGCTGCACAATTTCACCGTGAGTCTGACTTGTCTAACTAAGTGATACTCTTTCCCAAGCATTTTAGTTCATCAACAGGCATTAAACAAATAATATTTGCTTCTATCATTAGTATAGCCTCCTTGCAAACTAGACCGGAGGTAGAAAATGGTCTGCACTATCACATAGCTGATCTTTTGTTGGCAATGCTAGAGAAAGAAGGGTGTACTCAGCTTTTTAGCATCTGAAAACTTAGTTCTGAAGAAACACACACCCACACACAGAGAACACACTGTTTACCCAGAAAGCATGTGTGGGGGCCGAATATGTGAAATATGCAATACGCAGTGTGGGTGACCTTGTGGGAGCCCAAACGGTTGGGTTTCCTGCTGCTGCCAGAGTCCATGACGGAGTTCTGGAGAAATTCCTAGAGTTCCTCAAAGTACATTCTGAAAAATCACTGCCTTAAAGAATGCAGCTGAAGGGATCAGACTGCCTGCTCTGTGAAAATCAAGAGTTCACATATCTGAGTTCTAGAACAAATACTGGGAAATATTCCACAAAAGAAGGGATGTGTGGAGGTACCTTCATCATTTTCTTAGTCCTGAAACCCTTCTCCAAATGACATCTTAGATAGCATCCCAGCACATTAATATTAACAGGAGTGGTGTGTTGATGACAGTACTTAGCGAAAGCTGGGCAGGTTTCCTGCTTGTCTGTCCGTCTCACCCTAATGCAGTGGTTCTCAACCTTCCTAATGCCGCGACCCTTTAATACAGTTCCTCATGTTGTGGTGACCCCTAACCATAAAATTATTTTCGTTGCTACTTCTTAACTGTAATGTTGCTACTGTTATGAATCGTAATGTAAATATCTGATCTGCAGGATGTATTTTCATTGTTACAAATTGAACATAATTAAAGCATAGTGATTAATAACAAAAACAATATGTAATTATATATGTGTTTTCCGATGGTCTTAGGCGACCCCTGTGAAAGGGTCGTTCGACCCCCAAAGGGGTCGTGACTCACAGGTTGGCGACCCACCGGTTGAGAACCGCTGCCCTAATGCCTTAAGCACTGCCTGCTTTAGTGTTGCTGGGTTAGAGAGTCTAACTACACGTGCCATCTGTGAGCGGCACCTTCTGAACAATGAGCACACCATGAGAGTGATACTGACAAAGCATCAGCTTTGCTTTGACGCTGGAGAGGCACCGGTGCCTCTGGGTCACACAGAAAGGTGTAACAGGTACACTAAAAACTCACAATTAATAGTAATTTCTCCCTGATGTACCAACCAGGACAGTGGTTCACCACACATGCACCTGTAGTTGTAGGTTTCCCCAAGACCACCTAAACCGGTTGTGCAGGTTCTGCCTTAGACCTGGGCTCCTGTCCCATGCTGCACTCACAGAGCCACCTCCTGTGGCTTGGGCTGCATTCACCTTACAGGGGCGCCTTTTCCTCATTCCCATGAATGAGCAAAGGCTGTGCTTTACAAGTGTCATCACGTGCCACTTTCCATCACATGCTATTCAAGGTCAATGAAGCTTGTAACTGCAAAGGGACAGCACTGAAAAAATGATGATTAAACATATTCTTATGAACGTGCCCACAACACAGGAAACCTGGATGGGTTTATGACCCATATAGTACAGAGCGATCACAGTGTAACTGCAAATCCCCAGAACAGCAATGGAATTTGAGCTAAAATAAATGGGTTATCTTAATTTTTATAATTCCTTCATTCTCTAATCCTTGGTACTCTCACACGTTCATTATGTATTTATTGAGGTCCTTCACTGGGTATTAGAGAGTAATGCAAGGATAAATAAGATCCCTGACCCTGTATAGCAATAATTCCAATAATTCCAATAAATTACTTGTGAATCTTTGTTCAATGTTTGTCTCTTGTTCTATTGTCATAGTTGGGACCTCGCTTCTTGTCTACTGTAAACCCATTACCAGGTATAGGTCTGCCACCATGTAGCCTCTTAGTCAATATTTGATTAATAGATAATTACCCTCTCTTTAGGGAATTGAGAGGGTGAGAGAAATACACAACTGTAATAAACAAACAATGAGGAGCTCCATGAGGGGTAAAATAAAATGCAGTGGGGCCAGGACCTCTGTAATAATAAGCTAGGTGACTCCCAGGTACAACCGCTAGCTTTGCTCCAGGATGAGGTCTGGAGAGATGACTCTGTTGTTTCACAGAATGTGTCTTGCTTTTCATCCAGTAGAATCCATTGAATTGGATGTTGCCAGACATTTCCTTTTTCTTTTTTTAAAATATGCTTTTATTGATTTCAGAGAGGAAGGGAGGAGAGAGAGAAACATCGATGATGAGAGAGAATCATTGATTGGCTGCCTCCTGCATGCCCCTACTGGGGATCAAACCCACAACCTGGGCATGTGCCCTGGCCGGGAATTGAACCTTGACGTCCTGGTTCATAGGTTGATGCTCAACCACCACTGAGCCACGCCAGCCAGGCTGCCAGATATTTTGAGCAAATAAAAATTGTTTTAGCCTAGAGTTGCCTTTTCTTTTTTTAACCGGTTGCCACTGACTGTAACTAAACTGCAAGAGTGGTTGAGGTAGAATTTTGATAATGAATATTGGTCAGATGAAAATGTGAGTTTAATAACCCATAGTTAGTGAATCATAAATAAGATCATACTTATCCATGAATGGAGAAAAATGGGAGAAGTGCAGAAACCTCGACTTGAGAAGGAAATCCTCCCCTTCAGCTGACTGCCTCTTACACTTTCACTTCCAGCCTCCCTTGCTAGGGATCAGAGTGCAGAGGAAGGGGAGATGTCCTCTGGCTGAGAATCAGGAGAGGCTTTAGGACAGCGTTTGGATTGGGCCTTGAAGGCTGAGGAGGACTGCACTGGAGAGTTTGGCAAGAGCATGCTCTGAATGTCAGAGGGAAGGTGGGGGAGAAGATTAACCAGGGAACTTATATGCATATATGCATAGCCAATGGACACAGACAATAGTGTGGAGAAGACCTGGAAAGGGTAGGTGCGGAGAGAAGGGGGTCAATGGGAAAAAAGGAGGAGGGACATCTGTAATAATATCAACAATAAACATAATTTTTTTAAAAAAGAGCATGCTGGGAGGAGTCAACATCACTAACACCTACATGACAGGAAGAAATTGCAGGATATGTTTGGAAAAGCAAGTGTTCTGGTTTGGCTAAAACATGTTTCATGGAGTGAAGAGTTAGGTAAAAAGGGTGGAGCAGTAAAATGGGACCAGATCAAAGAGAGCACTGAAGAGCAAGACAGAAAGTTAGAACTTCATTTTGGAGGCCATGCAGAGTCTTTATGGTTCTTGGGCGGGGAGCATACGTAGCCTAAAGTTATGTGGTCAGTCTGGTGACTGTAAGTAGCAGTGGGTGTGATTCCCTTGGTAGCGTTATTGTACTTTTTTAACTCTTAAAGACATATTACCTCTCAGTTTACTGATGTTTTTCACATGAATGAAATGTTTGAGAGCATTCATTGGTGTGAACAAAGCACCCAGTTAGAAAGTGTGTGCCTTTAATGTATCCTTTTCTCCCTCATTTTCCTCATTGTATACAAAACATATAGACCAAGTGACTTTGCGGTCCAGTTCAGTTCTATGATGCTACAATTAAGTTCTCTTCTCACAGACATTACTGTTGGGAAATTTATGATTTATGATTTAGACTAAGTGCATTCTTATTTCCTTTACATGGGGAATCTGTGATCATAATGTAAACACACTAATATTGATGTATTGGCTTTGATCCAGTGTCTTGCACATTAATGCCTCACTACACATCCCAAATCATGCTGGGAAAGGACTAATGCAGGACAGTGAGAGGCCATGGTCCTGCTTCTTGGTGCACATGCCATACTTGCTCCTTGGAGTGAACTCACCCAGGCAGAGCTGCTGTTCTGATGAGTCCTGCTTTACTTTTGGTTGTTTCAGTAGATTTTTTTTTTTTAACCATAAATATCAGGCATATACTTTCTGCTGCTGACAGAGTTACTTTCTTTAAATCAGAGTTAAAATCAAGTATTGTCCCTAGCTGCATTGTCCTGATATGCCAATGTTGCAGGTTCGATCCCCTGTCAGGGCATATATAAGAATTAGCCAATGAATGCATAAATAAATGGGAAAAGAAATTTATATTTCTCTCTCTCTCTCTCTCAAATAAAAAAAATATTTTTTCTCAATCAAGTATTAATGGATAATTTCATAAGGTAACTGCTGCTTAGGTGGAGGAAAAATGATATCTCAATTTTTTAAAAGATTGACTTCAAACTTGTCTACTGTATTCATTCATAATGTTATCAGGTTAATAACTTATCTTTTGTTTTTTAATATAGGTATTAAAAAGCAAGCCAAGACTCCCAATGGATAAATCAGTGCCTGGTGTTCTGAAGTGGGAAAAATAGATTAACTTCAGTAGGATTTATGCATTTTGAAAAAGAGAACAGAAAACAACAAATGAATTTTTGTTTGGACTTTTTTATAACTAAGCACATAACTGGATTTTGAACATTTAAATTGGCATTGTTTGGAAAAATTTTAATATTATTATCCACATTCTTTTGTGAATTAACATGTTTCAAGTCTGTAGTTGCACCCTTGGCTCTTTCAAAGAAATCTAAATTTATGCTCTTTTTGAAATTATAATACAGAAGAGAAAGTAATATTGCAATGAATGAGCCAAAATTACTTTGAACTGGGAATTTTCTAAAGTGCTATAACTTCAGTGAACTACGGTAATCATTGGCTTATATATGTCCTGGCTCCTACTGTTTAAATAGGTGTGGACACATTTGGTGCTGAGAAAGGAACAAATGCATTACCATTGGTCTCAAAAAATATTACTATATAGCAGAGAAATGGCAGTATATGTATTCAGATAGCTACATCCCTATATAAAATTTATGTTTACATTTTTTAATTAGTAGATAAACTTTCTTTCTGTCAAGTGTACAATTTCATTCTGACATACGTCAGCTTTTATTTTGGGACAAATTAAGTAATTGAGCTGCCCAACTCTCCCTGACATTTGTTGATGCTCCACTCTACTCTTTAATTTTCCTATGGGCAGAGACCTTTTAAGTGGCATCTTAAAATTACCCTTCTGGGGACTGGTATACATAGGACAACTGTGTCAGTGGGAAGTTATTCTGATGACAAACGTAATATATCCAAAGCTAATGCACAATTAAGTATATTGAAGTACTAGCCAAAATTTTTTTCTTACAGACATAAAATAAAAATCAAAATGAACACATCCCTCAAACTACAACTGTCTCTCAAATAATTTTTAAAAAGTAATGAAAACCATCTTAGAATTTTCAAATTTTCTACATTTAAAAAAATGTTCAGCTTTAAAAAGAGGAATGCTAGACAGTTTTAAGTTATCCAGAATAGATGACATAATGTGTGTGGATACAGGAACCATATCCTATGTCATCCAGGAATCAGTCATGTGTGTGTGTGCGTGTGTGTGTGTGTGTGTGTGTGTGTCTGAAATATAATCAAGATTAGAAAAGCACACAGCATTATGTACTTGAGGGGTTGGTGAATAAGGGTAAAAAAAAAAAAATACTTTCGGCAAAACCAAAGGCTGTGCTGCATAATGAGACAGCTGTGCTTTTATTTTAAACTGTGAAATCATGTGCCACAACAGAATTGGGAGGCTTTCTCTTTTTCCTAGATTCAAAAGGTGCAGAAAGAAATCAAATTACACTTTTAAGTTAGTGGTGCTTAAGCAGAAGTTTTTCTATATTAACCAGTATTAAAATCTCAAGCAAGGTACTTCAAGTGCCAGGACACACAGGTAGAATTTAAAAATGAGTTGGCATCCGTGTATTATATGCCATGGAGTTGTAAAGTCAACACCATTCAGCATTCACTCAGTGCCTAGAGCGGTGAGAGGTGCTAGAGATGGACAGTCATTGAGGGGTGGATAATGGAGGGCCACAGATCTACATCCGCCAGGGCACACTTCCCAACAGAGAACACAGACAGCTTAGTAGAGATCAGAGCCTTCACTGAGCTAGTATCTGAGCTATGGGATAGCTTCTTTGATGTACCTCTTTGCCTTAAATTGCTTTTTAGTTATAAGATTGCAGAAAGATACTTTCTTTTAGATTATAATATTTTCAAATATTTTAACATACTTACTTTTAGAAAAACAAAAAACTACTGTCAGTATTAATACTGAGCCAGACTGGCATCTACAGATTTAAGATCTATTAGTACAAGATTCTTACCCCTGTATTAAAAGCTAGCCAATATCATGGCCTTTGGATACACGAGATGATACATTTACTATCATTCATTAGGCCCTCCATCTGTCTGTCCATCCATCATCATTTGAGGGCCTAATATATGCCAGGCACTGACATGCTTGGCATTAGGATATAAAAAAGATTTTCTCTAACCTCAATTAAGTATTAAAAATGTCATTATTATCCTTTAGGTTCACTTTATTTCATTTTTAACAATTATAAGTACATGTCTAAAAATTTTTATTTTAAGCTCTATTGTTTTTCATGACCATATTTTATTTTAAAAATAAGTTAAAAATTAATAGTTATATGCATGTATGTGTTACTAATAATTAAAAATGTTTCCAATCCCTGAACTGTCTGCCTTTTAAGTATAAAATGTACTATTTGATTGATTTCGAAAAAAAAAAGTTTCGATTAGGAAGTAAAGATTTTTACTTAATCCTTATGTATTCTTCCCCCTCAGTCATCCCTCAACACTCCCTTAACACTCAATATTTTTGAACCTCAAGGGATCTCTTCTTTGAATAACCACAAAAACGCATAGAAAATGACTAGCTGGTAAAAGTTATCCATTAATAAAATAAACAATCCAGCCTTACAAACCCTAAATTAAAAAAATTAAATAGAAAGTAGGAATAATACAAAGAATGTTGGGTAGTGAAAAGAGACTGGCTTTTAAACTAATAAAGACTGTGAAAAAAATGGGCTAAACAGGGAAATAATTTAATGAGTCTTCCACACATCATATTAATGGCCTCATAATTATTCAGACCACAGTCTGGACTAAAGATGTCTTGACCTTGGGGGTGAGGATTCAGTTTCCCAGCAGTACCAGAACATATGAATCTATAACTTGCCTATTTTTAGGAAATCTTTACACTTTTACATAATAAATTTATTCACAATTTCAATCACTAGGGATTATTTGTAATAATGAACAATAATTGCTTTTTATTTGAAAACTCATAGAATAATCACATTTAAACATTCCAAATATTCAGATTTCAGAGGACATGCCATGCATTAAAATGATCATGGCACTGAGAAATCACCTTTAGCAAATTGTGTGAAATATACAATTTCTGGTCAGAAGATGTCTTATTTTAAAAATAGCCTTTTTGACACTAACAGTATAGTAACTGATAAGTAAAAAGTTACCCCTTTTCTACATTTTTTAATATTTAGAATCCATATTCACAAATAATACATTCAAACAACAGCTATATTTCATTTTCAGCTACCAAAAGTCCTGGGCCACTTTTAAACACTTCAAGCATTTCATTTATCTTTTAAACTAAAATGGTGCTGAATTATTTCAACTTGAATGTAAAAATGTGTTGTCTTAGTTCACAGGATATAAACATTTAATTAATATATAACTGCTTGCTACTAACTACATGTCATTTGATATTGTAATACTTTCAATGAAATTTTAGTATCTTCCAAAATTTTTAGGAATCCTATTTGTAAAACATCTGTAAGTTTTTTGAGGAGCTCTTAATTTACATGCCCTGACACTGGCTTTATAGTCTTTTTTACACTCTCACATTCTTTCATTGTATGCTATACTACGAGTGCAAAAATGCCTTGAATAAATGATTTCAAGTATCCATACTGGTCATTTGTTGTTACATATAAATAAATGATATGAACTTCATTTTAGGTTAAAATCTAAAAGCCCATGTATATGGTTTGTGGTTTTGCTTAGTTGCCTTTTGTATTAACAAACTGTTTAATAAGCTCACATGACTTGAAATTTGTCTATGATGGATAAAAGGAAATCTAGTTGATGTTTTAAAAAAGAAACTATCATATATGAATGGATCCTAACTTTTGTCACCATTACCAGTCACTTCAAGGACAGAGCAGGAATTGAGAGAACGACCACATTCTGTTTTAATTAGGATTTATAAGAAATATGCATAAGCATACATACACTCAGGGGACACATTCAACTCAAGCTACAAACTAGCCATAAAAAGAGAAACATTGCTATCATAGAAATCCTTATTTAAATGTTTACCAGATTAGCCTGGAAGCTGATGACCTGAGAAAACAACCTGACCCCAAACTGTGGACAAATTTTTTTGGGGGGGAGGGAAATTCACAAAATTAACCCACAAAACAATTCACCTTTAAAGAGCTCTTACGGGTAAAACAGATGTAGGCTTGTGGTTGGCAGTTTGGAGATTTAAGTTGTAGAATATCTGGTGATACTCTGAACAAACAATTTTCTGCTTCCCTAGCCTGCTCAAGGCAAAGTATCTGAATACACTTTCCTTATTAATGCAAAAGATAATTTTCTTTGTCCCATCAATGTTCAGTATTTCTCACACTGTTCAATATTAGCTCATTAACCAAGATGGGGAGGGAAAATCATTCCCTTTTGTTAGAAAACTTGACTGCCTTATGCTACTCATTTATTAATATTTGTAATCCTTGCCACAGATATTAGTAGAGGATTATTAACCCACAGGTTGAATAAATCACTTGTGTTGCAGTAATCTGTAGCTTACATTTAAACAAAGCTCTTGCATCATACCTCTTTTTAATTTGAAAAAGTAAAATATTTATTACAGAATTAGGAGAATATTGATTTCCTCAAGCATATATTGAGGGAGTCTCATTTCACAAGACAATCTACTAAAAAAAGAACCCAATATAAAATAAGAAAAATGTTATCTGTGGCAGATATTCACAATACATATTACCATATTCAATAATTCTAAGCAGTCCTGTAGTAAAGAAACCACTTTATAACCTTATTATCTAGTGTTTCTCAATTTTGTTTTTCCATAAATATCTGTTTTAAATAGCATTTACTATACTGTCAAAATGTTGTTTTTTCATGGAAAACTCTGGGATATGCCATATTAATTAATTATCAGCTCATAAAAATGAGATTATTTGAAAATTACTTAAAACAATATATGACAGTAGCAGCATTAAAGAGATAGGAAACAGGAATACCTGAAATCCACCAATTCACTGCCTGCCTTGCTTCCTAAAAACTGCATGATTAAATATATAAGTAAAACAGCTGTAGAACAATCCTTTTAATGGATCTTTCCATCTCTAAACCATGTTTTATTTTAGAAGGAAATATAGACCTTTCTATATTTGTCAGATAACCTGAATGCTTTTAGGTACTCTCTCCTTTCCCAGTCCTGCACTAGAGATTGAGAGACGTAGAGGATCTACCTAATACACAGTCACAAACTCAAACAGACAGCCAACATGAGGAGACAACCCCCAAATGAAAGAACAAGAGATAAATGAAGAAGAGATAAATGAAGCAGAGATAAGAAATTTATCTGAAATAGAGTTCAGAGTAATGATGGTAAAGATGCTCAACTGCATGAAAAAAGATATAGTAACTGAAAAAAGAACAATTAGAAATTAAGAATGACATAACACAAATAAAGAACACATTGGAAGGAATACACAACAGGTTAGGGCAGTGGTCGGCAAACTGCGGCCCCTTGAGTGTGGCTCTTCCACAAAATACCACATGCGGGAGTGCACATACAGTGCGATTGAAACTTCATGGCCACACTCAAGGGGCCAAAGAACCGCATGTGGCTCGTGAGCCGCAGTTTGCTGACCACTGGGTTAGGGGAAGCTGAGGATCGAATCAGTGAATTAGAAGACAGGGTTGAAAAAAATCACTAAGAAAACCAAAAGGAAAAAAAAAAATATTAAAAAACAGGAGGACAGCTTAAGGGAGCTGTGGGACAACGTGAAACGTAACAATATTAGAATAGCAGATGTACCAGAAGAGGCAGAAAGGGGGAAAGGGACAGAGAACATGTTTGAAGAAATAATGGCAGAAAACTTCCCTAACCTGGTAAAGGAAAAAGTCACACAAGTTCAGGAGGCACAGAGAACCCTAAGCAAGAAGAACCCAAACAGGACCACACCCAGACACATCATAATTAAAATGCCAAAAATTAAAAACAAAGAAAGAATCTTAAAGGCAACAGAAGAAAAGAAAACTGTTACCTACAAAGGAGTTCCCATAAGGCTGACGCCTGATTTCTTATCAGAAACTCTACAGGTCAGAAGGGAATGGCATGAAGTACTCAAAGTAATGGAAAGCAAGGATCTGAAACCAAGATTACTATATCCAAAGGCTATCATTCAAAATAAGCAGTTAAATGAAGAGCTTCCCAGACAAAAAAGGGCTAAAGGAGTACATCACCACCAAACCAGAACTACAAAAATTGCTAAAGGGACTGCTGTAATGAGAAGAAGAAACAGAGAAAGAAACCTAGGCATACAGAATTAAAATGGCAATAAATAAGTACCTATCAATAATAACCCTAGACGTAAATGGATTAAATGCTCCAATCAAAAGGCATAAGGTAGGTGAATGGATACAAAAACATGACCCAACTATATGCTGTCTACAAGAGACCCACCTCAGAACAAAAGATGTACACAGGATGAGTGTGAAGGTATGGAAAATATTTTTCCATGCAAATGGAAAAGAAAAAATAAGTTGGAGTAGCAATACTAATATCCGACAAAATAGACTTCAAAATGAAGGCCATCACAAGAGACAACAAAGATCACTACATAATACTAAGGGGAACCATCCAACAAGAGGATATAACCCTGGTAAACATATATGCACCCAATATAGGAGCACCAAAATATATAAAAAACTTCTAGAGGACTTTAATGGAGAGATCGCCAACAATACAGTCATAGTAAGGGACTTTACTGGATAGATCTTCCAGACAAAAACTTAACAAGGAAACAGTGACTCTAAAGGACACACTGGATCAGATGGATTTAACTGACATTTATAGAACATTTCACCCCAAAGCAGCAGAATATGCATTCTTCTCAAGAGCACATAGATCATTCACAAAGATAGACCACATGTTAGGACACAAAACAAGTCTTTCACAAGTTCAAGAAGATTAAAATCATGTCAAGCATCTTCTCAGATCACAGTGGAATGAAATTAGAAATCAACTACAGTAAAAACACCTAAAAACATTCAAACACATGGAGGCTAAATAGCATGTTATTAAACAATGAATGGGTTACCAATGAGATCAAGAAAGAAATCAAAAACTTCCTGGAAACAAATGAAAATGAATACACAATAACTCAAAATCTCTGGGACACAGCAAAAGCAGTCTTGAGAGGGAGTTCATAGCACTACAGGCATACCTCAAAAAAACAAGAAAAATCAGCAATAAGTTATTTAACCCTACAACTTAAAGAACTAGTAAGAGAACAACAAGAAAAGCCCAGAGTGAGTAAAAGGAAGGAAATAATAAAGATTAGAGCAGAAATAAATAACATAGAGACTAAAAAAAAAACAATATACAAAATCAATGAAATCAAGGCTGGTTCTTTCAAAGGATAAACAAAATTGATAAACCATTAGCGAGACTCATCAAGAAACAGAGAGAGGATGCAAATAAATAAAATCTCTCATTTCCCAAACATTATTTGTTGAGAACACTGAAGGTGAACCAATCATTTTCTTCATGGTTCATGCATTTTGTATATTTGAAATTATTTTATGTTCTACATCTAGTATAATTTAAGTAAGTTTGAAATAAATATTAGCACTTCTCAGAGTGGGCAGGAAAAAACAGGATTGGATAGGAATGACTTGGAAGGATATATGCATGTATTTAAAATTTGCTACTAATAACTTGCTGCTTCACTATGGGTTATAGGCACCAATGAGAGAGAGAGAGAGAGAGAGAGAGAGAGAGAGAGAGAGAGAGAGAGAGAGAAATGCCACAAAACCAAAAGTTGAACCAGCAATACAATAATTAAGAATATGTCAAGGTCACTGTTAGAAATACAATATTGCTAGTTCTCAATTTCTTTACATACCAAGGCAAACCAGAGCTCATGTCACAACTGTACATAATAGGAGTTAAGGACAAATGTAATGGTAAGCTCCTGATAAGAGGCAGCTCCTTTTAAAAAAGCACATATCTTACTAAACTAATGTATAAATTTTATGCCTGAAAAATTTGGAACAAATATTATCACCCAGTTATTTGCAAACTAGTGAATTATACCATTGTCATACAGCAACTATTAGAGCCAACCATTTTCAATTATTACAAAGCCATTCTTTTCTAGAGGTATGATATTAGGGAAAATAACTTTTATAACAATTGATAGTTGGGGTGCTGCTGGGGCTAAGATTCATAGATAAACAGTCTGGTAGTTGTGATGACATCATTTTTATTTTAAGACTCTTTGATTTCTGGTAATAGGAATATACTTAAACTTGTTTATTCCAAAGAGGAATTTATAGGTTCATGTAATCAGACAGAGAAAAGGCAAAGGTAGGGTTGTCCCTAGAGTAGATGGAACCAGGAAATCAAACACCATCAATGTTCTCGCTATTTTCTCTCTGGGTGTTCACTTCATTATTTTGGTTTAGTTTCTCCATGAGGACAGAAACTTTGTTGCCTGCAGATATCAGTACACATTTACACAGCTTACTGAGCAGAAAGAAAATGGCATTAACCTATAGCTCAAATTTGAAAAATCCAAGGAAAGGTATTTCTAGGCTCAGGCTGAGTCATGTGTCAATCCCAGATCCAATCACTGTGGAGACCGTGAGAGGTCCCGAATGAGTCAAGTGCTCTTCTTATTCCATTATAAAAGTCAAGAAGACAGGGTCAAGTAAGAGAATGGCTGCTTCCAGAAAAATCACATGATGCATTTTTGTTTTATGTGTAGGTGTGAGGGGAAGGTGGGGGAAAGAAAAAGGATTCCCCAGAGAAAGGGGTGAGTTATTAAGGGTATTTTCAACGAGAAGTTTACTGGGAACCAACAATCCACCTACTTATGTCCAGCAAAAAGATTAATAAAATCAACATATATATAATCCAACTTAGAACCTTTCTTTCCAAGCTGTTCATCCACCCTATATCTATTAATAGAACCCCATATTCTCAGAATCTAAGGGCTGACTTTTTCACAAGAAGGATATAATGTCACCTTCCT
The DNA here is from genome assembly GCF_028538775.1 of Myotis yumanensis. Lineage (NCBI taxonomy): Eukaryota > Metazoa > Chordata > Mammalia > Chiroptera > Vespertilionidae > Myotis > Myotis yumanensis. The sequence continues at coordinate 72,404,795 of NW_027223755.1, read as the reverse complement.
CTCCCTTTCAACATGATTTCCCTCCCCTACTGGCAGGTCTAAAAAGTCTTCTCCTTCCCACCCCACTGTCAGTGTTTCATAAAGTTTTAGTCGATTAGCATTTCAGAAGGGAAGCTCATTCTTACAGGTGAGAGAAGATCCCAGTTCCTTCTAATTCAACCAGTCACACTGGAGTTGCAACAGGTGGGTCATTACAAAAAGAAAAAGGGAAAAGAACAACAGAAAGAACCATTCTTTTAAGGTTTTGTTTCTCCAATTGCTACCCATTCCCACTGAACCCTCTACCATCCATCTACCCTGTTGTTTGTCTTTGACCATCAGTGAGAGACTCCATTTAGAAGGAGTACCTTAAGGGAGGGGGCATTGCACTCTTTATTTCTATTAGTTACTCTGTGCTTTTAACACATTACAGTCCCTGTAGAGTGTGTGCAGTCAATGGTGAAGTAAAGGGGCAGGGAAAACTTCAGAGAAAAGCTCAGCAAAATACTAGTGTTCTGGAAGAACTGCAATAATAGAGATTAGGATGAGATAATAAGTAGTCAATATACCAGCCATGGGCAAACTACGGCCCGCGGGCCGGATCCGGCCCGTTTGAAATGAATAAAACTAAAAAAAAAAAAAAAAAGACCGTACCCTTTTATGTAATGATGTTTACTTTGAATTTATATTAGTTCACACACACTCCATCCATGCTTTTGTTCCAGCCCTCCGGTCCAGTTTAAGAACCCATTGTGGCCCTAGAGTCAAAAAGTTTGCCCTCCCCTGCAATATACCCATAGCTCTCCCAATATTCTCTCTTGATGTTCTCACCATCTTTTAATCTAGATAAACATGTACACGTGGTTATGCTAGGGTGAGATGAGAGTAGGATACAGGTGTGACAGCTCATCCGAGAGGATTTTGAGCATGAGTCTGAGATACAACTGTTAAAATGGCTTTGCGGAGAAGAAATCTAAGAGGATGAGGTCAGAGGAATGGGATGGAAAACATACACATGGTGCAACTTCTTCACTAAGTTAGGCAACCTGCTCTCTGGCAAAGGACTATTAAGCCAAGACTTTCTTCAAGACCGAGGCTGACCAGAGATGCCTTTTAGTCCACAGGGAGTTATCCTGTTATTCTTTCAAAGTTTGAGAAGGCTTATCAGCAGCTAGGCACACATAACCTTATTCCCTGTCTGTTCTCCCCAGTTTTCTCAGGGGAATATTTCTGAATATTAGAGACATGGAAAAAAATGACATATTCTCCTTTTTTCTCTCCTCATGTAGGGATTTCACAATTTAACTACGGGGGCCCTCTAGAATTCTTTCTCTCTCAGTGATCAACAACAGGCAAATGTGAGTGCTTTAACCTCAAACACTGGTCTCAGCTGAATCTACCAGAAAAAAAAAAGGTGTAAGAGTGAACTTTGCCCTATCACAATACTTTGGATCTTCACCCCAAACCAATACTTCCATCCTTGGAACACATCATAATTCCCGAACTTGTACACTATGTCAAGGCTCTGGGGTCTTACCTGGACTGCTCTGTGTCCAAGTAGAGTTGTTTTTCCCTCCTTTTGGTATGGATTCCAAACCCTCTGCCTTATGCCCTAAAAAAAAAAAAAAAAGAGAGAGAGAGAGAAGAGCACTGATTGGGTTGGCTCAGTGGATAGAGCGTCAGCCTGTGGATTGAAGGGTCACACGTTTGATTCCAGTCAAGGACGAGAGAGCAGAAGCAGGTTTTTGGAGCAGGAGCAGGTTTTTGGAGAGGAAGATGAGGGGGAGAGGAAGATAAGGGGGAGAGGAAGATGAGGGGGAGAGGAAGATGAATTTCAAAGAGCCTTCCTTGCTGTATTTCTGTGTGTGCTTCTGTATGCCCAGGTGGGCAGGTGCTTGAACTTGTTTTTCTCTATAAAGCTGCAAAAACAAAACAAAACAAAACAAAACCATACCTAACCTTCCCCAGACCTGCCTGTCTTTTAATGTTGTACAGCCTTCATTTTAGTTTGAATTAAATTCTTTATACATGTGCCAGGGGTTATTATTGTCCATCTTCTTCAACCTTGGCCATACTGTAATTTGTAAGGTTTGGATTTTTTTCCTTTGCACTTGGGCACTGGAATTATAATCATACTAGGGGCCCAGTGCCCACTCCTGCTGCCACCGCTCCCATATACTGACAGCGCTGGCCCCGCTAAAACCTGCTAAAGGCGCAGAAGAGAGGAGAGGAGAGGAGAGGAGAGGAGAGGAGAGGAGAAATAATACTCATTTAATTGAGCTAACTAACTACTAAGGTAACTGTTTCTTATATCTAGTTTGTATTCAAATTTCACCAATTGTCTTATAACCTTTTTCCTTTTTTTAAAGTTGGTTTGTTTGAATCAGGATCAAACAAGGACCACACACTGAATTTGGCTGTTAATGTGTTTTAAGTCTTTGAAAATAATATATATTTCCCTTTTATCATTTTTTGTCTTGCTATTAATATGTATGAAAAAATAGGTATTTTTATAGAATACCATTTGTCTTATAGAATTTTTCACTTTCTGGATTTGCAGATTTTATCCTGGTAGTGTTATTTAATACATTCTTCTGTTCCTTATATTTCCTATAAAAAATCAGATCTAAGGACTTGACCAGATATAAGCTAGGTTTGATTTGGAGGAGCAAGAAGACTTGATAAGTGGTGGTATGTCCTTCTTAACTGCCTCACATGCCCAGTATATCTCTAGTTGTCTCTTTGTGGTATTAAGAATGAACAGTGTTGAGAGAGACCAAGATGGCGGCGTAGGTAAACACCGGAGACCGCTGCCGCAAACAACCATTTCAAAAATACAACTAAAAGACGGAACGGACATCACCCAGAACCACAGGAAAGCTGGCTAAAGAGAGACTCTACAACTAGAAGGAAAGAGAACAGCAAACCGAGGCTCAGAGGCGTCGCAGTGTGGAAAATGCAAAGGTACCGAGGTGCGCGCGCAAAGCGGGCTGGTGGCTGAGGGCGCGGTTGTCGTTTTCGGTCAGGAGTGAGTCTCAGACTCTGGGCTCCAGATCCGGGCGAGTCTCTAGGGACCCAGACTCAAACAGGAGAAGCGGGATTATCCGGCATCAGTTGGAACCTGAGGGCAGCTTTCTCTCCGAGGTTTGCAGCGGCTGCCGGGGTTCTGAGAAGCAGAGCCTTTGGGAACGGGACTGAGAGCGGCCATAACTGCTCCCTCCGCCCACCCTGTGGATCCCGCCCCGCCCAAACCCTGCGCACAGCCATTTGCCGATCGCCTCAGGCAAAGACTGGATTAGCGCCTCCCCAGAAGGCAGACGTTTTCCACACAGCTGTTTCCTGCAGCCAGTCGGCCTGGTGGTCAAATCCCTCTAGTGTTAACTACAACAATTAAGGCTTGGCTAGAACAAGACTGCGCACAGAGACCACAAGGGGGTGCACCAAGAAAGCATAAAAGATGCGGAGACAAAAAAACATGACAGAAATGGAGGATATGGAGCTAAGAATCGCAATTTTGAGGGCTTGCCATAAATTTGTGCAGAGCCTCATGAAAACTAATGAGACCCTCGATGCTACGATAAAGAAATTAGAAAGTAAGCATACACGGACTGAAATAAAGAATATTATACCCAATAGCAGACCAGAGGAGCACAAGAATCAAACCAAAGATTTGACAAAAAACACCCAACTGGAAAAGCAAAATGAAAAAAGAATCCGAAAGTGTGAAGATAATGTAAGGAGCCTCTGGGACAGTTTCAAGCGTACCAACATCAGAATAATAGGGGTGCCAGAAGATGAAAGACAGCAAGATATTGAAAACCTATTTCAAGAAATAATGGCAGAAAACTTCCCCCACCTGGTGAAAGAAATGGACTTACAGGTCCAAGAAGCACAGAGAACCCCAAACAAAAGGAATCCAAAGAGGACCACACCAAGACACATCATAATTAAAATGCCAAGAGCAAAAGACAAAGAGAGAATCTTAAAAGCAGCAAGAGAAAGAGGCTCAATTACCTACAAGGGAATACCCATACGACTGTCAGCTGATTTCTCAACAGAAACTTTGCAGGCCAGAAGGGAATGGCAAGAAATATTCAAAGTGCTGAATACCAAGAACCTACAACCAAGATTACTTTATCCAGCAAAGCTATCATTCAGAACTGAAGGTCAGATAAAGAGCTTCACAGACAAGGAAAAGCTAAAGGAGTTCATCACCACTAAACCAGTATTATACGAAATACTGAAAGGTATCCTTTAAGAAGAGGAAGAAGAAAAAGGTAAAGATACAAATTGTGAACAACAAACATGCATCTATCAACAAGTGAATCTAAGAATCAAGTGAATAAATAATCTGATGTACAGAATGAACTGGTGATTATAATGAATCAGGGACATAGAAAGGGAATGGACTGACTATTTTTGGGGGGGTAAGGGGAATGGGAGATTCGGGAAGAGACTGGACAAAAATCGTGCACCTATGGATGAGGACAGTGGGTGGGGAGTGAGGGCGGAGGGTGGGGAGGGAACTGGAAGGAGGGGAGTTATGGGGGGGGAAGAGGAACAAATGTAATCTGAACAATAAAAATTTAATTAAAAAAAAAAAAAAAGAATGAACAGTGTTCACTGTTGTCAGTCTGATTCGCTCACTACAAAATCCCCCATCAAATTTTCACCTACTTATTTTAGCAGCCATTAATGATCACTGCTAGATCCATTATTGATGATCAAAAGTGATTTTTTTTAAAAGAACTGAGACTATTTCATAATGCTTTTTCATTTGAACTGAACTATTTGTTTCTTTCATTAATGTACTTTATTAAATTAAATAACATTTAATGTGAAACTTGATAATTGACCTTTTTTCCCCCTTTTAGTAATCTGAGATAGTTCTGGAACTTTATGAAAGACATTCAAGGTGCTGTGCTCTTTCATAAGAAAAGCCAAAGTGTTGTTTTTGGAGCTGTTTTTGTCATGTGCATGTGTATTTTTCTCCCATTATTGTCGAATGTAATTATAATCTTACACAAATGGTCTGTTGATTTGAAATATCATGGGAACACTTTGACCTAGAACATTTTCAAAGAGGTTTGTTACTGGATATCCAAGCTAAGGACACTTTACACAAGTATAGCTTACTTTTTCCTCAGATTTTTGTATTTTAAATCTGGTTTCTCAATTTCTTGTAGATTTTAAGAAGCCTGACATTCAAGGCTTCCTTTATCAGGCCCCAATTCCCATTTCATGGTTTCATATCCTACCATTGTATATTTTCACCTATGGCCCAGCCAGACAACTGACTGCTTTCCTTATATCTCTCATATCCCCAGGGATAAAGTACTTCCTTTAAACACATAGGGCCTTTACCTCTCTGTCTCTTAAGGTACTTGTTTATTTTTTATAGATTCACATATAGCGTGTCCTCCCAAAGTGTATAGACACAACTTTAATAATTATAAAGGTAGTATTTATTAAAATATATTTCATTTTCAAATCTGAGCTATCAGCTGTTCAAGTGTGTATACATTTTGCAGGGGACACCCTGTGTATACATGCTGTCCTAGTAGACTTCTAGTGTACAGCTACTGCTTCCTGGCTAATACCCTTGTGTTTTTATTGGCAGTCAACTATGACAAACTTAATGAAAGCAGCTCAGGACCATGCCGACACCCTCCATGGACAGGCCTGGCAACCTTCCTTTCCTACTATCAGAGCCTATCCAAAGACCTTTCAGTTTGAGGAAATCGCCCAAAGTATTGTCACAGTACAGGACCAGATAGATTTAGTGGCAGCAGTTACCCTCCAAAATCGGAGAGGACTTGACCTCCTTCCTCACAGCTGAGAAAAGGGAGCTACGCCTATTCTTAGAGGAAGAATGCTGTTTTTATACCAATCAGTCTGGCATAGTAAAGGATGGGGCCAAGAAACTAGTTGATAGGGCCTCAAAAGTCTGACAACAACTTTCTAAATCTTGGGCACCTCGCTACAGAATCTTAATTGGCTTTTACCTCTAGTTCAGTGGTTCTCAACCTTGGCTGCACATTAGAATCACCTGAGAATCTTTTTAAAATCCTGATTTCTGGGCCTCACCCTCCGGAAATTCTGTTTCTTTGTTACTAATGTTATGGCTCCACCCCATAACAAAGAAACACAATTTCCAGAGGATGAGGCCCAGAAATCAGGATTTTAAAAAGATTCCCAGGTGATTCTAATGTGCAGCCAAGATTGAGAACCACTGCTCTAGTTGGACCCCTCTTAATGCTCTTCCTGGTACTCATCTTTGGCCCATGCATCCTAACAGCCCTTTCCTCCTGCCTTCAAAACCACATTCAGGCAATCATCCAATAGATCCATAGGGGAAATGATGTTATTCAGACCTAGAGTAGATATCATCCACTCCCTTAATCACTGACTAGGGACATCTCTACACCCCACCTAAGCATGAAGAAGTTACAGAAAAGTGAGATCAGCATCCCTCATCAACCCCAACTTAGAGAGAGAGAGAGAGAGAGAGAGAGAGAGAGAGAGAGAGAGAGAGACTGAAATGTTAGGTCCTTTTTGCACTCCATTATGTCCTGCTTGGGGCTCTTGATTAACAGCCTTTGGTATCCAGTAAACCTCCTCATCCAGTTTCCAGTGGACCGCCTATACTTGGCCCCTACCTGCACCAGATCTGACCTGTTACTCTGACTGCCCTTTACAAGAGACATAAATATCCTGCTCCCCCTACTCTGCCCTGCTGATGCCATTTTCGTTTCAGCCTTTCTACTAGCAGATGTAATAATAAATGTATAATTCTTTACCTTTTGGCCTCGTGCATTCTCCTTCAGAGACCCAAACAGTTACTTTGGGTCTCTAGTTATTGCAAGGCCTCCGCATAGGCCTTCCCTGGGCTAGTCAGGTTAGAATGTGTCCCCTTTTCATCCACAGCCTACCTCAACAGAAACAGTCAGAAAGCAATGAGGTATCTTCATAGTAACGGGAGAAAATAATTACTAACCAAGATCAGTTACCCTATTAGACTGTCATTTGAGAATAAAGACATTACTCTGACAGACAAAATCTAAAAAGGCTTACCAGTAACCGATCTTCACTAGACAATGATGAAAAATATATCCTTAAGGAAGTAGGACAATGATACTAGAAAGAAGATTGGAGACATAGCAAGACTGATAAAGAAACTGGAAAAGATGTATGTAAATTTATATAAATATTGACCGCAAAGTAATAATGATCATGTATAATTTGGAGATAAAGTTAAAAGGCAGAACTAAAATACTTGACCTAAATGCATAAGAGCCCAGCCCATGTGGCTTAGTGGTTGAGCAGTGACCTATGAACCAGGAGGTCATGGCTTGATTCCTGGTCAGGACACATGTTTGGTTGTGGGCTGGATCCCCAGTAGGGAGAGTGCAGGAGGCAGCTGATCAGTAATTCTCATCATTGATGTTTCTATCTCTCTCCCTCTCCCTTCACCTCTGAAATCAATAATAAAAAAAAGATGCACATAAAATAAGAAAGAGATCAAAGAGTTATGAAGCCTATGTTTTGCTGGTAGGCTGGTAGAGTTACTGAGATTAATTTAGATTTTAAGAAAATATTCACTTAAAAATTTAAAGCATAGTTTTAAAGAAATACCAAAATAGCAGAGAGAGAAAATGGGGGGCGGGGGGGGGGGGGGGGGGGGGATTGAAAGTGAATAAAAGTGGGAAGAGAGAAAACCAGTAGTCTAGAAATCATGAAGTATCAGAACCTATTGGACATGGCTAAAGTGCACACTAAGAAAGCACTGTATACCTTTACCTAAACTAATCTAGAAAAAAAAAGTATAAAATACAAATATGTAAAATAAGACAAAAGAGTAAACTAATCCAAACTTGTAGAGGTAATTTTAAAAATCAAGAGATTATACTGTTTAGTTCTGCAAATAAAACATATATCATGGATGAAATGGTTACATTTAAAAATATGTAAATTGAATTTAGGTGAAAATCTAAACAGATAAATTAATATAGAAAAAAAAAAACAACAGAAAAATCTGTCAAAATGCACCAGGCAGAGATTGGTATTTTTTGTTTGTTTGTTTGTTTTTGTTCAGTTATTCCACTAAATCTTTAAAAAAGAAAAATCATATAGTCATTTTCATAAATGCTTCAAAGACATTTGATAAAACTCAGCATCTATTCTTAATAAAAAATACACCTCAGTAAGAAGAATAAATCATTTTTTAATATATTTTTTATTGATTAAGATATTACATATGTGTCCTTATCCCCACGTTACCCCCTACCACCCCCCCCCCCCCCGCTCATGCCCTCACCCCCCCCCTCCGCCCCCCCGTTGTCCATGTCTATTAGTTAGGACTATATGCTTGCATATAAGTCCTTTGGTTGATCTTTCCCCCTTACCCCCACCCTCCCCTACCTTCCCTCCAAGGCCCGACAGTCCAATCAATGCCTCTCCGTCTCTGGATCAGTCCTTGTTCATCAGTTTATGTTGTTCATTATATTCCACAAATGAGTGAGATCATGTGGTATTTATCCTTCTCTGACTGGCTTATTTCACTTAGCATAATGCTCTCCAATTCCATCCATGCTGTGGCAAATGGTAAGAGTTCCTTTTTCTTCTTCCTCTTCTTAAAGAATACCTTTCAGTATTTCATATAATACTGGTTTGGTGGTGATGAACTCCTTTAGCTTTTTCTTATCTGTGAAGCTCTTTAGCTGACCTTCAATTCTGAATGATAGCTTTGCTGGATAAAGTAATCTTGGTTGTAGGTTCTTGCTATTCATCACTTTGAATATTTCTTGCCACTCTCTTCTGGCCTGCAAAGTTTCTGTTGAGAAATCAGCTTACAGTCGTATGGGTACTCCCTTGTAGGTAACTGACTGTCTTTCTCTTGCTGTTTTTAAGATTCTCTCTTTGTCTTTTGCTCTTGGCATTTTAATTATGATGTGTCTTGGTGTGGTCCTCTTTGGATTCCTTTTGTTTGGGGTTCTCTGTGCTTCCTGGACCTGTAAGTCTATTTCTTTCACCAGGTGGGGGAAGTTTTCTGTCATTATTTCTTCAAATAGATTTTCAATATCTTCCCCTCTCTCTTCTTCTGGCACCCCTATAATTCTGATGTTGGTACGCTTGAAGTTGTCCCAGAGGCTCCTTACACTATCTTCATATTTTTGGATTCTTTTTTCTTTTTGCTTTTCCGGTTGGGTATTTTTTGCTTCTTCGTATTTCAAATCTTTGACTTGATTCTTGGGATCCTCTTGTCTGCTGTTCGATCTCTGTATATTATTCTTTATTTCAGTCAGTGTATGCTTAATTTCTAGTTGGTATTTTTTCATATCCTCCAGGGTCTCACTAAATTTATCGGCAGTTTCCAGAAAATTCTTGAAAAACCTTATAAATGTGGTTTTGAACTCTATATCCAGTCATTTGCTTTCCTCCATTTCTGTCATTTCTGACCTATTTCTTTGTCTCTGCATTTTTTATGCTTCTCTGTGTTGGTAGAGTGGCTTTGTGTGCTAGGTGTCCTATAGGGCCCAGTGGCTCAGCCTCCCCAATTACCTGAGGTGGACACTCTTGGTGCACCCCCCTGTGGGCTTTGTGCACAGTCTTGTTGTAGTTAAGCCTTGATTGTTGTAGGTATCACTGGGAGGAATTGACCTCCAGGCCAATTGGCAGTGAGAGTCAGCTGTGTCTGCAGTGGGAGAACTTCTGTGCTGGAGACACCCTTCTGGGGCAAGACTTGCTTCAGTGGGGCTTTGGTGCTCACTGAGTCTGCCCCTTGAGTGTATCCCTTATGGATCTGAGGAGTTGTAATCTGGATGGTCCCACTCTGACCACTGGGTACACTGGCTCTTGGATCTAAGGAGGTGCTAATTTAGCCTCTGCCTGAGGCTACCCAGCAGGAGCTATGGAGAGATCTGCAGATTCCTCTTCTTTGTTTGGGGTTTGGAGGTGCCCAGATGAGGCCCAGCTGTGAAGCAATGCAAGCTGCTGTGGGGCCTTGGGTCTTCTCTTGGAAGTTCTGGGTCTGTCTGGCCCAGCTGCAATTTGTTAGGCAATTTTCAGGTTGCAAAGGGCCAGGGCATTCACATGCAAAAGCCTCTGCCACAGCCTGGGTGGGGCGGGGTCTCAAGGAATCAACAGGGCGGAGCAAGCAGCTATGGCTGATCCTCAGCCCTGCCCTAAGAGGCCCCGAGTCTCAGTGTCCCAGTAATTGCTGCAAGCACCTCTGAGGGAAAGCCGCCCTCAAGTTCCAAGTTCTGCCTGCTGCCAGACAGTCCAGTTTCTCCCGGTATGAGTCCTGGGTCCCCAGAGACTTCCCGGAACCGGAGTTCAGAGCAGTCAGGAGCTTGTGACTCCCTCCTGATTCAAAAAGACAGCCACGTCCTCAGGTGCCAGCCCCTTTCCGCGCGCGCGCTCGAGCCTCCGTACCTCTGCACTTTACTTCCTCAGCTCCTCTGAGTCTCAGTGTGCTTTTCTCTTTCCTTCTAGTTGTAGAATTTCCACTCAGCTAGCCTTCCTGTAGTTCTGGATGATGTCCGTTTTGTCTTTTCGTTGTATTTTTGAAGTTGTTGTGGGAGGCAGCAATTTCCGGTGTTTACCTATGCCTCCATCTTGGTTTCTCCAAGAAGAATAAATTTAACAACATAAAACATATCTAACTAAGTCTAAAAGTCAATTTCATGCATACGGGGAAAGACTAAAAGCATTCCCATTAATGCCAAGAAAGGATAAGGAGGTCCACTTTTAGTGCTATTATACAATGTTGTACTAGAGTTACTAGCCAATCCAATAAGCTAAGAATTTTTATATTAGGTGCAGGTAAAATGATCATATTCTTAAAATGATGAAATTCAGAACTTGCAAAAATTCAAGAGGAACAATGGAGTAATTATTAAAAGTTTTATCAGGTGGCTGAGAAAACTGTCAATATACAGAAGTTAAGAGCTTCATATGTAGCAACAGTAACCAGTTAGAAGGTTAAAGATCAAATATCATTTATAACATGAATAAAATAAAATATTCTGTTTGGAAACAAAGTCAAAAGACTAATGACAAAATGGACATTCTTTGCAAATCATAATAAGTAAAAGGCTTATTTCTCTAAAATATGAAGAGCTCCTAAAAACCAATAACAAAAAGATTAAGAGCCTAAAAAAAAACTAGTAAAAAAACAGGTCATAGAAATGAAAATACAAATGGCTAGGTTGATTGGGCTCACTCTAAACCAGCGGTTCTCAACCTGTGGGTCGCGACCCCTTTGGGGGTCAAAGGACCCTTTCACAGGGGTCGCCGAAGACCATCGGAAAACACATATATAATTACATATTGTTTTTGTTATTAATCACTATGCTTTAATTATGTTCAATTTGTAACAATGAAAATATATCCTGCAGATCAGATATTTACATTAAGATTCATAACAGTAGTAAAATTACAGTTATCAAGTAGCAACGAAAATAATTTTATGGTTGGGGGTCACCACAACATGAGGAACTGTATTAAAGGGTCGTGGCATTAGGAAGGTTGAGAACCACTGCTTTAAACTAATGACAACACACTTCAAGTGGGCTCCTAATGGTGCCCACTAATCACACTGCTTCTTATTTCAATTATTCTCATTTTTTTCCTAGAGGAAAACATGACCTTCTCTCCCATTCTCATTCTGTACTGTTACTAACCAAGTCTGAGCCATCCCAACCCTCACCTGGATTATTCTAATAGCTCCTAACTGGTATCTGCAGCTATTCAACTATAGGAATCATCAATAAACTGAAGGAAAAAAAACCTTGTATATATCCATGATTATTTATTCAAAATAACAATATTTATTCAAATATCAATAGAATATGTATTCAAAAAGTAAATATTTAACTGAGCACCTACTATTACTGAGCACTGTTCATGTTTGGGGCGTGGCAGAAAACAAACAAGCAAAAAAACAAAACAAAAAACAAAGTCTGTGCACTCACAAAACATATTCCAGATAGGGAGACTGACACCCATATAAATATATGTGTCAGATGATGAATGTCATAGAAGAAAAATCAAGCAAGGAGAAAGCAACTGTAACCACTTAATGTTTTTCTAAGGGCAGTCAAAGAAGCTCTCCCAAATAAGATGACATTTGCACAGAGACCTGTGAAACTTAGGGACAGAGCCTTGCAGATATCAAAGTAGAGAACAAATTCAAGCACTAAAGAAAGTAAGTTCTAGGCATTAATAATGCAATTATAGTGCTTAAAAATATTTAAAAATTTGATGGACCTAAAAATCTCTCCTTTATCACCTATGATAAAAATAAAAATTCAAAAGTAGTTCACACCTATTTCAGGTATGAGCTAAGTTGGTTGTTGTTAGTACATGTGAAAACGAACTTCTGTCCACAACAGAGAGGCCTAAACTAAACACTGAGTATTCACACCATGTTTAGTTTAAAAATAAATACAAATAACCTTCTTCCCTTCAATGACCCTCTAAATTTTGGCTGTTTTTACTGAAAAACATCCTTTTAATTTTATCCTGAAAACAACATGGAGAATGACTTTCTTTCAAAACAAGTTCTCTCTTGAAGAGAAACACATGTTCAAAGAACAAACAACATTCCAGTATCTGACTTAAGGCTACTTAATTTCGGCAGGATGATGTCATACTTAGGCTACTAAACATTCCTGTACATGGTTCTCAACCTTCTGGCCCTTTAAATACAGTTCCTCATGTTGTGTCCCAACCATAAAATTATTTTCGTTGCTACTTCATAACTGTAATGTTGCTACTGTTATGAATTGTAATGTAAATATCTGATATGCAGGATGGTCTTAAGCGATCCCTGTGAAAGGGTCGTTCGACCGCCAAAGGGGTCACGACCCACAGATTGAGAACCGCTGCCTGTACATACTATTTCTTCTGCAATTCTATAAGTCAGGCCTATTCATGGAAGCAGACCCATCATTTTATGCAATTAGAGAACAATAAAGAGAACATGTTTGAAGTACAAATACATTCCCAGTAATAAATAATTTCTAAGGGAAATTGAAGAGAGAAATATCCATGTGAGAGAAACACATCAATTGGTTGCCTCCTGCATGAGCCCTGACCAGGGCCTGGGCCAAGGAGGAGCCTGCAACCAAGGCACATGCCCTTGACCAGAATTGAATTCGGGACCCTTCAGTCTACAGGCCGATACTCTATCCACTGAGCCAAACCGGCTAAGTCCAAGGGCATCACTTCTTATCCTGCCACTCAGCCTGGGCTCCAGTGACCAGGTCCCAGGGAGCACGGCAGGCCTCAAGCCCAGGAAGTAGCAGAAGTGGTGCTGAACACAATGAGTGACCAGAAAGTAACAACAGCAGCTGAAGTAATAACAGTAATTGCTATACTCCCATTGTTAAATACCAGTGAGAATATAGCAGCAAGAAGAGAAGTGTAACACTGGTAGAGGTACTTACTTACTTAAATTTAGCCAGAGCTTACCAGGAACCAAGCACTCTCCTAAGTGCTTTATAGTTATTAACACCTTTAATCCCTACAATAATCTTATTGTTGGTCACAATTTTGATTACACCCATTTTACAGATGAGCCACAGATTAAATAATTTGCCAAAAGCTACATGGTTAGTAAAGGATAGGGCCAGAATTTAAACTTGGCTCCTACAACTTCCAAAGTACCAGTAGTAGAAGCAAAAGTAACAGAGGCAGACGCTGAATGCTAACGATCGGAGCAGCAGCAATGGTGGTAATAGTGTGGGCAATGGTGGCAGAAGTAGTCATGGTAATAACACCACTAGTAATGGTAGTTGCGATAGTGATATCAGAGAGCGGTAACAACGGTAATCGTGGTGGCAACAATAACAGTACTGGTAATGAGATGACAGTATTAATAGCAGCAGTAACAGTTACAATAACTGATAACATTTTGAACACCTACTATGTTCCAGGCATCAGAGTGAGGTGTTTCCACAACATTAATCCTCACCAAAAGCTGTGAGGAAGGAGTTCTGACACTTTACAGCCAGGGTGACTAAGGCTTGCAGTGGTTCAATGATTCCCTGGCGTCACACAGCTGAGAAGAGACAGAGCCAGGCCCTTCTACCCCCAAGGTTGGGTTCTCTCTCCTTCTGGGGCCCCAAGTCCACCCCCTTCCCTGAAGCTGCCTAAGAAAGCATAGCCCCTGCTTGCTGCTTCCAGAGGCAGAAGTGTACGCCTTCACCTGGCACCATTAGAAGGACAGTTTATTACCCCACATCCCCTACTCCTTGTTCCCAAACCTACCCCTCAGCCCACTCCAAACACATCCACTCCCTTTGCCATGACAGCTTGTAGAGGTTGAAGGTAAAGATCTTATCCTAATCCACTGATTTCTTTCAAATCTTCTTGCTCATAACATGGGTTCCTGACCTCTCTGCACCCTGCTTGCCCTTCTCCAGGCATGATGTCTAGAACAGGGCCAATTCTGGAAATGGGAGAGTAGTAGAAGAGTCACCTTCTTCCCTCTGGCATGACCTCTTTTAAAACAGCTTGAGATCACATGAGCTTCTCACTCTGGTGATGTCCTAAGGTGACATCCTAAACCAGTGATGGCAAACCTATGACATGCGTGTCAGAGGTGACATGCGAACTCATTTTTTTGGTTGATTTTTCTTTGTTAAATCGCATTTAAATATATAAAATAAATATCAAAAACATAAGTCGTTGTTTTACTATGGTTGCAAATATCAAAAAATTTCTATATGTGACACAGCACCAGAGTTAAGTTAGGGTTTTTCAAAATGCTGACACGCCGAGCTCAAAAGGTTCCCCATCACTGTCCTAAACCCTTGGTCACTCCTGGGTCTGCTTCTCTTTGACCTGCCTGACCCTGGGCCCTTTCTGTGGTTATCTGAGACCCTCTAGCTCAGTGGTTCTCAACCTTCCTAATGCCGCGACCCTTTAATACAGTTCCTCATGTTGTGGTGACCCCCAATTTCATTGTTACAAATTGAACATAATTAAAGCATAGTGATTAATCACAAAAACAATATGTAATTATATATGTGTTTTCTGATGGTCTTAGGCGACCCCTGTGAAAGGGTTGTTTAACCTCCAAAGGGGTCGAGATCCATAGGTTGAGAACCGCTGCCTTGTCACCAATGGGAAGTAGAAAGTTTTCTCCCACAAGTTTTTGGTTGTCCTCTCTGAGCATCAGATTTAAGGGATTCTATATTCAACCACTCATTGTTCCCCTCCTGAAGGACACTGGTTCAGTGGTAACTTAGTGAGTGTTCCTCAGGGAAAGGGTTCCCAGGTCAAATCAGTTTGTGAAACCCTGAGCAAAACAGGCTCCTTCCCTGGAGAAGTCAGGGCCTTTGTGCATCTTTGCAATGGGCCTGGGACTCTCCCAGAAAAGGGTATACTTCCCAGTGTTTCCCAAACCTGGTTCTTTAAATGACTGTTTTTTCTAAGTATGTGACACACAAATATATTCCCCTTGAAAAGAAAAGTCTCAAATTACAGTTAAAGCTTTAAAAAAATTAATATCCCAATATATATTTAAATAAAACTTAAAAGCTATAGTTAAATAAAATGTAAAAGTTATATTTAAAATTTCTTTGTAAAAAGAAAAGAAATAAAAATATCCAAGAAAACTTTGAGAAGAAAAAAAAAAAGATAAGAGTGAAACAAACTATTAAGTATCTAAAGAAAATACAAGGCTATAATAATTTAAAATTAACACTGGATCAGAGAAATGGATAAGTGAAAAAGAGAAAGAGCATAGAAGCACTTCGTGATTATACGGTGACATTTCAAATCAGTAGAGAAAGGATAACCCAACTACTCAGAAATAGCATTAGAACAATATTCATTTAGAAAAACATAGAATAGTTAGATCCTCACCACATAGCATACATGTATTAAAATAACCCTAGCTGCAGAAACAGATAAATACCCTAAATCTGTCACTTAATCAAGTACTCACTGATTTCTTGCTCATGTAAAGTTCAATAGGTGGTTGTATAGGGTTGGGGGATCTTCTCAATGTAACCATGGTTTATAGAAATGTCACCATCTTCAAAATCTCTCTTGCAAGGTTGCCCAAGATGTCAACATTAAGCTGGAAAACAAGGAGAAATATGGGAGAATGCTAGGAAAGTTTTGTGGGACAGGTGAAAATCATGTAATCATCTTTACCCATATTCCATTGGCTAGCATTTGCCTACCTTTAAGGAGGCTGGGGAATGTAATTTAGCCAGTTACCTAAGGAAAAGAAAAGTATGAAAATATATATATTTTCCTTAAAAACTCTCTAAGGAAAAAAAACTATTTCCTTAGAGAGTTTTTAATGCAGTATGCCCTTCTGGTTACTAAGTATCCTACCAAATCTAGAGCACATTTCCTCTTTCTCCAAGTGAGACAATCTAAAATTCTACCTAGTTATTGTAACCAGCTCCAAGTCCAAGAGCTCTGAATGACGTATGGTTTTTTTTCTGTCAGTTCTGAATATGGCCCATTAAGGTTCAGTGACACTTGCACTAAACACACAAGTTATAGAAATCTCTCTACTGCCACCTGGCCCAACCTACTATGTTGAAGAAGTACAGGAGACACACAGAGGCACTGCTCGATCTGGCAGGCATTTTGAGGTCCCTATGATATAGCAGTGGGGACATCTCCTTAATTTGAACTTTGCTAGGTGGAAGAAACTACTTATTTAAATGTTCTTCCCAGCCCTGGATTTACCCTTATGCGGGTTCTCTTTTGTCCATTGTCACATTCAAAATAAATGATGGGGACTGTGCCTTCCTTGGGGTCCTTTACAGTTTTCGTAAACTTCCCTGAGCAAGTTTGGGAGCCCCCAAATACCTTTAATGACAGAGCATCTTTAGGCTGCTGAAGTGCAGGCTTGCAATTTCATTGCCATTACAAATAGGCAGATTATTGTTTTTTGAGGGAAAGTTCTCTCTATTCAGTTACATATGCTAGTAGCATTTCCCAAAGTTCTTTCTTAAATGCAAATCTCAAGCCTGTCTTATTTTTCTCTTCCTTTGCCCCATACCATCATGTTTAGGAGTAAATACCACACCTTTACTCAGGTGTGTAATGGTGGAGCCAGAAGTCTTCATGGACCTTTGTGTATATCTACTATCATCTGGGACTAGATGCTTTTCCATCATTTTACATTTTGTTTTTTCATGCTGTCAAAGTAACAAATTATCGCCACATCCCATATCTTTTTTTTTCTATCACCTTGATAAATGTAGGTAATAACAATCAACATTCATTACCAACATTCCATTTTCTAACCTCATTCCCTAGAGCAAAGGGTTCCCTAGACATGTGATCCATATTCTAATTGCAAATGACCATTGAACAATCATTTTGTCACTGCATGACACAAATTTTGTTTTCTCACCCTGGATATTAGCTTTTATCTTGACTGTCTGTTGGACTAATGCCATGTGTTTTGGATTTTTTTAATAATGGAATTCTTGTAGCAACAACTTCTGTGTCAGAGTAATGATACCTGTCCTGTTTTAAAAAAAATCCCCAATTTTCTGATTTAACAGTGTTTTTGTTTGTTTTTTTAAATATATATTTTTATTGATTTTTTACAGAGAGGAAGGGAGAGGGATAGAGAGTTAGAAACATCGATGAGAGAGAAACATTGATCAGCTGCCTCCTGCACACCCCCCACTGGGGATGTGCCCACAACCAAGCTACATGCACTTGACTGGAATTGAACCTGGGACCTTTCAGTCCGCAGGCCGACACTCTATCCACTGAGCCAAATCAGTCAGGGCACAGTGGGGGTTTTTTTGTGTGTTTTTTTAAAATAACAAATCCAATTGGCTTAAGTGGAGGAAAGGGTTGATGACCATGATTCTCAGTCACTTAGGTTCCCAGACTGATGGCTGTTTCTTCATTTTAAAAATAGGGTCTTCTAATGTCTTCCTAGGAACCCACATCCATCTGAGGGATAAAAGAAGAGTGGAGGATAGAAGAGGATTTTATGGGCCAGACCTGGAAATGTTTTATAAAGTTTTCACCCATATTCCAGTCAAACAATTCTTAAGTCACAAGACCCCAACCTAACTTTAAGAGAGGCTGAGAGATGTTGATTACTTGTGTACTAATTGACTTGATTAAGCAGTTTGCCAATCTCTACCAGGATACACAGGGGCATATTCCAGATGGTTAAGAAAGGTAAACATAAACCTATAAAAAGTACTAGTGGAACTACAGAATTATTTAGGGATGTCAAGAACTCTTCAGGGCATGGGAGTTCCATGGGCCTACTACAGAGAGCACTTAGAAGACGGGGGCAGAGCAAAGATTAAACTGTCCTTGATGGTGAAAGAAAAGGCTGCTGTTGCAGCAGGGAGGAAATACCTACCACGATCCTTCTTTCCTGCTGAGGAAAAAGCCTTAAGCTACTGTAAGATCATCAGATACTGTCAATCAGGACACAAGTAAAGACTCACTGTAGCATGGGTAAAAGGAAATACACTCTACCTGTGGGAAGAGTCAGGAGGCCATCCTGCAGCCAGACTTGGGGAGGGGCAAGAAACAGTCCAAGCAAGATTCACCAAACATACAGTGAAGAGTTTAGCTGCCACAAAGAAGAGGGGTAGGAGCATTGAGAAAGCCATAATCCTAAAATCTACTCACAGTCTAAGTATAAAAACCATGAAAAGTTATTTTAAAGATCAAGGGCTCAAAGAATTCTTCCCATGGTTCTTTTCAGAGGAATTTACTAGAAACTGAACTTCATCCAAACAAAAAAGAGTGGGAAAACTTTAGCAATTTAGTTTTAATATAACTTAATTGCAAAAATAAGATTAAAACTAAGGAGAACAATCCTATATAATAAAAGTCTAATATGCTAAGTGTCCAGTTATCTGATCGTCTGTTCAACCAATCAAAGTGTAATATGCTAGTGATATGCTAAGGCCACTCAACAGCTCCCTATGACGTGCACTGACCACCAGGGGGCAGACGCTCCGACTGGTAGGTTAGCTTGCTGCTGGGGTTCAGCTGATTGGGACTGGAGCCCTCCCGTGGTCCGTCCCTGGTTGGCCAACCTTCCGTGTCCCTCCCGGCCCTGATTGTGCACCAGTGGGGTCCCTCCCCTGGCCTGCGCCCTCTCGCAATCCAGGACCCCTAGGGGATGTCTGAGAGCCAGTTTCCGCCCGGTCCTGCAGACCAGGCCTAGGGACCCCACTGGTACACAAATTCGTGCACCTGGCATGTAATGTTATGTAACAGTGCTCTATGCCTTGTGTTGTATGTTCCAATAAAATAAAAACAATGCATCTAAAAATGGGAGGAGAATGGAGATGAAACAAGGAAAGTAGAATAAACTCATTAACTGTGATTTAGATAAGTAAAATTTAAGAAATGTTATTAAAAATTG
Organism: Myotis yumanensis; assembly: GCF_028538775.1. Classification (NCBI taxonomy): domain Eukaryota; kingdom Metazoa; phylum Chordata; class Mammalia; order Chiroptera; family Vespertilionidae; genus Myotis; species Myotis yumanensis. Next base: position 72,385,423 of record NW_027223755.1, on the reverse strand, counting down.
ACAATACAAATTATAGATAAAAGAAATAAGGAACTAAGGGCACTAAACAAGGTGTAAGCACAGATAACTACTAGAACAAAAATGTTAACCTCCCTAAATACCAAATTTAGGGATTTTTTAAAAATATAAAACATAGCAAGCACATTATAAAGAGAAACAATGAATTATTACAGCATAAATCTGATAATTAAAAGCAAGCATATTCATGTTATCAACAATTGTGGAAGGGTTTAATGTGCTTATCAAAAGGAAAGATTTTCAATTTTCATAAAGACCCAACTATATAGTATGCTCTATTAAAGAGACATGCATAAAACAGAAAGGCTAAAAATAAAAGGATAGTCAAAGGTATTCCAGGGAAATGGCAACACTAAGAAAGCAGGAGCAGCAACACTGATATCAGATAAAGTAAAAAGCAAACAATAGTAGAGGAAGATTTTCTAACTATGATTCCAAATCCATATGCAAAAATGAAATAGAAGAAAATGAAGAGAGAAATGATATATCTAACTACATATTAGTAAGTGGCAGACAAGCATGATAAAAAGGAAATCTAAGACAACTGACAAATTTGGAACAAATATTTGTAATACATATAACAGATAAAGGGCTAGTATTTATTTTAATATAAAAATAAATCTTAAAAATCAGGGGGAAAACACAAAAACAAAAAATAACTCACTTGCCCTGGCCGGTGCAGCTCAGTTGTTAGAGCATCAGCCTGCACACTGAAGAGTAGTGGGTTTGATTCGTCAAGAGCATGTACCTGGGTTATGGGTTTGCTTCCCGCCCCTGGTCAGAGTGCGTGTGGTAGGTAATCAATCGATGTGTCTCTCTCACACCAATGTTTCTCTGTTTCTGCCTTTCCTCCTCTGTCCCTTCCACTCTCTCTGAAAAGCAATGGAAAAATATCCTTGGGTGAGGATTAACAAAAACCCCAAACAAAACAGAACAAAATAACTCCTCACCAATGAAAAAAAAGGCAAGACAATAAATTCACAAAAATTGACTTAAAATTAAAAAGTATTCAACTGTACCCATAGTAAGAAGAGTACATAGTAAAAGTATATTTCACTCATCCAATTGGTAAAAACACCAAACTCCGTTGGAGAGGTTGTGAGGAAACAAGCCTCTCTCATCCACTTCTGGTAGAAATACAAATTGGTACAACCTTCATGGAGAAAAATTTGGCAATTTTAAAAATGCATTTACCTTCCGACATAACATTCTTAGCTCTAGGAACATACCCACAATATGAAAATGCATCTGTTTTTCATATTTTCTTTGCAACATTGTAAATGTAAAATATGAAAAATAATCTATATACCCATACATTGATGTATGGTTGAATAAATTGACAGATTACCCAAACGAAATACTATAAAGTTTGTTTTGTTTTAAATGAAGATTTTAATGAACAGATTTGCAGTGATTTCCAGAATATATTTTTAATGAAAAAAAGCAAAGTTCATAAAAGCATCTAGGGAATGCTAAATTTTGTATAAAAAAGAGGAAATTAAAAAATGTACATACATGTGTTCATTTGTGCAAGTGAACACAGCAAAGATACACCAGGGACTAATGAGATTGATTATCTAAAGGGAATGTATGGGGATGAGGTAGAAAGTAGGGAGTTGCCAATTCTCTGAGAATAGTGCATTGTGTGGCTTTGACTTGTGGAAAATGTTAATGTTTTACATACATAGAGAAAAAAACGAATCAAATTAGCAAGAAAGAAGGACAAATACTTAAAATTATATACCATAAGAAACATATGACCAAAATTGCATTTCAAATGATGTACTACATAGAAAAAAGGAGGGAGAAAGCACAAACCCAGGTAACTTTATTATTTTTTTTTAATTGAGATACAATTCACATACCATAATATTCACATTTTATTTTTTTAATTAAGTCTTTATTGTTCAGATTATTATATTTGTTCCTCTTTTTTCCCCCATAACTCCCCTCCACCCAGTTCCCACCCCACCCTCCACTCTCACTCCCCACCCACTGTCCTCATCCATAGGTGCACGATTTTTGTCCAGTCTCTTCCTGCATCCCCCTCACCCCTTTCCCCCCCAAGAATAGTCAGTCCACTCCCTTTCTATGCCCCTGATTCTATTATAATCACCAGTTCATTCTGTTCATCAAATTATTCACCTGATTTTTAGATTCACTTGTTGATAGATGCGTATTTGTTTTTTATAATTTGTATCTTTACCTTTTTCTTCTTCCTCTTCTTAAAGGATACCTTTCAGGATTTCATATAATACTGGTTTGGTGGTGATGAACTCTTTTAACTTTTTCTTATCTGTGAAGCTCGTTATCTGACCTTCAATTCTGAATGATAACTTTTCTGGATAAAGTATTCTTGGTTGTAGGTTCTTGGCATTCATCACTTTGAATTTATCTTGCCATTCCCTTCTGGCCTGCAAAGTTTCTGTTGAGAAATCAGCTGACAGTCGTATGGGTACTCCCTTGTAGGTAATTGACTTTCTTTCTCTTGCTGCTTTAAGATTTTCTCTTTGTCTTTTGCTCTTGGCATTTTAATGATGATGTGTCTTGGTGTGGTCCTCTTTGGATTCCTTTTTGTTTAGGGTTCTCTGCGCTTCCTGGACTTGTAAGTTTATTTCTTTCACCAGGTAGGGGAAGTTTTCTGTCATTATTTCTTCAAATAGGTTTTCAATATCTTGCTCTCTCTCTTCTTCTGGCATCCCTATAATTCTGATGTTGGTACGCTTGAAGCTGTCCCAGAGGCTCCTTACACTATCTTCGTATTTTTGGATTCTTTTTTCATTTTGCTTTTCCGGTTGGGTGTTTTTTGCTTCTTCATATTTCAAATCATTGACTTGATTCTTTCAATCCTCTAGTCTGCTGTTGGATCTCTGTATAATATCCTTCATTTAAGTCAGTGTATGCTTAATTTCCAGTTGGTCCTTTATCATAACATCGAGGGTCTGACTAGATTTCTTAAGGATCTCACTACATTTATCAGCGGTCTCACCTGTCTTTTCGAGGGTCTTACTAAATTTATCGGCGGCTTCTAGACAGTTCTTGAAAAACCTTAAAAGTGTGGTTTTGAACTCTATTTCCAGTCATTTGCTTTCCTCCATTTCTGTCATTTGTGTCCTATTTCTTTGTCTCCGCATTTTTTGTGCTTCCCTGTGTTGATGGAGTGGCTTTCTGTGCTAGGTGTCTTACAGGGCCCAGTGGCTCAGCCTCCCCAATTACCTGAGGTGGACTCTCCTGGTGCACCCCCTTGTGGGCTGTGTGCACAGTCCTGTTGTAGTTAAGCCTTGATTGTTGTAGGTATCTCTGGGAGGAATTGACCAATTGGCTGTGAGAATCAGCTGTGTCTGCAGTGGGAGAACTTCTGTGCTGGAGACGCCCCTCCGAGGCAAGACTTGTTTCAGTGGGGCTTTGGTGTTCACTGAGTCACTCTGACCACCAGGTATACTGGCTACTGGATCTTTCAGGAGGTGCTAATCTAGCCTTTGCCTGAGGCTATTCAGCCGAGCTCAGCTGTGAAGGAATGCAAGTTGCCCTGGGGCCTTGGGCCAGCTGCAAGTTTGTTAGGTAATTTTCAGCTTGCAAAAGCCTCCATGCACAGCTTGGGTGGGGCGGGGTCCCAGGGGATCAATAGGGCGGAGCAAACAGCTATGGCTGATCGTCAGTCCTTCCCTAAGAGGCCCCGATTCTCAGTGTCCAGGTAATCACTGCAAGCACCTCTGAGAGGAAGCCGTCCTCGAGATGTGAACGATGCCAGACAGTCTAGCCCAGCTGTGGGCAAACTACGGCCCGAGGGCCGGATCCGGCCCTTTTGAAAACTAAAAAAAAAAAAGACCGTACACTTTTATGTAATGATGTTTACTTTGAATTTATATTAGTTCACACAAACACTCCATCCATGCTTTTGTTCCGGCCCTCCGGTCCAGTTTAAGAACCCATTGTGGCCCTCAAGTCAAAAAGTTTGCCCACCCCTGGTCTAGCCTCTCCCGGTATCAGTCAGGGTCCCCAGAGACTCGCCCGGAATTGGAGTTCAGAGCAGTAGGGAGTTTGAGACTCCCTCTTGATTGAAAAAGCAAATCGTGTCCTCAGTCGCCAGCCCATTCCACGTCCACCTCCATACCTGTGCACTTAACTTCTGCACTGAAGCTCCTCTGAGTCTCGGTATGCTTTTCTCTTTCCTTCTCGTTGTAGTATTTCCACTCAGCCAGCCTTCCTGTGGTTCTGGATGATGCCCGTTCTCTCTTTTAGTTGTATTCTTAAAGTGGTTGTGCAAGGCAGCAATCTCCGGTGTTTACCTATGCCGCCATCTTGGTTTCCTTTCCCATAATATTCACATTTTAAAGTGCACAATTCAGTGGGGTTTTGTATACTGAGAAAACTAAGCCAACACCACCATCCAATTCCTGCACACATTCATCAATCCAAAAAAAAATTAGTTCCAGAATCCCTTCTTCTCCATGGATACCAAAATTCACAGGTCCTCTATATAAAATGGCATACATAGATCAATGCAGTCGGCCCTCCAAAACCACAGACTCCCAACTACAAATAAAAAATACAGGTATTCATTAAAAAGATCTGCATATTAAGTGGATCCATGCAATTCAAACCCGTGCTGTTCAAGAAGCAACTATATATTTACTTTTTATTCAATCATATGTTGGATACTTGTTTCCTCTTTTAGCTATTATGAATAATGTTACCATGAATAGTCATATTCAAGTTTTTGTTTGAACATGTTTTCAAAGTTCATCCATTGCCAATGTATATATCAATACTTCTATCCTTTATATGGCTGAATAACTCCATTTATGTACAGTTGACCCTTGAACAATTCTCTTAAGGTATACAGCTATGAGTGGAAATGCGGCATCATATGAGACTCTCATTATGCCTATGTTGGCACACTCGGTGGTATCCCACAAGTCTTTGTGAATCTGTTCATTTTAGTTTCTTTTCTGTTCCTCAGACTGGATCATCTTAATTGACCTAAATGTAGGTTCACCTTATCGTTCTTTTGCCTGCACAAGTCTGCTGTTGAGCCCTTCTGTTAATTTTTGTTTCACTTACTGTATTTTTCAGCTGCTGCTTCTTTTTGTCTCATTATCATTTCTATCTCATCATTGATATTCTTTAGTTGGTGAGAAACTGTTCTCAGACTTTCTTTTAGCTCTTTAGACATGGTTTCCTTTGGTTCTCACAACATATTTAAAATAGCTTATTTAATGTCATTGTTGAATAAATAAAGTATGGGTCTCCTCAAGAAGTTTCTATTGATTGCTTTTTTCCCTCTGTATATGAGCCAGACTTTGCTTCTGTTTATCTTGTTTTCTTGAAAACTGAACATTTTAAATATAATATTGCAACTCCAGAAATTGCAGTACCTTTCCCCACATCGTTGTTACTGCTTTTTGTTGTTTAGTGACTTTTAAAACTATTTTTGTGATGTCTGTACTCTTTGTCATGTATGCCACTGACACCTCTACTTCATTAACTTAGTAGTATACTAATAACTGGACAGAAATTTCCTTAAATTCTTGGAATCAATACTTCCCTGATTTTGTTGACAGGGCTCTGTGTGCTGGGACACCCCTTCAACACTTGGCCAAAAAGTTGACAATTCCACCTGAGCCTTCATTTCCTGCTTGTGCAAGCTATCTACTGTGTCCTTTCGACATATAAATCCTTTCTCTAGCAGTGAAAAATATGTATTGTGTAAGCCAACCAGAGATGAGTGTTTAGGGCAGGGGTGGGCAACCCCGGCACGTGTGCCATACATGGCATGCCAGTAACTTTTGCTGGCACTCGAAACCCTCTCTTATAATCTTCCATTTACAATTTTTTTCTTAATATCGACTTTTTTCAGATAAATTCAGTGTAGGTGCATCTTAGATAAATAAATAATTTTACATAACAAGTTATCTTAAAGACCATAGACATGGATTGACGATAGAGGGGAAGAGCAATTTCTATGCCTCTGCCTTAACTCACCCTGCCTTCCTAGATCCGACCAGTGTTTTGGTTTCATCCACATACGCTTGTGAATCTTTGTTCTGTGATGAATTTTGTTAAGTCTCGTAATAGGAGTAGCCTGACGGATGAAAGTAGTAGCTCGTGCATATCTCTGAAGGTCACGAAATATAAACCTGATGTAAAATCTTTGTCATCAGTGATGCAGCAGCAAAATTCCCACTGATAATATCAAAGAGTCATAAAGTTTTCTGTCGGACTATCAGTGTATATGTATACATTAAAAAATAAATGTATTTTTCATCATCATATACCGTGTTTTTGTCGCTCGAATAAATTTTATTTCTTCAAGGTTCTTCACATACGCACACCTTAAGAGATATCAAGTAGGCGTAACATGTTCTCAAAAAATTAGGGTTGGCACGCAGAAGAATTTTGAGTCAGAGATTTTGCTGGTTTTGGCACGCACTCACAAAAAGGTTGCCCACCCCTGGTTTAGGGCATATTCAGCTTTCTCCTGAACATGCACAGTGTTACGCATGCATGTGACTTCCTTAATTCCAAGAAATATGTCAGAACTTATCAGATTTCCCAAGGATATTAAATTCTTCATATTTCGTTTTAAGCTTTTTGATGAAATTTTTGTTTGCCCCAAGAGTTATTCACTGCCTCAGGCAGCTATGATGTTGAACAATTGCCTCTCTTTGTTTTCTAAGTGATCTCAGGAAATGGCTTTATGCACTGGGCAAGTTCTTTGACACAAGACAAATTTGCAAGAGAAGCCTTCCAGTGAACTACCAAAGTAGTCAAATAATAACAATTCTGATAATATATCTATGAAGCTGACCCCCAGTGGCTGTCAGCTGCTGGTTTTCAAGACTACCAGGTATATGAGAAGTGGGGGACGAGAATAGGACAAGTTAAAATGTCACAAAGATCACTATTCTTATGAACATTAAGCCATTTATCTTGAAAAATACTCCCTGGATTGCTGTAAGCCTTTGGTTAATTCCATAGCTCTGAAAAAGTTGATTCTGATGATATGGACAGTTTTCTCATTCCTTGTGACAGTGAGAATAATTTCTGGATGCCCTTACTCCACCATTTTTGCTGACATCATCCCAGATAACTTCCAAACTTAGTTTTGAGACCATATGCCCTCAGGCTAAAGAAAAAAGCATTCTAAACATATACTGAAGTTTGGTTAATGGACTTCTGTTTTACAGAGGCATCATTAGCAATTCTGAAACTAACTTCTGTGTATTCTCCTGTTGAGAAAATAAGTAAATATATTGTGAAAGGCTCCCAGTGGTCAAATTAAGGACAATTTGAGTATCAAAATAAATAAGGGATTTCTATTTCTGACTGTTACATAACTGAAACCAGATTTGCCCTTCTACATTAAGCAACTAGAAAATTTAATAAAATTTATAAAACAAAGGTTTTGGGATAATGGACAAAAAAAGCTGTACAGGATAAAAAACCAAATAAGTTGAGTGCTTCAGCTCACTACCCGGTAGTTCAGAGTTTAGATAAGCTAATTTGACTAGACTGTGGGAGGAAAAATACAGAAGAGGAAGATGCACAGAAAGGTTCCTAGATGTACAGAAGGGTTCCTTCAAGTTGATCATATAAGACTGATCTGTGCAATGCGTATGAAGAATCTACCAACGCCAGGGGGAAAAGTCACTAGAAAGTAGTGGAACAATACCAAGAACTTACAGTCCCAGGAATAGTTTGTGTTCTCACCAGACACAACAGAAAGATTTCCTTACAGACAAAGCATAAGATAGTGATTCAGTAATGGGGCCAAATGAGCCCTACACTAAGGTTTCCCAACCTTAGCATTGTTGACATTTTGACCTTGATTAATTTTTTGTTGTATATACTATAGAATGTCTAGCAGCATTCCTGGCCTATTATCAGCAAAAACAGTAACAATGTATTATAGGGTTACAAGTAGAAGCAAAATGTATGTAAATAACAGAACAAAGGCTGGGAGGAAAAAAATTAAAGTGTACTGCCCTGCCAGTGTGGCTCATTGGTTGAATGTCAACCTATAAACCAGGAGGTCATGGTCTGACTCCTGATCAGGGCACATGCCCGGGTTTTAGGCTCGATCCCCAGTAGGGGGTGTGCAGGAGGCAGCCAATCAATGATTCTCTCCCATCATTGATGTTTCTATCTCTCCCTCTCCCTTCCTCTCTCTGAAATCAATTTTTTAAAAAAAGTGTACTGTAGATCAGACTGTGATAAAGATGTATATTGTAAACCTTATAAGCCAATATTAGACACAACAAAATAAAAAATAACCAATAAAAATAGAAAGAGCTATCCATGAGATCACAATGAAATAAATTTAAAAACTGAATAGTTCTTCCTTAATATAAAAAGCCAGCTAGTATTTGTAGAAACAAGAAACATTTTTTTTTTTACTCTAGCAGTATTTGTTTCAGTTAAGAATTACAGCTGAATGGTAGAACTAGTCAGTGAAAGTTTTAGAATAGTCTATAGTCTAAAAGTACCTCCCTAAAAATAATTATTCATTACAAAGAGGAAAATATTAACTTTCCAGTGGGGAAATCTCAGACACTACCTGAAACAAGAAAATTAACATCACCAGTACTAGGTCACATCAACAACATCACCTGCCTCTTAATATGCACTGGGATAAATACAACATCCCTCCTGTGATATTCTTGCCCAAAGTGCCTAACTCGAATTTAATAATGGGGACATCAGACAAACCCAAATAAAGGGACAATGACTTCTGAAAAATGTCAATGTCATAAAATACTAAATCAGACTCAAACTATTATCAACTAAAGAGATATGGCAACTGAAGGTAAGGTATGATGTTGGTTTTTCTGTTGTAAAAAGACATGGGGACAATTGGAAAAATCTGAGCATTTGATGATTGGATTGTGGTAATATAAGAGAATAGAGAATGACTTTGTTTATAAAGAGAGAATATAAAGGGTGGAGGGGAGAGAAGGAAACAAGAAAAATGAAATGGGAAAAGGACGAGAACAAGAAAGCAGTTGGAGAAGGAGAAAGAGTGGAGGACAGAAAGAGAGGGGGATAAATAGGAGGAGGAGGAGGAAAAGGAGAAAGGGAGGAGAAAGATGAAAAGTACATGTAAAGAAAATGCAGTAAAATGTTAATGCAATAAATGTTTACGGAATTTGGGTGCAGGATAGGGTGTGGTAAAAAACTCGGCCTTGCTTCACCTTCTTGAAGGCAATCTATGTCATACCTGATTGGACTACCTTTGATTAGGGTAGGAGCTGGCTACACTAAAAAAAGACAAACCATGTGATTTACCATAGGGGCTTGGGTCATGAAGTATCAGTCCCTTTGGAACAATCATGTAAGCAATCAATCAATCATCCCTAAATATTGAAGGCACAGTAAAAATTCTGGATACAAAACCTTGAGAAAGCTCCTCAGATTGGCAATCTGCATTTGATGCCACAATGATAGTATGTCCTGAGGACAAGAGAAGCTTTGCATTTAGAACCCTCATAGATATTGCCCTATGCTTCTCTCCCTATGGCTGTTTATAACTTGTGTGCTTTCCCTGTGATAAATAAACTTTGTGAATATAATAGGTTTCAGTGAGCTCTAGAAGTTTTTCTAGTGAATTATTGAATCTGTGTATGGGGACACCTCCACCCATTCCCCTTCCCACACACCACCTCCGAACCTGCAACTGGTGTCAGAAGTAAGAGTGGTCTTGTGTGGGCTCTTCTAACTTTGTAATTGGCCCCTAACTCCTTGCAATTGGGGTAAAGTCTTCTTCTTTTAAAAATATATTTTATTGATTTTTTACAGAGAAAAAGGGAGAGGGATAAAGAGTTAGAAACATTGATGAGAGAGAAACATCGATCAGCTGCCTCCTGCACACTCCCTACTGGGGATGTGCCCACAACCTAGGTACATGCCCTTGACCAGAATCGAACCTGGGACCCTGAGTCCACAGGCCGATGCTCTATCCACTGAGCCAAACCAGTTAGGGCTTGGGGTAAAGTCTTAAGCAGACTTGGCAGTCTGGAAAATAGTGCTCTCAACTTCGTAGCTTGGCTAAATCTGGGTAGGCATAGAGACATTTTTCTTTCACTTTTTTACTGTAATAAATTTTCATAATTGAAATTAATTTCAATCTAACATAACTGAAATTATGTCAAAATAAAATTTGAAAGAAAAAAACAAATTTTGCATTCAACACAGAAATAATTTTCTTTCCACACAGTATCTTGAATTCCATTGCTCAAGTTATCTAAATTTTTAAGCTCATGGAAAATGTAGAAATGACTCTCCAAAGCTTGTGAATTCCTGCTAATCAGAAGGCTTTCCCTGCCATTAACTTTTGAAGAGATTTTATTATTTATGTATATATATGTGCGCACGTGCACACACACACATAAACATTTTTATTACTTTCAGAGAGGGAGAGGGGAGAGATAGAAACATCAATAATGAGAGAGAATCATTGATGGGCTGCTTCCTGCACACCCCCTACTTGATGTGCCCGCATTTTGCTGAAACGCAGGATGTGCCTTGTCCAGGAATTGAACCATGTCCTCCTGGTTCATAGGTTGACGCTCAACCACTGAGCAATGCCAGTCGGGCTTGAAAGGATTTTTAAAATCTTAATTTTTCTTTTAATAGAAATACTATGATGTACAGAGTAGCCCCCTCCTCAGTGAGTCATCTTATAACCTTTCTGTTCAGCTACTGTAGAAATGCTCTTTTAATCATAACTCCTTCAATCTATGATTCCTCAAAAATGTTTCTATAAGAGCAGATGGCCACGTAATTAGGTGTCATACATTTTGAATTTAACAGAAATATTTATATGCAGTGAAATAGAAAACTAATTTTTGGTTGTGTTGCTACATTTAAACAGTATGTTACTTAAATAATTGAAATATTCAGAAATCTAAAATTATCCTGGGAAACTAAAACAGTCAAAAAGTACAAGATCATTACTAATTAAAACTACAATATTAATATTTTTTGTATAACAATATTAATATTTTTGTATAATTTATTACCTGTGTACCCCAAATGAACATTACTCTCTTTTTTTTTATTGATATTAGAGAGAGAGAAACATCAATTTATTGTTCCATCTATTCATGTATTCATTGGTTGATTCTTGTATGTGCCCTGACCAGGGACTGAAACCACAACCTTGGTTGTACTGGGAAGATGCTCTAACCAACTGAGCTACCCAGCCAGGGCCAAACATTACTATCTTAATCTTAGTTTTACTAACAAGAATAACTTTTAGCAGAGGTTATCTACTTTAAATAGCTATAATTTCCTCATAGTTTTCAATTATTATTTTAAATATATCTGAACTTTTATTCTCAAGGCAAAGAAACACAGACCTAATCCAGTGAAATATACTTCATGATAAGCACAACTGAGGAAATCTGAGTAATAATCTCAAAATTCTTTTATAAAGGGAACATTCTGGGCATATTTTTAAAAACCAATTTATGTAGATTTGTGCAAGATTTATGTAAACATAACTTGAACATACTTCAAAAAGAGAAATAAAGACAACAAACTGATTTCTATACCTCCTCCAAAAAGACTTATCCAAATACGAGTTTAAATAATGGGCTGGTAAAAAACAAAAAGAAGGAAAACAATTTTTTAGATGGAAAAGTTCACAAAAAGAGGTACTAATTAATCATCAAACGTAATTTTTTTCCCCTGAAACACAGCAATTTTAGATTGCTGCTCTTTTCGCCTCCTGCTTGCTTCCCATGAAGGATGAAGAGGCAGCTGTGTCTGCTGTTTTGTATTTTCTGGTCCTCTTGGTGCATTCTTAATAAACTGATTTTTGAGTTGAGGGTCATTTTGCTGAAAACCTGGGAGGAGGAAGCAAAAATAATGAAAACTAAGTATATACCCAAACAACATGCACAAAATATATATTTTATCTTTTCAAATCAGTACTGAAGAAGAAATTTAGTTTTACTGAAATGGAATACCTCATTTTAAACCTAAGTCCAATAGGGCACAGTTTGAAGTTGAAATATACATTAGCAGTAAATGTTGGGACACATGCTTCCTATCCTTGCAAGTGGATGTGTATTGCTTGCCTCTTAATATATGCCAGGGGTGGGCAAACTTTTTGACTTGAGGGCCACAATGGGTTCTTAAACTGGACCGGAGGGCCGGAACAAAAGCATGGATGGAGTGTTTGTGTGAACTAATATAAATTCAAAGTAAACATCATTACATAAAAGGGTACGGTCTTTTTTATTTTTTTAGTTTTATTCATTTCAAAAGGGCCGGATCAGGCCCGCGGGCCGTAGTTTGCCCACGGCTGATATATGCTGTGATATCTTAAGAAATATCATTTGCTTATGAAATCTGTGTGTGAAGCAGATGTAGCCAGAAAGCACACGTCTTTACTAAGATACTACATCTGACAATGTTGATAGGAGAGATTTATTTTTAAAAGGCTATTTACTGATTTCACTCCCTTCTGTTACTGAACAAAGTTATTACTACAAGGTAAATTACTAAAACTACTCCAATACAAGACAAAGTTTTGTTTTAATCATGAAGCTACCAAAAGATATGAGATTGACAACTTATATTCTAGTCCTTACAGCATCTTATATTATGAGGCACTTCAATTACATTACCTTGAACAAACTACTGTTTGGGAGAGATATATTAGCTTCAAAAGACCTGAATCAATGCATGTTTATAGAATCAGAAAGAAATAGGGGGGAACAAAAAAAAAAATTAAGAAATTAACAGGGAGGCAAAAAGTTTAATACAGATGTATTAAGTTTAACATAGGATGCATAATTTCTCCACTTCAATTTAGACAGCACTATCAAAAGCCTTTTAAAGATCTCCTTAAAAAGCAAATGGGATAATCTACATATATAAAAGCCTAAGCCACCATTCGACTGTTAACTATGATGCACACTGACCACCAGGGGAGAGACACTCTGACTGGTAGTTTAGCTTGCTGCTGGGGTCTGGCTGATCCGGACTGGGCGAGATGGGCTGGACACACCCTGGAGCCCTCCTGCAGTCCCTCCCCAGCCCCGATCGTGCTCTCTCACAATCCAAGACCCCTCAGGGAATGTCGGAGAGCCGGTTTCGGCCTGATCCCCGCAGGCCAGGCCAAGGGACCCCACCGGTGCACAAATCCATGCACCGGGTTTCTGGTGTTTTATAAACAATTGCATAGCGTTTCCAAAATATCATGTACACATTCATATTTTATACAAATCACCATGTGTTCCAGAAATTTATAATACTCAGAGTGGCTCTAGTGATGAAGAATGAAGAGTTTAAATGTTAAGTGAAACTGTTTCATGATAACTGAGATTTGAATGAGACAGTATTTCTAAACTAATATTTTTTATAATTATGCAAAGTAAATTTGCACATGTGAGTAAATTGGTAAGTATTATAAATTAAAAAGTTAAGCAAAAATAAACAAAAAAAATCTCTTTCACATGGGTCTCCTCAGGGAAAAAATGGGTGTGGCTTTAGTTTAGTTATCCTATGTTTGTGAAAATAAGGTAAATGAGGCAGATGGCCTCGTGTCTGCCAAACTTGGTCTTTTCCTTCTAAGTGCACAACCATAATGTATTTCCCGTCACACAACAGTTAACTGAGGCCATGTAACTTGAGTTACAGCCAATGGAAGCTTCTATTATCTCTCCTTTATTTTTTGTAGTATATTGCCAAAGAGCCATCAGTATACTAATCTTTTATCGTTTCTAACCACTTACCCCCCAAACTCCAAAAACATGAAGCCTGCTTCCCAAGTTTTCACTGCCAACCGTTTTATCTATCTTTAGCACACAAATACTCATTTTCAGTCTCAGATATCTATTTTCTTACCCTCTATCAATGAACTGCTAAGCTAGTGCCAAATTTTTATGTTTTATTAAAAAATATTTTTATTGATTTTTAGAGAGAGGAAGGGAGAGGAAGAGAGAGAAAAAGAAACATTAATGTGAGAGTGCAACATCAATCGGTTGCCTACTGCATACCCCCTACTGGGGACAGAGCCTGAAACCCGGGCATTTGCCTTGACTGGGAATCAAACCAGCGAATCCTTGGTACACTGGACAACATTCAACCAATTGAGCCAGTGGCCAGGGCCAGGGCCAGTTTTTTTTTTTTAATATACAGGTCACTAAACTCAGAGCAGTCACATCCATGAGTTCTGTGGAAAGCACCACAGCATCACTGAATAATCCTGGGCTGAGCTGGGTGAGCCTTTGGGTTGGCTTTGTTGGGAAGGAGGTCAGTGTGCTCTATGTGTGGGAGGAAAATAAAAGGGCATCTGGTGATCAAAAGGATGGTGATTATGTGATTATCTGTTCAAGAAATTCCACTTTATTTTTTTTTTCCTAGCCACAGAATCAGTCTGCATTTCTTAGCTCCCATGTGGCTAGATATGGGGTCACGTAAATAAATTTTGGCTAATGAAATGATAACAGAACTGATTTCTGCCACTTCAGGCCTGGCCCATGATAACCTTCTGTAAAATTTTCCATGTACTTTATTCCCTTCTGTTGGCCAAATGGAGAATATCTGGGAACTGCAAGAGGAAGAATCCAAATGAAACTTTATCCTTGAATGACTATGTGAAACATAGCCCCTCTGCTGATTCATGCTGGACTGTGATGTGAGAGAGAAACAAATTTTTATTGTTTTTAAATCAGTGAGAGTTTGGAATATGCACAGAAGTCAGCCGACCCAAATATATTAAACTTGATTAGTTATAAATTAATTTAAAAACACTTCGAGCTGGCCAGAGCAGCTCAGCTGGCTGAGTGTCGTGCTGTACATTAAAAGTTTGCTGGTTTGATTCCTAGTCAGAGCCCATACCTGGGTTGTGGGTTAGGTCCCCAGTTGGGACATATACAAAAGGCAACAGATCAAAGTTTCTCTCTCTCTCGCCCTCCTTCCTTTCCTCTCTCTAAGCATGTCCTCAGGTGAGGATTAAAAAAGAAAAAACACACCAAAAACTTTGATTTTACTCTCAACCCAGAAAGTAACATACTTGATACTAAATGTTTCACAGCACAGTGTTGACTAAGATATAGCTCATATAATAATTTACTTAAAGAATGCATTAATTTAGTTCAAGATAAATTAAATGCACCCAATATTTCCTAATAAGTTTTGTCTATATCTTTCCCAATGGCAGGACATAGGGAAATAAAACAACTTAAATTAATTATAAGAGGTAACTATAAGATGCTCTAGTTCCATTTCTATGGGTACATAATCCATTGAGGCTATTGAGCAATGAGAATTTTTCATCCTTCCACTTTGACAAAGCATTGCTTTATTGCACATGGAGGTTAACCAGCCATTAATAACATACCTGGGGTGTTGCTTTTTGGAGCCTGTTCTCTGTAATTTCTAAAAGAAGAAAAACATCATTAGGATTTTTAAAAGATAAGTAAATCTTCTGATTTAACAGTCAGAGAAAGATAAATACCATATGATTTCACTTACATGTGAATCTAAAGAACAAACACAGAAGTATAGAGAACAGACTGATGACTGCCAGAGGGGATAGGTTTGGGGGACTGGATGAAAAAAATGAAGGGATTAAAAAGTACAGATTGGTGGCTATAAAGCAGTCACAGACATATAAGGTATAGCAGAGGGAATACTATGTATGGTGTCAAGTGGGTACTAGAAATATTGGGGGCAACACTCTGTAAAGCATATGATTGTCTAACCACTATGCTGTATACTTGAAATGAATAATGTTGAATATAAACTGTAATTGAAAAATAAAATTTAAAAAGAAAAAATCTTCTAACTTAATATCCTATGGTTACCTTGTGTCTATTTTTGAGGTCTATCTAGACAAAGAATTCAAAAAATCTTTTCACGGGGGAATGAGTCATTATAACAAAAATTAAGACTTACATTTAGTAGGAAAGAAAAGGGATAGTGATATGTTATTTTCAAGTGAGAAAAAAAATGTTGACTTTCAAGGCAGGTTTGGGAGATGTTAATTATTTTCAAGGCTCCAAAGATGGTTGTGTGTCTTTTCTATACTCTTTATATTTATTGATCGATTGATTGATTTCAGAGAGGAAGAGAGAGAAACATCAATGATGAGAGAGAATCATTGATTGGCTGCCTCCTGCATACCCCCTGCTGGGGGTGGAGGGAATCGAACCCGCAACCTGGGCATGTGGCCTTTGGCCGGAATTGAACCTGGGACCCTTTAGTTCCCAGGCTGATACTCTGTCCTCTGAGCCAAACCGGCTACAGCATCCATACTCTTAAACTTCTTTCAATATCAGTTTTCTATTGTATTAAAATGATCCCTGACCTCTAAATATATAGAAAAACAGTTCACTGAAGAAAATAGCTAATAATGAAGAAATTAGCTTACCATGTGTAAAGATACCCCTACCTGATTAAAATTACAAATGAAAATAAACTTATTGATTTAAAACAGAACAGCTGTGAAAAGTGGTATTTAATAGCAGAGACAGAGACAGCAGCATCACCAAACATAAAAAAGCATTCTGGAAAAACTCCGGTGTTAGTGCAAGCAGCTGTACTGAAATAGAAATACATAATAAAATGATGGATGGTTACAATAATGGCCATAGGTTAACAGAAACAAAACAACAAAAAAACCCACCACATTTTTATTCATTAAGTTTTGTTTAAAGAGTGAACTATGTGAGACATTTTCAAAAGTTATTTATCAAAAGCTAATTCAAAGTTTCAAAACTTTGGTAATTGAAGGGATAAACTTAAATTAGCTATAAAAATTATTTGGCTATAACATCTCATTTTCTTATGAAGCTGGATATAAATGTGTCATTGACATCTGTGTTTTTGTATATATTATCCTAATATAAAGTGGGAGAGATCCAAGTCACAGGATGTAGTTTGAATAAACCAGAATTATGGAGAGGAGGTAGTCTCTTCTTTCACTATTAGGATGTGTAAATATTTAATATTTTTAAAAATTAAAAACTAATAATTATTTCAGAATACAAAAATATAATTACCTTCTAGAGCTTTTAGATCCAGATAAAGAATGGAAAAACACTGATTCAAACTTCCTTGCTTCTGTACTTGGCTTGTTTCTGTCATTTCTTATACTCTCACGGGTTTCAAGTATATCTTCTTCAGGGAACACTTTTTTGGGAGATTTTTGTTCCAAAACTGAAGGAGGACAATTACTTTCCTTCTTTCGTGTCCGTCTGACTTTCCCAATGAAGAAGTCATCTCCACTATCACTATCCTCAGACATGGAAGACTGTTTGTAAAACCTTTCTTCTGTGCTATCATCAAAATACTCCTTCTCTTCTTCATGTGATTCTTCTCCATCACTGTTATCACCAAGTGAACTATCAAAGGCTTTCTTTTCTTGGTTCTGACTTACTGTTTTCATTTTGGGGTCAGCAGGAGAATTCTGCGGTCGAGAGGGAACTACAGGATCCTTTTCAGAAGGCTGTGATGGAGAATTTGGAATATCCACTGTTTTGAATCCATGTTCCATCTTGGCTACTTTTTCTTTTGAACTATTTATTGCTTTCTTTGCTAATATTTTGGCTTCCTTGTCTTTTTGCTCACTAATAGCACCTTCATGCTGCAACTTAATGGCATTATCATTTGAACATGAAGTGTCCTTGGAATGATTTTCTTCTGAAGCATTCGTTGATGACTTAACTTCAGCATCATTCTGTCTTGCATCTTTGAAGGCTTTGATGGCAGCTGCAAGAAAAATAGCACACAACTTGTTTCAACACTGAAACAACACAAAATATCAATGTTTAGTATAATATTCCTTATATTATTTAGGAACACTTGGGCTAATTTATACATTATATTAAATACAATCACGCACCACATAATGACATTTCCATCAACAATGGATGCCATATATGACAGTGGTTACATGACATTATAATGGCGTCTAGGTGTGTAGGAGGCCATACCATCTAATTGTGTAAGTACCCTGAATCGTGTTTGCATAATTATGAAATCGCCTAATGATGCATTTCTCAGAATGTTATTCCTGTTATTAAGTGATGCATGAGTATATATATATAACAAACAGTCTGAGTTTACAAAGAAAGCTACTGATTTTTAGAAACCAAACTTCGAGTAAGAAAGCTCGGGAGTATCCATTTAAAACATAAAATGAGAAAAACCTATCATTTTATGCCTTGGAGTCTTGAAGAACAATAAAAACTTTACTGAATGCAAATAAATAAAACAAAATGATAACTTTAATTTCTATAGGAATAATGCATTGATATAATTGTAGAGCATTATGAATTGGCTTTCAGACATAAAAATATCTTCCAATCTGTGACAAAAGCATTTAATTCTTTCAATACATTTTATAATACACAGGCACATAAATGAAAATCATATGGCTAAGTAGTAGACACATCAAAAATAATATGAATTACATCAATAATTAGAAAATCAATTGTATTCAATATAATCATGAATATATATTACATATATTCAAATATTAGAATTTAGAAAAAAATATGAATTAACTTGGGCTACAGACCACCTTCTTGATAGTTAGATAATTCTTTAGGTATCAGATACCTTCCATATTTTCAAGCCTCTACCCATACATATGGAAATATTTGAAAGAGATATTTATAACAGAAAAGGTCCTTGAAAGGCAAAAGAACCAAAAACACAAATAAATCAACAGCCATTTTTCAAAATAATATGCACAAATGCATTAATAAGTACATGGCTTTAATTCATACCTTTAAGCATATCTATTTTTTTCTTCAGAAGAGGGTGCATTGCTAATCTGGCAATTGCTCTTTCAGTCGCAGTAGATTCAGGCTGCAAATTGAAACAATAAAATTCACGCTGATAAAAATACTACTGTCCTTGGATAATTATAATTATTGTGTAATCAATGAATAAATATTGTTTGGGTACTTAATGTCTTTCTAAAATTGTGGTAGGCATTACATGTGATTTTTATAAAGTATAAAAAAATATATCGATTCTGGAGGAGGAGCCAAGATGGCGGCGTAGGTAAACACCAGAGACCGCTGCCGCAAACAACCATTTCAAAAATACAACTAAAAGACTGAACGGACATCACCCAGAACCACAGGAAGGCTGGCTGAAGAGAGACTCTACAACTAGAAGGAAAGAGAACAGCAAATCGAGGCTCAGAGGCGGCGCAGTGTGGAAAATACAAAGGTACCGAGGTGCGCGCGCAAAGCGGGCTGGTGGCTGAGGGCGCGGTTGTCGTTTTCTGTCGGGAGTGAGTCTCAGACTCTGGGCTCCAGATCCGGGCGAGTCTCTAGGGACCCAGACTCAAACGGGAGAAGCGGGATTATCCGGCATCAGTTGGAACCTGAGGGCAGCTTTCTTTCCGAGGTTTGCAGCGGCTGCCGGGGTTCTGAGAAGCAGAGCCTCTGGGAACGGGACTGAGCGTGGCCATAACTGCTCCCTCCGCCCGCCCTGTTGATCCCGCCCCGCCCAAAGCCTGCGCACAGCCATTTGCCAATCGCCTCAGGCAAAGGCTGGATTAGCACCTCCCCAGAAGGCAGACGTTTTCCATACAGCTGATTCCTATAGCCAGTCGGCCTGGGGGTCAAATCCCTCTAGTGTTAACTACAACAATTAAGGCTTGGCTAGAACAAGACTGCGCACAGAGACCACAAGGGGGTGCACCAAGAAAGCATAAAAGATGCGGAGACAAAAAAACATGACAGAAATGGAGGATATGGAGCTAAGAATCGCAATTTTGAGGGCTTGCCATAAATTTGTGCAGAGCCTCACAAAAACTAATGAGACCCTCGATGCTACGATAAAGAAATTAGAAAGTAAGCATACACGGACTGAAATAAAGAATATTATACCCAATAGCAGACCAGAGGAGTACAATAATCAAACCAAAGATTCGACAAAAAACACCCAATTGGAAAAGCAAAATGAAAAAAGAATCCGAAAGTGTGAAGATAGTGTAAGGAGCCTCTGGGACAGCTTTAAGCGGTCTAATATCAGAGTCATTGGAGTGCCAGAAGATGAGAGACAGCAAGATATTGAAAACCTATTTCAAGAAATAATGGCAGAAAACTTCCCCCACCTGGAGAAAGAAATGGACTTACAGGTCCAAGAAGCGCAGAGAACCCCAAACAAAAGGAATCCAAAGAGGACCACACCAAGACACATCATCATTAAAATGCCAAGAGCAAAAGACAAAGAGAAAATCTTAAAAGCAGCAAGAGAAAGAGGCTCAATTACCTACAAGGGAATACCCATACGACTGTCAGCTGATTTCTCAACAGAAACTTTGCAGGCCAGAAGGGAATGGCAAGAAATATTCAAAGTGCTGAATACCAAGAACCTACAACCAAGATTACTTTATCCAGCAAAGCTATCATTCAGAATTGAAGGTCAGATAAAGAGCTTCACAGATAAGGAAAAGCTAAAGGAGTTCATCACCGCCAAACCAGTATTATATGAAATGCTGAAAGGTATCCTTTAAGAAGAGGAAGAAGAAGAAAAAGGTAAAGATACAAACTATGAACAACAAACATGCATCTATCAACAAATGAATCTAAGAATCAAGTGAATAAATAACCTGATGTACAGAATGAACTGGTGATTATAATAGAATCAGGGACATAGAAAGGGAATAGACTGACTATTCTTGGGGGAAAAAGGGGTGTGGGAGATGCGGGAAGTGACTGGACAAAAATCATGCACCTAGGGATGAACACAGTGGGTGGGGAGTGAGGGTGGAGGGTGGGGTGGGAGCTGGAAGGAGGGGAGTTATGGGGGGAAAAAAGAGGAACAAATGTAATAATCTGAACAATAAAGATTTAATTTAAAAAAAAAAAAAAAATATATCGCTCTAGCTGGTTTGGCTCAGTGGGTAGAGCGTCGGCCTACAGACCAAAAGGTCCCAGGTTCGATTCCAGTCAAGGGCTCATGCCCTGGTTGTGGGCTCGATCCCCCATTAGGGGTGTGCAGGAGGCAGCCAATCAATGATTCTCTCTCATTAATGATGTTTCTATCTCTCTCCCTCTTCCTTCCTCTCTGAAATCAATAAAAAATACATATTTCTTAAAAAGTATAATATAGCTCCTGCTTTCAAAGAACTGAAAAGATCAAGTTAAGACTAAATTAATACGAAGGAATCAAATGATATATAGTATTAAGCTAGGTGATATAACTTATGACTATATAATGTTTGAACTTCCATTTAATATACACCTAGAAATTATCTAATCCTCTATATTTATACTTTGGATGTCCAATATCACTATTGCATTCTCAGAACCTTCCACTACAGTGCCTGGCTTACAGCCAAAACTTTATAAATATTTGATGATGACTGAACAGGAACAGATTACACATCATATTTAATGTATTTAAGAATTTAGAAAATTCATAATGCGGGTTAACTACTTTAAATATCATCTGTAGGCTAACAACTTCCAAATTTCTACTTCCAGTTTAACTTGGGCTACAGACTCATATATCCAACCACCTCCTTGATAGTTGTATAATTCTTTGATTTTCTTCTCAAGCCCACTTTTACTATAGACTTTCCCATTTTATTGTAAGTAATTTTAACTTTTCTGGTTACACAGGCCTAAAACTCTAAGGATTCTTCTATTGTATTTTTCCTTCCTTTACATCTCATAATTAATCCTTCAGCAAATCGTATGGTTCCAACTGCAAAATATACTCACTTCTTACCATTTCTACTCTTACTACCTTTCACCAACGGTCTTCTCACCTGGACAAATGTAATAATTTCATACCTGGTCACTCTCTTTAGCATTTTGCTCCCCTACAGCCAATTTTCCCTCTAACAGCCACAGTGAGCTTTTAAAATATAACCAGATCATGTTATCTGTTCTTGATACTTATAGGCTTTTCCTTTGCAAGACCTTCCCTACCTGGAATACTCTACTCCCAAATATATATATATATATCTATATATAGAGATATATATATCTATATATATATGGTTGATCATCTCACTGTATTCAGGTCTCTGCTAAAATGTTGCCTAAACTAACACAACGCTTTCCATCATTCCTCATTTATTTCACATCACCTAATACTTCATGCCAGTGCAGATATCTGCATATCAGTAAGGCAGACACTTTATCTTCTTCATTGCTTTAGACCAGGTTCAGGGAACCTTTTTTTTCTGCCAAGGGCCATTTGGGTATATATAACATTTTCGAGAGCCATACAAAATTATCAACTTAAAAATCAGCCTGCTATATTTCGTCAAACATTTAATTAACTCATCCCTAATGCCTTGGCAGGGCCAGACCAAATGATCTTGCAGGCCTTATATGGCCCGTGGGCCAGACATTCTCCACCCCTGCTTAGACCCAGTGCCTAGAACAATAACGGTTAATAGCTGGCATTCAGTAAACATTCCATAAAGCAAGTGAATAAATTTCACTAGTGTGTGAAAGAAGAGCTACCAGCTTCAAACATCTTTATTTTAAATTTATTCTACAATGTTAAATAACCCAATATAAGGTTTTTTTCCTTGCAGGTAATATAAACTTTTGAATATCTAAGTAAAAGCAAGATGGTGGCAGTTTGAAATCTACTGTTTAGACGATTGATCTAGGTAATGTCACCCAGAATAATGTCTTCAGATTATACCTGGTGAAAATCCTCTGCCAGGACTTCCTGCTATCTAATTACCTTGCGTACTGCACTGCATAATCTTCCCCTAAAATTTATGTTCAACTAGAAACTCAGAATGTGACCTTATTTAGAAGCAGGATCCTTGCAGATTTAATTTAAGAGATCACAATGGATTAGGGTGGGCCCTAACATTTGGTTACAGAGGCACAGAGAGACAGAAAATGAAGAAGGCTGAGGCAGAGATGAGAGTTAAACTGCCACAAGCCGAGGAAGGCCTAGGGACACTAGAGGTTGGGAGCAGCAAGGAAGGGTTCTTTCCTAGGACCTTCTAAGGAAGTATAGCCTTACTGACACCTTGACTTCATGTTTTAGCCTCCTGAATCATGAGAGAATAAATTTCTGTTGTTTTAAACCATCTAATTTGTGGCATTTTGTTATAGCAACCTTAGGGTAACTGATATACCTTGATTGTGACTCTTACACATCTCTGTTCAACCTTCTCTAAGAAATGTAGTCCATTGAGAGATCATTCATTACATACAGTATCAAATCAGTCTTCTGCTTCTTCAATACATTTCTAGGTTTCCTGATGCAACACTGGACTTCTTACCCATTTTATCTACCTTAAAGAGATATGAGAGAATCTGGGAAGAAAGTCTTTTGCTGGTATCCTGAGTCACTCAGTGACAAGCTGGAATGCTGAAGTTTATGGGTCAAACATGCTTGCTTGAACTTTACAGAAAGCATATTAAAAGCTGTAGCACAGCTTTTATGTCCAATGAAGGACATAATTTTTCAGGTTGAAAAGGCTCAACACAATATATGAAAACAGTCACATCAGAATACTGACTTTACAAGCTTTCAGAAGAAAAAAGCAAACAAACACAGCAAATCACACACACAAAAATAATAATTATATCACATACACTCACATACACAAATTTAGGAATCAGGATCAGAGGTCAAAAGACAATAAAGCAATGCTTCTAAATAGCTGTAGGAAAATAATTTTCAAACTAGGTAAGAATAAAAATACTTTGAGACATGCAAGGTTTAAAAAAGTTCACATCCATTGAATCATTCTCCCAAGAAGTAGCCAATGCCTCACCACCAATAAGAAGGATACAGCAAATGAGGAAGGCACGGGATGTAAGAAAGAAGAGATCCAGGCAAAAGAAATGCCCAGTATGGTGACAGAAGATTTAGAATTAGAACACCTGGTGTATTAAATATTTTTAGAGGAGATTTCAGTAACTGTTGAGGGGTTTGGTGCTATGCTAGAGAGAACATAGAAAACTAACAAAACAAACATAACAATGATAAACTATAGGAAATAGAAACATTATGGAAAGGGAAAAGTAATCACTCACTACATGACAAAGTTAAAATAACAATCACAAAATGTTCATTTAATCTAAATGTATATGTAATCCTATTAGTCCTATATAATAAAGAGGTAATATGCAAATTAACCATCATGCTGTCACAAATGGCTCCACCCACAGTAGAGGCGGGGTTCCCATAACGAGCGATCAGCAGCGACCTGAGGCTGCGTGGAGCTGGGCCAGAGGACCTGAGGCTGCGCCCCCCGCCTAGTGGGGCTTGGTGGGAGACCTCAGGCCGCACCCCCCCACCGGGCAGAGCTTGACAGGAGACCTCAAGGAGCGCCCCTCACCCTGGCCTGGGGAACCTCAGGCCACACCCCCTTCCCCAGTGCCAGAACAGGGGACCTCAGGCCGCGCCCTTTGCCCTGGGCCTGGGAACCTGAGGCTGTGCTCCCCACCTGGCAGGGCTTCACAGGAGACCTAAGGCTAAGCCCCTGCCTGGCATCAGAACATGGGACCTGATGCAGTGCCCCCCACCTGGCGCCAGGCCAGTGGACCTGAGGTTGTGCCCCCCCAACTGCGACGGGGCTTGACAGGGGTGGGGCTGGCCGGGTCTGGGTCTTACGCGATTTCGAGGCACACGCGGGTGGGTGGGGACTTGACTCTGGGTCCCGTGGCACAGCCCAGACTCTGACAGGAGGAAGATTTTCATATACATTTTGCTAATTTTCTTTAATCTCAGACACTTTTATTATAGAGAAAGGACAAATAGCAATATTAAAATATTTCCTCTAATTAATTCCCTTTTAATGTGCACAAATTTCATGCACCGGGCCACTAGTATATATTAAAAGGCTAATATGCAAATCGACTGAACTGTGGAATGACCTGTTGCTATAACACGCACTGACCACCAGGGGGCAGACGCTCAATGCAGGAACTGCCCCTTGGTGGTCAGTGCACTCCCACAGGGGGAGTGCTGCTCAGCTGGCTCATAGCTGAAAAGCGCAGTGGTGGTGACAGGAGCCTCTCTCGCCTCTACTGCAGGCAAGCAGTAGGAGTGAGGGGTCCTGGACTGTAAGAGCCCCAGACTGTGAGAGCAATGTCTGACTGCCAGCTTAGACATCCCCTGAAGGGTCCCGGACTGCAAGAGGGCACAGGCCAGGTTGAGGGGACCCCCACCTGCAGTGCATGAATTTCATGCACTGGGCCTCTAGTCTACATATATTAGGTTAGAGGCCTGGTGCACAAAATTCATGCATGGAGGGAGGGGTCTCCTCAGCCCAGCCTGCATCTTCTCCAATCCAGGACCCCTCGGGGGAAGTCCGACTGCCGGTTTACCCCCCTGCCGGCTGGTTGCCCCACGCAGCCTGCTGTTTAGTCATTTGGTCGCCCCTCACTAACCCCACTGCCGGCCTGGTCGCCTCACACAGCCTGTTCGGTCGCGATGGTCGTTTAGGCTTTTATATCTAAAGACTAGAGGCACAGTACACAAAAATTTGTGCACTCAGGGGTAGGGGGTCCCTCAGCCCGGCCTGTGCCCTCTCGCAGTCTGGGACCCCTCGGGGGTGACCACTTGCTTAGGCCTGCTCCCCGGGGGATTGGGCCTAAGACGGCAATCAGACATCCCTCTGGCAGCCCCACAGCCCTCGGGGGATGTCCATTTGCCAGCGGGGAGCAGGCCTAAACTGCAGTCGGACATCCTTAGCGCTGCTGAGGAGGCAGGAGAGGCTCCCACCACCACCGCTGTACTGGCAGCCATCAGCCTGGCTTGTGGCTGAGCAGAGCTCCTCCCATATAAGAGCGCCCTGACCACCAGAGGGCAGCTCCTGCATTAAGCGTCTGCCCCCTGGTGGTCAGTGTGTGTCATAGTGACCAGTCATTCCCAGTCCTTCTGCTGTTAGGGTCAGTTTGCACATTACCCTTTTACTATATAGGATAGAGGCCTGGTGCACGGGTGGGAGCCGGCTTGTTTGCCCTGAAGGGTGATCCGGATCAGGGTGGGGGTCCCGCTTGCGTGCTTGGCCAGCCTGGGTGAGGGGATGATGGCTGTTTGCAGCTGGTCACACCCCCTTCAGGGTGGGGGTCCCCACTGGTGTGCCTGGCCAGCCTGGGTGAGGGGCTGAGGGCCGTTTTCAGGCTGGTGGGCGACTGAAGCTCCCAGCCTCTTTTTTTTTTTCTTTTTTTTTTTTATTCTGGAATTTATTTACCTTCTATAGCTGTCACTGGAGCTAAGAGCCTGCTCCAGCTCTGAGGCCCGGCTCCAGCTCTGAGGCGGTGGCTGGCTGAAAGCAGGTATCTGGGGTTTGTTTAGCTTCTATAATTGAAACATTGTTGCTTCCAGAGCTCAGAGCTGGGCCGTGGCAGGCGGGGAACCTTGGCTTCCTCCATCACTGGAGCAAGCAAGCCTCATGTTCACTTCAGCTGTGTGGCTGCCAGCCGCCATCTTGTTGGTAGTTAATTTGCATATCCTGCTGATTAGCCAATGGGAAGCGTAGCGGAGGTATGGTTAATTACCATGTTTGTCTATTATTAGATAGGATATGACATAGAGGAGGAACGAGATAGAAATCCTTACAGACCACACAAGAAGTCAACAGCTAATGCTTAAAGAGTAATCAACTTAAGTTGAAAGTGGGGAAAAATAATAAAGACCTGTCATTTTCACAAAAAATCTTGTAGAAGTATTTGACTCTTATATCCGGTGGTAGGCAAGCTGGCCAGCTGTCACCTGTTGCCTATCTTTTAAAATAAAGTTTTATGTGAATGCAGCCCCATACATTCATTATACAACCAACCATATGCACTCCAGAGTCCTGCCCTTCTTTCAGGTTCCAAGAGAAAAGAAGATATTGCAGCAACAACTATTTATCTGTAACTGCTTTCTTCAGTATATTTCCTATAGCAACAAAATATTTGTTTCAAAGATAATCTCCAACATATGAACATCTGTATTTGTACAATAGGCAAATTAGAAAGTGACTATTCTCATCACATGGGTTAATTTCACATGCTTTTAGATAAAAAATTCTGGGAATCCTAATAGATTTTGACTAAATATATTCATGTAGAATTGCTCAAAACATCTACCACTGTTCTCAAATCCCTGCTTTGACAACTTGCTAAAAGCTTTGATGAATTGGGTATTTTTCTTTCCAGAGTTAGCTACAACTTTCCATCTTAGTTATAAAAAGTTTTAGAAGAGCAGTGGTAATACCTGCACATCTAGTGTTGACTCTAGGTAAATACTGTTTTGTTAAGAATCATTTTATCACCGAGTTCATTTACCAATGTTATTTCTCTGCCCTGGAAAATATCCTAGAGTGACTTAATGATCCAAATTCTGGAAATTCTATGTCTTTTAAAGGCTCTAGAACAGTGCTCACCAACTAGTGGTCCGTGGACCACTGGTGGTCCGTGAGGTCCAAAATGTTGGCAACCGCTGGTTTAAGGAAACCTTTGGAGCAGTGGTCGCCAACCGGTGGTCCATGGACCACTGGTGGTCGGTGAGGTCTGAAAGGTTGGTGACTGCTGCCCTAGAGTAAGTTTTAAAATTTATAATTATGTATTAATTTAATAAATGAAGATGTTATTCTTATTTATGTATTCCTCTCTAACTATATTTTTATGTTGCAACCTTTGTGGAGGACTTATTTGGGGGAAAATACCCGGTTAATAACAAGTTAAATTGATTCAAAAAGAGCCATTGCATTGCATAATCCAGGACTGCCATTCACATAATTAGAGTTGTGCAGTATATAGTTTATGCAGCCATATATAACAGCAGTGAGTTCAAAAGATAAAGGTTTGAGTTGGGAAACTGATCGGTAATACTGAAATTAAGTCAAGACAGTAAATTGTTAAAGAAAATCTTTGGTCTGTGTTCCCTTTACAGATTCTTAAAATTTATATTTAAACAATTAAATAAATGATTTTTAATTGCTTTTTGAAGAATAAAGTTAAAGAAAAGTTTAAAGTATTAATTTCACTTTTTTTTTTACTTAAGAGAAATAAGTTTATTTAAATGACTGCTGAAATTATAAAATTGGTATTTTTAACTAACTTTCTTTAAATAAACAATTTGAGAACTACATGTATCAAAGTCAGGTTTCTGAATTCAGTCTAGAACGAGAAGTTGTTGAGAAACAAGTTTTCTTCCAAATTATTTGAGATAACTTTCATTTTGTGACCCAACTTCAAGGCCCTTTCAAACCTTTTGGGAAAAAGATCAAATATAAACATTTAAAAAAAGAGGCTTGTGAAGCAAGTGGGCTCAGGCTCACACCTTTGGTCGTGCTTTGGGACTCTGCTGCAATTTGTTTAAAGCACTAGGCTAAGTGTAGGAGGAGCTCACAAGAATAAGCAGGCAACCCCTGCCATAAGACTTTCTTTATCTCTCTTTAATTTCTCTCCAGTCCATCCTCTTTCCTCACATCCTCCCTCTTTATATTTACTCATATTTATATTTGCATTTATATAACATGACTTATGATGTGAAGGTATGGTCTTGAAGACAAACACCATCTTTTGAGGTTTATGTATGATCTTGCACTAATTTAAAAGGTTAAGACAAATGCACAAATAACGATTCCAAGGCAGAGTGTGATAAACTTCATAGAGAGACAGAAATGCTATGGAAGTTTACAGAAAATTTTCAAATAGAGTCATACATTTTAAATTTAAATAAATTTATTTTGAAGCTAAAAGACTAAGTAGTCTCTGTGAGCAAATAGTTTTTACACCTGCATGAAAGTCATCACAATATTGTGGGGTATGAAAGAAACCACAGGTTTCCTTATTTAAAGTTGACACAATGTTTGCCATGGAAAATTCTCAGGAAACTGTGGTTTAACACACCTCCAGTTTCTTCCATTTCAAATAAATTAAATAAAAAAGGGAAAACACCTAAATTTTTAATGGAAAATTTTTATTTTGGCATATGGGTATTTATTGTGAGCACAAAGCATTTGGTGTTCAATTTTGAAAATCATTTTGAGAATGTACATAGAAATATAAACAACAATCTAAAAATGCAAAAGCTCTCTCTTTTTTAAAAATATATTTTTATTGATTTCAGAGAGGAAGGAAGAGGGAGAGAGAGATAGAAACATCCCTGATGAGAGAGAATCATGGATTGGCTGCCTCCTCCAAGTCCCCCACTGGGGATCAAGTCCACAACCCGAGCATGTGCCCCTGACCAGAATCAAACCTGGGACCTTTCCGTTTGCAGGCCGATGCTCTATCCACTGAGCAAACCGGCCAGGGCAGCTAAAGCTCTCTTACATGCAATGTTCATTCCTTTGAAAATATGCCTAAAACAAAGTGATTTTAAATGAACTTGTAAAGGTAGACTGCTAGTAGCAGTGCTTTCAATTGGACTTAATTTCAATTCTGTGTTTTACCTAAATATATAAATCAGTCCATTTAGATGGATTCAAAGAACTATGGCAAACTAAGGTTTAGAATTCACATTTAAGGGCACAAGAGACCCTTCTGCATTCGTTGAATTCATAATCCCTATGGTACCATGATTCAAAAATACCATCTTACACATATGGAAACTTATTCCATCCTTTTATCCAAAACTTTCATTCTGTAGGCCAAAAACCGAGAAACCTGGGTTTAGACCTTGGACCTGCCATTTCCTACTATCTGACTGTAGGAATATTTTGTACCTTTCTGGGCCCATGGCCTCATCTGTTAAATGGGATTATCATCATCTTCCCTGAGAAAGCTAGCATATATAAAGCACTTAATAAGCCAGGCAACCGGTATTCATGTTAACAAGTATTACTTTGCTTCCTTTTATCCTACAGTTGTTTACTATAACTGTCTTTGATTTCTACTGGATTACATCATCCTTTAGAAAAGCTGTTGTACATATATACAATGGAATACTATATGGCTGTAAAAAGGAAAGACTTCTTACCCTTTGCGACAGCATAGACAGACCTGGAGCTTATTTTGTTAAGTGAAATGAACCAGTCAGAGAAAGACAAATACCATAGGATCTCCCTTACATGTGGCATCTATGCAACAAAATAAACTGGCAAACAAAATAGATCCAGAGGTATGGATACACAGAACAGACTGACAGATCTCTGAGGGGGGGTGGGGTGTTGGGATGGGTAAAATAAGGTGAAGAGATTAGACACAGAATGTATATGCAGAGCCCATGGACACAGACAACAGTGTGATGAAGGCCAAGGGGTGGGGAGGGCTGGGTAGAGGTGGGCAAAGCAGAGCAAGGAGGGGCGGAATGGAGGACATCTGTAATAGTGTCAATAAAAAAAAAATATTGTCTCTATTCCCTTCATATCTTTCACAGTGCCAACTGCTATGCATGCAACAGATGTTTTGAATTGAGACACTCCTGAAATTCTGGCAACAGCTGTCTGGAAATGTCAGTGTTCCAGTCCCTAAACTCTCTAGCTTTAAACTCTCATCACATACATATTAACTGGCTACTTAACCTTTGTACCCCGTTTCCTTGATTTGAAAAACAAAGACATTACTATTATTACTCCCCCACCTCCCCACACACATGAATACTTTCTCTATGAGATCACTGTTTTACAGTGTTTTAAGGTCAATTGAGATAAGAATGCATAAGGAGAAATTGTGCAAGCTGTAAGATATTCCACAAATTAGTTTGTTCTGGTCTATTCTGATGGTCACATAACCTCAAATGTACAGAGCTCTATGTAACAGACTTATTTCCTATTTGGTCATCTTCCACTGAGCTCCCTTCCTGTGGCAAATCCTATATAATAAAAGGATAATATGCAAATTGACCCTAATAGCAGAACGACTGGAAATGATTGGTCACTATGACACACACTGACCACCAGGGGGCAGACGCTCAATGCAGAAGCTGCCCCCTGGTGGTCAGTGCACTCCCACAGGGGGAGCTCTGCTCAGCCACAAGCCAGGCTGACGGCTGCCAGCACAGCAGTGGTGGCGGGAGCCTCTCCCACCTCTTCAGCAGTGCTAAGGATGTCCAACTGCAGCTTAGGCCTGCTTCCCCCTGGCAAGTGGACATCCCCTGAGGGCTCCCGGGCTGCCAGAGGGATGTCTGACTGCCAGCTTAGGCCCGGGGAGCGGGCCTAAGCCAGCAGGTGGACATCCTCCGAGGGGTCCCAGACTGCAAGAGGGCACAGGCCAGGCAGAGGGACCCCCCAAGTGCACAAATTTTCATGCACCAGGCCTCTAGTCTATATATATAAAAGCCTAAGCAATCGGCTGACCTGACACACACTGACAACCAGGGGGCAGAGCTCACTGCAGGAGCGGAAACAATAGGCAGGGAAACATGGAACAAAGGGATGAATCTCAGAGGGAAGCGGGGAGAGGGTAGGGCAGGAAGAGATTAACCAAAGATCTTATATGCATACTAGAGGCCCGGTGCACAAATGCATGCACCGGTGGGGTCCCTTGGCCTGGCCTGCAGGGATTGAGCAGAAACCAGCTCTCCGACAACCCCCTATCTGAATTACTATTACAAATCTCAAAACTATATATACAAATGAATTTACTATTAGAAATAATGATAAGGTAATACTGATGTTTGTTTTTCCATTTTCAATTTAAATGATATTTTAAACACTGGAAGGTTAAACAAAGGGATATAAATGGAAGACAGATGATAATCTAAAAAACTGATTTTACACATATTACACATATGCTAACTGATGTTAACCTTCCAAAGGGAAAACAATCTGGCTGAGAAGTTAAAAAAAAAAAAAAAAAAAAGACACAGGATATTTTATTTTGGATATTTTCAAGTTCAAGTTAAGTAATAAATATTGCCAAGTGTTACTGTTAGAGTTTAGATAAAAACATAATATTATTAAGGAAATAAAAATAAACTGCTTTTTATTCTTACCACAAATTAAACATTAATGAAATACCTTTAGAATTTAGCAACCAAAAAGTTTAAAAAATTTATTCTGGTAAAAATCTTAAATTATATATATATTTTTTAAAACTCTCAAGAGAAAGCAAAAATATATCCTGCCATATTTTTATACAATTACCACTATTCTATTTAGTGTGAGATATAGACCAAACCACAAGTTTAAAGCTATAACAAAACTAAGTATTTCCTGCTCTTTTATGAATGACTCCTATGAAATAATATTTACTGAAAAATCATAGTAGTATAAAATAAAGTGGCTATTGTAAAATCATGCTCAATACTTTGGTGTTGCTTCTCTGACAAGGACAATGATGGCAAGAACAAACCCTCACTCTCCTCAAACAAATAAAACCATTTTCTATTCTGGCCTTCTTCCAATAAAATGCTTTTAACATTTAACATATCTAACACCAATTAATTGTAGAGAAGTCCGTGCAAGTCTACATAAATGTAGAACAAGAGTATATTTTTCCTTAAGGCTAGAATAGACAACCTGACATTTATAGTTGGTGATTCAAACATACTTCTCTCAGTAATTAATAAAACAGGAAGAAAATCAGTAAATATATAAATCACCTGAACAACATCATCACTCAATTTGACCTAAGACACTTATAGGACACTGATCCCAATAGAATACATATTGTTTTCAAGTGCTCATAAAATAGTCACCAAGATAACAAATAATAAAGTTAAAATAATAAAAACCATAAAAAGTATGCTCATGTATCATAAAGAAAACAGTAACAGAGGAGAAACCAAGACGGCGGCATAGGTAAACACTGGAAATTGCTGCCTCGCACAACCACTTCAAAAATACAACTAAAAGAAAAAACGGACATCATCCAGAACCACAGGAAGGCTGGCTGAGTGGAAATTCTACAACTAGAAGGAAAGAGAAAAGCACACTGAGACTCAGAGGAGGTGCAGAAGTGCAGAGGTAAGGAGGCGCACGTGGAAAGGGCTGGCAACTGAGGACGTGGTTGTCTTTTTCAATTGGGAGGGAGTCTCAAGTGTCTGACTGATCTGAACTCCAGTTCCAGGCGAGTCTCTGGGGACCCAGACTCATACGGGGAAAAACTGGACTGTCTGGCATTGGTCAGAACTCGAGAAGTGCTTGCAGCGATTACCACGGGACACTGAGCCTTGGGGCCTCTTAGGGTAGGACTGAGGAGCAGCCATAGCTGCTTGCTCCGCCCTGTTGATCTCCTGAGACTCCGCCCCACCCAAGCTGGGCGCAGAGGCTTTTGCATATGAAAGGCCTGGCCCTTTGCAATCTGAAAATTACCTAACAAACTGCAGCTGGATAAGAAGGGACCCAGAACTTCCAAAAGAAGGCCCAAGGCCCCACAGCAGCTTGCATTGCTTCACAGCTGGGCCTCATCTGGGCACCTCCAAACCCCAAACAAAGAAGAGGAATCTGCAGATCTCTCCATAGCTCCTGCTGGGTAGCCTCAGGCAGAGGCTAAATTAGCACCTCCTTAGAGATCCAAGAGCCAGTGTACCCAGTGGTCAGAGTGGGGCCATCCAGATTACAACTCCTCAGATCCATAAGGGATACACTCAGGGGGCAGACTCAGTGAGCACCAAAGCCCCACTGAAGCAAGTCTTGCCCCAGAAGGGTATCTCCAGCACAGAAGTTCTCCCACTGCAGATACAGCTGATTCTCACAGCCAATTGGTCAATTTCTCCCAGTGATACCTAAAACAATCAAGGCTTAACTACAACAAGACTGTACACAAAGCCCACAAAGGGGTGCACCAAGAGTGTCCACCTCAGGTAACTGGGGAGGCTGAGCCACTGGGCCCTATAGGACACCTAGCACAGAAAGCCACTCTATCAACACAGGGAAGCATAAAAAATGCGGAGACAAAGAAACAGGTCACAAATGACAGAAATGGAGGAAAGCAAACTACAGTGGGGCCTTGACTTACGAGTGTCCTGACTAATGAGTTTTTCGAGATATGAGCCGTCTCTCGGCCGATTTTTTGCTTTGAGTTGCAAGCTAAAATTCGGGTTACGAGCCAGCTTCAGATACCCCACCACTAGTTGGCGCAGCGAACGTCACAGTGAACGCCACAACATCATCCCAGCATCACGTGTCTCACTCATTCACTTTAAGACTTGACATACGAGTAATTTGAGTTACGAGCTCCATCACGGAACGAATTAAACTCGTAAGTGAAGGCCACACTGTACTGGATATAAAGTTCAAAACCACACCTATAAGGTTTTTCAAGAATTTTCTAGAAACTGCCGATAAATTAAGTGAGACCCTCAAGAAGTCTAGTGAGACCCTCGAGGTTATGAAAAAGGACTAACTAGAAACTAAGCATACACTGACTGAAATAAAGAATATTATACAGAGATCCAACAGCAGACAAGAGGATCGCAAGAATCAAGTCAAAGATTTGAAATACGAAGAAGCAAAAAACACCCAACCGGAAAAACAAAAAGAAAAAAGAATCCAAAAATATGAAGATAGTGTAAGGAGCCTCTGGGACAACGTCAAGCGTACCAACATCCGATTTAGAGGGGTGCCAGAAGAAGAGAGAGAGCAAAATATTGAAAACCTATTTGAAGAAATAATGACAGAAAACTTCCCCTACCTGGTGAAAGAAATAGACTTACAAGTCCAGGAAGCGCAGAGAACCCCAAACAAAAGGAATCCAAAGAGGACCACACCAAGACACATCATAATTAAAATGCCAAGAGCAAAAGACAAAGAGAGACTCTTAAAAGCAGCAAGAGAAAGACAGTCAGTTACCTACAAGGGAGTACCCATACGACTGTCAGCTGATTTCTCAACAGAAACTTTGCAGGCCAGAGGGAGTGGAAAGAAATATTCAAAGTGATGAATAGCAAGAGCCTACAACCTAGGTTACTTTATCCAGCAAAGCTATCATTCAGAATTGAAGGTCAGCTAAAGAGCTTCACAGATAAGAAAAAGCTAAAGGAGTTCATCACCACCAAACCAGCATTATATGAAATGCTGAAAGGTATCCTTTAAGAAGAGGAGGAAGAAGAAAAAGGTAAAGATACAAATTATGAACAACAAATACACATCTATCAACATGTGAATCTAAAAATCAAGTGAATAAATAATCTGATGAACAGAATAAACGGGTGAATAGAATAGAAAGGGAGTGGTCTGACTATTCTCAGGGGGGAAAGGGATGTGGGGGGTGCAGGAAGAGACTGGACAAAAATCATACATCTATGGATGAAGACAGTGGTGGGGTGGGGGGGGTAAGGGCAGAGGGTGGGGTGGGAACCGGGTGGAGGGGAACTATGGGGGTAAAAAAGAGGAACAACTGTAATAATCTGAACAATAAAGATTTAATTAAAAAAATAAAAATTTCATATAAAAAAACACAGTAACAAAGATATATCTGGAAAAATCAACCAAAGATCTTGTATGCATGTATGCATACATAACCCATGGAAGTAGACAGTGGGGTGGTAAGTGCCTGGGGTGGGGAGTGGAGGGGGTTGATGAGGGAAAAAGGGGGATATATGTAATATTTTCAACAATAAAAATTTAAAAAAAAGATATACCTGGAAAATCCCCTATTTACTCAGAGATTAAAGAATATAGTTCTAATTAAACCATCATTTAAAGATAAAATTTCAGGGGAAATTCAAAACATTTTGAACTATGAAATGAAAATATATCAAATATATGAGATGCAGCTAAAGTGGTGGTTAGATGGAAACTTATAGCATTAAATGCTTACATTAGAAAACAAGGTATAAAATCAGTAATTTAAGCTTCCACATTCAGAAACTAGAAAAAGAGCAAAGTACAAATGCAAGAAAAAACAAATAATATAGAGTAGAGCAAAGTCAATGAAAGCCAAAACAGAAAAACAATGTAGAAAATCAATCAACCCAAAATCTGTTCTCAGGTAGAAATTCTCTTAATTGTAGGCATTAGCAAAATGAGCGGAAATATAAAAAGGCAAATAGTAAAGAAGAAGCAGGAGTTGCAAATCCAAGAAGCAGAACAACTGGATGGAAGTCCTAACTGTACAGCATAACAGTGGTATAAGCTTAATCATCTCACTTCATTTTCTCAGCTCTTCTCATTTGTAAAAGGGAGTTTAAAAAAATCATTCACGGGGTGAATGGCAGGGGTTGAGGGAAATATTCATGGAAATTATTTGGAAAGAATAAAAATAACAATTGTTTGAATTAGTAAGATTGACAAACTGTTATCTAACACATAAATATCATATTAAGTTATGTCAACATTTAACATATCTAACATCAATTAACTGCAGAGAAGTCAGTGCCTTTAAGGACCTTAAAGGTGTGATAACACAGCAAAGGAAATTCATAAATTACCATAAAATATTTTTTTGGGCCCTGACAGGTTTGGCTCAGTGAATAGAGCGTTGGCCTGCGGACTGAAGGGTACCAGGTTCGATTCCGGTCAAGGGCATGTACCTTGGTTGCGGGCACATCCCCAGTAGGGGGTGTGCAGGAGGCAGCTGATCGATGTTTCTCTCTCATCGATGCTTCTAACTCTCTATCCTTTCTCTTCCTCTCTGTAAAATATCAATAAAATATGTATTTTTTTTAAATATTTTTTTTGGTGGCAATATTGAAGGTCAAGTGGGGAAAATTCATTATATACTAATAATACCTGGATTCTTCATAAGTTTTCTCATTAAGGAAAAAAGTAAAAAATATAAATAAGGAACTTTTAAAAAAAATACAACCTACTGCAGATATACCTTTTTGCAGATTTTTTCAAAATTGATATCATCACCAAGAGCAGATTTAGTTACTATGTCAGGTTTCAATTCCTGTAAAAAAAAAAAATAATAATAATTTTAGTTATGAGTCTAATTTTAAACTCATTATTATTATGAGATAAACTACTTCCTCTGTTTTGCTCTTAAGAAATCTGATGTTAAGTGAATTTTCAACTTTTAGAAGATAACAATTTCTATCACACAGTAAGAGATTACCATGCTAAGAAAAAAGTCACAGCAAAATGAATTTAAAAGCTAATCACCCCACAACAGTTATATTCAATGAAAGCTAGAACATTCAATGTGCTCTAAAATTCCAGGATAAAAACATTTCCTTAATAAAAATAAGATTAAAATAATTAAAAACGTTAATTTAAGAATTATTACATTTACAGAAATTTTTACTTATTTTAATGACATTGGCAATTTCATCAATTTAGAGAGACTGATGTTCCAAGTGACTGATACCCCAGTAAATACCTGAAACCGTGCATAGTGCCAAATCCTATATACATATTATATTTTTCCTATACATACACTAGAGGCCTGGTGTACAAATTCGTGCATGGGTGGGGTCCCTCGGCCTGGCCGGAGATTGGGGCCGATTGGGGCTGTCTTGCCCAGTCCCAATCAGGGCCAATAGGGGCCAGCTGGCTGGGGGTAGGTACCACAGGAGGTTGGCTGTAGGAGTGCACTGAGCATCTGTCCCCTGGTGGTCAGTGCACATCATAGCAGCCAGTCTACCGATCATTCAGTCTACCGGTCATAACAGTCACTTAGGCTTTTATATATATAGATGCCTCTGATAAAGATTAATTGTTAATATTGTCATGTTGAGATATGAATCTAAATCACTATCAAACCTAATGCAACACTTCATGTAGGGAAAACTAGTAAAATAATCTAAAAATGTTTTGTATTTTTTAATTTTATAAGTACTTCCTTTATAACTTCTCTAAAACAAATACAATAAAGTATTATAAATTTAAGTCTCCCATCCTACAACTTGGGAAGTTATGGTCACTTTTTAAGAGTCAGCTTCATTTAACAGGAAGCCTTCCATGAATCTTCAAAGAAGTACTAAGTGGCCCTCCTCAATACAGCTATAGGCATTTTATCCACTATTCAAATTCTCTGTTCATGTGTCCACCTCATTCATCAGACTCTATGCTTCTCAAAGAAAGCATCATATTAATTTCTAAATTTCTGTAAACTATCAGAGTACTTGGTAAACAAAGTACAGACCTAATAGATTTTCGTTGAGCTGAAATAAAGTGCTTTGGATGGCTCCAAGATGACATGATAAAAGTCTGTGAACTTTTCTGGCAAATTACAGGACTAAATAACATCTGGTAAAACTTTTGTTTTCTGAAACCTACAATACTAACTAAAATAGTAAGAATGATTTCAGCTCTGGTCTAAAGTTACAATGTAACACAGACAATGATGGTGGACTGGGGTGTATAGTAAATCTCCAAAAGACCTCTATTCAGGATTTTTCCATATTGAATAGTTTTGACATAATTTTTCAAAATGGTATTGAAGGCAATTGCTATCTTAAGTAATATTTCATCTATGCCAGTTACATGGAGTAAAAGACTAAAGAGATTCAAAATCTTTTTAAAAA
Source organism: Myotis yumanensis (assembly GCF_028538775.1). Classification (NCBI taxonomy): domain Eukaryota; kingdom Metazoa; phylum Chordata; class Mammalia; order Chiroptera; family Vespertilionidae; genus Myotis; species Myotis yumanensis. Next base: position 72,347,143 of record NW_027223755.1, on the reverse strand, counting down.
TTATTAAACCAGTACCATGCTAAGAACAATGATATTGCATCTTAGTGGTACAAAAACAGTATCAACCCAACGTTGTTAAAATTTTCAGGAAATGATAGAAGTGGCTTTATTCTTCTTTGCTTTTATAATTATAACCTTCTACATCTTAAAAGTCATCAATGCTAATTTTCCTTCAAAAAATTCATTATAGGTGATATTTCAACAACATGGTTTTGATCTGCACAGGTCCATTGACAAGCAATTTTTCAATAAATACAGTCAGCTCTCCACATCCCAGGGTTTTGCATCCACAAAATCAACCAACCATGGATCAAAATTGATTGCAGCTTGGAATCTGCAAATGCAGAGGGCCAACTGTATGCATTGCTCTATGCCATTTTATATAACAAACCTGAGCATTCACAGATTTTGGTATCTGGCGTGTGAGTGTGGTGTGTGTGTGTGTGTGTGTGTATGTCCTGGAACTAATCCTGAGGGACAGCTGTAGTTCAGCTTTTGGGGGAGTCAAAAGTTACCCTGCTTTTCCACTGAGCAGGGTGACGAAGATGTTCAAGAGTCAACTGTATTTAAAATTCAAATTCTTAAACCTAAAATGGAAACTTAATCATAGAATCTCAAGCATTATTATTAAATGATGGATAGGAAAAAAGAAACTAAGAAATTTGCAAACAACTGACAGAAATTTATCTTTACTTTGATTAGCAAAATTTAATGTGAAGCATGTTACTAAACAGCTTCTAAAATGCAGAACACTGGGCACTATATAAAAAGACAACCAAAAAGAGTAGAGTTTATAATGTGCAAATGACCTGACATCATAACACAAAGTACTATATATATATGTATGAAGATAAAATAGGCAAGGTAGTTTCTGTTTAGTTCTCAATAGTGGGAATAACGAAAAGATAACCCAAATACTGGGGTTCCCTTCTCAATTTGCACAAACCTCCCACCCATGTATTTGTCACTAGGTATGAATCCTCATGCGTCTCTCCCTCTGCCAACAAAAGCTCTGTTTTAGAGGTTGATAAAGGGTTTGACAATGATCCATTCTCGTTTTGTAAGAATATGTGTGAGGTGATGGTGAAAGCCGTGTGGTTATCAGAGAAAGTTGGAGAAACTTAAAAACAGGAATATACAAAGTATGTGTAGGGATATAAAGTTGACTGTATTATGTAGATAAAAATGGGGATGAGAGATAAAGTTGATCAGGATGAGAAGAACCAACTGATGAATTAGCTTTTACTACCCATGAGGAATTAGACCCCATCTAGTAGACAATAGAAAGGTAATTTAGGTTCTTGAACAAAAAGAGTAATATATAAAACAAAGTAGGTTTACTATTAGGAAATTTTACTAGTGTCAGGTTTTGCTGGCAGCCAGTTAAAGAATTACTAAATGTCTACAAACAGTACTGTCTCACTTTAGTTCCAAGTTGACTTTCATGTTTAAAGCTGAATCTTCATATTCTAAAAACTAAACTGTAATGCATCTTTCAACTATAAATTATTTTCATCAAGCTATGAAATTACTGATGTGAGCAAAAACTAAAAAACAACATGTGAAATTCAAATAGTCCAAAGATGTTCATTACATTTAAAAGTAGATATTAACTAAGGATAAACATAATCAAATAATTTCATCAAATGAAGCTGCAAAACCCTCTTGGCATTAAATAGTCCTATCTCTCACAGTAGAAATACCTTTTAGAAAATAGGACAAAACAAAAATAGTTTAACTCAAGTGATTAAACACGATCACATTTTTTTATGCCAAATAAAAACATCTAAACTGTTCTTGGAACTTCATGAAATTACCCACTTCTGAATGTTCAAGGAGGCAAGCAGAGAAATGAGATGCAGAAATTACATCAGCCTGAAGGTTCTACTTAAGAGCACTTCTGCAATTTAAAGGAATAAATCAGGGTAGACAGCTTTTTCTTTTCATTTTAGAAACTGTCTTCTAACAAAATGCCTCAGGAAGAAAAGTTTACTATTTTGTAAATATATATAGAGTAAATAAAATACTTAAAACTATTTTATTTTTGTATTCCCAATAACATGTTAAGAATAAAACAGAAGAGGTGAGATCTACACAGTTATTATTTTTGTTATTATTCAGTATATCAAATAAAAAGAGGACACAAATACAGCTTTATTTGAATATTTTTATTTTTTAATCCTAAATATATCTACATATATTTGCAAGTTTAGTTTTCCTTGCCCAGCACCAAAGAGTTAAAGGGGGGGAAAAAGCACCAATAAACAATTACATAAGCCCATAGAATATTTTTTCCCCTTCAGTAAATGACCTAGGAAATTCATCAAAAGGCCTTAGGGAAATTATATTAGGTGACTGACGCAGTCTTTCCCTATAATATTGGAATTATAACTAAGATATAGGGATGTACTAAACAGGATTTAGGAATGTGTTAAAAGACAGTGGTTTTTAACTGAAAAAATAAAGGATAATCTTTAAAATCTCAAGGAAGTCAAACAATTTATTACAGCTCTAATTCCTTTAAGCAGTTTCTCTAGAACAGCCGTGGGCAAACTATAGCTTGTGGGCTGGATCCGGCCCGTTTGAAATGAATAAAACTAAAAAAAAAAAAGACCGTACCCTTTTATGTAATGATGTTTACTTTGAATTTATATTAGTTCACACAAACACTCCATCCATGCTTTTGTTCCAGCCCTCCGGTCCAGTTTAAGAACCCATTGTGGCCCTCGAGTCAAAAAGTTTGCCCACCCCTGCTCTAGAACTTCAAATGTCCAGTAACCTTTCTCAAGGACAGAATAAAATCTATACTTGTTTCTTTTTTAAAAATTTATTTTTATTGTTGAGGGTATTACAGATGTACCCCATTTCCCCACCCTTTCTTCCCCTCCATCCAGCTTCCACTCTACCCCATTCCCCCCCCACCCCCCCGCCTCTGATTTCAGAGAGGAAGGGAGAGGGAGAGAGAGATAAAAACATCAATGATAGCCCTAACCAGTTTGGCTCCGTGGATAGAGCATTGGCCTGCAGACTCAAGGGTCCCGGGTTCAATTCCGGCCAAGGGCATGTACTTTGGTTGTGGGCACATACCCAGAGGGGAGTGTGCAGGTGGCAGCTGATTGATGTTTCTCTCATCGATGTTTCTAACTCTCTATCCCTCTCCCTTCCACTCTGTAAAAAAATCAATAAAATAGATTAAAAAAAAAAAATACAAACATCAATGATAAGGGAGAATCATTGATCGGCTGACTCCAGCATGCCCCACACTGGGGATTGAGCCTGGAAAATGGTATGTGCCCTCACCAGGAATCGAACTGTTACCTCCTGGTCAACGCTCAACCTCTGAGCCACACCAGGCAGACTACCAAAGCTTTTTAATCTACTCATCTACTGATGGGCATTTGGGCCATTTCCAGATCTTAGCTATTGTAAATAACACTGCTATGAACATAGAGGTACATTTATTCTTTCTGATTGATGTTTCGGGATTCTTAGGATATATTCCCAGAAGTGGGATGGCTGTTCCATTTATTATTTTTTGAAGACTCCCAATGCAATAGTAAATGCCTTTTTTTTGTTGTTGTTATTTTTAGTTTCTCTTTCTGAGAGTTCATTGTTTTATAAAAGTGACATCAATTTCCAGATATTAATTTTGTATCATGCTACTTTGCCAAATTCATTAATTAAATTTAGTAGCTTCTTGGTGGCATCTTTAGGGTTTTCTACGTACAATATCACATCATCTGCAAATAATGACAGTTTAACTTCCTCCTTCCCAATTTGGATGCCTTTTATTTTTTCTTCTTGTCTTACCCCTGTGGCTAGGACTTCCAGTACTATCCTATCTAATAAAGAGGCAATATGCAAATTGACCATCACTCCAACATACAAGATGGCTGCCCCCATGTGGACACAAGATGGCCAGCAGGGGAGGGCAGTTGTGGGCGATCAGGCCCCAGGGAAAGGCAGTTGGGAGGGGCCAAGCCTGCAGGGGAGGGCAGTTGGGGGCAATAAGGCCTGCAGAGGAGGGCAGTTCAGGGGTGACTGGGCTGGCAGAGGAGGGCAGTTGGGGGGGAGGGGACCAGCCCTGCATAGGAGGTCAGTTGGGGGCAATCTGGCCAGCAGGGGAATAGTTAGGCATCGATCAGGCTGGCAGGGGAGTGGTTTGGGGGCGATCAGGCTGGCAGGCAGAAGCGGTTAGGGGCAATCAGGCAGGCAGGCAGGTGAGTGGTTTGGAGCCAGCAGTCCTGGATTGTGAGAGGGATGTCCAGTGGGGTTGGGTCTAAATGGGCAGTCAGACATCCCTCGAGGGGTCCCAGATTGGAGAAGGTGCAGGTTGGGCTGAGGGACACATACCCCCATGCAAGAATTTCGTGCACTGGGCCTCTAATGTTGAATAAGAATGGTGAAAGCAGACAACCCTACCTTATTCCTTTTTGTAAAGGGAATTACTTTTAGTTCTTGCCACTGAATATATCTCCATGTGCTAATAGCTTAAAGAGCCTACATCAATTAATACTAGAATAATGTTACACTCAAATTTGTTTAAAATATAATGCCAAATGCAGCAAGGAATGAAAATGCTCAGAAACCTAATCATAGCTACTAATTCATGGTACTTTAGGAATTGGTAATTTTGATATTTAGCTTCCAGATATTATTTCTAAATGTTAAATGCACAAACAAAATCCTTTATAGATAACCAGGTGTTCTATCTTTAGGAAGGCCCAACTATTCTAATTATGTCAAATTATAAACAAATTCAATTTTGTCCACAAGAGGCAATGATGATAAATCATTTCATTATTTTTACTTTTCATTTAATAATGAGCATTAAAATTATAATGCAAAAGCACATTTCTATTTTTTTCTTTTAGAAACAGCACATTTCTTTATAATACCTAACTATTCTTGATAAAATTGTGCACATAATACTTAAAGTAAGAGATGTTAGGTTTGTAGAGTATTAAGAATATGAGCTGCCCTAACCGGTTTGGCTCAGTAGATAGAGCGTCGGCCTGCAGACTGAAAGGTCCCAGGTTCGATTCCGGTCAAGGGCATGTACCTGGATTGCGGGCACATCCCCAGTAGGGGATGTGCAGGAGGCAGCTGATAGATGTTTCTCTCTCATCGATGTTTTTAACTCTTTATCCCTCTCCCTTCCTCTCTGTAAAAAATCAATAAAATATATTTTAAAAAAACACAAAAGAATATGAGCTACTTATTCGGACAAATTTGTACTGCATCCTGGCTTTAGCTACACTCTAGTAGTGTAACTTCGGGCAGAGCAATTCGTTTGTAAATCTCTAGTTTACACATCAGTAAAATGAGGCTAAATAGGAGTCTTGAAAAAATACTATGAAGATTACAAATAACACAAAGTAGGTGTACAGTTGTATGTGAAACAGTTTATTCTTTTTTTTTTTAAAATATGTTTTATCGATTTTTTTACACAGAGGAAGGGAGAGGGATAGAGAGTTAGAAACATGGATGAAAGAGAAACATCGAACAGCTGCCTCCTACACACCCCCTACTGGGGATGTGCCCGCAACCAAGGTACATGCCCTTGACTGGAATCGAACCTGGGACCCTTCAGTCTGCAGGCTGACGCTCTATCCACTGAGCCAAACCAGCTAGGGCCAGTTTATTCTTATATTACTATTTATTCTTGTATTATTTTTCATGTGAACAATTGTAAACCTACTGTCGCCCACTCCTGTATATGTATGCTGTAGCAAAGAGCCTGGCACAGAGTAGGTGCTCAGTAATTAATAACTAAAATTACTATTAAATTGTTTATTAGCAGTGCTTTTACATCTGAAGTTGAGCTTCCTAGTGCTATAAATAACATATAAGTCTGGGATGTGAAGCTGTTGCATTAAACGATATCCTTGCTATCTAACTGGGATTCACTTAAAGATTATCAAGGAACTCATATCAATTTGGTAAATCAGTAACATTAATATTTTTCATTTAACTGTCTCCTTTTCCAGGAAACTGTCCCTGATTATTAGCTAACAGCAACCTCTTACTCTTTTAAAATTTTCAAAGCACCTCTCATAACTTAGTCTGCTCTTAAAAGTATGCATACCAGCCCTTCTCTGATAGTATAATACTTTTGCAGAGCAAGAACAATGAATTACATTGCATATTACATTCCATAAAGATAGGCTTAATAGATGTCTCCTTAGCGCATGGAAAAAGTAATTCAGTCATTCCATCCTAATCAGTTATCTCCCCTCCAATCAATCCTCCACTCTCCTTCAAATTTGTCTTTCTAGAAAATACATATAACTACTTAAAAACCTTTCATCATCCATATTTCCTAAAGGCTTTAAATGATAATCTCATCTACCATTAAGCCACGATCTTTAACCTTTTGGTCCTCTATCCATTTCATATTCCAACCATGACATTGACTACTGAAGAAATACTTGCTAAATGGCTGCTTTATGCCAATTAGTACACTAAGCACTGGAGATAAAAAGACAACATTCTACCCTCAAAAGAGGAGACATTTAAAGAAATAAATATACTTCAATGTGCTAAATATTGTAAAAGAAGTTAAGTACTGAGCAGCTCTTCCAAATCACACCAAGTACTTTCAGAGCTATATACTTTCTTCTCGGTGAGCTCTATTTACCTGGACTGCCTTTTCCAAAGCAGAATCATATGTATTTTTCAAGTTCCAACCCAGTGCTTCCCATTCTGTAGGTCTCCCCTAAATCCTGTCAATTAACTAATCCCTTCTCTAGGTTCCTAAAACTCTGATTATAATATAAGTATAGTATATATCACAGAGAGATTCATATGCTTATTTCCCACAGAATAGTATGTTCCCTGGCAGCAGAAATCTATTCATCTATAAACATAGGAGGTTCTAGATTAAAATTTATTTAACTAGCCTGAACATATAACATGGAATTTGTAATAGCTATTCTTGAAATTCCTAGTCTTTTTTTTTAATTTTTAGTTTTTCTTTTTCTTTTCTGGTTGCAAATTTTATGAGTCTTAAGAGATATATGATCATTAATAAACTGGCATGCTATCTTAGATAGTGAACAACAGAATTATTAATGACAACTAAAACCCACAAGTTCTATTTGAATATATTGAGTTTCACCAGAAATTAAGAATTAAAAAAGTGAAGATCTCTCCTTACTTTCTTACCTTAATATACTGTTTGAAAGGTTTGGTTAGTTTTTATACAGAAGAAGGGCAAGAATATAAGTAAAGTATATATTTTCACTGCAAACTGCCAAAGAACCATTTTTATAATTTAATGGCAGGTAGAGAAAACAGAATAAACTTCATATTTAAGGAAAAAATAGAATACTATTGAGTTTCTCTTGTTGTCACAAGATATTAATACTTTGAGTAGCAAAATACTAACATTAGCTACTCTAACATATGGGGGGAAAAGAATGTATGGTTTCCATTACAACAGAAATCTAACAATGTAAAATATGTGGGCATGTTAGTGAGTATAAATGTTTATTTATTTATGTATATTTTTAATTTATTTTAGAGAGGGAAAATGACAGGGAGAGATTGAAACATTGATGAAAGAGAAACCGATTGGCTGCCCCCTGAATACCCTTTCCTGGGAATGGAACCCAAAGCCTGGGCATGTGTCCTGACCAGAAATCGAACTGGTGACCTCCTGGTGACCTCCTGGTGCATGGGCCAACACTCAACCAACTGAGCCACACAGGCTGGGCATGAGTATAAACGTTTAAAAATAATGTGTCTCTGTTTAATCCCAAATTCAGGTGACATCCCAGTTGAATAAAAAAGAAAAGCCCATTTTCTAGACCAGTTATTTATTGTTCTTATTACTGCCTTCTCTAGGACTATGTCTCCCATTGTGTGTTTCAAACAAACTATGTTGTAATATTTGCCTCTTTTCTCAATCACCACATTATTTCATGCTAACATTATGATAGTAGTATTGGTTGTCCAAATTTGTTAAATTAACAGTTGAAAAGGGCTTTGGATACTTGCACAATTAGGAGGAACATTCCGCCAAGGTTGTAAGTTCAAATTTGCAGAATTACAAAACTTAAAAAAAAATCAAAATAAAACAAAAAGAGATAAAAAACATTTTTGACCAAAAACTCATGTGATAATCCTTTCTTACTTCCTGTTCCCACACTAATTCCTATTCACATACTCAGAAGCCTCTGAAGTTTATCTGAACTGAAACAATTCCAAAATCAGTTTATTATTTTAAAATTAGGTGTGTATAATGACTGAGTAAATGGTAATAGCATTTTCATCACTTTTGTCAACAAGGATCTATAACTTTTCCTGTTTTCAAATAGAATCAAGTAGTTTCAAAACCAGGGGTGCATACCATTTTTATTTGTTACAACTGCTCTTAATTTAACATACAAAAATATTTTAAGGTCACCATATGCTTGATATAACATCTTTATATCAACACAGCCTACAGTGAAAATCATGACCCCTACATATTAAAAATGTAACACTGCTAAAGGTTAGAGGACTTATTCAAAATACTGGCTTAAAGCTGTAGAAACCACATGCCAGGAAGAAAACTGGAATTCCAACATGATGATCTGTTTCTGAATGTTGTTTCATGTGTGTGAGGAGAGCAGTATATATATAATGATCTTTTAAAACACCACTATGACTTCCTGTTGATCATTTCAAATGTCACAAGCTGAGTACAAAAGAATATTAAATCAGGGCATCTTGTTCTGCCTTAAGAAGCAATAAAAGTTGTTCCTTTAAAAAAAACTGAATTAGAAATTAAATGGCCTTAGAGAACTGGCCAAAGGTGACTATAAAATGAAGAGCCTATCCATTTTCCTATTTCTGACACTTAACATTAAACCAACTAAAACACAAAAACAACTCTGGTTAGAGACTCTTCTTAGTAATAGTTCAGTAATATTCTACTTATATACTGAGACTCAGAGCAACCTCAACATTCTACATATGACAATAAAAATAAGAAATTTTACATTAAATGTCACTCAGTCTGCTAGCCAGGCAGCACCATTTATCATACACCTGACACGTTACCAGGTATTGGGGACAAAGAACTGAGTAAAACAATGTATTTTCTAAAGAAGGTCTCTGTGAGTAGTAGGAATGGCATGAAAGCAGATTCATTCAATATGATAGTAGAAATATATGAAGGATAAGGATCTGTATAGAAGACGTGGTGAGTAATTCTTTTCAGGGCAGAGTGATTGTGTCAGGGAAAGTTTCCTAGAGCAAGTAACATAAGAAGTGAAGTAAAGCAGCTGAGGTAAAGAGTAAGTCTTTATTCAGATGGGAGAGGTGTGCTATGTGTAAAAATGCAAGTAGGTATGAAACAGATTGATATGTTTGTGGTTCATAAATTATAGTTGGTACAAAAAGTATGGGATAGGTAGAGGGTATAATTGGAGAAAAAAGGTATCGAGTATAAATCACAAAGGGCCTTGTATGCCACGCAGGACAGAATCTTGATCAAATCTGCATTTTAGAAAGGCCACTGGTTACAGTGCAGAATGTGATTTGAAGTGTGGTAATACCTAAGGCAGGAAGTACAAGTGAGAAATAATAAGAACCTGAACTAAGAAGTGGTTATATATTTAGAAGATAAAAATAACAGATCTTAGTGAAGGACAAGATATGGGAATAGAAAGTAGCTAAGGTAGAAGGGAATTCAAAATAATTCCTAGACTTCTGGCTTAGGAAACTAGATGAATGATAGTGTTAAAACCAAAGTCAGGAATAGAAGAGAAGAACATCTGATAAGAGTATGGGTGGTGAGGAACAAAAATGTTAGAATCTATATTCAGGTACTGACTTCTTTTGGAATATCTCCTTATCCATCTTCTTTTCTTTACAACCCATCACCCTGTCCCCTAATACTCCAATGCCTCAGCTGATTAGACTTAGACCAGTGACAGACATTTAACCCAAGATGGCCCAAGAACTTGAGTCAATGTGGGCTGAGGTTGCCACTATACCATGACCTTGGAAATACCTAAGGAATGAGAGCTGTGTGGAAAGTCAGAGAGAAGGGGAGTGAAAGAGAACAGAATGGGCAGGATAGGGGGGAGATGAGGAAAAGCAGAGATGAAGCACAAAATGGAGGAAAAAGGAGCAGGAAAGAAACACACAAACAGAACTACCTGAGTTTCTGAGAATCTCCAGATCCTGATTCTCATTCCTGCTGAGGTTAAAACTCAGTGCTTGCCCTTAGGCTTCATAAGAAACCCCACCTTAACCATGCTTTTTAACTTAGCTCAGTGAATCATGTAAAATGTTGAGTTTTGGGTGCACCTAAAAGCACTAAGTGGAGTTGAATATAAGAGTGCAGACTGCCCTAGCTGGTTTGACTCAGTGGATAGAATGTTGGCCTGTGGACCGAAGGGTCTTGGGTTTGATTCCGGTCAAAGGCATGTATCTCGGTTGTAGGCTACTCACCAGCCTGGGCCCTGGTGTTTCCCTCACATCAATATTTCTATCTTTCCCTCTCTCTTCCATTCTCTCTAAAAATCAATGGGAAAAATATCCTCAGGTGAAAATTAAAAGAATGCAGACCTTCAAAAATGCAAGTAGCCATGTTAACCCTTTGCGGTCCAATGTTATTTTTGGAATTCAAACAGTCTGGTCCAAATTAATTGACAGGATTGAATGTTGAACTTTTTAATGTTCTTATTGCTCGATGTTGGACCTGCTCCTAGGGCCTGGCCTGTCGAGTCAGCCTCGAGGCTGGACCGAAAAGGGTTAAAGAGTGTAAAGTGAGAAGATAAAGAAAGAACTTTTGGGGGGACAACAGCATCTAAGAGTCAGTGTGAATCTTATTCAAGGACACTGATGAACAGGCAGGTAGATAAATTGAGTTGCTGAGGAAATGGGATGTGAGGAGGTCCAGTTCCCGGTGGATATGCTATTGGAGGTAAAGATGCTATTGTACTAAGGGGAAAGGAAGAAACTGAGAGGCAGTTAAAGGATGATGATGGGTTTTAAGGCATAAACTAGTTTATGAGCTGACTAACACCCAGTTAGGGGCAAAGTTTGAAGCTATAGGTGAAATAAGGAATAAGTAATAAAAGAAGAAAAAGAAAGAGACGTAGCACATTAACAGGTTTTGGCTCTGAATAGGAAAAGAAGAAAGCATGGGACCAATAAGAACCAACTATCAGTTTGGGATGACTTTGTGAAGAAACACAGACCTATAAAAATTTTTAGAAAGTTTCATTACATGTTATTTTTTAAATACTAAAAATGCATGTCTCCTCATTAAGGCAAAGAAGATTTTCATATTTAAAGAAAATCATCATCATTATAAAAAGTTAGATGTTTCAAAGGGTAAACATCTAGAAAGGTCCTTACCCTATCAACTAGATAAAATGAATAAGAAATTGCTGATTTAGTAAATTAGAATTTAAGTGGTATAAGTCCTATAATGATATGTAAAAACATGTCAACCACTGCTTTGTAAATAAAATATAAATTTCAATTAAACTACTTCAAAACAAAAATATTGTTTCACTGAGAAGCTAAAAAGCCTACATTTTTTGCTCATGATTGAAAGAGCAGGTAGCAAAGGTAGTAAACTCCAATCTAACTGAGATTAAAGAATAGGACAAGGGAGCAAATGACTTAAAAAAAATCTACGCAATCATCTTAATTTTGTGGATGAAGAAACTAAAGCCTACAGAGGTCAAAGTTTATAACCTGAATTCCAAGACTTAGAATTCAGTTTTGTACTTTTCAGTTCATACTCATTCCACTTTTTTGTTTGTTTTTCTTCTTCCGGCCTATGCACAGCGGTGTTAGATAAAAAGATTTTATATGTTCTGACAAAAACGTAGGCAAACATATCTAAAGAAGAACACTGCTCTGTTCCAACTGCTCTGAAGATTGTTGCAAACAATTAACCCAGTTCATAACTATAGTCACATAGCTGAAAACTTCAAACTGTCAAGTACTAAAACAGCTTTATTCAATTTTCAGACTATTAGCTATTCTCTTACTATCTTTGTGGATTAACAATATCATTCACTCCTCTCACAATATTCACAAAGCACAGGTTTGTAATTGCTATACAAAGTTTTCTCTCATTTTTACATTCAACTACATCATAATCCTCCAGAAATACACAAAAAACTTAACATTAAAAAATTATTGTAAAAAATTAAATCGCGACATACATTAAGATTATCAAAACTTGTGTGCGCTCCCTCCTAGGAACACGCCCACACCTTTCTCTTCCTCCTTTTCTTCCCCCACAGGCCTGCATCTCCTTAACTCTAAGGGACCTCATGAGACTTGCAACCGGGGAGCAATGGACAGTGGCTGCATATCCTGGGCTAACCCCCTGACCCTCTCCCTAAGGCCTCCTGTTCTCTAACTCTCCAGTGAGCTAGCAGCAGCACCTCCTTGGCTCACTTCTTTCCCATAATGTTTCTAGAGAGCCAAAGCAGCCTCGCCTAGTCTCTCTCCTGTTGCTTCTTCTATCCTAAGCCCCTCCTCAGTTTCACTGTCTCCAGCTTTATTAACATACTTCAAAATCTCCAGTAATCTTGGTGTGAAATCTTTCCTGCAGGAAGTCAAGAACCCATACTCCATAGGAAAAAATGGCTATTAGCACTATCCTCAATATTGTAAAAAAAAAAAAAAAAATTAAAAATCTCTTAATGAATTAAAATCTTATTAGAGAAATAAAAAAATAAAAAATTCCAGCAGAAAAAGAGAAACAATTAACTGATTAAGTCACAAAGCATTAGTCACTACTGGGTGAAAGACTACAGAATATTCAGTTTCAAAATTATCACCTTACAGATCTATATATATATATAAAAGCCTAAGCAGCCCTAGCTGGTTTGGCTCAGTGGATAGAGCATCGGCCTGAGACCTGAAGAGTCCTGGGTTTGATTCCAGTCAAGGGCACATGCCTGGGTTGCAGGCTCTGTCCCCAGTAAGGGGCGTGCAGGAAGCAGCCGATCAATGATTCCTTCTCATCATTGAAGTTTCTATCTCTCTCCCGCTCCCTTCCTCTCTGAAATCAATAAAAAAAAATATTTAAAAGCCTACGCAATCGTTATGATGGGACGACCGAAACAACCAGATTGGTCGCTATGATGCGCACTGACCACCAGAGGGCAGACGCTCAACACAGGAGCTGTCCCCAGGCCCCTGGCCCTAGTCGCCAATGGGGCCTGCTGGTCAACTTCCTGATTTTTCCCTGCCGGCCAGCAGGCCCTGATCGCCTGATCTGGGATGGGTCCCCAGGCTGGGATGGGAAACCAGGGGTGGGTGGCGGCAGACGTGGCCCCTTTCCCAGGGGGACCAAGGGTTGGCACACTCCTTGGAGCTGGTGGCCCACCTCCAGGGTCCCTCCACCCGGCTGGCAGGCCCCAACTGGCCTGCCACCCACCCGCCGTGGTTGCGGTTGGCCCTTCCCCCCGGCCGGCGGGCCCCGATCACCTGATCAGGGCCTGTCGGCCAACCTCCCGGTCCCTTTCCCTGGCCAGCAGGTCCCAATGGCCCGATCGGGGCCAGGGAACTGGGGATGGGTGGTGGCAGACATGGGTGGTGAGGGAAGGAGGAGGCAGAAAGGCAGGGAACCTGATCGGCCCTGATCGCTGATCAGGCCTAGGGACCCCACCCATGCCGAATTTCATGCATCAGGCCTCTAGTTACTTAATAATTGCAAACAGGAAAATGGAGAAATCTGGCAGATAACATCTAACCAGGGGTGAGGAACTGCTGGCCTGAGGGCCGGGCCATATAAAGCCCACAAAATCATTTATTCTGGCCCTTTCAAGGCATTAGGGGTGAGTTAATTAAATGTTTGACCAAATATAGCAGGCTGATTTTTAAGTTGATAATTTTGTATGGCCCACAAATGATGCTACAAATACCCAAATGGCCCTTGGCAGCAAAAAGGTTCCCCACCCCTGCTCTATACCAAGTGACTGGAACTAAGCATCACTAGTAAAGGGACAAACTAGATGTGATACAATGTATTACTACTCTACATTGTAGCATTATAATTTTTCTCCAGGTTTAAAATAGTTTCCAAAACATTGGAAGGAGATATAAACAAAAGAGGGGGGAAAAGTCAAAGGAAGACTATTACAAATCAGAGAAGGAAGAATTAAAACAGCTGCCCTGGGCAATCACTTCTTTACTGGGAGGAAACTCAAGTATAAGTAGGTGATGGAGTTTAATCTATTTGTTAATATGCTGATAACTGGTCCCCCTGGTAAACAAACTAATGATTTTTGTTAGAAGGAAAGGCCTTATCTGAAGAATGTTCCTTTCCCTAGTTAAGGATGTTTACAGTACACAAACCTAGAATCTAAGGATTTCTAAGGTATGGCACACTGAGAATATTACCTAAGCTACACAACCTTGGAGTGCAGAATGGGAAAGCTTCAAAATCTAAACTCCCTCTGTGATGAGGTCATAACTAGACTTCCTACTTAGAGATTTCATCTACTCTGGGCAAGAAAGCGCATGTCTGGTGTAGAAAGGAAGGACCTGTGGAATCACTCCGAGTCCCAGATCTATCCTTGCTTTACCTGTGCCCCCTGATTGCATGTATCCTTGAAATGATCAGTAAAGGTGGATTCGAGGTAATATCTCTAACATATGAACCTGATTTGACAAAATGATTCCTTGTATTAGCTTACAAATAAAAGATAAAACTCAAAAATAATTCTAATCTGCCCTGGTCAGTGTGACCCAGTGGTTAGAGTGTCAGCCTATCCACTGAAGGGTCATGGGTTCAATTCCAGTCATGGGCACATACCTAGATTTCAGGTTTCTCTCACATTGATGCTTCTCCCCCCTGCCCCCCACCCTGTCCTCCCTCTCCCTTCTTACACTCTCTCTAAAAATCTATGGAAAAAATATCCTCAGGAGAGGATTAACAACAACAAATTATAATCTTAGATGAACAATACCTCTTAATACTATTATTTCAGTAAATAAATGAATTAAATGTTAATTTGACACAATTAAAATGGTATACTTGCAAGATAAATAAGGCATGTTTTACCATATGGCAAACTTCTTTGTTTTGTTTTTTTTAATCATCACCTTTAGGCTATGTTTTCTTATTGATTATTAGAGGGGGATAGAACCTGCAACCTAGGTATGTGCCCTGATCGAGAATTGAACCTTTTGGTGTATCGGATGACACTCCAACCAACTAAGCTACCTGGCCAGGGATATGGCAAACTTCTTTTTAAGAATCCATATGAAAAAAAAACTAACAAAATCATAGCATGTAAAATTACAGAGAAAAAAACTCAATACATTTTTAAAACATACATAGAACCAGAAATATCACAAAATTCAAATTAATATATAACATATATGATAAACCTACAATTCAAGGGTAAATAGGCTAATGATTTTGTTAGAAGGAAAGGCCTTATCTGAAGAATGTTCAGCACAGAACCCTTCTAAACATGTCCTTTGAAATAAGATTCTGCTCATTTTATAGCTGAGGTGAAATGAAATGCAAAAGATGTGATATGTTATTTTGTTTACATATTAATTTATTTTACTTTGCATAATAGCAACAGATCATAATCTACAACTCTTTTCCCATCTGTGATCCACTAATGACAACCACTTAGAAACAGGCCATGAAGAGCATAAGCAAAGGTGCTTTAAAGATGCTTTTAATAACAGATTTGAGCATGTAAACTTAGAAAAGAATGAAACAAAAGGAGTTTTAAAATAAAGAGTAGCAGGCAGAACAAAGTCTTACAGAATAACATTCGAGTTCCACTCTACAGGAATACTCAGTATAGGAAAAGCAATGGCCTCAGAGAGAAGGAAGTTAAAAAAACCCAAAAAGCCAGCTGAGTGAACTGGGTACATGCATTTAGTTCTGAGGAATTAAAGAATCTGAAAATGGGTTGCAAATCTCCTTTGGGTCTTTTTTTCTTAGAGGGCAGCTGTCATGTTTATTCTATTATCTCATCTAGTCTCTAGGAAAGCAGAGTATATTTCAGAAGTTCTGGTTTACCGAAGAAGCAGAGTAAAACTGCCAAGGTCATTAGCTTTTAGTTATGAAGCCCAACAACTACTTGACCTTGGGCAAGTTGCTTAACTTCTGTAAGCCTTGGTTTCCTATTCTGTAAGATAGTAAGAAAAATGACATCTATCTCATGAGATAATGAATATAAGACAGAGGACAAATAAGGCATCTTATACCTTATGGCAAATTTCTTTTTAAGCTTTCATACAAAAAAATTAACACAGTGTCATGCACATAGTAAATAGTCACAGAAGAAGCTAGTTATATTACCTTTATTATTAAGGAAGGAATTTCTTGTATACTTATATTAATATCATTGTCTGCCTTAATTTTACTACTTTTTTCTTTAGCTAAATAACTTCGGGATCTATAAAAGTTGATCAGCGACTTTAATTTCAAAGAAAAAGAAACTGTTTCAGAAGCCAGAATTTACACTAGTATCAGAATTAAAAGTAGGAATACTATTAGAAAAGGCAACAGAGTTGGTATTCACATATTATATCTACTAATTGGAACCTATGATTTCATAGTATCATAAAGATCAGGCCCTCCACCCTAGCGGGTTTGGCTCAGTGGATAGAGTAGGGGTCCTCAAACTTTTTAAACAGGGGGCCAGTTCACTGTCCCTCAGACCGTTGGAGGGCCGGACTATAGTTTAAAAAAAAACTATGAACAAATTCCTATGCACACAGCAGGGGCAAAAATACCCGGTGGGCCGGATAAATGTTTTCGGTGGGCCGCATGTGGCCCGCGGGCAGTAGTTTGAGGACCCCTGGGATAGAGTGTTGGCCTGAGGACCGAAGGGTCCCAGATTTGATTCCAATCAAGGGCACATGCCTGGGTTGCAGCCTCAGTTTGACGTGCAGGAGACAGCCAATCAATGATTCCTTCTTATCATTGATGTTTCTATCTCTCTTTTCCTCTCCCTTCCTCTCTGAAATCAATAAAAATATATTATAAAAAAAAAAAAAGATCAGGCCCCCCTTTTTTTCTCTTGGCCAGAAATAAACAAACTCCCATTTCTAAAAATATTTTAGGTTTTCTCCTTGAGGAAGTCATCTTGCAACAAAATACCCTATTATCATAGAAAGCAAGTATAGGACAGTATGTCATGAACAAGACTATAAAAATGTAGTGGTAAATGAGCCAAGGAAAAAATTCATCTGGAAAAATGAATAAGTAGAGGTTTTTCTTCAAATTTAATTGAGACTGTGAGTTTCCTGTTTTGTGACTATTTCTTTGATACTCCCATGTATATGATAAACTGTTCTTTAAGAAATTTCAAATGACCATTCACTTAAAAAATGCTTTATATATTTGTTTCTTTTAGAAAAGTAGACCATTAAAAAAATCATAAATGAGGAGTAAAATTAGATGTGTAAGAAAAGCAAACATAGTCTTACTCTTTTTTTCTGTTTTTTATATTTAAATTTAATCCAACTTTTAAAAAGCATTACAAAAGAAAAGTTTAATTCATAGCATCCAATTCAGACCACCCTAACCCACTGCCATGAATACAAGGGGACAAAATATGTATATACTATTAATTTTATGAATTCCAAGACTATACAGGCTATGCATTTTAGCTTTCTATGAGGCAACAATTCCACAGTGGTCTTATACAATCACATATACACACAAAATAAAACTATGAATGTGACACAGTAATGTTGCAAACCTAAGAACTTTCTCACTGAGTCTGATTTGCTATTCCTGATGAGGTTTAAGAATAAAAGAAAACAAGTTTCACATATAGATAAATTAAGACAACTTGTTTTTCTGATTAACTTTAAATTAAATTCATTATTGAGAGTTACAGAAGGAAAGTACTCTGAAGATTAATGAATATCTTTTGTTTTCAGAGTCTCATATACTACACATAGGCCTATTATATTATAATGCATCCTTTCCATGGAAAAATAAAATCAGCAATTATATAGTAGCTCAAAGCCTTTGAATAATTGAGGACTACAAAAATGATAATTCAGAAGAAATTACGGGAAAAAATATAGGTAAGAAATTTAATAATTTAGTAAGGACCTTGATTAAGAGAAAGTGAAAGGCACAATGGGATACACAATAAGTTCTTATCTTAGCGTTATCCTCAAAACAAGAGTATCCAAACATTTTATCTCTCATTTGAATTTCATGAGAAATAAAAGGTATATGAAAAAGCCTAAATGATGTATCATTCAAAATGACACAAATGACAATTAGGAGGCAAACATAGAGTATTTTGACTGAATGATTGGGGAAAAAAAAGAGGGATTAAAACATTAGAGAGGATAAATCAAATGTATTTCATAAATTTTGTAGTCCTGCGATTAAAAATAATGCCACACACACACAAAAATGAAAAAATAAAAACACCTCACCCCAAAAAGAAATGATGTCCTACATCTGTTTCTACTCAGATTAACTGTGAAAAATAACTAACCTATAAAATACTTTACTATCCCTTCAAAAGGAAAAAAAATGGTGAGAAACTTTGATAATTTAACTCAATTAAAATAGTTTTAGAGAATTCAATCATTCCTTTATCTATCTCAAACCTTGGAAGTGCCCAGCCAGTGTTGCTCAGTGGTTGAGCGTCAATCTATGAACCAGGAGGTCACAGCTTAATCCCCAATGGGGGTGTGCAGGAGGCAGCCGATGAATGATTTTCTCTCATCATTGATGTCTCTCTCTCTCTCTCTCTCTCTCTCTCTCCTTTCCTCTCTGAAATCAGTAAAATTAAAAAAAAAAAAACTCTTGGAAGTTATACCAAAATGTAATAGTCAAACATACATGCAAAATGACCCTACAATTAAGATAATTGCTAGTACCAAATGTTGTTTTTAAGTTCTGCAATAAAAAGTCTCCCAGACATTTAATAGTATGTCATTTGGTAAATGAAAGTTTCCACAAAGTAAGAGCAGTGAGAAGACCTAAAAATTATGCTAGTGAAGAGTCTGGCTGAAAGAAACAAAAATATGGATCATTTTGGTCCAATACTAATTTTATTTCGAGTTACTACAGAGCTGAATAAAATGCTGACACCATCACACAAAAATTTATTGAGTTGGCAATAGGCAAAGCATGATGTCAGCCACCAATATCCCCATCCACATTACCAAATACCATGAACACTTCAATTCTTGAACTTAACTTAGACTACATGCCTAAAGTTACAGTAAAAATAAAAACCTTAGACATGAGGCATTATTAAACACAGATGAGTTTATTTTGGCAGTATTTTGGCGCAAATTAGTCAAGTACTTTAACAAATTCAGTGAAAAAGAAAATGCAAGCTTCAACATATTACAATTTTCTAAATGTGCTACATTCTTCACCAAACAGACCCATAAAATAAGTCTTGGTCAACCTACCATAATATTCAAATAAGTAACAAAACACACACACAAAATGCAGACTGAGAGGAGAGACAGAAACACAAGCATACACACAGCTGCACAAGTCCTTACCTTCATGGCATGAATTTCTTCAAGCAATCGTTGAGCCCGCCTTTGGTTTTTTAACAGTGCATCTTCAGTACCCCTGCAAAAAATACATTACAATATGTAGACAGGAAAAGCATTACAGACTCATATCATAATGAAAAGTCTCATTTCTTTTAGAAAAATATCATAAATCTCTAAATAACGAGCAAAGTCATCCTGCACTGCTTTCTTCCCTTCCAACATATATCCCAATTCTATTAATAAACCCAAGTTCTTGGCAAAACCAGGCATTATCCTGGCATAATATTAAAAATTATTGCTGCTGTTTGCCTTCTAATTCCTTAATGGGAAGGCCAAATAATACTTTTTAATTAATCAGTTAACAGCACATTGTATTTAATATAAGGTCCATAAGCTACAACTAAAGGTTAGATATAATTTTATTAAATAAAATTTTGTCCTCTGGAATTAAAAGAATATACAAAGATGTCAAATATCTGATCGTATCAGAGAGGAGAGCCATCTTCTGCAACATTTATGAAAGAAAGCACTAAAAATTAATCAGGAGCAAAACACATTTGAAGACTTTAAATAACATACTTTTTCTCTAATACCAGTGACACTGAAAATACAAAATACTATTTTTTTCAAAAAATTAGATGGAACACAATGTCTTGATAAACACTTCCACAAGGTACTGAAGATTTTAAATTAATTAGCAATTCAAGAAAAAAAGTGATATAAATTTTTACAACTGATTCACACAAGGTATTACTAGATTTGCTCAACTATACCACATCTTAAGATAACTTCTAACAACATAAGACACATACATAACCCCAAAGGACTTTCATTTTGAAAAGGTCAAAGAGATTTTGAAAAAAATAGCAGCAGAATTCATCATGTATTTTAAGCAAATATGATTCAAACCATGTAACATGCTGACACAGCACATTTTATCTCACTCAGATCCTCTCTATTTTTTTTTTAAAAGTGCTGCATGAGTAAGATATTTAATTATCCCTCTTAGGCCCCACCCTCAAATTTTGTAAATATTGAATAAAAACAATTTTTGACATTTTATCAGTCAGAAGGCCATAACTTGAAATGACTAACTTTTTTGACTTCAGTCTGCTAACACTTCTGACAAGTTTTCGGATAACCAAAACTCGGATTCTCTTCACTTCTTTTCTCATCTTCACAACCTTTGAAGAATAAAGCCAAAATGTGAAAGGTTATTAATTCAAAAAGAAACATACTTTATTTTGAGTCTTAATATTATAGGCAAAGTCTAACACTTTATCCAAATTTTTGGTTAACTATATTTCTAGTTGGATGAAATCAAACATTTTCCACTAAGAGTGAATAAAGGAATACATCAATATTTTAAAATGTGTCTGAGGACTCAAGAGAAAGTTATCTTACAAAAAAGTCACAGCATTCCTAATGATTAGTATTTTAATATTACTAGGGGCCCATCCTCTGCACCCCCACCCAGCCCCTCCTGCCACAGCCCCCCATCCTGTCTGCCAGCAGCACTGCTCCCACCGCCCCTCAGGAAGAGGGGGAGGTAGAGAAGCCCTCGGGGCGACCAGGGGGGAGTGGCGGCTCTGGCAGTGGGTGCGAGTGGTGGCTCCAGTGGCTGCTGGTCCCAATCTCCCTTCAGAAACAGGGGGAGGTGGAGAAGCCCTTGGGGCGACCAGGGGGGAGTGGCGGCTCTGGCAGTGGGTGCGAGTGGTGGCTCCGGTGGCTGCTGGTCCCAATCTCCCCTCAGAAACAGGGGGAGGTGGAGAAGCCCTGAGGGGTGATCAGGGCCGGCAGCTGCCGCTTGCACCAGCTGACAGCGCCAAGTTATCAGGGCCAGTGCTGGGCGCCGGCAGTAGGTGTGAGCAGTGGCTCTGGTGCCAGCAGTGGGTGCGAGCGGGCAGGCGCCGGCCCTAGGCAGGACTGCGGCATTCGCAGGAGCAAAGAATTTTCAGTAACCACCAGAGGCTCGCCCCGATAACAGTGACCGGCACCCTGCCTTGGTCTAGCGCTCCCACTCACCTGCTCTACCATCCCACCACAGCCGACACCCACAATGTTCCACGAATGTCCCTGGTGGTCAGCGCACGTCATAGAGACTGGTTCAGTTGTTCCGGTTCCGCTGTTTGGTCTATTTGCATATTAGCCTTTTATTATATAAGATACTTATTATAGCTTGTTGGGCTTGGAACATAATAAACTGTGAGTTTTCTGAGATCAGAGATCATCATATCAATCTTTGTATCCTTGTGGCTTAAAGTAGAGCTTCAACCATCATGATGGAAATTTAATTTATTGAATGAGTGTGTTAACAAAAGCAAATGCATGAAAGTGATCATATTTACTTACTTATTACCCCTGCATTTATTTTTAGCAATAAGTTATTTGAGGCATAACTTTAAAAGAAATGCCAAAAACACAAGGGCACATTGTGTGTGCTCACACACATACACAGTACATGCTTTAAATCATCCCATTAAAGAACAATACTGAATTCCAAGAACAAAAAAACAAAAACAAAAAAAATTGTATTGGCCAAGAGATGGGAATATTCTAATGATAAAGAACTACATGTTATAACAGTACTTAGTACAATGGGATGCTATCATTTTGAATTTATGTTTGTCTGTTATTAGGAGCCATACATCTTGTAATTCCTCCTGTATTGTCTTTCTTCCCCTCCTCCACGTTAGGAACTTCATAAAATTCATTTCAGATACCATCTTTCCCATAAACCTTCAATGACTTCTTCAGTTAGAGAAAACCACTCCATCCTTGGGGTTCCAAATATGCTTTGTAGGTAGATTCTACTTCACCATACTGTCATTAATCACTGTGGCTGTTTTTTGTGTTTTGTTTTGTTTGTTTTTCCTATAGTTTTTGAGCTCCTAGAAGACAGGGGACTTGCAATGTTTACACAGTAATTTCTGTGTCTTTCAAGAGTACCTGGCATACACAATCCTACAAATTCCCTTGCCAAAATAGCAATATCAAGGCTCTTGCATTTGGCTGTAATAGCTTCTCTTGCCTTTCATGAATATCATTCACGCTCTGTATTACATTGAAGATACTGACAACCAACTTATAATTTCTCTCCACCCTAAGTTTTGACATCATTCTTAGTGACAGTAATGCCCACTTAATAACTCACCCAATATATCCTCACTTCTTGACGTGCTCTTTTCTAATTAGCTCATCTATTCCATCTGTGACCCACTTCCAAGGTCACACTGTAGTCCTTATCACTTATAACCATTCTATTTCTAAAATGATTAGTTGAAATATTCCACAAGATTACAATTTTTAAAAAATATATTTTTATTGATTTCAGAGAGAAAGGGAGGAGGGTGAGATAGAAACATCAATGACATGAGAGAATCATTGATCGGCTGCCTCCTGCACGCCCCACACGCCCCACACTGGTGATTAAGCCCATAACCCGTGCATGTGCCCTTGACCAGAATCGAACCTGGGACCCCTCAGTCCGCAGGCTGACACTCTATCCACTGAGCCAAACCAGCTAGTGCAAGATTACAATTTTTATCTGCTTGCTTATTCAACTCCACCCACCACAATCGTCTCTGACTTCACTGGATCAGCAATTCACTTACCCCTGTACTTTCTCTCAAACAGTTAGTCCTCTGCTTTTGATTTTCCTCCTTTAGGTACATGATCAACATTGTACCTCCAATTTGATCAACATGATCAACATGTACCTCCAATTTAGGTACATGATCAACATTTGCCAATACCTTAAATTCCCCTATGGTTAGCAATCCCTTTAGTAATCTTGAATAAAAAGAACATTCTGAGTTCTTTATCACAGCATCCCAATAGCCAGGAAATACTTAATACATTCTATCTACTATAAATTCACCATAATTAACCTCAAACAGGCTTTTACACTTCCTAGCAATCCTACATTTTTTTTTTTTTGGTCAATTCACTCTACAATAACTATTCTAAACCTGTCTGCTTTCCTAAAATATCTAACATTCCTTTTCATCTCTCTTTTAATTTCATTGAGAAAATAAACATTAGATGGGAACTATCATCTTTCTACTACCATTAATACAAATTTATTTGCATCATTCACCCTATTCTATTAATAAAGTTGTATTATCCTATATAATAAAAGGCTAATATGCAAATCGACCAACTAGCAGAACGACGGGTTGCTATGATGCAGACTGACCACCAGGGGGCAGACGCTCAATGCAGGAGCTTCCCCCTGGTGGTCAGTACGCTCCCACAGGGGGAGCGCAGCTCAGCCAGATGCCGGACTCACAGCTGGTGAGCGCAGAGGTGGTGGCGGGAGCCCCCCCACCCCCAGGTGCACAAATTTTATGGACTGGGCCTCTAGTAAGAAATAATCGTACACATATCTCATGTTAATCTTTTAACTGTTTTGAATCTCATCCTTTCTGCCATCCTAGAACCCTCACTATACATTATTCCTTTCTAGAATTGTCAATCTCTTAACTGGATTATTCCCATTGATTTTTATCATGCTTGAGTCATTTTCATTAAAAATAAGACAAACAAAACATCCTCACTACAAAGTTCATGAGGAGCACCCTCTGTCTTCAACTGCCTCAGAGCCAAGCTTTGAGAGATGTTCAAAGTCATTATCACCATTTTCATGCCACATAATTCCAGTTTGTGGTGTCTAAGACACCAATGATTTCTAAATGACCCTGAATACAACAGGAAATTTTCAGACTTCATTTTACTTGAAATCTCAAAAGCATCTAACACTGTTCACCACTTCCTCCTTCTTGAAACACTTTTCCAAGTGTTTACATGACCCATGACAGAATACTCTCCTGGTTTTCCTTCTGCCCCTCTAGCCTCTCCATTCTGGTCTTTGAAGGCTCATCCACCATTTCATGTCATGAAGTGTTCCAAGTTCAAAGGTCAGTCCTAAGCCAGCTGTACTTTTCACCATCCATTTTTGGCCCTAAGTGATCTTACTGTGTGAATATTTTTTCAATTTGCCACCTAAACAAAGATGACTCAAAAATTTATATCTTCAACTGAGATATATCTTTCAGCTCCAGACCCAAGTGTGCAACTGCCTACTCAATAGCTCCTTTGGAGTAGCTTAAAATCACTTCCACCTCACACTGGAACCCATGTTCTTCACCCCCAACTGGATCCCTTTTTTGGTGTTTCATGTTTCAAGGAATAGAACAATCTTTTCGTTATAAACCTAGGGCTCACTATAGATAGCTCTCACTTCTAAATCTCTCACAATAAATCTATTACCAAGTCCTGTTAATTTTATCTCCTAATTATCTCTCAAATTGTACCACTTTTTCTATCTTGACCTCACCTAGCTATCCCGGTTGAGTTTGGTAACTCATTTCCCCACTCTTGCCCCTCTCCAGTTTCCGAAATTCAGTCAGAATACATTATTAGCCCTAGCCGGATTGGCTCAGTGGATGGGCCATACCTTCCTTTCACTCTCTTCAATGGTTTCCAATTGCTTAGGATGACCACATGGGCTCTTTTTGAGTCCTCTGTCTTTACCATGCTCACATCTACCAGCAAGTCTTCACATTTACTGTTTCCTCTGGTAGATATGCTCTTTCTCCCCAAGTCAGCTTGTTAACATCGGATCCTTCTGATTTTTGGCCTATTTGTCATTTCCCAGTAAAGTCATTTTTTGGGCTCCCTGAGTCAAAATTCCCAATTATAAGTACTTAGAGTACATATAAAACTTATAATGAAAATATAATTTAATTTTAATACTTTATTTTTAATCTGATATTTAATGTGTTGTTCTCCCAGTAACTTATCAATTGAATGAAGGTCAAGTATCTTGTTTTACTCAACATTGTATCTTAACACCTAAGATAGTGGGTGACATACAGTTAAGTGTATTCAATAAATATTTGTTAAATAAATGACCAGAAAGGTAGAAACAGTCGCTTGTTCATTCACCATTTCAAAAGAATAGTATAGTAACAGAATGCAGAGCAATCAGGTTTCTTTTCCACTACATAGATAGGTTAACCTCTTTGGAATCTGTTTCAAAGTTAGCACTTGGAGTGCGGGAAACGAGTTAAGTCGGCTCGCGTGAATTGCGCGTACTCCGCGGGAGCCGTCTTAACTCGGTTCATATAGATTTGCGGTGGAGTGCGGGAAACGTGTAAACTCGGGCCGATTGTAACTGCGTATTACCAAATATTTGTTTGTTTGCCGTTCACAAAGATACCTACCTGCGTATGCGAACCGTTTCATACCCATTGGGGTAATAGGTATCATAAAAATCCCTGATTTTGCGCGGGAAACCGAAATAATTGCCCGCGCCATCTTATATTTTGGCGGGAAATTCACCCGACACCGTAGTGTTAAGTCTATTTAGAAAAAAGTCATCCTACATAATAAAGAGCTAATATGCAAATGGTCATCACGCCCTCATGCCCTCGCGCTAGAACTGCTCAGACACTCAACACTGGGGAGAGAGGAATGGGGACCAGCCAGGCACAAATGAGCTCATGAGAGAGGAATGGGGACCAGCCAGGCACAAATGAGTTCACGAGAGAGGAATGGGGACCAGCCAGGCACAAATGAGCTCACGAGAGAGGAATGGGGACCAGCCAGGCACAAATGAGCTCATGAGAGAGGAATGGGGACCATCCGGGCTGTGGCCCGGGAGAGGGACAAGCCTCCTGCCCCACAGTCCTGGGCGCCTGTGGCTGCAGCTCGGATGAAGCCGCCCACTCACGGTCCCCTGCGGCTGCAGCCGGCCCGTGTCCTGGGTGCCTGCAGCCAGATAGAGGGAGGAAAGCCCGGGTCCCGGGTGCCTGTGACTAGCCGGAGGAGGGAATTCTGGGTCCCGGGTATGGGGCAAGGCAGAGGCAGTTAGGGGCAATCAGGCTGGTAGGAGAGCAGTTAGGGGTGATCAGGCAGGCAGGTTTTGCAAGCAGTTAGGAGCCAGCAGTCCCAGATTGCAAGACGCAGTCAGACATCCCCTGAGGAGTCCTGGACTGGAGAGGGTGCAGGCGGGGCTGAGGGAACCCCCCCTCATGCACAAATTTTGTGTACTGGGCCTCTAGTCCTATATAATAGAAGGCCAATGTGCAAATTGACCAAACGGCGAAACGACCGGTCACTATGATGCACACTGCCCACCAGGGGGCAGATGCTCAATGCAGGAGCTGCCCACTGGTGGTCAGTGCACTCCCACAGGGAGAGTGCCACTCAGCCAGAAGCCCTGAGCCAGGCTCAAGGCTTGCGAGTGCAGCGGCAGTAGCAGGAGCCTCTCCCACCTCTGTGGCAGCGCTAAGGATGTCTGACTGCTGGATTGGGAGCCTGCCTAAGCCATCAGTCAGACATCCCCCCGAGGGCTCCTAGAGAGCGAGAGGGCGCAGGCTGGGCTGAGAGACCCACCCCCCCAAAGTGCACGAATTTCATGCACCGGGCCTCCAGTACTTAAATAAATGAAAAGCCATTTAGACTAGGTTTAAGTGGGGGGAAAAAGCGCAGCATAATAGGGTTAGTAATACATTTTTTGCAAGTTAAGTCATTCATAAATAAATTAATAACAAGTGATAAATTTTGCCTTAAAATATATTAGCAAATGTTTCTAATTGCTGTACCCTGCAGGTGCATGAGATTATATACCATTTGCTAACCACTGTTAGCCAAACTTAACTAATAAGCAGTGAGTAGAGTTGGTCCTCGGTTACATTCCAATCATGGGAAAGCTAGACTCCAATTTTAAAATTCCAATTTAGGAATTACTATGTTTGTCATTACTACATAAGGGAATCTAAAAGCAAAGGGAATGCTTCATGTACTTAGTTTCATGCCAATGTCAAAAAATACTTTTCTAGGTTAACTTTCTCAGCATTCATGTACAATAGGAAGAATATTTAACAGGTTTATTTTTTTAAAAAAGCACGTTCACTTTATGTAAAAATTTAATTATACTTTTTTCTCACAACTGCTTACCTAAAGCACTTAGCTTTCTCAAAGTATTTAAACTTATTTTTGAAAAACTGATGAACAGCTACCAATAGACTTTTAGTTAGAATTTCAAGGGGTGCCAAATCATTGGGCACCTAGAAATTATGATGCTGGTTGATAGATAATGCTGAAGTTAACAAAAAGAACTAAGACAACCAATATCATTAGATAGCTGGAAAATTCACTTCGATGAATTCTCCAACCAAAAGCAAATAGAACTTTCATAGTTAGAAATGCAATAAGAGTATGATACTGTCTGTAAGGGAAAGGATAGAAATGTGAGCAAAGAGGCATAGAAATGGAAACGAAATGTGCTGACAGAAGAAACAACATGAAAGAAAAGTGGAAAGAGTTTGAAGACAGAAACTGAAGGACAAATTGGAAGGTCATGATCATCAAGACTGAGAAGCCTAAACTAAAGTGCTTCCAAGCAGCAAAATAAATTTAATATAATCTCCAAGAGCAGTTGAAAAAGAGTTAACACATCACACACACACACGCTGAAAGTGAGGTGTCACCTAGAACCTAGACTTACAGATGCCTCAGTTAACCTGGTAAAATCTGAACATAGTAATGTAATATGGATCTCCCTTTGGACAGACAGTACAAAAATATGACCTAAAATAAATTAAGTGGAAAGCTAATATAACTACTTGCAAAAAGACCATGTAAGCATATGGGGAAAAACAACATAAACACAGGAAAGGGAACCATGAAAGCAAAAGCTGGAAGTGTCCAACTCAAGGAAATTCCAAATTGTACTGGAATAACTCAATTATAAGGACAGATGTATCATAGCCCAATACTGAATCATGCAATTAAAATCTTTTCTATGGTTCTATATTCCAAGCAGCCAATGTAGATCAAATAGACAGGAAAAAAATATGCTTACAATGTGAGCATTACTGTCTACATTAGATATATTTCTTAATAAACAGGCTTTCTCCTTAATGTAGCCTCCAATAAGCTTATGGTTAATGCAAATTTGCTTTGAGAGATTGAGCTATACTTTCGGGATGATAACAGCAAGTTTCTGATCTACAAAGCTCAGAGCAAACTTTGGTCCACAACATAAATACTACTTTGGGTTGATTTTTTTGCATTTGAATGCTTTTATTAAAAGTTTAAAGTAGGTGTTTAAATAATATTTCCATTTTAAAAAATTACTTTATTTTCCAATTATAGCTGGCATACAATATTGTTTCAAATGTACAACGTAGTGATTAGTGATTTATATGCCTTATGAAGTCATCATCCCAGAAAGTCTAAGTATTCATCTAACATCATACACAGTTATTACAATATTATTGACTATAATCCCTATGCTGTACTTTACATTCCTGTGATTATTTTTATAACTGGCAGTTTGGATAGGGGATGGTGGTGTGAACTGACTCTTCATTGACTATCTGCTAGTCAGTCAACTAGCCAGCTTCTTTTAGATAATGCATTGACTTTGCCATTTATCTGAATTAACCTGTAACAAAAACCCATGGTTAGTATAAAACCATTACTCCAAGAGCTAGTATTGTTCGAAGGGAGCTTGCAGTGCTAAGAAAACTGAGTATATCTGTGTTTCTTACAATACATTAAAACTTCTGGAAAAAGCAACAACTTCTGCTTATTCATTACTAATTTATCAGACTGACAAAGACAAAAAACTAGGATAACACATTCTTCAGTGAGGCTGTGAGGAAGCAGGCACTCTCATACATTGCTGGTAGGAATGCAAATTGGTATACTCCTTCCAGAGGAAACTTTAGCAATACCTAACAAAAGCCTACTTCTAGAAATCTAGGTAGAAGACACCCCCCCAGCAATAGCAAAAGGTTATGCATAAGTCTATTTATTGCAGCATTCTTTTTGTTTGTTTGTTTTTGTTAATCCTCACCCCAGGAAATTTTTCCCATTGCTTTTCAGAGAGTGAGTGGGGAGAGGGGGCAAAGACAGAGAGATAGAGAGATAGAGATAGAGATAGAGGGAGAGAAAGAGAAAGAGAGAGAGAGAAACTGATGTGGAAGATAAATACAAATCAATTGGTTCCCTCCTGCATGCCTCAACAGGGGCTGGGGATTGAGCCCCTGACCCTTCAGTGCTTGATTGAGGTGACACTCTAGCCACTGAGAAACACCTGCCAGGGCTCACTGAAGCATTCTTACAAAACGTTACATAAGAGATAAAATATTATATAAGGTATACACAATGTAGTATTTTAAACCAATGTAAAAGATTTGCATGTATCATGGATAAACCTTGAAAATGTTTGGCAAAAAAACTAACTTTTAGAGTGATATGCATATGATATCACATACAAAGTTTAAAAATATACAACACAATGCTATTCACTGGATATAAGCATGGGTATATATGTTACTAAAATTATAAAAGCTATGGATGAGAAAATAACACACTAAGAGTAATAATTACTTCTGAGGTTGAAAATACAGTGGGTAGAACGAGGCAGTCTAATATGGCAAAATACTGACATTTGCTAAACATAGGAAACAGATTACAAGGACATTTGTTAGATCATTTTCCATATATTTGAACGATTTCATGGTTAACAAAATTAATTATGGTTTTATATGGAGGACTTCTTATTTGGCCATTATTATTGAATTATATTTCTTTTTATTTCTAATGACCAACAATGTAAAAATTCTAGAATGCTTGGTAATTATCTACCACTTAATCATTACTGAGAATATGCTGCCACCTAGCAAAACTTCCCAGAATAGTTTAAAAACAAAGCAGAAAATGATTCCCTTCTTATGGATGGATTCTATTTACTATTGCAGTAAAAATTCTTTAAAAGTACTACACACTCAATTATGAAATAGCAGTTTTGCAACATCAAAAACACAAACATAGTTTTTGACAGTCTTATCTTTTACAATACATGGAGGCAAACCATTTGTTCCCTGGCATATTAGCTTCTATGTTTATTATCTTATAGGAAATGGAAAGCAACTTTCAAACACGCTTGTTGGTAATCTGCAATCAAGAAAAACATGACAGTTTTATATAAAAGCCCCTGGCCCTTGTATGAAATTAAAGTATCCTGACTATTTTATATATCACTGCTACCAAAGAAACAGATGACTGAAGCAAACTCAGCTCTAGTTTTGCATATCCATTACTCCAGTGTGGCAGTGTGGCTGACTGAGCAGCAGGCAGCCTATGAACCAGGAGGCAAATGCCGGGGTTGCAGACTTGATCCCCAGTAGGGGGAGTGCAGGAGGCAATCAATGATTCTCTCTCATCATTGATGTTTCTATCTCTCCCTCTCCCCTCCTCTCTGAAATCAATGAAAATATTAAAAAACAAAAACAATAGCATGTTGTATTCAACTGTGCATCCTTTCTCTAGTTCTAGTAAAAAGGGAGGAAAAGTCTTACATGTAGGAGATCCTCCCCCACATGTAAATATTAGACTCAGGTTGAGCTATCCATACTTCCATATGTCCAACACATATTTACTTGTTACTATCTGTAGACAAGGTACTATGCTAGAGGTTAGGGAAGTTCTATAGGTCACCCCACATAAAGTAATGCTGAATATAAAGCATGCATTCAGTAATTATAAGATGAAATAAAAAGTGATAGTTTATTATTTTAAAAAGGTAAAATTTTTACATTACTTCAGAAGAATAAATGTATTTTAAGGACCTAGAGTCAGGAAATATTCTGTAAATGTTAGCCTAAATTTATCCTTGGAAATTGTTTAAAAGAATGGAATTATTAAGGGTAGAAGACATTGAAAGTTAGCGTAATAGGTACCTCTGGAGGCAGGCTTTTAAGACACTTTGGGTACTTAAATATACTATAACTTTTTAAAAGAAAAACCATAATAAAAAATTACAATACAAGTAATTCAATCAAATAAATCACAGATATGAGTGCCAACATTCTAAAGATAATACCAGAACTTTATAGATGAATGCCTAAGGACTCTTTTCCCTTCAGAGACAGGCATACAAACACAAAATTACACATAATTTCTGGCAGTTAGAGGATCCCTGAAATACATTCTTGGATCTCAGTTAAGGAGAGCTAATTTAAATTACTAAGGATCATAAAAATGATGCTTCAAATTCTCATTCAACAGATACGTACTGAGGATATGTTAGTGAACAAAAACTTAGGTGGAGGGAATAGAAATCTCTCTCACATTCACATACACACTAAGCAAATATTGCAAGCTTACCTCTAAAATGAGGTAAAATGGTCCTACAAGAGCTTATAAAAGGGGTAATGAAGGTCAAGAATGCTTTCCCTGAAAAAGTATGAAATGGACTAATGAGAGAAACAGTTAAAAGCAAAAGCATAGGCTATGTAGATGCTGTGCTAAATCAGGGGTGGGGAATGTCTGGCCCAAGAGCCGTACAAAGACAGTGAAATCATTCAATGTGGTCCTGCCAAGGTATTAGGGGTGAGTTAATTAAATGTTTAACCAAATATAGCAGGCTAATTTTTAAGCTGATAATTTTGGATGGCTCTCAAATGATGCTGTTATAAATATCCAAATGACCCTTGGCAAAAAAATGGTTCCCCACCCCTGGATAGATGGTGGAGGAAGGCCAGTGTAGTTGAAGTAAAGAGACAGAGGTGGGGGTATTGGGGTGGGGAGTGGTATAATAGAAGATGGAGAGATTGGCTTTATTTAGATAGGTCTTGACCAAAAGCAATGGGAAAATCATCAAATAGGTTCTAAGCAAGGGAGTCACATGATTAAGTTTGTTTTGAAGAGAATACTTCAGCTGCATTAAAGGGAGTGACAAGGTAAGATTTATGTTTTGAAGAAAGCACTCCAGCTGCACTACAGAGATGAGATTGGAGGGAAAGAAGAATCACAGGTAAGTAGCTGGGATAGTACAGTAGTGCTGGTGGGAGATATAACATGGACAGGATAGGAGTAGTAATGAAAAAGATCTGAAAGATAACAGTGAATTTGAACTTTTTTTCAGGTACATTTCTTCTTTGGAAGAGTTAATTCACTTATTTTACCAATTTTCTATGAGATGGTTCCTCCTAATTTTCATGAGGTATTTTACAGTAATGGCATTAGCCATTTATCTGTCATATTTGCCCTAGTTCTTTTCCTAATTGGTTTTGTCTCCCTCCCCTCTTTAGGATGTTTTTCAAATTTTATGCAGACAAATCTCTATTTGCTTTTCCCTTTGCAGTTTTCCTCCCATTAAGATTATACCATCATGTCTACTTTTCCCCCCACCTTCATATTAGAACATGTAAGATTTACTTTACTAGGTGTACCAGTTAATAATGCGGATTTTTCTCACTAGATGAAGTTACATATATGTTGACATATATGCGATTTGATATGTATGCTTATTTTGTTGTATTCACAGCAAGTTTCAAAACTTCATATGTCAAATTTGCTGAAGGTGTCAACATCATAGATATTTCTACGCTTAAAAATGTTGAATTTTGTGCCCCCCAAAAAGAATATTTGCAGGAAGTTTTAATTTATTACTTTATTTTGAAGAAAAAGTTATCGTATACTTTGGGAAGCTTATGGTGAACATGCTGCATCTCAAGATACTTGTGGCACTAACCGGTTTGGCTCAGAGGATAGAGTGTCCGATTCCGGTCAAGGGCATGTACCTTGGTTGCGGGCACATCCCCACTGGGGGGTGTGCAGGAGGCAGCTGATCCATGTTTCTCTCTCATTGATGTTTCTAACTCTCTATCCCTCTCCCTTCCTCTCTGTAAAAAAAAATCAATAAAATATATTTTTTTAAAAAAATACTTGTGAACGCTGGTTTAAATGCTTTAAAAGTGATGATTTCGATATGAAAGACAAAGAACTTCCAGGTCAACTGAAAAAGTGTGAAGACCAACAATTACACACATTATTGGATGAAGATGTGTGTCAAATTCAAAAACAACTTGCAGAAAGATTAAACGTTGCTCAGCAAACAATTTCCAATCATTTACAAGCAATGGGAAAGATTTTAAAAGGAGAAAAATGGGTGCTACATCAACTGAACGAAAGACAAATGGAAAATCGAAAAGTCATCAGTAAAATGCTTCAACGGCACAAAAGAAAGTCATTTTTGTGTCGAATTGTGACTGGCGATGAAAAGTGGATTTATTTTGAGAATCCCAAATGCACAAAATCATGGGTTGATCCAGGCCAACCATCAACATCGACTGTAATCGCTTCGAAAAGAAGACAATGCTCTGTTTTTGGTGGGATCAGGAAGGTGTGGTGTATTATGAGCTTCTAAAACCAGGTGAAACCGTTAATGCTGGTCACTACCGACAACAAATAATCTATTTGAACCATGCTTTGATCCTGAAACGACCAGAATGTGCCAGAAGACACAGCAAAGTAATTTTGCTTCATGATGATGCACCATCACACACTTCAAAACCAGTTAAAGACACATTAAAAGATCTTGCCTGGTTAGTATTAACTCACCCGCTGTATTCACCAGACCTTGCTCCTTCAGATTACCACTTGTTCTGATCGATGGGACAAGCACTTTCTGAGCAGCACTTCAAAATGTATGAAGAAGTGGGATATTGGGTCTCTGAATGGTTTGCCTCAAAACAAGAAAAGTTCTATTGGGATGGTATCCACAAATTACCTGAAAGATGGGGGAAATGTGTAGCTAGCGATGGACATTACTTTGAATAAAGCACTTTTGATGTTTCTCTTGAAATGATCGTGTATTCTTTGATTACAAAATCCGCCATTATTAACCGGTACACCTAGTAGTGTGAGAATGTAAGCTTCCAATTTGATAAGTTCATTTAGTCACCCAGCAAACATTTATAGAGCACATATGTTGTAGGTGATAGACATACACACAAAAAGAGAGAAACAGGTAAACAGGTGTTTTCAGAGTAGAAAGCACTCTAGTTGCACAGAGAATGGATACTTAGCCCAGATTGAGGTGAATTAGTGAAGACTTCCTAAAGGTCAAAATTTATTTGGAAGAGGCCTGGAAATGAGCTCAACGGAAAAAAGAAAGAGCCTTAAATGAGGAGTGGCATATGTCATTATTACTCTCAGAGTAATTTTCAAAATTGAGCAGGAACTCACTAGTACTTCCAGTGAACTCCCATTAGATCTTTTATACTCCATAGTTAACCTAATGCAAAAAAGCCACTAAATGTTTTCTGGAACTAACACAAGTTTACCATATGTTGATAAATATACGCGGAGCATCTTTAATATTTCCCTCTCTAATAAATCCTGTACTCCACTGCCAAATGAAACCCAGACTTATTGGCCTGGCAGTAAGGAAGTAATATATTTCAGTTTCATTTCCTACTTCATCCCACAAGGTCTCATCAACGGAGAGTTTCTATCCCTACACCACCCAAGCGGTTTCCTACTACCATCCCTTTTCTGCTTATACTAGTCCATCTGCCTGGAATGCCTTCTTCCCTTCATTGAGTCCCTGACCTGAAATTCCTGCATAAGATTCTTAAGTCCCAAGAACAAATACTGCACTCACTTCGCTTTGCCTTTTCTGGAAACTTTTCTGTACTAACAGTTTTCCTGGGCATTATTCTGAATCATAGGTGAGTTTTCCTACCTGGTGTAAATTGCTTGAAAATAGAAAGTGCCTTACACAACGGTGTAATATAAACAGTGAGCAGCTTACAGCAGACACATGTATCCACTGAATAAAGAAGTTAAAGAGCTATCTTTGCTGTAGCTGTGAGATCCTAATTTGAACCTTGCTTTTCCAGCTGAAGTTTAATCTTCAGATGATTTATGACTCCCTGGAATAGAAACAAGAACTGTAAAGAGAAGAGTGGCAGAAACGGTAGCCTAGTGACATGAGCACGCTATGGTGATGAAGGCAAATGTTTGATGAGACGGGAATTAGCACGGGCGAAGAAGAACTGGGGGCGACAAGTATAAACAGCTCTTAAAGTTTTGCTGTAAATGAAAGCAAAGAAATGGGGCTTTCTCTGAAGGAGGAAATGAGGTACTGAGCATACATCCTCATAAAAGATATGACCTCATACAGGGTCAGCAATTTCTCAGGAGAAGCTACATAGGGTAGGTAACGTGTACCGGGAGTTTACTGATTGTCAGGCACTGTGCAAACACTTTACGTATTCCAGTTAATTTAATCCTCACAACCTTGTACTATACTGTTTAGTTGGACAGAGGAGGGCACTGAATATATATATATACACCCCCGAAGTCCCACAGACACGAGTTCCGGGGTCCAGACGTCAGGGATACGTCTCTAGCTTCAGCCACCCTGAAACCTGAAGCGGAGTTACCGCTGCATCCGCCGAGTTCCGGACACCAGCCCGGGCCCCCCTGCAGGCTCCTCTCCGCACTTCCCATCCTCACCCCGGCCAGACCACGCGCCCTTCAGAGAAACGCAGAAGAGCCCTTCGAGGGCCCTCAAGGTCATCCCCACAGGCTCCCAGACTTCGGTGCTCACCTCGTTATTGAGGTTCAGGGTTCCAGGCTGGGCCATGGTTGATCTAGGAAGCGGATCCGCAGAGGCACGTGAACTCAGTCCACCTTTGGCGTCGGCGTCGCCACGCCCCCTCAACGGTGGCCTCTTTGGCCCAAAACTCCTCAGTCGTGTGCGCGAACCAACGCTTGAATCAAAGGGACACAGCCGCTGAGACAGGACAACTTCCGGAGCAGAGGGCTACGCGCCGGAATTGCGCGTTCCTATGGAAACCAGGCGTGAGTGGTGGACCTTGGGCGCTCTGCGATCTGTTTGTAAAGGAAGTTTTCAAGATGCTGGTTTTATTTTATTCACTTGTAGACTGGGCCCGCGTTGTGAGGACCTTAGTCTTTTTTGCCCCAGTGGAGGTGAGAGAGCTTTTTTGAAAGCATCACTTGAATCACTAGGTTTTGCTCCGAATTTTTATTTATCTAGTACATGTGGAGATTCTTGCACGCCTTATTAGATACATCTTTTTGTTTCAGCCGCACATTATAAGTTAGGCATGAACATGTTTTTCCTGCACACTGTAAGAAAGTTTAATTAGATAATGAACGTGTAAAGCAAAACCAGGACACATTTGCCGCCGCCGCCTGTGGGAATGGGCATTTTAAAGTATTAGCCTGCAGGCAGAGGGACTTGAGGGAGTGAGTATAAATTAGGTAATATATTGATTAATACTTAACACCCGGAATACTGAGCGTAACATGAATCAAGTACTGGGACACATGATCTCCAAAATAGTAGCAAATCCAATTAGATAAAAACAATTATTCTTACCTTACAGATGTGGAAACTGGAGGACTCCAGGGCTGGTTGTAATCTGCGGAGCCCAGTACAAAATGAAAATGCAGAACCCCTCATCCAAAAAGTAGGAAAAAGTTTCTTTCGTGGTTTATTGGCCAGTTATATATTTCTTATTGGTATTTAGTCTGTTGCTTCCTCAGTCACAGGAATACTGGTGGGGCTAGTGCACTCCCTCACAGGTGCCTAGGAGCCCTGCCCCAGCAATCAGGGAGGGGTGCCTGCGCTGGGCATAGACAGGGCTGTGGGAAGCCAAAGAACCCAAATGGGAGGGTGTGAGACCAAGCCCTTGATGTATGTTCCACTGCACTCACAAAACTCAACTTGACAGATAAAAGTATTAACAATTTCAAGAGTCTGATGAAAAAACGTTTAATCCAGGCCCACTACTGAACTCTGTCCAAGAGACAGCACTGTCTGGAGCCCATGCTCTTAACTACTGATTCTGTACTCAATTTACAGCAACTCATGATTTTTATTTGGATTAGGATTCTTTTAGTTTAATATATGACTTGAGCACAAATGAATTAATGGCTGACTTCCTGTTTGACTAGTGTCACATAAAAGTAGTTTATTTTTTTGTTTTTTTGCCATGAATAAACCATACACTGACTTAAAATGGTCTCCTTATCCATCAGCTTCCCTCTTTAAAGATGAGCTTCTGCCCTAGCCAGTTTGGCTCAATGGATAGAGCATCAACCTGCAGACTGAAGGGTCTCAGGTTCAATTCCAGTCAAGGGCACATGCCCCTGTTTCGGGCTCAATCCCCAGTAGGGGCGTGCAGGAGGCAGCTGATCAATGATTCTCATCATTGATGTTTCTCTCCCTCTCCCTTCCTCTCTGAAATAATATATATTATATATATATATTTAATATATATATAAATTATATATATACACACATATATATTTAATATATATATATATAAATTATATATATATATACATATATATATATATATATATACACACATATATATTTAAAAAGATGAGCTCCTATATAGGGGCTTTTTCAACTCAGCAGGTAGTAGACACTACATACATAAATACCTAGGGAGAAAATAAAAAGAAAGAAAAAAACGTAAATACCTAGGAAAGGATGTTTTAAAGCTAAATGTAGAACTTTATGAAAAAGGTGTTTTTTATTTGTGAGAAAGGTGTTGTTATGATTTCATAATGCTTCATAAAATGTATTCTTATTATGAAGTTTGTCTGTGGCTCTTAAAGGCTATAGTGTTTACTCATGACCACACCTCTTGTTTTGTAACACCTCATATTTCTAGCAACTACTGTCTCCTCAGACTTGTCCTTATATATTCTTTGATGAACAAATCACGTGACATTATACTTTAGTATGCTATCGTTTGTGTGTGTTTGCAGGAAGGATATATATATATACGTGTGTGTGTGTGTATGTATATATACAGTATATATGTATATATGCGTGTGAGTGTGTGTGTGTGTATATATATATATATATATATATATATACACACACACACACACACACTAGTGGCCCAGTGCACGAAATTTGTGCACGGGGGAGGGTGTGTTTCTCAGCCTGGCCTGCACCCGCTCCAATTTGGGACCCCTCGAAGGATGTCCTACTGCCAGTTTACAGGGATCGGGCCTAAACCAGCAGTCGGACATCCCTCTCGCAATCCGGGACTGCTGGATCCTAACCGCTCACCTGCCTGCCTGCCTGATTGCTTCTAACCACTCTGCCTGCCGACCTGCTCGCCCCCAACTGCCCCCCCCCACTGCCAGTCTGCTTGCCCCCAAATGCCCCCCCCCACCAGCCTGATCACCCCAAACTGCCCCCCCCTGCTGGCCTGCTTGCCCCTACTTTCCCTCCCCACTGGCCTGCTCATCTCCAACTGTCCCCCTGCTGGTCTGCTCACTCCACACTGCCCCCCCCCCCCCCGCTGTCCTGATCACCTCCAACTGACCCCCCTGATGGCCTGCTTGCCCCCAACTGGCCCCCCTGCTGTTCTCCTTACCCCCAACGGCCCTGCCCCCCACCAGCCTGATCACCCACAACTGCCCTCCCCTCTTGGCCTCTAACCGCCTCTACCTCGGCCCCGCCACCATGGCTTTGTCCAGAAGAACATCTGGAAGGTCTCCCAGTCTAATTAGCATATTACTCTTTTATTAGTATAGATATATTTGTCTATAAATATGATTGCAGATAGGAGTAGGACCAGGTAAAATTTTATAGAATGGGCCTTTTATTACAGATGGTTTGCCATGTATGCATTTTTTCTAAAGAAGTAAAAATTACTTTAAAAAATGTTTCAGGAAGACTTTGAGAAATTTACAGTATGCTTTTCTTCCAAGAAACTTGTCACTTTTATGCCAGAGTGAGAATTATTTGTATGCTTTGTATGTCAGCATTAGGCCACTGTGACTGGGGGGCACTTAGCTTGACTTGAGAGTAATTATCTTGCTCATTGGCTGGGAGGGAGGGTGTGTGGCAGAGGAGATAAATACTCGGTTCTGGATTATTCATAGATTGCTGACTTTCTGGATTGATTGTGCAAGCCCCTCCTTTTATTGATGTCTACCTTCTATTGACAGACATCTACCCTGGGAGAGAAATGAGATGAAACTCTCTTTCTTTTCATTGTAAAAAGCATTTGAATTCCTAAGGTGTGATAAGGCCACCCAGCCATCCACAGTCAAGGTACACATTTTCATGGAGGATGTTCCCACTCTTGAATAAATTAAAACAATTTTTTTTAAATTTAAACTTTCTTCTATAACTGTTTTCTTGTTACTTAAAAGCTAGTTTTTTTTAAACTACTTCCAAAGCTTTTCAAGCTGTATATGTCCTTGGAATGAATTTATAAATAAGAATTGAGCCCGGCCGGTGTGACTCAGTGGTTTAGCATCGACCTATGAACCAGGAAGTCACAGTTTGATTCCAGGTCAGGCCACATGCCTGGGTTGTGGGCTTGATCCCCAGTACGGGGCGTGTAGGAAGCAGCCAATCAATGATTCTCTCTCATCATTGATGTTTCTATCTCTCTCCCTCTCCCTTCCTCTCTGAATCAGTAAGAATATATTTTAGAGAGAGAGAGAGAGAAGAGTATATATGTTTGTAAATAAGAAAACATGTATTTGATGCTCTTAGAAAGTCTTATTTTCTTTCATTAAAACTGGTGCAGTATAAGGAACTCTATAGATTCTCTTAACTTGAAGAAAGTTAGAGGGAAAGGTACTAATTCAGAGTTCCTTGGGAAAATGTGTCACT
Organism: Myotis yumanensis; assembly: GCF_028538775.1. Classification (NCBI taxonomy): domain Eukaryota; kingdom Metazoa; phylum Chordata; class Mammalia; order Chiroptera; family Vespertilionidae; genus Myotis; species Myotis yumanensis. Next base: position 72,307,164 of record NW_027223755.1, on the reverse strand, counting down.
TATATATTTTTATGTTTATTTTTTTAATCAAAAACTGAAATATTTTCTATTCAGAAAATATATTTGGATCTAAATGTCTTCTATAATTTTAACCCTAAAATATCAATTTAAATATTTTAAAAATAGTTGGGATGTTTGTTTTTTTAAATAGGTTACTGGAGTTCTACATGTTACTGGATCCCCTGGGGTAATTTTCTGATTGGAAAATTAAGAATTATAGTCAGAGGGGAGGACATGAGAATTTTTAAAGAACATATTCAATTTACTTTAGAAGCCGAACCACTCTTATCATGTGACTTGTTTTATATGTTTGTTAAACTATATTATCACATAAGCATTGCTGCTATTGGGACAAACAGTGACAGTTGATTCGGGTCATTTGAATGTCCACTGTCTGTTTTAATTTGTATATTTGTTTTGACTCTGTCATATGCTCAAACTTCAGTGGAAGTCATGAGAACCTATTATTTTTGCCTGCTTCCTCCTTTACGTTGGAAATATTCTTTTTTACTCAGAGGGACCTTAACTTTGATATAAGGGATTGTTTCCTTTGCCAACTTTTTTCTTCCTTGCCAAGTAAGAGAGTTGTGAACTCTTCATTGATGCCTTCCCCAGGATATTTGCAGATGTGGTTGGGAAAAGTCATTTCATCCCCGACCTTTGCATGTCAGGTGCTGGGGTGCCCGGGTGCCGCCTTGCCTGCAGCCAGGCTCTCCGATCATGATCCCGATCCCGATTGCAGATCATGGGGCCGCAGGCACGGTGGCACCCGGTTCCCGGAGTGCCACCGTGCCTTTGGCCCCAGCTCTCCCTTCATGATCACCGGCTGGGGGTGGGCAAAGGCAGCCCCGTTTCTCCGATCCAGGGCTGGGGGGCAGGGCAAAGGCGGCCCCTGCCACCCGGCTCTTGCCTGCCGCCTGGTTTTCTGATCATCGTTTTTCCCTTCTTCCCCTTTCGTCTCCCATCATTGCACCTATGTATGCAAATTAGCTGCCATCTTTCTTGGCGGTTAACCGCCATCTTTCTTGGCAGTTAATTTGCATATCTCCCTGATTAGCCAATGGGAAGAGTAGCAAAGGTACGGTCAATTACCCTTTTTGTCTTTTATTAGATAGGACTAGAGGCCCGGTGCACAAAAATTTGTGCACTCCGGGGGGAGGGGGGGTCCCTCAGGCCCACTTGTGCCCTCTCGCAGTCTGGGACCCCTCGGGAGATAACGACCTCTTGGCTTAGGCCTGCTCCCGGGTGGCAGAGGGCAGGCCCAATCCCTAGGTGCAGCCCCTGGTTGGGCTCAGAGCAGGGCCAATTGGGGAGTTGGGGCGCCACCCCCTGTCATGCACAGAGCAGGGCGGATCGGGAGGTTGCGATGCCACCCTCAGTCATACTCAGGGTAGGGTCAATTGGGGGGTTGGGGCACCGCCCCCTGTCACACTCAAGGCAGGGTCGATGGGGAGGTTGTGGCGCCACCCCCTGTCATGCACAGAGCAGGGCCCATCAGGGGGTTGGGGAGCTTCCCCCTGTCACATACAGAGCAGGGCCCATCAGGGGGTTGGGGAGCTCCCCCCGGTCATGCACAGAATAGGGCCGATAGGGGAGTTAGGGCACCGCCCCCTGTCACACACAGAGCAGGGCGGATCAGGGGATTGGGGCGCCACCCACTATCACCCGCAGAGCAGAGCCGATCAGGGGGTTGGGGCGCCGCCACTGTCACACTTAGGGCAGGGCCGATGGGGAGGTTATGGCTCTACCCTGTCACACACAGAGCAGGGCCTGTGAGGGGGGTGGTGGGGGTTGGGGCGCCGCACCCTGTCACAGAGCAGGGCCGATCAGGGGGTTTGGGCGCTGCCCCCGTCACGCTGATCCTGTGCCAGGAGGCCTCGCGGCTCCGCTGATCCCAGTGCTGGGAGGCATATTACCCTTTTACTATATAGGATAGAGGCCTGGGGGCCGGCTGGTTTGCCCTGAAGGGTGTCCTGGATCAGGGTGGGGGTCCCCACTGGCATGCCTGGCCAGCCTGGATGAGGGGATGATGGCTGTTTGCAGCTGGCGGTTGTTGACTGAAGCTCCCAACCGCTCCTTTTTTTTCTCTTTTTTTAAATTTTATTCTGGGCCAGCTTTAACTCTGGCTCTAGCTCTGAGGCTTCATATCTGGTTTGTTTGCATTCTATAATCAAAACAATGTATAACTCCAGCTCTGAGATCCCGGGGTTTTGTTTAGCTTCTATATTTGTTACAGAGTTTCTTAGAGTTGCAGCTCAGAGGCCGGCAGCGCAGGTGGGGAACGTTGGAGTCCTCCTTCACTGCAGCAAGCAAGCCTCATGTTCGCTTCCAGGTGCCTGGCTGCCGGCCGCCATCTTGGCTGACAGTTAATTTGCATATACTCACTGATTAGCCAATGAAAAGGGTAGCGGTCGTACGCTAATTACCATGTTTCTCTTTTATTAGTGTAGATGTTACATTTACTTGATTATATAGCATTTTTGTTCCCTGGAGGGGAAGTCAGTGGCTGGAAAACATAAGTATAGTATTTCTTCCTTGTTCCCTTTTGTATCTTTTAAATTTTGTACCATGTGGTAGTATACACTTTTAAAACAAAAATTAAAATATATTCTCATGTTGTTTTTTGTTACAATTGTCAATGGCATATGTTTTCTCATTTCCGCCTGTGTTAGCTGATAGTGCCAGTATAGATAGAAGCTACATATTTTTATTTTGGATATATTTGTAATGCAATCACTTATCCAAGTGTTTTGTTGTGTGTGTGTTTTTCTGAGGGAGAATTTTCCAAGTATATCATCATATTATCAGAAAGAGAATTACATCTATTTTTTAGTATTTATGCCAATTATTTTATTTTAGTGTATTATTATACTAGAAATTATAAAACAATAAGTAGTAACAGTGATGGTGGATATCCCAACTTGTTCCTGATTTTAATGGGAATGGCTTTAACATTTCACTATTTGAAATGATATTTGTTGTTCGTTATGGTGAATAGTTTAATAAAATTCAGATAGTTTTATTTTTCTAGCAGCTTTTTTATGGGTAGAAATGGTTGCTGAATTTTATCATTTGTCTTTTTAATTTCCATTGCTTTGATCATATTGATTTTCCCCTTTAAAGAAATTCCCCCACATATGTTCTAATTTTATTGTAGCTACTAGAAAAGTATGATTGTAGATGTTAGCATCAAGCGTGCCTATCTTCAGATTCCAGCAATGAGCCCACTCATCTGTGGACCCCACCAGCTGACCTGTCCCTATCCCACTAGCTATCCCGCCTGTGGACCCTGCCATTTGGCCTATACAGAATCTCTGGCCGAGGTGAGTGGGGAGTGACTTTGAGGGCCCTCACTTTAAACTCCCTGATGACTTCAGTCTGTAAGGTCTACCAGAGGTAAGGGCCTCTTCAGAGGTGCAGCCAACAATTCAAGGCTACTAGGATCATGATAAGTCAGGGAAACATGAGACCACCAAAGTAACAAAATGAAGCTCCAGTAACCCGTCCAGAAGAAATGGAGAACTATGAACTTCCTGATAAAGATTTCAAAATAATCATCCTAAAGAATTTCAAAAAAACATACACAAAGATATAAAACCAAATGGAATCAGGAAAACAATAAATGAACAAAATGGGAACTTCGACATCCTTTCTTGATAAAATCTCTAAACAAATTTGGTATAGAAGGAATGTACCTCAACATAATAAAGGCCATATATGACGGTCCCACAGCTAACATCATACTCAGTGGTGGAAGGTTGAAAGCTTTTCCTCTAATTTTAGGAATAAGACAAGGATGCCCACTGTCACTACACCTATTGGACATGGTACTGGAAGTCTTAGCCACAGCAATTTGGCAAGAAAGGGAAATGAAGGCATTCAAATTGGAAAAAAAAGTTCAATTATCTCTGTTTGCAGGTGACATGATCTCATGTGTAAAAAAATTCTAAAGATATAACAAAAAACCCCCACCTATTTGAACTAATACACACATTCAGTAAGTTGCAGGATTAAAAAAAATCAACAAACAAAAATCAGTTGTATTTCTACACAATTACAATGAACTACCCAAAAGGAAATTAAGATAACAATCCTATATATAATAGTATCAGAGAGAATAAAATACTCAAAAATAAATGTAATAGAAAAAATATTATTGGGTGGGGATTAACAAAAATAAATAAACAAACAAACAAACAAATAAACATATCCCTGGGTGAGGATTTAAAAATAATGAAGAGAAATTTATGAGCTGGTACTAACAAGGTGATTGTAATGTTATACCTTTCTCTTACTTGGATGAGTCAGTAAAAGTTATTGGGAATCCTGTCTTTTGTTAAGCATATTTTCAATCTTTAGTACTCAAACTATCATTTGTAATTTACCTCACAACAGATTGCCACACAATTGTGTGCTTCAGTCCCTCCTGAGGACCTCTGCATTAAGTTTTTCAGTTATTTTGGCTCTGCCCTTTTAATCCTTTATCCCCTGGATGGCAGTGTTGTTCTCCAAATTTCACACTACAGTGGAAACTTTGAATGTTAGAGAAAACAATCTAAATGAATGGATATGATAGCGTTTTCTGAATTTGAAAGAAAATAGATCCCAGGTTTTATATTTCTTTAATATCTAAGATTAACCCCTCAGGTTTCAGTTTTTTATTTAAAGTAAATTACTAAATAATAATAAACCCAGTAATTGAACTACTAATGGATTTATTTAAGATTCAATGTTTTATGTTTATATGAATAAAACATACTGAAGGTTATAACTAGTTACTGTATAAGAGACAGGAAATTTTTAAGTCACTAGGCCAGCCGTGGGCAAACTACGGCCCGCGGGCCGGATCTGGCCCGTTTGAAATGAATAAAACTAAAAAAAAAAAAAGACCGTACCCTTTTATGTAATGATGTTTACTTTGAATTTATATTAGTTCACACAAACACTCCATCCATGTTTTTGTTCTGGCCCTCCGGTCCAGTTTAAGAACCCATTGTGGCCCTCGAGTCAAAAAGTTTGCCCACCCCTGCACTACGCTAATATGTTTGCTAAATGAATTCTCCAGCATCTTTTTGTCTAAGTTTCATTTGAATTTTTATGGAGTATTTTGATTAGATTTGTCACTTTATATGTCTAGGAAATCTAAAGAAAAGTTTCTATTCTTGGAATTTTAGATCTTAAAATTTTGAAATAACTAGTTAATGTTATATAACCAAGTTTTACAGAATCTGAAAGGATGCAGCAGATACTTAGCAATTTAGCATTTTGACTAAGAACTTTGTTCTGGAATCAGACTAGCTGATATTAAATTCTAATTCTGTCTTTTAATATCTATGTGCCCTTGGGCAAAATATGTAAGCTCTATGTAACAAGATTATTTATGAAAATTGGTATGATAATCAACCTCATAAGATTATTTGGTGATTAAATGAAAATACAATGTAGAGACTTCCTGATAAATATATACCTCTCAATAATTCAAACTGTTATTATTTTCCATGATCTCATTTTATCTTGATTGTGAATTTGTGAGATAGGCATAATACATATGAAGTATTCATTTCTTAAGAATAACAAATATGCTTGAGATCATAGAGTTATAGAGGGCAATCCAAGTCTCTTGACACAAAATCACTGGTAGCAGATTTATAACACTATGATAAGAATGTATAAATTATACTAATAATCCTAGCTAATAAAGAGGGAATATGCTAATTGACCCTCATGCCATCGCAAACATGGTGGCACCCACAGCCAATAAGGAGGGAATATGCTAATTGACTGCCATGCCCTCAAAGATGACAGCACCCACAGCCACAAGATGGTGATGCCCAGTCCCCTCAGCCCCACAGGGCGGCAGGTGCGTGCCCCCCTCAGCCCCTGGGGGTGAGCCCGGCCGCTCTGTGCTGCTGCCTACGGAGTACCCCAGTCCCCTCAGCCCCACAGCTGCCCAGGGCCACCCGAGGCTCAGGTAACCAGGGCCGGCCGAGGCTTGTGCTGCTGGCAGTGGCAGCAGCAGAGGTGTTATGGGGCGTTGCCTTCCCCTGATCGCCAGGTCGCCTCCCACCCCTGAGGGCTCCCAGACTGTGAGAGGAGGCAGGCCGGGCTGATGAACCCCCCCCCCCCCCCCCCCCCCGCTCCAGTGCATGAATTTTCAAGCACTGGGACTCTAGTTTATGATAATCATGTTATTCTTTCTCATTCATCTAATTACTTATTGAATGTTCAGTAATTAATGAGCTAATGTATTTTATGAACTATAAATCCCTTCATATATATAATTTATTTCTTGCCAATTAACCCAAGATAGGCTACAGATTATGTAACAAAGTCTATCATAATTTAAAGGTAAATTCAGAAAACATTATTAAAACCCAATTCAGATTAATTTTCAAGATAGTGATTGGCTTTGATTCATTTTAATAAACATTTAAAGGCAACACTCTCTCTGATGGCTGAGGACAATTGTAAGACTCTACAACAGCTGTTCTCAACCTGTGGATCTCGACCCCTTTGGCGGTCGAATGACCCTTTCACAGGGGTCGCCTAAGACCATCCTGCATATCAGATATTTACATTACCATTCATAACAGCAGCAACATTACAGTTATGAAGTAGCAATGAAAATAATTTTATGGTTGGGTCACAACATGGGGAACAGTATTTGAAAGGCCAGAAGGTTGAGAACCTCTGCTCTACAAATAGAAAGTAAGGAAGTTGAACAGAGATTTGATTTTTAATGTGAAAAGAAGCCTTGCATCTATTCAAGGTAAGGCCAATGAAAATGGTTTGATACTATACATAGAGCAGAACTGTTTTGGACTATAGAAACAATGTGTTATAAGTTAAAATTAGAAAAATGAGGCAAAGGGAAATAAAGGCAGGAAAATAAGATAGAACCAAAAGAAGGGTAATATATAAATGGATGTCACAATGTCCTATACTTTATTTTAGGAATGAGCTCTAGATTAAACTCTAAGATTATAGAGCTAATCTATCTATATAAAAGCCTAAGTGACCATCGCAACTGAACGAACAACCCAACAGGCTATGTGGGGTGACCAGGCTGGCAGGGGGGTCAGTGAGGGGCGACCAGACAACGGAGCAGCAGGCTGCATGGGGCAACCAGGCCAGCAGGGTGGGCAGTGAGGGGTGACCAGATGACTGAATTGCAGGCTATGTGGGGCAACCAGGCTGGCAGGGGGTGTAGTTGGGGGCCACCAGGCCAGCGGGGGAGGGCTGTTGAGGGCGATCAGGCCGGCAGGCACAGGCAGTTAGGGGCGACCAGGCCAGCAGGGGGGGCAGTGAGGGGCTATCAAGCCAGCAGGCAGAGGTGGTTAGGGGTGATCAGGCTGGCAGGGGGGGCAGTTAGGGGCAATCAGGCAGGCAGGCAGGTGAGCGATTAGGAGCCAGCTGTCCAGGATTGTGAGAGGGATGTCTGACTGCCGGTTTAGCCCCAATCCCCGGGATCAGGCCTAAACCGGCAGTTGGACATCCCCTGACGGGTCCCAGATTGGAGAGGGTGCAGGCTGGGCTGAAGGGACCCTCCCCCTGTGCACAAATTTCATGCACTGGGCCACTAGTCCTATATAATAAAACCCTAATATGCAAATTGACCAAACGGTGGAACAACCGGCGTAATGACCGGTCCCTATGACACGTATTGACTACCAGGGGGCAGACACTCAAACCCACCCCAGAGGGAGGTGACTAGTGGTGGCAATTGGGGGGCAGAGCTGGCCAGCAGGCAGTGCCAGCAGGGGCCCCCCTGATCGCCCCGCCTGCCAGTCACCCCACAGACGGCCCTGATCACCAGCCAGGCCTTGGGACCCTACCCTATATATTGGGAACAGTCTTTTAGATTTAAAAATTAAAACCTGGTGAGGCTACTCTAACACTGGAAAAACAAGATGATGCAGCGATGACATGCATGGACTCTGGCTTGTACATTTTGTGGTCGGCCCTGGTTCTGACACTTATAACTGTGTGACAAAGCCAATTACTTAACTTCAGTAATTCCACCCATAACATGGGGAAAATGGTACTACTGCCTCAGAAGGCTCATGTTATGTACTACTTTTTATAATTTGGGCAAAAAAATGTAGCTGCCCCTACAACAGCAAGATGCCTTTCACCTGTATGAAAAGTATAGTCACTGATGCATGCAGCATCCCGGATTGCGAGAAGGATGTCCGACTGCCAGTTTAGGCCTGACATCCCCTGACGGGTCCCGGATTGCGAGAGGACACAGGCCGGGCTGAGGGACCCCACTCCCCGTGCAAGAATTTCATGCACGGGCCATATATGTGTGTATATATATATATATATATATATATATACATATATATGCAGTAATTTTGATCCTCTGAATGTCTATAACTTAAATTATGTCTTGTTTTTAGAAAGGCATTTAATGTGATATTAAGATCAGAAAAGTACATCTACTAGGTCTTCCTCTTGGAAACCATCATGTCATAGAAGACATTCTCAACATCTTTACAATAAACAGTGATTTTTTTTTGTTTACTATGTATCTGTCATTAAAAGATACTTATATTTTTATTTTCTACTAGGGGCCTGGTGCACAAATTCATGTACCTGGAAGGGGACTGTGGGCCACGAAGCTGCGGTGGGCACAGGGGCATATCTTGGCCCATCCTCTGCGCCCTCGCCCAGCCCCTTCTGCCATGGCCCCCAGTCCCCTGTCTGCTGGCAGCCCCACACCCGCCTCCGCCACTCCCATGCACTGACAGTGCCAGCCCCACTTGCACCCGCTGAGGGCGTGGAGCTATTGGGGCCGACACTGTCAGTGGGTGTGAGTGGGGCTGGTGCCATCAGCAGGTGCAAGTAGCAGCTGCTGCCCTGATTGCCCCTCAGGAGCAGGGGGAGGTGGAGAAGCTCTCAGGGGCGATAGAGGCCGGCCACCACTGCTCACACCCACCGACAGTGCTGAGCGATAGGGACCAGCGCCGGGCACCAGCAGCAGATGCAAGTGGGGCAGGCACAGGCAGTGGGTGCGAGCAGTGGCTCCGGTGCGGTCAGTGGGTGTGAGCAGCAGCTGCCGGCCCCTATCACCAGTCAGGAGCAAGGGGAGGTGGAGAAATCCCGAGAGGTGATCGGGGCCGACGGCCGCCATTTGCACCCACTGGTGGCACTGAGTGATCGGGGCCGGTGCCAGGCACTGGCAGTGGGTGTGAGTGCCAGGTGAAACTGCAGTGCATGGGAGCAAAGAATTTTCAGTAACCACCAGAGGCTTGCCCCAATAACAGCGACCAGCACCCTGCCTTGGTCTGATGCCCCAGCTCACCTGCTCCATCATCCCACCACAGCCAACACCTGCCATGTTTTGTGCTCTGCCGCCTGCTGCCAATGCCCACCATGTTCCGTGTGCGCCCCCTGGTGGTCAGCGCATGTCATACCGACCGGTGTTTGGTTGTTTGGTGTGGAGAGCAACTACAGCGTTTGGACAGGATCAAGCCTTGGACTGACGAGAGGACACGTTCCTTTTGTGCCAAAGCCACGTACAAGTCCCAGCTTGGAGGGCAAAGCCCTCCCAGCACAATTATAGCCAAAGGCTATGTTTGTATATAAGCTTGACCTTACAGTCTGACCTTGTAGTCCTAGGTAGCTGAGGGATGTGGGCTGCAGGAGGTATCAAACAAAGCTTGATAGAGTTCAGAGGATTGCAATAACAGGAAAGAAGCAGATTTGAAACTGGCAAGAACATTGTAAATATCTTGACCACTCCCTTGTTTTGCTTTGTGTGATCTGACTACAGAATAAAGATTCGGCTTACAGGTGGGGTCCCTGTGTCCCTATCCAGACGCAGTGATCTACCTGGCCCCAACTATATTCTCTTGTCTGTTTTTTTTTAATCCTTCACCGCCCCTCCTCAGGTTCACCACTGGCCGTGCTGGATGTGGTTCAGTCCAGTTGTTCTGTCATTCAGTCTATTTGCATATTAGCCTTTTATTATATAGGATAGCTGGAGGGCATTCTAGGTTTTGATTCACCAAAGTTTTGTTTCAAAATATTAAAGATCAAGTTTTAATAAACAGGAAGAGTTGTTCATCTCCCAGTCTTGAGAGACTAACAGTGTCTGGGATTACTTTTCGCTGTAAACAACTAGAAAACTGGATTAAATGTATGGAATTTCACATATAATTCATAAATAACGTTTGTACATTGAACAACAGGAAGCAGAGGGTTGTGATCCCTGAAAGAAAACAAATGAATATAAACCTATTTAAGGTGTTATTCTATGCTCTAAGTGTCACTATTAATTATACTCGTTCTTTAAAAAAGATATATTTTGTTATGAAGTTTTTTTTCAAACTTTAATTTCTTTATTGATTAAGGTATTACATATGTGACCTCATTCTCCCCATACCCCCCCCCCCACTCATGCCCTCACCCCCCTGTTGTCTGTGTCCATTGGTTGGGCTTATATGCATGCATACAAGTCCTTTGGTTGATTTCTCCCCCTTACTCCCACCCTCCCGTACTTTCCCTCTGAGGTTTGACAGTCTTATCACTGCTTCTGTCTCTGGATTTATCCCTGTTCATCAGCCTATGTTGTTCACTATATTCCACAAATGAGTGAGATCATGTGGTATTTATCTTTCTCTGACTGGCTTATTTCACTTAGCATAATGCTCTCTAGTTCCATCCATGCTGTTGCAAATGGTAAGAACTCCTTCTTTTTTAGCGCAGCATAGTATTCCATTGTGCAGATGTACCACAGTTTTTTAATCCACTCATCTGCTGATGGGCACTTAGGCTGTTTCCAAATCTTAGCTATGGTGAATTGTGCTGCTATGAACATAGGGGTGCATATAACCTTTCTGATTGGTGTTTCTGATTTCTTGGAATATATTCTTAGAAGTGGGATTACTGAATCAAATGGGAGTTCCATTTTTAGTTTTTTGAAGAAACTCCATACTGTTCTCCACAGTGGCTGCACCAGTCTGCATTCCCACCAGCAGTGCAGGAGGGTTCCTTTTTCTCCATATCCTTGTCAGCACTTGTTTGTTGATTTGTTGATTATAGCCATTCTGACAAGTGTGAGATGGTATCTCATTGTCATTTTGATTTGCATCTCTCATATAATTAGTGACTTTGAGCATGTTTTCATATGTTTTCGACCTTCTGTATGTCCTCTTTTGAAAAGTATCTATTTAGGTCTGTTGCCCATTTTTTGATTGGATTGTTTATCTTCCTTTTGTTAAGTTGTATGAGTTCCCTGTAAATGTTGGAGATTAAACCCTTATCGGTGATAACATTGGCAAATATGTTCTCCCATGCAGTGGGCTTTCTTGTTGTTTTGTTGATGGTTTCCTTTGCTGTGCAAAAGCTTTTTGTTTTGATGTAGTCTCATTTGTTTATTTTCTCTTTAGTTTTCATTGCCCTAGGAGCAGTATCAGTGAAGAAATTCCTTCAGCATATGTCTGCGATTTCGCTGCCTGTGGATTCCTCTAGTATTTTTATGGTTTCCCATCTTATTTTTAAGTCCTTTATCCATTTTGATTTTATTTTTGTGTATGGTGTAAGTTGGTGGTCTAGTTTCATTTTTTTGCATGTATCTGTCCAATTTCCCAACACCATTTATTGAAGAGACTGTTTTGACTCCATTGTATGCTAATTATGAAGTTTTGAGTTTTAAAATTATTCTATTACTAGAGGCCCGGTGCATGAAATTCTTGCACAGGTAGGGTCGCTAGGCCTGGCCGATTGGGGCCTTCTGGCTGCCAGCCGGGGCCTGCCTTTGTTCCGCACCACCCCCTGGTGGTCAGCGCACATCATAGTGAGCGATCAAAGTCCCAGTCTCCTGACTGACCTCCTGAGGCGACACTTTGCATAGTAGCCTTATATCTATACTAATATAAGGTAATATGCTAATTAGACTGGGAGACCTTCCGGGAGACCTTCCGGACGTCCTTCCAGACAAAGCAATGGTGGCGGGGCAGAAGCAGAGGTGGTTTGGGGCGATCAGGCCAGGAGGGGAGGGCAGTTCGGGGTGATCAGGCTGGCAGGAGGTCCAGTTGGGGGTGAGCAGGCTGGCAGGGGGAGAGTTGGGGGTGAGCAGGCCAGCAGTGGGGGGCAGTTGGGGGCTAGCAGGCTGGCGGGGGGGGGGCAGTTGGGGGCGAGCAGGCCAGCAGTGGGGGGCAGTTGAGGGTGATCAGGCTGGCGGGGGTGGGCAGTTGGGAGTGAGCAGGCCAGCAGGCAGAGTGGTTAGGGGCGATCAGGCCGGCGGGCAGGTGAGCGGTTAAGAGCCAGCGGTTCCGGATTGCTAGAGGGATGTCCCCCGAGGGGTCCCAGATTGGAAAGGGTGCAGGCTGGGCTGAGGGACACCCCCCCCCATGCATGAATTTTGTGCACTGGGCCACTAGTATATATAGAGATTGTATTATTTTAAGCACTAAAATCACCCCTAAATTCCATGGTGCCATTTATTTTGTTCCCTAACACCTATATTTCCTGTGATTTGGTACTTATAAAACATTTCATTGATAATATTGTGTACTTCCATGAGAAGGCATGAATATGTGACTCTTTCTGGAACATCAGTACCTATTATGATCATTGTCTAGCTCCATTAATTTCTTAATGGTTCCAAAATGGTGATATTTTAATTCTGTCATTTCTTTTTCTTTTAGGAGTTGTTCTGAAGAAAAACTTTTCCTTTTCAATTACTTGGTTATTAGGGTACAGTTGTATTGGAGAGGCAGAATAAATACTTGATAGCCTTTATTGGTTTTAAAAATGAATTGGTTTCCTAGCATGCTTAACAAATTAACTAAGGAGTTTTCTGGGTTTTTAAGAAATGCTTGTTTTAGAAAATAAGTACCAACTTTGGGGAAAATAATCTACATCATTGAGGTTGTAATCCCACTCAGTTGCTCAGTTGGTCAGGGAATTAGAAAAGGTAGATCATATATACTATCCTGTAGTTATCAGAAGTTACATGTAGGCTATTCGACTACTTCCTCTCTTTTCCTAGATTCATTTAAACAAATCAAAGTGTTCCTGCTGCTTAATGTTTTTTTTTTTTCTTTTTCCTTAGGAGAGAAACAAAGGCCAAGAGCAAGAATCCTAAGGCGGGGGGGTGGGGGGGGGATGGGATAGACAGAGGGTTATATATTATTTTAAGGTGAAATTCACAAACCCATTAGGTTGTTTGGGGAGGTTGTAGATAGGCTGCTGTTTGATTAAGTATATTGATTTCCCAGAATGAACTAGAGTAGGAAGACCCAGAGACACATCAAAGTTAAAAAAAGAAAAACCCCTAGCTGGTTTGGCTCAGTGGATAGAGCATCGGCCTGTGGACTGAAGGATTCTGGGTTCAGTTCCAGTCAAGGGCACATGCCTGGGTTGATCCTAGTAGAGGGCATGCAGGAGGCAGCCCATCAGTGATTCTCTCTCATCATTTATGTTTCTATCTCTCCCTTCCTCTCTGAAATAAATTAAAACATATATTTTAAAGAATTCTTTAAAAAAGAAGGAAAGTTCTATTACTAAGTTGAGGAAGTGATTTCTGATCTGGAAACTAGACATAATGGAAAGAATGTTAGAGGCTGCATAAGCTCTAGGATGAAGAGAAAACAAGACCAATGATAAAATCAAAAGTTCCAACATAATTGTTTTTAAAAAATTGGAGTCCAATGGGTCATTTTCATTGAGCCATTTATGCAAGACTTGAGCAAAAAGAGAGGAAGAAAGAGATTTTTAAAATACTAAGTGCTCAGTTCTTAATTTATTCTTGGGTGACCTAATTTGTTTTAGATTTGAGGGAGGTGGTTATTATGTTTGATTATATGCTGATTTGAGTGCTGTGTATATCTTTATCAGAATAGAACTTAGTTTTAAATGGAGTTACTCTCATTTTTTTCTATTTGGATGATAAAAGCACTATTAATTCTAACAGTTCTTAAATTAAGCAAACATTAATAATAATTTATTCTCAGAAATTCTAGATAGGAGGATAACAATTGCTTGACAACCTCATTAGCCTGCCATTTACAAATTACCTGCGTTATCTTGAGCATTGAGATTCAGCAGCACTATTGCAGGGCTACAGCCAGACTATAAATTAAAGAAGCTGCTAGAATTCTTACAGTTGCCTCAGTTTTGAAACATATCTTGTAGCTAAAAGAGGATTATATCTTACTTAGCATATGACCTGTTATTAATATAAGAAACACTAATAACTAAATAAATTTAAAAATCCTGAAACTGAAAATTCAGTGGAACCCAAGGAACAATCTACACTAATAAAAGGCAACATGCAAATTGATCGCCCCTTTGCTATGCCTTAAGCCACACCCACCAGCCAATCAGAGCGACTATATGCAAATTAACCCAACCAAGATGGCTGCCGGCAGCCACGGAGCTGGAGCAAGCAGGAGGCTTGGTTGCCCCAATGATGGAGGAAGCCAAGCTTCCTGCTTCCTGCGGCGGGCTCTGAGCTCCACTCAGAGCAACAAAATTTCATTTATAGAAGGTAAATAAATGCCAGAATAAAAAAAAAAAAGAAAAAAAGGAGGGGCTGGGAGCTTCCATCACCAGGGGCTTGGCCAGCCTGAAAACGGCCCTCTGCCCCTCACCCAGACTGGCCAGGTACCCCAGTGGGGACCCCCACCCTGAAGGGGGTGTGACCAGCTGCAGACAGCCATCAGCCCCTCACCCAGGCTGGCCAGGCACCCCAGTGGGGACCCCCACCCTGAAGGGGCTGTTACCAGCCTGCAAACACCCATCAGCCCCTCACCCAGGCTGGCCAGGCACCCCAGTGGGACCCCCACCCTGATCCAGGACACCTTTCAGGGCAAACCAGCCGGCCTCCACCCATGCACCAGGCCTCTATCCTATATAATAAAAGGGTAATATGCAAACTGACCCTAACAGCAGAAAGACTGGGAATGACTGGTCACTATGACACACACTGACCACCAGGGGGCAGACGCTCAATGTAGGAGCTGCCCCCTGGTGGTCAGTGCGCTCCCACAGTGGGAGCTCTGCTCAGCCACAAGCCAGGCTGATGGCTGCCAGTACGGTGGTTGTGGTAGGAGCCTCTCCCGCCTCCTCAGCAGCGCTAAGGATGTCCAACTGCAGCTTAGGCCTGCTTCCCGCTGGCAAGTGGACATCCCCTAAGGGCTCCCAGGCTGCCAGAGTGATGTCTGACTGCCAGCTTAGGCCCAATTCCCCAGGGAGCGGGCCTAAATCAGCAGGTGGTCATCCCCAAAGGGGTCCCAGACTGCAAGAGGGCACAGGCCAGGCTGAGGGACCCCCCCCGAGTGCACAAATTTTTGTGCACCGGGCCTCTAGTCCTATATAATAAAAGGCTAATATGCAAATTGACCGAACAGTGAAACCACCAGTCACTATGATGCACATTGACCACAAGGGGGCAGACACGCAAATAGGAGCTGCCTCCTGGTGGTCAGTGCGCTCCCACAGAGGGAGCGCAGCTCAGCCACAAGCCGGGCTCAAGGCTGGTGAGCACAGCAGTGGTGGCAGAAGCCTCTTCTGCCTCCATGGCAGCGTGAAGGATCCTGCAGGGAGCGGGCCTAAGCCGGCAGGCAGACAGCCCCTGAAGGGTCCTGGACTGCGAGAGGGTGCAGACCAGGCTGAGGGACTCCCCCCATACCAGTGCATGAATGTTGTTCACCAGGCCTCTAGCAGTATAAATAATCTTCTATCAGTGGGGTTTAAGTTCATTCTTCATTGGCTTTGTATTACAAGACTGAACTGTTAGAACAAAAATAGACATTTTTTAAAAGTTTTAAAAGAAATTGTATTTTGTGTAAGAATAATAAATATGTCTTTACTAACTCTGATAGTGTGTCAAGTTTAAGTACTGACAGATGTGGTTTAACAAATGTCAACTTTGATTAGAATTTTGACAGTGTTCTAGCATTTAATGATTTTATGTCCATGTAGTCTAGAATACTGTATCTAACCAGGACTGGGGAAAACAGACACATGAAATTGACAGAATGGTGAATAACCCATATATAACCATTTTTTGTCCAAAAAAAAGCCCAAAGCTATAGTTTCAGGATTCTATTTTGCTTTATAATTAAGACTTTTGCAAGATAGTTTCCATATGAAGTAAAGAAATGGTCTTTCCCCTTGGAAAAAATGAATTTCTTTTCAGTTTTCAGAAAGTGAACTTTTCATTTTCATAATATATATATATAAAAACCTAAGTGACCGTCACAACCGAGCAGATGACCGAACAGGCTGCGTGGGGCGACCAGGCCAGCAGGGGGGGCAGTAAGGGCTGACCAAACGACTGAGCAGCAGGCTGCATGGGGCAACCAGGCTGGCGGGGGAGGGGGGCAGTTCAGAGTGATCAGACCAGCAGGGGGTGGGAGTGAGGGGCAATCAGACCAGCAGAGGTGGGCAGTGAGGGGCGACCAGGCTTGTGGGGGGGGGGGGGGCAGTTAGGGGTGACCAAACAGGCAGGGGCGGCAGTAAGAGGCGACCAGGTCAGTGGGGGAGGCAGTTAGTGGTGACCAGGCTGGTGAGGGGGGGCAGTTGGGGGTAACCAGGTCAGCAGTGGGGGCAGTTTGGGGCAATCAGGCAGGCAGGCAGGTGAGCAGTTAGGAGCCAGTGATCCTGGATTGTGAGAGGGATGTCCGACTGTCGGTTATCCCCCAAGGGGTCCTGGATTGGAGAGGGTCTAGGCTCAGCTGAGGGGAACCCCCCCCCCCCCCGCCCATGCACAATATATATAACACTAGAGGCCTGGTGCACGAAATTCATGCAAGAGTAGGTCTTCATTCCCCTGGCTGCTGGCACCAGCTTCCCTCTGGCACCCGGGACCCAGACTTGCCTTGCAGAGGGAGGCCCCGCCCACCTGCCACAGCCTGCTGGCCGGTGGCCTGGGCCTCTCTCTGCGGGGCGATCATGGGGCAATGTCCGGGCCCCAATCATATCGCACCCGCCTTGGCTGGCCTGGTGCCACTGGATGTCATAGCATGGTCCTGGATGGTCATACAGATGGTCATCTAGAAGGTCGTCGGACGGTCGTTCCACTGTTCGGCCGTCTAGTCTAATTAGCATATTATGCTTTTATTATTATAGATAAGAACTCATAACATTAATAATTTTAAATGTAGAAATCGATTGCAATGTATGTTTGTATATTCTTAATGAAACTGATTTCTCCATGGATCCACTGATTGGAGAAATTTTATGCCCTAAGTGTAGTGGAACATAATACCAAAAATAAAAATGTATTTATGAAATCATTCTTAATTTTTTTAAGAAGGAGTCATTTATGGTCATGCATATTTAATATATTCATTAGGGTGTAAGTTTATTCTTCATTGGCTTTGTATTGTGGTTTTCATAATAGTATTACTGTGGGGCCATAGCCAAAAAAAAGTAGGTCATCACTGCTTGTGGAATAAAGAAGTCATATGAGTTCCTAGGTTAATGCCAGCAAATGATTTGGAATACATTAAGTTTTGTTTAATCAAACTCAGTAACTGTTCTAAGAAAGCAAAGACTGTTTCCAATTTTGTTGACTCCATTTTGCATTGGGGTATATAATAGTAATGGGCTCATAATTACAATGTTATAGCTCTTGAAAGTATTACTAAATAAAAAATAGATAATATATCAAACTACTCTTTTCTAGCTATTGGCATATATTAACTTATTATTTAACAGACATTTTTTTCAAGTCAGAATGTCTTATGTGTTAATCTTGTAAATCTCTCTTGATTTTCCTGCTTCTGTCCTTCTAATTTGCATTCTTTTATTATAATGTTTGGGCTAGCAGTAATGGTGAGGCAGTGATCAGATTTTAGTACAGTATTTAAAACTGCTAAAAGCTGTTTAGCAATCCACACTCATTCCCTGATTCTATAACCCAAATTGTTACCATACATTTGTATTCAACCTCATGGTACAAGAGCAATTCATTATACCCTGGTATTTCCCCTAATCCAAGTACTCTCAACTTTCAAATGCTCTCAGCTCTTATTACATCCTATATAGTAACTGGCTCCATAATCATCTCAGAAACTCAAGATGGTTGTGAATTTTCCCTTTATCTTCAACTAGAGGCCCAATGAACAAAATTCATGCACTGGGGGGATGTGTCCCTCAGCCCAGCCTGCACCCTCTCCAATCTGGGACCCCTTGGGGGATGTCCGACTGCTGATTTAGGCCCGCAGGGATTGGGCCAGAACCGGCAGTTGGACATCCCTCTCGCAATCTGGGACTACTGGCTCCCAACCACTCGCCTGCCTGCCTGCCTGATTGCTCCTAACCACTTCTGCCTGCCAGCCTGATCACCCCCTAACCACTCCCCTGCCAGCCTGATCGACACCTAACTGCTCCCCTGCCAACCTGATTGCCCCCAACTGCCCTCCCTGCAGGCCTGGTCGCCTCCAACTGCCCTACCCTACAGGCCTGGTCCCCCCCAACTGCCCTCCCCTGCTGGCCTTATTGCCCCCAACTGCCCTCCCTTGCAGGCCTGGTTGCCCCCAACTGCCCTCCCCTACAGGCCTGGTTGCCCCTAACTGCCCTCCCTCCCCTGCAGGCCTGGTCCCCCCCAACTGCCCTCCCTCCCCTGCAGGCCCAGTCACCCCCAACTGCCCTCCCCTGCTGGCCTGGTCACCCCTAACTGCTCTTCCTTGCTGGCCTGATCTCCCAGAACTGCCCTCCCCTGCCAGGCATCTTGTGCTGTGGTTGCTGCCATCTCTGAGGGTGTGGCAGCCAATTAGCATATTCCTTCCTTATTGGCTGTGGGTGCCGCCATCTTTGCGACGGCACAAGGGTCAATTAGCATATTCCCTCTTTATTAGATAGGATGGTTCATCACTGCTTATAGGATCATTTAAAACTCTTTACAGTTGGCATATAAGACCTGAAGCTTCAAATATTAGAGCTCCCATCCTTGCACTTATGTACCACAAATACTTAATGAACTATACTTGTAATCCCTGGAACATTCTATTGTCACAGCCCCTAAGCCTTTGCCCAGGCTGTTCCCACTGCTTGGAAATCCCTTCCCCAACTGTCTGCCTACTTTTCACAGGATACCCGCATCTTCTTTCCCCTTCCATCATTCAAAACTTCATCAGCTTGTTGGTCTCTGAGACTACAAAGACTACCCATCACACCTTTGGTTTCTGTGTATTTTATTCCCCACCAGAAGCCCCAGACTCTCATCCTTAGACGGGTTGTGTTTAACCTTGTTTGTCTTCATTTCCTATCCCTAGTCCTAATTTTATTCCCTAAACTCTGCTGGTGCACTCTCTGTAACTTGTGATTTGTCCTTATCAAAACCTCCTATATCTTTCATCTCTCCATTAAACATTTCCTTTACCTTCGTGCTCTAACCAAGACTTGATTGTATACTTACCACGCTATATTTTATGTAGCTTTCTCAGGTAGTGGCTAATTTTCCTCCTATGGCCCTTGTGTCTCTGAGCCTGAAACTGAAATAGATGCCCTTTTTGTTTCTACCTGCTGTATTCAGAACATTGTTCATCCCTCCTTCTAAAAAGCCTCCATCATTGAAGCTTCTGCCATCAAACTATGTTATTGATTATTATTGTTTCTGTTAGCTATACACAGTCCAGTCTCTCTTATTCCTCAAATATTTGAGTATTGGTTGTCTAGTACAAACAGATATAGAATTTGGATGATTTCAATATCCATATAGATTCAAATAGTCAAACCTTCCAGTTCCCTGCCCTGGTTTCTCAATTCCTTGATTTTCCTTTATTTACCCCATTTTTCACCCTAAAACAGCCAACCGTTCTCATGTTACTCTAAATTAGCCATAACCAACAACTACCCTTTTTCCTCCATAATTTCAATTGTAAGCATCCAGCTTTATTTTCCTTACTGGCATTTTATTATAAAAAGTTTTCAAGCATGAAATATTTTAAAGAATTTTACAGAAAAAAAACCCCTATATTCACAGCACCTAGATTATACCATTAATATTCTACTGTGTTTGTCTGCCTGTCTATCTATCTATCTATCTATCTATCTATCTATCTATCAAACATCCATCCATCCATCCATCCATCATTAATCCATTTTATTCTAGGTGCATGTCAAAGTAAATGACAGATATCAGTAAACTTCCTCTTTAATACTTTAGAATTATCTCTCTCTCTCTCACTCACACACACACACATACACACACACACACAAATTTATTTGCATTCTGCTTTACCACTGGACTATGATCTTCCTGAGGGCATGCACAATGATACACTTATATTTATATCCCCAGTGGCTAGCACAAGAGCATTTAGTTATTGGTAAAAAAAAAAAAAAAGCTAGTTGAATGGATGAAGATCTCTCCTTACAGTAATATTAATTTAGTCAGTTAAGATCACAAAATAAATCCCATTGGATTACTCATATTCAGACTTAGATTATCTTGACAAATCAGGCAGGGAGCATTGCCAGAATGTCAGGACACAGACTGACTTTATAGACAAATCAGCTTTTTTTTTGAAACCCTTTTCTTACATTTCATTATATTCTAAAGAAGTGACAAAATTGAAATTTATTGTATGAGCAAAAGTTATAATGCCTAGTTGCTTTCTTCAGAAAGGCATGCTTATGCTGACACATTTATTTTCTATCATGGCTAAACATAGGCTAATATTTTTATTATTAGTTTACTATGCTGATGATAATTATAGTTATGTTTCTTAATAAATAATTATTTCCAGAATGCATTTTACCTTTGAGCTTAGTTTAACAAAACTCTATCATATATAGCATAAAGACACCATTAAGAAATTAAATGTTCACATCAAATCTTGCTAAGATACATAGATCGGATATTTAATAAACTGGATGCAATGTGACATGGCTTTTACATGTGTGTTGATTTTTCATGGTTGCCTTTAGTGTTATACAGATGTCATAATGTTAATAAGAAAATTAAGACTCTGTGATATACCTTACTCCCAACAATGTAACTGGATAATTTATCCCTCCTGCTAAGAGAATCAGTAATCATACTGAACAGATGCAAAGGAAAAAGAAATATATGATATGCTCTGACAGCATGACACCATTCACAATATTAAACAAGAAGCATGTGCCATAAATGTGAACCTTAACAACACCTTTTAAAACACAAGTGTGATCATAAGACCATCTGTTTTATAATGAGCTTGCAAAGTACATCTGGTATTGCTCTATTGGCTCACCAAATATTTCCTAAATGCATTTTAAAGACATAAAGTACATACAGGTAGTCTATGGATTGTGAGATTAAATATCCAGATGGCTTCCTTTAGTACCTTTGCTAATTTCATCATTGTATTTCTTAATTAAGCTCTCTCAGTAAGCATGTAACTGTTACCATTAAAAATGCATACTGATTAAATGGGTGTTTGAAGGACACTCAGGTAACTGGTGGCTTCAATTTAATTGTATAATTTGAATATAATTTCATTTCTACTTAATTATTACTTATTACAATAACAGAAAATATGACATCACTAGAGTCTTTCAATCTTAATATCAATGTATCATATACAATGTGACTATATTGCTACAGGAAGTGGCAAAGCTTAAAGTGGTAAATTAATATAGAGCAGACAGTGGGTTCTGGCTTCAAACAGATTTTAATAAGGCAGTGAAAAGCTTTATCTTAAATCAGAAGACACCCTTACCTTTTATTATCATTGACATCAGAACATTTGTAATTATATCTTTAGTAATAGTAATATTTGATTTAAAAATAATTATCAGGTTGGTCAATATTTCACAGCAAATTTCTTCTTTATATGAGTTGGCAAACAACTGCAAATAATTTATGGATATTAGATTATTTTAATTATCATGCAAACTTCTTTTTTTAAAATACATATTTTATTGATTTTTTACAGAGAGGAAGGGAGAGGGATAGAGAGTCAGAAACATCGATGAGAGAGAAACATCGATCAGCTGCTTCCTGCACATTCCCTACTGGGGATGTGCCCGCAACCAAGGTACATGCCCTTGACCGGAATTGAACCCGGGACCCTTGAGTCTGCAAGCCGACGTTCTATCCACTGAGCCAAATCAGCTAGGGCCATGCAAACTTCTTTTCTTAAATGTAAGTGTATTGGAGTGTCATTACTTAATAAGATTAGATAGGTTTCCAGTGTAAAATTCTATGATACATGATCTGTATGTTTCAATGTGTGCCCACCACCCAAAGTCAAATCATCATCTGTCACCAGATATTTGACCCCCTTTATCCTTTACTACTCCTCCCCTCTTCCCTCTGGCCACCACCATACTGTAGTATGTGTCTATGAGTTTTTGTTTTTCATGTTTATTCATTTGTAGCTTTCAGTTTTATTCCCACTTGTGAGTGAATGATATTGTTCTTAACTTTTTCTAACTTATTTTGCTTATCATGATATTCTCAATATCCATCCATGTAGTTGCAAATGGCAGTATTTCACCTTTTCTTATGTCTGAGTAGTATTCCAAAAATCATCTATCAAAGGACACTTCCGTTGTCTCCATGTCTTGGCCACCATGAATAATGTTGCAGTAAACATAGGGGTGCATATATCTTTGCAGATAAATATTTTCAGATTTTTCAGGTAGATACCCATAAGAGGAACTGCTGGGTCATATGGTAACTTAATGGTATTCTTAATTTTTTGAGAAGCCTCCATACTGTTTTTCATAGTGGCTGTACCAGTTTACATTCCCACCAACAGTGAATGAGAGTTCCTTTTTCTCCACAACCTCTCCAACACTTGTTATTACTTGTCTTGTTGATAATAGCCATTCTAACAGATGTGAGGTGGAATCTCATTGTAGCTTTGAATTGCATTTTCCTGATAGCTAATAAAGTTGAGCATTTTTTTCATATATGTGCTGGCCATTTGTATGTCTTCGTGGGAGAAGTGTCTGTTTGGATCTGCCCATTTTTTAATTGTATTGTTTGTTTGGTGTTGAGTTATATGAGTTCTTTATATGTTTTAGATATTAACCCCTTGTCAAAGCTGATATTTGTAAATATCTTCTTTCATTCAGTTGGTTGCCTTTTTGTTTTGTTGGCAGCTTCTTTTGCTCTGCCAAAGCTTTCTAGCAAACAGACAAGAGAAAGAAATAAAAGGCATCCAAATTGGAAATAAGGAAGTAAAATTGTCACGTTTTTGCAGATGGCATGATTCTTTCTTTATATAGGAAACCCCAAAGACTCCACCAAAAAAACTTTTAGAAACAAATACCATAAAACTGCAGGATAAAAAGTCAATGTACAAAAATCTACTGCATTCCTTTATACTAACAATGAAATTTCAGAAAAAGAAATGAAAAAAACAATTCCAAATGCAACCAAAAGAATAAAATACCTAGGTATAAACTTAACAAAGGATATGAGGGACCTAATCATGAAAACTACAAAGCATTATTAAAAGAGATTGAAAAAGGCACAGTGAAGTGGAAATATATTTTGTGTTCATGGATTGGAAGAATCAACATAATTAAAATGTGCGTATTACCCAAAGCAATATACAGATTTAGTGTAATTCCCATAAAAATCCCAATGACATTTTTTAAAGAAATAGAAAAAGAATCATCCCATTTGTATGAAACCACAAAAGACTCCAAATAGCTGAAACAATTCAGAGAAAAAAGAACAAAGTGAAGCTATTATATTTCAAATTATACTACAAAGTGACAATAATCAAGACAGCATGGTATTAGCAGAAAAACAGATACACAGAATAGGACAGAATTGAGAACCCAGAAATAAACCCACATGTATATGGGCAAATAATTTTGACAAAGGAATAAAAGACATACAGTGGAGAAAAGAAAGCCTCTTTAATAAATGGTGCTGGGAAAATTGGAAAGCCACATGCAAAAGAATGAAACTAGACTACTGTTTGTCCCCATGTACAAAAATTAACTCAAAATGGATCAAATTTCTAAATATAAGATCTGAAACAGTAAGTTGCAGAGGAGAAAACATAGGTACTAAACTTATGGATCTTGGGTGTTAAGATTTTATGAATTTGACCCCAAAGGCGAGGGAGTGAAGGCAAAAATAAATGAATGGACTACATCAAACTGAACTAACCTTTTTATCATAACCCTTCTCCTTTGAGAGTTTGAACTGTTTCCTTAGTTAGGATTTATATTTGCATGTGTTTCTCTCTCCTGTCAATACTGTTATTTTCAGTTTAATCCTATTCCTTTTGTTATTCTAGGGGAGAGGAACAAGTGTTTCCAGTATAATGTTTTAACACCTCTTTAAATCAACATTTAAAAATATTTCTTAACCAGTGTTGATGACGGTATGGGCAAAAGGTCAGTACTTTTGGTAGATGTGTAATACTGTAATCTAATAATTTTTAGAGAAATTTGGTAATATGTATCCAAATGTAAAATGTTTTTACCCTCTTCAGCAATCTATTTTGAGAAACATAGGTACACTTTGCAAATGTGCACAGATATATTTACTATATAGCCACATATTCATTGAGAGTATTCACTGTACTCTCATTTGCAAATTGTGAAATGTTGAAAGCAAGAAAATTGTTGCCTAATAAGGGACAAGTTAAATAAATTATTTTTTACCTAAGCTCATCTTTTTGTTAAAAAGAACCCAAAATTATAAATGGTAACAATGCATAAATACAAACAAAACACTGTAAAACTATTTTCTTACTTTGGATTTGGATCCTGGAAGACTTCTTTTTATGTTATATAGTTTTGTTATACTTAAATATTTTACAACCAGCATGCATTACTCTAGCAAACTGACAAATAATAAGATAATGAACCATTTCAATGTTTGGAGTGATTTTAATTCTTTTATCCCTTACCCCTACATACAGCAGTGTTAACCCTAGCATTTCATACTACTTTTGAAAGCTTTCCCTTCTTTTGTTATTTTAAAACCCAATTCTTCCCATTACTTAGCTCTTAACCTTTCAATGCCAATATGATATTCTACATAATTGCATTTTTAAGAGTTATTAATTTTACTCTGATTTCCACTGTAGATTTTTTAAAAATTTATTTTGGGTCTGGAACAATTTATTTTCTGTATAGAATCAACAAACATGACTTTGGAGGGCTTATTCTGTCACTTCTGCCATGTGGTTAATCCAGTATGAAGTAGGCTCTTTCCAGAAGTCTTTGCTATGAAAAATGTAGAATTTGTCATACAATTAAATCTCATTAGATTGATAATACAGTCTATTTTAGAGAACTGAATTTTTTAAAGCTAATAGACCCTGAAATACTTTGAAATAATAGAACAGTGCAGGATTTAAGCAGTATGTTTATTTATTATTTCTAAGTAAATTCCAATTGAAGTCACCATCTTTTTTTTTTCTTTCTATTGCTTAAAGTATTACAAAGGGTATTACATATGTGTCCTTTGTTTCCCCCACCCTTGCCAATCCCCTGGCCTCCCCTACCCCCCAGTGTCTTCTGTCCATTGGTTATGCTTATATGCATGCATACAAGTCCTTCGGATGATCTCTTGAAGTCACCAACTTTTTCACATTCACTCAACAGAGAGTAGGGGAATTGGCCTCTATAGCTTCACAAAAAAGCATTCTATATTTCTGTACAGAAAAAGAGGGAGTAAATGCAATTAGAATGTTTAATTTTTTTAAATATATATATTTTATTGATTTTTTACAGAGAGGAAGGGAGAGGGATAGAGAGTTAGAAACATCGATGAGAGAGAAACATCGATCAGCTGCCTCCTGCACACCCCCTACTGGGGATGTGCCCGCAACCAAGGTACATGCCCTTGACTGGAATCGAACCTGGGATCCTTCAGTCCGCAGGCCGACTCTCTATCCACTGAGCCAAACCAGTTAGGGCTAGAATGTTTAATTTAAAACCAATAAGGATAAAAGAGCAAAAAGACACAAGTGAAAAGTATGTTACTAAACAAGACTTAAAAAACGGAAAGCATAGTGAAAAATACAAAATGAAATAGCAGTGAGAAATACAAACATTTCAGTAACCACAGTAAACGTGATTGCTAAATAAAGCTATTAAAATAAAATAGGGGCTCAAATTAACTTAAAAAAACCTTAAATCAAGATAAATGCTGCTCGGCTGGTGTGGCTCACTGGTTGAGCATCCACCTCTGACCCAGAAGGTCATGGTTAGATTCCCAGTCAGGGCACATGCCCAGGTTGTGGGCTCGATCCTCAGTAGGGGGTGAGCAGGAGGCAGTCAATGGATGTTTCACTCTCATCAGTGTATCTTTGTCCCTCTTTCCGCCTCTCTGAAATCCATGAAAAACTATTTTAAAAAAAGATAAATACTTATTATAAGAGACATTACATGTATATTCATTACAATACTGAATAAGCAGAGGAAAATGGAGGTATGTTTCCTAGTTGAAAGAACAATTCATCATGAACAACAAGAAGATGCAGCAGTTGGAACCTTTATGCACCCAACAAATTTGCCTGAACTTTATTATACAATCTTAGAAATATAAAATCTATAATCATAGTGAGACATTTTAATATCCATCACTCAGAAATGACAGATTAAAAGGTTAAAAATAAGTAAGATTACTGAAAATTACAACTGTAAAGTTTTCTTTCAAACAAGTATCTTTTCCAAAATTATTTATGTTTAGGCCTTGGAGTGACTCTTAATAAACAGGAAAATTTCTTTTTCTGCAGGTCACATTCCCTGATTGCAGTACAATATAGATTTCAATAGTCAAAAAAGTACACAACTAAAAACAAAAACACACTCAAAATAACATTTGTGTTCAAGAATAAATGGAAATGCTAATTATGAACTGTTCATAATTGAACAACATGTGCCTCCCATATCAAAATTTGTGGTTATGGCTAAAGCAGTACACTCAAAATATATATGGCTTAAGTACATTATAAAACTAATGAAATATTGAAAACAAATAAAATGGACTTCAGGAGATTAAAAATAAAAACAAAATATATCTTTATCCACTTTAATTAAAAATTTTAGAAGATTTTATCAGTGAATCTAATATTATTTCTTTGAAAATAACAAAAGAATCTTCTTAAATATCATCAAAATGAAAGCAGAAAGCAAAAATAACTTCAGGTAGTTATTATCTTTAGTGATAACAGGTAGCAGTGCAAAGGTGATGACAAATTTTATGGAAATAAATTAGAACAATTAGAGGAAACGCCAATTTTCTAAGGCCATATATAGGATCAAAATTACTCAAGAAAAAATTAAAATGAGTAGACAAATGAAATATTAGTGTGTATTGGAGAGTTCATCAAATTGGAAAAAATATGAGGCCAACATTAAAAAATTAATCGCTTTTCTGTATCTCACCTATAACTATTGAGAAAATGTTGAGTGGAAACAGAAAGTATTCTACAATGTAATGCTATTTATGTAAACACTCTCCCCAATTAAACGATCATATTTTTTTATACTGTTACATATATATGTAGGTAAATATAATAAAAAAATTGTCTGGATGGTTTCATGCCAAACTAAATGTACTGATTATTCTGGAATAGGAAAGGGAACTAAGATTGTGGTTGGTGTTCAAATTTTAATCACTATAGATAAGACGATAAGTAGTCTAATCAATAAGATAAAAGCAGATATCTTATCTGTAATTTAAATAAAACTTATAGTAGATTGTCTTTTTTTGCTTTCATAACTAAATATTAAGTTGAAAAATAAACAAAAAGCCAAACAGAGTAAAAATTAATAATAGTCTGCTGTGAGGATATTTTATTAAGATAATGTGATGAAATGCTTAGTCCTCCATTGCAGTTTGTCTGTAGTAAACTGTTGTAAATCAAGACTGTAAGCAAAGTGGGATGTATGGCCACCACAATTATATGAATAGAGTTTCAAATGCTAGCGGGTCATTCTAGTTGGAGGTCAGTAAGTATCAGTGATATTTCCCAGTCTCAATAAATAGCTTCCAGCTGCAGGACAACAGAAAGGTTTTGGAGAAAAAGCAGAGTCACAGTACAGTATAGGGACCAGGTGCTCTTCATTTTTTTAAAAGTTTTTTGTTGTTAATCCTCACCCGAGGATATTTTTTCCATTGACTCTGTGTTTTAGAGAGAGTGGAAGGGAGGAGAGACAGAAAGAGAAACATTGATGTGAGAGAGACACATCAATTGGTTGCCGCTCACATGAGCCCCAATCAGGGCCCGGGATCAAGCCTGCACACTGAGGTAAATGCCCTTGACCGGAATCGAACCCGGGACCCTTTAGTCCTCAGGTCAACGCTCTATCTACTGAACCAAACTGGCTAGGGCTGCTCTTCATTTTTAATACCAATTCCCTATACTGGTTTTGCATTCAAAGTTTAAAGGTCCAAATTGAGAATTCCCAGCCAGAAGTCAGAAAGTTGTGCGATTATTATGTACTTGCCTTCTGATATTAGAATCTTAGTTTGCTTTTGTATAGTCTTTTTGAATCATACCCAGCATAAATTGGATCTTTATGAATAAATTGGGGATCTTTATCTCTGACCTCATGCTCAAACTTACCAGTTTTAAATTGCTCATTCAAAAAAATATTTGAATTTGCACTGTATTTACATCATTCACTATTTTAGAAAATTCGACAGGAGTTATTGTCACTACTCTCAAAGAACCAAGAACTAAAATTCTTTAAGAATAATCATTTGAGGAGGCTTCATTAAGAAAGTGATGTGTCAGTTGGCTAATATATTTTTTAATTTTTTATTGTTTAAAGTATTACATATAGTGTTACATATGTCTCCCTTTCCCCCCATTAACCTCTCCCTAACCACACCCACTCCCCGCACATGCCCTCCAGGGGTCCTCAAACTACGGCCCGCGGGCCACATGCAAATACAAATATTGTATTTGTTCCCATTTTGTTTTTTTACTTCAAAATAAGATATGTGCAGTGTGCATAGGAATTTGTTCATAGTTTTTTTAAAACTATAGTCTGGCCCTCCAACGGTCTGAGGGACAGTGAACTGGCCCCCTGTTTAAAAAGTTTGAGGACCCCTGTACCCCTTAATGTCTGTGTCCATTGGTTATGCTTATATGCATGCGTACAAGTCCTTTGGTTGATCTCTTACCCCCCTCCCCTGCCTTCCCTCTGAAGTTTGACAGTCTGTTCGATGCTTCTCTGTCTCTGGATCTATTTTGTTCATCAGTTTATGTTGTTCATTATATTGCAAAAATGAGTAATATCATGTGATATTTATCTTTCTCCAACTGGCTTATTTCACTTAGCATGATGCTCTCCATGTCCATCCATGCTGTTGTGAATGGTAGGAGTTCTTTTTTTTTTTTTTTTATAGCGTTCCATTGTGTAGATATACCACAGTTTTCTAATCCACTCATCTGCTGATGGGCACTTTGGCTGTTTCCAAATCTTAGCTATTGTAAATTGTGCTGCTATGAACCCAGGGGGGCCATATGTCCTTTATGATTGGTGTTTCTGATTTCTTGGAATATATTCTTAGAAGTGGGATTACTGGGTCAAATGGGAATTCCATTTTTAACTTTTTGAGGAAACTCCATACTGTTCTCCACAGTGGCTGCACCAATCTGCATTCCCACCAGCAGTGCAGGAGGGTTCCTTTTCCCCCACATCCTTGTCAGCACTTGTTTGTTGATTTGTTGATGATAGCCATTCTGACAGGTGTTGCTTTGATTTGCATCTCTCGGATGATTAGTGACTTTGAGCATGTTTTCATATGTCTCTTGGCCTTCTGTATGTCCTCTTTTGAAAAGTGTCTATTTAAGTCCTTTGCCCATTTTTTTGATTGGATTGTTTATCTTCCTTTGGTTAAGATGTATGAGTTCCCTATAAATTTTGGAGATTAGGCCCTTATCAGATAAACATTGGCAAATATGTTCTTCCATGCAGTGGGCTTTCTTATTGTTTTGTTGATGGTTTCTTTAGTTGTGCAGAAGCTTTTTATTTTGATGTAGTCCCATTTGTTTGTTTTCTCCTTAGTTTCCATTGCCCTAGTAGCTGTATTGGTTAAGATATGTTATGACATATGTCTGATATTTTGCTGCCTATGGTTTCTTCTAAGATTTTTATGGTTTCCCGTCTTACATATAAGTCCTTTATCCATTTTGAGTTTATTTTTGTGTATGGTGTAAGTTGTTGGTCTAGTTTCATTTCTTTGCATGTATCTGTCCAATTTTCCCAACACCATTTATTGAAGAGACTGTCTTGATTCCATTGTATGCTTTTACCTCCTTTGTCAAATATTAATTGAGCATAATGGCTTGGGTCGATTTTTGGGTTCTGTGTTCTGTTGTTGATACTTATAGTTTTTGAGGAGATCCAAAATGTAGAGTGCCAAAAAAAGGGCACAAAAGTGGGATTTCAAGCAAGATGAGACATGAAAAATTTAACATTGAGTACTTTTTACCAAGCACTATTCTAGGCATTATCCATTCATATTATTTAATCCTCACAACAGCTATACATGGTAAGTCAGCTCAATCCATATTTTTTCTGAGTACAGACTCTACATTTTCTTGTAATTCTAAATTCAAGTTCCTGGTGGGGACTTGGTGGTAGTATGATTAAACTATTATAGAGAATCCTTATAGTAAAGAAATGGGAGAAAAGACTGAACATCTTTGTTAAAATCAATTTTTAATACTTTTATCATCAAACTACAGAACTTGAATTTTAGTCTAGAGATGTTATAGTCAGATCTGTAACATCTTCTATTGTTGACACAGAATAAGCCATTGGGGCTCATAGGGAAAGGTAAAAGAGCAGGAAAAAGGAGAGTAAAAGTATCTCCTTAAAGTACTAAAATTTCCAGTAACAATATTTGTTTGACATTTCATATGTATCCTTAGGAACTCATTAAATATGACCTGTGCAGCTACCTGGACCAATGATATCTCCCTAATTTTTCAGAAGATAAAGGACAGTGAAAAAGTGCATGGGAAGAAGATAATTTGACAGTCTTTTTTTTCCGGTTAAAGGTTAGTTGTGAAAGATTAACTAAATGCTTTATTCATTATGTACATTTTTCTCACTTTCAAAAATGAAAGTTCTTTAATTTGATATGGGCTTAAGGGTTAGAAGAGCTAGAAAGAATAAATTATTTCAGAATCAGCAGGTTGAATGGTTAAACCACAGCAACAGCTTCATATTGTTAATATTTTTATCTCCCAAGAAGACTGGTTACTGTTAGGGGTATTGGATACCATAAATGTGCCAATTGCATACTTAGGAATACTATACAGAGGACAGAAGGAGTAAACTTATGTTGTATAGCAATATACAAATCAAGAAAATAATTTGAATAGAAAGAGTAAGAAACAGAAGATTTATTGAACCACCATTTTTTAAATTATAAGTTATGGTCACATAAAATACTATTAAATTTCATAGCAAAATCTGTATGCAATTTAACACCTGGATGTTTGGTTGAAGGGAATAAATGAATGGGGCTTGGAATAACTGACGAAGCAGATATAACAAGAAATACAATACCGAGGAGGCCTTATAAGGACTGGTGATCATGATAGTTATGAGCAGTAACCTATAAACAACTGGATGTAGTCAGAAAGAAACAAAAAAGAAATAAAGAGAAGGAAGGAAGGAAGGAAGGAAGGAAGGAAGGAAGGAAGGAAGGAAGGAAGGAAGGAAGGAAGGGAGGAAGGGGGAAGGGAAGAAAGGAAGAAAGGGAGGGAGGGAAAGAGGGGAGGAAAGGGAGGGAGGGAGGAAGGAAGAACAGGAGGAGGGAATAAGGAAAAGCAGAGGGAAGGAAGGAACAAACAAAAAAAGGAAAAAAGAATAGAAAAGGTAGATTTAAAGAACCATGTAAGAAGGAGGAATAAATATTTATAAATAAAATATCATAATGTTAAAAATGACTGTATCCAAACCCTACTTGCATAAATTGAAGGCAGACAGAATTTTTGTCTTTAGTCCCTCCCACTGGTGCATAGTGGAGAGGGAGGGCAAGATGTTGAGTTTCTGATAATAACTATTGTTGTGTGTACATGTTGTGTATCTTTAACAATTAGTCTCAGTGACTTTGCAAATCCCTTTGCTGTATCAAAGCTGTATAATTTACTTTCACGGGACATATATCTGATTAATGTTGCAAGCTGACAAGTGCCTGAGGCTCAGCTCTCTAATTTCCACCCACCCCCAGCTACTGTCTGTCACAATTTTTATGCCAAAGCCTTTTAAAGTATAATTTGTTATTTAAAGTATAATTTTCTGTCAGCACTCACCATTACCAAGAGTTAGCTACTTCTGTAATTCTCCTATACTACATTTTCCTATTTTTTAAGAGTTTTGTTTATTGAAGTACCATTTAATACAGTAAATTATGCAAATTTTATGTGTTGAATCATGTATGTCTTATTTGTTTCTGAATTATTATGTTGTTGATGTTTGGTATTGAAGTACATGTGTCTAAAATACTCTAATGTAGTTTATATTTAATTTATATTTATAGTATTTATAATTTGACATTTCAAAAAGAAATAATAGCTCAAACTGGAAGCTCATGTCCAAATAAATGACATTTTAATTAAAGAATTTTATTTTTAAGAATTAATTTTATTAAATTTCCCCGTAGTAAGTTTTAAAAAGCCACAAATTCTCACAATTTGAGACAGCTAAGAATGGATAGAATTCAGAACTTTACCTAATCTGATTTACAGATATCCTACCATGTTTTGCTTTATGCCAGTTAAATGGAATCTACTTTGTCTCAAATTCTTCTTATTATGTAGCATCAGAGTGGAATCTACTTTACTTTTAGTTTTGCTTTATTTTACATGGCTCATAATATTTCTGGCTCAAATAAATTCCCAGAAAACCTTTTAGGAAGCACTTATAAATCTTTTCAGGCCGTTGGTATTTATTGTCCTTACAGAGTAAAGCACATATATGAATAGGTGAAAAATCTATAAATATTATACATTATTTAAAATGCAGCACATTTTATTTCTTGGCTTCATTTTTAAAAGTTAATGCTTCGAATGTCACATTGAATAAAACATTAGCATTTAGATGTGCCTGAAGATATTATCCTCTAATATGGAAACTAATTATTCTTTTTTAAAGTTCAATAACAGTTATGAATTAGTTAAAGTAATTTAGGTTGGCCTAAATTGATGCTTATTTTGAGACTACAGTCAAATTATTTTAAAATTATATTACTGTTTTCAAACTTAAGCAATTCTTATAGAATTTTAATAAGTTTTGCTTTGTCTATTTACCCACCCTCCTTTTATTTACTTGATATTTTCTGTTGAAATGATTCTTAAAAAGAAAACAGCCCTGGCCGGTGTGGATCAGTTGGTGGGAGCATCATCCTGTGCACTGAAAGATTTTGGGTTTGATTCCCAGTTGGGGGCATGCGGGAGGTGGCTGATCAATGTTTTACTCTTGCATCCATGTTTCTCTCTCTTTCTCTCCCTTTCTACCTTCCTCTCTTTCTAAAATCGTAAGTCATATCCTTAGGTGAGGATTAAGAAAAAAGAAAAAGAAAAAAAAGCTTACATACTACTTTAGCTTTATCTTTATAATAGTATCACAGTTTTTAATATTTTTTTATTGATTTCAGAGAGAGAGAGAGAAAGAGAGAGAGAGAGAGAGAGAGAGAGAGAGAGAGAAGGAGAAATAGAAGCATCAATGATGAGAGAGAATCTTGATTGGCTGCCTCCTGCACTCCCTGCACTAGGGATCGAGCCAGAAACCTGGGCATGTGCCCCAACTGGGAATCGAATTCACCTCCTGGTTCATGGGTTGATGCTCAACCACTGAGCCATACTGACTGGGTAGTATCACAGTTTTGATGCATTAGTAATATGTTTATATATATTTAATAAACACATTACTATTAAAATTTAAATGTGTATCTTCATACTAACTAACTGTATCAAGTGCTCAGTATTAAGTGTACCACATTTTGGAAGTGACTATTAAATTATGAGTTATGTTATGAAGAAATGAGGTTGTTTGGGCATATTTCTAGCCACCAAGTAAAGTCCATACAGGTCTACAGTCTAAGCATCTGGCAGTCATGGGGCAACTAAAACCCAGTAAAAGGATCAACCAGTTGGAATCAGAGGTTTCAGTGTACAGAAATTATAGACGAATATGGATAAACTCTTTTAATTTCTGTTTAAAAGATGGCATGTTAGATTAAAATCTAAGTTAAGATACTATAGTGTGGACAAATGGTCCAACAAAAATGGATATTATTTTCATGGAAATCCTAATGCAAAACCTTGCCTGCTAACAGTATTGGCATATTTAAGTATTTGTGGGCAGAAATAAGAATCAGAAAAAAGGGAGATAAAGCTTCTCAAAATTGGAAAAATGACCATCTTGTATATTGATAAATACACAATAGACCATCATGAAGTTTTCATGAAAGCCAGATTTTCATGTGCTTCTTAATTTTCCATTTCTGTAGATGTGAGAAGAATTAAGTATAGACACTACAAATAACAGAGGTTGTATTCTCTAAGTTCTAAATATGAAGTCAGAATTCCAAAATGCTCAGGAAGGTAATTAATGCGTTTGATGTAAAGCAGTCTTTAAAAAAACTCAGTAAATTAGAGACTTGAGGAAAGCCCATTGGAAATGTTGTGCTTGATTTAAGAGATTTAGGATGTATTAGACATCATCAAACTTAGAGAGAACTATGCCGAACCATGGATTGTTTGAAACTTGTTAATGTTTTTGTTGAGATTTGATCTTATGAGTATGAGATTTTCTCTTCTTCTCTAAATAATATATTGGTGTCTATAATTTAGAAATTATGTTCAGTAATTATTATATAGTTATTTTTTAATAAAGCATCTATTTCTATAGAATAAGCTAAGTTGAATAGGAAAACCTGCTTTGATCTTTGGTATAATAGGATCTTATGACATAATTTGATCTTTGAAATAAGACTTTATTATGTAAATTGCTAATAGTAACACTCTGAAAAGATCAAAATTTCTGCAGTAGTTTTGCTCAATAAAGCTATTGCCTTTCTGCATTTCAGGAATTGCATTTTCATGTTTATAGTCTAACTTACAATAATATAAAATGAATATTTTTATGAATGACAGTAATCATTAAAATGAGATTTTGAATGGTATGGTCACATTCTTTATTCTAGTAATGCAATATGTGGCCAAGACTGTGAGTTCAGAAACCAGATAGCTCAGAAATTCTTTTTTAAGCCTCAGTTTTCTCATCTATAAAATAAAGATAATAAGAGCACCTATTTAAATTTGGTTGTTGCAGGGATTAAATGAGATAATTTCCATAAAGTTCTTAGTATTGTGCTAGGGACATAATAAGTACTCTACAAAAAGCTATTATTTTAAATAATATGATAATAGTGACAATAAAATAAACTAAAACTGATGACATGATTTTAAAATATATGAAATTTGTGTATAAGTAACTGAAGAGATATTTCTGGTTAAGATTATTATTACCATGTTGAAAAAATTCATTAGCAGTGGCTCTAAAACATTCATTTATAATATAAACAAACTCCTCTGTGGGGAGCCAGGAGGATAGCTCCCAGAATTTTTGTAATTTATCAACATCCTTTGATGACTGTTGAGAAGAGGTCAAAATGAGCTTTTTATTTTCCAGTTGATGGCCATGAGTCTCTTTAGGTTGTCACCCAGTGACATTTTGAGCAATGGTCAATTAAATTCTGCTATGCAGTGATGACTCACTGTACCCTTACTTACACATCATGACCCTTTCTATTTACATAATATGTACAATCAAATTTGCTGCTTTCATACCTGTCATCAAATTTATAGTTGCCCCAAGCAGTTCAAAATGTTAGAGAAAATTATATTTAATTCATAAACAACTAATTTTTCTGATACATTTTACATTTTTAGAAATAAATATGAAAATAAATAACCACCAATAAGGACAATATACAAGACATATCTTAAAGAGTTTTCTGTATCATGTGCTTCAGCAAAAAGGACTTAGGGATATCTTAATAAAGGTGTTAATTATTTCAGTACTCCTGCCATTAAATTAATATTCAATACTAGAGGCCCAGTGCATGAAAATTCATGCACTGGAGGGGGGGTTCCTCAGCCCAGCCTGATCACAGTCTGGGAGCCCTCAGGGGCAGGAGGCGACCCGGCCATCAGGGGAAGGTGCCATCACACCTCTGCTGCTGCCACTTCTGGCAGCGCAAGCCTTGGCCAGCCCTGGTTACCTGAGCCTCGGGCTGGCCCTGGGCAGCTGGGCAGCCACCATCCGAGGCTTGCCTGCGCCTCGGGCTGGCCCTGGGCAGCTGGGGGGCTGAGGGTGGGTCTGGCCACACCATGCGCCTGATCCCTCCTCCCCCCAAGCAAGGCTGAAAAGACTGGGGGACTCCAGCAGGGCTGAGGGGACTGGGCGCTGCCATCTTGTGGCTATGGGTGCCGCCATCTTGTGACAGTGTGATGGTCAATTTGCATATTCTGTCTTTATTAGATAGGATTCCATGGTTCTCTACTTAAACCTCAACAGACCTAGTATATTGTTAGAGAATTGAAGAACCAGTGCTATTGTATGACATACTTAATAGCCTTAGGGAGGAAATTTGTTAAGTGGTACAGATTTGTTAAGTTTGGGGAGAACATTAGATGTGAACTAAGTAGGACATAAAAGTGTCTTCATCCTGGACAGTATTGCTCAGTGGTTGAGCATTGACCCATGAACCTGGAGGTTATGGTTCGATTCCTAGTCAGGGCACATGCCTGGGTTTTGGCTCCATCCCCAATAAGGGACATGCCAGAGGTAGCTTATCAATGAGTCTCATCATTGATGCTTTTATCTCTCTCTCCTTCTCCCTTCCTCTCTGAAATCAATAAAAATATACTTTTAAAAAAAGTGTCTTCTAATTCAAGTTACCTGGTACATTTAATATATATCATGCAAGTTCTAGAATTATTTTAGTTTCAATATATATTAATTTACTCAACAAGCAGTTATTGAGTACCAGCTATATATGAGGTACTTAAGGCTCTGGAGATACAAAGGTAGAAACTGTTTTCTGACTTAAAGGAGCTTACTGTAGAGTGAAGGATGTTCATGACAGTAATAATGACCTTTCTAAAGATCATTCTCCAAAAACTGAAAGGATAAAAAAGCTGTGGTACTTCTACACAATAGAATACTACAGGGCAGGAATAAAGAAGGAACTCTTATCTTTTGCAACATCATGGATGGACCTAGAGATTATTATGCTAAATGAAATAAGTCAGAGAAAGACAAATACCATATGATCTCATTCATATGTGTAATCTAATGAACAAAATAAACTGACAAACGAAATAGAAACAGAAGCATGGATACATGGAACAGACTGACAGCTGTCAGAGGGGAGGGAAGAGGGGGACTGGATGAAAGAAGGTGAAAGGATTAGCCAAAGAACATATATGCATAACACATGGACACAGACAACAGTATGGGCTTGGCCAGAGGGAAGAGAGGCTGAGGGCTGGGTGGAAGTAGGCAAAGGGTGGGGGATAGGACATCTGTAATAGTTTAAACAGTAAAAAGAGAAAAGAAACTCCATGAATTTTTAAAGCCTTGTTTATTGACATAGTGTTTGTTATATATGTGAACCTTTCATAATTTCAAAACATATTTGACGACCTACTATATGGGCCAAACATTTTGTGAGATGGACAACTACCATGTAAATAAGATTTAATTCTTGCTTTCAAGGAACTAGTCATATAGTACAGTATAGAGCTAAATAAATGACAATTTAGAAATGTATTAAGTGAATTCAATGTCAGTTAGAGAAAGGAAAAAAAAAAACCCACATTATTTATAGTCTTCCTTTCATCTTCTCTAACCTCTTCTAAACTCTTGAGTGCTTTTTGGTCTTTGATGTTTGTGTGAGTTTGTTTAGTTTTGTTTGTATTAGTACATCAATCAGGATTATTGGTGATGACCAATAGAAACTGACTTTGATTAACTTAAGCAAAAAACATAATCTATAGAAAGGTTAATATATTACTCTTAATATAAAATGATTCAACAAGGATTCAGGAAATAACAGAAATCCACTGTAGCTCCAGGGACCATTTTCCTTGGAAATACCTCAATTCTGTATATTCTATTTTTTTTTTAAAAATATATATATTTATTGATTTTTTACAGGGAGGAAGGGAGAGGAATAGAGAGTTAGAAACATCAATGAGAGAGAAACATCGATCAGCTGCCTCCTGTACACCCCCAACTGGGGATGTGCCTGCAACCAAGTACATGTCCTTGACCGGGATTGAACCTGGGACCCTTCAGTCTGCAGGCCAGTGCACTATCCACTGAGCCAAACTGGTTAGGGCTATGTCTTCTATTTTGATGTGTCTCCACCCAATATTCAAATTCCTGGAAAGACATCTGATTTTTCTAATGAATCATGTGCTCATAACACGG
The DNA here is from genome assembly GCF_028538775.1 of Myotis yumanensis. NCBI lineage: Eukaryota > Metazoa > Chordata > Mammalia > Chiroptera > Vespertilionidae > Myotis > Myotis yumanensis. The sequence continues at coordinate 72,268,764 of NW_027223755.1, read as the reverse complement.
ATAAAGAAAGAAGAAACAGTGTGATTAAAGTTCTATTAGAACCATGTGGAATAGAGGAGTGGTTTTCTAAGGGAAAAGTGAGGTGCTACTGCTAACGGCAGGTTAAAACATGCTGGGCAGCTAAGAGCGTTTCTCTAAGTTGAGAAATGAATGGCCTCTTTTAAATGAAAAAGAATGATCACACCCTTCTCAATGTAGCTTGAATTTATTTTTATTCATTATTTTCAATATTTTTATTTTTCTGTTTTTAAGTCTTTATTGTTGAAAGCATCATTTTCAATATTTTAAAAGTTCAAGCATTTTGTGCTTATTAATAAATATACTACTTCCTTTTATAAGGTTGTTGAATGGAGAAGAATAGAAAATGATGACTAATTTTTGTTTCTTAGTTTAAAACACCATGAAAACTTGCATGTACTAATACAGTAATGGTGTATTTCTCTTGTCCTGCCCAGTGGTCCTGTCAACTGGTAGCAGGGGAAGGAGAAGTAATTCCCCATACAACCCTCTGTTGCCATAATCTCTAAAATAATTTTTGCTAATTAAATGCAAACAAAACTAAAAGAAAACATAATATTTTATTTTAAAACACTGCTTTACTGTGACAGATGATGTTGTTTCCTGAAATTGAATCATTGCTCAAAATATAAATGTGAAACCAGCTGCTGCAATGCAGGTTCTTTTAAGTTTGGCATGCCTATACTAGGGATAACTCAAACTTTCTTTCACTTTTCTTTGTTTAAACAGATTCATAACCATTGCTTTGAGAGTGTTCAGTGACATCCATCTCATCTTCATCTGACATGAAAATATTATTTGTATATTAAGTCCATATCTGTGCTCTTGTTATTAGCCTCGATAAATAAAGTGAACCATTTGGTTTCAATGTGATGATAAAGACAAATGCAACATGTGCTGAAATGATGAAGCTGCACTCCAAGTATAAGGCAAATATACAAAAGATGCTTATTTATAAAACTTCAGATTAATATCAAACAAAAAAATCACTTAAAAATTATCTTGACTAGAATTCATATACCCTACTTGAGAAACACTGTTCAGGCAATCTGGTTGTAGAGACAGGTGAAGGATGGAAGGACAGAAAGATAATCACTGTGGGCAGGACATGGGTTATATCTCTACTCAGTTCTCCCCTCTCTCCCTGACTTAATTTGGTCCAGGATTGGCTATATTTTCTTTTTCTCTCACAAAGGTTTTAATTAGGTGGCCAGGGATGTGAAAAAAAATGATTTATTATATAATACTTACTGATGCAGATCGGGAAAGCACTGCTTCTCCAAATTAAAGAAGTAGACTTTCATTCATTTGTCACAGAAGATAGTAATCATGATATTTTATCTGCAGTAGATTGTTTCACACTTGGATGGTACTCCAACAATTATTCATGAAAACTGTTTCAAATTTGAACTTTGTATAAATTAGTATTTTCACACATGGTAATAGAGTACCCAGTTCCTTAGTAGTAAATATACTACCCCTTTTACAGGGATGTTGATTAGGGAAGAATGAAAAATGATTACATTTCAAGGAAATGAATTTAGTATGATGAATTCCCATGTTTATTTAAGCATCCACTATAACTCATTGTGTGTTTTATTGTATTTTAATATGGCTCTTTGACTATATTCATAATAGTCAAAATATGGATACAACCTAAATGTTCTTCATTGAATGAATGGATAAAAAAACTCTCTTATCTGTGGTTCCATTTTCTGTGGTTTCAGTTACCTATGGTCACAGTCTGAAAATATTAAATGGAAAATTCCAGAAATAAAATTCATAAGTTTTTAAAGTATACATATGTATTTTAAATATATTTTTTTATTGATTTCAGAGAGAAAGGGAGAGGGAGAGAGAGATAGAAACATCAATGAGAGAGAATCATTGACTGCCTCCTGTAGGTCCCCCCTGGGGATTGAAACCACAACTCAGGCATGTGCCCTGACCAGGAATTGAACTGTGACATCCTGGTTCATAGGTTGATGCTCAACCACTGAGCACACTGGCCGGGCACAATTCATAAGTTTTAAATTGTGTGTAGTTCTGAGTAGCATGATGAAATCTTTAGTCATCCCACTTCCTTTGTTCAGTGTACCCACCCACTATCACATCAGTTATCAGAAAGAAAGAGAGAGAGAGAAAGACAGAGAGAGAGAGAAAGACAACATTCACATAACTTTTATTACAGTATAATGTTATAATTGTTCTATTTTTTATTGGTGTTGTTAATCTCTTTCAGTGCCTAATTTATAGATTAGACTTTACCATAGGTATGTATGTATAGGAAAAAAACAATATATATTGGGTTGCTACTATCCTTGATTTCAGGCATCCACTGAGGGTATGTGAACATATCCCTTATGGATAAAGGAGGAGAACGATTGTGGCCCTGGCTGGTTTGGCTTAGTGGATAGAGGGTTGACCAGGAGACTGAAAGGTCCCAGGTTCAATTCTGATCAAGGGCACATACCTGGTCAGGGAGTGTGCTGCAGGCAACCAATTGATGTGTCTCTCTCATGTCAGTGTTTCTCTCTCTGTCTCTCCCTGTCCCTTCCACTCTCTCTAACAAAATCAATGGAAAAAATATCATTGGGTGAGGAATAACCACAAAAATAAAAAAATAGCCCTAACTGGTTTGGCTCAGTGGATAGAGCGTTGGCCTGCGGACTGAAAGGTCCCAGGTTCGATTCCGGTCAAGGGCACGTACCTTGGTTGCGGGCACATCCCCCGTAGGAGGTGTGCAGGAGGCAGCTGATCGATGTTTCTCTCTCATCGATGTTTCTAACTCTCTATCCCTCTCTCTTCCTCTTTGTAAAAAATCAATAAAATATATATTTAAAAAAATAAAAAAATAAAGGACTATTGTGCGTGTGTATACTGTATATGAATTTTATTAAGCTATAAAAAGAAGAAAATCCTTCCATCATTTGTGACACATGGAAGGCATTATACTAAATGAAATAAGCCAGACAAAGACAAATATTGTATACTTTCATTTATTTATGTGATCTAAAAAAAATGATTTCATAGAAATAGAGAATAAAATAGTGGTTTCTGGAGGCTGGGAAAGAAGGGGAAAGATGTAGGTGAAAGGGTACAAACTTTTATTTATAAGAAGAAGTTCTGAGGATCTAATGTACAATATGGTGACTATAATTAATAGTATGATATTGTATATTTGAAAGTTGCTGAGAGTAGATCTTAAGCATTCTTAACCTCACAAAAAAGTTAACTATGTGAGGTGATGGATGTGTTAATTATCTTGATACTGATAATCATTCTAATGTATGTTTATATATATAAAATTATCACTGTCCACTTTAAATATATGCAATTTTATTTGTCAATTATTCCTCAATAAAATTGGGGGGAAAGAAAAATGGTTGCCTAAAATATGAAAAATTGTCTCTAATTATAGTAATGTTAGGTTTAAATTGACTTGGCCTGTGTTGCCACTCCAAATGTACATAGAATTTGGATAAACACCTATTATGAAATTGCATCTTCAAGACAAGTCCCATAGCTATACTCAATGGTATTGCTATATTTTCATTTAGAAATTCCAGAGTTGCTGTGGACATTCTAAAGCTTCTGACACATTGTTGACCCTCAAGAAAAGCTTGTATGGACTTGCTGTGGGGTGATCCACAGATCTAGCAAATATTTCATGTTGCTGAAAACATTTTGTCTTTAGCACACACATATATTTCTATGTGAATAAGTCTAGTACACATAACAGACTTTGGAAGGAATTTGAACTATACAAATGTAAAATAAACTCAACTTGCAGGGTACACACAATAAACATAAAAATGAATTTATTTTGAAGTGATTAGAGAATTCAAGGTCGAAGACCTCTTTATTGAAATGGCAGAAAATGTAAACTTCACTTGTTCTCACTTAGATAAGAATTTATACTGATTATCTGAAGTCAGAGCTAATAAAGCCAATCTGCCAAAGGTCAGTTTTTATGTTTGGGTTTTACAGTGTGAAAAAGCATCCATTCAATGATTTTTCCACTAGATTAAACAAACATTCACTGGACATGAGCTGCACAGATTTGTGCAAGGTGCTGTCAGGGAGACAACGGTGAATAAAGCAAGAAGGCTACAGGTAAGATGCGTGCACACATCATAATGGCACAGTTCTGCAGTGCACATTTTGGTGAGCTACTCTGGGAGCAGAAGAAATGCACATAGGAGATAAGAAGGGGGGATGATTGCTGTAGCCCCAGGTGTTGGGAATACAGAGAATAAATAGATACCAGTCTTTGCCTTTAGCATAAACAGAATTACACAAGTAATTATGCAAATATTTAATTAATCATACATGCTATGAGCTCTACAAAGGAGAAATATAGATGTTAGGAGAATATGAAACAGTGGAGCTAACCTATTCTGATTTTCAACAAAGACTATCCTGAGGAGACAGAATCTGAACAGAGACCTGAAGGAGGCCAGGTGGCAAAGAATTGCAAGGAATTCGTTGATGGCATTGTTGAGGAGGCTGACCATGTGAAGAGAAACATCACAGGCAGTGGATACAGTGGACTTGGCAGGACAGATCCAGGAAAGCCAGGCAATCTTTTGGATCATAGCATGATTTGAAAAAGTATGGGAGCTGTTGGGTTCAGATCAGAGCGGGAATTTGAAAGCCTTCCTTGGATTCTTACTGAGGTACTTGGACTTAATTTTCTAGGCTTTTAGAAACTGCTAAAGCCATTTGAGCAGAGGATATAACCAGAAGCAGGGCCTGGAAAGATTACCCTCAGGAATGTGCATTTCCATAGGAAGGTGTCAGAGTCAGAGAAGCTGCCGTGAAGGCTGGTACCAGGCCTGAGAGCATCTGAATGGGAATAACTCCAGTGGTAATGGAGGGAGGGCTGGGACCAGATGCAAGGGTGAATGAAGTGGCAAAAGTATCATAGAACTGTACACTTGAAACCTATATAATCTTATTAACCAACTAGGAGCCCAGCACATGATTCGAAATCGCACGGAGCGGCCCACCCACCTGCAGCCCTGCTTTGACACCTGAACCTGTCCACTCAGAGCTCCAGCGTGCCTGGCCTAGCCCCCAAACACTCTGGCCTTCTCTGGCCACTTCAAGCCCCGCCCTCAGACCCTCGAGTTGCCTCGGGCTGGTCCTGCCTTCTCTGGATGCCTCCCTCTTTTCCCCCCAATCCCCGTCTCCAGAGCAGTGCAGCAGCTCCGCCCCATCATGGCGCCGGAGGAGAGCATGGAAGCCTCCTGCCTGCTGTACTGTGCTTCTTCCCCTGGCAGGTGGGCCACGGGGCACTCAGAGTGTGAGAGGTGGGTGGCGAAGGACTGGTGAGGGGGGCCCTATGGGCTCTCACCCCTGCCCTCCCTGGCACGGGATGGTCCCGCCGCCTCCAGGCACCTCCCTGCTTCCGCCCATCTCTGGAGCAATGCCCCAGCTAATATGCTAATGACCTGGTCGTTACCGTTACAGCATATTGACCGTTAGCATATTAGCTCTTTATTAGTATAGATGTCACCCAAATAAATTTAATTTAAAAGAAAAGAAAATATTGTGGTATGTAAATATCTAATCACTATATTGTATACCTGAAACTAATATAATATTGTAAATCAACTGTAATTAAAAATCCTATATAATAAAGAGGTAATATGCAAATTAACCCTCACACCCTCACAAAATGGCTGCCTATGACCAGGCCAGCAGGGGGGTTGGTGAGGGACAACCAAATAACTGAACAGCAGGCTGCGTGGGGTGGCCAGGTCGATGGGGGGCTGTGAGGGGCGACCAGGCTGGTGGGGGGGGGCAGTTGGGGGCAACCAGGCTGGCAGGGGGCAGTTGGGGTCACCAGACTGGGGGGGGGGCAGTAAGGGGTGACCAGGCTGACAGGGGGTGGCAGTTAGGAGCAACCAGGCTGGCAGGGAAGGGGCAGTTGGGGACAACCTGGCTGGCAGCAGGGGGCAGTTAGGGGCCACCAGGCCGGCATGGGGGGGCAGTTAGGTGTGGTCAGGCTGGCACACAGAGGCAGTGAGAGGCAATCAGGCTGGCGGGTGGGGGCAGTTAGTGGTGACCAGGCAGGCAGGCAGGTGAGTGATTGGAAGCCAGTGGTCCAGGATTGTGAGAGAGATGTCCAGGACCCCTCACTCCTTACTGCCCACCTGCTCACTGCTCCTTACTGCTTGTCTCACTACTCCTTAGTGCTGCCGTGAAAGCGGGAGAGGCTCCCGCCACTGCCACTGCACTTGCCAGCGTGAGCCCAGCTTCTGGCTGAACAGCGCTCCCCCTATGGGAGTGCGCTGACCACCAGGGGGCAGCTTCTGCATTGAGCATCTGTCCCCTGCTGGTCAGTGCACATCATAGCAACCAGAAGTTCTGGTCGTTCCACCATAGCTGTCACTTAGGCTTTTATTATATAGACTAGTAGCCCGGTGCATGAAATTCATGCATGGGGGAGGGGGTGTTCCTCAGCCCGGCCTGCACCCTCTCCAATCTGGGACCCCTCGAAGGATGTCCTACTGCCGGATTGTGAGAGAGATGTCTGACTGCCGGTTTAGGCCCGATCCTGGGGATCGGGCCTAAACCGGCAGTCGGACATCCCCCAAGGGGTCCTGGATTGGAGAGGGTGCAGGCTGGGCTGAGGGGACCCCCCCCACCCCGTGCACAAATTTCATGCACTGGGCCTCTAGTAAATAATAATAAAAAGAATACCCCACAAGGAAAAAGAAAAGTGACTCAAAGTTTTGAATTTGGATGGTGGTTTGGTGCTGGTCAGAATTAGAGGAACACGCCCCAAAGAGTAAATTTTTGCCCAGACATGAATGTGGTTTATGAACTTCAGCTAGTAAATACTTATTTTTAAAGGAAACAGTAACACCCAATCACAGATGAGTAGATTTGTGTGACAAATTTTATTTAATGCAAATGTAGAAAAAAAATCTAGGGTGTTTTTTTTCCCCTGCAAATATGCTTATTTGAATGAAATATAAATTATCTTTGTCTAAAAAATCACATTAATTTTTTAACCTTTCCTTTTTTTATTATTATTATTTTTTGTTTCTCAATGATGTTGACACACTAGGGCTGTTAACGAGGTAGAGAAGAAATATGTAGAAAAGGCTGTTTGTACTGTAATTCCTGCCATTCAGCCAGCAGCCTAAATGGCTATCCTCCAGGGAGAGACTTGGCAGCTGGTCAATAGTGTGAGTCACAGGGCCAGACTGGAGCCAGGTAACTTGGCTGTCTCTTTAATGAGGCATCTTCATAGTGGCTTGTTTATTTTCTTTCCAGATGCTTGATTTGTAACTCCAATCAATTTCTGAGTGTTTATGGAATTCATTTAAAAAGAAGAAAGGATCAACTAATCCCACTTCTGCCTAGAATAACCAGGTTGAACCAATTCCAGTTCTCTTTAAAACATTAAATTGCACTTGTACCGTTTAGGAAGAATATCTTGCTATTCCAAAATTGCCTTTTATTTGTTCTTGAAAGTCTCATTCTGCTTACCCTGCAGTATGGACAGAGTGAACATGCTCACTCAATCTTCATTCACATTTTATCTTCAATTGTGGAAACTGCTTAATGAATTGACTCTCAGTTACTGGATTGGAGTGTGCTAAGTTCCAAGCCTCATCCTAAAGCTGTCCAGAAAATACACTGGATTCTGATCTTTTGAGGTTGGGGAGAATGAGTGGTTTGAAGTAGAGGAAAGGTGGGTATTTTCTCATTTCCAGTACACCTATGTGTTCATCTCCTAAATGAATAAGTAACCCTAAGTTTGACAGTTCACTTGGGTTGGACACTAGGGGCCAAATAATCAGAGATGCCCTCTCATTACTTAGGAGTGCATCTTTTGAATCCTTGAAAGAAAAGATACAACCACTACAATTAATTGAAATTTTCAGGTCAGCTTTACACCAGTAATAAACCTTATTTCGAACTGAGATTTCCATACTGTCGTGTGTTAACAGTAGTAGAAACTCTGAACCAGCTAAACAAGACAAATCATGTGTTTTTGTCTTTGCTATTTTTCCATTTTGAAGATGACACAGATGAAATTATGTATGACTTGAAGAGAACAGGACCAGGTTAAAAAAAATTTGTCTAATCCTTACTGCACGTGAACTTGAACTGTCTCTCCTCTCACCTCTGTGGCACTTACCTTCTCTGTGAGCTGAGGGTAATAATCACGCTTCACGTGGCTGAGGAAACAACTTTATGAAAATTTACTTTAAAGGCACATTTGGCAGACATAGAATTTTCCTTCCTTAAAAGTGCTTCCAGTCCTCCTGATGATAAAACTTTAAAAGGAGAGGCTCAAAACGTGAAACCTCAAGAATTTCCATAGACTGGAATCTGCTGAAAGATCACTGGCAAAAAGCACTGTAGCTTTAAGCAGTTTTCAGAGATTAAGAGTTGAATTGGGACATTGATAAAAATAAAATGATATTCAATGAACTAGTGATAAAGAAGGTAAGTATAAGCTCTATATATCTCTAAGCATCAGGTTTCGACTTATTTTGCTGTCTGCATTGTGGTGTGGGAAGGAATTTTACTTTACTATTAGATATTCCATAACAAAATGATTTTCTCTGAAATGTAGGCAGCTGTTGGTGAAAGAATGTGCTCTCTGGCTTACCGTAGGGACAATGTGAAGCTCTGCAGCTTTGACAATATGTGCTAATACCTTATCAAGACATACTTTCTCTCTGATGCTCTATAGCCGTAAGCACTGTAAAAAAAAACATGTAATCTAGGGTGCAAGAGTGGAAAACATGTTATATTTTAACTTTTGTTTGCATCATAAATATCCTGATGAAACTACATGGAGAAATGTGTTTGTAGTATGTCCTATAGGATCATGTATTGTGTTGTTAGGGTCCAAACGTTTCACGGATACTTCCTTGTCTATTCAGAAGGATCAAACTAGAACATCGCCTATAAAACTGGGTTAAATTTTTCTTATCTCTTTTTAAAAATGACTTGGTCTATGTTAGTGGAATTCAAATAAAGTTTTTTTTTTTTAATTTTTAGGTATTTCATTTCTTTCACTTAGCCTTGAGACAATTTTTCTACTCTGCAATTCAGAAAATGGCATGGCAAGGGTTCTTTATGAAGACAGATTGCCACTAGGTCTTGCCAGGCATTAGATTTAAAATGACGTTATTTTTAAAAAGCTCAGATAGGGTATGTGGCCACAACTGAATGACAGTTGAGATTATAAAATAAAATCTCCACAGGTATATAAAGTGCCAATAAATGTACGAAATCATTCCCTGCTTTGAAAGTTAGCTGACTTTTTAAATCTCTGTCTTGAAGAGTAAGTCTTATTCTGAGGAGATGCAGTCTTCCTGCTGTGTCCATATAATTAGCAGTAATGGGGATTAGACAAGCACGTGTCCTGCAAGCTCATCTTTGCTTTAAGTTGTGCTTGTCAAGTGGGGATATGAAATGAGATGTGCTGTTAATGCTCCAGTGCCTGTGGACATATGGCAGGCTGTTAGCACAGGGGCCCTGGGAGGATATTTGCTTATTCTTCGTACATGGCACTGAGACTCTCAGCACCCTCTCTCTCCTAATGTCTAATAGAGGGCACTAAGAAAAACAAGTGCCTCAATTTATGACCTAACAAAGAGTTATACATTTATCATAAATTATGGCGAATACGAACCTTCATAATTGAAGTTCAGTTGATGCATTTTAATTCATAGTATTGTCCCCTGTCCTACATTTTTCTAGAAAAGGCTATAATCTCAAAAAATAAACAATAAACTCCTGTTACAGAAAGACGGGACTATATGATGGAGGAGTGCATGTGACTTATTTTTTGGAGAATCTGCTATGATTTCAATAATGTTTTAATGTTATTTCATTTCATCTTTACCATATACTTTGAGGTAGGAATTATTCCCAATTCACACACCAGGTTGTAATTAAACCCAAAATCTGTGGGACCATACTTTTCTCATTATCAGTTTTGCTCAATGCTCTTCATTCACTTTTACCTTCTGCTTCTCCTGGCCTAGAGGGATGCAGTTAAAGTCTACTAACTCTGTCCCATGATTCTCTTCTCCTGTTACAAAATATTAACCTATGAAAAAGCACATCCTTGATTATACAGTTATTGACTCCCAGTTTTTTCCCAAATTCAGAAAGGATTTTGGCTGGAGTTTAGTATCCATTCTTTGCAAATTCTATTATTAACCTGAATGATTTTAGTGTTCATCCAGCTTCCTCACCTCAAGCATTTCCAAGCTCTTCAACATCGTTATCTTTTATGCTCTCTACACTTTAGCAAACTAGTACTCCTAGAAATCATTATCACCTAGAACTTCTCTATCCCTAAAATATTAAGTACTAACAGAATCATGGCAGAGGATTCTAGTTACCTATTTCCAACATTCTTTATCCTTCATCTTAGAACTCGTGATTTGCAGTAAATGTGACTATCTAGAAAAAATATATATTTTCCAGCTTCTCTTATAACTGGCCTTATCCAAATGACTAAGTTCTTGTTTAGGAGATATATGCAAAAGTTTGTGTAAAACTGTCCTTAAAAGAAGTTGGGGAAAGAAATTGCTCTGGTTTTGTTGTTTTGACAGCAAATGTGATGCTTGGAGCTTTGGCAGCTGTTTTGGACCAGGAGGAGGGAAGCATGAGCTGAAGATGATTGAAATACAAGGTAAAAGACTTGTTCACTGATTCTGTGGAGTGATCTACCAGCCCTGGACTGTCTATTTCTAGACTTGTTTTACATGAGAGAAAGAAAAAACAACAACTCTATTTTGTTTAAACCAGTATTATTTTATTTCCTCAAATGCAGCAAAACTTAACACCTGATATAGTCTCAGAATCAAGTTGTCCATTTTCTCACACTTTGCTCTATTCTGATGTCTATTCCTTTTCTACTCAGCCTGGCACCCACATTAATCACATGAACAACTATTTCACCAGAACTGTGCCTACTACTTTTTAGAAAATTTAAAGAGTTCCATCCCAGACTTAACCCAGCAATCCGGGACTGTATAGGTTTTCTAGAGTATACCACATATTTGCACATATTTTTCCTTGGTCTAGAATGCCAGCCTCCCTCACTCTTTGGAAAAATCCTGTTCTCTTAAATATGACAAGTTTGATTATATCTTTACTAGAGGCCTGGTGCATGAAATTCTTGCAAGGGTAGGATCCCTAGGCCTGGCCAGCTATTAGGGCCGATCGGGGCCTTCCTTCATTCTGCACCACCCCGTGGTGGTCAGCGCACATCATAGTGAGCGATCGAACTCTCGGTCTCCCAGTCGAACTCCCGAGGGGACACTTTGCATATTAGCCTTTTATATATATAGGTTGAATAGTGACATGTTAACCCAGACAAAGATTCAGGAAGATTCCATAATTTACACCACTTTCTCCTGGCCTAGGACACCTAGATATTTACATTGTCAGGCTTACTGGTCTTCACAATTCATTTTTCCTGGGTTTCATGTTTTAAACCAATCTGACATTTTTAAGTTGTCAGCTAAATAGCCTGGAAATGTAATTGATACTAATAGAAGAGATATATAAATATAAATATTTCTATATATTTGTTTATCTGTCTGTCTGTCATCTATCCCTTACAGAATTTTTTGAAGGAGGGTTGCTATGGTAGGAGAATGTTGAGGGATCTTTCAAATACAATGTTTAATATTTTCAAATCTGACAGACTTCTTCCTTTTTCATCTCTAAGGAACTGAAACTTTTCAAATGGCATATTGAAATAAGAATGCCAACTTCAAAAAATTGCCCTAACTGGTTTGGCTCAGTGGATAGAGCTTTGGCCTGTGGACTGAAAGGTCCCAGGTTCAATTCCGGTCAGGGACCCGTGCCCGTGTGGGGGGCGTGCAGAAGGACACCGATGGATGGTTCTTTCTCATCATTGATGTTTCTATCTCTGTTTCCCTCTCCCTTCCTCTCTGCAATCAATAAAAATATATTTATAAAAATGTATATGTCCATGCTTTATTTCAGTCTTGTTGTTAATGTAAAGTTATTCAAATATAGTTGGAAGGGGGAAAGTGTCTTTCTTAAAAATATGTTTTTATTGATTTCAGAGAGAGGGAGAGAGAGGGATAGAAACATCAATGATGAGAGAGAATCATTGATTGCCTATCTCCTACACACCTCCTCCTAGGGATCGAGCCCACAACCCGGCATGTGCCCTGATCAGGAATCAGACTGTGACCTCCTGGTTCATGGGTCGACACTAAACCACTGAGACACACCGGCCTAGCAAAAGTCTTTTAATTTAATCTGGTATAACATTAAAATATACAGCATAGTATTAATGAAGACAAGATTCTCATAAAAAATATTTATTATACAATATTTATAAAATTCTGGTTTAAAAAGCTATGAAACAAGATTGGATCCAATCTCACGTCTATGGAATCAAAGTCTTTCAGGTTAAAACCCAGAATCCCAGAATACCAACCTTATAAGCAGCTGTCTAGCCACTGACATTGGAGAACTACTTCTTTAGGTAAACTCCTTGTCGATACTCAGCATACTGGCTTTACCTAATGTTCAAAACTGTGATGTTCACTTGACATGCTTTCTGTACACAGAAGGGAGAGTATCTTACCTGAGATGTAGGCTAGCTATCTCTAGAGAGGTGAGTACATCAGCACTAGTGCAGAAATCTCTATAATTGAGGTTATAAGAGTGAGACCTTTGCAGGCATTTCATCGATCTAATTAAAATGAAAATTGTTTATCTAAGCCCCAAACTGTTTATTTGGTTGACTAAATCTTCATTTTGTACCTTTTTTTTTCAGATAAAGGAGAAAATGAATTAGCTAGTTGTATTACATTCAGCTATCGAGAATCCAAGCTGGATGTTATATATGTTCAGATGTTCAAAAGGAAACAATTATCATTTGTCATTTCCCAGTCTCTACTAAAAACGATGCCAATTTAGAATGGGGGAATATGATTACACATAAACATTTGGCATATCTCTTTCTAATAACTAACCAAAGATTGCTTTCACATCATTGGTGCTTGATGAGTATTTACTGATATTTCATATTTTTACACTCAAATAATAATACGGGAGCACAACCATTCTTTCTGTTTTCCTTTTGAAAAAAACCACAAAAACAGTTTCCTAAGTAAATATTAGAGTTTCTGATGATAGTTTTTGATGATGAGAAACTAACAGCTATTAAACTGGGTGCTATGTGATATTAATAAACTTCTCTATATGAGCACATATCGGGGTTCACACTTGGTTGTCTCATGTCCTGTGCTACGATACCATTCTTCAGGAAAAAATAATGTATCAAAATCTTTGTCTTTAAGAGGCTGCATGAGAAAGTCATGCCTTAATCACTTTTGATTTAATAAGAAAGTAATACAATTATATTTTGAAGTTTGTTTTAGATATCTCATTAAGATCATTGACTAAAAAATATATTAATGTTATAACAAATTTCAGATGATCCACTTTAAAAATGAAGGTAATAAAGAATACTTAAGAAACATTTTCATTAAAAAATATTTGAATTTTATTAAAATGTATTTTTCTAGAAAATTTATTTATTATTTTTTTAGATTTTTTCTCTTTATTGAATAAGATATTACAAATGTGTCCTTATCCCCCCAATGTCTGCTCTTCCCCCCAATCCTGCCCTCACCCTCACCCCCTATTGTCCACATCCATCACTCATGCTTATATGCATGCATACAAGTCCTTTGGTTGATCTTTCCCCCTCACCCCCACCATCCCCTGCTTTCCCTCCGAGTTTTGAGCATCTGATTTATTTTTATTAGTTTTTCATGGGCATTACTTTTTATATTAAAATATTATCCAAAAGCAGAAATAATATTTTTTCTGTTAAAATATATATGAATTTGTGATAAATGCCTGCTTTGGACACATGTTACTTTAATTACTGAATAATTGTTTAAACTTCCAGCCAAAAAATAGAATTATGTTGTAAACTGTTCAGATATACTAAAACACCAAGTGAGCATTATAAAATACTTTCACTGCAGAAGTCTTTGAAACATTATTTAAATGTGCTTGTATTGACTGTAGTGTTCACAGAAAACAGATATTTTAGTCAGTAATTAAAATTAGTATTCAGTTTGATTTTATTTAGTAGTTGCCCATTAAAAGAATGTATCAGATATTATTCAAATAAATTTGTAAGATATTTAATGATTAAATAAATATATATTCAATAAATCAATGCAATAATTTAATAGAAAAGAAAAAATCATTTCCCCTTTATTTTCTTTAAAAAATACATGTTTATTGATTTCAGAGAAGAAGGAAGAGGGAGAGAGAGATAAAAACATCAATGAGAGAGAATCATCAATTGGCTGTCTCAGGCATGCCCCACATTGGATATCGATCAGGGCATGTGCCCTGACCAGGAATCAAACCGTGACCTTCTGTTTCATAGGTCAATGCACAACAACTGAGACACACCAGCCGGGCTTCCCCTTAATTTTCACCTTCCCATAACTCATTAAATACTCAGCATCTTTTTAAAATACACAAAAGACTCTCTCAGAATATCATAAAAATTTAATCAGATCCCCTGCAGGAACATTTAGAGATAATTGCTATATGCCGTAATCACTTCCTTTAGTCCTGGTCCTTTAGGTGTGTATGAGGTAACATTGTTAATGTTTTTTGTCTTTTGGGATGTATCTGTAATTATTCTGTGCCTCACTGGTCTGACTATATGCTCAACACTTTAATGAGAATTGCCCTTGCCTTGTCTACACAATGCACTAAAAGAGAGCCAAATCCCCTTTCTGAACTTCAGGGACCCATTCCTTGCCATGTATTATTCATTTTAGGTAAGTTCATGTCATTGGGAGATGGAGTTCTACCTTGCATGATAAAAGATTTTAAGTGAGGTGCAGTTAATTATTATTGCCTATGCCCTGGTGTGCTTTCCCATATGGTCTTTTTTCTTTTAGCATATGAGTGACAAGAAGTCATCAGGGCAAAGTCATAAGCAGAACTTTTTATATTAAAACTTCAATGTTTCAGTGCCTCGGGCACTAGCTAATTTCAGTTTTCTAGTTACAGAACCTGAGCGAATAATTTAGCATCTAGTGCTTCTCAACATGCACTTATTTTAGTTTGTCTGTCTCTTAGATCAAATCAGAATTATCTCTCAAGTGCTTCAATTGCATGTGTCACTGACCTTGAAATGAAAGTTTTATTAGCAGGGATGCCTGTGTTCTCACAGGAAGCATACCAAAACTTTTAAACCGCAACTGTGGGTCTGGTTTTGGAGTGATGGAAATCCAAAATGTGCATGATGGAAAGAACATCACAACATTTCTTTTAGTTGTCTTGGGTTATACAAAAGAAGACAAAATGCTTTCTTCACATTTTCTAATTAAGAAGGTGTGCTTTAAAATGAGATTTGATTGATAAATACTTGTTCTGATTACAAGCCTTGTAAATCAATACATGTAATGATTATTGGAAATGAAGAATAAAAAATGTGAGCAGTTCAGCTCTAGAATGTGTACATCAGGAAGGCTGAGGCCAGCGACTTTGCTGGGTGGGTTGCCTGTGACTTGGCAAGCCGCACTTGCGTAGTAGCCCACAGTTTTGTTTTGTTTTTTTGTGTGTGTTTTAAAGAATAATCTTTATTTAAAGCTTGTTTTCCCTATATGAATTTAATATAAACATTGAATTTTAGAGGTAGAAGGAATTTTGAGTAATTACAGTCAGAGAAAATCAAGTCACTTGCTAAGGATCACGTAAAAAGTTAGTGGTAGCCCACAATTTTTACGTCATTGGTCTGCGGTCTGAGTGCTTTTGGAAATTTGATATAAAGCTTCTCTGTGCTAGGCCTCAGTATGGCCACTTCATATGAAAATATTAGAAAAAGAAAGGACTTCAAAATTATTTTAGAGTAACTCTTTTTATAATTGAGAAAACAGTGCTAGAAATTAGAGTGATTCAGTTAAGGTTACAGTTTAATTATTTTTTTCATTTAATTTTATTTTTTTAAATTTTATTTATTGCTTAAAGTATTACAGATAGTAGTACATATGTCTCCTTTTTTTCCCCTCCATTGACCTTCCCCTGACCTCCCCTTACAGTTTAATTCTTTATGCTTTTATGCCTTCAATCTCTCTTAATATTAAAATAAATTGTAAACAAGCACGAATCATTTGCTATTCATAAATAGGTATAAAAAACATAATCATAGCACAATTTTTAATTTTTCCTTGTTAAACTATTAGAAATGCTTCCTGTGTACTAGTAAGAATATAATTATCAAAAAAACTGGTAGTGATATACCAAAGCAGAAATTTGATATAATTTAAACACAAATGGTAGATGCATTATGGTTTCATAATTTATATATTATGGATTAGTGAAATTGATTTGCTATACAAAAGGGAATATATACTTGAAAAAAGATTTTCACCAGTATTATGCTTGTCTTATATTTTTATGATACTTAATGTTACTATTCTTTTTTTTAAATAAAGGGATACTTAACTATAATCTTATTTGCCTTATACTACAGTTATAATTTTATTTAAAAATGATTTTCGCATATTGCCATTTTAGAAGGAGATGTTTGGCAGAAGGTAGAAAAAGAAGAAGTTTAGTATATTACTAATGAAATAAAATTGGCCAAGACTTCAAGACCAAGCCCAATTTAGTAGTAATTAAATAGCAATTATAATTTTAGAGCTATTAAGACAGCAGTGTGAATGGATTTGATTTCAATTCAGTCCCATGGAGGGACAGATGCACACTGTGCTGACAGATGCAGTCACTCCGCTGTATTATGCTCTTGAGTGCGAATCAGGAGAGCTGAGTCCATGTTCAGTTTTACACGTAATTTTGCAGAGCTCCTATTTTGTATCGCAAATTTTTAATCTATGGCTATTGCAATTCTTGCCTTTTCCTTGTAGAGAGATTTTGATAGTCAATGAATTCTATAAGAGAGTGCTCAATACAATGCTTTGTATGTTTTTTAAATTTAAGTATAGTTGGCATACAGTATTATATTAGCTATATTAGTTTCCGGTCTACAATATAGTGATTCACATTTTTATACCTTACAATGTGATCACCCCACTAATTCTAGTAATCATCTGTCACTATGCAAACTTACCACCATCTTATTCAGTATATTCCCCTTCACCTTTTTCATTCATTCTTCCCATCCCTCTATGACCCCTTTGGTCTCTGTTTCTGAGTCTTTTTGTTTGTTCATTTGTTTTGTTTTGTTTTTAGATTCTACATATAAGTGAAACCATTATTTGTCTTTCTCTGACTTATTTTATTTAGCAAAATACCCTCTATGTCCATCCATGTTGTCACAGTCATAAATGGCAAGATTTCATTCTTTTTTATTGCTTCATAATATTCCTATATATACATATCATGAATAAATGCATATATGAATATACACACATATATGTATATATATACACATCATCTTTATCCATTCATTTATTGATGAACACCTAGGTTGCTTCCATTTTCAATATTGTAAATAATGCCGCAATGATTTTTGTACTGCAAATTGATACAGTCACTATGGAAAACAGAATGGAGATTCTTCACAAACTAAAAACAGATCTACCATATAATGAACAATTCCATTTTTGGGTATTTAGCCAAAGAAAATGAAAGCACTAATTCAAAAAGATATATGCACCTCTATGTTCATTACTTTGCATTTGTTTATGTTGTTATTTATTTATTTTTCAATTACTTTTGGCATTCAACCTCATTTTATTTTAGTTTCAGGTATACAGCATAGTGGTTAGATAATTATGTAATTGCAAAGTGATCCCTGATAATTCTAGTACCCTCCTGGCACCATACATAGCTACTACAATATTATTGACTATATTCCCTATGCTGTACTTGACATCCCCAGGACAGTTTTGTAACTAACAATTTGTACTTCTTAATCCCTTCACCTTTTTTACCCAGCCCTCCAACCTCGCTCTTATTTGGCAACACTCAGTTTACTTCTCAATCCATGAATCTGTTTCTGTTTATTTGTTCACTTATTAAATTCTTTTAATTCCACATATAAGTAAAATCATGTGGTATTTGTCTTTCTCTGTCTGACTTATATCACTTAGCAAAATACCCTTTAGGTCCATCGTGTTGTTGCAAATGGTCATATTTTATTCTTTTTTATGGCTGAGTAACATTCCATTATATATATATATCACCTCTCCTTTATCCAATTGTCTAAAGATGGGCACTTGGGTTGCTTCCATATCTTGGCTACTGTTAATAATGCTGCAGTGAACATAGGGGTGCATATCTCCTTTTGAATTTGTTTTTTATGAAAAAAATATTTTTATTAATTTCAGTGAGGAAGGGAGAGGGGGAGAAATAGAAACATCAATGATGAGAGAGAATCATTGATTATCTGCTTCCTGCATGCCCCCTACTGGGGATGGAGCCTACAGCCTGAGTATGTGCCCTGACTAGGAATCAAACCGTGACCTCCTGGTTTATAGGTTGATGCTCAACCACTGAGCAGCACCACGTGGGCATTAATTTGTGTTTTTGATTACTGCAAATAAGCAGAAGTGGAATTGCTGAGTAATAAGATAGTTCTACTTTTTACTTTTTGAGGAACTTTCATACTGTTTTCAATAGTGGCTGTACCAGTTTGCATTCCCACCAACAGTGCAGGAGGGTTCCCTTTTCTCCACGTCCTTACCATCACTTGTTTGTTGATTTATTGGTGATAACCATTTGGATCTTTCTAGAAGGATGTCCTAGAGGCACATGCCACCAACTCTTCAAACTAAATGTTGTTATCTTTCTCATCAAACACCCTTCTTTCACCCAGAAGCTCATTATTCATGCTAAGAAATTTAGAATTGCTTTTAACATCTTTCTTTTTTCACATAGCCCATGTTCAAGACATGGGTAAATCCCAAATATCAAATGTTTTTAGACTCAATCATCTACTCTTAATTTACATTGCCAACACCATTATTTAGGTTCTTATTGATAAGTGTACTAAATTAATGCCATATAACTGTTTGGGAAGTTGTGGAAAGAATGAGGGCTTTAGTGCCCAATAGATTGAGATGTTTGAAGACTCAGCTCTGCCTCTTACCAGCTGTGTTTGTTTGGGAGATTACTTAAACTTCTTGACCTTGGTTCAATGTATAATGGCAAATCATTATTTTTCAAGGTTGCTTTAAAGATACAGTTTTTAGCACAGTTCCTAATACATCATTGGCTTTAAATAACTTGTCGTGGTATCTTTATGTGTATAGTCAAAGACTTTAAATAAATCTGGCTGCAACAGTTATTTCATCTTTAGCTCAAGTAGCCTTTATAATGCTGCCCAAGTCTTCTAAAAAGTATGTCTAGTTGAGCCCCTCTTAAACTTAAAACCTTCAAGTTTTTGGAATTTTAACCTCCAAGGTTATATATTTACTTCCCACCACTTTTGGAAAACAAGTTACTTTCCATTAGAATACATCAGGAACCTCAATGTTCCTCGAGCTTTTTTGTTTTGTTTTTCCCTGATTGAACTGCCTTTTCTTCATTTTCCTTCGTAACAAAACTTTGGGCCTAACCATTATCCCTGCTTTGAAGCCTTCCCTGACTCCTTCCTTTGTCATACATAGAAGTAATTACTCTCTGTTTTGGAAAGCCTTGGTCTTTTCTTTGGTTCACACAGCTAATTATCAGAGTTAACTTTTGTTGAATTTTATTATTATATTCTCAACACTCTTACAATTATTTTAAATGTATAAATTTATACTTTTGGGTAAGGCACCATTATTATCCACATTTTACAGATCAGAAAACTCAGGTACACGGTAGTTAAAGAACTTTGCCCAAGATCAGTGGGCGGTGGAATCAGGCTTTTACTTAGGCAGCCTGGCTCCTGTGTCTATGCGATTTCCACTTTCTCCTTATTGCCTCCTGATAGTATTTAACACTGATGTACTGTCATATGCCCCAGTCATCTTCAGCTAGGAAAGACCCAGCCCCATGTTGTACATAGATTGGTTTGGCAGTAACAAGTGCAATTACAGGCAATTAGGAAGTAAGCCCTCCAGGACTATGTAAGGGATAGCAGTTTGCAAGTGATTTTTATTGTTAAAGTGCTTTTGAAGTGGCAACTATCCATAATGCTGTACAATCAACTTATATTACTTAGGGAGTGATTATTCATTTTTGTGACTTGCTTTTTTGTCATTTACTGACTTCACCTCTGGCCCATCATTTCTGCTTTTTGCTATTTTTCTGCTCATTACCATGTCCAATAGGAGAAGAAAGAGGAGTTGAATTCCAGATTAAGGAAAAGTTAAACTGTTGGAAAACATAATGTTTAGGGTTATACTGTGAAATTTTATGCGCACATTTATTTTTAATTATCATCAAAAACTCATTTACATTTTAAGAACCATATTTTGTATACTTATTATGTGCTAAGCTCTGTGAGCTGCATTAATAGCTCCTTTAGGCAGTATAAGCTTTATCTTATATTTTCAACCTTTTAATACAGGTCCAATCTGAGAAATCCTCATGAAATAATTTTTGACAATGTGCATTAATTAATTTAGCAGTATACATAAATGCACCTGTGTAAAAAATTCTGGCTTTGGGAAACTTTGTTCATTTCTCCTGGGCTGAATATAGACCTTCTCCTATCTTATTTCAACATTATACTTCAATTGCAAGTCCCAGAATCATCCCCAAGAGTATCCTTCTGGCCACAGTGAGGTGGTTCCCAAACATATCATATGCGTGTGCCTTATGATCTTTGTCACACCTGTGTACTCTCCCTCCCTCACTTCTATTGGGAGCTTTCCTCTGCCTTTGAAGCCCAAGCAGCAAGATCTCAAGGAAGGTGTCTCTGGGGAACTGCCTTGTTCCTGTCTTTTCCTCCTGCTATAAACTCCTACAACGCTTCTTACCTCTACTGCTGGCTGGCACTTAGTCTCAATGTTTATCTCCACTTCTGTCCTGTCTCACTTGCTGGTTTCATATAATAACGATAATAAAAACTGCCACTTAGCGAGCATTTTCTGAAGATCCGGCACTGTACTAAGGTTTAACAAACTTTATCTCATTGGCTGTTCACAGCAAACCTAGGGGGTGGGCATTACTAAGGAAGTAACAGAGGCTCAGAGAGGATAAGGTACTTGCCCTGAATCATACAGCTTGTGAATGGTAGCCACTGCTTTTTATCATGTTTCTCTTTGAGACCAAAGATCATGTCTTTCTCTGAGGAGTATTGTGAAGCATCAGTGAGATAAAACTTGTAGTATCTAAATGCACAGAAGGGACCTGAATCATCTGTGGATAATGATACTGTATCTTAAGGTACAAATAAAAAATGTACAAATAAATAAGAATAAAAACACCAAGTCGATACTTCTTTATTTGTATAAATTAAAATATATTTCTAATCATAGAGCACCCTAAATAGCAGGTTACTGGGAGAAATGATATGAGAATACCGTAATTTTATAACTTATTGATAACCATATCATTGGAAGCATTAACAGTACATTTTATAACATTAGGTGGTCACTTAAATCATCACCATATTACAGAAAGAATAGTTGTTGAAAATTTTAAATTCTCAAATTAATTTTATTGTTTATATCACCCAATTTCTTATGTCATCAATTAACCATTTTGTAATGCACTATTATTGCTGTTGCCTTCCAGGTTTTGAGATTATTCAACTTAAAAGATGTTATTTTCCAGTTTTTACTAACATCTTTAACAATCTACAATGTCTAAACTAATGGGGAGTAACTTGTAAAATGTTGGCTATGACTAGAACTGACCCTGAATTAGAAAATACATTTCAGTATATATATTCTTTAATTGTTATGCCCCATGATTTTTCAATTGATTACTCACTTTGTAAAGTATAGACAAGCAACTGTAGTAGTAAAACCAGGTTATCATGTGTAGGCTTTAGTGCTGATTTTAAAGTGATAGCCTCTCTTGTAACATAATGATCTATGACACTTTTCTTTTCTTTGACAGATAACCTAGAATATTTTCAGCTCATCTAATATATGTCTAATAAAAACCTATTCATGTCTCCGTGGGTGGGCACAGCCAAGGCATGAAGTAGTGCTGAGTGTCAGCAGTGCTGCTTCCGTTAATAAAGATCCTGGAGAAAAAAAAATCGACTCAAGCAGCAGGGACTGAGGCTCTCTTTCTAGCCTCTTTTGAAATCTACCAAGACATTTTTATTGCTACATTTTAGTCTTGCTAAGAAGTTAAATAGGTATCTTACCATGGATTACAGCAATCTTTTCACTGTGGGGGAGTTTTATATGGTTATTATTGAGTTTAAAGTCTCTCAACTTGGTGTTTTTGGTCCAGTAGATGTATTTTTCCTGTGTTTGCTAAAAAAGTGTATCTTTCATTATTTAATCAACTCTAAAAAAACAAATAGTTGATTAAATTCTCTATTGCTATTATTTTGAGAAATTGTTTTAAAATAGTAATTATCTTAAACTACATTTTATTTAAAGGGATTAAATTTGATGTTTTTCCAGTTTCGTTTTAGGTTGTTCAATGAACTGAGGGGCATGTCATCCAGTTATATGATGCTTGTGCCTTTTCAGGCCATCCTCTGTCGCTCTTCTAGAAGACTCCTCCAGATTCAGGAAAGATTTGGGCAGTGGAGACAAGATTGTCCTCTTCACTCCATCCACTGCCTTCAGCTGGCTTTGCTCTGAATGACCTTTTCAAAATGCTAGCATCATGGCCTTTAGACATTCTCCAATTCAAAAATCTTAGATATCTGTTCAAGTTCAGCAATTCTCACTCAACATTTAACTGCTCAGTTTTATAGATTTCATGTCTTTATTTCAAATTTTTATTCTTTTTATTCCTGTCATGGAGTCTATCTTTTTCCTCCACTTAACCATCAGTCACTTCACTGCATTACTATTCTCCCAGATGGCTGGCCATTTCTAGATTTCACTTGTCTCTCTCTTCAACCTAGACTCTTCTAGTCACTCTATCATGTTCTCTCACCCTCAAACTTTTGGTATTCTTTCTTCATTTTTACTCAACCCTAGAGCATCCACATGTCTGATTTACTTATACTTGCTTTCTAGTCTTATTTTGTGACACAAACTCATATAACTTGATAAATGATCTCTAGTACAAATACCATGATTTCCAAATAGAAAGAAGTGCTGGAAATCAAACAGCATTAAAATAATTTTTTTTTCTGAGAAGGGTGAGTATTTCAGCTTGTTGGGCTTAGTGAGGAATGAAAGAGAATGTAGCTGGAAAGGTGAATTAGACTGAGGTCATATAAGGGTCCAAAGTATCATGCTAAGGAGTTTAAACTCATCCTATAGGTAGTACAGATGAGTTCAGAAAAATTGAAGTAGATACATATTCTTTTTTAAAAAATATATATTTTTATTGATCTCAGAGAGGAAGGAAGAGGGAGAGAGAGAGATAGAAACATCCATGATGAAAGAGAATCATGGATTGGCTGCCTCCTGCTAGTCCCCCACTGGGGATTGAGCCCACAACCCAGGCATGTGCCCTTGACGGGATTCGAATCTGGAACCTTTCAGTTCACAGGGCAATGCTCTATCTACTGAACCAAACCGGCCAGGGCATAGATACATATTCTTAAAGCTACATTTTTAGAAATAAAATGTTGGCAACAGTGGGGAAGATTACTGGCATATGAGAATAATTGGAGGCCATCAGACTAAGTTGGAAGCTATTGAGATTGTGAATCATGAGACCCAATGGCCTAAGCTGGGCGGCTGGAGTAGGAATGAAGAACTGATTGTCCTTCACTGTGTTTTTCAGTGAACTAGTATCTCCCATAGCATTCATTATGGTCTCTGGTGCTGTAGGACACTTTCAGCAAAATCTCTGCATCTTTAACAGGATGGCATGTCAATTCATCTTTCTCATAGGAAACAAATTAGTTTACCAAACCAACTATATTTCCTAGACAAAGTTTATTGTGTGTCTTTACACAGATGGAATTATTATACATACTGCAACAACGGATGTAATATGTCATGTTTGCAAAATTTATTTGAGAAATATTCCTTTGTGTAGAAGTTATACCAGCATGTTGTTTAATTTCTATCAAAGAACAGAGATGGTTTTTCCCTTCTATGCTCTAAATGTCCCACATTATTTAAGAATGTTATAATTGAATTGTCACCAAGATCATACAGTCTCTGCCAGGGAGGTAATAACAATGTTTGGAAATGCTTTCTACTATTAAAGCAGCCACTGAGCTTGGCCACACAGCCTGGCTAAGAGTTGCAGATCTCTCTGAGTTGCCCTTATAAACCCCAGTGAATTAGGCAAGTTGAAGGTCACAGATAACTCCGCTTGAGCACTTAGAACTTTGGAAGAAGGATGGAAGCAGCAAGAATCAAGTCTAAATAGCCCTTGACCTTGCCTTGGATAAGAAATAAAGGTATAGTGCCTTCTTTGTCTCTTTTTTATTTTTTGGTACCTTACATTTTCAACTTATTGCAAAAAAAGATTTTAAGGTCTAGGCTGCAAAGAAGTTTTGTCAAATACTGTAGCATTTCTTATAGTCAAGTGTTTTTTCCCTAATTTAAGATGATTTGCGGTCTGTGCTGGTAGAAGTAGCTAGAACCTTTCAAATGGCAGCTTCTCTTGAAGAGATTAGCAATAAATCAAAATTATATTCTGACTACTCTGACTCAAGTCCCTTGCTACATAACCTGAGTTTCATATTTTTTCTGTCATTTTGAAGGCTTTAGGAGGGTGCATAAGTCAGGCTCTCTTTTGTTCGGTTAGCCACTGTGGAGCGGAAATTCAATTATTAACGTTAACAAAGTCTATGAAGCAGACATTTACTAATTTAGCCTGCTTTCATTAGAATGAAATTGATGTTTTACATAAAACTTTGTTCACTAATTTAGCCTGCTTTCATTAGAATGAAATTGATGTTTTACATAAAATTTTACCACTTACTAGTATAGTAGTTCTCTTTTTCTGCTTTATATTAAGGTTGGTGCATACTTGGTTTATTCTTCTCAGCCTCCTGCTATATTAACTTTTGGAAGGCAAGGAATGAGTTTCTCATTTTTGTATCAGTGCAGTCTCTAAAGACTGTTGCCATATTTGTCTAATTTAATAGGCTCAGATATATTTGTGTGCAATCTAGCAACTGTTAGCCCAGGTAATATCTTAAGTCACTTGAACTTATGTCAACATGGTCATGTAAATATCAACAGGGCATCTTTTCAATTTTGTTTTATTCAAAACACTTCATTAATTACTTATATTTCAAAGAATTTTAGGTACTTTAAATACAAAGAGAGAGAAAATGAAGTCCTGGTTGTCTAATATTTAATTAGAAAATGGAAATACATTCAATTTTTCTAAAAATATAATCTTCGATTATTCACTTTAGTAGCTCCATATTGTGATAACACTAGGCATTTACTCTATAGTGGACTGCAGCATGATAGAAATACAGTATTTAATTCTTGCCTTGTGAGTTGTATAGAAAATAAAGTGGTTAAACTGAGCAAGGAAGAGAAATGAATTCTGATATTTTTCAATATTCCAGATCTTTCACTTAATCTCTCTCTCACACACACACACAAAACTGTACAAAAATTTCTCTCTCTCCCTACATACACACACACACACACACACACACAGAGGGTGGGACAAAAGTGGGTTTACAGCTGTGAGAACATGAAACACAAAGTTTATTCTTGTATTATCATTTATTAATTATTGTATTATTTTCCATGCAAATAACTATAAATCTGTAAATATACTTTTGCCCCACTATGTGTATATCTATACCTATCTATATCTATATCTATATCTATATCTATATATCTATATATATGTACACATATATATAGATATATAGATATAGATATGCTTTTGGACAAAGCTATTTCAATTCTATTCAATTCTAGCATTCTCTTTGGGATAGAAAGGAATATGAGAAGAATGTCTGTTCTTACTCCCAACAATCCAACTGTAGGCTGTATAAGATCCATGGTATTAAAGAAGTAAAGGTAAGATGTACTGGGGGAGAGAAAATATCTGTTGAAAATGTTCTAGATTTCAATTTCTAAAAGAGTGGGAATCAACTTGGTTCAGTGGTTGAATTGACCCCAAAGAACAGATACTATAGTCACTCATTTTTGGTTATGATGCTTCATGTTTTTCATTTCAGCAATTCTCCATGGGTCTCTTGTATATCTACATATCTTAGGATCAAAGGCACTGTCTCTCTTATCTAAGACTATCTGCTTAAGGATGTTTGCATACAAACAGCCTTGGGAGAGAAGGACAATGTCTAGCTCCAGATGGAAGGGCAGGTTGGATTACTGTTTACTATAATAAAGATAACATCTACCTGGGTCAAAGTTCAAGCAGGCTTACTGCCTATTACAAAAGATTTAGTTTCCTAAAGTCAGGAGTCCCTTTCCTGTAATATGCCCCACTCTATATAGAGGTGTCATCTCATCCTCTTTCCAGGGACCCATGGGAATTGAGATTCAGAGAACAAAAATGATGGTAGTTTACTGCTAGTGCTGTGAGTAAAGAATTGGATTTTGTTTCTGACTCAGGAGTATACTTTGAAACTGTGCCCATGAAACTGTGGCAGGCTAACTTGTAGGCTTCCAAGTAGGAAACAAATGGAACCCTGCCAAGTTTTTGACAGATACAAAAGGTTAGAACTGATTCCCTATTATAGAACCAAGTGATATGAATATGTGGACTCTCCAAAATTATTCAGCAGTGACAGGATACCAAATTGTTTCTAACTATCTTTTCTTCAAAAGTCATACAGCTTTATTACTATTATTATTATGGATATAATAAAACAAGAACAATGCTTTGAATGCTGCAGATAGAAATATTCCTCCAAGGAATATTATAATAGGATAATTGCAGGTTGATTTTTTGTTTGTTTGTTGTTTTGGTTAACTTCCAATCTCCTAACCTTCCACACAGAACTCTTACTTTATCATTTTTACCTCTTCACAAGGCTCCATAGCCTAGGAGTATATAGCTAGTTAGGGCTATAAATGCAGAGAGTATTTGCAGGCCCAACCTCCTTCACAACTCTGTGGGAAATCAAGCAAATGGCAAGTGTTCTAAATGTATTGCTTATAATTTTAGTTTTTTGTTTGGTTATCTTTATACTGGAGCTGATTTTCATCACCTATTACACTAGAGTCTATATTGAAGTCAAACTTTGCTGAGTATTTTATTGAACTTTTTGTGAGATTAAAATCAAAACACTGAATGCCTTTCATGGTGTGTGTGTGTGTGTGTGTGTGTGTGGTGATCCCACATAAGAAGCTTGGAATGATTTCCCTTTATCTATAATCAACATCTCCCTTCACAAAGAGAGTTCTTAACAGACAAAAACATGGAAAATACAATTATTTACCTCTCTTCTTTCTCTGTAATGGAATGTTCACTAACACATTGTAAATTAAGCCTGTGAATAAGGTAGCAATTTTTTGTGTAATTTGGTTCTGTGCAAATACCAATTTCCTTTTAGATCATTAACTTCTTGAGGTCAGAGTATTTATTGTTCAAAAGTCACACCTGGTGTGAATTTTATATAAGGAAATTGATGGCTTCAAATTGGTAGCTCTTACTGAATTCTTGTAGTTTTAATTTTTATAATAAATCTAATGGTGTTCAGGAATTTTTCAGAAAGACAGAATGACCTCTAATTTTTTAAAATTTCAAATGAAAATCTAAAATTACTTGATATAAACATATTTTGGATCATCCAGAGGACCACATACAATCAAGTGCTAAATAGAATTTGACATTTGGCATTTGTTATTTGCCTGGGCTGGATTTTTCAACATCCATACTACTGACATTTTGGACCAGATGATTCTTTGTTGTGGGAATATGTCCTGTACTCTGTAGGGTATTCAGCAGCATCCCTAGCTTTTCATATTAGATTATATACTGGTGCCCTCTCTTCCTAGTTGTAGTAACCAAAAATATCTCCCGATGTCACTAAATGGGCCCTGGAGGGCAAAATTGCCCCAATGGAGAACCACTGTGCATTGGTGTCTATCAATGTGTTTAATTGAAGAGATAGTTTTAAATGGAGATATATTAAAAGAATAGAGGTGGAACTTAATACATAAATGATGCATTTTATATCAGGTAAAGGGTAAACGACATAACAGTGAAAGCACAATTGAAGGCTTCACAATAGTTTTAATAGAGAAATGTGTTAGAACTCTAATCATCAGATATCACAGGATAGTATAAGCATTTTGAACTAAGATGCCGACCCTGTGCTGAAGCAGTTTAGTGTCATATTGATATTTAATTACAGCACAATAATACCATCTATCACACTAAATTAATGTAGTTAATTTGAATTTTACTTATTTTTAAATTTTATTTATGTATATTGGTAAATTTGTTTTGGTTGCAAGATTAAATCACTAAGCATAAGCTTTAAACATAAGGAGTTTATACTTAGTTTTGTGTTTATACATATTTAACAAACATAATAATAAAAATAACTTGTCAACACCAGAAAGCCTCAAATATTGATTTTTGTTTTCCATTGAAAGGGATCAGTACATTTGTGTAGTTTAAGAGACAATGAATTTGGGGTGTGGAAGGCTGAATGGAGGGAGGGGCAGCAAGCCAATGAGGAGAAATTTGGGGAAAACTCCAAACTTAGATGCTGGACTTCTGCCACATCATTTAAATTTGTGTCAAATACAGAAGAAATAAAAATCAATGTTCCCTTTTAAAACTGGCTCACAAAGCAGAAACTGCTAACTGGGCTATTCTATTTTTTTCCTTTTGACAAAATAAAGTTTGTACACACACCTTTTCCTTACCTACACTGCTGTGTGGAAAGCATGATTATTCAAGTAGATCATTTCAATTCTGATTAGAACTGATGACCTAAGAATCAGGGATGGAATGAGATAAGTTTTCAGGTAATTTTGACAATTTATTGTGTTGCACTGTACAAAACAAGTGTGAAACGGCCTTGCAGGCTGCAGAACAAGCTCCCATTGCTTGATATGCTACCATTTCATCATCTGCTGGAAAACCCTCCCCTCCCACCATGATCCTTTGCTTGCTGTTTTTCTCTTATCCTCCTCCATTGGAAGGTGTTTTGGAATGGTGCTGAATAACGTAAAAGAGTGCAATTGATCATAACGGTCATGGTTTCAATGGTGGAAGTGGAAAAGCCCAACCCTTCCTCCTGAACCCATTTCTCTCCATTCCCAGAATGGGGAGACTCCTAAGTGACTGGTTTCTGTATACTCTGCTCTGAGCTGCAGGGCAGAGGATGTGGAAAAGTCATTAGGGGTTGGATAGCACTTCCTAGCTTTCTGAGAAAAAGGGACTTCCTTCTAACCTGTGTACTGTGGAGATGACTGGCTTCTCTCTATCTCACTCCTCGTCCAACAAAGGCCTGAGTGTCTGCATTTCCATAGGGACAGCAAGGCCAGCGTTCCTCAGGTTAATCTAAACTCTAATAAAGCAGTACTGCTTTTGAAGACTATAGAGATAAAACCCTGGAAGTGAGAGAAGGGAATTTTCTGAAGGTAGAATTTTGGAAGGCATTTGGGGTGCATTGGGAACCTTATTTTCTCTCTCCATTTAAGGGGAAGTAGAATGATCAATTGTTTCATGTGCCTTTATGGAATTTGGGGCCATCTGAAAATTTGTAGTGTATTGTATTTCTAAAGAAACAGTAAAAATGCAATCAATAAATTAGATTAAAATTTCACTACATTAGGATGACACTCTGCTAATTAGAATCAATCCTTTCTTCAAAAAAGTTAGATTTCTCGGTTACATTTTAGATCTAAGTGTTGGAAAGGAATATTGTTTGGTACTTAATGTGACATTATCACAAAGTCTTAATGAAATGAAGATAGTTTATGCAGGAAGTTTCATCTGTCATGTATAAGCTCTAATGTATAGCATTTATGCTTTGAGGTTCTGATGTTTGAAAAAGGAAATCCTTCAAATTGCTGTGCTTTTGGAATCAAGTTTGTCACTCTTAGCAGCATTATTTGATGGGAAACTTTGAGTTGCTATTTTGTAATGTCAAACTCTAGTCTGATAAGTGAAAATGTTAGCCTAGTTTCTTGTAAACTGCCAACGCACTTGATGGTGCAACTTGTACTGAGCCTGTTAAAGTTATAGATAGGAAGAATCCCCAAAGAAATAGGAATAGGAGACTTTAACCTTCTGAAAGTGAATAAGCTCATTGAAACAATTGTTTGGACATGTTTCTGATTATTTTTGTAAAAGGAAGCAGGGTCTGATTTTTTCTGAAAGGCCACTCTTCCAAGACAGGCACAAATGTGCTTTACACATCGATATGTTTTTCAGGATTCTACGTGACTTAAACCAAGTTTATCTGAAATTTTATGAAACAAATTCACTCTCGACTATTTTATTTGTTGTCTCTTGAACTTGTATATATGTTTTAAAGGAATAGACTGTCATGGTTATTTTAAAATTGCATTTTTAAATTCACTTACATTATGAGTAAATCTGGTTCTCTTTAGCTGAGATAACAAAAGTTAAATGATGCACAAATCACTCCTTTTAAAACTTTTTAAATTTTGTGTCTTAAATAGAAGTTACTTCTAAATGGAATACTTTCAGGTATGCATATTACCAGCTAGCTGTTATTCTTTATTATTG
Organism: Myotis yumanensis; assembly: GCF_028538775.1. NCBI lineage: Eukaryota > Metazoa > Chordata > Mammalia > Chiroptera > Vespertilionidae > Myotis > Myotis yumanensis. The sequence goes on along the minus strand of NW_027223755.1, from coordinate 72,238,023 downwards.
AGGAAGAATTCTTTCCTAAACAGATAATGCTGATGACCGTGTGCATTGCAAGCTGGAATTTCAGGCATCAGAGGAGAAAAATTCTTTTCAAGCCTTTGATCTGGAGTCAAGAGCCATCTAAATGAAGCAGAGAATCTAGACTCCCCATCAACCACAGAGAATCTAGACTCCCCTCTCCCATAGTCGGTTTTTATAGGAAAGGGGCCTATGCGATCCATCTCCAGCATGGTGGCTTTTGATGGAAATGGTTGCTGAATTTCCCCAGGGCAAACAGAATGTAGGGAGGAGGGAAGAGGGTGTAAGAGCAAGGAACTGTGGATGTGGGCCAGCGCCTGGGCCAGCGCCTGGCTCAGCTAGACAGGGGGAGGTGGAGGCAAGGAGAAAAGACCTCAGCCCATTTTTTAAAAATGGCCCAATGGAAGACAGCAAGACGTAGGTGACATATGAGGAAACAGGTGACCCCATAGTACTTAGTCAATGAAGAACTGGAGGAGGGACTGAATAAATAGGCTGGGTTCGCTGCCCCAGCTGTGCCTGTACAACCCGGTGGACACCCGCTCTTGAGAACGTATTAAGAGTCTTGTTGTCGTTATACTTCTGTCTCTGAGTCTGTTATTTGAATTCAAACAGAGCATTTCTCACAGTTTTGGTGCACTTAAACACATTTTCTTTTTCATTGCAACTGATGTGCTTGTTATTCATATTTTCCAAATACCAACTAGAATGCCATGTTGTTTTATTCCATTTATACTATACCATAGAGGAGTGCCTAAGGAATATGAAATATATTTCCATTGCTGAGTTTTGAGACATATACTTCCTCTCCCCTCACTTCTTTGCATTTTCTTTCCTTTCTCCTCTTTTTGGGGAGATTTTACACCCATCAGTAGTAGAATTGATTTTGTATGTAAAGGAGAGCACACAGTATCTCAGATGATAATGAAGTTTAATTTTCAGCTGAAGCATTTTTCATGAATACTTAAAACATTAAAGAGAGATCTAAATAATTTCAGCCAGAAAGAGCTACGCTCTTCATGAACTTGGCATTCATTCATTCAACAACTATTCCCTGAATGCCTGCAATGTGCAGTGCACAGTGCACAGACCCATAGATTAATTAGAAATTGTTCATGCCTTCCTGTAGAAGGAATAGATACTTAACTATAATTAGAATTATGTAAAAATATCATAAACCCATTTGTGGAGCCAAGAATTCTTTTGAGAATTTAAATGGCATTTGAGCTAGATCTAAAAGCAATCTTACCAAGGAAGAATAAAGGGAAGGACAACTCAAGGACATAGAAGAGTGCATTCAAATGCAGGGATGTAGTTCCTTGGGGTAAATATCTTGGTAGATTATATATTTAAACATTTTTTTCAGTTCAAGACACAGCTCATCACTGACTTTCTCCACTTTTAACAAACCATCTTTATCCTGTTTTGGCCTGCTTCTCCCAGCCCCAGCTGGACACCCCAGCCAGAAGATCTGCACACCAAGTGCACCTTTGCCCAGCCCTCAGGCCATTCCTAAAGTTAACTGTGTTGGTCTCAACAGAGTCGTCTTAAGCTGGATCCACAGTCAGCTATGGCAGGGTGAGCCCTGACCATTAGGATGTCCCTGAGCTACAGTCCACCTCCATCATCTTCTTTGGTCCTTTGTGCTGACCTTCAGCCCATGGGATCACTAATATTCTGCTGGTCTCTTCCTCTGGCCAGGGGTCTATTCCCACATCCTTATTCCCACTGTCCTATTTTGAAAGGATTGATTGTTCCATGACAACATAATTGCTCATATAAAAGTATAGGTCCTGCTATTTGTTCTCATGTGCATTTTTTTCCCCTGAAGCGAACCTCCTTTGATGTAAAGGCTTGACAGAACCATGAAGGATGTGGCCTCATCCCTTTGTTACTGCTCTTGGAACACTGACTTTGGCTCCTTGCATCCCTTCCCTCTACTTTGAGGCCAGTTCTGGACTCAAGCCAGCTCCTCAAGGAAACACTTACGACATTTTGTGAGAGGTAACAGAAACATATTTAAGCTAATGTAAGAGTGAGACAAAGATATATTTATTGGAAGAATATTTAAGTATCTCACACATAGACAGAAAAAGCAATAGGATCAGGTCTTAGAAAAGGCAATTCTGAGGCTAAAGGCAGCAGGAACTACCACCACTGGAATGAATCAGCTCCACCACTTTTCTTCTGTTGCAACCCAGAGCTCAATTTCTGAGAGGGTTAAATTCCTGAGAGTAGTTGTATATGTTTGATTAGTCTAGATTGATCTATGTTTTTCCCTTCCCTTTGGCTAGGGCAAGGCAGGGCCCCTTAATTGACATCCTGCCAAGACCACAATCAGTGGGAACAGAATAATCCTCCAAACAAAATAGCACTGCTGCATACAAAAGAAGTTGGAATGAATATTGGGCAAGCAAAAGCAATCCTGTCAACTGTACTTAGCCTCTGCTCTAAGTTGTCATCCCCTCCTCACTGGCCGATGCTATTTGGGTCCAGTGCCCATTGAGACAAACCCCTCCCAATTTATGACAGTAGAGGAATCTCTAAAGTTATTATTTTCTTATGAAACCTCTTCTTGGAGGATTATCATTTAAAGTTTGAATTAAACCAGAATTAGGTTGCTTGTCTAATGTAGTCAGAATCCAAAATCTTCTAGCCAAGGGACTACATTTGCCTTATTTCTATTTGACTTGAAAGAAATAGCAAGATATAATATATCTACCTATAGTTACAAAAATGCAACCATGATTTTAAAATCTTAATATCTTAAACACAGTATCAAGACTCCCTAAGCCTCTAAATCTAGATTGGATTAAAATTCATTATAACTAATTCTGGTAATGTTTACTGAAGCCTAAAAATGAAAATGTAGGTTTAGCACAAATTATATCTGTGCCCATTATAGTTTAAAATATTTTGTAACCATGAATTATTTAATTAATGACATTCAGTATTCTTTATTGTTACTTTAAAATTCAATACATATTTTCAAAATTTCTTTCTTAATAACACTGTCACACTTAAAATATATGCAGTTCCTGTTTAAAAAGAGATTTTTAATACCTATCCTAAACCAGTTCTCAATCTGATCAGCTATGGATTTATTTATTCTTTGCTTTTACTTGAACAAAAGACGAGTGGTTAAAATACAAGTACAAGATGGTATTTAGGGACATTTTCAGTTAAAATAGTCAATGATTCTGTGACTCTTTAGTATATTGTTTGTATTTTCTCTTGTGATGAGCATCTTGCTACACACATGAGAGTGCTTAGTTCAATACATTATACCCTACTCTGTCTCTTAATTTAGTTCAAATGTTATGCTAATTGTCAAAATAATTGATTTTAATAGTATGAGAAACAGACATTTTTGTAAAGACCTTTCTTCTTTGACCATTCTCCAATTACATACCTCCTCTCACCCACTTAATAGATTCTAATGCAGTGGTTCTCAACCTTCTGGTCCTTTAAATACAGTTCCTCATGTTGTGACCCAACCATAAAACTATTTTCATTGTTACTTCATAACTGTAATGTTGCTACTGTAATGTAAATATCTGATATGCAGGATGGTCTTAGACGACCCCTGTGAAAGGGTCGTTCGACCGCCAAAGGGGTCTCGACCCACAGGTTGAGAACCGCTGTTCTAATGTGTGTTCCCTGTCATAGTGAAGAATGAGTATCAGATAGGTGAACAACTCATATAACTTATAACCAAGACTACAGAAAAAGCAACTTAGAGTTGCTTTCTTTTCCCCTCTACTGATGGTCCTGCAATATTATCTCAGCCGTTGGATTGTGGAACACAAGTGAACTGGTAGAACTGTCGGAACTTCAATAAAAAAGTAAACAATAAGACATTTTCAATGTATTTATTTTGTTTTAGCTGCTGTTTATAGCCATAATCATCTGGTGCCCTTGATCAAACTTCAGCTTCCTGTGCAATACATTTTATAAATATTCCAAAAGAATAAGAAAAGATATTGAATTGACTTGGGTTAAAGGACAGTGCACATATTGGGAGGTGGGAGGTGAGAGAGGCCCCTGATGTTAAATGTAAAATGTTTTATGACTGGAGTTCTCAGAAACCAATGAAGCATTCTCAATCCAGCTAATCTCCATTGCTTTCAATGAAGAATTCTTAATATAAACACACTGGATCAATCTGGATTCAATTGAAAGCAGTACTGTAATATGCAGCATATCTTTGCTGCCAATGAATCATCTCATGATAGAATGCACTATTGATTTCAATAAAAAGTTAAGTGCATAGTGTGAGTATATAAAAGCAGTTTTTAAAATATTAGCATAATCAAGGAGCAAAAAATACTAACATTTGAAATGATTGAAAGATATATATATGTAGGAAGTACCTCAAGAATATGTCTTACTGAAAAGCACATGACTCTTTTGCCATGACTTTTATTGACATGAAAGTGATAGAATAGATGGAAAATCCTTTTGAAATTCACAAATCCATATTAAGTGCCTAGAGCTTGACATTGTACTAACATGCTAGGCTAATGATTTTCAAGGGTAGGGATGATATACAACAGGATATATCATGGATTTTTTAAAATAACTGCTCCTAGAGGATTTTATCAGTAGCAGAGGCTATGTGACACAGAGAGAGGATCTTGAAGCAGTTACCACTTCACTATACCCACTTGTTATTTTGAGAACTTCAAAGTCCTGGGCCTGGATCAATTTACAAAATATAGCAAGAGGTATCATTTTAAGAATTAGATTAAGGGGTAGATATTCAAGCAGCCGATCTGTAAGTGATCTTGGATTTCCACGAATAACTCCATACACAACACCTTCTAATGACATAGTCAACCAATACAATTAAAAATTTCAAAATAAAAACCACATTTAACCACTTCATCTAAATAGTGTTATATAAGGTGCAGAGGGCAACTATAGGCTATGTTATTAACCCTGAACAATCAGTTGGCATCACCTAAAATCAGCTGTCATGGAAACTGAAATTTTGAAAATGAATGTTAAAGAATGCAGTCTACTAGAAAAGAGTATTTTATCTAAAATTTAAGCCCTTTAATTGCTTATTCAGGATATTGCATAAGAAAACTCTAGCAAGCACAAAAACTATAGACAGTTTGAAATGTTATACTGATATAAAAGTCAGAAAAATAAACACAAATTTTGGGAGAAAATTGAACTATGTCCCTGAATGTTACCTTCGACTTTTTTTTTAGTGTGAATAATGTGATCCAGTTATAATTGATGAGAAAAATATGAAATAAAGTCTAAATGAGTTCAAATACTAGGCATGTAATAAATCCTCCAGTCTGAATATGAAAAAAGAGGCTTATACCTCTTATGAGCATAAAAAAACAACAACAGGTTTTCTCCCTCTGAGATAAAAACTGAATTCATATTTCAAGACTTTGGATCTAGACTTTTAGCTTCCTTGGGCTCTCTTGAATTGCCCCTGACTTACAGACAAGGGATAAAAAGTAAGATGGCCTGGTACAGTCATTTGTAATTGTGATAGATAAGAAAGAATCCAGAGAAATGTTGAGGACTGAGCTGGACCCTAACAGGAGTTTAGGATTTGAATTAGAAAAGAAAAAAAAAGGGTAATGGGGGAGGGGCAGGTTGACATTTTCTGGGAGTATGTTTTGTCTCTTTGAAATGATTTTGTTTTAGTTAACTAAATTTTGAGTTCAATGAGTTTTATGTATGGTTGAAAACAGTAAATGATCACATTTCCAAATAGCCAATTGGCATTTTTAAAATATTTTATTTTTTACTTCTTTTTTTGTTAATTCCCACCCAGGGATATTTTTCCATTAGTTTTTTAGGGAGAGTGGGAGAGAGAGGGAAAGACAAAGAGAAACACCGATGTGAGAGAAACACATCAATTGGTTGCCTCCTGCACGAGCCCCAGCCAGGGCCAAGGCCAGGGAGGAGCCTGCAACCAAGGTACATGCCCTTGACTGAAATTGAACCCAGGACCCTTTGGTCCACAGGCTGACATTCTATCCATTGAGCCAAACCACTAGGGCTCTTTTTAAAAAGATTATATAGTATAAAGAGAAAAACTAAGAGCTATCTTTTATATTTCTCTAGGTCCTTCACCAAGACACCTGTGACTAAACTATTTAAGCAATCTGCCGAACCTTGACTTATCACATTTACCACAGCAGCCTCAAATCCATTATGGGGAAAGTAAGTCACCTTTGTAAGTCAAAGATTCTCATAAATTATTTTCATCATCAGCTAATGGTCTGTGAAGATTTAAATCTTTTGGCGAGCTGAATGTACTGTTTCCTGTGTACTAGGGTGCAGTTGTGAAATTACCATTTGTTTTAAAGCTTCAGTCATTTAGAAGACATCCATTCAAACTTCATAAAAATACCACCTAAGTCCTCTTCTGATGAGATATTTTGTGGGCATCGATGCAGAACAGCATTACTTCTTTTACAAATATTATGAATGATGACTATTTCACATTCTGGTCTATTTTCAAGTTTGGGAGGAGGACAAATTAAATTGCATCCATTTATAATAATGATGATAAACTACCACTTTTTTGCCATACTACATTTGACATAGCCCAGTCACTGTGATAAATGCTTCACACACACTAATTTAGCATTCTTCAGAACTCAGAGGAAAATGAGAAAGCCAAGGTACAGAAAGCTCAATAACTGACCCAAAATAACACAATTGGTAAGTGAAGATGTCAGAATTCAAACCCAGACCAGTTTGATCAAAACCTGTATTTTTAATTCCTCCTCCATTAAGTGGGTATAATGAGGTATATGGCTGGTATGTTAGCTATTATGCTTTGTTGCAAGCAAGAGAACCCAGTTTAAAATAGCTTACTAAAAGAAAAATGTGTTGGAAGAATATAAGGATGATGCTTGGAATTTTAAAATTTAAAAAAAAAAATCACAGTTGTTTCAGAGGTCAGGATTAGTACAGGGTCTGGAATAAAATCAAATCTATCTTTTCATTTCCTTTATCATGGTAGGAGCAGAAATTTTACCCATACTACTTTATATCTTTGCAAAAATTCTCCAGATAACCTGCTATTATTTCTTTTAACAGCTGTGATGACTGAGGTATAAAAAGTGAATTGATTTGTCCAAGATGGTTGGCTGATTGGCCCCAGGAGCTGGATTAGAGCCCAGCCCTCTAAACACTTGTACAGTGCTCTGATGATCTGCATGTGTTTTATAAAGCCCAATTGTATAATATGCTCACAAGTATTAAAGCCTCGTTTTAAAATTTCAGATATAATAGTAGGCTAATGGAGATAATAATACTTTTTGAAGAGAAAACCTATATGATATTTGAATTCTAATATACCTCAAATATTCTAATGAATATTGATCATATGAAACCCAGAACAAGCCCAGCCAGTGTTGTTCAGTGGTTGAGCATTGACGCATGAACCAAGAGGTCACCAATTCAATTCCCCATCAGGGCACATGCCTGGGGTTACGGGTTCAATCCCCAGTAGGGGGCGTGCAAGAAGTAGTTGATCAATGATGTTTCTTTCTCACTGATGTTTCTATCTCTCTATCCCTCTCCCTTCCTCTCTCTCTAAAAACAAATAAAAACTTAATTTAAAAAGTGTAAGAAAAAAAAAAAAAGAAACCCAGAACAATACATGGGTAATGAATCCACATCTAAAAAGTATTCAGCACTACATTATAGTGGTAAATGACAGGTTACCTTTACTAATATGGATTTCATGAATTCTTTGTAAAAAAATTATTAAAAAGTTTTTCTAGCAGATACCCATTTCAGAATATAACATTTGGCTTATAGATGATGCACAATGAGAAAAGGGCTCTTTTGATGAAAATTAATCAGTACTTTCTTTTACCTTACTTACCCGTAAGCATATCTACTTAAATAAAGGTGAAGATATTGATTAATTTCTATTATACTTAAAACATTTTTGCCTTTTGCTATGTGATTTCAAAAAGGTTTCAAATAGATGTCTTATCCACAAGATGGTGTCCTAACATCAGCAACAAATAGGTTGAGCTTACAAAAAAAAAAATTGAATTTACTTAGCAAAATGTTTTTAAGTTGATAACGCCAAGTGCCCATGCATAAAAACAATTACTCCTCGGCCTGTGATTTTGTGCAAAATGTACTTGGGAAAATGTATTGTTCAACTCAATTTGATTAACTCTCTTTGTCATAGATTTCCATTTATTTATGTTAATGCTACACTGGAACACTCAGTTCATTAACTTCTAATTTAGCTAAAACTGAGAGGAAAAATGTTTTCCTTGCAAATCACAACAAATTTTCAAATGACTATGTGTGATGCACATTTTATTTTAGGTCTTCAGAGATACACGTAAGAACTTAAGATTTATTATGTTTTTTAAATTATCATAATGGTTTGCTTATAAAGTCAGGGTTGGTAACATCTATTTAATCTTGCATTTGACTGCATTTAAAATTTGAAAATTGTAAGTTGTATGTTGTTTTTTGAATTGAATATCATTGTTTCCTGCTTTCAAAAACCAACACTGATTTCCAGGATCCTGAGTGTTCTCTCCCTTTTTTTCATATCAATTTCTGACTTCTGGACAAATGTAGAAACTTTCTTATACCAAATTTTTTGGGGAAAGAGACTGGATGTGTTCTATTGCATTTAAGAGAGTCTAAATAAAAAAAATATTGTTTTAGAAGAGATCAAGTAGACTAATAACTTCTAACTCCATTTTAACACTAACTTAAAAGAAAGCTAAACTTGTTCTTCAATTGAAAGTAGCACTTTTGCTTTTAAACAATATTTTTAATTTGTATGTTATCTCTACTACCAGTCCATGAGTTGTTAAAACTTTTTTTGATAACTTTTTAATATTTTCATCATGAAAGGAAAGTTTATAAAAAATGTCAAGGGACAAGAAAGAAATATATCAAAGTGAGATGTATAGCATCACTTCATTCATAAGTTATTCTCTCTATTAATGGTCCAAATGTGAAGTTTGTAGAAGTTTGACAATAAACAAATATGGCAATATACATTTTTGAACTTAGTCCCACCTCTGGAAACCTATTATATAGAAATAGAAGTACCAGGCCTTAGGGCATAAATACAATGATGTTTATTCCAGCATTGTTCAAGGAAGCCAAAATAAAAGCAAAACAATACTGTGAACAAGCTGAATGACCTTTGAAAGATGAACGATTAAACACATTATGATTTGTCTACATTACAAAATATTCAGCTGCTAAAAGAATGAACTGAAACTATGATATTATACAAATTACATCGAGGAATTTATACTCTGTATTGTAAAATGGGAAAATTAAAGAATTTATAATAACCTATTTTAAAAACAGAAAAATCATATCTATTTACAATAGATATGCACAAGTATATGCCTATATGTTTGCCTATGATTAAATAGTCATGGAAAAATTCGTATTAGTTTATCCACATGGGATTCTTCTTGAGGGCTCTCGATAGTCAGATTCCCTGGAAAACAGATTCAGAGATAAATCTGAATAAAGATCAGCATGTAGGAAGTTTATGGGGGAATGTTCCTAAAATCAACCCTTAAATGGAAACAAAGGGAAGTAGATTAAGCTGAGGGAGGGAGGGGCTGGTGGCTCAGCTGATCCCATGGGGTTCCCTGGAGCTGGATTGTTCCTGCATAGTCATTCCAAACTGGAGCAAGAGGGCCTTTTTGCGCCCCCTCTCTGTTTTGCATTCCCTCCACCCAACCCTCTCGTCATTGGATGTGTGCTGCCTCCTGGAGGGGGTGTGATGTAGCTGCAGCTCTCTTCAGCTGAGGGTAGTCCTTGGAAGGATTCAGCTGTGAGCCATCAACTGTCAACATTCCCAGCACCTGAAGGGATAGTAGCACTTTAGTCCTGAAAGGGCTAAGGAAATGTAGTTGGCAAACCATAACATCCTTTAAGAAACTGGGTGAAGACTAATGTGGTTGAAATGGGGGAGGAGAGAGAAAGAGGTAGCCACACAGGAAAAAATAGACATAGCTTTTATAAAAGCATTTAAACAAGTGATTAATATGCATCAATACAACAAGTGCTATGGGAGTAGCAATACTATTAAACATTAATAATGTTTCATGTGGAAAAACCTTCCAAAACCTTTGACCCAATTTTATGGGACATCCTTACGTTTCAAAGTAGTACTTGATCTTCTTTGACAACATGGGATAAATTTCTCAGCAAAGGAGGATTGAGAAATAAGCTTAAAGATTTTACTTTAAGAAGGAATAAGTGGCTGATAAAGGAGATTACATCACTCTGTATACTTTTTGCAGTATTATGGCCATCACTACAATGTTGTATTTGGAGAAAAAATGTTTTGGGTAAAATAGATAAGCATGTTGGAAATGTACTGTGCCTTAGTGTATTACAGTAGGGCCCTGAACTACTTTAGCTAGACTATATACACGGCTTTGTAGTTTGATTCATTTATTGAGTAGCTATCATATGTCACACAGTTTATTATGTCCTTGGGGACTAGAAAATAAACGCTTAGTGATTGAGAGCCTTGTAGAGACTTAATGAATAAATACAGAGTCAACCACAGAGGGGTAAAGGCTATTATATAGATAGAGTGCTATGAGAGCTCAAATGACTACCCAAACACAAACCCAAAGGTTTTAGGTTGCAGATGTCAAAGGTTCATGGTAGAGGAAACTTCTGAATTTGGGTGTGGGTGAATATTAAGGCAGAAGTCCTGAATGTAATAAAGGCTCGCTCAGGAAGATGTGATTAGACCAATGTGTTGCAGTTGAGACTGTGAACTGTATGGATTGGGATGAGGGCACTAGTATCAGGAGATCACCTTGAAGAAGAATCAAGGACAAGATCACAGGGTTCTGAGAGGGAACATACGGCACAGCCAAAGAATAATCAGCTTTTTTACAAAGATGTGGTAAGAGAGTAGGGTAAGGGTTGGGTATTTCTATTCCAGGCTTAATGGCAGTACAAGTTCAAGGTGTTATTAGAACATGTAGAAAGAAGGGCTGAGTGGAGGGAGCTGCTTTCCTCATAGGAGGCAGTGAGTCCATTGAGGATGCTGCTAACTTGCAGTGGCATTGAAAGGTGGGAGGTGGGAGAATAAATACCTAGATGAAACCACAGTGCAGGTGAGCCCATTAATGTGTATCTTCATGTTAGCATCTTGAAGAATGGAGAAAGATGGGATAGAGTAGACAGTAATGGAGGGGCAAACAGAAGATTTCTCCCCAGTGTGAGTAGTCGTGGCAGAATTAAAGATTAAGTAGGATTAAGTAGATAAAGAAGGAATAAGCACTTTCCAAGCAAATGGAGCAAAGCAGCAGGAGGGTGCATGGTGACTCTAGACAGAGACTGAAATAACACCAGTGCAACCAGTGGAGAGGTGAGACATGATACTACAGTGGTAGCAGAGCAGATCACTCAGGACCTTTTATGCCAAATCAAATAATTTTGTGTTTATTCCAATTGTAATGTAACCACATAGAAGAGTCTGATCACGGGTAATATAACATGATCAGATGTCTATTTTTCAAAAATCCTTGTCCTGTTGGAGAGCAGACTGGGGCAGAGTGGATGTGGAAGATTACTCAGAAGATGATGACAGAGTCTGGGAGAGAGGTCATGGTGGCTTGTACTAGAGCAGAGCTGCAGAGAATGGACACAATCAAGAAATATTTAGGAGGTAAAATCAACACACCTTGGTGATAGTTTGGACATGGAGATTGAGGGAAAGGGAAATGCTAGCATAATTATTGAGTTTCTGACTACATCCTTCTTTCCGGAAAATCCTAATTCTTCTTTGTATTCCCAGGAATTCTTCTCTCAAGTTCTCATTTATTTTAATCATCATTTCTGATCTATGCTTGCCCAGTTCCCCTAGTTACACAATGACCTCATCTCCTTTTCTTCCTTTCTAATTCATTATATTTCACCAATTTCAACCCAAGAGTTTCTTCCTCACATAGCGCCTTACTGCCGCTCCTTTGAATGCAGTCTGTGTGAGATTGGTTATAGATAGAAGTGACATGTTACCAACCAGAAGTTTGGTGTCATTAATATTTCTTCGGGTTTGTGACATTGAATTTACCCAGTTGTAGTTCCCATTTATTTCTATCTTGCTCTGGTTACTTTTAAAATGCAGAGTAGCCAGAAATAATATAGTCCATCCTAAAACTGTTGTTATCCCTCAAATATATTTTGTATTTATGCATAAGGAAAATATTAAAACAAGTTTATCAAACATTTTTCTGGTTCATTGATGGGTAGGCTCTCCTGAACCCATTATTTTGTGTGAATCCTCAATTAGTGGAAAATCATTCTTTCATATCACCATATGAATCCGGTAGTGTATATATAACTCACAAATAACAATGGAATATTAACAATCAAGAAATTGAACACAGGGGGTAGGTAAGGGCTGGGCAGAGGCAAGTAAAGGAGGGGTGGAAATGGGAGGCATCTATACTACTGTCAACAATTAAAAAGAAATTGAACTCAGGTACTGCTGATATTTGTGACAGTTTTAGTGTCAATTAATGTGACTGACAATGCATCTAATAATTAAGAGTGTGATGTCATTACATTACATTAATGACTTTAATTGAATTAATAAATCATTTATTCTTTAAAGTTATGCATGACATGTACATTCACTAGGGAAAAAGAAATACATTGTAGATAGTTCCTCAGATGAGGAACTCTGCATGAATTTGGTTTTGAATCCTTTCTTAGGAAGGCAAAATGACATAGTGAAAACCCCAGAACCTGACATTGAAATCACAGAGTACAAGTCTGGCTTAACCCACTGGCTCCTAGTGTCACAAATGAGTCTCTGTTTGTTAATCAGTGAAATGAAGAAAACACCTACATTATAGGATTGTTGTGAGAAATGTTAATCTATAAAGATACGTTCTAAATTGTTCAGTATAATGCTAATATTACTTATGAGACCTTAAACAGCAACACTGTCCCTAATTCTAGTTCCTTTGCATTCACAATACATTGTTTCCTGTATTATTACCTATCATAATCCAAAGATGCTTGTTTAAATGGAGGAAATGCCTGACAAAGATCAGAAAAAAATCTTTAGGAAGATAGTCTTACCAGACAAATCAGTTTTTTGCTTTAGTGAAAACACAGATACTTCCTCTTTTGCATGGCAGTGCAGGGCTGTAAAAATGGCCTAGAAAGCTGAAACATGCACAGTAATCTTTTTTTTAAAAATATATTTGATTGATTTTTTACAGAGAGGAAGGGAGAGAGACAGAGAGTTAGAAACATCGATGAGAGAGAAACATCAATCAGCTGCCTCCTGCACACCTCCCACTGGGGATGTGCCCGTAACCCAGGCACATGCCCTTGACCGGAATCGAACCTGGGACCTTTCAGTCCAAAGGCCGATGGTCTATCCACTGAGCCAAACCGGTTCTGGCATGCACAGTAATCTTAATAATCATAGGGAAAAATTACGATTTTGTGTGGCTTTTAAGGTTTATTTTGTCAAAATATTGAACACTTTCTTACTGTTGGTTATAAATGTAAAGTAAAATGAAGAAAATAGTAAAACATATTTATTTAGTACACTAATTTAAAACACTTGAAAATTGAGAATTAAAGTATTTTTATTTCTTTGAAAAAAATTCAAGCATTGTTGGATCAGTGCTTGCTTTTTTCTTCTTATAACTTGGTATGGAGTCAGCCTCTTTTTTTGGGGGGGGGGGGGGGGGCTTGGTGAATTGTCTTCCTTATTTGGATACATTTCCAAAATTTAATCTTTTGCACTTTCAATGCTGTGAAGTACCTCTAAGAGTTCTACTACTGTGAAGTTTTTTGCTGCTGTCACTTCTTTGAGGTATCTTCATCCTTTTCATCATAGCTGCTCACTTATGACAAAAAATTCTAATACTGTCCAACTTCACTTCCAGCAGCATTGCTTTTCACTTCTTTGATACACTTTCATCTTTTGACCAATTCTCTCTTTGTATTATTTAATATTATAAAGTGTTTCCTGCATTTGTCACTAACAGACAAAGAGGCAATTCACCTATATGCTTTACTCTCTTAAGGAAAACCAAATAACACAGGTGCACAGTGACCAATCACCAACAGACTCTGAAAGAAATGACATGATTGACAGCTGGCCATGTTATGCATCTGTTATTTACATAGTGATTTATGGGCTAAAGAACTAGTGGCAAAGTTACTTCTTTATATAATTTACTCACAATAATTATACCATAGTAACTGAGATGCGAACCTGTTGTTGAGGGACTGTTGTTATTTAACTCAACTAGTAACAAATTCATGCAAAGTGAAACAATGTGAAGTGAGGACTTGCCGGAAGCCGGTCCACCCTTGCTGCTTGACACAGTTGCTGCAGGAAAGAAACATCTGCACAGCATATGTTTCAAGGGACCTGGCGTATATAGCATACTGTTCTTAATATGTTTGCTCTCCTTAGAGCTATGTGTTTTAACCAAGGTCACCTCTCCGAGAAAGGTTGTTTCCCCAGGTAGGGATTTTTCCCTGAAGTTAGGGAGGGGATAAAACCCCTTAACTAAGTGCCAGGCAGGTAGTTAATCACATTAACTACAAACAATCACGCTTAAGCTACATAATCTTTACTCCCTGGAATGGAGATAAGAAGCGCCCTAACCTTTGCAATAGAAATTGACAGGATTAAAATCAACTGGTATAAATACAGATGTAACAAGACAATAAAAACCAGAACTTGGCTGGAGTTCCTGGCTAGAGATCCTGGCTAGGCTGCTGATCAACTGAACGCTGTCTCCGTGTCATTCCTTCTTCGCCGACTCCGTCCACACCTTTGGGGACCCCTGGACCTGCTGGGGTTGGACCCCAGTATCTGGATGCCTAAAGAGAGAGCAGCAGTGTCCCAGCAATTGCTGCAAGTACCTCGGAGAGAAAGCTGCCCTTGAGTTCCAACCGCTTCTCCTGTTTGAGTCTGGGTCCCCAGAGACTCGCCTGGAACTCAGAGCCTGAGACTCCCTCCCAATTGAAAACGACAACCGGGCCCTCAGCCGCCAGCCCACTCCGCATGCACCTCCGCACCTTTGTATTTTACTTCCGCACTGCGCCTCCTCTGAGTCTCGGGGGATCTGTTTGTAACCTGTAAGGAAACCTTGGCTGGCAGTTCAAACCCCAGGCTACAATGTGACCCTTACCCTTCTTAAACCAGAGAGTGGGTGTGAGGACATCGGCAAACGACACAACCCGGCAGGAGCACAGCCCCAGCTCTGAGAAGCCTTCCCCCTGTGCACAGCCCACCCCGCGTCGGGCAGGCCGCAGTGCGCAGGAACAGAAGCTGGGCCGCCCTTCACCCACCGCCTCGGCTCAGTTCTCCCGCCTCCACCTCCTCGCGGCTCGTGGTCATCCCACCATGGCTCTGTCGCGGGGGCTCCCCGGAGAGCGGGCGGAGGCCGTGGCCAGGGGCCGGGTGCTGGTGGTGGGCGTGGGCGGCATCGGCTGTGAGCTCCTCAAGAACCTCGTGATCACCGGCTTCTCCCACATCGACCTGATTTATCTGGATACTATTGATGTCAGCAACCTCAACAGGCAGTTTTTGTTTCAAAAGAAACATGTTGGAAGATCAAAGGCCCAGGTTGCCAAAGAAAGTGTACTGCAGTTTTACCCGAAAGCTAATATCATAGCCTACCATGACAGCATCATGAACCCCGACTATAATGTGGAATTTTTTCGACAATTTATATTGGTTATGAATGCTTCAGATAACAGAGCTGCCCGCAACCATGTTAATAGGATGTGTTTGGCAGCTGATGTCCCTCTTATTGAGAGTGGAACTGCTGGAAGAGCAAACTCTGGGGAAGCAACTGAGCACAAGAGACCCAGCGATTGTCATCAGACAGACTTGGTCACTGCGACCTGATCAAGTCACTGAGGTTCCCAGAACCTCAGCTTCCTCACTGTCAAGTGGAGCTGTGCCCCCTGTATCATAACAGTGCCTGCCATTGGATACAGAAATGGAAGCTTGGAGCCTTAAGTGGGCTGTGCAGAGCTGGGATGCTGAACGCAATTTTGTCGGGCCACACAGGCTGTGCTTCCACCCAGTGCTGAACCCGGTGTCATGATCTGGCACAAGCCAGACTAGAGAGAATACTTGAGGAGAACCAAGATGGCGGCGTAGGGAGCGGACCTGTGTGTGCTGCTCTCTCACAGCATCATTGAAACTATCAACTATGAAGTAAACAACCGCCACTCAGAACCATGGGGAAGTTGGCCCAGTGGGAGATCTACAACTCGAGGAAAAGAAAGAAGCGCAGTGAGACTGAGTGGGAGCTACGGAGGCACCAAAACCAGAGGTACGCAGTCACACGCCACGCGGGCTGCAAATGGATTCTCGGTTTTTTACGAACCCTCGAATCCTCTGGGCTTGCTCGGGGCGGGTCTCTGAGGCCCCAGATCCCACAGGGAGAGGCGGCCACAGCCTTGCAGTGGTCGGAGAGCGAGGGAAGCTCTGACACGCGGCTGCTCGCCGGCACTGAGGGACAAGAAGTCCTGGTGTCCCGGGGAGGCGAGGGGCGCGGAGACGCCGCCATCGCTATTTCCTCCACGCTGGCGACTCCCTGTGACCCCGCCCTACCCTCAGGGCTGTGCCAGAGGCACAAGAGGGAATGACTGTGCTTTTACAAACTCTCAAACCCACTGAGCTGGTTCGGGCGGGTCTCTGAGGCCCCAGGCCCCAAGGCGAGAGACGGCACGGCCTTCCAGTGGTCAGAAAGCGAGGGAGGCTCTGGCGCTCGGCTGCTCGCCGGCACTGGGGGACACAAAGTCCTGGAGTCCTGGATAGGCAAGGGGCCGCTGAATCTCCGCCCCGGCGACTCCCTGTGACCCCGCCCTATGCAATTTACATTCCCATCTGGGCTGTGCCAGACTCACAAGTAGAAACGCCTTTGCTTCTGCAAACTTTCAAATCCACTGAGCTGGTTCAGGCGGGATCATGAGGCACCAGACCCTACGGGGAGAGGCAGCACAGCCTTGCAGCCATCAGAAAGCGAGGGAGACTCTGTTGCACAGCTGCTCGCCGGCACTGGGGGACACAAAGCCCTGGCAGAGATTCAAGGGGGCCGCGGAGACTCAGCCAGTGCTATTTGCTCCGCCATGGCGACTCCCTGAGTCTCAGCCCTAATCAATTTACATCCCCATCCAAGCTGTGCCAGGTGCACAAAAAGACCCACCTGCGCTTTTGCAGCCTATCCCAACAAATTGCAGACTTCAACTGCTCGCAGCCATGGGAGACACACTCAAGAAGCAGACCCAGGAGAACCAGGATGGCGGCATAAGGAAGAGACCTGTGCGTGCTACCTCACACAACAACATCGAAACTACCAAATATCAGACAAACACCTATCATACAGAACCATGGGAAACTTGGCCCAGTGGAAGCTCTACAACTGGAAGGAGAGAAAGAACATTGAGACTGAGTAGGATGTGACACCAAGTACAGAGCCCAACCCAACAAACTGCAGATTTCAACTCCTCGCATAGAAAGAAGCGCATTGAGACTGAGTAGGATGTGCAGAGGCACCAAGTACAGAGCCCACCCCAGCAGGCTGCAGATTTCAGCTCCTTGCATCTGGGAGGGACGCAATCGGGGGGCAGAGTTGGGTCCGGGGCTGGCCAGGGCTGGGCCTGACTCGGCCGGCACTGTGGAACTGCTGTACCAGCAAGCGCACAAACATGCCCACTGGTCCCAGTCTCTTGTGGGGCGCTGGGGGACAGCAGACAGGCAGTCTGTGCACTTGGTGGAGGGCAGGAGTGCTGGATGTTCAACCACCAGGAACGCCTGGAGATTTTGTCTGGTGGGGAGCCGCCGGCAGGGGACAGAGGGCCAAACTTCCTGTTTCCCCGGTAAGGCTGGGATGGCCCCGGTGAGGTCGGGATGGCCCCGGTGAGGTTGAAACGGTCCCGGTGTGGTAGGGATGACGCCGGTCAGGTCGAAACGGCCCCGGTGTGGTAGGGACAACCCCGGTCAGGTTGAAACGGCCCCCGTGAGGTAGGGACGACCCCGGTGAGGTTGAAACGGCCCCGGTGTGGTAGGGACAACCCTGGTCAGGTTGAAACGGCCCCCGTGAGGTAGGGACGACGCTGGTGAGGTTGAAACGGCCCCCGTGAGGTAGGGACGACCCCGTTGAGGTTGAAACGGCCCCGGTGTGGTAGGGACAACCCCGGTCAGGTTGAAACGGCCCCGGTGTGGTAGGGACGACCCCGGTGAGGTTGAAACGGCCCCCGTGAGGTAGGGATGACCCTGGTCAGGTCGAAACAGCCCCAGTGTGGTAGGGACAACCCCGGTGAGGTTGAAACGGCCCCCGTGAGGTAGGGACGACCCTGGTCAGGTCGAAACGGCCCCGGTGTGGTAGGGACAACCCTGGTCAGGTTGAAACGGCCCCCGTGAGGTAGGGACGACGCTGGTGAGGTTGAAACGGCCCCCGTGAGGTAGGGACGACCCCGGTGAGGTTGAAACGGCCCCCGTGAGGTAGGGACGACCCTGGTCAGGTCGAAACGGCCCCGGTGTGGTAGGGACAACCCCGGTGAGGTTGAAACGGCCCCCGTGAGGTAGGGACGACCCCGGTGAGGTTGAAACGGCCCCCGTGAGGTAGGGACGACCCTGGTCAGGTCGAAACGGCCCCGGTGTGGTAGGGACAACCCCGGTCAGGTTGAAACTGCCCCGGTGTGGTAGGGACGACCCCGGTGAGGTTGAAATGGCCCCCATGAGGTAGGGATGACCCTGGTCAGGTCGAAACGGCCCCGGTGTGGTAGGGACAACCCCGGTCAGGTTGAAACAGCCCCGGTGTAGTAGGGACAACCCCGGTGAGGTTGAAACGGCCCCCGTGAGGTAGGGACGGCCCCGGTGAGGTTGAAACGGCCCCCGTGAGGTAGGGACGGCCCCGTTGAGGTTGAAACGGCCCTGGTGAGGCTCAGACGGCCCTGGTGAGGTTGAGACTACTCCAGTGAGGTTGGGACAAATAAAGGGGACCAGTATGGACTGATGAACAGGGGTAGATACAGAAGCAGAGCAACATTGAACAGAATGTTAAACTACAGTGGGAAGCCTGGGGAGGGTTGGGGGGGGGGGGAAATCACATAGATGAAATATTTGGTAGTGATGTACATAATTCAGTAGTTGCTATTTGAGAGAATTTTAATTTAAAATACAAGTTATTAAAAAGTTGATTTAAAAAAATAAATAAATAAATAAATAAATTTAGAGAATACTTTATTAGTTTCTGTAATCAAATCCATGTAGATTAAGACCTTAGATATTTAATAAAGTGTGTTACCCCTGTACAAATGGAAAAAAAAAAAAAAAAAAAAGAGAGAGTGGAACTGCTGGTTATCTTGGGCAAGTAACTACTATCAGAAAGGGTGTGACTGGATGTCATGAATGTCATCCCAAACCAACTCAGAGAACTTTTCCTGGTTGTACAATTCGTAACTCACCTTCAGAACCTATTCATTGCATTGTTTGGGCAAAGTATCTGTTCAACCTGTTGTCTGGGGAAGAAGATGCTGATCAAGAAGTATCCCCTGACAGAGCTGACCCTGAAGCTTCCTGGGAACCAATGGAAGCTGCAGCCAGAGTCAGAGCTTCAAATGACGATGGTGACATTAAGCGCATTTCCACAAAGGAATGGGCTAAATCAACTGGATATGATCCAGTTAAACTTTTTCCAAGCTTTTTAAAGATGATACCAGGTATCTGTTGACAATGGACAAACTATGGCGGAAAAGGAAACCTCCGGTTCCATTGGACTGGGCTGAAGTACAGAGTCAAGGAGAGGAAATAAATGCAGCAGATCAACAAAATGAACCCCAGTTAGGTCTGAAAGACCAGCAAGTTCTAGATGTAAAGAGCTATGCACGTCTTTTTTCAAAGAGCATTGAGACTTTGAGAGTTCATTTAGCAGAAAAGGGGGATGGAGCTGAGCTCATTTGGGACAAGGATGACCCATCTGCCATGGATTTTGTCACCTCTGCTGCAAATCTCAGGATGCATATTTTCAGTATGAATATGAAGAGCGGATTTGATATAAAATCAATGGCAGGGAACATTATTCCTGCTATCGCTACTACTAATGCGGTGATTGCTGGGTTAATAGTATTGGAAGGATTGAAGATTTTATCAGGAAAAATAGACCAGTGTAGAACAATCTTTTTGAATAAACAGCCAAACCCAAGGAAGAAGCTCCTTGTGCCTTGTGTACTGGATCCTCCCAACCCTAATGGTTACATATGTGCCAGCAAGCCAGAGGTGACTGTGCGCCTGAATGTCCATAAAGTGACCGTTCTCACATTACAAGATAAGATTGTGAAAGAAAAATTTTCAATGGTAGCACCAGATGTCCAAATCGAGGATGGGAAAGGAACAATCCTAATATCTTCGGAAGAAGGAGAGACAGAAACTAATAATCACAAGAAGTTGTCAGAATTTGGAATTAGAAATGGGAGCTGGCTTCAAACAGATGACTTTCTTCAGGACTACACTTTATTGATCAACATCCTTCATCGTGAAGACCTAGGAAAGGATATTGAATTTGAAGTTGCTGGTGATGCCCCAGAAAAAGTGGGGCCCAAACAAGCTGAAGATGCTGCCAAAAGCATAACCAATGGCAGTGACGATGGAGCTCAGCCTTCGACATCCACAGCACAAGAGCAAGATGATGTGCTCATAGTTGATTCCGATGAAGAAGGTCCTTCAAATAATGCTGACATCAGTGAAGAGAGAAGTCGCAAGAGGAAATTGGATGAGAAAGAGAATATCAGTACAAAGAGGTCACGCACAGAACAGACAAGAGAGCTTGATGATATTATAGCATTAGATTGAACAGCAGTGCCTCCAGCAGAACCCTCTGACTGCATGGATCATCCAATGTCCTTTGTTCCAAAAGGAAAAAGTTGACCCCAGTGACTTGAAGATGATTCTGCTCCCTTTGAAAGCACTCATTTTGCTAGAACTATCAGACACATTGTGGAATGCTGTATGGAAAGCAGGAATATAGTTTTAAAACCCTCTGAGCAAAGCGTTTGCATAACTAGTCATGAGAAGAAACAACACAATGCATGTTGCCTTTTTTAATGTAAATATTCTTAGGTATCATTTAATAGTTTAAAATATTGTGGTTTAGTAAAGTTGATACCTGGTTATAAGTATTATGCCTTTATTTTTTGTTAGAAAAAGAATTATTTTTAGCCTAGATCTAACCATTTTCATACTTTTAACTGAAACAGATTTTAAAAAAGTATCAAGTGCTGTATTGAAACTTGTTTTTAAATATGAACTGGCACTATGTATATTGATGTAAAACAGTGTTAATTTACTCAAGTTTTCAGCTTGTACTGCCTGGTATGTCTGTGTAAGAAGCCAATTGTTGTGTATTGTTACAGTTTCAGGTTATTTATATTTGATGTTTTGTAAAACTCAAATACAACTATACTGTACTTATGGACCAAATAAATGGCCTCTGCATAAAAAAAAAAAGAGAGAGAGAGAGCAAAACAAACAATTATGGGAAATCCCTTAGGCTAAAAAAAAAAAAAAAAAGAAGAGAAATATGAGTCCTCCTCCAACTTTGTACTAACACATTATAGAAAACGCAGCATATGTGCACTGCTTAGAAGGGAGTAAAATTTATAGCTGCTCTTATTTATTTGCTATATTTAAATTTTATGAATTTTCAAAAGGTAATGATTTCAAGTAGTTAACATTTTCACCAAGTAGGAAACGCTATATAATAAGAAAAAGTCTTACTAGTGCCCCTTTCCCAGGTAGTGGGTTCTTGTCATTGAGGGCAACTGAGAGATAGTCTTCGCGTATACAGGCAAACATATTAGCAAACAGACATAATTTTCTCTCCCTTTAAAACACAAGTTTAAGCAGCTAATATTGAGCATTTGCTATGTATTAGACAATGTACTGAATTTTATGTGCTTTATTTCAGGGAATTCCCGAAGAAACTTTCAGGCAAGCTGTTATTACAGCAAAATAAAGTTTCTGAGAGTTTAAATTTCCCCCAAATCATGCAGTTGGTACGCAGTGGAATAGCTATTCTCACCTAGGTATTCTGAATTCTCAAGTGCAGGCTCTTAATGAGCGACTACACTGTCTAGGATCTGTGTATAGGTCATGCAGTAACATTTTATTAGTCTAACAGCCGTTTATGGTGCTGGAAATTCTTTTTGATAATTCAGCCTATGAAAATATGGTGCTCAGGGGGTTTGTGAGAGACTAAGGTATGTCTAAAAGCATTAGCTATCTCTCTCAGGAGATTGTTTGGCCACCATCTGTACTGGGAAATTGGCCAGCTTGTTTGGATGGAGCCCAACTCTGAGTGCATGTCTGTGGGCTGCTCTCAGGGACTGCCTGGCAGTACCTCTTCTTGTTGGGCATTAGAATTCCATCTGACATTCAGAGTGTGTATGCATGGGCGTGTGCACATACATATCATTTGTTCATTCAAAACAAACTTACCTATTAAGTGTCTTAAGCATTCACATTAGAAATATGAAGCTTCAGAAAGGTCACAATGTATACCAAAACGTTTCTGATTTCATAAACTGAGTGCTGCTTGACATTTTATGTTTAAGTCTGTTGTAAGCATAGACCCTACCCTTCTCAGTTCTGGTTAGCAGTTGTGCAAGTTTTCCAA
The DNA here is from genome assembly GCF_028538775.1 of Myotis yumanensis. Classification (NCBI taxonomy): domain Eukaryota; kingdom Metazoa; phylum Chordata; class Mammalia; order Chiroptera; family Vespertilionidae; genus Myotis; species Myotis yumanensis. The sequence goes on along the minus strand of NW_027223755.1, from coordinate 72,215,323 downwards.
TTGTCTGTGTCCTGAATGCCTCTCTTACAGGGAGTGGGTGAAGGGTGTCCCCTGAAGCAGCCTGTGTTGCTCCTTTTTTCTCACATGCATACCTCTTTACCTTTCTTTGTCACAGTGCTGTACACAGTGGAAAACAATTTTTTAAAAAAGTCAAGTGAACTTTCTTGCCTTTAATACAAAAATATGTCTCTCTCCCTTTTAGTCTCTCTCTCTCTGTCTTTCTCTCTCTCTCTCTTTCCCTCCCCTTTTAAATGAACTCTTCAAAACCTAATAAATAGCCCTCGCCAGTTTGGCTCAGTGGGTGAGCATTGGCCTGTGGACTGAAGGGTCCCAGGTTTTTTTCCGGTCTAGGGCACGTACTTCGGTTGCCGGGGTTGCAGGTTGCAGGCTCCTGGCCCTTGTCAGAGGCATGGGAGAGGCAACCAATTGATGTGTCTCTCTCACATGGGTGTTTCTCTCTGTCTCTCCCTCTCTCTTCTACTCTCTCTAAAATTCAATGGAAAAAATATCCTTGGGTGAGGATTAAAACAAAAAAACTAATGGGGAAAGAAATATGCTATATTATATTTTCCTGTAAGTCTGAAGGCCTTGGATCTTGGCATTACTGGGTGTTTGTGTTCAAGAGTAATATAATCTGTATGCATGCATCTAAGCATAACCAATGGACACAGACAGTAGGGGGTGAGGGGCTGTGCTGAGGGGAAAGAATGGGCTGGGAGAGGTCAATGGTGGAAACAGGAGACCAGGAGACATATGTAATACTTTCAACAATAAAGAATTATAAAAAAAAGAATAGAAGATGGCGGCATAGGTAAACACCGGAGACTGCCGCCGTGGACAACCACTTCAAAAATACAACTAAAAGTCGGAGCAGACATCAACCAGAACCACGGGAAGGCTGGCTGAGGAGAGTCTCTTCAACTAGAAGCAAAAACAACAGCATTCCGACGCTCAGCGGAGGCGCAGTGTGGAAAATTTAAAGGTACGGCGGTGCGGTGGTGAGGGTGCGCGCGCAAAGCGGGCTGGCGGCTGAGGGCGCGATTGTCGTTTTCAATCAGGAGCGAATCTCAGACTCTGGGCTACAGATCCGGGCGAGTCTCTAGGGACCCAGACTCAAACGGGAGAAGCGGGACTGTCTGGCTACGGCCCCTCCGAGGTTTACAGCGATTGCTGGGACAGAGAGGCAGAGCCCCTGGGGACGGACTGAGAGCGGCCATAGCTGCTCCCTCCCCCCTCCGCCCTGTTGAGCCTGCCCCGCCCAAACCCTGCGCACAACCATTTGCCGACCGCCTCAGGCAAGGGCTGGACTAGCACCTCCCCTGAGGACTGAAGTTTTCCCACAGCTGATTTCCACTGCCAGTCGGCCGGGTGGTCAAATCCCTCTAGTGTTAACTACAACAATTAAGGCTTCGCTAGAAAAAGACTGCGCACAGAGACCACAAGGGGGTGCACCAAGAAAGCATAAAAGATGCGGAGACAAAAAAACATGACAGAAATGGAGGATATGGAGCTAAGAATCGCAATTTTGAGGGCTTGCCATAAATTCGTGCAGAGCCTCACGAAAACTAATGAGACCCTCGATGCTACGATAAAGAAATTAGAAAGTAAGCATACACGGACTGAAATAAAGAATATTATACCCAATAGCAGACCAGAGGAGTGCAAGAATCAAACCAAAGATTCGACAAAAAACACCCAATTGGAAAAGCATAATGAAAAAAGAATCCGAAAGTGTGAAGATAGTGTAAGGAGCCTCTGGGACAGCTTTAAGCGGACTAATATCAGAGTCATTGGAGTCCCAGAAGATGAGAGACAGCAAGATATTGAAAACCTATTTCAAGAAATAATGGCAGAAAACTTCCCCCACCTGGAGAAAGAAATGGACTTACAGGTCCAAGAAGCGCAGAGAACCCCAAACAAAAGGAATCCAAAGAGGACCACACCAAGACACATCATCATTAAAATGCCAAGAGCAAAAGACAAAGAGAAAATCTTAAAAGCAGCAAGAGAAAGAGGCTCAATTACCTACAAGGGAATACCCATACGACTGTCAGCTGATTTCTCAACAGAAACTTTGCAGGCCAGAAGGGAATGGCAAGAAATATTCAAAGTGCTGAATACCAAGAACCTACAACCAAGATTACTTTATCCAGCAAAGCTATCATTCAGAATTGAAGGTCAGATAAAGAGCTTCACAGATAAGGAAAAACTAAAGGAGTTCATCACCGCCAAACCAGTATTATATGAAATGCTGAAAGGTATCCTTTAAGAAGGGGAAGAAGAAGAAAAAGGTAAAGATACAAATTAGGAACAACAAATATGCATCTATCAACAAATGAATCTAAGAATCAAGTGAATAAATAACCTGATGTACAGAATGAACTGGTGACTATAATGAATCAGGGACATAGAAAGGGAATGGACTGACTATTCTTGGGGGGGAAAGGGGTGTGGGAGATGCGGGAAGTGACTGGACAAAAATCATGCACCCATGGATGAACTCAGTGGGTGGGGAGTGAGGGTGGAGGGTGGGGTGGGAGCTGGAAGGAGGGGAGTTATGGGGGGAAAAAAGAGGAACAAATGTAATAATCTGAACAATAAAGATAAAAAAAAAAGAATATTATAAAGTACTAAATCTTTCATAATATTTAGGGGTTTGGAGTAGTTTATTTTATTTTGTTTTCAAATATGTTTTTATTTATTTGAGAGAGAGAGAGAGAGAGAGAAGAAGAAGAAGAAGAAGAAGAAGAAGAAGAAGAAGAAGAAGAAGAAGAAACATTGATATGAGAGAAATATCTATGGACTGCCTCCTGCACATCCCTCAATGGGTATTGAATCCGTAACCCGGGCTTGTGCCCTGACTGGGAATCAAACTAACAACCTTTTGGAACATGGGATGATGCTTAACCAACTGAGTCACACCAGCCAGGGCAGAGTCATTTTTTTCTGTATACCGGGTTTTTGTTTATAAATCTAGCCTCCACTTGGCTCAGTTCCAGATGCTTGCTTTTAATTCATGAAAGCTCCTGTCTTTGTTTTAAATATAAGACAGAATAAAGATTATATCCCATCTGTAAAATAACTGATATTTACTATTTTTAAAATAATATTTGATAAATGAAATTAATTCAAATATTTCTAAATAGAGGTAGCCATATCTCAGTAGGTGATCTCATTTGGCTACTTTATTCAGAAGTTTGAGCTCAGCCACTGTAGTGCTCTCAATTTGCCCTTTTCTCATCTTAAGTCACTCCTTTCCTCTTTTACACGTGCTGGTTTGGAGGACATTCTTTTGGACCATACCAGTGCTCCTTACCTCACGCTCCATTCTCCTCTGGGATATCTTTCTGTTATTGGTGGGGTGTCTTTTGTGTCCCCATCTCTTACTGGTGGAAGTGGAGCTCTTGGGGTGCCACGGGAATAAGAATGTCCTGAGGCCCCCACTGGAAGATGATGTATCATGGAAAGCTTTATTGTTAATGTAACATTAAGGTAGTTCCCTCCAAGGACCCATCTCCCTCCATTTGGCCATGGAAAAAGTCCCATCTGTCTCCAACAGGGCTAGAATTAAAGCCACTGGCAGTCTTTGCTCCATATTAAAGCACAGTCCAGTCCAGCATCTGGCTAGCTTAGCTTGTGTTCCCAGCTGCAGTCCATTGTGTATGGAGTCTTCATGGCCCTGGGCTATGCGGCTTCTAGGGCCACATGGCAGGCTAGTGTGGATCACAGCCCAAGTGAGTACAAGGAAGCAGGAGTGCAGTAAGTGTAACAAGAGAAAGAAAGTTTAACTAGGAGCTTACCCAATGAATCCTTTAGGATTTCATGCACTTGCAGTGACTCCACCCCTATAGCCAACCCATGGTTCCCCAGGCTAGACTGACAGGCAAGCACCTTCCCTCTGTCACCCCGACTTCATTGCACATTTCCCCATCTTCCCCTTTGTTTGATCCCTTTCCCCAGTGATCTGTAGGGAATGGACGGGTGTCTCCATATATGGCCTTCTATCTCTACCACTCCTAAAGCCACTATTCTGAAATAACCATTGGTATCCTGATGCCAACTAGGGTGGCCTTTCAACCATAACCTCATTAAGTTCTTCAGCATCTGATGGAAGCTCTTTCCTCTCATGACTTCTAAGACCAGTGTTGTTTTCCTGGTCTTGCTATTTTGATATTCCTTTTCTGTATCCTGTCAAGGATTCTTTATCTAGCCTCCCCTAAATATAGAGCTCCTTCAATTTTCCATGTTTCTATATTAAGAATCCTCTCTGTCTCCCCTCTCTCCTCTATTCTCTGTTAGTGCAACCTCTTCACAGTTTTACTTACAACTTTATATGGATAACTACCACTTTCACTTGTCTGATACTAACTTATTCAGAGATGCTGACCAGCACTTCCAACTGGCTTCTGGATATCTTCACTCACTTACTCACTCACTGGTTCACTTACATTCATTGAGAACCTAATAAAATGTAAGTACTGTTCTAGAGCTGTGGAGATAGCAATGAACAAAACAAAGTCTCTGTTCTACAGACTTACATTCTAAGGAAAGAAGGAAGTATAAACAAATTTTTAAAAAGGTGTCAGATAAAGGTAAGTGCTGTAGAGAAAACCAAATCAAGTAAGAGGCTAGAGATAGTGATGGGAAATGTGCTGACTAGTTTAGGTTGCATAATCAGTAAAGTCTCTATAAAATGCCACTTGAGCAAGAATCTGAAGGAAGTGAGAATGCAAAATGATTTGCTTTTCATTATGCGGATCAATCTCATTGTACATTCCTTAAGTTGGCTTCATTTGTTGCACAGGAATCCTATTACATTTCTTCAGAAAATGTCCTCTTTAATTCTTCTAGATGAGTGTTTTTCAAGCAGCCCATCAGTGTGTCATGGAATTTAGCAAGTCACTATCCACCTTTTGTTAATACAATAGAATTAAAGTGAAATAAGAGTATTGTCTTCTGAAATTCTTGGGGTGTGTGTGTGTGTTCTTATATTTACATCCTGGATAGTGATAGTTCTTATTCTATGTTGCTGTAAAAAACATTCAATAACCATTATCCTGAATAATTATTTTATACATTTTCATCTCAAATCTCCTAATCTCCTCCCCCTCTTACTGTCAGCTGATAATACTTTTATTTAACTGAGAATGTGGAAGTAATCACGGAACTTTGCACTCTCTCATCACTGAGTGGGGAATTTCTGGCCACATCATTATTTGTTTGACAAAATCATATTTAATTTCTGCAGAGTGTTCCATGTATAGTACTTGAATCTAAATCATGTTGTTGAGTTTGTGCAGTCATGTGAATGTGCCTCTTAGATCTGGGACTATAGGGAGCACAATTTGCCAGCTGCCGTGCTCTAAAAGCAATTTGTCCCTCGGTTTGTTGCAAAGTTGCACTTTGTATGGATCATTCCCAGTGAGTAACTGAGCCCTGGAAATATGCTTAACCAGGCCCATTTCTTGGACATTTGGGATTCCTCTGATGAGCAACTTTGGCTGGAGGTCTCCCAGACACCCTTGCAGACTTGCAGAACTTCCCTTAGACCAGTGGTTCTCAACCTTCTGGCCCTTTAAATACAGTTCCTCATGTTGCGACCCAACCATAAAATTTTCATTGCTACTTCATAACAGTAATGTTGCTACTGTTATGAATCGTAATGTAAATATCTGATATGCAGGATGGTCTTAGGCGACCCCTGTGAAAGGGTTGTTCTACCGCCAAAGGGGTCGCGACCCACAGGTTGAGAACTGCTGCCTTAGACCAATGCACAACTTTTCCTTTCTTCCTTCTCTCATGATCAGATTCGCATGGAGTCTGAAGACTATCCCTGCTGCTTCCAGCTCTTTTTCCATTTTCTCTCAAGGACCTTTCCATTTTCCCTAATATATTTCTTGAACCCTTATCCCTTCTTGACATCTGTTTCTTGGAGGACCCAAACTAACACAGACTTTTAGGTTGTCCACAGATTTTTATTCTGTACAACTACACTTCTGGTTGCTCAACTCTTAGCACAGCATTCTTCTACTTAAAGCCCTTCAAATCACTGCCAGTGCTCATTAAGCCTAACCCCTCCTTCTCACATCCACACTCCACTCCAGCCCATTTTCCAAACATCATCCAATGCTCTTAGTCTAGTAGTCTCAGGTCTCCTAACCGAATATTCTCCTACTCTTTTTATCATACCTCCTCCTCCCATGCCCCCAAGAAAACATCTACCCAGCAGATGCATCCTTCATTCTGGATCCCTTCTTGACTTTTCTACCCTGTGATGGGTTTTTTCCTTTCCATTTAAAAGGCCATAGAAGGGTGTTTTCTGCAGTGTAGTTGCTCTTTTGGGGATGTTAAAAGGAAGGCTATATGGCTCAGTGGTGAAATGCATAGTCTGAAATCAGATCTAGATATCTATATATATATAAAAGCCTAATCGAACGGTTGACCAGTCTCTATGATGCACACTGACTACCAGGGAGCAGATGCTCAATGCAGCTGCTGCTCTCTGGTGGTCAGTGTGCTCCCACAGCCAACCTCCTGAGGTTCCTCCCCCCCACCCCAACCAGCTGGGTGGTCAGTGCACTCCCAATCTCCTATGGCCCGGGCCAGCCAACCTCCCGAGGTCCCTCCCCTGGGATCAGCCCTGATTGGGACTGGGGAAGACGGCCCCGATCACCCCGATCACCAGCTAGGCTGAGGGACCTGTGCATGAATTCATGCACCAGGCCTCTAGTATTACCATAAAAAAAGTAAAACAAACAAACAAACAAACAAATAGCTGAGATCGGATATCTTTGGGAAACATTGAGCTAAACAAAAATAACCAAGATATTTTTTTTTTGCTTTGTTTTGTTTTTAATTGCAAGACTTCCCAGAGCCCTTAAAATGCTAACATACACTGTGACTTTCCAAGGCCAGCACTGATACCTTATGTAGCTTGTCTTAAATTTATTTGATCACAAAATCTCTTTCAAAAACAGATCATCTCCAGACATTACTGTTTCTTGGAACACACTTTGGAAAAGAGTAAACGTTGTCATAGAATTTTGCATGTCTGATTTTGACAGTACTATATGCATTCTTCATCTTGTTATAGCTATTGGTATATTTATCTTACACATTTTCCCACTTTAGCTTTAGCATAAAGTCTTGAAAATAACAGGCGCTTGTTGAGTTGAAAATCACCGACATTTAGTGAGGATCCATGGTCTGGCATATATTTGGTAATTGAAGAAATTTAGTTTTTACATCTACTTTTAGTTGCTTTTTTGCAGTCTTTTTTTATACCATAGTATCCTGGGCTTCCTTTCCGGCTGGGAAAATTGCTGGGCAAAAAGCCTTGTTAATATGGGCTAACTTCATTTTCTCTGCAAATCATTTTACTAGAGGAACAGTATAACAGGAATATAAAGGTGGAAGTGCCTTTTAAGGGCAAGAAAGCAGGAGACAGTTGATTCTGGGTCCTGGCACACCCCGGGTGGTGGGGAAAGCAGCCTGTTGCTTAGTTCTGATTGTTTTCATTTCCAAGGGTATGTTTGTCAAAAAGGTACTCCGCCAGGCCACAATCTGGGGCCCCCATCGTAATCAAGGTGTGCACGTGGTCACCTAGTTCTTTGATAGACTTCACCTGATCATTTAGATAGTGAGTTTCCAGGAAGTCGCACAAATGGGGGTCACCTTTAGCTGAGGCCAGAGAGTGCAATTCCAGCAACGACTGGTTCACATTCTTCTCCAAGAGCAGCGCACACTCCATGGCGTTCAGCCCACTCTTCCAGTTGTCCCTGTCTGGTTTCTTGATGTCCTGCAGGCAGATCCTGCCTCCCCGCTGGTTCTGCAGTCTCATCAGCTTCTCTGCGTGCTGGGTCTCCTCCCGGGACAGGCGAAGGAAATACCCAGCGAAGTTGTTCAAGGCCACGTCCTCCCTGGAGAAGTAATAGGCCATGGACAAGTACACGTAGGACGCATAGAGCTCGAGGTTGATCTGGCGGTTGATGGCGGCCTCGGAGTCCGGGTGGAAGTTCTGGCGCACCCGGGAGGGGGCGGAAGCGGACCCGGAGAGAGTCCCGGAGGAGGCTGCTGCTGCGCGGGGTCGGAGGGGAGGGGCGGGCCGCGGAACCCAGGGGCTCCTGGTGGCCCAGCGCCGTGGGAGTGCGAAGCCCAGGCGCGCGCCGCGCAGGGACACCAGCGAAGTGCTGATATGCTTGGAAAGTAGCAAGACACAGGACAGCATGGCCCCTTCTCTTCAGAAGTGGAGACGCATGGTCAGGCCCCGGGGGCGTCAGGTGTGAATCAGAACTGGGCCCTAGGCGACTGCGGCTGCGTCACACGCCCCCTTTCTTCCAGTGGCACCGAGTTCCACGCGGGTGGCGGAGGTGGCGCGCGCCTGTCGCGCGTTTGGGCACAGATGACAATGACACAGTTCCATTGATCTTTTCCCTCTATCGTAGGCGCAAGATTTCTGCTCTTGGGCGTTTGTAATTTATTATTTAACCTAAGTTAAAATGCTGTCCAAAAAGTAGCCGCCTGTACTTGCGAAAGAAAGGACTGAGCCAAGCCCTGCTTGCCGTCCCTCCTTCCCTGAGCTTTTTCTGTCCCAGGGCTATGGGATGGGGAGGCAAACCTGAGAAACAGGTAGGGTAAAGCAAAAGTCACTACCAGTTTATCTCAGAGTAACAGTCCACTCCCAAAGTGGATGCTTATAAATTGATTTTCTGATTATTTTAACAAATTTAAGTATGGAAATAATTACCATCCCTGGCCCAGTGACTCTGTTGGAGTGTTGTCCTGTACACCAAAAGGTTGCAGGTTGGATTCCTGGGCAGGATGAATAAGGGAGGCAACCCATAGATCTATCTTTCATTCTTTCTTTCTTTCTTTCTTTCTCTCTCTCTCTCTCTCTCTCTCACTCACTCAATGAAAACATATACTCTAGTGAGGATTAAGAAATAAAAATAAAATAAAATGACTTCAAAAGTATATATATTATTGTAGTCTATTAAGAAACTCACAGAAGAAAATTCAAGACATTCCTAATTCTTCCTTTACTGAGACAACCATTGTTAAAATGTTGATGGTAATTCTCACAAATTTAAAAAAAGAACCCCATAAAAAATATTTATCACAGACACACAAAAGTAGAAACATGCTTTTTATTGGCTTTATAGTGGTATAATTGACATATTAAATAAACAACAGATACAACTTGATGGGGTTTGACATAATACATCTGTGAAACCATCACCAAAATCAAGATAAAGAACATATCACCCCCAAAGTTTCCTCATGCCCCTTTGTATTTTGTAATTTCTTTTGTGCAGCTCTCTGCTCCACATCATTCCAGGCACCCACTGATCTGTTTTTCCTCACTAGATAGATTAGTTTGCATTTTCTAGAATTTTATATAAATGGAATCAGTATGGGTTTTTTGTTTGTTTTTTTGGCTAGGTTTCTTTCAGCATCATTATTTTGAGATTCTCCCATGTTGTAGCAATCCTTTTTATGGCTGGGAAGTATTCCATTGTGTGGATATAGCAAATTTGTTTATCCTTTCACCTGCTGATGTTCATTGTGGTTGTTTACAGTTTTGCTATTAAAATAAAGCTGCTATGAACATTCCCATACAGGTCTTTGTGTACATTCCTGTATAAGTCTTAAGTTTTGGCCACTCTAACTGGTATTTCCTTTTAAATTTGAATTGCCAGAATAATTCATGATGCTGAGTATATTTGACATACTTCTTTGCCAACTGTATATCTTTAGTGTCATGTACGTTCAAATATTTTGCCCATTTATATGTTGGATCATTTTTTTTCTTGTGGTTGTTTGATTCCTTGTAGTTAATATCTGGATCTTTGCTATTACTACTGCTTCTATTCAGGTCTTCTTGTATTATCTGCATGTTACCTCCTCTATGTTATTTTCTTATATTTCCTTGGGGAAGTCCAATTACCTTTCTAGGTCAGTTTCCTCACCTGGAAATTTAGGATTCTACCTGCTTCCAGGAGGTGATTGAAAAGGTTAAGAGAATGTATATAGAGCACTTATCATAGTGCCTGACACAGAATTGACTCAAAATATTCTTTAATAGTTTTTTTCTGGGTAATTTCTATTTAATTATTCAAAACCAATTATTTTATATTATTCAGTAAACAATACTTATATTATTGCATATGGAAAAAACCTAAACAGCTTATAAAGAATGCTTAAATGTATGATATTGTTGCTATTATGTATGAGTAGTGAGGTAGAAATCCTTTTATTATGTGGACATATCAAACTTGTAGTTTTGTAGTAAGCTCCCTAGTCTCAAATGAGCATCTTAAAGTGTGCCATAAATAAAGGTGAATGCTTAAGATCTGGTTGTACTTAAATTCTGCTCATAGAATGTGATTGATACTCACCAAGCAATTTCTCATGATTTTTTGCTTCTGTATACCCATTTTTTGCTTTTATTTCCCCCAAACTTTTGCTATACCTAAAATGTAGTTCCCTAAAGACAGGTTATGAAAATGATTCTTTAGAGTGGTGTTAAATGCCAACTGCTGCTACTAGTGTTTTAGGAAAAATGATGCTCTTTATATAAATGCTTATCTGCAAAGTAATAAAAAGCATAGATATGAAACCAATGCAAAACATGAAATGTAATGCAAAACAATGCCATAAAACACAATACACATTTAGATAACCCATGTTAGTTTGTCAAAAATGTTTCTTCTTCCCATTACAGTGTTTATCATATATTTTACTGGACTTTGAAAATGCAAGGATCTGGTAGGTGTTATTTTTATCCTTTGGACATTTTGATTCCTAATATTCATAGTAAAATTAATGCTGTTCTGCCAAAAATACAAACCTAGACCATCACCCACATTCCTCCCAGCTCATTTATTCCTCAGTTTTTTAAAATTATCTTTATTTTGAAAGTATTACAGATGTTCCCCTTTTTCCCCCATTACCCCCCTTCACCCCACTCCCATCCCCTCCCCAGGCATTCTCTGCTCTATTGCCTGTGTCCATGGGTTATGCATATAATGCATATAAATTCTTTGGTTAATCTCTTCCCTCTGAGATTTGTCAGTCTGTTGCATGATTCTATGTCTCTGGATCTATTTTCTTCATCAGTTTATTTTGTTCATTGGATTCCACATATAAGTAAGATCATGTGATATTTTTCTTTCTCTGACTGGCTTATTTTGCCTAGCATAATAATTTCATTTCTTCCTCATTTAAAGGAAATTTTAATTCTTACCTGAGGATATGTTTTTATTGATTTTTAAAGAAGGAAGAGAAAGAGAGAGATAGATAGATAGAGACAGAGAGAGAGAGAGAGAGAGAGAAACAATTTTAATGTCTTTTTCTCTTCCCTGTATGCCTCTCTATCTCTACGCTTTTATGATTCTCTGGGGTTCCCCTCACTTCCTCATGAAATTCATCTTTAATGGTCTCATCAAATATATCGACTCTGTAAGGTCTTATATAACCTCATTTGGAAATCCCTTACTTTTTTGTTGTTGTTGTCTAAGTACTTTGTTTATATTGAGAGTATATCATGCTATAATTGTGTGTGTGTGTGTGTGTGTGTGTGTGTGTGTGTGTGTGTGTGTCCTTTAGGACAGAGATGTCATCTAACTTCAGTAATTTTGGATATTAGCAAATTGTTCTTATATTTGTATTTATTTATTTTTAAGGGCAACTTATTAATTTATCTTTAATTTTCACCCAACGAGTAAGGATATTTTTCCCATTGATATTTTAGAGAGAGTGGGAGGGAGGGGGCTTGGGGGAGGGGGAGAGAAACAGAGAAACATCCATGTGAGAGAGACACATCGATTGGTTGCTTCCCACTCGTGCCCCAACCAGGGCCAGGGATTGAACCTGCAACCGAGGTACATGCCCTTGACTTGGCTGCAAGATGGACAGTATATAATTTGCAACTTAGGAGAGAATTGATTTGAATTGGGTCAAGGTTTTGAGTCTGCTTTATGGTTCTAAAGAATGTAATGAGTGTTGATGTCCTTGCTTGCTTTAATATGTTATAGTTTAAAATCTTTTGAAATAATAAAATGCATAAAACATACATGTGCTGGCCTGTATGTATGGTTGGAGTAGCTACTTTAAGTGCTAGAACCCTTTGAGGATGCTGCTTCCACCAAAGCTGTGGTTTGCCGTTACTCAAGTTATGAAACATGGGGTTCTTTCAGTCAGTGGGTTGGACATAGAAGTGAAAGGGTCAGTCAATTTTATTTTTCCAGAGTGTTTCCAAGGCCAGTTCAATTAACTAGAGTCTGCTAATACTATTTAGTGACCACCATATCTCAGAGGGTAAATGAATCCTTAGGAATCTATAAATAAATCCTTTTCTCAAGAATATCATTAAAAAACCTTATGACTTAGCAACCCCACTTGGAGAAACTCATGTGGAAAAATGGGGTGCATAAAGAGTACATAAATAAGAATGTTAATTTCATTGCAGTGCTGTACATAACAATAAAAAGCTGAAAGGAAACTGTCTCTCCTTGGAGTATTGATAAATTACAGGAGAGTCATACAATGGAATATCATACAGCCCTTAATAGGATCAAGTGGTGTTCTCTTTGTGGCAATATGGAGATATATCCATAAGATATTTTAAATGGAGAAGCCGCGCATGTGTGTGTGTGTGTGTGTGTGTGTGTACACAATCCCATATTTGGAGGGACCAAAAAGGTGTACATGAAAGTATATACACACACAAGCACACATGAAGAAGAGGAAGAAAGACATTTCTAAACAGTAGGCTGTCAGAAAAGTTGCACCTGCAGGCTACTATACCATGGTAATACCCGACCATTGCAAGTGGATAGATTGGAAGAGAGGAAGATGAGGATTTCATTTTGTTACACATTTTAAAGTAACCTGATTAAAAGTAATTTCACTTAACCACTATTTCAATCTTTTTTTAATTAAAAAATATAAAAAGAGGTTTTTGAAGAGGTCAGGTAATCACAGATGAGGTGAAATGTACCTATATAAAGAAAGCTTTAAACACAAAAAAATGACTCTGCCCTAGTCATGTATCTGTTGAGAGTAGCTAAAGTTGTGGCACAATGAGAGAAGTGTGGGGATGATCATAAGAAATTGAATAGCCAACCACTCAATTATCTAGGGAAACTGAGATGGCAATGTTAGTTAGGAAATATTACTAGAGAATTAAGATGAGGAGGTGTGAGAAAGATTAGGAACAAGGGAGTTTGCTGGAAGGGGGAATGACAATTTGTGATCATCTAGAACAGGGGTCCTCAAACTTTTTAAATGGGGCCAGTTCACTGTCCCTCAGACCTTTGGAGGGCCGGACTATAGTTTAAAAAAAAAACTATGAACAAATTCTTGTGCACACTGCACATATCTTATTTTGAAGTAAAAAAACAAAACAGGAACAAATACAATATTTGCATTTGCATGTGGCCCGCGGGCCGTAGTTTGAGGACCCCTGATCTAGAATGTAGATTTTAAATAATAGCCCTAGAATCTTTTGTATGGTTATAGGTATTGCAGTGGCTTTGACATTAAGCCACATTTAAAAAACATTACTTATGTTTTATCAGCATATACTAACAGCAGTATTTTCTATCAATCTTATTATTAATTGGTCCACCTTATTATGACATAATATAGTTAAGAAAATACAGGTTTTACTTTTTTTCTGGGGCAAAAGTAATACAAATTTTAGTTCAATAACCTTCGCAAAAATTTCTTGTTGCCTTGCTCATGAATACATTTTTGTCTAAAAATCTGCAGTGAATTTTAATAAATTAGAGTTTTGTGGTTCATTTAAATTATAAGCCCAAAGCTACGTTGTGTATTTATCTTCCTGATATAGAAAAATGGTGTTATCAAACTTCTCACTCAAGCGAATTGATGACATGCACTCATGCATACCTACTGGAAAAATGCCGACTAAAATAAGTGAAATACAGAGATATTTTAGGGTAGTGTATGCAGGGCACTTTTGAGACTTTCTTTCTTCACCCAATAATTGTTTCTAAAACTGTAGGAATTAGTCATTTTCACCCACCCAATTTTTAAAAAACTTACTTTCCCTCTTTTCCCCTCTGCCATAAAGTAGGATTTTATTGCTTTGCATTTAGTAAGTACTAACGAGGTACATGGCATTTAGCTTAGATCCCTATTCATAGTTCATTTGTCATTGAATCCAGAAAATAGATGGCTAGAATAAGCATGTTATAAAGGTGCTGTACCTTTCTTGCTTTCTCTAGCGGATAAAACAGTTCCCTGTGACAAAATCAGTCACAAAGATCGCTGGAATTTCATTGTTGTGGATTTCATAGTTATTCACATTTTTTTGACTTTGTGGTTCTCCCTGATCTCTGGATTGCCTTTAAAATCTCCTGGTGTTAAATTAACTACTTGGGTTATAGGGTTGGCATTAAGTTAGGATGTTTGCTGGTGGCCCATGATACAAACCAACCAACACATTCAGAGTTCTACCCCATGGAAGAGGATTACTATACGTGTGTTCTTTGGACAAGTGAGTACAACTAAGGGGTCTGTAAATACCCACATCCTGCCTGTGCTTCCTGCGTTGTCTGTGTCCATTGAAGAAAAGCGTACTGATTATACAACAGCACTGTTCCTGTCCCAGAGCAGTGGCCATTTTAAAATTTGCACAAAGGCATCCTGACCTGGCAGGATTTTAATGTTGATCCATCTTTTTATGATATTGAAACTGAGATAGTGATTATGTACTTTAACCTTAGGTTTCAATGGCCAAATTTAAAAAGTTCACATCCAGTTCTCAACTATGAGCTATTCAAGGACAGGGACCTGGCCTTCTTCATCTCTGAATCTCTAGTGATTTTTTATATTGACTAGCATATTCAACAATAGATAGTTAATAAATAAGTGGATCGATGAACGAATAATTGGTTGATTCATTCAGATGGCTTCAAATATTACACGCATGGATGGAGATTTAGGTGATGGGGAGTGGCACCCTATAGGACAGTGGCCTGGGGTGCTGTGAGTGATTGGTAAATGTTATGCTTTATTTCTTGATGGGTAAAGAAAAGATTAGAAGAGTTTCCTCTAGAACAGTGATTCTCAACCTTCCTAATGCCGCGACCCTTTAATACAGTTCCTCCTGTTGTGGTGACCCCCAACCATAAAATTATTTTCGTTGCTACTTCATAACTATAATTTTGCTACTGTTATGAATCGTAATGTAAATATCTGATATGCAGGATGTATTTTCATTGTTACAAATTGAACATAATTAAAGCATAGTGATTAGTCACAAAAACAATATGTAATTATAAATGTTTTTCCGATGGTCTTAGGCGACCCCTGTGAAAGGGTCGTTCGACCCCCAAAGGGGTTGCGACCCACAGGTTGAGAACCGCTGCTCTAGAAGTTTTATTGGTGGCTCCAATAATGCAAAAGCATAAATCCATATATACTTGGTCTATATACCAAGACATGAGTGCAGAAGTGGCTTACAAACAGAATGCCATAGACCTAAATGGAAGTAATTCTAGATAAACCACAAATTTTCCTGTAGGCTACTAAAGACCCTTTAAGATCCCAGCATGTTGGCTACTGTGATGGACTGAATTGTATTCCCTCCCTGCCTCAAATCCATATGATGAGGTCCTAATACTTAATGTGACAGTATTTGGAGATAGGGCCTTTCAGAATATAATTAAGTTAAAAGAGATAATTATGATGGGCCCCTAATCTGATAGGGTTGTTGTCCTTATAAGAAGAGGAAGAGACACCAGGAGTTCACTGCACAGAGAAAAGGCTGTGTAGGAACACAGAGGAGATGACTATCTGTAACCTAAGGAGAGAGTTCTCACCAGAAACCACCCTGGCTGGCACCTTGATCTTAGATAGACTTCTAGATCCAGAACTATAAGAAAATCAACTTCTGCCATTTAGTCTGTGGTATTTTGTTATGGCAGCCCTAGCAGACTAATACAGCTAGAAATCTTTATTTACCATTAAGCTCTAATTTATGTCATGGGAATTCTGTGGAGACTGCTCAGGAACAGATAATAATAATGGAAACATGGACACATCATAAAAATATTACAGCAGAATATACTGAATATACTGAAAGCTTTTTAAATTCAGATATTTCTCAGAGTTTAGTTTTGGCAACAAACAGAGGAAAATTAGCAACGGAGGGGAATACTATTGAAAATATTAGTCTTTCCCAGGTAAAACCACTACATGCTATTTTATATCAAGGGGAAATAATGGCTGAGTTGAATTGTTAGGGCAAGAAACACAAAAAGGGCAAAGTGAAGACAATATAGGGAGTAGGTAGTTGAACAAAAAATTCACTGTGTTGTTCTTATCTTTGGATAATATATGTTTCCAATATATAAGAGTTCTTATTTTGGGATAGCTTATAAATTACTGTTAAATCACATAAGCATCTTTTAAATATGATACTCTTTCTCAAAGCACAGACTTTCTTGTTGCCAGGACAAGCTAATATCTTCTGTGTTTATTAAAGGCCTTGGGTAAGACTTTGTTTTCATCTTAAGGAAGCACACCCAGAGAAACCAACAGCCATATTGTTTTAAATGTAAAGCTGATGAATTCAAATATGGTTAAAAGAGCTATTTTCTAGTAGGAAGAAAAATAGAGATTTATGTTACTTTGGTGATCATATTTTTTTGGGTGTGTCTAAGGAATGAACTTGAATTCTGAAGCATAACTCCTTAGCATTTATTTCCTCTTTAAATTGTTTAATTTGTAAATCTTAGCAGTTTAACACATATACATTCATACAACTGCCCTTTATGCTATGCTAAAAGTATATTTCAACGTTGTTTTAAAAGACAAGCTGTTTCATTATTCTTTGCTGCATGTGTGAGCCTGAATGTCCATATATATTACATACATACATATTCTGGAAACAATTTTTATGTGAACTTGCTTTTACGAATAACCTCTAACTTGGGAATAACACCTCCTTATATTATGAAAGCAGTTAGGAAAATAAAGTTACCTCTATATATTTAAAATGATCTAATTCATAGCATTCTCAACATGGACCTTATGTGATTACTAAAAATATTTCAAAACGGCATTCTTGAAAGTGATGATCATTTGGACAGAGGGTATTCTGAAAGCCTTGAGCACACTATTGTGCTATGAGGTGCAGTTTTTGAAGATATGCATAATCATTATCTTTTGTCTTTTGTCACATCCAAGAGTTTCAATTTACAACCACCACAGGCCACATTAGAAAGACAGATGCTCTAATAGAATTTAGCCCTCCAACAAAGACACCCTCTGAAACACCAGTGGATCACAAGATTGAAATGACCCATTCTTATTCAAAAAATAATAAGCAATAGAGATCCAATGTGATACGGATGGTCTACCATTATTTCTGTCTCAAGAAAGAGAGCCCAAAATGTAACAGTGTGTTGCAGAATGTATAAAAAAAGATCCTGAAGACTCTGCAGGGCCAGAAGTGGTGACTCAATATTGGAATTTAAATTTAATCCTTGGTGATGCTTATGTAAAGGAAGTGATTTGGAGCAAGACTTGAATAAAATTTTTACTCTGAGAAATAATGAATTGAATGACAGCTCTGTGAGCGGCAGGTATGCATGTTATAGCAATTTCTGATTGATACTTTGTTTTTTCCCTTATTTCACTTAAAAAAACTGAGGCAATGACAGAGCTGGAATAAATCAAGTTTTCTGAATCTTTTACATTTTTGTCTGTTTCTACCTACAATTTAACCCCTGTTTGCTGAAAAATATTTTTGCCAAACTGAAGTCATTTTTTTTTTATCAGATTTGATTTATGATTCAAACTTGAGTTTACTAATACTTTACCAGAAGATTTCATAATCTCATTTCCAAACAATCTAATGGCATTCAACAATTATTTGGTAATTAGAAATTACATTTGAAAGTGACACTAAGTAGTGTAAAAAGTTAAAATTGGTTTCTTGCAATGTCAAAAATGGCCTACTTTAGAAGATATAGCTTCTAAATAGAATAAATTATATTTAAATATGCTTATTGGAGCATTTAGTCCAGCGGGTGCAAATAACTGAATTAGCCAGATGTCATATTAATATAGAATATTTGAATCAATCATCACAAATAGGAAAAATCTGACTGCTGATTAAGCAGAACTGCCACCTACAGGATATATTTCTAGAGTGTCAGCACAATACGTGAAAGGGCCTTCACTTTCACTTTCAGTAATTCCAGTTCACACTCAAGAAATTCTTTTTTGCCCTAGCCAGTTTGGCTCAGTGGATAGAGCGTTGGCCTGCTGACTGAAGGATTCCGGGTTCGACTCCGGTCAGGGGCACATGCCCCGGTTTGGGGCTTGGTCCCCAGTGGAGGGTATACAGAAGGCAGACATTTAATGATTCTTTCTCATCATTGATATTTTCATCTCTCTCTCCATCTCCCTTCTTCTCTGAAATCAATAAAAATATGTTTAAAAAAATTCTATTTCTTGAATTTGAGCTGAACTTACTGACTTGCTATAGAACATGGTAAACAATATGGAATGTTACTTTCAGGTTAGGTGAAAAAAGACTATGGCTTCCTTCTTGGATGTTCTCTCGTTTTTTCTTGAGTCTTTTAATCTAGGCAGAAACAAGTTGCTACGTTGCGAGGCAGACCTATGTGGATGGACAAATGAGCGAGCTTGGTTGCAGGTGTTTTGTGGCCTGCCAACATCTGCTCAGTGCACATCCAAAGAGCATCCTTCCACAGTCCAGTTTTGTGATGAGAACATGGCCCCCGGCAACAGACCCTGAGCCAGAGGCACCAAGCTAAGCTGTACATGCAACCCTGATTCACAGGAACTGGGAGATAATAAAGGTTTGCTGTGCAGCAATAGATAACCAATACACCACATTTAAAATTCATGAACTAATATTAACTCATTAAACCACCTGTCACTTCCTTATTCAAGGATATAATTTTGAAATGTTTTCTTACTAAGGACAATGGGAATTGAATAATGCAGATATTCTACACATTTGAAATTTGTTTATTTTGCATATTATTGGTATTTTAGGGAGAAGTTATGTTTGAAAATGAATAGGAATGTCATATTTGTTAAGTCTTATGTTTTTTGGAGTATATTTGATTCCTAAATTTGAGGTGTACTTACACCCAAGAAAGTAAAGATGAAAAACTTACAAATATAAATTAGAAAATGATGAAATTAAATCCATTTAGTTAAAATGACTTCTATCTTTTGATATATCAGATCATCTTTGCATATCTCTCTGCCTAAAATTAATTTTGTATAGCTATTTACGGCATATAGTTGGATATGTTACCTATATCCAGAACAGGGATTTTTCTGGCCCTCCCTTACAACTTACTTCATGCCTATTATTTGTAAAGATAAATAGGTAAAATAGAAATATATTTCTAAGTATGTTAGAGTACAGATAAAGGACTATTTTACATGGCAACATGCTGTCTTTTAACAAGCTAAAAAGGAAACAAACGTTTGTAGCATTTCAATATATGTCAATATCTGAATGACAACAGATTATTATAGTTTCCACAAGTTATCTAAAGCACTTTTCCAGAGTAAAATTCTCCTTTCTGAAGCAGTTCCTAAATAGGGTAACAACTGCCATCTTTATGAAAACTACACTTACCTTTCAGACCTCTATTAATGAAACAAAGAGATGTAACTGTGAGAAGGATACAAGAACATATGCCTATGCTCGCCCCCTCTCAATTCACAGAGAAAATCCAAGCCTTCGGTCAGGATGATAGTTTAGCTGGATCCAACAGCCACCTCTCCCCTCACAGACCACTGCTCTGGTTTTCCAGTGGCTGCCAGTACTCTCTGGTTTTGTTTCCACTCATAAAAGTGAAGCAGATGCTGAGTTTCTCTGAAATAGGAGTCAAAATACATGTCGAGGAATCTAGAGAAAACCTATGGCTACAGAGAACGTAGGCCATTTTTTTAAATGTATATTTTTATTGATTTTAGAGACGAAGGAAGAGGGAGAGAGATAGAAACATCAATGATGAGAGAGAATCATTGATTGGCTGCCTTTTGCAGGCCCCACACTGGGGACCCACCCGCAACCGGGGCATGTGCTCCAACCGGGAATTGAACTGTGACCTCCTGGTTCATAGGTAGACGCTCAACCACCGAGCCACGCTGGTAGGGCAAGTGTAAACCATTTTGGAATAAAGAGTAGATAAAGCCAATGTGCTTGGCTTTCTGGTTGAAGTCCTCCTGATTTACCCATTACTTAGGCTGGCCGTGTAGCCAGAATTCTAGCAACTGTCCATGGCAGTCTGAAAGCTGGCTCAACTGCTGCTTGGTAACTGTATTAAAATGACCTTAGCTACACAGTATACATCAAGGACTCTTTAATTTTCTTTGCTTTCCTTTCTTTCTTTGTAGTGTATTCTATGTATTTAGCAACATTCTGTACCTGCAGTCCAGTGCAAGCCTGGGCTTTACTTTGCAACAAAGCACTGAAATGCCAGGCTTAATGAGAAAGGAAGCATCATGCAGAGTGTGAGCATTTGTGCTCCTTTGTAAAAGCATCTTCCCAACCAGGCTAATCTGAATCTGAAATGAATCCTTATTCCTGCCTCTGCTAGTGCAGTGAATGAGTTGTGGGAAGATCAGCGGAAGCTGACTCAAAGAAACAGCTAAATCAGTGACTAAATTTCTTGACATAACATGAAATAAAACGCAATAGTCATAATATTCTGTATTTAAACATTGCTTTCTTCCAGAGCATTAGCGACCTTCTTCTCTATCACCTCACTGATGTGACAGAGAGCAGTGAGGTGCTCAAAGCCCTGGAGGTGGGACAGGTTGCGTGGCAGAACTTTGGCACTGGCTGCCTCAACAGCATTGTCTAAAACCTGCCATAATTTGTCATTTTACTAAGACACAAATTTGAATTGTGTGCACTGGGTGTTACATACGGGGGATGAGTCACCTAGCTTTTGTGGGAATCTTGCCTAGTTTTCATATCTGCAGTTCAAGAAAGTTTCACTGGGTTGTAACTAGAATTCAGTATTGCTTGGAAGTGCTTAGTATTTGAGAATTTGGAAAAGCATAAGTTCTTCAGATTAATAAAAATAGCAGGGACTAACAGGCAGGTGGAGTTCAGGCTGCCAGAGAGCCTCTCAGATATCAGTAGAACTATCTTCTAGGATTGAGCATCTAATTTATGTAAGATTCTAGGGAGAAATTAGGCCTTTATGATTGGCTTAGAACATTCTTTCCATTTAGAGAACTGCACAGAAATGAACCTGAACCCAAAGCAAAGCTGTTTTCTTTTCTTTTCTTTTAAAAAAATATATTTGTATTAATTTCAGAGAGGAAGGGAGAGAGAAAAAGAGATAGAAACATCAATGATGAGAGAGAATCATTGATTGGCTGCCTCCTGGATGCCCTATCACTGGGGATCAAGCCCACAACTTGGGCATGTGCCCTGACCAGGAATCTAACCATGACCTCCTGGCTCACAGATCGATGCTCAACCACCGAGCCACGCCGGCCAGGCAAGGCTGTTTTCTTGACTGAAGGTCTATAAAAAGTAAGCTTTTATAACTCTCTGGATACCCTATTATTTGAGTGTTGCTCTCCCGAGGGAAGAAAGTGGCCAGAGTGTGTCTGGTGGTCACAGGTTTAAGTTTATAGAAAATGTAAACTTTTATGGTTTTGTTTTGTGCTTTCGGGTCTACTTCAGAACACTTGCTGGCATTGATATGGTCCTTAAAAAATCATGGTGCATCCTGTTTTCTGCAGATATTCAATTTTCCTCTCAAAAAATTTCCAAACATATTTTACATTTCAAACAACGTTTGGTGGTTTCTCGAGAAGCAGTAGCAGTGGCAATATGCAAAAACTACACTGTAACCATTAAAGAGTAATGTTTTCAGCAGATGTTTGTAAATAAAAGATAAGCAAAAGACTGTTTTGGGAATATTATCATTGCACTGTTTGGTTATGATCCTTGATAGACACCTACAGTCTATACTGTTTTACTTTAGATTTATAGAAGCCAAATATAGTAATGAACTGACAATAAAAAAGAGAAAGAAAGAGTTACATTATGCTTAGCAGTGACAACAAGATGTTGAAGAATATGTGTGCTAATGGAAGATCACAAGTGGACAAAATAAATCTCTGTATCTTGGCCAAGAGTTGTTAATGGTAAAATCACGATCTTGCTCTTAAAATAACAGACTACTAAAAAAATTCTTGTCAATTTACTGCACTCAAGTTTGTTGGCTAAGAACTTTATGTGAGTATTGATGGTGCAATATTGTCTCACACAATTTTTTTCTCCACCAAACTTTAATAACCTTCCTGGGACCAGAAAAATACCTATATTGCAGTGGAAAAATCAAGACGATCATTAAGACAATCATTAAGTCAGTCTCTCTCTCTCTCTCTCGCTCTCTCTCTCTCTCTCCAAGCTGAACAGAATTATAATATTACTGAATGGTCTTAGGCGGCAAGTCTTAAATGGTTTTTGAACTCAGCCATTCTTTGAAAGTTAAAGGGCACTTTATGGGAGATATCACCTTCCCAGAAAGCACAGGATATTTGTTTGCTTTGTAACAATGCAATCCACTCTCCTAACCTGGTACGGTCAGGCACATGCTGCTTGGAATTCATGGGACACCAAAAGCAGGGATGAGCCTTGCTCTGTTATTTCCCATTAATGGCCCTTGGGAAGGGCCATCATCTCAGTCCCTGTGGATCCTCCTTCCTCTGTGACAGCTCAGTTATGGTCCGCACACATAGCACCAGGCAGGATCAGAAGCATAAATCAAATTGACATAAGTCCAATTCAGAAATCATAAGTCAATTTGACAAAAGTTGAATTTAAAGATGTGTAGGCAATCCAAGATTGACTGTGATCCTTTGAAGCTGTTTAAATAGAAAGGTTTGGGCATGGTAAATCATTTGGGGAAGATTTTTAGGAAAGGTTTAGCTGTATGTCAGAAATTCACCCTGGTTTCTAGAAAACTTAACCATTATTAAAATAATTCTTCTCTAGCATTTTTCTTTTAAAAATTGCTCATGGCAGCAATTACAGTAACTTATTTTTATGTTTGCCCTCAGGTGTATATGCTATATGTTAGATATACTTAATGAAAAATTCTAATGTTCAACTTATTTTTAAATTTTTTGATCACCTTTTAATGTATCCTTAATTTGTAGATGTCTTATTTTTTTCATGTCATATTTTTAGCATCACATATAATTATTGTTCAGGGAGGAAGATAACCTTTCAAATGTAAGGCTTTCAAATCTTACATGCCCTGAATAAATCACTCTGTTACAGCAGACTCTCTCCAGCAACTAAGCCTTGTTCTCATATTAGGGGATATAATTTTAAACACAGCTCTGAGAACATTGTCTTCCCATAAATACTTAAGTGTTGTGTTAATACTGATTTTTTTAAAGCTCTTTACGTCGTTTCCTAGAAGCTTAGTAGGCTTTGGTTCCTCTGGTATGTGCTCACTTAGTATTTGGAGAATTACTGTGATACATGACTGCACTCAGTAATTCAGTCTCACTATTGCTAAACTGGGAAATCTACCTTTTCTCACTTGCATGTTATAATGTACCTGTAGAGAACAGTAGCAATATTCTGTGGAAAGTTTTCTGTTACTTTTACTTCACCAGAAATGTCAGAAGCTGTAAAGATGGTGAAAGGATGAGTTCTTGAGAGAAATTTTCAAGAAGGGGGAGGTGATGTCATGTGGCTGCTGTTCTGACTTCACTGGTAAATTCACTTTTCAGGGGCTAAGTGTGTCCTGCCTGAATGAAGATGATCACACCAATGCCCATTTCTCCTCCTCCTCCTTCTCCTCCCCTTTTTCTTTCTTTTCAAGGTGAAACCCATGTTAGTGAAGAAGTATGTAACAGTAGAACAAAAACTGGAGCAGATGTTAGGAGGCTCATATCCAAAGTGGCTGTGGATCTCGGGACAAGTAACTCATTTTCTTTTCTTTTTTAAATTTCTTTATTGATTAAGGTATTACATATGTGTTCTTATCCCCCCATTACTCCCCGCCCCTACCCTCTCCCCACTCCCCGCTCATGCCCTCACCCCCCTATTGTCTGTGTCCATTGGGTAGCCTTATATGCATGCATACAAGTCCTTTGGTTGATCTCTCCCCCTTATCTCCACCCTCCCCTACCTTCCCTCTGCTATGTTCATAGCAGCACAACTCACCATAGCTAAGATTTGGAAACAGCCTAAGTGCCCATTAGAGATGAGTGGATTAAAAAACTGTGGAATTCCACATCTACACAATGGAATTCCACACTGCGGTAAAAAAGAAGGAGTTCTTACCATTTGTAACAGCATGGATGGAACTCATTTTCTTATGTGAAAAACTCAGTGAGTCTATGAATTTAGTTTGAGAACTGGGAAACACCGTATCTCTCCTCTTGCATCATAGTCATGTCCAGAATTTTCTTCTATTATCACCTCCATTTTCTTGCCTCATCTCAATGAGCCGCTCAATTAGACACTGTAGCAGACGCTATTTGTGCTCCACCCACATCCCCTCAGTCCACCCTGAAGTCACCTGCAGGAAAACTGCCACAGACTTCCTGGGTCTCTGCTGGAGGCATTCTCTGGCCCTGCGAGTGTGCTTTATCCTCAGATGGGCCGCACCAGCAGTGCTGGAGTGTCAGCTCCCCTGGGGCAATCCCTAACCAGTGAAGGATGGGAGTGGGAAATAGCCCAGCCTCCTTGCCCTACAGGAGCCAGCGCTGAGGAAATGTTCTTTACTGTCCCCTGTAGGAATAAGTTCATTACCACAGAGCGGCATGACTTAGGAGCTGTCTTTCCCTGTCTTACATCCCCATCCCTCACTCTGTTTCCTGCACCAACTTCCAAAACAAACTCCATGCACTTAAATATGCACTCCTTGCATATTTAAGTCATCACAGTATCATGTGTCAGTACACAAACTTCCTGTTCCCTAAGTTCGTTAGCATTGGGTTTGTGTTACTTACACAGTCGCTATCTGTTCAAGAGACAGTGCTGTGGTCCGTGCTCTTCCTTGTGCCTGGAATTCCCTGCCCTTCTTCTACCTTTCTCTGTGCCCCGGCTAAACCCTGCTCCCTCCCTCCCACAAACCCCAAATCACAGTTTACTTAATTAACTCTAACTCATCCTTCTGGCCTCATCTTAAACATCTCCTCCACAGGGAAGTCTTCCTACACACTTCAAGGATGATGGCCACTCTCCACCCGGACTTGTTCCCATTACATCCTGTAGGTAGATTATAATATTAATTACATTGTAAATACTTATGGAATGTTTCTTTTCCTAATGTCATGGTAACCTGCATGTTGCTTTTGTTCACCCCTGTAATTTCAGGGTTAAGCACGTTCCTGGCCTCTAACAGACACTAAGGATACATTTAGTAAAGAGTGAATAACTGGACCTGAGGAATCACCTATTGCAAACCTCCATGCTGTCGATGAGATCAGTGCCCCAGAGATAAAATAATTAGAATTCAAAACCCCTAACTCCTGGTCCAGTGATTATAGTATCTGATGTACTGTACAATACTTCTTCCTTTCCATACCCGTCTCCCTAACTGACAGCCTTCATGTGCAATGACCCCACTGACTAGAGAGAGAGAGAGAGAGAGAGAGTCATGGCCCCATGCTCAGAAGATGCCCTGCAATTGGGATTTAATGCTCTGTGATAGGTGTCTTGAAATTCTGAATAACGACACCTTTGAATTTGCATTTTTTTATTTTTATTTTTTAAAATTTTTTTTTAATTTGCATTTTGCAAATAAATTCCTGTGGGACAATGGAGCAAGTACAGGGGCTTGGAGCCTTGATTTATAGCATCCCTCCTCCCTGTAGCCTCCCTGGATGGTTATCCCTGCTTCCTGACTCCCTGGAGTACTGGGCCCTTCTTCTTCTTCTTTTTTTTTAAAATATATATTTTATTGATTTTTTACAGGGAGGAAAGGAGAGGGATAGAGAGTTAGAAACATCGATGAGAGAGAAACATCGATCAGCTGCCTCCTGCACACCTCCTACTGGGGATGTGCCCGCAACCAATGTACATGCCCTTGACCAGAATCGAACCTGGAACCTTTCAGTCTGCAGGCCGATGCTCTATCCACTGAGCCAAACCGGTTAGGGCAACTGGGCCCTTCTTGCCTTCTCCCCACCCTCACCCTGTGACTTTTGCTGGTCTTAATCCCAGACAGAGGCCTGGGTGTGGATGCAGGGAAGGTCAGGGTGGGTGTGAGGCCCTTGCTGTGTCTTTGGGCCTGAAATGACATTAACTGTCCCACCCCACCCAGACTGGCAGCATCTGCCCCATGGTCCAACTGCTGGAGGCTTCCTATGGCCTTTTGCCCACCTTAATCCTGGTGCAAGTGCTTCCCAACCTGTCTGTTGTGGTGAGGAGCCCATGGATCAGAGATGCACTGGACTTGACTTCTCCAGGCCCTGCCACCTTCAAGACGCAGCTCCCAGATCTGCTGCAGGCCCAGTGAGCTCATGTGCAGCCTGCATCACTGGACAGCCCCACACCTGTATCACCTGTGAGGGTTCATATTTGCTCCCACAATTCTTGTGCACAGAACACTCCCGAGGCTGCCTCTGTGGCTAGAATGGGGTGCGGGTCCTTTCTTATTTTCTTCAGATTTTCTGAGTCTGGCTTGTGTTTCTCTCTCCTAGTGGGCTTATGATATTACTCTCTGGGAAGGAGCCACATAATGTGAATTGTTTAATTTTGGCAATTCCATGTATAAGTCAAATCTTTGATATTTGCATTTGAAATAGCATCAGATAATATAAATATGAGTAGTACAATCATGTTCATAATTTTAAATGTTAGTTTTTCTTTACGGAAAATGGCATAAAATAGCAAATAAAAAATAAATGGTGCCCTGGCCAGTGTGGCTCAACTGGTCGAGTATCGTCTCACACACCAAAATGTTGCTGGTTTGATTTCGGTCAGGGCACGTGCCCAGGGTTTTTAACATGCACTTTCATTGCATAGCAGCAAAGCAGATAGACTATTTCTTCACAAGATTATGAAACAGGAGCCATATTCAACTAAACTCTACTTCCCAAAGTTACTCATACAGTGCCATTCCCTATATAGATGCCCAGTTACTGTTAAAAATGATAGAATAGTCAATGTCTTAGCAATATTTTAAGACTGTGATTCTAAATTCCCTTTATTTTTCTCTCTTTTTTCTTTTGCCATGATTTCTACTTTCAATTTACAAATGTGGCTCTGTATGGAAGTTAATTGGGAAAAATCAGTTCTTCCATTTTTACATATAAATTATTTTTACTTTTTTTTTGCAAGCACCTCTTTAGATGAATTCCATGGCTTTTAAAATCTTTATGCATTTGAAGTGAAATTCAGTACTAACTTTTCTTTAATCACCAGCTTTTGACTTTTTTTCTTTGTGACTTTACACTTCGTA
The DNA here is from genome assembly GCF_028538775.1 of Myotis yumanensis. NCBI lineage: Eukaryota > Metazoa > Chordata > Mammalia > Chiroptera > Vespertilionidae > Myotis > Myotis yumanensis. Next base: position 72,187,841 of record NW_027223755.1, on the reverse strand, counting down.
TTATGTGATATTTCTTGTTTTCTTTACAGAATCAACAGTTCCTGAAATAAAGAAAAAAATACGCTTAGCAAAAGTTATGTAGTAAGAGATATATATGCATATATTAAAAAATCTTGCCCAAGTGTTTGAAAATAAATTTCCTGGGTTAAACAGTTTTGTTCTACTGCTTTCAGAAAAGAAGAGTAAGGTTGCCTTTTTGTATTTTTATTTTTGTAATATTAGAAACGATTCCTAAAATAATTTGAGAATTATCTCTCTTGCAAGGCAGAGCAATACCATTCCTTTAGAAGTCTGTAGGGAAAGCCGTTGAAGAACACAGTGTTATGAGCCAGGGCTCTCCCAGTTTAGCATGAAGCAGGAGCACCTGCAGGGTGCACTAAACGTTGCTGGGCCCGCCTCCAGGGCTTCCAAGCAGCAGGCCAGGAATGGAGCCTCAGAATTTGCAGCTTCAACAAGTACACAGGTGGGGCTGATGCTGCCTTCTGGAGACCAGGCTTTAATATTTTTTTAAAATTTATTTTTATTGTTGAAATTATTACAGATGTCCCACGTTCTCCCCCTGGCCATTGACCCCATCCTCCCTCCTCCCACCCTCCCCAGGCCTTCACTGTACTATCCTCTGTGTCCATGGGTTTTGCATATGCTAGTATGCATACAAGTTCTTTGGTTAGTACCTTCCCCCGTCTCCCCTCCCTCTGAGAATCTTCAGTCTGTTCTATACTTCCATGTTTCTGGATTTGTTTTGTTTATCAGTTTACTTTGTTCATTAGATTCCACATATAAGTGAGATCATGTGATATTTGTCCTTCTCTGACTGGCTTATTTCACTTAGCGTAACACTTTCCAGGTCCCTTCGTGTAGTCTCAAGGGTAAGAGATTCTTTTTTTTTTTACTGCTGCATAGTTTTCCATGGTAGAAATGTACCACAGCTTTTTAATCTACTCGTCTACGGATGGGCACTTGGGCTGTTTTTAAATCTTAGCTATTGTAAATAACGCTGCTATGAACATAGGGGTGCATACATCCTTTCTGATTGGTGTTTCAGGCTTCTTAGGACATATTCTTAAAAGTGGGATCACTGGTTCAAATGGCAGTTCCATTTTTAAGTTTTTGAGGAAACTCCACACTGTTTTCCATAGTGTCTGCACCATCCTGCATTCCCACCAGTAGTGTGATAGGGTTCCCCTTTCTCCACATCCTCACCAGCACTTGTCATTTGCTGATTTATTGATGGTAGCCATTCTGGCAGGTGTGAGGTGGTACCTCATTGTCGTTTTGATTTGCATCTCTCTGGTGATTGGTGATGTTGAGTATTTTTTCATATGTCTCTTGGACATTTGTATGTCCTCTTTGGAGAAGTGTCTATTTAGGTCTTCTTCCCATTTTTTAATTGGGTTGTTTGTCTTCCTTTGGTTGAGTTGTATGAATATTTTATGGAAATTAACCCCTTATCAGATGTATCATTGGCAAATATGTTCTCCTATACAGTGGGTTCCCTTTTCATTTTGATGTTGGTTTCTTTTGCTGTCTAAAGCCTACTGCTATATGCTCTCAGCAGGGATTACTTTAAGGTAGCTTTTATGGCATTATAAATTGCTAGTCTCCAAATAACTTCACAAATAAAATTTCTGAAAACCCAAATCTATTATTAAATGAATGTAACTTCTAAAACTAATTTGAGATGAGTTATTTTTTTATCTACAGAACATTGTGTATGTAGTAAAAAAACAAAAAGAAACTCATCAGAACAATAGCACCACATAGCTGTGCATTTTTAAATACTGCCTTTAGTATTTTCTAACTGCTAAAGTTATTTCCAACATGTTCATTAACATATTCCAAGAATGCTCACTGGATGCATACTGTGTGCCAGTTTCCTGGGAGAGCTACACTAGTGCACAGCATAGATATGGAGCTTACATGTATATTTCTATGACAACGCACCTGCTATGGTATACTGACTCTTATAGCCATTTGAAAGCAGATCAGGCTCAACATGAGAGTTGTGCATAACATTTTGCCTTTAATGTTTCTTGTAATTAGAGGACATTCATAATATAAAATACTATGACAAAACTGCATTTGAATATTTGAGGAAATAAAAATTTTAACAAATTTTGCTTAATTCTGAAAACTGATTAACAGAGGGAATATGAAATTAATGGCAGGAAGTTGGCTATTTTCTAGCGTTAGCTGGGTTTCTTCTCTTCTTAGAGCAATTCATGTGGAGTAGCTAATTATTCCCAGCCCCTACTGTCTACATTTAGATACAGAGCACTTATATATTTCCTATGTGCTAAGCTCTTCATATATATTAACATTAAAACATTTCTAAGCTATGCACACACATTATATATATATCTTCTCTATGATAATCTATGAGGTAGGTGCTATTGATATGCCTATTTTATAGATTAAGAAATAGGCCCAGAGAGGTCAAAAAGCTTGTCTAAGCTGCACAGCAGATCGGATGAGTAGATGAGTGATAGAGGCAGTATCAGATTTCAGCAGTCCGGCTCCAGAACCTACTCTTTTTACCACTAAGCTTTCCTGACCTATATGATGTTTCTGGTACTTGTCATTTATTGTAATGCTTTTGCTTATAGTTTTCTTTTTAATAGTATATATCTTTCTTTTTCAATTAATATTAAGGTCTTTGAGGGCAATTTCTAGGTCGAACACCTTTTATATTCTACTAGAGGCCCGATGCATGAAATTTGTGCAAGAGTAGGCCTTCGCAGCCACAGCGGCTGCCTGGATCCCTCCCTCGCAGCTAGGGGTGGCTGCCTGGATCCCACAGCTGCAGCCCCGGCTTCATCCTGGAAGATGTCCTGGAAGGATGTCTGGTCTAATTATCATATTATGCTTTTATTATTATAGATGAAATGTCAAGCACAATACTTTATGTATAATAGGTATTTTTTAATATATTTTATTGATTTTTTACAGAGAGGAAGGGAGAGGAATAGAGAGTTAGAAACATCGATGAGAGAGAAACATCGATCAGCTGCCTCCTGCACGCCCCCCACTGGGGATGTGCCCACAACCAAGGTACATGCCCTTGACCAGAATCGAACCTGGGACCCTTCAGTCCGCAGGCTGACGCTCTATCCACTGAGCCAAACCGGTTAGGACTGTAATAGGTATTTAATAAATACTTTTCAATGGACTGATTGATGAAACTCCCAATGGTACAATATTAGAAATTATAAATCTCTATTTCTCTAGATTGATTGATAGAGCAAGCTGGAAATGTGTTTCTTTTCTTCCTTAAAATATAACTATAAATCTTCTATACATACCTAGATCAAAGAATATAGTGATATGAATTCATTTGCTATGAAAGACATTGCCATTAGTTTAATGGTCAGGCTGGCTTCAAAATTTGAAAAGGGATTAGAAAAACTAAATATTTTTAAGCTAGATGGAAACCCAGATATCCTCTCATCCAGCCCCCCATTTTACCTATTAAGCACCAGGGGAACAGCGCTGTCAAGTCTCATAGCGTAGGTCATCTGAACTGTTAATGATCACTGGAAAAAACTATCTCCGTTTTCTGTTGGTTTGGAAACAGGCCCTGTACACGGAGGGCGAGGACAGACTGAAGAAAGAGGCAGACCACTCCAGATTAGTGGGTGGCAGTTTTAATAAGCAAGGAGACATGTACAAGGCTTGTCTTGGCAGCTACAAGACGAGTAGATTTCTCTACCCGCCCACAGAATTTTAAAGTTTATATAGAGGCTTTAACTCAGATGATCTCAATAACACATTGCTCTCTCAAGGCTGAGTTTTTAAAAGGGGCTACCGCTGTGGGAAGTAGTAGGCACGGGAGGGGGTGAGGAACCTCCAATTGCCTGGGTCTAGTTCACAGGTCAACTGGAGGTCACGTCCTCTGGATGACCTCATCCAACATCTGTCTACTCTAACTCTAGGCCTTTGTTCCCCCAATATAACTTATTCTTTTTTTAAAAGACAATACTTCCTGGGCTAGTGTAGACATATGTTTTAAAATAAGTTTCACCCTGGCCTGTGTGGCTCAGTTGGTTGAGCATTGTCCCATGCACATAGAGGTTGCAGGTTTGATTCCTGGGGAGGGCCCAGGCCTGGATTGCAGGCTGGATTCCCAGTAGGGGGCGTGCAGGAGGCAGCCAATCATTGTTTCTCTTCCTTTCCCTTCCTCTCTCTAAAATCAATAAAAACATTAAAAGAAAAGAAAAAAACACCTTCAAGTTTAAAAAAATAAATGCTACAACACTTTCCAAGAAAAAGCCTTCCTTTTAGCAAACAGGTCTAATCTTCAACAACATAAATTTCCAGATTTCTCAAAAAGGAGATATAGAAAATGTTCAGGTTCTATCAAGATTACATCCAGATATTTATATGGAAGTAGATTGGTCCTACATATTGGTGTGCCTTTGCTGTGTAACAAACTAGTATAACAAACATAGGGGTTTAAAACAACTTTTTGGTTAGTTTGGAAGTTTGTGCTGGGCCATACTTAAGGTTGGGCTTGGCTGAATTCAGCTGGGTTTTACTACTTCCTCAGCTGTTTCTTGCCAAATCATTTAGGCCCCAGCTGATTCTGGATGATTTAATTCACATGTTGATTGTTGACTCTCAGTTGGGGTATAAATGTGACCATGTCACATGTCTCTCATCGTCCGGTAGACTAACTCGGGAGTATTCACACGGTGGCAGTGGCAGGAGCAGCAAGTAGGTAAGCTGTAACACACTAGTGCTTTTCTACATTATGCTTGTGTCGTGTTTGCTAATGTCTCATTTACATGGCAAATTACATGGCTAACCTAGATTCAACAGGTGGGAAAATAGGTTCGGCCTTTATATGAGAGGAAGGATAATTGTGATCCTTCTAATGATTTATTCCAGTCTATCCTTTCATCACAATTGCTTCAATTTCCTCTGACCTTCAAAATACCCCCATCTCCTCCCAAGAGTCCCCCAAAGTCTCATTTAATCCCAGCGTCAGGCTGGAGGTCCAGGATCTCACAATTTTAAAAAGGTCTGACTATGGCTCTTTAGATGTGTTCCTCTTACTCCTGTGAGCTAAAGAAAACTGTTTACTCGAAAACTCAAATTATGTGTCCCCCCCCGCCCTTCCCGCCCCAGACAGTGGTGAGACAGGAATAGGATGGGAAGAACAGGAGGCAGATGGCAGGCATTAACCCATGAAGTTTTGAAATCCCACAGGGCACATGCCATCAGGTCTTTTGACTCTGGCGGGGAATGTTTCTTGATTAGGGTCCAGTTTTTCTCCCTAGAAGTGGCGTCCTGGTACAAAATTCCACTGTTCTCCATGGATCTTGGTTCTACCCTTTGGGCTCTTGGCTCTATCCTCTGAAATGTTCCTGTTTTTGTTCCACAGAAATTGCTTGTGTTGAGTAGCTTTCTCAGCTTGCTCCTTCCATAGAAAGCTCAGCTACAGAGGCTTTTTTTAAAAGTTAACAATCATATTTCCTTTTAATATAGATTATTGTCCCTTTCACTAATAAAACTCCAGTAAAAACTTTGTGGGCTTTCATATAGTAGGTTCTAGTCTAAACTATTCAATAAAATTAAAAAATCGCAATTGTTTTTGAGACTGCTTCTCTCTCTTGACTTAAATGCCTGGGGTGGGGTGGTGGTTAAGCTTTCATGTGACCACCCCTTTATTATTAGTAAACCTTGTGTGTATCTAGGAGGCCACCTAGCACCTCTTTGAAACTTTCAAGATTTTAACAAAGAGGGTTACAGACATATCCTTTGTCTGATCTCTGTTCTCACTCCACTTTTCATGTAATTTTCAAAGTAATTTGCTGGTTGGAGATACTGGAAATGAGAAATAGTTTTGTTTTCCAGTCCAACAAGTCCTACCCTTTTATTTTTCCTTTAAAATCTGTCTGAAAACATAACAGTCCTTTTTAGCTTCTCTTTCTCTTGTCACACCTTATCCTAGAAGCTAAAAAAAGCCAACTGACACTGAACATTATGCTTGGAAGCTATCTTGTCAATGCCCACAAGTTTATCAGATAATTTCTCTGTCTTCATGTAACTGCAGGTGACAGTTTTGCCAATTTTCTCTTGCCACATAACACAAATCGGCTGTTGCAATAGTTTCCTCACTCCTTTTCCAGCTTCAATTTGCCACTCAGTCCTACATCCAGTGCCACGTGTTTTAGGTTAGTTAGCAGCACACCCTTTCTAGGTACCTTTTTATATATCAGGTAACTTGGCTGTGGCAAACAAACACCACACAATTTAGTGGGTTGAAAACACACACCTCTCCTTTTTTTTTAGCTTATAATTCTGTGGTTCTGAAATTTGGACTGGCCTCAGTGGTGGCTCTTCTGATCTGAGGTGGGCTTGACTCATCTCAGTTGGGCTACCTCATGCATCTTCTGTTTATTGGCAGGGGAGTTGGGGGCTGGGGGCTGGTTGATCCAGCATCACACTTGTCTGGTGATTGGCTGGCTGATATTTAGAGAGAAAGGGTAACTGAGCCATGTGTCTCTCTTCATCTAAAATGCTAGCCAAGGCTTATTCATATGATAGTGGTGAAAAGAGAATAAAAAAGTGGCAAATAGGCAAGTCCCAGTGGGCAAATGCTTTTTAAATCTATGCTTGTCCCACAATGTACTTATGTTCTATTGGCCAAAGCAATTCACAAAGCTCATCCGTATTTAAAAGTTGGGGAAGTCAATGCTGACTCTTCATTGGGGAAAGGAAGAATTGTCATTTTAACAATCTACCACATTCTGGAAATATTTTCTGTGAACACAGTCAATACCCACAGCCTAATATTTTTAACACCTTAAATTCATAAGGGAAATGAGATTTGTCTCCTATCTATATTTTGAGGATGTAGTTGATAGAAAAAACTTCAATTCTATTACATATAAAATGCATTCTAAATACAAAATAACAAAGCAAATATTCACCTGTCCTTTCAAGCCTTACTGTGCATAGGTATCCCCTTGGTTACTATTGAGATGTTCTTTTTTGATTACTATTCTAAATATCTGCATATAGCAGCACAGGAAAAACATATACATAATAAATACTGTAGAAAATATTACTACTCCACAGCAAGCCAACTTTTCATAAATAGTGTGAATATTAGTATTTATAGTTGATAATGGTACGCTGGCTCAAGCAGTATCCCCTTTGGGTATACTTTTCTGAATTTTGAAGCTTAAAAGATATAACTACATTTTTCAAACTCCTTGTAACTGTGTTCTTCATGTTATCTGAGTTCTACCTGGCAGATCTGTGGCTGAGATTTGTAAAGCTGAGTGCAGGAAGAGATCATCTTGTGGAGGAGGATTTTGATTTTTTGGGGCTAGCTATAAAACATAGCTTCAATAACAAAAATGCAAATCTGTTTTTGATCAATCTAATTCTCAACAGAAAATGAAGGACTCACTGTCTATTTAGAAAGGGACTAATTGTAAAAGTCTGAGTGGTATGTAGGAGATTCCAAAGAATACAGCAAGAACACTGGTCCAGGAGCAGCAGAGACGTTCCCTAACCCCATGGCAAGGTCATGAGGAATGTGCACTGTTAGTGAAATAGAGAGGGAGAGTTGTGCAAGGCAAGTTGCCTTGAGGAACACAGCCATCTGGAGCAACCTCACAAAACAGGGAAGGACTGAAATTAATAAATGCCATAAACTTTCTCTTTCTTCTCTCCCATCTTGTCCCAATAGCCCCAGTGGTTTTCCAAGGAGAAGCTACAGGGGTCATTAGCCTGTTAATGGAATCTGGGAGAGCAGCCCCTTGGGGCAGAGAGCAGAGTGGAAAAGGATAGAGTGGATCTGAAAGAGCAAATGACAGACATCTGGCACAGGTTCCTTGTAGCTGTCAAATATTTGATTCATTAGTGATAGGTGGCAGGCAGAAGACACAGTGAGATTTTCACCAGAACAATACTGAAGTATCCAAATTTGGTTATTTGCCTGAGATAGAAATTCTTTTTCTGCTTAGAAGGGATTCTGTTGTTGGGAACAAAGAACCCTATCTATATTGGTGATAAGAATGAATGAATGGAAGGGTAAATGGAAATATTTAAAATTAAAAAACAAAATTAAAATGTAAGCTCAATGTAAAATTGTTACTACCCCCTACATATTCCATCATCTGAACTCAAGACAACATATTTAGTGGCTTTAGTGATATAGTAATAAAATATATAAAGTGACCAATGTGTTTAAATTAATCTTAAAAGAAATATACAGAGATAGAAGAAGAGAAACAAAATGATCACCACCAGATGTATGGGAAAACTGTCTGAGGCCCACCCTTCAAAGACTACTAAATACGTTTTTCTATAGGTTGTTTATTTATAAATCCAAGAAGCTGATGTTTGTGTGATAAGCTTTATAATGATTTAGATAGACTCTCAATATACCAGCAGTTTTGGTATCACTGTCCTCTTTTTGAAACCATTGAAGTCCTCTCTTCAGGGGGGAAAAAAAGAGGCCTCATATAATTTCAGAGAGTTTATGGGCTCCTTGAAGGATATCTGTGCACTTGTTTTGCAAATCCATGAACAAATTAGATAATTAGAGATATATGAAAGTTTGTAGATATGACATATTCGGTGCTAATGCACATTACTATAGCAATCCTAAAATTATTTCAAAGAGGCACGCAGTTCATTTTGTGTCACTTAGTAGACTTTTTCTAAGGGGAAAGTACCTCGATCTACAATGAGAATTGGCTATCAACCTATATAAAGAGTTTGCTAACAAAAGCTGAGATGTCTCTAAACTTGCTAAATAGCAGAACTTACCATTTTCTTCTGACATGACTTTGCATCAGGAACAGTAATTAGCTTTTAAGTTCTTGTGCTGTACTAAGTCACATTTTCTGGAGTCTATTAGAAGCAAGATTGTAAAATCTGGCACAATTTATATGTGAAATTGGGAAAGTATATTGAACATGAGCCATTAAATTTATATGAAATTGTGTTTTACATTTTAAAAATGTGAGCAGTAGAGAGAAAATATGTTTGGTAAAGAAGATACATGAGTAAAGGCACATTATGAGTACATTTGAACATTATTTTTGTCACTTATAAATCAGCCTTCAGGAACATGTATTCAATAACAAAAATGCAAAATATCTGCTATTTTAAGTAATCTTGAGGCAAGTAACAGGGTGTGTGGTATATATAACTGTTTATCCCTACCCCCTACATGTTCCACCATCTGGACTCAAGGAAGTTTTAGGTGGTTGAATAGTCTTTTGTTCTGCTTCTTTTTACCAGTTTTGTTCCCCCACCATTATTGTTTTGTTGAGAATGAAGATAAATAAAAATAAAAACAAAAAGATAGAATTGTGCATCCAAAAAAGATGTTTTCCAGATGAGAAACTAAAGGAAGAAATTATAGAAACAATGGGGATATATGGGAAATAGTTATTTGCCTCCCACTTTAACTAGAGACACTTATGCCTTTTTATTTAAATGATCACCATGTAATGTACTAGTACCACAATTATGAATTGTCATGTTTATTTAATTTTTCTGAAAATGTAATTTTTAATCATAAGCTCCTGAATTGTCCAATCTGTTGATTTATTTTCCTCTCTGCAGCATCACTGATCTTCCCACATTTTAACTCTGTCTTTTTAGAAATCAAACTTTCATGACTAAATGATTTTTTTATATCAAGTTTTAACCCTTTTCGGTCCAACGTGGAGGCTGACTCGACAGACCAGGGTCTAGGAGCAGGTCCAACGTCGAGGCTGAGACACTGCAAACCGGTTCAACATTCAATCCCGTCAATTAATTTGGACCAGACTGTTTGAATTCCAAAAATAAAATTGGACCGCAAAGGGTTAAAAATATAAATTAGATTCACTTTATAAGACAGCAATGAAAATGGGGGGGGGGGCAAATTAGTTGGAACTTGAAGCTAACTTGTTAATTAAATTCTTCACCACCATCAATATGTAATTGAGAGACCGACTATACAAATGGGGAATGGCCACACCACATATAAAAATAGTACACTGACTCAGTTTATAACAATCAATACAGGAAGCCAAACCACAACCCCTATAGCAGTCAGCAGAACCACTTTTTGATCAATAACTGTCAGCTTCCCTAAGTTTTGCCCCTGCTTTCAATATAGGATCAACTGGGGAAAGCCAAATTTGCAACCTTTAGCGCCCCCCCCCCCTCTTCTACCACTTGCCCATGCCTATAGCCTCCAATTAGGGGGCGCCTGAAGCTTTCCTTTTTTGTTGGTGTAGTGTTTTTGTTCGTTCGTTTGTTTGTCTTTCATCATAAAGCTATTTCTCTCTTGTGGCTGCCTTTGAGTCTCTGCCAAACACAAGTGATAGTTGACTCCCTTGCTGTAGCAAACTCTGAATAAATAGACTTCGCTTATCATTTGGGTGATCTTTGTTTATTTCCATGTTTATTAAGATCTTCTCTTAGCACTCTGAGATTCTATCTGTATGGGTGCTTGTCATTATAGAGAGTAATATCCTGTTTGCTTACCTGCCTTCCCCAGGGGGCTGAGATATCGAAGAAGGAAGGTTGCTTCATAACGTCTGACAACATCTGCTACATAGCAGGTTCTCATAAATACGCATCCATTTACTTGTTGAATGGATGGACTCTATTCCTAGCACTGTTAGGATTCTGATCTCAAAAACACTTTACAATTTCTCACTTTTTCAGGAAAAACTTGCCCATGAAACCTTTGATGATGCCAAAGCTAATTGGATATTTTTTTGAAAATGAGTTAGCCCCCTCTCCCCCCTTTTGCATTCAGGAACTGCTATTTAGATATAGTGTTGTTGTTTTTTACTAGTTTCATAAAATTTCTTGAATCATTGGGTCATTTTACCCTTGCTCAGTTTTAGATCAGTATCCTATTAGTAGTGTCATTTTAGTTTTCTCTTAATGGAAATTTATTTCTGCCAAAAAGCCGAAAAGCCTGATGTTCTGGAATGAAGTATAGAACTAGGTTTATTCTGTTTTCTCCTACTTTGTACAACAATCTTAAGCTAGAATGTATTCATAAATGACTGGTTTAAGTGAAAGAATTTGATCAACATTTAGAGTAAAATATAATTCTCAAAAATGCTTCTTCTGTACTCTTTCTTTGAGGATGTATTATTTCATTCTCTTGTCTTGATAGAAACAGACAATAGAAAAGCAAAACAAACATTTTCTTTGGTTATGTTCACTTTTTCTTCTGTCAAAAAGGCTTTTCTCCCAGTTCCTTATTTATTTTGAAAATACATTTATTCTCTCTCCTTTTCTTCCCCCACCTCCTTTCCTTCCAGTCATTCTTCAAATATTTTTGAGCATGTACTGTATTAGGCTTTGGAAATACAGTGATGAACAAGACATATGAGATTCTTGTCCTCATAAAATTATATCTGAATGGAAGAAGATAAACAATAAGGTAACAAATACATCAGATAAAATTGTGAAAAATGCTATTAACTGAATAAGCAGGATGATGCAATAGACAAGGACCAATAGTTGATTTTGATAGTTCTTCTGAGAAGACTATCCAGGAAGGTCTTTCTGAAGAGCAGATAATTAAGATAAATATACTTTGTCCCTTTTATGTTTCTTATTTTTCATTGTCAAATACATTTCAAATGCAAATTTCATAGATTAATTTACTTTAAGCTTTGTAAAATTCACATATTTTGTTTGACTTCACTGTTTGCTGCAGGATGTGGGCTGTAGAGGGAAGAATTACTAATTTTCTTTCTCTTTGAGAGGGTCATCATATGGTTGCAATTTAACCCAGGAGATTTTATTGTTATTCAGGGATAATTGTAGAACATTGTATAGCACAGTAGTCCAGCTACCTTATTTTCCTCAACTGAAAAAAAAGTAAAATCAGTAGCATCCATCTCAGAAGTAGGCAAACTTTCCCTGTAGCAAGCCATATGAGCAAATATTTTAGGATTTGCAGAATGTATAGTCTGATAACCATTACTCAGCTCTATCATTGTATGGTGAAAGCAGCCATATTTGACATGTAAATGAATGAGCATGAGTGTGTTTCAATAAAACTTTATTTACAAAAACAGGTACCAGGTCAGATTTGACTCCCCTGACCTATCTGATTATGGTTATGAGGAGTAAATGAGGTAATAGTACCTGAAGTAAATATCAGTCTGAAGTAAATATGTTATTGTATTTAATATTGTAAATCTGAAGTAAATGTTATTATATTTAGTAAAATTATAATTAGTATCATTATAAATATTACAAAGACTAAGGGTGTCAAATGCTGAGCAGAATTGAGTCTGATCCATTATCTAGCATTTATGTTTGTGCTGTCTTTAGTTTTCCTCTCATTAAAACTTCTTATATTTGAGGTTCCTTTAAGCCTTAGCTATATATATATATATATATATATATATATACACACACACACACACACACACACTCTGAGGAATTAATGTATAATCATGATTCCCTCTTAACCTAAACATATTTTTATTTAAGTTTTTCTTGTTATTTTTTATGGAAGACCAATGTTTAGTGCCTTTAAATAATTAAAATAATAAATGCCCTCTTATTTTATGCATAGTATCCCAAAGGCAATGTGCTGTTATCACTATCCCTGAAAATAGTACAATTAGTAGTCCCCTTGGCTATTCTCTGTCCTCTGTGTTGTGAGTCCTTTTTTCCTTTACTTGTATTAGTTCTTACAATATACACTGTCCCTGTGCACTCACATTTTCATTTTCCTCATGTATGTTGCTGTTCTTCATAACATATTACAATGCGCAGATTAGAAACAGACAATTTAAAAACTGCTGCTGCTGGTTGCCTGAAAGGTTCTTTCAATTTAGGAGGAAATATTTTAAATACTTTTGTCATTAAGAACAATAGACTGCTTAATCCGATTAAGCATAAAGATTCCTATTTGTATTAATGTATTTTATGTGACTATGTCACTTTTATGAAACTAGAGGCTCAGTGCATGATATTTGTGCATGGGTAGGATCCCTAGTGGCTGCCGGCTACCCTCTGGGGCCTCCCTTCTCTGGCTGCCGGCTGCCAGTCCAGGCCTTCCTTCATTCCGCGCTGCCCCCTGGTGGTCAGCACACATCATAGCAAGCAATGGAACTCCTGGTTGGTTGAACCCCTGAGGGGACACTTTGCATATTAGGCTTTTATAGATGCATTAAGTAAATTAAAATAGAGCAAGTTAAAATGTATATTTATGGAATTGTTTGAAGTTTGTTCGTTTTTTTCCCCAGCATGAGATTAAACAGGCCAAATAGAACAGTAGTGATGTTTAGGGAATATACAAAGTTTTACCTTTTTATTTACTTATTTATTTATTATATATTTTTTAAATTGATTTCAGAGAGGAAGGGAAAGGGAGAGAGAGATAGAAACATCAATGATGAGAGAGAATCATTGGTCAGCTGCCTCCTACATGCCCCACACTGGGGATCGAGCCAACAACCTGGGTATGTGCCCTGACAGGGAATCAAACTGTGACCTCTTGGTTCATATGTCGACACTCAATGACTTGCCATGGTGCCAGGGCAAATTTTACTTTTTTAAATGCTGTCCTTATTAATTATAAATACTGGTGGAGCAATAAATTACAACTTAATTTATACTTGATATGATTTACAGTTAGAGAAAATTAATCATATAAATTCAATTGCATAAAAGTGCTATGGTTGCTAATGTGTCTCAGATACATATCTAGCAAGACCAGAGGACAGGAAAACCACAAGTACCCAGAAAGCCCATCAAATTGGAATGGCGGGGACACTGCAAATATGTAGTCTGTAAAAGAGAAGACTTGTCAATTAGGGGCAGATAGGATTGCTGCTTTCAAATTAATGGAAAGGCTGATATTGTTGAAGAGGCATCAAACTTTTAGACTATAAAAATTTCAAAAAACTATGAGGAAATATTTTTCAGGAAGATAGAATTCATGAGTCAAATGAATGGTTCTGGAATTTCTGAGTTGATGGAAGATATACTTGTCAACAATATGCAAATATCTGCTTAGGATTTCAGGTCATAGATCAACTACTTTAAGGAAGGGGTATTCAAGGACCCCAGATTAAGCATCCCCTAAAGTTAAAAAAACCACATAACTTTCTAGCAAACAGATCTGTTGAAAAACAAAATACACAGCCTGATGAATTTCCCATCACAGGAGTTCAGGCAGACTTGAATAATACATGATCTCGTGTCTCAGATTTTGCAGAATTTTTACAGATTATTAGATGTGTTTAGATATATCAAGAAAGGGAATATATGATATTCTTCCTTGAAATATTTAAGACTAGAAAAACTAAATTCCTTTGCCAGTGAAAGAACGTCCAGGCTAAGAAAAAAAATCTTTTAAGAGTTTATCTGAGTCAAGCTGATGACAATTACTGGGAAGCAAAATCTCAATGAACTGAGAAAATGCTCCAAAGAATGGCAGTTGTGCAGTTTACAAGTGATATTGGTGCTCGTCATCCTAGGAACACACTTTGACTGAACCATACCACATCCTCATGGAAACAGATTGTGCTAGGAGAACAAAAGATGGCCCTATTACTCGAAAAACTGGAAGAGATTTAGGAGCTCTGTGTTAGGAACTAGGGGCAAAGACCAAATAATTATTTCCTATTGTACCACACCTTCCACAATTAAAAAAAAAAAAGTGCAGAGAAGGGTCACTGCTTGTCCTGTGCATGCTGAAACACTTACAATGCACAGGTCTCTCCTTTTTAGTCAGTTGGCCACAAAAGTGGCCAAATAACTATAGTCTTTGTTCTAGCTAAGTCTTCTCGTCTCTTTTCAATTCTACATTTACTACAGGGTGAAAACCAGTCCATTTTTTCCCTCTTTGTACCTGTCATAGCCCTTAACACATTGCCTTGCATAGAGCATAGTCCCGAAAGATTTTGAGTGGAGTTTGTTTAAAATAAGCACCAGAGTAGCTTATTGAAGTTTTATCACTTTTTCATTGTAACAAACATTAAAACAACCAAGAGAAGAATAAAAATTGCAAAATTTGAATGCCACATATGTGCTAATAACTATGCAGGATTTTTTACATATGCATCCTCTCTAATTCTTACAATATTTTCAATTATATCTTACTTTCCCCATTTTATACATGAAGCCCAAACAGTTTGACTTTCCCATAGCTACACAGCTAAGATTCAAATATAGGACTGTTTGTAATACACTGCTCCTCATGCCAGAAACATTTTGAAGTGACACAGAACTGGGAAATTTAGAGCAATATTTTTACTACCCTAGTTCCTGAAAAACTTCATTACCCCCACCTCATGGACTTTCCCTTTATATTTCTACATCTAGCTTATTTTAATCCACTATAATTTGATGATAAAGTAACATTAGGTTTGTGTTATATGATATTATATTGGAAACCTTACATCAATTAATTATTTTGCCTTAAAATTTAAGAAGAAAAGGACATTTCCCCCACCTGTGCAGCTTTGTATTTTAATACTAAAAGACAAAAAAAAAAAAAGACAAAAAACAGAAGTGAATGTATGTATGTTATGATTTTATTTCTAAAACTTTTTCTTATTTAGAGCAATCAGTACCTTCTAGGTACTTTTTTTTTTTTTTTTAGCAGAACAACAATAACACTTTATAATAAAAATCATTAAGTAATCATTGCAACATATTTTTATTCCAATCCTCTATGTAGGTGACAGCATTTACCCTGTATCATTTGTTGTTCAGGAGTGTCAGAATTTTAACAGTAGACATTCTATTGACTGATGATGATAGCTATTTGGATAAAAGGTACAGGCAAACCATTACTAATGAGTGTGGTACAGTGGTATTGACAAAGTTTCAGTCTGCATCCTGACTTGCATACAGATGTAGGAAAATCACATAGTCTGATAAATTCTAATGTTTCAAACTAAATCCTTTTCTAAGTTGTTTTGCATAGATCTGATTGGAATTAAATAGGTTTTCCTACTCAACTGAGAAATCAATATTCAGAACTGATTTGAGGTCAAATTTGGCTCCCAGTTTAATCCCAGGATTAAATAAAACATCTCAGATATTTATTTTTTATTGCCCTTTAAAAATTGTACTCAGAAATAATATTTACAAGCCTATGTTTTTCTCATATAATTAAAAAGATACTTTGAAGTGGCATCAGCTTAACAAAAATAGGGAATTTTTGTGGAGTTAAAGAATATTAAACATGTTTCATTATTCAGTTTACTCAGCCATTCTTTTGGCAGGAATTCAACCCGACCAGCATAACAGTTCCTCTGTAGAATCCTTCATCATCTGGCAAATAACCTTAACTATCTCACAAGATGAGCATGACAGAGTGTGAAGTAAAAAGAAAAGAAAGGGATTATGGGAGATCCTATTACTGTTCCAAAAAAATGTATTCCTTTTTGAAAGAGAATTATAATCCCAACCTTTCTATGTAACTTGCTGTGCCTACTGTGGAATACAGATTCCTATCCCATGCACAGTGGGCTTTGGCCAATGGAATGTGATCCAAGCACCACATCCATGCAGAAATCTTCAACAGCCATTGTGTCTGTTTCCATCATTTCTCTTGTTATTTTTTCCCCTGTCATGAGGATTATATGCCTCAGGTAGATGTCTCACCTTCAGCCTGGATTTTTGAATGAAAGGACACGTGGAGAAGAAAACCACAGCTGCCAACATGCAATATCAGTGAGAAATAAATCTTTGTTGTTGTAAGACATTGAAATTTATTGGTTGCTAATTACCTTAACACAGCTGAGTAATACAAAATGTCGTGCATAGTTTTAACTCCAGGAAATATGAATGGAGTAGGATTATTTCAGTAATAAAGACAAGAAAACAATAAACTCCTTTTGGAGTTTAGAATAAAAAAGTGGGATTAATCTCTATTTTAGAATTGTACTTTACATATGGACATAAGATTATAAGTACTACTTTCAATTTATGAAAGTATAGAAATAATGGCTATTTTAGAACTTCATTATTTGTGATATGAACAATGAATAGTTGCTTTTTCAACAATAATTGTTTTTTACTTCAAAAGGCAAACATGTTCAAGTTTAATCTTATTCCAATCAAATCTAAGGAACCGTCAAAGATTTTTATTGAAACCAAATAGAATTTTATTGTTTTGACTACTTTAAAGATAAATACAACTTAAACTGTAGTTTGGAAATATTTTCTTATGCTTCATTGTAATAATTTTTGTTTTTCATAAGGTTAATTTGCCTATAATAAATATCTGATTTAGTATACTGAATTTAGCTTAGCAAATGCAAGCGGTAGGTTTAAAACAGTCATAGAACTATTAATATTTTGCAATTGTTGGGACTACTATTCATAGTCTTTCTAATAGCTATAAAAGTAATATTTTAGATAGTTAAAAAATTAAATACAAATTATACCAAGAATGGAATATGAAAAGTAAAAACTTACCTCAATTTCATCCTATAATCTTACTTCATAGAGCTAATAACTGTTAAACATTTTTTATTTTTAGTTCAAGTTGTTATGCCCCCTGCCCATTATTCTGAATGTCATTTTTGGACTTTAATTTTTTTAATTTATCAACTTCAGAATTTATCAGATGACTTGTGACGTAGTACATTAGCAATTTAGATCACTCACAGCAATGTTTTTCAAACTTTAATGTACAAAGAAATCACCTCTGATTCAATTAAAATATGTGTTATAATTAAGAATACACAAACTTTTCATTATAATTCTTATTTGTTGGTCTGGGATACACTAACTCTCTAAACCAGTCAAAAAGATATAATTCTACAACTTCTTGTTAGTTGTCCCTTGAGTTAGTGTACTTTTCCTTGGATCTTCTATTTCCTTTCTCTTAGATTTCATGTTTTAGTTTAATTTCTTTAATATTCCTTCAAGTAGTCTTTCTTTATCCTTTTACAGTTACAAATGTCTTTATTTTGTTTTCAAACTCAACTCTAGTATTGTGAGTGTAGAACTCTAAATTAAAAATCTCTTGCTTTCAAAAGTTTGAAGACATTGCTCCATTTTCTAGTTTCCAGTAATACTGATGGGAAATTTGATTCAAATATTCTTTTAATGCCTTGAAGGTAAACTTATTTTTGTTTTTAGATACTTTAAAATTTTTTTTAATTCATTCTAGGAGTTCTCAATTTTTTTAGGAGGAATATAGGTTTAAGTTATTTTAAATTTTAACTATGCATCTAAAGATCCCTTAAAATCTGAAGACTTGCATCTGGCTTTCAGTTATTAAAATTGTTTCTTATACTTCCTTTATTTCTTCTTTGTAATGCTGTACTATGTAGTTCAGCATCTGGGTATCTGTGAGTTTAATTCTGTTAATTTATTTGTGTCTTGACAGTAAGTTGTTTTCTCTTTAGTGTGTATGTGTATCCAGCATTTTATTGTTTCTATGGTGGGCACAATGTTCTTTCTAGCTCTCTAAATCCTAAACAGAAGGAAAACTTTCAGTAATAATCTCTTTAAATCTCTCTTAGAAACTAGAATTTTTAAAAATTATCTTTTGCTTCTGACAATGTTGATATTTGGCCCAGAGTTCCGTTTTTAAGACTTAAAAACTGAATGTTTCTTTTTCCTGTTGTTATCTATCTACTAGAGGCCCAAAGCACAACATTTGTGTAAGGGTTTTGGCCCTTGCAGCCTTGGCTGGCCCTTGCAGCCCACCTTCCAGACAGTCGTTCTGTTTGGTCAAATTAGCATTTTAGGTCTTTATTATCTATACTAATAATAGAGGAATATGCAAATTGTTCAGGACGCCATCACAGTAACAGTAACAACCGAACAGCAGGCTGTGTGGGGGACAAGGCTGGCAGGGGAGTTAGTGAGGGATGACCAAACAACTGAACAACAGGCTATGTGAGGCAACCAGGCTGGCAGGGAGGTTAGTGAGGGATGACCAAATGACTGAACAGCAGGCTGTGTGGGGCGACCAGGTCGATAGGGGGGAGGGCAGTTTGGGGGCAACTAGGCCAGCAGGGGGGGCCGTTGGGGGAGACCAGGCTGGCAGGCAGAGGTGGTTAGGGGTGATCAGGCTGGCAGGGGGGGCAGTTAGGGGCAATCAAGCAGTTGAGCAGTTAGGAGCCAGAGGTCCCAGGGATCAAGCCTAAACCGGCAGTTGGACATTTCCCAAGGGGTCCTGGATTGGAGAGGGTGCAGGCTGGGCGGAGGGGACCCCCTGTGCATGAATTTCATGCACCGGGCCTCTAGTATAGGATATAAAAGCCTAAGCGACTATTACAACAGAAATGACTGGTCGCTATGCACGCACTGACCACCAGGGAACCGATGCTCAATGCGGGATCTGCCCCCTAGTGGTCAGTGCGCTCCCACAGCCAACTTTTCCCAGCTGACCAACCTCCTGTGGTCCCTCCCCTCTGGCTGGCAGGCCTTGATTGCCTGATTGGGGCCAGGCCCTGGGCTGGGATGGGGAACTGAGGGTGGGTGGCAATGGACACAGCCCCTTTCCCAGGGGGGCCGAGGGCTGGCTCCCTCCTTGAGGCTGGTGGCCAACCTCCTGCGTCCCGTTTCTCCGCCCCCCCCCCCCCCCCCGAAGGCAGGCCCTGATTGGCCCACCACCTGCCTGCTGTGGTGGCAGTGCAGTGGCGAGGGAAGGAGGGGGGAGGTGGGGAACAGTGCAGTGGCAATGTCAGTGCCCGGTGTCCATTCCTTCTGCACCCCACCTGGCAACCATCGCCTCCTCTCCTGACCCTGCTGGGGCCTTTGGGCCCTGACCAGCCTGGTTTTGATTGCTCGCCAGGCCCGGGGACCCTACCTGTGCACAAATTTCATGCACTGGGCCTCTAGTTTTTATTCAATAGCATGCTAATTCTTGTTTGATCACTCAGGTTTAGGATAAAGGCTTATGCTGATTAGCCTAGATAGATTGGAGTCACACTTATGTATCTATACCTTAAAGCCTCTACCCTCAGTGGAATGCCTGGTGTGAATTTTCTTGTGTATAGATTCAGTCACCAAGGTGGCTATCTTTTGTTTGCTAAGTTAGGAAATATCCAGGCAGTCCCTGAACAATGAAGGCCACTAATGTAAGCTTTCTCTACTCTGATGGGAAATACATGAGGCTATTGTATTCTTAGGTGAGATGCTTTCCTTCCTGCTGAATCCCAACTGCATTCCCACAGGTGGAGTTGCTTCATGCTTTCACCTGCCTCTCTCCCCATCCTTGACACTCACATCAGGATTGGCCACTAGGAAAATCTTTCTCTTTAGGTAGTACCTTTTAGGGTACTAACTGGGAAAGATCCTGGAATTGTATCAGTAGCTCTGTAATTATTTCATGGTACTTCCTTATACCCCATCTCTATTTTTTTATGCCTGCCAACTCTAGGCCTGAAAACTTTTCAGGTCTTTACCAGACTAAACAACCTCCATATCTGCTACATTTTCTTATTAATGCTTTGTGTTCTAATTTCCTCTGGTCTAATTTGTCTACCATTACAGTCTCATGTGCATTCTGTCAGGAAAATGTTCTTTCACCAATAGTATATTTTTTATTTTTGGAGTATATTTTATTTGTAGTATTTTGTTGTTGTTAATCTTCACCTGAGGATATTTTTTTCCATTGCTTTTCAGAGAAAGTAAATGGGAGGGAGGGGGGAAGGGAGGGGGGAGGAGAGGAGAGGAGAGAGAGAGAGAGAGAGAGAGAGAGAGAGAGAAATATCAATGTGAGAGAGATACATCACTGCTGCCTCCTGCACTGCCCCAACCAGGGCGGGAGTGAACCTACCATCCAGGTATGTGCCCTTGACTGGCAATCAAACCCAAGACCCTTTGGTGTGTGGGCCAATGCTCTAACCACTAGGAAACACCAGCCAGGGCTATTTGTAGTATACTTTTTTACTGTTAATTCACTGTTTGTTTGTTTTTAAGTCAATAAAGGAAAATTTTTTACAATAAATGCATCATTTTGAACTGGAAGCTTTCTTATAGATTTTTAAACAAAAGAGAGAGAACTGTTTTTGATGAGTGTACTTCAGTCCTGCCTAAACAATATATTTATTTGACCAACCATTCTACTATCTGTTTAGTGGTTACTCATTCAATTAATATTGAAGGCTTTTTGTATATTAGGCACTGTTTTAGATGTTGTAGATATCGTGGAGAACAAGACAGACAGAGTTCGCTTATGTTCTATTAGGAAAGTAATAAATTATTAATAACTTAATTACAATTGTAATAGATTCTACAAGAAGTTGGTTTAGAATGACAGTATTTAATAGGAAACCTAACCTAATTGGAAGTGAGAAAAGGTTTCTTCCATAAAGTATAATTTGAGTTCCGCTCTAAAAAAAGAATGAGTAGAAATTTCTAAGAAATGAGAAGCTCAGGAGAAAGTATTTTATGCTGAGGAAACAGCATCAAGTGAAGTCCTAATTATCCTTGCGATTCAGTGAATTTTACATTCTTCTTTTTGGCAAAACCAAGCCCGTGATTTCCTTTTTTTCTTGTATATTCAACTGTATTCAATAAATTAATGTCAGGGAGTCAAGAAATTGAATTTTAATGCCTGCTTTGTTACTGATGAAGCTCTTTATTTGGAGTAGGATACTTCATTTTTTGAAAAACTGATGTTTATTAAAAATAGTTTAAACTATAATTGCTACAAGAATTTTGGAGAGCGGATATGAGAGATAATGATACTAATTAAAAGAAATATAAATGTTCATATGTTTGTCTTACAAACTCTACTATTAGTATTTAATTCCACAGCTACAATTCAAAAATAGTATAAAGCTATGTATGCTAAATGTATATTGAAGTAGTATACATAATAGCAAAAACATAGGCTTAATTTTAATAACATAAAGGTAAATTATGTTACATTAAACTTAATGGAAAATTTTGTAGCTATTAAAATGAATAGTTATGAAAACTCTATTGAAGCATGGGAAAGAAACTATAGTCTAAAAGTAAGTTGAAGCAGCAGATTATAAATTTGAATGGAATTGGGATTATGGTTATGCATCTTATTTTGTATTATAAAAACGTATAAGTGAAATTTGCAGAAGTGAAAATAGTTGTGTTCACTTAGTGGTTTATAGAATTATTTTCTTTTTTAAAAAAGATTTTTTGATGTTAATATAATTGAGAAGGGAAAAAATGGCAGTAAAGCTAAAAAAAATCTGCCCTTCTGCCTTGTCTTCTGAGGCTTAATAAAATAAAACATCAAGATCTCTGTGCTAGAAATAGCAATTTTTAGATATTCCTGGATAACATAAGTCTCATGCTCCAAATACAAAAGATGATACAAAGTGAGATTAGGTGACCAAATCTCTCTCTGCATGTGTCAGATTCAATCATCTAAAAATCATTCCTTTAGGCCTTGTGCCTATTTGTCTTTAATAGATTTCTACTGAAACAAAAATAAGTCCTGGGAAGGGTAACTCCTTAAGGCATTATTAACTAGCATATTTGATGAATTCAGTTGGTTGAACACATAATTCTGTGACAAAATATATGAGAGACTCTAGGGTAGAAATGGAGAGAAGAGCAAGAAGGGGAGAGCAGAGAGGAGGGGCTGTGCTATGTCTAGGAGAATTCCCAAGGGAGGCTACCCCGATGAACAGCTTGCCTTAGGAGGAGTCTCATATTTGTGTTTGCTTTTAAAAATACATATCACAAAAACAAAAACAAAAAATACATATCAGTAACTATCTATCAATCTATCATATATCAATTATTTACTCTCTTTTCAGCAAAGCATCTCCGGCAGGTACAGGAAGGCCTTATATTTAAAAACAAGCCTAAATGTGTAATTTGAATCAGGGAAAATACCTATTGGTAAAAAATCAAAATCGTACTTATAAAATACAATTATGTTAATCATGTGGATCTGAAAAGATGTCACAGTTGAGCCTTAAATTTGGCTCTTTTTCAGGAAGCCTTCAAATAAATGAAGATACAGTTTATTATATATTTCTGATCATAAAAACTAAAAGGAAGTATGCTCATTTGATTGGAATCAAAGCATGTGATTCAACTGAACAGTGAAATATTTCTTAGTAATGGGAGGGGAAGCCCATTGAATTTTTTCTCAGTCCACTTGTCTTTACACAGAAAGTAGATGACCAAGTGCACTGCCCCAAAGGTTGCACATGGGAGGATTTTCCCTCACCACTGTCTTGTATGATACCCCTCATTGAGGATACTACACCTGCTGCCCATTTTTGACTTGTAACCACATACCAAACTGATCATCTTGAACCAAGCCAGGCTTTTCTTCCTTGGTTAGCTGGTTGTAGGAGATCCTTCATATGGTCATGGCTGTGAGCTGAGCAAGAGCTACTAGTCAAGAATGATGTCATGAAGGTGTGGACTACATATCCATGCAATTTGCTTGTGACCTCTGGTTCTGCTTGTGCTGGTCCCACTTTAAGACAGATTGTCATTGGCCCAGTTTTTCATGATTTGGTGGATCTGAAAATATCAAACTCATTATGGGCAAGTATAGCAGCAAGACCACTTAGCGCCTCATGGGCAAGCTCTTGATCTTAGTAGTATGCCAGCAGTTGTTTTTCAATGGGTGCATAATTTCAGCTACAGATAGCTTGGTAGGTTGGGTGCCCAGTGTTTTATTATATACTAGAGGCCCAGTGCATGAAAATTCATGCACTGGAGGGGGGGGTCCCTCACCCCGGCCTGCCCCCTCTCACAGTCTGGGAGCCTTCAGGGGTGGGAGATGACCTGGCGATCAGGGGAAGGTGATGCCCCCATCACATCTCTGCTGCTGCTGCTGCCAGCAGCGCAAGCCTTGGCTGGCCTTGGTTACCTGAGACTCGGGCAGCCCTGGATGGCTGGGCAGCTGCCATCCGAGGCTCGCCTGCGCCTTGGGCCCACCCTGGGCAGCCGCCATCTGAGGCTTGCCTGCTCCTTGGGCTGGCCCTGGGTGGCTGGGGGGCTGAGGGCAGGTCCGGCTGCACTGTGTGCCTGCTGCCCCCTGGCTGGGCTGGAAGGACTTGGGGACTCCGGTGGCAGGCGCAAGGAGCAGCCAGACTCGCCTGAGTGTGGGTCTGGCTGTACCACATGCCTGCCAACCCCAGCGGGGCTGAAAGGACTGGGGGACTCCGGTGAGGCTGAGGGGACTGGGCACCACCATTTTATGGCTATGGGCACTGCCACCTTTGTGATGTGTGATGGTCAATTTGCATATTCACTCTTTATTAGATAGAATTAAAGATTTCAGGGCCTTTCCTGCTATGGGTCCCATGGAGACTTGCTTGGGTCTCATTCTTTTACACACAGAGCTCTGATCTTGGCAGAGCAGGTCTGCTTTAGTGAAGGGATTAACCTTCTTTGGAATTAGGCTACTCCAACTATGAAGCCTTGGGCCTGGTCCTCAACTTTCTCTGCCCTCTGCAAAAGATTCGTGACTCTTTATGAACTGCCAAGGAGGCCCTGTGGCTTTCACACAACTATATCAATCAGGGACTAATTGCTCTCAGCTTTTCCTTTTTTTTTTTTTTTTCCAGAATACCAATTGTTCTTAGTAGTTACCATCCAATTGCATTGTGTCATTTATAGTTACTATTTCTTTCACATTTCTCAGAGGCTTAACACAATGCAGTGGCTAATATGCATTCCTCCACTGGCATAATATCCCAACTTATGGCTCTGAAGGGTTTTAAGAATTGGGCTGCCACTTGTACCAGAGACGATAGTGCTCCATCTGCCACTAGCAATGAAGCTTCTTTGCCAGTGGGTAGCAAGTGATCCAGTTCCAAAAACTTCACCTTAATGCTTCTTTCTTGGACCATTCACAGGACCAATTTTTGCAGGCATGTTCCCTGTGAAACACACTCTGAGATGCAGTTTTAATATACTCTCCCTCACTCTGCCCAAGATTGGCTTAGCTTTCCTCTCTCATTCTTGAATTCCCATCTTTATGATTGGATCTTCACACATACTGCTGTGAATACATTAATCACAGAGAACTCCCAGACGACTGAGCTGAAATCCCAGGAAAATCTTTAAAGTATAATAATAAAAACTAGTTAGCTAATTAAAAGAACACATTTTGTCAGTGCAATGTTGACACATGTATATTTTCCACATAAAGAATGCCAGAAATATTTACCTGAATATAACTGCTAAATTCAAGATGATTAGAAGCCTAGAAATAGGCTCCCATCATAAAGATTTCAGAAAGCTTTTAAAATTCATAGAAACTCTCCTATCATTATACCCATGGGACCTTATTAGAAACTTTTTCCAGATCCAGGCAGTATGGTCAATTGTTGGGCTCTATGTAAAGTTTAGAAAGGTACATTCCTTAGGAGAATGACTGAATACTTCCGTGGGTGCCTTGAGTCCGTAATTACATAATAGAGAGAGTAACTTATGTGCTTACTCATTTCCCCAGAGTAATATAGACGTTCATTATGCAATGCCCATTAAGTATTTGGAGCTTTTGAATGATAAATAGAAAGTATTAGTAGTGAAAATTTTCTTTTTATTAATTTTGTTCCATAATTCTAAGCTAAGAGTGATTTAAATATTTTCAGTAAAATTTTTTAAAAATGTATACTTGTAGCCCTAGCTGGTTTGGCTCAGCCTGCAGACCGAAGGGTCTCCGGTTTGATTCCAGTCAAGGGCACGTACCTTGTTGCAGGCTCTTCCTGGCCTGGACCCTGGTTGGAGCTTGTGCAGGAGGCAACCAATCAATGTGTTTCTCTAACATCGATATTTCTATCTGTCTTTCCCTCTCCCTAAAAATCAATGGAAAAATATGTTCTGGTGAGGATTAATTAAAAAAAAAATACAGAAGCATGGTCAGAAACCAAACTTTAAAAAAAAGGATACTTGTAAAGAGTTACTTTGCTGATTAACCCCACTTACTGATTTAAGAATTCACCTCTTAAATTATTTCAAGATTAAAATGCACTAGAAATGTTAGAAATCAAAACATTCTTGAAACTGCCAAAATGATTTGGTAATAAATTAGTTAAAAACAGGTTATTTTATCACTAGTTAAAAAAATGTGGTTTATAGATACTTTTCTGCAGTGGTAAGGCTGGTGAATTTAGAAAAAAATTCAGAATCAATTGTGAAAATATAACAACAGATAAGCCAAACAGAAATATTGATGTCCAAATAATTTGATGGAGGCAAGTTTTCCTTGGGTAATTCATACTAGAGCCTTTGTGTGAACATTTCTTCCATTCGCGGCTCAGTGGTAATCTTCCCATAGTATCTTTATAATTGTTATTCTATATTCTTTTATTTTACTTTTCCATGTGATAATTATTTTTATGTCTTACTCTATAAAATCTTTGGAGTTTATTTAGCAAGGCATACAGTTAATCTCGGGAATGGAGTGAGTTATCAGGTGTCTGGAAGCAGGTGAGAAATTTTGTGAGGTAACTCCAACTTACTGGTTCTTCTTTCTGTCAAAATCTGTGGCGGGCCTGAGATTTTGCTCTACTTGCAAGCTAACAAGGTAGTATCATAGAAAATGGCAAAACCCACAAAACTCCCAGGTGAGAGACAGCTAAACAGGAACTTTCAATGAATGAGCAATGATTAAAGGTAGGCATGGGTAACAAAGGAGGGATGTTGTAGAAGGGTTAGGAGAGGGGAGAGTGGAGAGGTAAATGGTTCCATGCAGAGGACAGCAAGAGTATGGAAACACCCGAGAACCTTGGAATGTTCAGCTTGTACTGTCTTTCGGATTTTGACAGCCTTGGTAGGAACTGTTACCTGTCAGAAGCAAGACCTTAAAAGGCAGCACTTGGCAGCAAGCAGGGCTGAGCACTTGATGTTGTGATGCAGTTTGATCTATGTTTTGATTTAATGCAGGGTTTTGGCTGACAACCAGTGGGAAATTTCTGTTTCCTTGTCTAAGAATATTTGTTACTGTCCTGTGACTGCAGCTGGGAGGTTAGTTTATTTTTAAAGTTTACTGCAACACTTCAATAGCTATCCTATTATACAGAAACACACTTGAGGGCAAAAAATAATAACGGTAACCACTCTGAATCAACCTCTGTTCTCTTCTCCAGAGATCTCTGCTTTTGTGTTACACAAAATTTTAACAACAAATAAATCAAAATTCTGCTAAATGTCAGTGTTTATAGCATTCCATGTCTACCATCTGTACTTTCATTTTCCTGGGAGATGTACCCCCCATCCATTGCTGTGTGCACCGTCCTATATGCTCATGACTCCCAGCTCCATATATTTACATTCTTAACTGCCTTGTCAAAAACACAGGCACTTAGCATTCTAAATATCCAAAACTGGATTATTCATCACAAAACATTCTCCTCTATCTATATTTCTTATGTATGTATGCTACTGTTATCAGCCTGTTATCAATAGTCTTTCATCCATGTGTATTTCACCTCCTAAATATATCTTTTTTTAAAATCAAACTCTCTATCTCAATGGCACTGCCTTGAATGGTGTTATTTTCTTAGCTATATCACTATATAGAGAAATGAAAAAAACCAATAAAGGAATGAATGTGGTAGAACCCAGAGAGAGGAGATGTAGTTGGAGGAGGGGCAGGCCGGGGAGTCAGCTGCAGGAGTAGAAAAAGCAGAGAAGAGGCAGGACCTGGTGTTGTTTTGAGGCCTTAGCTTGGTGTTTCCAAAGGACTTTTGAGCTACATAGTCAGTAGCATTGTGAGACCAAGTCCCATTCTAGCCCGGTGTGGGGATTTAGAGTGTGATGGTGTCACCGTCCTCGGAGATACGCAGGATATTGTGTTGTTGTGTGACATCTAAAGACAATTTCTCAAGATGCTGTTTGGGAGAGTGGAAGAAATAGCAGTTGGGAGACAACACCTAGATTTTCCACTGCCTGCCTTTCTGAGGAAAAAATAGCAATACAGAGGATAAGGACAGTGCATACAGTAACAGTGCTTTTGCTGCATTTGATTACTCTGCCTCAGATGCCATAGCATTTCATGTTATTGCTTCATCTGAAATGCCAAACACACACTTCCTTACTGACATGGCTAAAGGGACAGCTGTGAGGACACTTACCAAGGCCTGCACTGTGCTGCCACCACTCAGTGAGCTCTCCTAGTCACAAATGTTCTTTCACCTCCGGCAACGTTCTGTGTGTCTTCTCCACCCTCCCCCACTCCCAGCACTACCAGCACAGTGTCCTCCTCCAGGATAGGGGTATTCCTTGCTAACATTTAAATTTGTATCGACTTTGAGGACAGGCAAGCACACAATAACATGAGAATGTCTGTGTCTTTGTCATTAGCAGAAATAACGTGTGTTCATACCATATTCCAGTTGTTACAGATGTTACAAAACGTCATTTATGCTCATCAGTACTTTAAATTTATGGTAGTTACTAGATGTATCCTCATAGTTATTTAATGCATTGAAAATAAACAAATAACTTTATTATAAATTTGCTTTTTATATTTTGATAAGTATATTTCAAAATTATTGGTTTCCTTTGTTATCCTGTGTATTTTATTTATGTTTTGTGAAAAAATCATTTTGAGATGAGGGTCATAGGTTTCATCGTACCACCAGAAGTATCTATGGCACATTTTTCTAATAATTATTTCTGTTTCAAACTCAGTTGGTTTATATAAAATGATCTGAGTAAATAATTTTCTTTTCTCATATGGTACTCTCCCTACGTGATGTCATCAATTCTCCTGGCAGGTTGTTAATTACCAACACATTCTGATGACTCCTTACAAGGCCAGGCCACTTCCCTGACTTAGAAGTTACATATTTTATTGCTTATTCGACATCTTCACCTGATGCCTCGGAGTCATCTCAAACTTAACATATCTAAGATTAAATCCTTTAAAAATATCCCAATTCTGTTCCTGTCTTGTCTTATCCATTGAACAACATTTGGCCTGATGCTCAAACTGGAAATCTAGTAGTAGTCATCTTTAGTCCCCCCCTTTCTAATATCCAGACATCAAATTCATAAGAAGGTCCTATCTGTTCTGCCCTCAACTTGAATGTGCCCACTTCTCTCTATCTCCATGGTTCCCATCCTGATCCAAGCCACCATCATGCTTTTAGCCTAGATTATTGCCATAGCTTCTATATGGGTCTCCCTCGTTGCACTTATGCTCTTCCAACCCATTCCTCACATACCAGACTGAGTTCAGACACATTGGATCATGTCATTACCTTCTGACAACCCTTCAGTGACATCTCATTGCATTTAGAACAAAATCTAAATCCCTTTGGTGCCTTTGAGTACTTCATTCCTTGCCTGTCTGTCTACCCTTTTTTTGTAGCATTCCACTCCCAAATCAATATATTCCATCCATACAAGATTTTTGCAGTTCTTTTAATTCACAGTGCTAGATAGCTTTCATTTGCCTCTATTATTCCTGTCTCCTTCTTTCTCCAACTTGCTCTGTGCCCAGGAGGCTGGCTTCTAAAAACTACATTAATGGTTTCCTTTCCTTCTGGGTCCTTGGGTTAAATAATAGGGTGCCTTACCAGGAGATCTGAAGAAGTTATTTCTTTCCTGGCTTCCTCCCTGTGCAGTCACCTCTCCTTTAGTAGTTGGTCAAGGCCTCTCACGGCAACCTGATCTACTGCCTCCTCCTTCTGGGTTCTGGTTACCACTGACCTTTCTAATCTTTTTGGCTTCAGAGTGCTAATGGCTCTTCTACTGTTAACCCATCATGCTGTGTTTCCTGCTCATAACTTTATAAATAGTTCCTTCATTAATTCCTCCTCTAATTTCCCTTACTTGAGTTGTCTCTTATTACTGCTGGGAATGTGGCTCTCTAAATTTTTTCTTATCTAAAGGACTTTTCATATCCTTTTTTTTTTTTTTTTTAAGCGTGGAAGATGCTTTACCACATTCTTCACATGGCTAGCACCTATTCTTTAAGTATCAGTCAAAATATCTTCTTCTGAGGTGTTCTTCTTAACCAATCTAGATACAGTAGGACCATACTATAGTTGTGTGGCAGCATAGGGCTTTCATCCTAATATATAAAAGCCCAGGGTTGTAACGACCAATCACGACCAAAGGCTGACCAACCTGGAAGTCCTTCAGTCAGTGCTGGGTTGCCATGGCGACCCAGAACTGACTGCCCAGGGAGCTGAGACCCAGAGAGAGGCAGCTGTTGATCAGTATTTGTCTCTCTCTTTCTCTCCCTCTTTCCGGGCTTTGCCAGCAACCAGGCCTTTCTTTCTCCCCAGGCCTCTGTGAGGGCTGCTGTTCAGCCCTGCCTTTCTGATCAGGCCTGAAGATGCTGACTGGCATAGGGCCCAACCAATCAGAACCAAATGTGGGTGCTGTGGGGAGCCAATGGCTGCCTAGGAGGTGGAGTTTCTGACGCTGACTGGTATAGAAACTGTCCAATCAGAACCAAATTGGCCAGCAGAGGAGGGAAGTTGGGGGTGAGATTAGGCCAGCAGGGGAGGGCTGTTGGGGTCAACCAGGCTAGGATGGGAGGGCAGTTGGGGCAACCAGGCTGGCAGGGGAGGGCAGTTAGGGGTGATCAGGCAGGCAGGCAGGTAGGTGAGCAGTTAGGAGCCAACAGTCCTAGATTGTGAGAGGGATGTCCAACTGCTGGTTTAGGCTCGATCCCACAGGGCTCGGGCCTAAACCGGCAGTCGGGCATCCCCTAAGGGGTCCCCAGTTGGAGAGGGTTCAGGCTGGGCTGAGGGAATCCCCTCTCCATGCACGAATTTCATGCACCAGGCCTCTAGTTAATACTATAATAATGACAATGTCTAAAATATATTGGAAGTTTATTCTGTGCCAAGAATTGCCCTAAATACTTTATGTATGTCAACTTCTTTAATCACAAAAACAACATAATGTGTGTGTGATGATAATTATTTTTCCAATTTTACTTATGAGAACTCTGAGATGCACATGAAGTCAAGTACTTTATCCAAGGTCACATGCTAGTAAGTGGCTTAAGTGGGAGCCTAATATACAGAGATACATTGTGCTTATGTGAATAACAAACTTTAGCCTATATTTTGTGGTATTAATCAAAGAAAATATATACTTGAACAATTTCCTTTAAATATGAATACAAATCTTATAAGTAACATAGAGTACAATATAATGTTAAGTAATATTTTATATCTCAAAGGGGATAATTGGTTTATTTAATGCCAGACTGTCATTTTGACTCTGACTTTTTTTAATGATCACTAAACTGTATAGCATTGCATTTTTCCAAATAAGACTTCCTTCTAAATAACAGTGTAACCCAATCTAAAATTCTATTCCATTCCTCTTAGCTTTCCCTTTTTATAAAGACATGAATTAAAGGGCCCATGAGCCCTTTTTATATTAGTTTATAGAACATGTTGGGCAAAGCATTAAGTCCTCATTGACAGAATCTGCCATCCATAAGTTTCTTTGTTTTCAATAGAATTTATTGGGGTTACATTGATTAATAAAATTACATAGGTTTAAGGTATACAATTATGTGTCCACAACCACAAGTAATGTCTCTTTCCATCACTATTTACCCTTTACCGGCCTCCCCTCACCCAATTTTATTCTGATAATGACCATATTATTGTCTATGAGGTTTTTTTCTTAATCCCTTCACCTTTTTCACTCAGTTCTCCCATTCCTCCCCCCTGACAGCTATGAGTCTGTTTCTGTTTTGCTTGATAGTTTATTTTGTTTAATACATTTCCATAAACTTGCAGAGAATACTCCATTTTCACATGTGTAGAACAAAGACCTGTCATTTGTGTGATGATTAAATGAATAGAGCTATTCTATTTCATGATTTCTAACACACAACATTCTAGGAACAAAATGTGTAGGTTTGCCATTGCACATTTATCCATTTACCAAAGTGTATTCAGCACAATCATAATATCACAGAATGGATGCTCACTACAATGGTTTCCTGACATAATAAGATGTGAAACTCTGCAGAGTCTATTGTCTTTTAAACTCATTAAATGCCTGAGCATGCCAAACATTCTGAGAAGTCCTAAAGAAAAAATATCTGTTTATCTAGTACTTTCAAACTTAGTTGAGCAAGATTCATTTTTCTCTAGACCATTTAACATACCACAGAAAAATTTCATAGAACATATCTGGGGAAATATTGCTATAAGACTTTTAAAAGTCTGTATTTATAAAATGGCATGAGTGAAATCTTGTTTTCTAAATATGAGAGCAGAAGTTTATCTTAAAATAACCAATAGAGCCCTGGCTGGTGTGGCTCAATTGGTTGAACATCGTCCCATGCATTGAAGGGTTGCTGTCGGAGCACATGCCTGTGTTGCAATCAGGTTGCATGCAGGTGGGGGAGGCAACCCATTGATGTTTGTCTCTCTCTCTCCCTCCCCCCTCCCCCCTCCCTTCATCTCTCTCTAAAAAAAAATCAGTAAAACATTAAAAGGAAAAGCCGGAGGAATTTACTACTGTAGGAGAAATAAATTATTTACCTAGAACTTTTATTATTCTTACTGTTCATATCCTCCCTGTAGTAGCCATGAACTCTGGCTTCTATGAAACATAGCAGTTGTCCATAATACATTTCATATACTTAGGAGTTTTCTCCCATATAAAATGTGAAAGTAGATTGCTTAAAGGTAGTAAAGATGGCAGTACTATTTCTATGTGTTATAAGCTACAAAATTTTGTTTGAAATTGCTGACAAAAGTAATCTCTGTTGACAAAGTACTTCGATTTTCTTTATCATTTGGAATAATTTTAAGAGAAAGGAAAACAGAGAGAGCTGTCACCCTGAGTCATAGAACACCTTAAGAGTAAAACATCATGCCAATTATTGAATTAAGAATTAAAAGATTTTTTAAAATACAGCACCAGAAGAGTGATTGTTTCTTTCCATGTAACAGGATGATGATAACTTCTAAAGTTCACCTTTCTGACCAGTTACTTTTGCCCTTAATTTTGGCTTCTGTACGTTCTATTTCATTCCCTTAAACTCGATAGTCTCAATGATCATTGCAGTATCTTCACATTCACTCTCTAAATCCTTACCTCCCTCCCCAAGTATATAGCTCCCCAAACTCTGTTATATGCGGTATTGTGTGAAGGACAGTCTTTCTGATTATAGACAGGCAGAGATTTGTCCTTTGGCCTCTAGTATTTCTCTCTCTCTTGTTTAGTTCTCAATAGCTGCAACTGTGTCTGACAAATCTTATTTTTAGAAAGTGTGAATCGAGAGACTACATTTCTGTCTGTGCTTTCTATTGATAAGACTGTCAACCTCTGCATGACTTCTGCCACTGATGAAAAGCCTGTTTATATTAGGTGACTTGCATTAGGGTTATTTAACTGAATGTCATAGCTTCTTGATTTGCATAAAGGTACATTGTGGACATTTAGTTATTAGAAGAAGAGTGGAAGCCTTCTGTTGTTGAGTCCCAGGACCTGTCCATTTAACATGAAATTGTTCTGCCCGAACGGAGGCAGCTTCACTTCCTGGGTAGGAGAGAGGACATCACCATTGGGTTACAAAGTAACCAACAGCCAAAGTTGCTTAGCATGACCTCATTGGAGGGATGAGATCTTGATTAAAGTGTTTTGGAATGATACAGAGGGGAGGTGTTCATTCTTCTGTGTGTCAAGGGGCTTCTGGCACGGAATTAAACTGTTATCCTAATGGAGAGAAAAGTTGCTAAGAATTCATCATATGGAAAATCATAATTGACTAGAGGCCCAGTGCATGAAATTCGTGCGGGGCGGGGGGGGGGGGGAGGGGAGTTTTGGATATCCCTCAGCCTGGCCTGCACCCGCTCCAATCTGTGACATCTCTCTCACAATCCAGGACTGCTGGTTCCTAACCGCTCGCCTGCCTGGCTGCCTGATTGTCCCTAACCGTTTCTGCCTGCCAGACTGATCACCCCCTAACCGCTCCCCTGCCAGCCTGATTGATGCCTAAATGCTCTCCTGCTGGCCCGATTGCCCCCAAACTGCCCTCCCCTTCTGGCCCAATAGCCCCCAACTGTCCTCCCCTGCAGACTTGGTCACCCCCAACTGCCCTCCCCTGCTGGCTTGATCTTTCCCC
This sequence comes from Myotis yumanensis, assembly GCF_028538775.1. Taxonomy (NCBI): domain Eukaryota; kingdom Metazoa; phylum Chordata; class Mammalia; order Chiroptera; family Vespertilionidae; genus Myotis; species Myotis yumanensis. The sequence goes on along the minus strand of NW_027223755.1, from coordinate 72,153,844 downwards.
CAACTGCCCTCCCCTGCTGGCCTGGTCAGTCCCAACTGCCCCCCCCTGCTGGCCTGATCTCTCCCCCAACTGCCCTCCCCTGCTGACCTGATGGCCCCCAACTGCCCTCCCCTGCAGGCCTGGTCGCCCCTAACTGCCCTACCCTACAGGCCTGGTCGAGCTTAACTGCCCTCCCCTGCAGGCATGGTCACACCCAACTGCCCTACCCTGCAGACCTGGTTGCCCCTAACTGCCCTCCCCTGCTGGCCATTTTGTGGTGGCCATCTTGTGATGATGTTGGATGCGAGGACCACCTAGGCTTTTATTATATAGGACATGTTCAAATAAATGTATTGTAAGTCTTGGATAAATTATAAACTTGCCATCTGGGCATAATCTCCCAAGAAGCAAAATTGTCAAGTTCACTTTTATAAATGAGTTTTATTACTGTGACATTCACACTGTTCCAAAGTCATTTTGTTGTGGAATAACATAGCCTTTTGGTGAAAGCAGATAGTGTGAAAGTAGAGGCGAATCGAAAACAGTGCCCAATTCATATATCAGCACTTCCTCCCTGCCAACCTCTGCATCCATGAATTATTTTTCTGTTGAATCCACATTTTTCTGGAGGGCGATCAGTTCTCCTTCCAGTTTCCCTAAAAAAATGAATCAACCCACGGGGTCACTATTAGTGACAATGTATTTTCTAATAAAAATGTAACAAGAGAGATGGATAGAGGAGTATATATCACACACCCCACAGTAAACTACTGAAAAGAACACATTGCTCTTCTCCACCATTTCATTTCTGAGTGTCTTTTGTTATTGTTAATCCTCACCCAAGGATATTTTCCATTGATTTTTAGAGAGAGTGGAGGGGGAGAGAGAGAGAGAGAGAGAGATCAATTGGTTGCCTCCCTCAGGCAGCCGGACCAGGATAGGGCTGGGAGATGGAACCTGGAACCAAGGTACATGTCCTTGACCAGAATCAAACCTGGGACCCTTCAGTTTGAGGGCTAAAGCTCTATCCACTGAGCAAAACCAGCTCAGGGAAGTCTTTACCTCTTTCTTTCTCACATACAGTACCCATTTTGGCTTGCTCCTTATCTTTAATATTTTTCTTCCACACTTTCAAAACCTTTTCTCCTTCATGAATAATAGATGTTCATCTCTGTCCCAACTCATAACTCCAATTTTATTTCCCTAATTTCCTTCACAGCATTCAGCCAAACAGAGAGATTTCCCACCTATAGAAGCCATACTCCTTAAAAATTGGAGCCAAAAATAGAAATACTAAAGTTATTTTCAAATAAAGTTAATCTTGAGGTGGTACTACTCATATGACACAGCATATATACTCCAATCCTCAGAAGTTTGTTCTGTATATTTTAATTAGCCCCAAATCTCAGTTCACTGTTATATGTAACTGGCAGTGGTTAAAAGTTCATGGGGCTATAGCTTTGGGTCTCTAGACAGCAGTAATTTAGGAAGGAAGACCAATGAGCATTGCAAAATCAATTAATGTTTAACATTAACTTACCCTAATTTTTATATCAGTTTATCTGAAGGCTAGAAGAGCAGAACACTTTAGATTCTTGTATGGAAAGAAAACTCTTAAGTTGCATATACAATTAGTGTTATTACTACAAGAATGAGCTGGAATAGCTCAAAAACAACCATAAGCCACAATTAGCTTATTATTTCAAGGTAATAACTGAAGACATTATGAAAATACTAAGGAAGTGTTAGACTCACACCTGGTAATGTTATCCTATTGGCACCTACACTGTACTAAACGGATGCTTATATGCTATGGAATAGTGCCAACAATGGAACTGCAGCTCTGTAGAGACAGTTAATCTGGGGAGAGATGTTCATTTACTTCATTTAATAATGAGCCGTTAGCAGAGATGAAGCTGAATAGTTGAATATTTTTTAGAGAAATCATTATTATGTAAGTTTTGTTAATGTTATTCCTATTTTGGAAATAGGATGTAACTGTATAGCTGATTCAGGGAAAGGAATTACTTTGATTTCTAGAAAATAGCTATAGAATGACAATGGATTTTGAAGTCACTTGCTATTTCAGCGTGGCCTTTCTGTCACTGGAATGAATTAAATTTCATGAGCTCTGTCAGTTAACTCCCTCTTGCTTTTATATTCTTTTAATATCTATTTCAATTGCAAATATGTTTGAATTGAGACAGTTTATGATGGTATATGTAAAGTCTAGATCAGGGGTCCTCAAACTATGGCCCGCGGGCCACATGCAAATACAAATATTGTATTTGTTCCCATTTTGTTTTTTTACTTCAAAATAAGATATGTGCAGTGTGCATAGGAATTTGTTCATAGTTTTTTTTAAAACTATAGTCCGGTCCTCCAACAGTCTGAGGGACAGTGAACTGACCCCCTGTTTGAAAAGTTTGAGGACCCCTGGTCTAGATTCTGAATTATAATTAGCAAATTCAACATGTGTTCTGGTCAGTAAGCATTCATGAGTTTAACCGAAGCTTATTGGTTGTCTCCTAGGGATCAAGCACAGTGCTAGGCACTGAAAACATAACAGTAAGTAAAACTAACATATTCCTACCTTTATGAAGCTTGCATGTTAAGCATGGAGAAAATAATGTGAAACAACTTAGGTGCAAGTGATATGAAGGAAGTAAAACAGAAAAAGAGGATAAAGGATAGAAGGTCTGTGATTTCAGGGAGGATGGAAAGTGATTGCTTCTCTAGGGAGGTACAATATGAACAGAGATCTAAGGAACTGTAGGGGCAAACCATGTGTTTATCTGGGGAAGACCATTCCAGGCAGAGAGAATAGCAAGTCGCAGGGCTCTATGCAAATGTGCTTGTTGGGGTCTTGGAATAGGCAGTGATCAGAGTATGGGAAGCAACAGAGAGTTATCAGAGAAGATGTCAGAAGGCACCCAGGGACTAGTTTACATATAGTTTTGTGGGCCAACGTTAAGAGTTTGGATTTTAAGTGTGAAGGGAAGCTATTGGAAGATTTTATGCATAGGAATGATATGATCTTACATAATTTAAATGATTATTTAATCAGAATGATTGAGTTTTGGCTTCTGTGTGATATATAGGCTGAAAAAGAGTAAGAGTCTACTCAGTAGTCCCTGTGAGAATTTACAGGGACTTGGGGTAGGGTAGTATTAGTGAAGATGTTAAATTGATTACAGTCTGGATACATCTTGAAGAAAATGATGACAGGATTTGCTATTGGATTGTTTGTCGGTGAGCAAGGAAGAGAGAAGTTAAGGATAACTCCAGGGTTTTTGACCTGGGCAAAGCAGAGTTTGTTTCTACTGGATAAAACTCGAGACTGACAGCATATATTTGTGAAGCAGTAAAAAGAAATAAAAACAGCAGATTTGGGGTTGAGAGGATGCTGAAGGGTGAGAGGCTGGAGTCACAGTTTATCGCAACACAACTGGATCTGTGACCCCACATGCGGGTTTCGGGCTTGGTCTATGGTCCAGATGTGGAAGGAGGCTCTGTGTGATCTGTGCTCAAAGAGGGCACTGCGTAGCTCTTCATGTGGAATATCTGAATGCCATAGCAAATTGGTGTATTTTATAACACAAATTGATCAAATACATCCTGATTATTCAAAGAAGGGACCAACTGCTGTGTTCTTTTATAACTATGCAAGAAACAATGTTATTTTGTTCTTCAATTTCTTTGAAAAAAGCTGGTAATAAGGCATTCGGTCTTTCTCTGAGTTAGTGGCTTAGAAAAAGGATGGAGGCGTAACCACTAAGTGTTTCATTATACAGTTGAGGAAATTGTCTATTCCTAATAACACTTCTTTTTGAAAGGGAATTTTAAAAACTTCTTAGTACCAAATGAAGTGTCTTAAATTCAACTAGAGTTGGAAATAGATGGCTGTTATATCCAGTTTAATATGTTTTTATATTGCAATCACTTATTCAGCCCCGAGAGCAACCATAAAATTATCCTCAGTGAAGCAGTGTTGTACCCACTGTGATATTTAACCATCAAAGGTGCTCATGGAGAAGCATCCTCCTAATGTAGAAGAATAATCGCTTTATGAGTTTCTCTAGTGGAAAATTTCTCAGTCTGTGGCCGCCAGTGGCCTACGAACCCTTGAAATTGTATGTATAGTCGTGTATGTGTGCATATTTTCAGAAAAGAAAAACTAAAACTTTTATAAATTCCCAATTCCCTGATCTCTTTAAAAGTGTTAAAAAGTATTACATTTTTGAAATTAAGAAGTGATTTCCTTTAGATCTACAAACTAGAAATATTATTTTGAGAGAAAGCTACCAAACTGCCTAGTAACATAATAGATGTTCAGTAAAAGTCAGCTCAAGTTCCACTGGCAGGGCTGAGACAAAAGTTGCTAAAGATTATTTTTAAAAGGAGGAGATAATCAATACATTTGAAAATTAAGAGGAAAGAAATGGAGTTTTGAATAGATGAAGGAAGAAAGCTAAAAGGTGTACCTAGTGAAGGAAGTAATAGCTCCCGCAAGTATCCCTCTGTGGAACCCAGGCTGATGCCTGTTTTTATGCTATTCTCCTGATAGATTATAGCTCAGGACAAAGAGATTAACCAAGGAACTTATATGCATAACCCATGGAAGTAGACAATAGGGTGGGGAAGGCCTGGGTGGAGGGGGAAAATGGGGTAGGGAATGGGGGATATTTATAATACTGCCAATAATAAAAACCCATCATTTTAAAAGAACTCTTGCAAATTAAAGAGAAAAAAAGAGAGTGACCAAGTAGAAAAATTAGTAAAATACTTGAACAACCAAAATATGGCAAATTAACGTATAAAAATGTGTCCCAGCTCAGTTATCAAGGAAATGCCAATTAAACCACAACACCATACCACAGTAGACCTATCAGAATGGCTAAAAGAAAAAAAGACAGATTCCAGGTGTTGCTAAGCATGTGAAGCACCTGGAACACTCAAATATTTGAATTGAGGGTTTAAATTGGTACAACCAATTTGTAAACCTGGCATTAGTCACTAAATTTGAACACACGAGCACACACACACACACACACACACATATATATATAGTCAGCCCTCCATCTCCTCATGTTTTGAGTCTGTATATTTAACCAATTGTAGATTGAGAATATTTTTAAAAATTCCCCAAATATTCCAAAAAGCAAAACTTGAATTTGCTATGCACAATACTATACTAAATCTACATAGACAAAGTGATGTATAAGCATATCCTGCTATAGCCCATATGTACACATAGGTTCTGTACAAATACTATATGCCATTTTATATAAGGGACTTGAGCACCCGTGAATTTTGGTATCCATGTGTGTCCTGGAAATGGTCCCCCTCTGCTACTGAGGGAGGATCAAACACTATGACCCAACAATTCCACTCTTTGACAAACAACTAACAGAAATGAATAATTTTCACCAAAAGATTATGAGTATTCATCAAAGCACAATTCATAATAGTCACAAACTTGAAGCTACCTAAATTTTCATCAACGGGTATAATGAATAAATCATGGTATATTTACACACCTGAACACTATTGTGTTGAATGAGAATGAATGATCTATAATAACAATAATATAGGAGAATCTTATACATATAATATTGAATGTAAGAAATAAGACACAAAAAGTATATATCACCTGATTCTATTTATAAAGAATACAAATACAACAAATTAGTCTATGGTGATAGAAGTCAGAATAGTGGAGCCCTAGCCAGCTTGGTTCAGTGGATGGAGTGCTGGCTCATGGACTGAAGGGTCCCGGGTTTGATTCTGTTCAAGGGCATGTACCTCGGTTGCAGACTCTGTGTGCAGGAGGCAACCAATTGACGTGTCTCTCTCACATCAATGTTACTCTCTTTCTGTCTCTCCCCCTCCCTCCCACTCTCTCTAAAAAAAAATCAATGGAAAAATATCCTCTGGTGAGGATTAACAACAACAACAAAAAATAGTAGTGAGCTCAGATGTAATGACTGGAAGGGGACACGAAGGTATGTATCTTCTGGGTGCTGGTCATAGTCTGTTTCTCGATTTGGGCATTGGTCATATGCATGCCATTTGTGAAAGTCCATAGTATACTATGCATACTTTAAAAATATGTATATTATACTTTAGTAAAAAAGTAACAAATCATTTTTAAAATGTCTGGAAATAAAACGAATAATTTTAAATTCTGATAATTTAAAAATGTAAATGCTTTGCTAGATGTCAGTACTTTATTGTTAGTGAAGAAGGGCTGCAGCATGGGGCAAAGTATGAATGTGCTTTATTATGACCTTGTTTGCACAGTGGGATAAGAGGCCACAATATGTCATACAGGAATTTTCCCGGGAGAGACTTCTGTAATGATGTGCACTTCTGCAAACATACTGTTTGCTGAAATAAACACTAAAACTGCTCTGAGGATTTGGAGAAACCGTTCATTAAACTGCAAGGGAATGACACAAGAATTCATTGAACAGAAAATAAATAGCCTGCTCTGCTTTTCTCTCTGATAGATAAGTTGGAGATTAATGGGAATAGATTGGTGAAAATTGCTGTGTTCTTCCCAACTCAAACCAAATATAAACAAACTAATTGAAAATCATATCATATCTGATGTTTTCCAGAGACATTTATTTTTTATTTTTAGGAAGAAAGTAAGTTTAGATGTCTTTTAAAATATAGACTGTATTGAACATAGTTAGAAAAACTACTTGGTGCTCAGGTAAGTAGAGGCAATTACCCAGAAATGAATTATTAGGTTTATTAATGGAACAACTCGAGGCTAACAACCTCTAAGAAATGAGCAATCAATGTGGATCTCAGATCCTTTTTTAGAGAGAGCTTTCTCCATGCAGTCTCTCACCTGTATGTTTTTGTTTGTGTGGTTCTTTCCACTTGGTATAAATCACCACTGTGTTTATGCCCATTTAGGCATAATTTTTTTTATAGGGAACCCCCTGAGAACACTTGACTTATATCTGGCTTTGTATTTGTCTGCATGTTAATTGATGAGGTGTAGGCCACTATCAAAGGAAAATTGTGAATATAATCAATATCAATATTCAAACAGATAAAAAGAACCAATTTACAAGAAAGTTAAATTAGAAGTGATATATCCTGTTATTTAGTATAAAGTACTACAGTTGTCCATCTAAGAGGTTAGAGGTAGGAAATAAAAGATAAAAGCAAATCTGAGAATTAAGACATCAGTAGTTGAAAACTATACTGGTAGAAGTAGCAATTTGGAAAATTTTCTCTAAGAAAGTTGCAAAATTCTTCATTTTGATTTTTCATTTTTTTTGTAGTGTGAATTATTACATACTATAACAAACTACTATTTTTTAAATTTTCTAAAAGTTTTCTCTAAAAACCTTGGGAATGTCCCTTTTGCTTCTTCAAACATTATTAAATGATAAGCCACTGAAAATAATAAGTAACTGCTGCTATTTTAAACAAGGAAGAAGCAGAAGTAAAGAGATCAGTCCGGGGAGAGAGATATGAGTGTGGACCCAAAGGCTCTGCCATGACAGCTCCTTGAACTCCACCAGCTCTCTGAGTAACCTGTTCCAAGGGACCTGGGAGGTCAAGCAAGGAAGAGGTCTTTATCACTGGTTGCCTGGCTAATAAATAATTCCCAGGGAATCTATCTGCATTCCTGAGGCTGCTGTTACAAATCACCAGAAAGTGGGTGGCTTAAAACAGCAGCAATTTATTCTCTTAGAAATCTGGGGGCCAGAAATCTGAATCAAGGTGTGGGCAGTGCTGCACGTCCTTTGGATGCTTTAGGGTAGAAACAGTTTTTGCTGTGTTCCTTCTGGCCACATCACTCCAATTTCTGCCTCTGTGGTGATTGCCTTTTCCTCTTTTCTCTGTATTCTTCTCTGTGTGTCTGTGCCAAAATTCCCTTTACCTCTCCATTTATGTGATTAAATTTAGAGTCCACCTGGATAATCTCCAATAAACTCCTCCACTCAAGATCCTTAACTGAATCTCATTTGCAAAGGCCTTTTTCCAACAAAGGTGCCACGGATTAGGACCTGGATGTGTTTTTTGGGCCATTTGTCAGCCCACTATATTATCAAACATTTAAAATTATATTATATAGCTTCAGATTTAGAAGCCAAATGAGAAAAGCCCCATTTCGTGACTTGCCTTGTAACCAATTCTAGTCCTGTTCAGATACCTTTCCACAGTGTTCAGTAGTTTGGAATGGTCAGCCACAAGCTTGTCAAGGGACTTGGAGATAAAGTCCAATTGGCCCCTTTGACACATGAGAAAACCACTGACCAGATACTTGGTCAGTAACAAAGATGACAAGGTTATCTGAAGAACTAGAACTATAATCCAGGATCTAGGCTATTGTTCTTTCTACTTCATCAAATTGAATGAGCAACACATTGTATACTAATTGATTTAAATAATTCATTCTTGGAAACTGCTTAATAAAGTTTCTTTTTTTATTTGTCAATAAAACAAATCTGGTATGATTAATCAAGATAATTATAATAAGAAACTTAATAATAGTTATGGACAAAAGTAGTATGTTGAATAATAAATGAAATTATAGTACCTTCTCTAAAATAGAGAATATGCTAAGCAAATCTTTTAAAAGCAGTTCTGTATTTGTCATTTTCCCTTTTGAGTTTTCTTATCCATTCAGGCATTTGCAGTATAACTTCAAAAGATGCCATTACTTTGAAGAAATACTTAGTTTTTGTTTTGTTTTATCCTTTGTAATGTCTATTACTAGCCCACTAGGAATACTAATAGGAATTGCTTTATAAGAATGGCATTGCTCAGAGAAATCATAAATATCTGAACACAGCACATACTTTCATAATATTAAATTATTCCATCTATTTTCAGGATTAGGGGAATGCATGGCTACATAAAAGTATGTGTGGTTGTCTTTTCTCATCATGAAGAACTTCTTTTGAAATCAGAGATAAAAGTGGAAATGAAGGTGAACTCAGTCCACCCATGGAAATATTTGATGTCCATAGATAAAAACAGAGAATCCAATTTGGAAAATAATAATGTGTCAGTGATGAAGGGAAGAAGAGAGAGAGAGGTAGAGTAATTGAGAGAGAAGGTAACAGAGAGAGGGGAATAGGTTAGAATCTCACCGAGTTGTTTAAAACATTTTGATGAACCCATAACCAGCCTATGTATATTTTAATATTTATTATAAAAAGTATTATGTGTATGATATTTTTGTAAGTAAGTCTACTTTGAATAAAAGATAACTGACTGTGAAAAATTTTGTTAAAGACTTGGAAGTATCCTTTGCACTTCCCACCCTATCCTCAACAAACACTATGAAGACCTTTGAGATGGAGGAAGTAGATTGGTGTTTGGAAATTAAACTTTTAATCAACATCATAAATATTAGGGAAAAAAACCCTGAAAATTAATGTCTTCCAAGCTACAAAACCTGATATAATCTATTTGAAGTAACATTTTGCAGTAGGATGTGTCAATCTGAAGTGGTTTTGGAGATGAGTTGGCTAAATATAACTAGGAAAAGAAGAGTTCCAGAGACAAATGTTTTTAGCACTCACATTAACATTGTCCAAGAAAAAGAGTTGGCCAACAAACTTTAGTATTTCCATTGTATTGTTTAGTGGGTTCACAAATTTACTGATGGGGGCAAAAAATATATAGTCTTTGTGCCGGGCCAGCTCAGCCAAGGGTTCGGTGAGCCTGAGGGGGCGTGGTGAAGGATGTAGAAAAGAGACAAAGAGAATAAGCTGGGTCTAGAATCTTCTGTGCCTGACTGAGGCCACAGAGACACAGACAGCAAGCTGATGCTTTATTTTATAGCCAGAGGTAAACAGGGTAGTGGTCACCATAGTTACAATGTTCTTGTGAGTTTCACTTGTTTTGGCAGCACTTGCTGCACCTCCCACAGCCCATTAGCTCCCCAGATAAGATCTAGGGAGAGTCATAAGGTCAAGCTTAATCATGCTAAGAGGGCTGTGCCCTCTAAGCTGGAACTTGTTTGTAGCTTTGCCAACAGATCAGTCCAAGGCTTAACCCTATAGCCACTCCCTACAAGTCTTAATTTTTTTTTTAAATTTTACTAGTTTGATATTCCTCATAGAACTCTATCTTGCTGAATAATGTGTATGTGGTGATGTCAACGTGTGATTTCAAACTGATAACTTAGTCTAATGCAGTGGTTCTCAACTTTCTGGCCCTTTAAATACAGTTCCTCATGTTGTGACCCCAACCATAAAATTATTTTCGTTGCTACTTCATAACTGTAATTTTGCTACTGTTATGAATCGTAATGTAAATATCTGATATGCAGGATGGTCTCAGGCGACCCCTGTGAAAGGGTCATTCGACTGCCAAAGGGGTCGTGACCCACAGGTTGAGAACCGCTGTTTTAGGTAAATGCTCAATCTCAGAGTCTTACTCTCTCCCCCATTCCCTTTCAGGTTGGCATTTGTTTATATGGGGGAGGGAATGACATGGGTCCTCTTGGTGATGGAAGTGCAGAAAGGGTGCTCAGATTTATAAGGCATCTTCTGGAATCTCCCCAGTCTCTCTCTGCAAGATATAGCTAATATGGGTTACTACCTCACTAATGACAACTAGTCTTTTTTCATGTTGTGTAAAGGCATTTTCCAGGTTTTCCCCAGTCGTTAGCCTTTTAGTTTTCACCCTGGGACCTCCCTCTGTTTTGCTACTGGAGACTGCCTAGGGCAGGTCCATTGACTCTCAGCTCAGCTATCTTCTATGCACCCATGGGGCATGTGGACACCTCTGGGCTTCTGTATACCAGGCTGCATTGCAACTAAAGGAGGCTTGGTCTTGGCCTCATTGCTCAGTTTATTTTGATATGGCTGCTTCTAGGTTAACCTGGGTGTAGTCCAGTGATGGTGAACCTTTTGAGCTCAGCGTGTCAGCATTTTGAAAAACCCTAACTTAACTCTGGTGCTGTGTCACATATAGAAATTTTTTGATATTTGCAACCATAGTAAAACAAAGACTTATATTTTTGATATTTATTTTATATATTTAAATGCCATTTAACAAAGAAAAATCAACCAAAAAAATGAGTTCGAGTGTCACCTCTGACACGTGTGTTGTAGGTTCGCCATCACTGGTGTAGTCTATAAGACAATTTTAAAATTCAAAATTGTCCTCAAACTCTCTAATACAGAGGTGGGCAAAAGTAGGTTCACAGTTACATTGTGACATTCTTTTGAGCTATTACAATAATCATAACCTACACATTTTTTTTTATACCAACAACTGTAAACCTACATTTGCCTACCCCTTTATAGCACCCCTTTCTGGGGTTTTGACTGTGAGAAAATATATCAGGCATGTGTCTTGAGTATCTGTTTCTAGTAGGATTGAATCCGTACTATCTTCTGCTTGCTGCTTGGCCACCTCCTCCCTAAAATAAAGCTTCCGTGTCAAGGTCACCAAGCCTGTATCCTAATTCCAAAGTGGCAGAAAATGAATTTAGAAAAGTCTTTTCCTGTAATAAAATTGGGCTTTCAGACCTATTGTCTTATAGCAGAGAGAAATGGATTATCTCTTTTGTGTGTGTGTCTTTTATATTCTTGCTGTGACAAGCTGTTAACACTCTCTTTATCCCCATTTAGGTAGACAAAGGCTGACTTGAGGGGTGTCACATGGAGAGAGATGAAAAAGAAAAATCACATTCAGACAGTTCAAACAATATTCCCGCTTTTCAGTGGTTGAGAGCATCCCCATTGAGATGATTGCAGTGGGCTATTAGAGGGTCAGGAGGGATTGGTGATATTTAGCATGAGTTTTAGATACGAGGGAGAAGAATATCTGTCATTAATTTTCTATCGTTGAAATAGTTTATATATAATGTCCGTGTAATTTTCATTTTTCTAAGAATATTGAGTTTGATATGCCTGCCCTAAGAAATAGCTTCTAAAGCTGGAAGTTGTCCTGGACATGCAGTTGCGTTGGGTTTTCACAGTATGTCTAATCCTGTCTATGTGGGAGTTGAGGTGACGGGAAGGCATTTTTGTGTCATGGTTTTCTTTTTCTTCTTTTAGTCATTATCTCCCTTATGTTATTTGCGATCATAAAAACAATTTTGGAAACATGCCTTTCAGCACAAATTACCTAATTTAGTTTTCATGTTACTGTTTTTGTACTGCCCCGAATAAGGTTTTATTCTGTGCTTCTTCCACATGGCACGCTATTTTCTCTATCTTTCAAAGGTAATCAACTTGTGATGGACAATAGAATATACTATTTGGGCGATGAAGCCTGTCAAATTCTCAATGTGGTTTCTATTATCGTTTGCACTTTGAGATTAAAATGTAGGTCCTCTGCTCTCAGTTAAATTTTACCTCATTCCTGACTTTGGTTCCCAGGAGATTTATTTGTATGGATTCTAAAAGTAAGAAGGGAGTAAAACTGTGCTCTCTGGGCCTTGTCATGTTTTCCTGATGTTTTATACATTCCAAACATCAAAAAACCATACTTCAGTATGACCTCTTCAAAATCATCTCAGACTGTGCGCCCCTTTCTCACTTCCTTCAGCCACATTGGCCTCTTTTGTGTCCTTTGGGGCTTTTGAATCCAGTCTTCTCTGCCAGAAATGTGGCTACCTTGGGTTTTGGTGTGATTTGGTGGGATCAAAACGTCATGTCTTCACATAGCTCTCTTCTGACTTCTCTAACCAAACTATGCCTCCTCCTCCCCTCTTTCTTTCCACCCATCATACTTAATCACACCATGGTTTTATTTTCCCATAATGCATGACTATTGTTTGCTAGCACTGCCATAACAAGTATCACAGACTGGGTGGCATTAAGCAACAGAAATTTATTTTCTCACAATTCTGGTGGCTAAGAAGTCCTAGATCGCTTCCTCTGATGCCCCTCTCTTTGGCTTATCGATGGACATCTCATCGTGTCTTCACAGAGACTTCCCTCTGTGTCTATTCATGTCCAAATTTTTCTATTCTAAAAGGATACCAGTCATATTGGATCAGAGCCCATCCCAATGACCTCATTTTAACTTAATTGCCTCCTAAAGACTCTATCTTTAATTACAGTCACATTCTGAGATACTGAGGGTTAAGACTACAAAATATGAATTTGGGACAGGGGGACATAATTCAACTATTTCTAGAGCAAATAATAACAGCTACTTATAATATGGTCTTCTTATTTATTTACTTTTTTCCCCTAGCCCACTGGAAATGAAGCACAGTGAAGTCAGGGTGCTTTCTTTCTGTCTTTCTCCATACTCTCTATCACCACCTAGACTAGTGCCTGGCTCAGAGTAAAGGCTCAATGATCTTTATCTTTAATCTAAATTACTCAAACAGAAATATGATATGTACATTTCCCCAAATTTTAAAGATTTACTCATTATTGGCATCAAGGTAACAAACCTGCAAACCTGTAGAGAATTTTTAAGAGTTTATTAGAGGCAAACTGATGACGATTGCTGGGAAGAAAAATCTCAATGGATTGAGAAAATGCTCTGGAGAATGACAATCTTACACCTTATTTTATAAATTAGAATCAAAGGAGGAAGCATGGGAGGGTTGCATGAAAGGCATTGGTGGTAGACTAGGGATACAGGAGAAAGCAAAGGGGGGAACCTCTGAGACAGGATAAGAATAAAACAGACACATTTCTTTTACATTGTGGGTATAGGATAGTGAACAACTAACATTTATAGCAAGTAGAGATGGTGTGCAGGAGAACAAGATAACAATGAAGGGTTCTGTGGTCTCCTGCTCTGGTGGGAGATTGTGCCCTGAGGGGTCTGGAAAAAAAGGGATTACTATGACAATCTTGGATGCAAAAGACAATAGACTCAGGTAAGGTAAAGATTTATCTTTATTAAGGAAGATAGCCTAGGATATGACTCACTTTTAGTTAAGAAGTTTTAATTTCAGATCATCCCATGTCATTACTTTAGGTCTCTGAGTTTGTCACTCAGGCCTACCCTGAGCTTGTCAGCTTTAGTATGTACTAGTATTACCTTTTTCGTTGTCCACACTGGTGTTACTAAAATTCTCCTCCTGCATCCTTTGCTTTGCAAATATAAGGAAATATGAGAAAATAATTTAAAGTTTAGATATTTCTGTACTAAGCTCATAACCTAAGCTAAGTGGATGATGCTCCCTTTCCTCTCTGTTGGCATCTTTCTGTGTGATTGATACTTTTCTAGATTTGTAGAGACCAGCTCAGTTTTTCTTGCTATATCAGTAAAGCATAAAAACTCCCCTCCCTTTTTTTTAACAGGACATTTCCACCTATCAAATGTCTTTAATACTAAAATGGCTTTGATGCCATTCCCTTATCTAAAACGTTATTAATGTGACCTTACCATACTTAATTTTCCCCCAGGTGAATTCAATTCTCCATTACATTCACTGGTTATATTTCTGCAGAGTTTGTTGCTGTTGTTGTCAATTGTGTGATCTGACAATGTTGAATTTTACCTAAGCAGCCCTCCCTCCCTCCCCCCCAGCACCATTTTTATGTCTGTATAATGGCTTACTGCAAAGGCACATATCTATCCCATATGACTTCGATAAGAATCATGAATGCCCCTTATTTACTTAGGAGGAAACAGGGTCCATGATTAGCTGAACTGTTTGGTCCTTACTGATCATAACAAAATGCTTGCTAATCAAACTTTGTTTTCCTCCTTCATCTAGGCACCTGAGCTTTGACCCTCCCTCAGCCTGAGCCAGCACTCAGCCCTTTGTAACAGCCCCTCCTGAGAATAGGCTGGGCACAGGGTAAAACATTGCTTATCTACTATCAGATCATGCCACCCTCACTCTTCCCACTTCCTTGTGTGTGATGGCATATTTTAGGTGTCAACTTGACTGAGCTAAGGGCTGCCCAGATGGCTGAGAAAACATTATTTCTGGGTGTGTCTGTGAGAATCTCTGGAAGAGACTAGCATTTGAATCAGCAGATCCAATGAAAAAATCTGCTCTCATTAATGCAGGTGGGCATGAACCAATCCCTTGAGAGCCTAAGTATAAAAGCCGAGGAAGGGCAAATTTACTCTCTCTGTTTGAGCTGAGATATCCACCTTCTCTTGCCCTTGAACATAGGTGCTCCTGTGTCTCAGGCTTCTGGACCCAGTCCAGGACTTACCCCACAAGCCCCCTGATTCTCAGGCCTTCTGAGTTGGACTGAATTACACAACACCGGCTTCCCTGGTCCTCCAGCTTGCTCTTATATATCCACACATAACCTTCTGGTTTTGTTTCTCTGGAGAACTCTGACTGGTACACCACCCCTGTTCTTTCTAGGATAATTATTCCCTATAAAATAAAAACTCTTTCTGCTTAACTTTTGAGATGCTTGTAGATCTTAGGTCAGAGATTTTTCCCTCTTGCTATCATCTCTTTTCCCTTATTACAATAATACTTTTGAGTAAAATATGTCCTTAGCTAAGTCTGAATTTGTTTTTTACTTTGACAAATGTATCGGTAAAATTTTTTCTATCATTGAAGACAAGAAAATGCAATATGTAGACTTGGCTTCCTATAATATGTTTTGACCTTTAAATGAGCAAAAAAACCAGAAAACAAAAAACAAAAAAACACACCCAGAAAATAAAGGCTATTCAAAGGACATGTTTACTTCATCCTATTTTTTTATAAGCTTATGTCTTACCAGCCTCTGCTAGCCACTAAAGAAAATGCATTTAAAAATGCACACTGCTGCTTTTTCTTGTGTTTTTACCAAATAAATATTATATGCTAAAATAAAATTGAGATTTGCATGGGTTAAGATAAATAGTTTGGCTTGATGCTAGTTACTGGTGGAATAGTCTAATTTCAGGAATTAAATTTTGCTTAAAAAGTCAAATTTTTGTTGAAATGTTGCTAATAAGTTAGAAAAAGATAATGTGAACTCTAAAAAATCTTATATATATATGTTAATAGAGGCCCGATGCATGAAATTTGTGTGGGGGAGGGGTCCCTCAGCCCAGCCTGTGCCCTCTCACAATCCGGGCCCCCTCGGGGGATGTCCGACTGCAATCCAGGACCCCTTGCTCCTTACCATCCATCTGCTCACTCCTAACCGATCACCTGCTTGCTCCTTAGTGCTTGACTTGCTGCTCCTTAGCACTGCCACTTAGGCGGGAGAGGTTCTCGCCACAGCTGTGAGCCCGGCTTCTGGCTGAGTGGCACTCCCCCTGTGGGAGCGCACTGACCACCAGGGGGCAGCTCCTGCATTGAACATCTGCCCCCTGGTGGTCAGTACACATCATAGCGACTGGTCGTTCTGGTCGTTCAGGTCTATTTGCCATAATGGTTGCTGGGCTTTTTTATATATATATATATAACTTAAGTTTAATAATTTTTGTCCATTGGACATTTTGAGATTGGAAAATTTTTATATAAAGAGTCAGTAATTCAGGGATCCTGAAGACCACCCTCAAGTTCAATGATTCACTGGAACTACCCACAGAACTCAGAAAAGCTCTTACACTCAGTAACAGTTTATTACCACGAAAGAGTACACATTCCACTCTGCAAGGCTAAAGTGTGCATAGAGTGGAGTCCAGTAAAAACCAGGCTTAAGATTTCAGTTGTTGTCTCCCAGTGGAATTGTATGGACAGTGCTTAATTTCCAGAACAACACCTGTGGCAATATGTATAAAGTCTTACTAACCAGTGAAGCTTAGCCAAGCCTTGATATTTAGAGTTTTTACTGGGGTTGGTCTCCAGGTGCTCCAGAGGTCACAAACTGTGTATTTGTGACCTGAGGATCCCACCAAAAATCATATGATTATCATAAACTATGTGGCATGTACATGGTCCCAGATAAACAAAGACACTCTTAGCAGGCGAGATATTCCAAGGACACAGAAATTATCTCCCGGGAGTTAGTTAGGGCCAGACGTTTCTTTGGAAGGTACAAGCTTTGAAGACCCAGACCTGCTGAGTTAGCCCCCTCTTTCTGTAAAGGGCCAGGTGGGAAATATTTTTTGTTTTGCTGACTACATGCTCTTAGTCACAACTACTCTATTGTGCCATTTTAGTGAAAAAGCAGCCATAGTAATATCTAACTAAATTAGCATGATTGTGTCCCAATAAAGTTTAATTTACAGAAACAAATAGAAGACCAGATTTTATCTTCAGGCCATAGTTTGCAAACTTCTGGCCTAGAGTTTGAGTGACATTGAGAGGATGGCCTTGCTTTAAATCTTCATTTCTTTGCACAGAGACTAAAGATAAAATGTTGGAAGGAAGCCCTGACCGGTTTGGCTCAGTGGATAGAGTGTTGGCCTGCGGACCAAAGTGTCCCCGGTTCGATTCCGGTCAAGGGCATGAACCTTGGTTGCAGGCACATCCCCAGTGGGGGGTGTACAGGAGGCAGCTGATCGATGTTTCTAACTCATCGATGTTTCTAACTCTCTATCCCTCTCCCTTCCTCTCTGTAAAAAATCAATAAAAATATATTTTAAAAAATGTTGGAAGGAATTGCTTCTAACATAATGAAGAACTGGTAAGCTTTAAAAAATTTATTTTCTCCTAATAAATGTAAAGTTATATGCTTTTTACATAAATATTAAATGACAGCCCTCTTATACAAATAAATTTGTTTTTCTCTTTATGATATAAATCTGAAATAAGGGTAAAAGGAAAATTATAGCATTCCAAGATGAAAAAATCAGATTATTTGTAGTAAAAGAAGATAGTAGAGTTTTTAATTAAATTGGCAGAACCGATAATTATGTTACCAGGTGTGTTTACTTCTTTGAGGGGTGGAATCCTTGTTTTAATTTTCTTTCATGAGTTAAGGTGTCAGGCTCAGTGTAACACGTAAAATTTTGAAAATAAAGTTTTTTATTATATGAGGTTTTAAGATCATAAACCATCAGGAAAAAACACATCATTTTGATTTTATTTTCGAAATAGAACTAAGAAATCACAGTCTGAAACACTCAATTATTTCTCCAGTACAGTAGAGGCCGATTCTACAGATGAAATCTGTGAGTGATGGGAATAGCTTGCTATAAAGAGCTTGGAACTCAGGCCGTGGGGAAGATGATTAGGGTCGGAATCCCAGCAACTCTATTCAGGAGTGTTACTCAGAGGTGATTTAAAGCATATTTTATTTCTCTCTGATCCTCAGGTTTCTATTCTTTAAGCAGATTATGCTGTTCTCAAAGGTTTGTGAAAGAATTTAAATCAGGTGTTATAATTGACAGTGCTTGGCACATACTAAAAACTCAGTTATTATTATAACAGAGTCACTGAGTACTTGCCATGTCCTGGGCACAATGCTAAAGTACCTTGCATGCATTTTGTCATTTAACCCCCACTACAATCCAACAAGCAGACTCCATTGTTACGCTCCTTTTACGTATGAGTAAACAAGTTTAGCCTGATTAGGAATTGAGTCACATCAAACAAAGTGTTGGTGACAGAGCTGTTAGCTGAGCACTTAGTTCTCGCTGCCCAACTCCCCAGTTCATGCTCCTACCAAGTATCCCAGAGCAAACCAGAGCCTAGTGTGGTGTCATGACCATAATGTTTTATTTTGTTCTGTTTTGTCTTTACCCCCTAAACAGTCTTTTAAGACTCATGATAGTTCATATAAATTCTAAATTGCTGGATTCTCTTGATTACTCGGAATGGACTTATTTGTGGGGCAGCACTAGGCTAGAGCTGGAGGTAAACAGCTCTCCCTAGGTGAGGCGAGTGCTGTCCAGCTTACCTCTGCTCCTTATTAACTTGTGTTGGGGGCTCTGATCATTCCCTTACCTGCTGCTTCTAAGGGCTCTGCTCTATTACTGCTGCCCAGTTTCTTTCCACCAGAGAAGTTAAATGACTACTTCAGAATAAGTTGTAAAACCACAAAATAGGAAAAGTCCTCCAGCCATCTTGTTTGGTGGCATCTAAACTTTTGAGTGTATATCTCTATCAAAAATGTTTTGAATTTGTGCATATAGTACCTGTATGTTTTATACACGCACTACTATCAATTCATAAATTAAATGTTAGGCAAACATTTTTAAACAATACTTTACAAAAAAACATTTTCTTCCTCCACTCAGATGACTGTGTTGTACGGTGCCCCCTGCTTAGGAACTCTCTAATTGGTCTAATCCTCAAAGGTAGTGTCTTATCTGAAACTAGATCTAGAGTTATTGATTTCTACTATAATCTCTTTGGTTTTGTTGTGTAATTCTCTATAGAATATTAAAATTTTGTTTTCAGAATCAAATTGGTGACGAATGAGAGAAATGTTCCAGCCAACATTGCTTTTTAAATTGTTTTGGCGGAATAAGCCTCATGCTTGTTTTGACAGGAATATAAACATATCAGATGATATATTATTACTTGTTTATTATTATGAACTTGTCCTAATGCTGTGGCTAGTTTTTAAAGTAATTGTTCAAAGGCAAATATTGTTTTGAAAATCTCAGTAACTTTAGAGCACCGTTAACTATCTCAGAAGGTTTGAGATGATAGAGAAGAAATATTGTTCTTCACGACTTTTTTAACTGTTACTTAGAAAAAAGCATGGAGGACAAATTAAATGTTTTTATTGTACTTGCAATAAGGTATTAATCATTCTAAAAGTAGACTGATGCCTTTTCAACTATTTAGAAAAAGAACCTAAGTATGGAGAAGTTCTACTCAACTGAAATAATCTTCTACAAAGATGTAGAGTTCTATTATTACCTAAAATTGGCTCAGTGTTTTCCAAACATTTTTATCACCAGGAATACCTTTAATAGCTTTTATTCTTTTAACTTAAAAATTTTATTTTTGGAAAAAGTTTTGTCAGCAAAGCTCATATTGAGTAATAGTTTATTTTCCCATTTTAAATTAATCAATGGCATATAAAACTGACATCTGATTTAACATTATAACAAGATAATCAACTTTACTATGTTAAATTGTGGTGGATACAGTTAAAAGCAAGGTCATATGCTTATTAAGATGTCTGATGTTGTTGAAGGTGCATTTTTGGTTTTTCTATTGTTGTGGTTAGGCTTTGTGAATCACTGAAATAGTGGTGCTCTCCTGAGATTAATTTGGTCAGTCAGCCCCGACCACTCAGTGGAGTGGGAATAGATTCTTGTTGGTGTCCTCAGTAATGGGAGATGGTCTTATTTTGTAGCTTAGAATTACTTCTTTGTCCAAGAGACCTTACATTTCCATATATTACTTGATATTCCTGATCTCTAGTACTTGGCCTGAATTCTGCCATAATACATTGTGATTTTTCACTAAGACTTTGGGTTAGAAAGATGGTTACAAAAGTGAGGTATGATGAACCAATGGTGCACGATGACCAGCTTCCTCAACAGTGATGATGTCTTTCCTCTCAATCTAATTAGAGATGGATTTGTTCCTGCCCCGTGAGTGAGCCCCTGTGCCACACACTTCCCCTTCCTCCCGACCCTGGCCTGGGGTTAGCCTGTGGCCCAGGCCACTGCCTCACAGCCCAGCAGCTGTCCCAGCTGCCCCTGCGCTCCAAGGCCACCTGGGTCCCCTATACCCTCGAGCCACTCCTATCCGTTTCTTCTCCCTAGTAATCTAGAGTGGACTGGAATGTACGTAGTATTTCTACACAAATGAATATTTTCTATCTTGAACCAATTAAAAGTTGCGTAGTGGCTTCTGCTGCATTCCCGCCTCTTTCTCTCCAGCTCAAGTCTCTGCATTGCCAGTTGATATCCTTATTTTCCTATAAGGCCCAGCTTTAATACACTGTTTCCCAAAGTAACTCATTATGTCATTCTCTCCCATTATTTACTTATTTATTGTGGAATATTCACATTATTGAATGAAAATGTTTCTTCCCACATGAGGTTTTGAGGTCCGATATGAAATGGATTTTATTGTTTTAAACGAAAAATATATATTTGTGTTCTTTTAGAGCTTATAGCACTGTTTTCATTTTAAATTTAGTAGAGTTCAAGTAATGCTTTTTAAAAATATTAAAATGACTTTGAAGAATTAAATTTTAACCTAGTCAATTATCTGTGTGGATAATTTCTAGAGCACTAAAAGTCTTAGTCACACCTTTTTTGTTCAATGATTTCTTCTCTAAATGGGTTTGAGTTTTGTTCTTTATCTGCTTGTTCTTCCCAATGATAAAGATCTATCTATTCCTTTATTTTCCTTTCTACTCTTATACTGAGAATGTACTAGTATTCTTTTCTTTCTTCCCAATATTACAAAGGTTGATTTAATCTTTACCTTGCTATTTCCCAATGTGGCCATTTTATACTACTGTCTTCTTAGATTGTTGTCTATAAATAATTCATCTTTAGTTTATTTTTATACTATCAAGGTATTTTAAATCACCAAATTAATCAAATGACATGGCAGAGACTAGTCAGAGACCTTCTAATGGCCATTTCCCCCTTGTCCCCTAGTCAAAAGGTGTCCATGTTTCAGCAGGAGCAGATGACTGCCGGAATAGAAAGAATATTTTTCTACTTTCATTGCAATCAGGAGTGAGCATGTGACTAAATCTGGCCAATCAAATGTAAATATGTGGCAGCTTCTGAAAATCCTAATGCATAATGGCCTACTTTGATTTAATTTTTTTAACCCACCTCTAACACAAATCTGATCCCTGGAGCTCTAACTTCCCCTTTAAACCGTGAATATGAGAACTATGTCCTACAGATGGTAGGGCAAAGAACTGGAAGGGGTCTTGGTGCCTTAAGACTTCTTGGAATAGACCTACCTTCTCCCTCTGACCAATTAAGAAATAAAATTCTGTCTGTCTTTAACCAATATTATTTTAGGTCTCCATTACTTTCAGGTGATTTTAATTCTAACTTATATACCCAGCATTAAATATATTAACGTAGAAAATGTCGGAATTCTCACACAAGGTCTTTAAAGTTCCCAGATAGGTCATATAGTCAGCAGAATTATCATACTCTACATAAAATACTCTTAGATAAGTAGGCTACTCAAACTTTTCAGAGAACTGTTTATTCATAATAAAATCTAAAATTTCCGACCAGTGTATGTCAGCTACTTACAGTGGCTGGTCCTTTTAGAGCCACAGCTCTCCTGTGACCTTGTTCTCATGTTCTCTCCTACCATCCTGAATATGGCTTTCACATCTGCATCCTCAGAAATCTGAAGATTTTAATTTATGCTTCTGTTACTTGAGTGGACTTGTGTGATTTTTAAGCTGTTTGGTTGAAAACAGTCATTTGACAGAGATGATTTGGCAGTTTTATAAACTGGTAATTAGAAATCATTGTGTTCTTAGCTGCGGGCAGAAAATATAATGAACAGGCCAGTCCTTAGTGAAAAAAGATTATATGTTACTACTATTGCAAAGGTCAGAACTGTACTAATTAAACCTGTGAGGCATTCCCAGATCCACCTGCTCTTTCTTAGAATATAGGGTTGGACATATGATAAATGGACCCCACTGAGTCACTTACCACACATGCTTAGCATATAATGTACATATATTTAAGTACAGGGTGGATTAATGGTGCATTTTTCTTTTTAAAAGCAAACAAATATAATTAAGATGAAATTTTTGTTAAAAGTAAATGAGAAAGGACACTAGCTTTTAAAATAATACTCAGATATACTAAGGTGTTTTAAATCCAAATACATGATACATTTACATTTTAAATCAATTTTCATGTCTTTAGGAAGACTCACTGTTGCTTGTAGCTATTTACATCTACCTATACTATAATGCTTCACAAATTTTAATAGTAAATGTGTTTATTCCTATCTCTCTTGTTTGAGTAAAAGTGTTTACTGAAGACAGGGTTTGGATTCTTTAATATTCTTCAAACAAAGATCTGTTCTTTTAAAATATTTTTCAAAGGTACATAGTGGATACTGTTTGTTGAAACCATTAGATGAATAAATATATGAATAAATGATAATGAATTTGGAGAATACTTCTTGTTCACCTTAAGCTTTGTGAAAGGTGGTGGTAGTGAGATGGATTTATCTCTGCTGTGTTTACTGATGTATATCCTAAGAATGCAGAAAAGTACCTGGCTCATAATACTGTGGAGTAAACATTTATTAAGTTATCTAGAGCTTTGTTTTAGCTCATTTAATCCTCTCAGCAGTTTTTATGAAGAAGATATTATTAGCCCACTATCTTCATTTAGTACCGAGACCACCGCTACCTTTCGGGAATGTCTGGTCACTAGGCCTGCATCAGTGTCCGAGGAAGCCAATAGATTCATGGTTTATTCTGCCCTGGATGATGGGTGGTGGCTGCCTAGACCACTGTCTTGAGGAAGATTCTGAAGGCTCATTTAGGAAAGATGCCCTTATAAGTTTTCCTATTAGGCATGGGTGTGTGGGAGAATAAGAGGAGGTGTACTCAATTTCACAGAAATGTATGTGGAAAATATATTATTTAGTCTATTTTCATATAATGAAAAAACTCTCACTTTCTCATCTTCTCTGAGTAATGTTGTTATTTAATTCTTGGGTTACCCTTGTTGATTTTTAGGTTAGGTTTAATTAAAACATCAATCCTGTCTCAACATTTACAGATACTGTGATCTTGAGTAAGTTATTAATAAACCTTAAAAACTCAATTTAGGAGATAGGTAGTAATAATACCTATCTCCTAAGATTTGTTGATAATTAAATTTTAAAAATGTATAGAGTGCTTTGTACTGTAATGCTTTTATTCTCATACCAGTGCTTTGAGATTTCAAAGACAGGAATCCTTACTACCAACTAGGTCTCTGAATCTTTTTTCTGAGGATGGCCTCCAAAATTAAGCCATTTAATATAAAGAATTGGTAGGAAAGGAAAGCTTGACTTTGTGAAAAATAAATTGGAAAATGTCTATGAAAGATGAGAGTTTTAGATAAGTGAAATAGAAGTTAAGAAATTCTAAAGTTTAGATTTGGTAAATTTGAAGGCTTGGATAAGTTGTGTAATACTTTAAAAATTAAAGCCAGTGCCAGACCCAGTATATATTTGTGTGCTTCGGCCAAGTCTGTAGGAAGCAGCTGGACACTGATAGGTAATGTACTGTTTCCTCACAGTCAATTAAAAGAGGGTAGGCAGAGAGCTATCCCTGGCCTTCAACTGAGAAATTGGCATTTCAAATTGAAATAGGTGAACGGGCCTTTCTGAGTGGGTACATCTGACCCAGGTGCATTGGCCTTAGAGTTTGGTGGCTCTGTGTTCTTCAATAGATGCCAAATGTAAATGCTCCGCTAAAGAAAAAATTCTACATCCAACTATTTTTTTTAAATATCTGAAATTATGTTCTACAGAGAATCAGATAAATATGTTTTTGCTAAAAGGTAATAGCAGGAAATGTGGCTAAATACATCTTGTCGTTCACTTAATGAAATGTTATGAAAGCATGAAAATGATAATTATTTAAACTACTAGTGGCCTGGTGCACAAAATTCATGCATATTAAAAGGGAACTAATTAGAGGAAATATTTTAATATTGCTATTTGCCCTTTCTCTATAACAGAAGTGTCAGAGATGAAAGAAAATTAGTAAAATCTATATGAAAATCTCCCTCCTGTGAGAGTCTGGAGCACGCCGTGGGACCCAGAGTCAAGTCCCCGCCCACTCGTGCGCACCTCAAATTCACACGAGACCCAGACCCAGCCAGCCCCACCCCCGACAAGCCCTGCAGGGTGAGGGGCGCAGCCTCAGGTTCCCCAGCCTGGCACTGGGTGGGGGCACAGCCTCAGGTCTCCCATCAAGCCCCGCTGGGCGGGGGGGCATGGCCTCAGATCCCCCAGCCCTGGCACGAGGGCATAACAACCATTTGCATATTAGCTCTTTATTATATAGGAGGATATATAAATAGAAAAATTACATTAAAATGTTAAATGAAAAAACAGAGCAAAGCAGTGAATGTTAAATTTTCACATAACTACATAAAATGTGTGCATAGACAAACTCTAAAAGACAATGTACAAATATTTGTATCGCCTCAGTGTTAAGGTGGAGGGATATGTAATAGTTATTCCCCAAAACTTTATAAACAGTCCAAGTCAGTGAAGCTATTTTTTGGTAATATTTGTTTTACTTAAAAAGTAAAAGATAAAAGGATATAACTATGTTGGGTGATCTAAAAACTTTCTGTTTCAAGTATATGCTATTTAAAGAATACAACACTTAAAATTTTTCCTAGTATAAAAACATTACCTGCACTTTTATTCTTAAGGTTCATGTACCAGCAACCAAAGAAATGCTTCAAATCTTTCACAATACTAACGCCCAATTAGGATAGAAAGGCACCAAGACACAAAGGAGAATCTGCACTGATATTTCAGGGTTGTCTTTTATGAAATCTTCAAGGTATTTAGTAACATATTAAACACACTTATTTTGTGAGTTATTATGAAAAATATGTTTTACAATTAAATGGTGTGCTTTTATACTGCTAGGGGCCCAGTGCATGAATTCATGCACCTTGAAAGGAACTGTGGGCCATGAGGCTGCAGTGGGCAGAGGGGCGGGTCTCGGCCCATCCTCCTTGCCCCTGCCTGGCCCCTCCCACTGCACCCCACCCCGGTCCCCTGTCTGCTGGCAGCCCTGCTCCTGCCACCAGTACTCCCATGTGCTGATGGCGCTGGCCCCGCTCGCACCCGCTGCTGGAGCTGGCCACAAACGCTCTATGCTGTCTGCAGGTGCAAACAGGGCTGGTGCTGTCAGTAGGTGTGAGAGGTGGCTGTTGGCCCCGATCGCCCCTCAGGATCAGGGTGAGGTAGATAAGCACTGAGGGGCGATCGGGGGTGGCAGTCATCGCTTGCACCTGCTGATGGTGCTGAGCGATCGGGCCTGGTACCGGGCACCGGCAGCAGGTGTGAGCAGTGGCTCTGGCGCTGGCAGCAGGTGCAAGCACCAGGTGGGACTGTGGTGCATGGGAGCAAAGAGTTTTCAGTAACCACCAGAGGTTCCCTCTGATGACAGCAACCAGTGCCCCACCTTGGAATGGCACCCCTGCTCACCTGCTCCACCATCCCACCATGGCTGATGCCTGCCATGTTCTGCATGCACCCCCTGATGGTCAGTGCACATCATAGCGGCTGGTTGTTCAGTTGTTCTGCCATTTGGTCTTTTTGCATATTAGGGTTCTATATATATACTAGAGGCCTATTGCACGAAAAGATTTGTGCAATATGCCTTCTCTTCCCCTGGCTGCCAGCACTGGTTTTCCTCCGGCACCTGGGACCCAGGCCTTTGCTCTGGCCGGAGCCGCCTTCAGTCTTTGTTCCGCCGCTTCGCACCTATGTATGCAAATTAACCACCATCTTTGTTAGCGGTTAATTTACATATCTCACTGATTAGCCAATGGGAGGCGTAGCGAAGGTACGGTCAATTACCATGTTTGTCTATTATTAGATAGGATAGATGGGGGATGTCCCCCCTTTAGAAAGGTTGTGATGTCTGAGGAAACTGAGAAAGAACAAAAGCAGGAGAGAGAAGAGTTGAGTTGTCACAAGGTAGAAACTACCTCGATGTCATGTCTTTTAGACAGAAGATTCAGAAGACTTTGATATAAGTTTTGAAAAAAAATGGACTATTCCAATTTGAATTTTGCTATTTACTAGGCTCCTTAGTGTCAGTTAGGATTCTTTAGAAAATATGACCCAATCCTATTGAAAAAAATAACATGAATAGTTTGATTTAGGGTTCAAAGATCTGACCAGAATACATTTCTGTGCTTTTCTTTCTTGGAGTTCCTTTCATTCTCAAGTTAACTCTTTGTGACCCCAAAATTAGCTACAGAAGCAGCAGATGCGAGGTAAGTTATACATTTAGAAACAACAGAGAAAAAGACATCCACTTCTGGTACTCCTGATAAAAGAAAGAGGAGAATTTTTAATCCAGGAAATGTCTTTTCAAATCTAATTGGTACAAGAATGGGAAATAAGCCATTTAATATCAATCACGGTGGCCAGGAAAATGGAAAGATGTGATTAGCTTAAATTAAACAGAGCTTTCCCCTGAAGCAGGGAGTTGGATCAGTACCCCTGTCCTGGGATGTAACAGAGGCATCTTCTCTGATGGAATTCAAAGTTTTGTTGGTAGAAGAAAGGGGAGTTGGATGCTGAGAAGACAACTCACAAAGGTTTATTATAAATGGCATAATTACCCTATCTACTTTGGTATAAATTAAAAGTCACTGTTGAAAAGTAATGATGACTATCAAAAAACATTGTCTTAATATAGTTACCTTTAATTCATAGAGACAAGTATGAAAATAAGTGTTGTTACTGCTTTAAATTTTTTTAAATCTTCTAGTTTATAGGCAGCTCGTACATAGCTAAAGAGGATTACTCTTACTTGTTCCTAAAATGAATTATCCATTAAATGTTCCCCATATATATATTAATCCTTACCCAAGGATATTTTTTTCATTGATTTTTAGAGAGAGTGAAAAACAGAGGGAAAGACAGAGAGAAACTTCAATGTGAGAGAAACACATCAATTGGTTGCCTCCTGCACGAGCCCTGACCAGGGCTGGGGCTGGGGAGGAGCCTGTAACTGAGGTACATACCCTTGACTGAAATTGAATCTGAGACCACAGGCCGACGCTCTATCCACTGAGCCAAACCAGGTAGGGCTGTCCTACTATATTTTTTGCTATGAAAACAATGCAATTAGAAAAAGCAAACATCCCAGCCGGTGTTGCTCAGTGGTGAGCATCAATCCATAAAACAGGAGGTCATGGTTGGATTCTTGGTCAGAGTACATGCCTGGGTTGCAGGCTCCATCCCCAGTAGGAGGCATGCATGAGGCAGCCTATCAAAGTTTGGCTCTCATTGATGTTTCTATCTCTCTCTCCCTTTCCCTTCTTCCCTCTGAAATAAATAAAAACTATTCTTTTTTTTTAAAAGTACACTACCTGGTACAGAGTAGGTGCTTAACATTTATTATGTCCCCTGTTCATAAATGGCATTACCACCCTTTTATTGCCAGAGCAAGAATCCTAGGAATCATTATCATATTCTTCTACTTCCCTTTAATCACAAAATGTCAAGATAGTCACCAATTATTAAAGTATCATTTTTTCTACGAGTTTTTCTCACTCCAAATATTGCTCCCTGGCCATGTGTTATCCATAGGGCAGCCAGATGACTTTATAACACATAGCTGTTAAACTGCATCTTATATGTAAATCTCTTCAGTAGCTCCTCATCCTTGGAACAGCTTTTCTACACTCTTCAAAATTTGGCTTCTACTTACTTAATTCCCCAGCTTCATTGTTTGCCACATTTTTCTCATACCTCCAAGCTAACCAAACAACCTTTCTTAAAGTTCCATAAAAGACTTCCTCATTTGAACCCAAGTTTTTTCAAGAAGACTTTTTTCCCCCTCTCTTCCTATACTTTGATCTTCAAACATCTATTTAATTTCTCATGGCTCAGCTTAGCTGTTACTACTTTCAGAGAAAACTGGCCCAGTGAAGTGGGGTTAAGTGCCTTGATGCTTATGCAAATAACTTGTGCATACCTCTCTCAGAGCACCTTGCACACTTCTACTATGAGCACAGATAGTGCAGTTTCCCTCTTTTGATAGAAAGTAAACTTCTAGGCAGGAGCTGGGATGTTCTGTCTTGTATTTTTGTTCTATGTAGAACATAAGGCATGTAATGTCTATTCGAAAGATGCTGGTTGAATGAAGGAATAACTGGATATATAACTGATGTTAATGAATTGTAGGAGGAAATTTTGGTATTAGTTTTGGCTTTTTAATAAAAAAAATGCTAGTACTTTACCTATGGATTTAAAGATTTTTCTAAAACAACCTTTATAAAAATAGGGCTTTTCTACTTAGAAAACCCTTATGATGAAATCAATTCTCGTTAAATTTGTTGTCACTTAGAGATAAGGAGAGAAGAGAGCATAAAAAGTTAATTAGGGAAACAGGAATTTGTGGAAATGTGTCATTCCTGAAACTGCAAATAGAATTGAAGATACACTAATTCTTAGGCCTCATGGTTATATATTTTTTTCACAACATATATTATTCCATTAACCTGTCTTTACCCATCCCAGAGCTGTATTTCCATAGAGAGGCCTGGGGCAGCTTTATGTGGAAAATCCAGCCCGATTGGTGCCTAGAATGAGAGGGCTTAAATTTTTATCTAGCAACAGTAAGAATTTAAAACTATAGCTTGTGATTGCATGTTGATGCTGTATAACTGAGTATATAAAACGAGGGCTTGTTTTTGGTGAAAATCAAACCTTTTTAATGATTGTGGGATATTAATAAACTTTGCATCTAATTTTCTTTTAAGAATATTTTCTCATTACAGAAATGATTCTTTTAATAGGAAACTGATAACAAATATCCATCCTCTAAGGCTGTGTTGTCAACATTGTAGTCCAAGCCAATGTGACTATTGAGAACTTGAAATGTGGCTAGTCCAAATTGACATATGCTGTAAGTTTAAGAGATCAAAAATTTTGTTAAAAAAAATAGAATATAAATTATCTCAATTTTTATGTTATCTCAATACTTTCTATATTCAGTCAAATAAAATATAGTATTTAATTTCCCCTCTGCCTTTTTTTTTGGTTGCCATTTTACAGTTTATGAGCTTTTTAACACGTACCTTCTCATTCATAATTTTAATGCCATCCTCATGAGGTATGGATTTAATATCCCATATTGTCTATGAGGAAACCAATGTTTAAAAAGGCTCTAAGTAACATCACTGATGTGACAAAGTGGAAGAATTGGGACTTTAACCCAGGTCTTCTGTTTGCAAGTCCATTGTTGCTCCCTTTTACCACAGTTACCTGGTTGTTGGCAGCTCTTTCTTTTTTTTTTAATTGTTTTATTGCTTAAAGTATTACAAAGGGTATTACATATGTGTCCTTTTTTTTCCCCTGCCCTTGACAATCCCCTGACCTCCCCTACCCCCCAGTGTCTTATGTCCATTGGTTATGCTTATTAATTTTAAAATATAGATACTAGAAAATTTTAAACTACATATGTGGCTCACATATTAGTGTTGGACAGCTTTGCTCTAAGTGGCTCCATTTTGTAGCTTGTTTTGTGTTCATGTGGTGTTGATAAAGTTTGTGACAAAAGAGCTTCCGGTTATTCACCATTAACACAGCTAGTGTACACATTTATGTCAGTGTGCACAATACTTTGTGTGCGCTGTATAGGTAAATGGACATGGGCACTTTTTTCTTTAAGAATGTTTCCAACAGTCAATCATATGATCTACACTTGTGAAAAGCTATAAGCTACAGTTGATGTTTTGGTCAGAGATTTTATGTCCTTTTAAATATTTTGCTATAAAAATCATGCTTCTGAATCTTCAATTGACTTCTCACTTATTTCTGTTCTTTTCTCTAAGATCTCAGAAAGAAGTTGGGAAATGGCAACTTTCATTGCACCAACACTTTCTCATTACAGTTGATTTCCCTCCTTTGAAGCTGTGAATCAGGCTTGGGATGTAGACCAGGTAACTTAGCGGGTAGGGAGGGACTTGCCTGCTCAGGGCAATGTGTGAAGCAAGGCATTCCCGGAGGCATGGCCAGGGAGGCTGATGCCAGAGCTCAGCAGACAGTCCAACTGTGCTGTTAGTTCAAAGAGTGTCAGATTGTGCACAGGCTGCAACAGTGGGAGACTGGAAATTAGACGAGCGTGAGCGTAAACAAGGGGAACAGACAACTGGAAAATCCCTTGAGCTGTAGGACAGAGGCAGATGGCATTTTTATGGGGCACCAGTGGCATTGGTCTGTGTGCAGAGGGGTGGGTGGGGAGGTTGTAGGACACCAGCCCATTTCAGACAACCAATTACAATTTGTACAAGTTTATGTATTTTAAAACTAAATTTCTACTTAATACAGAAATAGTAAATTTATTTTGCGAATCGTGCCAAGCAATTTTCTATATTATAAAATTGAACCAACAGTTTTACATAATAAAAAGCTATAATTATGCTCCATAAGAGGAGTAAGTGAAATATGATCTTTTGGCTTAAAATTCTTAATTGAACTCTCTTGTATTTGCTTTTGATTTTGGCACCATTGTCAAATGTCAGCCTTCTGGGCTCATTTGTACTTAATTCATTTCATTCTAAAATAGATAATAAACCATTCGTTAGCTCTTCAATAATACACTTCCACAGCCACACACATATACAACACTACAATTTCTGTTTGTGTTTGGCTAGCATAATAGCAATTTTAATTCTATTTAAATTTACTCTTTTTGAGGTATAGCTTTAATATAATCAACTTGCACATGCTAATCTATTTATGTCTAAACTAGTTATTTGTTGATTACTTTTAGAATGATGTCAGTAAATTATTCTTGTTCTCTCTAAAGGGATAAACTGATCCAAAGCAAGTGACAGTTGGGTCATAGGAAGAACAATGGGATTGAGCTGGAGAGTGGTTTGAAAGAGTTTCCCATAGGAGTGCAGCATCTTAATTCTGAGTAGAGTTGTTGAGAAGATAAATTTTAATTCTTTACAAATGGAAGAAATTCTTCTCGAAATGATCACACCTCCGTGAGATCATGGAAACACACTCATGGAGACATCTTCTTGAAGGCTTAAGTACTTCTGGCTCCCCAAATGAGATTGGGACTCAGGAGCCCAGATTACCATCTTTATTTATCAGCATGAAGAGGCCAAAAGGAAGCCAGAAAATCTGGAACTATCTCTTTGGAATTTTAGGAGAAACTCCCCATTGCCAGTCTGCTCTCTATTTTTCTCACAACACAGAAATCTTATCTCTCCGTGGGTCCTTACTTTGGCCTCTCAGTATTGAATACACAGTCGGGTACAAAATGGTGACCCAATTCAAAACTGATCACAGATGGGTTTTGTCTGCTTTCTATAGATGCAGGCCAGGAGGAAGGAGACAGGGGCTATAGATAAAACATGGACTATAGAATCAGACAATTTGGTTAGAGCATGAGTTCCAATACTTCCTATTAGGTAACTTAACTTCTTATGTCTTTTTTTCTATTAAAATGGAATTAAAAATATCACTTTGTCTTATAGGGCTACTATGAAGATTAAGCGAGGGTTAAATGACAAATGCGTAGCCAGTTCCTTGCATGTAATACATACCAAATATTGCTGTTATTATTATTACTGAAGATAAAAATATGTTAATTTATTGTACATCTTCTTGAGATCCTTCTGGGCACTTCCTTAGACAGGATATAAAGAAGCTTAGATATTACACAATGTATTGACAATAGGCAGTTGATGGACAAAAATAATTTGAGGCATTCTTAGGTGAATCCTATCTCTAGCATGCTAATAGACCCCATAATAAGAGCCTGATAACCATCATCAAATTTCTGCATGTGCAGAAACACAATGGAACTCAATTATTTTTAATGAAATTCCTACTTTCTCAAAACATAAATCATGAACAAGCTTTAAAAAATTAAGGCTGCCTTGGAGACTGTCAAAATGTGACTACACTGACTTAGATTTATCAATTCTATTTATTACATCTTTTCTCTTTTAATTAAAAGCTGGTGGATAGTCAATCATGCTATGAATTGTCCACTCTATCAATTCTGTCAAATCCTTTCATATGCAACACAAACAGTTTCCTGATTGGAATTTTTTTCATTGTGTTGGCATCGTTTTTATTTATCAGATTAAGTAGTACAAAGAGAAAAATATTTGGTGGATTGAATGTCTATCTTCAAACTTGATGAATCACAGCATAGCAGGAAAATAAAACCTGAGGAATAACAATTTAACTGGTGACAGAAGAACAGCTAATGAAAGAGGCAAATGAGAAGGCACCATTTATTAAATAAAAATTCAGGGAAAAGTACTAGCATATTTTATGTTACTGAAATTATAAATTGTCCAAAATAGAGGTTGTATGAATCTTATATCTCCTGTTATCTCTTATTATTATAAAGAATATTTTAGGCCAATTAGCTCCGGTGATTTGAAACATTTTATTGAAGATTTGGGGACTAAAGAATGGTAAACTGTTCTCCTGTGTTCTCTATTTTTAGAGCTCTACTAGTAAGCCAACTGCTCCCATAGAAATAAAACTAACATTCTGAGGAGGCAAACATTTGGGGTTAGAAGATGCTATGTGGCCTTGTGTAAGTTTTTTTTTTAACCTTGAAGCTTCACATTTCTCATCTGTGAAGTGGATTTGATAACAGCATTCACCTTATAGATATTTTGTATAATTAGTGAATCGATTTATATAAAGTTCTGAGAAAGATTTGCCACATAGTAAGCATTCTACAAATTTATGTTATTATTGTTGCTATTGCTGTTATTATTAGTCCATATAAAACTGTTGTTTCGCAAAATTTAGAAACTAATTTTTGTCTATTTAAAATTTTCTTTAGAATTAACAATTAAAGTGTTATAACAGTGTAAAAAATAATGAGATGAGGATATCATGGACCAGGGGCTTCTCTTCACCATCCAAATAAATCAACTCTAAAATTCTAATAATCAATACTAATTTCTTAAAATATATGCATCATCTTTACATCATTTAAATTGGTGGGGCACTACATATGCCTTATGAAGAAAGTTATGGATTAATTTTGTTTAATTTTACTTCCTGCAATGTACCTATGTGGTTGGCACCTTATATTCTGGATGTTGCTGACAAAAGCCCTGGACAGATGAGATGAGATCCACACATTATGGTTTCAGTTATTAACTATATACCTTTCAGACACACTCTGAAGTTCAGTTTCTTTTTTTATTTGAATAATTATCAAGGCCCTTCAAGTCCCAGGCTCTACAATTCTATGTGTACTAGTGGAATATTGATAAGGACTCTGATTTACCATAATAAATTAATACTGTATAATTTACTCTAAGAAAGCTCAATAAAAATATAAAGGCTTCATTTACCCAAATAAAAATAATATAAAATAATCTATAGAATAAAATTTTAAAGAATATCTACATAGTAAGTATTTAAGTTCTACCTCTACATGTTATTACAGTGGAAGGAGGTTTTTAGAAATACATTTATTTGACTTTCATGTATACATTTGATTTCCCCAGTTAGATTGTACATACCTCAAAATCAGGAAGCTCAAGGTATGTACAATCTAACTGGAAAAATAGAATATATACTTAAAATTTATATATAGTCTTATTCAATAAGTATCTAATCCTCTTTTTTAAAAAGGTACCTCTAGAGTTGTATAAAAATTCTATATCTTTCAACTTGTCTTATTCTTAGATACATTTAGTGCAGAGAAGTGTACTTCCCAGGCAAGGGATGGGATGAACTAAGGCTGGGTAGTAGGAATATGTATGGCTTGTGTAGGAGTAGTGTGTAGATTAGTTTAGATGGAACAGAAGGTTCAGAGGAGTGGACGGAGATCTTTAAAGTAGGATGGGGAACATACTGTTGAGTGTCTTGAATACCCACTAAAAATATATAACATAATTATACAGAATAAGTGGAATGATTAATTTTTTTTTAGAAAGAGTATAACATATGCAAAGCATTTTTTTTCCTGAGACTAATCTGGCATCAAAGTTTAGGATAAATTTGGTATGAGAGAGTAGAGTCGAGAAAGTTAGCTAAGATTGATTTAGTAGCAGTAGAAATATCAAAGGAATAAATACAAATGTTGTGAGTTCCTGACATGTTTAAGTATTGCACTATTCATCTTTGTATCCTAAGTACACAGCATACAATAGATGCTTAATTTTTTAATATCAAAAATCTTAATTATTGACTAAGTGTTTGGAGTTAAAGAGAGAGTAAGTCAAGAACAATTTCAAAATTTCAAGCCTGGGTGATTAAAAATAATACTGACAAACTGATTTGCCTTGGGGTTAGTTGATTGAGGAAGATAACATATGCAGTTTTATACATTTTGAGTATTAGCTGAAGAAATGTTGGTGATTAATCTATATGAACTGAATAGTGAATATGTAAAAC
The DNA here is from genome assembly GCF_028538775.1 of Myotis yumanensis. NCBI lineage: Eukaryota > Metazoa > Chordata > Mammalia > Chiroptera > Vespertilionidae > Myotis > Myotis yumanensis. The sequence goes on along the minus strand of NW_027223755.1, from coordinate 72,118,977 downwards.
ACACCCAATCAGGTAATGAAGAAAGGTGGTTTTTTAAACTTGTGAAATGAGTTTTTCTATTTTATATTTGGAATGAAAATTCCAATGCTAAAAAAGTTACTGAATTTTCAGTAGTCATTGACCATGCATCAGTAGTGTGACTGTTGTTTTGGTTTGATAGAACATTTATTTTTATTTTAAGTTCTTATTATAGTGATAATAATCAAAGATGCCATTATTGTTATGCCAGTTGAACAAGAATTGGAGATGTAAAGGTATATAGCAGATAGGACCACATTAATAACAATGAATCAATAAAGTGATGACCTAACTGGAATTTTAGAAAATAAGATGCTAGTCAGGAAGACAGGAGACAGATGTTCAGCCATAAAACATTTCCAATAACACACATATTTCTCAGTAAATACATGACTTGGATTAATAAACTATGTTTTGGGATGTACCTTCACAATGATCTATTATCTAACTCAATTCAGCATCTATTTACTCTAGTGAGCGGTAGAGCGAGTGATGAGGAGTCATTGGTTAGTGTCATTCCATTCTCATGGAAAAACTCTCTGAGGGCCTGATTCACAGAAATGGTTTTTCAGTGACCTTGCTTATTAAGTCATTTATAATATCAAGTAGTGATTCTTCTCTGCTATACAATATGCTCTTCAAAGAAATTAATATCCTTGTACTCTTCAAGTTTTTAAGCAGGCTGAACTGACTTATAACTAAAGAAATTTGAAACCACATTTTTGTGTCCAGTTTAACCATATTGAAGCTTCAAATATTGTATTAATGATTAATAATAAGTTTATTCTAAGGATATTGTATTCTGTTATCTTCCGCTTCTTAGTGAACACATATTTTCCATTTACTTTTTTAAAAGAAAGAATTACAGAAGCTCATGGAAATGGCAAACTTGCTTTATCTCAGCAATAAAATTGCAATTTAGTATTCATGTAATATTCATGTAATTCAAATCTGAGTTGCATTCTACAGTTATGGTTCTACTAAATCAATGGAGAAAGTGCCTTTAAATAACATCTGTTTCCTAAAGACAGTAAATTTATATCTGTGGCTTTGATCCTCTGCACTGAACTCCACACTCATATATTTAACAACCTAAGCTATATCTCCACTTGAGTGTCTAATAAACGTTGTATCGAGGTTATGTTTAAGACAAATTTTTAGTTTTCCTCTACAAATCTATTCCTCTACCTCATGTTTCTATCTCTGTAAATGGCTTTTATATACACCCTGTTGTTAAGTCTCAAATTTTGGAGACATTCTTACTTTATAGATTTCCCTCAAATACTCTACCCAATAGTAAATTTTGTGGCTGATCTTTAGAAGTGTGACTTGAATCTTAACAAAATCACTATTTTACTTCTACCATGGTGACATCATTTATTTCTCTCCTGAAATTTAGCAAAAACCTCTTATTTCCACTTTTGTCTCAATATTTCATTCTCTATAGTGATTGAAATAATCTCTTAAAACCATTAAACAGAGCTTTGCTTAAAACCTTCCAATGGCTTTCAAAGTCAGGGTCCTTATTTGCAAATAGTAGAAACCAGTTCTTACTAACTCTGGCAGCCAGTCTTCAAGATGGTCCTCACTTATCCCCAGCAACCTGGTACTCAGTGTCTGGTGCAGTTGACTCCCATACAGGGTAACCTGGAATGATGAAATATGACTTCTGAGGACTGATCATAAAAGACTTTCAGTGTCCATCTTGCTTTTCTTAGATCCCTTTCTCTAGAGCAATGGTTCTCAACCTGTGGGTCGCAACCCTTTTGGCGGTTGAACGACCCTTTCACAGGGGTCGCCTAAGACCATCCTGCATATCAGATATTTACATTATGATTCATAACGGTAGCAACATTACAGTTATGAAGTAGCAACGAAAATAATTTTATGGTTGGGTCACAACATGAGGAACTGTATTTAAAGGGCCAGAAGGTTGAGAACCACTGGTCTAGAGAAAGCCAACTGCTATGTCATGAGGATATTGAAGCCCCATGGACAGCCCTGCATGGTAAAGAATATAGGCCTCTTGCCAACAGCCTGCAGGGACTTTAGACCTCCCAATAACAGCCATGGAAATGAGGCATGTTGGCAGGAGATCTTCCGGCCTCTGTAAAGCCTTCAAATGGGTAAATTCCTGGTCAACATCATGACTACAACCTCACAAAAAAACTCTGAACCTGAACCACCCTGTTAAGATATTCTCCAATTCATGATCCACAGAACCATGTGAGATAATAAATGCTTATTGAGGTTTTAAGTTAGTAAAGTGGGAGATAATGTGTTATGCAATGATATAAGTAACTTATTTACTAATTTAAGTGAAAAATCATTTAACAAAAAACAGGTAATTTAAAGAATTTCTGGGGGAATTAGGAGAACCAGGTTCAGGATTATACAGCCAGGGGACACATCGCAGTCACACTGCAGAACTGGTTCAGTGAGGACCTTCTCATGCCTTTGCTGCCAGTGATTGACATTCTTACCCAGGAGTTTCCCTACTGCCATCAACTTTGCTCCCACTGTCATCACCCAAGACAGCTTATTGTATTTCCTATGACTCTTCAATAGCTTCAATGGACCCTGGGAAACTTTCAGTTTCTAGAGTGCAAAGTGTAAGCTTTTCTTCCCACCAAGGTTCATAAGATGGGAAAACTCTCTGCATATAAAGGTGGGGTGTCAAATACTGGGTAGCCAGAATAAGCATGTTATTCTTACTCAATTAGAATAAAATACAGACGACTTACTATGCTTTGTAAGACTTTATTCAACTGGGCCATGGTCTGTTCTGTAACTGCCACCATTCTCCTCCAGCCATGCTGGAAATCTGGAAATCTTTCTGTCTATCGAACACATCAAGCTTATTTCTGTATTTATCCGTTCTTATTTCTGTACTTTTGCACGAATGAATCCCTCTGCAAGCAGAATGTTCTTTCCTAACATTCTTCACTGGCTGCATTCTTCTTCAGCCTTCAGATTTCATGCCACCTTCTCAGAGGTATTTCCTGAACATCAGGGCTTAGTCATTACCTTCCCCCTCACACATCATTCCCTTTTTCATTATTCTAATTTTCTTTTCATTTTCTGAAATTATTAGCCTACCTGTTCATTGTCTTCTCATTGGTAACCTATTCTTGGATGTCAGCTCCTGGAGAGGAGAGGTATCTAATCCTGCCCACTATTCTATTCCCAGAGCCTAGAATAGTGTCTGAAACCTAATATGCTTTCAATAAAAATTAATTAAATGTGTGGATAAGTAAATGAATTAAATAATAAGATTAATTATGCCACCTCTTTCCATGATCTTTAAATATGTGTAGATAATAAAAAGATAAGACAATGTAATTTTGTATTCCCTTCTGTAAAAGAAATTTTTAGGGAGAAGAAAGTAGACACTTTAGAAAGGATTTATTTGCTTCAAAGAAATATTTACAAAACACAAAAGATAATTGTGTTTATTTCTCTGGAAACTGTTTACTTCTTTTTTCCTAATCAAACCTAAAGATTTTCCATCCATGTGATGTGGTTGGGATTAATTTTATTCAAACACCTAACCGTATCTGGGATCACATTCCCATGATCCCCACATTTAGATATTGATAAGGGAACTAGATGGTTTGAGGAAAAAGAAAGTCCAAGATTTTTTGTGGTGGTTGCAAAAAGAGAACATATTTCTGCTTTCCCGTATTATAGATAAAGAAGCCTGTAGCTCTGGTGGAAGCCAGTAACTGATCTGAGAGCAGAAGGATGTGCAGATTTGGATAAGATTCATATTGTGAAAAAGAATGGAGTGTCAGAATGAAATTGGGAGCTTGTTAACATTATTGGGCAACTGAATCTTTAATTTTTCAGTTACCTGAGCCACAAAATGACTTGTTTTCTAATACTTTCAACTGAAGGCAATTTACCTAATACAAATTCAAATAGGGATTAAATTTCCTGCTTCTTCCAATGCCTTATGAGGATTAGTTTTTGAGTACTATATATACTTAAGCAAATTGGAAACATATTTCCTATTTATTAGTCATTTGTTACCTTCCTTCTCCTGTGGCAGAAATGAATCTTCATAATTGAACAGGGTAAATGGGAAATAATCTGAAAATGATAATTTTATGGTTAGAATAAGGTATTAGGCTGGCACTTTCTATGAACATAGTGACAATTTATATGAATAATGATGGTTTTATGCTCATAGTAAACCACAAGATTTTATTCTTTGATGGAGTTGTACTCATTGTCATTGAGTTTGGTTTGTGTGCCAGAACATCCCTGTGTCAGAGGGCACAATTGTCATTAGCAATTCAAGAATGATGTGTGCAACACACCAAACAAACTGACTTTTCAAATCAATTTATACATGTAAACATAGGAGCTATTTCCTCAAGGTTTCTTAACTATAGTGCTAAGAAACTAAATTTTTATATATAATGTAAAAAAGAAATAATTTTGCATATTTTTATTGACTATTGTCATCATATAGATTAACTATGTGTATAGATTTTATATATATACACACATATATATGTGTTTTTATTTACAAAATCATTCTCTATATACATACATATAAAATACACATCTATAAAGCACAACATATTTCTCTATAAAAGCATATTTTCCTGAAAGTAAGCTATTTTTTAAACAGTCTCATTATACAAGTATGCATAAATTGATTTTATACAACTATTTTCCTTATATAAATAAACATAAATCTGATTTGAAGATAATCTATTTAAAAATGTGACAGGAATGTTATTAAGGTAAACTATAAGGAAAGTTGTTCAACAAAACATCTGACAATTTTTAAAAAATTGAGTTTTAGGCAGAAAGGAAGGGAGAGAGAGAGAGAGAGAGAGAGAGAGAGAGAGAAGAGAGAGAGAGAGAGAGAGAGAAGAGAGAGATGGGTTGCCTTTTGATGGAATTGAACCCACAGCCTAGGTATGTGTCCTGACCAGGAATTGAATCCATAACGTTTTTGGTGTATGGGACGGTGCTCTAACTAACTGAGCCACCTGGCTGGGGCAACATTTAACAATATTTTTAGAATCAAGTTAGACTAGAATATAATGTAGAAAATAGATATGTGCACTCGTTGTACTCAGTAAATACTTTTAGATAAGACAGCAAGATAATTTTATGGTTAGAATAAGGTATTAATCTGGCACTTTATATAATGAAAATAATGATTCTGATAGAAAAATTTGTTGAATGAGTGTCATGTAGAGAAATTATTGGGAGATTGTTTTTATTTTCAAAATGTTTTCTATAAGTGTTGCCACCTTAATTTTTCAATATAATGAATATCCTATATAATAAAAGGCTAATATGCAAATTGTCCCATTGGGAGTTCAACTGACTGGCAGTTTGACCGCTCGCTATGATTTGCGCTGACCACCAGGGGGCTATGTGGAACCAAGGAAGGAAGGAAGGCCCAGATTGGCCCTGATTGCCGTCCAGGTCTATGGACCTTACACGTGCACGAATTTCAGGCACCAGGACTCTAGTCTATAATAAAATATCTAAGGAAAGATTTATAAATGAGATGCATTTTTATTCCAAAAACTGTTTTGCAAAGAAGTAGCATTCTCATATTCATCAAAAGATGAAGTCACTATTTCTAGAAGGCAATCATTGCATCCTCTGATACTTTTAGTCATGTGCCAGTGATCTTCTAGGTCAGTGGCCGGCAAACTCATTAGTCAACAGAGCCAAATATCAACAGTACAACAATTGAAATTTCTTTTGAGAGCCAGATTTTTTAAACTTAAACTATATAGGTAGGTACATTGTTATTAACTTAATTAGGGTACTCCTTAGGCTTAGGAAGAGCCACACTCAAGGGGCCAAAAAGCCGCATGTGACTCGTGAGCTGCAGTTTGCCAACCATGGTCTAGGTAAATAGCTGCATGACAGCAGACTGGGCTCACCATGAACCTGACTCCTCCGGGAAGCAGGGCTGTGCTGGCTTCTCTACTGTTCTGCCACCATACTCCCCTATTGGTACTTTTGGGTCTCAGAAAGAAGAATGAAATAAATAACAATTTAGAGTGATTAAAATGGATCGAAAATAGCTCAAATTCATCTTTCACACATGTAATGAAATAATCTGTCCCTTAGGATAAAATAATCCATAAAGATAACAATCTAAGCCTTCTAGAAATTTTTGGTCTAGGATAGCTGATGCTTCCATAATTTCAGATAAAATATGAAGGTTTATTTTAAAAAATATTATTTCTATTTGTCTTTTTTCTAATTTTTAATTTTTTTTGTCTTTTATTCATAAAACCATGTTTGCAATTTTTAAGAAATTTAAAATGATTAAGTGAAAATGAAGTGCCACCTTACTTTCCTAATCTTGATTATCAGAGATGATCAGAGGTAGTGGTTTCTCATGTATCCTTCTATAAATATTCTTCATTCTTCATGTCTTTATTCAGATCTGTGAGTATATTTTTTAGCTAAATTTTGCAGTGGAATTTCTAAGTCAAGCAGTGTTTGTATATGTGTTTTTGTTGTTTTTTACTATTGATTTCAAAGAGAGGAAGAGAGAGGGAGAGAGAGATAGAAACATTATTGAAGAGAAAGAATCATTGATTGGCTGCCTCTGATGGGGAATAGAACCGTGACCTCCTGGTTTATGGGTCAACACTCAACCACTGAGCCACACCGACTGGGCAAGTAGTGTTTAAGTCAGAGTAGGGTAGGCTACATTGAGGTGACCAAGAATCCCAAATTTTAAGAGACATAAAACTTAAAAAACTTTATTCCCAATTCATGCTATATGTTCAGCCATGATCAGTTGAGGTTTCTGCACAGCCCAGAGCAATGGAGCAGCCAGTACCTGGACCATCGCTGGTTAAGATTAAGCTATGGAGTCTATCATCATTTTCAGAGTCTGTATTTGAAAATTTGCCCACTTACTAAATTTTGTTTGTAACCCCCCCAGCCAGCACTAACAGAGCTATTGTGGTCATTCACAGATATGCACAGAATGGTGAAGAATTGAAGTTGCCCAACATGCACATTCCCAGCTGAGTTCAGACAAGGTAATGCTCTGCCTTCTTGCTTCAGCTTTCATATTATCAGCAGTGGTTTTTTGTGACCTGCTTAGTGACACTGTTTTTGCATTTTGTCTGTTTTTTTGTTAGTGATTTTGTTCTTCATAACGGCCCTAAGCATAGTATTAAAATGCTTTCTAATGTTCCTAAGCCCAAGAAAGCTGTGATGTGCCTTACAGAGAAAATAACATCTGCTAGATAAGCTTTATTCAGGCATTAATTATAGTGCTGTGAGTTCAATGTTGAGGAACCAACAATACAGTGTATCCAGAAAAAGGAAGAGAAAATTTGTCAACATGTACTTGAAGCTTCTCCAGAAAGTACAAAAGTAACAGCTATCGTATAAAGATGCCAGCTATATCTAAAGCTTTAGAAAAGATGGAAAATGGTTAAATTTGTATTGACTGATAAAAAATAGAATAGTGGATAACATTGTTGTGGGGCTGAAAAACAAAGAAATCTACATTCGTGCTACCCAGGATAGGGAAACTGCTAAACCTGTTGTGGATAGTGTGGGTTTTTTTTTGTAATGAATACTGCCTTTAATTATTTGTAAGAAATATATATTCAATAAGTATCTTTAACCAGAAATACATAAAATAAGTATTATCAGTTATATTGTTAGGTTGATGACAATGTTGTGACTAGAGATTTGTAGGAAACTAATCCTGTATTCTTCTAAAAGCAATGGCATGATACTTCATTATTCATTGATGAGTATTGATACTTCCATTATTCATTGAGACTTTAATACAACATAACTTCAGAATGAGATTTAATTATAGCTTACATTTACTCTTAAAGCCCAGAAGTGATGCATGTCATTTTTGCTCATATTTAATTATCCAAAGAAAGTGACATAACCATTACTGGCTTCAAAGGAGGGGGAGGGGTAATGAGGAATACTTTTCCTATAAGAAAGAGGACTGGATATAAGCAAATAGGAATGCATTTACCAAAAAGTGTTTGACATAGTCACATTTCCTCCAAGGAGGTTGTATTCTTAACAGTGGTTGAGAGCACTTGTTTTCTCACCCAATCACCACCAGCACTCGTAAGTTCTCAAAAGTAGGTCAGATATTGCTTCTCTTTCTCCATACACTGTGCAACTTCATATACATGCATTATTAACCAAGGAGAAATACTGCTGTGAGTTTGAGAGTTTCCTCTGATAAATTGTTGTTCCCATTGGCTTATCAGACTGCTTCTACCTCTGTCATGCATGGGGAAATACTGGAAAAAGATGATCTCTCTGGTTAGCAAAATAAGATTACCTATATTTACATAAGTAGATTTAATCTAGAGGAATATTCTTTTTAAAAACATTGAGCATATTTAGGACCTTTGATTTATTTTGGGTTGTAGCAGTGTACATAAGACATTGGAAAGTTATTGGAGAGATAGACCTAGCCCTGGTGTCTGTTTAATGTACTAAGATCATGTAAATACTCATTATAAAATTCTTATTTAGAGGAGTAAATTGTTCCAATGTCAACCCCTACTCTCAAGGTGAAGACTCAAAATTCTTCTTGTCTGCCTATTGTATCATTTACTAAATGAGATATGCCAAGCTACCTTTATAGTTTTTATATTTATATTAGAGGCCCGGTGCATGAAAATTCATGCACTGGAGGGGGAGTCCCTCAGCCTGGCCTGCCCCCTCTCACAGTCCAGGAGCCCTCAGGGGCAGGAGGCAACCCGGCGATCAGGGGAAGGTGATGCCCCATCACACCTCTGCTGCTGCCACTGCTGGCAGCACAAGCCTTGGCTGGTCCTGATTACCTGCGCTTTGGGCGGCCCTGGGCGGCTAGGCAGCCGCCATCTGAGGCTTGCCTGTGCCTTGGGCCGGCCCTGGGCGGCTGGGGGGCTGAGGGATCCTGGAGACAGGCACGCAGAGTGGCAGGGCCCATCAGGGGGCAGGCCTGGCCTTGCTGTGCACCTGCCACCCCAGCGGGGCTGAGGGGACTGGGTGCTGCCATCTTGTGGATGTGGGCGCCACCACCTTTGAGGGCAGGGCAGTCAATTAATATATTCCCTCCTTATTGGCTGTGGGCACCGCCATCTTTGAGGGTGGGACAGTCAATTAGCATATTCCCTCTTTATTAGATAGGATTTTACAGTTAAAGTTTTTTTTTTTACTTTGTATGACTTGAGATCATGTTATTCTGTGGGAAGAATTGAAAATTATGTTTTTTTTAGTGACTTCACTCTTTTTTACTTCAAATAAATTTTATTGCCTTCAAGTGTATCTGTTTGAAATGAATTAGTTTGGTTATTATTTGCATGGCATATCTTATTCCATTTTTAGTTCTGATTTTTCTCTATATTTATGTTGTAAATGTGCCAAAAACCATTTTATACAATCTGAAAATTCTTTCTTTTTTCTTTTTACTGAAATATCAACTGCATTTACATTTAATGCAATTTCTGATATATTTAAAATTAATTCCATCACCAGATTGTGTGCTTCCTTGAACTCCTTTCCCCAAACTCTATTGTTTTGCCTAATAGGTATAGCCTCTTAGTTTTAAGCTACTCAAATGTATTTCAAATACCAGTTCTCATGTCAACTAAATTACAGAAGATCATAAAGAGCCCGTGAGAAGCCCCATTGATTTAGATTCATGTAAAAGGAAGCATTTTCTCCCTGCCCCTATGAGGTAGTGCTAGTTTACTAACAAGGCTTTCCAATGAAATCCTCTCTGTGACCATTCAGTCTTCACTTTCTTTTATTTTTTAAATTTTTAAATTTTATCTGATTTCAGAGAGGAAGGGAGAGGGAGAAAGAGATAGAAACATCAATGATAAGAGAGAATAACTTATTGGCTGCCTCCCTGCACATCCCCACTGAGGATCCAGCTGCAATCCGGGCATGTATACTGACCAGGAATCAAACCATGACCTCCTGGTTCATAGATCGATGCTCAATCCCTGAGCCACACCAGTCAGGTGCTGCCTTTTATTTTTTAGGTGAGACAGCTGATCTTGTGGGATCTGAAAAAACATTTCTCGTTCTCTAGCTTTAGTGACCTAACATCTCACTAAGATATACAGGGATGGGAAAAGTGGATTTATAGTTGTGAGTTTGTGAACACTGAGTTTGTTCTTGTATCATAATTTATTAATTATTGTATTATTTATTATTATTAACCTACTTTTGCTCACCCCTGTATGAGTACTTGGCACTTACTCAGTAGTGCTCAGCTTTTGGGGCCTCACCTAAATACAAGGTAGAAAGATTATAATTTTAAACTCCTACTGCGTTAGTTTCTTGAGAATACATTGGCATACCCTAGATTTTTTTTTTATGATTTTACTTTTGAACTTAAGGCTTGGCATAGACTTTTGTATTTATTTTCATATCATTTGCCTAGATTGAATTGCAGTAGTTTTTTTTTTCTATTGTGACTATAAATATATTTTGTAAAAAGTGTGCCAGAACAATACAAGTCTGATTCCATTGAAATTACAAACCTAGAGGTCAAGGCCATCGTAAAACATATGTTAATAGAATGAGCTTTAGAGTTGTTGAAGTTCAGCTATGATTCATAGCTACAGAGACTATTGGCAAGAAGACTCACTCCTACGTCCTACTACTGAAACTATTACTTTCCTTACAAATTAACTACTCCTCACCAAAGACAAATAAATTGGTCTAATGAGAATTTCATACTTGTGAATGCTGTCCCATCCCTTGTACCAGGATAAGAGTGTATACAACACTGAAGCCACTAGGCCATAGACTACATTTTAATTTGCTTATGCATGGGTGTTGTCCGTTCTCTCATTCACATTCTTTCTTTCTCTGTTTTTACATAGACGAACAACTGCTTGTGATGGTTAGAGAGCTCTTCTCTCTCCTTTAGGGTGCCTTTAACTGATTTGCATAAGTTTCGAGAAAATTACTAACAGCCTTCATACTTAAGCTCATAGGTAGAAATAAATGTAGTGATTGATAAAGATAAAAGGAAAAGTCTTGATTTTGTCATGGAGACAAAGAACTGTGCAATTTTATTTGGGAATGATGTTAATGGAAAACGATAAGTAAATTTCAATTTGTTTGCTTTTTGTACTTAAGTCTTACTGGCATCTGTAAAATCGCTGTGCTCGTCGCTGGCATTCAGTAAGCATTAGCTGAATTGGAATTGGACAGCAGCAGAATGGTTCTGACATTATCTTTGGCGAATCTGAATGAGCATGGTAGCCTACTTACTGTTGGCCGTCTCCCTCGCATCCTCTCTCCGCAGCAGATCAGCTTTGCAAACAGATTTCCTAATGTGTGTAAGCCAAAGTAGTTTTATTTTGCCTGCCAGACTTACATTGATCCTATACATTTCCTCCATTTTCAGCAATCCTTGTCACTTTTAATGGCTTTTCCTAGCCCTGGGGAATGTGAACACAAAAACTTCTTCAACCTGAAAATGATTAGCTGGGGCAGATGAAAGGCAAATTGTGGGCTAGATATTGGGGCTTATGGATTTTTCTCCCTCCGGTATACGCCAGCTTGGCAGGAGAGCAAGAAAAAGCACTTCTCAAAGTCATGCTGCACGGCAGGAAGGAGAGAGATGCGATCTCTCCAGCACACAACTTGGATTGAATAACATTTATTATTTTTATCTCCATTACATGGATGAATGGAGAGAAGGCTTAAGACTTTGAAGCGGTTGTTGTTGCTATTGTTTTAAGGTCACATGGGAAGATATTATCCTTTTCACAAATTTTCTACCTTTATGCTTATACAAATGATTGTTTCCAAGGAGTATCTTAGAGTGTAATTAGCATTCAGAAAGAACTATATACTTTTTAATTTATAAAGGATCTGTAAGATCACAAATTGCCTTAATTCCTTATGTGATTGATAAGGAAATTGCTATTCCAATTAGCTAGATAATTTGTTCAAGGTCAAACAACTAATTTGCAAGCCATTCTCATTCCTAGTGCTTTACCTTTTTTTCTATTATACCTGCCACTTCTGGGGTTGGGTTTCTGTCTTTTTCCTTTTGCCAACACTGTGCTAATAATTCTTACCAATGAGCATCTGAATCTCTTGATACAACAGAAAGAACTGAAGCTCTGTGCCCAAACTAGTTCTGTGTTTAAATTCCAGCTCCTGCATTTACTGCCTGTGGCTCCTTAACCAATCAAGTTTCTTATGAATCTGAAGCTCAGTACACCTGTAAAATGGGGATAATAACAGCAAAGTTGGATGACTGTTATCATATTAGACAGTGTGTACATTATGCCTATTAAGTAATAGGCACATAGGAAATTGCATATATTTTCATCCATATCTTATACCTCATGCAGTCAATCTTACCGGCAATATGATGAGAAAGGATGTGTAGGGCAGAGGCTTTTTATTGGCTTTTCCAATGAGCTGTATCAGAAAATAATTTTAAATTCTAGTGAAGCAAGTATGAGTATGGAGTATAAGTTTGAAAGTCAGACTGACAGAAAGGTATAGATAGATACAGGTGAAATTCAGAGAAGGACAATTTGTTGTTATTTTTAAAATATATTTTTATTGCTTTTAGAGAGGAAGGGAAAGGGAGAGAGAGATAGAAACATCATGATGAGAGAGAATTATTGATTGGCTGCCTTCTGCACACCCCCTACTGTGGATCGAGCCCACAACCCAGGCATGCGCCCTTCACCAGAATTGAACCTGAGACCTTTCAGTCCGCAGGAAGACGCTCTATCCACTGAGCCAAACCAGACAGGGCAAGAAGGACAATTCTTTGTCAGACTTTGAGTGTGGTGACAGGTCCACTCACAACTGGTCTCCAGTAATGCAGTTGGAAGTGCTAAGGTTCTGTGCACAGTTGTAGTCTCATCAGAGAATAAGGGTACTAGGAAGGAGACCAAAATGGAAATCAAGTTTTTAAAAATATTCCAACATGTAGTGAAGGATTGAAGACCACACAAGCCTCAGTGTCTATTCCTGGAATATTGTGATCTGAGCCTATTGACAACAATATCATTCCATCCGGGGCACTGAGAATCCTGATCTAAACACAGTCCAGCAAGAATCTGCTCAAGAGCTGGGGAGAGGAACCTGCAGGTGCTGTCACTATAAAGTCAGCCTGTGAGAACAGAGGGAATGACAGGAGGGAGAGGGACTGAGACAGAGCATGTTTTTTGCCATGGCTTTTGCTGTGCTGAAAAGTGAAAGTGTCAGTGAATTAGCAGTGATTGTCTCCTCTTTGTGTTGCTTGTTTTTCCTCCTCTCCATTCTCTGAACAGGAGCAGCTCCTTCCTGCTTCCAGATGACAGGAAGGCTCCAGGAACTCCACTGCAAAGCCGCAGGGGCTCTAGATTTGCTCTGTATGTGGTGTGTGTGTGTGTATGTGTGTATGTGTGTGTGTGTGTGTGTGCACGCCCGCCTATGTTGGGACAGGAAGAAACTAGTAGAGAATGTGGAATGGGACAAGTGTTATTTCAAGAAAAGAATAGTCTACATCTGCTATATCTGCTTGCACCATAGTGCTTGGTTCTGGTGTTATTAAATATAGATTTTCCTAATATGTATATAATGTGTATGTGTAGAAATGTGTATATATAAAATATGTAGAATAGGAATATATGCATGTATAAATAAGTATAGAATATATTAACTATTTTATACTTATGTAAAATGTAATATATAGACTTCATAGAAACAAAGGAAGAACTTTAAACATTGAGGTGAACTAATGCAAAAAGGACTGGAGGCCTCTATCAGGTTGGTCAATGTGATTAAGCCATCTGTGCTTGCTAATTTGCACTTATAAAGTTAGGATCTTACTCTCTCATCGAGACTAAGACAAGGGCCATATCTTTCGCATGTAATTCTGTGTGTGCGTGTGTGTGTGTGTGTGTGCGTGTGTGTGTGTGTGAGATTTTTCTTTTTTCTTTTAAAATTTTATCTTTCAAATACAGTTGAAATACTATTTTGTTTTAGTTTAAAGTGTACAGCATAGTGGTTAGACAATCATATACTTTTCAAAGTAACCTAAGTAACCTTCTTTCCCACACTGCCTCGCGCCCCCTCTACCCCCCCAGCATATCAAATACCCTATCTTTCTTGATGCCTACATTTCAAAGGGACTGCTCTCAGGTCCTTGTGAAAGATAGTCCTGGGTTGAAAAACTGGCAAGGGGCTGGGAGAAGACTTACATTTCAAAGGGCAGAGAAAGAATTTTTAGATGAAAGCTTTCTAAAATAAATGCTCTAAGAAAATAGTGGTCAGGGGCCTATTATCACAGAAAAAAATCAAATGTTTAGTCAAGCTGAGGGGAACATTAAGGCCATTTTGATCAATATTTATGTTATATATTCAAGTGAGTTAACATAAAAATGATTAGAATGCAATGAATATCTTAATTTTTATAATAAACTGTAAACACTTAAAATATATTTGTATTATCCTGCTTTAAAAATTTAGCCTTGGTTATAATTAAAAAAACAATAGTAGAAGAATAAGAAAGCTTGCATTCAAGGGAAGCACACAGACTTATCAGTTGATTGATGTCAATAAAAGATCAATTTCTTAGCAGTGACTTGTTCCCCTTTCAAGCACAGGTGTTTACAAGCCTCATGCATCATTAATATTGGACAGTAGAGCATGCATCATGCAAAAACAATGGAATTACAAACATTTTGTCAGAGTTCTTGCAACCAGAACTAAAAATAATGCAGGCAGCATAAGAATATTTCCTAGAAAAATGATAAATGGGTAGTCATAATAAGAAAAACAATAATTAAAATAATGCAACACCAAATTTACCAAGAAATTTAAAATTTTTGAAGCAGAAGTTAAAATACCTAAACAAACGGCAAGGTCATGTTTTTACCTATTAGTTTAGGTTGCCATGATCTTAGACTTTGTGTAGTTACTATAGTGCTATCTATACTCAGTAAATATTTGTAGAAAGAAAGAAAAATGCTAAGAAGGAAGGAAGGATTGGGAAAATAAAACAATCTCCACACCATTATAGAAGAGAGAAAGAACACACATTATTATTGAGTAAGCATTGTCAGATTTATGTGCGTTAAAGTAGCATGTAATCCACTACAAAATCCAGATAGAATTTCACGCAAATTTATACAATAATGTAGAAGAGAATTAAGACTTATCTCCTCAGGAGACAAGAGGACTCATTTTGTGATTATGTCCTGTATATCTTGTGAGAAATGTGAACAACGTTAGCCTCAGAGGTGTGGGTTTTAGAGTTCCAGTCGTCAGAAGGCCCTGGATCTTACACTAAAAATCAAAAGGTTGGGACTCTTATGTTTTCAAGAAGACACTCTAAGGAGGGGAGGGGAAGGGAGGAACGACTGCCTCCTTCCTCTTTATTTAACAAAGAAAATGTGACTTTGTTTACTGAGGAGTTGAAGCTAGATCACTTTCCTTTTACGGAAGCATGAGAGGGAGAGGGCTAAGGGGAAAGAAAAACAGTGGGGAGGGCAAAGCAGGAGAAAGGGGAGACCAAATGGAGGAAAGGTGCACAGATGAAAAAGCTGCACAATGTTCCCCAGAAAATGGGGCACTTTTGCATTACCATCCCCGCCCCCTACACCAGTTCCCCAGAACTAGCTGGTTTCGTGACTTGCATGCTGTAAAAGACAAACACATATTATCCCCTAGACCCGTGGTCGGCAAACTGCGGCTCGCGAGCCACATGCGGCTCTTTGGCCCCTTGAGTGTGGCTCTTCCTAAGCCTTAGGAGTACCCTAATTAAGTTAATAACAATGTACCTACCTATACAGTTTAAGTTTAAAAAATTTGGCTCTCAAAAGAAATTTCAATCCTTGTACTGTTGATATTTGGCTCTGTTGACTAATGAGTTTGCCGACCACCACCAGTGGTTCTCAACCTTCCTAATGCCGCGACCCTTTAATACAGTTCCTCATGTTATGGTGACCCCCAACCATAAAATTATTTTCGTTGCTACTTCATAACTGTAATTTTGCTACTGTTATGAATCGTAATGTAAATATCTGATATGCAGGATGTATTTTCATTGTTACAAATTGAACATAATTAAAGCATAGTGATTCATCACAAAAACAATATGTAATTATATATGTGTTTTCCAATAGTCTTAGGCGACCCCTGTGAAAGGGTCGTTCGACCCCCATAGTGGTCTCGACCCACAGGTTGAGAACCGCTGTTAGGGACTCAGGAAATGCTCAGTTGCCCTCTGGTCCAAACCTGAGAGAAGGATCTAGTGTTTATGAATAGGCTGCGTTTGATTTTGTTGATTTCCTGTTGAGACAGATTCTTCCCCTAGGCAAGCAGTGGGGGCTGTGGAACACAGTCTCAGCAGCTGATTTCCCAGCAGAAGGAAGTAATTTCCCTCTCCATCGGTCTTTTGTTCCTCATTCACTGCTCATTCTCTCACTACCCCCACCACTGAGTCTTTTTATAAAGTGGCCTCAGTTCTAATCTCACATGCAGGGTGGTAAAGAAAGAAATGGCCGGAACTGGCCAGCGGGACATTCAGAGGGTGCTTCCTGTGTAGGCCCTCGGCTGCACACCCAGACCTGGGGAGCGTGGGCCGTGTCTATCATTTGGTGGTTTGTGATCTCTTAACCGAGATGAGGTAGAAAAGGAATGCCTTTTCTCCATGTGACAGGTTTGAATGAGGAGAGTAACATCTTCACATTTCCAGCAACATCTTAGATTTGATGGTAATAATTGTGATCATTTGGTTGTCAAGTTCTCCTTTGTGATATATTTTTTTTAAATATATTTTATTGATTTTTTACAGAGAGGAAGGGAGAGGGATAGAGAGTTAGAAACATCGATGAGAGAGAAACATCGATCAGCTGCCTCCTGCACATCTCCTACTGGGGATGTGCCCGCAACCCAGGCACACGCCCTTGACCGGAATCGAACCTGGGACCCTTCAGTCCGCAGGCCGACGCTCTATCCACTGAACCAAACCGGTTTCGGCTCCTTTGTGATATTTGTTCCTGATGGTTGTAGAGACCCCCAACATTGTTTCTGTAAATATTCTGATTATGACTTGTAGCAAAAGTCTTTTTGTCTCACATCAAAACAAAACTATTTGTCATTTACTATATTATACTCTTTTCTCCAAAGAACCTGTTTGTTTTTTTTTTGCTACATTCACTCTATTGATTATATATTTAAAACTATCTAACAAATTAAGAAAATTTACTTTAACTACCAGTTCAGATACCTTATTTCATAATTAAAATTTACCTTTATCACTAGACTCGTCTTCTGTAGCAAATAAAACATCATTTATGAAACATAAGCATTACACTTTCAAAAACTCTATTTCCTTTGCTACTGAGAAAGAGAAATTCTATCTTTTTAAATCTGTGGTAACTACCTAGTCCTTTATATTCCTAAATTTAGTAGACTATGGTATAATTCAGCAAGGTGGCTATACTGTAGGTAACTCTTATTTAACATTCCTCCAAACAGTTTTAAAGTTAGGTCAGCATTTGATGTAAAATAAATCCTCAAACTCAAGCACAAATTAAACTTCTTAATCAGTCTCAATCTGGCTACTAATCCTTTACTTGTCCATTTAGTCAAGTGACAAAAAGCACTTCTTTACTGTACAGTTCCCCTTTAGATAAACTTCTGGTATTTGCACATGTCAGTCCAGCTGGGTTCATTCAGTACCTATTAAACTTGGTGCCTATGTTTCCCTTACATATAAGGGAGCTCTGATTACATGTTTCCAAGAACATTTTTGGAAAACTGTTTTGCCACCATTTTATTTTATTTTTAAAATATATTTTTATTGACTTCAGAGAGGGAGAGAGAGAGAGATAGAAACTTCAGTGATGAGAGAGAATCATTGATTGGGAGGACCAACAGGGAATTGAACTGTGACTTCCTGGTCGAAGCTCAACCACTGACCCACACCAGCTGGGCTGTTTTGCCAGCATTTTAGAGAAAGAGTTCAGGTTTGGTGCAATTAGCAATAAGAAACTTTATTAACTAGATTGGAAATTTAAGTAGCTGTGTTTTCTTAATTGCTACTGTCTACTATTGAAATCAGAAAAAGTGAGATGCATGTCTGTGAAAATCTGATTTTTCAGGAATTTGTTTCAGGAAACAGAGAGACCTGTCTCAGAGACCACATGACCAAGGGAGTTGAGCTTTAATATGAGCACCGACTGACTAGGATAAAATAGTTCCACATTATATAGGTATTTTGGATATCAGTTCTTATAAGAAAATAGATAAACTAATAAACAGTAAATGCACATTTACAGGCTGTGAAAATTAATAAAAATCTCCCAAGTTTAAAAGTCTTAGATGAAATCTGAAAAACAATAATCTGTTTTGTCATGTTTAACCAATTTGGGTGATTTATTAACCATTTTGCTCTAGGACAAAAGAACAATAAAAATCAAGTGACGAATAGAAAAAAATTTATTTCTGAGTCCTATGAAAATCCTCATGCTTAGTGTTTTCCTTTCATTCATTAGCAATATACTACATATCTAAATTTCTTTATTATTTATACATACATACATCCCCCCTCAATGCCATATACTTAAAGCAAAGTAATGTGAGTTTTAATATAGGGTGTCCCAAAAATGTATACACATACTTTGAATAATTATAAAGGCAGTGTTTATTAAAATAAGTTTCATTTTCAAAATTGAGCTATCAACTTTAAAGTGTGTAAATACATTTAAGCTAAGTTTATATTAGTTTTTGCCATTCTGTAGACACTGTGAAATTAAACAATGTTTGATAAATAGAAACCCTGGCCAACTAAGAGAGACTTATCTGCCCTCAAAAATAAATAAATATGTAAAATAAATAAAATGGAGGTTTTTGGTAAAGGTAAATGACACAAAAGAAACTCATGTTACCTGAGAATAACTGAGATCTGATACAGTCACCCAAAGAATCCCTTGAAATAGAAATAAAAATTTTATTAATAATTAAAAACATTTACTTTGAATACATTAAATTATTTGTTGAGAAATAAAGCAAATATTTATTGTGTCTATACCAAAATTTTGTCCTATTTTTATGATGGACTTTGAGTGTAATTTTGCTGACAAACTTTAAATACAAGCACTACTAATTCCTGTATTTTGATTTTAACTTTTGCCAAAAAAAAGAAAAAATCCAAGAATTGTATAAATTTTTCTAAAGGTCACTATTAATGCTTTGGTATTCAAAATATCTCTTCGGAAATGCCTTTCCTTTCATCTTTCCTGCTGATGCTCATTTTCAGTGAACTGATATAATTGGTTAGAGTCTCATCTGTGAGGAATTTAGATGTGATTACAGTCATTTCCCACACTAAGTATAAAATGTTTAACAAGATTTGCAAGTTTACTTGTAATTAATTTGCATTTTATTTCAATTTAATTGATTGATATTTCGAATTCATGTGAGAATTCCTGACAAAGGACTTGATAAGATATGGGATAAGTTACTTGCTAGCAATACACCACAGAGGGATGTGTGAGTGGATATGAAATATTTACAACTAGAGGCCAGGTGCACGATTTCGTGTGCGGGTGGGGTCCCTTGGCCTAGCCAGCAATTAGGGCTGAACAGGGCTGATGGGGGCCAGCCAGCCAACCTCCTGCAGCCAACCGGGAGGGAAGGGACCACAGGAGGATGGTCAGCAACAGGAGGTTGGCTGTAGGAGTGCACTGACCACCAGGGGGCAGCTCCTGCGTTGAACGTCTGCCCCTGGTGGTCATTGTACGTCATAGCTACCGGCTGGTCATCTGGTCGTCCAGTCGTAAAGGTCACTTAGGCTTTTATATATATAGATATTCAATGAATTTGGGTATATTTTCGTTTTGCAACTGCAGAGAATTGTGTGGTGAGCACCATGAATAACTGACAATCTTAGGACTGAAAAATCCACCAGAACATTAAGCCTACTTTTTAAAGTGATGATAACTGAACAACTGTTATAAACTATACATTTTATCAGCATCTGTCAGGCAAGATTCATTTGACCTGCTTTTACTGCTCTTTATCTATGTTTATAGTTTTTATCAGTTTATAAAGGACTGTAGCTCTCATTACTACCCTGGTTTCTTTTGAACTCTTTCTTTAGTTTTAAATTTAATTATTTAGCAAATGAAAATATTCAGTTTGGAATGCAAAAGAGCTAGTGATGATTAATTATGTAAGATTTTTCAAAATATTGTATACAATGTGGTCTATTTTCTTTCATTCACAAAATTATCATTAACTTGTGAAACATTTTATGTTGCAACATTAATTAGTTGACCATGACAATGATTTCAAAATGATAGTTGACCAACCTTAGAAAAGTTAGCCAGCAACCAAGTGGAATTGTTTTTCTTTAATATTAAAAAACACACAGTACTCAGAAACAAATGATTTAAACATTAGCTATTTTTTTAAAATGAACTAATGTGATATGGAGGCTTGAGAATTAATGGTCTATCTTTCCTACCTCCATTTTAATGTAATTTTTGAAAAATGACTATCAATATTAGTTACTTCTTCTAAATGATTTCTTATACATTAAAAAACAACTTTATTTTACCATATTTAGGTTAGAATTATGTCAAACGTGATGAGAAATCAAAGCTCATTTGTGACTCACACCCAAAATGAAATAAAATCAAAGACCATACATTAACTATAAAGTCAAGTTCCAAGTCAATACATGGAATGAATGCATAGAGAGAGAAAAACATCCCCTTGCCCTTTGCCTACTAAAATGCTGGAAATACATAGGTGGCAGGTATTACTAGAAAATTATGGTTTTGTTTTATCTTGCTTTATTAAGAAGTATCTTTTATTCAGATCTTTAATAGAATTATAATAGCAATCAACAAAAAATACAATTAGATGTTGATTTTAATGGTTCAGGCCCAAACACCAAGTCAAAATAAGTGGGCATTAAATTCATTTATTGTTTTAGTTTTTTTTTTTTTTTAATTTGAAATAGAATGCAATTCAGACCTCTAGTTACTTGCTTCAAATTTAGTTTAATTAGCCAGTTCTTGTTTTGAGTGCTACAACATAGAAATAAGATTGCTTATGGAGAAAATAAATAAAAAGCTATACCATGTCAATTTTAGTCATGGTACAAAGTCTAATCTTAAAGCTCTTCTCAATACACATAAGATCACTTCAGGTTATATTCTCCCAAATGCTTTGTATTCTTCTTCTTCTTTTTTTTAATCCTCACCTGAGTACATTTTGTTGATTTTTAAAGAGAGGAGAAGAGAGGGGGAGAGAGGGAAACATCTATCAATTGCCTCCATTATGGACCCCAACCCACAATCTAGGTATGTACCCTGACTGGAAATCAAACCTTTGACCTTTTGGCGCATAGGACAATGGTTCCACCAACTGCACCACACCAGCCAGGGCAATGCTTTGTATTCTTGATTAGCAATTCATGAATGAGGAATATGAACCCAAGATACCCTAAGGGACACTATGAATATATGGTTTCAAGTTTCAATCAATCTACAAAAATTATGCCAACTAGGCTTTTTTGTAATATAAGAATAAATCTTTATATATATTTATATTTATAAATATCCTAGAGACTTCCAGTTATTTTTAGCAAAGTCCTATTACAAAATTTGGACTTTTAGGTTAGCTTCAAAGTCTTGATAATGTAGAAGTTGCTACTAAGGAGAAGCAGGCATTTGTGGAGTAATATCAATTATATTGTGCAGAGTAATACCAATCAGGATGTAAGAAATTATTGTCAGAGAACCTAATTTTGAGCAGGTTGTGTAAGTAAAGAGGACACCTTGCTGACTTTTTACATTCCGTTGATTTAATGTTAGAATGCAAAACAAGGAATATTTCAGATTTAAAATTCTGACATTCAAGTCTCACTTTCACCTTCAACCTTACAAAAACTTTGCCATACATCGGAGGAATGCTAGCAAAACTTTTTAGCGAACCTCTTGCAAATTTAAAGAGTTTTAAATGTAAAACATTCTAAAAAGATGACTTTGCTGAGAAGGGAAGGCAGGGTCAGAGTTAACTCATTTTGGAACAACGCTGACAGGCTGAGTTGCTTGCTAATCTGGAAGCCTTTCATAGAAAAGCTTGTCAGGATTACTGCCAGGTTAAGTGTTTAATACCTTGGGTTTTTAAAAATGTATATAATCACTTTCTAATGAGGGCGCTGAAGAAAATTTGTCACTTAGAATTAATGTGAGCATTTCATTAATGTTGGTGGAGAGTTTCTAACAAAAGGGAAAAAGGCTGGACATGCCCATTGTTATATCAACCTTTAAAAGAGTGGCTCTTGATTACATTATCAGATTCAAAATAAATACAGAAAAGGTCCCCAGCTGTTTATTATCCTAACTCTTGTTTATGTGCTCCAACTGTAAGATAAATGACAAGTTGCCTAAAGGAAGTTCCTAAACAAAAAGTTAAAGGAGAAAGGCTTCAGAAGGCCTCTCAACAGCACCATTCAACCAGTGGCTTGAGGTGTAATCACAAAAGCCAGGAGCACAGGCCAGGCAGGAAAGCTGAGACTCTGACTGGGGTTCACAGAAAGTAAGCTCATTGTTATTAAAGTTTCCTGGAAATCGAAATAGCATCTGGTTCCCAAAGTTTTTAAAAACGTATTGGCCAACTGACTCTCAAAGAGGAATTTTTGCAGTTTGGCTCTAACAGAGGTATTTTAAATAAGACTTTCAGGGAAATTACACCATGCGCTAGCCACAGCCCCAAAGTAATTTACCCTTGATCTCATGAGAAATAATACATGGAAGTATTTATGCAATCAAAAGTAGTATTGAACAATTTGTGTGTTTTTTTCTTTTTAAAGTAAAGGAACAATAACTTTCTAAGTTTATGATTACATATAACTTAATTTAGCCACAATGACATATTAGGAGCTTAATTTCTTCTGTTCCTTACTAACTTATTACTTCCTAAATTGGAGATTATTTCTTTCTCATTTGTTTTGAATTGCAAAAATGCAGAAAGAGACAAAGAATATAAATCATTTATAATCTTTTTTAGAGAAGTAAACGTTTTGATATATTTTCTTAAATCTTTTGTTCAGTGAATTTATTTGAAGGAATAAAGATTTGCATTCCAGCACTACTCATTTCATGGTCTCGTGAATGGCTGGATAAAAAAAAAGAAAAAGAAAAAAAGAATGACCCCTATTTTAAATGTAATTTATGATCTACCTTGCCCCCAGCTCAGTTTCTTATTCATTAGAGATTTTAACTTCTGGCTTACTTTCTTGTCTTCAGTATCACTCCTGTCACTATTCTTGGTGATTAAATACCCATATGTTTTATTAATTCAAACCTCCTTGCTCTCACTGATCTAGTCCTGCATCAGTCATTGTGCCCATGGTCACCCTTTAGGTCTTGTCAATTTCAAGCATCACATCTTTGACCACCACCTTCTGTCATTTCAACCGCACCCTCCATTTCCCCAATTCAAATAATCTTTCAACCCTATCACAACCTTCAAAGCAATGAGCTAACTACTGTCACACTGCCTCTGTATCCCTCCCTATATCCTCTTAAATTGTATCCTCTTAAATTGTATGTCCTTAAATTTCATGATTCTTGATTTTAATCCTTTCTTTGCCTGTATTCTCAACTCCTTTGTCCTTTTATTGCTTCATCATATTTATGTAGTAATGTTGGGGTGTCCCAGCATAGTCTTTTTCTTATTCTTTTATTTTTCTCTATACATCCACTGCCTGGTAGATCTCAACAAGTCTTAAGGCTTTTAATATCCATCTACCAGATAATTAATCCAACATGTACACATGCTGTCTACCTCCCTTACCAACTCCACACTCATATAGTCAACTGACTCCACAAATATCTTCTGCTGCATATCTAATGGGCATCTCAAACTTGACATCTAAAAAATCAAGGTAATAATTTATCCTCCTCTACCACCACCCACAAAACCCTATTCTTCCATAAAGGGCAGCTCCTTCTTCCATTTGTTTTGGCTAAAACCTTTGGAGACATTCTTTAATCTTCTCAGTATGTCATATTCCATATTCTATATGTCAGTAAAATGTGACAAGTTTTTACTCCACTTTCAATCTATATATACAATTTCACTGTCTCTTAACCTTTACTGCTCATGCATTGTCCTGAGTTACTTACTACCTCTTTTCTTATCTATGTTATTGCAATGGCCCCAACTGGTTTTGTTGCTTTCTCTTTTGCCTCCTTTTGATCTATTTCTAACAGAGCTACAACAGTATCATTGCTTAAGAGTAGGTTAGATTATATCACATAAGATATGTGAGTAAAATCCAACAATGGGTTTCTATATCATGAAACTAAAAAAAACTAATATCCCTACAAATCATCCATAGGTCTACACATTCCCCCCACCCCCCGCTCCACATTGTTCTTTGACCCTCCCCTTTCTGTTGCTCACCACCTACACCAGCCTCCCTACTATTGCCCAGTCATTTGAGCAGAATCCCAGCTCAAGGTCTTTGTACTTGCCCTTCCCTCTGTCTGAAACCCTCTTTCCCTGCACATTCACTTGACTGTCTCTTTCACTTTCTTCAGATCTTTACTCAGATGTCACTGTCTGAGTGAAGCTACACCTAACCACCCCGTCACAACTTGCACATATTCTTAATGTCATACTCCTCCTCTTGCTTTATTTTTCTTCAGAGCACTCTTCACCTCCTAACATATATTATATGTTTATTATTTATATTATTTTCTTTTGATCACCTGAAAATGAGTTTTTTGAGAATGGGGATTTGCTTTGTTTTGGCTCCTATTGTAATACTAGTACCTAGAACAGGGACTGTCTAAATAGACACTCATTACATATTTGCTGAGTGGTTGCTAGAAAGATATCACCAGGGTTGCAGCAGAATATAATCTGACCTAGTTCTTAGTCAAAATTCGACTCTCTTAGAGGAGTTTCTGACAAAGCACTCTATGAAGGAAAAATTGAAACTGAGCCATTCTTGGAATTCGAATTGGGGAGTTTGCCAAAGATGATATTTGACCCGGTGTAACAGCACTAAAAATCTCTCATCTGTGAATCAAGTTATGCACAATGATTTACTGTAATACATGCCTTTGTGTCCATTCCCAGAAAAATGTAGCCAAGGAAATGGCTTTTATGTGGGTGGGTAAGAATTCAAACCTCGAATGGAGAATAATTATTTTAATATTTTTCCTATTCCATTGCTTACAATGTATGGCATATGTCTGAGTGACTTACAGAGTGCGTTGCACAGAACAATTTATCATGGTGTAGAGCCTAGCATTTAATCAAGATCTTAGGGATTCCGTGGACTACCTTAAGGAGAAATAGGAATAGTTTAAATCAATACAAAAAGTCTGTTTGGTTGATATTAGTGGGAATCAGAACCTTGGAACAAGAACAACACGAAAGGTTAAGACATGTTAGAAAAGACATATGTATGTATATGTTAGACTTGTTAGAAAATACATATATCTTACACAAACTTTTAAAAGTTTATATAGAATAAAAAGTTAATTTTCAGGCCAGAAGAAATACCAAGAAAAGGTTAGCTTGAGGAAGGAATTTCTATGTTTTAATTCCACATGAAAAATATATTATGATTAACATATTGTGAGACAGCTAAAGAATCTGCACTCTATAGGAAACCCTCTGGTGATTTACAATTGAAGTAAGACGCAGACAGGTTGAAATAGAAACAGACAAAAAAGTCAAGGAATGAAGAGTGGCATCATGTAACTGCAGTAATGGTCTGAAAGAGGAAGCCAGTTTAGCTAAGTCTTCATAAAAACATACTAGAGTAATATAATGGGTTTTAAAGACCTGCTTGGAACAAAACAATATATTTTAGATTATTTGCTTATGGAAATAAATTGAAAATGCAGCAGTGACACAGAAAGAACTGTTCACTTTCAATTTTGCCCCTGTATTATTAAGGACAATTGTTACAAACAGCAAAATGTAAAACCACCATCATTAAAGTGATCAGAAAGTTAGGAGAAATGAAAGAAGGTATTATTATAACTTTAGGGGAGTAGCAAAATGACTTACTGGGAACAGTTATCATAACTAGGACGAATTTAGAAGTAATTTTTGCCTGGTTTCAAAATTTTTACTCTGAGCAGACCCAGAAGAGAAAGCTCTCATGAAGTAAATGATACTATTTGGGGTTCTCTTTCTTTTGTCCACTTCCTAAGGCTTCCAATCTAGGAATAACATTTCATGTAAACCTAAGGTGTCTCGATAACCAGAGGCACCCTGCCAACATTCCTAATGTTGTTTCTTTCTAAGAAAGTATATTTTCCATCATGATATTTAACTCACCCAACCATCCCAGCAGTCGTTATAAGACTATATTTATTTTCCTCATTTAGTTTCAGTTGATATTATTTTTTCCACTGAGAAAGTGAGATCTCCCTTCTGTATGGACCTGGAGCCCTGGTGCAAAGGTGAAGCAACATCCACAGTGCTACCTTGTGACAGCTGTGAGGTATGGCCATGAGGACAATGGCTGTGAATACATAACAGAACTCCCCACAGGTTGGCAGTCATCTTTTCCAGGCTGTATTAATTAGAAGATTCTTGCGTTTTCCGGAGAAAGATGAAGGAAGGGGGGCTAGAGCATGTGAACGATGCTTTGAGTGCTGGAGTTGGTATTAATTTGAGTTGCAAGAAAACTGAGATGTGAAATAATGTGCTTCCCGAACTGAAAAGCCATTAGCAGCATTAACGTTTGTAGTGGTTGATTATTTGCTGTATCTTTCTTCCTTGTCCAAAGTTTTATGATATTCAACTAAAAGATGAGATTACCATTTGTGCTCCAAACTTAAGTTTTATACTCAGACAGAAAAAAAGGTCATATTCTAGCTTTATTTAAACAATCTGTGTTATTTCAACATGACTTCAGATTTTGTAATGTGGCGCTCAGAATTAACTACGTGAATGGCTCAAGTCACTGAGATTCAGTCCCAGCAGCAGTTTGTTTTGTAAAGCTTTAGACCACTCAAAGTTGTAACCTTAGCTAATTTTTTATTCACCCTTTAAGGTCATTTTATGATTTTCTTGTTCTCAAGAAAATTTTCAAACTGAAAAATAGCTCTTATACTTAGATATCTATAGTTATTAAGAAAGATTCTGTTTTGGTATGTTATTTGGCTCATGGGTTTAAAAAAAATTGGTAACATAATCACTGTCCTGAGATAGTACACAAAATTAAAGCCAGGTTTGTTGTTTCTTAACTTAGTGAATGCTATTAGTCAATGTCACTTTTTGAAATTAGGTCTCTGTATGCTGCTCTAAACTACACTTTTCCAAGACTAATAAAAATTATAAACCTGTTAGAGAGTGTTGGCTAGTGAATTAGAGAATGCAGGGGTATAAGTCCATATTTAGCAAATGCTCTTGAAGTGACTAAATATTATTTATGGATGTGCCTTGTCACCTAAACTAGGGATCAGTTAAAGGAAAAGTGTGAGAAACATCCTCTGCTGATAATTTCTCTTCATTTAGAAAGTAATGGAATCCCTGGCAATTGTTCAGACAACATTTAATTACTCACTTTAAAATGATAGTAGTTATGTTTGTAATCATTGACTGAACCCAAACCAAAAATTCTAATGCATTAAACTTATTAAGAAAAAGTAATTGATAAAGAGTAATTAGCCAATAAAACAGTAATTGCACCTTTTCTGAGGGTCTTAAGAAAAAATAAACTAAGAAAAGTTAAGGTCCTTTCACTGTGGAATAGCCTGGGAAGGGGGGGGGGCAGTCAGAAGTGGGTTCTGCTATAAAGGACCAGAGTGGAGGTGAGAACATTGAAGGTCCAAGTCCTGAACCCAGACTGAAGCTGTGCCACTGGTTTCATGACTTCGCATTTCAGGATGACCGTCTAAGTCCCAACTATATGCTCCTGTATACTTCGAATCTAGATGCACAATGTTTTAGATATTTCCAAATTCTTCTTTAGTTCTTAATTTTCTTCTGTTGGAAATAGTGCCAGCTAGGTAATATGAATCACTAATTTCCATAAATGGGTCTGATTGAAATTGCAGCACTAAAGGGTTATTTTAATAGACATGATGAATCATGAGCAACCAATTCAAGTACATCCAACTGGCTAGAGCCGACACTCTTTCTACTTTTGTTTTATTTATTTATTTATTTATTTATTTATTTATTTATTTATTCATTCATTCATTCATTCACTCATTCATTCTGAAGCCAGGGCCAGGGCAATGACATTAATTAAGGAACATTTATTATGGACTAAATAAGAATTTCTTGCTTCTCTCACAGGCAATGAGACAGAGAAAAACAGGAGACTGTAAGTGAGAGGAAGGACAGGGCATTTGCTCCATCTCTCCTGAAAAAAAAGTCTCTTGTGTTTTTGCCCATCCTTTCAAACTTTGTATAAATTGAATCACATTTTAGTTTTGCATATTTTCACAAAGCACCTACAGTAATAGCAACTTTTAGTTCCCTAAATGGAATCTTCACATATCTTGTGCTCTGCCAATAGAGGCAACCAAACTAAAAATTCCAACTGCTGGAGATGCAGTGTTTAAATTAACAAGGACGAGTTTAAAAAGTAACTAGATCCCCAAACCATACTGAAGAGATAAGTGGCAGAAGAAGAATGGAATTTGACTACAAAAATAAAATTGTTTCTTTTGGACAGTCTGTTCTTTAGAAGGAATACAGACGCATTCTTGAGAGGATCCTAAGCAGAAATATAGTTCCTCTTTTACTTAGAGCTATAATAGATGACTTGAGATCATTAAAATAACACAGCTTCATGAGAAAGACCATGTAATCAATAGAGGCCACTTGCAAAAATGAATATAGTAGGGGTTTTAGGGTTTTGAACTATAATGACATGTTGTGTTGAAAATGCTAATACACTTCAGCAATTATTGATGGCCCTTCTGCTTGGTAATCTGTTAAACCTTTCCCACCGCTGACTGCAGGGTATTTAGAAAAAAAAAACTACACACACAAAACAAACAAACAGAAAACCCACAAAAAGTTTATTCATGTCAAGGGCAAACAGCTGTTAAAAGTAGCCATGAACAGTGAACGAAATTATCATCCAAAAACAGAATGAGAAGTTAAGTCATGAACAATAGACCCTATATTTATAGAGACTAAAATAATTATCTTGAAAAGAACATCATAAGTTACAGAGGCTAATCCACAGGGATTCCAACTCCAGCTTGGCCCTAATCATGCCCAACTGAAGGGCTAGATGTCATGGAGCAAAAACAAGATGTTGTCATTTTGTTCTGTCTGAATCCCTGACTCACAGAATCCATGAACATAATAAAAAGGGTGTTTTTTTATATATTGAGTTTGGGGTTGTTTGACGCATAGCACTAACTGGAACACTAGATTGAGTCTTCTCCCTTAGTTTTTCAGCATTCTTATTCTTTCTCCTACCTCAGTGATTCTATTATACGATGACATTTTTCATTCACATTGTGCACACATCAAATGACCAACCATTGCTTCCGAGGAACCCCAGTGATGGTAGAGACATACAGTGGGGCCTTGACTTATGAGTGTCCCGACTAACGAGTTTTTCGAGATACGAGCCGTCTCTCGGCCGATTTTTTGCTTTGAGTTGTGAGCTAAAATTCGGGTTACGAGCCAGCTTCAGATACCCCACCGCTAGTTGGCGCAGCGAACGTCACAGTGAACGCCACAACATCAGCCCAGCATCACGTGTCTCACTTATTCACTTTTTGATTTGACATACGAGTAATTTGTGTTACGAGCTCCGTCACGGAATGAATTAAACTCGTAAGTCAAGGCCCCACTGTACCTTTAACCTCCCTTTAGTCCCACCTGGAAGGCCTTGCTTCCAGAAGAAACTTATTCTATAAGTTTTTGTCCAGCCAGGTCCCCAACCACTGTGATAGCATGAATATTTATTAATTTGTTTGGGTGTTTACTTCTGTCTTACACATTCTCTAATGCATAACACTAATTTATTGAGTGATGAAGCTAGCATTTATTGAAACTTTGTCAGGCACTATTTCTAGCCTTATGAGAACTTGGATTCTAAAGGGTGATTCACAGGTTTTAGACTAGCAACATGGTCTGAAAGTTCTCTCTGCCTATTCCTTCTCTCTATCTTTTACAGGCATTACATTTTATTAATTTCTTGTATTTTTAACTCCATCTTGGCATCTGCTTCTTAGAAGACCCAAAATAACACAAATGCCCTTCCCAACCTTGTTTGCCTGAATAATTTTTATTCATTATAAGTATACAAGAGGGAACAACTGGGGAGTAGAGTTTCAATAATGCAGTCTTGGCAGAAATAAAAGAAAGCAGGATAATGTATTCTCTGTCCTTTATCCATTGTGGGAGACAGAGATGATACTTGTGCAAGGGAGCTAATAGTTGAGTTGGATTTTCTACTGTGACTAAGCTTATACATGAAGTGATTATGGCTGGATCTATAAACACTTAAGCTCATGTCATGGGGAGTGAGTTAAGACCAAATCCTGGGTGCAACTCACAATGAAGTTGCACTGAATAATAGCCTCTCCAGGTTTTCCCTAGGAGGCTTTAAGTTACTCATCCCCCATGGACCACTAACATCTTGAACCAGGATGTCATTATTTCTACCTGTTTTTCAAGATCGGAAGCCTGAGTTTTGTACCATTCCTCTGTGTGTTGCAATGAAAGACTACCTACTTGAATTACTATTTCAGTAATTTATCTGCTAGTGACTCTGCTAGACTACCATTTTCTTGAAGAAAAAGAAAGGAGCCTGGCCCTTTCTATTATTACCATCACTTATTACAAGGACTGTCACATGGATTATTCCTGACACATCTAAGTGGAGTAAAAAGTGCTTCATTATTTGACTTCTTTACATACAAACTGTCTCTTTGCTGGGTTTAATTTTCCTCAGGTAATGACTTTGCTGCCATAGATATCTAGTTGGGAATTTGTGTTAAGAATAAAAGAAGGAAAACAGCAACAAAAAGCTTATTGTAATGTGATATTTAAGGCATTGCATTGCTGAATGATTTCTGTGGTAATATAAGTGTCATTGTCAAAACTTATAGAGGAAAAATAAGTATGAACAAAGATGGTATTTCGATTTAGAACACTGTATTTAGCTACACTTCCCAAATTATTGAAAACTAGCATAAACAGCTCTGAAATACAATGTGAAAGGTAATCCTTTCTCATTAATTATAGAGGCATCCATTTCTTGGCATTCAGAAACACTTATAATATTATTTAAAATATAAAATTTAGAAGAGGAAAACAACATTTAAGACTTCCGTTTTGGTTGCTTTTCTCAGAGGGCAATATTCTTAATCATATGGTTACTTGATTATATAAATTTGTGGTTGTTATCTACTATGTTATATATCTACTAGAGGCCCAGTGCACGAAATTTGTGCATGGAGGCAGGTGTCCCTCAGCCCATCCTGCACCTTCTCCAATCTGGGACCCCCTGGGGGATGTCCGACTGCCGGTTTAGGCCCAATCCTGTAGATGGACATCCCTCTCACAATCCAGGACTGCTGGATCCTAATCATTAGCCTACCGGCCTGCCTGATCACCCCTAACCCCTCTGCCTGCCTGCCTGATCGCCCCTAACTGCCTCTGCCTGACTGCTGGCCTGATTTCCCCTAACTGCCCCCCTCCCAGCCTGATCACCCCTACCTTGCCCCCCTCCTGGCCTGATCGCCCCTACCTTGCCCCCCTGCTGGCATGATCACCCCTAACTGCCTGCCTCAGCCTCCAGCCTAAGCTGCAGTCTGGCCTCCCTCTGTCAGAGGCGACCTGGCCAATCTGGGGAAGGCGCCACCCCCATCATCCCACTGCTGCTGCCACTGGCAGCCACCATGGCTGCCTCAGCCTCGGGCCAGCCCTGGGCAGCAACAGCCGCCATACATAGCTTGCCTGAGCCTCGGTCTGGCCCTTCCAGCAGCAGCTGCCATCCGTGGCTTGCCAGAACCTTAGGCAGCCACTGTGGCTTTGTCTGGAAGGACATCCAGATGGTTGTCCAGAAGACGTCCATCCTAATTAGCATATTACCCTTTTATTAGTATAGACTAGAGGCCCAGTGCACAAAAATTTGTGTACTCGGGGAAGAGGGGGGGTCCCTCAGCCCGGCCTGTGCCCTCTCGCAGTCTGGGACCCCTCGGGAGATAACGACCTGCTGGCTTAGGCCTGCTCCCGGGTGGCAGAGGGCAGGCCCAATCCCTAGGTGCAGTCCCTGGTCGGGCTCAGAGCAGGGCTGATTGGGGAGTTGGGGCGCCACCCCCTGTCATGCACAGAGCAGGGCGGATCGGGAGGTTGCGATGCCACCCTCAGTCACGCTCCGGGTAGGGCCGATTGGGGGGGTTGGGGCACCGCCCCCTGTCACACACAGAGCAGGGCCCATCAGGGGGTTGGGGCGCTGCCCCCTGTCACTCACAGAGCAGGGCCCATCAGGGGGGTTGGGGCTCCGTACCCTGTCATGCACAGAGCAGGGTCGATCAGGGGGTTGGGGAGCTCCCCCCTGTCACGCACAGAGCAGGGCCCATCAGGTGGTTGGGGAGCTCCCCCTTGTCACGCACAGAGCAGGGCCGATCAGGGGGTTGAGGAGCTCCCCCCTGTCACTCACAGAGTAGGGCCGATAGGGGAGTTGGGGCACCGCCCCCTGTCACACTCAGGGCAGGGCCAATGGGGAGGTTATGGCTCTACCCCGTCACACACAGAGCAGGGCCTGTTGGGGGGGGGGGTTGGGGCGCTGCCCTCTATCACCCACAGAGCAGGGCCGATCAGGGGGTTGGGGTGCCGCCACTGTCACACTCAGGGCAGGACCGATGGGGAGGTTATGGCTCTACCCTGTCACACACAGAGCAGGGCCCGTGGGGGGGGAGGGTTGGGGCGCTGCACCCTGTCACACACAGAACAGGGCCGATCAGGGGGTTGGGGCACTCCCCCCTGTCACACTCAGGGCAGGGCTGATGGGGAGGTTGCGGCTCCACCCCATCACACACAGAGCCACAGGGCAATCAGGGGGTTGGGGAGTTCCCCCCTATCAGGCACAGAGTAGGGCTGATCAGGGGGTTGGGGTGCCTTCCCCTGTCACGAACAGAGAAGGGCGGATAGGGAGGTTGTGGCCCCGCCCCCTGTCACACACAGAGCCGCAGGGTGATCAGGGGGTTTGGGCGCTGCCCCTTTTCACACTGATCCCGGTGCCGGGAGGCCTCGCGATCCTGGTGCTGGGAGGCATATTACCCTTTTACTATATAGGATAGAGGCCTGGTACACGGGTGGGGGCCGGCTGGTTTGCCCTGAAGGGTGTCCTGGATCAGGGTGGGGGTCCCGCTTGGGTGCCTGACCAGCCTAGGTGAGGGGCTGATGGCTGTTTGCAGCTGGTCACACCCCCTTCAGGGTGCGGGTCCCCACTGGGGTGCCTGGCCAGTCTGGGTGAGGGGCTGAGGGCTGTTTTCAGGCTGGCGGGTGACTGAAGCTCCCAACCGCTCCTTTTTTTCTATTTTTTTTAAATTTTGGGCCAGCTTTATCTCTGAGGCTTGGCTCTAGCTCTGAGGCCTCGGCTGCTGAAAGCAGGTATCTGGTTTGTTTGGGTTCTATAATCGAAACACTGTTTCAACTCCAGTTCTGAGATCCCGGCTGGCTGAAAGCAGGTTTCTGGGGTTTTGTTTAGCTTCTATATTTGTAACAATGTTTCAAACTGCAAGCTCAGAGGCTGGCACCACCAGGCGGGGAACGTTGGAGTCCTCCGTCACTGAAGCAAGCAAGCCTCATGTTCGCTTCAAGCTGCCTGGCTGCCGGCTGCCATCTTGGCTGGCAGTTAATTTGCATATCGCCCTGATTAGCCAATGGGAAGGGTAGCGGAGGTACGGCTAATTACCATGTTTCTCTTTTATTAGATAGGAGGATTAGCTGTACTTTTTCCTGTTATAGAAGAAGCCAATGTCACGCTTAGAAATAACTCAGTATATAAAATGCTGGTTAAAGAGCTAAATAAGAATTTTCATCTGGGGATGGAAAAAATGAAATCATGTCTCTTCTTTTTCTATAGGCCTTTAAATATACCCAAGTTTGTGATCTGCTTATGGGAGCATCTTATGGGAAATGGAGGGAAGGGACCCATGGGAAATGTTGAGACCATGTGCTTTGGGGATGTAGCATCTTTGGGCAGCACCCTGCTAGAAACAGGTTTAATTGTGTAGCTCAATCCATCTGTAGAAATCTCAAAACAGATTTTTTAAAATTCCTTACCCAATTTTGTATATTCTAGGGTAAAAAAAGTATAGATTGTCCCTTCCTGCTTGTTTATATCTAAAATCTTTTCTTTTTTCCTGCAAAAAAAGAGGGGGGCAATGATTTTTGTGTCCATAGATCCTTAGATCAACCCTCATATCATTTGTTTCAAGACTGGCCATGATTTTGGGGCTGTGATGAGAGTAGAGCTTTCCCCACCCACCACCACCACTGCAGTAACTACTGGATAACACACAGAGAACTCACTAGGTACTCAACCATCTTAAGATTAGATGGCCTCCTTCTAGAATATCTAATGATTTTCCTAGAAAGAGGAGGGAGATATGCAGGTAATATCATTTGGGAACAAGAGCTTCACACACACTAGGAAGAACTGGGTGCCAGCACCTCCTGTCCATCATGGGTGCTGAGGAAGGGGTCACACAGGGTGAGAATGCTGAGGCCCTGATTGAGTGACAGGTCAGTGCCCCAGGGGAAGGGGGAAGCCCCCAGAACACCAAAAGCTCTAGATTCTGGAGGTGGGATGGAGTTCATTAGCCCATGCCTATATGTGAGATGCTTTCCAGCAATCAGTGACTACTGTGGTGGGCCAACTTTTATAGTTCCTCACTCTATATCATATTTTTCACATTTTTACTTATTTAAACATAGTTCCCTTATTTATTTTATTTTTTAAATATATTTTTTATTGATTTCAGAGAGGAAAGGAGAGGGAGAGAGGGAAAAATAGAAACATCAATGATGACAAAGAATCATTGATCATCTGCTTCCTGTATATCCCCTACTGGGGTCAAGCCTGCAATCTGGGCATGTGCCCTGAACAGGAATCAAACCATGACCTCCTGGGTCATAGGTCGATGTTCAACTACTGAGCCACAATGGCCAGGCAGTACCCATACTTTATTATTATTTTTTTAGTTAATCCTCATCCTAGGATATTTTTCCATTGATTTTTAGAGAGTGGAGTACCCATACTTGTTTTATATTGTTTGATAAAACCAGTATTTTAAGCCTTTATGAGTCTGATGCAATTTCATTAAGCTCGAGTGTTTTTATGATTTTTTAAAAAAATTGTGATTAGATCTTCTGATTTCTTGGAAATTTATCAGTGAGAATTCTCTGGCTCTTGAATTAAAAGGTGTCCTTATAAACTAGATTTTTGTTTGCTTCCGCTAGGCATTTGCAAATATTCCTTCCTAATCAGAGCCACTTCACGCTAAATTCTCACTGTGATTTTTCAGGTCTCTCAGGTTCTATGGATTTAGGCTACAAACTTACATGAGAGCCAACTTAATATTGCAAATTCTTGTGGGGAAGGGCGATTTCTTCCAACTTTATGTAGTCAGTGACAGTTTTCAAGGTAGATTTTTTTTGGTTACCATTCTGTGTATGTATCCACACTCCTAGAACTCCCTTATTCTGGTAACATAATCTTTTGTAGTGGGTGTTTTCCTAAAAGATTTTACTATTTGGGTAGATTCTGGACTTTCCTCCTCACATCTAGGTTCTGAAAGGCCATGAAAAATCAAGTCCTGAGTATTAATTTGGGCAACTGCTTTTAAGGTGAAAGCCAAATTTAGGGCTCCACTTATGTTCTGGGGTTGGCATACTTTTTCTGTAAATAACCACATAGTAAATAATTTAGGATTTTCAGGCTACATACTTACCGGCCATACACTTTCTTTAGACTCTTTGTTTGTTTGTTATTTGATTCTTTTAACCCTTTAAAAATGCAAAAACTTAGCTCTGGAGACATGCAAACATAGGCCTTGGTTTGATAGACTCCTTCTCAAGAGTCTATATTCCCTCTTCACATTTTTTTTCCCCTCTGAGATCCTTTCCAGTTCAGTGATGTATTTTAAAGTTTATAAAATCTTTTTTTTTTTTTTGCATTTTCAATAGTTTTTAGTTGGAGTGTCAGCATATTCAGTGCTACTGAAAATAGAAGTTTTATTTTTATTTTACGCAATTTTATAAATATCTACTTAGATCAATGTTCACACTGGTCATGTTCTATTCATATCATGTTTGTCTTCTATCTCAGATCTTCTTTCTGGTATAACATTTTTCTCTTTCAGATATATCCTTTAGCTGTTTCATCCATGAGAGGTCTGTTGTTGGTCAAATTCTTGCAATTTACATTCTTTTTTAAAAGATTGTTTCACTGTGAATTTAATTATGTGTTTCCTTGTATTTTCATCAGCCCTTTGAAGATACTGTGGATTTAATTTTATTCACCCTGAATGGGATTTATTGTGCATTCTGATTCTGCAGATTTATATTTCTTTTATTAATTCCAGCCATTATCTTTTTGAATTACCTCTTCCTCATTCTACTCTTCTGTCTTTGAAAAGTCCAGTTAGATATTCTTTAGACCTCTCAGGGTCCTCTGTGTCTTTTACTTCATCTTTCATTGTGTCTCTATCTCACTTTATCTCTGCTCCCCTTCCTTCCTCTCTGGCTTTCTGGTAATTTCTGTAACATTTTTTCTATTTCATTAATTCACTCTTAAGTTATTAATTCATCCATTGCATGTATTTTTTAAAATATATTTTATTGACTTTTTACAGAGAGAAATGGAGAGGGATAGAGAGTTAGAAACATCAATGAGAGAGAAACATTGGTCAGCTGCCTCCTGCACACTCTCTACTGGAGATGTGCCTGCAACCAAGGTACATGCCCTTGACCAGAATCGAACGTGGGACCTTTCAGTCCGCAGGCCGACGCTCTATCCACTGAGCCAAACCGGTTAGAGCAATTACATGTATTTTTAAAAAATCATTATAATCTTTGTTTCTGTAAGTTCTATATTTTTATTTTCTAACTCATTATTTTGGGTCATCTCCCATTAGCTGTTCATTTTGTTGATTTTCTCATTTATATATTTTAAAATATTAAACATAATAAATTCTATAGCTTGTTTTTTTAATTATAATATCTGAAGTGTTTAAAAGTATGTGTTGGTTATTTTATTAACTCTGTCTTATAGTGTGTCTCTATTTTTATAAATTTAATGGTTAAAAGGATTTTTGGGGGGGAGGGGGTGGTATTCCATGTGGTAATCCTATGAGGCCTCGAATGAGAAGATTGCCTTTTTCCAGGTACAAGGTTGCTTACCCTATTCATGATAGTTGATTTAAATTAATTCAGGATGTGGTTGGTAAGCCTTTAAGTGCCATTCCTGCATGTGTTCTAACTTTTGGATAGGAATTCTCAGGGGCCAACAGTCTGTTTCACTCTACTCATAACCAAAGCAGGGATCAACATATTTTGTTACTATCTCCTTTCACAGAAGTTGTTTTCTTTTTTCTAGTGTATTATTTTTTTTTTTTTTTTACCAAGGGTAAACCTCTTCAGAGGTATACACATTAGGGATTTGTTCAGAGTCTGTACTAGCTTTTTATAATAGAAGCTCTTTGTTACCAAGAATCAGTAAATGCCTTCAGGTGCTTCTGTTTTCATTAATTTCTGTTGCTTTGTTTGTGGTCTCTGGAGATTTCCTTTATTCTTTTTTATTTCCTCTCAGACTATACTTTAATTGGACATATTTAATATTTGAGTGTTTGGGAGGACAAACATCTTCTGGATTTGTAGAATATTCCCAGAGAGAGAAATCTTGTGTTAGACATGTTATTTTAATTTATTTGCCTTCAGAGAAGACAAACTACTTAAGGATTTAGGATCAAATTTTTATTAGAATCTGTTAGTGTTTTCCTGATCTTAGGAAATCACTTACATTTAGAGTCTCAAGTGTTTATTTGTTGTTGTTTTTTCCAACTAAATTAGGGTCATATAAACAGCAGTCTCACAGTACTGTGGATGGATGTATGAGTTAGTGAATGTCAACATGCTTTTGAAAACCATAATGTACTATGCAAACATTAGGTGTTATTATTTTACTAGAAGCCCATTACCCGAAGGTTTTCCTTTCCCTGGCTGCTGGCACCCAGGACCCAGGCCTTTGGTCCGGACACAGCGAGGCTTGGCTTCTCTGCTGTGGCTGCAGCGGAGAAGCCAAGCCTCTAGTCTTCAGTCTTCAGTCTTCACTCCACACCTGCATATGCAAATTAACCGTCATCTTTGGTGGGTTAATTTGCATAGTCACTCTGATTGGCTGGTGGGTGTAGCAGAGTGACACCAATTTGCATGTTTCTCTTTTATTAGTGTAAATTATTATTGTCTTAACTACCATGATGAACATACCTTTTTTAAGTTCTCTAAATCCAAAAATAGAAACTGTTGCTGACCTATAATTGTAAATTGATAATGTTTCAGATTCAGAAAAAGAAAAGTGTTGCTCAAAACAAAATAAGACAAAATACACATCCACAATTAAAATGAAAACTTGTTTGTATTTGTTACTTAGCAAAATATTTATAAATAAATAAAATAAGATAAAACCAACGGTTGTTTTATCATACTATTGTTAACGTTAATAGTGTTTTAGAAAAAAATTATCTTATTAATAAGTCTAAGTAAAAATACAAATGTAGACTTTCTCAATATAAAATGTTATTTGTCAAGCAAGTTAAGCTCCCATAAAGTGTTTAACAAACAACATATTCAATTATTATCTGCACATTATGGTATGTAATTCCATTTATTTGTACAACTTATAAAATTTTTAACAATACTTTTATTATATAGTCTATCTTTTCCTTATATCCTGCAACAGCTTACCATGTAATTTTAAATTGTAATTATTTGTACTATTTACAATAATGAATTGTGTTTCTGTGTTACATTATTTATTTGCCTGAAAAAAAAATTATTCACCTTCTAGGAAGGGTAATACAAGAAGACAGCCTTCCTTCTTAACCATAAATTGTTTAAAGTTTATATGGTCACAAATAAATCTTATTTAATGATTACAAAATTACATTTACAGCTTCTGTGGGAAGTATTGTTCTGTGGGAAGTTTATTTTTTGGTTAATTGGTTGGTAAAGCACCAACAAATTTAATATCAATGTCAGAAAGAATATGACCAATTTAGTTCAGTAAGAATATTTTTCTGATTGGAAAAGTTTAGAGAATTTATGACAGAAAAAATAGGACCTGCTTCCAAAGAGCAAATTGAAAACGACAAATCATTCTCAACCAGAATTCAACTTGAAACACACCTGAAAAGTTTTTATTTATCTAGTTTTAGGAAGATACTTTAAAATGTCTTCCATTTCTTAAACACTAACAGAAATAGCTAACAATTCTCTTTCAGGTACACTTCTAAGCACTTAATAATGTTAATATACTTAAACATCCCAGTAGCCCTGTGTATGTTTCCTATAGATGAGGAAACAAAGAATATAGTGTGAATAACTTGCACCAGGTCATCTATCTATAATAATAAAAGTGTAATATGCTAATTAGTCTGGAAAGCTGAACAACCTTCCGGACGGCATTCCGGACATCCTTCCAGATGAAGCCATGGAGGTGGGGGCAAGGCAGAGGCGCCTGCCATGGTGGGTGGGGGCCATGGTAGAGGCAGTTAGGAATGATCAGGCAGGCAGAGTGGTTAGGGGTGATCAGGTAGGCAGGTGAGCAGTTAGGGGTGATCAGGCTGGCAGACAGAGTGGTTAGGGGCAATGAGTTCGGCAGACAGAGGAATTAGGAGCTATCAGGCAGGCATGCAGAGTGGTTTGGAGCCAGTGGTTCCAGATTGTGAGAGGGATATCTGACTGTCAATTTAGGGATTGGGCCTAAACCGGCAGTCAGACATCTCCTGAGGGGCCCCAGATTGTGAGCGGGCACAGGCCGGGCTGAGGGACCCCACCCCCATGCACAAATTTTGTGCACTGGGCCTCTAATATATATATATATATATATATATATATATATATATATATATATATATATTAGCCTAAACAACCGTTATGACCAGATGACCGGATGACCGGCTGGTAGCTATGATGCGCACTGACCACCAGGGGCAAACGCTCAATGTGGGAGCTGCCCCCTGGTGGTCAGTGCGCTCCCACAGCCAACCTTCCACAGCCAGCCAACCTCCCAAGGTCCCTCTCCCCGGCTGGCCGGCCTGATTGGCCCTGATCAGGACTGGGCAAGACGGGCCCAATCAGCTCCAATTTCTGGCCAGGCTGAGGGACCTCACTTGTGCACAAATTCGTGCTCTGGGCCTCTAGTTTAGCAAATGATAGAGGGGCAAGTCTGAACCTGAACACGGCTCTGCTCTGGAGTCTCTATATTGCCTCCAACCAATTCTTTTTAAAAACTAATTTAAAATTTTCTGTTCATATTGGTAAAGTACTCTTCACTTTTCTTGAATAACTGATTTTTGAAAATACTTGGATTTTAAAGGAATGCTTGATAATTCAAATGAATTTCTATTGACATAACTCCAGTAAACATAAGGCAAAATGAAGAATTTGAGGCAACTTAGAGGAACCCATTTTTGTACATGGGGACAACTGGGGAGCATGTTCTTACCAAGAAATAGTTTCTGAATTTCCCAGCTGTTCTTCAATGTCATAATTCTGATTCAAACAACTCCCCAAATGCATTGACCAAGACAGGCCTGATATTCCCCTTAGTATCACTGAATTGTAGACATACTTCTTTTTGGCTATAGGCCTCTGACCCTTTTTTAGGCACATTTACTAAGGAAAATTTTGATGGTAAATTCTTTCTCTGCCTCATTGAGATATAAATATTCTCCCTAGATCCTGACAGTTTTAGGATCTAGGACTGTCTTTCTGGAGTTCCTGGGAGCCCCCTCTCCCCCCCTTTGAAATGTCATCAAGAAAGATAGGGCCCCTATTTTCCTGTCCCTGGGGGAGGGCAGGCATCTAATTTTGATAGGTGCCAATTACCAACCCCAGATGGCTCAGTCACTTTGACCAACCTCCTCCCCAATGTCCTGTCCTCTACTTTTCACCTAGTTCACCACTCTCCCTAGTGTTTAAAAACAAAGGTATTATGTTTCAGTGGAATTGAGTTTAATCTCTCTCCTATTACAGTTCTGTTGATCTCTATTGCAATTATTTTATATAAAATACTAGGGGCCCAGTGCATGAATTTGTGCACCTTGAAAGGAACTGTGGGCTATGAGGCTGCAGAGGGCACAGGGGCAGGTCTCGGCCCATCCTCCACACCCCTGGCTGGTCCCTCCCACTGTAGCCCCTGGTCCCCCATCTGCCGGCAGCCCCACTCCCACCGCCTCCCCTCTCACGTGCTGACATGTCAGCAGCAGGTGAGAGCACCGGGCTGCAAATAATTTTCAGTAACCACCAGAGGCTCACCCCGATGACAGCAACTGTTGCCCCGCCTTGGTCTGGCACCCCCGCTCACCTGCTCCACCATCCCACCTTGGCCAATGCCCGCCATGTTTCACGTGCGCCCCTAGTAGTCAGCGCACATCATAGTGGTCTGTTGTTCGGTTGTTCCGCTGTTAGGTCTATTTGCATATTAGCCTTTTATTATGTAGGATTCCATGCTGTTTTAAACAAGAGTCCAAGACACTTTTTCCTTTACAGCATCAAGACATTCTAACATACCTCCAGAGGTTTGGGGGTGAACTCTACATAAGCTCTGGAGGTGGACTGTTTATAAGAAAGATGTATATAAATTGTTGGCTGTCTAGATTGTTTTCCTTGTTCATTTTTACTTAACTCATCTAGTTCTATTTGGTAATTTTTCTTTTGATATGATTTAGCCTCTGGGGACTGAGAGATAAATTGCAATGTTAGTGGAACCTAGCAAATTAGGATATTTCCCCAACCAGGAGAAACATAATCCTTTAGTTTTTAAAAATTCTTCAAGTATTTATATAAGCATTAATTCAACTGATATTAATTGTACAAGCACCTTTATTAGTGCCAAGGTTATAAGGAAGAATAAGTAAGGAATTCCCTGATTTCAAGGGGCTTGCATTCTATTCAGATGTTAAGAGTGACATGGGCAAAACAAGGCCTCCATAACTGTATAAAGATGACAAAATCCTAAACTGAAAAGGAAATACATTGTATCTGAGCATTTGAGATGTGTTGGTAAATACATATATACTAATACAAGTAGGATAGGGTTTTCTGTTTTAATAATGCTCTGCAATTTGGTTTTCTTTCTCTACATTCTCTTCCTTTATGCTCTGCTCCTATTTGCTACAAAAGGCCATTAACTGCTGACATACACTTTGTCAATTACGACATTCAGTTCTGGCTTGACACATCTGACCTCTACAAACCCTCAGGGCTGCTAAGTGGAACAGAATGCTGAGCTCTTGGTGAAAGGGATAATCTCACATTTCAGTACACACACACATGCATATGACTTTGATAAAAAAAAAAAAACACAACTCTGTATGGGACAAGCTAAATTAAGGAATAGTTAGGAGTTTGCAAAACAAGTCAAATATCTTACAATCTATGTTATTTTCCTGATAACATCCTATTTCGCATGTAAAACATCCCTAGATTTTTTTTCTTAAATGTGTAGTATCTTCCCATCAGCATTGTATTTCTTTGACTTGTTAGAGAATAACTAATTCCTTTAGATGCTACTGTAGTTTTGAATTGTCACATATTGATTTTGTCAAATCAATAATGCTATTTATTTCCATTTCCATTCTAAAGGTAACACATGGTCATTACTGACTATATTACAAACTGAAAAATAATTTGCATGTTTTAGAAAGTGTGCTGCACAATTTCTAGGTAACACTTCAGTGAACTCATTTGTATACATTGATAGTATACTTTAAAACTTTAAATTAAAATAGGCATCATTATATTGGTTTATGAGTGTTAAATAATAAGGAAGGACAAGTTTGAAACTAATTGTCTATCAGGAAGAAATCTATTTCCTTAAGAAATGTCATTCAAAACAACTTTGTTCTGCTGTAAGGTTTAAATTAAATCTTGTTACCAACAAGAAAGTTATGACTATTGATTTTCTTAGCCCTAATTCACCCAAGCCATTATCTCAGTCTCTATAGCATTTAGCTGCTTTAATTTACTTACCAAGCTGAGGATAATCAACTCCCTTTACTCTTTCACTAGGCGAATCAACAGTAATTTTCTCTAATCAGAAACTCTTGTATTGCACAAAAACATATCTCATAAAAACCTGACTGGTCCCTTCAAAAAAAGATGAAACCCTCAATAAAAATCATCATTTTACTTTCATAACGAGTGATAGAAAAGTATGGTGAAACCATTGTTTTAAATACCATGACACCATTGACCATCTATTTTTTCTTTATGTATGTGTTCCTATTTTTGTGGCAGGAAC
The DNA here is from genome assembly GCF_028538775.1 of Myotis yumanensis. Classification (NCBI taxonomy): domain Eukaryota; kingdom Metazoa; phylum Chordata; class Mammalia; order Chiroptera; family Vespertilionidae; genus Myotis; species Myotis yumanensis. The sequence continues at coordinate 72,075,443 of NW_027223755.1, read as the reverse complement.
AATACTTAAAAAGTTGAAATATATTGGGTTGTCCATTATGTCTAAATATTGCATTTGATTGGCATAAAATTCAACTTCTATTACAAGGAAAACAAAACCTTTATCCAGCTAAATAAATCTAAACCTCCTATTGATATTTCCACATTTGTTCTTTCTTGAACTTGTTTGGACACAAAAGCCCAAATCTCTTCTTTATTTGTCCACATTACCAAGCAAACTTACCTATGCTCCAGGTTTTAACTTTAACCTCCAAGGAGACACCCACTAGTCTATCTAGCCTTGAACCTCCTCAATTTGCAGCCTTGTAATTATTAATAATGGAAATAACAATAAAAACACCTTAGCATTGGAGAATCATGTGGACTGCCCTTCTCCTTGGCTAGTGGAAGTAGGGTTCTAATATCTTGAGAAAAAGAATTTTCTAAGACTCGCACAAGAAAATGAGTGGTTTTTATTTGTATGAAATGATATCTCTCGGTTTCTAAAGTCCCCTTTCCCTTAATCCAGTCCTGGAAAATGTGCTGCTGGGGATTCAGCAGAGTTAAAAGCAAAGCCAGTGTCCAGAGTTCCCCTTCCACAGTGGAGCTCAGTCTGGCAGAGCATCAGGCTAATTGTAATCCATTATGTGGGGTCCACGTGGCCATGAACCAATTGGGCAAATGCAGGGGAGCATGCCCCCTACAAAAAGAGGTCCAAGAGGGCAAAGGGGCCAAGAGAGGGAACTCCCTTTGCTCAGGAGCTTATGTATCTTGGATTTTGCACCCTTGCATTGTGGCTACTCCTATTCTGGCCAATGCCCTGTTCCCAGATGTGACTGACAGACAAGCATCTTTACCGTGTCATTCAGACCTTACTGGGCATGTATCTCTTTTTTGTGCAATCTATTTCCCCAGGATCTGTGGGGAACTGCAGCTTTCTGGCAAAGCTGTACAAATGGCATGCCTGTATTATCTAGCCTTCCCTTTGCTCCTTTCATGTTATTAATAACCAGGTTATTATCATGGTAGCAATCTTTTACATATAAACTCTGTTTATAGTTACACATAAGCTATACATAGCTTGGAAAAATACTTCCATACATATTATCTTGTTTTACCTTTGCAATATTTGAGGTGGGTTGGGAAGGTAGTATTTTTCCTGATATGTCACTGACTTAGATGACCTAATATTGCCTCAAGCCTAACACTGACAAAATTAACCCCACTGATCTCACTCATTTACACCTATCAGAAGAACATGGACTAGACACCTCTGCTGCCTCTCTGATTCTTCTCTTCCTCTCTTCTCTTATTGTTTGATATGTCTCTTGAATCTGTACATTCTTTTCCTCTGTATCCTGCCTCATTTTTGATTTTCATCATTGCATAGTTAACTGATTCTAGCAATCTGTGTATTTCTTCCTTGATTCTAGAATTCTCCCTCTTTATACTGCATATTAAGACCAAGTCATATTCCTAGTCTAACAAGTTCAGCAGCCAGGCTACAAAAAAATCATGATTTCTCCACTTTCCTTTGTATAAATTCAAACTCTTTCTGGGCATCTAAGGAACTTTTTACTTTGGCTCCACCTTGCATTTCTTAGTTCAATATCATTTATTACATGTCAACATGGCCTCCCAATTTCAGTCAAACATGACTCACTATCTTCATTCTGACATTTAGTTTTTAGAAATTTATCTTTATTGTTGAAAGTATTATAGGTGTTTCCCCCCCCTTTTCCCCATTGACCCCTTCTAGCCTGCAACTGCCTCTTGCCCCAGGCCTTCACCATATTATTGTCTGTGTCCATGGGTTTTGCATATATGCCTGCAAGTTCTTTAGTTAATTCTTCCCGCTTCACCCCTGCAACCTCCTTCTCTCTCTGAGATTCAACATTCTATTCCATGCTTTTATGTTTCTGGATCTGTTTTGTTTTTTAGATTCTACATATGAGCAACATGTTTTTTTGATATGCACCTGACTCACTTGACAAGATGGCCCTTTTCCTTTTCTCCTGTCCATCCTTATCCATACCGTAAAGCCAAAGACGAATCCCACTTTCTCAAACCTTTCTGGCTACAGTTAACTAATCTTTCAGACCTTGATTTTTGTGTTTTTTTTTCTTTATTTTTATTATTGTCACTATTGCAGGTGTCTTCATCCCATCCCCTTTTCCCTACTCTACCCAACCCCCAATTGCCCTTCCCTCTGGCACACTGTTGTCTGTGTCCAGGGGTTATACATATATGTCCTTTGGCTAATTCCTTACTCTACTTTGTACATTTTTGTATTGTAGAGTTTAGATAATCACTTTCTTTATTGTAGCTTATGACATTCACTTGGAGGTCAGATTGTAAATACAGTTCTTTCCTACATAAAGTTAATTATCTGAAGTGTATGTTTTGGAAAGATAGATGGTAGGTTTTGTAAGCAGGGAAATATTTTTGCCTTCCACTCTATTCCTTTTGCATGAACATCAACGATTGGTTAAGTTTTAATCTGCCATGTGAAAATTCAAATAGGCATCCAGATAGTGAGAGCTTTGCGTTTAGTTTGGCTTTCACTAGAGTACTGGTGATGTGATGCATCTCCTTCTCCTACAAACAGTAATTTACCTCAAGCCTTAAATACAAGCATATGGAAGGTTGGGGCTGCAAGTCACTTTGGTTTAGATGACATGTTGTCCAGTACAAACTAATTTACTTAAATGGCCATTGTATCTATAAATATCAGTAAGGTTGTTTGATTTTCTTGAGTATAAATTTTACAATGGGTGTGATGTGCATATCTCATTCTTTGAGATGATGATTGAACATCTCAGGGGCTAAGACTTATGTTAAACCTCGTACATGAGATCATGGTATATGGCACAAAATGATGATTAAAAATCTTATAACAATTAGATTCTGCAATAGGGTGAATAGGAGCCATGAATAGAGAATGGTGGAAAGTATCCTTTTGAATCCTCTGTTAAAAGTAGCCTAAAGGGATGGTAATTTTCAATAGTTCAAAGCACCTATTGTTTCTAAATGAATAAATTAAAATGAAAATAGGTATTTAAAACCTCCCTCTTTTAACATACTAGAGGCTGGTGCACGGATTCGTGCACCCGTGGGGTCCCTTGCACTGGTGCATGATTGGGGCTTGGAGGAGACTGTGGGAGGGCTCCAGGGCGTGTCTGGCCCATCTTGCCCAGTCCTGATTGGCCGGACCCCAGCAGCAAGCTAACCTACCAGTCAGAGCGTCTGCCCCCTGGTGGTCAGTGCACATCATAGCTACTGGCTGAATGGTCAAATGGTTGCTTAGGCTTTTATATCTGGAGATATCAATGACAAATATGGAAAAGAATGCACTCTGCCAAGCACAGAACTAACCTGCCTTATGCTAACTCCAGCACTAGATTTGGGGGTATTAGTGGCACTATGAGAAGTGAAGCATTGATGAGGCTTCATGCAGAGAAGCATAGGTAACTGTACAAGATGGAATGTTGTTAGCAAGTGCTATGGTTTGCAAAGGAAAAATGAGATTTTATTTTGGAGTGATATTTACTTTCCTTTGAAGGTAACTGTTTTCCTCAATTCCATTTTTTTCTGACACTTTATTTTATTGTAGTAAAGTACAAATAAAATTTACCACTTTAGCCATTTTAAAGTGTGCAATTTAGTGGCATATAGTAAATTTACAATGTTGTACAATCAGTACCTCTATCTAATTTCATAATATTTCATCTTCCCAAAAGTCAATCCCAGACCCATTAAATAGTTACTTTCTATTTTTGTCCCTCCACCCAAGCCCTGGAAACCACTAATCTGCTTTTTATTGCTATGGATTTATCTATTCTAGGTATTTCATATACATGGAATTGTGTTATTGTTCACCTTATTTCACTTAATAATATAATGTTTTTAAGGTTCATTCATGTGGTAGCATGTATCACTACTACATTCTTTTTTTGACTGAATAATATTCAGTGTTTGACTATATAATATTTTGGTTATCTGTTTATCAGTTGATGGACATTTTGGCTGTTTCCAGTTTTTTACTATTCTGCATAGTGCTATTGTGAACATTTGTGGACAAATATTGAGCATCTGTTTTCAGTTCTTTTGGGTATATATCTAGGTGTGGATGTGCTGGATCATATGGTAACTCAGTGGTTCTCAACCTTGGCTGCACATTAGAATCACCTGGGAATCTTTTTAAAATCCTGATTTCTGGGCCTCGTCCTCTGGAAATTCTGTTTCTTTGTTACTAATGTTGTGGCCCCACCACATAACAAAGAAACAGAATTTCCAGAGGACGAGGCCCAGAAATCAGGATTTTAAAAAGATTCCCAGGTGATTCTAATGTGCAGCCAAGGTTGAGAACCACTGTGGGAACTCTATGTTTAACTTATTAAGGAACCATCAAACTATCTTCCACAGCAGCTGACCATTTTACATTTCTACCAGCCATTTATGGAAATTCTAATTTCACCACATTCTCACCAACATTTTCTGTTTTCTTTAAAAATTTTTCTTATAGCCATCCTAATGTGGTTTTCACTTGCATTTTCCAAAAGTCTAATGACAGAGAATATTTTCTCAAGTGCTATTGGTATATTTTCTTGTTCTTAATATTCTAAACACCTTTAATCTACAGCATAAATTAATTGAACCTGTATCTTTCCAAGAACCATTTATTATTCATTACTGTTTTTTGAATGACATATATTAAAAAACCATAAAAAAATTTCCTAAAAATTACTCATTTAAAGTAAGATTCAAGTATCTTACCATCCCCCCCCCTTCCCCCGCCAATTTTTTCCCAAAAACTTTTCTCTGAATTCCATAAACCAACGGGTAGTTGGGTGTTGGGTGCTGTGAGAGGGCAGTCTCTTCTCTAAAGACATTTAATGATAACACTATTTTATCTTTAGATTCCTCCACCCCATTCCTCTCTTACTCCATTACTATCTTTCTTATCTCTATCATTTTAGTCAGAAACAGATTTGCCTACTCATTGAGATGAATATTCTGTATAGAAAGGTGAGATAAATTGTCTCCTATGTTGTTAACTATCTTTCCTGTGACCTTAATTATCTCTCTTGAAGATTTCTCTTTCATACAAACCTCAACAAATTAGACAAGATTGAGACAGGGTTTTTCCTATGGCATGTAGTTAGTAATGGAAAGCTGACTCCTTTGGGGTTGTTTATGTGACCCAAATTTAGTGGGTCACAGATGGAAAGCAAGGGAATCCAGCTTTGGGAATGGCTGTTTACATGTGGAGGGTTTGCTGGAGGCCTGCTTCAACCACACTCATTTCCTGTAGGATTCCCATGAGGAGATAAAAAGAGCAGCTGAATTCTGCTTTACTGTGTGTTCCAGGCTATTCTTTGTTTTCACCCTGAGTTTTGTACTTGTGCTTATATGTGTACATCATTTTCAAAGGCAGAATGTGATGAATGTGACTATCATTGCAAAAAAAAAGTTAAAGCAAATTGTTCCCCAATGATTTCTACCTCTTTTCCATGGGTTCCAGTGGATAATAGAAATAGAGTCCACCTACCATAAGTAATAGTGTATGTTTACTGCATGTAATACACCCACACACTTCAAAAGTTGAAGCAAATTTCACTTGTGGTACCTGAAACTTTCTATTACACAGAAAAGTTCTGTAGGTAATTTGTGCAGTTAATTAACTGTGGATGTAATTGACTATTTTGGAGAATAATTAGCCACTTCACTGTCATATAAGTGTAGAAAAGACAAAATACATACAAATTAGAGAGCTGCCACTGTAATTAGTTGAGGTTATTGAAAAGAACTCGTCTATATTCGACATTTAAGAAGACCCTGCATCAACACAGGCAAATTAGAAATGACTATTTAGATACATTAAAAAATACTTCTTTTGGCTTACTCAACCCAATTTTTATAAAACTTTGAGACAACCTTAACATTAGTCAAGTATAAAGATGTTATACAACCCCAAATAATATTTAAAACATTATTTTAAAAAATTATAGTGTTCCATAGGGTTATTTCCAGGGAAAATAAATTTAGAGAATTTCACTTTCTACATTATTATATAAAGATTATTATTATTTTTTTTATATAAAGATTATTTTAAAATATACAAATATTTATAGAAGAAAATTAATTAGCTTTGGAAACAAGTTGGTACGTATACAAAGAATCCAATACTATTAGAAGTTCAAAAACTCAACTTTTCATTGGCTATGGAACAAATAATTAGGGGAAAAGATGCCTGATGGGCAGTAACACTGACAGATGGTAATACACTGCCGTTAATACTTACAATTTCCATGCTTAGAAAGTTTCTTTCTTTTAGAATTAATCTCCAAACTGTGACCCACTTGCAATTTACGGGAAGAGACAAAGTATGGTAGAGTTCATTAAGAAAATGAAAGAATAATACATCTAACTATTTTTGTCATATGATATGCCCTTTAGATGGGATATGAACAAAAGGATTATGTATGCTGTTATAAAAGGGTATTAAAACAAAACCAATTAGTATATTCTGCAGAGACTTGTTTTATAATTGTGTCCTTGGGGCAAATCAGTCAAAGCTCTAAACCAGGACCTTTAACAAATTCCTCAGAATGTGCTTCAATGAATGAAATGTGCTGAAGACCAGTTTTTCTTATGAAAAGCTAACAAAATTAGGAACAGCAATGGGCTGAAAATGCTTTTATTTGTAGGTGTAAGGCATGTCCTGCACAGTGACAAGGTTTGTGCAATGTTACTTATTTCTGCTTCCTATTGAACCACATAACCTTGCTGTTATAAAAAGGAAAAGTCAATCAAAAAGGACATTAGGAGTGTGAGGTGCTTGTAAACGTTGCCCATTTTTATTCAGTTATTCATTCAAAAGACTTTTTTTCAGCATTTGCATAGGGTTGAGAATTTTGTTAGAAATTAACAAATCAGGGTGTTTAGTAAAGTGATAGGATCAAATGAATACATCAGTATTTTAGTTTCTGATAAAGGTATACATCGAGGGTATTATAATTGGGTGTAAGGAATAAACAGGCCATTTTGTCAAGAAACAGAAAAGACCTGATAGGGAGGAGACGGGAGTATGTGTGTTCATTAACTCAACAACTATTTATAGATTGCCTGGTAAGACACAATACCTGTCCTCAAGAAGCTTATAATTTTGAAAGATGAGTAGTTATCACCAGTAGATGGGGGACAAGAGTGCATTCCAGGGAAACACAGAGTCTTTGAGTATGTTTGGATACGTTAGCCAATGTGTCTTCCACACTCATCTACCACGTGTAGCTTAAACTGCTACAGCTTCTCCCAGGGAAATAGTGCTCAGTTTGTTTTGTTTTTGTTTTCCTTTAGAAGAAGACACTGGTCAGTGAGTAGAAGACAAAGACTTAAAGAAACAATACATGATCTGCCCACTGATTTAAGGTTTTCTCCAAGTAGTGAGGAGTTCAGCTAGAGTTTTAACCCAATGACACATGGCACAATAATCAGTTGGTGATGGGCTTTGGAACAGAGAGAACTTTTGTATAGAGCTCTTGATTGTGGGCAGGCTGTTCCATGTAAAAGATGAACTGAGCAGAGAAACCATGTCAATAAATTAAAAATAATGAAGCAGACCCAGGGAGGCAGAAATTGAAGCCCATGCATTAATTTAACAATTTGATAAAGACTTTCTAATTCAGATTTTCACTCCTGATGGCCTTAGTTGTAGATATTAGCCCATATGAGAATGTATGAGCTATTCATACTTTTTTCTTTTTTTTAAACTTTAAATAGTTAATTTTATTTTTTAAATTTTGTTTTATTGTTTAAAGAATTACAAAGAGTATTACATATGTCTCCTTTTTTTCCACTATTCATACTTTTTAAAATGGATTTTAAGTAGAGGAAGAGGGGGGGGAGAGAGAGAGAGAGAGAGAGAGGGAAAGAAATATTGACCACCGGTTGCCTTCCACATGGGATCCAACCAAGGATCGAACCTACTACCTGGGTATATGACCTGACTGGAATAGAACACGCCACCTTTTGGTGTATACCCCAACCAGCAGCCAGGGTGAGCTATTCATACTTTTATCACAAGCATCTCATTCCATTTCTGACTCTAGATTTTTTTTTTTTTTTTTTTGGTATCCAAAAGTATTAGTAACATGGGATGTTGGGGGATCTCTAGGTAGTTTTGTAAGACTGGAATATAAAGCATAGTAAGAGATGAGTCTGGAAAGAAATGGCAGGGCCAATAATATGAACGGCTTTACTAGTATGTGCTGTGATTAGGAGTTTGATTAGTAGTAGAAACAATGGAAATCACCACCAACGTCCAAGGTTGGCATGCTCAGACTGCATTATGTAAAGGTCACTTGGGTGCTTTGCGGAGGTCATCCATGGAGGCAGTCTCCCAGGAGACTATGAGAATGACATTAATAAGGGATATTAAGAATCTGTGATAAGGCAGTAACTATGGAAATAGACGATATTTAACTTAAGACATTTCAATGTGGTAGAATTTATATGACTTGGATGCTGATTTTGAGAAAAGAAGAACTGAAAGATGAGTCTAATAACAAATGAGTGTCAGTACTTCATCAATAAGGGAAATCCTGGAAGTGTGGTGGCATTTAAGGAAAAGGAATGAGTGCAGTTGTAGAGATATTAAGATTGGGGTGTTCTTTCAGTAAGTATTCAGTCAGTTAAACCAAGAGTGCAATAAAAGTAATTTGTATTTAAAAATGACTTACAATTTCAATAAAAAGCAGATTTGAACACAGGGAGTTAAGCAGGAAACTAGATGATAGGCACTTCCTAAGATTATTATTAAATTGCACCTATCCATATTAATTTTGTCCTTTTAAAAATTGCAATAGCTGTCATTTGGAGACTCTATGACAGGAACTGGGTAACAAATTCATGGGCATTATTTAATTTTCCCTAATAACCATCCTCTGAGCAGCTATGAATAATCTCATTATATAGATGGGGAATCCTGGACACACAATGGTTAAATAACTTACCCAATGTGATTGTAAATATGGTAAATATCCAAGCCAACTGAGACCACTCCTGTCTCACTTCATAGTCTGTGTAATGAGCAACTGTGTGCACATTATCTTCCAAACGCCAACTGCCAGGTGAACTGGAGAAAGCTCAACTGTCCACAAGATTGGCCATAGGCATAGGGCATTTGAGCACTTCAATTCTCTCCCTCCTCCACACCAGTTTTCTTCTGACTCTGTGGGCTGCGCTGGAGTGGGTAGTTTGAGGAGTAATAAGATGCATGGTAAAAAGCAAATTCAGGAGTAGAGAATTAAATGGTATTTCTCACCTCTTTAGCCTCATGGCTGCAACAACTGAGTGTTAGTATTAGCCCAGGCAGCAGGTGAGTGGGGAAGCCACGGTGGCTGGTTCTACCCCACGATGTCACACTGGCCAGGATGAGAGAAAGAGACTCTGTATGAAATGCTACTTAATTCAGTTTGACAATTATTTGTTTTTGACAGGTGAGATCAGACTTGATACCTGATTTGTGAGTTACACTATAAGTACAACCAATTTTTCTTTGTTGCAAAGAGGAGAAAAGTCATCACTTTTTATTAACTAATATACAGACCATACTTTAAAGAGTTAATGTTAAAAACATCCTGAGGCATGAGTTGGAGGGGGGAGTTATGGGGAGAATGAAGTCACATGTGTAATACCTTAATAAAGAAATTAAAGATTGGAAAAAAAATAAAAATAAAAACATCCTGAGAAATCTTTGCAAATGCTATCTCTTAGCTTGTTCTCAAAATGTAAAGGTTAGAAACTATTTCAGAAATCATGGTCACATGTTTTAAATAGCTTCTCCTTTCATTTAAGCAGCTGTAAAAGTATATACATAATTCATTGTCTTGCATTAATGAATAATGCCTAGAGAAGAAAATAACATAGAAGAAACCTAACATTAGAAAAGAAGCAAGCAGCCTGGACACATTTCTACACATTAAAAAATATATTTTTTAGAGAGAATATTGCATAAGGCTTATATAGTTTGTCTGGAGGCACATTGGAATTATCTGGTCTTGAACTATTCAATACTATGATTATTTAAATAGCCTTATGTGGTTGTTTGGGTTTAATTAAAATTAAATATAATAAGAAATTTATATCCTTTCTCATAGTAAAAATCAAAGAAACAGAAAACATTAAAAAAACAAAACATAGAATGGCCCTGTAAGTGTGGTTGAGTGTTAATCCAGGAATCAAGAGGTCTCTGGTTTGATTCTCAGTCAGGGCATATGCCAGGGTTGTGGGCTTGATCCCCAGTAGGGGGCGTGCAGGGGTAGCCAATCACTGTCTCATCCATGTTTCTATCTCATTATCTCTTTCCCTTCCTTTCTTTCTAAGAATCAATAAAAACATTTTTAAAAGAAAACACAGAATGAAGGAGGAAAAACATTAAAAAATAATCTATGGGAGATTATATATCAAATATATGTTATCTTGTTTTAGATAAACTCCTATATTCATTTATTTCCAATTTTTTAACAATTAAAAATGAAATTCATTAGGTATTTAATGACAGATTTGTCGACCTGTAGATAAAGATTATAGAATGAATCTGTCCAATAGTTTTGGCCAATTTAACTGCTAAATATTTTATTATTGGGATTAATATCTTCTTTTAAAGCTTTATTATTGTTATTTTTGTTGCAATTATAAGTTTTGTTTAGATTGCTGCTTCTGTTCCTCTTTTTAATCTCTTCTCACTATCCTTGAAAGAATGCAAACATTTAGTGCAGTTTTATATAATTAGATACTTTACAAAAATAAATAAAAAATGGACTCTTGAATTCTTGAAATTCCTGGATATTGCAGGAATTGAGTGTCAAGATTCTGGAAAAAAATATAATTTCTTTGAATTAAGGTGGATAGGATATCAGTAAGATAGACTTTGCAGATTTTAACATATAGGCTTCCCATTATACTTCTACTTGATTCCTTCTTAGGGCAATGACAAATGTATTGTTTGGGGTGGAATCTTTCTGAATTGGTGTCAACCTAAAGATTATCTCTAAGATTATACAAGACAAAGAATGTGCCATTTTCAGAGCAAATAAATATAGGGTTATAAATAATGAATGATTCTTTTGGGTTATTACTCTTTGTTGAATGTCAACATTAATAATGCTAACTTTGTAGAGTTTTTTAGAAAACTATCATAATAGAATAGGTATTTACTGTAATTTTTGTTTAGATTTTTCATTTTGCTTTTTAGGTAACCTGGTACACTATTAACTCACTGGGTTGAAGGGAGCCCACAAAAGCTATGTTTTTGCTAAGTCATACTTGCCATCTAATCATAGGTGTTTTGTCCAAGATTTTACTTATATTACTAGAATTAGGAAGTTCATTAAGCTTTCTAGGTATAAAATCAATTTAAATAATAATTACATTTCTCTGTATCACCAACAAAATCTTAGACTATAAAACTTTAAAAATATAACCATTTGTAATAATATCAAAAAACATAAAACACTAAAGAATAGATCTGACAAAAGATGTGCAAAAGCCCTGAACCAGCAAACTATAAAACGCTTCTGAAATTAAAGATTACTTAATAAAGGGAGGGAAATACCATGCCCATGATTTACAAGACTTTCCAAATTGATGTATAGATTTAATGTTATTTCAACAAAATACTAACAAGAACTTCTGTGGAAATGAGCAGGTTTATTCTAAAATCAACATAGATAGACAAAAGGTAAAAAATAGTCAAGAACAAAGTAGGCACATTTAACATAAATAAGAATTGTTATAAAAATATAGTGATTAAGGCAGTATGTATTGGTGCAAGGAAAGACAAATAGGCCAATGAAACTTGATAGTTCAGAACTAGAACCACACAGAAAAGGACTCTTGATTTTGACAAAAATGGCACTGAAAGAAATAGTCTTTTCTATAAATGGTGCTACGTAAAGATATACTTAAATAGATATAGATAGGCAGATGGATAAGAAAAATTATAACTCCCACTTTACAATGTATACAAATATCAGTTCCACCCGGATGCTATATATAGGGTGTTCCAAAAAAATGTATAAGCATATATATTTTTGATAGGTCAATTGATGTTTTTTTCTTTTCAGATTTAACCCATTAGAATTATTCAAAGTGTGCGTATATTTTTGGGGGACACCCTGTATGTTAAAGGTAAAAAAAAAATCTACAATAAAAATAAACATGACTTTGTGGCATGGAATGCCTTATTAAACAGGGAAACAATGCTCTAACACAAATAAAAAATATAAATTAGACTACATTATTAATAGATCCTCTTATCAAAAGACAAAGAATGAAAAGGTAAGCCCAAAATGAATTCCATCACCCATTATTTCTCCATTAGCCTCTCTAGTCACTTTAAGGTAGTGCCTCATTCTATTCCAAACTAATACACCACATTTTGTAAGTATGAGTGTGTTCAGGGACTATGTCTGTTTATTTCAGTACTGCTTCCTGTGCCTACCCTGGAATTTTGAATATAGAGAGCACTGAGACAATATATGATGAATTAATAAATTCATGTATTAATAGTGGCCTTGGGAGAGTATGAGGCATGCGTAAAGATAACCAAAGTTCGAACTTCAAAGAATAGGTAGTCAAGACATGAGAATGTAGTGTGGAGGTCTGAGAAGGAATAACTTGAAGAATAAAAGTAAATTAGGGTAGTATCATGCAAACTAAAGGAGAAGAAAATAACACAAGGCAGCAGTCAATGACTAACTGTCAAAGGGTGTACAGACATCAAGGGCAATAAGAGCTAAAGTATGTTTGGCTTTGGAAGGAGGATACTCATAACAAGGGTAAACGTAGATTAAGTAATGCAGATGCTAGACTTAAGATTTAAAATGGTTGCCATGTAGTTTATTCAAATAATTTCTAAAATATTTTATATTATCATTGATAGAATCATTTCTTTTGACTCCATACACTGTATGTAGGTATGGATTAAATTTCACGGCTAGGAAAAACCTTAGTTTAACTTGTCTTTTTGACAAAGGTAAGAATTAAAAGCCTAAAGTAGTGCAGCAAAAGCAGAACTCACATGCCCTATACTCACTCCATTATTTTTCCTCTTACACCATCCTATATAATAAAAGCGTAGCATGCAAATTGTGTCCAGGAGTTTGACCAGGGGGCAGGGCTGTCCAGGGGAAGGGAAAGAGGCCCCAGCTGGCAACCAGCAGCTTCTAGGGACCCTACCAGTGCACAGATTTCATGCACTGGGCCTCTAGTCTGTTATATATAAGTTGCCTACTCTCAAAAGGAAGTATAATATCAGACAATACCAGACAAACAACCAAGAGCAAAGTTAGCCTCACAAAAAGCAGTTGGTAGTGTGCCCGAGGGTACCATTTACTTTGGCAAGTGTGGGGTTTGCGTTTTCTTACATCATTGCTGCTCTTTAAAGTCTCTTTAATGGCATGTGACTTTAGGGGGTAAATATGCAGAGGTCACAACATGCTGATATGGTTCCATTTGTCTAAATACCAATAGCTAACAAGATAAGGCGGACAATTCAGAAAATAATGTGCAAACTGAATGAGGAGGTAAAAAATTTAGGTTGTGATCCAGTCTGAAGTAAAAAAGCAAAATGGGGAATAACAAGGTGACCAGGTGGCTACACAGAGGTTCTGAGTTCCTGGGTGTTAAATGGAAGGGAAATTAAGAAAAAAAATGAACACGTATTCTTTTAGGGACCTTTAAGCAATTTAATCCTTATAAAAAATCTGGCCCTGACAGGTTTTGCTCAGTAGATAGAGCGTCAGCCTGTGGACTGAAAGGTCCCAGTTTCAATTCCGGTCAAGGGCATGTACCTTGGTTGCGGGCACATCCCCAGTAGGGGGCGTGCAGGAGGCAACTGATCGATGTTTCTCTCTCCTCGATTTTTCTAACTCTCTATCCCTCTCCCTTCCTCTCTGTAAAAAATCAATAAAATACATTTTTTTAAAAATCTGGCAATAGATATTATTGTTATCTTAATTTTCAAAAGGAAACACCCAAACACAAAGTGCTTATAGTAACTTGCATAAGAACTTAAGAAGTTACAGCCGTGGGATCTGAGTATTAAGGTATCTATCTCTAGGGACTATGTCTTTTAAAATTTTTTAATTTAATTTTATTTATTAAAATGTTTTCTTATCGATTTTGAGATAGAGAGGAAGGTTAGGGATATATATAGAGAGAAACATCATCAATCATCTGATCAAATGCCTCCTGCACACCCCTACTGAGGATCGCCCACAACCCGGGGCATGTGCCCTGACCAGGAATTGAACTGATGACCTCTTGGTTCCTGAATCAATGCTCAACCACTGAGTCACACTGGCCAGAGCCACACTAGCCAGGTGGGACTATGTGTTATCCACTGCATTGTACAGCAGATGAGGAAATGAAGGTGCAAAAACATTTTCCCTGCCTGAACATAGCAGCAGTTTTAGACCTGTGGGTCACGACCCCTTTGGCGGTCGAACGACCCTTTCACAGGGGCCGCCTAAGACCATCCTGCATATCAGATATTTACATTACGATTCATAACAGTAGCAACATTCCAGTTATGAAGTAGCAATGAAAATAATTTTATGGTTGGGTCACAAGATGAGGAACTGTATTTAAAGGCCAGAAGGTTGAGAACCACTGATTGAGCAACAAGATAAACCCCATCTGTGCTCAAGTTTTTCTCATTCTGTAGTCTGTGCAATCCTCCACCTTCTATTTTGAGGAACTGTGAACATACCCTCCCATTCTGGGGGTGCATAATTCAAATTAATATAATGAAAACTTCAAAAAATCTTGTAAGAAAACCTGTTTATTTTTATTCATCTCAGCTTTTCTAGTGTGTCTCTAACTTATTTGACCATGTCATGACTATTTTACCTGTAAAATCTATTAACTTTACACCAATTTCATATCTTACAGAATAGATTGAGAAATGGTGCCCTATGCCAGATGGTATCACAATTAACCAAAGGGTGTTTAATTTAGCAGCAAAGACAAATTTCACCCTGCCTCTGAGAAGAGCTTACTGCTGATGATTTATTATGCCCCTCTTCAACTGTTAGGATAGCTAGAGTAAGAATATTCCTGAGACATTTTCTGCTTTGCTTTATTGAAATCATCTAATCCCAATTGAGAGTGAAGACATAATAAATAGTTATAATAAGTATATATTTTACACTTTTTAAAAGAATGTTTTTAGCCTGGCCAGCATGGCTCAGTGGTTGAGCGCTGACCTATGAACCAGAAATTCATATTCGTATTCCCAGTCAGGGCACATGCCTGGGTTGCAGGCTCGATCCCCAATGAGGAGTGCACAGGAGGCAGTTGATCAATGATTCTCTCTCAACATTGATGTTTCTACCTCTCTCTCCTTCTCCCTTCTCTCTGAAATCAATAAAATATATATACTTATATATTTTTTTAAGAAAGAATATTTTAAAAAACCAGAGGAGGGAGACTATGAAATATTTTGTTGGTATATGAAATTTATAAGTATACTACCTGAAACAGAGCTATTAGGGGGTAGAGCAGAGGTTAGCATTCAAGTCTTGTTTCTGGCTTGGATGTAGAGTGGAGTTAGGTTTCATTGTGCACAGTTTTTAACAGCAAATCAGACTTTGTTAAAAATTTCACACTAGGGATGAGAGGATTTAACTTTAAAAACTGACAGAGGGGAACCTGACTATTGTTGTGGAAAAGTGTTGTATTCCCAGAGTCCCTGCAAATAATCGGTCCCTTAAATTACCTGAAAACAATTTAAATGCAATCAGATAATGTGACAAAGTGTTTAGTGAGCTGTGGCTAACACCTACTTATACCCAATTGAGTTTTGAACGTGATCTGTGTAAAGAAGGACTGTGTGGCTTTGTGAAAATGGAAGAGGCAACATATTCTTACATAATTTTGCACCTAAAATTGTTTAGTTATTATCTGTCACTTTTTTCTTCTTGTTTTATATCTCAATACACTATTATCACCCCCTCCCCCCAACACACACACATAATGCAATTTGAATAATGTGCATACTCTGAAGAGAATGAGAAAGGGGCAGGGAGGGAGGGAAGTAGGAAGAGAGAGAGACAGACTGAGATAGACAGAGAGTAAAACTTTAGGAGTAAAACTATGTTTAAGGAAGGGAAACATAAGTTATCAAAATCAATAAATGTTTAAAATTTTTAGTAACTAGTCTAAGTGGTTAAAGTAATTAAAGTTGTATGTACAACCATAGAACCCCAATGGAGTACTCAGAATATGGACTTGTAGCCAGCCGTGATAAAATGTGCTAAAAATATTTAGCCAAAATTCTATTAAGCATATTTTACTTGTCATATTTTTCTTCTTGTGTATATGTTTGCATTTTCCATTATGCAAATGCTAAAATTTAATACATGGATCATTTTTGAGGGAGTAAAATTTTCATTTACATTTTATAAGAAAAAAGAAAAACTTTTTATGTATACTGTTTCAGGAAATATTCCTAAAGAGAAAATGTATTGCCAAGAAAAAACAAATGCAGGTTAATTTCCATTTATGGATGATAGGTTTTCTATGGTTATCAAAATAAAGATTTATTTTCCAAGGCTAAGAATTTATAGAAAAGTAAAACAAATAAGCAAAGAGGTAAGAATTTAAAAAACTTTTTTCTAGAGATTATTATTAGAGGGTAGTATTATGGAAATGAAATGGCAAGAACTTGTAAGCATGGTTGATACAGGACTTGGAAAATTAAGAATATTTGGGATAGTTTGGGTTTGGGATTTGGAGTTGAGGGTTTCAGAGGAGGTAGAGAAGGGGGAAGATTTGGTTTGTTTATCTATTATCCTTAACCCATTTGGTAAATATCAATGTAGCCCATGAATGATATATACAGTTGAGTATGGGTGTGAAATGCATATGTGTATTTAAACTTTCAGACTTCTTTTTTTGCTTAAGTATTATAGATGACATTCCTTCTAGTGATAATTTTATGTCATTTTTAACATAATAAAAAATAATAAAAAATGGCAGCAGGTAAATTGTTTCTGCTTGATTCCAAATATAGAGGAAGCATTTAGACAAGTCAAATAGGTCAGAACACTTTTCATGAGGTTCTTCAGTATGAAACAAAGTCTTCGCTGTCTAATTCAGATCTTTTAAACTCAACTTTTCAGGGCATTGCAATCCTTGTTTATGCATAGATGAGTTGTAGCATTATTCTTTGGTAGTAAAGCAACTTGCCAATAAATTTGAACATGACTTAGCATCTAGATGGCTCATTAGACTGTAGAAATGGAAGGAAAACTTTTCATGTATATTGCAGTATAAAAATGTAACAATATGATTGTATATAATCTTGAGAAAATATCGACAGATTCACTGAATTTTTATGTGTGTGGGGAAATAATTTTTTTTCAATAAATGGATCAATATAATCATATATGAAAATAAGTTAGTCATAAACCACTGGAATTCTCTATCTTATTCTTTTGGCTTTTCCATATTTCTTACCTATCCTCTTAGCTTAAATTTCATGTCCACACAACTCTTTGGCCAATATATCTAGTTCTTTGTTCTCTTGAAAATATTGCATACACTGGCTCCTTCATTAACAAATTAGATTATAAAATGCAATAAGATTATACCACTAGCTTTTGATTATCTGCAGCATTGTAGCTCCTGATACTCTGCCAGTTCTATAAACACCATATAAAGCCCTGCCAGAAGAAATGCAGCCCTATTTTTATTAGTGAGAAAACAAGTACAAAAAAATAGGTAACCTTCCCCCAAATCTGTAACTATTAATTGTCAGAACTGGGTTCAAATTTAGCTCTGATAGACTGTAAGCATCATGATATTTCCACTACACTGTTTCTTGCCAGTAGCACCATTCAAATAATCTATAGGAATTAGTCATTTAATGCAATTTATAGCAAATTAATATTTAATAGCGCTGCACTTAATTGTAATGTTATCATGGTGACTGTAAAAAGGAAGAAATTATTCATGAGGTAAATGCTATTTATTCTATTCTGTCTGTCAATATTTAACTTTTATCCTATGTCTGATAATAACTAAAGATTAAGGTATATTCATATCAATAAGCCAACAGGGAAATAGTGTAAAAACTACTTGTCTCTGCCTTAGCATTATCATAGGTCAGCCCTGTTTACTAGCACCATCTTAGTAGTCTAGATACAGCAAGCCGAGCTGTATCCACCAGCTCATTTTCCTGTCACTTGCCTAAAACTTTTTGAAAACTGGATTTCTTCTCCTTGGCTGGGTTCCAAGTTCAGTGCTAGGTGCGATATGGACAAAACAGGCATTAATTGGCTTGTCATCTTGGAGTTAACTCTCTAGCAGGGGATACAGATGTTAAATATATCAACATTGCATGTGTGTGTGTATGTTCTATGTATATATGTACTTATATATATGTATACATATACATATGTACATATTTATAATGTGTATATATTTGTATAGATGTATTTATAAGTGCTATAAAGTTAAAATTAAATAGTTTCATGGGAGAGAATAAAAGGTGGGGATATAGTTTAGTTAATTTAAATGGATGGTCCTAACAGTCATTATTTTGAAATAATATTCAGGCCGAAAACTAAAATATGAATGGGTATTAAGCCAGTGAAATAGGAAGGGAAAGGTATGTGTCCTTTTAAAATACAAAAAATGACTAGTGTGTCTATAGCATGGTGAATGCATCAGATAATCACATGAGATAATAGTGGAGAGGTCAGCCGGTCTGGGTTATGAGACAGTCTCAGTTCCTTTGGATTTAGCTGTGAGTGAAATGGCATTGAAGAAAGAGGCTTTTACTAGAGGATCTAGATTCATTTGTAAAAGAACACTAGTAGATGAGTGGATATAAAAAGCTGTGGTACATTTACACAAGGGAATACTATGCAGCTATAAAAAGAAGGATCTCTTACTCTTTGAGACATCATGGAGGGACCAGGAGAGTATTATGCTAAGCAAAATAAGCCAATCAGGGAAAGGCAAGTGTCACGTGATCTCACTTATATGTGGAATCTAATGAACAAAATAAACTGAGGAACAAAATAGATCTAGAGAAATGGGTGCATGGAACAGATTGATGAATCTCAAAGGGAAGTGGGGAAGAGGGAGGCAGGAAGAGATTAATCAAAGAACTTACATGCATATATGCATAACCCATGGACACAGACAGTAATGTGGTGAAGGCCTAGGGGGGGCAGGAGCAGGGTGGAGGGAGTCAATGGAGGAAAAAAAGGGGACATCTGTAGTACTTTCAACAATAAAGATAAATTTAAAAAAAACCACTCTGGATGCTGCATAGGAGATGGACTGTAGGGAGCCCAAAGTGGTATCAGTTAAGAGGCTGTTGTATTGAGTAGATATTGCTGCCCTCAACCAAGAAGATAGTAATGGTGATAGAGAGATGGATAGAGGTAGATGGGCTCAAGATATATTGCTGGTAGATTGGATGTGAGACCTGGGTCAAGAATGACTCCCAGGTTTCTGAATTGACCAGCTGACTGATAATTGTGTCATTTAAGCATGTTTTAGGGTTTCTGTAGAAGAAATGCAGTTTAGTTAGAAGCATTAATGACTTAATTTGAAACTTTTTAAAATATGAGAGACCAGTGGAGTATCAGAGTGGATATCTCTCAGTGAAGCAGTAAAAAGAAAAAGTACCTAAGACTTAGATTTCAGGTCTGTACAAGAGACATGCATGTGAGGGTAACCAGGTTATAGATAGTGTTAAAAGCCAAGTAAAATAAGATTAATTATGGAAGAGGTATAGTCTAAGCCCTGAGGATTGCACAAAAGGAGATCTAGAAGTGTGCCTAGTGAGTAGGGGAAAAATAAAAGACTTTAGTTTCACAGAAACTATGTTTTTCAGGAAAGAAAAGGTAGGTAAATGTGTCAAAGCTTCTGTAAATTCTAGTTAAGAGAAAGTATATCTGGGATTTGATAACATGGAATTTGCTAGCTACAAATAACAGAATATCAACTCTAAGTTACTTAAATAGTAAAGGAATTTATTCTCCCACATAACCAGAAGGGCAGGCAGAGTTACCCTAAGATTGTTTAAGACAATGGCACAATGAAGTAGAGGTGCTCTTTGACTTACAATGGTGTAACATCCCAATAAACTTGTAAGTCGAATAAATGTATTTAATACATTATAGCCTGGCTTATACTAACCTACCTTAAATTCACTCAGAGCACTTACATTACCCTACGGTTGGGCAATTATCTTGAATATTATCTCAAGAGTAATTTTCTTCCTCTTCTTCTCTCACCAGAAGCAGGAGACACAGATGGGTGTTTTGTAGACATGGTGAGATGTAAAAGCACAAAACTCAGCATCCACAATATGCTGGCAGTACAGTGAACTGCAGAGCACTGGTTGTTTACCCTCGTAATTGGGTGGTTGACTGGGAGCTGCAGTTGGCTGTCTCTCCCCCACATCACAAGAGAATATCCTACTGCATATCTCTACTGGGAAAATATCCACATTCGAAGTATGGGTCTACTGAATGCTTATTGCTTTCACGCCATTGTGAAGTGGAAAAATCACAAGTTGAACCATTGTAAGTCGGGGACTATCTGTCATCATCTTTCCTCTGTATAACTCTTACCACATTGGCTTTGTCCTAGGCCATATTCCAGGCTCCTGCACTGGCAGGACACATACCCAGACACAGTAGTGCCAAAGGAAAAAGACAGTCTCTGTTTCTGTGAGAATACCTCTCCCAGGATCCCTCAGCAGTCTTAACACTCAGGTTGCAGTGACCAGAATGACATCACATTTTGCTAGATTTGCCCAGGTGAATTTTCAAGGCTATTATAATTACTAAAACTGGTTTATGAAGTTTAGGACTCACTTCCTGGGGCTGGAGGATGTTCTAGACTTCCCAAAAATGTCAGGGTCATAGTTCTGTAAGGAAGGGTAAATGGGGAGATAACCAACAATGTCTTCTACACTGGAATACAAATAGTAAACCAACAACTTGCCTTACAATTTAACATGCCCTGGAATTTTCATCACATTTGATTATTCTCAGAAGGAAATAGGATCTTATTTTTCAAATATCCAGTATGTCTTTGAGTGATAAAATGAAGTGGATAAAGTTCATCTTCAGCACGCACACTTATCCTTTCTGGTACCTCTAGCTCTCCTGTCGTCACTGTTTTTGCTTTGCCATCTTACATAATTGACATTCTGTTTTATGTTCTGTATCTGAATTCACAAGGCCAGGATTCTCATTCTGCATGCAGGGAAGTACAGAAGCACTGTAAGGTGTCAATTGCTTATTAGGCTTAATAAAGTACCATTCTCAGGTAATGTTTGAAATTTAAGAGCTGTATTTAATATTAATGGGCCAGAAGTTGTTGTTGGTGGTGGTGGAGAAGAAGGAGGAGGAGTAGAAAGAGGAGGAGGGGAAGAGAATTATTGATGGAAATTTTAGGCCCTAAAACAAATTGATGGTGAAGATATTTTGAGTGGAAGACTTCTGATCTGCAAATAATTCACACAGGCCCTTATTTTGCTTCAAACCAAGGCTTTCATATGTAGTAACGTTTATTCTTAGCCCACAACAAATAAATGCTTCACAAGTATAAATTCAGCTAGTTTTCATAAGGTTTAAGAGATTTTTAAGGGTTTTTCACAACATATTAAATACCTAGCTTGGTATTCTTCCTTTGGTAGTTGTTCTGTTAGTATGACTAAATAATACATACACACATAATAACCATATTTTATGCTCCCATTCATTTGTACTTTCAACACAATCAGCCTATGCTGAGTTCTTTGTCTAGTGGGCACACTTCTGTTCAATTAAATGGGAAACCAAGCACGGCATTCTTTGCTAGCTCTCACCTCAGAGGGTACGCCAGTTCTCATTCACACTAGCAGCTGACAGGCATGAAAAATGTGCATTCTAATTGTACCATTGCTCTTTGTCACCGACATTGAATGTATATTGTATTTTTAGATTTAATCTGTTGAAAAAACTTTCTGCCTTCTAATAGGAAAAGAAATGTTTTTTTACAATACTTTCTGAGCACATTCAATCTATCTATTTTGAATTAATAGATCTGTCTTAGTCTTCTCATCACAGACCCTGCATAGTACAGGTTAATCTCAGCCCATCTGGATTGATCACAGTCTTATCTCCAAAGTTACCTGGAGCATGATGGGGATGCTTGGCCAATGTTATAAAAAAATTAACTAGTGCCGAAACCGGTTTGGCTCAGTGGATAGAGTGTCGGCCTGTGGACTGAAGGGTCCCGGGTTCGATTCCGGTCAAGGGCATGTGCCTGGGTTGCGAGCACATCCCCAGTGGGAGATGTGCAGGAGGCAGCTGATCGATGTTTCTTTCTCATTGATGTTTCTAACTCTCTATCTCTCTCCCTTCCTCTCTGTAAAAAATCAATAAAATATATTTAAAAAATTAACTAGAGATAAATAATGTTTCATAACCATGGATGGTTCATGAGTTGTTTCATGGTAGGACATACCAACCGATCAGCATCGTTTGATAAAAATAATTGGATTTATAACTACACAATAGGGCTTGGTCACCAAAGAAACCAACCATCTAATTAGAGGGGTTGTAACTTCTGGGGAGGGGAGAGGGGCTGGAGATTGGGTTATAAAGTCTCTTAAATGGTAAGATCAGAAGAGCTTCCAGGTGGTGAACACATCAACATGCTGGGAGGCTTACACGGCTAGAGAGGACATGGAGGCTCTGCAGAACCCCTGCCCGGTCCCTCGCACTGTGCATCTTTTCCCTTTGGCTGTATCTGAGTTGTGTCTTTTGTAGTAAACCTGTAATCGTTAAGTATAGCACTTTCCCAAGTTGTTCTAGCAAATTATTAAATCCCTGATATGGGAACCTACAGATGTGTAGTCAGCCAGGCAGAAGTGCTGGTAGCTTGGGTACCCCTTTTGCAGCTGGTGTCTCAGAGCAGTCTTGTGGGACTGTGCCCTCACACTGTGGGGTCTGTGCTAACTCTGGGTAATGTCAGAATTGAATTGTTGAACAACTAGTTGACATTGTAGACTTAGAGAAAAGGTTGTTGAGGTTGGGAAACAGCATAGATGGTCACATAACTAAAATGTACCTAGAATAAACCTATGCCATTAGCTCACTATAAGAGACCCTTCTCCCCCATGATGAGCAGATTTGGGACATCCTGATATCAAGATGCTTCGCATACCTACAAGTGGTATCAGCATCGTTTGATAAAAATAATTGGATTTATAACTACACAATAGGGCTTGGTCACTAAAGAAACCAACCATCTAATTAGAGGGGTAGTAACTTCTGGGGAGGGGAGAGGGGCTGGAGATTGGGTTATAAAGTCTCTTAAATGGTAAGATCAGAAGAGCTTCCTCTATACTGGAGGAGACAATGCATGTCTTGTAGGGACCAGATGTGAGAGGACAGGTAGGCTATATCTGCGACCTTGCTTTCCTTTCCATGAATACATGCTTCTCTTGTTCTACTGTGGTTTTTGTTTGTGTGTGTGTGTGCTTGTAATACAGGTCTTTTCTGAGCATAAACCGTTTTAGTCCAGTGAATCTTTTCAGCAGTTGAACACTTAAAATGATTAATGCATAATTAATAAAGATTCTTCCATCAATCTTCATTAATATTCTTAGTAATTTTAGCAGACTAGTAGGTGAAAAGAGAATTCTAGTATTTAAAATCCATCCTGCTAGGGAAATATTGACACAAATAGCTGCTATGTATTAATGGGGAATAAAAAATTTAGCATAGACTATGGCATCTCAGCATACTCAGAATTTGTTCAGCAGGTCATTGTATTTATTAAGCTTTCTAAAAACTGTATTTTTAATAGGGACACAGAGAGGGTGGTCACTACTAGTTACTTTAAATCTGTCTATTTATTTCATATACTATCTAAATCACAAAGAAAAATTTTCTAGTCCCATAAATTCTGCATGGAGTTAGATAATGTATTTATCACATTCATTCATCTCCCTTACAAGTGTAAATTTTACATCTCATTTATTATTTCAGAATTTTATGAACAGATATAATTTTACCATAATAATGCTATCCTATTATGGGTAGATTTTAAAAAATAAATGCAAACAACATCTAGTGAAAGGAAGTGTTAACATCTTAGAATTTTAAAATATAACAGCTAATTAAGCCCAAATGTCGTTTTGTGATATTTAAAAGTAGTAATAAAGTGAATAAATGCTTTATTTGATAATAATAAAATGTTGAATATAAGCATTATTATATAATCAGTAATTAACTTCCTAGTGCCTATTTTAAAGAATTAAGAAAATTCCTTTAATGCAGCTGATGAAGAATTAAAGGGTTGTTTTAAACACTGCCTGTCAGTACAACTGCCTCACTCAAATCTCAGTGTCTATCGACCAGGCAGTCTGTGCATGGCAGATAAACCCAAGCAATCACTTTGCAATAAGCAGTTTTATATTTTCAGACATTCTGTGGGAATCTTCTGCTTTTGACAGACAGCTTTTCTCCCCCATAATCACCCACACATGGTGAGAAATGAAGCAGCAGCACTGAGTTCTTATTGCAAACTGGAATAAGGAGCTCCAAATAAAGCACGGAATTATGAGAAGGAAAAGAAAAAACGGTCATCTGGCTATTTGCCTATTATTAGATTTCTTCTCACAGTGCTACTCTTTATCTAATGTCAGTTTTCCAAAAAGATTTATTTGGATATATACTTTTTTTCTGCATTATACATTACAAACCTAGGAAATAGGGCTTCCTATTTTCTTTGTGGAAGCCTACACTTCCTATATGTTTTCTGTGTAAGTTACCAATGGAAACCTCTAAGATTATTTTAGTGTATGAAAAATGATACAACAGTAGCAGATTGGATAACTAACAAATATAAAAGTACAAAAATACCTGTTTACACCAGAGGATGCAGTGACCATAGGCTATTAAAATGATTTAGTTTAAGTCAGCCAGATGGTCAGCAGCAGAGGGCAGTGCTCTAAAGTAGGATATACAGTTTCCTCTACGTCTGAACTTGGGTGGCTTGAGTTAGAAAGGTGATTCTTTTACCCCTTAGGCAGATGAATGCGGACTAGCAAGTGGATGTGCAGAGCATTTATGAAGTGGGGAAAACAGTCACCTTGCTTCTGTGTATCTTCTAAGCTTACTGTGTGGATGTAAGCATACAATGAAGACGCTTCATAAAGCCATTCCTCATGCTCCTGGCATTGTTTTCCTCTCATCTATGGAAGACCTTTTCTTCTGCTTAAAATTATAGCTTTTTTATATAGTTGTTTTAGTTCAATAACAGAATTGCATTTTAAGCTTTTTGAGAGTTGAAACTATGCATTGCTAATGTATCTCCAACAATAACAAGCAGGAATCCTCCTATCCAATAATGATGATAAAAAATACCTTATGTATCACCTTAGGCATGCATTCACATCCACTCACCAATTTATTAGAAGGCAATCAACACACACACACATCTGTATACCTGAGATAAGAATTTTGATCTGTGACGTTTTTATTTTAAACCATTAGGAAAATTGAAAGCTGAATTTCTTTTTTTTTAATATATATTTTATTGATTTTTTACAGAGAGGAAGGGAGAGAAATAGAGAGTTAGAAACATCGATGAGAGAGAAACATCGACCAGCTGCCTCCTGCACATCTCCCACTGGGGATGTGCCCGCAACCCAGGTACATGCCCTTGACCGGAATCGAACCTGGGACCCTTGAGTCCGCAGGCCGACGCTCTATCCACTGAGCCAAACCGGTTTCGGCAAGCTGAATTTCTTTTCTACCTTCAAGCATACATGAGCAGAGGCAAGCTTGGAGATACATTTTACCAGGAGTGATTATGATGTCTGCAGTGACTTAAATAATTGTACTTTTCTTGCTTAAAAAGCATAATAATAATAGTAAATGTTCCTGTGTGTTTTCTTCCTCTGTGTTTTAAGGTTTGGGGAAGGGTCAATGGGATGCTTTTAGTGAAAGGACTCTTAAACATTTTTCAGTTGGAAGACACAAGAAAGGTAATGGCCTTACAAGAAAGTGCCCTGGACATAGAGCCAGGAGCCCAATATACACACTGGAGTCTGGATCATTACCTCAGTTATATTCATTAATCATCCTGTGCCACCCTTTCCTTTAAAAATGATTTTAAAAACCCCAAAATGTGTTGATGCTGAGACGTGGGATGATTGAAGGGAGCAAGACGTGTGAGAGTGAGATTTTAGTCCTGTTTTTAAATGGAGTGAATTCTTGTATTGTTTCCCAGGGCAGATTTAAAAAACAAGAATGTTTTGCTTTGAGAGAATAGGTTGACTACTGGGTATGGCTGTATCCAGGACTATTTACTACATTAAGTAATATATATATATAGTATGAGGCTCATTTTTCTAAAAGCCTACCACTCTGCCAAAAGATCTATATTACATTCCGGCTCAGAACAGAAACCCCCATAATCTCCCTGATAATCCTCAGACTGTCCATCTCTAAAGAGCTAGAATCCATTGATTACCATGATGTTTACAAGAGACACACTTAAATATCCAAGATTGTTAAAAGTAAACGTGTTACTGAATTCAAGGGGTTTGCCGCTTAGGGTGCTCTATTCAAGAATGAGACATGGTTGTCACAGGTAGTTTATTTACTTGCAGCAAGTAAAGGAGAGAGGGGGGTTCACATCCAAATCTCTGTCTCCCTGAAGGGAGACTTAGTCACTGCTTATGTGTACTGTTCGGTCAATTTCACATTGATTCCTTCTTTGCAGTTGGTTGCCCTTTCCTGGTTGAATTCTGTCAAGCTCATCCTGTTTACAGCTGGTCTGAAAATACTGTGCTACATTTTAATATTTAGCAAGAATAACATTTAAAAATAACATTAGAAATGCCCAGACCTTTAGACCCTTGTCCTACCAAACAAAAGGATGGAAAAACAGTATTACAAGCACATGCTAATGATAGAGTTCAGGACAAAATATTTTGCCAGTAGTAAGAAGGGGCATTTCATAATGACCAAAGAGTCAGTTCATCAGAAAGTTATATCATAAATGTATACTCACTTAAAAGCTGAACTTCAAAATATATGGGGCAAAAAAATTACAAAACTGGAAAAAGATATACATTCATGATTATAGTTGGTGATATCAACAACCTTCTCTCAGTCATTGAGAAGTAGTCAGAAAAACTGAAAGGATATAAAAGACTAACAATAGTGTTCATGGACTTGACCTCACTGACGTTTATAGAACAGACCATCCAGTAACTACAGAAAATGTACTTTTCAAGTGCATATGATGCAGTCACCAAGACCGTAGTTCTTTGTAGTTTAGATGATCCCCAATTCTACCCTCAGTTTCAGTGATTTGTTAAAAAGTTTCACAGACATCAGAAAAGCCATTGTACTAACAGTTACAGTTTATTACTTATATAATACCCATAGTTCTTCAAGGAAATCAACAGAGCCCTCCAAACAAGTGTAGTATACAGTTCACTAATGAAGTTGCCAATTCCTGAAACTGTTCTTAGACTTTACCTTCTACAGGCAGTGAGTAGGTAGTTTCTCAGTCTTACCTAACCCTATGGCTAACTTAAGTAGACCACCTAACATTATTAAAGATGAAACTGTCATTGCGGAGGAACTGAGAAGAACAGAACAGTTTTAAAGTGGTTTGGTTAATGAACGTTCTAGGCTATATCATGCATCTGTGGACTGTTTCCAGGCCGCCCTACTTGTGCAACCATCTAACTATGACTGTAAACATCTTTATTAATCCTGTATGCATCTTACAAATTCAAAACACTTTTCTCTAAGATCCATCCACCTCTCAGATCCATCCACCTCTCCTGGATGTTCTTGCCTGATAGGCTGAAGGTAAAAGCTGAGTAATAATGAGAAAGAATAAGGACTTGGGAAAAACAAATAATTTTAAGTAACTACCATTTTCTTTAGATAACTGTCCTCTATTGGCATACTTTTTTTTTAGTTTAGGAAACCCGAGTGGTTTTGTATTCTCTGGAGGTTTAAATTGTAGCAAGCTTCAATTTAAATAGTATAAGGCCTTGAGAGTATCTCCCTTTATCAGAGAACATGACATCCACAATTCCTAGTCATACATACACCTTAGTGTTCAATTTTTCAGTTTCAAAAAAGGCTGGCCCTTCACTGAAAATACATTAAAATATAAGCTATACAATTAGAAGATTTTATTGTTTTAAACAGGAAGTTTATTTTTTTATAATAGGGAAAATAAAGATAATGTCTTGTTGACATCAAATGGTACAATGGGAAACTTTCTAATTTTCTTCCAATAAACACCCATATCCTCTAAAATATCCAACTTTGTTTTAAATATTGATAACAAAATAAATACAATAGTTTAAAACTGGAAAATACAATTTAAAAAAATAAAATTATTTTAAAAGATTCATAGGTTACATTCCATTGGAGTTTTAATTCCTAGGACTTTACAAATTCTTGGAATTCTCTACATCCTTCAAAAATTTTTGATTTCCTATTTTCTCCAAACTGTACAGGGGATCCCAATTGAAATTATAAATTATATCCTGATATAAACTAATTCTCCTGTCAGATATTATTTTGGAACATGTTGCTTTGAAAAGTTCATACCAGTGATCCAATATTGACAAGCCCTACAGCTGGTGCTCTGTATAGAAGAGTCTTGGTGATACATGGTTTAAAACAAAAACAAATCTTTCTATAATTTTCTCTTCTTACCCATTCTCTTATTGCCCATGCCTTCTTTTTTCTATGTTTAGCACAACCCTTTACAACAGATTGGCTTCTGTTTTTAAGAACACACCCACATTTTCTTTCCATTTTCTATACTAAGCGTCTTCCCCAGCCTGGCCTTAACTTCATGTAATTGACAGGACTGTATTGCTTGGTGCTGTTGCTGTTTTAATTTTGTGTGAATGAATATTCGGACCATGTTGTGATTATGTACTTTTTTATACTTGTGGAAAATGCACTCACAGTAATTGCTTCTGTGACAAGTATAGGCTACAACCACGGCATTTCCCAGAAACAAGATGTCAGTTCAAAGAAGTTCATATTACATTTTGAAAAATATTTCTTGTGTGCTTGTACCAGAAAATGAATTTTACAGATATAAATGGAGAAAAATGTTTATAAATTCCAGTTTTATTTATATTTTCGAGGATCTGTGGATTTTCTTTTATCTGTTAAAGTTATACAATTTTTTTGAAACATTCGTAATTTCTACTTTGTTTTACTGACCTTTTCAATTAAATTGCTGCGGTCACAGAATTTAGCATTAAAGTATTATACTGCTTTGTTCTTAAAATATGCTTTATAAACTAAAGTTCCATCTTACATTTTTATGATCCACAAAAATACTAAAAATAACTTATTCATCTCCTTGCCATTCCTCAATAGCATATTTTTTAATATTCATTTTGGTTTAAAATTCCAGTTTTGAGTGAGATGGACCATCTTAGACAAAGCAGTATATAGAATAACTCATTTTCCTACTTGTTGTAAACATGGATTGCATAAAATATAACTGATTAAGTTATTTCCCAAACAGGTGTGACTTGTATATAGACATAATCTTACATGCTAATCAGAAATTACATATAAACATCAACAAAATAAGTAGATTTTCCATGCCACAGTTTATTTTTTTCACTATAGTGGCTAACTAGTCATGTTATGTTCCGTCCCTATCAAACTCATTCCGTGGTGAATAATACTTACTGAAATTTCATTTCATACAGTAGTTCTGACTTAAAACAATTTCTTTGCTTGAGTAAAGTATGATGAGTATAGCAATTCTTAATTCTCCTCCTAAAACCAACCAAAATCACCAGTAACAAAAGGTACAAGATATTTAAAAACCAAAGCAAAAACTCCTCTATGAAGACACAGCCTCAAAGGAGAGTGGCTTATGAAGAAACTGTCAATTGCAATGATCTTTGGACAACATAAGGGAGACTATTTGACAACAGTCCACACCATATAGAATTTTAGTCATGAACAAGTAAGACAGACACAGAGAAAAACAATCTGGAGGGAAAAAGAAAAGCACTGCAATGATAGGCCTGAGAGGACAGACATAGAGAAAACCACTGAAAAGTTAATAGGAAACATTGTTTTCCCAAAGGCAAGTTGTGTTGCAGGTTGATAATAAAGCAGTCATAATTCACAGTTATGACACTTTGAGTTGTGACTGCTTTATTACGAACAATGGCCCCAGACCCACATTTCTGTGTCATCTGTTACTGAGGACACCCAATTGCTAAGCTACCCTCAACACGATAGTACTCAATCCCTAGTTCATCCCCATTTCTAATCTCATTTTAGAAATAGCGACCAATCCAAAACTGATCCCTACTTCTCTTATACTCTCCCCCAGACTACCCAGAATGTACCCAAGCCATTCAAAATGGGCTTCCCTTTTCCCTTTTGTGAAGCATTTTTTATTGGTTCCTCTGGAGTAGTGCCCTTTGCTGCATTGAGCCATACAGAATAAAAGACTGACTAATCCTATTTAATAAAAGGCTAATATGCAAATATACCAAATGGTGAAACGACCAATTACTATGACACACACTGACCACTAGGGGGCAAAGCTCAATGCAGGAGCTGCTCCCTGATGGTCAGTGTGCTCCCACAGCGGGAGCACCGCTCAGCCAGATGCCTGTCTCATGGCTGGTGAGCACAGGGGCGGTGGCGGGAGCCTCTCCTGCCTCTGCAGCAACGCTAAGGACCCCTCAGGGGATGTCTGCCTGCTGGCTTAGGCCCACTCCCCTGAGCCAGCAGTTGGACATCCCCCGAGGGGTCCCAGACTGCAAGAGGGCGCAGGTCGGGCTGAGGGACCCCCCCATCCACCCGCAGTGCATGAATATCATGCACTGGGCCTCTAGTTAGTATATAATGTGAATCCTAGGGGAAAAGCTGACCTGGTTATTCTTTCTTGTTACATGGAAGAGATATTAATAAAGTCCACATATAGGATCCACATATCCTTACTGGGAGTAAAAAAAAAAAAAAAAAAAAAGGAAAATATTTGATTGTATAATAACTCAAATATCTTAGTGAGATGGCTGGAATGCTGGGATCACTTTAGATTCAGGGCTAGTTTGGTCTCTGTTATGGATTGAAGTGTCCCCTGAAAGATATGGTGAAGTCATAACTCTGGTACCAGGAAATGTGACCTCATTTGTAAATAGGGTATTGTAGATGTAGTCAGGTTAATGTGGGGTTAACCCAATATGACTGGTATCTTAATAAGTAGAGGGAAAATCATATGTGGGAAGATACAGGGAGAATGCCATGTGATAACAAGCAGACTGTATTGAAATAGCTGCAAGCAAGGGAACAGCACGGACTGCAGCCGCCGCCAGAAGCTAGGAAGAGGCAAGGAAGGATTCTGTGAGTTTCAGGGTCATGGCTTTGTTGACACTATGATATGCCACTGGTTACCCCCACAACTGCCAGAGAATTAATTTCTAGTGTTTTAAGCCACCCAGTATGTGATATTTTGGTACTGAAAAATCTGCTGCTGCTGTCAGAAATAACTAAAAATGTGGAAGTGGCTTTGAATTAGGTAATGGGTAGAGGTGGGAAGACCTTTGAGGCAGTTGATAGTACAAACCTAGATTTCCCTGAAGAGACAATTGGTAGAAATATATCTGATAAGGAGTTAATATCCAAAATAGATAAAGAACTTATACATTTCAATAGCAGAACAATAGGAAATCTTGCCTTTGAAACAACATGGATGGACTTTGAGGGCATTATGCTAAGTATAATAAGTCAGAGGGAGAAAGACAAATATCATATGATCTTATTTATATACTAGGAGCCCAGCACGCAATTCGAAATCGTGTGGCACCTCCCACTCCCTCTCCGGCCCTTGAAGCAGCTGTGGTCGCTGCTGATCAGGCCCTCCCCCAGCGCAGGATGGTGGAGCCCCCTGCCGCCCCACCCCCGACGCATATATATATGGAATCTTTAAAAAAATACCATCACAGATAAAAAAAAAATCAAAATCATAGATAAAGAGAATAGTTTGGTGTTTGCCAGAGGTGGGGAGTGGGGATTTGGAAAATTTGGTGAAGGGGTCAATAGATACAAGCTTCAAGTTGTAAAATAAATATGCCATGAGGATATAATGTACAGCATGGTGACTACATTTAATAATATTGTATTGTATATTTAAAAGTTGTTTCAACAGTAGATCTTAAAAATTCTCATCACAAGAAAAAAAATTTCTAACTTATTAAGGTGATCATACCACAATACATACAAATACAGAATTATGTTGTACATGTGCAACTAATATAATGTTTCATGTCAGTTATATCTCAATAATGATAAAAAACCTAGAAGTAATAGAAGGAAAGTTGCTCAACACAATAAAAGCCATATATGAAAAGCCCATAGTTAACTATAATACTCAATTGTAAAATACTAAATGAAAGCTCAAAGTTCAGAAACAAGGCAAGGACACAGGGCCAGTTCTAATAGTAGCCTAAATCTTTTTCCCATAAGCCAGCTTCTCCTTAAATTCCTAGTAGCACCTACAGGCCTGCTTCTAACACAAGGTTTCTCAAGGTATGTTTTCATGATCAGCATTCGTTTCACCTGAGAACTTGTCAGAAATGAAATCCTCCTGCTCCACCCCAGGTCAACTGAATCAAAAGCACTAGGCCTGGGTGTCATAAATCGTGTGTAACAAGCCCTTCAGCTGAGTTGGCTTCACACTGAAGGGAAAGAGCAACAGTTCCATCACTGGCAAACAGTGCAGGAGTACAAATGGAGGACTGCCTGGTGGAACTAAGCAGAGCACACAGGGTTACTATTTCCACTACTATTTCTTTTCATAGATGAGGGAAAGGGGAAAGAAGTGGGAAAAGGAGTAATGAGGTACTGGATCCAATCATTCAGTCCATCCCATTCGCACTAGAATGTCAGATTCATGAGTGCAAAAACCAAGGATCTCTTGTTAACTCTATTATCCACAAAGCTTAGGACAATGTCTGGCACAAAGTAAGCGCTTAAAAGAATTTAAGTGAATAAATGAAGGCAAATTTTATTGTAAATAAGATGGGTTAGTCACATATTTCAAATACAAGCATTTTCCTTTTTCTTTTGTGAAAACCATCCAGGCCTCTTGCTGTTCAGCAGTGGGAAGAACAGAATGAATATTGGGGGAAGCAGATTGGAGAAGAGGAACCCAGAAGGAGCTGATCCAGGTATGTCAATTTCTTCTCTGAAGTTCATCAGCCATACATCACTTCGTCATCTGCTTAAGAAATTATAAGGTATGGAAGACACTAAGATTTCTATTTTAATGTGATTTCTAAAACAATAATCTTGCAATAAATGTTTTTAATAGTTTGATTTAAATGTTCGAAGAGCTATTTGAAGTTTAATTGTGTCAAAATTTTAGACATAGCCAAAGTCAAGCCAGTGAATCACAGAAGTAATAATCAGTAAAGGTTTTATGGTGCACACACCAAAACAATAGTTGGGAGTCGGGAGCATGCAAACCAAACAGGGAATGGGACTCAGGGGTATGTTGTTGTAAAGCAGTTTATACAGTGAGCAGGCAGTGACTGTTTACTATTTACTGTGATTGTTTATAATATTGGTTAGAATTTTCCTCAACATAGGAAGTTGGTCAGTGGTTACCTCATATCAACCTTGGGAAACAGATCTAAGTTTTTTGATGATTTCTAGAGGCATTCATGCAAACTGACCCAGGTCTAATTAGTCTTGCAAGATAAGCATATGAAGCTTTACGTAACTGTTTTCTTTTCTACTCAGGGAATTTTCACGGCTGATCTCCATTTACTTTTTATTTCAGTAATTGATATACAATAATAGTATTTATATAAAGTGTATAATTTAAGTTTTATCATTTAAGTCTTATGCACATGTGAAATTATAACTACAATTAAGCTAATGAAATATCACACCCCAAAAGTTTCCTCATGCCCCTTTGTAACCACTCCCTCTAATCCAGCGGTTCTCAACCTGTGGGTCGCGACCCCTTTGGCGGTTGAACGACCCTTTCACAGGGGTCACCTAAGACCATCCTGCATATCAGATATTTACATTACGATTCATAACAGTAGCAACATTACAGTTATGAAGTAGCATCGAAAATAATTTTATGGTTGGGTCACAACATGAGGAACTGTATTTAAAGGGCCAGAAGGTTGAAAACCAATCCATCTCTCTACTTCCCCACCCCAGACAACTATCGATGTGTTTCTGTCACTATAGATTCATTAGAATTTCTAGAATTTTATGTAAATGGTTTTGGTTTGGATTTTACCTTTTCTCATAATAATTTTGTGATTCATCTATGTTGTTTTGTGCACAATGATCAATACCTTTTTATTGGGAAGTAGTATTTCATTGTATGGATATATAAAAATCTATTTATTTACCTTTCATGGGCATTTGGATTATTTCAGCTTTTGGCAGTTATAAATAGAGGTGCTATACATATTCATGAACAAATCTTTGTGAACAGATGCTTTTATTTCTCTTGAGTAAATACCCTGAAGGAGAATTGCTAGATGGTATGTCAGCCATGTGTTTCATTTTAAAAAACTGCTAATATATTTTACAGTGTTTTTACCAATTTTTTATTCCACAATATTTGAGAGTCCAGTTTTCTCACCAACACTCAGTATGATCAGCTTTTAAAATATTAGTCATTCTAACAAGTGCATACTGTTATCTCATTATTGTTTAATTTATATCTCCTTAATTACAAGTGATGTTGAGCATCTTTTTATTTGGGTGTTTTGTAAGTCAGTATCTACTTTGGTAAATTATGGGTTCAAATACTTTGCCCATTTTTGTTTTTGTGTTTTGATAGTTTTTATATATTCTAGATAAAAGCCCTTTTTTAGATATATGACTTTATTAGACATATACGTTTTGTGTCTTGGTCTGTATCTTGTTTTTGTATATGGTCTGTATCTTGTTTTTCATTCTTGTAGCAGTGTTATTTGAATAACAGAATTCCTGATTTTGACATTCAATTTATAAATTGGGCTGAATTTGCTTGATTGATATTTCTTCTCATTATGGGTTATGGTTTGCTGCTTCTTTGAATGCCTGGATTGATTATTTATTTATTTATTTATTTATTTATTTATGCCAGACTGAATTTTACTTACTTGGATACTAGATATTTTTGTATTCCTATCAATATATTTGGGCTCTGTTGTGGGATCCAGCAATGCTACCTGGAAACATGTTGATCCTTTTGGGTCAGGTTTTTAAATTTTTTAGGTGGGGTTAAGGCAGTGGTTTATTTAGGGCTAATTGTATTCCAGTTCTGAGACAGAAGTCTTCTGAGTCCTTACTTAACCCTCCTGAATTATGAGGTTTTCCGCACTGACCAGTGGGTTTGTTCCCTAGTGCTTTCAGGTGGTTCTTTCCTGGGTCTCTGGTAATATCCTCACGTATGTGTGTACGGGTCCTCCACTCAATGCATTCTAGCTGCCCTGGCTTCTCTGGACGTCCCGAGCATCTGTTCAACGAGGAGTGCAGAGCTCTATCTTTTCCCTGTACTGGGGGGTGTCCTCTTCCCTACACTCTGACCATGATATGCTCTGCAGGCAATAAGCTGGGGCAATCAAAGGATTATTTCTTTTGTTTACCATTTCTCTGGGCTCAATGATATCTTACATTTTGAAAACCCGTGTTTAGTATTTATTTTTTTTTCCTTTCTTCATGTTTTTCAGGAAAAAGGTAAATATAATCACTCTTATTCATTGCTTTTCAAAGATCATTGAATTTCTGTTAAAAATAAGAGGAATTAGAGGGGCACATAAATATTATATGTGATTTTTGTGACATTATGTAATACCCTGTTCAATTTACAGCTACTTTAACAAAAATATGTGGTGATGGTGGGTCTTTAATAGAAAATATATATTCTAAATGGTTGCTGTGGTAAGTACATTGGATTATTAGGGATCTTGACCTTTATCACAAAACACAAAAGTCTCTGATAAAATATATGTAATAGGATAAAATACATTCAAATTAGAACATTTAAAAATGCATCTTGCCAGGAATATTTTTCTTTATAAATATGAGGTCTGTTGGAAGAAATGGTGTCATATGGATAATAAGTGTTGGGGAAGCCTAGAGAAAACAAATCACACTTATTCTAAAATACAGAATATGGAAAACTTAGTATTTCTTTTCATACCAATTTCCTGTATGGTGTATGAACATGAACATCCTCTAGCACAGAGCTCCCCAATGTCACAGCACACAGAAGTTTGGCCACAGATATACAAGGGATATGTCTGCGTTTTGATTCTGTAGCCCTCCAAGTGGTCAGGTAGAGTCTGAGGTGGCTAAAATTTATAGAATTCCCTCTAGCCATAACCAGCCTCAATTTACCACATTGTGCCTTACAAATACTGTCTTTTCCTTCGTGTGCCATGATGTGGAAATGGCAGGACCCACTCCTCCTGCAGTTACATGGCTTTCCTACTGTTTGCTCTGTCTTCTATAATGCTATGCTCAGGTCATAAATTTGTCTTGATTTTCTTACTTCAAGGAATGATTGCCTTGCTTAGAAAGGGATTTAGTCAATGGCAAAGAAAAGAATGGGCTTTCTGTAATTATCTTTATTTTGGAACTCTGTTGCCTTTGGGAGGTTTTATTAAAATTAAAACTCCATGTGTCTGTTTTGACTAATACATATCTCTAGTTGGAAAGTTAAAAAGTGCCAGTGATGTAAATCAATACTGTATGTACTTTTTAAAACATGGATCTCATTTTTTAAATTTTTCTTAAGAGAACTTATTTTATGACAGCTGTGACAGATCTTGCAAATATGTAAGTAGATGGCTCTGATACCCTTTGGTTTACCTGTCTAGTATCCTAGCTTCCCTTTTACAAATCAGCATATAGAATGTAGTCTATATTTTAGTAAACAAGAAAGCTTAAACCAGGATACTATGCAAGTGAAAGGATTTTATTATCCAGGTCATGTACGTTTTTCAAATGTAAGAGTCATGTGGAATCGACATTTCATGCTACATTTCACAGCTCTAGCTGTGCTGTTTACAGATGGGGTCTGTATCATTTAAAGCGGCCGACTTTTTTTTTTCTGGATTAGGATTTGCATCTTCTAGGGGTGAGAGGCTTTGTTTTAAGTTCTTGAATCATCTTACTTAGAAGGAAGAGAAAGCTAAGAGAATAAGCTAGAGCATAGATATTGAGAAAGTTATAATTTCTATATACAGTATACCTTTTTGTCATTACACTATAATTAGAAGACTTCTTACTCCTGAGGATCTACTCTGTAATGTGGAATTTACCAATTTTCTTTTCACGTAAGCTTTGATGCCAGATGAACAA
The DNA here is from genome assembly GCF_028538775.1 of Myotis yumanensis. NCBI lineage: Eukaryota > Metazoa > Chordata > Mammalia > Chiroptera > Vespertilionidae > Myotis > Myotis yumanensis. Next base: position 72,038,026 of record NW_027223755.1, on the reverse strand, counting down.
CAGAAATGGAAAGGTATAAGGAAGTAATATATAATTTTATTTATGTAGTAGAGGGAAAAATCAGATGAGTGAGCAATTTTACATATTCAGGCCTTTATATGCACAATAAATATATACAGGGTGTCCCCCCAAAATTCATATACATTTTAACAGCTGATAGCTCAATTTTGAAATGAAATGTATTTTAATAAACCCTGGTTTTATAATTATGCAAAGTGTGTGTATACATTTTTTGGGACACCCTATATATAACAAGTGCAGCCTTTTACTTTCATGACCATGTTTTCAATGTTATCGAGGTATAATGGACTTATGATAAACTACACATATTTTAAATATACAATTTGGTAAGTCTTGACATGGATGTATGAAGCTATAACTTTCCAAGATAATGAACATACCTGTTACTGAAGTCTCCTAATGTTCTTTGTAATCCCATCATCCCACTGAGCTCACTCAAGACAATCATAGCTCAGCTTTTTGCCAATATGGATGAGTTTGTATTTTTCGTAATTTTTATAAATATGATGTTATAGTATGTATCCTCTTTTGTCTGCCTTTTAACTCAGCATTATTATTTTTAGACTCATCCATGTTGCTGCATGTATCATTAATTCATTCTATTTATTACTGAGTTGTAATCTCTTTTATGAATACACTAAGTAATTTATGATTCACTTCATGATGAACGTTTGGGTTGCAGTGTTTGGCTATTACAAATAAGAATATTGTTAACATTTACGTACAAGTCGTTGTGGGGACATAAGGTTTCATTTATTCTTAGGCATATAGCTTAGGAGTGGAATTCCTAGGTTATATGTCAGGTATATGTTTAGCTTTTTAAAAAATGTATCTTTATTGTTGAAAGTATTATAGATGCCACCCTTTTTCCCCCTATTGAACCTCTTTATCCCTCCCCACCCCAAGCCTTGCCAAACTGTTTCCCAAAGTGGTTGTACCATCTTACATTCATAGGACTAGTGTTTTTGCTCCACATCTTCACTTTTGGATGTTGTCATCTTAATTGTAGCCATTCTAAAAGGTGTATAGTGGAATCTCATTGTGGTTTAATTTACATGTCACTATTTCACTAATGACTAATGATGTTGAACATCTTTTAAAAATTTATCTTTATTGTTAAAAATATTACAGATGTCTCTCTTCCCCCCATTGATCCCTTCTACCCAGCCCATGCCCCACCCCAGGCCTTCACCACACTATTGTCTATGTCCAATTCCTTCCCCAGATTGGGGAAGTGCTCAGCTATTATTTATTTAAGTTCTCCTATTAATGTAATTAATCTAATATTTACATTTCTGGTAGATTTTTATAGCTCTTGTAAGGCTTATTCACTTTTAAGTTCTCTATCCTTTTTAAAACTAAATTATTTCTATATTCATATCTTCCAAGTCTCTTATTCTTTATTCCATGTGGTCTGTCCTGTTAACCTATATTCTCTACTGCATTTATCATGTCATTCATTGAATTCTTCAGATCTAGAGTTTCTCTTTGGTTATTTTTATAATTTCAATCTCCTTGGTAAACAATTCCTTTTGTACATTAATTTTATTTCTGAGTTTATTGAATTTCCTGAGTTTCCTATGGCTCTGATTTCCTTCACAACAGGTATTTTATAAAGAGTTCTTTATCAGTTAGATAGCAACATTCTGTGCCTTTGAGTTTGGTTTCTGGAGAATTATCATTTTTGTGTGTGTGAAACCATATTTCCTTGATCTTTCATAGTTTTTAACAATGTGTGTTTCTGCTTTTCCATCTGAAATAGCAGACAGATTTCTTAGCTGAAAATTTGCGTGTCTTTGTTTCTTACAATTGAGCAGGCTGGTAATTAGAAACTTTTTTTTTTTGTATTCTAGAAGATTATGCTGTAGCTCAAATTTGTGGTTTCTTGTACTGCAGCTGGCTCCCTTGTCCGCACTTGGGCAGTGCACAGGAGCTGGCAGCAGAGTATGTGGAGGTGTGGGCTTAGCACATGAGGCTCACAGCGGCTGATCAAGGCCCAGAAGGGGATCCTGGAGTGGAGGATCCTGGAGGGGATTCAGCGCTCCATGGGTGGACTTCCTACTGACATCCCAAAGCCAACGAGAAACCCTTTCCTTCAGTGCCTTTTGACATTGTCTGCTTTCTTCCTCTCCTCTGCCTCCCCTAGTCATGGGGGACCCTCCTCAGAAACTGGGTGCTGCTGGAAAGAAACTGATCTTTCCAAGTGCATCTGAACAGCTAGGCAAGTTTGGTGGTCGCTCACTACTTACCCTTTTAGCTCCTCTGCTGGAGAGGTCTCCTCTGATGATACCTAAAGCCCACAGCTTGAAGTATCACCCAGGGGAGGGGGCCTGATTTGGTGAGTTTCTCCATCTCTTCTGCCTCAGACTCACCTCCTCTGCTCTTAAGGTTTGTCAGGTTCCCCTGTCAGGCAGGCTGAATTTCCACAAATTCTCTATCTTCCCTGGGGATTCACCCAGTTTTGTACTCTCCTGCTCATGTTTCCTAGATGGCTCTGCAGTGCCCCCTAGGGTCCTATCTGTTTACTTTTGGGTGCACAAGTAGGTGAAGATTTGTGTCCTGGGATAATGAGTTAGAGGCAAGTAGGCTTGGCTGTGGATGTCCAGTTAGTTGTAAATCAGAGGGGAGAGAAGAAAATAAATGCTGTCATGATGCTGATGTTACTCCCCTATTCATTCTTGATGTGGTACTTTGTAGCTGCTGCTTTTTCTTTTCTTTTTTTTTCCTTTCCAAGGACATGCTGAGAGAGAGAAACATCAATTGGTTGCCTTCCCTACCTGCCCCAACCAGGGATTGCACCCTCAACCTAGGTATTTGCCCTGAAAGGGAATCAAACTAGCAACCTTTCGGTGCATAGGACAAAGCTCAACCCACTGAACTACTCTGACAGGGCTCTTCTTTTATTTTTGATCAGTTAAACAAAAGTTTAATGAATTATACTGATATTTTTAAAAAGAACTAGCTTTTGGTTTTATTTTTTTCTATTTCCAATTTCTCTGAGTCTGCTCTTGTCATTATTACTTATTTCTGCTTACTTGGGCTTTACTTATTTATATTTATTGATTCTTGTAGAAGTTTGGTCTACTGATGTGAGACCTTTATTTTTTTAATGTAAATATTTAATGATATAAATATTCCTCTACACACTGCTCTAACTGCATCTCACAAACTTTTATTATTCTGTTTTCATTTCATTCTCTTCAAAATATTTTCTATCTTCTATGATTCCTTCTTTGATCCATGAGTCATTTATAGTGTGTGATTTAATTTTAAAATATTTCAGAATTTCCCAAATATTGTTCTGCCATTGATTTCTAGTTTGTTTCATTGTTGTCAGAGTTTATATACTCTTCTCTTTTTATACATTTATGAAATTTGTTTTATGGCCCAGAATATGGTCTGTCTTGATGAAGCTTCCTTGTGCACTTGAAAGAAAATATATTTTGCTCTTGCTGGGTGCAATGTTTTTTTAATGTCAACTAATAAAGTTGTTTGACATTGTTGTTCAGTTCTTCAAGATCTTTACTGTATATTTTTAACAACCTGTTCTACCAATTGTCAAGAAAGCCATATAGAAGACTCTAAGGATGAAAGTGGATTTGCCTACTTATTCTTATCCTATATAATCCTATTTAATAAAAGGCTAATATACAAATCGACCGAATGGCAAAACGAACAGTCGCTATGATGCACACTGAACACAAGGGGGCAGATGCTCAATGCAAGATCTGCCACCTGGTGGTCAGTGCACTCCCACAGGGGGAGTGCCACTCAGTCAGAAGCCCTGAACTGGGCATACAGCTGGCAAGTGCAGTGGCAGTGGTGGGAGCCTCACCTGCCTCTGCGGCAGCACTAAGGATGTCCAACTGCTGGCTTAGGGCCCCTCAAGGGTAACGGCCCTAAGCCATCAGTTGGATATCCCCCAAGGGCTCCCAGACTACGAGAGGGCACAGGCTGGACTGAGAGACCACCCTGAATGCATGAGTTTTGTGCACTGGGCCTCTAGTTCTATATAATAAAGAGCTAATATGCTAATTAGACTGAACAGCAGAATGACTGTCCGGACGACCTTCCGGATGAAGCCGGAGCTGTGAGGGCCGAGGCAGCTGGGGCTGTGAGGGCTGAGCCCCTTGCATGAATTTCGTGCATCAGGCCTCTAGTGTTTTATATTTTAGAGACTCCTTTATTAGGTACACATGCATTAGGATTGTTTTGTCTTTTTGTTGAATCAGCCCTTTATCAATATGTAAACATTTGTTTTAATCTCTAGTTATATCTCTTGTTCTACAGTTTATTTTTATATTATCTAGTCAGCATTTTGGGGAATATATTTTGCATGATGTCTCTTTGATCATTTTACTTTTAACTTGTCTATATTGTTGATATTTTGTACAACTCTTAACATCTTTATTACATGTATTTTTAAATACTTCTCAAAATCCATTAGAAAAGAGCTACCATAGTTAGTCCCTGAAGTAATTATCTTCTCGAAGTGTCCTGCATGTACAACTCTTATAAACATCTTCATTATGTGTTTTCAAACACTTGTCTAATTGCAAAATGACAAACACATTCCACCTAAAAAATACTGTTCTCTTTTTCAGCAAGCAGTTACCTCTCATAAACATTATTAATGCAAGTGGTTATAAACTCTTCTCTAAACACATTATGGAAGAGTTCTTACATTTCAAATATTGTTATTTTTGAAATGGGTTTCTTATAGACAGCATAATTGTGTTGCCTTTTTAATCCAATCATACAATCTCTGCCTTTAATGAGAGAGTTTAGGCTATTTATTCCTAATGGATTTTTCAGTATGGTTGGGCTTAAACTTACCATCTTGTGTTTTTTTCTTTCTATTGCTCATATTTTCATGTTTTCTCTTTTCATGCCTCCCTTTGGATTAACTGAGTATTTTTTTATGATTCAATCATGTCTCCACTGTTGATTTATTATCTGACCCTCTTTAATTTTAAAGGTAACTTTAAAGTTTACACTCTACATCTTTAGTTATCAAAACTTACTGTCAAATAATATTATACTGCTTTATAAATAGTGTAAGAACCTAAAAATAGTGTATTTTTATTTTCTCTTCCACAATGCAGTGTTACTATGTATGTTTTGAACATTTAAAATAGATAAGAAAATACCTATTTTTTGTAAACCCTCATTTACTATTTCTTTTTGTAAACACAAATTTCCATGTGGTGTAATGTTGTTTTCACATGGAAAATTACCTGTCATATTTATTGCACCATAAGTCTACTGACAGGGAATACTTCAAGCTTTCTTTCTTACAGAATGTTTATTTTTGCCATTGTATTTTTATTTTATACTTTTGTGGCTGGTTTAAAGTAAACTTTATTTTTAATAACAGTTTTATATTTACAGAAAGAATGAGAAATACATTGCAGTTCCATATACCCTGCATCCTTATTTCCCTTTGTTATTAACATCTTATATTAGTATGACTTATTTACTACAATTAATGAAACAATATTATCAGTAACAAAAGGCCATACTTTAAGATTTTCTTAGATTTTTATCTACTGTCTGTTTTTGTTATTGTTTTTCCAGGATCCCATCTAGGACCACACTGTATTTAGCTGTCTTGGATGGAAAAATTTCCAGACTCTATTTGCTTTTATTATTCTTGACAGTTTTAAAGAGTGCTGGTCAGATACATTGGAGAATGTCCCTTTATCAGAATTTGTCTATTCTTATGATTAGATGGATGGTACATTTTTTAGAGAAAGACCCTAGACATAAAAAGCCACTTTGATGATATATTAAGGTACATACTATCAACATGACATACTAGAGGCCTGGTGCACAAATTCATGCATGGGTGGGGTCCCTTGGCCTGGCCGGTGATCAGGGCCAATCGAGGCCGTCTTGCCCAGTCCAGATCAGGGCCAGCTGGCTGCGGGAGGGACTACAGGAGGTTGGCCGGCCATGGGAGGTTGGCTGTGGGAGCACACTGACCACCAGGGGGCAGCTCCTGCATTGAGCATCTGGCCCTGGTGCTAAGTGTGCATCATAGTGACTGGTTGACCAGTCATTTGGTCGACCAGTTGTAATGGTTGCTTAGGCTTTTAGATAGATAGATAGATAGATAGATAGATAGATAGATAGATGAATGTTGATATTGACCTTAATTATTGGATTCCTGTAGTCTTTGTCAAGTTTTCTACTGTAAAATTACCCTACCTTTCCATACTGTATTCCTTTAAAGGAAGTACTATATGCAGCCCACAGTTAAAGAGTGGTGAGTTATATTTGTATGAGTATACACTCATTGATATTTATTTTATTCTTTGGATTATAATTCAATACTATTTTTTCTCAAAGTGTTCCATATTGGGCTATGGTGATGCTTTCAATTGGCTCTTGTGTCCCTTTGACATACCCCAACCAGTGTGTATGTGTGAGTATTGAACACTTTCTTACTTTCTGGCACTACAAAATTTTCACAGATCATCTATTATATTTCCTGTTCAAGTCCTAGAAGTAGATATTTCTCCAAAGAGTCTTGTCCCTTTTATTGGGGAATGGTAATAGAAAACAAGAATTGGGAACTGAGTTAGTACATTGCTACTGAGTGCCATTGCTATAAGCTTTCTCATCTGACAGCAAGTAAATACGTATGTTTACTAACCCATGTATGAACACATACAGGATATCCCAAAAATGTATACAGACTTTGACTATCATTATTAATTCCAATGGGTTAAATTTGAAAAGTGAAAAACATCAATTGAGCTATCAGCTGTAAAAGTGTGTATACATTTTTTGGGACATCCTATATCTATAAATACTTCTCCGTTTAATCATCAGTAATTATACAAAAGATAACATGAGTTCATACTGTTTCCAGCTCTGATCCACCACCTATGGACACTCTAGCCTCCTCCTTAGCACATCTTCTTTCATCATCCCCTTCAATAAATTTGTTTTATACATTTTCACAGTTGGCATTTCTTCCCAGAGTCCCATGAATTATACTTTTTTGAAATTTGTTTACATCAAGGTTTATTCTTTGACTATTCTGTAAGTCTTAATAAATCCATGCCACGTATTCACTGGTAAAGTACCATATAGAATAGTTTCACCAGCTTTAAAATTCTCTTGTGCTTCATGTACTCAAACCTGCCTCACTTCATTAGAATAAATTTTAAAATTAAACATATTAATTAATGGATAGAGTAAATAAAATGGAGTTATTATATGCAGCTGATAATAATTTTTGTCATTATAATCAACTAGAGGCCCGGTGCACAAAAATTTGTGCACTCGGGGGGCGGGGGAGGGGGGTCCCCCAGCCTGGCCGGTGCCCCCTCGCAGTCTGGGACCCCTCGGGAAATAACGACCTGCTGGCTTAGGCCTGCTCCCGGGTGGCAGAGGGCAGGCTCAATCCCTAGGTGCAGCCCCTGGTCGGGCTCAGAGCAGGGCCGATTGGGGAGTTGGGGCGCCGCCCCGTCATGCACAGTGCAGGAAGGATCAGGAGGTTGCGATGCCACCCTCAGTCACGCTCAGGGTAGGGCCGATTGGGGGGTTGGGGCACCGCCCCCTGTCACACTCAAGGCAGGGTCAATGGGGAGGTTGCAGCACCACCCCCGATCACGCACAGAGCAGGGCCGATCAGGGAGTTGGGGCACTGCCCCCTGTCACTCACAGAGCAGGGCCCATCAGGGGGGTTGGGGCTCCGTACCCTGTCACACACAGAGCAGGGTCAATCAGGGGGTTGAGGAGCTCCCCCCCCCCCCGGTCACGCACAGAGCAGGGTCAATCAGGGGGTTGAGGAGCTCCCCCCTGTCACTCACAGAGTAGGGCTGATAGGGGAGTTGGGGCACCACCCCCTGTCACACACAGAGCAGGGCGGATCAGGGGGTTGGGGCGCTGCACCCTGTCACACTCAGGGCAGGGCCAATGGGGAGGTTATGGCTCTACCCTGTCACACACAGAGCAAGACCCGTGGAGGAGGTTGGGGCACCACCCTCTATCACCCACAGAGCAGGGCCGATCAGGGGTTTGGGGCGCCACCACTGTCACACTTGGGGCAGGGCCGATGGAGAGGTTATTGCTCTACCCTGTCACACACAGAGCAGGGCCTGTGGGGGGTCGGGGGTTGGGACGCCACACCCTGTCACACACAGAGCAGGGCCGATCAGGGGGTTGGTGTGCTGCACCCTGTCAAACACAGAGCCACAGGGCAATCAGGGGATTGGGGAGCTCCCCCCTATCAGGCACAGAGCAGGGCCGATAGGGAGGTTGTGGCCCCGCCCCCTGTCACACACAGAGCCGCAGGGCGATCAGGGGGTTTGGGCGCTGCCCCCTGTCACGCTGATCCCGGTGCCGGGAGCCTCGCTGCTCCGCTGATCCGGATGCCGGGAGGCATATTACCCTTTTACTATATAGAATAGAGGCCTGGTGCATGGGTAGGGGCTGGCTGGTTTGCCTTGAAGGGTGTCCTGGATCAGGGTGGGGGTCCCCACTGGGGTGCCTGGCCAGTCTGGGTGAGGGGCTGAGGGCTGTTTTCCAGCTGGCGAGTGACTAAAGCTTCCAACCCCTCCTTGTTTTCTTTTTTTATTCTGGGCCAGCTTTAGCTCTGAGGCCTCGCTGCTGAAAACATGGATACAATGTTTCGGTCCGCCTGGCTTTCCTTCAGGCTGGTTTCTGGGGTTTTGTTTAGCTTCTTATTTGCAACATAGTACATAGTTGCTTAGAGTTGCAGCTGAGAGGTGGGCAAGTGAGGCGGGGAACGTTGGAGTCCGCAACAAGCAAGCCTCATGCTCGCTTCAGTGCCTGGCTGCCGGCCGCCATCTTGGCTGACAGTTCATTTGCATATATTCACTGATTAGCCAATGAAAAGGGTAGCGGTCGTACGCTAATTACCATGTTTCTCTTTTATTAGTGTAGATAGTTATTCTATACCTTCCTTGATTTAACTGAATTCTGTATCTTCTATAACTTCATGAGCTGCAGAAGGGCAAGCTCCTCTCCAGTCCTAGGGAATGAATTTGGTTTGGCTTGGGGTGAGCATGTGATGCAGTTTGAGGTAATTATTGTGAAGGCAAGAAGCCTACCAGAGGACTCTAAGAAAGGTTTACTTGAGTTTTATAAAGAGACTTTTAAATATCCCTCCTTTGACATGTTAGCATGTGGCACACAAAATTTAAGCAATTTTCTAGGGTCATGAGGGAATCTAAGCTGAGGAGTACATGCTGAGGATGACAGGATGAAAAAGTGGAAGCTAGTTGAGTACTTAATACAAATATTGAGCCACTGTATTAATCAATGCTATCATTGCCATGCTTCAGATTTCTGATTATGTTAAGGTCATGGATTCTCTTATTGGTTAAACATTTTGGAGTTGTCCTGTTACTTGTAATCACAAGCTTTACCACAACATTATATTAAAATTATGATCTTATAGGGTAAGATGTTTTGGGGAGGAAGCCAATATCTATTTTTATGAAGAAAACTAACATTAAGGAAAGCCACACAACTGAAATCTTTGAGGAGAGAGTTTAGTTATGAGAGACTTGTCAATAAAGACCAACAGTAGTATCCTAAAGAGTGAAAACACTTAACTAAATCAAAGTTTTAGAAAGATTATTCTACTAGTTATATGTAGGATAGACTGCAGCAGAATAATTTAGATATTTAAGAAGGTGTGTTTATTTTACAAAGACATTGATTCTCTATGACTTCCTGCCAAAACAATTTCCAAGATATGTGGAGGGTGTTTGTGTGTGTGTGTTTTAAAGAAAGCAGAAGTTATATTTCTGAGTTGCTTTCAGTAGAATTCTGGGGTCAGGAAATAGAGTAAGATATTTAGTACCTTCTGGCCCTTCATTTTTAAAAGAATGAGATATACTTCACACATCATATAATTCCCTCATTTAAAGTAAGCAGTTCAGTTCTGTTTAACATATTCACAGGATGTACAACCATGATCACAGTCTAATTTTAGAATATTTTCATCACCCTAAAAGTCCCATACCCTTTAGCAGTCCTTCCCTCACTCTTCTCTGCTGCCACCCACCTGTCTGCCTCAGCCCCAGGCAACTCCTAACTCTATTTCTCTGTAGATTTGCCTATTTTGGAATTTCACATAAAGCTAATCACGTACTATATGGTCTTTGTGTCTGGCTTCTTTCACTTAGCATGAATGCTTCCAAAGTGCATCCATGTTGCAGCTTTTATTAGTATGTCATTATTTTTATTGTTGAATAACTATTCCATTATATGAATATGCTGCATTTTTGTTTAACCATTTATCAGTTGATGGGCATCTTTGGTTATTATAAATAAGGCTGCTAAAACAATCATGTACAAATTTTTGTATAGACATGTTTCTGAGTATATATCTAGGAGTAAAATTGCTGGATCATATGGTAACTTTATCCATAAGACTTGAGAAGCTGCCATACCATTTTGTAAAGTGGCTGCACCATAGTGCATTCCCAACAGCAATAGATGAGAGTTACAATTTTTTCATATCCTCACCAACACTTGGGATTCTTAATTTTAGATATCCTAATGAATATTAGATACTATCTCATTGTCACTAATGATGTTGAGTATATATATTTTCTTATCAACCATCTGTATATCTTTGGGGATATGTCTGTTAAAGGCCTTTGTCCATTCTTAATTTAGGTGGATTATTTAAGGGTCATCATTTAACTCTCTCAGTGGTGTCCTTTGAGTTACAAATGAGTTTAATTTTGAAGTCCTATATTTATTTTTGCTTTTGGTGTTATGTCTAAGAAATAATTGTCTAATCCAGTATCATGAAGGTTTACTTCTATTTTTTCTCCTAGAATTTTAGTTTTAGTTCCTATATTTAAGCTTGTGATCCACTTTAAGTTAATTTTTGTGTATTGTGTAAGGAAAGAGTTTAAACCCATTCTTTTGCATGTGGATGTCTAGTTTCCCTGCACTATTTGTTGGAAAGATTCATACTCCTTTGGAATGGGACTTCGTAATCCCTCCCATCAAGTGTAGAGTCTGTTTCCCCTCCCCTCAAGTCTTGCTTTGCCTCGTGACATTGTCATTTTTGTTAGAGAGTGGCCTGCCAGGCTCCTTACTCTGCCATTCCAGAAGTCGGTTCTGGCCCTTCAGTTTTACAATAACTTTCTCAAAGGCAACAAAATAACATGATGAAAATGGATGTGGGAAAAATGTTGGTAATTTAAGATTATGATGCATTCATGTACAAATATATATGTATTTTAAAGTAAATGTTGTAGAGAAATTGAGACCTTTTGAAGAGAATGCAATCATATATTTTTTCTCCTGGAATCAAACAAAAATGTCTATTTTAAAAAACGCTGGTATATCATTTGGAAACAGAAAATGCTTCTTAGTTTTTCTAAATATTTGTTTTGTTATTTTGAAAAAGATAGCATGAATTAATCTAAGTATTGACATGTCTCCATTTCTTTTGCAATTCTATGAATAGAGACTATTAAGTGGTATCCAAAACATTCACAGAGATATGAGCCTTTCTTGCCAAGCCGACCATGGTCTAACAGCTGACAGTTACTGAGAACTACATTTCAGGCTCTGGCAGCTGAGACACATGGTGATAGGTTAAAGTATGAAAGCTGCACAAGCACGCAGCCAAAAAGCTCCTCAGATATTAAGTTCTGATGATGGATATAATAATTCTGCACAGTGAAAACCACTAGTATCTCTCTCTCAAAATGTGATGGATTATACTAATCTCCAACTTCAGGCAACTGTACATACTCTTACAATAGAAGGAATGAAAATACCGGCTTCTAGCTGCATTTATGTATTGAAGTGTCTTATTTACTATTTTTTCCTACTAGTGTTTGTGCCAAATATGTTGTATGTGATTTTTGGTGAGTCCTTTGAATTTTCCCTTGTAACAGTCATTTCACTTCTCCTTATAGCAAAAAGACTTTCTATTTTTGACAGGTTATGTGTAATTTGTCATATTGGAAATATTAAGTATTTATCATCAGTTATAAAAAGGTACATTAAGTATACATTATGGAGTAAATGACCAACCAGGTTCACAGCCAATTATGTAACTTTAATTAGTGTTTGAGACATACATTCAAGCTTTTTTATTACTAAGTGGAATATTTACCCCTGAATGTCCAGTGGTTTCATGAGAAGTTGGTTGCGGACCATCCCCAAAATAGAGACTTGCAATGCAGTCTTACAGTTACTTTTCCAAGTCAAGGTTAAGGGCCTATTCCTCTACAAGAATGGCCTTAGTTCAGACATTAGCCACAAGTTCAGGGATTCCAGGCGCCACTCTTATTTCTGACAAGCTGGTTACAAAATTGAATATTCTCACTACCATCTCAGATTCGATGGTTCACTAGAACGACTCACAGAACTCAAACACTATACTTACGATTACAGTTTTATAATAAACGTTTACAAATCAGAATTGACCAAATGGAGACAGGCATAGAGCATGGTCTGGCAAGGTTCCAAATGTGAAGCTTCTGTCATCCCCAGGGATGTTAGTTTCCCGGCATCAAAGTGTGACAATAATCAGAGAGTGTGGTCAACCCGGAATCCCAACTGAGCTCCAGTATCCACTTTTTATTGGGATTTCATTATGAAGGCATGATTGAGTGAATCATTAGCCATGTGGTTACATTCAGGTTATGCACTCCATCCAGGGGACCATTAGCCATGTGGTTGCACTACAACCATGGAGGTTGGACTGATAGCACATGGCTCAGAGTGCCAACTTTCTAGTTACATAATTGGTTTTTGCGGTATGACCAGCCCCCATTTTGAGTCATCTTGTTAACATAAACTGTACAGGGACCCACTTCATCAGCATGAACTATCAATGAGGTCCAAAGAGGCCACCTTGAATAAACATAAATACCCTTATTATCAGGAAAATTTCAAGGGTTTAGAAATTACTTCGCAGGAACTAGAGATAAAGGTCAAATTACAAAATCTTTTTTATACAACCCTGAACCAGGTTATTGGTATAACTGCCTAATTCACCACTTAATGTGGGAGATACATAAAAGTAATTGCCAATATCCATTACTATTCCTATCTTACAGTCTGGGGAAAATAAGTCTATAGATGCCAAGTTGAAATGTTTATCCATTCCCCTCCTTTTATTCTTTTCCAGTGTCTAAAAATATTTCTTCATGTAGTTGTGAAATAGCAGGACAACAAGCTGAAGTTGTAAAAAGGAGATGATGTTTTCATTTCCTTGTGTAATTATTAGACATATTTTATAATTTTTGGCAATAATCTATATTAACATTTTATTTTACATAATGTACATATAAAACAGATTTTCTCAGTAACTCTTTTGAATTTCACTCCAAAATCTAGGTAGCTTTAACTTAAACATATCAGAAATCATGGGTTTGATAGGCCAATTCTTTTTTCTGTTACATATTACAATAAGCAGAAAAATGTTAAACTTACCAATATAATACTAACTAAAATTATACTACATATCACTAGTGGTAGGTGTACAAACTTTGGAACACTTGGCATGAATTAAATGTCAAAGATACAACCTTTTTATTGAGGTTTATATAATTGAAATATATTAGTATACCATGATGATTTAATATTTGTATACATTGCAAAGTGATCACCATAATAAGGCTACTTAATATCCAACCCCTTACATAGTTTAAATTTTTTCCTTGTGATGAGAACTTTGAAGATTTACCTACTTTCTTAGCAACTTTAAAATATGCAATACAGTATTATTAACTACTAGAGACTCAGTGCATGAAATTCATGCATGGGTAGGGTCCCTAGGGGCTGCCGGCCGGGACCTGCCTTCGTTCTGTGCCACTCCCTGGTGGTCAGCGCACGTCATAGTGAGCAATCAAACTCTCGGTTGGTCAAACTCCTGAGGGCACACTTTGCATATTAGGCTTTTATGTATATATATAGTCACTATGCTGTATATTACATTCTCATGACCTATTTCATAACTGGGAGTTTGTACAAAATTACTCCCTTCATGAATACACATATTCATCTCCATTCCCCAACCACCTTGGTTCTTCACATCCATAAGCTTGGTGTTTGGGTTTTGTTTTTTGTATTTCAAGACTTCTCATATAAGTGAGATCATATGGTATTTGTCTTTCTCTGAATTATTTCCTGTACCATAATACCCTCGATGTCTATCCATGATGTTACAAATGGCAAGATTTCATTGTATACACATATACACCATAGTTTCTTTATTCATTCATCTATCAGTTGACCCTTAGTCTGTTTCCATATCGTCATAATTATAAATAATGCTGCAGAGAACATGGAGAAGATTTCTCTCTGAACTTCTGTTTTCATTTTCTTCTTTTTTATTGTTTAAAGTATTACAAATAGTAGTACATATGACTCCCTTTTTCCCCCATTGACCTCCTCCTGGTCTCCCCTACCCCCCAGCACAGGCCCTAACCCCCCTGCCCCCAGTGTCTGTGTCCATTGGTTATGCTTATATGCATGGATACAAGGCATGTATACAAGTCCTTCGGTTGATCTCTTACCGCACCCCCCGAATCCTCTCCTGCTTTCCTGCTAAAGTTTGACAGTCTGTTTGATGCTTCTTCATCTCTGTGTCTATTTTTGTTCACCAGTTTATGATCTTTATATTCCACAAATGAGTGAGATCATGTGATATTTATCTTTCTCTGACTGGCTTATTTCACTTAGCACAATGCTCTCCAGTTACATCCATGCTGTTGCAAATGGTAAGAATTCCTTCTTTTTTATAGTGGCATAGTATTCCATTGTGTAGATGTACCACAGTTTTCTAATCCACTCATCTGCTGATGGGCACTGAGGCTGTTTCCAAATCTTAGCTATTGTAACTTGTGCTGCTATGAACATAGGGGTGCATATATCCTTTCTGATTGGTGTTTCTGTTTTCTTGGGATATATTCCTAGAAGTGGTATTACTGGTCAAATGGCAGTTCCATTTTTAATTTTTTGAGGAAACACCATACTGTTTTCCACAGTGGCTGCTTATTTTAATAAACTAGAGGCCCGGTGCACGAAATTCGTGCACTGGGGGATCGGGTTCCCTCAGCCAAGCCTGCCCCTTAATCCGGGAGCCCTCAGTGGATGTCCTACTGATAGCCACAGTCTGGCAGCAGTGGCTCGGAGCAGGCGTCCCGTGTGTGTATGTGTTTGTGTGTGTGTGTGTGTGTGTGTGTGTGTGTATGTGTCTGCTGGGGCCTGCCCCCAGCCGCGCCACGTAGGCTCCGAGCAGTTGCCGTGTGTGTGTCCCCACTGTTGGTCTGCTCCCAGCTACATTGGAGGCTCAGAGTAGGCAGTGTGTGTGTGTGTGTGTGTGTGTGTGTGTGTGTGTGTCTGCTGGGGGCCTGCCCCCAGCCACACCATGGAAGCTTGGAGCAGGCACCCCTCTCTGTTGATCTCTCAGGCTCCTGGCCTCCACTGGATGTTGTACTCTCCCTTGATCTGTGGCCAGGGTGGGGCGCCCTTTCCTGCTGTGGGATCACCTGGGCGACCAAGGGACAGGCACACAGGGGGGCTGGCTGCAGGAGGCCTTTCCAGCTCTGAGATTGCCGCCACAATCCCACAGGCAGGTGCACATGGGGGCTGGCTAGAGGCCGCCCTTTCCTGCTCCATGATTGCCGTGGCGATCCCACGGGCAGGCGCACATGGGGGCTGGCTAGAGGCCACCCTTTCCTGCTGTGGGATCTCCGTTTGCTGATCCAGGGCTTGGGTGGCCAGGGAAGAGGCAGTCGCCTGCCTCCTCCCTGCCCCCCTCCGACTTCTCCGATCACTGGCAGGGGGGCGGGCAAAGGTGGCCCGGTTCTCTGATCCAGGGCCAGGGGTAGTGCCTCCTGGCTCTTGCCTGCCGCCTGTGTTTCCAATCACCATCCCCTATGGCCTCCCATCATTGTGCCTATGTATGCAAGTTAACCACCATCTTTGTTGGAGGTTAACCTCCATCTTTCTTGGCAGTTAATTTGCATATCGCCCTGATTAGCCAATGGGAAGCGTAGCAGAGGTACGGTTAATTACCCTTTTTGTCTTTTATTAGATAGGATACCTAGAAGTGAAATTGCTGGATCATATTTTAATTTTAAAGGAAACTCCATCTATTGCCATAGTTGCTGTACCAATTTACAACCACATCAACAGTGATGAAAGGTTTCCTTTCCTCTATTCCCTCATCAACACTTGTTAACTCTGGTCTTGTTCATACTAGCCACTCTAACAGGTGTGAGAAGATATCTCACTGTGGCTTTGGCATTTCTCTGATGACTAGTGATGTGGATGAAGCATCTTTTCATGTACAGAAACACAACAGGTTTTTGTAGATTAATTTTACATTATCCAACTTATTAGGAAAGGGTAACATAGAACTACTAGATCTATCCACTTTTCCTGTAAAGTTGTAAAGGAAAAATAATATTTTTTTTCAGGAGGATTTTTTAGGTGCTAAATGAAGATTTTCTTTAGAGTTTTTATAAGGGGAGATTGAATACTATTTTTTAAAAAAATGCTTTTCCTTAGTCTAGTCAGTGTTGTTTTAAGCTTGATATGACATATGTGATAGCTTACAAGAGTGTACTTCTAGGATTATTGAAACACCACCACACACGTAAGGTTACCCATCCCTGCAGTGGGAGGGTCAATGAAATAGGCCATGGCTTTCTTTTGTTGGAATTCCCTGTCCTAAAGGATTTTTGTAACTCTGAAAGATCCAGTCACCTCTTGTTGAAGGGAATGAGACCCTCCCCCCAATAATTCCATGAACATTGCTGAGACTCAACATGATGTTACTGAATGAAAACATCTGCCTGTTTTACAATGAGCCTTTATGCTGACAAAGATATGGCACTGCCCCAGCCCTACAGAACCTGAGTGGGCAGCAGCTGAAAACCTACCAGACACCAGTGTTCCTTTCAAGTTGTTAAGCATTGAGATTACACTTTTAATTAAGTAGATAAATCACAAATTTACTAAAACCATGTCTCAGATGCATAAAGAAAATTGTAGCTTTTCATTTTTTATTATGTAATCTTCCTCACAAGGTCTCAATATTTGGGATATTTGAGAAAATAACACAAACAGGTTTACATTGACCAATTAATGGTACCTCAGTCTCTTGCCCTTTATACAGCCCAATGTCCTCCCATCACCTTCCTCTATCTAGTACTCCCTGAGAGGGCATCTGGTATGAGGAGATATGGGCCATTTTAAAGGTAATGGGAGAAGGCTCTTAAATCCACACACTAATCTTTGGTCCCTGCTGTGTCAGACTTAAGTGGCTGGTCTCATCTGACCTTTGGGAACATTTTACTACGACTCATTGCTGAAGCCCACAGCCACCCATGTACTTCCAGTCCGTAAATCCTTGGACACTGCCACCTTTTTGCCCTGATCTCAGTCTTCCACTGGCTAACCTACCCATTCATTCAAAAACTCTATGTATTCTCCTTAAAGAAAGGGAGACAGTTTAGGTAAGCTTCACACTCTATCCAGGAAGTGGCGGAAAATACTTTTTTTCCTCAAGTTTATCTATCTGGTCACCTCCCTCTGATAATGCTGAGACATATATCTTGTGCACCATAGGAAGTGGTTACTAGATAAATGCCAAGCTTCTTTTATAAGCCTAACCCTTCTCCCTTGGTATCCCTAGGGAATTAGCTCAAATAATATGCTTGCTTCTATAAACCTCACTTCAAGGTTTCGCTTTAAGGCAGATAGATGGCACAGGAGCATAGAAAACACCATGGCAACTAAATTCTTCAATTTTCTTTTTATCACATTACTTCTCCCTATTCCAGGGTCATGAATTAGGTATCTTGTTCTTTGCAGGAACTTCCTCCGTGATCTATCCTTTTTATTTTCAGTGACACAGAGTTTCTTAGCTTTACCTTAATGTCTTATAGGAACAGAAAGAAAATATTGACAAATAAGGGGATACCTTTAGGGAAGGACATATTTTTAAAATAGTATTATAATTATTATATTTTTATGTAGAGATTTCACTTGTGTTATTGGAGAACATTTATTGTAATCTAGTATCCCTCTACTTCTAAGAAGGCAAAAACCAAACTTTTACAGTTTTCTCTAACTCAGTTCCAAATTTCTCTCAAGATGTGCCTGGGGTAAGCCTGGATACTAAGTGAAATAATCACCTCTTACCACTAGGCGGCGCTAATCAATCTTCAGGAAATTTGACTTCTCAGTATTGGGTCAAAAACTCCTTGCCCAACCACAGAGACCGGTAAAATGTTATTGCATAAAAATAATTATCAGATTCTAGAATTATTTCACAGTAACAGATGTACTTACTTTAAGACAGAATGAAATGTGGGCTGGCAGTGCAACCTCAATCTTGACCATAACCCATTTCCCCTAGAATTAAGAACAGAGGCTCTCAGCATTGCCTACATCATATAATCCCCCAGGAAGTGTTTAAAATAACAGTTGAATTATAATGTCTGGAGGGCTAGGTTTTTTAAAAAGCTCACCAGGTTATTTTTTTGCATATGAGGATTAAGAGCTGTAGAAGTCATTGTTCAGTCTCTGGTCTTAGCTACTGGCTATAGAAGAAATGGGTATAAACTGGATCAGTTTCACACAAGTTGCATGGCCCATTTTCTGGTTTGACTGATACCTTCCAAGCTGACTTAACTTTTGCATTTTGGCCTGCTTATGGAATTTTCTCTTGGTTTACAAAGCACAAATAGTGTTAAATGCAGCCTAAGAAAGCCCTTTAATGAATGAAGTTTTTGAAACTGGACTTGAATTCAGGACTTTCAAATTCAGTCTCCTAGGGGGACTCGACCATGAGTTGTTCCTATTGTGTGTTCTCTCTCTCTCTCTCTCTCTCACACACACACACAACTTGCCTGTTTTCTCTTTGACTCTGTATACTTGGTGTCACAGGGTCACATCTGGGGCTTCATTGTAATTCAAAGTGGGAATAAATACTGCACAAAGGTTTTAGAGTCCCAGAGAATTTCTTACATGTATTTTATTTTCGGTAACTGATGTAATACCAGTAGGGTTGCTGGGAAAGGTAGAAGGTGGAGAGAGGGAGAAGGTACTTAAAACCTATTCAATTTCTGTTTTAATACCTATTGATAGACTCAGTCATTTGGGAGCAAATGCTAGGTCTTGCAAATTTCCTCACATTCTTTCTTTCCCTGGAAGGAGACTTACTTGATTTATAAGGAGATGGAGTTGGGCCTTTGGATGGGCAGGCTTTTTTGTGGGTCTTGATGTCCTCTGGTACATGGTCGTTGGTCTGGCCTACGCATTGTATTGCTGCCCAACATGATGGCCCTGCTCTTATCTTGCAGTTTTCAGGCTTCCATGGCTGAAGTCCAGAGTCCACACCACTTACATCCTATTGTAAAGATATCATTCATTATACACTTTTAAATATATATATATTGATTTTTAGAGAGGAAGGGAGAGAATCATTGATTGGCTGCCTCCTGCACGCCCCCCATTGGGGATTGAGCCTGCAAACCCAAGCATGTGCCTTGACCAGGAATTGAACCATGACCTCCATAGGTCGAGGCTCAACTACTGAGCCACCGTGGCCAGGCCATTATACACTTTTCAATCTCAGGGCTTCACTGGTCCACTGGATCTCTCAGTACTTCTATATCCATTCACTGGGGCATGTGGAACCCCTAGGTATGAAGACTGTAGGGAGCCTTGATATTTGTTTCTATCTCATCCATCTTTACACCTCCCTCTGTCTGTGCCATTGTAGTAGTTCTACTTCATACTGGATTTTGGAATAAATCAAATGCCTGTATTCCCTTAGAGTCTTAAAACTTCACCCAGGCTATACTGGATGTCACTTGCTCTGATGTTCTCAGGTTCGCTCATACTACCTATTCTCATATTACATTTTAGCCCCATAAAGACAGTAAACAAGAACTCAGATTGCTGACCTGCTCTTCGTATGTCTGTCTCTACTTCTTACATAGGCCAGAATGAGTGGGATTTATACTTCTCTTTTTTTAGAGAGGCCTTCCTATTTTGTCATAAATGTTCTTCCTAGGGATACTGAACCCTGTGGCTTAGAATTAAATGTAGATGAGGTGGAGGGTAAGATAAACTCATCTGATGATAAGAGAACACATTCTTTAAAAATCAATATCTGTCACATGTACCTTCTTAAATTCATATTTCTCACTGAATTCTGCTGGCAAAGACACTTAGAGGGAGCAGAGACATTCTTCATGCTGACTCTTTACTCCCTGGACTTTTTAACCCTAACTCTACAGGAACTTCCCACCAATATTGTATTGTAAATAATTGATTCAGAAAACATATTGAATGCTTGTTATATATCAAGCATTATTCTTAAAAGAAGATTAAAAATAAGTTGGTCAAAGAAAGCAGGAAGCATTTTACTTAGAATTAACAACACAAGTGAAGTGACTGCCACTTGAAGAGGTATCCTTGTTCTACGGGGTTCCTATTCCTCATAGCCTAGATGGCCAGGGAGACATTTTATTTTATTAATAGGCAAACGGTCTAAAGAGGTCAATCACAAAGTTTTATAGAAACCCAGATGAAAAAGAAGCAGTTTAGAGCTAATGACTTCTTGCAAACTCTTGAATGCTGCATTTATTTGTGCAATAAGCAAGGCAGTTGTAGTCAGCATGCAAGTATTCACTCAAGCTTATCTTCTGTTTCTTGGATGTTATTAAGTTGACAGAATTGTACTCATCATTCAGACCTGAAATACCGTATATATCACAATTAGTCACTCAATATTTTAGTGATTTTTCTGTGAATTGAAATCAGGGCAACTGACTATGAAGACTAGAGTTCTATGGAGAATTTATCCAATTATATTATGTTAAAATTATATTATAATAAAAATAATATTAAGAGCATTATGCCCTGGCTGGGTAGCTCAGTTATCTATCATCCCATTACACCAAGGTTGCAGGTTCGAATTCTGGTCAGGGCACATACAAGAATCAACCAATGAATGCATAATTAAGTAGAATAACAAATTGATGCCTCTCTCTCTCCCTTTCTAAAATCAATAAATAAATAAAAATAAAATGAGCATTATGCTACTTAAAATTTTAAAAGTCATTTAGGTATGTGTTATATGTGAGAAAAGATGGGAGAGAGAGTGCTAATCCTTATCTGTGTTTCTTCTCTCCTTTTTTGGGCATGCAGATTATATTTTCAGATTTGTCTTCAGAGAAATGTTATGCTCATTGTCTAATATAATGACTATACAAAGAAAAGTACTTTCTACACAAAATGCGTAATCCCCAGAAGTACTTATTCTCAGTGCTCTTTTTTATTCATTCTGATTTATATTGTCTTCACATCTCAAGATATGAGTCCATTTATACTCATCCTCTTTCTCCCCGGCCATGATGCATTTCTAAAATGTACTGCTTCTGAATATAGACAGAAAGAGAGTAATGCTAGAGGGGTGTGACAGGACAAAGCCATTCCTTACTACCTCAAAGGGCATATTTCATGAAAAGAAGTGAGGACAGGTGTGTTTTTTGCATGTGTGTGTGTTTTTTTTAAGGAACCTGAGATAACCTCAAAATCCCTAAGAATGTGTAAAGTTTCTAATATTGCCTGCCTATTAGACCACACCTCTATATTTTAAGGGTCAGGTCCTTGGCTTTTTATGGTTAGACATAATATAATACATATTGCTTCCAGTGAAGTTATTTTGCATCTTCCACAAGTATTTCAATGACAGATATGAGAGGATAAATAATAGCTGGTGGCAAAAAATTAAACAGCTTCTATATTTCACATTTCTATTTTTATTTGGGAAGATTCCTCAAATACATTTTAGAATGAGGATTTATAATTAGTATCAAACTAAAAAAATAGAACACATTTCACTTCTTACAAACATATATGAAGATTTAATGAAGAATCTAGAATTTATTAAGCTCTCTTTCTACTTACTACTGAAAATACTAAATATCCTTGTGACCGTCATGAGGAAATGACAGGTATTACACATCTCAACTATAAGTGGATCCAAACTAGAAAGTTTTATATTCATGGCCCACTAAAGACGCAAGAGTATTCCTACCTGGATAACATGATGAGATAGTTGACTCTGGTGTTTTTACACTAGTTTGAAATTAATTTTGAGACAAAAAATCTGAGAAGAACTATAGTAATGGAGCTTAGTAAGTATTTCTTCCCCGGTTAGTTTAAAACACATCTAAAATGACTGCAACATACCCAACACATCCACAATCTGGCTTGTTCAATCAGCCCTCCCTCCTCATGCAGGCCTGGTCTTCCTAGGTTGTGCCATTCTGCTGAGGCCGTTAGTAGCAGCAGGGCTTTTTAACTCACCCTTCATGTACAAAGATGGAACATTCTACTGCCCATGTCTTCCTGTTCTAAATCCTGTTGCTATTCTCCTTCATTTCTCTACCTGCATTATTTGAGCCCTGTCATAATTTTTGTAATGTACTAGTATGCAGGGCTCAGTTTCCCGACACTACTTATTCAGGCTTTTACTAAAATCTGATTCTTCTTGAGCCATTTTCTTTGTCCATTTCCCAAGGCTCTTGTTTGCTCAACTACTCTGTGAAATAGGACTCCGTGAGACCTCATTATGATTTCACAGGCATAGGGTTGATGACCTATATGATCTTTAAGCTGAGCCATTCTGGGGATATCTGGAAAATATAGCTGGAAACTGAGAAAAAAAAAAACAAAACCAGAAATTTTAAGAACAAGCAGAGTGTTTTGCTTTGTGGTTTGGTTTAATCCCTGTATAATTGGGCTCCTTTGGTAGTCGTCCCAGAATGGTGCCAGAAGTATTCCTAAGATGATAACTCTAGCTGTGAATTTATCCAATACAATATAAGTGTCTCAGTAAATCTTAGCAAATTCTCAGAAGCATGCTTTTTTTAAAATGCTGGGTTTTCCTGTGGTGATAATCCATTATTCTAGCACACTGATCAAAGCCCCCCAAAATGTTGGTCGTCTGTAAGCCAAATCCTTATTCCCTCCCTCACTGATTTTGTACTGAGGATGATGCTTAAACTGGGCCATGGTAACTCAACACGATTCTAAGCTTATATTGGTCAGAGTCCCAAACTGCTCTTTCACTGGGAATGGTAAATGATAAACCAAACAGATGGGCAAGCCAGTGTTTATGTGCACTCACAAAAACATCAACAGAAAACTCTGGTACAGACCAGGGATTTTTCAACACTGGGCAGCTCTTGAAAGCCTGAGGCCATATCTGTGCTGTCAAGACACAGCTTGGTATGAGCAAATCTGAGACAATAGCCAGCTTTCCATCCAGACAGAGTGGATTATTTACAAGAAACACAGACACATTATTTTCTGGGACCCATGGAGAAAACCTGTTTTTTCTGACTTACCTTTGCACGCTACAGTAGCTTCAGGGCAGGTTTCTAGACAAAACTGGCAAGCTCTTCAGACTGAAAAGAGCTACCTGCATAGTTGTATTTTGAGGGATAAGAAAAAAAAAAAAAGGCCCTCTAGCTTCTGTTATAACACACAGAACCCTTCTGTTATTACCAATTGCCTAAAATTTATACATTTTGATTAAGGCTACTCTTCAACCTCCATTAATTATTAGCTCTGTCATTTGGGACAAGCTTCTTAACATTTATGAGCCTTAATTTATTCATTTTCCAAAGGGGATAATGTGTGGATATTATAGAATTGTTTTGAGGGCTACATGAAGCAATTCATATAAAGTATTCAATACAGTTCTAAAAAGTTAGTCTTGTTGTTGTTGTAATTATTATTACTGCCATCATCATTAGTCGCGTACGAATCCTATGACTTTGGGAGTGCTCAGTCCTCCTTGGTAGCAGGAGAGGGGAGGAAAATCAATTTAGATGTTAGTAGCCCCGGCCCATACATAACAGTGACCTGAAGAATGTGCCTTTCTGTCACCAGGCCTGAGCTCTGCCCATAGAGCCAGTGAAGCCACGGTGATACCTTCAGAGCCTGCACCTGTGCTCTGACTGTTCGTATGTCTGTGAGGCACACATCTGCAGTGTATGCAAAATTCTCCACATTGCAACTTCAGCAAATTTCTAGAAAATTATCACCGGTGGCCAAAGCTCTATGATTTCATCCATCACTCACAGTCAGAGCTCCTCCCTCTACTGTACCTCACTCTATCCCGAATTAACATCATCAGCTATATGTGACTTATTTCATCAATGTATTACCCTCCTGAGGGAGAAGCCCACAGCAAGGGCAGCCAGCAACGTGCCTGTGTGTTCCATTCTTTCCTGGATCTTGGATCGTTGCTGCACTTGAAAACACTGCGGCTGTGTTCTTATCTCATTTGACTCTCATTTATCACAAATGTGTAAGCCTGCTACAGCTCCTCTTCCAGGGGCAATCTCACAGAGAACACGCAGAGTGGAGCACTCAGATGAACTTAGGGAAATAGCTGAGTTAACAAGCTGAAGAATGGGACACCCAGTTAATCCACATTCTTAATACTAAAAGGTAATAGCTCTGTGTTTTTGGATCTAGAAATTCTTATAGCTTGCTCTTATATATTTTTTGTTCTGCAGCACTCTGTTTTGCTAACCATGGTGTTTCCTGGTTGTGCCTTGTTTTAGATCTCCCTGACTCTGGTTTTCAGGTCCCCGAGGTGGGTCATCAGGTATATCGGGTCTGGTTACTGGAGGGGAGGCAGTTCCTAAAGTCCCCAGCTTGACAGTGGTGGATGGAAAAGCACCTCTTTCCGTGGCTCACTGTTGTAGGCGCATACATGTCCTCAGGACCCTGCTGAGGGACCTTGGGTAGTTCTCCAGGTCCCCACTTTCCTCTTGACAAGAAAAGAAAACATGAAGTTTGGGAACCAGCCAAGGGAGGGTGAGGAGTTGAATAGATTCATATTACTTCCAGAAACACAGGCCAGAAGAAAACGCAATAGGATTGCGAAATAGGAGCCAAACATAAAGTTACTCCCTTCTAGCAAACTAGTTCTGTGGAGGTGAAATATCACGCTCTCCCATAGGAGGTCATCCCCAGCACAGGCGATTGGTGCATGGGGACTGTTCCACCCTCTCTCGGCATTCGTTCAAGCGGGTCCGAAGTAATTGTTGTTCGGTCTGCAAGTGTAACTTTGGCCCATTTATCCTGTGGAAGTTGATTCATAGCTTACCTAAAACAATTTTTCAAGTGTTAAGAAAGGATGGAAAACTAAGGAGACGTCTATGCATTTTTAGACTCTGTCTCTACAGTTTTTCTGGCTAGATGATTTTCTAAGTTCCTCAAAGATATGGGATTCGGAGAAATTTTTTCCTTTAACCAAACAGTCCAGAAGGCCTGTACTCTAGTGACATTTCTCATCCACAAATAATATGAGGTTGCAGTGTTTTTACTAAAACGTCATTTTCAATGAAAAGCAATGCCTTCAGTAACATGTTAAAAAAAATGACAGCAGCCCAGGTATGTGCCTTTGACTGGGAATTGAACCCAAGACCCTTCGATTCCCGGGCTGATGCTCTAACCACTGTGTATCCTTCCAGAGTTCTCATTTGGTCAAACCAACTGGAACTCAGAGGACATAGGGGTTCCACCCATTGCAGGCCTGCCTTACAATGGAGAGAGAAAACAGGAAAACTATACAGAAATGATATAGAAAAATATATCCCAGCAATTTAAAAGTTATATGTTATATATATTGACATCAGTTTAAACAATTAAGTTAAGCCCTAACCGGTTTGGCTCAGTGGATAGAGCATCGGCCTGCGGACTGAAGGGTCCCAGGTTTGATTCCGGTCAAGGGCATGTACCTTGGTTGCGGGCACATCCCCAGTAGGAGGTGTGCAGGAGGCAGCTGATTGATGTTTCTCTCTCATCGATGTCTCTAACTCTCTATCCCTCTCCCTTCCTCTCTGTAAAAAAATCAATAAAATATATTAAAAAAACACACAAAAAAAAATTAAGTTAAAAACTGGAACTAGTTCCTGATAAATTAATTTTTGTGTATTATTGCAAACCAAAGTATTAAGGGAAATATAAACATAAGTATTTGGGCAAGATATGAAAATGTCATTACCAGAACAAAGAGAAGTTAGAGTTATAATTTGTTTGAATTCTTTAATTTTCTTCCCTGGAGTCTTCATCTATAGGGAGCCTTGAAAAATATTTGATACCATGCAGTCATGCCAAGAAAGTGTAGTCTGCAGTGCTCCTATAAGACCAAGGTTTCCATTCTGCATTTATATTTGAGCATGTATAATAAAATATTCATGAGGTAAGCGAAGAAAGTTGAGTACAGATTTAGAGAGAAATGATTAAATAACCTTGAAAATTGATTTATGTGGCAAAATGAAAAGTGTTCAATATGTACAGTCTGTCAAAGGATAAAATAGGGAACAAGATAACTGCCTTCAAACACTCATCTGAGGCATAAACAAGGAAGAAAGGCTTAAAATGTCAAGTCATATGGTGAAAAATGAAGGAAACAAATTAAAAAGATCTTTAAAAGTGTACTAACACCAGGAACATTTCCCCATTGCTGCTTTCAATAAAGCTCTATTGAAATACGTGGCTTTTAGTCTAGCAAGCAGAAGGGTGAGAATATTATCTATGTTCATCATTGGAAAGGACCAATAGGGTGAAATGTCCCCAACTACTCAAAGAAATCTACATATTTAATGCAATCCCTATTAAAATTCCCATGACATTTTTCCCAGACATAGAACAAACAATTCTAACATTTGTAGGGAACCACAAACGTACCCAAAAAGTCAAAACAATGTTGGAAAAAAACAAAACCCAAATCCAAAGACATCACATAACCTGATTTCAGTTTGGTCTTGGCATAAAAACAGACACATAAAACAATGAAGCAGAATAACAATCCCAGATATAAACCCACAAGTTTATGGCCAATTAATTTATGACAAAGCAGCCAAGAATATACAATTGGGAAAAGACAGTTGCTTCCATAAATAGTGGTGGGAAAACTGGATAGCCACACATGAAATAATGAAACTGTACCACAATATTATGCTATACACAAAAATCAACTCAAAGTAATTTTTAAAAATTTACTAGTGTCTCAATTTTTTTTCATCAGTGTCTTCATCTTCACTGTACAACTCTTTCACTTCCTTGGTTAAATTCACTCCTCAATTGTTTATTATTTATGTGCAAAGGTAAATGGGACTGTTTTCTTAATTTTTCTTTCTGATAGTTTCTGATACATATATGCAAACATAAGAGGGTTTTGGTACATTGATTTTGTATAGCACTTATACAACTCAATGCCAAAGAAAAAGAAATAATGCAATTAACAAATAGGCAAAGAGCCCGAACAGAGTTTTACAAAGAAATTAGATAAATGGCCATCAGGTACATGAAAGATGCTCAACATCACTAATGATTAGAAAAATACAAATAAAAACCAAAAAGGCATTTCACCTCATACATGTTAGAATGCCCATCATCAGAAAGAAAAGAGATAAACACTGTTGAGGATGTGGAGGATAGGAAATATTTGCTCACTGCTCTTGGTATTGTAAATTGGTGCTGACACAGTAGAAAATAGTATGAAGCATATATGCAAAGAAAACAAAATTGCTAACTCAAAAAGATATCTGTGTCTACATGCTTACCAGCAGCATTTCTTTTTTTTACCATAGCTAAGTCATGAAAGCAAACTATGTGTCCATTGATGGATGAATGGATAAAGAAACATGGTACAAAACTAAACTCATAAAAAATAGTTCAGATTTGTGATTACTAGAGGCGGGGCTGGTGGGATGGAATTGAAGGAAGGTGGTCAAAAGGCATAAACTTACAGTTATGAGATAACTCCTATGATTTAACATATGATGACTATACAACATTGTATATGACATTCAGGAAAGTTGTGAAAATAGAAGATCATCACAAGGAAAATTTTTTTTTCTCTTTTTATTGGATGTATTCAAGATGATGGATGTTAACTAAACCTGTGGTAATAATTTCACTTTATATGTAATTGAAACCATTCTGTATGGGTTAAACTTACATAGTGATGTAATTCATCCGATAAGATGGGGAAAACAACACAAAAATGGTCCACTAGTCTTTTTAAAATAGGAACATAAGCAACAGATAGACCACAGAATAAGAAAAACAAAATTCAATGTTTGAGATAAAGTGACTGTGAAGGAATGGAAATACTCTGCCAACGATGGGCAGAGAGGATTCGAATGAAGCGTTATTAATGTGGAAGTCCTTAAGTTAGAATTCGAAAGGGAAAACTTTCTGCTGGTTAAACTGGACCATATTGAGAGGAAGGCCAGAAACCAAACCATATGAGTAGCAGGTGAGACATCCTTGCAAACCCACATGTATAAAAAGTCAGTGAACATCAAAGGCTCAATAGAACTTCAGTGTGTTAGTCCCTTTTTATGTTGGTAACAGTGATTTTTTTCCTAAGAAATTACTCTGCACTGAAATAACTGAATGCTGAATACACAATGAGGGACAGATAAAAAGCAGTGAGAGGAAGACCAGATGGAGGCAGAACACACAATCATTCTGTAGTTGAAAGATAAAGGAGCTTAAAGTTTTAGAATTATTAATCAGTTTGGTTTTGAAATTGTTTTATGCTGATGTAATTCAACAAAAGAATAATGCACAACAATAATGAGGACAGCTTTTACGTGCTTTGCTTTTGTTTAATTTTTATCACATTCTTGATGCATTGCCAGAATTTTTTTAGGTTAATGTGAAGAGCTCTGATGTTGAATTTCTTTCTCCTTTGAATGTGGAAAGAACTACTTAGTATTTTGTTTTATTTTTAAAGAAACAGATCATTAAAGCACTCTGTTTTAACCTTAAACTACTAATAGGATTTCTAAACATGTTTAAGGCACTTATTTAAATATTTCATATCTCTTCACAGCCCTTGCACTGAGAAACTAAAGGCTACAGATTAATTCTGCCACTCAGACTCGCTGAGTCCATTTCTTCCCAAGGGATTCTCTGCTTTTCTCTGTCTTCTCTCTGAAATGCCTTTGCATGGATGGCTCTTTCTAAACATTCAGTCTTAGTTCAACATCACCTTAAAACATCCCTCACCCAGCCAATTACCACCCTACTCAGCCTTTACTACAGCATTCTGCTTTGTTTTCCTTAATATGATGATCAAAAAATATGCATTACTTACTGGCATATGATCATTCACTGTTTCCTGCTACTAAAATATAAGCTTCACAAGAAAACATCTCTTTTGTAAACTTCAGCACCTGCTACTAGGAGGGGCACAGTAAATGCGTTCTGGTGAAAGAAGGTATGTCTGAACGCATGCGGGATGGAAAGGACTTTGCAGTGTTGAAGGACTGAAACAAGATAACGGGAAACTTTAAGGAAAAAGTAGAGATTCTTAGGACTCACAGATACATGAAAAAAGCATGCCATGTTATGATTCATTCTCAGGAAAAACAATTAAGAACACTCAGAGTAAATTCATAGCTAAGCCCATTCTTCAGTGATAATCTCTGAGTGTTTCAGTCTCCACTAGAAGAGGAGAGTACACACCCTGGAATCCGAGTGCCTCTCTATATCCTATTGTTGTGCATGTCATGTAGCCTTTCTGATTCAGCACTGCGATTTATTTTCCTCATTTGAACTCTGTAGGGCTTATAAACGGCTTCATAGAGTGCCAGGCATATGGGTGCTTATTAAACATCATTGTTACTATTGCTAATAAAGGTTTCTATGTTTCTATGTAAATATTAAGTTTCAATCAATGGGATTATCTGTATCTGCTTTTCAACACCACAATTTTTAAGCTGACATATCATGATAGCATCTCCATATTAATAAATGTAAATTTGACTCATTACCGAGGCCGGCGCTGGCAGCTGGTGCAAGAGGTGGCTGCCAGCTCCGATCACCCCTCAGGAGCAGGGGGAGGTAGAGAAGCCCTGAGGGGCGATCAGGGCTGGCGCCAGGCGCTGGCAGCAGGTGCGAGCACCGGGGGGGCGGGGGGGGGAGGACTGCGGCGTGTGGGGAGCAAAGATTTTCAGTAACCACCAGAGGCTTGCCCTGATGACAGTGACTGGCTCTCTGCCTTGGTCTGGCACCCCTGCTCCACCATCCCACTGCCCGCCATGTTCTGCACACTCCCCTGGTGGTCAGCACACGTCATAGCGACTGGTTGTTCAGTTGTTCTGCCATTCGGTCTATTTGCATATTAAGGTTTTATATGTATACTAGAGGCCCAATGTATGAAATTTGTTCAAGAATAGGCCTTCCTTCCTCCGGCTGCCAGCACTGGCTTTCCTCTGGCACCCAGGTTTCCCTCCGGCTGCTGGCAGGCACCTGGGACCTTGGCTTCCCTCCCAGCCCCGGCTTCGTCTGGAAGGTCATCCAGAAGGATGTCTGGTCTAATTAGCATATTATGCTTTTATTATTATAGATATAGGTGGTATTGCATTTTATGAACATCCCCCAATTTTTCTCATCCTATTATTGAATATTAAATCGTTTAATTCTTTTTTCTACAAGAGAGATATAACATTAAATGTTTTAACTATAGCAAATAAAATGAAAGAGTACACCTTACTATTATTTATTACCATCAAAATGTAGACATGGGACTTAATTGGTCCCAAAGAAATAAAAAACAAAGGGTTGCTATTGATTTTTCAAAAATATAACCACGCATCTGATACACTATAGAGCAGCGGTTCTCAACCTTCCTAATGCCACAACACTTTAATACAGTTCCTCATGTTGTGGTGACCCCCAACCATAAAATTATTTTCGTTGCTACTTCATAACTGTAATTTTGCTACTGTTATGAATCGTAATGTAAATATCTGATATGCAGGATGTATTTAGGCGACCCCTGTGAAAGGGTTGTTTGACCCCCAAAGGGGTCTCGATCCACAGGTTGAGAACCGCTGCTCTAGAGGAAAGAACTTCAGATCTCAGAGGAAGAAATCTACCATGGAGTTTGAAGTATGGGTCACTATGTTAGATTTAGTTTCCAAGTCTAAAAACTGGAATAAAGTCATAAACGCAGGCGCAAAAAATGAGTACAACCTTCCAGGCTTATCAGAGTTTAGCCACTCCGGTGCTATGGTGGCAACGTGGAAAAAACACTGAGACCAAGGCCACTTCCGCTGAGTGGATGACAGAGGAGGAAGGACATGCATCCCAGGCCTACAGCACATGCAGGAATCTCAGAAGTTACTATGCTCCTGCAGACTGCCAGGGTCTTCACTGTAAAGTCCCTGACCAGGTGGCTCTAGAACCCACAACCTCAATGGGAGTCAAGATTCCTCTGTTCATCAGAAAGTCTCTGGTATTAGACCACCAGAACTCCACCTGTCACCCCTCAAGACTATGAGTCATAAGTGAAAAACCTAGATCAGGTATTTTCTAAACAAATTGGTACACGGCCCAGTGTCTGCTAGGCATTATATGAAAAGAAAAGTTTTCTTTTATACTTCCAGATAAATGCCATTCATCCTTAAAGTCTCAGTCTGTACATAGCACTAAAGTGTATTTAGTAGTAATTTATTACACTTAATACTAATAATAGTTAACACATATAGTAATTGTCTGTATAAGTCACTATTCTAAGAACTGTTCATATATTGGTCAATTTAACCCTTACAAAATCTTAGTGAAGTAGGAACTTTTATTAGCCCAAGTTTTTCAAATGAGAAACTGAAACACAGAGGTTAAATGACTTGGCCAAGGTTACATGGGTTTTGGAGCTAGGATTTTAACCCTGAACTATTAACAATGTACTTAAATTTGGTATTGACTAAAATAAAATGATTAAGTAAATCAATAAAAATAAACTACTTTCAAAGATTCTTAACCCTTAGAATAAAAAAATAAAAAAAAGATGTGGTCTTTAAGTATTTCAGATTTTTTTTTCCCAATCTGTAAGGGCCATGATAACAGCATTTCAGAACTGCTGATTTTTTTTTTTGTTTAAAGTATTACAAATAGTAGTACATATGTCTTCTTTTCCCCACCACTCAAATCCCCGCATTCCCCCCCACCCCCGGCACATGCCCTCAACCTCCTAGTGTCTATGTACATTGGTTTTGCTCATATGCATGCATACAAGTCCTTCGGTTGATCTCTTAACCCCTACCCCCACAACCCTCTCCTGCCTTCCTGCTAAAGTTTGACAGTCTGTTCAATGCTTGTCTCTGGATCTGTTTTTGTTCAACAGTTTATGATGTTCTTTATATTCCACAAATGAGTGAGATCATGTGATATTTATCTTTCTCTGACTGGCTTATTTTGCTTAGCATAATGCTCTCCAGTTACATCCATGCTGTTGCAAATGGTAAGAATTCCTTCTTTTTTATAGCGGCATAGTATTCCATTATGTAGATGTACCAGTTTTCTAATCCACTCATCTGCTGATGGGCAATTAGGCTGTTTCCAAATCTTAGCTATTGTAAATTGTGCTGCTATGAACATAGGGGTGCACATATCCTTTCTGATTGGAGTTTCTGTTTTCTTGGGATATATTCCTAGAAGTGGTATTACTGGATAAAATGGCAGTTCCATTTTTAATTTTTTGAGGAAATGCCATGGATAAAGGACTTAAATGCTTAGAAGAAACCATAGGCAGCAAATAGCAGACATTTGTCATAGCAATATATTTACCAATACAGCCCCCAGGGCAATGGAAACTAAGGAGAAAATAAACAAATGGGACTACATCAAAATAAAAGCTTCTGCACAGCAAAAGAAACCATCAACAAGAAAGCCCACTGCATGGGAGAACATATTTGCCAATGTTATCTCCAATGAGGGTTTAATCTTCAAAATTTACAGGGAACTCATACAACTTAACAAAAAGAAGATAAACAATCCAATCAAAAAATGGGCAAAGGGTCTAAATAGATACTTTTCAAAAGAGGACATAAGGAAGGTCAAGAGACATATGAAAACATGCTCAAAGTCACTAATCATCCAAGAGATGCAAATCAAAACAACAATGAGGTACCCTCTAACACCTGTCAGAATGGTTATCATCAACAAACGACAAGTGCTTGGAGAGGATGCGGAGAAAAACCCTCTTGCAATGCTGGTGGAATGCAAACTGGTGCAGCCACTGTGGAAAACTGCTGAATTTTGAAGACCACTTTCAATAGGCTGTGGATAGGGAGGCGATGGAAAGACAGAAGAGCATACTTATATTTTTGCATCTGACAGATGGCATGGCAAGAGAACCAGGCAATGATTCATATCTCAGAGGATACAGGAAAATTTTATGTAATAAGGCAAAAGGCAAAAAGATTTGTGCTCCTGCCTCCTGGAGTGTTAATTAAGAGTGTTGATATTTTGTGGTTAATTTCACATTTTTAATTTGTACTCAACACAATGTCATGTGGTTCCAAAATACTTAGACCACAATTCTATACAGTAACCATAATAATCAATTGGCAATTTTAACATAGTTAAGATGATATATCTCCCAAATGTGCTGTTTTTATTTTTCAGAGCAGGAACATTAGCCCATTTAATATTACAGAAAGAGTTCCAATCATGAGAAAAATAGATGTTTAAAAATGATTAAACATCTGGAAATTTAGTACTAAATTTTAATGATCAAAGTTGCCATAGTTATTATTTTAATTACGAAGTACTCTGGGACAATATCCAATTATTTTCTAATGCCTTTCCCTAGTTAAAAATGGCACCATAATACTGAAATATGTAACACTACATATAATTCAGGAGTTGAATTAACAATGGTCATAACACAATAATGTGTCTTAGGACCTGGCAACATTTTGAAATCAGTACTCTTTGCAGTTGTTACATTTATTTATTTAATATTATGACTTCACTTGATAGGCAAGTAAATAGTTTTAAAATAGAAACTATCACAGGGTAAATAATTATTGAAAGAGCTAATGCCACTAAATTCTTCTCATAATTACATTTGATAGCAAATTATTAAGGAAAGTCAACTTTAGATTTCACTGTGAACACAGAAAAATCTAAACAGTTAAGTATTTAATTTTATAAATCTTGAACTTCAAAGTAATATTTGCCACATTGTTTTTATAGTTAAAATATGTAGAAAAAGTATCTAATAATGAAAATTAAAATGGTTCATGTTTGTTTTTCTACTTAACAGTTTATTTTTTCATGTTTTTAATTCAATACACAAATAAGGTCTATGAGTAAAAAATATTTATCACTATGTTGTATTATCAATCCCATACATATTTATCTTATTCTTTTATTCTTCATATTGTGAAATTCTTGAGTACATGCATTATGTTTTATTTATCTCTTTATTTCTTGTAACTATAGCTATATCTGATCTAAAATAGGTACCAAACAAATTATTAATTTTATTTATTTGTAATTTAACCCATTTTATATAAATCTTATGACTTTTATAAAACAGCAAATAAATGGATAAAGTAGAATTCTGGCTTATAATTAGATATATATAATTCCAAAATGAAGCCTTTATATATATTAACAGATGCTTTTGGTAATTTTCTCTGTTTTTGACATCATGCTTCTGGATATGAGCACTCAGGAATAGTTGGGTTTCAACACTATTTCAGTATAGGAAGGAAGTAATTTTGTTTCACATACTTAAAACAGCCCTGTATACTAGGGAAACAGCATTCATGTACAATAAGACATAGCTTGGATTAATTAATAAATAGAGAAAATTTCTAATTGTTTCCTTTCATTCTGTTCATCTGCCCAGCATTCACACTGCCATGGCTCTAGCAGGCCTGACCCAGTCCCAGTATAGTATTAGCCCAGGTTTAACCTCTAATTATCTTCCTGTGGCATTTCAGCTTGGTTCACATTTGCTCTGCATACATGAGCATTGTTGTCAGCTCAGAAAAGATAAATTCCTTACACATATGTGCAGATCTGAAGACAGGATCATTACGGCCTCTTGGGAGCAAAAGGTCTACACTGATTTCTCACTGGTGAAAGTTGTTGGTACATCTGTACTAGAAGATGAAATAGTCTCCTCAATTACTAGCATAAAAGAAAGGGGCCAGAGCATGACAGAGAGAAGTAGATGCTGAAGTTCCCACAAAGGAACATCAGTCAGCAAATCCTAATTAAATCATAGATTCTCTGTTATGTATAAAGTTTAGCTTTCCCGATAGAAGCTCTGAGTAAATGACATGCAGTTTGGTGAACATGAACATGTAGAGGCTGCAGAGCTCTAGAGGATAATGGATTCAGCCAGCATAGGGGTGAGAATGGTATTATTTTCCATTAAGTATAGTCTGTCTATGAAGGACCTGGTAGAAAATATACAGATGTAAAATTTTGGGACCTGCCAATACAAGGTTTTCTAGTCTAGTTGAGGCGATCAAACATAGAGGCAAAACATAAATATAGTGTAGAATGTATAAAGAGCATGGTAATGATTAAGTTATGGAAGGAATTTCCAAAGAATGAAGTACTTTAGCAAGAACTAGAGAAATGGCTGTGAGTTTTAATAAAAGTACTTGGATCTAGTCTAAAAGAGAAGTAGCTATTTTGAAGGTTAGCAAACTTGAATGAGTATACTACATTCGGTTTCATCAGACCAGAAATCCAAAGATGTGTATTAAGGATAGCAAGTTAACTACATATAATTTAATAAATATTTCACATGTCCTAGGGTCTTTGCTCATATTATCCTTCCCACCTTGATATTTATTTCATAGGTTGGGAAAAGTGGATATACATATAAAAAGAATTATATTGGACCTTATACCATACACAAAAGTCAACTGAACATTGATTAAAGACTTTGATGTAAGACCCCAAATTGTCAATCTCCTAGTAGAAAACATAGGTAGAGAAACTTCTTGACATTAATCTGGGCAACAGTTTTTCTTTGGATGTGACACCAAAAGCACAGGCAAAAGAAATACAAATAGACAAGTGAGATTACATCAAATTAAAGAGTTCCTGCACAGCAAAGGGAACAGTCCACCAAGCGAAAAGGCATCCTATAGAAAGGGAGAAAATATTTGCAAACCATCTATCTGATAAGTGGGTAAATCTCCCAAATATATAAGGAACTCCTACAACTCGATAGCAAAAACCAATGAACTATTACAAATGAACAAAGATCTAAACAGACATTTTTCCAAAGAAGACATATAAATGGACAACACACATATAAAAAGGTACTCAACATCACAAATCAACAGGGAAATTCAAAACCACAATGAGATACTGTAAACACCTCTCACTTTTAAGGAAAGCTATTATAAAAAAGACAAAAGGTAAATATTGGTGAGGATGTGAAGTAAAGGGAACCCTGTATACTTTTGATGGAAATGGAAATTGCTATACCAGTTGTGGAAATTGTATGGAGGTTCTTCAATATTAAAAATAGAACGACCATGTGATCTAGCAGTTCCACTTCTGAGTACTTATCAAAAGGAAATAAATGAAATCAGTATCTTGCAGAGATCTGCACTGTAAATGTTCACTGCAGCATTACTTATAAGTAGAGGCCCGGTGCATAAATTCATGCACGGGCCAGCCGGGGGAGGGGCTGCTGGCAGTTGGCTGGCTGGCCCTGCCCCCTGGTCAAACTCCCGGTTGAGGGGACAATTTGCATATTAGCCTTTTATTATATAGGATAGCCAAGTATGAAAATAATCTAAGTGTCTATCCATGGATGAACAGGCAAAGAAAGCATGCTTTTATACACAGACAAAATGAGATATTATTCAGCCTTAAGAAAAATAAAATCTTTCCATTTGCAATAGAATGGGTGAACCTGAAGGACATTGCTTCATAAAATAAGCTAGATGAAGAGAAACAAATACTGCATGACCTCATGTATATATGAAACCTAAAATAGTCAAATTCATAGAACCAGAGAGTATAATGGTAGTTTCCAGGGACTAAGAGGAGGTGGAAATGGAATGATGTTGATTAAAGGCTCCAACACTTCAGTTATACAAGATGAGTACGTTCTAGAGAGTTACCATACAGCAATGTGACTAGAGTTAACAACAACGTACTGTACACTTTAAATTTTCTAGAGATTCACTTATAAGTGTTGAAAAAAGGGAGGGAGGAAAGAAGGGATGGGAGAGAGAAGAGATGAGACAAAGAGCATAAAGGAAGGATGGATGGAAAGAAGGAAGTGAAGGGAAAAAAGGGGAAAATAAGAAAAATCATATATATACACAATGGATTTATTCAGCCACAGAATAAGAAGATACTGCGTATGCAACAACATAAATGAAACCTGAGGACATTATGCTAAGTGAAATAAGGCAGATGCAGAAGGACAAGTACTGTGTGATTCCACTTACATGAGCAGAAAGCAGAATGGTGTTTGCCAGGATTTGGGGAACGAACAAGGAGTTGCTGCTGCACATAACATTTCAGTCCTGCAGACAAATGAGTTCCAGCAATCTTCTGTACAACAGCATGATTATAGTTCAAAGTACTGTGTTGTATACTTCAAAGTTTATATAAAAGGTAGGTCTGTTATTGATTCCTATC
Organism: Myotis yumanensis; assembly: GCF_028538775.1. Classification (NCBI taxonomy): domain Eukaryota; kingdom Metazoa; phylum Chordata; class Mammalia; order Chiroptera; family Vespertilionidae; genus Myotis; species Myotis yumanensis. The sequence continues at coordinate 72,000,499 of NW_027223755.1, read as the reverse complement.
ATAATGAAATATAATTTTTAAGAGTCATTGCTATTATAATGCATACTGGCCATTGTTTCAGAAAGCTCATTGCTATTATTGCAATTGAAATTTACCAGAACTCACCGTGGCTGTAGTAGTATAAAAAAATCTCATATTCAGGGATAAAACAATGAAATATATAATAGATTTTATAACATAGAGATCATATTAAATTCTGTTCATAAATAGAAGCAAAGAATATATTGTTTTCGTCTCTTGAGAGGGATATTATAGAAAATTATATGAACATAATGAAACAATGTATAGGAATTGAAATCTATAAAGAGCTGCAAGAAGTTAACAGAGAATGTGAGGCTGTTCACTTAAAGTGGTACCTATTAAGAAAAAAGATAGATTGGAAATAATGAATTTCACAGATATGCACTATTATTCTGAATAATGAGTTTCCATTTTATACTTTTTCTCACTTTCAGATGAAATAAATTAAACAATTGGAGGTCATTAATATGTGTAATTATACATCATTTATTATTCAATGAAAAATAATAGATTAAACATCTTAGTGAGAGTGATCCATAATGTACCTGTCACACATGAAAAACTGAATACATAAATCAGTATGTGATAGTCATAGATTAATGAGCTCAAGTCATCTGGCTGTAACGTTTCCATTAATAAGTTATCAACGTTGAAGATAAGAGCTCAAACTCAAGGCATAAAATAAATCTGAGACAATAATAAATCAAATTGAAACACAGTATGTAAATTTTATCTTGAATTAATTTAGAAAAAGTCACATGCTAAACCACAGATACTTATAAAACTGATGAATATACTTTTAAAAAGCTTACTAAAATAGTTTAAAAATATTATTTCAAAAGTGGGAGTTTAGGAATACCAAGCTATGAAGGAAGGGGAATGATCAATGTGAATTGTTTTTGTTGTTGTGTTTTTTGGTGAAAAGTTTCATTAGGAGCTACTCCTAATGATATATTTTGTACAATGTTTAGAAACTATGTGATTACAAAGTGAATAAATACTTTTCAGAGAAATGAAAGCATGGAAACAAACCTATCGTAGTAGTAAGGAATATGGCAAGCTTGAAAATATAGAGGTGGGACACATAATAAAAAGCTCAAAAACTAGGCATAGATATGCACCTTCATGTTTAAAGTTACTGAGGCAGGTTGATTTATTGAGTAAATAGTGTACATTGCTTCATCCTATATTGATTTATCTTCCTGCTTATAATTCCTTGATTCAAAAATATTTTTCAGTGGCAGAGAGTGGTAAATTCTTGATCAGTGCCTATTCCTTTGTTTTGTGAAAATGTGGACTCACTCTGAAAGGTACATCATGTTCTAGAGCAGGGGTCCTCAAACTTTTTAAACAGGGGGCCAGTTCACTGTCCCTCAGACCGTTGGAGGGCCGGGCTATAGTTTTTTTTAAAAAAACTATGAACAAATTCCTATGCACACTGCACATATCTTATTTTGAATTAAAATACAAAACGGGAACAAATACAATATTTGTATTTGCATGTGGCCCGCGGGCCGTAGTTTGAGGACCCCTGTTCTAGAGAAAGGAGAGGGGGCGTGACTTGATAGCCAAAAAATGAAAGGGAATTTTTCTGCAAGTAGGTTAAGTCTACATACCCAACAAGCCCTATGTGAGCACCCCAAGGAACTTTCCAGAGAAGCAAACATTTCTCAGAAAAAAAACACCTATCTATCTATTTATCCATCTATCTCATATATTTTTTCATAACAATATCAGTATAAGTCTTCTAAAACTTGACAAAGAATTCATCAAATTTTAAAAATATATTAATATATTATCACTGAATAAAATATTTGTTAGAGATAATTAAGATAACTATACATTAAAATCCATAGTCATTTGGGATTTAGTCTAAGGATAAAAGCAAAGCCAATATTAGGGTTTTTATCAATAAAATTTACCATTCATTCATTCAGCAGTCACTTATTGAGCACCTATTATGGGCAAAGCCTAATTTCTGGTGCTGGGCAAACAAAGTCTTTGCCATCATGGAACTTATAAACTATAAATTGAGTAAAATGTCAGATGTGATAATTAGTGTGAAGAGAATAACATAAGGAAAATAGATGTGAATGGAATGTGATGACAGTGATTAGGGATGGCTTCTCTGGAAAAGTAGAGGTTGAGTGGAAAAATGGAGTTGTGGGCAAGAACATCACAAAATATCTGGAAAATACTATTAAGCAGAAGGAATAAAAGCTCCCACCCCAAAATGTATACCTTTCAGAACTATATGAACAAAGATAAAATGCGTCATCAGTCAAAAATAAAGTAAAAACTTAGAGAGTGTAAGCACTAAGGTAACTAAGTATATGAGGTAAAACAAATGAAATCAAAGAAACAAATAGTTATTGAGCACATATGGTATGTCAGCATTGTGACAAACAAAGCAACTTAGGTCTTATTCTTGCGACCCTTATAGTGTAGAGAGATAATGAGATAATGTTAGACACAGAAATATTACACACCAGAGAGGAGGGACAGCAAATAGCCTGGATGAAATGATATCTATATTGGGTATAACTGATGGCTCGGGATTAGGAAAACAAAGAGGAAGGGAATGCTCTTAGGAGTTCCAAGAGAATGAATAGAGGTTGTGAAAGGCCAGCGGAAAATGAAAGAACAAATCAGTTTTGGGGTCAGGAATTCAGGCTGCTTCAAATGTTGAATGTGGGGTTACACAGAGAGCACTAGAGAGATTGGCAGAGATAATGAAAAGACTGCTAAAACCACATCTCAAGGTCACTGAACAGTAGGTGAAAGGATAATACAATCAGGTTTTTGTGTTAAGTAGTTGCCTCTTGCTGCAGTAAGAGACTGGCTTGGCATAGAAGATTAGGAACAAAGAGTTTTATGGGTCTGCTATAATGTGAGAGAAAAAAATGGAATTGGTTACACTAGAGGTTTAGGGTTGGAGAAGAGTAGAAATATTCAGAAGGTAGTTTAAAAATAGAATATAAATGGCTCAACAACTGAGATAATGTGAAGAGAGAGGGAGAAGGAACGGAGAACGATTCCTGCTTTCTGTCCTGAGAGACAGTGAATTGCTGTACAAATCACTGTGAATGGGGAAAAAGCTGTCTTACGTCAAGAAGATAAATTCAGCAAATGATGTGAATTTGGGGTGACTGTGAGACATTAAAATAAAAAATCAAAAGGTACTTGGATATGAGTAGAATGATATACACCTCTGTTTGCCCCAAATAGCTCCGGTTCATTCTTGCTGCCCGGAAGTGTAGCACTGCCTTTCCCTCTCAAAAGTCTCCATATCGGTGATGAATTAAATAATATAAGAAACTGAAGCTGCAGAAATCTATCCGTAATACTGACACAGATTTTGCGGTTAAAAATACATAGATGCCAGAGCTCTGTGCAGAGATGGATTAACCATTACTAATGGGGGGAATAGGAAGAAGATGAAATAGGAAAAGAAATTTGAAGGATGCCAACATTTTGGTGACAGGCAAGGATTTCTGCAAATGAGACTCCGTGTTACTGTGGGTAGGAGGAAGACCAGAAGCTTATCTCAGAGCATCCAAGCTGTGAAATTTTAGTTAAAAAACAAAACATCACACTGGATTCTAAAAGCTAAATACCACCACACTGACATTCCAGTGTTTGAAAATACCACTAATTATTTATCAAGTCCACTATTGATAGTTTTGTGTTGAGTGTTTCACTGCGGAAAACAATGCTACTACACATTTCCTTACACAAGTCTATGATTCTCAGATGCAGGAGTTTCTGCAGGGTATATTCCAAGGAGAGGAACTGCTGGGTATTAGGATATGCAAATTTTTAACTACACTAATGTGTAAATGTTTTCCAAAGGGGGTTAACAAATTATGTTCATATAAGCAGCCTCTGAAAACCCCTTCACTGTGTTATCCTCACAAACACAAAACATTGCCAATCTCCTGGGCATGTCATGGCATCTCATTTAATTTTACTGTCCATTTTCCTAGTTACTAATGAAATTGAATACCCTTTTATGTGTTTCTTTATCATTTGGTTATGTTATTTTCAAAACTATATGATTACTGTTCTCTTTCTCTAGGTGTATTTTTAAAATCTGAATACAATATTTTTATTTAAAATATGCTTACCCTTTCATTCTCTTTATTGTGTCCTTTGAGGAACATAATATATTATTAAGATATCACAAAATGCATAGTACTTTATATACATTACTTTTTATTGGGATATGATCTATAAAAAATGAAATGTATAGAACGAATGTGCACAGTAGCATGAGTTTTAATGATTGTTTACAACCATGTGATCAACATGATTGTAATAGACTGAAAGATAAAAGAAGAATCAAGGAGACTTCTCAGGATACTTACTATTCCAATATATTGAGTAAGGGTTCACGTTGAAATAGAGAAGCAGACTATGAATAGAGGTTGGTGAATGGCTATAATTGGCACACCCTTCCAAGTTAAAGCTTACTAGTTGAGTTTATGTATAAATTGGAAGTGGGCTTGTAAGAAAGGGAAGAGTCAAAGATAATCCCCAAGTGTTTATTTGAAAATTATAAGAATGGAATTATGGATTAGATTTTTGGAAGTTTATGGATTCAGTTTTGGTTTTTGAAATTTTAAATATCTGTGAGGTATTCAAAGGAGATATCACACAATGTGAGATACTCACACTCAGCATTAAGCTAGAGCTGGGGATATACATCTGAGTGTTACTACTGTATTTAGGGGTGGGCAAAAGTAGCTTTAAGTTGCTTGTATGGAAAATAATAAGTAATAATACAAGAATAAACTCTGTTTCACATGCTCACAATTGTAAACCTACCTTTGTTCCACCCTGTATATTCTTTTAAAGTCTTAAGAAACAATAAAATCCTTAAGTAGTGAATATACACCTTAAGTAGTGAATATAAAGAGAGGGTAAAAATGGATAAATACTGAATTTTAAATATTTGAGGAGAATTTAGCACATGAGTCTGAGAAGAAACTCTCAAAAAGGTAGGAAGAAATCAGGAAAATATGATATCTTGGACTACAAGGTTATTATTTCAAGAAGATGGTGTCAAATATGACTAAGAAATTGAATAAGATAAGGACTGGTGATTAACCAATGGCCATGGTCAGCCTTTCTGCCAGGCACATGATTTAAAATGGGAATCAGAAAGATGCATAGTTTTTGCCTTTAATGGATTCGTAATTCAGTGGGAGTAGAAATACATTCATCAAATTATTATCATATAAATAAATAAAAGAAAATTGCATTCGTGTAAAGGGGTCTATGTTGCTAAGAAAAGGATATATGATCAAGGTATGTAGGTCAACTGGTAACTCCTTTCTGAAAAGACATTTATACTAATAGCTGAAGGATGAATAGGAGTTAACTAGGAGCTAAATAGGTGAAGAATAGGGAATAAAAACAACAGCTATTGGAAACTGTGTTTGTCATAAAAGGATGCTGAAATATTGAAGGTCTGACAAACTCAACTGTGGCTGTAGAAAAAACAACAATATGTGATGTGAAAGTAAAGGACTAGAGAGAGACCAAACCATGTGGGAAACATTAAGCCACATTAAGAGGTTTGTTTTCATTCAAGGTAATAGGAAGCAGTATAATTGTTTTAAGCAGAGAGTAAACAAGATTAAGTTTGCTGTTTTAAATAAGTTGCTAGACTGAAATGTGTAGGACAACTTGAAAGAGATACTAGAATGGACAACGATATGCAACTTAGAAAATGACAGCGTAGTACCAGCAAGAGAGGCTGGTGCTGGACTAGGATGGTGGTTGTGGTGAAGACCCATGAGAGATTTTAAACTTAGAAACAAGGAATTCAAGACTATGTGCCTGTAACATGGGAGTGCATAACATCACCTTCAATTCCTGTAACCACATTTATTATTATAGAGTATTATTACATGCTGAGTACTATGCTAAGAAATTATCGTTTTTATTCTAAATCACCCTATGGAGTATGCCTTTTATTATGCCGTTATTGACAAAGAAGCTGAGATTAGAGAGATTAAGTAACATTCTCAGGATCACACAGCTACTAAATGCAAGAGGCAGGATTGAATCAGGAAGAGACAGTGCTCTAAACCATTACATTCTGGTGTTCTCCAAAGCAGAAAAAAATTAGGCAATCTTAATTTTTTTCAAGCCCAAATGTTCTCACTGCGTCTTTAATCTTCATTGTCCAAACTATGTAATCTTATTGATTCCCAATTCACTTGACCTTTGTAGCCACATTTAATTTTAAAACTTAAAACCTTTAGTTGGTCTAAATAATGGTTCTTCAGAAACATTCAGACAGCTTAAGGTCACTAAACTATAGGTGTGTTTTTCCCCCCATTAAAAATGTATTGGATTTTTAAAATTACACAGACATTTGAAAAAATTATTAAGTATTGCCCTGCTTGACATTTTACTTTGGGAAAAATTAGTCCCCCATCTCCCAGCATTCCTATATAAAGAGAGAGGAAAAATGGATAAATACTGAATTTATCCCCTGTCTGAGCTACTCTTCATGATCCGACCTGCCCCTGAGGAGATGTAGCCAAATCAACAGGGGAGAGGATAGGGCATTCACTTCAAGGAGAAAAAGAAAGTTTCATTCCATCTAACGTTTTGCAGACTTTGTCCAGGTGTGGTACCAGTTACAGCTCAGTGGTCATAAGTCTAATCGGCAGGTCAGTTTTAACTCTCCACTCCAGAACTGACCCAATGACCAGACCTCTCCCAGTGAATGTGATAACCCCATCTCCTCTCCACTGCTGAGGTCATATTAGACATCTCACATATTTACACCAGAAAAGAAATGAAGATGGGGTTCACTGAAAACTGAAAGAACTTATGTGGTTCATGCAAGTAGGACCTACATTATCTAAAGAAACAGACTTGATTGCCAGACTGAACTAAAATATAACATCACTTCCTCATATGTAATTGATACATATTTAAAAAGTCTAGGCCCGTGGTTGGCAAACTGTGGCTCGCGAGCCACATGCGGCTCTTTGGCTCCTTGACTGTGACTCTTCCTAAGCCTTAGGAGTACCCTAATTAAGTTAATAACAATGTACCTACCTATATAGCTTAAGTTTAAAAAATTTGGCTCTCAAAAGAAATTTCAATCGTTGTACTGTTGATATTTGGCTCTGTTGACTAATGAGTTTGCTGACCACTGGTCTAGGCTAATAATAGAGAAAGAAAATAAGTAAATCTTCCTTCAAAAAAAACACACCCCACAACAGTTAGAATTGAGACCTAGAGATTATTATGCTAAGCGAAATAAGCCAGAGAAAGACAAATACCCTGTGATCTCACTATCATGTGTAATCTAATTAACAAAATAAACTGATGAACAAAATAGAACCAGAGTCATGGATACATGCAACAGACAGAGGTCAGAGGGGAGAGAGAGTGGGGGTGACTGGATGAAAGAGGGTGAGAAGATTAGCCAAAGAATATATATGCATAGCCCATGGACACAAGCAACAGTGTGGTGATGGCCCAAGGGAGAGGGGGCAGGGGTTGGGTGGAAGTAGGTAAAGGTGGGGGGAAGATAGGGAATATCTGTAATAGTGTCAACAATATAAAAAAAGAAAGAGAACGTATTTTGAGCAATAAAGAGTAAAATGCATTGACTATGAATGACCCAGAACATCAAAAAGAGCTTAGTTCATTTAACACTGTGTACAGAGAAATAAATCAGAATAACTTTTCCAAAAGAGTTCAGGGTGCCAGCTCAGCACGCACTGTGGTCCAGGGCTACCCAGCAGCAAACACTGAGAAACAATTTAGCTAACTCTCACTTCAAGAACTATTTTCTAAAGGCAAAGGAAAACAGAGTGTACATATGAGAACATCAAAGAGAAAAGAGAGGTAAATAAGAAAGAGGATTTTTCATAGAAAATATAAAACATGAAAATATAAAACATAAAGAGAATCAATAATCAAGGAACAAAAAAGAAAGCCGAACCACATATACTTTAGAAAAGTAAAACTCAAGTTGATGGTTTTTAGTATTTTTTAAATAAAAATGTGCTTTCTTTGTCTGGAAAAACACACACACACACAAAAACCTGTTCTACGTCTAAGATGAGATGTTCTGCACATAAAGAAAATTGGGATTACCAAAATAATGTGAAAATGTCACCTTTAAAATTTATACTGTAATAACCATTTTTTGTAAGAGTCCCATATTTCATTTTAATGATAAATCTGACAGGGGCTTCTGAAGAAGTTGTATGATAAAAGGACCAAGCAGCAGCTTATCGTGCCAAATAAATGTGTCTCCTAAAGGTATGTGAAACATATTTCCATTAAAATATATGCAACAGAGCATCAAAGAAATACTGCAGACAGACTGCAAGGTACCTGAGTAAATGATCAGAAAGTAGGAGTTTCTATTTAACCCAAACATGAAGGAGTATTACACAGTCTCCAGAACATGGACTCTGGTGTCAGACTGCCTAGCTCCAGAGGACTGTGCCTTTTACATGATGTAGAAAACAAGGCAAGGTGCTCAATTATCTTTATATTCATTCCCTCGTTGATAAAATAAAATAAAGAGTATTGGATTACACACCTCACAGAGTTGTCATGACCATTAAATAAGGATGTGCATGTTGACCATTTAATTCAATTCCCGATGAACAGTAGCAACTAAAATGTAAATGTGATAATATGAATTTTAGTTGAAGATAAGGTTTCTAGAATTTCTACTTTTTTAAGAATATTAATAATATAAGTGTTAAGTTTAGAAACTCCAAAATATTTTATTTTTGCCTCAGTTTATAAATGTTAACTAATTTACACTATATTGTAAGTAATTTGTGTCTTAAGTTTAGGCAGAATTAATAACTAGACATTCTTGGTTTGATATACTAGATCATTGTACCTAGAAGACCTAGAGGGCCTTGAAATACTGTCAGACTTTCCATTAAAAAACTGTGTTCTTTGATTAGAGACTTTACAGATACAAATAACATATTCTATGTTTTCAATTTAACTTTCATTAAAATGCACAGTATATATTTAGGGTAGAGGGACAAGATTACTACAAGTTCATATTGATCATAAAGTAAATTCCAATTATAGAAACAAAGGGAGGTTTATCTTAGGAATTAATAAATTTGGCTTTTTATCTTAGATACACCTAATTCTACAGCATAGCACATTGTAATGGGTACCCAAATAAATAGTTTAACTTACATACTTTTAATATATACTTTTTAATATAAAAATGGGACTTTTAAAAATTTTATATAAGGGAATGAACACACATTTTATATAAATAAAAGCATCTACCTTGTTATTATCTCTTTTAGTTCAATTTAAAAATAAATTTACTGAGGACACTCAATTTGGAGTCAGATTAGGTAAAATAATCCAAAATAGACCATAACCAAGAAATACCTCTGTAAGTTACCCCTATATTTCTGTGTACTATATTCCATTATTTTGGGGTAATTTCAAAGCTATATTTGTTCAGTACATTGCACTAATTATTTTAACACTCAAATATTAACATTGTTTAACATTTTAAGAGCTATCATCCAACTTCATAATGATATTAGTTACAGGAATTTCAAGCACTGTGGCAAAATCTGGCTAAGGAAGTCTGGAGGAATTTGGATATTAGGGTACATTTATTTATTTATGGTTAATCCTCACCTGAGGATATTTCCCCGCCATTGCTTTTCAGAGAGAGTGGAAAGGGGAGAGAGAGAGAGAAACATCAATCTGAGAGAGACACATCGATCTATTGCCTCTCACACATGAAGAGCAAACCCACAACTCAGGTACATGACCTTCACCAGGAATGCAACCCAAGACCCTTCTATGCATGGGCTGACGGTCTAAGCATAGATCAACCCCGGCCAGGGCCCTTAGGCAATCTTTAAATCACAATCTACATGTGACTAGGACATTTGTAGTAGCATATTAACCCTGTGTATCTATGAAAGATATGAAAAACAAATTGAAAGCTTATAACACAACTGTAAGTCACATTGCAATGTTATTGAAAAAAAATGGTGATACTAAGTCATAATATGCAATAACAATAATATAGCTTCTGCAGATTTCAAAAGGCAATGAGAATTTGAGGAATGGGATTCAGAGTGGTATGCATAAATCAGAGGGAGTTTATGTTGTTTACATTGTGAAGGATAGAAGTTCCAAGTTGTATTATGTAGAATTAAATACAAGCAAGTTTAAGAAATATTTTTTCTCTTTTTCTTTAGAGGAAAACACAGAAATTAAAATTTTAATGGCAAGTTCTAGAAACTAGCACTATTTCATTGATGATAAAAGAAGGCAGAACACTCTATTGTACTCAAGAGAAATCCAAGTTTTATTATGTCTGTGTTATCTCTCCCTTGGCTTCCTCACTCCATGAATTTCAGCCCCCTGAGGTAGAAAACTGTGCCAACTGTCTGACATACACTATTTAACAAGGTGTGTCACTGAGCCAATTTCATCATCTTTAGTTATATTTAACAGAACTTATATGTAATATATTTGGATAATATTTCTGTTGTTAATGATGTGAAATATAATACTATTTCTAATAAAATATAAAACAAGTTAGATATGTAAATTATTGTAGCCTTTTATTTATGAATATTTATTGCTACATATTCTGCCTAGATTATTTCTCTGCTCATGATAGAGCCAAAATATTTATGAGAGAAGGGGGTTGGAGGAGACAGAAAGAGATTAACCAAAGAACTTATATACACATATGAATTACCAATGGGCACAGACAATAGTGTGGTAAAGGGCTGGGGTAAAAGGGGGAGGGAAATTGGGGGACATCTGTAATACTGGCAATAATTAAAAAAATACCAAAAAAACCCCACAAAGATTGATGAGAACGCAAACATTTAGCCCCACAGAAGAAAACAAGAATATGTTTCAAGTCACTTTGGAGTCAATGCTCATAAGAAATCTTGGTGGTGGTGTTTTACACAAACTCTAGAAATATCCAAAAGTAACTTTTAGAAAGTCAGAGATCATTCACCTTCTGATGTTATTTCTTCTTTAATAATGTCATGGGCTTTTTATGTTAGAGTAACTCAAAAGGACTAAGACAAGAAGGAAATCTCAAGCAGTATAGCTATAAGGAAATTTACACCCAGACACATTATAGTAAAACTTCAAATCATAAAAGATAAAATGATAACCTTTGAGGTAGCCAAAGTAGCAAAACAGAGTAGTTTTACAAAGAACAGTCAGATTGAGATCTGATGTCCTAGCAGCAACAGTTGGGGCCAAAAGATAAATTATCTTTCCTTCTGTGCTGAAATCGGTAACTGCCAACTGATAAATTAATTCCTGGCAAAGATATATTTCAAGAATATGGCAAAAATAAAATTCTTTTCAGAACTAAAATATAAACTATTTTAAAAGACTGTATTTCCATCCCAACTGAAAGATTTAAGAGGTAATGAAAACTGAGGGGCAAAGTAAGTGTTAAAATGCTAGAAAATCTAAGTAAGCACTATTTGAAAATATAATAATGTATTGCAGGGATAACTGAAAGAAAAATAGAATTAAAATATATGGCAATAATAAATGTAAGTCACAAACAGATTGAAGAAAAAAATAAACATTCATTAATTTTGAGTTTGACAAATTAAATATTCATATTGTCATTTATTGGGTAAGAAGTGATGATTAGAAAGAGGTTGTGTCACTTTAAAAATAATACATGAAAGGAAAATAAAACAGTTAAAATAAACTCTGTAAATCCAAAGAATAAAAAAAAATGGGAGGGGTAAAGAAAATAAAACAGATGGAACAGAAATTACGTGATGGAGAGAATTTATATATATTGATTTCTAGAGGAAAGAACAACAACCATTACATGAGAACTTTATATACTACTAGAGGCCTGATGCATGAAATTCATGCAAGGGGCTTGTCCCTCGCAGCCCCGGCTTCATCCGGAACGACATCCAGAAGGTCGTTTTTGGCTGTCTGGTCTAATTGGCATATTACACTTTATTATAGATAGCTATAACAAATAAAACAATATATTTCTTCTAAGAGAGACTTGTGAAATGTAAGGATATAGAAAGTTTGAAAGACAGGATGGTAGAAGAAAGTATTCCATGCAGAAACACAGGAACTATTGGGCAAGAAGTTTCTGTATCCATTCAGACAATGCAACTGCTGGCAAACAATGAAATGAAATGATGGTAGAGGTAAACCCGGTGTCCTCGGAGGTAAACCACTACCCATACAGTGCTGCAGACGAAGTTAGAAGAAATTGCTTCTGGTAGGACATTTGTAAGGTTGTAGCTTATCAGACACCAGGGAAGGATTGTGGAGTAGGGATAAGAAACTATTCTCTCTCAAGGTCTAGGTTCCTTGGGCTGCTATAACAAAATTCCATGAGTTGGGTAGCTTACAAATAACAGAAATTGATTTCTCACAGTGACAGCATGGTTGGGTGAGGACCCTCTTCTGGGTTACAGACTTCTCTGTGTGTTCTACATGGCAGAAGGGAGGGGCTCGCTCTAGAGGGACTCCTGTATAAGAGCCCTAATGTTATCCATAAGGATTCTACCCTCATAAGCTAATCACATCCCAAAGGCCCCGATACCATCACCTTGAGCATTAGGTTTTAACATATGCATTCAGGAGGAGACACCAACACTGAGACCACAGCATAGCATTCAGTTCACCAAAACGACTGAAACGGCTCTTCAAGTAAGTGGGATAAATAGATAGAAACTAAATGGTAGGGAATTTTGATTTAATATCAGATTTTAATATTACTGTCAACATCTGACTGTGGAACATAAATTTTCAGGAATAATGAGCTCCTCATTAACAGAGGTCTTATTTGGGGTGATAATTTGGAAAAATAATCAGCGATGATTTCGTATCTTGGCAATTATGTGAGCATTTAGGGTGAGGGTTGTACACTCCTCTGGCTAACAAGTTAGCTATACATGTGCAAATGAGAGCGAAACAGCACCAAATAGATGCCAGACTGTCATCAGCACACATCTGGAGCTTAAAATTTTTTAAAGTTGTATATTTATAAGGGTTCTATGAGAAAAAGCCAGAGGAAAGACTTATATTTCCAGATTTAGAGGAAGATAATAACTTTTGGGGAAAAATTAATTGGATGTTTATAAAGAATGTTCTAGAAAATTATTTAGTTTCTTTGTTAAGCTGTAAAAAGCTAAAGCACTTCCCAGCATACTATTTGACATTATATAAGGGATTTTATTTTTGTGTATTAAGTCATAAATGTGAAAGAATGTCCACAAATATCACTGGAGATTATTTCCATACTAGTAGCCCATCGCGCGATACCTTGCGCAGTAGGCTCCCTGCCACTTCTGCGGGAGCCGGCGGGCCCCGGGAGCTGCACTGCTTCCATGGGTGTGGGCCCGCTGTCTCCTCTCTGGGCCTGCACTCAGCGGCCCCCCTGTCCATGTCGGCTCGGCTCTGGGGGGCCGGCCCAGCCGAGGCACGGTGGCTCGTCAGGGCACGGTGGCTTGCTGCCCCGGTCTCTGTCTCCGTCTCTGCTCTGGGCAACCTCCTCCTGTCCGGTTGTGACCCGTTACGGTGTCCTGGCCTAATTTGCATACTTCCTCTTTTTATTTATATATATGTATATATATATATATATATATATATATGTATATATATATATATATATATATATATATACATATATATATATACATATATATATATTATTTATACAAAGTATAATTCCTTGGTTTTCTGCAGGACTATAATGAATAGATATATCTTTTTTGTTTTTCTTTATATTGTTCTATTTATCCATCTATCTATAATATTCACTACACACAGCTGTTATTCATTCTCCCTCATGCATGACAACTATTTTGTAAAATCAATTTAGCATCAACATTGATAAAAGGATCTTTTGGCATTTCAAAGTAAAATTTCCCTTTGAATGAGGAAGCCATCAAGAAAGTGTGATTAAATTATTTCTCAGAATTTCAGTCTCTAAGTTTCTGAGGATAGGAGACTCTATGATGTTAAGAATGGCAGATTAAATTATATTGTGGCACTAGGATAATGGGTTTAAAAAAATGGCAAATTTGAGAACCCAGGGTGCTCCTAGACAGTTAATGTAAAAGTGAAAAATATGCATTACTGGTGAAGGAGGTTTTAAAATTGTACCTAATTACAGAATTTATAGAGCCCACTACTTTAGATATGCTATAATAATTATATTTTATAATTATATTTAAAATAATATCGGATTTACAATGTTGGATCAATGTATTTTAAGCTGAAGTAATGAAAGTTGAAAGAAATGTAGGATCTTAGGAAGTATCCATAAACTTTGTAGCATTTTCTTCTCACTGCCAAAGACATAATTGGAGAGGGTAAACTATAGAGTTTTGATTGATGCAGAAGTTACCTTGCTTGTTTGATTTCATTTTTGTTAAACAGAAAAAACAGTATTTGTAAAAGAGACAGTTTTTACCACCTGTTCAGTATTATTTTTAAAAGAAAAGTAAAACACATCATGACCACAATATCTCCAGGAAAGCAGATCTCAAATCTGTGCATTTCTCAGAAAAAAAATGTTGACAAATCTCAGCTGTCATCTCAATTTCATTCTCTAACTCGTATGCTCAATCTCCATCATCGTCTGCAAAGCAAGCATCCTTTCATTGACATATAACCGAGAAGAAAGACATACAAGGAACATATTTTCTCAAAAGGAGCACTATGGATGGTGGGCGCTGAGATTAAGAACAATTAATTTCAAAGGGCCTTTCTCCTTCAAATGCAAGGGAAAAGTGTCAAATTTAAATGCTCTTCACAAAGAACTATATTCACTCTTTTCCTATCTATCGCTGTCTTACAGCTCATCTCATTTCAGGTCTAACCTGGAGAAAGAGAAAGCCACGGTGACGAGGGAAACATCTCCCTCTGGTACCCAGAGCTGTCAGGGCTGCTCTGATGTTCAGTTCTTTTAAATTCAGTCCTTGAGACAGTGTATTTTTTATCTGAGAATTTCTAGTGCCTGACAAATAATGCCCAGATTATTGATTGAACTACAATTATTTTGGCAAAGGTTTCAAATCCTTGAAAAGTATGGAGTAAAAGATGGATGCACAACTGAGTAATTTGTCTACCTAGCATTGGTCTCTAGTATATTATCCTTCAGTGATTTGGAAACTATCAGTTTATGCTGATATGCACGCATAATTTAAAGACTATTCATGCATGCTGAAACAAAATATACTCAGAGGTCTTACATCCAGTAGTTGTCTTGTGGGAACTTGGCAGGCCTGTATACACCTTCCAAATTGAAAAAGATGTTTGAGAAATTGTAGTTTTGTATTCAGTTCTGCTCACACTTTAATGCAGGGGTCCTCAAACTACGGCCCGCGGGCCACATGCAAATACAAATATTGTATTTGTTCCCGTTTTTTTTTGTTTTTTTTTACTTCAAAATAAGATATGTGCAGTGTGCATAGGAATTTGTTCATAGTTTTTTTTAAACTATAGTCCGGCCCTCCAATGGTCTGAGGGACAGTTAACTGGCCCCCTGTTTAAAAAGTTTGAGGACCCCTGCTTTAATGCTATCATGTGGCTGCTGTAGTACATTAAGAAATTATATGCAAAAAGTGAAAAGATCTCTAAAGACTCCACTGATATTGCAAGTAAGTTGAGATTATCTACTCTGCATATTAATATCAGGGATGAAGCTTGCATGAAGGAGGTAATAAGATTATGTTCCTCCTCATGAGATAAGCACTGGCTGGATATTCAGGATTGCCCATGGCTATTACCAATTTTATTATAGCCACCAAATCTACCTTCCTTAGAAAATGTGATAAAGGATCACCTAGATGACTATTCTTTCTGTAGTATGTTAAGGCCAAAATAAAAGTGTAATGTTATATGATGGGAGAGTTCAAATAGGTGAGGGATGGACATTATCTAAAGGTGTCTTATTGATCATGTGTGAGAAAATATATTCATATGAATAATCTTGTAGTGTAATAGGTCCTATCTGTTATGAAATTCCTGTACTTGACTTCTAGTACTGCAAATGGGAAAGAGAAGAAAATTTTGTTACATTAATAAGATCTATGTAATTATAAGTAGAAGACAAAATGATAACAAGGAATATTTGGAAATTATTCTGTCATGAGAGGTTAAAAGCATACATTTTAATAGGATTGACCTTTTACATTAAGATAGAATAAAATGTCACCAGAATTAAAGTGATTCAAAGGGCAGCAGGAAGGTCCCTTCCACACAAATACATTTGCTCCCTACTAAATTGCTCTGATGCATGAAACTGCAGTGTTAGTGTTCCTCTCCTTTCTTAGAATGTCTTCCTCACAGTTTTTATTGCAAATTTTACTCAGGACATATAACTAAGGAACCCTCACAAGATTTCTGTGGTGACACCCATAAGTAAATAGACATGAGGATCAATAAAATAGGGGGCAGAAAAAAAAGGAAAAAATAATTTATAGCGACCAAGTTTACTTACTTGAAATTTTATCTCAAGCTTAGACAGAGATAATCATGAGAAAGTTGCCCTGTCATGGATAATACCAGCACTTTTGAACAAATATTTTTACATCAAATTCATATACTCTCTGCTAACCTAAGGGCATGGATATGTTGGCAAAGGAAAAAGGGGCAAGGCCAAACCAATAATTTAATCATTTGCTGGGTTCACAATGGCTGTTAGGAGAATGGGGTTAGGGAATGTCAAGGTTGGGTTTCCAGAGATTGCAAAAGGCATAGTCTATTAGGGGTGCTTTAAGAATCTATATCCATGGAAGGAAGAATAAAGATACAGGATTGTGCAGAGGGGAGGAAGCTGAACAGCAGCACTGCAGTCCTGGCGATACCTCAGCTCCCAAGGTGACCTCTGATTCTATAATGACTCTTCAGAGTTGTCAGGATTTGGGTTTGGACCCTGGGCCTTTAGGTTCTTGTTTCAAAAGTCATTGGATATGGGTTGTCTCTGGAAAGGGGTTGGACCTTGGGCAAAGTTCTCTACAGGTGAGTCTAGCTTTCAGAAGGGGTTGAAAGCTGAGAACTATAAGTCAAAAACCTTTCCAGAATCTGGGGAATAAATTCTTCTGTTCCAATGGTGGTTCTTAGCAACGGAGATGTACTACCTTCTTCAAATTTAGCCAAGGTACTTATTAAAGACACTTTAACATTTTTACTTTGACTATTTAACATTCTCTTTTGACATAATCTATATGTGTACAAGCCCCACAATTCCCTATTCTTTTCCTTCTCAATGCATCAATCTTCTGTCACCTTTAATGTATTTATTCAATGTTATCTTGTGTGGCAAATATTAGAGTAGACCATTTAAAAATATATAGGGAAGATACCATCATTCCGTGCTTTACAGGAAAATAATGTCTGATACATGTTTTCTATTTCTGTGGTTTCTACATTGTTTTTTTCTTTTGTTGTTGTTCAAAATATTACCATAGCATGAGTCATTGCATCTTTTGTATTCTTTACTGCTTATTCTCATTTATATGCAGAAAGTATGCAATAATTCTGCCACAATATATTAGTTGAGTTGGAAGTATTAAAGTAGCTACTCTGAATGGCAGAACTGGGAGAGCTGACTTCATTATGCTGTCTTAGAAATACATGCTGTCATTAACCAACAATAAACGGGACAGATGAGCTTTCTCCCACAAGGCCAAGCCTTGGGTTGTCTGAGAAAACAGTCTATCCAGAATGTAATACAACTAATCACTTTATGTATTACTTACTCAGTGATATTGTAAAGAATAAACTGTTTTAAAGTGAGAATTTTTTTTTTTTAAATATATTTTATTGACTTTTTACAGAGAGGAATGGAGAGAGATAGAGAGTTAGAAACATCGATGAGGGAGAAACATCGATCAGCCGCCTCCTGCACATCCCCTACTGGGAATGTGCCCGCAACCCAGGTACATGCCCTTGACCGGAATCGAACCTGGGACCCTTTAGTCCGCAGACCGACGCTCTATCCACCGAGCCAAACCGGTTTTGGCAAAAGTGAGAAATTTTTAAAAAGTGAGTGTCAAAGATGAAAACATCAACTGAATTCTCATTCTATGTGTTACCTAGGAGGATTTTAGAAATGTCTGAGTAATTAAACACAGTCATTTCTAATGTTTTTCACAGATTCCTTGATTGATTGTGCCTATCTGTAATACAGTTATTGTCAAACTAAAACAACACATTCCAAAGACCATCACATGATGAGTTTTGCCTGATGGGACCCTGATTCTGACAAGTTCTTGACGCATATTCCATAAAGTAGTTCTCCACTTTCCCCTGATGCTATCATTTTTGCAAGAGTAACTCAATGTCACTATTCAAAACTCAGTTTTACATGAATTCACCAGTCTCAATTCCAAACTATGCTATCACTCCTTATATTGCAACTTAGATGCCTGCATGTCTCTCATATCATGGGTGTCAGGAAAACATTAAGTAGAGTTGACCTGTGAACAATAGGAAGATTGAGGCACCCACCCCTGTGCAGTCAAAAATATGTGCATAACTTTTGACTCCTCAAAAACCTGGTTGTCCCTTAGTACCCGTGGGGATTGGTTCTAGGAACCCCCATGGATATAAATCTATGCATACAGCAGTCCCCTATATAACATGGAATAGATAAATGCATGAAGTTGGCCCCCTGCCTCTGCAGACTCAACCACAGATCGAAAACAGTAATTTATTGAAAAAAAATCTGGGTATAAAAAAAATCTGTTCAAGGATCAGCTATAAAAGGTATTTGTTGACATAATTGTTGTCTGTCTTGTTCACAGAACTCTAAGCTACATCAAGATCTATGTGTTTAGCATAATGCTCTCCAGTTCCATCCATGCTGTTGCAAATGTTAAGAATTCCTTCTTTTTTTTTTTTTTTTTTTTTTACCGTAGCGTAGTATTCCATTGTTTAGATGTACCACAGTTTTATAATCCACTCATTTGCTGATGGCACTTAGGCTGTTTCCAAATCTTAGCTATGGTAAATTGTGCTGCTATGAACATGAGGGTGCATATATCCTTTCTGATTGGTGTTTCTAGTTTCTTGGGATATATTCCTAGAAGTGGGATCACTGGGTCAAATAGGAGTTCCATTTTTAGTATTTTGAGGAAAATAAGCCAGAGAAGGATAAATATCACATGATCTCACTCATTTGTGGAATATAATGAACAACGTAAACTGATGAACAAAAACAGATCCAGAGACAGAGAAGCATCAATCAGACCATCAAACCTCAGAGGGAAGGTAGAGGAGGGTGGGGGTAGGGAGAGATCAACCAAAGGACTTGTATGCATGCATATAAACTTAACCAATGGACAGAGACACCAGGGGGGTGAGGGCATGAGTGGGAGGTGGGGGAGCCATGGGGGATTAAGGACACATATGTAATACCTTAATCAATAAAGAAAAAATAAAAAAAAAAACCTATGTGTTATTCACTCCTACATCCTGAGAGCCCAGGATTGGCCAGGCATATGAGAGGCAATTTTGATTTCTAAGTAGCAATAGAATGAACACATGAATATCAGTGAACTCCTTAACATGTGGCTTATCAAATCCATATTCAAATTTTGAAAATACACTATCACTCTTGTCCTTATCTTACAATAAATGGATAACATCCATATAATATCTATGCTTTCTTTATTTACTTGCTTTTTCCTTTACCCATTCATTTAGCCACTACTTATTTGACACTCAATATTTGCCAAACACTGGGTAT
This sequence comes from Myotis yumanensis, assembly GCF_028538775.1. Lineage (NCBI taxonomy): Eukaryota > Metazoa > Chordata > Mammalia > Chiroptera > Vespertilionidae > Myotis > Myotis yumanensis. The sequence continues at coordinate 71,980,710 of NW_027223755.1, read as the reverse complement.
ACAACGTTGAGCAAAACAGACTCTGTTCTGCTCTCAAGCACATTAAAGCCCATGTGAAAAACTAACATTGATCAAGTATTTACATAACTATCCATGTCCAGAAAATGATGAGTGCCATACACACATACCAACAAAAACTGTAGGGAGCTATGAGAGTGTGTAAACAGGGCATGCTATGAACTATGGGGGTTAAGAAAAACTTCTGGAAAAAGCATTTGATCTGAGTAGTGAGGGCAGATTAACAACATGTGGGGTGAAATCTTCTCATGCATCATGTCATACAAAGGTCTTAGTGCTGGGCAAGTCAGAAGGAGCCGGTGAAGCCCTGCTGAAACTTACAGAATAGCGCAACGGTGTGATGAGTGCTGTGGGCTGTGCTTCAAAAGGCCCCTGCTCCCTCACTGTGCTTCCATGTCATGGAGTTAGCATGAGAGGGGTTTGTGCCAGCAGTCTATAAGTCCGGCTGTTAAACGGAGTTCTGGAAATGCTGTTTGCCCAGGGCCTTGGGGCCCCAGTTCTGTGGAAAACCGCGTTCAGATGAAGGCCCTTCAGAGAGGATATGCCTTCTTTTTGAGGTAGCTTGTTGCTAGGCACACCTAGTAAGTCACTGTGGTCAATCATTAAGCCACTGTACTGTTCTCCACGTGGTGTGTGGTGTAGAGAAGTAGCTAAGACTGTAAGGTAGGAAAAAGAACAGATACCTGAAGACATGAAAGAAGACTTCTGCGGCTTGAGCAGAAATCATGGGATATTTCTACTTAATTAATTTTTCTGCATACGGCCAACTTCATTTTTAATCTTTTATTATAAAATTTCCCTGAGCACTTCAAGGTTTGGCTCCACATGAAGTGGACCATTTTATTATTATTTTTTTAATCCTCACCTGAGGATATGTTTTTTATTGATTTTAAAGAGAGACGAAGGGAGAGGGGAAGATATAAAGAGAGAGGGAAACATCAAAATGAAAGAGAAACATAGATCAGTTGCCTCCTGTAAGCACCTGAACTGGGGATCAAACCAGCAACCTAGGTATGTTCCCTGACTGGGAATTGAACCCGCCATCTTTGGGTGTACAGGGATGATGCTCCAACCAACTGAGCCACCAGGCCAGGGCTGACATGGCTTTTGAATTAGGACAGTTTTTGTTTGTTTTGGGTTTATTTGGTTTAAGGAGATATATGCCACATAAGTCTACTTTGGTTTAAGCACTTAGCAATTTAAAAAAAAACACAATGTCATGGGAATTTTGTTAAAGGTCAGTATTTGATGCAATAAATAATTTTGTACCTTCTCTTTTCTGCTCTTCCAGAAAAACTGATAGTTTTAGTCACAGCTCATGCCTGCTGAGCCTCATGAGGGCTTATGTCACTGTCTTTGCTAATTGTCACTGTTTTTGCTACTTGTCTTGTGTAATAGTCCCCATATTATTAAATTTAGGCTTTGAAGTAGACTTACGTGGCATATATATCCTTTTTAAAAAGTTTTAAGAACATGACAAAACCCGGAACCCCTGTATCAGATACAGGAGGAATTAGAAGGCATTGATGTTACAGCTTGAGGCAGTGCTGTGAAATACACAGCCACCCTACAAGGCGCACATTAATTAATAGTGGACTGATGATACATGTCTTTTAATACACAGCTGTTTACATATACAGCTTCCTGTTAGAGCTGCAGGAAGCATTTCTAGCCATATTGGTACCTCCAGAGAGGAAAGCCAGGCATTTTTGGATCACTTTTGCAAAGTGTACATTATTTTCTTAATTAAAGGCTGCTGTGTTATAAACACTGACCATCACATACCGAAAAATAGGTCTAGGACATGCCACTCTAAAGTGTTCCTATTTCTTTACTCTGTTAGAACTTTTCACCGTGACCTTGCCACTGACTCAGCACTTCTCTCCATCCCTGGACATATCCTGAGGCTTTCTTCTCCAGCATTTCATTTCAATTTCTAACGGTCAATCTCCCTGGTCATTCATACCGCTCCTGGTAGACAGCACCATATGACAGGGATGACAAATACTTTTCATTCTGAGTACTGAACTTTAGATCAGAAAGGACTTCCTGGAATATTGAGTTAAAGCACCATTCATCTGTTGTAAGCTACAGTGGGACTGGTAGCCATATGTGCTGATGTTCCTTATGATGTCAGCCAAACACATTGAACAGGGTGATGGAAAGATAGTCATTTCTATTGGATAAATTCTACTGCATATAGAAAAGAAATAACATGGGCTTTGGCATTAGACAGACCAAAAATTCTGATTCAGGGAATGGTGGGTAGGAAAATTGTTACAAACTTTTAGGCTGAGAGAATCCAAAAACACTACATTACATATAAAATAAATCCTCCTAAAAGCATCATGTAGCCAACAAGAGAGAGAGAGAGGGAGAGAGAGAGAAAAAGATCTTTGGAAAGACAAACATCTGCAATGGTGAATGAATAAGGCATTTTTGTATCGTTTTTGCACAGTTGGAATTATCTAATTCAGAAAAGGTGGTCTGGATTACTTTCTTTCTTTCATTCCTGGGGTCAACCCCTTGGATAAAATGAGAGACAATATTCCAAGCCAACTGCTAAACATTTCCTTCGCATAATCTTAGATTTCTTATAGGTTGGTGATATCATTAAAAAGGTTTATCTATGCCAAGATAATAAATTATGTTCTTTTGGCATTTAAACACTTGCTCCATCTGGAAATTGTTTTCCTACAATATAAGAGTTATGAATATAAATGTATGATATCTGTACTACACAATTATCCAATGTTATTAGTTGCATACTAATTTCAAGTTAAAATTTCATTATTAACTTTATTTTATGAAAATATGTAACATTTAGTAAATGTCCAGGATTACATTGTTCTTTTCTATAAAAACTTGAAATTCTTAATTAGCTTTAATAAATAAAATGGTTTTTTTATTTTGATGATATATTGTAGTTTCTACAGCTTACTTTAATAAGATATAGATTCTTAATATTCATATTAAAGAATAAGTTCTAGTGCTACTAGCTATAATTTTCAACTTCCTTCTAATACTATTCCTCCTAATAATAGAGTAATTGCTGTAATATAAACCATTTAGTCTTTTCCAGTGTGTGGTTGTTGTGTCATTTTATTTTTCCTTTTTAATCAGTTTTAAGTCCATATGATCTTTGATTTTAGCTTTATATTTTACATTTTAGCTTTGTAAATAAAATGTTATATTTTATAATTTTTTCTCTTTTGTACCACTGATTATTCCAAGGACTCTGACACTGCCTCAATTATCAGTTTCATCTATGTAAATAAAGACCTTATAAGATTAAATAGCTGGGTGGGGTTATGTATTAGTATTAATAGTATTATTAATAATTATGATTAGTAATTATTATAGTGTTATTAATAATTATCTATTAAAATAACTTAATTTCATCTTATAAATTTTAAACTTATAAAATTTATGCTTAAAATTGTAAGGGGTAAACTAAATGGCAATTCAAGGTGACTCTGGATTTATTTCAAGACCTTATATTTAACTTAATATAATGAAAATTACCAGATCTATAAGTACTTTAATATAGTTATTTTAAAAATCAGATTAATTATATTGCACATAATCAAATTGTTTATACTGATATTATTAAGTTCCTCTCTATCCCCAATTGAATAGAACAGTGGTCAGCAAACTGTGGCTCGAGAGAGCCACATGCGGCTCTTTGGCCCCTTGGTGTGGCTCTTCCACAAACTACCACGTACTTTGCGAAGTTGACGCACACGTACTTTGCGAAGTTGACTTAAAACTTTAAGTTTATTAAGTTAATTTTAGGGAACATTGTGGAGTGAAAGAAGATGTAGTGTCAACGATTGAAAGGTATGTTGAGATGGTTTGGACATATAGAGAGGATGAACGAAAGGAGATAGACAAAACAAGTATACAAGACGAGTGTGGATGGGAGAGTTGGAAGAGGTCGACCTCAGCGAACGTACCTCAATCAGATTGAGGACGTTTTTAGCAAAGGCCAGGTTAGGAGTACCCTAATTAAGTTAATAACAGTGTACCCACCTATATAGTTTAAGTTTAAAAAATTTGGCTCTCAAAAGAAATTTCAATCATTGTACTGTTGATATTTGGCTCTGTTGACTAATGAGTTTGCCAACCACTGGAATAGAAGAATGAAGGGTTGAAAGAGGAATGAGAAAAGGATTAGGAAAAGAAGAAATTTAATAATTATTGGAAAAATGATAGGGTTGTCAAATGTAAAATGAGTTTATGAAACAATTTGAATATATTTAAGAAAAATATGTTTAAGATATTGAACAACCATATTTTTCAATTTAAAAGGAGAATGATTGTATAGATTTGATGACAAATAAAAAATATAACAATGATCAGCTATTCAAATATTCATATTCTAGGTTAGCTGCTGATCCCATCTTTTTTAAAAATTGAAAGAAAGTTAAATATCATGACATCTATGATAACACCTTTTTTAAAAATATATTTTATTGATTTTTTACAGAGAGGAAGGGAGAGGAATAGAGAGTTAGAAACATCGATGAGAGAGAAACATCGATCAGCTGCCTCCTGCACACCTCCTACTGGGGATGTGCCCACAACCAAGGTACATGCCCTCAATCGGAATCGAACCTGGGACCCTTGAGTCCGCAGCCGACGCTCTATCCACCAAGCCAAACCGGTTAGGGCTGATAACACATTTTTATTTTTTGGTTTTTAGAGACATATCCCTGTCTTCAAACAACTGTAAAAGTAAATTAAAATCTAAATGCTTATTTTTAGGGAAGCACCTACATTTCTGAGTTCTAATAATTGTCTTAATAAAATTGATGTAAAAGGGGGAGGAAAGGTGCAATAAGAACCCAAAGATTTTTTTGCCAGTTGCTTTTCCTTTTAGTTATGGGAATAATTAAAACAAACTATATGGAGGATAGTATAATGAAAAGTTATATGTGCATTATCTTGATTTAACAAAAATATTTGCTTCAAGTATTTTTTAAAAGTTTCTTGAAGTAAATTGTAAGCACCATTACATTTTAACAACACATATGTCCGTATGAATCTCTAAAAAATAAGAACTCCTTTGCCTAACCATGCTATGATTGTCAGGCCTATCAAAAAGAGCAATAATTCTCTAACTATATCTAATATCTAATCCATATTCTCATTTCACAGTTTCCCTCAGTATCATTTATAGCTGGTTGAATAGATAATGGTCCATTCCAAGGCAAACTTTTGGTTGCCATGGCTCTTAAGTATTTTTTAATCTAGAAGAGTCTTCCCTGTGATATGGCAATGCTTGTTGAAGAGGCAGGCCATTTGTTTTGCAGATAGCTCCTACCTTCCGCGTTGATCTGATTGTTTTCTCCTGGTGGCATTTGACATTTCAATCACCTGCTATGACCAGCAAAATGGGTATTATATTGAAAGGCTTACATAGATTTAGGTTAAAATAAATTGGCAAGATTACTTAAGAGAGGCTGCTGTATCCCTTGGATTTCATTACATCAGAAGGCCTGTCATGTTCTGTTGTCCCACTATTAGTGATGCTGACATTCATCTCTGAATTAAAATAGTGACAGTTATAGCTTTCAATGCAAACATGTTTACTCTTTCTGCAGCAACTAATCTGAGATATGATAGGTGGATAACCTGTGTTTGCCATCAACATCTTACCTACCAATTTTAGCATGCATTTAAGATCCTTCCCAGATCAATATTTTAGAGGTAAAAAATATTGGGAAATTAGAAATATTTTTATCATTCTATATTTATTCACTGCCATGCCTCAGTAAAAAAAGAGATTTTTCTAATTTACTGAATGATTTTTAACCATGAAAATATTTCCTACAAGAGAATCAGGATTAGTGTGTAATTCCTTCTTCTTACCAACTTTCAGAGAGAGTGGGTTATTTGTAATGGTAGCATATAAGTATTTGTTGCCATTGTTTGTTTTACACTGTATTTTTTGAATATTATCATGGTTTTCATAAATTTAGTGTGCTTCAAGCCACTGAAGTACTTCTTTATTTGATGTTCAAGTAGTTCTAAAATTGGACAGTAAGAGGTGTTCAAGATGGCTCAAATGTCTTTTTATCACATTTTTGTTTGCTTGTTTTTTGCTTCTCTCACAATAAGCTGTTCTAAGCCTTTCTCACATATTCTCTGTCAAGAAATGGAGTCTGCCAGTTCTCCAAAATGCCCTGGTTCCTCTTAGGAAAGAGTGGGATTTATTCATATTTAGGGACCAGTGTATATTGTCAATGGGTATCATTGCTTCTAAACTCACTATTAAACAAGCATATAGATCAATAAATTATTATAAAGTGTCCACTTGTTATCACCAGCCACCCAGATGCCCTCCGGTTGATATTAATATAACCACGCTAACTTCTACTGACTAGCGATTGCATGGTATCTTCTACTACTCCTACTTGCTGTTACTGTCATCTAGTAAAAATTTTACTTTTATTATTACATATTTCATGTTTAGAGTTTCCATTTGATTGTTTTCTTTATATCATTTACTTTTCATTGCTTTTAGTATTTGAGCACATAAAGGTTATGTATAATAACTAATCTAAAGTTCATGTCCGCAAGTCCAACATCTCTGTGATTGCTGCTGCTGTCTCTGTTGATTTTCTCCTATGGGTTAAATTTACCTCTGTCTTGGTGTGTCTAGTAATTTTCTGTCGGATGCTGGACTCAGTAATGTTACCTTTCAAGGCCTGGATGTTATTGTCTTGCGTGAAAGAGTGTCTGTGATCTCTGTTTTAGCAGGCAGTTACTTACAATTTAGCTCGATACTTTTGAGATTTGTTTTCAGGCTTTTTAAAAGGAGAGTCCAGAGTGACCTTATTTATTTATGAGTTTAAATCTATTACTAAGGGGCAACCCTTCTGGAGTCTCCACTGCATACTCTGGGTGTTCAATGAAGTCTCTCTTTACTCTGACTAGTGGGCACTCAAACAGCTGCCATATTTCTGAGAACTCTGCTAATTAATTGGCTTAGAGTCCTTCAGAAATGTTTCTTTGAGTTATTCTTTACTGGGGCTCCTGGGGTTCTCCATAGAAGTATGTATATTGTTATTCAGACAGAACCTAAGAGAGTTTCCATGCAGATTCTTGGAACTTTCTCTGCACACTTCTCTTCTTTTTCAACCTGATCCACACATTCCAGTCCCCTTAGGCTACAGGCTCAAATCTATTGGGTTCTGTTTGTGTTCCCTCTCCTGTTTTGTGGTCCAGAAATTCCCCAAAGGAAAAAATCGCGACCAATTATAGAACTGACCTCATTTCCCCCTTTTCTCAAGGATAACTGTCCTATGCAGTCTCATGCCAGTAACTGAAAAGAGTTATTTTATATATTTTGTGAAGTTTTCAAGTTATTTATGGTAAAATGGTAATTCTGGACTTGTTATTCCAAAATTCCTGGAAGCATAATTCTAATTACCTTTTTAGTTTCTTAGAAGCATATTTCGTGGTTGTCCATTGCTTTGTACTGTTTAAAATTCAGCAATAAACCCTAGGTAAAAGCTTAGTAAAAAAGCTATTTGACTTCTGTGAAATTGTCCTCCCTTAAATCTTACTCCATATATATATATGAATGATTGTGTTATAATTTCATTTTTCTCTTTGATACTTGAATATGTTTTTCTGAAATGCCTTTTAGAAAGACGGGGTTTGGAGTCAGTTTTATATGTCTTTCCATGTTCCCTTAAAGAACATTTTTATTTTTTTAAATATACTTTTATTGATTTCAGAGAGGAGAGGACAGGGTTAGAGAGATAGAAACATCAATGATGAGAGAGAATCATTGATCGGCTGCCTCCTGCACGTCCCCTACTGGGGATCGAGCCTTCAACCTAGGCATGTGCCCTTAGCCATATTTGAACCTGGGACCTTTCAGTCCACAGGCCAATTCTCTATCCACTGAGCCAAACCAGCCAGGACTTCTTAAAGAGCTTTTTCTATTTCTTTAGCAACTGAAAGTTTCAATAATATGCTGAATCTTGAATCTTTTGGTGGTTGTTGTTCGATTTCTCTATTTTAAAGGGTTCCTGAGCCTTGGTTGTTTTCTTCCCCCAAGAGAAATATGTGCTGCTCCACACATTTTCCTTTCAATTAGTTCACTGTGACGACTGAACTGTTTGTCTCAGAGACACAGTGGTTCCCATTCCGATAGTGCCTCTTTCTTCTGGGAGTAAACCTTTGCTGAAGTTATTTAGATTCTTCTGCTACTAAGGCCTTGCTGTTCCCTGTTATTCTGTGCATCTACTATTAGACACACAGCACCTCGATGGGTGTTGGTTCTCATTCTGCTGGTCTAAGGTACTTGTTTTTCTTCTTAGGCAATATACCTAAGTTGAGGTATAGACATTATTTATCTAGTCATTCAGTAGAGGTAGGTCAACTGTATTTTCTATCCCTGTTGCATGGTATGAATTTAGAAGAGGTGTGGGGATAATTTGAGCCAGGCAAGTGTCTTTATTCTAGAACAAGCCAGAAGATCTACCCCATAGAATCTGATGTGGTTACAGAGATTAGGCCTCAGTAAGGCTAATTAGGTAATAAAAGAGTTAACTTATGGTTAAATTTGCCTAACCATAGAGGAGGTAGAAGAGAAAACTGGTCAGGAAAAACCTGTGGTAATACACTAATATAGTAATGAACTAATATAGCTCCATTATAATTCTATTTATTGTTGATACTCCATGGATATGGTGTTAGGTATAGGGTTGAAGTTATTGAAAGAAATTACACTAGATTCCTTTGAAGAACAGCACATAATAATAATGCAAAAATTTAGTTCTATAAAATAAATCATGACATAAAATTGAGGAAACAGAAGGAAGAAATATTTATTTAATGTCTTACACATGGTTGGTACTATATCAAAAGAAATTGGGATAGGGCATACTTTTTCTTTTTTAATACTCACCCAAGGATATGTTTTTATTGATTTTTAGAGAGAGAGAAAGGGAGAGAGGGAGAGAGAAACATTGATGTGAGAGAGAAACATCAATCTATACATACCCCAACTGGGGTCCACAACGTGAGTATATGCCCTGACCTGGAATCTAATCCACATCCTTTCAGTGCAAGGGAGAATACTCCAATCAACTGAGCCACCCCAGCCAGGGCAGGATAGGGCATACTTTTAAACAGTTCCTTGGCATGTTAGATACTAGTTTTGCTTAACAAAGCATCTTAATTTTGAAAATATTAAGTGATGGGGCTGAAGATCCTAAGATTACTATCTCTGCTGGGGCACTCCTGATCTGCAGAAGGAAATACTGCTATTGTTATTAATATGAAGCTACTAATTACTGAGTGTTATATCTCTATGAGCTTGTAATTGTATTAGCATTATATTCATATGCACATGAAGAAAGTACCAGAAACAAAGTATTAACTCAATATCAAACACAAATAAAATACTCCAAACTGTGCAGCTCCAAAATTAATGCCCTTAATTTCTACAATTGACTGCCTCTAAGCAGACAGTAGCAATTGTACTGTAGTTCTAAGGGCCAGTAGTGTGGGATTACCAAGGTAAGATGATCCAGAAAGTGGAAATCTAAATTGGATAGTTGACCTATGAACATGCTCTTTCTTTAAGTAAAGTAAATGCAACAGAAATATATCCCAGTGGTATATATCATGATGTCCTTACAACTGGTTTTATAACCAAATGCTTTATATCTTTTAATATGCTGAAGAATTACCTATACTTTTTATGCCTCTACCTCTGGAGTTTGAAATCTGCCACCATGTATCATCATAGGTAGTATTCTCATTGAAGAGAACATGATGTTTTCATACAGTGCTGATATTTGGTAATAAAAGTTGAGTAATCTTATTTGTTTGGGGATATATCTATTGATATTTAATATAGTCTTTTAAAATACCCATGTTCTCCTTTAGTTCATGCTCAACAAAGCTAAGGAAAGTTGAAGCAATGACCATATTAAATTAAGCATGAAAGGAATGCACAAAAACTAGATATAACTGTACATATTGCTATCCATGTAAAGCTACTGATTTGTGAGTGTTTACATTTACATTTCTTCATACAAACTGTTTTGTACTCTACAATAAAATTAAGTACAACTTGTGACTAATATGTCTTATAAAATTAAAGGAACATAGTTATGATAAATCTGACAAAAATAGATGTAAATAAGGCAATTTTATCTTTTCCAAAGTGATCATCTCAAACATCTACTTTATGACATGAGTCCCTTAGTTAATAGCAGTATAATGCAGGTTTAATGGATGTCATTTTTCAGACATTTGGATTTTTAATTGCTTTCCTTTCAGCTTCATTAGCACAATGGCAACTTTTTAGTCATTCCAATTTTAAGCAAAAAAATATTCCTGTAACTTCTTTTTGGTTTTAAGAAAATGTGCTATTTAACGAAGATATCACACACATTCAGGCTTTTATACATAGCACCAAAGGTCAGAGTTGCTAACATAGGCTTCTACTGTTTGGCTTTTCCAGCAATGCTTTTCCCATAATCTAATAAAATAAAGACTTTTTAACTCTGTAAATCAACCCTTCCTAGACCCATCTCCTCCAGATAGCATGTCTGTCATGGTATCTAGCCCAGCTCCTAACCCATACTAAAGGTAGAGTTGAGAAGGGTAATGAGATCCAGAAAAAAAATTTAAAAGCCCACCCTCAGTCCATGAGCTATAAGGACCATGTATACTTAAGCTGGTTGGTAACCATTTTCTTTAGCCATATATAAGAAGCTTTCTCTATACAGAGGAAGGAGAGTGGACTTTTTGGTAATAAGACTATGACTACATTATTTGGTGACTTGTCACACTTTTTAAAAAAATATATTTTTTATTGATATCAGAGAGGGAAAGGGAGAAGGATAGAGAGATAGAAACATCAATGAGAAACATTGATTTGCTGCCTCCCACAAGCCCCCTACTGGGGATCAAGCATACAACCGAGCATGTGTCTTGACCAGCAAACGAACTGTGACCTTGTGGTTCATGGGCTAATGCTCAACCCCTGAGCAACACTGGCCGGGCAACTTGTCACACTGAGCCAGGTTAACCTCTGGATTTCCCCATTATGTGAGTCATATATTCATGATTTTGATTTTGTTAACCAGCTCAAGTTAGCTTTTAGGTACAGGTTCTTGTACCTGAATTTTAATTTTTCCACTATTCCCTGATTATAAAGCCTTGCTTGATTGGTCTTACTAAATCAAATTCGCCAATTGACCAACTGATGAACTCATTCACAATATTTCATTCAATAAAAAGACAAATTGCTTATTTGTCTACATTGTCTAGCTAATTTTCCCCAAATAGTTAAATCATTTAAGGTCCCAGAGGCCACTGTCGATTTTAAAAAATAACTTTCCGGTGGTCATAGGAAATCAATTCAAAAACTGATATCCTAAAAAAACAAATGTCACTTTCCAGTAAAGCTCTTTTATTACTCAAATAGGCATGAACCAAATTGACATAAGTCTAGGTGAAAAGACCAGGGAGAAAAAAAGAAGAAGAAACCTTGAAACTAGGAGCTATAGGTTCAGTAAACTTAAAAAAAAAAATGAAAAGAAAAGAATTCAATCTAGGCTTAAGTGACAAATATTTGAGGCAATGTGTATGGTAAGTATGAAAAACATACATATAAATTAAATAGTTCTCCAAACATCATTTTAAACATCTATTGTCTGAAATGATAGGAACTTATCTCTAGGTAGAAGTAAGGATGTATTAGTGAAAATTTTAACATCTATGCATGTAGAATAACACACAATGGCCCCTTGTATATCACCACAAACAACTGAGATCTTCACGAGGTGGCCTGAGGAAAGGGCAACACATGGAGCAAGCAGTTGTTAGAAGCCGAACTACTGGTGAGTAACCCAGGATTCACTTTGCCACCTAAAATTGTTTCCTAACTTTGTAATTTCCGTCTGTGCCATAGTATATTTTTATAACTATGTGAATTTAATTATATAATTCTAAATATAAAAAGGAACATGAGTAGGTTATAGGAATGTATGGGATTATATCTATGGTTTTCCTTACATTTCCTGAGAATAAACACAGCCTACCCCTTTTGTTCTGCTGTGCATCCTCCTCTTTCTGTGCCTCCCCAATGAGATATCACTAACCAGTGGAGGCCCCCAGGTATTTTGACAGCAACCATCCTATATAATAAAAGTATAATATGCAAATTGACTGAACGGCAGAACGACCAGTCGGCGGGGGGCGGGACTGGCGAGGTGACGCCAGGCCAACCAAAGTGCATGCCAGCAGGCAGAGGGAGGGGACGCCAATGGAGGGGGGGCGGGCGGCAGCAGTCAGTGGCAGCAGAAGGTCGATGGGGGGCGGGGCTGCACCAGCACCTTCCCCTGGTCGCCCAGTCACCTCCCACAGAGGGAGGCCAGACTACGGCTTAGGCCCTCTCCCCAGTAGGACATCCCCTGAGGGCTGTTGGACTGTGAGAGGGCACAGGCCAGGCTGAGGGACCCCCCCCCCCCCAAGTGCATGAATTTTCGTGCACTGGGCCTCTAGTGAGGAAATAGTTTTTGCCTATGCCTCAATATCCCTTATTTTCTTTTCTGTCAGTCTCTCTTTGTATCCCTCTCTTAGTCTCTGTCTCTCTCCTATCTATTTGTGTCCTTTCTTACCTCACCCCTTTTCTGTAATCCCAAAGTATATTAGCTAATTTTCATAGTATGTGATCATGTGTTATGTAAGAAAGAGGAAACTGAGAGAAAACATTATAAAACTTGTAAGTGGCAAGGACCAAGGCAACTTCCGGTGCCTTCCATACCAATGCAAATGAAATTTTAGGATGGAAAGTAGTCTACAATTTAAGAAGAAAAAAAGAAGAAAACCATTCACTATAGTAGCATTATATTGCCATTACACCAATGACCAAGGCCACTTGAAAAACAGGTTCTCTAACAGCACCTCGTTCCTTGAGAGTCACATCTTAAAACCCATTTAAAGAGAATTGCTAACATCAACCAAAACTTAAATGAATAACAGGTTTCACCAGCAATGAGCCTCTCCTCAATGATATGTTTGACAACTTCCATTTCTACCAAAATGCCTGATGAAGAGCAATGAGATGGAATACCACTGGCCAAATTCTAAAAGGAGGCTAATCTCAACAGTGAAAAAAGCAGGTTACATATAAGAATGTAACTTATGCATTTCAGACCACTATATAAATTCAAGATATGGATACAGACCCTTTTTATTCTTTTTAATTAATTTATTTAAATGTTAAATTCAAACTTTCTGAAGGATATTTTGCCATTATGTCTAAGAAACCTTAAAATGGTCATAAAATTGGAAGAAATTATTCAACTTCCTGGAATTCAACTCAATATGAGAAAATAACTATGGACACTGATAGACCTAGAGATACATGAACCATCTTGGCATTATTCATAAATGTTCTTGCTCCAACTTCCAACATTACCTTCTATCATAAAGATATGAAAAGTTTGTTTCTCCCTTGAATAAAGCCAGGAAGCTAATACAGATGGTAACCCAATTTCTAAGTAAAGTCAGGTGATGTAGGTGTGACAAATGGTACTGCAAAGTCCTCTCACTTGAGGACTATGAGGAGGTGAGACTATTTTCTGTCTTTGCAATCATTTAGCGGAATGCCTGTGGTATGCATTGCATCCAGGTATAATGCTTACTGAAAAATACAAATGCTTTCTGTTTCTACACTCTTTGTGGAGATTTCTTGGTTAGAGATTTTGTTTTCTAATTGTATTTCCCAACAACACATGCTCACAAACACACATATACACACATTTTCCATTTAATGTGTTTTAAAATTTGCCTTACATATCACTTTCTTATTTACTAGAGGCCCGGTGCACGAATTCATGTACCAGTGAGGTCCCTTGGCCTGGCTTATGGGATTGAGCCAAAATCAGCTCTCCGACATCCCCTGAGAGATCCCGGATTGCAAGAGGGTGCAGGCCAGGCCGAGGCACCCCACCGGTGCACCCTCAGGGCCAGGGAGGTATGCGGGAGATTGGCTAGCCGGGAAGGAACCCCAAGAGGGCTCCAGGGCATGTCTGGCCCATCTTGCTCAGTCCTGATTGGCCAGACCCCAGCAGCAAGCTAACCTACGGGTAGAAGCATCTGCCCCCTGGTGGTCAGTGCACATCATAGTGATTGGTTGACTATCTGCCCCCTGCTGGTCAGTGCATATCATAGCAAGCGGTTGGGCAGCTTTAGCATATCACTAGTATGTTACGCTTTGATTGGTTAAACGGACGACTGGACGACCAGACACTTAGCATATTAGGCTTTTATTATATAGGATACCCTTCATGTGGGTGACTCTGTCTTGTTCTCCTCTTTGCTCTGATATACTCTGGAGAAATTCTCCTTGTCACTTTCCCATCTAAAACCTTTATGTCACCCCTATCCAAACCATACTTTAGGAGCTGAGCATAACATGATCTTCTACGAGCACATAGCACTGTGGCTAATCATATATGTTTAAGTCACTCATTGGCTCAATATGTAGTCTGCTTCTCTATCAACTGAGGCACTTAGCAAGCCTTTCACTTTCTTCTTTCCCCAAACCCTGTATTTATTTATCAATGCGTGACAGAAGCATCCGCTACAGCCTCACTTACATATTTACTTTTTAAGGTTGTACACTTATAAAAACTGGTTGTATGTTACTACTAGTGAATTCTTGGCTTACTTCTAATATTTTTAATCATTTGCTTAAATAATCACAGATTTTAGTGATCTTACCTCATTCTCTTGTCATTCAAGAGTCTCTATGTAATTTACTGTTTTGTTTTGTGTGTGTGTTTTTAAATATGTCCTGTATGAAGACTGAGGAGAAAAAACACTTTCCTATACTAGATGGCACTATCAATTTTTTTTTTACTGCCTTTTTCCTTTGGCATGAGTTAGCACACACAACAAAAGAACATTAGTCTGTACCTGGCAGAAGTATTTTATGGACATCCTTCTTCCCTAGATCTGGTAGCTCCCCTTTTTAATTAAATTGGGATAGTTCCCCAGACAAGAAAACATTCATTGTTACATGGCACCCTTCTAATTCTCCTATGAATATATACAATCATGAGACCATTTCCCTCTACTGGACCACTTTCCATCGTGTCTACTGATGCTTACACAGCACACGGCTCTATGCATAACAGAGAGCTGGTGGTGGAGTTGATGGGGGACAACGTGTGCACTAATTGCAAGCATTCCACAGTAAACTTTCCCTTATGCCCACATTTTCTGTTTATGCCCATGACCTGACAAAGATAAATAACATTTACTTAAGAAACAGCAAAAGTATACATTTAAATATTCTGCTCTCACTATGTTTAATGGCCTATGATACAAATAATTATGAAGCCTGACAGCAGATAGTTTTCATTCTATAAATCAAATACATAATAGCTGCCGCAGGATTTCAGAGAGAAAATGCTTTTCAGAGAAATCATTTGACAATTTTCGAAAGTTCCCTTCTTTAACTCAGAGATATTTTGCATTGTCAATCTCTTATTCTGGCCTGGTTTCTGTTTTTTAACCACGAAGCAAATTCAAAGGAATTGGTCCTTTGGAGAAAGTCAAGATCAAGTCACCTGTAGAGTGTACCTTTCTTCACATTTGACTTAGGCTATTGGGCTATTGATAGGGAGTCAGAATACGCAAGTATTTGTTCAGAAGTTACAATTGTATATTTCTGGGCATATATTTTGCATATCTAACATTAAATGCCACTATTTGTGTTGATGAACTTAAAAATATAAGTCAAACAATTACCCAAGAACAGTGGTTCTCAACCTGTGGGTCGTGCCCCCTTTGGGGGTCGAACGACCCTTTCACAGGGGTTGCCTAAGACCATCGGAAAACACATATATAATTACATATTGTTTTTGTGATTAATCACTGTGCTTTAATTATGTTCAATTTGTAACAATGAAAATACATGCTGCATATCAGATATTTACATTACGATTCATAACAGTAGCAAAATTATAGTTATGAAGTAGCAACGATAATAATTTTATGGTTGGGGGTCACCACAACATGAGGAACTGTATTAAAAGGTCACGGCATTAGGAAGGTTGAGAACCACTGCCCTAGAAGAATATGAATGCAAATAATCACTGAAAATGTCAAGTTAGATTTGATTAGTTCATTTTATAACTAGAGATAAATAAGAGAAACAAATCTGGCCTTATCAGGGTCAGGCCACTTTTTACACATTATCACTTTTAACTCAGAATTTCTTCAACTTTACATCAGGGGTAGGGTAGAAATATTGGGGTTATGTGCCTCTATTTCTTCTTCATTTTTAAAATCTAAGATGTTATGCTAAATATATCCATTCATTTACTCATTCTGATTTAAGTGTTGATTTAATCAGCTAAGGACTTAGTATACAATGGCAAACAACTTAGGCTTTAGTTAAGGGAGATCTTAGATATCCTGGAACAAACAGATATCTAATTAAAGATTATTAAAATACTTTGAAAGAATAGTGAGAAAATAAAATGCCATCAGAGAGAAGCATGGGGTAATATATTTCGATGTGGGTCAATGATAGTTTATCTTTGAGGCTTTAGAAATGTGCAAATGATGCAGATGAAGTATGTCTGAAAGGATAGACTGGACAGAGCATTTGAGCATCAGAGAACAGAGCAAAGTCATACTTGTCTAGACGGAGTAAAAAGCAGAGAGGGGACCAGGAGATTCTGTTGAAGGAGGCAAAGTTTAGGTACTACCTTATATGCCATATACTGATACAGAATATTTAATATAATTTTACCTCTAAAGTAAGTTAATTACTTATAAACTCATAAATGTAGTCTCCTCTTGCTTCCTATATTCATTTAAACACTCTGTGCCAGCCCCAGATTGTCTTTTGGAAGCTCAAGATTCCTGGGCATATTTCCTAAAAGCCTGTATTTCCCAATCAGTAACCCATTTGCCAAGGCCTCTCCTGGCTTCTGCATTCAATCTATCTCAAATTAGACCTGCCCTATTTCATCTCCTTTGAATTCTTGGGAAGAGTTCATTAGCTGAAGTAATATATACAAAAATGAATGCAATTAATGATAACCAATAAACAACTGATAAAACAATATATTGCTCATCCACTGAATAGTTTCATTTAGTTATGCTTTTAAAGTCACTCATAGAAAGAAATGAGAATTGTGATATTTCAACAAACTGTCAAGAGAAATGAAGGTGATATCGTGACTCAGAAAAGTTTGACCTTATCAAATTGTATCTGTAGTCACCTTCTATCCTTAAATGTAAGTGTGTGACCAGTGACATTTCAGCAAAGCACATTTTAAGCAAAATAAAAAGCCTAAATAACACTTCTCCCAGAAACAGGATTCCAATAAATGTTTTAGACCTAGGGAGTAGGACATGCCATTTAGTTTTATTTCTTCTTCAAGGCAAATATATTAAACTATGTACAAAGTAAAGTATTTGAACTGTTTAAAATTGCTTAGGACACAGGATACAAATTAGAAAAGAAAAATCTTCCTCAATATGCAATGTCCCCAAAAGTTGCCTAATGTGTGGTTGTTATGAGAAAAGATGATTAGGTTTCAACCCTCATGAGAACCCAAAAGATATTAATGGGCATTCTTAGCAATATTGATATTTTTAAAAGTAAATAGACATTTATTTTATGATTTATTGAGGTAATACAATCATCAGAGAGGAACTCCTTTGTTATTCCAATAACGAATATACAGGGTGTCCTCCCAAACTGTACATACATTATAAAGTCAGTGTTTATTAAAATACATTCCATTTTAAAAATGTAATAGAATCTATGGCTATCAGTTGTTAAAGTGTGCATACATTTTCGGGGGACATCCTATATTTATTTCTCTAGCAATGTTTTCCTTCCATTCTGAACATGAATCTCATTTCTCTTACCTTTTCAAATATTTTTCTCAGTCATTTATCCCTCTATTGTATTATTAATTTCTCCTTCTATATGGCCACCTCTGTCCTCCATATCTCTTTTCAACAAATTCCTCCAATCTCTCCTGTCTCATTGATGCTGCAATCCAGTCTGAATTAAGTCTTCACCATGCCACTGAAACTGCTCTACTTATGATTAAAACTCTTAACAAAGTGGGTATAGAGGATACATACTTCAATGTAATAAAGCCATCTATGACAAGCTCACAGCTAACATATTCAGTTAAAAGCTAAAGCTTTTTTGCTAAGATAAGGAGTGAGACAAAGATGCCCACTCTCTCTACTTTTTAAACATAGTATTGGAACTCCTAGCCTGAGCACTTAGGCAAGGAAAAACATAAAGGAATTCAAATTAAAAAGAAAAGTAAAACTGTCAATATTTGAAGGTGACATATTATGTAGGACACTCTAAAGACTTCACATACACAAAAAACTGGAGTAATAAATTCAGTATAGTTGCAGGATACAATTCAATATACAAAATCTGTTGCATTTCTATACATTAATAACAAATTATGAGAAAGAGAAATTAAGAAGTCAATACTATTTATAATTGCATAAACAAGCTTAAGATACCTAGGAACAGATTTAACCAAGGAAGTAAAAGACATACACTGAAAACTATAAGATACCGATTAAGGAAACTGAAGACACAAATAAATGGAAATATACTCTATGCCCATGTATAAATTAATATAGTAAAAATGTCCACACTACCCAAAGCAATCTACAGATTCAGAACAATCACTATCAAAATTCCAATGACATGTTTCACAGAACTATAATAAAGAGAATACATTCATAAGATAGGCAACACTTTGCCTTATTTTCCTTACCAAGTTTCATGTATTTACTAGTAAAAAAACAACAACAACCAACTAACTTCTGGCCCTTTTGAGGTGCTATTTTATTCTTCCTTTCATTTAAAAATAATTGTCTTATTAATTTGTGCTTTTGCTTGAAGAGCTGTATTGTTCTATAATCCTATGAATACATAACTTCACATTCATACTGCACACCTGATATTAGACTATCACGCTGGCTTTATGTTCAAAATACATCCACTGACACCACCCTGCTCTGAGCAGAGGCCAACCTTTCCTGAATTATAATAGGAACGCCTAACAAATCATCCTGATCTGACCTTTCCTTGGCAGCCAGAATAATTATTTTCAAACAAAAGGCCAATCAAGTCACTTCCCTGTTTAAAATTCTCCAATACTTCTCTTTTCAATCAGAGTCAATGTCAGAGACCCTCTAGTGACATCCATAGCTGCACAGTTACATCTTTGAGGTACCTTGAATATGACAGACAAGCTCTGACCTTATGTCCCTAAATGGATTGACTGGTCCTTCTGCTAGAACACTCTTCTTCTAGTGAACCAACTCCCTCCTCTCCTTCATCCTGGGGTCTGGCCATTAAAGGTACCACGGTAGGGAAAGGGCAGATGGCTGAAAAAGCCTGACCCCTGAGACCCAGGCATTTAAGACCCTGGCTGTGCTCCCTACCCTCATGACCTCCTCCCAGCAGGCTTATAAGCACTAAGTACAAAGCTAGACCACTGGTGAGGGGAACGAGTGTAGAGAGCATTGCCTTCCCATATGCAGGTGCATCAGGACGGCCTGAAGCCAAGGCTGGAAAAGGAACACTGAGCAAACCTCTCTGACACACCAACCCCCATCATACACACAAGTAAACTCTATTGGAAACATCTCAAGGAAAGAGACTTCTTTTTTCTTGCCCCTGTTGCTAAAGGTCTTCACCTGTGCCTTGGGGAAGACAAGGTGCCTTAAGAGTCTACACGGGGCCTCAGCATGTCCCCCACAGGCTGGTCCCCTCTCCCAGGCCTGTGTACCCTGGGAAGCTTCCTTCTGTGTCTGCCTCCGATCTTTATCCTGAATCCCCAGTAAGGACTATAGTCTATAACTGGGTGTAAACTCCCCTTTTATTATTTTCATCAAGGGGTTTATACTCTTCTGTTAGATCACATTGTCTTTAGTAATTTGTCAAAAGTTTTAGCTGAGTTTTCCCCCATGTCCTACAGCCATGCCCTTCCTATTTGCCCTACAGCCAGTGCTTGAGTCCTGCTTCTCCTTGAAGCTACTTACTTATCTTTCTTTCAATTGTAGATTAGTTGTTTGCTCTGCACCGCCCCTCCAAAGGGTTCAACAAAAATAATGACGTGGCAGGTGAGGGCAGAACTCTTTCCAGCTCACTGTAAACCAGGGTGACCAGAATTCCCCTGGGTGTAATCCACGGTATAATTCTTGAATCCCCACCATAAGACAAAGTACCACATTCCTTTGGTCTTAAGTGGGTTTGACTTTTTTATGCAAATGAATGAAAAAATATAACATGTATTCAGTTTGATAAGTCACTTCCTCAATATTAGTAACTGTCTTTTTGAGAGTGAGAGAGTTCTGTCAAAAGTTTCTAGTGAGTCCCTAAAGGAAATTTTGAGTTTAGCCACTGTGGATCAACCATTTCTTATTTTTTATTCTATTCTATTGATTTTTCTCTTTTCCGGCACAGAGGCATTTTTTATTCCCGTTTTACACTCTAAGCAGACTTGAGTTCTCTTGAAGTCTGACCTTGAGGCACCCAAGGGTCTATAAACTCCCTTTAAAATAAACAAACAAACAACAAACACACACCAGAAAAGATGACCTGGCATATTGCAGTGGGATACAGGTGTGCATGTGGAATATAAAATGCGGTATAGTTGTAATGGTTTATATTCTGGAAAACTAGGTCCCTGCACTCTTGGAATCTTGTTCACCCTCTTTTCACATTTATTGCATTTAAGATTCAAACAGGCTCATGTTACAAGGGAGAGCTATTCTGTACTTCTTGATATCAAACTTTATGCTCCTGCTTTGTAAGAGGACATAAACTGCTAAAATGCCTTTGCTTCCATGGTTTCTAATAGGCTCCTCTTTCTTTTCTGTCTGCAGTGTTCACAGTAAGAAAAAAAAAGGTGCCGAAACCGGTTTGGCTCAGTGGATAGAGCGTCGGCCTGCAGACTGAAAGGTCCCAGGTTCGATTCCGGTCAAGGGCATGTACCTGGGTTGCGGGCACATCCCCAGTAGGAGATGTGCAGGAGGCAGCTGGTCGATGTTTCTCTCTCATCGATGTTTCTAACTCTCTATCTCTCTCTCTTCCTCTCTGTAAAAAATCAATAAAATATATTTAAAAAAAAAAAAAAAAAGAAAAAAAAAGGTGAAATCTGTCAGATTTTCAAGGATGAATAGGGCAAAGCTAGGGTTACAGCAGCCTAACATAGCCATGTCTTTTTCTACTTCAACTATTTTTCTAAAAGTAATTGACCCTATTCACACATTTCACATGAATGGTGCAAAAAAAGATAGTTTTATTTACAAATTAAGAATAAAGGGGAAAAAAGTTCTCAAAGGAGGGTTTTGCATATGTCACGAGAAAAACCATTTAACTGAATGTATGCTTTGGTGAAAATTTGAGGGAAGTTGTAAGTTTCTGAAGGTTGTCTTTGGCTGTGATGCCTTGAGATGATAATTGTTGTTGTTAATCCTCACCCAAGAATCTTCTTCCATTGCTTTTAGATAGAGTGAAAGGGAGGGAGAGAGAGAGAAACATGGACGTGAGAGAGACACATGGATTGGTTGCCTCCCACACTACCCTGACTGTGGCTGTGGAACGAAACTGCAACCCAGATATGTGTCCTTGACTGGATTTTGAACCCAAGACCTTTTGATGCTCGGGACGACACTCTAACCACTGACCTACATCGGCCAGGCTCAAGATTATTCATGCATTACAGTCCAAGGCAATGAGAATTTCAATCTGGCAGTATGTTCAAAGGACAGTGAATCGCTGTAAGCTTGCTTGGAGTGGACTGCCATTGCAGAGGTGCTGTGGAGAGACGGCAGCTGCTCTGCTGCCAGGATGTCAGATGGGAGGCAGTGGTCCGCCCCAGGGGCAGCACTGTGATCAAACCTCCTCCCTTGGGAGGAAACGGAGCTTAGGTCCAGGTCGACCTCATTAGTTCTTTTCACGAGCTCACCCTTTTGTACAGTCTCACTGCTGAAGCCTACCGGGCCAGGTTTGGTTTTCTCTGTTTATTTCCTCATTTTCAACATTTGGGATTACTGACCCTGAGACATCCCCACCTACCTAAATGATTCTGTCATGGTTCAGTAACACAGTTTGAAGAAACCAAAAAAGAGCCTAATGTGAAATTATACTAGGACCTGAAACAAATTAATTTTGCTTCAAGGAGAATAAGTGTATGTACTATACATATATGCACACATTATGTACATATATATTAAGCATACGTACTGTATATAGAATAGATAAAAATATACAGCATTATGAAATATAGAGTATAAATATATTGTTTCACTATATAGACAATATATAATTTATCATGTAAACATCTTATTCTATATATATTATACAGTTCTATCTATCAATTTATCTAAGATGTTCTGTCAAACTAATTTTGCAAACCATTGATCCAAATATCTTTCTTTATACATGGTATTTTCTCTATGTGGTACTTAGAGATAATTTTCTTTTTTTTTTTTCTAATATATTTTATTGATTTTTTACAGAGAGGAATGGAGAGAGATAGAGAGTTAGAAACATCGATGAGAAAGAAACATTGATCAGCTGCCTCCTGCACATCTCCCACGGGGGATATGCCCGCAACCAAGGTACATGCCCTTGACCGGAATCGAACCTGGGACCTTTCGGTCCACAGACCGACGCTCTATACACTGAGCCAAACCGGCTTCGGCAATAATTTTCATTGCCATTCCAATTGGGTTTATTCAAACAATTTGCTAGGCTGATATATGTTAACTGGCATATGAAATAAAAGACGATCTAACAAAAATAATGCTGACTTCCAGAAGAATGACAACAATTTGCCACACACTAGACAATATATAACCTTATGTTATATCTCAATTATCAGAATCATAACTGATGTATATGAAGAATATGCTATGCAATTTTAGAGAGAAACATATCAAGATTTTGACAAGGAAAACATCAAGCTCTCTTAAAAGCAAACTGTAAGCCCTGTGGGTTTATTTATAGTTTTAAAAGCCTCCATTTAAGTTCACCAATCACTGTTAGGTTCCAGTTGTACAATGATTAATGTTTTTTCCTTGCTCCCAAAAGCACATATTCTGATGGGGAAAAACTGACATTAAAACATAATTACAATTCTATTTCAAAAGCAATACAGACAAGGGTCAGAGAGAATACGTTTACTAACTCAGAAAGTCAAGAAAAAGTTTACAGAAGGGATATATTTGTGCTAAGAGGGTGAAATGGGATTTAGAAGTCACCAGTCGGAAGAAGCAGAAAAGATAATTACAAATAGATGCATGAGGTATGAAAGAGCAAGGCTTGAATGTTCAAAAACCTGGTAGTTCACTGGACTGCAGCAGAGAGCAGATGAAGTTGGTGGAACGTGTGAAAACCTCCAGTAGTGATAAATCACAGTGGTGATGTCAGGCATCCTTGTTTCTAATTCTAAAGTTTATATATGTAAAGATTATTAAGATCATCCTTATTATATTCCTGAGAAAATATATATTAATTTATAATTTAAAATATGTATAGTTACATGTGCAAATATTTTTGGGACTTTTCATCAATGTTCATAAAGTCAGATTTATTTAAACTTTTTCCTTTTCCACCTATTTTATCTGATTCTGGAAAAAAGGAAGAAGACAATTTGAAAGCAGATACACCAAACCCAGCAGCTCTAGCAGGTACCACGTGGATCAGAGAAGTTCTCAGATAAGACCTCTCTAAATTCTTGATTCACAAAATCATATGCAGAATAAAATGGTTGTTTAAAGCCATTAAGTCTTGGGGTGATTTGTTATATAACAATATAGAGCTAAGCACCAATTCACTTCTACAAAGCTTTATGTTCTTAACAAGTAAATGGACTTACCTCAAGTTTGGGTGGTCCTGTAGCACCAATCCATAGTCCATCCTGCAATGCTGGCATCATATAAATCATGGGGCTAGGATTTTTTACTAGCTTTTACATTTTTTTTCTATATTGTTGGTATTTTGTGTTTCAACTCTATTCTGAGTTATTATTGAAATATAAACTCACTGTTTTCAAGTTAACATACAGAAAATATTACATTGAAAAAATATAGTAATAAAGTACTTACAATTTGTTTGCTTCTTTAACTTTCATCCACAAATAAGGAATTTCCTCTATGTTTGTTGCGGGGCCACAGGCATTTCTGTCTTCATTTTTGATGAGTGAAATGAGAGTCCTACGGAAGCCAAAAGAAGTGAATAGATGACTTTATTTAAGGAAATGCAGATTACTACCTATCTACCTTATCCCTCCTCCCCCACAATTCGTTTTCAGTTAGGATTTTTCTTAGAAATGATTTAACTCTAGATCTGCTTCTTTGGTCAGAATCAGCTTTACATACCCCACAATTTTTGAATTGACGTCTGAATAATGTATAAATTAGATTTGACATAATGTATGTACATATTATTATTTTACTGGGTTTTTCATCTTTGAAAAGAAGTGATTGAGAATTATGTATATGTGGCATTTCCATTTCAGAGATAATGTCATATTTATGGTAGGACCATGTTTTAAGCATATTTAACAAATGCAACTTTTCTATTCCTCTCTCCACTAGGTAAATAGATCACAATATAAAAGATCAACCTCCAAGTTAAAATTACACAAATACAGGGTGGGGCAAAAGTAGGTTTACAGTTGTGAGTACATGAAGCAAAGTTTATTCTTGTATTATTTTCCAGATGAAAAACTGTAAACCTACTTTTTCCCCACCCTATATTAAGTGAATATAATATTTGAGAGAAAAATTTCATAGTTTGTGGAATGGTTTTATTTTTGGATAATGTTATTTCATTTCTTTAATCTATTTGTTTCCAGATAAGTTAATTTTTATATTGTGACTGTTGTGGGTACATATTTTCTGCCCCATATCTATCCACTTTGAATAAATATATTTCAAAGTGAACACAAGTCCCTCTGTGAAGGTACAATAAAAAATTCAGGAGCATTTGGAAACCATGTCTCCCAAGTTGTCCAGGTCACAGATGTCATCATTGGCTCCTCCCTATTTTTTGTTCCAATGTGAGAGATTCTTATTAAGTACAATATATCCTTTCAATATACTAGAAAATAAAAAGGCTAAGACCAACAGGTTTATGTAGTTTGAATACTTATTAATAGATATTTCCTACTATGTATTAACTGATCCATAAACAAACACAATTCATTAGCTCCCAACAGCAAAACACAAGAAAGCAAGGGGGGGGCTTCCTCAGGGACTAGGAAGCTGTCGGGACTCTTTCTGCCTCTCATCCCTGTTCCCATCAGCATGGAGTTTTTAGTTTCTCTTACTGTAGATGTATTTTTTTTTCCCTGGCAGAGAACAACTTCACTGGGAGAAAGGAATCTACACACTCTTCATAAAGCCAGCTGGAAACAACAGAGGAATGATGCTGAGTGATCCAATTTGACCCTGAATCAGGGTGAGAAAGCATTGAAATTGATGGAGTATTGTCGAGGTCAATGGAGCTCATGAGGGTTTGTGATCCTGGCTGGAGTGCAAAAGCCAACTCCCTGGAAAAGGCCTAGGATCATTGTTATAGATCAGTGATGGCGAACCTATGACACGCGTGAACTCATTTTTTTGGTTGATTTTTCTTTGTTAAATGGCATTTAAATATATAAAATAAATATCAAAAATATAAATCTTTGTTTTACTATGGTTGCAAATATCAAAAAATTTCTATATGTGCCACGGCACCAGAGTTAAGTTAGGGTTTTTCAAAATGCTGACACGCTGAGCTCAAAAGGTTCGCCATCACTGTTATAGACTAAGCAGAGCGTCCCCCCACATTCACTTGTTGAAGTTCTAACACACGGCTCCTCAGAATGTGACTATGTGGAGACAGGGTCTTTAGAGAGTGCAGCTAAAATGAGGTCACTCGGGTGGTCCCTAACCCAATATGACAGGAGTCTTCCTAAGATGGGGAAACTAGGACCCAGATGTGCACAAAGAGAAGACCATGTGAAGACACAGGGAGAAGACGACCAGTAAGAGGCTTCAGAAGGAACCAATGTCTCAACACTTTGATTTTGGACTTCTAGCCTCCAAAACGGAGGAAATAAATTTCTGTTGTTAAACCACCCAATCTGTGGGGCTTTGTTAGAATAGTCCTACCAAACTCATACATTCAAAGAACAGAATCTGCTTCTACTACCAACTGACCCACCTTCTTTAATAGTAAGAAACATAAGTGGTTATTTCAATGGGCATCAAGAGACTATTCAACTAATATGTTTCTGGAAGAAGGTACAGATGATTATAAGAGTGTTTCTTTGATCTTGTATCTAACTCTAAGAAATTATAGTAATGGATCCACTAAACATTGCAGGATCTCTTCATTCTCTACTGTTTGCACATTTACATGTATATGTATTTTCTGTTCATTTTTACTCATAAAATATTTATTATGTTTAATAAAACATTTTGGTAATGAATAATTTAGCACAAAAAATGACACGTTCCTGTCATCATACCTCAGAGGATGTTTAGTGATCAGTCAAAATCTAAGAAATTTTCCCAGCAGTTTTTCCTCACACCATTTCACCCTTTTCTTCTACTCTTCTCATGCATAGTCAATGTCCATGTCTCTTCATTCTAATAAAAAACAAAAAGAAATATATGTACATATATAAATTATATGAATTGAATACAAATATAGAATATGTTTTAAGGGTAAATATCTTCTTTACTTAGCCAAGACACCAAATGACTAGTAAAAAAAACCCTTTAAATTGCATAAAAAATAAAACAAAACAAAAACACACTATATATTTTTCTTGGTGTTTCAAGAAAGATATATCACTCAATAAAAATTTATCTTACGGGTATATAAATGTAAATGTTTTTTTCTTTCACTGTTGTAATAAATGTATTTGGATTATTAAAACTTCTGCAAGAAATGTTTACAATATCATTTTATCCCTGATGAGCTGAAAATAATTATCTTTATGTGAGAAAAATGCTAAACTCTTTCTATAAGTAGGGAAAATAAGGTTTTCCGCCTGTTGACTTTGTATATCCAAAATCCTACGTAGATATTGAAACTGTGAAAAAGAAAACAACAATTTTCAAATGGCATCAAGAGCAAAAAAATACTCCTTTCAAAACATATTTAAGAATTAAAAAAATATCCTAAAAAAAAATATCCCATTTATTGTTGCAACAACAACAAAAAATAAGATACTCAGGAATGCACTTAACCAAAAAAGCAAAATACCTATACTTGGAAAACCAGAGGACATTGAAAAAAGAGATAGAAGAAGATATAAACAAGTGGAAGAACAAACCGTGTTCATGAATTGATAGAATCAACATCATTAAACTGTCCATACTACTCAAGTCAATCTACAGATTCAATGCAATCCCTATTAAAATACCAGTGACATATTTTACAGAGCTAGAACAAATACTCCAAAAATTCATATGCAGTCAAAAAAGACCCTGATTAGCTGCAGCAATTTTGAGAAAGAAAAACAAAGTTGGAGAAATCACAATACCAGATTTTAAGTTATACTACAAAGCCACCATAATCAAAACAGCCTGGTACTGGCACAAGAACAGGCATATAAATCAATGGAAAAGAACAGAGAACCCAGAAATTAACCCAAGCCATTATGATCAATTAATATTTGACAAATGAGGTAAGAGCATACAATGGAGTCAAGAGTGTCTCTTCAATAAATGGTGTTGGGAAAATTGAACATATACATGCAAAACAATGAAACTAGACCACCAACCTACACTATAAACAAGAATAAACTAAATATGGATAAAAGACTTAAGTTGTGAAACCATAAAAATCCCAGAAGAAACCATAGGCAGCAAAATCTTAGACATCTCTCATAGGAATATGCTTACAGATACATCTCCTAAGGCAAAGGAAACTAAGGAGAAAATAAACAAATGGGACTACATTAAAATAAAAAGCTTCTGCACAGCAAAAGAAACCATCAACAAAATGAAAAGAGAGCCCACTGTATGGGAGAACTATTTGGTAATGATACATCTGATAGAGGGTTAATATCCAAAATATATAAAAAACTCATACAATTTAACAAAAGGAAGACAAA
Organism: Myotis yumanensis; assembly: GCF_028538775.1. Taxonomy (NCBI): domain Eukaryota; kingdom Metazoa; phylum Chordata; class Mammalia; order Chiroptera; family Vespertilionidae; genus Myotis; species Myotis yumanensis. The sequence continues at coordinate 71,952,517 of NW_027223755.1, read as the reverse complement.
CAATATAATTAAAAAATGGGCAAAGGACCTGAATAGACACTTCTCTAAAGAGCACATACAGATGGCCAAGAGACAGATGAAAAAATGCTCAAAGTCACTAATCATCCAAGAGATGAAAATCAAAACGACAATGAGTTACCATCTCGCACTTGTCATAATGGCTACCATCAACAAATCAACAAATGACAAGTGCTGGCGAGGATGTGGAGAAAAAGAACTCTAGTGCACAGCTGGTGGGACTGCAGACTGGTGTAGCCATTATGGAAAACAGTATGAGTTTCCACAAAAAAGTAAATATGGAACTGCCATTTGACCCAGAATCCAATTCTAGGAATATATCCTAAGAAATCCAAAGCACCAATCAGAAAGAATGTATGTACCCCTATGTTCATAGCAGCACAATTTATAATAGCTAAGATGTGGAAACAGCCCAAATGCCCATCAGTAGATGAGTGGATAAAAAAACTGTGGCACATTTATACCATGGGATACTATGCACCAGTAAAAAAGAAGAATCTCTTACCCTTTGAGACAGCATGGAGGGACCTGGAGAGTATCATGTAAGTGAAATAAGTCAGTCAGGGAAAAACCAGTATCACATGATCGCACTTATATGTGGAATCTAAGTAACAAAATAAACTGATGAATGGAGTGGATCCAGAGACATGGAAGCATGGAGCAGAATGCGGAATCTCAGAGGGAAGGCAGGGGAAGGTGGGTGGATGGGAAGTAATCAACCAAAGCCTTGTATGCATATATGCATAACCCATGGACATAGACAATAGAGCGCTGATAGCCTGGGGTGATGGAGCAGGGAGGGCATGGGGGGACTGAAGGGGTCAATGAAGGAAAAAGGGGACATATGTAATACTTTCAACAACAATAAAGGATTATTTAAAATAAAGAATTTCAACCTTGGCCAGGTAGCTCAGTTAGTTAGAGCATTGTTCAGATATGTCAGGGTTATGGGTTCAATCCCCGATCGGGGCACATGCAAAAGTAATCAATGAATGCATGAACAAAGTGGAGCAACAAATTAATCTCTTTCTCTCTCTCTCTCTAAAAAAAAAAAAAAAGAAGAATATCAATTAAAATAATTTCTATTCAACACATTCCTACTCGTGAACAAGTTATTTATGCTGAGTCTATTTAACTTTGCTCTGTTACAACAATTTTAGGACAGGTGAGTATAATACAGTTCTTTTGTTTCATTGAAGAATAAAGATTCCTTTTTTTTTTCTTAAAAGTCTTCATATATGTCAATCCATTTGTATATACTTGTTGCTATTTTTATATCCTAATGAACTCACAGAAACAATGATCAGAATTTAAAATCAGGTTTTTCTGCTCTAAGGAACACATAAACATGGATATGTGTATACATATTTGGCAGGCATATAGAGTCCAATTCATAAACAATCAAGCAAGTCACATATTTTTAATGATTATTTTTCTTTTAAAAGAATCAATATAAATTTAGAGAATATAAGATGACCTGCCCAATATGTATTTTATATTCATACTGATATCATTTTAAATAATAATGATACTTTCATTGTTTCTAGATGAGATGTTAGGAAAAAAACACTATTGTTATTCTCACTATACTAAGTATCAGGGGAAATAAGTGGTAGCATTTTATTGACTGACATCCCCCACCCTCGCTTTTGTTTTTAAATTAGGCTGACATGGCACAGAGCCAGGCTGAGGGATTTTGTTTTGAAAGGCAGTAAGCACCCAAAGGGAAATTATTGATCAGAACTTGGAGACAGAGTAGAAAAGAAGCTTTGTGTTATCCTTTTTAAAGGCCATTGGATATTAATCTACATCAGTCTGCCTCTAGACGTGGAAGGCAGGACAAATTAAATCAGAATTTTAAGCTCCAATTTGATCTGTTTGTATAGATAAAACCTCAAAGGTTGATCATGCCTAATATACCACCTTAAGCAATTTGTTTCCTTATCATCTTTCCTTTGACATTTTATTACGGGACAGACCAAGAAACAACAGAGGTTTCCCTTGGAGAGTTTAATCCACATGGGGTATCTTTTAGAAAGCGTTCCTGATAGGAACAGCAATCACAATATGAAATCATTCACTTTTAATAACATCTTCAAATATCACATGATTTACTTGCACACAAATTAAAGTTGTGGAAGGAATATGTCAAAGTGGCTTCTATATTGACAGCGGAATTCCTGCCCAAGGCCTGGAGAGCAGTCTAGTGACCTGAGACTTGCTCTCAGCTTTGTTTTCAGCACATGGACCGGCATCTGCATGCCCCTGGGAAACTGTACCAAGTACAGTAGTTTATGTGCACTTTCCCACAAGGGACTAATTAAGTAATAGGAACTAACTGAAGGAAATTCCCCCGGGAGAGCTTAGGAAGATTAAACACAGTGAGGCGCAACTACCTTACTGCCCATTTCTTCTATTAAATAGCTTCATGACAGCAGAAAATGCAATCCTTTTATTTCATTATGCAGTTACGGCAAATGTTTCAAATGTTTTCTATTACCAGCCAACGTTCTCTGCATTTCAAACACATTTTTAACTAAAAAATGTGAATTATGAACCACTTTCATTTCATATCACAGATTCCTCTATCCTTTATCTCATCCTGCGCCAACATTTGACAAAATTCAACATGTTTAATTGTAGAAATGCTTTAAAAATTAGGGATAAGAGAAACATACCTCAACATAATAAAGGCCATATATGACCAGCCCACAGCTAACTTTGTACTCAGCTATGAATGGTTAAAAGTTTTTTCTTTAAGATCAGGGAAAGATAAAGGTGCCCATTTCACTACTCCTATTCAACATAGGAATGGAATTTCTAAGAACCAGATTAATCAGGCAGGAAAAATAAATGAAAAGCATTCAAATTGGAAAGAATGAAATAAAATTATCTTTGTTTGCAGAATCCCAAAGATTGCACCAAAAGCAGTTAGAACCAATAAAAAAAATTCAGTAAACTTGTAAGATATACTATCAATATACAGAAATTAGTTGTGTTCCTATACACTAACAACAAAAATCTAAAAAAATAGAGAAATATTTCTATTTTTATAGCATCCTAAATAATAAAATAATTAAGACTAAATTAAACCAAAGAGATGAAAGTTCTGTACAATGAAAACTAAAATAATTTGATTAAAGAAATTAAGGACACACAAACGTAAAGATACCCTGTGTTCATAAATTGGAAATATTACTGTTATTTAAACTAACCATACAACTCAAAGCCATCTATAGAGTTAATGTATTTCCTATCAGAACTCCAATGGTATGTTTCACTGATAGAAAAACAATCCTAAAATTTGTATGGAACCTTAAAAGACCCTGATTATCTAAATCACATCTAAAAAAAATAAGAACCACCTTAGAAGCATCACATTCACTGATTGCAAAAAATTTACAAAGCTATAGTAATCAAAACAGTATGTAACTTGGGAAAAATAGACACATAGACCAATTCTGGACCAGAATTGAGAGCCCAGAAATAAACCTTAGCATATAAAATAAACTAATTTTGACAAGAGAGACAAGAATATTCAATAGGAAGAGCACAGTCTCATCAACAAATGATTTTTAGCAAGCTGGATAATAAGCAAAAGAATGAAGCCAAATTTCTTACACCACTCCTCACAAAAATGAACTTATAATAAAGCCACAAATATAAAATTTGAAACTGTAATATTCTTAGAATTTTACCAAAGACTGGCAGGGTAAAGGAAGCAGGGAGATATTGGTGAAAGGGTACAAACCTCCAATTACAAGATAAATAAATTATGGGTATCCAATAAACAACATAGCTATTATATGGAGTGGGCAAAAATAGCTTTACAGCTGTTCACATGGAAAAAGACATGCAGGTTATGATTAACTGTGTTTCATATACTCATGACTATAAACCTACTTTTGCCCACCCCTTTATATGAAAAGCTCATAACCAAAATACTCAAAGAGCAAAACTGAAAACTTTTCCTCAAAATCGTGAACAGAGCATGGGTGCCTACTCTTCTTGTTTCTATTCAACATGATAATGGAAGTCCCAGCCAGATCTACTAAACGAGAAAAACAAATAAAAGACATACAAATCAGAAAGAAGTAAAGTAAAACTGTCCCTGTTTGCAGCTATCATGGTTTTACATGTAGAAAACCCTAAAGACTTCATTTAAAAAATGTTACAACTAGTAAACCAATTCAGGATACTAAATCAGCATACAAAAATCAGTTATATTTCCTAACAATGAGTTATTACAAAAGAAAATAAGGGAAAACCTGCCATTTATAACACAAAAACACACACACAGAATTCTAAGAAATAAACTGAAAGACTTGTATAGTATAAATGAAAAAAACACTGATGAAAGAAATTAATGAAGACAAAACAAATGGAAAGACATCCTCTGATCATGGATTGGTAGGATATTATTAAATGACAATAATCTATAGATTTTGTAGATTCAATATAATTCCTATGAAGAACCTAAGGTATATTTTAGAGAAATAGAAAAAGAGTTTTAAAATGTATGTGAAATAAAAAATACCACAAAATAGGCACATAAATCTAGAGAAAAAAGAACAAAGCTGGAGCCCTAACCGGTTTGGCTTAGTGGATAGAGCGTCGGTCTGTGGACTGAAGGGTCCCAGGTTCAATTCCAGTCAAGGGCATGTACCTTGGTTGTGGGCACATCCCCAGTAGGAGGCATGCAGAAAGCAGCTATTGGTGTTTCTCTCTCATCGATGTTTCTAACTCACTATCCCTCTCTCTTCCTCTCTGTAAAAAATCAATAAAATATATCTTTAAAAAAAAAAAAGAAAAAAAGAACAAAGCTGGAGGCATCACATTTCCTGATTCCAAAATATATTACAACACTAGAATTATCAAAACAGTATGAAGTGGTATAAAAAGAGACCTATGCATCAGTGTTTCAAAACAGAGATCCCATAAATGAATTCTCACATAGATAGTCAACTGATACTCAACAAGGGTGCCAACAATTCACAGTAGGTATAGGATAATCTTTTTGTGCTGGGAAAACTGAATGTCCACATGTAGAAAAATGAAATTGTACCCTTGCCTTACACCATATCATAAAATCAACTCAAAATGGATTAAAGACATGTAAGAAGGGTGTGAAAATGTAAAACTATAAGAAAACGCAGGGGAAAAGCTTCATAACTGGTTTTGACAGTGATTTCATGACATTCAAAGCACTGGTAACAAAAACAAAAATAGGTAAGTGGGACTTTATCAAACTAAAAAGCTTCTATGCAGCAAAATAAATAATCAACAAAGAATAAAGGCAACCTATGAAATGGTTGAAAATATTTTTAAACCATATATCTGATTTAAGGGTTTAATCTTCAAAATGTATAAAGAACTTGCACAACTCAATACAAACAAAACAAAACTAAAGTAAAATAAAATGCAAAACCCAATTTAAAAATGGGCTAAGGATTTGACTAGACAGTTCTCCAAAGAAGACATATAAATGCCCAACGTGTATGCAGACAATGATTAATATTACTAATTATCAGGAAAACACAAATTGACACCACAATGACAAATCCCCTTATACCTTTTAGGATGAATTTTTTTTTTTTTAAAGAGACTCAATAGCATTGGCTAAGTTATGGAGAAATTGCAATCCTTTCACACTGTTGGTGGGTATGCATAGTGGTGTCACCACTGTGGAAAACAGTTTGGAGTTTCCTTTAAAAATTAAAAATACAGACTTCTGCTCATGATCTGACTTCTGTGCAACTGAACCAGGAGACCAGCTCCCAACCCTCCTGAGCCAGGTGAGCAGGAGAGACCAAGATGGCGGCATAGGTAAACATCGGAGATTGCTGCCGCAAACAACCACTTCAAAAATACAACTAAAAGATGGAATGGACATCACCCAGAACCACAGGAAGGCTGGCTGAGGAGAGACTCTTCAACTAGAAGGAAAGAGAACAGCAAACCGAGGCTCAGAGGAGGCGCAGTGTGGAAAATACAAAGGTGCGGAGGTGCGTGCGCAAAGCAGGCTGGTGGCTGAGGGCACGGTTGTCATTTTCAATCAGGAGGGAGTCTCAGACTCTGAGCTCAAGATCTGGGTGAGTCTCTAAGGACTCAGACTCAAACGGGAGAGGCGGCATTGTCTGGCATCAGTTGGAATGTGAGGCCAGCTTTCTCTCTGAGGTTTGCAGCGGTTGCTGGGGTTCTGAGAAGCAGAGTCTCTGGGAACGGGACTGAGAGCAGCCATAACTGCTCCCTCCTCCCGCCCTGTTGATCCCGTGGGACCTGCCCCGCCCAAGCCCTGTGCAGAGCCATTTGCCCGATAGCCTCAGGCAAAGGCTAGATTAGCACCTCTCCAGAGGACAGAAGTTTTCCCACTGCAGATACAGGTGATTCTCACAGCCAGTCAGCCTGGTGGTCAAATCCCTCTAGTATTAACTACAATCAAGGCTTAACTAGAACAAGACTGTGCACAAAGACCACATTGGGGTGCACCAAGAAAGCATAAAAAATGCGGAGACAAAAAAACAAGACAGAAATGGAGGATATAGAGCTAAAAAATGCAATTTTGAGGGCTTGCAATAATGTGCTAGAAGCTGCCAATAAACTTGATGAGAGCCTCACGAAATCTAATGAGACCCTCGATGCTGTGATAAAGAACCAACTAGAAATTAAGCATACACTGACTAAAATAAAGAATATTATACAGACACCCAATAGCAGACCAGAGGAGCGCAAGAATCAAGTCAAAGATTTGAAATGCGAAGAAGCAAAAAACACCCAACCAGAAAAGCAAAATGAAAAAAGAATCCGAAAATACGAAGATAGTGTAAGGAGCCTCTGGGACAGCTTCAAGCGTACAAACATCAGAATTATAGGGGTGCCAGAAGATGAGAGATAGCAAGATATTGAAAACCTATTTGAAGAAATAATGGCAGAAAACTTCCCCCACCTGGTGAAAGAAATGGACTTACAGGTCCAAGAAGCGCAGAGAACCCCAAACAAAAGGAATCCAAAGAGGACCACACCAAGACACATCATCATTAAAATGCCAAGAGCAAAAGACAAAGAGAGAATCTTAAAAGCAGCAAGAGAAAGAGGCTCAATTACCTACAAGGGAATACCCATACGACTGTCAGCTGATTTCTCAACAGAAACTTTGCAGGCAAGAAGGGAATGGCAAGAAATATTCAAAGTGATGAATACCAAGAACCTACAACCAAGATTACTTTATCCAGCAAAGCTATCATTCAGAATTGAAGGTCAGATAAAGAGCTTCACCGATAAGGAAAAGCTAAAGGAGTTCATCACCACTAAACCAGTATTATACGAAATGCTGAAAGGTATCCTTTAAGAACAGGAAGAAGAAAAAGGTAAAGATACAAATTATGAACAACAAACATGCATCTATCAACAAGTGAATCTAAGAACCAAGTGAATAAATAATCTGATGTACAGAATGAACTGGTGATTATAATGAATCAGGGACATAGAAAGGGAATGGACTGACTATTCTTGGGGGGAAAAGGGGAGTGGGAGATGCGGGAAGAGACTGGACAAAAATCATGCACCTATGGATGAGGACAGTGGGTGAGGAGTGAGGGCGGAGGGTGGGGCGGGAACTGGGAGGAGGGGAGTTGTGAGGGGGAAAAAAAGAGGAACAAATGTAATCTGAACAATAAAGATTTAATTAAAAAAATAAATAAAATAAAATTTTTGTTTCAAGAAAAAAAAAATTAAAAATAGAACTACCATATGCTCCAGCAATCCCACTTCGGGCTCTTTACTCAAAAGAGTTGAAACTTTGATCTCCAGAAGATATTATAATCCCCATGTTCATTGCAACACTATTCAAAATAGCAAAGATGTGGAAACAAATGTCAAATATGGATGAATGGATAAAGGAAATGTGGTACATACATACAACAGAATAAAATTCAAACTTAAAAAACTGTTTCTAACGTTGGTTATTTGAAGAAAATGGTAAAATAACAAACCCTTTACAAACCAAATTTAAAAAAAATATGAGAGCCCTGACTGGTTTGGCTCAGTGGATGGAGCGTCGGCCTGCAGACCAGGGCGGTCCCGGGTTCGATTCTGGTTGGGGCATGTGCCTTGGTTGCGGGTGCGTCCCCTTTGGGGGGTGTGCAGGAGGCAGTTGATCAATGTCTCTCTCTCATTGATGTTTCTGGCTCTCTGTCCCTCTCTCTTCCTCTCTGTAATAAATCAATAAAAATTTAAAAAAATATGATAAAGTAAAAATCAAATAGACCCATCCGTGTCTCTCAGTGGTTAGAAGGGTAGAGGGTTAGAGAGTGGGTCTATGCACTTATGGGTCACGGGTTTGATTCCTGGTCAAGAGCACATAGGTAAGCATTCTCTCTTCATTTTTATTGTATGTAATTCTCTCTTTAAGGATAACATTTGAAAATAGTTGAGTTAATATTTCAAAATTCTCTAAGACTATAAGTAAAATTTGCAATCTTAGTAAATGTTTCCAGCAATAAATTCCAGCAATTTTTAATTGGTTTTCAACAACTTAAGAAATATACATGAGTTTAAAAATTTACCAAATTTTAGGAAAGCAAATCTCATTAGCAATGATAACATGTGCCAACAATATACTTCATATTTTCACTCTTCAAATATAATTGAAAGAGGAGAGTATTACACTTTTAAAAACTCATACATTTATGAACTGTATATTTTACCAAACTGCCAAGATGTATAAGTAAATACTCTCCCAAGACCTTTACAAATAATAAAACCATATTCATTTTTAGGGGTCAAATATCAGCAACAATAAGTAAGGACTGGTTTCGTCTTTATTCACATTTAAGAAGAAGAAAAGGAACAGTACAGTTTCCTTTGAATGTCATTTTTTATTCAAAGGTTACCTCTCATTTGTTATAACTGAAAGAGTATTATGAATAATGATATCCCTAAGCTCCAATTATGTTCTGCAAATTAGAATTAGGTCAGATGTTATGCCAGATACAAAACAGTCTAATAAATGTGCCTAGAAATCTTAAAAATGAAGACAAATTTCATTAAATGTAAAATCATCTGTTTCAAAAAGGAACATTTATTCTTTTGGGTCTAAATATGCCCCAGAGAGAAGTCCACAAGAGGAAGAACTTTTAATTTAATTGCCAGTGAATGCAATATACTAGAAAATAGAAATGAATAATGTTGCAAAGCACACTTTAATTTGAAGTTCTTTGAAGTTACTTATTAATAAATTGCTTTGATTTTGTTCACTTTTCTCCTTCCTTGACAGTAAATTGACCTCCCATCATCTCAAAGCTCATCTGCTCAAGCCTATTTTACATTTATTATTTATTTATTTATTATTTTTATGATTGATTTGAGAGAGAGATAGGAAGGGAGGGATGTTGGCAGGAGGCAAAAGCATGCCAGATCCCTTGATGCCTAGACTCACTGGGGCATATTATCACTTCTGTCACAATCAATATATGAAAGAAAATCATGAGGTCAGCTCAGATTCAGGGATAGAGTAATATACTCAAACTCTTAATAAGTGCATCTATAAATTCATTGGAAAGGAACATACTAGTAAATACAATGGGAGGAATAATCAGGGTCATTGTGCAAACAGCATACCACAAATAGTTTATAAATTGTAACAACACAGGCCAAAACCAAAAATTTCAAAAAATATAGAACATTAAAAAATAAAAAAAACCCACTGAACTGTCCTTGTTATTGCAATCTAACTCTATACTTAAGCATAACTTTAAAAAATTCTATAAACAGAAATATATTTGTCCATTCTGGTTCTGGGTAAAATGGAGTAAGCATGCTCCATCTGGTTTCTGCCACCGAATTCAACTATAAAACCTGGACAGAATGTATGAGAACAGCAATTTGAGGACTAAGAAAGGAAATGGTAGCAGGCACATGGAGGAAGAACATACTGTTTTGGAACAAGAAAGGGAATTCTTTCCTCAGGAGAGTATAGAAATACATTATTTTTTTATTTTCTCTCTTCTCTTGCCCAGTCCACCAGCCACTCCTCAATGGCGGCAGTGGAATCTATGGGAAATTACACTGAGAAATGGAAAATTCCCTCTTCATTTAGTGGAAATGCATTTCTAAAAATATGGGGCCATTCCCACTGTTTTATTTTTCTTGCTTTTCATTCTCCATTCCATGTCAGACCTGGATGTCATCTTGCAAGTGTACTGCAGAGTGAATTTCTTAGTGCTGCAGATGTTTGACTGAATGACAGACAAGAGCCATCTCATGGAACAGGAGAGCACTGGGGAACACTGGAATGAAGGAAGCTCAGGAAAGAGATGCTCTAATCTACACTAATAAAAGAGAAACATGCAAATTAACCATCACTCCACCACTCCACTACACCCACAAGCCACGCCCACCGGCCAATCAGGAGCGAGTATGCAAATTAACCCAACTAAGATGGTGGCGGCCACGGAGCTGGACCAGCAGGAGGCATGGGTTGCCCCCGGCAATGGAGGAAGCCAAGTTTCCCTCCTGCCCTGGCCAGCCCTGGGCGCCACTCAAGGCTACAAAGTTTCAATTATAGAAGATAAATAAATCCCAGATACCTGCTTCCAGCCCAAAAGGAGAGGTTGGGAGCTTGGGTCGCAGGGGGGCATGGCCAGCCTTAAAACAGCCATCAGCCCCTCACCCAGGCTGGCCAGGCACCCCAGCGGGACCCCCACCCTGATCCGGGACACCCTTCAGGGCAAACCAGCCGGCCCCCACCCATGCACCAGGCCTCTATTTTATATAATAAAAGGGTAATATGCAAATTGACCCTAACAGCAGAAAGACTGGGAATGACTGGTCACTATGATACACACTGACCACCAGGGGGCAGATGCTCAATGCATGAGCTGCCCCCTGGTGGTCAGTGCACTCCCACAAGGGGAACTCTGCTCAGCCACAAGCCAGGCTGATGGCTGCTAACACAGCAGTGGTGGCAGGAGCCTCTCCTGCCTCCTCAGCAGCACTAAGGATGTCCGACTGCAGCTTAGACCTGCTCCCCACTGGCAAGTGGACATTCCCTGAGGGCTCCCGGGCTGCCAGAGGGATGTCTGACTGCCAGCAGGTGGACATCCCCCGAGGGGTCCCAGACTGCGAGAGGGCACAGGCCAGGCTGAGGGACCCCTCCCCCCAAGTGCACAAATTTTTGTGCATTGGGCCTCTAGTTTGTTTATAAACTCCTAGACTCACTTCCTACCTAACCATGCATAGATTTGTTCTTAATTAGCCTATCAAAAACTTCAAGAACTGAACCACTCAATAGACAGTCATCAGGTTCCAGAATGGTCACTTGAGTGACACACATCTTGGATCAATTTGAAAGCAAGCAAAGTTTTGAAAAAATAAACTAAAAATGAAACTAGAATGTTAGAATTTGGTTCCTGACCTTAACTATCTTGACTGCCTACTAATACAAAAATATTAACATTATCCACAGGACTTCAGACCCAGTTGTACGATGAAATACTAAAAATAATCAGGTTACAATTTACAATTATTTGACATATAAAAAATTTCAACATACCAAAATGACATAGATAAGCTTTTATCTCTGATAAAGACTTTAAAGTGACTATTATAAAAATGCTCAAATAAGTGATTCTGAACATTCTTATAAAAATAGAAAAATAAAAAGGGCTAGTAATTAAATAGAAGATTAAGAAACAAGTGGAAATATTATAATTCAAAATTTCAATGAGAGTAAAAATCTCACTGAATGATTTCAACAGGAGAATGAAAATGAAAGAAAAAAGAGTCAATGAGCTCTTCAAGACAGATCAATAAAAAATATTCAATCTAAATAACAGAGAAAAGGACTATGGAAAATGAACAGAGCTTCAGGGACTGCTAAAAATTAGTGAGTACTCTACAGTTCATGTTATTCATGTTCGAAAAGGCAAGACGAAAGAATGTGGTGCTGAAAAGTATTTAAAGAATAATACAGAATGGAGCAAAAGTAGGCCTACAGTTGTTTTTACGAAAATAGTATAATTAGTAAATAATATCAAGAATAAACTCTGTTTCACATTTTCACAACTGTTTTTGCCCCACTTTGTATATGAGAGCTTCTTAAGTTTGGTGAAAGACAAGACATTACAAATTCAAGAACCTCAATGAACCCAGAATGGAATAAGCCCAATAGCTCTTTGTCCAGATACATCATAATAAAACTGATAAAACTAAATACAAAGAAAAGCAACCAGAGAAAACTGACATACTAACTATAGGAAACAATTCAAATGACTAGATTTCTCATCAAAAGCATGGGGACAGAATGAAGTGGCAACAGAATGAAGTGGCACATATGTATGCATATATATGTATATATATGTATATGTATACATGTATACAGATATACACACATACATATTCACACACTATATACATTGTATATATATTTAAGGTGTGCAACATGACTTTATTATATATATTACACAAATTATATATGATGTATTATACATTATACATATTAAATGGTTGCTACAGCCAAGATAATCTATCAGCTCCTAACAGTTATTTTTTATGTGTGTGATGAGTTCACCTGAAATCTATTCTCTTGACATATTTCCAGTGCTCAATACAGTATTATTAAATATAGTCAGTATGCCTTTATATTGCATCACCAGACTTATTCATCCTACATAACTGCAACATTGCACCCTTTAACCAACACCTATTTCCCCACCCCAGCACCTTGTAACCACCATTCTATTCTTGGCTTCTATGAGTTAAACTTTATTTTATTTTTAATATTCCACATGTAGTGAAATCATATAGTAGCTGTCTTTGTCTGGCTTATTTTACTCAGCCCAATGGACTTCAGGTTCACCCATGTTGTAAATGAAAATATTTCCTTCTTTTTCACTGCTGAATAACATTCCATAATATCTGTATCTCACATCTTTATCCATTCATTCATTGACTTAAGTAACACATCTTTTAAAGCAATAAGTGGAAATATCTGTAAACCCAGAATTCTGCATTCAGTGAAAATGTTTTTTAAGTAATGAAGGTAAAGTGATAACATTCTGTGATGAAAGAAAACTGAAAAACATAGCCAACAAACCTAATCTAAAAGCATTGCTAAATAAAATTATTAATATAGAAGAAAATATCAGAAGCAATCTTGGAAAATTAAGAATGAGGAAAGTGAGAGAAACTGTAAATAAGCCATGTAAATTAAATAGACTATTCTCTAAATTGTTCAAAATATTTTTGACAGTTGAAACCAAATAAAAACAGTGTCTAATGAAGTTTTCAACATAGGTAGATATAGTACCTATGACAACTATACCTAAAAGAAAGAGGGTGAAAACATCTGCTGGTGGTAATATTTCTACATTCTAATTCAAGTAGAAAAAAGCTGATTTTAAATAGACTATGAAGAGTATTTATATATTTTAAAAACCATCGTAACAACTAAAATCTATACAGAGATTTATTAAATGACAATATAGAAATTAAAATAGAATACTAAATCTTTTTTATAAACCAAAAAAAAGGTTTTAGAGAAATAGAACAAAGATAAGAATGAACAGAAAGCAAAATGGTAAACCTAAATCTACACTATAATCATATTTAAGTAAATAATCTAAAAATATCAATTGACAGATTTTATCAAAACAATTTAAAATCAAGTGAAACAGCTGTATGCCATCAATAAGAAATGTATTACAACTATAATGATATAGGTAGGCTAAAAGTGACAAGGTCTACTGTAACACTATTTGCATATTCAATTCAGATTTTAAGAAATAAATATTGAAAATAAGTTGACATTTCTCTGCTCAGTCAATTGTCCTCTCTCCACTTCCTGTGCTGAAGTTAATACATCATCTGCAGGGCATGCTTTAAAGAAATTTGAAGCATATATATGAATCTGTAGATAATACTGTAATGTTTTGTTTCATTTTTTACAATCACAGGTTGTGTTACATTAAAATTGTGTAACTTCCTTTCTCTAAGCACCGAGATACATACTGTTGTCAAGATGGGTTTATATTGACAAATATAGACCTGACTTGCCCATTTTGACTATATTGTATAAATAAACTATGGTAAAATGCTGGGTTTTGTTTATATATTTTCCCTAGCTGTATATTTAGTTGTGGTTGTGTAGTTCAAATTTTACCTGTTATTAATATAAATAAAATACAGGTTTAATTGTACACAAATGCAAGTTTGCCCTTAGAAGGTATAGATCTTGAAATGCTGTTTATGTGGTATATTCATCATTAATATAACAAAATCTTGCCAAAACTTTCCCACAGTAATCTATTTAATTCACACACTTATAATTAACTAGAGGCCCAGTGCACAAAATTCATGCACAGGGGGGGGGGGGGGGGGCGCAGAGAGGGTGGTCCCTCAGCCCGGCCTGCACCCTCTCGCAATTTAGGACCCCTCGGGGGCAGTCAGACATCCCTCTCACAATCCGAGATGGCTGGCTCCTAACCACTCACCTGCCTGCCTGCCTGATCGCCCCTAACTACTCTACCTGCCTGCTTGATCGCCCCTAACCATTTGCCTGCCTGCCTGATCACCCCTAACTGCTCGCCTACCTGCCTGTTCGCCCCTAATCACTCACCTGCCTGCCTAATTGCCCCTACCTGCTTACCTGCCTGCCTGCCTGATTGCCCCTAACTGCCTCTGCCTCAGTCCCTGCCGCCACGGCTTCATCCAGAAAGATGTTTGGAACGACGTCCGCAAGGTCATTTGGCTGTCCAGTCTAATTAGCATATTATGCTTTTATTATTATAGATGTGTTAGAATTTCTCTTTCCCACAGCCTTGTTAACAGTTAACTAGAGGCCCGGTGCACAAAAATTTGTGCACTCGGGGGGAGAGGGGGTCCCTCAGCCCATCCTGTGCCCTCTCGCAGTCTGGGACCCCTCGGGAGATAACGACCTGCTGGCTTAGGCCTGCTCCTGGGTGGCAGAGGGCAGGCCCAATCCCTAGGTGCAGCCCCTGGTCGGGCTCAGAGCATGGCCGATTGGGGAGTTGGGGTGCCGCCCCCTGTCATGCACAGAGCAGGGCGGATGGGGAGGTTGCGATGCCACCCCTAGTCACGCTCAGGGTGGGGCCAATTGGGGGGTTGGGGCACCGCCCTCTGTCACACTCAAGGTAGGGTCGATAGGGAAGTTGTGGCGCCACACCCTGCCACGCACAGAGCAGGGCCAATCAGGGGGTTGGGGCTCCGTACCCTGTCACACACAGAGCAGGGCCCATCAGGGGGTTGGGGAGCTGCCCCCTGTCACACACAGAGTAGGGCCAATAGGGGAGCTGGGGCACCACCCCCTGTCACATACAGAGCAGGGCCCCTGGGGCGGGGGGGGTAGTTGAGGCGCCGCACCCTGTCACACTCAGGGCAGGGCCGATGGGGAGGTATGGCTCTACCCCATCTCACATAGAGCAGGGCCCGTGGGGGGGTTGGGGCGCCGCCACTGTCACACACAGAGCCGCAGGGCAATCGGGGTTGGGACGCCGCCCTCTATCACCCACAGAGCAGGGTCGATCAGGGGGTTGGGGCGCTGCCCCTGTCACACACAGAGCCGCAGGGCAATCAGGGGGTTGGGGCGCCACCCTCTATCACCCACAGAGCCGCAGGGCTGATCAGGGGGTTGGGGCGCTGCCCCTGTCACACACAGAGCCGCAGGGCAATCAGGGCGTTTGGGCGTTGCCCCTTGTGACGCTGATCCCGGTGCCGGGAGGCCTCGAGGCTCTGCTGATCCCGCCTGGCAGGGTCACAGATCCGGGTCCCAGACCGCAGACAGCCTTGCCTGCTGCCGCCTGCCTTCAGTATGCAAATTAGCCGCCATCTTGTTGCTTCAGGGTGGGGGTCCCCACTGGGGTGCCTGGCCAGTCTGGGTGAGGGGCTGAGGGCTGTTTTCAGGCTGGTGGGCGACTGAAGCTCCAAACCTCTCCTTTTTTTCTTTTTTTTTAATTCTGGCATTTATTTACCTTCTATGGCTGTCACTGGAGCTGAGAGCCAGCTTTCTCTCTGAGGCTCGGCTGAAAGCAGGTTGCTGGCCTTTGTTTTCTGTATTCGAAACAATGTTGCGACTCCAGCTCTGAGATCCCGGCTGACTGACAGGAGCTTTCTGGAGTTTTGTTTATCTTCTATAAATGTTACTGTGTTTCCAACTGAAGCTCAGAGGCCAGCGGGGGAACGTTGGAGTCCACAGCAAGCAAGCCTCCTGTTAGCTTCCAGCTGCCTGGCTGCTGGCCACCATCTTGGCTGACAGTTAATTTGCATAAGGATACGCTGATTAGCCAATGGGAAGGGTAGCGGTCGTACGCCAATTACCATGTTTCTCTTTTATTAGTGTAGATAGTACCTCACTGTATAATAAGCCAGTCTTTATAGTTTATTAATATACCAGAGGCCTGGTGCACAAATTCATGCACATTGAAAGGAAATTAATTAGAAGTAATATTTTAGAGGCCTGGGAGGAACTTGGCTCCAGGGCGTGTCCAGCCCGTCTCCCAGTCCCCTACCAGTGGGAGTGTCTGCCCTCTGTGGTGGTCAGTGCGTGTCATAGCGACTGGTCGAGCGGTCAACCGAATGGCTGACCGATTGGTGGGACACTTAGCATATAAGGCTTTTATATATATAGATTGGCTTACTTTTCTGCAATCCTTATATTTTTATGTTACGGTATATATGAAATAAGTGACTTATTTCTTTATTGTGTGCACTCACATCTGTTGCTTTAAGATTTGATTGTTCTTTATAATTACAATTTTCAGGTTGGCATAAGCCTTTAAGAAAATGATGAAATAGGGTACCTTTAATCAATGTGCCCTATTATCAGAATTTCAGCATAATAAGTACATATCTTACCCCTACACAGTTAGTTTTGTGTTACTGTTGAATGAAAAATAATATTTAATCTAATTCTAAATACTTAGGTCTAACATATCCTAAGGTCAATTTTCTCATTCATGTCTTATCTGTTGCCACCTCTGCTCTATTATTACTCAAGAGAAGGAATTACACACTGTAGCTTATCCATCCACTTCCTCCATTTCTTTTCCAATCCTCCTACCTAACAGTAGTGCCCAAAGAAGCATAGGATCCCTGGGAGGCAGAAAATGATTGAACAATCATGCAAAGTCCAACTGACAAAGATCTCCTTTACCTGCTGGCAAATGATTCCCACATTTTCACATTGTAGTATCATTCAATATTTAAAGAGAAAACTTCACAATTTCCATAGCAATGATGGCCTTTGAAATACAAAAATAAGAACTGAAATATAAAATAAAAATTATAGTGGAATGATTCTTTAAGATGAAACTGTTGTTGCTATCACATGCTGCTAGATTCACTTTGCATATATACTAGTCAAGGTTCTACAAAGAAATAGCAAGATAGATATAAATTACAGCTATATAAACATGTGTGAGTAATAGAAAAATTGTACAGAGTTAAACAGTCAAGACATTATTTAAGACTACTGCAGTAAGAGCGAGCATTTAATCTTGGAGGGAGCACTGGGTGAGCTGGGGAAAAGTACTGAGGGAAGTGAAAGAGTAGTTGGTCAATGTTATTAGACCAGCTGTGTCTGCTAATTGGTGCTCACTCAGGCTTCCACCTTCTTACACAGATGGACACACTATCTTTCTTGGTGATAACCATTCAAAGGGATGGCTCCTAGTCAGTGAGAAAGACACTCCTAGGTTGTAAAGCTGACAAAAGTCTGGGAGAAGATTTACATGTCAAAGCAGCAGGGAGAGAATTTACAATTCCAAGTTTTCTGAGGTAAGTGCTCTAAGAAGAGCGAGGTCAGGGGCCTCCAGTGAGGAAGAAGCTGGTCTAAAGTTTGGTCAAGTTGACAGGAACAGAAAGGCTGTCTTGCTCAGTAGATGAAGGGATATGTCAGGCTGACATAGGAGAGGGAGATGACAGGAAGACTGGCAGTTTCTTATATAAGAACTCACTGGGAAAGGACTCCATTGCAAGAGGCTTAGAGAACACATTTCCAGTTATGTACCCAAAAGAATTATTGGCAGACACCAATATGTAAAATGAGGATGATCAATGTAAGATGTTCTCTGGAATTAATATTTTTGTTGTAATATTAATATCTGGGTTAATCAGGTGATCGAGTACACCTCAGTTCTAAATCCCAGACCTGGGAACAAGTTTAAATAAAAAAATCAACAAAGTAACAGTCATGAAATGGTACTCTCTATAATGTCTATAGTAGTGGCCAATAAATTTGCTTAAATACTTAAAATGTTCCTTATTTTGACTTTGATCTTTTTCAAATATATTACTGGTGTTTTATTTTATTGACCTAATAGGTTACAAAAATAAAATTAAACCACATATAACTAAATAAGAATGCGCTGATAGCTAGGTCCTGGGAATTTACTTATATGTTTTAAGCAAAGATAAATAAGCTGATGTTTATAAAAGACTTGTGGCATAATAACAAAATAAATAAAAAACATAATTTAAAAAACACATTATTCTCACTGTGAATATCAATTTCATGAAACATGATGTGGATACTAGAAGTTATAAATATGAAGACTCGGTACATATTTTGGAAATAATGTATGAAAAATACAAGTACACAAGTTGCATATACTATTTAAAACTTAGAAGTATAGATGTGTTCAGGTTGAGGATGATTGTCGTATTTCCTGAAGAACTGTGAAAAAATATTTTAAAGATCCTTTTTTATCATTATAAACATTAGTATCATTGTAGAGTATTATTGCATAAACCCTAAATTTCTTTAACTTTTGAGAAAAAATTGAAAAAGCAGTTTCATGGTGTTTTCTTGCACAGATGGGAGATACTAAACTATTAGGATGGAAACAACAAGTCAAGAAGCATTTAAAGCCATTTACTCTCTAGGCAAATGGGAATTTTGAAAAGGTCTTTAACATAATAAAAATTTATTACGTTAAATATTTATTACCATCCACTTGTATTTATTACCATCCAC
The DNA here is from genome assembly GCF_028538775.1 of Myotis yumanensis. NCBI lineage: Eukaryota > Metazoa > Chordata > Mammalia > Chiroptera > Vespertilionidae > Myotis > Myotis yumanensis. The sequence goes on along the minus strand of NW_027223755.1, from coordinate 71,933,511 downwards.
TACTTTGAGCAAAGCACTTTGCTAGGCATATAACAAGCTGGAAGAGAAAAACTGAGAAGACGAGGCACTCACTGTTATATGTGCTAAGTCAATAATACTCAGGTTATGCCAAAGCTGCAGTGATAGCACTGCAATAATCGTGGTTAATGCTGCAGCACAAATCTTTCCATGTATTTCCAAGAAATATAAACAATATGTTTTTCCATAATTAATGCAGGAAGGATGAGGTATAAGCTCATCACTTTCCTCTGTAGAATGTGGAAATAGGAAGAATCATAAAACCTACACTTCTGTAACATATTATATCAATAAGAAGAAAACATTAATAATATATGGGGCAAAAGTCAAGATAAAAATAAGGATCATATTAAGCTTTTGAAAAATAATTGATTGATCCTATTAATCCAAAGCAAAGGGATGTCAGATGGCTTGTAATATATGACTATAATGAAAAGCCCATGTAGGATTCATCAAAATGTCTATTGATTAAAAAGATTTGCCGAACTCAAAAAGTACATCTGAAATTATTTTTATGTCAATTATAAGGATAAAAAAGAAACTCAATATATCTTCAAGAAAAAGAAAAATTATCAGAAAATCTGAGTTTCTTTGTAGAAAATAAGTCAGAACAACAGATAGTTCACTCTGATTTTGCAAACTTCTACACTTAAAGGCTCTTCATTGGAACTTGGAAAATATGATATTTATATTGATTCATTCAGAAGAACATCCAACATTTTAGATAAAGGTTAATTTCTCAAAAATTTAATGACATCTTTGAGGAAAACCTTAAATTAGACCTTTTAGGCATTGTTATTTCATCCTGTGTTTTCTGACAGACTTATTAAAAAGTAGATTCTGTTATTTAAGATAGCAAATGATCTGATAAACAGTGCCTTGAAAAAAAAAGACTATATTTTGAAACAAGTACAATGAATTCAGAAGTGCAAACACAAAAAGGATAAGTACAAGTATGTGGAATTCTCCATATTTATCCCATTTCTATTTTTTCATCTGTACATTCAGAGTTGCTCAAGTTTTGGGATGTAAGTTTATTTCACATCAAGTGGAAAAATTAGGACCTTCAAAGTAGTCAGCAGGAACTCAGGCACATCAACCATTATTCTGATCAAATTCTGGTCTTAACAGGGGAAGCCCTTCATCATCCTTACCTTGGTTGAAACTTCATTACAACACTGCTCCATTCCTTGGTTTGGGGCTTGGCCAAATGATTTCCTTTGGCCAGTGGATGGAGGAGAAGCAACGGTGTGTCAGTCTCTTAGGATACCTAGGAGAGACCCTTTTATCTCTGCCACACTTTGAATACAGTGGGGCCTTGACTTACGAGTTTAATTTGTTCTGTTCCATGACGGAGCTCATAACTCAAATTACTCGTATGTCAAATCTTAAAGTGAACGAGTGAGACACGTGATGCTGGGCTGATGTTGTGGCGTTCACTGTGACGTTTGCTGCGCCAACTAGCGGTGGGGTATCTGAAGCTGGCTCATAACCCGAATTTTAGCTCGCAACTCAAAGCAAAAAATCGGCCAAGAGACGGCTCGCATCTCGAAAAACTCGTTAGTCGGGACACTCGTAAGTCAAGGCCCCAATGTAGTGTTTTCCAGCTAGCCCTCTACTTAAATGAGGATAAGAAAAACTTGGACCAGGGAAGGTCGTGATAGGCTTGCAAAGAAAAATGGGTCCCCATCAGCTGCTACAGCTCCCAGCAGAGTAGTCCAGCTGAGCTCAATCTGTAACACTGGAATCTCAGAGGACCCCAGATGATGAGAATAAAATATTACTATTTTAAGCCACTAGATTCTGGGTGGTTTGTATTTAATATTTTTATAAAGTTAGCTAACTGAAACAGAGTAAGCCAGAATATGGTAAAATGATCACCAATCTTGGTGTCAAAAGATGCAAATTGGAATGGCAGATTTGCCACTACTAATTCTATTAATTAAGCAGGCAATTAAACAGAGACAACTCCATGTTTCAGGAAACAATAACATTAATAACACTACTTTACAAGTCCCTTCTCATATCCAGGACCCTTTTTATAATAACCTGGCTCTCATGGATTCTTTCTTTCTCTCTCTTTCTCTCTTTCTCTCTTCCTTCCTTCCTTCCTTTCTTTCTTTCTTTCTTTTTCTTTCTTCTTTCCTTCCTTTTTTTTTTAAAAGATTATTTATTTTGTTAGTTACCACATTGTCATGCCAAACTAGTGGCTAATTTATCCTCAGCACTAGAAAAGGGTATGACCCACATAGCAGGCAACAGCTGACACTGGAAAGGAGATTCCCTCACCCTAAATTAAGAAATTATTACCCATGTTCACATATCAGTCTCTTACAGTTTGTTTAAGGAAGATCATTCTACCTGGGTTCAATGAGATTATATTTCTTGTTTATTAAGTAAAAACCTTATATTGAGATATATTCACCAAGGATGTGATTCCTTGTGCAACCCCCAAAAAGCCTACTAATTAGCCTTTGTGGTTACATATAGTTTCTAGGTAGTTATATATCTGAATCCCTTCCTGAAGGTGATTGGCATCAGTGATTAACACAAATCTTTTTATCTCTTTTAGGATCCAGACTCATTTGTTTATTTGATTCCTTCTGCCTGTTGCAGAGTACTCCCCAGATTTGAATTTCATCATGGTAGGTGTGATAATTGGGAATCTGACTATTCCTTGTCATGACACCAATGAACCCCTTCAGATAATTTTACTTTTTAAGAAATTTCTATACTATGTGCATAGAAAATGTTCAGAATTTTATAAAATACACCACTACTCATGAAAAAGAAAATAAAGTCTATCAGATTAAGATTACAAATCAAGTGATCCAATGTTGTTTAGAAAGAGTCACCTCCATGTTTGAGCTGGCCACATTTCACAAGAAATGCTGTGTCTCATCCTTACTGCCACAATTGAAGTGGAAAGTACAAAATAACACTCATTCAAGGGTAATATGAGAGTAATAAGGAAAGACAAAACTGTCTCTATAGTAAGTTACTAGGAGTATAACACAGTCATTTTCAAGCATTTAAAGGAAGTTTGAAAAAGATAGACTTTTTTTTCCAGTAGCATCTGAAAGGTAAAATAAGACCATTTATAAAGGTTACAAGGAGATAATTTAGGCTTTATATCAGAAAGTACTTCCTAACACTTATAACTGGTTCAAAAATGACTCAATCTGCTTCAAGGGGAGGAGATATCTCTATTCAGTAAGAGTGCCACACTAGATACTTTGTTGGGCTGTTTGAGTATCTGTACAGTATTTGACAAGGTAATCTAATTAGGCAGTTGTACACTAATATCCAATATAAGTAGCTTAGCACATACTTTCTCCCATCCAATGCAAAGCATTTATGGTAACTGAATGCCTCTTGCAGGTATGTGATTTGGATGTGAGGATGAAGAGAGTGGTGTGTAAAAACAGTGATATACCACATACTATTCCATGTACAACTATTGCCACTTCTTTAGTTTTATAATATTCATTTTAAGTCCCTAATCCATAGAATACAAACAAACAAAACTTGCCTTTTAAAGTTAAATTAGCTTGTTCTCATTTAGGTTTGTTTGTTTCAGCCTTGTATGGATAAATATTTATTAAATTGCAAGGTGACAATTCTATTTAAGTATTAATTTTATTGTCACAAATGTTTGTAACTTTTCTTCTCCAGATTGGAGTTTAGATATAAGGAAACACAACAGGAAACTGTGCCCAAGCTGAACAACTCCTTTGCTGTTCCTCTGATTTCTCACTGGCCTTCATGGAGATGAAATTCTTACGCATGGACTGGATGTGCGCCTCGGTTTCACTTCTCAGATACACAGCAGGAATCAAGTACAGCTTCTTCTCTCCGCTAACTCAGCTCCACCTCAACCTTAGCTCACTCTACCGAACCTCTGAATCTCATTCACATGCTTCATCTGGCCTCTAGATTAGTTATCAACCCCTGACCTCTGTCACAGCACTACGTCATCTCTTACCCCTTGCTATTGCTGCCCCATTTCAAGCTCAGTGGTTGTCAATTCTCATTTACCCTTCCCCCTGGGAGGGTAAAGGAAGTTCTGCACTTCACTTTAGTAAAGTACAGTGGAGCTACTTCTAGCTCTCTTTATATCTACTTTGTAGTGACTACTGTTATTACTATGACACTTCCTGTAAAGTGGTCTCCCTGTTTGAAAAAGGACGTACAGCATGATTCCCCTCATTTTTCATTTTCCTTTCAACTTGAGCAAGGCAGGAGATGAAGCAAGAATACATCCAAAAGATTCTTACCTCTGATCTGGCTCAACCCTTTAAAGGGCCTCCTAGTTCGCCCTGAAATTAAAATTTTTGTATATTATAAGGTAAGAAAAATCCTAGTCTTTTCTATCAATAGTTTATGATTGTCAAAACTCATTTCTTCAAAACACATGTCCTGATATAGAAAGAAAGCTGTTATGATTTAGAAAAGGAAATAAAATTTTTTTTATCTATGCCAAGAAAATCGACTTTTTTCTTCCCTTACAATAAATAAGTCAACACAGTAAAATCAACCAAAGCTTATCAACAGATCCATTCTTTTAGTTGCTAGCTACTCTCCCTTCACTTCTGACAGTAAGCCTTGTAATGGCCATAGGTTTTAAAGGTAGAAAATTTTCAAAAAATCATTATTTATGGATATACATATTTAAAATTTTTAACATATTCATTACTTCTGTTTTTAGGAAGATGGAGTGTTCATCAAATAGAAAGAGGCTCAAAAGGTAGAGAAGATGGCAAATGGCTAAAACTTCAAATTCTAAGGAACAACACTGAGGTGAGTTCAGTAGTTTTTTGTGTTTTTTTTTTGTATGTTTGTATGGTTTGTTTGTTTTACTTCATATATTCCAGGATAAGAGTTGAAGAAATAATCAACCAGGAAACACCAACAAGTATAGACAAAAAATCAGAAGGAGACCAGTAAAGGGAAAACATGGCAATACCCAGGAAACTTAAACAATAACTGTTCTACTCCACAGAAAAGCACAGACAAACCACATACATTCCTACCACCAAATGCTAAGTAGAGAGCCTAGACTTCCACCCTTGCATGGCTGTAATAAGGCACCCCAACACCCCCTGGGGTGATGTCAGAGAAGGCTGACTAGGCAAATGCACTTTCATCTCTGTCATGAAGTAATGATGCCCACTTCTGCTTGAGAAGTCAGTGGAAACCACTAAGAAAACATGTACTTCTAACCCCACCCATTGCCCTAAGGTGGTATAAGAAGAGATCTAGTGGAGAGTTAGGAATTTTATCTCTACCAGTGTGAACAGTGCTCCTACTCTTTCCTCATAGTGTCAGAGGGAGCTGTGTGAGGTGCAATAAATACACATTCCTATGCCTCTCAACCTGAGAGGTATAAATGGAGGACCAATAGGAAGCTGACAGTCTCACACTCACCCATCAGCAACTAGAAGGTCTCCCATTTATGGCGGTTGAGCAAGGAAACTAAATTTCTATTTGGCAGTATTGAGGTAGTGCCTCCAATTCCCCTGCCTGATTGGTATCATGGGAAAACAACTAAAAAAAAAAAGGCTTAAATAAGATACAGAACATCCTATCTAATAATAGACAAACATGGTAATTGACTGTACCTTCACTATGCCTCCCATTGGCTAATCAGCATGATATGCAAATTAACCGCCAACAAAGATGGCGGCTAATTTGCATACTGTAGGCAGGGCGGGTCAGCGCCATCCCGCTTGCCCCGCCGCCATCCGAGCCTGCTATCTGCGACCCGGGGCGGGGGGTGTCCCGTGTGTGATCCGACCAAGTGTGGCGGGGCGGGACAGCATGGCTCCTCTGTCACCCCCGCTTCCTCATCACAGCTCCCTTGGGGGCCTAAGCCCTTAGTCGGACATCCCCCGAGGACTCCCTAACTGCCAGAAGGATGTCTGACTGCAAGCTTAGGCCTGATCTGTCGGGGAGTGGGCCTAAATCGACAGGTGGACATCCCCCAAGGGGTCCTGGACTGCAAATGGGTGCAGGCCGGGATGAGGGAACTCCCCCCCACCCCCCCACCGAGTGCACAAATTTTTGTGCACCGGGCCTCTAGTCTATATATATAAAAGGCTACTATGCTAAGTGTCCGATCATCCGACTGGCCGCTATGATGCACACTGACCACCAGGGGGCAGACGCTCAACGCAGGAGCTGCTGAGCTACAGTGACTTGGCAGCCGAGGTTCTCAGGTGACGCACCCTGAAACCAGAGAGGAGGGAACCCGATTCCTCGCAGGGCTGCACGATTCCACCTTTGGCTGTGAGTTATCTTGTTGCAGGGGCACTGTCGGCCTTGAATCTGGTTTACCGCACACTTGCTTTTTCGTTCCACATCCTTGGGGATATTGGAGAGCTGGTTTTGACCCAATCCCCGCAGGCCAGGCCGAGGGACCCCACCTGCCGGAGGAACCCTGCCCACTCTGCAGGCACTGGGGAGGGACCTTGGGAGGTTGGCTCCAGGGTGTGTCCGGCCCATCTCACCTAGTCCCACCCTGCAGGCCACCTTCTAATTAATTTCCTTTCAATGTGCACCAATCTGTGCACCGGGTTATTAGTTGTAATATAATACTGAAAAAAATCCACATTTTGATAGAAAATTACATGACATAGCAAGAAACAGAAAGATCTCAACTGAATAAAAAAGATGAAAAAACAAATGACAATACCAACGTGACAATACCAATGTGAGATATTAGAATTATTATATAAGCATTTTAAAGCAATAATAAAAAAAAATTATTCAACAATGGTAAATGCATTTGACACAGATTAAAAAATAGAAAAGTCTCACCAAAGAAACAAAGTGTCAGCAAATAAACAGAAGATATACCTAAGATAAATTGAAAATTTTACAACTGAAAAATATGGTAACAAATAAAAAGCTCAATGGACAAGAGCAACAGTAGATTGGTGAGGACAGAAAAAGTATCAGTAAACTTGATAGGAAAACAGAAATTACTAAATCTGAACAACAACAACAATTAGACTTGAAAAAAATTATTAGGTCCTCAGGGGATTTATGAGATGATATTAAAGAGCTAATATTCATGTCATCAGAGTTTAGCAAGGAGAGGTGAAGAAAAGTGTTTAAGAAATTATAACTGAAACTTTCCAAATTTGTCCAAAAGAAATCATAATCCTACAGATTCAATAAGCTATATAAACCCCAAGCATGAGAAGCCAAAGAAATATATGACAAGAAACAACAAATAATTAAAGTTCTGAAATCTAAAGACAAAAATCTTGTAATAGCCAGAGAAAGCAGCATCTTAATTACTGGAGAAAACAATTAGAAAAAAAAAAAATCAGATTTATCATAAGAAACCATGGACACCAGAAAGAGGTAGCACAATAGTTTCCAGGTGCTAAAAGAAAAGAGTGGTAAACCCAGAATTCTATACCCAATAAAAATATCTTTGTGGTATAAAGGGAGAATCAGGACATTCTCAGATGAAGGAAAATTAAAATTTATTGACAGTAGATCTATCATTAAGAAATAATTAAAGCAAATTATGGAAATAGAAGGCAATAATAAAGAACATCAGCAAGGAAGGAAGAATGCAATTAGTAAAAATATGGGTACAGAATAGGCTTTCCTTTCCCTCTTGAGTTTTCCCAATATGCCTGATGGTTGTAGTAAAAAGTATAATACTTTTTAATATGGTTGTATGTATTTAAGGTAGTATATTATAAATGGGGATGGTAAAGGGACATAAAGAAATAAGATTTTCCTATTTAACTTGGCTATTAAAATGACAGTACCACTAGACAGTGACAAGTTTTGTATAGGTAATGTAATACCTAAGAAATCATTAATAAAATTATATAAAGAGATAAACTCAAACATCCTATAGATAATTCAAAATGGAATTCTAATAAATGCTCAAGAAACTCAAGAAAAAGTAGAAAAGAAAAACAGACATAAAAAAACAGAGCGCAAATAGAAAACAACAAAAATGATAAACTTAGCTTGAACATTTCAGTAATTAAATCATCTACCTATATAAATTAAAGACAGAAATTGGCAACCCAATTATAAGACAACCCTAATATCTGCTCTTTACAAGAAATTCATGCCAAATATAACAATACTAGAGGCCTGGTGCATGAAAATTTGTGCACTCAGGGGGTGTCCCTCAGCCTGGCCTGCACACTCTGGCAGCCCGGGAGCCCTCAGGGGATGTCCACCTGCTGGCTTAGGCCTGCTCCCCAGGGGATTGGGCCTAAGCTGGCAATCAGACATCCCTCTGACAGCCCGGGAGCCCTCAGAGGATGTCCAACCCAGGGAGCGGACCTAAGCCATTAGTTCCGTGGTCAGCAAACTGTGGCTTGCAAGCCACATGTGGCTCTTTGGCCCCTTGAGTGTGGCTCTTCCACACAATACTATGTGCGGGTGTGCACGTACAGTGCGATTGAAACTTCGTGGCCCATGCGCAGAAGTCAGTATTTTGTGGAAGAGCCACACTCAAGGGGCCAAAGAGCCGCATGTGGCTTGTGAGCCGCGGTTTGCTGAGCCGCAGTTTGCCGACCACTGTATTAGTTGGACATCCTTAGTGCTGCCGTGGAGGCAGGAGATGCTCCCGCCACCACCGCTGCACTGGCCAGTCATGAGCCAGCTTGTGGCTGAGCAGCACTACCCCTGTGGAAGCGCACTGACCACCAGGGGGCAGCTCCTGTGTTGCGCGTCTGCCCCCTGGTGGTCAGTACATGTCATAACAACCGGTTGTTCCCGGTCGTTCTTCGTTAAGGTCAATTTACATATTACCCTTTTATTATATAGGATGGGTAAGATAAAAGTAAAAGGATGGGAAAAGATATAGTATTGCATAATCCAAGAAAAACAGGAGTTATAATATCAGATAATATAGAAAGAAAAACAAATTTTCGGAGACAGAGATGATAGAATGCTTGAAAGTTAATCCACAAAGAAAATGTATCAATTATTATGTGCATGCATAGGACAACAGAGTTCAAAACATGTGAACCAAATACGAATACAGCTAAATGAAGAAATCAAGACTTGAACATTACTATGTCAACAATTGACAAAATAACTAAACAGAAAATCAGCAAGAGTTATAGAACTTAATAACCCCATCAACCAATAGGATCTAATCATTAACATTTAAAGGACACTCCACCGAACAACAGGAGACTATAAATTCTTTCCAAGTATTCATGGACCATATACTGAGATAGACCATATTCTGGGCCATGAAGCAAACCTAAAACAAATTTTAAAGTATTGAAATCATATGGAGTATATTTTCCAACTACAGTGGAAATCAATAGCAGAAAGATGACAGGAAATTTTCCAAAAACTTGGAAACTAAGCCATGTACTTCTAAGTAATACATGGATCAAAATGGAAGCCTCAGAGAAAATTAGAAAAATACATTGAACTGGATTAAATAAAAATAAAACATATCAAAATTTGTGGGACACAATAAAACACAACTAAGGGAGAGATTTATGACACAAAATGCATTCATCCAGAAGGAGGAAAAAAATCTCAATCAATAATCCAAGTTCCCACCTAAAGAATTTAGAAAAATAACAAATTGAAACCAAAGCAAATGTTAGTAAGGAAACGATAAAGAAACAATAAAGGTAAGTGCAGAAATCCCTGAAATTGAAACCAATGAAACAATAGAGGAAAAATAAATGAAACAAAGATCATGTTTTTGAAAAGACCAATAAAATTCACAAACTTCTATCAAAATTAACAAAAAAAGAAGAGAAAAGGTACAAATTATGAATATCTGGAATGAAAAGATGCTAGCAGTGCAAACCTTGCAGATACGAAAAGGAAAATAAGGGAATACCTTGAACAATAATACTACATACATTTACCACTTAGACACAGTGGAACAATTCAAAAAATGCAAACTAGCACAAGCTACCTAAAATGAAATACCATAGACAATATGAATATTCCTATATGTCCTGTTGGTTTCACTGGTGAAGTCTACAAATGTTTAAAGAAGAATCAATACTCAAACTGCAAAATCTTTTCCAGAAAACAGAAGATGAGGGAATGTTTACCAATTAATTTTATGAAGCTAGTTTTACCCTGATAGCAAATCAAATGAATACAGTATAAAAAAGGAAAATAAAAAACTATAAATCAATATCTCCATTGAATAAGATGCAAAAAACTTTAGCAAAACATTACTGAATAGATTCATCATTATAAAAAAATTCTACATATGACCAATTGAAGTTGCTTCTTGGGATGCAAGGCTGGTTCAGCTTTTAAAAAGTAATCAAGGTAATCCATCATATTAACAGATTAAGGGGAACAAAATTACACATTCATATCAGTCAATACAGAAAAAGATTTGACAAAATTCATCACTCATTCACTACAGAACTCCAAAATAGAGAGCTTCCTCAACTTTATGAAGAACAACTACAAAAAAAAATCTCCAGCTAACATATCTATTCTTGAAGGACTATAATGCTTTTCACCTAAGATCAAGAAAAGGTAAAGATGTACACTTTCACCTTCTTATTCAACAGAGAGATAAAAGTCCTAGCCAGTATAATAAAAAAAAGCAATATCAGAAATGAAGATATAAACAATATTCCCATTTGCAAATGGCATGACTTTTACCTAGAAAATCTCAAGGAATCTATGATTAAAAACACAACTTTTAAATAATGGGTTCACCAATATTGAAAAAATGAACACTTATGTTCACACAAAAACCTGTATACAAATGTTTATGGAAACTTTATTTGTAATAACCTCAACCTAGAAACAAGCTACATTTTCTTTAATAGATAAGTTGTTGAAGAAACTGACACATACCTACCAGGCACTACTACTCAGCAATATAAAGGATGCACTATTGATCCACGCAACAACCTGAATGAATCAAAAGGAATTATTCTGGGTGAAAACAAATAAAAGCCATTTTCCAAAGGTTACATTTATATAACATTTTGAAATGACAGCGAGAGCAGATTAGTGGTTTCCAAAGATTAAGTAAGAAAGAGGTGGGAAAGAAGGAAAGGGGATGTGTCTATAAAAGGGCAATATGAGGGATTCCTATGGTCATGGAAATGTTCTGTATCCGACTGTATCAATGTCAGTATCCTGGTTGTGATATTATACTATACTAGAGGCCTGGTGCGCAGATTTGTGCACTGGGTGGGGGGGGGTCCCTCAGCCTGGCCTGCGTCCTCTTGCAGTCTGGGACCCCTTGAGGGATGTCCACCTGCTGGCTTAGGCCTGATCCCTGGGCAGTCAGAAATTCTTCTCACAGTCCGCGGCTCTCACAGTCTGGGACCCCTCGCTCTGCTCCTTACCACCCGCCTGCAGCAGAGGTGGGAGAGCCTCCAGGCATGGCTGCTGCGCTCCCCAGCCGTGACCCCGGCTTCTGGCTGAGTGATACTCCCCCTGTTGGAGCACAATGACCAGTAGGGGGCATCTCCTGCATTGAGCTTCTGCCCTCTGGTAGTCAGTGCTCTTCATAGCGACTGGTCAATTTGCATGTTAGGGTTTTATTATATAGGATTTTTACAAAATGTCACCACTGGGTAAACTGGGTAAAGGGTAACATGGTATTGCAGGTGAAACTATAATTATGTCAAAATAAAATTTTAATTAAAAAATAAAATACACATTAAATAAAAAATATTCATGTTAACACTCAATAAATTGAGGGTGATATATTAGAGGCAATGCTATCAGATGTATCACTGTATGAAGTAAATCTTCAATTCACATGCAAAACAGATTATGTAATTTAAATGCAGCCTTGAAGTTTAGTTACTTTTCCTCACTGCAGCAGCTCAGTTTGGGCCAGGATTGCCATTAGAATGTGTGTATGTAACTGGGTATTTAAAACATTCAATGTAAGTTGCTGGATATCTGACACTTCAGATATATTAAGTTCTGATTTCTAATTTCCCCTTTACTAGATACACTTACAGCTAAAGTCATTTAACAGTTGGCTTAAGAACCACTTTATTCACTATGTTAAATGATAAAAACATTAGCAAACATGAGTTGTGTACCACCTTAATTTGAACAAAAAATATTGTTTCCTTTTTACTTGCTAATACTAATTCTAATTATTTTCTTCTAAAAAAACAACAAAATCCTAAGGGATAATATGACAGAGCAATGCAACTATAGACGAATATAACTGTGTATAATCTTATTAAATCTAATAATTATTAAACTAAGTTTCCCTCCTAAAATGACAGTTGATCATGCAGAAGATTTGTAAGGCTTTCATCTCTCACAGTTCATTAATAAGTTATCTAGAAGCAATTTAAGCTGCTATAAATAAATAAATAATCTGCTACACAGAAGATTTAATAAAAAGCTCAGAAATCACTGTTTATTAAGTTTACATTTGCTAAAAGCAGTTTATCAGAAGAGAAAATAAAAGGCAAATTAAAACTTAAATCCCATTACACTAACGTAATTCAGTTAGCCTTGTCATAAAGCATGCCTAAGTGCCTCAAAAGTATCAAAACATATTCAAAAGGCTGACACTTTATTTGCCTTAGGAAATATCAAACTGTAATGGAGTATTCGCAATACATCATTTTTTGATGTATTAAAAGTCATGTCTTCTAAATTCAAACCCTGGTTTGAGAAAAGTTTAGTTATTCATTCTCCTGGGAATTTCTGTTTATAAACCAAATTTAAATGAATATTTTAGATAATTAATTTCTTAAGTTTATCTCCTCAGTATTTCAACCATCTGGCAATTATTAACCATAAAACAAATACAATTTTCCACCTAATATTACTAACAAAGTATTATTAAATAGATTTTCTCTCTTTCTGAGCAAAGGTAGGGGTACTATCTTAAGAGATCTAAAAATATACTTTATATATTTTCATAATTTTCTTTCTTCATCAATCAAATATCTTTAATAAATGACAATACAATTGAAAAATGAAAATTACCACTGTTGATGGACTGTCTTAAATTGGTAAATAGAAATAGTGTAACCTAAACTATATTAAAAATACACAGAAGTTAACTAACTTGAAGCTCCTAAGCCTCAATTTTCTTACATCATTAAATTTATATTTAAGATGTCACATTAATGCAATTGATATTTTACTTAGAATTAAAATGTATATATTATGTATTTTAAGAAGTACATGTTGAGAACCGAATATATGCCAGACTATATAACTGAGATACATCATTGAACCAAAGAGATAGTTCCATCCTTCACAGAGGTTACACTCTGGTGGCAAAAGAAAAAGTGTAAATATCATTTAAAAACTCTTAGAATATTGGACTTAAATAGATTGATATGTTTATAGTGGTTCTTAGAATATTAGACTATAGAACATTATGAGAGAAATAGATATAAAATATTATGTTAAGAAATATTTTTAAGTATTAGAAAATAATCCAATTAATATTTAGCTTCCTAAATTTCAATTTATAGCTTACTTCTAATTAGTTTTTAAAAATCTAGGGTAATACTTGAAAAATTGTTTAATCTTCCAATGATAATATACATTTGAGTTAAACAGAAATGTTTCTTAATGTGTAAGAAATAGTCAAGAAAATCTGATTAACAGATAATGTAATCATTAAATTTTATTATAGTAGAAATAATTAGACTTCAGACTATTAAATTTCATGTTCAAAACCAAGTTATTTCTCATTAAAACAGGTATTCATCTGTTAAATGCACAGAGCTACATAGAGCTTTTTATATATTGGACCAAAAATATGGCTGATATTTCAGAACACATTTCACAGAAAAGTGATTTTTAAGGTATAGATATCTATGTAAATAATTAAAAAAATAGTATTTATCTTTTTCATACACTGTTTCATCTTATTTGGTAAAGTACAGAAAAAACTTCTTTAAATATTCTTTTCAAAAGCATGTCGTTTTGTTTCCAATTTTTAGTAAGCATGCAATAAAGTCTACAGATGTTGTATTATAAAGTTGCACACCTACTATTTATGTAATGTTAATAACCAATGTTACCTGAATAATTTTTTTAAAGTTTTTTAAAAAGACTGAAAAACTAGAAAACTAAGTTGCATTAGAGTCTCAAAAATGGCAACCTGAGCAATGTACTAGCATTTTTAAAAATGGCAAAATTAAGACAGGTATGCTAGCAGTTAGAAAATTGATTTAATGGACTTTAGATGCAGACAGGGAGGTAACTAGCTAGAATGTTGAAAGTGCCAATGAGTTCTTCCAACTGGTAATGATAAGGCTCTGTGCAGGAAAAAAAAAAAAGTAAAGAAAATTCAGCATAAATACAGAATTTCTAAGAAATATAGAGTGGGAATGCAGACTTGGGAGAGAAAAAAAAATTTTTTTTTAATATATATTTTATTGATTTTTTACAGAGAGGAAGGGAGAGGGATAGAGAGTTAGAAACATCAATGAGAGAGAAGCATCGACCAGCTGTCTCCTGCACACCCCCTACAGGGGATGTGCCCGCAACCAAGGTACATGCCCTTGACCGGAATCGAACCTGGGACCCCTCAGTCCCCAGGCTGACACTCTATCCACTGAGCCAAACTGGCTAGGGAGAAAAAAAAATTTTTTTCTTATTTCCAGTCTCTCCAGTCTTCAAAGTATCCTCAAAGAAATGGTGTTAAGGATCAAATCAAGACTTTGATTATCTGAACGTTTGCGAAGAGTTCCGAATTACTCAAGACCACGCTCGTAGACCTCCCTCCTTAGCTGGATAAAGTGTTGGAAAGAGTCTTCAGAGTGTTCTCCCGCAGCAGCATAGCACGTCAGAAACAGAGGGAGGCGAGTCTCAGAAATTATATTGGACGCTACTTTTGGAGTAGAGAGATTCCTGGAAAATTAACTATGTTTTTAAGAGAGTTGTCCTGGCCAAAGAACCATCAGCTTGGATGATAAGGACCTGAGACAGTTTAAAATGAAGAGCAGGCTCTGAGCGGTCAGCTCTCTATAGGCAGGAAGCAGGTTAGATACCCGCTTAGTCCAAATATGCGCAGGCCATGTCTTATGGAGAAGAAGAAAACTTTCAGGTGACATGGAGAACAATGGGTTAAGAGAGCAACTCCCAGGTAGAATTGGCCATAGTCAGAGAACACGCCCTCACTTAAAGTCAGAGGGCTTGTCAGATGAATTGCAGTACTGCTGTGAGCCAGGAGTCCTAAGGTGTCTCCCGTTACTACTGTCACTGAATGCAGTTCTGTCCCTGTCTCACTGATACTCGTGGGCTGGGAGGGGAGGACAAGAGTCATGGACAAGTTATTTTTATTTTTAAGGGTCTGGGACTCAGAGGAACCACCTGGGAGAAGCTGCAGCCTAGGAGCTTCTTTCACATCTGAACCAGATATAGATCAGGAATTCGTGGCTGTAGATACAGATACACATGACTTATCGAGGAAGTGCTCTTCAGAAATAAACCTACAAGAGAGAGATGGAAACAAGATAGGGAATGGGAAGAGGCGAAGTGACGGGGTGGTCTTAGTTGACCTTATGTGCTATCAGTCTCTGGAATGTACATCAGACACACAACTGCACACCTTGAGACATTCTCTAGAGAAAGGGTCACCGATTAGCAGCCAACATGCAGAGCAGCTGGGAAATGGGTGTACCTTCCAGGAAAAGGAAATATGATCTTCTGCACCATGTTTATAATTAGAATTAGAATCTTCCATTTGCAAAGCTTGTAAAATACGTTACACATTAAAGATCCCATGTACTAATGATGATTATAACGTTATCATTTGAATATGATTAATCAGAATTACCTCTTACATATTTTTATAAAATTAATTGCCCTTTTATTACATGCCACATACAATAATTAAGAAACATTGATTGCATGACTAATATGTATCAGAAACATATGTGTTGAAAATACAAAGCTGAATTATATGTAATCTCTGCCCAACAAAAGCTCACAGTTTAATACCAGAGACTAAGTTAAAGCATCATTGCAAAGGTATTTTAAATCATCAACAAAGAACTGTTCAGACTGAGAAAATTGAGAAAGCAAAAGTACTTTTATGGACCATAATATTAATATATCCAATTAAAAACAGCAAAGTTCCCAAACTACTTCACCAAATGCATGTCAATCGAGAAGTGAGAAAAGCTTTATGAATAAGTTGTGTTTGTATGACATACTAGAAAATCATCCTACTAGTAGTTATCAATTATGCTCCTTGTTAAATAACGCTTGCTGAACAAATGGTGGATCCAACGCAAGTGTCCAGAACTCGGTGAACACTAGTAAAGCATTTTAAAACAAGTATTTGTTGAGCATTTACTGTACTAATGTTCTGTTGCTATGTCACAAATTGCCACACACTTAGTGATTTGGTACATACTTATTATCTTTCAGTTTCCACCAATCAGGATTCCATTCATAGAAGTTCCCTCTGTCTGAAATGCAGAATGTCATGCTGCTTTTATACTGATTGAGCTATCAGATTGTGGAAAAGAAAACAAATAAGAATGAGATACAGTAGGAAGTTATGGACGTGGCAGATGGTTGCACCTCCTACTAGTTTATATTCCTCTATAAAACAAAGAGCATATATGTCTAGAGTCCTCAGTAGAGCCAAGTTCCCATAATAGAGGATCTAGACTACAAAGGAAAAAGGCATAAAAACATGGGTTTTTGAAGTTGCGTAGTCTTGAGTTAGGGTCTTAGAGATTTCTAGAATATTTTGATTTTATATTTATGAATCATATGTGACTTCATGGTAAAGACTGTGAATCTTAGACAGTAGAACCTGCTCTGTATATTGACAATGCCCTGCCCTCTCTCCTAGTGATGGCCTGGTCTTGGTATAGATTAAAATCTCCTGAGAAATTTGAAACACTCCATCCTTCCAAAAATTATTTGTCACAGCTCCTTAAATTCAAAATGTCTTCAAGGGGGTGAACTGTGTTTTGTTTGGTCTCTTACACTGACTTATTTTAAAAAGTCACCTATATCTAAATTTTAATATTAGTATTCATCATATATAACCATCATTTGTCATATCTTAGAAACATACCTGAAGTGACCTTGAAATAAAGTGTTCATAATTTTTTAAATATGTTTCCTATTTTAGAGTGAGAGGAGGGGAAAGGGAGAGAGAGGGGGAGATCTATCAGCTGCTTCCTGCACGCCCCCTCCTGAGGATCCAGGCCACAACCAGGGAATATGTCCTGCCTGGGAATTAAACCTGTGACCTGCTGGAGGACGGCTCGATGCTCACCCTCTGAGCCACAGTGGCAGGACCAAGCATTGGCGATCTTAATGGAATCACTTTGACAGCATTTCCGCCCACTCACTTGATGCACTATGATAACACTGATGAAAATCAAGCTGTAATTATCCAAAGCAGCAAAGGTTGCTGCTGGGCAGTCTACAGTATTTGACAATTAGTCAGACAAAACTGTCATCAATTATGAAGACAATCATCTTGTCTCCTCAGTTGTGAGAGCTGAAGCAGAACTTCTTGTTCTTGCAAACATTATGAGCAAATGTTTCCTAATGTTTCGAAGCCTTACAAATTGCTTAGTAGAGGCAAATAGCAAGTTTCATAATATAGTCATTAAAAAAAATGTTTCTAAAGGGTTCCCAGGTTTACAGAGTATAAACATATACTCACACATACATTTATGTTTTATATATACATAACATAAATATGAACCCAGTTCCTTTATCCAATCACATGTCAAAGTACGCTGGACACTTGGGCGATTCCTCCACCTTGGCTTTAGTGAACAACGTTGTGATGAACATGGGGATACAGATATCACTTCCTGGTACCAATTTCCTTTCTTGCAGGCACATGCCCAGAAGGAAGGTTTCTGAATCATCTGACAATTCTATTTTACTTTTGTCAGGATCCTCCAAACTGTTTTCCATAAAGGCTGTATCAGTTTACATCCTTGCCTGCCTGTATTTCTTGTTAATAGACCTCCTAATAAATGCGAGGTGATATCTCATCGTGGTTTTGATTTTGCACTTCCCTGATGATGAGTTATACTGTGCTTCATTTCATATTCATATTGGCTATTTGTATGCTTCTTTGGAATAATTTATTCTCAGGTTCTTTGCCCATTTTTAAATTGGGTTATTTGTTTTTCTGCATTTAAATTGTCTGTGATTGACAAAGCTCTGCTGATCATAATAAATATAATAATGTACATTTATCCAATCTACAGTCTTATTAATAGTTGACCACCAGAAGACTACAGACTCAAATCCTGATTCCTACCTTTAAATTCATTAGGGCCTCCTCCTGGAACCCCAATGGGATCTGTGTAAATATGGGGATCAAAGGAGCTCCCTGGATGCTCTCTCTCCTCTTCCTAGTCCGTCTTTCTGTTGAAAAAGGTTTACGATGTGCCAAGGTGAAAGGGATAGGCAATTGCATCAGAGCGCAAGTTCTGCTCCACTTGCTGGGTGAGGGCCCAAGTCAGGATCCCCCATGACACCACCAGATATCAGCACGGGGTGTCGACAGTGTAGCATGATAGGCTTCTGAGGATACTCGGCCATTTAGGCATCCTGATAAGTTTCTCATAAACTCAGAGCATTGTTTCCCCCCTTGAGAGGCAGAGGGAATAGTTTTCATTGGAGGATGGGGCCGGGTTGTTTTGGGGGGTCCTTGCTCTTTACCTCTGTTGATGGGAACAACAGGGCGAGAGTCTTACGGGAAGCATTTCCCAGGCAGTTTCCTTTTGGTACAAGGCAAGCACACATTCCATCCTGTTACCATCTGAGGTCCATCTGAATGGAAATGGGACCACTTGGGCCTCTAGCCTTCCTGCCACTCAAGTGTAACAGTCGCTTTTATTTAGGGCGCATACAGAATGTTTAATCCATCCCACCTAGGCATTGGCTCCCTTATATTCTACATCTATTTGCATGGTGGTGGCAGTGGCCTAGGCAGTGGTCGGCAAACTCATTAGTCAACAGAGCCAAATATCAACAGTACAACGATTGAAATTTCTTTTGAGAGCCAAATTTTTTAAACTTAAACTACATAGGTAGGTACATTGTTATTAACTTAATTAGGGTACTCCTAAGGCCTAGGAAGAGCCACACTCAAGGGGCCAAAGAGCCACATGTGGCTCGCGAGCCGCAGTTTGCCGACCACGGGCCTAGGGGATCTTGTCCTCTGACATCTACTCCTAAATCTAGTCCTAGTCAATCTTTTGGCCTAAAAGCTGAAATATCCAAGTCACTCAAGTTATCTATAACCAATAACTTATCTGGGTAAGCATGATTCGGACTGTTCACCTTTCCCCAGCCCACATTGTAAGCCCTTGCAAGCCTCCAGAGCCCTAAGGCAAATAGAACCGGTACATGATGGCTATTAGGTGTTATGACAGTAACAGGATGTTGCATTATTCCATGTATGAGAGGCCTTATCCAAAGGTTAATTGAGACTACATTAACCAAACAAACCCCAGTAACATACCAGCAGAATAATCTCTTTCTCCTAGATAATGCAGAACATGGAAGTCAAAGACTGCTAGCTGAATTTGAAGAAAAGAGTCAAATAAAAAAAGGGCGAATTGTGAGAGTGAACCAGAAATTTTTTCTGTCAAAGAAAGGAGCTCACGGGCATCTTCGGTTCCGCCATTTTGAAATGACCTTCAGACTCTCAGGGGGCCACCATTTTGGGCTCTGTCTTGCCACTCCCCTTCCTCTGAATTAGCCAATCACACAATAATGATGAACCCAAGCTCTGAGCCCTGACCAATCAAGTCAGAGTTCAGAGTGAGAGGCAGGGCAGACCCCGTATCAGGAAATAAAACCCAATGGACTTCCCCTTAGGTGTGCTTTGCCCATAATTTCCAACTGGCAAGAGCAACCTTCTGCACCAGAGTAAATTTGCCTTGCCAATCCAGTTTCAAATGTTTTTCTCACTCCTGCGACATCGTTGAGAGCATTTCTAACACTCTCTAAAAGCAATAAAAATATTTTTAATAATAGTAATTTTTATAGTAATCATATGTTGAAATGATAACATTTTGGGTATCTTAGGTTAAATGAAATATAGTTTAGGTTAAACAAAAAAAGAAATCAACAAAAAAAAGAAGTAGAATATATTTTTTTTTAAGAAGTAGAATATTATCAGTTCCTTGAATTGCCCAATATTCCTCTCTTCAACATAGTTATGTGGGAATATTGTGGAAAGAAAATTAGTAATATAACTAGAATCATCTTCCCAAAAGGAGCATTTGTCTGGAAAAATCCTTGTATTCCAGGACTTATCCTCTCTTACTACACTTGGAAAATCTAGATGACCATGTTACTAAACCTGAGCTAACTTTCTGGAAAATGAAAGTAACACATGGATAAGATCTCTGGTGACCTCAGCCACTCATTCAACAAACTCATGAGTAAGCTGTCCTAGATTATCCATTGGGCCAGGTGACCGGTTAGTTGACTACAAATACTAGAGACAAACAGAGATCAGATAAGTTGATCCAAACCAGAAGAACCATCTGGTAATAATTATAAGCAATAATAATTATAAGATCACTAAGTTTGGGGTGGTTTGCTATAGAGCAAAAAGCTTATGCAATGGATCACCAATAGCGAGAACAGAATGCAGAAAAGTCATTTGAGAAGTTTAAAGGAAAGTTTAAACATTCACCAGATCGCTAGCACCAAGAAACTGTGCATGGGGAGGTAGGCTGTTGAAGAACAAACAAATCTCAAGAGAACAAACAATTCAATGGCTGCTGCAAGAAGAAACCAACTCCCAATTAGTAATAAACAGAAAAAAAAAAAGTGATGCCAGAGTGTTCAGCAAATTTGCTATAGGCAGTGAAGTAAGAGGAGAGGTCATCTGTTTCCCATTTCTATCAACCCCATTACCTCACCACAAGGGATAGTGCAAGAGGCAGACCATAACACCAACCATCCCATGACTAGAGCTACACTTCTAGATTTGGGATTTGGGGACAGAAAGGAAGAAACAGAAAGTATTTTGAATCAACTATGAGACTGAATGGTTCACATTATTACCTTTCTCAGTGGGAACTACATTTATTCAGGGGAAAATAGGTCTGTTATCTGGAAGGATCATCTCCAGGCTTTTGTATACAAAGGAATGCCTAATGTTTGAGTGCAAAAACCATCCAAAAACTGTCTCTTTTTCCATGGTCATGAAAATAAGCTCATCAAAACTAACAGATTTAATGCAATCAGAGGTTTGATATTTTCTGTACAATTGAGATGGGAATCTTGGTTAATATTGCCTGGCAGAACATATTGTGTGTGGGAACATTTCGAATGAAATACAATTTGCTTATAACCTTTAAGTTAATTAGCAGCATATGTCCTCAAAGGAACAGAAAACCCAGTGCTATGGAAACTAGATTTATCTGGATTAATGAATTACATATGGTAATCTCTTTGTTTTCACTTTCTTTCTTTCCTCTGCTGGCCCCTCCTGAAGGATTTCTGAAAAGTAATAAAAGAAGAAGGGGAAGATCCCTCAAGGCACTTAATCAGAAAATAATGTTTTCCTCACAAATCATTAGGATTTTTTCATTTTGCTAATTTGCATGTCTTTCTCTATCATTGACAGAAAAGTGAAAGAAATGTCTTACATATTTTCATGAATCCTAAAATTGAGCAAATTTAGTGACTCCCATTTTTCTACCACAATAAACAGCCCAGGGCCAAATAACACCATTCTATTGTGCAAACCCTGGGGTAGTTGTCTTCCACAAGTGTCAGGTTCAATACTTTTAACATATAATAAACTGATCAACAGTATGAGCATCTTATGCACATGGGTATATATTTTCTATAAGGATACGAACAACTAACAAACTCATTCACTCATACAATAAACCAAAATTTTGTTTAAAACCTCTTACATATGTATTGAAATGAAAAAGATGGGTATGACGAGAGCACTGGATCTCAGAATCTGGTGGATAATGCCAACATATAAACTTATCATTACAAAATTTAAAACAGTCATAATAGTCATTGATTTCAAAGAGTAAAGAGGTGGTGGATGTTAAGGGCAGAATGTATAGAATTGGTTTAACCAGTAGTCAGGTAAAAGCAAAGTAGGCACTTAAGAGATATATGGAAAGCTATAGTTGTGTGAACTACATTCAGGCTTTGGAGAACTGTCAGACATGGCTAGAGTACTCTGACTGTTAGAGCTGCAGAATTACCACTGACTCTGTAGAGACGAACATCTGATTGGATTTAGTGAATCAATTGAATTTTTTGCACTACATGTAGCCTCCCATCCAGATTCTGACACTAGTCAGCATCACAATATAATACTTATAACTGATATTCATTACAACATAATAAAATAATGTGGCAACCTTGTCATTTATTTTATAATCAATTGTCATTTCCTTAACTCTATTGATGAAAAAGATTGTTTTAGACCAAGTTTGTGAGTTTCCCTTTCATCTAATTTTAACATGGGGCAATATAAGGATTTTTTTCATCTAACTGGGGGTTGAAATCATGGGATACAATCGTTAAAATGGAGCAAAGATTGCATAATGTTGGTTAAAACATTTACAGTGTCTGCCTTTAATTGTCTTCTGTCAGAGATTTCTTCTCTTTCTGCACACAAACAGATTGTAGGTGGGCTTTAACCAATCTTAATTCTCCCTTGTCAAGCCAATGAAGGCATCCTATTTCTTGGTTTGACTGAGCTTGCCAGGAAGCATAGAAAATCCTGGCAGTCTTTGTGAGAAAAATATTGCAGTGGAATTCAGATGAGATAAATACAAACATATTAAGTTCCAATCCATTAACAAACAAAATGTTATGCATTTTATGATATAGCCTAGTTGTAGATTTTAGGTTAGCTAACAGTTTCATTAAAGTTGTCATAGGGATACCACAGGGCGTGATGTTTAGAAGTTAATGACAGACTCAAGAGCCCAGTTGCTTAGATCTGTATCCTATCTTACCTACTTATTTGCCCAGTGAAATTGGACAATTTACTTAACTCTGTGTGCCTTCACTATCTTATTTATAAAATGGGATAACAATATCATAGGACTGTTACAAAGATTAGAGCTCTTGGAATAGCATTTAACACACAGTAAGCATCATGCTTGTATTAGTTTGTGTGTGTGTGTGGGTGTGTGCGCGCGCGCACACACACGCAACACTATTACTACAAATAAATTGGTTTAAAATTTACACATTTATTATCTTCTAGTCTTAATGGGTCAGGAGTATAGGCAGAGCGAAAATGGGTATTCAGCCAGACAATCTTCAGTATACCTTCTGGGTTGCAGTTTTGTCTCAGTTGTAGCAGGGGAAGTATCTGTTTAAAGCAGTGGTTCTCAACCTTGGCTGCACATTAGAGTCACCTGGGAATCTTTTTAAAATCCTGATTTCTGGGCCTCATCCTCCGGAAATTTTGTTTCTTTGTTATAGGGTAGCTCCACAACATTAGTAACAAAGGAACAGAATTTCCGGAGGATGAGGCCCAGAAATCAGAATTTTTAAAAAATTCCCAGGTGATTCTAATGTGCAGCCAAGGTTGAGAACCACTGGTTTAAAGACTCACATAGTTATTGGCAGAATTCAGTTCTTTGTGGCCCTTTGTGTTAAGGGCTGTTCTTATTGGATGTCAACCTGAGGTTTCCCTCAGTTCCCAGCCTGGTGGACTTCCTCACCTGGATGTTTGCTTTACCTAATCCAGCAAGAGAAAAATCTTCTGATAATGGTCATTACGAGTTTATGTAACATAATCATGGAAGTGACCCTGATCACTTTTGCCAAGTTCTACTGGTTACAAACAAATCACAGGTTCTGGTTACTTTCAGAGGGGAAGGGTTAATCAGGGGTGAGGACAACAAAAGGCCAGGGTAACTGGGGATCATGTTACAGACTGTTGTTTATGAAGTGATTGTTGAACAAAAAATTATTTTCCCAGAATGTTTATAAAAGTACATACAAAAAATTACTCTCTGTCGGTATCTAGGCAGTTTAAATCATGCAGGTCATGCTCCAGCCGCCTCATAGCGGCAATGAGAGCCAGTTCTATGTGTCTCTTCCCAATTCTATGTTCAATGACATAATATTCCTAGGTTGACATCAGCCCTGGTTGGTGTATTTACAACACACAATTTGACAAATGCTATTAGAATGCCAGTGGCTAAATATTTACCATTTACCATTTCATACCTTTTTACATTTTGTAGATCTGACTCAACTTCAGTGACTGGCATGCTTTAACTTTATCTGTATTTGCTTGGAAACAACTTATTTAAATCTCAAACAAGAATCCAGAACAACATTAGGTAACATCCTAGCATCAAATTTCCAAGTGTTTTACTTTAACTAACATTTTATTTAAAACAAAATAAACTCAAAGTGTGGTTCACTCACATATTTAAAAAATATAGATACTAATTATTTAATTTGCTAGATACCCTTAAAACTCCAGGCCAACTTTACTCTCACAACTGTCGGCATATGGCATATGTCTCTCTAACATATGTTCCTCAAAAATCATATTTCTAAAAGTATCTTGCAGAAGGAGCAAGTATGCCTTAAGTCCAATAATTCTATTCTTGCCGAAACCGGTTTGGCTCAGTGGATAGAGTGTCGGCCTGCGGACTGAAAGGTCCCAGGTTCGATTCCGGTCAAGGGCATGTACCTTGGTTGCGGGCACATCCCCAGTGGGAGATGTGCAGGAGGCAGCTGATCGATGTTTCTCTCCCATCGATGTTTCTAACTATCTATCTCTCTCCCTTTCTCTCTGTAAAAAATCAATAAAATATATTTTAAAAAAATAATTCTATTCTTGTGGGATATATATTCTATCACTGAGGAAATAGCACAGAATAAACATTTTCCAGAGACCATCCATCTCTCATGTTTAAATATCATACACCAGCAACCAGTATGTAATCTCAACAAAAGATATAATCCTGTTCAGTCTAATGGCAACTGTAGCATAATAATAGCTTTTATTATTATCTAATAACATTAATCTTATTAGCATTATTTGTTTTCAGATATTTTCTAATATCTCATATTCTGTTTCATTATTTAGCAAGCCAATTATTCTTGAATCCCAGGGTGGGGTGTGAGTTAGAAGATAATTATCCTCTAATATCCATTTTCTGTAATGGATATATTGAGATTCATTTATGATTAAGGTAGCAGATTGTTATTATCAACTCCTGAAAACTTTGCTGATCAAGGAAGAATTTTTTTTATCATTTTTGTTGCTTTGCTGTGAAGTTTCAATTGAATACATGTCCAAAAACTATCGTATATAATAAAAGGCTAATATGCAAATAGACCAAATGGCAGAACTGGAACCAAACTGGTCACTATGACGTGCACTGACCATCAGGGGGATTGCGTGGAAGATGGTGGGCATCGGCCATGGTGGGATGGTGGATCAGGTGAGCGGGGCGCCACACCAAGGCAGGTCAACAGTTGCTGTCGTTAAGGTGAGCCTCTGGTGGTCACTGAAATTTTTTTGCTCCTGCGTGCCACGGTCCCGCCCAGTGCTTGCACCCACTGCCAGCACCGGCCCCACTTGCACCCGCAGCCAGCGCCGGAGCCGCCGCATGTACCCGCTGCCGATGCCCAGTGCTAGTCCCAATCATTCAGCGCTGTCAGCGGGTCTTCTCCACCTCCCGCTGCTTCTGAGGGGCGATCGGGGCCAGCAGCTGTCTCTTGCACCCACTGCTGGTGCCAGAGCTGCCACTGGCAGCCACTGCTGGCACTGGCCCCAATTGCTCTGCACCCTCAGTAGGTGCAAGCGGTGCTGGCGCCATTGCCACATAGGAGCAGCAGGAGCGGAGCTGCTGGTAGAGGGGAGACCAGGGGCCATGGCAGGAGGGGCTGGGTGGGGGCACAGAGGATGGGCCAAGACCCACCCTTGTGGCCACTGCAGCCTTGCGGCCCACAGTTCCTTTCAAGGTGCATGAATTCATGTACTGGGCCCCTAGTGAGTATATAAAATTTCTCTCTGAAGAGAAAACATGACAGCCTGGATCAGAAGGAAGTTTAATAATCCAGTATGGGCACGAATTCAAGAAAAGCTCCCAAATTGTCTCAACAAATTGAAAAGTTTCCTCCCTCCATCTGGCCTAAGAATTTACCTTAAATAAACAATACAGAATACTGTCACAGACTGCAGCTGTAAAAGAATTCCACCATGATTTGGCTGTAATCCAGCACTTTCCAAAAGCTCACTGTAGAGTTTTGATTAGAGAGAGGTAAAGAGAGAATCTAAGGTAGTGTTTCCAAATGTGACTGAATAAGAAAGAATGAGCTTATTAGAAATAGGGACTCCTATGTTCTAGACCAGACATATAAAATCAGAATCTTCAGACGAGGCAAAAATCTATTTATCTGAGAAGTGTTAGAGGAGATTTAGAGGAGATTTCAGCTTGCTTATAGAAGCGTACCTGAAAATCACCAAAAAAAAGTCTACAGTTAAGTAAAAAGAAAGCAAAACACCTAATAATTTATTCCTTGGTCCCTGTGTGTGGGGGGGGGGGGGGCGGGGGGAGTCCTGAAATTAGGATTTATACTTGTACCCTTGGTATTTTATGAAATGTCCATTTGAGGAAAGTTGTCTGCATATTTTTTGCTAAATCCACAGTCACATATACTATTTATTACTCTATCTAATGTCTCTTGGTAGATACCATTTATAATTTAATGGCTAATACTAATGATTCAGTATGTAGCAAATATAGGCAAAATGTAAATATACTCTACATCAATAATGAAAAACTCTTTCTACTAGTAAATGGATGGTAGAGGCTAGGTTTTTTAAACCATAATTGGGAAGGAAATAGAAAGACAAAATAATCAAATTAGCTATTTTGCATGGATTGTGTTTCAGCTCCTCTTCTATATCATTTTCTGATCCCAACTGTAGAGAGTTGAGTTGTGGTCTAAGAATGAAAGTATAGAAAGAAAATGGGTTTCAATGGGCATAGAATAGGGATATCCAATGTAAAGAGATGCTTCTAGAAAAATAGGCAATCTGAAACCACTTTCCACTTTGTACTAGTGATTTACATCTGCCCTAATGTAGGAATTTTAAAATTCAGGTTAATAGATTTTGAAATCAAGTTGTATTTATACATATCTTAGTACATAACATTTAGCAAACAGACCACTAATATGGTTTGGATTTAGATAGAATATTTGGTTTCATAAAAGGACAACAAATCAGATTCTTCAAGTAATCCAAGCAATGATATAAATTAGTAATCTCTGTTGATGTTAACTTTGTCTTCTCTACAAAAAATTTCTGAATTAGTAGGCAACAAGATCAGCCACATATAGAAACCTGTACCATAGTAACTCTCAAGGAAACCTGAGAACAAGATGGATGATGAATGAACCTTATGCAAGCACAAGCCATGGCAACGTCAATCTCTCAAAGAGGAATGTTGTTTGTCCAAGGTTCTAAAGAATGCCTACTCAAGTATAATCAATCAACCTGCTTTTTAATATTTAAAGGGAAAAATAGTAACATTAGTTTCCAAATAAATCAACCAAGCACAAATAATTAGCTTCTCCTGAAAACTTCTCTACTTCCATTCTTCCTTAAGTTTACTTTTAATGATGGCCTTGGATTTAAGTATTTGAATCTGAGATATAGTATCTGATTCTTCTGCCATGTGGGATAAATTTAATCTGCCATATTATCACCTTTCCATAATCATCCAAACTATTAATTATGTCTCTGCCTATTGCATTTCATTGTACCAAATGAGTTCAACATGTAGGGCATAGGATACAAAAGAGCAATATAATCTTCATTTCATTTTTTCCAGCTTTATTAAAATGTAGTTGGCATAAAACATGGTATAAGTTTAATGTGTACAATATGATACACATATATGGTGAAATTGATTTTCTCTAAAAGGTTAGTTAACACATCCAGCACCTCACATAACTACAATTTTTTGAAGGGGATGTGAGAACATTTAAGATCTACTTTCTTATCAACTATCAAGTATATAACACAGTATTGTTAACTGTAGTCATCATGCTGAATATCAAATCCCCATAATTTATTCCTTTTATACCTGGAAGTTAGTTGTGTACCTGTAACCAACATCTTCCCATATCTCCCAAACTCTATCCCCAGTCCACCACCATTCTACTTTCTGTTTCTATGAGTTCAGCTTTGCTTTTAGATTCCACATAAGTGAGGTCATACAGAATTTGTCTTTCTCTGTCTGCCTCATTTCACTTACCATACTGCCCTCAAGCTTCATCCATGTTGTTGCAAATGGCAGGGTTTCCTTTTTTACAACTGAAGTATACACACACACACACACACATTTTCTTAACCATTAGTCTGACAATGGACACTTAGGTTGTTCTCAAGTCTTGGATATTGTGACTAATGTTTCCATGAACATGGGGGTAGAAATATCTCCTCAATATAGTGATTTCATTTCCTTCAGATATATCCCAGAAGTGGAATTGCTGTATACTATTGTAGCTTCATTTTTAATTTTTCAAGGAACTTCCAAACTGTTGAACCAATTTACATTTCCTCCAACAGTCCACAGGGGTTTCTTTTCTTAACACATTCCTTATCATTTTCATAGTAGCTATTCTAACAGGTAGAAGGTAATATCTTACTGTGGTCTTGATTTCATTTCCTGTGCTTAGAGATGCTGAGCATCTTTTCATAAACTTTTGGCTATTTGTATGTTTTCTTTGGAAAAATATCTATTCAGATCTTCTGCCAATTTTAAATAAAATTATTTGAATTTTCTTTTGCTATTGAGTTGCATAAGTTCCTTATATATTTGGGATACTAACCCCTTATCTGATATGGTCTGCAAATGTTTTCTCCCATTTTGTAGGTTGCCTTTTCAATTCATTGATTGTGTCTTTTGATATGCAGACACTTTTTAGTTTGATATATCCCACTTGTTTATTTTTATGTTTGTTGCTTGCAATTTTGATGTTGTATCCAAAAAATCAATGCCAAGACCAGTATGAAGAGCTTTTCCTCTATGTTTTAAGGTATTTTATGGTTTCAGGTATTATATTTAAATCTTTAATCCATTTTGAGTTAGTTTTTGTGAGTGATGTAAATAGTTCAATATTATACCTTTGCATGTGAATATCCATTTTTTCCAACACCATTTATTGAAAAGACTATTAAGCTTCATTTCAAAGTGGCCATGGTTAATCATATGATATAAACAGGAGAGACCAGGGACAAATAAAATATTAGAGGTAAAACTTTTTATTACTACTACTCCTCTCAAAAATGAATCATAATCATATTCTTGGAAGCTTAGAAGCAAACACTGTTTCAGGTTATGGTTTTCTTGAAGATTTAGTATTTTAATTCATTTGACCATAAAGCTGTCCTTTTATGACATTATTAGGACCTCTTATACTGAATTTAGGAGGGTTGGGCCTAGCTAGCTATGGAGAAACTAATGATATGTAGAATCCATTTTAACAAAGTAGAGTGAAATTTATTACCTATAATTATTTAACTAACTATAAAAAGAAAAACTAATTATAATACAAGCTAAAGTTTATATACAATGGATACCATGCTAATAATGAGGGATATGACTTTTGAGACAATTTCCCAGAGTATTAATTCATTTTTGGTATAGCCATATGTTTTCATCTTTTTTACCCTTTACTGACATGCAAAGGGAGATATGAGTGTTAATACAGCTTACTGGCTCCTAGTGTGCTATCTAAGTACCTGACTTCCCTGAAGGCAGCAACACTGTCATCTCTGAAAAAATCTGAGACTTCAGGATCGATAAAGTACATGAAGTGTACTTGGCTGAGATAGGCCAATCAACAATATTTTCTAGATATATTCTTCTTATATTCCTCTAGATATAAACTCTTACTGGTGATCAGGCCTCATCTGTTCAATTCACTTGATAAAAAGAATAACATAGTACAAAATACAGGTAAGATCTCCTTTCAACTTTATGAATGAGTGCTGTCTGGAGAAGAGCTGAGTTGTTCATGATAAAGGTATCAGGTTGTCTAAAGATGTCTGATTGTCTAGCTATGCCCTTTAGAACAGCTGATATTTGCTCCAAGATCTTGTTTCCCACACCAAAACTTCCTTGAACCTCATAAGTATCCAAAGCTGTCATGCTGCAGTCCTAAAAAAAATCCCCATAAATCTAATTATACTTTTTGCACAAGCCTGTCTATGCTGTATTTGACTCAAATCTGCTAAAGGCTATCTTTTGTGGAGACTTCTACTAGGGCAAATCCAATTGGAAAGCTGAAGACTGTCACTATGGAAATCAAAGGCAGGCTAATCTCAATTACAAATTATATGGTGAAGTGGGCATAGTAATTGCTCCTCTGTACTAAAGATGCTTATTCCAAATCTCCCTAAATTGTGGATATGTTGCCTTACATGGCAAAGGAAACTTTGCAAATGACATTAAGTTGAGGGACTTCCTATAGGGAGATTATTCAGGTTGGCCTAATGTAATCATAATGGTCCTTATGATAAGAGTTAACTAGCTAGCTTAGTTAGGCAGACAGGAAGGGAGGGGGTCCAGAGAGGAGAGAGGCATCTTGGCCTGAACAATCAAAGCAGCCATAAGTTAGATCAAAAACAGCTCTGACCTGAGCAGCTGGTAGAGCTATAAGGGGTAATAAAACATCTCCGGCCAGGACAACTGGGAGAAAGCCATAAGGTAGATCAAGAGCAACTCCAACCTGAACACATAAGAGGGCTATGTGAAGGACAGAAAAATGCCAGAGGATAATTGGTTAGAAAGACATATATTCACAGAGGATAAAGAAAAGTCACACGATATCCGGGGGTGAGGGGCGAAGCGGGAGGAAACACTTTCACAGAGGACAGAGGAATGTTGCAAAATAAGGGGAAAGAAAGAGGGGAGCACCAAGTGGGCTCTGGCCTTTGAAACTGGAACTATGTACCAGAGTGACCAATGAGGAAAGCACGGGGGTCCTAGATGAAGGGAAAACGTTTCCAGGATATATAACACCTCAAGACAAAGAGAGCAGCGGCCACCCTTCTTAGGGGACCCCTCTGTCCCTCCATGCCAGGAGGGACAAAGTTTTAAGATTAGGAATTTAGGATTCTAGTTTTAAAGGTAGAATATGCTTTCAATAAAGTTCCTGTACTTCTCACCTACCACCTTTTGTCCATAGCTTCATTTTTTTTTAAATCCATCTGGATAAGAACCCAGGAAAGAAATCACCCTTGCACCCTGCTCACCAAAAAATAAAAAATAAAAAAAATAATAACTTATAAGAGAAAGAGGTAGGAGTATCAGAGTGAAAGATTTGAAAATACTATGCTGATGTCTTCAAAGATGTAGTAAGAAGATCCAAACTAAGAATGTGGAAGACTCCTAAAAGCTGGAAAATGTTAACCTGGGCATTTTCATTAAAGTAAAAAAAAAAAAAAAAAAAAAAAAAAAGAATATATTTTCCAGTTCTAGTTATCTATTGTTGCGTAACAAACCAATAATCACTGATGTAAAATAATTTTATTATGTGCATTGGATCTATGCCTTAGAAATTTTGACTGGACAAAACAGGGATGATAGTCTATGCTTAATTATATGTGGGCTTTCTTGAGGAGACTCCAATTTCTGGGGGCTGGAATCATTTGGTGGTTTCTTCATTCATATCTGGTAACTAGGCTGGGCTCATCTGGTATTGTTACCTGGCGTGCCTACACATGGCCATTCCACGTGGCTTGGGATTCCTTGTAGCATGATGGCCTTATGGTACTAAAATTTATTACATTACATATGAGGGAAGCCCATGTTTTAATGAACAAGGGGGATGCTGCAGGTCTTATATGACGTAGCCTAAGAAATCACATAGTATCAACTCTGCCATACTCTACTGGTCAAAAAAGTCACAGATTCCATTTGAGTTCTATGGGAAGAGACAGCCTCCTAACTCTTCATGGGAGCAATATTGTATCAAATACTTTGCAGCAATATTTACAAACTACCACCACTTATTTTTCAACAGTTTTAGAAATCCAAGCCATGAAAATAATAAAAAATTAGAATTAAGAAATTTTGCAATGAAATGTGTGTATCTATATCTATATATATAAAAGGCTAATATGCTAAGTGTCCCTCCTACCATCCAACCAGTCGCTATGATGTGCACTGACCACCAGGGGGTAGACACAACGCAGGAGCTGTTGAACTTCAGTGACTTTGTAGCGGTGGTTCTCAGGTGACACACCCCGAAACCAGAGAGGAGAAAGCCTGATTCCTTGCAGGGCTGCGCGATTCCACCTTTGGCCGTGGGTTATGTTGTTGCTGGGGCACTGTCAGCCCCAAATCTGGTTTACTGCACACTTGCATTTGCGTTCCACACCCTGTACCACAGCAACTTTGCAGAGTGCCCTCTCGCACTCCGGGACCCCTCGGGGGATGTTGGGGAGCAGTTTCAGCCCAATCCCCGCAGGCCAGGCTGAGAGACCCCACCTGCCAGAGGGATCCCACTCACTCTGCAGATGCCAGGGAGGGACCGCGGGAGGTTGGCTCCAGGGCATGTCTGGCCCCGTCTCACCCAGTCCCGCCCCTTGGGGCAACCTTCTAATTAATTTCCTTTCATTGTGCACAAATCCGTGCACCAGGTCACTAGTATGTGTGTGTGTGTGTGTGTGTGTGTGTAGGAAATATGTGAAGTATTATAAAATATAAAATAATTTAGCAAGGTGGCTAGATAAAAGTTGAAATTAAAAAATAAAACACGATTTTATTTCTATATTCCTCTTTAAAATTATAAAAATATAATAGAAAATGACACCATTTAAAATAGCAAAAATAGCCCTAGCCTGTTTTGCCCAAAGGATAGAGCACTGGCCTGCAGACTGAAGGGTCCTGGGTTTAATTCTGATCAAGGGCATGTAACTTGGTTGCAGGCTCCTCCCTGGCCATGCCTGGTCGGGGCTCATGCAAGAGGCAACCAATTGATGTGTTTCTCTCACATCAATATTTCTCGCTGTCTTTCCCTCTAAATTTCCCTCTCTCTTTAAAAATAAAAAATATACAATAAAATTATATTCCTACTTCCAAGCATATACAAATATTAACTAAATGTGGATTAAAGAGCTAAATGTAAAAGCAACTTTTAAAAATAAAATAAAATGAATTATCTTAATACTGTTTCAGTGGAAAGAGATTTTTTGATGAGGCACAAAAAAGTAAAGACCTTTTATAAAGAAAGGTATTAATATATTTGAATGTAACTGTCCATAAACTCTAAAAAATACCAAGAAAATTATGAGATCAATATGACAAGCAAATAAAAAATAAGCAACGGATAATTCACTGGAAAAGAACCTCAAATAGCCGGTACACATATGAAAGGAGAATTCATGTCACTATTAATCAGGGAATTGCAAATTAAATACATGAGACATTCTCTAGTTTGGCATAAACAAACAAATAAGTAATTGTAATAATAGCAAACTATGAGAACTTAAATAAATTATAGTATTAATGTACCTTTGCATAAATAACATTTGCAATTATCTGCATAGTAATCAAACATGCCAGTCAGGTAAATAGATATTTTTCAAAAGGAACTCTACTAAAGGAATACATATAAAAAGTTGTAGTATGAATATGTTAGAATTATCTTATTCCTTATGCTGTGAGAAAATGAATGCACAGATAACAGTTTCTGAGACAACACTTTGATTTATCCTATACAATAGGAACTCTGGAGGTGAATGTTTCTGGGTTGGGGATAGCTTATCAATGCGGCCAAGTATTTAACACTGCCTTTCTGCTCTACCATTACATCAGCTTTTCATTCTCACCTGTCAGCTCACAGAAAAATATCTGTGCCAATACCTTAAGGGTCACATCCATCAAGGGAAAAAGGAGAATCAAAGGAATGTAGCTAAGAGGCTCCTCCTCTTCAGGCTTATTCTTTTCATCCAGCACAAAAGGTTTTCCCAGAAGCCCAGCAGCAAATCTCACTGATTCACTGGGCAAAACCCAGTTTGGGTAGCCAGGCAAACAAGCATCCTAGCACCAGAGAAAGACATTGGGATAATGACTCTATGGATAGCTCACTCCCAGTCTCTGCTTCTTGTAGTACAAGGTAGTGATTAAATTATCCCTGTTAATTGCTATAAACTGAGGAAATTAGCTACACCATTTAAAAATATCCATTTCTTTTCCACTATTTCTTTTAATATTGAATGTTTTTA
Organism: Myotis yumanensis; assembly: GCF_028538775.1. Taxonomy (NCBI): domain Eukaryota; kingdom Metazoa; phylum Chordata; class Mammalia; order Chiroptera; family Vespertilionidae; genus Myotis; species Myotis yumanensis. The sequence continues at coordinate 71,899,286 of NW_027223755.1, read as the reverse complement.
AAATATTTTAATACAAATTCATGGGATCATACAAATGAATTTTAATCTTGCTTAGAACATTCCCACCCCAAAACCACCAAGTTTGAATAAAGTAACAACACACCCCAGGCAATCACATGCTTTTCTCTGATGGTCAGTGAATAAACATATAAAATTTAAGACTTAAAGTTTAATTTGTTTTATTTTTGCTTCCAAGGTTAAGAAAATTAAAAGTTAGCATGTTTATGACTGCTTTTACACCATCTTCAGTGTGATTAAATGGCATGCATTTCAATTAGACAGTTTAATTGTATTCTGCATATCAGTATTCTTAAAACTAACTCTAAAGGAAAGATAAATATTTGAATTAAGGGTATCAACAGCAGGCTACATTACTAATTAATGAAGATACTGTTAATAATTATGGCCATGAAAGAATTACAACACAAACAGATTGGAACAGCCATTTAAATTATAACAGTGTGATCTTTGCATTATTAAAGTAACTTAGCAATTTTCTTCATAATTTTTTTCTTTTCTTAAGTTAACCTTAAAGACCAACCAAAGCACTTACTAATGACTCCTGATCTAATTTCAAAAACTTCTACATTTAATTACTTCAAAATATAAAGATAATTAAGTGCAAGATTTTATAAAAATTTAGGGGACTAACCCAGCTGCACATAAAGAACACAAATTATTAAATTATTCTGTATATTTGGTCAGTTTTTGGCTTTTTCTTAATGAACACTTTGTAGATATACTTATTAATATTAAACTTTCATGGTTTAGGGTTCACTTGGGATTTTCCTCTACACAAAATCAACTCGTCCATTCAACTGTGTTTGCCTCACAACCAATTATTTAACATAAGGAAATACTGAAAATTAGATAACTATATAAAATGCTTGGAAATGGTTTTTACCCATCAGGTATACACAAAATATAGTAGCATGTATAGATGTGTTTATAGAGCAAAATCTTCTGTGTATAGTCATTGATTAATCAATAATTCTACTTGATGTTTCAATATAGAGAACCAGGATGGATCCTAGGTACTTACACCTTCTTTGGTCCCTTCTCCCATTAAAACATACACAAATATTAAAAATTATGTTTTATAACTGCATGGATCTAAGATGAATATACTGTATATTAATACATTTTTTTTTACCTAAAAGTGCATTATTTTTTTCTAATTTTAAAAGCATTTTGTGGGTCCTTATAAAGAATGCCCCTGACACTGTGCCTAAAGCAGAAGTTGGCTCTGGGGTCAAAAGAAAACCTACTTTTTCTTTGAAATAATTTCTATTTTAGTAGAAAGGATTGGAATTAGAAACTACGTAGAAGTTATACCATAAGTTAATTTTAGCAAAATTATAATATTTAAGCATTTCCCAAGAATTGATAAAAAGTAGTAAAATTGATAGTACAAGAAAACAGAAAGTAAGTAGGCATAAGACATAGTAGAAATTGCTACAAACTTAAATGTTCATCAGGGAGATAACTAAATGGGAAATAATAATTGTATTCATACATACCTCAAAAAATTAAAGCCATAAAATAGACATCTTTCTAGGCAAATGAAAATACCCCATTTATTTCTCACAGTTCTAATGGCAATACAATTTAATAACAAATTTATGAGGATTGGATAAAACAATCTGTGGCAGATATATACTATGGGATACTACTCAGCCATAAGAAAAGATGAAGTACTACCATTTGCAACAGATGGAGGGACCTTACCAAAATAAGTAAGAAAAAGCTGAGAACCATATGATTTCATCCATATGTGGGATATAAAACTGAAATCCACAGACATAAACAACAGTATGATGGTTATCAGAGGGAAGGGGGTTGGACAGATAGTAAAGGGTAAAGGGGGCCAAATACATGGTGACAGAAAATGATTTGACTTTGGGTGGTGGGCACACAATGCAATATACAGATCATGCATGACAGACATGTGCACTTGAAACCTATATGATCTTATTAACCAATGTCACCCCAATAAATTTATAACCTAACATAATTGAGCATAACTAAAGCGACTCAAGTGAAAACCAAAACAGCATAACGGAAGTTACAATACATGTTTATGTGATTTCTACTTGCTCTCACCTTAGAAATACTTGTCAGGCAGACTATTATATCCTTAAAATTAGGCATTTTAAGTACTTTTCCTATTATATCTTTAGACTCCAGAATAGTACATAAAAAGCTAATAGGTCCAAAATAAAATAGCTGCCAAATGAGTAAAACATTCAGATCATTCACTAACTTAACTTGTTCAAACTTGTGCTAATATAGAACTTTATTTATTAAAACACTATATGTTTTAGGAAGTTAAGTATTATGATAGAAGCTACTAACAAAACATTACCAAAAGTGCTTTATAAAATTTAAACCAATAAAAAGGAATTAGCAAATATATTATATAATGGAAACCACTACAATTTTGATAAATCTGAAACACTGCCAAGAATAGAGTCAATTACATACATATTTGATTGAGGATGTATTTCTGAGTGAAAAAGAAATCAGACTATTTTTGACACAACATTTCAAGTTAGATTAATAGAAGATCTCAAAGTACCTGTGTGTATATGTTTTGTTTGTTTTTACTTATGAATATCTATATACCTATATCTATAACTATATCTATAACCATAACTATATCTATATTTATATATATATATACATATATATATATATACATATACACACACACACATACATACATACATACAGGGGTGGGCAAAAGTATATTTACAATTGTGAGTATGTGAAACACAGAGTTTATTCTTGTATTATTATTTATTAATTATTGTGTTATTTATTTTCATCACAACTGTAAACCTTCTTTTGCCCACCCTCAGGTAGATTGGTAGGTAGATAGATAAACAGGTAGATAGGTAAATAGGTAGATAGATAGATACATAGATATAACATTGGCTACATTTATATGGAACTAATTATATCTGTTAATTTGATGTTTTAAAATACTGTAATGTTCAGCAGTTTAAAATACAAATGATCATATATAGTTATGGATTATTACTTAAGAATATGAATCAGATTCCAGATATTGTGTGTTTTATCCTGAGTCAAATTCTGTTTATGAAATATTTGACACCATGTACAAAATAATATTTGCAAAATTAGTTTAAATGACTTGGAAGAAGAACAATTTCATAGACTGAGAGCAGGCCTAACATTCATAAAGAAATGGTAATGACACACATTATTGAATGGGATGTGTGAAAGTGTCAAGGAGAAAGTTCTGAAGGCCGGTGAGAGTTGTAATCTTCTTTACCATTAAATTAATGATCTAGAAAGGGAAAGAAACTGCACGTTAGTGGGACATGTGAATGACAATAAATTGGTAGGCATACAAAAGAGAATAAACAGAGAAATAAAATGACCAGAGAGGTAATGAATATAGTCATACTCATAAAATGAAATTTAGCTTGGAGAATGAAAATATGTCAGAGAATTAGTCACCTCAAATAGCACTATTCACAGAATTTTTAAAAAGAGCATGAATTAAAATTCAACAGCTTGGTAGAAAAACTAGAATTGTATTGTTTATGTGCTTTTAAGTTTCATCTTACCTAAGACTATCCAACCCAGCTCCATCAGTGTCTATTCCAGAACATTCTAGATTTAAAATGGAACATTAATAATCATTGTGTCTTGGCAAATATATTAGCAAGGATTTGATGCCAGGGCCTAGGCAGTGATGGCGAACCTATGACACACGAACTCATTTTTTTGGTTGATTTTTCTTTGTTAAATGGCATTTAAATATATAAAATAAACATCAAAAATATAAGTTTTTGTTTTACTATGGTTGCAAATATCAAAAAAATTTCTATATGTGACACAGCACCAGAGTTAAGTTAGGGTTTTCCAAAATGCTGACACGCCGAGCTCAAAAGGTTCACCATCACTTGCCTAGGGCTTATAATAGAGTCAGGATAAACATATATAGAGAGGTAAACATGCCAATTTTCCTACTTAATAATCATGTCTTTGTCTATTTTCCCTGCAGTTATATCCCCACACCTTTTACGTTCAAATGTAACACAATAAAGTAAGCATCTGAAGTTCCTACCTACCAATTCATTCATAAATGATGTTTCTAATATGAATGAAAGTACTTTTAGTTTTTTAGACACATTTATTGTAATTTTTCTCAGAACTCTCCCACACTAATCCTTATACTCTATATTTGATAGACAATTTCCACCTAGCTAGAAAATAGATATAAAATGAACAACTGAAAATCAAGGACTATCCATAAATCGTGTTTTAATTATAATAAATAATCATAATAAAATTTCTTCTAAATTGTTATATGTTAAATGTCAGTAGTTAAGTGAGTTGATTTTAATTTCTCATTTTTTAAAAGGCAGGCAACAAAATAATTAAGAGATTCTTTTCTCTTCAAACTTGACCATTTTGAACTTCTCTGGTTCACCTCCCAGAGTTTTTTCGTAACTCTGGGGATTTGAGGTTTCAAAGATTTTCCAGAGATTTGTATACACATAGCCTTCTTCTTGATTCACTAATTCAGAATCTCTCATGAAATTACACACACACTTATATACATACGTACTTGTATTTATATCTATTTCTGTGATTATCTCAAAAACAACTAGTGTTTCCCCATAAGTAAGATAGTGGCTGCAGAGTTTTTTAGGTGTCCTTTATCAAATTGATTAGTTCTCCTGTATTCCTAACTTGACAAGAGTTTTATGAAGAACAGATGTTGGATTTTCTGTACAAATATAATCATATAATGTTTCTTTCTTAGTTAATATGGTGGATTACATTGATTCATATTTTAATAGTGAACCAATGTTAACTATTAAATTAATTCACATTAGCCATATGTGTAATTCTTTTTATACACTGCTAGCCTCAATTTGCTAATATTTTATTGAAGATTTTTGCATTTAATTTCATGAGAGATATTGAACTGTCGTTTTCTTTTTTGTACTTATTTGTCCAGTTTTGGTATCAGAGTACTACTGCCTTCGCATGACATGCTATGAACATACCACAATATAGCCATGTTAATAATGAATGACTTTTTTGGGTACTTCCGGTCAAGATTGCAAAGTAGCTAACCTCTGTGCTCACCTCCTCCCATTATTACACCAAAATTATAGAACAACCATCATTAGAACAACCTGAAGACTAATTAAACAAAATTCTATAACTAAGGCTATAAAGAAGAAGCCACATCAAAACTGTAGAGGTAGCCCTAGCTGGTTTGGCTTGGTGCCAGGAAGAGAAGTCCCCATAACATCTGGTTGTGAAAAGCAGCAGGAACTGTGTCTGAGAAAGACAAAGCAGGAGACCCATGGCATGCTGCACTGGAAGGGTCAGCACACAATCTCATTAGTGCAAAACTCAATCAAAGCTTCAGAGAAGGGGCAGCAGCTCAGAAAGTGCCAGGGACATATGGGTAGGAACTAAATTGACTAACTTGAGGATGAAGGCTTGAGAGGCAGGGTTTGGGGCAACTTTGCCTGGGGACAGAACTGCTGGCAGGCACCACTGTTCCTTTCTTAAACCCTCCTCCTACCCAGCCTGCTCAGTACAAATGATTACCAAGTGTGTGCTCTACATTAACCTGGCTAACACAGTTCACCCTGCCCTGATGGTTCCCTGAGATCTCACCCCACCCAACTCACCCGCTTAAGACGTGCCCCAAATCTGCCAAACATCCACAGACCTCAAACACGCAGCACACAGTCTTCACATGCCTTCTAGCTCTTGCTAATGGTCCTAGACCTGGGACAAGTGGCAGCCAGCCTCAACTTGCACTATAACCCCATTACCTGGCCCCAAGCCTGGTCTATGTGATGGCCAGTTTTTGCTTAGAAGGTAGCTACAAACCCAGTCTCAGCTATGTCATGGAGCACACAAAATGGTTCCAAGCCCAGCACTGTGGCAGCTGTTCAGGGTTCACAGCATAGTCGCTCCCAAGTGACACCAACTGTAGATCATCACACACAGCAACCAACTGTAGATCACTATAATTTCTACCTAGTGCCCCAAGCCCAGCAAAAACAGAGGCTGACCTTGGCCTGCACCAGAGCCCCTCCCCAGAAAGCTTCAGACCCAATAGACCTACTGGCTAGCTTCAGACCACACCAGAATGCCACCAACCAGCTCCTCAAATGACAGACCTGAAGGGTGGACTCTTCAGGCACCAGAGCCCTGCTACAGTGATTCCTGCTCATGGGGGTCAGCCCCGACAAAACAGCTTGTCTGTTGTAGCCACAGCCATTCCTTACAGTCAGTTAGCCTGAGAACTGACGTGCCAACAGCAATCAAGGTCCAACCACAATAGGAGAGCACACACAACCCACACAGGGGACACTCCTAGAGCCCCCAGGTCAGATAAGCATGGAGAGTGCATCACTGGACCTCACATTCTATATATAGCTACCCTGTCAAGACCAGGAGACAGAGAACATGTACCTAAACTATAGAAACACAGGGAGGCAGTCAAAATGAAGAAACAAAGAAACGTCCCAAATGAAAGAACAGGATGAAACTCAAAAAAAAAAAAAAAAGAATTAAATTAAATGAAGACAAGCAATCTACCAGATACAGAGTTCAAAACACTGGTTATAACAATGCTTTATCAACTTATGGGAAGAATAGATGAACTCAGTGAGAACTTCCCCAAAGATAGAGAAAACATATTATATATATATATATATATATATATATATATATATATATATATATATATATATATATATTTCTCCAGTCAGAAATGAAAAATGTACTAGAGGGAATCAACAGCAGAGTAGAGGAAGTTGAGGATCAAATCAGTGGCCTGGTAGATAAGGTAGGGGAAAACACAAAACAAAAAGAAGGAGAAGGAGGAGAAGGAGAAGAAGGAGGAGGAGGAGAGGAGGAAGAATCTTTTAAAATGAGGATAGTTTATGGTACCTCTGGGAAAAATCAAGCATACCAAAATTTATATCACAGGGATAACATAAGGAAGAGAGAGAGAGAAAGGAATTGAAAATGTATGTGAAGAAATAATAACTAAAAACTCCCTAACATTGTGAAGGAGCTAGACATACAGATCCTGGAATTTTAGAGTCCCATACAAGATGAACCCAAAGAGCTCCACACAAGATACATCATAATTATAATGCCAAAGGTTAAATACAAAGAGAGTCTTAAAAGCAGCAAGAGAAAATGGAGAACCCATACAACTAATGACTGAATTTTTAATAGAAACTTTGTAGGCCAGAAGTGAATGTCATGAAATATTCAGAGTGATGAAAAGCAAAAACCTACAACCAAAATTATTCTATCCAGCAAAGCTATAATTTTGAATCAAAGGAGATATAGCAAAAGCTAAAAGAGTTCATTACCACTAAACCTGTATTAAGAGAAATATTAAAGGAACTTCTTTAAATAGAAAAGAAAACATTTTGAATAGCAAAATATAGTAAGGAAAAAATTTCATTATCAAAAGAAAAACCTTTGTAAAAGAAGATCAACCAATTATAAAGTTAGTACAAAGTGTAAAGACAAAAGTACAAAGATCATGTGTAATAACAACAGTAAATTAAAGAATACACAACAACACACACATACACAAAGAAATAAAAATGACAAACACATAAATGTGGAGGGGGTTAGTGATAATAGAATGTGTTCAAACTTAAGCAACCATCAATTTAAAGTAGACTGTTATGAACACAGTTTGGCATATAGGAACGGTAAGCACAAAACAAAAATATATAGGAGAAATACAAGAAATAAAGAGAAAGGAATCCAAACATAACAGTATAAATGTCATCAGCGAGAAGAAAGAGAATTTCAAAGGAACAGAGAAGATCTATAAAAACAATCAGAAAACAATGATTACATACCTACCAATAAGTACCTTTAAAAGTAAATGCACTAAATCAGTGATTCCCAAAGTGGGCGCTACTGCCCCCTGGTAGGTGCTGCAGCGATCCAGGGGGGAGGTGATGGCCACAGGTGCATTTGGGGGGCGATGAGTAACTGCTATTAAAATTTTTAAAAAATTAATTTCCAGGGGCTGAGTAATATTTTTTCTGGAAAGGGGGCGGTAGGCCAAATAAGTTTGGGAACCACTGCACTAAATGCTCATCAAAAGATAGACGGTGACCTCCAGCTGCTCATGGGCCCACACAAGAAAGCCAAAATCTATATAACTTTCTTAACAAATGTCACCCCAATCAATATAATTAAAAATAAATAAAATCTATACATATAAGAGGCTAAACGACCATCTGACTGTCCCGCTGGCCAGTAGGTATGATGTGCACTGACTACCAGGGGGCAAACACTCAATGCAGGAGCTACTGAGCTGCAGTGACTTGGCAGTGGTGGTCATTGGTGACGCACCCTGGAACCAGAGAAGAGGGAGCCTAATTCCAGGGTGCATCACCCGAGAACTGCCCTCTCACAATCCAGGACCTTTTGGGGGATGTCAGAGAGCCAGCTTTGGCCTGATCCCTGCAGGCTAGGCTGAGGGAACCCACCTGCCAGACGGACCCCGCTCACTCTGCAGATGCCCTTCAAGCCATGGCGCTACCCAGGTGTGGCCAACCAGAGAGGGGCTGTGGGAGGTTGGCTCCACAGCATATCTGGCCCATATTGCCCAGTCCTGCCCTGCCGGCCATCTTCTAATTAATATCCTTTCAATGTGCACAAATCCGTGCACTGGGGCACTAGTAAATTATAATATTTTTCAATGCCTGCTATTATAATTCTTCATAGAAACTAATTATAAGAAATATGAAAAAAGAATCTTCTTGATAAAAAAAAAGTAAATACAACATATGCAAATATTGGTACTTAAAGTTGATACACAAAAAGTGCTTGAATTTTATATATTAAGTGTTGAAATATTTAGAGTGTTTCATCACTCAATATCATTTCTTAAAAAATTCAGGCTATGCATTTAAACCTCTGTTCACACAACACTCATTACCTCAGGTTGTCTTATTAAAGGTATTTTTATTTAACAAATATAATTTTGGCAAGGTTTAAGGTATGTTTGGAGTGAGTGAAGCAATTTCTAAAATACTTTAATAGTATAATTTTAATACTTGCATTCTGAAAAGTAACAAAACATGAGGAAAAAGCATTAAACAAAAGAATTTTAGTTAATAACACAATTTAATTTAGTACTTGTAACAAATATGAAATCAATAAGGCAACACATATAGTTATTTTGATATGCAACTAAATGTGTTTGAAATGAATGCTAATTACAATATTAGCCGTTATTGGACTTTTAATCATAGGTAATTAGCCTTGTGATGAAAAGTAACAATATTTACTGCATTGTCTTTACTATTTGTTGTTGCTACTAATTTCTTATTTTGAAGAGTCATACACTAATGTAATGGTTCTACATTTTACTAACATTATTTTTATCTTTGAAAATGAAACTGTATAATATTAATTCACTCAATTCAATAAAAATAATTGCAGGGTTCTACAGTTCTTTACTGTTTCAAATTATTTTTATAGAGACCTACACACTTAACTGAACAAAGTCCTCTTGCTCAGATTAAAATGACTTGTATCTTATTGGTAAGGAGGACAATGATTGGTTTCTAATTTAGAAAACTTTATTCTTTTTAAACATAATTGTTTCCCTTGTTAATGTTACAGGGCAAATTTTGACAGTATTTTACTTTCTTTACAATTCACATTAAACTACGAAATTTGCACTATGGGCCCATATACACTAGAAGGTTTAGAATAAAAACTTAAAATATTTGGCATAAAGTTTAACTAAATTAATATATTATATATCAAGTTAGAGGAAAGCAAAGTAAAATTGTTTAGCATTTGGGAGCATCATTTTAATCCTAATCTCCTTCCCTACACAATTATACAAAGCACCTACCATCACCAAGGCTGCCATTCACAAGTATCTGTCATGGGCACTATAGGAGAATGTTCCTCTAAACTTTTCAGTTACTTTAGATAGGCTGCCAAGAAACAATCCTAAATACATCCATTAATTATACTCTCCAACTGTAGAAACAAATGGGAATGTTTACACCCACTGCAGTAGAGAATACTTTTTAGAACAAATAGAGCTTATGATGATCTAATTGTTTAGAAAAGCATTATAAAAATTGCATAAACCATCTACGTCCAGCACTTTCACAGAGAGTTTCAGAGACAAAAAGCATTTTCTATCTTTTGTTTATCCCATTTAATAAAACATTTGAGACCATCTTTTCTCTGTCTCCCTTTCCATTCTCTAAACATTTTCACCAGTTATTTCTTTAAAAAATATATTCAGAATTACTGATCTTAGCTTACTTAACTAACCCCACAGCTTCCACCGGAATTATCCTTTTAACAGCATTGCCCTTTCTTAAGTGCAAAGATTACATTTTTTTTTAGAATTTTTAGAATATATAGTGGTTATTTTGAATATAGCACTGAAGGAAAAAATGAACGTTAGTAAAGAACAATAGTAGAAAAGTCTAACATTGGATGCATTTGCTGACTGCTCCAAAGCCACATGTCAGTGATCACTTAAAAACAAGCCTGGCTTTGCTTCAGCAGACTTTTAATATTTATACCTTTGGATTATAGTTCAGTTATATACTACAGACGGATGATGTTTCTATTATATTGTATTCATTTAGGAAAAACTGAATTCCTTATTGTCTTTAAAAGCTAAAAAGTTATCTCAACTGGCAAATTATTTAACCGGTGGGTTCAAGAAGTATTTCATGGTATCTCGTTTTGATTTGCATCTCTCAGATGATTAGTGACTTTGAGCATGTTTTCATATGTCTCTCGGCCTTCTCTATGTCCTCTTTCAAAAAGTGTCTATTTAGGTCCTTTGCCCATTTTTTTATTGGATTGTTTATCTTCCTTTTGTTAAGTTGTATGAGTTCCCTGTAAATGTTGGAGATTAAACCCTTATCAGTGATAACGTTTGGCAAGTATGTTCTCCCATGCAATGGGCATTCTTGTTGTTTTGTTGACTATTTCTTTTGCTGTGCAGAAACTTTTTATTTTGACATAGTCCATTTGTTTATTTTCTCCTTAGTCTCCATTGCCCTAGGAGCTGTGTCAGTAAAGACATTGCTATGACATATGTCTGATATTTTGCTGCCTATGGAGTCTTGTAGGATTTTTATGGTTTCCCATCTTACATTTAAGTCCTTTAGCCATTTTGAGTTTGTTTTTGTGTATAGTGTAAGTTGGTGATCTAGTCTCTTTCTTTCTTTCTTTTTTTTTTTTTTTTGCATGTATCTGATCAAATTTCCCAGTACCATTTATTGAAGAGACTGTCTTGACTTCATTGTATGCTCTTGCCTCCTTTGTCAAATATTAATTGAGCATACAGGTTTGGATCCATTTCTGGGTTCTCTGTTCTGTTCCATTTGTCTATATGCCTGTTCTTGTGACAGTACCAGGCAGTTTGAGAGCCGTGGCTTGGTAATATAGCTTGACCTGTCAGAATGGCTATCATCAACAAATCAACAAACAACGAGTGCTGGCAAGGATGTGGAGAGAAAGGAACCCTTGTGTACTGCTGGTGGGAATGCAGACTGGTGCAGCCTCTGTGGAGAACAGTATGGAGTTTCCTCAAAAAGCTAAAAATGGAACTCCCATTTGACCCAGTAATATCACTTCTAGGAATATATCCCAAGAAAACAGAAACACCAATCAGAAAGGATATATGCACCCCCATGTTCATAGCAGCACAATTTACAATAGCTAAGATTTGGAAACTACCTAAGTGCTCATCAGCAGATGAGTGGATTAAAAAACTTTGGTACATCTACACATTGGAATACTACACTGCTGTAAAACGAAGGCGTTCTTACCATTTGTGACAGCATGGATGGAACTGGAGAGCATTATGCTAAGCAAAATAAGCCAGTCAGAGAAAGATAAATACCACATGATCTCATTCATTTGTGGAATATAATGAACAACATAATTTGATGAACAAAAATAGATCTAGAGACAAATGGCATGGGCAGGGGACGGGTGTGGTTAGAGAGCAACCAAAGAACTTGTATGCATGCATATTAGCATAACCAATGGACACAGACACTGGGGCAGTGGGGGCTTGCCTGGGGTGAGAATGGCTGGGGGTAGGGTGTGTCAATCAGGAAAAAGGAGACATATGTAAAACTTTAGACAATAAATTTAAAAAAGGAAATATTTCATGTTGCTTTCTAAAGTATTTGTTCCTAGTTCCTTTGAATTATTGAGAAAAGTTTCAATTATTTAAACGTTTAAATCATCCCTTGCCAAATCTCTGATCACTGCAGTTACATGGTCAAAGTAAAATGACAATGTACTGATTTAAAGTTAGCCACAAGACATTCTCCAGGCACTCAATAAATGTTAAACAATTTTGTAAAGTAAGTTTATGTTACTTATTGAGTAAAATGACATGACCACTTTCTGTAGAATTTATGATTTGTATTAGGGGAAGTACACATATAAAACAAATGGAAATTAAATTAGATATATGAGTTTTGAGTAGAAACATAATAAACACAGAAATACATTTAGGAGAAATTGAATAGGAAAAAATTCCTGGGGAAACTGTGATCTGATCAGCTTTTTGAAAATCTGGTTAAGAACAGTTAGAGTTGTTGCGGTGGAGAGAAGGCAGAGCACTCTGCCAGATTCACCCTGAGGGTCAACACAATGGAACTTGGCAAGATCACTATTGTTTAATGGATCACTTCCTCTCTGTTGAGCTATGTGCCAACTGCTTTATATGGATTAGCTATTTAAACTTCATTATAACCCCAGAAATTAAAGACTAGGCAGTAAAGTTGAGATTTCAACTCAAGTCTGCTTTTGCATTTTAAATTATTACACTTGGTTCCAGGCTTCAGAAACAAATATTATTCATTGATTAGAGGTAATTTATTTAATTACCCTTTGATATCTATAGTATTGTTGTGGTTTATAACTAAAAATTACTCATAACATCTCCCTTCCAAGAGGCCTTTTGACTTTATGGTGTGCAGTTTTACATTGACACTGGTCCACTCATGCCCTAGAGCAGGGGTCCTCAAACTACGGCCCGCGGGCCACATGCAAATACAAATATTGTATTTGTTCCCGTTTTGTTTTTTTATTTCAAAATAAGATATGTGCAGTGTGCATAGGAATTTGTTCATTTTTTTTTTTTAAACTATAGTTGGGCCTCCAACGGTCTGAGGGACAGTGAACTGGCCCCCTGTTTAAAAAGTTTGAGGACCTGTGCCTAGATAGAAGCCCACAAAGTCACAAGCCAATATAAGTTCCTGATATGATACCTCAATAGCCCTTGTGATCAACAGTCTCCTCTTTCTTCCAGAGCCTTTCCCTTATGCGCCCCTGAAATACACTCCATGGAACCTCAAAACTCCACTCTTGTGGTTTGATATGATCAATCTGGACTTAGCCTGGGAACCCCAAAGCGATCAAGCTACAAAGCTTAATAAAGACATGTGCCCCCAACGTCCTGCCTCCCTTATGTCTGCACCCTGCCTTAACCTACCCTGTGGCCCTTTGAGTGGAGGCATGCTAGGTATTTCCTCAGAACCTGGGATGTATAAACTTCTCTATCTCATTTCCTATTGTGGCCTATTGTTAAACCAAGGCTCACCCATCCAGCACTCCCTTCTCTACTTAGTAAGTGCTAATTTGACAAATTCATAACACATACAAAACAGCAGCAAAATTCTCAATGATGCAACAAAATAAACTCCAAAAGTGCTACAATCAGATCTTTAATTTTCTAATTCTTCTACAGGCAAGCTGATATTATGCAACAAAAAAAAACCTGGTATAATAAGTGGGTTCAAATTCTGGTTCCGCCGCTCAGTTATTAGCTGGCTTTGGCATATTACTTAGCCTCTTTGATCTTCAGTTTTTACATCTGTTTGATTAGTTTAATAATAACTTTTAAATTTTGATGTCTGGTCATATTCTAAATACAGGGATTGGCATAGAGTAAGCTGTACCATAAAAAAATAGAAAATATAATTTTTAAATTAAATTTATTGAGGTAACGGGTCACATAGGTTTCAGTGTACATTTCTATGATATATGATCTATACATTGCATTCTGTGCCCACCACCCAAAGTTAAACAATCTTCTGTCACCTTAAGAATATATAATTTTAAAAATATGTCTTCATCCTCAAGAAAAATGAAACAAAATGCCTTTCCCCCAGAATTATGTGACTAGAGACAAGGCACAATTGTGTATATATATATATATATATATATATATATGATCAGGAGCAAATTGGAATAAAATAGCAGAAAAGGAACACATACAAATCAAAATCATATAATCGAATAATAAAAATGACAAAGTTAAATGGGAAATATAATTTCAATTTTTAAATAAGAACCAGACTAAGAGTTAAGAATGTTAAAGCTATAACTTATGATGTAAAGATGAACTCATGAAATCATAAAATTGCTTGGAATGTAAAAAATGAAAATAAACTTTAGAGACAATTTAAAAAATATAGTGAAGCAGAATATAGAGATGAAATGTAGAAAAAACTACAGTAAAACTTTTTCAATATTACAGAAAAATGGAAAGCATGGCTGCTCTTAAGAAGAAAAATAAAAAGAAGGACTTACTCAAAGCAACCCACATGTTTATCTTCCTTGCTTGGCAAAGTTGCCATATTGCTATTATATATGAGAAGAAAAATAAAAGACTAAATTTCATTTCTTATGAATAAAAGAAAACATATGAATTATGTACTCCCAAACTTTCTGACCCCAAAAAGGCATTTGACTTTCTTCTTTGAATTTTGATATCTTTATGATTTTAACCTGGTCCAAGAGAAATATTGTTATAGCTTTAAAATATTGAAGTCCTTTGGAAGCACTGGCCAATTTCTTATACAATCCGACTCTACCGAGCACCTGTATTTTATGATGATTTATCTTTTTTACTTTGATTTAAAATTAAATGCCCTGTTAATGAAATTGAATGACCTTGCTCTATTTTTCTTGTGCTGGTTTCAAAAGCTGTACTTTGTTTATTTTAACTATATTCATCATGTTTTTATTACTTTAGCCCAAACCCATTGAATTCTTCTCTCCTCACAGTTTCATTTCATATGGAGATTATGGGTTTTTGTTTTTTCAGCTTGATGCTGGTTCATGGTCACTGTTTTTCCATCATGGATTCATCCAATCTACTTTTAAAGCATTAGTATATTTACTTCGGCAGAATGTAGTTAGAATAGTAAGAATGTAGAAATCAAATTAAGCTAAAACTCAAAATTAGTTTTAGGGCTTATAGAGATTTTACTTAAAGTAAGAGATCCTTTTGGCAATGAACTACTTTTTTCATAATATTTATAGGATGAACAAGACATTTTAACTGTCTAATAACTTCAATAGGCCTTACTTGGTATAGTAAGGGAATTAAATTTATACAGTCACTATTGTTCTTTTTTCCACTTCAATATGAGAAAGGTTTTGGTATTTCAAACTGTATTTATGTCAATCTAAATTGTTATATTTAACATTATAAAACAGTTTTGTATACTAGTATGTGACTCTTAAAGTGATAAAATTGAAGTGTAGGCATTTTAAATGTCTTGGTGATGTGCATGTAGCTAGAATCGACTGTTGAGAATCAAATCAAATGGTTCTTACTCCGGTTCTGTTTCTTACAACTCCAGTGTTGCCCTTCTATGCTCTTTAGAATATGCCTTGTTCCTTGTTTCCCCCCTTTTTTCCTTCTTCTGAACACTATGCTAAAACTGAGAGGAAAATGGAGTTGACCCAGTAATTTGGCCTAGGACTGGACTATTCTGTATAGAATTAATGTTAGGCCGTAAGTACAGATCTCCTTCAGGAAAAAAAAAAAAAAGGGAAACACTAGAAAAAGGTGCTTAAAATACATAGGTCATTAAGTTTGCTGGGAAAGGCAGATCCAACACACCCTTATCAGCTGAATAAGGGTGGGCCTTGGGTCTGAAACACTGACTTGTCAAGAGATGAAGAGGTTGCACAGCATGTACCAGGTTATCCACTTGTGTGGGACTGTTTTTTCCTATTTCATGCTCAGGCGCTCTTTTGTTGTGCTTAAATGTTCTACTTAAGCATCAGTGGCCCCCAAGCACACTGCCAGCTTTCAGTATTTCATACTCCAAGGAAAAGGAATCAGGGCTGAATAAGAAGTAACTTAGTAAAACAGGTAAATTCCAGCATAGGCTGTGTGGGAGGAAAGGACCTGCTAGCCATGAGGGACCCATTTGCACTGTTGGAGCTGATGTTGCTCTGTCTCTTCTCTCTGTAAGTAAAACATTGTTTCATTTTGTATTTGGCTGTATTTTGTTTTCCTCAGTAATTCTGATACCAAAATGCAATGGGCAGAAATGTTTTGAGCTCTCCCTTGCAACTGGTAACTGGTGCACAGTACTATGCTTGACAAAGTTCTACACAATATCCTATCTAATAAAGAGTGAATATGCTAATTGACCCTCATGCTCTCACAAAGATGGTGGCACCCATAGCCAATAAGGAGGGAATATGCTAATGTACTGCCACGCCCTCAAAGATGGCAGCACCCGCAGCCACAAGATGGCGGCACCCAGTCCCCTAGCCTCGCTAGGGTGGCAGGCACGCAGCAAGGCCGGGCCAACCCCCAGGCAGGCCCAGCCACTCCGTGTGCCTACCTCTGGAGTCCCCAGTCCCCTTAGACTCCCAGCCGCCCAGGGCTGCCCGAGGCAGGTAACCAGGGCTGGCCACAGTTTGCGCTGCTGGCAGTGGTAATAGCAGAGGTGTGATGGGGCATTGCCTTCCCCTGATTTCCAGGTCGCCTCCCACCCCTGAGGGCTCCTGGTCTGTGAGGAGGCAGGCTGGGCTGAGGGACCCCCACCTAAAATGCATGAATTTTCATGCACCAGGCCTCTAGTTTGGAATATTATTCAACATATTTATGTAAATATTTTGGTTCCCAGCGTCTTTTTCTCTCTTTGAAGTGTTTTTTTTTTTCTTTCTTCCTTAATTTTCATAAATTTTACAGCAGTCAGAAAGAGTAAGACATACTCTTCAAATTTAGTGTTAACCCACTTTGGTTTGTCTTTCACCTTAACAAATCATTAATGCCTCTCATTAAAATCAAAAGTACCTTCAAATATAACAAATTTATTTTTCTCAAGATAAATAAAAATTAGAGAAGCAATGAAAACTAGAGAACCATTAAATTATATCCTCAAAGTATTAAAAGGAAACAATTTTCCACATAGAATTATCTGAATTCACTAATGATACCATTGTAATTAATTAGTTATTAATAACTGGAACAGAGCCAAGGAAAGGCCCAACAATATAGGCATGTTCCCTACAAAACATTGGAGGAAGGGGACTGGACAAAGGGAAGATAGATTCATGCCCAGTTGGGATGACATAGTGAAGGTACTTGTCTGTCAGTCACACCTGGGGCCTGAGCTAGTTGGCCAGAATGGGTATTGTATATCCCAAATTTCTGCAAGTGCTCTGAAATTTGGGATATATAATCCCATAAACAAAGAAGCTCACTCTCTTGTGCTCTTGGTTCCTCTTGGCACACTTGGCTCATGGCTCATGCTTGGCTTCCTGGCATTCTCCCATGTGGACACACACACACACACACACACACAATGGACTAATGAATTGCAACAAACCTTATACTGTACTGGACTCAGCTCTAACATAGAAAGGTATCTCTGGACACTGGCTCTGATTTTAACCTACTGAAACCTCACTACATTTCTCCTATGACTGAACCAATGGAAATGGGACTTTGAAACCCCAGTGATATAATTCCATGGAAACAAAGCTTTCCACCATATCTCATCTTCCTTTGGGGGCCTCCAAAATGCTTATTCCAATGGTACCCCAAGAACCCCATTTCCACTGATAACACTACTAACTGACAAAAATGAAAAGAAATTCTAAGGAGACATCTATGCAGAAAGAAAATGGTATTGGTCCATTTATACAGAAAAGAATAAAGAGCACAAAAATAAATTTTGGCTGTTTGAAGTAATAAATTAAATGTTGGAGTTTAAAATACAGGGTGGGTCAAAAGTAGGTTTATAGTTGTTAGTATGGAAAAAGAATACAATAATTGATAAAAAACAATATAAGAATAAACTCTGTGTTTTGTGTACTCACAACTATAGGCCTATCTTTTACCCCCTTCTATAGTGAGAATTAAAACACATGATGCCAGTAGCACAAAATAAGGTAAAGGAATAAGTAAGGTCAGAGAATATTAAGGTCCTTGAATCATTCAATTTTGGTAATGGGTAATTCAAGTTAGAATCTAATGGGTAAAGACATATTAAAATATATATTCTAACAAATCAATTGTAGGAAATGAAATAAAGTAATACTTGGTGAAAGTAAATTAACTCAAACAAGGGGAAATAATATCAGAACAAAGGAAAGATACAACTAATAGAAAAGGAACATTAAGTTGGTAGATTTTAAAATAAAATTTATCAGTAACCACCAAATAAAATATTTGACATATTCTCCTTTAAAACAAAGATCATCAGACTGAACTAAAATAACAATAACAAAAATAGCAACTACTTAAAGCTTATAAATACAGAGAAATTTTAAAAATAAAAAAGTTAAGAAATCTTTTTATTTTATTTTATTTTTAAATATATATTTTTATTGATTTCAGAGAGGAAGGAAGAGGGAGAGAGAGCTAGAAATATCAATGATGAGAGAGAATCATTGCTCGGCTGCCCCCTGCACGCCCCGCACTGGGGATCGAGCCCACAACCCGGGCATGTGCCCTTGACTGGAATCGAACCTGGGACCCTTCAGTCCACAAGCCGACGCTCTATCTACCGAGCCAAACCAGCTAGGGCAAGAAATCTTTTTAGATTAAGAAATCTTCTCAGTGTGAAAACACTGAGAAGTCTGAACTAGCTCTACTAATACCAGGCACATTTTTAAGGCACAAGCATAATTAAACATAGAGACAAACATTTCCTTATTTTTAAAAAAGGAATGAATTTCCGCAAGAAAATATGACAATCCTAAATTTATATGAATATAAAATTTTAGCTTTAAAATCTATAAAATATACAGCTGGAAAAATGTATAGGAGAAATAAACCCAAAATTAGATTAGAAGGGATTTTTTTTAAACATACTTTTAGTTACTGTTAAGAAATCTCATCAAAAAAACAACAAACAAAAAACAACACCACCCCATGTATTAAGGATATAGAAGATTTGAACAACTTGCTTAACCAACTTTACATAATGGGCATGCACAAAATTCTGAACTCACTGACTACATATTAGTATTGTTTTCAAGAAATATAGTAATTACAAAAATTGACCACATACAAGAAAATAGAGAAAATTGAACACATTACAAATGATTGGAATCACAGACAGCATTTTCTTTGGACACAGTGAAATTGGGTGAAAAATCAATAACAAAATGCTAGAAGGCAAATGTTATTCTTCAGCGCTTTGCCTTATATTAGGTCATTTATGAAATAAGATATATGGTCATGAATTCACATTTCAGCAGACTAGCTCTGGTTAACCTTTCATTATTTGTCAAGGGGCCTGAGGCATGTCCTCAATAACAGGAATAATAAAGGACCTTTGAAATATATAGATAAGACATTCATGAATCTTCATTATAAAACTAAAATGTAGAAATAATACTGAAGTATTCATTTAGATCTGCTAATCCTCCAAGTCCTCAAGGCTAACCTATGTTATCAGTTTTTTTTTATGCTTTCAGATCTTGTTTTATATATTTAACTTACAATATCAACACCTAGAAAATATATTATCAAGTGCATATCTAGTTGATATGGTAGTATGTGTCAATCTGTGATGAGTATCAACTGACAATTATTTCACATTTCTTCTATTTTTTAAGGCTACTTAAATATGTTTTCTGCTTTTTCTATCTCTACCGGCAGTCTGTCTAAAATAGGAAGTTTCATTGCAGCTGCAAAGACTAGAATATACCTCAGAAGTATAATTTCATGTAAGTCTAAAATTGTGTATGTCATTAATTTTAGAAAGTAATGCCAATCTCACCATCAAATATCATGCTCCTTAGCGTGTGCTTTTGCTTCAGGAGAACATATGTCATATCTGTTCACCAATGTGAACACAGCACCTAGCACATAAACTGTCATATTTGTATGTACTCAAAAATTGTTGCATGGTTGAATGAATTCACTCAGGGGAAAAATTGTTATAGGTCCTATAATGTGGAAATCTAGTTAGAATATCTTAAAAGTCTAACTTGTTCTGGTGAATTAAGGCCAGAAGTATATCCATAGGGAAACATCTATTGACCTTAGAGCTCAAAATAGATTGACAGCTCTTCAGCATTCTAATCAAATGTAATTTTCTCCCCTGAGGAACAGCTGGCCAGTGTGCCAGAAGCATCACTAACACCTTGGATATCCTAGTTCATAATCATCATCGTTATTAATACTATCGTTTTTATTCCTACCTGCTTTTGCATTACTTTAGTTCAGTTTGATGCCCAAGTCAGTCATGTTCGCTCAGGACTTAGGTCTCCTACCCCATGTACAATTTCCATTCTATTATCTGAAAAGCATTTCAGAACTTGAAAACTTCTGAAGGAAGAATAATTAACTACTGCTATACTTTCACACATAAGATAGCACTTTTTAAATCAACATATACATGAAAATGAATAGCATATTGTTGAATATCAATAAACTTTTCTTTTGCACTTCTGCTTATAATTTTCCCATACTCAACAACTCTCACCTCAAAATGTAACTATGTAGAAAATTATTATTCATTTATTTTTAATATATTTTTACCTTATTTCCTAGAGGAAGGGAGAAGGAGAGAGAGATAGAAACATCAATGATGAGAGCAGACCACTGATGAGCTGCCTCCTGCACATCACCTATTGGGGATTGAGTCCACAACCTAGATATGTGCCCTGACCAGGAATCCAACGGCGACCTCCTGGTTCATATGTCAGCGCTGGATCACTGAGCGACACCAGCCGTGCAATGATGTAGAAATTTAACGACAATACTTATAACATTGAAGATGTAGATTCTTTATTTTTCTATTCTGATTTGATCCTCCTTGCAAGATACTATTTCACAATCAGTTTTTCTTATTTGTAGAGCTACATTGCATTCAGTTTCTGTTGACAGTTATATCCCCAGTCTTGGGCAAAGATGTCATGCTTTGTTCCTAAATCCCAATTCAATCCAGGCTGCTTAAGGCTATACACAGCATTCATTCTGCCATCACATATTCAAGTTGAATGCGTTGTTTGGTTAGGTCACATGGGCCAAACGTGAGAATTGCTTTTGCTGCAGTCTGGACAGTTTCAGAGACTTCTTAGCTCCGGACTCATTTCAAAGCTGTCAGCCTTTCAGTTATTCAAGCCATTGCATCAAAACACCAGCTAAACGTGTTGGAGATTTCCTACAAAGTCTCAAAGTCAAAGAAACATGGGCTGATTTCTGACATTAATGGACCTTTTAGTTTAGAAGATATAACACACTATACCCCACACTTCCATTTGCTCAGGAGGTTCAATAAGTTGACAAGTCCCTTTATTTTGGTAGGATTTATTTTCCCTTCCATTCACTGAACCTGTGTTTTATCAAGTCACTTAAGATATCTGCAATCTTGCACCTCCAATTTTTTATTAGATATCAGGGTGGTTCTTTTGAATGGTGACAAAATAGGTTTCTTTTGATTAAATTCTGTCTAAAATGAGATAGGACTCTTGAATAGCCCAAAATTGACAAATAAATGTTCATTACAATGTCTCTTTCTCCAT
This sequence comes from Myotis yumanensis, assembly GCF_028538775.1. Taxonomy (NCBI): domain Eukaryota; kingdom Metazoa; phylum Chordata; class Mammalia; order Chiroptera; family Vespertilionidae; genus Myotis; species Myotis yumanensis. Next base: position 71,877,437 of record NW_027223755.1, on the reverse strand, counting down.
CATTTTAATTTCTATTTTATTCCCTGGCAATTTGATCTGTCCAGGAAGAAAATCATATATCCATAAACCCTAATTCAAATAAAATATTAATACATTGCAAGTAGCTCCTTCCCTACACAGACTTTCCTTTTATTAGAATGTTCTTCCTGCAGTTACCTGCAGTTACCTAATTTGCTCCTGCTTTTGTTTTCTTAACTCAAATTGTAACCTTGTTCAAGAAACCTCCTTTGGCAACCCTATGTGAAACAGCACTTACTTTAGTACTGAAATTTTCTGTCTAGCAGAGCCATTATTGGCATTCAGAAATACATAGGTTTAATTTTGAGAACATACATGTAATTATAGTTGTTTGGGTTTATTTTAATATTTATTAGTGTTTCCTGTTTTCAATAACATTTAGGCACTTATTACTATGAAATGTATTATATTTACAAAAGATGATTACCTATAATGTACTAGTGAGGTATTGCAACTATTAACCACAAATGACTAATAATTAAAATAATCCAATAATACCTAAGTACTAAGTACCTGTAACTAAGAAGAAATATATTTACAAAATACCTTGAAGTCTATACACTCAAGATGTTTCTACTTTAAACATTTCTAACTTTCCCTTTCTTTTCAAAGAAATATCAATTTTAAAACCTTTAACTTTATTATAGTATTAGTATCTAGCACATATTGACAAAATATTGACTAGTTTTGTCTGTTTTTTTGAAGTTTATCTAATGACATAATGTTGTATACATTTGTGTGATTTGCTTTTATGGTGACTATCATAATACTGAGACTCATGATTCCTGATGCATGTTGGTCTCACCTTTCAATTGTTGTTGAGAGCTGAATTGTCTTATAATTTATTTAGCCGCTCTCCTGTGGATGGACATTATTGCTTTTCAAGTGAAACAGCATTTTATCACTTCAAAGAATGCTAATATGAATATTCATCTACAGGACTGCCTGTGTAAGTGTACAACTTTTGTTGTTTATTTTTTTCTATTTTTGTTCTACATTTTTCTACTTTCATTGCAGCCAGCATGATGCCTCCTGCACCTATTCTCTTTCACAGCTGAGACAGTGTGTGTGTGTCCTGTTTCTTTTTGAAGAGATTTATCTCTCTTTAGATTTCAGGTTACTTAATTGCTTGCAAATTCAGTTCTCCTATACGTTCAAGAAAAGTTATAAATTTGTCATTTATTTGGCTTTTTCTCATTGTTATTGTGGGAGCAACACTGTTTTCAGTTTTCTACATCCTGAATGAAAGCAAAAGCCCTGTATTATATTTTAATAAATGAACAGAAATAGTTGGGGAACAATTTTAAGAGATAAGTATTAGTAAACAAAATTATTTGCGATGATCCTTGAATTTGCAATAGTGGTTTTCACTGTTTTTGTTGTTGTTGTTGTTGTTTTTCTTAACAAGAGAAAGAGAAGACTGAGACTGAAATAATATTTCCACTATTTTATCTCTTTAGCTTGATGGTGGGTCCAAGTCTGTCAGCAGTATTATTCTCTGTATATATTCTTTATTCATAGAAGTTTAGGTATCTGAAATAGTTCTATCTCAAAATAAAAATAAATAAAAAACTACTTCTATTTGCTAATAAGATGATCATATATTTAATCTAATTGTACCTTAATTAGTATTCTGCGTTTTGTATTGCCATTTTAGATTGTGAGGTACAAGCAAGTTTGGGGTATTAATAATTGTCATACCCCCAATGCAGTGTCTTCAGAACATGTCTTGATGCATTGATAGGCTAAAAGTCAGTTACATATGATAGGTTTTCTAACCTTTTCCAGGAAAGATAATATATTTTTTTAATTTTCAGAAACCATGCTCTCTTTTTTTCTAGAACTAAGAAAATACCAGCTCTACAAAATGTTCAACTCTTATTCCATTACAAAGCTATTAACAATTACAATGTCAGTGATTGAACTGTGCACTTTGTCCCTGTAAAATCTCAATTTGTTACCGTTACATTAATTAGTTTATTTCCTGATGCGATGGTGATACCCCGAGGAATGTACTTTCAGAGAATGTAATACATTAACTCTCTGATGAAAACATTTAGACTACTGGAGATGGCAAATTACCAACTATCACTGCAGTAGTTCAAACTTGCTAATTCTTATTCTGTGTAAAAGTAATTTACCATCAGAAAGTAGTTTATCACACCTTTCATCACCCTATCAATTACTCTTTCACTCTATTGTTACATTGTATAAGGACAATGAATTTCCAAAGAGAATGAGTAAAAGGTACAGTGAGATGAGATATGAAAGTCTGAAATATAAGTTTAAAGTTAGGAGAAAGCCAGCATGAAATATAGTAGAGGTAATGGAAGCCATGCTAATGTTTGAATAAACATTGATTATTTTGCTACTGGTTTGAGAAAAATGTTCTAGAGAACAATATTATAAGGAAAAGTATAAGTGAAGGCAATAATTTCAGCTATTTGAGATTGGATACTGGCTTTGCCATTTTCTTATGGACCTGAGCTTAAAATGTCTTTAGATAGATAGATAGATAGATAGATAGATAGATAGATAGATAGATAGATAGATGATAGAATGAAAAAAACATTTTATTCCTGGTTAGGGATAGAAAAATTCAATACTGTCAAGATGTTAGTTCTCCCCACATATAAATTTAATGCAATACCAATAAAATCCAAGCAAGTGATTTGTGGATATCAACAAACTGATTCTTTAGGTTTATATGGAGAGGCAACATAACCCAATAGCCAACATAATAAAAAAGGACAAGAACAAATTTGAAGGACTAATATTACCCTATTTTAAGACTTACAATAATTAAACACTATGATATTGGCAAAAAAAGTAGACAGTAGATCAATGGAAGAGAATAGAGATCCCAGATATAGATCCACATACATATAGTAAAAAAAAGCAATATAAAGAACAAAATTAGTTTTTTCAACAAATGATACACAAAAAATAAATCTAGTTGCAGGCCTTTACAAAAATTAACTCAAAATGGAACAAAGCCCTCAACATAAAATGCAAAGTTATAAAAATTCTAGAAAATAACAAGGAGAAAAATCTAGGTTATCTGGCTTTTACTTTTTTGTTGTTGTTAATCCTCACCTGAGGATATTTTTTTCCATTGTTTTCAGAGATAGGAGAATGGAAGGAAGATGGGAGGGAGAGGGAGAGGGAGAGAGAGAGAGAGCGATCTACTGGTTGCCTCCTGCACTGACCCAAACCAGGTAAGTGGCCTTGACCTGGAATCAAACCTGCGACCTTTTGGTGCATGGGCTGACACTCTAACCACTAAACTACATCAACCAGGGAAATTTTGGCTTTTAGATACAAAACAAAGGCACAACCTCTGAAAGAAAGATTTACTAAGCTAGACTTCATGAAAATTATAATTTTGCTCTACTAAAGACAAGAGAATGAAAAGCAAGCAGCGGATTATGAAAAAAAAAAAGGCTTGTAAAAGACATTTGAAATAGGACTTTCATCCAAATTATAAAAAAACTCTTGAACTCGAGAATAAGAAAACAAATAACTAGATTTAAATAATGGTCCAAAGACCCTAACTGGAAATCTCATCAGAGAAGATGGACAGATGGCAAATTAGCACATGAAAACATGTTCCACATCATATATCATTATGGAAATGCAATTAAAACAACAATGAATACCACTACATACCTATTAGAATAGCCAAAATCTGTAACACTGACAATGCCAGCTACATGGTTAGCATGTAGAACAACAGGAACTCTCATTCCCTGCTGGTGGGAATACAAAATGTCACAGCCACTTTGGAAGCAGTTTGGTGGTTTCTTACCAAACTCAACAAGTTTTTACCCTAATAACCAGCATTGTGCTCCTTGTAATTACCCAAAGGAGGCAGGGATAGAACCTGCAACCCACATACAGCCTTTGACTGTAGTCAAACCTGCAACCTTCTGGTGTGTAGGCTGATGCTCTAACCACTGAACTGCTGGCCAGTCCTCCAAAATATTTAAATCTTCTGGAGGTGTGGAGATATTGAATAAAGTCAGTAAGATTAAAAATAAAGGCTCATGCCAAACCGGTTTGGCTCAGTGGATAGAGCGTCGGCCTGCGGACTGAAGGGTCCCAGGTTCGATTCCGGTCAGGGGCATGTACCTTGGTTGTGGGCACATCCCCAGTGGGGGTTGTGCAGAAGGCAGCTGGTTGATGTTTCTCTCTCATCGATGTTTCTAACTCTCTATCCCTCTCCCTTCCTCTCTGTAAAAAATCAACAAAAAATATTAAAAAAAGAAAAAAGAAAAAAAAAAAGGCTCACAATCTCTGGGTATTGAAAGCCTTAGGAAAAAAACTGTCTTTAAACCATTAAAGATGACATCAGAACAAAAAGAAAACAAATCTTGTGTATTGAATGGTACGATTATTTAAGCAATATGAGACTTTTAAGTGCAAACTGAATTCTAGAATTATCTCCTTCCCTTAGAACCACTTAGGCTAAAACTATTAAAAAGGGAGAGACTTTATATTTCCTTAGTGTGTAATCACACAAAGATTATTCTACATGTTGTTTTATTCCCTCTTTAAATTTCCCTTTGGCTCCTTCACTGAAGTGTTCATATTACTTCAATATCCTTTAAAATTATAATCTTCCAATAAAAAGAACCCAAATGCTTTCTAATTTAAAAAATTTTAAGCCCTAATTGTGTTCAATTCTCTGTACAATGTTTAAGGACTAAGTTCCAGGATGGAAAAGGAAAATTTGTAGAAGAATTCTGTCTTGTCCTAAGTGTGTACACTCCAGGCCTACCTTGCTGCTTCTAATCAGTTAATTTTTGGTGGTCAGAAAATGAAAAGTTTGTCAATATTATATATTAGGACATCAGAGTTGTCATTGTTCTATCCTAAAAAAATAAACTAGAAGCCTCTGACATGTTATAAAGAGGCTTCAAGGGGAAATGTGATACTCGACTTCTGATGGCATGTTAAACCCATGTAATATTCCCGATAGACGACCCCTCATACAAATGAGAATGAATCAAGAATTTTGATTTTAAAGCCACACATATGATGAAGGAAGCTACTAAAGGAGCAAATCTCTCACAAAGTGGGCACCTGTAAGCTCCCGACAGCATGTAGAAATTAGCTTGTAAATGCACTGAAGAGAGACCAGAGGCAGGTGATTCTGGAAGGGGACTACTGTTTGGAGAAAGAGAGTAGCAGTGGGAAAATTCCACATTTTTTTTAGCTTCTGGACTGAGGCCAGACCTCTTTTGGATTGAGGCCAGTTGGACCATGAGAGATTGCTAAAAGTCGTACTAGCCTGAGAACTGGATAGAATATGAGACAAGCAAATTTCTTATAGAGGTAGGGAGATCACAAAAAGAAAAGAACTAGAGAAGGGTTATCAAAATCTGTATATAAAACCATTTATAATTTCCAAGTAAATCAGAGTAATGCATTAGTAGGATATACTCTGAACAGCCCACTATAGATAGAATAGAACTGAGCCCTAACCGGTTTGGCTCAGTGGATAGAGCGTCGGCCTGCGGACTCAAGGGTCCCAGGTTCGATTCCAGTCAAGGGCATGTACTTTGGTTCCGGGCACATCCCCAGTAGGGAGTGTGCAGGAGGCAGCTGATCGATGTTTCTCTCTCATCGATGTTTCTAACTCTCTATCCCTCTCCCTCTCTGTAAAAAATCAATAAAATATATTTTAAAAAAGAAAGAAAATATAAAAATTATTTTCTAAAAATATAAAGCTCCCATTTCTGTACTGTAAATTAAAGTTGATATAATACTTTGAAAACATTAAAAATCATTAAAATAATTTTAGAAATGTATAGTTCTTGCCCTCTAGAAATTCATCATATGCATAACTGTAGAATGCTAATATTAAAAATAACATGCATCCATTTAGAATCACACTGGTTATACACTGAAAGTCTTGTCTCTTTCTTGAATCATTTTAGAGTAAAATATTAGTGCAGAGTTACCTAATTCAAGTATATCTTATTTTAAATCTAATGGACCTCTTCGCATTTAAATCTAATGGATCCCAGAATTCATTTCTTACTTCTCTACTTTACTTAAGCATATTCCCTTAATTTTCTCATTCAGTTTTTAAATACTATATTTATGATGACTACTAAAAATTATAACTCTACTACACGTCTTTCTCATAGCTCTAGATTCTTATATGTAATGGCCTATTTAACATCTCTACTTGAATTTGACTGGATTCCTCAAGCTTACCCTGTCTATGACCTTCCCACTTTCAGTTGATGACTCCATCCTTCTTTTCCAAATTTAAACTTCACCTTTTTATTTCCTTACTTCATATTTAATGAAGTAGGAAGTCCTGTGGGCTCTGGCTTCAAGATATGTCTAGACTCTGGTCAATCTCTCTGACCACACTCACTGTTACCATCTGCATTTGAGAGACCTTCGTTTCCCTTCCTGCAATTGCCTCCTTACTAATCTTCCAGTTTCTACCCATTTTGCTCCTACAGATTATTGTCATGATTAAATGTATAAAAACTGTTACTTGCTGACAAAATTTCTGTCCTCCGTGTCTCTGGCCTCAATCATAGCATCACAGTGCATGTTAAGAGATACACAGAAGGAAAAAAGCCCATGAAGAATTCCTAGGACACTATTTAAAAGCAATACATTTGTACACTCATGCTAAAATAATAAAAATAGCGTTAATTCTGGCTCACCCAGTCAGCCTCCCTGACTCTACCCATACTTGTTACATTCATAAAGAAATTAAAGTGCATTTTAGATAGACAGTCAACATGTGGGCGTGCCGACTTTTCTGGTGTGTTCAGAGAACATTGTCCTGGGAACTGGGTAAGAATTCATTTTCTTGGGTGCAAGAAGGAAATTATTGCTCAGACTGTGGACTTAGCAATGTTGGTAATGAGGACCAGCCCCAGCAACAATTAACTGGAAACAAACCATGATGGAAGATTGTTAAACACTGACTGAGCCCGACAGGTGTGGCTCAGTGGTTGAGCATCCACCCATGAACCAAGAGGTCACCAGTTTGATTCCCAGTCAGGACACATATCCAGGTTGTGGGCTCGAGCCCTGGTAGGGGGCGGGCAGGAGGCAGCTGGTTGATGTTTCTCTCTCATCAATGTTTCTACCTCTCTCCCTTCCTCTCTCTTTAAAATAGAAACATTAAAAAAAAATTGAATGAATCCAAATGTATGACATAATTTGACATAATATTTATTCCTTCCATTTTAAAACCTGTAGCCCTTTGGGTTTTAAATAAGGCCCCAAATTTCAGCATCCTAATATTTGACTCTCCATAATCACTTCAGTAACATTATTTTAATGCATAAAAAAATAAACCTTTTAAGGATAGATTATAATAGAAAGCAGAATATTTCATCTTACTTAACTGTACACATAGTGAACTGTGAGAAATGACCTGTCAGGAAAACAGATTTTATATTGAGGTCCACCTAAAATAAGGTGGCTATCAATCAAGCCATATACATCCAAAATATTAGACTCCATAAAAATATATGTTTAGCCTACATAATGATTAACAAAACATTGAAAACTGAATAGCTTTCTCTCAGGTGGGTCCAGGAAAGATGGGTATGACCAGTGCCTTGGGGCCTTTGAGAATCCTCTATTAGCCCACGTGGGTGCTGTCCATTAGAAGAGAGGAAGAGACACTTCTGCCTGCTTTATTTAACTTTGTCTCTTATCATGGACCTTTTCTCCCAAGTATTTAGGGAGCTTTAAAACCAGAGCTGAGAACTATCTCACCCCTCTTTTAAACCAAGAGACCCCTACTCATTATCGCAACATCTCAAGTTAAGTTATTCTTTAATTCCAGAAAGATAACTAGAAATCAATTGATATGTTTGAATAAAATGAGAACTAACTACCATAGGTAGTTTCTGATAAACTCTCCATTATTCACTTAGATTGTTAGACAACATGTATGAATCAACCCTGAGCTGTGAGTGGAGTGCAATCTGCTCAAAGCCATTTGACCACTCATTCCTGCACCAAGGAAGAAGTGAAGACTCCCCAAGGTGAGAAGAGTAAAGAAGCATCAAAGCCAGGTTCAAAACTATCCACTGACTTTCTTTTATTTTTTAATATATTTTTAATTGATTTTAGAGAGGAAGAGGGAGCAAGAGTTAGAAACATCAATGATGAGAGAGAATCATTGATCGGCTGCCTCCTGCAGGCCCCTACTGGGGATGGGCCCACAACCCGAGCATGTGCCTTTGACTGGAATCGAACACGGGACCCTTCAGTCCACAGGCTGACACTCTATCCACTGAGCCAAACCAGCTAGGGTTATGCACTGACTTTCTATGCTATTTAAGAAATAATCCTTACCTACTTCTAGTTTGAAGGCATTTTATGGTACCAACTCTACCCACCCATGCCTTCTTGGCTTTCTTCACCCAGCTCAGTCCTTCCCTAGACCTTTGCTCCCAGTCCTCCCCCTGCTTGGGGAACAGGCTCTTTGCTCAGATTCTTCTATGCTTCCTCCTTGTATCACTCATGCATTACTCAAACACTGATTTCTCAGAGGAGCTTTCTCTTATCTTCTCTAGAGTAGCCTCTCATTCCCCACTATTGTCACTCTCTACTTCTATTGCTATACTTTTCATTTTTGTCATGGTGACTGTCACTCCTTAATATTATATTCAATATAGTTGTCTGTCCTTGACCAAGAATGTAAATTCAGGGCAAGGGTTTTATTGATGCTATATCCCTGGCACATAGTAGATATTCAATAATATTTTTGAATTAAATGATAGTTTAATGTTATGTTGAAAAGGTATGAGGACATTTTTTTTATCCATTTACTTCATCATGTAAAACACTTAATTTTCTTTTTTTTTACTTTATTTTCCCCTCACCCTCTTCCCTGCCACAATCACCATACTGTTGTCCATGTCCATGAGTTCTCTCTTTTTTTATTTTTTAATTCAATCTCTCCACCATCCCCACAACCCCACCCAGGGATGTCCCTGCCTGCTCTTATATTTAGACAAATCTATTTTAAATTTCATATGGAATGAAATGTGATTCTTCTAAAATTTCCATCTGTTCACAAAATATTATTCTTTTGGAGAATAGACAAATGTGCCAATTATTAATCCAGGCCATCTTTCTCTGAATATAGCTTCCTATTAAGAAATTGGTACCAATGAAAGATACTATAACTCTCAAATTGTTTTGTAACTAGAGGCCCGGTGCATGAAATTCATGCATGGGGGGGGGGTGTCCCTCAGCCCAGCCTGCACCCTATCACAATCTGGGACCACTGGCTCCTAACTGCTCACCTGCCTGCCTGCCTGATTGCCCCTAACTACTGCCTGCCTTCCTCATAGCTCCTAACCACTTGCCTGCCTGCCTGATCACCCCTAACCGCTCACCTGCCTGCCTGATCGCCCCTAACCACCTCTGTCTTGGCCCCAGCTGCATGGCTTTGTCTGATAATAAGGTGGCCAAAGCTTTCTTTTGATGCTGTAGGTATCTCTTCCTTTTATGTTGCAGAAACCCTCTCATTTGTTACTGGGCTCTGCATAGTTGCTGATGTCAAAACTGCTGTGTACATCTCCCCGACCTTTTTATCACATTGAATTACTCATCTATTTTCCAAATCACAGATGGCTTTCAGTTTAGCTTCTTATTCTACTTCCAATTGACCATCTCAGTCTATAGAGATTTCTGTCTTCAGATCCCATGTTAGCACATTTTTTTCTAATTATTATGTTTTGTCTGAAATTTCTATACTTTTAATGTCTTAAAAGTCTCATATTGACAATTTAATTATAAACTCATAAGCTCTTTTGTTATTCACACAGTGCCTAACAGGGTATCTTGAACCTAAAAGCACTATAGACTGAGATGGTCAATTGGAAGTAGAATAAGAAGCTAAACTGAAAGCCATCTGTGATTTGGAAAATAGATGAGTAATTCAATGTGATAAAAAGGCCGGGGAGATGTACACAGCAGTTTTGACATCAGCAACTATGCAGAGCCCAGTAACAAATGAGAGGGTTTCTGCAACATAAAAGGAAGAGATACCTACAGCATCAAAAGAAAGCTTTGGCCACACTGCAAAACGGGCCAGTTAAAAGTTAGTCACCAAAACACATTTTTCTAAAATGTACTATAATTGAAAATATAAATAAGTTTTAATTTTTCATGGCAGGAAACAAATTATTTTATAGATCTTCTTATAAAATTAAGCTTATGTGAATAGTTTTCTTAGCATGTGAATATGTCACCTCTGACAGAATCATTTTTCATTAATAATACTTAACACATTTAAAGAAAATATTTGTGCTTTCCTTATCATGGACTTTATATATAACTAGAGGCCCAGTGCATGAAATTCATGCATGGGGGTCAGGGAGAACCCTCAGCCCAGCCTGTACCCTCTCCAATCTCGGACCCTTCGGGGGATGTCTGACTGCCTGTGGGATCAGGCCTAGACCGGCAATCGGACATCCCTTTCACAATCTGGGACTGCTGGCTCCTAACTGCTTGCCTGCCTGCTTGCCTGATTGCCCCTAACTGCTTCTGCATGCCAGCCTGATCGCTCCCTAACCACTCCTCTGCCAGCCTGATTGACACTTAACTCCTCCCCTACTGGCCTGATCGCCCCCAACTGCCCTCCCCTGCTGGCCTGATCACCCCCAAGGCTTTTATTAGTATAGATAGCCAAGATATGGAAACAAGTGTCTACCAATAGATGAATGGATAAAGAAAATGATTATTATTCAGCCCTAAAAAAGAAGGAAATCTTGCTATTTGCAACAACATGAATGGACAGTTTCATGTTGCTAAGTGAAAAAATTCAGACAGAGAAAGACAAATACCATATGATTTCACTAATATGTGTTTTCTAGAAAAAATAATTGGAGATATAATATACAGCATGGTGACTATAGTTAATAGTACTGTGTTGCATATTTGAAAGTTGCTGAGAGTAGATCTGAAAGTTTTGTAATTATGTATGGTGACAAGTGCTAACTACAATTTTTGTAGTGTTTACTTAGCAATACACACAAATATAAAATCATTAGGTTGCACACCTAAAACGAGTATGTTACATGTCATTTATACCTTGATACAAAATATTCATATATAGGCTATATATTTCACATATATATTTATCTTAACTATCTACCTATCTACATACTTGCCTGCCTTCCTACCTACCTACCTCTTTAACTATCTAACTACCTTTAAATTGAGCCCAGGCAGTCTTACTCCAAAGCCATTACATAAAAATGGCAAACAAGAGTAAATGGAAAACGCATTAAGCTGCCCCTTGAAAATGGTTTTCAACTGCTAATATGTCTTGCATAGTACTACAGTCTAAAATTAACATCTATTGGTGGTTACACTATTTTCTTAAGTAAACTACCATGGATATAGTCATAAAATAATTAGAGATATTAAAAGCTATAGTGTTACATTTATATTAATACATAAATCATGTTTCATCACTTATTAAAAGCCAACAGGTAATATGAAAAATGAGCACAGCCTGAAGTAGGATCTCTCATTAGTGCTATATTAATCAATTGAGTGATTGTATTAAGCTTTTACCATAGATCCTCTATTATGCCTGGATCGAGGCCTGGAAGATAAGGAGAATTAGGGAGAATATAGCTACTTTATAGGTGAGTTATAATCTCATTGATTAATTACAACCTTTTCAAATGAAACAATGAATGAATAATATAGTACTGTATATATATAGTACTGCATATGCCTTGGACTTGCTTTTCACTTACAATGCATTAATTCCTTCAACTTTTTACCTGGTCATCTTCCTCTTCCCTTTCATATCTAATATTAATTGTAACTTCTTTCACAATATATTTTTGTGGGTTTTTTGTCTTGTTTTTTAAATAATTTCATTGATTTTAGAAAGAGAGGGAGAGATAGAAACATCAATGAGAGAGAGAGATCAACATCGATCGGCTGCCTCCTGCACACCCTCTGCTGGGGATCGAGCTGGCAACAGGGGCATATGCCCTGACAGGGAATCAAACCATTGACCTCTTGGTGCATGGGTAGATACTCAACCATTGAGCCACACCAGACAAGCAAGATACGTTTTTGAATCTTTACCTAAATTATGATATGTTACTATGTTTTTTTCCATAATAACTATATCTGTAACATAATGGAAGAATGTATCCTTGCTATATTATAATCTTCTCCAATTTCTCTATCTTCCCATTAAATTAGACTTTCCTTAAAGACAAGCATTAGCTTGTTCACTATTGTGTCCATAGTGCTGAGAAAGCTATATTAGTCAGAGAGACTTGCATTAGAGATTCAGTATACAAAATAAAAACCATGGGAAAGGACAAAAGAAGAATAAATTCAAGGAACAACAGGATTCTTGTCCAATTAAAACCAAGAGTCTACTTGGGTACCTAGAAAACATACAACCAGATTATAAAGGGCAGTGAAAGGCAGGATTTAAATATAGTGAGACACTCTCATTATAGAATGCACCATATAAAAGTGAACAATAAATATTGTATTTAAATAAGAATAATCTGGTGGCCTAAAAGAAGAATTGATGAGGGCAGAGAAAACCTGAAGCTAGATAGAGAAATTAAGACTAAAGGTAGAAGAGAATCAAGACAATAGATGCCATCGTCATTATCATTGCTGAGTTTACCATGTGCTGTATGTTTTATGAAGATCAATTCATTTCCTCTGAGACTAGTATTATAAGTCCAATTCTACAAACAAGGAAACATGACACATGTATAATAGGGACTCTTTAAAATAACCTTCAATAATCCTTTCCCTCTAATATTCACAGCCTTGTGTGATCTTTCCCCTTCTGTGTATTGCAAAATGAACACCACAAAAATTGTAGGTAACATCTGTCACCATGTATAGTTACAAAATTTTAAGTTCAGGTTGGATTCACTGACTTCTAATAGTGGGAAAAAAAGAAAGAAAGAAAAACAACAGCAGAAGTTATGGAATGTCACTCCTGAGATTAGATTATAAAGACTCAGTTCCTTCTTGCAAGCTTGCTTGCTCTCTTTGGATCATTTGCTACTGGGGAAGCCTGCTGCCATGTCATGAGGCAGCCCCATGGAAAGGACTAGGTTAGTGAGCTTGGAGCAGACACTCTCCCCAAACCAGACAGCCTTTAAAATAAATGCAGCCCCAATCAATACACTGACTGCAGTCTTGTGAGACGTCCTGAGCCAGAACCACCCAGTTAAGCTGTTTTCAAATTCCTGATCCACAGGAAGAAAACGGAGAGACAATACATGCTACTTCTGTTTAAAGCTAGTAAATACTGGGGTGAATGATAACTGATACAGTATTTGACAGAGAAAGGATTTAAGCCCCGGCTCCTGAGGTTACACCCTTCTCTACAGAAGAAGTCCTCAACATGAAGATACTAAACTTTTTGTTTCACAAGTTGAAAAGTGAAGAAATACACATGTAATGATAAAACAAGTATGCCCACTATACAATCTTAATAAATTTATGATTTTTCTTTTATTTAGATAATTTTTAAGATAAGAGAAATACAATATTACATACAAGCCTGAACTTACTACATATTGCCTTCATAGCAGTTACAACTTCAATCTTCTCCTACCACACCAGAACAAGAATAAGAATGCTGTCGTAATAGTGATACCTATGGATGATGAAGAAGTTGGTCTTTGAAATGAATGGCTATTGAAGGAAATAGTTGTGGCAAATACTATAATGTGACTACCCAAACTCTTTAAAAATGTTTTTTATTTAATAGTCATGGGGATGTAAAGTAAAGCATAAAGAATATAGTCAATAATACTATAACTATGTATGGTGCCAGATGGGTATTGGAAATATCAAGGGAACACTTTGCAAAGTAAACATCAGGGGAACACTATGCTGGACACCTGAAACTAATATAAAACTAAGTGAATATAAACTTTAATTGAAAAATTAACATTTAAAAAAAGATGAGGGGTGAGGGGTTTCACAGTGCAAGATCTGATAACTCAATCAAATCTTAACTATATTTGTTGACCTTGACTCAAGCCACACCTATTGACTGAGTAAATTGTGAGAAATGCTCAACATCATAATGACCTCCAGAAAATTTAAGTCTCTAATAAAGATAAATTTAAGTCACAAATAAAGATCTGATCATACTAAAGTAAATAAAACTATTTAAATTGACCCAGAATTTCCAAGCTTATTTATCTTGGGATGCTTTTTAACCAATAACCTCTATTAACATCATCCTGCTACCTGGTTTTCCTATAGCACATTTTTGGAAATGTACAATTAGATCTAAGGAAATAAGATGAGGTCATATAATCTAACTTCCCAAGAACTGGCTCCTCTGATCTGTGCCTTGGACTCTATTTTTACATCTAGACAAAAAAGTAAACATACACTTTAATAATATATCTTTTGGCAAAATAATATATGCCATTTTTTAAAATTATACTCCCAATGTCCCCTCCATGGAGAATAAAACAGCAACAACAAAATACTATATAATTTAACATTAGAAAGATTTATCTGTGTGTGAGCTCATATATTTTCTTTTAACAAAACTGAAGTGTTTGGTTTAGAATTTAGAAAAATGAGAACCTAGTTAAATGTACTATTTCAATAATACCCCAGGAATTTTGACATCTATTTCTCTACTTTTCTTCAGTTTATTTTTTTAATATGCATCTTTGATATTATGTTTAATTTGGACAGACTGTCTCACATCCTTTCACAAAAGCAGCTAGTCAGTACACTTATATATGTTTTATGATATTTTTCTGAATAAGAACTGCTCACTTGAGCTGTATCTCTATATTTAATGAATTAAAAAATGCTACTGCATACAGTTCAAAACAACTTGGTCTGTGCTATCAAGAGAACCAACTTCTAGATATAAAAATAATTGGAATTTAACTGAAACATTTGTTAACCTTTCTGAACTACCAATTCTTCATCTGCAAAATTAGAGTAATAAAGAGACCTACCTCATAGGTTATCAGAATTAACCCGTGAATTAACCTGTGAATGTATAAATATTAGTTACTTCCCCAAATTAGCAGTCATGTCTTTGTAGCTTTCCTGAAATTGTGGCAGCTGCTCAAGCCACAGCAAGAGAGGGTTCTCAGAGCTGACACCACTGCAATCACACCCCATTTCTCAGTTTCCTCTAAACTAAAAATATATACTTTCTTCTTTCTAATACTCGGGTATAATATTTATTTGTAGTGAAATGTCATGATGAAACCAACAAATCTAATTTTTTAAGAACTCTGAGTTATTCCTTTTCCTTTTTTTTTTTTTAATAATTCTCCTAACACCTTTTGCTGTTGCTATTATTGGAAGATTGGATGGGTATAGTCAATACATGAAAAGGAATAAAAATAATAGAATTTTTCAGACTATGAGCTATGCCAATTTTAGTAGTCCTACCCTTCCTAGTTTTCGGATTCTTGTGTCTAAAGTATTGCACTCCTTGGTCCTTGAGATAACAGCTCAAGAAGTCTCAATTTACATACCATTCATGTTATTATCAATCAGTAACTTTTTACACAGAAAACTAAAGTGTACTTTCTTCTTAACTGTTTTCCTGTCCACTTAATGGGAGATACCCAATACTCAATCCTGGCTTTTGGAAAGGATATAAAGGGCTAGAATCATTAAAGAACTTGCTGAAATGACCTAAATCAGGCGGAGAATTGAGAATGAAATCCAAAGTTGTTGGGTGGTTTTGGTTTTTTGTTTGTTTGTTTGTTTGTTTGTTTGCATCATCCTGAAGTATTTTTTATTAACCGTTTGAGTCTCAGGGGATATTGAAAAAAGCACTGTCGAAGAATCCCAAACAGCTCATTGTCCACAATGTTCCAAATGTGCTGGGTTTTCTCGACATAAAATCTCAGCAGCGCGATCGAGCTGCTTGGGACTCAAACAGTTAAATGTATTGGGGTGACATTGGTTAAGAGGATTATATAGGTCTCAAGTGTACATTGTTTATGATACATGATCTGCATATTGCAATGCATTGGGTGTCTACCACCTAAAGTCAAATTATCTTCCGTCACCAAGTATATGGCTCCCTTTACTCCCCACCAGCGGCCCAACCAACCCCTTCCTCTGGTAGCCACCATTCTGTTGTCTGTGTCTATGAGTTTCAGTTTTACATCCCACATATAAATGAAATCTAATGGTTCTTAGCTTTTTCTGACTGATATATTTCACTTAGCATACTATTCTCAAGATCCATCCATGTTGTCACAATTGGCAGTATTCATTTAATCTTTTCTTATGGCTGAGTAGTATTTCACTTTATATATGTACTGCATCTTCTTTATCCAATCCTCTATTGCATTTTCAATGTCTCCATGCCTTGACCACTGTGAATAATGGAGCAATGAACATAGAGGTGGCTATATCATTGAAAATAAATGTTTTTGAGTTTCTAGGGTACAGACCCAGGAGTGGGATTGCTGGGTCATAGGGTAACTCTATTCATACTTTTTTGAGGAGCCTCCATTCTGTTTCCATATTAGCTGTACCATTCTACCTTCACGATTACCTAAATCAGGCGGAGGACTGAGAATGAAATTCAAACTCTTGATATCCAGGTGTTTTAGATCTGACTGCCAGTTTTTTAGAAAAAGGTTTCTAGTTTGGCTAAATTGAAGTAAAATGAGGCTTAAGGGAGTCATTGCTTATGAGTTCTCCTAAATATTGTAATATGCATCTGGCATATTTGGAAACTTTTTAGAATTTTTCCCCTATGAGTGCTATTAGTTAGTGAAGTGAAAATCTATCCAACTTGATATTCTTGGTGATTTATTTACCCCTAAGAAACATGGTTGATGATGCTGTATGTGGCAAAGCCTGTATTCCACTTTTTAAAAAGGTAGAGAATTTAAATGATTGGGATACATAACTCTTTCTGAGTATTTAAATCCCCTGCTTCTATGTGGGAAAGCTCATGAAAGACATGTAGAAATTGAGTGAATTGGGCCCAACGGTGCTTTGTTGCTCTGTCATGCATAATAATACAGTATCATTTATCTTAGTTGTCCCTCATAACAGAAACAATATATTTAAGGGACTCCTGGGTATACAGAAAGAAATGAGATTTATGTTTTTATGCCTTTAAAAACACTCTCCATTAAAAGCTAATTTGAGGAAAACAAAACTTAAGTTTATCTTTTATGGGTGAATATCATCAATTGTTCTTGATAAACTCTAAAAATAAGACATATTTTTGTTGTTTTACAAATATATTATTGTGGTAAAACTATGTGTGGACTTAGAGGGCTACATCCACAAATTAAAAATACAAAAACTATTAAGAACATATTTTGAGCAAAGCCATTTCCAAGGGTGCCTTTTAGAAAATAGAGAAATAATCCTAATATATTTATGACCATGTGGGCCCTGAGAAAGAAGATACCTATGAAGAAGGGCTCCTGGTGATTAACTGAGCTCAAATTTAAAAGCAGACTCTAGCAGCCATTTCTAAACAGGTGCCCCTCATGCAAACTGCACTTCAGTGAGAAACGTATATGGAACTGCCTGCCTATACTGTGTTCCTGACATCAGAGCCAGCCCTTAAAAAGTGTTACTGGAATTATATTTCAGCCAATATGACTGAGCCTTTCTCCGTCCAAACCTGTACAGCTATGTCACCATCAGCATCTTCACCAACCAATCAAAGCAGCTCCATTCTGACCAATCAGGACAATGTTTTTTGTACCAGTCAACTGAAAGGATTTGGAATCCTCATTTGCACAAAGACAGACCAATCAGGGACCAGGGGTGGGGACTTCTGTCTTTATAAGTCAACTCCTTCCGGCTCAGAGAATATACTTTCCCTTTCCACTGAAGTCTGTGTTTTCCTGGCTGGAGCTGAAACACTGAAGATGAAGCATCAAAGATGCCTTGTAGGTGGAACAGGGTAGATCAGAGCAAAACAGAGCTGTACTCTAGAGAAAGAGGGGCCAGGCCCCAGGACCACCTCACCCCTAGGCCACCATGCCCCAGCCCTTCCTCACAGCCCTGCTGCTTCACTACTGAGCTGTAACACTGTTGAGCTATTTCACAGCCATGCTGTTCTCATACTGGTATTATACCACAATTGAGCTATTTGCACTGAATTAAGTTTCCTTCTTTGATGCACCCAAAATCGAGGATTCCTGTTGGCATTGAATTGGGACCAATGACCATTAGTTGGCCTCATCAAGGATTGCATACGGTAGCAGGAGACATGAGATAAGAAGATAATAATGCATGACAGAAGGTGTTAAGTGTTTTATTCAAAATTTAAGAATGAAAGGTGCTGAAAAAGACAGGACATAAAAGTAGTAGGGCCTTTTTAATTTTATCAGTTTTATCAGTTTTCTTAAATCTGATTTGAAAATAGCCCAACTTAATCTTTGAGAGTTAGAGTATCAGTGGAATGCAGTAATTGCTGTAGGTGCTCACTGAGTCCCAGGCGCATCAGCCACCAGGCTCATAATTATTATGCCCTTTGATTCTTGCAACAACTCCTTCAAGAAATTATGTTGTATTTGACAAATGAAGAAATAGATTAACGGCAATCAATCAGTTGGTCCACGGTTACCGAGTGACAAAATAAAAATGGAGCCTGGACTCTTAAATCACACATTTTTTTCATCGTCTTGCCCCCTTACGAGGAATTTCTGTTTAGGAAAAAAAAAAAATAACAATTTTATATATTTTTTAACTCAAAGATTAAGTGACAGCTTCTGTAAAAAGAGCCCACATATAAAGTGAAGAAACTGTCACAGTTAATTATAAAGGAATGTAAAATTTTATTGTATTCATAAAACATTTATGAAAACAATAAGGCCAAAAGATGCACTTATATGTAGACTCTAATGAACAAAATAGATCCATAGGCATGAAAGCCTGCAACAGACTGACAGATCTCAGAGGGGAAAGGGATGAAGGTGACTGGCACTGGATAAAAGAAGGTGAAGAGATTAGTCAAAGAACGTACATGCACAGCCCATGGAAAAAGACAGCAGTATGGTGAACGCTGGGGGTGAGAAGGGGCTGGATGGAGGTGGGCAAAGTGGGGATGGGGACATCTTTAATAGGATCTACAACAAAAATCAGGAAAAAAAGAAGCAATAGGAAGTATTTGGCACATATGTGGAAGACAAACTCTTAATCTTTTCTTATTTTTTCATATGGGGAAAAGAATTTTAGTTAATTTTGCTCAGGTATAAGTAAATTCCTAGACTGACACAAGACAGGTATTTTCTTGAAAGAAATAGGAAAATAACAATTTGCAAATGCAGGTGAGTAGTACTTGGGCCATGACTTTCTTGTAAATTGTACAACATAGCAGTGTTCTAAATATTTCTGAAAATAGAGTGCTTATTTATATAAAGTAAAACTGAAACTTGCATGCCTACTTAAAATAATTCCATTGGGGACCACAATTTGATACACTTGAATTAATGGAACTTAATACAAAAATAGAACAAATGAGCAAAGGAATCTATACCTCTAATTAGATCCCAGATTAAACCTAAACTGGAAATTAGATGTGACTGAGCATGGTCGAGAAAATGTGTGCAGTTGTTCTCCTGAAAGAACTTATCCCAAAAGAAGAGAGAGCCAGATGTGACAAGCATAGCATACATTCTTTTAAAGCCTCCCAGACAAACAAGGCAGGAGAATGCTGAAGAGTGCAGTCCATATAATAGTCATTCCATCATGCAATTCCCTGTGAGTCTTAATGAGAAGAACCATTCAAAATATGGGGAAATGTTAACTCATAACTATGTCACACATAAGTGCACATGTGGCATAAAATATTTTTATGCAAAAAGAAGAAAGAGGGTCACAAATACCAGTTTGTCAGAAACATCACCATGAGAACATTAGCACATTATGAAGAATCCTGGTTAAGACCACATGCTTGGATGAAAAGACACCATCACTCAGCAGTTGAACAGCCTTGAGGGTGCAGTGAAAACCAGCTGAAGTCAAAGTAAACCAAAAGGCAGAAGTTGTGTAAAAACAAGTCACTAAGTCACTAGATGGCTGACCAGACTTGTACACAAATACATACACGATAACTCTAATCCTTCCCCAAAGTATTCAGGCCAGAAAGTATCAATAAAGAAGATATGAAGAGCCAGAAACTGTGGCCCCTTTTGTAACTAATGGCTAATTAGCCATGGGCAAATTAAAAAACTAGAGTAAATAATAAAAGAGAAGATAGTACATTTCATAAGTTATTTTCTTCTGTGAACACATTATGTAACTTAAAACATAAAGTGTTAAGTATGTGTGTAGATTTTTCCCTTGGCAGTAGGAATTTAAGGGTTATAATGATTCTTACAATTCTTAATTTTTTTTCTGGGAGCACTTTCAGAGGAAAGGCATAAAAGTGTGTCTCTTCTTATTCTGCTTTTCAGTGAACAGACTCTTTGGAAACAGAGATACAGTAAAACTGCTCGTTTAGTCCAGTCCCTGGGAAGAGATGTTCTCCTAATCTGTGTATCTGACAATGCAGACATTTCAAACTCAATTTTGGGAAAATGTCCAAAAAATTTCACACCCAGCATCTCTGGTTATATTGTGTGTCCAAGACAGCCTAACCTTTTCCTCAGCCTGGAGAGACTTTAGGCAGGCCTCTTCCTGACTCTAGACCCCTGACCACCCCTTTCTTAGACCCTTTCCTTTGGAAAACATTGAACTGTAAATCCTTTCACTGTCCCTTTAGATGTAAACCTTTGTAAAGGCCCCCTGCAAGTTTTACAGCCAGGGCATGTCTTTCTCAAAGACCTGGGAGACATTCCTTTGAAATGTAATGATCATCAAGGAAGACAGAACCCCCAGCTCTCAGCCTCTGTGGGAGGACAGGGGCCTAATTTTGGTAGAATGACTTGCTCCAAGTTGTAAAACTACCTCCTGTTATAAAAATAAGATAAAGTTTAGTTTTCCTCTGAGTAAAGGCAGTTACCAAAAAGAGATGTCCTATGATTCCCCCACCTAGCTCTCCAAAGCTCTCCAGCCTTATTTTTCAAGTAGAGTTGAGTTCAGATGAAATTCTGGCCTCTTCACCCTATTGCAATAACTTTGAACAAAATCTTCCCTATTTGTTTCTTTATGGAGCTCATGTTTAGCAGTTTTTGTTTTCACATCTGCTAAAATATCAACTCTACGTCTTATCTATATATTTAAACTAGAGGCCCGATGCACAAAGTTCATGCAAGAGGCTCAGCCCTCGCAGCCTGGATGCCTCATGGCCACAGCTGCCTCATGGCCCCACAGCCCCGCCCTCTGGTCATTCCAGAAGGTCATCCGGAAGGTGGTTCCACCATCTGGTCTAATTAGCATATTAGTTCTTCATTATATAGGATTAGCATTCGTAATCATTTGGAATATTAGGATCAAATTCCACCCATGGGTTTTCAAACTTTTGTATCATTTGTCCAAATTCCTAGCTTTCAACCACGTAAAGCATTTTTTAAAAAAAATCCTAGCAGAGTAGATGCTGTAAATTTTATAAGTTTTTCCATGTTTTAGAAAAAGATGTTTATTATGTGGGAAGATGTGCATGCCATCTTCCTCTTCCTGTTGCCAATTAAATTAAGAACTGTCTAGTTTTGTAAATGCTTAGGGAAGCACATTAAAAATGAATATAAATATCAAAGATAAATTAAATGATGACTTAACCCCAAATTTTAAAACATACTATTTCCCAAGGAGTCTGGAAATAATTGAGAAATTAAGTATAACCTAAATCTGCTCTGTGAAACTCTAGTCCTCAGAATTTCATTAGGAAAATATACTGTCAAGTAATTATAAAAAGCAATGCATAATATATTATGCATATATCATTGACATGAAGATTGTACATTACAAAATCTGAGCATTTTGCAATAAACCATGAGAATGTGTTAAACCCAATAATTCTGTTTTTTGAAGGAATTTTTCTAACTAGTTTATGATTCTCTTTCTTAAGCTCATTTAATATAGAGCTAAATATATATAGTAAGTCTAACTAGTGTGGCTCAGTGGTTGAGCATCAATCTATGAACCAGGAAGTCATGGTTTGATTTCTGGTCAGGGCACAAGCCCTGGTTGCAGGCTTGATCCCCAGCATGTGGCATGCAGGAGGCAGCAGATCAATAATTCTCTCTCATCCCTCATGTTCTTCTCTCTCTCTCTCTCTCTCTTTCTCTCTCTCTCTCTCTCTCCCCTCCCCCTTCCTCTCTGAAATCAATAAAAATATATTTAAATATATATATGCGCATAATATTGGGTAAGCTTACATTCAGCTTTTAAGATTTTATTATTCTTGTTTTTAAAACTATATCTTGGTCATTATGACATTTAGGAAAGGTACAAACATGCTTTACATTCTTTCTACACTGAAGACTGGATTTCATGCTGGGGAACTAAAATAAATATGAGTACATCCAGATCCCTGTAGGAAGAACATTAAAGTCACTAAAATTCCTTTGATCTTTAGAATCATCCTAATTGAGGTTTTGTGTGTTGTTATTTTTTAAAGTAGAATTCAATACTCTTTTAATTTTAAGGACATTTGTTAGCTCCCCATTTCTCCCCAAGCAAAATCTAATTACTATATAATGGTAATCATATTTTCCATTCCCCCACCCAACCATCCACCTGAACATTTTTCAGTCACCCAATCTATTCATGCTTCTAGAAAATAAATTCCAGTTTGTTTTTATGTGTTTTCCTTCTTTGCTGTTGCAAACATTGCTACCTCTGCCTAATTTCCCTTTCCAGTTTCCCCTCCTGGAACATTCCTATTAAGGCCCAGTGCAAACATAATGAGAGCGTTTATGGTGATATGGTGTTAGTCATCCATCCCCAACACCTTCTCATGGAAAAGCCTCCTCTACAGAAACTGGGAAGCTCAAAACTACCTTTCCTGCAGCCTGGGCTGTGACTAGGAGGAATGTGCTAACTATCCCTCAGATGTACTGCAAATTGGAACATCAGAAAGAAGGCACAGGTCTTCTTTCCTTTTCCTGTTTTCACTGGCAAACAAGATCTGGGTAGAATTCTTTCTCCTGGGGTAATATTAGCAGAAGGTGCAACGTACAGTTATTGGCGTCCTGGCTGTCAAAGGTATGGAGCATGTGCTCTGGGGGCATGGGTGACGGCAGGCATGCACTTGTTCTAATGCTGGCGGCTATCATAGTTAATACCTGTCTGCTTCTTGGCTGCAAAACGGGGACTTGTGTATAGTTCTAGAAGGACTGTTGAAGCTTTCCCGTTAGGCAGATTCCTGATCATAAATCCAATTCCTCAGTCAGCAGCTCAGGTCTGCAGTGTGGCAGATAGAGCATGTGACTTTAGTATACAGTGTCGAGGCTCTTTCTGTTTAAACTGGCTGCACTGAATTTTGTTCTCTACAACTGAATCCTGACCTTTAAAAATATCATATCCTCTGTGGATTCTCTCCAATTTCCTGGCCTTTTAACTGTTTTCTTTCAGAAACTTGTATACCTGAATAGCACTTATTAAATTGTATTTTTAGGCCCATTCCCTACGGTGAAATCATACTGTCTTTTGTGACTGCCACCTCTTCCTTCTGTGCTTTCCAAAAAGGCAAAGATGTATATTGTGTCCTGTCTATTCTCTGAGAGGCCTGTCATCTTTTCAAATTCAATTGGTTGCCTTGTAACTTAGTTGCTTAATGGGCTTCATGAAATTATGCATCTAAATGATTTGTTAGGTTGAGAGCGACCCTCTCTTGTCAGTTTCTACACTCTACATTCTGAGTAGAATCATAAACTACCCTCGCTTTTATAATTAGAAAGTTATTTTCCAACAATGGTCAGGTAAATATTTCTAATATGCTATTTATATTCATTTTGTAAATTTTCATAATGACATGTAAACTTGTATGCCCTTTTTAAAAGTGAAATGCATCTTTTCTATTTTCCACTTTGGAACTCCTATATGTGATTAATTTATATCACAATGCTTCTTTTTTTTATTATTTTTTTAAAAAAATATATTTTATTGGTTTTTTACAGAGAGGAAGGGAGAGAGACAGAGAGAGTTAGAAACATCGATGAGAGAGAAACATCGATCAGCTGCCTCCTGCACATCTCCCACTGGGGATGTGCCCGCAACCCAGGTACATGCCCTTGACCGGAATCGAACTTGGGACCTTTCAGTCCGCAGGCCGACGCTCTATCCACTGAGCCAAACCGGTTTCGGCACAATGCTTCTTTATCACTATATTACATCACTATATTTCTCTAGTTTTATTATGAAGGAAAGAAAAAGCCAGTTGTCTCTCTCTCTACCTCTCTATCTCTACATCTAATCTATCTATCATATATATAAACATACATACATACACACACATATATAGTTCCAGTCATATAAGATAGGAAGATGAATATGTTTTTACTCGCCCTCCTAACCACTTTCACTTTACAGTTTTTTTCCAGGAAATAAAGATTTTAAATTGAGGTTTTTATCACTATTGGTTATTAATTTTTATCAATACATGCTTTCACTATTAAATATTTATGAGATTTTATTCTGCTTAATAACAACATCTATAATAATTCTCATACAGAAAATAGATACCATAAAAAAATCCAGAAAATCAACAAAGTAGTCCCCCCTTAATGTCTGAAACTGTAGGTAGTATCAAACCACATATATACTATGATTTTCAGCAATCCTTAGGCTGGCCATTCTAATCAATATAAAAATAAACCCAGTTTCCAGATCACACAATGATTATTTCTGAAATTAACATCAAGATTATGCCATCACCATATTCATAGAGTATTGTATTAGAAGTCCCAAAGCAATATATATGTTTAATTTCATTAAATTTTCTAAAACTGCCAGCATGAAGAACAAAACAAAGTTACTTTAAAATACAGACTTATACACAAGCAAAGTCAAATAGGTAACAGAACTGCAACCATTTCTGGTTTAGTAATTTCTTCATTTTCCTAACTCACAAAATAATAGCTATTTTCTGTCTCTTCTTAAATATGTTCATGTAGGAAAAAAGTGGGCATTTTGGAATCTATAACAGAATCATAGTATAGAATTGATTTCAATGAACTATATCAATCACCATTAAATAGGTTAATAATCTTCCATGAATCAAGAACAATTAATAATATTCAGAATTGGAGTAACTATATTTTACTTTAGAGAGACAAAAATAGCCCTAGCTGGTTTTCTCAGTGGTTTGAGCATTGGCCCTTAGACTGAAGGGTCTCGGGTTCGATTCCAGATCAAGGGCACCTAACTCAGTTGCGGGCTGGATCCCCAGCTTGGGTCAGGGTGTGTGAGTGAAGCAACCAGTTGATGTCTCTCTCACACACTGTTGTTTCTCTCTCTCTCTCCACCCTCACTCTCTCCACCCTCACTCCTTCCCTTCCACTTTCTCTAAAAAAAAAATCAATGGAAAAATAGCCTCAGGTGAGGAGTAGCAAAAAAACACAAAGAGACAATAATGCATTTTATATTTTTAAAAGTTAGTGTAGGTTAGGATTAAAACAATATGGCTTTGACATCAAACATTCAACGTTTTGGTTATTGTCTATGTAATTCTGTAAAATTTAATTTCTGATGCTTCTGCTTTCCACAAAAGGGTTAATTATAGCAGCATGTACCAGCAATAAAGATTTAAACAATTAATGAACAAAAAACATTTAGCACAATTTCTGGTTTGAATCAGCACTCAATAAATGCAAACTGGAAACTGAATGACTATTGTGACTTATCTTCATTATTAAATAGTAAAAATACCCTTACAGATCTATTCATTATGCATTATTTGAGGGGCTGGCATTCAAAATATATAAAGAGCAGTACAGTGTATTAACTATAGATATGTATCAGAACAGTCCCCTGACCAATCCGAATAGTCCATTATGCCCTACTACTAGTGCCCAATTACTAAATATCAGTAATTATGAGATATAAAATTATAAAATTACATGCTGAGAGAAAGCTTTATGTATACATCACTTTATAGCTAGTGTCATGTCTGTTGTCTTATCACCTTATAAAGAAAAAAGTATATGTAATAAACAGTAGCTCTTTTGATTTTCTGAGAAAATAAAACAACAGATTTTGAAGAAATAACCATATTAAATAGAATAAGAGAAATAAACCAAATCAGAAGTCATTAACTTGATAACAAAAAATATTTAATGTTATTTCTGTAATATAATAGTAAAAACTACAAGAAAGAAAAAATAATGTAATTTTTAAATTAAAATAGTTTTTTTAAGTTCAACTATAGAACAAAGAAAATTATAATTTAAATTACCTAGTATAAATAAATTTTATAAATTGAGGGCATACATACAATAATTATAAACACCTACAAACAGCTTAGTATTTCAAACTGACTTTTAGAAATACTGTAATAGAAGAATTTCAAGATTTAATTTCTGAATTATGCTAAAGTTGCCTCATCAGGGTTACAGTAAAATGAGCAGGTATAAATCACCTGGGTTTCATGCCATAATACGTCCCACTGACTATACTGTCTGCAGTAAATCCTCTGAAGAAATGTTGAATAAAAATAATCTTATCACTTGGATGTTTTTTATAAGAGTAAATACATTAGAATTTCATGCAAAGACAATTTAGTGAATTTACTTTGAATGATTTAGGTAATCTCTAGGCAGTTGCCTCTGGGTCCCTAGAGCTTTATTTAAATAAATATTTTAAATAGCAGGGTCTGTGTCAAACAAGAAAACAGGACTACTTGTTTGGGATTTACATTTTTAAATCATAAAATCCATGTAAGCAGCAACTTTTCAGGAAGACAAAGAGGTTTCAAAAATTATTATCCTAATTCATTTTACTTTAAATGCATTAGCCCAAACAATAAATTAAGCTATGTATAACAAAGAGTAAGAATTCAATAATTAAACACATCATTTTGAATGATAATGTTTTACTTCAGCAAATATGGCACTTTTTAAAATTTGTGCCCCTCATAACTTATGCAGATTAATTCTGAATTACAACCTAACTCAGTTAATAAAAGTAAGTACAGCTATTCCAACTTAATAACTAACACCTCAAATGCAAATTCTAGATCCTGAAAAAGAGTTATGTTGAACTGGGCTAGAAATGCTGTTATTATATAGGCTTAAAAATTATTATAGAAATGAAGAAAAATGTTGATGTGAACATATAAAAGAAGGAATTACCAAAGACCATAATTGTTATTGAAATATTTTAGCTAGATATTTTAACAAAGAACTTGTTGTTGAAGATAATTATTTTCCTATTTACAATGTGAATCAATAAATTTGATTGTCAGAGAGCAAACAAGGTGATCAATACCAATAAATATAGAATAATGAACTGAGGTAGAATAATAGGCTACCTTGTTATTTGTTTACTTTATTTGCACATCTATTAGTAATAAGCGGGGGGGGGGGGGGGGGGGCACCACATCAAAGTGTCAACTTTGAGAGAATTGACCTGACTTCTTTAAGGTTTAAATCACTTCTTTTTAATGTAAATTATTTCATGATTACACTTGTGCAATCTAACTCATTTTGTTCTAAACCTAAGTTATCCTTTCACTGCTCTGAGTGTGAAGTTGCTGTGTCCAGTGCTAGGACACCAGGTTGCAACAGTTTCGTTTCATCCATAACAGATGGCTTGGACTGCCCTTGGCTTTCTGAAAATGTAATGCGTAGGTTTGTTTTCCTTCTTTTCTGTTCAGTTCGGTGCAAATTTTCCTGTATCTCTTGAGCTTAATAGTTACATGGTTAGATGATGACAACAGAAAGATCTGGATATAACCACTAATTTATTTATTTTAAAATTACCTAAACTTGAATACAATTCAACAATGGCATTACTCATCTCATAGAATAAAATTTAAATAAAACAATTACTATGAAATATGCAGCATAGTTCTGGGAAAATATTGCCCTAACTTAATAATAATGGCAAGTTTTCATTATTTCCAAGATGTTGTCCATTTTCCATCTCTCTCTCTCTCACCTAAAACCAAGAATATAGTATTCAAATCATCAGCTGTCCATTTGGTTGTGTTTTGTCTTTTCTTTTAATTGCACAAATACTAAATGAACTGATTATTAGTATATAAATTTTTTAAAAAAATAGAATGAATATTAAAGTCCAATTGGACACTTCTATTACCAAATGTATCTCTCTAGAGGCTGTTTAGTGTTTTTCCTTCATCTTGCTAATTACACATTTTTACAATATCCACTAAAGAATGCACAATACAATTCTACCACAAAAACTCATCTCATGCACATAATTGCCCAATGAATATTGGTTGACATAATTAGTATTATTATTACTGTTGCTATTACCATTAGCAGTTATAGTAATAATAGCATTTATAAAATATTAAGTCCTTAAACAAACTTGGAGAATAACCCAAGAAGGTTAAACAAACAAGACTACAAGAAGAGAATTCCACCTTTTTTGGTACTTGATTTAAAAATATGCATATATAATTAGAAATGTAAAGAAAAGTCTAATAAGTGCCTTGTATGACATTGTAAGGCAAGATAAGCAAACTCACTCAACAGATATTTATTGAGAACTGAAGATGAAATATATTCTCCTACTATGTTCCAAATTTTGTTCTCGGCTCTGAATATAAAAACAGGAGTTTGGACTCAAGAAACCCCTAAAGAATATACAAGAGCAGGCCATAGGACTCTGAGGAGCAGAGTAAACATACAGTATGGGTAAAGGCCAGTGCCAAAAGGAATCATAGCAGCTCAAAAATCTAAAAGTGATTTAGTTGGCTAGAGTACAGAAAATGAGAGGGACCATGGAGATAGAGAAACTAAAGAGGTGGACAGGTTACAACAGACACTGCAAGCCATTTCAAGGAAGTTTATCCTAAAGTTATAGAAGTAGCATGAATGAAACCCTTGAAAGCCAAGAAGTGACAAAGTCATATTTTATTTCATTTTCCTTTTAGGGGATAGTCATGTGTCTGCAGATTATAGCTCAGAGACAAGGGGCACATTTTAATATTTCAGAATGGTACTAGCATGGTAGTTTTAAAAATTGGGGAGAAAAGAACATGGAGTCTAGCAATCTTTAGGGGGAAAATGACAGGGTGGAGCATTTCACTGGATGTGGGATAACTGGATCCTGGCTGGGGAAAAGCAGTTCAGAGAGAGTACCCAACATTCTGATTTGGTTACTAGTTGAATGGTAGTGGCATTTACTTAAACAGAGAAGACGAAAGTAAAAGCAGTTTGGGGAAGAGGGAGGAGTATTTAAGATTCTCAAATTGATGTTCCCTGTGACTATTCAAGCAAAAATATCACCTCACAATAGGATATATGTACAAGGATGGGCAAAAGTAGGTTTAAAATTGTTCGTATGGAAAAAGACCTGCAAATTATGATTATCGCAATAGCTTTATTAACTCAAAAAATGTCACAGTGGCAGAGCAAATCTATGTTTGCCCATCCCTGTGGATGCAACCCAAAAGCTGTAGATATTAGAATTTATCAGCATAGAGATTGTATTGCTTATCACGTAGTTGAGAAAACCTCCCAGAAGTTGAAAATTTCCCAAAGGCAGGAAAAGGGAAGAGTCCCTAAGATTGATTCCTGGAGATGACAGCATTCAAGTTCTCGTAAAAAAGAACTTGAAACATGTCTATTCAGATCCTTTGCCCATTTTTTTCATTTCTCTTTTTTTAAAATTAAGACTATTTTTTAGTTTAAGGTTCACAGCAAAATTGAGGGGAACATACAGAGATTTCCCATATACCCACTGCTCCCAAACATGTAAAGCCTCCTCCATTATCAATATCCTACACCAGAGTAGTACATTTGTTACAATCGATGAACCTATATTGACACATCACTTCCCCCAAAGCCCATAGTTTACATTATGACTCACTCTTGGTGTGGTACATTTTATGGGTTTGGAAAAATGCATTATAATATATCCTTAATTATAGTTTCATACACTGGTTTCCTTGCCCTAAAAATTTTGTTTTTTTCCTATTCAACCTTCTCCTCCTCAACCTTTGGAAACGACTAATCTTTTTTTAAAATTTCTTTATTGATTAAGGTATTACACATGTGTCCTTACCCCCCTATAATTCCCCCATCCCTGACCCCCCACTCATGCCCTCACCCCCCTATTGTCTGTGTCCATTGGTTAGGCTTATATGCATGCATACAAGTCCTTTGGTTGATCTCTAATCTTTTCATTATCTTTACAGTTTTGCCTTTTCCATATGTCATATAGTTGGAATCATACAATGAGATTTTGTAGATTGGCTTCTTTTACTTAATAATATACGTTAAGGTGTCTCCATATCTTATTATGGCTTGCCAGCTTATTTCTTTATTAGTGTGAATATTCCATTGTCTGGAGGTACCACAGTTTACATATCCATTCACATACTGAAGTACATCAAGTTTTGGAAATTATGAATAAAGAGCTGCTATTAACATCTGTGTAGGTTTTTGTGCAGTCATGAGTTTTCAACTCCTTTGGGCGAATACAATGAATCATAGACTAAGACTATATTTAGTATGGTAAAACCATCAGACTGTCTTCTAGTGTGGTTGTACACTTGGCATTGCCATCAACAATGAATACGAGTTCCTGCTGCTCCATATCTCACCAGCATTTGGTGGTGTTGGTGTTGAGATTTTGACAATTCTAACAAGACTGCAGTGGCATCTCGTTGTTGTTTGCATTTTCATTCCCCGATAACATAGTTTTCATAGGCCTATTTGCCATCTGCATATCTTTTTTAGTGAAGTGTCTGTTAAGGTCTTTGGACCATTTTTTAATGGGGTTGATTGTTTTCTTATTGTTAAGTTTTAAGCATTCTTTGTATTTTTTATAATAATCCTTTATCCAATGTGTCTTTTGCAAATACCAGTACAAGTAAAAGCATCAAGACTAGAAAGAAAAGTGGCTTCTCCATGGAGCCATGAGTAGCTCCATTCAATTAAGAGAGTGGCAAGCTGAATAGCAAATGATAATTGTTAAGAGTGGAATTGGATGAAGAAAAATGTGTATGTGCAGGAGAATGGGGGTTGAGAGAAATGAACTGAGTACAAAACTAAGGGCTTAAGATTTTATTCAGCAAGCAATGGAGAGCAAAACAGGTATTCCAGCAGGAAAGTGACTCAATTAGAGCTGAGCCCACCATTTTATTTATAATTACAATTAACTCTTGATTACATTATGCCTTGTTAATATAATTAAGTTTTAAACCTGGGTTGCTGAGCACTGCCAGAGAAAATTACACAACTGTTGGAATTAGAGCCACAAAAACTTATGTTCCTCATCTTCAGCCATATCATCAGGAGCATCAACCAGCACTCCTTGTAAATCCTTTATACATCCCTGTTCAACAACTTTTTTTGTTTTTTCTCCCAAAGCCTATATGAAATGCTCATTATTAAACTGCAGTTCTATAGAAGTTATAGAGTTTCATTTTTGATTTATGAAGGCCTGAATTCAGATAAAATAAAAATATATTTTAAAATAGTACATCTATGTAACAGCAGTAGGACCTTAACAAACCATTGATCATAGCAATTTTAATGATTACCTCAAATATATTATTTCTGAAGGAAAAAATCAATCCTCATTAATAAGTGATATATGAGTAGAGCTATTGCTTGGCTGTTCAGGGCTATTTTTTTTCATGCATAAGACCTATTTCTATTTCTCAAGTATCATAAAAAGGAATTTTAAAAAAGAACATAATCACTTCTTTATGAGTGTTTTCATATATAAGAAAGACTCAATCTACCAGAGTGATTTTAAAAATTATTCAAGTTACAATGAATAACTAGACACTGGGAAATGGACAATATTGCCCATAGTTAAGATGCAACAACAAACAACTTGCCATACACTTCCCACCAATGGAAACAGCAGCCACCAACTGATATCAATTATGCAAGCTTGATACCAAATGAATAATTTCCTATACATTGTACAGTGGTGATATCTTATAAAATTTTATTTAAGACTATACAATTAGTAAGCACCTTAAAAATCTATAATGTATTCTCCAAAATACCAAATATGGCAATTATCCTAAAATATTTCCAACCTAATAAGTTCATTTTTCATTTATCCATGATGAAGAGGCAAGGGCAGGTGACATTTAAACTACAGATTGGCAGCTTTGTCATTGGACAGTAGATACGTTGTAAGTCATTGCAAAGCAATGGCTAAAGGAATATTCTTTATTTGTGGAAAACGGGAACTGTAGACATTAAATACTAAAACGTACAAGCTCCAAAAGTGAAGGAAGCAAAAATTCTAATGAATTCTTGGAAATGTAATTGACTTTTCTTTGTCAGCATCACCTCCATCAGTCAGAGTGGCTGGTGTCTTACGTGATGTGATACAACGAAGCCAATCAGCACCAGAATCTCTGTGACCCTGCTGACCTGCAATCAAGTTTATCCTGTTCCCAAGAGGACTACTCATTCTACCTAAAGCATCATACCTGCAGAAGTCACCACTTAAAACATAAATATATTACTTGAAAATAGTAATTCACAAACTGGTAAGCATCTGCTAGTTCATATGTTTCAGAACCTGCCATCTAATTTAGCAATGTCTGAATAACACAAGAAGAAGGGAAATTACTTTTACTAGAACCTACTACATTTTTTAAAAAAGTGCTTGATATTCTCACCAGAAGTCTCCACCTTACTAATATTAACAGCAGGAGAAGCCACCTCCTAAGTAGCACAGCTCCTATCCTCTATGATCCAGCTAGAGCACTCTCACATAATCAGCACAAATGTGATTTTTGCTCAGGATAAAGTGCCCCTTCTTTTGAGTTCTCAGCTGTAAGAACTGAGAAGCAAAACAAATAACAAAAAGACGTTCATGAACTCTGCCTGCGAAATGAAGGAACAAGGAGTAAGTAATGGGGCGAAATTTTCAACCCTATAATTTCTATTATTCATTCCTCCAGTTGGGGAAGAAGAATGTGAGTACCAGAATGAATCCTAGCCCCCAGGAAGCATCTTGGGTTCTAATGAAGAAAGTTTAGTGATATCTACACTTCAAACAATTCTAACTTATTAGGTAATATATTGAAAATAAGTTGTGGGGTTGCAAAGTCAGAGTATTCCATATTAATTAAGTATAATACTTATACTTAAAAAAGCAGCTGTCAAAATATGAAAAATAGAAATCACAGCATATTAACCACTCAGATAGAAAGGAAACGATGCATTACTGAATTGATTGTTTCATCTCCAAGGAAATATTTTATCTTTTCCAGAGGTTTTCAATTGGTGTGTCTAGAAATATTTAAACTCCATTTTTCACAGCTATAATTCACTCCAATAATAGCCAGATGTTATTTTTGAACACTTCCTACTACTAATTATTTATGTAAATGTATCACACAATAGTCTTAGGCTCACCATGACCATGAAAAATAGTATATGGATCATAATATTTAGATAATGTATTAGTGTGTGAGCCCATCTTGGGAAAACAATGAGTGTTTTCATATACAAGAAAGACCCAATCTACCTGAGTGATTCTACAAATTATATGAGTTACAATGAATAACTAGATACTGGGAAATGGACAGTGTTGGCTGTAATTAAGATGCAACAACAGGTACATGGGGGAGGGAAAGGAGACATATCACTACTATTTGTAATACCTTAAACAATAAAATATTCAATGTGAAAAAAAAGATGCAACAACAAACAACTTAAGCTCTGCTTAGGCAACATTATCTGTGTAATTTGAAATTTTTTGAAACCTAAATATGATTTACAGGGGTGTTCATTAATTTTAAATCATATGAAGAAAAATACCTACATGAACATATGTTGTGAAATATGTCTGAAACAAAGAAATTTTATCAATCAAGTACCCAGATATGTGCCAATTTTTGTCCTAAATTTGAGCTTTTGTTTTTTTACTAGAATCCACTCAAACTCAATTATCTGAACTTTGCACTGAGCACTCTTTGACTACCATACTCTTTATGATGTAATGACTACACAAACACATTCATAATTCATTATTTATTAATATAAAAAATGACTAGATTTTAGGTTTTCATAACCAGATTTTCTTCTAAATAGACTTCCATGTGCATTTATATTCATTCCTACCTTGGTTTGGATTTCTATATACCCTGCATTTTAGTCTAGATAAATATGTTAATGAATAACAACACATTAGTCTAATAAATTATTTTTTTTTAATCAGTTTCTGTGCCATCCAAGATATTTATTGTAGGAGTCTGGAATTGTACTTTATACATAATGCTGCTGCTGATTTTTTACAACATT
Source organism: Myotis yumanensis (assembly GCF_028538775.1). Lineage (NCBI taxonomy): Eukaryota > Metazoa > Chordata > Mammalia > Chiroptera > Vespertilionidae > Myotis > Myotis yumanensis. The sequence continues at coordinate 71,843,082 of NW_027223755.1, read as the reverse complement.
ATTGCTGGATTGATCATCTGTTTTTGTAGGTTGACAGAGCAGTAATGATAGAAAAAGTTCCATTAAAATTATTTAAATAATTGTTTATGCATATAGTATGCATGCATTATAATATGTGTATAGTATAATAGCTACCTAGCAATTTATCAGTATCTAAATATCTATCAATTTTTGAAATTGTTCCAGGTCTAATTAAGTTATGCAAAATATAAAATAAAGCATATGGTTTAGAAATAGCCCCTGAATTAAGAGATAACTGTTGAAAAAGGAATTTGCTGATTCTTAAGGGGTTTAAAAATAAAGACTTTTTTCCTCTTATTGAAAAGCAGCTAATGGGATGGTATTTTTTAAAACTTGGCAGCGCTCTTCCTTTAATTGCATATTTTTTGCAATGATGTTGAACTGAGGAAGGGACATATGACCCACAGAATATCATTGTAGTTATAATTTGGGATGCTTTTCACCAATACGTCTAGTTATAAATTTTGGTTCTGATTTTAAGTCATGCTGAAAAATAAAGATTAATTGGCAAAAAAAAATGTGAACTTACATATGGATATAATTATCATTTCCTCGGACCAAGCAAGGAAAAATGCACTGGTGAATTTAGTCCTTCATCCCTCTCCATTGTCTACCTCCTTCATTTCCCAGAATTAAGAACTTCAGCACCCTCCCACAACAAAGACATATACAAATGAAACGTATTTTCATATATAACTCATACAACCTAGAAGATGTTTGTTTACTAAAACTTGTCTCCTCTCCCACACACTATCAATAAACTTACGGTAAAATAATAATGCTCCCATGTTGTGATTGTGTCTCTTATAAAATATATCTACATAAGATTTAAAATAGTTATATTGACTCTATTCTATTTAAATAATACATTTTCTTCAAATTTTAACATTAAAGCAGGAAATAAATTATAGTTATCTTTTGGTTATTCTAGCATTTGATTAATTTTATGTATAATTTATATTGCATTAGCTTTTATTGTTCACTGTCTTGCTAACAGTTAATGAGAAAAACATAAAAAGCTCAAATTGAACTAATATCAGTTATCTTTTACATATTGTAGCAACTCTGATAAAAATTATGTTAAGATTTTTTTGAGAAATTGCCATACTATTGTCCACAGTGTCTGCACCAGTTTGCAGTCCCAACATACAACACAGAAATTCCACTTCTAGTATTTGTTTAAAGAAAATGAAAACACTAATTTGAAGATATATGCACCTCTATGTTCACTGTTGCATTATTTACAATAGCCAAGATATGGAAGCAATTAGGTGTCCATCGATAGATAAATGAATAAGAAAAGGGGTGGTACATATGTAAAATGGAATATTAGTAATAAAAATGAAATCGTGCCATTTGGGACAACATGGATGGACCTGGAGGTTACACACAAAGTGAAGTAAGTCATATAAGGACAAATAACTTATGGTCTCACTTATATGTGGAATCTAAAAAAAAAAAAAGAACAAACAAAAGAAATAAAAACACTCATAGAAACAGTGATCAAACTGATGAGTTGAAGTGGGGGGAAGGGTTAGCTGTTACAATAAGCAATCTTAACTAAAACATTCCTTCTTATACAGAGAGGGAAAGGCAAAGAGACCCAGGATTGATGGCTAAGGCGATTATCAAGTGGTCACGATCAGTTCTCAGCATACATTAAAGTAAAGAGTGTATTTGGGAAGATAGTTAATCCAAAGTCCAACAAGTAAATACTTGGACTGCATAAATGCTGAAGTTCATAATGGAGAGTATATGTAATATAGGTTTAGAGAGAAAGGGAGCAATCATAAAAACCCTGCCAGCTTTTCTTCCTTTCTAGATTCACCATTCTAATTAGAAAAAGAACTCTAATTTAAAAAATACATATATATGTATGTATTTATAGGTGTGTATATGAGTGTGTGCAATTTTGAAGATATATAAATTAAAGTATAAGCTATAAGCCATAAAGAAAAGCTGGCATTCAGTCCTTGAGCATAGCATAAAAATAAGTTACTTTATTTGGCAAACTTTAAAACTGGATTTATATTAGATAATAAAATAATTCATACTCTGGTATTGCACTAGCAAAGTTGATTTTATTCAGCACTCTGCCCAGAAATACTACGTTCTCAGAAGAACCCTATTCTGGGCACTGTATTTTCCCAAGAAAATATTTTTGTCATGTGGTTGGAAAGACATTGACTGCAACTATTTGCCAAATTAACAGCATCCCAAAAATGTTCTGCCATGCTGTCAGCTGTGCTTACTAAGGACTCCCAGACACATGAGGGACAGTGTTCAAACTCCCCAATGAAAACAGTGTGATCCATGGGTTAGAGCAGTGGTTCTCAACCTTCTCAACCTTCTCGCCCTTTAAATACAGTTCCTCATGTTGTGACCCAACCATAAAATTATTTTCGCTGCTACTTCATAACTGTAATGTTGTTACTGTTATGAATCATAATGTAAATATCTGATATGCAGGATGGTCTTAGGCGATCCCTGGGAAAGGGTCGTTCGACCGCCAAAGGGGTCGCGACCCACAGGTTGAGAACCGCTGGGTTAGAGGCTTCAGTCTCATTCACTCTTCAGTTATTTACACCCTTAACATTGCCCAAAAAGAAACATGCAAGATTAAAATAGGCAGCACTCTCCAAATTCACTGAAGCTAGTAATTTAATAAAATAAAGCACTTAGCTGTGATGGGAAGATTGGGTGTGTTGCATGCTAATCAGACACCATGAGCTATAAACAAATTTAATTATGTCACATGCTTAAAAAACAAACATTATAATTCAATCATTTAAGGAAACATACAAGAACACTGAATAGCTATGTATTTTCTGAGCATGATGGGCTGGCTTATGAATAAACTGAGGACCCAGCTTCACAGGCGCACAGATGATGCTGAGCCATTCTTATAGCAAAGCTTCCAGTACCTGTTATTTACGTAACTTCTGAGGGAGTGGACCAGGTAGAGGCGTCTTAATTTACACTTAACTAATCCCAAGAGGGTGGAGTTTTAAACAAGCCAGTGCTTCTAATCAGGTAGGTATACCACAGGGAAAATAGTTTTAATTGCACAAAACATTGTTTCAAACACAAAATGTGTGGGAGAAAACATAGAAAAAGTATTTTCAGACTTTAGGGGGAAAATGACAAATTACACTTCAGCAAAATGAAAAACGTGCTTTTTTGAAAAATATGTTTAAAAATGAAAAGGCAGCTAACAGGAATTATTTTAAATACATTTTTGTAACAAAATATTTATATACAGAAAATATGCAAAATGCCAATAATTCAATAATAATATAAATAGCCCATTAAAATTGTGAAAAGATTTAAGCAGAGACTTACAAAAGAAGATATGTGGAAAGTAAGCACATGAAAAAGTGCACAACATAACTAACCATATGAAAAACGCAAATTACAACTACAATGAGATACTTCTACACATGCCTTGGGAAAATGACGTTAAAAGTCCTGGCAAAGATGTAGAGTGACAACTCTTGTGAATTTTCAAAAAGTACTGGGCAGTATGAAGTTTAACATATATTTATCATATGGCCCAATACATTAACTCCATAATGTATCCGAGGGCAATGAAAATATATGACCGGACAGATTCAGGCCACCCATTTATAGCAGCTTTACTCATAATGCTCCCAAGTTGGACACAACTCAAAAGTCTATAAAAAGGCATGAGTTTAATATTCTAATTTTTTGAAACTAATTTACATTATAGTGTACCCAAAAACATACTTATGCTGAGTGAAAGAAGCCAGACACAAAATGTTGCATCTTGTTTTATTTCATATATGTAAAATTCCAGAATAGGAAAAATGAATCAATGGTGACTAAAAAGTACTATATCACAGGTCCCTGGGTGTGGGAGGGGAGGGTATCAGTTTGTGAATTTAATACACAAGGGTGCTATGGATATTCTATATCTTGATGGAGATGGTGGTTAAATGGATGAATATATTTGTCAAAATTAATTCAACAGTACATGTTGAATGTTTGCATTTTATGTAACTTATCCGAGGGATTGAAGTTGATTATAAAAAGTTAAAATAAGAGACAGTGATAGTATATTTTTAAAACTATCCAAGAAAATTAAATATGCTATCAAGCAGCTAGGAATGAATATAGTTTTTAAAAGAGCAGCATACTGGAGAGAGACACAAGATATAAAATGGATTGTGAATAAAAGTACTTCTCACCAAAAATATTTAATGGTATTTATTTTATTTAGGGTAATGACTACTATTAAAACTTGGTTCATATTCATTTTTAAAATATCAACTTTTTAAAATTAGAGAACTCCTTCTTAGACTCCAGCTTAAACCAATTAAATTTAAAATATCTGGTAGTAAAGATAGGAATTGATATATTTTTTAAATTTCAGTCGTTTTATTTTGAAACTATTTTAGATTTAGAGAAGAGTTGCAAAGATAAGACAGTTTTGTATAACTTCTTACATAAGTATGATACATATATTACACAAATTAAAAATTATTCGATTTTATTAATTAGACACTTTATTCGGATTGCACCAGTTTTTCCACTAATGCCCTTTTTTTGTTTGTTCCAGGAACCAACTGCCTTTAATCCTCTTCTTTCCTTGGCCTTCTCTAATCTGTGATGTGTATCTTAGTCTTTTGTTTTTTTAGTACCTAGACATTTTTTTTGAAGACTTCTGGTTAAAATGCGTATCTATCTGTAGAAGATCCATCAATTTGGACTTGTCTGTTTTCTCTTAATTATATTGAAATTATAAATTTGTGGAAGAAATATCACAGAAGCTATGCACTCATCTCATTTTACCATTTCATAGGGTGTGTGATACCAACATGACTTATTGTTAGTGATGTGAACTCTGATTATTTATTTAAGGTAATGCCGGCCACATTCCTCTCCTGTGAAGTTACTCTTTTTCCCTTTCCAAACTGTATTCATTAGCAACAATTAATTACATGCTGTCCATATTAAAGGACAGGGATTTAAGATCTACCTCTAAAAAGGAAGAATATTTAAGAAATTGTGGACATAAACTGAAACTAATTATATAATAAATATCTTGGGGGAGGTTTTTGAAACTGCAAATATCCTATTTATACTTAAAGTTTCACCCACTAACTTTAGAAACTAACTTTAGCACTCATCAATAATTTTCTGTAAAATATATTTCTATTGATTTCATAGAGGAAGGGATAGAAAGAGAGAGATAGAAACATCAATGATGAGAATCATTAATCAGCTGCCTCCTGCCCGTCCCTACTGGAGATCAAGCCCGCAACCCAGGCATGTGCCCTTAATCAGAATCAAACGGGGGACCGCAGGCCGATGCTCTATCCTCTGAGCCAAAACAGCTAGGGCTCATCAGCAGTTTTCACTGTGGTCTTCTAACAGTGCTTTGCTATTGCCCTACTCCTATTACATGCTTCATGTAGAATTCTTCTTCCCATTTACTTAGTTATTTATATCAGTAGGGGTTCATGGGTATTTATGTCATTATTTGGTTTTAATCTTTTATTTTTCTTCTCAAATTGTTTCATTTTTAGCCGTTGGGGACCCTCCCAGCTTGTCTGGTGTGTCCTTTTGAAATTCCCCATCATTGTTATTTGTTTGATTTCTGTAGTTTCTTACTTTGTCGCACTATGAGATGCTCCAGATTTATTTTACTTTTTCTTTTTACCCCAAACTTTGACTCAGACATTTCTCCACAGGCCCAGTTTCCTTTAGAAACCAAGAGAGAGGCGAGCTTATTATTACTGGGATATCACCGTTTCCAGGTCCTCAGAGAATATAAATGTATATATATTAACCCCTGCATGTGCATATGGCTATAACTATTTCTGTATCTATTTCTGTGATAAGTATGTTTATAAGCATAATAAAATAAATATAAGCTCACAGTTATAGCTGTGACTCCAACAGTAGGAAACCTGGCTCCCATTTTCTACAATTTATATGCCTTTTTGTTCAATCCTAGTACGCATGTAAAGTTGTTTCCAGATTGTTAAACAATCTCCTTGTGAAAAAAACAAACTTACCAACTGGAGTACAGTGTATATGTATAGTTGCTTTTATATTTAGCCTTACAAGACTAGACAGGATACTCTTTCAGAGCTAATTTAGCTTGTCTTCAGGAAGATTCTACCATATGTTTGTAATACAAATTGATTCATCTGCTGCACTCTACACTCCATCCTGGATTTCACCAATATCTTTGTGGATATAGTTTTAAAAAGGTAGATATTAAAAGTTTATCTTTGTGACATACCTTTCTACGGGTTTTGATAAATTCAGTCATGTGTCTACCATGCCAGTGCCATAGAGAATAGCTGCATCATCTTAAACATTCCCTTGTGCAGGACTCATCATCCAACACAGGGTCACACACATTTTTGTCCCAGATGTTATCCTCTCTGGTTGCTTCCAAGACTTTCTAATTTTCCACATTTTGAATGTAATATTCCTAGGTTTTTGTTTGTTTCTCCTGCATGAAGTTCCCTGGGCTTCTCGACTTTGGGGTTTGATGTTTTTATTAACTTTGGAAATTAACTTTGGAAACTTTTTAGCCCTTATATTTCAGATATTGCTTCTTTCCCATTTCCTTTCTCTTTCCCAATGGGATCCCATTAAGCATATGGTGAGTTAGCTAATATTGTCCTACAAGTTCTGGATGCCCTGTTCACTGCCTGATTTGTCTGCTTGCTTATTTGTCCTTCACACTTTGCATTATTTGCATTTCAGTCGGTGTGGTTTCTAGTGATCTATGGTTGAGTACACTTATTTTCCCCCTGCTGAGCCCATGAAAGGCATTTTTTACTTCTGTTACTGCTTTGTGTTACCAGCCCATTTGATTATTTCTTGTACTTTCCATCTCTCTGCTGATATGACCTATCTGATTTGGTGTTCTGCCTACCTTTTTCTCTAGAACATTTAACCTAGTAGTCATAATCATGTGAAATTCCCATTCAGATAGTAGCAACACCTGTGTCATGTCCGAGTCTGGTTCTGATGATTGCTCTCTTATTTTGTCTTATTCCAGTTATTTATTGAAATTTGAACGAATTGTATAGGTCAGTGGCTACAGAGGGAAATATTTTTTAATGATTGTATGTGAGCACATCTTTTCCTCTACTAAGTCTTTACTGTAAATGCGTTATTCTAGTCAGGAGTGGGAGAGAATTGCGGTTGCTTGTTGTGGTGACACTCTGTACTACACAAATATCAAATTCTTCCGTTTCATCTTGTTTTTCACATGGCTCCTCTCAGTATTTACTTCTTTTTGACTTGCATTTTCTCCATGCACTGTTCACCACAGAAAAATATATTTCCTACAAGTCTCTCGGATATGCTACTGTTATTCTTTAAGAAGTTAGTGTGTTGGGGGGGAGTGGAGTAAAAAGGACATCCTCTGACATTCTGATTAAACTTCAATGTTAGGCACTGTTAATCTGGGTCTTGAGAGTGTAACTTTCTTATCCAGCTACAATGATGAGTCCAGTAAGCTTTCCTGCTCTGCTCCTGGGGTAGATTTTTTTTTTCTTGTTCCCATCCTCCAGCCATGATGAGCATCCACTAGTGACTCAAAACAGCTACTTTCATTGCTTTTTCCCTGCAGAATAATGCTTTTTCTTTCTTTCTTAGGGGAAAATGGGATTTGGGTCTGGATGGAATTTTGACAAGGCTGCTCTTCCCCTCCCAGGCAGAATCACAAAGGAAGATTTTCAGAACTCTTCCCCATCTCCCCTGCCTGTGCCAGGTGGGGTTAGTGGCAGACAAGCCTGAAAAGAATGTGCAAGCTCCCTTGTGTCCTTGGCCTTCAGGACTTCGCACTGTCATGTTAGCCACACTCAGCATTTAGCATATGTTTAGGGTTTTAGCTGAATCTTCTTCATAGCTTATATTCATCCAGCTGCATCTTCCCGTTACACAAATGCTTGGGTTCTGCTTTTTCCTTCGGGCTCCTTTGTCCGCCCACACTTCAGCTTGTTAGCCTTTGCCTTCCATTCTCTTATGAGTTAAGGAAATGCCATTTATTTTCAGTTTCCCCAGTTCTTTCCTTGTTATTAGGGTAGAAGTAACACTCTTTCTAGCTCTCTATACCACTGAGCTGAACAGAGACATTGATAATTTTTGAAACTACCGCAGCCTGGATGGAAAACCAGATCATTAGAATGTACATCTCAGTCAGAACAGAGTAAAAATCTGTCACATGACTTAGAAGGTCCCACATAAGCCTGCCCCCAGCCATCTTTCTCTCACCCTTTCTTCTTGCTCCTCACTGCTCTACTGCCTTGAGTTTTCTAGTCAGAGTGAGCGCTTCTTTCTGGGAACACAGTGGTCATGCTCCCGCCTCAGAGCCTTGACTCTGATGTTCACATGCCTGCATTGCTGGTCCTCAATCTGACTGCTCCCACACCTCCTTAGGTATCCCAGCACCTCATTCAAGAAGGTTTAACCGGTTTCTCTATTTAAAAGAAAATGCCCTACTGAATAATTCTGCATTCCCTTTTTAGTGCTCACTCTTTTTTCAGAATTTGATGTGAAAGAAAAAAACTCTAAGGTTACTATACTAGGTTGTAAGACTGGAAGGATGAAATACTACTCTAAGAAATGGGCTTTAAAATTAAAAAAATACAGAAGGATGTGCATAATTTGCCATGGTTCTTTTATTTATACCTATTATTATTGCCACTAGACCTATGTCAATCTTCATTTATTTATCAGTCATCTCCACTCATGACAATGAAAATTCTGTGAAACCAATGATTTCAGTTTATCTGCTTATTAACTGTTTTATTCTTCATTCTTAGAATAGCATCAAGTACATTGTTGAACACCAATATTCCTTTAAATTATGAAGAGCATATTTCATTATTTTTGTTTTATGTGTGTTTTTGTAGTTGCATCCCACAAATCTTTTTACAATATACAAAGTAAATCTATTAACAGATTGTAGATACAGAATAATTAGCCATTTATGTGCAATAAACATTAATATTTCAGGAAAAAATTATTTTAAATATAATATTACATGCAACAAACATTAATATTTTTGGACATGTCTCCTGAGTGTCAGACATTATGCCAGGTAAGCACGAATAATTAAAATGCAAGGCACAGTCTTCAATATTAAGGGCTTAATAGTTAATTTATAACAAATTAAGTGCAATGGAATGTACAATTCTAGGCGGAGAGACATTTGGGGAGAATTTATGTAAGATTCCCTGAAAGGAAGCCTGAGATGAGCCTTAAGCCAATAATAGCCATATGACAGCTATTCTTCTGATAATGTTTTTACACAAGCAAATCAGATTAAGATGACTATTTTAGAAAGATCATGCATCCTGATCCAAAGGATTTAAGTGTGAAGTAAATATCACTTTCTAAGCACACTAGATGGTAATTTAAGTTTTTACTCTAGTTCACTAAACAAACAGTGAGACTGATCTAACATAAAATTGATCTCACCAAAGCTAACTAAAACACCTCATGGCATCCTTCAAAATCCAGAACTAGCATATGCCTACATTCTTCATTTTCACACTCACACCCTTTGTCCCTGCTGTGCTGCTTCCTTAATCACCTCCCGCCTCTGTCCTGAATGCCTCACCCTTCCCTACTGGGGCTCCTGGCCTCAAGACGGCCAAGCTAGGGCTCCAGGGGAAGAGAGTTCCTCTTCCAATCCCACCGCTTTGTTGGTTGAATTCTAAGGTCCAAGATTATTTTGTTTTTCTTTCTTCTTTTTTAAAATTACTCCTTTCTCTGTTCTCTCCTTACATTCACTCTCTATAATTTAATCCTTTCCCCATTCCCTCATTCTGTTGGAAAACGAGTCCAGATAATAGTCTGAGAATTCCCAGAGGAGGGAGAGCAAAAGTAAAAGTTAGTATATGTTTTTGAATTATTTGAAGACAAGGCACAAGATTATGGACTCAATATGACAAGCCATTAGAGGATTTTGCAGGTTTATGAGCAAGATTAGCACAGCAAGTGTAGTGTTTTAGGAGGATCAGTCTGGCATCAGAGGATGACGTGTATTAGAGGAGGTAACACTGTTCAGAGAACTGCTAGGCAGCTATCTTAGACACCAAGTAGGTGGTGAGGGTCCTAATAGAATTTGGTGAGAGAGAGAAAGAACTCCAAGGTTTCTATGCCGTGAGGCTGGTAGGGTGAACACAATATAAGAAATGGATTTTAGAATTAAAAGTACAGAAGTATATGAGTGATGTATTTTCCATGATTCTTTTATTTATATCCTCTATGATAGCACAGTCACTGTAATGATTTAATAATTTCTTTACATTATTTTGATTAAAGCACAATGTTATCATTTTTGTGGGATGATTATAAATTTTACAATATTATTTTTGGTAATTTAAGTGATAAGTATAGAAAGTTTACATCATTCAATAGTACCCTTATAAACAAATATTAATTCTATTTAATATACTACTTTGCAACACTCCTGAGATCTACAAGGCCTAATATAAATTTGTTAGTCTAGAGAGAAAAAAATCCAACTTGTGGAGATTAAATATTAAGATAAATGTTATGAGATAGGATATAGCTTATATAGATACTAGTGATATATGTAATTAAAAGAGCTGATAGTAGGTTAGATGGCCATTAGATAAAAGTATAAATCTATAAATTGTGTATTTGTTAAATTTGCCAGGAAAGCATATGTGTTTGTTGTTCCCTGCCCATTCCACCCAAAAATACTTAGATCTCAAGGTTAGTCTACTTGCATTATCCAAACAAAGTTTTAGGTGTCACATTTAAATAATAAATTCCCAATATAAACTGTGATTCATAGTCTTTACTGTTAATTTAGAAATATTTTATAAAAATTCCTAATATATGTTAGTGTTTAGAGTAATAAAATATTGCAATAATTTATATGTAATCTGTATACTTACTTTATCAATAAAATTACAATTCAAATAAGTAGACAAAATAAACTATATGGCCAACAGACGATTCCATGCATTTTTCATGTATGTCTTCTCATGGATGTATAAATGTATTTTTCTTTAAAATATTCAAATTAAGATGATAAATCCAATCAATGGATTGTAAATATTGTTTCATAATAGGTATGATAAAAGTAATTCTATTTTAAAACTTGGAATTTCAACCTTCTAAATAATACTATCATTAAACCTATTATTTGGTAATACTATATATGTGTAGTTTTGAGTGTGTGAATAACAAGACATACTAATACATGCACATGTGTATATTAGGAAAGGATAAAGAATGTAACTCAGAAAAGGAAAATTGGTTCCAGTGTAGAGTCTGGTCTTAATACAAAGTGGCGAAATATTTTTCTTTTGTGTATCAATATCAGAATTTGTTGCAACCACTTGACCAAGTGTTCACTGTTGCCCACTTCTTCCTCTCTGCTTTGCCTTGGCAAAGCCTTAGTTGGGCTTCTCTCCCCAAACCCCACAGGTCCCTGAACTTGAGCAGTCCCCCAAGTCTGAGCAAGCACTGAAATGCAGAACACCCTCCTCAACAGCTCATCCCAAGGATGAGGTAACCTCAGCATGTCAGACCCTCAATCATACGGTCTGCTCTCCCCCATTTCCTAATTTTCCCTTAAAAGCACCTGCTAGCTCTGACTATCCTTGCCTCTAAAACAGTGGTTCTCAACCTTGGCTGCCCATTAGAATCACCTGGGAATCTTTTTAAAATCCTGATTTCTGGGCCTCATCCTCCGGAAATTCTGTTTCTTTGTTACTAATGTTATGTCCCCACCCCATAACAAAGAAACAGAATTTCCGGAGGATGAGGCCCAGAAATCAGGATTTTAAAAAGATTCCCAGGTGACTCTAATGGGCAGCCAAGGTTGAGAACCACTGATCTAAAAGAAAGTACTTTTGGTTTCATTTTGAGGTGCTGAGTAGCCTGATATCAAAGAGTTCTCCATATTGCAATTACTCTTTTTGAAAAAAGTATTTTCTTTTCTAATTCTAGATTTGTTTTTATTTGACACTCAAACATGTACTCTTACTTTTCAAAATCTGTTCATATTTATAGTCTCTCCTTGTGATTTTATACATTAATAACTATGAATAATTATAAACATTGTCCTTATGCTACTGTCTGCTGCTGCTTTTAGAATCCGATTAGTTTAGGCAATAATGCAGGGAAGACTACAGTCATTTCTTATGCTCACATCTTTATCATTTCCAACGTCAGGCTCCAAAGTAAGAAAAGAGTGTTAAGATTGGCAGGGTAGGTAGTACACCCAGATCATTACTGTTACTGCCCAAGAAAAGTACTTTTTCAACCAGAACTTTCCTGTGGGCCAGGATATGGCACACAAGGACAATCCAGCAATCTCGGGAAAGTGTCTCCATGACAGTTTTTCTTGTAATTTTCCCAGTGTTATCCTGAGAACTCCCGTAGGTTTCCAGTTTCACAGTGAAGGGGCGGCCATTATTTATTTTGAGACTTAATAAATTAGCATGGATTTTATTCAATTGAAGAAGTTGTGATCATTTGAATATGGGTTAGTAATTGTATGTATCTCAAATTGGATAAAAATATACTCTAGAGCCCCACCAGTGTGGCTTAGTGGTTGAGCGCTGACCTATGGACCAAGAAGTCACGGGATCGATTCCTGGTCAGGGCACATGCCTGGACTGAGGGCTCGATCCCCAGTAGGGGCCAGGTGAATTATGAAATAGCAATCCACTTTATCAGACATAAGTGGCTGAAGACATGCCCTGGGAAACCTGATATTTTTTTCTAGCGCTCCCCTTCACCTCCCCCTCCCCCAGGCATTCCTATCAAGATCTCGGAAGGTACAGGGGATTAATTATATTTCTCTCCTTCTGTTTTTTTGTTTTGTTTTGTTTTGTTGGGGCTTTTTTTGCTAATGCCTCATGGTTCCTTTTTAAGACTCTGCTGAAATTATGAATGGTAGACAGTCTGGACTTCCGTTTAAATATCCACTAAATCATTTTTAGATTTAATGTGATTAAGTGTCCAAAACTTTTAATGTATACATACAAAAATTTTACACTAGTAAGCCAGAGCAGCGATTTTCAACCTCTTTCACCTCATGGCACACATAAATAAACTAATTACTAAAATTCTGCAGCACACCGAAAATATACTATAGTTTTTTTACAATCTGACAAAAAATAGATATAATTTTGATTCATTCACACCAGGCATATATTGTTGTGTTTGTTGTTGTCATTTTTAAATTTGACAATCTAAGGGAAAAGAGGCTAGTGCCCTTAACTAGTCAGGTATTGCATGTTTTAAAACTTCTTGCGGCACACTGGTTGAAAATTGCTGTGCTGGAGAATAACATCAAGCAGATCAGTCATTTTTAAATAATTTACAACTTCACTGTTCTGAAAACACAAGTAGACATTATTTTTTTACTTAAAATTGCTGGAATATATGGAAGATGCTTTCCAAATACAGCAATTTTCAGAGAGCTATACATTTTGTGCTTTATGACCTATCTTTACTCTTGCCGAGGTGAAAATTTGTGCAACCAACTCCGCATCAGTGCTAATACCTTGGAGAGCATTCCTATCAGTGACAGTGAGAAATAGAAACTAATATAAAGTAGCGCACACAGGAAATTTGTACACAGTATAGTAAAGGTAACATCCTGGGTGTTCGGTATCATTTTGTCCTTTGATGTTTTTAAGTAAGGATGCAGCAATTTTCTATAATTATGCATTTATTCTCCAGGGTATCATAATAATTGGTAAAAAAGCATGTAACCTTTTAAAGAACATCAGTAATTAATCTCAAGGTTGCCATAAAACTCTCTATAATCATTTTACTTTGGATTAGACAGATATGAATTTTCCTGAAAATTGCTGAGCAACTCACAGAAGGATGGCCTCATCAGTTATTTTATGTAAGAGATGACCCCTGCTGCTCTTTCTCTGTTGAGGAGGACTAGTACTCAGTCTAGGTCATCCCCCAACTTTCAGAAAAAAAAAGGGATGTCAGTAAAGAATTGGTACCAGTTAGCATAGCAATGATAAGTTGATAGCATTGATCTTCTTTAAATATCCTAATTAAAAACATTTTTCCTTAAAAGAGAGTAAAGATATGATGTCATCAGATGGTTTAAGCCATAATAATGTTTATTCATCAATTCAGCACCTATTTATATATTTATATCATGATTGACTTTTAGCTATCACAATAATGTATCAATTTTTGCCCTTCAAATATATTATGGAGCAAGAATATGAAATACTGCTAATATGGAGTGTAGATATTAAATAATTTATCAGAATTGCAAACTAACTTTTACTTTTGTGAGAATTACGAAGTGTTCAGACTATTAAAATGGCATAGAATCTACATTAGGAGAAGACAAACAAAAAAAGTGCAAGTATCATGTATTATGTCATTCAGTGTAAATCAAACAATCCCACAATGCCAGAGGCTCTTTTGGTGAAAACTGGACTATGAAATCAGTTTCTGTCAACTAGTTGAACAAACAAAATAAAGTAAAACTGTGTTCCCACTCCCTTTCATTTCTCTTGGTATTTATTAAAAAATGTGGGTGTAAATGAATCCTTTAAACTGGGAAATATATCATACTGGTGGTATAGTTCCCAAAGTCAGAGGTTTATGTACAAATAGAGACAAAAAGAACCCCATATTAGTACACTCTGGAGATTGAAATTTTCCAGTACATCAAGGGATCACCAATTCAGAAAATGGAAGCCAAAAATAATTTACATACTTAATCTATAAGAAACAGACTAAAGTTTGCTAGACAAAGAGAAACACGTTGGAGTTAGGGCCTTCAACAATGCTGCATATCTCAAGTGGCAAACAAGTGGAAAGTGAGAGGAGCAAGTTGGGCTGCGGGTACATGCACTTTATGTAAATAATTACCACACTGTAATATTCTTCATCTCATGCAAAAATGAGTGTGCTATACAAACAACATAAACAGCAGGATGCACCAGAAAATTAGAGCAAGCCAAGCAACAAGAAATATTTTCATAAAGAATTCGAGACTTTTTTACCTTTAAAAATGAGCACTACCTCAGTCCAAAACAACACAAAAACTATGAAAATAGCATTTTGAATCATAAACAGGATGCAAGAAAGGTATTCTATTGGGCTTTCACAACAACAGCAACTCTTATTTTATACTTGATTGTGAATATAATAATATTTGGAATTAAAAAATAGCACTTGATTTTATGTATTAATTACAAATCCTACAGGCATAAACATTTTTAAGGGGGGGGGGGGGCAGACAATTTAGTATGGGTAAACACACAACTCAGCTACTGTAGTGGAACTGCCCCGGTATGCTTAAGATTAGGCTACAATCATGCGTCATCAGTGTTTTGTGGGCATTCGTCAGCATGTGTTGTAGAGGACATGAAGAATGTCATTTCATCTGACTAGCCTTCTAGAAAGAGGGTAACTAAGAGTCTCTCTCTCATGCACACACATACATACACATTTGTTTTACATATAGATATATGTTTTATACTTCTGTTTTTATTTGTGTGTGTATTTGTGACTTACATGGTAGGATAAGAAGTGAAGATGAGAAGAGAAAGAGTCCAGGACTGTGGTAGAATCTCATCACGGAGCCTTCCCACCCGCACTGCTCTGGCAGGACTGACACACTAAATCCTGACTGCTTACAACTTCTCTTTCAGTCCCCGAATTGTCTGCTAATCTCACCAGTGCCATTCTGTTGCCATTCTTTACCCCTCCAGGAAACCTGTCATGGTAGGAAGGGTGCAAAAACAACTCCCCAGCCTCATGTGGTCCAATTAGCTGCACCTGTGCCCGTGCGGTAGCATACACCCACATGCACAGCTGATTGGTGGCCCCACAGGTGTGCTACAGAGCTCAGCAAAAATGTGCTTGTCCTATGGACAGTGGGGTTACTGGGTTACTTTGGAGTTTCTTTTCAAAACACATCATTTAATCACTTCAGATTATTTTTCCTCCTCTAAACGATGTAACGCACCACTAAAATATTTTAAGTTGCAATATATCTTAATAACTAAGATAAATTAAAAATCACAGGATCCTCAAACTGGGTAAATATTTTTTCAACTTGACATCAGAATCACAAATTAAATGTAAACCAAATGTTTCTCTAAGCAAGGGCTAAAATTAAAGCAATATAAAATAACTGACGTAAGCACAGTAGTCTTCATTAGGCACCCGCATAACACAGAAACCAAAACTTACAGAAAAGACTGAAAATACAAAAAAACCTCTGTGGTTTTGTTTGTTTAATGGTTTGGACCAGCGGTTCTCAACCTGTGGGTCGCGATCCCTTTGTGGGGTCGAACGACCCTTTCACAGGGGTCGCCTAAGACCATCGGAAAACACATATATAATTGCATATTGTTTTTGTGATTAATCACTATGCTTTAGTTATGTTCAATTTGTAACAATGAAAATACATCCTGCATATCAGATATTTACATTATGATTCATAACAGTAGCAAAATTACAGTTATGAAGTAGCAACGGAAATAATTTTATGGTTGGGGGTCACCACAACATGAGGAACTGTATTAAAAGGTCGCGGCATTCGGAAGGTTGAGAACCACTGGTTTGGACAGACTGTATCAATAAAAAGCATCAAATTGACGTTTTTGTTCCAGTTACTAAACTTGTGATTCTATATTTCAACAATGGATCAGTAGAAAGTTATCCTACTCCATTTAAGTATTTGTATCCTCTAACAGGTGCAACAGATAGTGTCTGCTGCACAGGTGGCCCTCACCCTGCATTACAAACTCCAGGGCACTATGGAATACATTATCTAAACAGGTCTTGTTTTTTGTTTTTTACCATTCCCTCATTTTGTACCCCAAGCAATGTTTACATACCTTACATTTATCCCACTCTCATAAAACACTGAATCTGAATCCGCTGCCACAGAATTATGTGATACGTTTGTCTAAATGAAGTGAGGCTGCTTTGTACATTATCAATCTCAGTTATTATTAAGCTCTACTTTGAAATCTACAGTGCATCTTGATTTTCATTTAGAATTGTAAGATATCCTGTGATAAATTGAGGTAGTAAATAGCAAGCCTATTTTCTTACCTGTGCAGAGCAGTGGGAACTGGGTCCTGGAGGCCGAGGTCTGGCTACCTCACTGGCTGATGATCAACGGAACGACAGGCTGAAAGCTTCTCACCTTATGTTGTTCCGGGCCTGCGCAAGCCCCACCCTCTTTCTGCTCATTTTCCTCAATTGCAGATTCCTGGCTCTTTACTTCAGATTTCAGTAGTTGCTTTTGTTGCCTTCACTTTGGGCGAACATTTTAAGATAGATTTTGGCCTATAATAATATTTCAGTTCCTCACACTAGCTTTCCCAGACTTCTCCTCAATAAAGGTTTTATCGCCAATCTCATCCTCAAGGTTTGTTAAGTAGAAGTTCACCAAACAAGATGCAGCAAAATTATTTAGAATAGACCTCAAATCTCCCTTATTTTTTTTTCTTTTAAAAGTTCTCCCCAATAGCCCCCCCACACACACATACACAGCCAATATTTGAAAACATTTCCATACGGCCTCCTATCACTCTAGGATAGGCCCAGAAATCAGGATTTTAAAAAGATTCCCAGGTGATTCTAAAGTGCAGCCAAGGTTGAGAACCACTGCTCTAGTATTTTACTTGTATTTGTTTACAGGTGGGATGGGAGAGCTGTCACACAAGATAATGAGTTTCTACGGGATAGAGAATTTATTTTTGCTCCCTCTACAATATTGTTTGCCTACGTACTACTACATACATGTGGAATTAAGTTGAAAGGAAATATCTACTTTTTTTTAAGGAGATGGCAAAATCTATGTTTTTACTGGATATACCTCCCACCTATAGATCATACAATGCCAAAACACAGCTGAATAAATAAAGGATTCCAATACAAAAATACACCCTCATGGACTCAAACATACATTCCTGATATGCAACCACTGGTACAAAATCTACTCATGTGTATTTCTACTGATTTTACCCACTGAACAACCCACTGCCTCACTGGGAGTTGAGACTTTTCACTCCTGCTCCCATTCTGCAAAAGAACATATTCCAGAAACTGTTGCCACATGGCTGCCTTCCCAGTTCCCTACTGCTCAGCTTGGTATTGGACGATGCCACATGTATCTGTCATAGTCAGTTCCCCACTAGAAATACTTCTTAATATGAAGGGTGTCAGGAGTAAATTAAATCATGGTAAATGCTCTTTATGTGTGTGATGTATTTATGTGTGCCTGTGCTTGCAAGTGCCAAGGATAGTTTTTTAACATCTTTTTTTTTTTTTTTTTTGGACTAACACTGAAAACCCATCTCTATCCCATATATTCCTGGAGCACCATCAAGCTTAACAATTGCATTCACTACCTTTCAGTGCATGAGTGTAATCCAGGCTGGGTTTCCCTCCTTTGGTTCTGTGAGCAGGTATACCTCAGAGATATTGGAGATATTGCAGGTTCATTCCAGACCGCCATAATAAAGTTAGCATCGCAGTAAAGCGAGTCATACTCTTAGCTGGTAGAGGTTCCTGCCTTGATTCATAAAAAATACAACACCTGTAAAACCCAATAAATGAAGCACAACACAGGGGAGGTGCTCCTGTATTCTTTCCAGCTGAGAAGCGTTTCTTTGTGTTTCTCTTGTTCCCCCAGGTGATTTGAGTTAGAATTGTTATCATCATTGCATCTAGAGCAGTGGTTCTCAACCTTGGCTGCTCATTAGAATCACCTGGGAATCTTTTTAAAATCCTCATTTCTGGGCCTCATCCTCCGGAAATTCTGTTTCTTTGTTACTACTGTTGTGGCCCCACCCCATAACAAAGAAACAATTTCCGGAGGATGAGGCCCAGAAATCAGGATTTTAAAAAGATGCCCAGATGATCCTAATGTGCAGCCAACATTGAGAACCACTAATCTAGAGACAATTTACTAGCACTGCACTAGTTGGCTGGTAATCTCAGAGTTCATACTATTTACAGTCTACTTTAATCTTGAAAAGTTCAGAAAATGAACCTTCCAAACATGGGATGTTTAGGTCATCTCACAAAATGGTGGAGTCTTTCTAAAATATTACAGGTATTTTTATGAGACTATAAGCTAATTTTCTAAGTAAAAAAAAATGTTTTAAAGCCAAACAGACTGTCTGTTACAGCTTTTTGTGAAGTGTTGTGCTCAAAAGCACCAGTTAGCAGTGAAATAAACATCTTACTTTCAGTACTAGATTATAAAAAATATTTGTCCAATTTTAATCCTTTTTGATCTTAGAGATAAAACTTTGCACAGTATAATTTTACCTCCTGGCTCTTAAGCACTTCTTTGATCCTATCATTCTTTACATACAGATAAGAAAAGAACTCCGTGTTGATAAGTTTGAAGGCTAAGAAGGGAAAATGAAAAATAGATTGTATAGGGCCCAGGGGTCCTCAAACTTTTTAAACAGGGGGCCAGTTCACTGTCCCTCAGACCGTTGGAGGGCCGGACTATAGTTTAAAAAAAAACTATGGTATGAACAAATTCCTGTGCACACAGTGGCGGCAAAAACACCCCTCGGGCCAGATAAATGTTTTCGGCCGGCCGCATGTGGCCCACGGGCCGTAGTTTGAGGACCCCTGGTACAGGCTGAGAACAAATTATGAGTAGTCGGCACCTTAACACAGTGTATTACCAACTAGCATAAAGACAGTTCAACCTTCCTGCGCATAAGCAGACTGTGAGAGATCTCATTCTCATAAAAGAAGATGTGCATTGAAATGGGTATTTCCTAGCCCTGAAATGGACATGCAGCCCAGTTCCATCTGTGCTGCATATACCAGGAGAGGCATCATTGTTTATGGCTGACATCTGTTCTGATTGGCTGATGCTCATAAAAGAGCAGTTGTTAGGTTGTTACATGTCTTAAAGATCATTCCAGAGCTCTAGCTTGGGACAGTCTTGGTGTTGGTCTGGAGTGGGCACTTACGGTTTTTCCCTGCCTGCTTTTCTCTCACAATATGGGCATGCTGCAATTTATACGGATTCTTCTAAGTTTCCATCAACTGATTTTGGGAAAATTACTTTATAAGTCTTTTTTTTTTTTTTCCAATTCCAAACTATCTTTGAGACCCACATCCCAAAAATAAACTGCCTGGAGGAAAGGTAGTAAATGATTATTATTTGTATATCTAGAACTGAGGCCAGAAATATACTAAAATGTTCAATAAATATGCATTGGAATAATTGTCAGACATCCCAGAGTTATTTTCTTATTTAAAAGAAAAATTAAAAAAAAAAACTATGAACTCTAATGTGCATGTAGATAGTACTTTCATAATCTTGCTTTCCTTTTCAGAATCATTTGAAATCCTGGGGGAAAAGGTAGATTCCGTCTAAAAACAGTAGGTGAGTATTTTTCTTTCTGCTTTGTTTTAAGACTGTACTCAGGAAAAAAGCACGAGGCAAAACTACTTTTCAAAAGCTGACTGAGTTATAAGCCTTGATTGAATTTAAAGAAGTAAACTGAAATATATGACTTTCTTTTTCCTTACATATAAGGATTTTTTTTTTAATTTTGTGGAAGCTTGTTGAATGGTCTTTATTAACAAACAGAACATCCAAGGCCATTACATTCAGGAGGGATAGGGGCAGCAAAGTAACAAAGCTACTTGCTGCTCACAATATATACAGATATAAGCAAGGGGGTATGGAGGGTGAGGGCTCCCTACTCTAGGAAATTCATAAAACCCACAGAAAGAAGTAGGTACGTGATTCACTGGAGTACTCCACACTTGCCAATGAACATGGTAGGTCTGTAGTTCACCATACTATGTTAGAAGTTCTCACACAATTCATTTTACTTTAACCCTGTAAGAGCAGACATCCTGAAAATAGAGTACCTTATTTCATTTCATTATTTAAAGGAAACGGCTCATTTCTTTTTTATTCCTATAATTTATTTTTAAATTAGGAATATTTATCCCCTGCCAACATTTCATAGTTCATATGGTAATATGTTTTGAGCATCTGTTTTGATCTAAAAACAAAGTCTAACATTTAAATAGTCATGGCTATTTGAAAAACAATACATTAACAAGGGCAACACCATTAAAGCACACATAAAAAATTCTAATCTTTTCACTTACTGTATTTTGGTCTCAATATTATTTATTGTAATGTATATTAGACCTTTTCTTAATTTACTATCATTATATGATCAAATAATTACTCAATAGTGATAAGAAAACAAATGAAGACTCTAAACTTAAATCCTGGTAGTTGAAAATTAGTTTAATGTTAAAAATAACATTAAAATGAGAAAACTGTAAGTTCTAAAATTATGAAGATTGCACCATACTGTTTCCATAGTAGCTGCACCAATTTACATCCCCATTAATAGTGCACGAGGGTTGCCTTTCCTTCACATCCTCACCAACACTTGTCATTTCTTGTGAAAGAGCTTATTATTAAGTTGACAAAAGTTATCTACTTTTACAGAAATGAACACATTATAAAAGGTAAACGAATCACAAACATATAGATGGTGAACTGTCATATAGTGAGGTCACCCCTCTAACATCCAGATTAAGAAATAGAGCAATACCCAGCACTGAAGCCCTTCTTATTTCTTCTTCTCTTACTTGTTTTGTTTCCTGGCCCACATTAATTTATCTACTTTTGAATTCTATGCAAGTGGAATTACACAGATAAAATTTTTTGCATCTGGTTTATTTTATTTTACTTTTACTATCACTCATTTTCTTACTTATTTGCTTGGTCTATCGCCATCTGCCTCTAAAATGTAGGCTCTTTGAGAATCTCATTGCAACATCCCTCTGTCCAGAAAAATACCTGGTCAGTAGTAAGTACTCAATAAATATTTGCATCTTAGACATGAATCTGATGGCACAGACACAGAGTCTGAATTCTGGGCCTCTAGAATAAACAGTGGGAAAGACACAATTGCTCTCTGAAAGTGACAATCTGAATGACTCTCTGGAGGGACTTCCTGCTTCTACTGCCACTTATTTGTTAAAACACCTGCTTTATGGTAATGAACGGAGTTTTAGGCATAAAATAGGCAGGTTTGGGGAGTTTTAGGAATAAAGAGGGTCCATTGGGAATGAATGCATAGGTGAAAGCTTGGAGCCGCCAGAAGACATACATTCACAGAGAAAAAAACAACAAAAAAACAAAAATGGTGCCACAGGATCAGGGGAGAGGAAGGCATACCTTTACAGAAGATAAGGAAAAGCCACAGAGCATGGGGGAAAAGGAAACAAACTTTCACAGAGGATAGAGAAATGCCGACAAATGGCAGAAAGAGGAAAACAGATTTTCACAGGAGACAGAGAAACAGAAGGGACACCCCCTCGGGTTTGGGCTTTAAGATGATATTCTACAAAAAGAGTGATCAATTAGAAGGGAGCATGAAGAAACAAAGAACCACAGCCTTTATAAACCTTAGGAAAAGTGGCTTTGTGGGTTACCCCCTTGGGAGTCTGTATTTGCTTCCAATAAATTTCCACCCTTTTCATCTACCACCTTTTTTGTCCGTGGCTTCATCCTTCAAATCTATCTGGACAAGGACCCGGGTAAGAAATCACCCTTGCATCAGGCTCAGGAAAACAACCTGAATCAGTAATGCAATGTTTTATTTATTCTGTCCATTAATAACTAATATTTGAGAACTTTTACAATATTAATGGAGCTTAATCTAAGAGAAGTTCAACTTACATTTTTCAAAATATTTCAAAACTGGGTATTAATAAGAGATAATTATGGTCAAAATTATTGTGTCAAACCTGTAATAAATGTTTGATGGTAGTGTATATACAATTCAGGTTTTGGTGTAGGTTCTTTGGCGGTAAGACAGAACATCTGATTTACTTCACCAGTAGGAATATCTCTTAATGCTGGGATGGCCTCTTCTTGGTATTTCTTCTGCTGATTTTTAGCATAGTTATTGAAGCCAAAATAGGAGCTTAAGAAAAAAACAAAGCCATAAATCGCTCTTTCTGGCAATGGCAATGGTGAATTTTCCACCATTTTCCCTGTGGCTTTGAGACAATGAGGTGTAGGTGGCCCTGGAGCTTCACTCCTTCAAGCACCCACTTGGGCCCCTCCCAACAGGCTTGGCCACTCAGCGAGGAGTCCCCTGTGCAAGCGCTGACCTGGGAGCCCCAACAGCGAGAGAGAAGGAGCAGAGTGAGGAGCCCAGGGGCAAGGGCACCTTAGCACAATGTATTACCAACTAGCGTAAAGACAGCTGAGCATAGGAAGACTGTGAGAGATCTCATCCCCATAAAAGAAGTTGTACATTGAAATGGATATGTCCCAGCCCTCAGGATGAGCAGGTGATATGCTTTAGTTCCATCTGCGCTGCAAATGCCAGGAGGGGCATCATTGTTTATGGCTGACATCTGTTCTGATTGGCTGATGCTCATAAAAGAGCAGTTATTAGGTTGTTACGTCTTAAAGATCATTCCAGAGGTCTAGCTTGGGACAGACTTGGTGTTGGTCTGGAGTGGGCACTTACGGTTTTTCCCTGCCTGCTTTTCTCTCACATTGTGGGCAAACTGCAATTTACACTGATTCTTCTAAGTTTCCAGCAACTGATTTTGGAAAAATAACTGTATAAGTCTTTCCGCGCACCCCCCCCCCCCCGCCCCAATTCTGAACTATCTTTGAGACCCACAACCCAAAAATAAACTGCCTGGAGGAAAGGCAGTAAATGATTATTTTTTGTATATCTAGAAACGAGTCCAGAAATATACTAAAATGTTCAATAAATATGCATTAGAATAATTAGCAGCGGAAGAGGGGACAGGGTGGCTGGACCAGCATGTGCTCTGCTGCTCACGTGACTCTCTGCCTCCTGCAGCTGCTGCCTGCAGGTGCTTGCTGCATCTGGTTTATTTTACTAAACGTTATATCTGAATGATCTATTCATACTATTGCTTATAAAAGTAATTGGTTCATTTTTATGGCTATATAGTATTCAGTGTTCTGACTCATCTGCAATGTATTTGTCCATTCTCTTGTTGATGGACGTTTGTGTTGCTTCCACTTTAGAGCTATTATCAGCAATGCTGTTATTCACATTATTGAACATACATTTTGGTGAACACACACTTTATTTGAGCATAAATCTTAAAATAGAATTTTTTGTATACATACATACATTTAGCTTTAAGACTTATTGCCAACACATTCTCTCAAAGAGATTGTGCCAATTTACACTCCCCCAAACCAGGTAGGAAAGCAGTTTATTTGGTATTCTCAATAACACTTGGTGTTGCTATCTTTCCCAATATGTACAGGGGTTTACTATGGTTTTTATTTGAATTTCCCTAAAGACTGATATGATTTGTCTTGTGTTCTCCTCAAAATTCATATGCTGAAATCATACGCCCTAGTACCTCCAAATACTACCTTATTTGGAGTCATTACAGGGTCATTGCAAAATAACTAGTTAAAATAAGGTCATACTAGGGTAAGTGTGACTCCTAATCCAAAATAACTTGTTGTTCTTAATTTAAAAGGGATGAGGGTATAACTTGGATACAGACACAAGGGAGAATGCCATGTGAACATTGGAGTTTTGCTGCCACAAACCAAGGAATGCCAAAGATGACCAACAATACAGTTGAAACTCTAAGAGAAACATGGAACAAATGCTCCCTCACAGCCCTTGCAAGAAGTAAACAATGCTGATAACTTGATTTAGCCTCTGAAATGTCAGAATAAATTTCTGTGGTTTAAGCCCACCAGTTCGTGGTCCTTTGTTATAGCAACTCTAGTAAAGAAATATAATGACTAATGTTAGTTTGTATTTCCTTGTTTACTAACATTGGCATTTGGATATTCTACTTTATGACATGCCTTCTGACTTCTTTACTGATTTAGCCCCTCACCCAGGCTGGCCAGGCACCCAGGCGGACCCCCACCCTGACCCAGGACACCCTTCAGGGCAAACCAGCTGGCCCCCACCCGTGAACCAGGTCTCTATCCTATACAGTGGGGCTTTGACTTACGAGTTTAATTCATTCCATGATGGAGCTCATAACTCAAATTACTCGTATGTCAAATCAATTGTGAACGAGTGAGACACGTGATGCTGGTCTGATGTTGTGGCATTCACTGTGACGTTCGCTGCGCCAACTAGCAGTAGGGTATCTGAAGCTGACTCGTAACCCGAATTTTAGCTTTAAACTCAAAGCAAAAAATCGGCCCAGAGACAGCTTGTATCTCGAAAAACTCGTTAATCGTGACACTCGTAAGTCAAGGCCCCACTGTATAATAAAAGGGTAATATGCAAATTGACCCTAACAGCAGAATGACTGGGAATGACTGGTCACTATGACACACACTGACCACCAGGGGGCAGACGCTCAATGCAGGAGCTGCCCCCTGGTGGTCAGTGCGCTCCCACAGGGGGAGCTCTGCTCAGCCACAAGCTAGGCTGACGACTGCCAGTACAGCGGTGGTGGCGAGAGCCTCTCCTGCCTCCTCAGCAGCACTAAGGATGTCTGACTGCAGCTTAAGCCTGCTCCCCGCTGGCAAGTAGACATTCCCCGAGGGCTCCCGGGCTGCCAGAGGGATGTCTGACTGCCAGCTTAGGCCTGATACCCTGGAGAGTGGGCCTAAGCCAGCAGGTGGACGTCCCTCAAGGGGTCCCAAACTGTGAGAGGACACAGGCCAGGCTAAGGGACCCCCCTGAGTGCACAAATTTTTGTGCACCAGGCCTCTAGTTTTGATATATTATTTATTAGTGTTTTGCTTTATGTTTGCCTCTTTTTATAATTCTAGTTGTATTTTTATTATTTTTTAAATATATTTTTATTGATTTCAGAGAGGAAAGGAGAAGGAGAGAGAAATAGAAATATCAATGATGAGAGAGAATCATTGATTAGCTGCCTTCTGCATGCCCTGCACTAGGGATGGAGCCAGCAACCCAGGCATGTGTCCTGATTGGGAACTGAACCGTGACCTCCTGGATCATAGGTCAATACTCAACCACTGAGACACACTGGCTGGGAAATTGTAGACCATTTAAATCTTGATAAAAAGAGACTCCAAGAGTTAAGTTTTTTTCTATTTTAAATGGTTATTTGAAAATAGTTTTAGCTCCAGAACTTTATTTTTATTTTTTAAAATATATTTTTATTGATTTCAGAGAGGAAGGGAGAGGGAGAGAGAAATAGAAACATCAATGATAAAAAAAAATCAT
Source organism: Myotis yumanensis (assembly GCF_028538775.1). Lineage (NCBI taxonomy): Eukaryota > Metazoa > Chordata > Mammalia > Chiroptera > Vespertilionidae > Myotis > Myotis yumanensis. The sequence goes on along the minus strand of NW_027223755.1, from coordinate 71,816,827 downwards.
TGATTGGCTACCTCCTGCACACCCCATACTGGGGATCAAGCCTGCAACCCTAGCATGTGCCCTGAATGGGGAATTGAACGAAGATTTGAGCTTCATAGGTCAATCCTCAACCGCTGAGCCAAGCCGGCCGGGCTCTAGTTGTATTTTTATATCTTACATATCTAGCTCTACAATGTTCCCAGAATTGATTTTTTGCATGTATTGTGTGTATTATGGTGCAAAATACACTTTTCAAATAAAAACATTTATAATTATCCATGGTCTTCCTTTATGAAGCTTGGTCTCCTTTGAAATTTCTTTAGAAGAAGCTAATTAATTTTGTTAAAAAGTAAATTCTTGTGAAAACTGTGTTCATGTTTAGCATGTATAAAAAAACTGAATTAGAGAAGTAGTTTGATATGTAATTGATCTTTGTAATTGCCTTGAATTCTGGACACCTTATTCATAAAGATTTATATAGAGAACATGTTATAGTGTCCATGTTTGCTTTGCCAGGTGAGGAAAAACTTGTGTCCAAAAATCCCATAATTTGTAATGGCCTTTTCTATTTAAATCTTGGTTAGTGTGAGTACTCCTTTTGAAAATTAATATGTCCCTTACATTTTTGAGTTTATGACCACAAAGTTGTTTGACTTGGAATATATATCTGTCCTAGGGGAGAGAGAAATTAGAGTGTTAGAGAAGAGATATAAATAGAAGTAGTCTTGCAACTAATAGTGTTGCATTGAGAATGAATTTCTAAATTTCTCTATTTTATCAACAGCAAGGCCAGAAAAGCTAGACCACACAGTTGTATGTAAGAAATAACCACAACAAAAAAAGAAATCCAGGAGGCTTGTTCATGTGACTCAAGAAAAAAATTACAGGAACAATGTGAGAGAGGTGATGTGTTGATGTTTAATTACTTCACAACCTGATTTCTCTTCATTTGCCTTTAGCTTAAAAGGAGAACTTGTATAGGAGAGGGAGTGGAATTAAAGCAGAGAGTAGACCTTGTATAGTCCACCCCTAGTTGGGTCTCTGGCAGGAGATTGCGTGGCTTCTCCATACAATCTTTGGCAGTAGTCATGGTCAGGAGAGGGAAACTTTGAGGATCATTCTGTCTCCCTAATTGCTCATATGATGTAAAATGTTATCAGAAACAGCCAAGTAATTTTCTGAGAAGTATGACAGAGGAGGTTGTTAAAGTTGAATTTCCCCTTCTTTGTCAATTTAGCTAGTCATTTTCTAGTCAAGCCTTGTTTGGGTGACTTGCATTTTCCCCCACCTATGATCATTAATTAAAATTTCTTGGAATTCTCGTGTAAGAATAGAATTGCATTACTAATAGAAGTTGGTTCACACTCATTGCTGGTCCAATACGATGTCCTTATATATATTGTATATATTTAGTTAAGTATTTTCATGCATGCAGCAAGTACAAGTAAATCTACTAGACATTTTAATCTACATCTAAACATATGTTCTTGCCTATCTTTCCCATTACCTTGTTTTCTCGTGATATATTCTTACCTTTCTAAAGTCAGTGTTCATCATTCAGGCTTTTCTCTTTATATTGTTTTATACATTTGAATATTTCCCAAGAACTATATAGCTATTAACTGTTGCATAAAATGCAACTGATTTTTTTCCAATTTCAGTTATGTTCACTTTATGAAAAGCATCGTGTTTTATATAGTGTTGTAGCTGTGGGGGTTGGGTTTCATTAAATATTATTCTGCTGAGCTTCATCCATATTGGGCTTGTTACTATAGTTAATTTTTTTACTACTTTATGATAATCCTTTATGTGAATACACCATAGTTTATTTGTGTTCTCATTATGAACACTTGGAGTATTTCCCATTTGTTTTTCTATTGTGAACAAAATTGCTATGAACATTGTGGCACATGGCTTCTATTGTACACAGACAAGAGTTTCTTCTGTATAAATTTAGGAGTAGAACCATTTCCTTATAATATATGCAGTGTTCAGCCTTAGGAGGTAATGCTAAACTATCTTGAATATATTTGCATCTGAATAAGAGATTCTGTTTGGCCATATATACTCTAACATTTCATATTTTCACATAGTTTTTATAAATTGAATAATGTAAAAGGGCATCTCAGTATGATATTGATTTAAATTTCCCTGATTTCTAATAATTTTGTTTCTTATATTTCTTCTTCAGCAAAATTCCTATTCATATAGTTTGCCTTTTTTTAAGTAGTTTTATTTTTCTTACCAATTTGTACCTATTTTTAAAATATGCTTGATGCTATTCCTTTTGGTTGTGAAAATTGTAAATATATTCCCCCATTTATAATTTGTCCTTTTACTAATAAAGAATGCAAACTCCATCTTTATCAATCATTTCCATTTTATTTCAAGGAATAATGTTAACCTGGTGAGACTTTGAAAAGCATCTTGATTATATTGTGCTTTACCCATCTTGGCATCACCATTTCTGTTCACTCCAATTTTACTTTTACTTTCTAGTAGAAACATTAAGACAGCGTCATAGGCACAATCAAATGTCCCTAGTGGCACCCAGTGGGGAAAGTTCCAGCCTCTCCAATAATGGTTTATTCTAATCAGAAGGTCTCTAATCAACATTATATATCAATCCATATGTCCTTAATATTCAGATAAGTCTATTGCTACTCTGTGGAAACTGAATAGAGGGCATAACAAACTAAAATAAAATAAATCACAAAACTGTCCAGAATATTATCAGAGCACTTAACAGGCCATATTGTAAAACCTCTTTACCTGTTTGTCTTCCTCATCAAAATAAACTCCTTGAAAGTAGAGGTTGTATTATTTCAAGAGAATCAGCAATTCCTAGTGAGTGCCTGGCACTCTGCAGAGATCTTTTCAATAAATAAATTAATTAATGCTATTATCTTATCATATGTGATGTCATATATATCTTTAAATGTAAGAAATTGGTTTGAATTCTATAAAAACAGTAATTTTGAACAAGTAACAAAATACAATGCTTCCTCAAAGTAAAATTGAAAGCAATGTTTCTGGTGAGAGAGTATATATTTATATGCAATGTAAATTCAGTGTTCTCACAAATATTTGAGGATGTAATATGCTATTATTCATGAAGAGTAGCCTTGAGAATCATTTCTTTCTTCAGACTCTTTAGTAGAGCTCTCCTTAATTAACCTGGTTATTGTTCCTATTCCATTTCAGAATTGCATTCTCTATCTCTCAAACACAGGAGCTATCACAACACCATGAATAGTTCCCAGCCTGGCCAATCTGCTTTGGCAACACTGTCTCCTACAAGAAGTGAGGATTTAGGTAGAGATAATTCAGCCCAACAGCACAAGAGTGGATGGTCACATACAAGTTCACACTGAAGAGGAGTAGAGAGGAATGAGATGGATTGGTTAAAAGGCACCAAGGAGCCTCAGATAAAATGATTGGACGGTAGAACCAAAAAATGAAAGTAAATACCACCTCCAACTTCACAAGAACAATATAATAGTTAATGACAATGGAAGCTACAAAACCCAGGCAATATCAGGTCTTTGGATCATTTGTTTCTCTGCAAGGGGATCATTTGTTCCTCTAGCTTTAAAATGTTTTACATAGTACTAGAGGCCTGATGAATGAAATTCGTGCAAGAGTAGGCCTTCCCCCCCCCCCCCCCCCCCCCCCCGGCTTCCTTCCCCCGGCTTCCCTCTGGCACCCGGGACCTGGGCTTCCTACCAGCCATGAGCAGGCCCTGGGATCCGGGCTGCCCTCGCAGCCCCAGCTTCGTGCGGAAAGTCCTCCGGAAGGACTTCCAGTCTAATTAGCATATTATGCTTTTATTATTATATTTTATATAGTATTACTATTTTACCCTATTAATTCTTATGTCCTCCATAATGAAATCTAATAATGGGTGTTTTAATGAGGGTGTCTATCTTAGCCATATCGTTAGTAAAAGATGATCCAAAAGTTTTTCTTAGATTATGTATAGGGATGACTGCAGCAATTAAGTTATTATGGAAATCTCAAGTATCATGAGGAAAGACAAAATATTGTAACCATACACCAGATGACCAGGATTTACACTCATTGATCCTGCTCACTCCTTCTTTATTTATTAAGCACATCACTAAATTCTCTAAGATTATAAACTCTACATTTATAATTTAGGTCAAGAAACTTTGAAGGAAAAGACCAGTGGGAAGCAAAAAGCACAAAATAAAAATAATAATTCAGGTGATAGAGAGCAATTCAAACATGAAGATAAAAATGCCTTCTCAAAGAAACCTAGTGCCAAGACAAAACTGAAGAGACACTTAAAAGAGTCCAGTGCTAACTTATAGATGAATAACATTGAGAAAAATAGAAGAGCCTGGAAGTAAAAAAAAAATACTTTGAAAACATAAATTTTTAAAGACATCTATTGTTTTGTTGTTTATTTTATTTTTATTGAGATTACTGGAGTTATATTGGTTAAAAAGTATAAGTTTTAAGGGTACAATTCTATAATACATCATCTCTATTGTATTCACCACCCCAAGTGCAGTCTCTTTCCACCACTATTTATAATAGTGTGTTGGTGATAGCACTGGAAAATACTCCCCACGGTTACATGAGGTAAGACCCAGAGACAGGGCCTACTGGGCATAAGGAAGACTGAGAAGGCTAAATCATGGCCAAGTTCTAATGTAACTGCTAAGGTTTAGAAGTAAATACATATTGCTCTTAAGGGATGAGGCATATTCTGTGGTGGGTGGGATGTAGAAAGGAGAAAGTCTATAGAGTTCAAACCCTGTTTAGAGCCCAGCTGTTTCCAGAAGATCTAGATGGTGGCCTAGAACAGAGCCTGGAAAATGAGACCTTCTAGCTTGACAAGAACAGGATTCATTACAAGGGCCAGAGCCTCCCTCTTTCCCCAGCCTCTGGGGACATGATAAGGAAAAGCATAGCCAAAGAGAAAATGGCTTGTAAAAATGTCTGAGAGTATTCCACATAATGGGGGGGTACTCGATAAATGATAGAGTTGTATGGCATTTTCAAATCCATACATACTAGTATACACCAATATATATATCTCACATATAACTCATGTTTATACATTAGTTAAATAGAACTGCACTTTCTGTGAGACAAGTATCGTTCTAAGTCTACTTTTCTCAAGTATTGTTTAGCCTCACCACTGGGGAGAATTAGTAATGGGTTATCCTAGACATATGAAATAATTTCCTTTGTTTCATTCAAGTCACCTATCCCCTAGTTTTAATATGAAGTAAACAATTTAAAAAATTTAAGTTCATGGCAGTGTTTCCAATTGGATAAAGGGATCACTCTGGCCAGTGGATGTGGCGGCCCTGCAGAGCTGTGAATACTAGCTGGGTGCCTGGGTGTGCTGATGTCATGCACAGGTCATAGAACACCACTGAAACCAAGCAAATGAACTTTCATCTGTTGTGTCTCTAACCATATGGCTCTTCAGCAACCAGGCCTTCAGTCCTTCATAGAGCTGAACATTCTGAGAGTGCACGCACATGTTCTCAAACAGGCTCCCTCTCAAAATCTCAAGTAAGAACAGGTACCACTCCTGCAGTTGTTCACATGTGCTGTCACACTACATAGCAAAGATGCACACCCTCGCCGAGACCCGTTTGGCTCAGTGGATAGAGCGTCGGCCTGTGGACTGAAAGGTCCCAGGTTCGATTCCGGTCAAGGGCATGTACCTGGGTTGCGGGCACATCCCCAGTGGGAGATGTGCAGGAGGCAGCTGATCAATGTTTCTCTCATCGATGTTTCTAACTCTCTATCTCTCTCCCTTCCTCTCTGTAAAAAATCAATAAAATATATTTTAAAAAAAATGCACACCCTCAGTCACCATCCCTTTTTACAGACATGGAAAACACACCCAGGTAAGTCAAGAATATGCATACCACTCAGCAAAAACTTGCACACAAAGTACATCCTCATTTCCACATTGTTATACCATGTAATCACATCAAACAAAGTAACCCACACACAGAATTCTGAAATACCATATGTACATGAACTTTCACTCCACATGCTCATGTAGGTCATGGCCATCTTAACTCCTACCACCTTTACAACATCTTCTAGTTTTCTTACGTTTGAAAATTTCTTTCCTGGGATTTCATCAATCACATCGAAATGTTTCCTATCCTGGAACCTTTAACATGCCTATATCCCAGTCAGCTAGGAAACAGAAGAGCCCGGAGGAGCAAAAAGGAGGTTTGTATGGTGATGCCTGGAGTAGCACCTATCATTTCCCTTCATTTCCTGTTGTAGAAATGTAATCTCATGGTCAGAACTACCTGCAAGGGAAGCTAATAAATATAACACAGCAGTAGGTCCAGGTTGAAAGGAGACAGCAGTCTATGTCCATTTTCAAAGAACATTCTTTGTGCAAACCCAGTCACCCATGACATATAATAACACAATAAATATTTCTGTGCATTTAATATTTTCATGGGAACCATATTACACTATCAATGAAGATGAAGGCCATGTGTGCTCACTGAACATGGCACATAGTAGACTCTTCTTGTTTGTTAAGTGGACAGATATACTAGTATACACAAATAACAACATCAACTACATCTCTATTATTTTTATTTAATTTCTCAGCAAAGCTGAACATACATATGAGAAGATGCTTTGCAGCACAGAACAAGGCAGTGGCCCTAACTCAAGGCTGGAAAGCATGCAAGGCTTCTTCTTCAGTTTATCTTGCATCTCTTCTAAAGACAAGCTAAATGGTGCTGCTAAGGAGGGAACTATCGAATAGGATGCAAAGGGAGGTTGGGATCTAGACAGAACCCAGGGTTGAGCTGAATAGTTCCGCCTAATAGTCAACACAAGGATGCCGAGGACAAAAACAAGGAATGCTTCTGCATCATCTTTAGTAGAATAAACAGTGGAAGCAATATATTCCAAGGGAAAAACAAGTAATAGGACTGGAGCAAGCCCAAGAAGATCAGTTGAAAACAGCATTCTATTTGAGGAAATAATGGGAGAGGGCCTATCAATGAAACATGGAAGAATATTTTTATATGAGCTGGACAAGGGCATGTTGTATTTACCAGAAACATGTGAAGCAATAATAACTTAACACAGGCCCAAAGTGGTAGGATCCTTCAGAACTGAACTTGAGGTAGAATACAGAGATACCCAAGCAAAGATCCCATCACATCCATATATTTTCATAGCCAATGTTTCGCATTCCCATTCATTACATATGAAATTCCTATGAACTCACTTTCCCTATCATCTATTTCCTTTTAATATTCCACACGGATTAAAATTCCATACCATCCAAAGAGTTATAATTTCTCTGATTTCTAGGACCCTAGATTAGTATCCCTGTTTTTAAATTTTATGGAAATGGAGAGGCACGATAATATTTTGTGTCTAGTTCCTTTCACTCATTACTATATTTGTGTAATTTATCCATGTTTTACGTGATGTTAATTTTGTTCCTTTTTGGTATATGTGTATCATTTCATGAATATTATTTCTTCATTGATTATACTCTTCTGATCATTCGGGTTGCTTTGACTTCAAACTACTTGAAAATGTGATGTTCTGGGCAATCTATTACATATATTTTTCAATATGGCCATAATTCTATGTAGTGAATGCTGAAGAATTAGAATGCTAGGCCATAGGGGCCATATTCTATTTTAACCTCCTCAAAAGTCGATATTTCACATTTTACTTTCTAATGCAATTTCTTGTTATGGCATATCTAATATTACTAAATATTCTCTGCATTCTCTGCCATTATTTTCAAAGCACTGGTATTCTTTCTCTTATAAACCTTCACTTTCACATCCCCAGATTCTATAATTATTGTCTCAAATTTTGGAAATATACTAACTGCTCTTGTCTCAAAGACAATATTCTTAGTGATAACATTCCTTATCTAAACAACATAATATATAAAGCATGTAAGTCCATTATTATTGATAATGCAATCTACACATTATGCAATAAATATGTGCCAAGCTAACAGAGTGACAAAAAGCACACATATCGTCCTCAGTCACACAAAGCTCATCCCACATTTACATTTGCAAACACCAAATCAATAACACATTATACCTCAACCCAGTTTTAACCAACACATTAGAAATGTAAATACTAAGTACATTACATTCACCATGGCATTTTGCTATAAATATGAATAATACTATAGTACACATTCAAGAGACATGATGATAATCTTAAACAGTGAAATAAGGAACAGTGAGCTTGCTAAGATTGAAACCGGGACAGTGACATAATAGTGTATAATTTCTTCAAAAATAAAAATTTATCCTTTTACAGCTCTGTCTATATATATATATATATATATATATATATATATATATATATGATATATAAAAGAGCTTCAGGAAAGAAGGACTAGGACTAAGGCAGAGGGACAAGTAGGCAGTGTGCCTTCAAGGACAGGGCAAGGTCGCTCAGCACAAATTTCCAACATAGCGCCAGTTAAAACGGAAGCAATAGACAGTGCTGACGTGTGTGTATAACATTTTACTCAGACCTTACCCTCTGAGAAGCACAAACTGAGATCCTCACACACTCACTCACAAAACTGTTCTCCTCCATACCAGGTAAGGCTCTGTATGTCCTTCTTTTCCCTTGTTATCTCATATACACAGGCTTTCCCTCTTCATCTGTCTTTCCCATTCTCTAGCAGCATTACAGAGATACACTCTTAACCTTCATTTCATCACATAATCATTATCAGATTCACTAATTCCATAATATGCACACACTAATCCCATAAATAATCCACATCCCCTCACACAGAAAACCTCTTTAGGTCAAAGTCTAATAAACTTACATGCCCTAAAGAAAATTTACTTTCATCTGTTTCCTTTCTAATCTCTATGGCACTTCAGCTACCAGGCCTTCAGATTTTCACTGAACTGAACATTGTGAGATCTCATACACCCTTCCCCTAATACCCTCAGTCTCACTGTCTTACAGTAAGAACAAGTACCAGTCCTGCACCATTCCCATGTGCTGTCATACCACATTGCAAACATACACACACTCATTCCCCATCCTCTTTACCAACATGGAAAACACTCACCAGAAATATTCTAATACATACATATAATTCCAAAAATACTTGCATACAAAACTACATCCTCATTCCCACATTGTTATACCATGTAAACACCTCAAAGTATCCCACACATAGAATTCTGAAATATAATATGTACATGAACTTTCACTCCAAATTCTCGTGTGGGTCATGGACATCTTAACCCCTACAGACTTCATACACATCTTCTAGCTTGCTTATGTTAAAATTTTTCTTTCCCAGTATTCCATCAGCCACATCAAAAATTTTCCTGTACTGGAGCCTCTGAGATGCCTGTATTCCAGTCAGTTAGGCAACAGAAGAGCACAGAGAGGCACTTACGAGATTTGTATGGCAATGCCTGAAATGGCACATGTCATTTCCATTCATTTTCCATTGTATAAATGGAATCTCATGGTCAGAACTACTTTCAAGTGAAGCTTAAAAAGATAACAGTTTTATGTCCAGGTTGAAAGAAGACAGCAATCTCTGTTCCATTTTCAAAGGAGCCACTTTGAACAAACCCAGTCACCTAGGACACATATTAGCACAATAACTACTTCCGTGCATTTAATATTTTCATAGGAACCACATAACACTACCCATCCAGGCCGTGTGTGCTCAATGAATGTGGTACATGGTAGACTCTTTGTTTAATGGGCAGATAAATACACAAATTACAATAATGGGTTGCATATCTATTATTTTTATTTAATTTCTCAGCAAAGCTGAATTTACAAGAAGATGCTTTGCAGTGCAGACACAAGGCAGTGGCCCTAACTCAATGCCAGAAAGCATGGAAGGCCTCTTCTTCAGACAGTTTACCCTGCATCTCTTCTAAAGACAAGCGAAATGATGCTGGTAAGGAGGGACTATTGAGTAGGATGCAAAGGGAGGTGGGATCTAGACAGAACCCAGGGTTGAACTGAGTGTTTCTGCCCATTAATCGACAACAAGCTGCACAGTACAAACAGATACTCCAATGATCCTGCATCTTCTTAGTGGGATCAGCAGTGGAAGCAATACATTCCAAGGGAAAACAGAAAACAGCTGGAGGGAGCCCAGGGAGATCAGTGGAGAACAGTGTTCTATTTGAGGAAATAATGGGAGATGGTCTGAGGGGATGAGAGTTTTATCAGAGAAACATTGAAGAATATGGTCCTATGAGCTGGCCAAAGGCATGTCATATTACCAGGATCCTGTGAAGCACTAATAACTTAATATAGGCCCAACATGGTAGGATCCTCAAGAATTGAACTTGGAGTGCAGAGATACCAGGCAAAGACACCATCACATCCATATATTTACATAGCCAGTGTTTCCCATTCACATTCATCTCCTATAAGACCCCTCTGCTGTCACTGTCCCCATCATTCATTTCCCTACAACCTTCCACATGCATCTAAATTCTCCATGCTGGATTTTTGTCCATGCCATGCAAACCGTTCTAATTTCTCTGACTCCTAAGACCCTAGATTAGTATCCTTGTTTTTACATTTTATGGAAATACAAGGGCACAATATATACTTTGTGTCTAGCTCCTTTCACTAATTAATATACTTGTGGAATTTATCCATGTTGTGTATGACATTAATTTTGTTCCTTTTTGGTAAGGAATGAACATGGTAAGGAATAAACAAAGGTGGGATCTGAGCGTGGTCATGAGATGTAAATCATTGTGGTCATGTATATCATTGCATGAATATTATATTTTCATTGACTATAATTATCTGGTCATTAGGGCTGCTTTCAGTCTGAGCTGCTTGAAAAAGTGATATTGTGGGTAATATATTGCATGTATTTTTCACTATGGATACATTTCTGTTTGGTGAATGCTTAAGAGTTAGACTGCTAGGCCTTAGTTCCGATATTCTATCTTAATCTCTTCAGAACTCAATCTTTCATACTTTTAATTTCTAATGTTACACATCCTTCTCTGAACTCTCTGCCATTTTTTTCAAAGGACAGGTATTATTTCTTTTATATAACTTCATTTCCACATCCCCTTTCATTATTCCCCCACATTTTGCAAATACACTAACTGCTCTAATCTCAAAGACTATATTCTCTGTAATAACATTCCTTATCTAAACAACATAATACATAAAGCACATAAATACATCATTATTAATAATGCATTCTACATACATAAATGTGTGCTGAACTAACAACAAACAGAAAGCACACATAACCTTAACCTTTTCAGTCACACAAACTTCATCTCATATTCACATTAGCAAATACCAAATCAATCTCACATTAAACCTTAACCCAGTTTTAACCAACACATTAAGCATTTAAACAGCAAGCACCATTACATTCAAATAACACTTTGATACGCAATCCCACTGATATTCACTAAACACACCATTTAGTAAGTTTACTTATAGTTTGGAGTTAATGAAATTTTAAATGGAAAACTCATATTAATTTCTATGAGAAGAGGTGTCATATGTAGTAATGATGCCTACATGTCATGTCCACTCAACATATAATTTTTGAATTGACACAGACCTCAGGAAATGCCTCATCTCAATGTTCTATTTTATCCCATTGCCCAGGATGCTGCATAGGCCAAGACAATGTGCCTCAGCCTGAGTCACCCGTGGAGGCCCCAACCTGTAGTCAGGCAGCAGGAGAAAAGTCTGCCTTCTCAGAACATCTTATCGGTGTCTCCACCCCATCCAAGCGTCCCCATCCTTGATGAGGATGGTAAGGAATAAACAAAGGTAGGATCTGAGCGTGGTCATGAGTGGTAGCTCAATTCCTCAGCCTGCTCTATATTAGTTCACTTTCCCCTCAAAAACAGGGAAGGGCTTTAGGGAAGAAGGACTAATACTAAGGCTTCTGTGGAGGGACAGGTAGGGAGTGTGCCTTCCAGAACTGGGCAAAGTCCTTCAGCACAAACCCCCAACATACAGCCCTGGGACAGCTGTGACTGAGGTAGAGCACAGTGCTTACATATGTATGGGAGTTTACTCAGAACCTTCCCTTCAGATGAGCACAAAATCAGATCCTCACACACTCACACATCTGTCCTCCTTCATACCAGGTAAGGTTCCATTTCTCCTACTTTTCCCTTGCTCTCTCTTATACACAGGCCTTACTTCTTCATCTGTATTTCCCATTTTCTAGCAGCATTACCTAGATCCACTCTTACCTACATTCCTTCACACAATCACTTTCAGACTCACCCATTTACACACTAATTCCATAAATAATCTACTTCCCCTCATACAGATAACTTCTTTAGGTCAAACTGTAGAAAACTCACATGCCCTGAAGGAAATGAACTTTCATCTGTTGTGTCCCTACTAATCATATGTCACTTCATCCACAGGCCATGAGACCTTCATAGAGGTGAACATTCTGAAAGCATATACACACCTCCTGTAACACACTCAGTCTCACTGTCTCACATTAAAACAGGTACCATTCCTGCACTGTTCACATGCGCTGTCATACCACATAACAAGCATGCATTCACCCATTTGCCATTCTTTTTTAGCAACATGGAAACACTTCCAAGATATGTCCAAGAACATACATACAACTCTACAAGAACATGCTAATCAACCTATATTCTCATTCCCACATAGTTATACCATGTAAATACCTCAGATATAGCACACCACAAACAGAATTCTGAAATATCACATATATATCTATTTTTACTTCACATGGTCACATACTGCATGTGTACCTTAACTCCTACAGTCCTTACATATATTTTCTAATCTTTTTATGTTTCAAATTTTCTTTCCTAGAAATCAAGGAGATGCCTGTATCCCAGGACTCGGAGCAAACGGAGAACTCCTCTGACTATTCACATACCTACATTCCTTCCCATGCGCTTAATAGCAAGGAGCCTTTCATGTCCCCAGTACATGGGACAGATGTAAGGCTCAGGACAATTTACTATACACATGTACAATTGAAAAGGGGTGTGGCCGTCTTATACCATACAAAGGAAGGGTTGGTGCCTCCCTCAAAAAAGATCAAAATGGAAGAAATGACCTATATTGGAAAGGTCCATAAAAAAGTCTCCCTCTCTCACACATCTGAGAAGAAACACCTAATTGTCCATGAGCCTATGTTAGACAGCGGAGCCCAGGAGAAAAGGGAGGAGGCTGACAGTCCAGCACAGCCTCCAGCTCTGGGCGGGTATCCCAGTGCTAAGACGCCTGAGTGGCTGGTGGCCCTGGACAGTGGGTGGGTTCAGGTTCATGGCCTGCTGCCGGGTCTTCCCCAGCTTAAAAGTCCTTCAGGAGCATGTGGAGTGTGGGGTCAGGGAGGGCTTCAGCTGCCATGCTTTCCATAATGCCATGGCTCATCTAAAGTACAAAGAGCGTAAGAAGAGGAAGAAGGAGAAAAAAGGAAGGCAACATTTAGACGCTAAAGGAAAAACATTTTGCCATGAAGACAACCTTGTACAACTAACCAGACTGTTTTTCAGCCCCTAAAAGAGAGGATGTGAAGGTTAGACTCCACTGAGGAGGCTCATTCCCTTCAAGCAGACATAGTATCCAACCTTTATACTACCACCACCATCTCTATACCCCTACCACCTATCTCAGCAGACACCCCCTTTTAATACCATCCACCACTTTCCTAAGGAACAAGAAGGCAGACCACACCATCCCAGATACTGCCTTTCCTCTCTCCAAAATCATAATATACCATCCATGAATACATGCTTGATGCAAAAGACTGCAAACTCTATAAAATTTTGATAGTACAGATTGTAATTCCCCTCCCCTGTATTCACCCCCACATTTCTATGCAATTGGTCTTTGTTAACACATTTACATATTTTTCTATATCTCTTTCTTTAAATGAAGATATACCTTTTTCCAGTATCTTCCTCTAATGTATTCAGCTGCACCATTATTTGGCTGGAAGACAGACATTATGGAGGTATAAAAAGGTACTGCATGGATGAAAGCAAAAGCAACTATAATCCACCTCTAAACTTCTATGAACTTGTGGAAACACAGGTGCATATACACTCCTTATACATATGTATCCATGGGGAAGGATTAGCACACAATGAACAATTACAAGATACTCTAATATTTATATTAACATGTGTATATATACAAGTTTCTAAAATGTCATAGTGCATATTTAAGTTTAATAACTTTAGAAGGGTGACAGCTACCAACTGTTGAAAAACATAATTTCCATTTTTATTTACATGCATGTCATTTATACTTATTTGACTTTGTACATTTTTAACTACCAATGTCAATTTTTCTCTCTCTGCCATCTTCAGAGGGTAAGAAACAAAAAATTAAAATTCAAGAAGTATTATTGATAATTCCCAAAACTATACGGGAAAATAAAAAATAAAATAGATCCACTTTTAAATGATCTTTATAATTTATAGCTTTTACCCTTCTGAAATTATTAAAGCTTAAACCTGTTCTATGATATTTTGGACACCTTTATGTATACATATTAGATTGTCTTGTAACTTTTCATTTTGTGCTGCATTCTTCCCCATAAAAACACACGTAAAAGAACTATATGTGCACCCTTGTGTCCACCAGTACATAGAAGCTAAGAGATGGATTACAGTTGCTGTTGTTTTTATCTGAGTATTTTTTACTTCTTCCTTTGAAAAGAGTCTCTGTTTTCTGCCAAATATGTGGGCAAGTTAGACTAGTTAAGTAAAGTCATTACTTCTCTACCTTCCTGTCATCATCTGACCTAGTTATCCCGAGTAAACATCTATCCATGACCAATCTGTACTGATAACTTGGAAGAGTAAAACAGGAGAGTGAGAGATTGGGGATGGTGGTAGTGGTGAGTTCTCCTTTGTCCGCAACTCAAATGAAGGTTTTTCCACTGCTAGGCTTGCTTCAATTCCTCTCCTTTGAAATACTGGGCTGTTTAAACTGTGACTAAGTCATTAGCCTTCCCTTACTAAGTTCAGTTAAGTTCTTGATTTTTTTCCTCAATTAGCCTAAGCCATTTCCTATTGTTTGTAACAAAGGTCTTTAATTAATGCAAATTAGCTTCAACATAATAATTTCTTCCATTTTAATAGCTGAAATGACATAACCTAGAAAGGAGGAACACATTATATTCCTCTGACTTTATATTGAAACAGTAAGGGATATACTGGTAGTCAGTACGTATTCTATGTCCTTGATTAATTAGGAAAGTGCATTTACAGATCTAGAGCCTACATTTTTATGCACACCTACCCCCACCATCTCTACAACCATCCAGCAATATGAGCAGACGGCCCTTTTAATACCACATAGCACTTCCCTGAGGAAGAACAAGGCAGACCACACATCCCAGATACTGCCTTACCCTCTATCCAACTTACTATACCCCCTACATATGCCATCCATGAATACATGCGTGATGCAAACAACTTTTTGTTTTAAATTCATAGTAATTTTATATTGTATAATTTCTATTTATTCCTAGCATAGTAATGTTTTGAAAGTTTTCTCTTGAAGATAGAGTGACTTAGAAAGAGTTTGCTATTTTTTATTAATTTAAAAAATATTTTTATTTTTTTCAGAGAGGAAGGGAGAGGGAGAGATAGAAACATCAAAGATCAGAGAGAATTCTAGATCAGCTGCCGGCTGTACCTCCTGCCCTCACTGAGGATCGAGCCTGCAACCTGGTCCTATGCCCTGACCAGGAATGGAACAGTGACCTCCTGTTCATAGGTCAACACTCAAAGACTGAGCCACACATGCCAGGCAGGAATGAGGGGTTTTTTTGTAATTTTTAATATTTTTATTGAATTTCATGGGTTGACATTGGTTAATAAAACAATACAGGTTTTAAGTGTTCTATAACTCAATAAAACATCATCTGCATATTGGTCACCCAAATTAAGGTCAATTTTTGTCACTATTTATCCCTTCCTTCAACCTCCCCCTTAATCCATTCACCTCATTTTATCCAGCCCCGCAACAACCCAGCTATCAATCTGTTCTACGTAGCTGTGCTTCTGTTTCTATTTTGTTTGTTTAAATGTTCTGTTCATTAGATTCCACATCTAAGTGAGATCATATGGCATTTGTTTTTCTCTGTTGGACTTATTTCATTTAGTGTAATAATCTCCATTTCTATCCATGTTGTTGCAAAAGGTAAGAATTTCTTTGTTTATATGCCTGAGTGGTATTTCATTGTGTAAATGTACCAAAGGTTTTTTATCTATTGATCTACTGAAGGGCACTTGTGCTGCTTGCAAATCTTGGCTATTGTTAATAATATTGCAATGAACATGGGGGTTGCATATATTCTTTTGAATCAGTGTTTCAGGTTTCCTTGGACATATTACCAGAAGTGGAATTGCTGGGTCATAAGGCAGAATGCTCAGGTGAGTGAGAATAGCGGGAACATACATCAATATAATAATGACCATATATGACAGCCCACATCCTACTCAATGTGCAAAAATAAGTGTTCCCCTTGATATTAGGAATAAGAGTGATGTCTGCTTTCACCACTCTTAATTAACACAGCCCTGGAAGTTCTAGCCACAGCAATCAGACTAGTAAAAGAAATAAAAGGCATCCAAATTGGAAAGGAAGAAGTAAAACTATCATTATTTGTGATGACATGATACTATATTCTGAAAACCCTAGACACCACCAAAAAATGACGAAGTGATAAATGAATTCAATAAAGTAGCAGGCTACAAAATTAATAATCAGAAGTTTTGGCATTTTAATACACCAGTAATGAACTATCAGAAAGAGAAATTAAGAAGCAATCCCATTTACAATTGCAAATAATAATAATGTACCTAGGAATAAATTTAACTAAGGAGGTAAAAGACCTGTATTTGGAAAATTATAATATATTAAAGAAATTGAGGAAAGTAAATAAAGCTATTTTAAATTTGAAACCTAGAAGTTAGGGAACCTTGGCCTTTGGTAAGAAAAGAGGATTTCTCTGCCAGCCACAAAGATTAAGATATGCACCTACAGCCTTGGCTGGTGTGGTCAGTGGTTAGAGTATCGGCACACCCACCCAAGGGTAATCGGTTGGATTACCAGTCAAGAGCATGTGTCTGGGTTGTGGGTTCCCTCTCTTCCTTCCACTTTCTGTAAAAAGCAATGGAAAAAATATAATCAGGTGAGGACTAAAAATAAAAAAGATATGCACCTATAAATAACAAAATGAGATGGCTATTAGGTAAGTTTTAATTATTATGAAATGTATTGGGGTGGCATTGGTTAAAAAGATCATAGAGGTTTCAAGTGTACATTTCTATAATACATAATCATTGTATCCCCCATCACCCAAACGGAAATAATCTTCTGTCACCATATACTTGACCACCTTTACCCTTTACCACCCCCTCCCCCACTTCACTTCCCTCTGGTAACCACCATATTGTCGTCTGCATCTGTGAGTTTTTGTTTTTCTTATTTGCTTATTTATTGCATTCAGTTTTATATCCCACATATGTGTAAAATCATGTGGCTCTTAACTTTTTCTGTCTGATTTACTTTGTTTAGCCTGATATTCTCAAGGCCCATCCATGATGTCACAAATGGCAGTTTTTGATAAAAGTGTAAATCATGAATGACCTTAAAAACAAACCAAAAGGAGACTATGTTTCTGTGAAATAGGCAGGAGAACCTTACTGAAATGACATAAGCTAGTAGAGAAAAAGACAAAGAGAACCAATTTTGAAGTACCACTGTAGACCAGAATAATTGTTTTTAAGTAGCCTTAAACTAAGTTTCCATGTAATCGGTAAATTGTAATTATGAAAACTAATGAAATATCAAAAATATAAGGAATGCCTTCTAAACTAAGGTTTGTGAGAATTGAATTAAAAATACTATACGTAGAAGAAAAATGAAAAGAAATGATAATGTCCAGTATATCATATATATAAATCTATAAACTTAAATAAGATGGAAAAAAACACATAAACATAACAAATCAAGATAATAGTATTCTTAATATTATTTGTTAGTGCTGCCTTTGAATAAGAAACACTTGAAGGCTAATATATCTAATCCAATTTGACAAAAACTTCTGTGTCTCAATGATCAATGTAAATAATTTATGTAAAAGAACTGTGAAATTAAAATGAAATAAAAAAAACTCTAAATTACTATGATAATGCTGAATAAAATTTTAAATATTTGACATATTAATTTCACCACTCAATGGGCAAAACAGAATACTATGAAATATGTATTCAGATTAGGTGAATTAATAATAATCTATATAAATAAAGAGCCAGGGTCTGTAACATCCAAAACGACCGAAGGGACGACCGAACACCAGTCTGCGCGCAGCAGGCTCGGGTGGGCAGGGACTGGCAAGCAGGCTGAACTGCTATCTCTTGGAGAGAGAGGAGGTGGGGCTGATCAGCAGCTTCTATGGCTGCTGGCGAGGTGGGAGAGAGAAGCAGGGTCTGATCTGCAGCCTCCATGGCAGCTGCTGATCAGCCCTTGCCTCTCTCTCTCTCTGGGCCTCACCCTCTCTCTGGGCCTCACCAGTAGCCGCGCCTCTCTCTCTCTCCGAGAGGTCAGCAGTTCAGCCTGCTCACCAGCAGCCTGGGTGGCTGCTGATCAGCCCCACCTCTCTGATCAGGCCTGGAGATAGGCCCAGAGACACTGACTGGCATAGAAACTGACCAATCAGAACCTAATCTGGGTGAACTGCGAAGGCAGAACCTAAGGTGAGGGTTGAGGAGGGGTTTTAAGGGCAATAACTGTTTGGTTTAAGGTGTAAGACAGCAGTTCAATTTTTTAATGACCAGTTTGGCAGTATAGTGCATATGGCTGGCTATCAGTCCAGATATAGGGATTATGTATTTTTGTCTGCCAAGAGCATTGCCTCCTGCTGAAAAAGTCTTCCCACTCCCCCATTTAAGCAATCCTATTCTATATAATCTATCCTTTCTAATAATAGACAAACATGGTAATTAACCATACCTCTGCTATGCTTCCCATTGGCTAATCAGGGTGATATGCAAATTAACTGCTAACCAAGATGGCGGCCGGCAACCACGCAGCTGAAGCGAACATGAGGCTTGGTTGCCCCGGCGATGGAGGAAGCCAAGGTTTCCTGCCTACTGCGCCCAGCTCTGAGCCTGAAAGCAACAGCTCTGAAATGCAACTATGTTTCAATTATAGAAGCGAAACAAACCCCAGAGACCTGCTTTCAGCCAGCCTGCATCGGAGCTGGAGTTGCAACAAAGTTTCAATTACAGAAGGTAAATAAATCCCAGAATAAAAAAAGGAGAGACTGGGAGCTTTAGTTGCAGGCTTGGCCCACCTGAAAACAGCCCTCAGGCCCTCATCCAGGCTGGCCAGGCACCCCAGTGAGACCCCCACCCTGAAGGGGGTGCGGGCAGCCTGAAAACAGCCCTCAGCCCCTCATCCAGCCTGGCCAGGCACCCCAGTGGGGACCCCCACCCTGAAGGGGGTGTGGGCAGCCTGAAAACAGCGATCAGCCCCTCATCCAGGCTGGCCAGGCACCCCAGTGGGGACACCCACCCTGAAGGGGGTGCGGGCAGCCTGAAAACAGCCCTCAGCCCCTCATCCAGGCTGGCCAGGCACCCCAGTGGGGGCCCTCACCCTAAAGGGGGTGCGGGCAGCCTGAAAACAGCCATCAGCCCCTCACCCAGGCTGGCCAGGCACCCAAGCGGGACCCCCACCCTGATCCGGGACACCATTCAGGGCAAACCAGCTGGCCCCCACCTGTGCACCAGGCCTCTATCCTATATAGTAAAAGGGTAATATGCAAACTAACCCTAACAGCAGAAAGACTGGGAATGACTGGTCACTATGACACACACTGATCACCAGGGGGCAGACGCTCAATGCAGAAGCTGCCCCCTGGTGGTCAGTGCGCTCCCACATGGAGGAGCTCTGCTCAGCCACAAGCCAGGCTGATGGCTGCCAGTATAGCGGTGGTGGTGGGAGCCTCTCCTGCCTCCTCAGCAGCGCTAAGGATGTCCAACTGCAGCTTAGGTCTGCTCCCCGCTGGCAAGTGGACATCCTTCAAGGGCTGCCTGGCTGCCAGAGGGATGTCTGATTGCCAGCTTAGGCCCAATCCCCTGGGGAGCAGGCCTCAGCCAGCAGATGGTCATCCCCCGAGGGGTCCCAGACTATGAGAGGGCACAGGCCAGGCTGAGGGACACTCCCCCCCCCCCCCCCCGAGTGCACAAATTTTTGTGCACCAGGCCTCTAGTCTATACTAATAAAAGGGTAATATGCCAATTAGACCAGGTTGACCATCCATCTTCCAGACATCTGACTTCCTTCCAGAAAAAGCCATGGTGGTGGGGGCCAAGGTAGAGGTAGTTAGGGGCAATCAGTCTGGCAGGGGAGGGCAGGTGGGGGTGAGATCAGGCCTGCAAGGGAGGGCAGTGGAGGCAAGATCAGGCTGGCAGGGGAGGGCTGTTGGGAGCAAGACTGGGCTGGAAGGGGAGGGCAGTTAGGGACAATCAGGCAGGCAGGCAGAGGCAGTTAGGGGTGATCAGGTAGGCAGGCAAGTGAGCGGTTAGGAGCCAGCAGTCCCAGATTGCAAGAGGGATGTCCAATTAGAGAGGGTGCGGGCTGGGCTGAGGGAACCCCTCTCCCCCGTGCATGAATTTCGTGCACCAGGCTGCTAGTATATAATAAAAATCTGGCTATCTGTGCTCAAACATAAAGGTGGTTTGTGCAATCACATTAGAACTCCTCTTTTTATTTAAAAAAGCAAAAACGATTTAATAGCCTTTATGTTTTAGAGTAGTTTCAGGTTTACAGCAAAATTAAATGGAAGGTAGAGAGATTTCTCATGTATCCCGTCTCCACACTTGCATAGTCTCCACCATGATCAACATCCTCCATCAGAGCAGTACATTTCTTACTACTGATGACTGTACACTGATGTATCTTAGTCATCCAGAGTCCACAGTATAACCTTGGGTTCACTCTTGATATTTTGTATGTCATGGATTTGGACAAATATATGACATATACAACATGATAGTGTCATATGCAGTAATTTGACTGTTCTAAAAATCCTCTGTGCTCTGCATACTCATCCCTCCCCTCCTCTATCCCCTGGAAATCATTGATATTTTTACTGTTGCCATAACTTTGCCTTTTCCAGAATGTCATATATTTGAAATTAAACAGGGTGTAGCCTTTTCAGATAGACTTCTTTCACTTAGTAATAGGCCCTTGTTTTCTCCAAGTCTTTTCATAACTTAATAGCTCATTTCTTTTTAGTGCTGAATAATATTTCAATGTCTTGATGTACTTGGGTTTATTTGACCATTCACCGACTGAAGGACATCTTGTTTGCTTGCAAGTTTTGACAATTACAAATAAAACTGCTATAAACATCCATGTGCAGGGTTTTTGTGTGAACATAAGTTTTCAACTCCTTTGCCAAACACCACAGAGTATGATTATTGGTAAGAGTATGTTTAGTTTTGTGAGAAACCATCAAGTTGTCTCCAAAGTGAGAATTATTTTTTAATGGAGAATTATTTTTTTAACAACATGAGTAAGAAGATTTCTAACATCTCCATGGTTCATTAAGAACAATGCTGGCAATTAATAAAAAAAACAATTATTAAAATGTCTCCTTTGCAATTCACTATGCAATTCTTTTTATTAAAAAAGACTATATCATTTTTTATGGAAATCAAAAATTAAACTGCAACATTTTCCCAAAGAATAACCCATTTCAGAACATGGTGGAATATTTTATATTACTCATGCAGAGAAGTCTACAACTTAGAAGTTATTTTCTTTTTTAAAACACATAGATCTATTACTCAAAGCTTTTTCAATGAATATTATAAAGAGCTTTATCTATATGGACAACGTGAACAACTGAATTTCACAAATTGCGAACAAATATTTTATTGCCATACTGAGAAGTTACAATTTGACTCAAAACTTGGTTTATGAACTACATTCTGTAACTTGTTGGAAGGGTTTAACACAAATTATGAATTCATACCTTTCATTTGTCTCATTATTGCTATATATGACATATTTCCTAGCGGCAGAGCAAACTGAGTCAAGTGTGATTAAAGCAGATACTACTCTCCCCCTCCTCTGGCCTGCCATTCAAAATTATTTTCATCGTAAAAGACAACTCAAATATAACCTCCTCAGTGAAGATTTCCGGGATCTTTTTTTCCTTGCATATTCCATCTGTGCTTCAAGAACAATTAGTACCTAGATCTGCACTTGCTGCATTTTTCTGGTTGTTTGCCTGCTTGTTGTTCTGTGCTCCTTGAGAGCACCTCTGCATCCAGTAATCTCCATGAAATGCTTGTGCAATGAGTAGGGAGCAAGTGAATAATACATTTTTCTGTGTTATGACCTGACAAATAAATAGTGAAGATCCAAGATTTTCAAAACCACATTATTGGTTTCCTGCCTGCAAAGACTCTTAACTTTCTGAATGAATAGTAACTGAAAGTGACTTCTTAAGAATTATCCATCAAACACATTGTTTCTATATATCATTCAAAATTTTCACTATTGATTTAAATGTATCATCTATTATAAAACATTATTTATTTGTTCCACTGCTTTATGGCATACCATGTATTTTTTCACAGTATTAGCTCCTTCATGAAATGCTTTAAAAAAAAGCCTGTCATTTCTTTACCAACTAAATTTTGATATACTAGAAGGACTTGGCTTCTCTCTCTCTTTATTTTATTTATTTCAGAGAAAAGTAGAGAGAAGTAGAGAGAGATAGAAATATCAATGATGAGAGAGAATCTTCCATCAGCTGCCTCCTGCACACCCCACACTAGGGATCAAGCCCTCACCCAGGCATGTGCCCTGATCAGGAATCAAACCGTGACATCATAGCACATGGGTAGATGCCATACCACTGAGCAACACCAGCCTGATGAACTTGGCTTCTCTCTAAGAAAGAGTCCCAGTTCTCCACAGGCTGTGCCCAATACTTTATAAAGAACTCAATAATTGTTCCTTGTTATTCATTTATATAAATGGGCTATATATTTAGCATCCAGAAAAAAACAAACAAAACTGTTTGAAAAGAAAACATTTGTATAAAAACCTCTCTTAAGAATATGAATACACACACACACACACACACACACACACACACACACACGAGCACGCGCGCGTGCGCTTCCTGACTTACAATAGGATTACAAACCAAGTTGAAAAGGTTATATTAAAAATGCATTGAATACTACAAGCTATAGTATCAGTTGTTTACCCTTCTGATCACATGCATCACCACAGAGTATCATACCACAGACTGCCAGCCCAGGAAAAGGTCAAAATTCAAACTTTGGTATGGTTTCCATGAAATTGCTCTCACATCATAGTAAAGTTAAAAAATTGCCTCTTAAAATTGTAAGTCATGCCCTAACTGGTTTGGCTCAGTGGATAGAGTGTCAGCCTGCGAACTGCAAGGTCCCAGGTTTGATTCCTGGCACATGCCCGGGTTGTGGGTTCGATCCCCAGTAGGGGGACCTGCAGGAGACAGCCAATCAAGAGTCTCTCATCATTGATGTTTTTATCTCTCTTTCCCTCTCCCTTCCTCTCTGAAATATATATATAATTTTAAGTCATGAACTCTCTGTATATATACACATATGTATGCATGAAAATAAAGGGTTAAAATTGTTTTCTCTTTATTTGTTTTGGTTACTTACGAAATGTAGGAATGTTTTCTTCTAATGAAGGTGTATATGAGATAAGGTTTACAGAGAGAGTTGTTTGTTTCTGGTGGGAGTTATGTCCTATTAGCTCCCTGACTAAATTGCTGGTAAGAAACAGCTTGCGTATTAAATCTTCACTGAAATATTGAGGTCAAAATCTCCCTAGACTTCCTCTGGATAAACTTCACTAAGTCCTGTGACTATATTTAGACTTAGCAGCTATTGGGAATTTACAGTGGAGCATGAAAAGCATTATACTCTTTAAGATGCCTGTTGTATATCACATTTTGCAGTTAAAAAATGACATTTTGCCAGGTCCAAACATAGAGGTGACCCTTGAATTTCAAAACCGAATTGTGGAGGATGAAGTCTAGTAATTGCTTTGATATTTTTTTTTACAAAGATTTTACTATTGCCAACTGACTTATTCTAAATGGCACAAAACTAAGGTGAGGGGTGGTATGATACCAGGAAAATATAGCATGGGGTACAATTCTCCAAAACCAAAATATAAAGATTATAATCTCTAAAGGCTTTTTAAAAAAAGTTGACAATGTAAAACATAGGGTAAATCATGGAAAAATAAAAGATCCTTTTATTTCATCAGTAGGCATAGAAGCAGATCAGACTGTAAGGATTCTTAGGAAGAATGCAATACCACCCTCAATTTACAGGTAAGAACACTGAGGACAAGGAAAAGGAAGAATATCTTCAAGGGCATAGGAGCAGAAATAAAAGAGCAAAATGTTAAGGCCTTGAAATTAGTGTCATATGTAAAAACAGCTGCAATACGTGGCTTAGGTATTGGCACAGTGTAGGCCTCCAAAACACATTCATTCTCTCATTTCTCCCTTCACCTGTTCACTGCTGTGAAGGGTGTTGTAACACAGTGATTGAGAAGAGTGAGATTTCACAAGCCAGACTTCCTGGGAATGTAATTAGTGTTCTGTCCCCAGGAGAAGGGAAACCTGTCTGTGCCTTGAATTCCTCATGTATAAATAAGTATTGAAACATGACTTGTATCATAGTACTAGAGGCCCAGTGCACAAAATTCATGCACGGGGAGTGGGGGTCCCTCAGCCCAGACTACAACGACGCCAGCATCCCGCGCCCCAGTCTTTGGCCAGAGGCCCCTCCCTCCACACGGCTGGGGCAGGGGACACTGGGCCCCCAGCCCCTCCCTCCATGCAGCCGGGGCATGAGATGCTGGGCTCATGTTGCCGGGGCAAAGCCACCAGCATCACTCTCCCTCCCCCAGCCTCCACCCCGCCGTGGGCACCGCCATCTTTGTTGTGGAGTGATGGTTAATTTGCATATTACTTTTATTAGATAGGATTACTGGGAAAATAAATTAATAAACACAAAAATGCTTAGAAGAATACCTGACACATAGAACATGCTAATGAAGTTTACCTATTAATCGTATCTAATAATAGACAAATATGGTAATTGACCGTACCCTTCACTACGCCTCCCATTGGCTAATCAGCATGATATGCAGATTAACCGCCAATAAAGATGGCGGCTAATTTGCATACTGCAGGCAGGGTGGGACAGCACAGCCGCCAGCATGAGCCGCCATCCCCCAGAAGCTGCCCAGAAGACGGGGATCAGGGGGAGATGGGGGCCCCCTGCCCAGGCCTGACACCTCTGGCAGAGGAGTCAGGACTGGGCAAGGGGCCAATCCGGCGATTGGAGGGTGATGGAGGTTGACGCCTCTGGCTGAGGCATCAGGCCTGGGCGGGGGGCGAAGCTGGCAATCGGAGGGGTCTGGGGGTCTCCTGCCCAGGCCTGAAGCCTGGGCCAGAGGTGTCAGGCCTGGGCAGGGAGCGGAGCCGTCAATTAGAGGGATCTGGGGGTCCCCTGCCCAGGCCTGACTCCTGGGCGAGGTGCCAAGCCGGTGATCAGAGGGAGATAGGGGTCCCCTGCCCAGGCCTGACACCTGGGCTAGAGGCATCAGGCCTGGGTGGGGGACAGAGCTGGTGATCAGGGCGAGATGGAGGTCCCCTGCCCAGGCCTGACGCCTCTGGGCAGGGGCCGGAGCCGATGGTCGGGGGAGATGGGAGTCCCCTGCACAGGCCTGACGCCTCTGGCAGAGGCGTCAGGCCTGGGCAAGGGGCCGATCCGGCGATTGAAGGCTTATGGGGGTCGATGCCTCTGGCCAAGGCGTCAGGCCTGGGCGAGGGGCCAATCTGGTGATTGGAGGGAGATGGGGGTCCCCTGCCCAGGCCTGATGCCTGGGCCAGAGGCATCAGGCCTGGGTAGGGGGCGGAGCCAGTGATGGGGGGGAGATGGGGGTCCCCTGAAGCCTGAGCCAGAGGCGTCAGGCCTGGGCCGGGGTGGGGGCAAGCTGGTGATTGGTGTGAACTACAGTTTCCTCTTAGAAAAACACATCAAATATATAATCTAAGTTGTCAAATTGCAATAAAAACCTGAAGATGTCGTGATAAATTAATCTAATATTTACAGTTGCTAATGGTTTAATATATTTCACCTGCAAGATACAGTTTACATTTTAAAATTTATTTTAATTATTTATAGTTAGAGAAATGCATAGAGAAATAAAGGATACTATGTAGGATCAATAAATCTATATTTTGATATATGTTAGGATCTTGCTTTTTCTATTTTCAAGTAAAACTAAATATTACAAATGGACAATTAACAATTTTAACTGAAGATTCTGATACAAGACTTCTACCCAAATATAGCAATATTTGACCAATCTCTAGATTATAAAAATGATATCCAATATGATCAAACTAACAGGTTTATAAAATATTCTTAATTGGAGGCAAAAAATTGACCCAAAAGTCCTTTGTATATTTTCATAAGTGTATGTGTGTATGTGTGTGTGTGTGTGTGTATAGTCAAACACTGTTTTCATATGTAGTCAAACACATGCACAAGGAAAAGTAACAAAGTAACAGAGCTAATTCATACTGGGGAGTTAACTTTAAAAATATCTATTTTTCTAGGTATAACAATGGCTCTTTCATTGAAATTCATTTTTAAGAAATATTCTCATCGTCTCTGAATGCAGTAGGGAAAGAACAGTGTTATAAATCCATGGACACAGACAATAGTGTGGCGAAGGCCTGGCCAGGGTGGGAACTGGGTAAAGAGGGACAGTGGGGGGAGAAAAGGAGGAGGTCTGTAATACCCTCAACACTAAAAATAAGATAGTAAAATAAAATAAAATAAAATAAAATAAAATAAAATAAAATAATAAAATAAAATAAAGAAAATCTAGGCTGCATTTCTAATCATTTCAGAGTCCACTTTTTCCTTATATTCTGTTAAAAATATTTCCTTCATCTCCAAAGAGAAAAAGCAAACTAAATGGAAGTCCTCACTGACCCTTTATGTACTTACCACCTATACCCAATATTGTTTCTGCCTGCTAACTACTAAGTGACAGCAAGAATAAGACTCCCTCTGAAATTTTATTAAACTTTAAAAATCACAAAAAATAATTTAAGTGATAAATCCCAAGTCATATTAAAGGGACAGGCCTGAAAATTTCTATTAAACCTTTCTGTATGCATTAACATGTCTAGAAAAGACTGCATTCTTTTGGATGGAAAGTAGGGAGAGAGAAGACTAGCTAAGGAACTTAGGAAGCAACTATTAGCAGTGTCTACTTAATCACAATCTAAAATAAAATAGACTTTAGATAATGGATGTTGACTGTTCCCATCTCACTGACAAAATGATTGCTTTCTTAAGCCAGGAGCTGCAAATTTGTAATCATAAAATTCCCATATTTTCAAATAGTTTTCACCATGGTTGGAACTTAATTATAATCTCACTTCCCCTGATCTGATATGCTAGCCAGGCAAAGACTGATATTCCAAGCTTTATGAGAGTTGTATTTCCCACTATATATTCTAAAGGAACATATGCTTATCTTCAGAACTCTTGAGTGCTTGGTTAAGGTGAGTGGACCTCTGGAAAAATGCTCTGTTCTCAGTTTATGGAAAAACATGTTTTGAGTCAGAACCAATATGATGGTACACTCACCAAGGAAACACTATAGGTATGGGACAGTCAACTGTTCTTCCTCAGGAGACCCAAGATATCCACATTAACTGAATGCTTGCTTGTCAATTATTTGTTTTTAAAGTGCTACACTGTAAAACAATTATGCCTGAAGTGTGGAAAGCTAGCTGCAAAAATGTCAGTAATAACAATAATAGTAATAATAACCAGGAGGTGAATATTTACTAAGGGGTTTACTGGGATTATCTCATTTCATCCTCCTGACAGTCTTATGAGGAGAGTTTTATTATTGTTGTTGTTTTATTCTCATTTTTCTTTCTCATGCGGACATTGAAACTAAAAAGACATAAACTAATTTGCCAAAGTCAAACAGCTAAATGAGAGAGGTCAGAGGTGAAAACCAGGCAGTCTGACTGGCGAAGGGCTTGATTGAGCCACCGTGCTCTATGGATTTATTTTGTTTGCAAAGAAGGAAAACACACTTAAGATACTGACTTGCTCATCTTATTCAGCACCCGTCACAGAACTCTGAATCTGGAAACTTGATAAAGATTAGTTGGATTGAGTCAAAAAGCATTCAAAATCGTTAGGTCTATGAACTTGGAATTGAGAAAGCTGACTAAACCAACAACACTTTAAATAAAAAATAAGTTCCGCTAAGATTTTTATGCCCTTCAAAGTAACCAAATAGTTATGACACTAAATCCTGATGTCTAATAAGCACTTTCAGCAAGGTACAGCATTTATCTATTCCTTTTATAGAAAGTAGTAACTATATTTGCATTAAATGAGCTTGTAAGAAGGATTTTGAGTGGCTTTCAATGCTTCTAAATCTCATTAATGTGTCTTCATACATTTTATCTTGTCTCTCCATAATTTAATAGACCATTTTAGATAATCTGGGTATAAACTGTCCACCCCATTATCAAAAGAAAAGAATATAAACATTTATCTATTAGGAGATAATAGGGTGTTATTTTCTTAAACAAGATTGACAGTTCCACCAGATAATTATTTCATAAAGAAAGAACACCAAAAATGATTCCAAAATTAAATTATTTCTATTAGATTCCTCCTAATATTAAATATTAATATTAATATTGATGGTGCTCTTATCATGGTGTGGACTTTGCATACAATTTATCTGTTAGGACTGGAAGTTCGATAGGCCTCTTTGGGAGCTTAACTGAGATAGATGTATGGCTATAACAACCTCAATGTTTTTTGTCCAGATTGAAAGTACTCCTGTCCATGTGTTATATGACATAGAATTTTATAACTTTTATCATAAATTCATGTGTGCATTTAAGCAGACTCTAGCATATTACTTAAGGGGGAATACTAACCCTACTCTTTTTACCTCTGCATAGGCATGGTCTTCTATTCAGCACAAGCCTTTGCTGGCCTCCAGCTTTCATGAAGAACTCCAGTCAATCATCACATCTTATCCAAGGCTCAGTAAAGAGAAACTGCCTTTAAAGTGAATGTCTTAAAAACATTTTACCTTTTACTTCTTCAGATCAGCACAAGGGTAAGACAGACATTCTCTCTGCCATTACTTACACTAATTTCACTTTGATATAAGGCACTAGCTTAGACTGGAGGTCAGAATAAGAGCCTTGGCCAGTGTGGCTCAGATGGTTTGGCATTATCCCAAGTACTGAAGGGTTGCCTGTTCGATTCCAGATCAGGACACATGCCCAGGTTGTGGGCTTGGTCCCCAGGAGGGGCATGCAGGAGGCAGCCAATCGATGTTATGCTTTCACATCAATGTTTCTCTCTCCCTCTCCTTTCTTCTCTCTAAAAATAATAATAATAATAATAATAATAATAAAGAAATGGTCTCATTATATTAGTACTTAAATATATTACATCAATTTTTGGGGGAAAGCGAGAATCTATCTCTTTTTTAAGGGTCCCCTCCTTATCGCCCCCCTCTCCAAGCTTATAGAAAAACCCAAAGCCTGGCATGTCTGGGAGTGGAGCCAGAGTGTGGGGAAACCTCTGTGCTTGCCCTTTGGCCTTCTCAATGCCAACAGGGAGGGTGCATGGGGAGGCAGTCAGCTAACTCCACCTGCACAAGACGTGGCACTAGATGGGATACAAGGGGAGGAGGTGCCGGGTGCCAGCTCTTCTCTGGGACTTGCTGGGGACAGGAGGTGACAACCAGGTGGTGCTGCCTAGCTTGAGGCCTGGGACAGCGCATGCCATTCCCTTGCTCATGGCCGTCACTCCTCTCCTGCTGCTCTCTACAGGCACCATCCTCCACATCTTGTATTTGATTTCCTTACTTGCAACACATTTTGTTTATGTAGACCACTAGGATAAATTCCCTCCTGTTGCAACAACAAATAAGAATTCTTTGAGCCTGGCCGCAGTGGCTCAGTGGCTGAGCATCAGCCTATGAACTAGGAGGTCACAATTTGATTCCCAATCAGGACACAAACCTGGGTTGTGGGCTTGATCTCCAGTGGGGGCCTCGCAGGAGGCAGCCAGTCAATGATTCTCTCTCATCATTGATGTTTCTATCTCTCCCTCTCCCTTCCTCACTGAAATGAATAAAAGTATTTTAAAACATAAAATAATTTTTTGAGCAATCACTTTGTTTCTGTCTTATAGACACTGTGGACTTTATGCCTGTATAGGTTTCTCCTCTTTTGACTGCCTGTGAGAATGTGGGAGCCTGATTTTTGGCACATACAACAAAGCATATTGGTCATTATGGCATGATTTTGAAAGCATTACTCCGGGCTTCATTTTAAACAGCCATAAGATTTTTAATATTATTAGCTTTAATTCTTGCAATATTGTATGTCATGTACTCGTTTAAAGTGGCATTTGTCCTGAATATGTACATAGGATATAAATAAAGTCAAGTACCATCATGACCTTATTTACAATCTGCCTAACGATCTGACCACAAGTTTCATCAGTTTAAGCTCTCTAACCTCAATCCCTGAAATAGCTGTGCATTCTTTCTGAGTAATCTAGAGATATTTTCCAAGATGCTTTCTGAAATGTCTACCCAAAGGTAGAAAGATTCATGATCACAGGCCACCTATAAACTGTTGATCACAGGCCACCTATAAACTCTCATTTGGTAGATGCTAATTCTGAGGAAGAAGGCTAGAGAAGGAGAGTCTGTCATTAGCAAGCAGAAAAGATATTACTGAGCAACTTGGTGAGTTAAATATGCCCAGGAGTAGAATTATTTCCTTGTAAGATATGCAGTGTTCAGCCTGAGGAGATAATGCTAAATGATCTTGAAGATATTTCCATCTGTTTATACTCTTAATATAAATGTTTAAGAAATTCTGTTTGGCCATATACCCTCTAACATTTGATTTTGTCACATAGTTTTTAATCAACTGAATAATGTGAAAAGGCATCTCATTATGATATTGATTTAAATTTTCCTGATTTCTAATACATTGGTTTCTTATGTATTTTCTTTAGCAAAATTCCTATTCATATATTTTGCCCTTTTTTTTGGTTCAGTAATCTTGCTTTTCTTACCAATTTGTATATTTTTTTAAAATACCTATGCTTGATGCTATTCCTTTTTTGGTTGTGAAAACTGTAAATATGTCCCCCATTTGTAATGTATCCTTTCACACTTTTTTTTTTCTGGTGAAAAAAAAAATTCTTTCTTTTAATATGGTAAACAGATAATGAATGCAAACTCCAGCTTTGTCAATATATCCATTTTATTTTGAAGATTAATGTTAACATGATGGGACTTTAAGAAGCATCTTGATTATACTGTGGTTTACCCATCTTACATCTCCATTTCTGTACACTCTGATTTTACTTTTACTTCCTAGTGGAAACATTAAGATAGTGTCATAGGCATGATCAATGGTCCCTATTGGCATCCAATGGGGCAAGTTCCAGCCTTTCCAA
Source organism: Myotis yumanensis (assembly GCF_028538775.1). Classification (NCBI taxonomy): domain Eukaryota; kingdom Metazoa; phylum Chordata; class Mammalia; order Chiroptera; family Vespertilionidae; genus Myotis; species Myotis yumanensis. The sequence goes on along the minus strand of NW_027223755.1, from coordinate 71,785,184 downwards.
TAATGGTTTATTATGATCAGAAAGTCTCTAACCAACATTATATCTATCTATCTATATGTCCTTAGTATTCAGGTAATCTATTTCTAATAAGTAGAAAATTAAGAGAAAACTTAATGAACTAAAATAAAATGGATCACAAAACTGTGCAGAATATTATGAGAGCACTTAACAGGCCATATTAAAATAAGCCGTTTACCTGTTGTTTTCCTCATCAAAATAAACTCCATGAAAGTAGAGGTTGTGTCATCTCAAGAGAATCAGCAATTCCTAGTGAGTGCCTGGCACTCTGTAGAGATCTTTTCACTAAATAAATTAATTAATGCTATTATCTTATCATATATAATAAATTTAAATATAAAAAATGGTTTAAAAGTTATAAAGACAGTCATTTAGAAGGAGTAACAAAATACTATGCTTCTTCAAAGTGAACTTGAAAGGAATATTTCTGGAGAGAGGTATATCTATAATAACAAAAGAGTAATATGCAAATCGACAGAATAGCAGAACCATACAAATGACCTCCTGGACAACCACGCTATGACACGCACTGGCGCCAGACCAGCCAAGGCGGGTGCGATGCGATTGGTTGAGGGGCTTCGCCATTGCCCCACAATCACCCCGCAGAGGGAGGCCCAAGCCACCCTCTGTGGGACAATCGATGGGGGGAACCCATGATCGATTGATCCAAAGAGGGAGGCCTAGGCCACCAGCCAGCTAAGCTGTGGTGGGTGTGCAGGGCCGAACAGCAATCACACCCTACACCTGTCACCCGCATAGGGAGAAGACTTGTGGTGGAGGGGGGTAGGGAGGCAGCAACACACAGATGGCAAGCAGTGGCAGCAGCAGAGGGAGAGCCAGCTGCTGGCAGCCAGGGGAAGGAAAGCCCGGATAGGCCCTGATCGCTGGCCAGGCCTAAGGACCCTACCTGAGGGGTAACGGATTGCGAGAGGGTGCAGGCCTGGCTGAGGGACACCCTGCACCCATGTGCATGATTTCGTGCACCGAGGCTCTAGTCTTTATATAAATACAAATACAGTGTACTCTCAAATATTTGAGGATGTAATATGCTATTATTCTTGAAGAGTAGCCTTGAGAATCATTTCTTTCTTCAGGCTCTTTAGTAGAGCTCTCCTTAATTAACCTGGTTATTGTTCCCATTCCATTTCAGAATTTCTTTCTCTATCTCCCAAATATAGGAGCTATCACGGTGTCCTTAATGGCTTCCAGTTTGGCCACTATGGTTTGGCAACACTTTCTCTGACAAGAAACGAAGTTTTAGGCAGAGATAATTCGGTTGAGTAGCACAACAGTGGATGGTCACATATAAGTACACACTGAAGAAGAATAGAGAGGGGTGGAATGGATTGGTTAAAAGGCACCAAGGAGCCTCAGATAAAATGATTGGACGGTAGAGCCAAAAAATGATGAAAGTAAATACCACCACCAACTTCACAAGAACAATATAGCAGTTAAGCAGAATGGAAGCTATATAACTCAGTCAATATCAGTTCTTTTGGATAATTTCTTTCTCTGCAAGGGCTAAACCTATAGCTTAAAAAATGTTTTATATCTATTAATCTCTTACCCTATTCTTATATCCTCCGTAATTAAATCAAATAATGGGTGTTTTAAAGAGGGTGTCTATCTTAGCCATATCATTAGTAATAAAAGATGATCCAAAAGTTTTTCTTAGATTATATATATAGGTATAACTACAGCAATTAGGTTATTGTGGAAATCTCAAGTATCATGAGGAAAGACAAAATATTGTAACCATACACCAGATGACCAGGGTTTACACTCATTGATCCTGCTCACTCCTTCTTTATTTATTAAGCACATCACTAAATTCTCTAAGATTATAAACTCTACATTTATAATTTAGGTCAAGAAACTTTGAAGGAAAAGACCAGTGGGAAGCAAAAAGCACAAAATAAAAATAATAATTCAGGTGATAGAGAGCAATTCACATGTGAAGGTAAAAATGCCTTCTCAAAGAAACCTAGTGCCAAGACAAAACTGAAGAGACACTTAAAAGAGTCCAGTGCTAACTTATAGATGAATAACATTGAGAAAAATAGAAGAGCCTGGAAGTAACAAAAGACTTTGAAAATGTAAATTTGTAAAGACATCTATTGTTTTGTAGATTCTTTATTTTTATTAAGATTACTGGAGTTATATTGGTTAAAAAGTATAAGTTTTAAGGGTACAATTCTATAATACATCATCTCTATTGTATTCACCACCCCAAGTGCAGTCTCTTTCCACCACTATTTATAATAGTGTGTTGGTGATAGCACTGGAAAATACTCCTCACGGTTACATGAGGTAAGACCCAGAGGCAGGGCCTACTGGGCATAAGGAAGTCTGAAGAAGGCTAAGTCATGGCCAGGTTCTAATGTAACTCCTAAGGTTTGGAAGTAAATACATATTGCTCTTAAGGGATGAGGCATATTCTGTGGTGGGTGGGATATAGAATGGAGGAAGTCTATAGAGTTCAAACCCTGTTCAGATCCCAACCGTTTCCAGAAGATCTAGATGGGGGCCTAGAACAGAGCCTGGAAAATGAGACCTTCTAGCTTGACAAGAACAGGATTCATGACAAGGGCCAGAGCCTCCCTCTTTCCCCAAGCCTCTGGGGACATGATAAGGAAAAGCATAGCCAAAGAGAAAATGGCTTGTTGTAAAAATGTATGAGACTATTCCCCATAGTGGGGGGGTACTCGATAAATGATAGAGCTGTATGGAATTATGAGATGTTTTCAAATGCATACATATACACCAATGTACACCTCACATATAACTCAAGTTTGCACACTAGTTGAATACTACTGCCAATAGGATATAAATAACAAAACCACTTTTTGTGAGACAAGCATGGTTCTAAGCCTACTTTTCTCAGGTACTTTTTAGCACTACCACTGGGGAGAATTAGTAATGTGGCTATCCTAGACATATAAAATAATTGCCTTTGTTTTAGTCAAATCACCTATCCTCTAGTTTTGATATGAAGTAAACAATTTAAAAAATTCAAGTTCAGGGTAGTGTTTCCATTGGATAAAGGGATCATTGTGGCCAGTGGGTGTGGCGGCCCTGCAGAGCTGTGAATACTAGCAGGGTGCCTGGGGTGCACTGATGTAATGCACAGGTCATAGAGCACCACTGAAACCATGGTGATGACTTGCATCATAACTGCCCTGGTGGTGTCCTAAGCACTGGTCAGAATAGTGATTTGGTGAGAGGAGAGGTCTCTCAAGTGTCTTATTATTGATAGTAATTTGTTTATATTGCTTATATTTGTTAATTTGATTCTTTGTCATCATCAACTGACACACTGAGAGCAGAGTTTGGGGGAGAAAGATATCTGATTTGAGTGACTCTTTAAAGAGTTCAACCATGAAGCATAAAGAAAAACAGAAACATCTGGAAAGCAGGTATTTCATCCAAACTGCAACGATGTCAAGAGGTATGTGTTATGCACATTCTTGGGGCATAGGGTAACCAGGTACTGTTTTCTAAAGAAAGAGAGAGAGAATTCCCAGTTATGATGAGGGAGGAAGAGAGTGAGAGAGTGAAGAAGGAAGAGGAAGGAGTGGAGAAGAGGAGAGAGGAAGGGGAGGGAGGGTGGGTGGTAGAAAGAGGAAGAGAGAGAGAGAGGAGAAGGGGGAAAATGAGTTAGAGGAGGGGAATGGAGAGAGGGTGGTGAGAGGGAGGGAGAGAGAGACATTGAGAGACTGAGAGGGATGTGTGCATGCTGATCTTTTGATGGCCCAGGGAGTTTGAGAATAAACTCAGATGCCGGGGTCCTTGTCACTGTGGTTTAGGACTTGCGCTACCTGTACTGTGTCACTCCGGGTTACTCTGTTAGAGACATAGTGGTTGATTAGTATAATATATCTTAGAAAATGTAATCCCCTGTATTTGATTTCTGCCTAAAGGCATTGGTAAAGTAAATGTTGTTGTTATAATTTTTCTAATAGTATATTCTCCTATTAATCAAGAAGAAAGTCTGGCTCTTAGAGACAAGAAATATATTGGGGGGTCGGGTTGTGGGAGAACTTTGAACATTTAAACTGGTTATGTAGGGAGGAGTGTTTAATGTCAGAATTTATTTACTCAGGGGTAAAAATGAATTGTTTTGTTTTATACTATGAAGACGTAAATGTGAGCCTCCTATCAAAATGTAAGAAAAAAATGGGATACATGCACACACACACACAAACAAAAGAACCATCAATGGTTAAATTAAGGAGAACATTTGGCTCCTTTTGAAAAAAATGGAAAATTGAAATAGTTCGGTTACTCTGGATATTACAAGTAAACAAGTAACCAGCAGGAGGAAGAATGTTGGTCAGGGATGGGAGGGAGACTGATGGGAGCCAACCCCAAAGTTCCCATGGTAGCTCACATTCCTCAAGAGAACTGGTATTTCCAACTTGTTTGGGATTTCTGCATCCTCCAGTGGACCTTTGGAAAAAGCTGGCTTCATTTCACTTTCAAAAAATAATAGTGCATATTTAGAGTTGTTATTGAGCATAAATGATGAGACAAGCAAACGTGCACTGACACCTTTTCACATATACACACACATATAATATAAATAAGTCAGAAAAATAAATATTAATCTAACATAATTGCTCAATAATTTTGTACCAGGCCCACTTTTTTGCCTATCAAAAACACCTTATAACTCTCCTTTGAGTAGATTAAGCTTTAGTGACTAAGACACAAATGAAACTATCTCTTGCTTATATGGCAAGTCAGCATATAGGTGCAGGCTACTAGGGCAAGTCTCCTCCATGGGATAATTCATGGACCTGCCCTGACGTAAACTTTATCATTAACATGCAGCTTTCAGGTAGACCCAGGATATCAACATCCCAGTCATCTAGGAAAGGGAGGAGCAGAGAGGGGCACATAGGAGGTTTGTATGGCGATGCCTGGAGTTGGCACATGTCATTTCCATTCATTTTCCATTTCCCAAACGTAACCACATGGTCAGAACTACCTTTAAGGGTAGTTGAAAAATATAACATAGTTGTACGTCCAGGTAGGAAGGAGATAGCAGCCTCTGTTCCATTTAAAAATAACCTTCTTTGTGCAGTTCCAGTCACCCATGATCCTTACTGACACAGTAAATATTGCTGTGCACTTAATATTTTCATAGGAATCATATTACAATATCCATGAAGGTGGAGGCCGTGTGCGGTCACTGACCTTGGCACATAGTAGACACTTTAATCATTATTATTATTAATTTTTATTGCTTTACATCATATTTTAACATTATTTTTATCGTTGGTACTATTACAGATGTTGTCATTGCCCAATCCCCTTAAGTCTTGCCCACCTCCCTGCACCCACTCCCCCTTTCCTGTGGCCATCACAACACTGTTGTCTGTGTCTATAGATTATGCATATGTGCTCTTTGGCTAATCCCTTTACCTTCTCTCATCCCATCTCCCCCTCCTTCTCTGTGACAGGTGTCAGTCTATTCTATGTGTCCATGCCTGTTTCTATTTTGTTTGTGGGATTGTTTTGTTCCTTAGATATCACATATAAGTAAGAGCATATGGTATTTGTCTTTCTTTGAATGGCTTATATCATTTAGCACAATAATCTCCAGGTCTATCTATACTGTCACTGAAGGTAAGATTTCCTTATTTTTAATTGCCACATATATTTTATTGTATACAGTAAATGTACCACAGATTTTTTTTAATTCATCTACTGATGTGAACGTGGGATGCTTCCAGATCTTGGCTATTGTAAATGCTGCTGCAATGAACAATAGTACATTAGGGTGCCCTTTTCTCCACATCGTCACCAGCACTTGTTGTTTGTTGATTTTTTTAATGGTTGTCATTATGGCAGGTATGAGGTGATATCTCATTGTGATTTTTTTAATTGATTTTTAGACAAAGAAAGAGAGAGAGGGAGGGAGGGAGGGGGGGAGAGAGAGAGAGAGATGAGAAAGAAACATCAATCAGCTGCATGCTGCTTGAGCCCCAACCCAGCATAAAACCCCCAACATGGGTATGTGCCCTAACTGGGAATCAAATCCAACCAACTGAGCCACACCAGCCAGGGCTCATTGTAGTGGCCCTGAGCATTTCTCTGATGATTAGTTATGTTGAGCATTTTTTCATGTGTCTACTGGCCATCTATATGTCCTCTTTGGAAAAGTGTATATTCAGGTATTTTGCTATTTTTTAATTGGCTTTATTTTCCTCCTGGTGTTGAAGTTCTTTATATATTATTTATATATTTTATAAGTTCTTTATATATTTTGGAAATTAAACCTTATATGATGTATCATTGGCAAATACGTTCTCCAATACAGTAGGTTCTCTTGTCATTTTACTGATGTTTTTTTGTTGTTGTTTTGTTTTGTTTTTGCTGTGCAGAATCTTTGTGTTTGGTTAATGGGCAGATAAATAAGCAAATAACAAACATAGTCCACACCTCTATTACTTTTAATTTCTCAGCAAAGCTGAATTTACTAGAAGATACTTTGCAGCATAAAAACATTCTAACTAAAGGCCGGAAAGCATTGGAGCCGTCTTCTTCCTCCGACGATTTATCCTGCATCCCTTCTAAGGACAAGCTAAATGGTGCTGTAAGGGGGGACTATCGAATAGGATGCAAAGGGAGGGTGGGATCTAGACAGAACTCTGAGTTGAGCTAAGTGGTTCTACCCCTTAGTGGACACAAGGCTGCACAGTACAAAACTCAAATGCTTTTGCATCTTCTTTAATGTAATCAACAGTGGAAGGAATATATTCCAAGAGAAAATCACTGAAAAGAAATGGGACAAGCCCAAGGAGATCAGTAGAGAACAGTGTTCTATTTGAGGAAATAATGGGAGAGGGTCTAAGGGGATAAGAGTTTTATCAGAGAAACATGGATGAATATGTTCCTAAGAGCTGGACAAATTGTGTTGTATTACCAGGAACGTATGAAGCACTAATAACTTAACACAGGCCCAAAATGGTAGGATCCTCAAGAACTAAACTTCAGGTGGAGTTCAGATACCAGGCAAAGACCCTATCACATGCACATATTTTCAGGGCCAATGTTTCACATCACATTCATTCTACATAAAAGTCCTATGAACTCACTTTCCCCATTATCCATTTCCTTATAATATTCCACATGGATCTAAATTCCATACCATGCAAAGAGTTATAATTTCTCTGACTCCCAAGACTCTAAATTAGTATCCTTGTTTTTAAATTTGATGGAAATAGAGAGACGCGATATATACTTTGTGTCTAGTTCCTTTCACTCATTACTATATTTGTGTAATTTATCCATGTTGTATGTGATGTTAATTTTATTCCCTTTTGGTATACGTAGTCATTGTGTGACTATTATTTCTTCATTGATTACAATTTTCTGATACTTCGTTTTGCTCTGACTCTGAACCACTTGAAGAGGTAATGTTCTGGGCAACCTAGTAGAGGTATTTTTCAATATGAACACATTTCTATTTGATAAATAATACTATAGCTGAAGAGTTAAAATACTAGGCCTTCTGGACCACATTCTATTTTAACCTCCTCAGAAGTCAATCTTTCACATTTTACTTTCCAATGCAATCTCTTAACACTGCACACCCAATTTTACAGGATATTCTCTGCACTCTTTGCCATTATTTTCAAAGCACAGGTATTTTTTTCTTTTATATACCTTAATTTTCACATTCTTGTGTTTTTAATCATTCCCTCACATTTTGCAAATACACTAATGTTACTAGTCTCAAAGAGAATATTCTCAGTAATAACATTTCTTATCTAAACAACATAATATATAAAGCACACAAATCCGTCATTATTGATAAGACAATCTACAGTGTGTTGACAAATATATGCTGAGCTAACACACAGAGAAAATGCACCCATACGCTATTCAGTCACACAAAGCTCAACTTTTTATTCAGATTTGCAAACACCAAAGCAATCACACATTAAACCTTAACCCAGTTTTAACCAACACATTATAAACTTAAACACCAAGTACATTTCATTCACCATGGCATTTTGCTATAAATGTGAATAATACTATAGCACAAACATTCCTGAGACATGATGATAATCTTAAATAATGAAATACTGATCAGTGAGATTGGCTAGGATTGAAACTGAGATAGTGACATAATAATAATGAATAACTTCTTCAAAAATAAATATTTATCCTTTTACAACTCTGTATATCTACATCAGTATAGATAGCAATATTCTTCATTAAAAATATTCCATGAAAGTCAAACTACATGTATACTAAATGCACAATTTTTCATGAGGAAATTGAGTTGATATCCACCTTTCTGTAACTGCATAGGGTCTTTCCAGCATGGTTCTAAGTTTTTGATAATATGCATAGATCTCCAGAAATATCACATGCAAGATAACCAATTCCACTGACATCCACCAAACACACCCTTTAATTTTACTTATAGTTTGGAGTGCATGGAATTTTAAATGGGAAAGACTCCTTAATATTTGTGAGAGCAGGTGTCATGTGAAATGATGATGCCTGACATGTAATGTCAACTCAACACGTAGTTTTTGAATTGACACAGACCCCAGAAAATGCCTCATTTCAATGTTCTGTTTTATTCCATTGTCCAGGACCCTGCAATATCCAGGGCGATGCGCCTCAGCCCAAGTCACCATTGGAGGCCCCAGCCTGTAGTCAGGCAGCAGGAGAAGAGTCTGCCTTCTCTGAACCTTTCATCTGTGTTTTCTCACCATCTAAGCTTCCCTGTCTTGATGAGGGTGGTAAGGAATAAACAAAGATGTGATCTGAACTTGATCAAGAGTTGTAGCTCAATTGCTCAGCCTACTCTCTACTTAGTTCACTTTCCCCTCAAAAACAGGAAAGGGCTTCAGGGAAGAAGGACTAGTACTAAGGCTCCTGCAGAGGGACAAGTAGGGAGTGTGCCTTCCAGAAATGCGCAGTCCTTCAGCACAAATCCCCAACATAGTAGCACTGGGACAGCTGTGGCTGAGGTAGAGGACAGTGCTGACATGTGCATGGGAGTTTACTCAGAACCTTCCCCTCAGATGAGCACAAACTCAGGTCCTCACACTCTCACACATCTGCCCTCCTCCATACCAGGTAAGGCTCTATTTCTCCTGCTTTTCCCTAGTCTCTCATACACACAGGCCATCCCTCTTCATCTATCTTTCCCACTCTCTAGCAGCATTACCTAGATACACTCTTGTCTTCATTCCTCACACAATCACTTTCAGACTCACCCATTTACACACTAAGTCCATAAATAACCTACACCCCCTCACACAAATAACCTCTTTATGTCAAAGTCTAGAAAACTTATATTCCCTGAAGGAAATTTACTTTCATCTGTTGTGTCCCTAACTAACCACATGGCACTTTAGCCACCAGACCTTCAGATGTTCATGGAACTGAACATTCTGAGAGCTCATACATACTTCCTTGTACATTCTCAGTCTCACTATCTCATAGTAAGAACAGGTACTACTCCTGCCCTGTTCACATGTGCTGTCACACCACATTGCAAAGATGCACACACTCATTTCCCATCCCCCTTTACGAACATGGAAAACACTCACCAGAAACATTATCACACATACATACAACTCCACAAAAACTTGCATACAAAACTACATCCTCATCCCCACACTGATATGCCATGTAAACAGCTCAAAGTATCCCACACACAGAAATCTGAAATATAAGATATACATGAAATTTCACTCTACACACTCATGTAGGTCATGGCCATCTTATCTCCTACAGGCTTCACACACATCTTCTGGTTTTCTTATGTTTGAAATTTTCTTTCCCAGTATTCCATCAATCACATCAAAATGTTTCCTGTACTGGAACATTTGAGAGGCCTGTATCCTGGTCAGACAGAGGACAGAAGAGCACAAAGGGGCAAATAGGAGGTTTGTATGGCGAAGCCTGAAATGGCACATGTCATTTCCATTCATTTCCTATTGTAGAAATGTAATCTCATGGTCGGAACTACCTGCAAGGGAAGCTAACAAAGATAACATTGTTGTATGTCCAGGTTGAAAGAAAACAACAATCTCTTTTCCATTTTCAAAGAAGCCACTTTGAACAAACCCAGTCACCCAGGACATATATTAGCACAGTAACTACTTCTGTGCATTTAATATTTTCATATGAACCACGTTACACTATCCATTAAGGCCATGTGTGCTCAATGTGGTACATATTAGACTCCTTGATTAATGGACAGATGAATACACAAATAACAATCATGGGCTTCATATCTGTTATTTTTATTTAATTTCTCAGCAAAACTGAATTTACAAGAAGATGCTTTACAGTGCAGACACAAGGCAGTGGCCCTAATTCAACACCAGAAAGCATGGAAGGCCTCTTCTTCAGACAGTTTATCCTGCATCTCTCCTAAAGACAAGCAAAATGATGCTGGTAAGTAGGGACTATTGAGTAGGATGCAAAGGGAGGTGGGATTTAGACAGAACCGAGTTGAGCTGTGTTTCTTCCCATTAATCGACAACAGGTTGCCAAGTACAAACAGATATTCCAATGATTCTGCATCTTCTTAGTGGGATCAGCATGGAAGCAATACATTCCAAGGGAAAACACAGAAAACAGCTGGGATGAGCCCAGGGAGATCAGTGGAGAGCAGTGTTCTATTTGAGGAAATAATGGGAGAGGGTCTGAGAGTTTTATCAAAGAAACATGGAAGAATATGTTCCTATGAGCTGGCCATGGGCATGTCATATTACCAGGATCCTGTGAAGCACTAACTTATCAAAGGCCCAATGTGGTAGGATCCTCAAGAACTGAACTTGAGATAGAGTGCAGAGATACCCAGGCAACGACACCATCACATCCATGTATTTACATAGCCAGTGTTTCCCATTCACATTCATCCCTCATCAAACCCTCTACAGTCACTGTCCCCATCATTCATTTCCTTATCATTTTCCACATGCATATAAAAATCTACATGCTGGGTTTTTGTCCATGCCATGCAAACAGTTACAATTTCTCTGACTCCTAAAACCCTAGATTAGGATCCCTGTTTTTAAATGTGATAGAAATGGAAGGCCACAATATATACTTTGTGTCTAGCTCCTTTCACTCATCACTATCTTTGTGTAATTTATCCATGTTGTGTGATGTTAATTTTGTTCCTTCTTGGTATATGTATAATATTGCATGAATATTATTTCTTCATTGATTATAATTACCTGATCATTCAAATTGCTTTCAGTCTAAACTGCTTGAAGCATTGATGTTCTGGATATTCTATTACATGTATTTTTTTTTTACTATGGACACATTTCTATTTGGTGAATGCTTAAGAGTTAGAATGCTAGGCCTTAGTTTCCATATTCTATCTTAACCCCTTCAGAATTCAATTGTTCATACTTTTAATTTCTAATGCAATCATGTGTTACTGCACATCTGATCTTACACACTCTTCTCTGAACTCTCTGACATATTTTTCAAAGCACAGGTATTATTTCTCTTGTACACCTTCATTTTCACATTCCCACTTTCTTTAATTATTCCCTCACATTTTGCAAATATACTAACTGCTCTAGTGTCATAGAGGATATGCTCAGTAATATCATTCCTTATCTAAACAATATAATATATAAAGCACATAAATCCATCATTATTGATAATGCAATCTCTAAACATATGTATCTGCTGAGCAAACAGAAAGTACACATACCATCCTCAATCACACAAAGCTCATCCCATATTCTGATTTGCAAATACCAAATCACCCTCACATTATACTTAACCCAGTTATAGCCAACATATTATAAATTTAAACAGCAAGCACATTACATTCAAATAACATTTTGCTGTAAGTGTGAATCATACATATGCCACACTCATTGATGAGATGTGATGATAATCTTAAACAGTGAAATAATGAGCAGTGAGCTTGGCAAAATTTGAAACAGGGACAGTGACATAATGAATAATTTCTTCAAAAATAAAAATTTATCTTTTTACATATATATCTGTATATCTACCTCAGTATAGATAGTAATATAAATAGCTAGTTATACATTCTTCATAAAACTTACACCATATATCTCCTAATTATACAGTTTTTTATGAGAAAATTGAGTTGATATCCACCTTTGAGTTCCTGCATAGTGTCTTCAGGCATGGTTCTAAGTTGTTATAGAACTCCATAAATATCACACGCAAGATACCTAATTCCACTGATTTTCACAAAACATACCATTTAATAATTATTTACTTAGAGATTGGAGACAATAGAATTTTAAATGGGAAAGTCACATTAACTTCTAAGAGAATAAGTGCCATGTGTCCTAATGATGCCTCACATGTCATGTCCACTCAACATGTTGTTTTCGAATTGACACAGACCTCAGGAAATGCTTCATCTCAATCTTCTTTTTTTTCCCATTGTCCAGGACCCTGCAACACCCAAGAGGATGTGCCTCAGCCTGAGTCACCCGTGGAGGCCCCAGCCTGTAGTCAGGCTGCAGGAGAAAAGTCTGCCTTCTCAGAACATTTCATCGATGCCTCCACCCCGTCCAAGCGTCCCCGTCCTGATGAGGATGGTAAGGAATAAACAAAGGTGGGATCTGAGCTTGGTCATGAGACGTAGCTCAATTTTACTTAGCCTGCTCTCTACATAATTCATTTTCCCCTCAAAAACAGGAAAGGGTTCAGGTCAGAAGGACCAGTACTAAGGTTTCTAGAGGGACAAATAGGGAGCGCCTTCCCGAACTGGGCTAACTCCTTCGGCACAAATTCCCACAGACAGCCCTGGGACAGCTGTGCCTGAGGCAGTGGACAGTGCTGACTTGTATATGGGAGTTTACTTACAACCTTCCCCTCAGATGAGCATTAACTCACACACACAAACATATGTCTTCCATATCAGTTAAGGCTCCATTTCTCCTGCTTTTCCCTTGTTCTCTCATCTGTACAGGCCTTCACTACTCATCTGTCTTTCCCATTCTCTAGCAGCATTACCGCGAAACACTCTTACCTTCATTCCTTCACACAATCACTTTCAGACTCACCCATTTACACATTAAGTCCATAAATAATCCACATCCCCTCACACCGATAACCTCTTTATGTCAAACTCTAGAAAGCTGATATCCTGAAGGAAACTTACTTTCATCTCTTGTGTCCTTAACTAACCATATGTCACTTCATCCACCAGGCCATGAGACCTTCATAGAGCTGAACATTCTGAGAGCTAATACACACCTCCCCTAACACTCTCAATCTCACTGTCTCACAGTAAGAACAGGTACCATTCCTGCACTGTTCACAGGAGCTGTGCCACCACATAACAAGCATATACTCACGCATTCATGATCCCCTTTCAGCAACATCGAAACACTTCCTAGATATGTCCAAGAATATACATACAACTCCACATGAACATACTAATCATCCTCTATCCTCATTCCCACATAATTATACCATGTCAATACCTGATATAGCACACCACACAGAATTCTGAAATATCACATATACATCTACTTTTACTTCGTATGGTCACTGCATGTCTACCTTAACTCCTACAGACCTTACATATATTTTCTAATCGTTTTACATTTCAAATTTTCTTTCCTAAAAATCAAAGAGATGCCTGTAACCCAGGACTTGGAGCAAATGGAGAACTCCTCTGACTATTCACATACCTCCATTCCTTCCCATGCACTTAATAATAACGAGCCCTTCATGTCCCCAGTACATGGGACAGATGTAAGGCTCATGAAAATTTACCATATGTGTGTACATTTGAAAAGGGGTGTGGCCATCTTATACCATACAAAGGAAGGTTTGGTACCTCCCCAAAAAAAGATCAAAATGGAAGAAATGACCTATATTGGAAAGGTCCATAAAAAAGTCCCCCTCTCACACGTCTGAGAAGAAACACCTAATTGTCCATGAGCCCATGTTAGACAGCGGAGCCTAAGAGAAAAGGGAGGAGGCTGACAGTCCAGCACAGCCTCCAGCTCTGGGCGGGTATCCCAGCTCTAAGACGCTGAGTGGCTAGTGGCCCTGGACAGTGGGTTCAGGTGCATGGCCTGCTGCCGGGTCTTCCCCAGCTTAGAAGTCCTTCAGGAGCATGTGGAGTGTGGGGTCAGGGAGGGCTTCAGCTGCCATGCTTTCCATAATGCCATGGCTCGTCTAAAGCACAAAGAGCGTAAGAAGAGGAAGAACGAGAAACTAAAGAAGGCAACATTTAGACGCCAGAAGGAAAATTATTTGGCATGAAGACAACCTATACAACAGTAGTTCTCAACCTGTGGGTCGTGACCCCTTTGGGGGTCGAACGACCCTTTTACAGGGGTCGCCTAAGACCATCGGAAAACACATATATAATTACATATTGTTTTTGTGATTAATCACTGTGCTTTAATTATGTTCAATTTGTAACAATGAAATTGGGGGTCTCCGCAACATGAGGAACTGTATTAAAGGGTCACGGCATTAGGAATGTTGAGAACCACTGCTATACAACTAAGTATATTTTTTTCAGCCCCTAAAAGAGAAGAAATGAAGGTTAGACTCCACTGAGGAGGCTCCATTCCCTTCAAGCAGACATAGTATCCAACCTTTATACTCATATCTACCACCACCATCTCTACACCCTACCACCTATCTCAGCAGACACCCCCTTTTAATGCCATCCACCACTTTCCTGAGGGACAAGAAGGCAGCCACACCATCCCAGATATTTCCCTTCCTCTATCCAACTTTATTATATACCATCCATGAATACATGCTTGATGCAAAAGACTGTAAACACTATAAAATTTTGATAGTACAGATTGTAACTCCCCTCCCCTGTATTCACCTTTCCATGAAATTGGTCTTGTTAACAAATTTACATATTTTTCTATATCCCTTTCTTTAAATGAAGATATACTTTTTTCCATTATCTCCCTCTAATGTATACACCTTCACAATTACTTGGCTGGAAGACAGACATTATTGAGTACTGAAAAGGTACTGCATGGATGAAAGCAAAAGCAACTATAATCCACCTCTAACCTTCTATGAACTTGTGGAAACACAGGTGCATATACACTTCTTATACATAGACTTCCATGAGGAATGATGGAACACACAATGAACAATTACAAGATATATATATATATATATATCTCCAAAATGTCATAGTGCATATTTAAGCTCAGTAACTTTAGAAGGGTGACAGCTATCAACTGTTGAAAAACATGATTTTTATTTTTATTTACATGCATGTCATTTATACGTTTTTTACTTTGTACATTTTTAATAATCTATGTTAATTTTACTCTCTCTGCCATCTTCAGATGGTAAGAAACAAAAAATGAAAATTCAAAAAGTATTATTTCTAATTCCCAAAACTATACGGGGGAATGGAAATTAAAATAGATCCACTTTTAAATGATCTTTATAATTTGTAGCTTAACTGTACTATGATATTTTGGACAACTTCATATATAGATATTAGATTGTCTTGAAACTTTTCATTTTGTGCTTCATCCTTCACCATGAAAATTCATGTACAAGAACTGCATATGCACCTGTGTGTCCACAGTTCATTGAAGTTAAGAGAGGGATTAAAGCTGCTATTGGTTTCATCTGAGCATTTTTTAATAAGTAAACACTCAATACTAGAGTTTTTAAAAAGTCTAGTATTTTCTACAGTGTCTACCCAAGAATGTTAAAGTATCTAAAATTATGTTTTGTATAAAATGGAAAGCTTTTAATTTTCTACAGGTCAAAAATTGAGAACACTGTAAAAGATAAACATCTATCCATGACCAATCTGTACTGATAACTTGGAAGAGTAAAACAGGAGAGTGAGAGATTGGGGATGGTGGTAGTGGTGAGTTCTCCTTTGTCCGCAACTCAAATGAAGGTTTTTCCACTGTTAGGCTTGCTTCAATTCCTCTCCTTTGAAATACTGGGCTGTTTAAACTGTGACTAAGTCATTAGCCTTCCCTTACTAAGTTCAGTTAAGTTCTTGATTTTTTTCCTCAATTAGCCTAAGCCATTTCCTATTGTTTGTAACAAAGGTCTTTAATTAATGCAAATTAGCTTCAACATAATGATTTCTTCCATTTTAATAGCTGAAATGACATAACCTAGAAAGGAGAAACACATTATATTCCTCTGACTTTATACTGAAACAGTAAGGGATATACTGGTAGTCAGTACGTATTCTATGTCCTTGATTAATTAGGAAAGTGCATTTACAGATCTAGAGCCAACATTTTTATGCACATCTACCACCACCATCTCTACAACCATCCGGCAATATGAGCAGACGGCGCTTTTAATACCACATAGCACTTCCCTGAGGAAGAAGACAGACCACACATCCCAGATACTGCCTTACCCTCTATCCAACTTACTATACCCCCTTACATATGCCATCCATGAATACATGCGTGATGCAAAAGACTTTATAAAACACGTTAGAATTTTTAGAATAGAAATTGTAACACCCCTCCCTTCTCCTCAGCCCTCATATTTCTATGAAAGTGTTCTTTGTTAAGATAGCATGTACTGGAGCCTAGAATGTAATTGCAAAGTAATACATGTTGATCTCTTCCACCAGGAATTTTGTTAAATGGGCAAAGTAAATAAAATTTCTTACATGCTATCAATTCCATTGTTGGCATTTACTGTTTGTTCTTATTTTCTATATGATGGCTAATAAGTCTATTATCTGTTTATATTATACTGTTATTTCCCCCTTTTTCTAAAAAAAATGAAGTATATATCCTGTTGAGATTCAAAATCCTCTCTATGCTTGTCTGCCTCTTTTCTGCCTCTTTCCAGTATACCTAATATTAAGTACACTATAAAATACTTTTTAAAAAGTCTAGTACTATCTACAGTGTCTAAACAGGAATGATTAAAGTATCTAAAATTATGTGGTGTACAATATGGAAAGATTTTAATTTTCTACAGGTCAAAAATTGAGTACACTGTAAAAACATTTCTTCATATTACTTAGTTATGCCTTTGTTTTAAATTCATAGTAATTTTTATATTGCATAATTTTTACTTTTCACAGCATAGTAATATTTTGAAGGTTTTCTCTTGAAGACAGAATGACTTAGAGTTTGCTATTTTTTATTCTTTTTATAAAGTATTTTTATTGATTTCAGAGAGGAAGGGAAAGGGAGAGACAGAAGCATCAAACATGAGAGAGAATCCTAGATCGGCTACCTGTTGCACCTCCGGCCCCCACTGGGAATGGAGCCTACAACCAGGTCATGTGCCCTGACCAGGAATGAAA
The DNA here is from genome assembly GCF_028538775.1 of Myotis yumanensis. NCBI lineage: Eukaryota > Metazoa > Chordata > Mammalia > Chiroptera > Vespertilionidae > Myotis > Myotis yumanensis. The sequence goes on along the minus strand of NW_027223755.1, from coordinate 71,767,876 downwards.
CAGTGACCTCCTGTTCATAGGTCGACGCTCAAAGACTGAGCCACACATGCCAGGCAGAAATGAGGGATTTTTTGTAAGTTTTAATATTTTTATTGAATATATTGGGTTGACATTGGTTAATAAAATAATACATGTTTCAAGTGTTCTGCAACTCAATAAAACATCATCAGCATATTGATCATCCAAACTAAAGTGACTTTTTGTCACCATTTATCCCTCCTTTTCCACTCCCACCTCCTCCTTAATCCATTCACCTCATTTTATCTGGCCCCGCAACCACCCAGCTGTCAATCTGATTTATGTAGCTGTGCTTCTGTTTCTGTTTTGTTTGTTTAATTGTTTTGTTCAATAGATTCCACATCTAAGTGAGACCATATTCTCCAAACCCATGATGTGAACAATACCAAGAGTGAACCCCAAGGTTAAACTGTGGAATCTTGATGATTAAGATTTGTCAATGTACAGTCATCAATTGTAAGAAATGTACTGCTCTGATGGAGGACATTGATCATGGTAGAGACGGGATATATAAGAAATTTCTCTACCTTCCATTCAACTTTGCTGTAAACCTGAAACTACTCTAAAACATAAAGCCTATTCAAACTTTTTTTTAATAAAATGAGGAGTTCTAATATGGTTGCACAAACCACCCTTATGAATAAGCATATATAGCCAGAATTTCTATTATATATTACTGTGGGGCATGGCTATAGGGTTAAGCCTCGGACTGACCTGTTGGCAAAGTCACAAACAAGTCCCAGCTTAGAGGGCACAGTCCTCTTAGCATAATTAGGCTTGACTTTAAGATGCTCCCTAGATCTTATCTGGGTAGCTAATAGACTGTGGGAGGTGCAGCAAGTGCTGCCAAAACAAGTGAAACTCACAAGAACAGTGTGACTATGGTAACCACTTCCTTGTTTACCTCTGACTATAAAATAACAGCTCAGCTTGCCTCTGGATCTTTCTCTGTGGCCTCAGCCAGGCACAGGAAGATCCACAGAGATTAAAGAGAGCTATGCTGATCATCTGAACGCTGTCTCCGTGTCCTTCATTCTCTGCCGAATCCGTCCACACCTTTGGGAACCCCTGGCCCACTGGGGCTGGACCCCGGCATATTACTAGAGGCCCAGTGCACGAATTCATGCAGGGGTGGGGTCCCTCGGGATGGCCTGTGGAGATCAGGCCCCAGCTCGCACCCCCAGCCTCACAGCCCTGTAGCCCTGCCTGGCACCCTGTCTTGGCTTGGAGCCACCCCCTCACCTGCTCCACCATCCCACCTGCAGGGCGATCTATTAGGGCCAGGCCCCCCGCCTGGCTTCCTCAGCTCCTGGGATCCAGGCAGCAGTCCTGCCTCCTCCCACCTCCCTGCCACCACCGCTTGTTGCAGTCTGCAGGGCAACCTCCAGGGCAATCAGGCCCCTGCCTTGACCTGGCACTGCCTGCTCACCTGCTCCACCATCTTGCCCCAGTTCCACTCTTGTTGGGGCTCATCAGGGCCAGCAGTGCCTCCTTTACCGCCTGCTGCCAGAACTGTGTAGCCAACACCTGCCATGTTTTGTGCCGCCCCCTGGTGATCAGTACATGTCATTGCGAGCGGTCGAACTCCTGGTCGAACGACTGCCCAAGGGGACAATTTGCATATTAGGCTTTTATTATATAGGATCATCAATTCATCTATTCTGAATATGTAATGTCATAGTTTTCTCTTTTGCCCCAAAAGTGGTAAAATTAATATGTCAAATGTTTAACATATCATTTTATTCAGCATTAAGTATCATTAATTTAGAGTTTTTTATTTCATTTTAATTTCACAGTTCTTTTATATAAATTCCTTACATTGATCATTGAGACACAGAGGTTTTTGTCAAATTGGATTACATATATTAGCCTTCAAATGTTCCTTATTCAGACAGCACTAAAAAATAACAATACTAAGAATACTATCATCCTGATCTGTTATTTTTTATGTGTTCTTTTTTATCTTATTTAGAGATTTAGATATATATATGTATATATATATATTATATTTTAAAATAATGTATTATTGATTGAACATTATCATTTCTTTTCATTCATTTTTCTTCTACATAAAGTAGTCTTTCATTCACTTCTCGCAAACCTCAGTTTAGAACTCATTCCTTATACTTTTGATATTTCATTAGTGTTCATAATTACAATTTACCCATTACATGGGAACTTAGTTTAAGGCTACTTAAAAACAATTATTCTGGTCTACTGTAGTACTTCAAAATTGGTTCTCTTTGTCTTTTCCTCTACTAGCTTATGTCATTTCAATAAGGTTCTCCTGCCTGTTTCACAGAAACATAGTCTCTTTTTGGTTTGTTTTTAAGGTCATTCATAATTTACATTTTTATTAAAAACTGCCATTTGTGACACCACAGATGGGCCTAGAGAATATTATGCTAAGCTAAATAAGTCAGACAGAAAAAGTTAAAATTTTTCACATATGTGGAATATAAAACTGAAAGCAATAAATAAGCAAATAAGCAAATAAGAAAAACAAAAACTCACAGACAACAATATGGTGGTTACCAGAGGGAAGAGAAGTGGAGGGGAGGGGGTCATAGATGGCAAAAGAGGTCAAATATATGGTGACAGAAGATTATTTGAATTTGGGTGGTGGGCATACAATGATCATGTATTATAGAAATGTACACTTGAAACCTCATGACCTTTTTAACCAATGCCACCCCAATACATTTCATAATAATAAAAACTTTCCTAACAGTCATCTCATTTTTTATGTGTAAGTGCATCTCTTTATTTTATTTTAATCCTCATCTGAGCATCAACCTATGAACCAGAAGGTCACGATTCAACTCCCGGTCAGGGAACATGCCCAGGTTGTGGGCTCAAGCCCCAGTGCGGGGCTTGCAGGAGGCAGCTGGTCAATGATTCTCTTTCATCATGGATGTTTCTAGCTCTCCCTCTCCCTTCCTCTCTGAAACCAATAAAAATATATTTTAAAAAGTAAATAAATAAAGCCAAATGCCATCATGACCTTATTTACAATCTGCCTAATGACCTGACCACAAATTTTCATCCATCTAAGCTCCCTAACACCAATCCTGCAATAGCTGTGCATTCTTTCCTCAGGCCTCTAGGTTTATTTTCCATGATGCTTTCTGAAATGATTACCAAAAGGTAAAAAGATTCATGATCACAGGCCACCTATAAACTGTTGAGCTTCACTCTCATTTGGTAGATGCTAATTCTGAGGAGGAAGGCCAGAGAAGGAGAGTCTGTCATTAGCAGGCTGAAAAGAGATTTCTGAGACAACTTGGTGAGCTAAGAACATTATGCTCAGACTGAAAACTATATCTACTGCAGACAAATTCAGAGAGAAGCACAATACAGTGTACAGATGATGTGATACAGAATAGTGCACCTGAATCCTATATCATTTTGTTAACCAGTGTCACTCCAAAAAATTCAATACAAGAGAGAAAAGAAGAGCTTTGGCTGGGTGGCTCAGTTGGTTGGAGTGTTGTACAACAAAAGGTTGCAGGTTCGATCCGTGATCAGGATACATACCTAGGTTGCAGGTTCAGTCCCTGGTCAGGGCACATCCAGGAAGCAACTAAGTGATGTTTCACATAAATGTTTTATTCTCTCTCTCTCTCTCTCTCTCTCTCTCTCTCTCTCTCTCTCTCCTTCTTCCCTCCGTTGCCCCTCTCTCTAAACATATCCTCGAGTGAGGAATAAGGAAAACAAAAGAAAGAGAAGCAAAATATTCAGGACATGGGTACCATTACTCATCAGTACTCACACACAAGCCTGATGAAATTATGACACAGTATGCAGATCACCTTTGGTTTTGCAATCACATACTTTCTCATGATAGAGCTATCAGTATTGTCATTTTTGAAACCAATAACCATTCTTAGAAATAAAGTATTCAAAATGTATCTGCCATTTTTAAATTTGTGATCATTGGGGTGGGGAGTGAGTCACAAGAAGAGATACCTACAAGGGCCAGCAAGGTGATGAAATAAATAACTTAGCAGACTTTGTCTGGGCTTCAATGGGAAGAGTGTAGGCACAATTTATCTTAGGATGACTGGTGCCATCTGGCAATAAAGCCCTAGCATGTCTGACTATATACACTTCTAGAAATATGCCAATTTTAAAAAGATATCAAATAACTTTAAAAGCATTTTAAAAATTAAAGTGCTATGCAGGTCAAAGAAAACAGCCTACCAGTTTGTGATTTTTAGTTTAAAATGAATATAAATATCTCAAAAGACAGCTTGTGTTTTTAAAATAAAACCTGGAACATTTTGAAAATAGCACTTGGATTAAAATTATACAACAAATTATGTAGAGCTTAAAATGTATTTGTATAGCCATACATACATTCAGTAATCCATTAGGTAATATAAATCTATGCAATTTTGGAGGAAAGTCTGAAAATCAACTACTCCAGAGAATATTGAAAAATTATGTGAAAATTATGATGATGTAAGTGTAAATGTCAAAAAAGGCAATTAACTTCATTTGGCCCATTCTGAAGAGCAGCTTATGAACCCTTAGATAATGATTAAAGTAAATATTGATCTTGATTGAAGCCTGGATGTCTCACTCAATGAAAGCAAAAATATAATTGGTTAGGGGCAGGCCACATTGTTTGTACTGTCATTTTGGGACATATGTTACTAAATACCATATGACTAGGAAATCCATCCCCAACCCACTAGATGATTTCTACATCCAGATTTTTAGATTCCACTTTACCACACTGGCTCCATCTGAAATCAAATCATATGTTGATTGTGTTACAGGATTCCAGGGCAAGAGGAATAGGGAAACTGAGACAGGAAAGCTTTAAAAAGGCCCAAAAGTGTGGTCAATTTGCAGCCAACTTGTAGCTAACAAACCGTTATCTTCCTCAGCCAAGAACACTTGAGAGCAAATGGTTAAAAAAAAACAAAACCTCCCCAAAGAAAGAATGCAGAAAGGGAGGGGGAAAGGGGAAAGGGGAAAGGGGAAAGGGCAGTTTTACTTGCTAAGCAGAGTCACAAGGAAGGGCCACAAGGAAGTAGAAAGGGACCTTGAGAATTAACCTGCACCAAAATATTCAGCAAAGAAATGTTGAAACTTATAGAGAGGAGGGTATATAATGCCTCGGAACCCACCCAAACTGCTCTTCAGATTACCTGAGAGTCTGTCTGCACTACATAAGCAGATGTATAGGTTTGCTTGCTTTGCTTTTTCAATAAAGGTGCATGCTTTGATTGCTTTAATAAATTGGCTTTTCACATTGTAGTCAAGGCCTCTCATATAAATTTATTTATATGAGAAGACAAGGATAGAGGTTGGGAACAGCCCTGTCCCACTGACTTAGGGGGCTGGCTGTCCGGTAACACCTCTGGTGCCAGGGAGAGGTGCCTCTAACAATTGTATCCATTTTTTTCTCATGTCCTAAACTTGCTATACACCATGTGACATTAAGCAAGATATTTTGTACTTACATCTTACATATTGATGTTATTTATTAAGAAATGCAAATGATGTGAGAATGGGCCTTCTTTACTATTATTATTATTATTATTATTATTATTACTTAATTTATTTTAATTGCACATTGTTGTTAGAATGCTTTTTGAAAATATATTTAAAATATAGCCTGACAAAATATACTTAAAATTGATTTATCATGGAATGCAGATGACAGATAATATAGGACATGAACACAACAGAATAAAATAGTAAAGAAACAATAGCAGTTCACCTGGCACAAAAATTCTAAAGAGGAAAGACACAATACTAAATTTCAATGTTATTACTTCTTTGAATCAAAGAATGTTTAAGTTAAAGCAATTGACTTGTAATTCTTAGAACCCATCTCTGCTATGAAGTCTCTATAAACTGAACCCTCTGCTCATCTTAGTTTCTTACTCGTTTCTCATTGAATGCCTTATCACTTGTTACCTTGTAGTTTTTGCTATTTTCTATTTCCTAAAATCCTGAGAAAGACTGTGAACCACTTGAAGTAGAATTGGGGCCATAGGTACTTTGTTTTGTCTGATAGAATCTAACATCTATGCTCTCCAATTTAGAACCTGAAAAAATAAATCAGTGTGTGTTTGTTGGGAAGGGACTAGGAGGGCATAACCTTAGATGAAAACAATTGCTGAGATGAAGAGCTCCACAGGCTCTTCCTAAAATGCACTGAGGAGAGCTGAAGCCAACATTTCCCAGTCTCCTAAGTGGTAAGTCTACTGGTGCCTTTGGAAATTGACTATAACATCGGCGAAGGGTCCCACAAAAACAAAACACACAGAAAAGCTTCACGTGTGCTGTCTCCCTTGTGGAATGCCAGCTGGGTATGCATACCGGCATCCTCTACTCGCCCAAAATAATGGTTGAGATAAAGCTCTTGAAACATCACAGTGCAGTCTCACTTCCAAACTCCAAGGCCACCCCCTCAAAAAAAAATCTATGATTTTTTAAATAAATTACTAGAAATCAACCACTTGTTTGGATGTTGGTAAAATCATGTCCCTCTCGAATGGCTCTTATTGACCAAGTAACCTAGAGAAAGTAGGGAATGGGCATGAGTGTTACCACACTCAAGGGCCACAGTTTGCCAACCCCAATGTAGTCCATATTATCAAATTAAGGATCTGTTAAAATCGTTCTCATATATAGTGGATAAATTTTAAGTGTCTAAAAGTCCTTTGTCTGCATGTCATTACATTTGCTGACACCTTTAATTTGCTTTCAATTTTGGGGGGTAAAACATGACAGAGATAATTATTAGACTTATTTAAAGGCCACTAAAATTGGAATTCAACTCTAAAGCTACTTATCCTTAGTGGTGACACTTTTACCCAAGGGTTTAAAAAAAAGTTAAATGGGATTTCTAGGCATTACCCCAATGTTTGCATTTATGCATTGGGTGCAGTTCATGTGTCCCTCACATTTCTGCACATCTTGGAATCAGCGGCATGGGCAGCTTTAATTTGCACTAGAAATCCAGGGATACTAGTATAGTGAACAGCTTCAAAAGACAGAAATTGTGTCTCCATCTAGATCAGAGTGCATCTTTGCTTGCCTTTTGGTATAAAAAGATGGTATCTTCCTAAGAGGTAAAAGTTGGACAGGTTTGCTTGCAGCCCATCATAAAAGATCCAGGTTCCCTGTTTTAAAATAACAAAGAAAGACTGAGAAATTAGGATAAAAATACTCATTGTACAAAAATGTATGCAAATTTTTTTGGATTTTTGTCTTGTATAGCTCTTTTAGGCTCATATAACCAGTGGTAGGTAAGAACAAGTTTCCGCCAACTTGCAAGATTCGAGTGTTAAATTTTCAGGAATTTTGCAAGATGGCATTAAACCATTGGAAGTGCAAAATCAGCATCGTGAAATATTTGCACATATAAATGAACAAATGCTACAAACTACAAATTAGGTATTTTTTCCCCTCTGAATAGCTGATTTCCCAGCACATCACTTATGCCATAATTAATGACACCAAGTTCCACCCCATGGTGCCTTTTCTAATTTAAAAATTTATTTTATTTAATATTCCATGGTAAATGGATATGAATACTGTACATCAAATGCATGATTTTATGAATTCATTGAAGGCTATTCTTCCAGAAGAATTTATTATGTCACAGTAACCAAAACCAAAACCCAAAACAACAACAAAATCATATGAGTGATTTAATTCTTGTTTAAATGCCATGTTTCCACTTAAAATAAGCAAAAACATAATCTTTAGGAAATAAATAATATGAGAAAAATTATATCACAAATTCCTACACTGTAATTACCACTCTCAATGTTTAGGAGTTGAGAAAAAGAATGAGATATGAAAGAACAAACTGACAAAAAACTATAACTATACAAATTAAAATTATCATGAAAACTAACATTGGCCCTAAAAACTCTGAGTACCCCAGCAAACAGAGAAACTGAGAAAATGATCATGGATAGCTGAAGAAGTTGCTTGCCTTCCCTCAAGGCCTTGGACAACCTGCAAGTATATGCACCACTAATAACAACCGCATATTGTCAAGGTTGTATGCATTGTCTTCAGTCTTACATTTATAGGTCAAGGTCACCGCCCCTGAAGATCCCACACGGTAATGTCCTCTTGTACAACTGACCCACTGGATCCTGATCAAGGAACATGTATCAAAACCTCCTGATCCTTGCTGAATTAGGCTATACCAAATTTCCTTGATAATCATTCCTGCAATAGTGATGAGGAGATTAGACACACACATTCAACTGCAAAGTATTTTCCAAACAAAGAAATAAGCAAACAGGACATCAATTTTCTGAACCTTAGGAAGAAACAATAACATAGCCACAAATCAAAGTGTACATACATGCCTAAAACCAATATCACCACTAGTTGAAATGGGAAGGGAAAACCAACTAATTAACCTGAAGATCCCAGCTGTATATTTTGGAGAGAGAGGCTTTAGAAGTACTCTGACCTATGCTACTATTAATAATGGCTATCTTTAAGACAGATTGAACTGTCTTAAATAATTTGCTATAGCCTAATTCAGTGGTCGGCAAACTGCGGCCCCTTGAGTGTGGCTCTTCCACAAAACACCACATGCGGGCGTGCACGTACAGTGCGATTGAAACTTCGTGGCCACACTCAAGGGGCCAAAGGGCCACATGTGGCTCGTGAGCCGCAGTTTGCCGACCAATTGACATAAACAAGATTTATTTCCTTATGGCCTATTTCTCGTCACAAAACCATCACCAAACTTATTTAAAAGACCCAAAACACTTCTAACATTAATACTCAAATAAATGTGAGCAATACATACACTTAGTCAAGATGAATTAAGACGAAGAAAATCGTAATTTTCCAAACTGCTTAGTCCAGTTCAGGGTTGCAGGTGGCCCGAGTCTGCCCCAGCAGCTTAGGATGCAAGACGGGAACCCATCTGGACAGGAAGTCCTTCCAACACAGGGCTCACTCTCACACACACTCCACACTAGTCAGACTAGAACCATTAAGACAGCCGATTCACCTCTCGTGCACATCTTTGGGATGTGGGGGTAAACCTGAGCAGAGGGAAAACCCATGCAGATGGGGAGGGCATGCAAGCTCCACACAGACAGTGGCCCCTGCCAGGAATTCTTTTTTTTTTTTTTTTTGGTCTCATCAATGTAATAACAAAATGACATTGAATGAAATGATGTTATTCAAGAACATGCAGTATATAAGCACTGTGCTCCTCAAACGTTGATATACATACACAGAATCTGGGCAAGGTTTTATACTTCAGATTTTGATTTAGTAGGTCTGGGGTTGGACCTGAGCTTCTGCCTTTGTGACAGGCTCTCAGTTAATGGCATTGCTGGTGGCCTTCAGAGTAGCAAGGAATTCATCTTGATAGATTAGTTTTAATAACCGGTAATTATATTTCTCCAGGTAACTAAACTAAATCACACCTGTTCCAGAAATACCTTCAGATATTTCATCAGGGAGAATTGCCTGATTCTCAGCAACCCTGCTCCTTCCGTACACGGCTCACCCACTTGACCCAGGGTGAACCAGAACAAATATGGTTACACTAATATCAGGACTCCATGCTCAGCCTCTTATTAGAGCCCTTCTTCTTCCTCAGATTACTGACAAAAAATGTGCTCCGTAAAACCTTACCAAGTGCATCAAGAATAAAAAAAATCACTTATAGACCTGGGGCCTTCTCTCAATAAAATAAAATAAAATAAAATAAAATAAAATAAAATAAAACCAGCTCTCTAAATTAGTTGAGTATAAGAGTTCTTTATATTTATTAGAACCAAACAATCAAATCTCAACCCAACAAATAATTCAAAGAAAACCATGCAGCTACTATTATCTTTTACTTTGCTCAACCTGACCCAGACCATTGCAACCTTGAGAAACTATATTACAGTTGCTGGATCTGTGCCAAAGCTGAGCTAAGCCCAGATGGATCTAGTTTCATCTGTTTCAGTGTTCCTGCCAAGCTATTTGTCTAATATCTGACCATCTGGGTTACATGAAGATATTGTTCAGATTGAGACTCAGCCTTGGAGTTTGCCAGTTTAAGCTTGGAGTGTGAGCTTCCTCGGCTGAGCCTCTGATGGTGCCGGAACTGATACACATATGTGCAGACTGAATAACTCCATTCATTTTAAATGGAACAAAAGGAGAGAAACTGCTTTCTCCTGCACATTGTACTAATAAATAATTCAGAGTCTGTTGAGATTTGTGTGTTGCAAATTTGCAGGATTATTTCTCTCTTCATAAACCAAAATGCAGACAATTTTCTTCTGACTCAAAGTCAGAGCTACTGTCAGGTACTAATCATGCACTTCTGAACTCTCAGCTTCTAAAATGATTGAAATTTTCCACTACTGAATTTTCAATATTTACATTAAAACTTTATGTGTACTACATATCCTAGGAATATTGTCAGTAAAAGAGAGCATTCCCTGGTCATTCTAAACAAAAACAAAACAACAAATTTACAAATATGAGTACAACATATTTGCTACCACAAACAATGTATGTTCATTGATTTTAACATTAATTTTGTTATAAGCATCATTTTCAACTTTTTCTTTTTATATCTATTTCTTGTTTATTTGTTGGTATTTTCTAATAAACAGTTCATACTTTTCATTTTCACTGCTTTTCTGATTCAATAAATTTAGATTTTCTCCACCACTGTGCTCCAGTATATTTATATTTATATGTGTTGCTGCATATAAATTTTTGTTTTTAAAAAGTGTGTGCCTTTTAAAATTTGAAAGACATAGTTACCCAGCATAACTTTGTGCCAATTTCTGTTTTCACTGAAAGTGTTTGAGCATTTCTCTCTACATTTTACTCAGTCAATCCAATATCTGCAAAATTATCTTGTATTATTATGAATACATAAATTATAAAAACATACATTTTAGATATGTGCCTTTTATAATACAATTTTTAAATATGGCAAGAGGCATTTATTAATAGACCTAAGTACCTTTGTTTTCCTCTGTAAAAAAATTAGGAAGCCAAAAGTACATAAATTTAAACTGATGTCCAGCAATCAATATCTCACTATATTATCTTATTTGGAAATGATCTAGATATTTAATAAATATCCATTATTTAGTTTAACTTAGTATAAACTTTTATCTTAGTTATATTTATTTAAATTACTTTTGTGTTTAACAAATATGCTTAAATAGATGTCAAACTGCTAACTATCATCTTAAGTTATTTTTCTTGTTGACAAATTTTGTAATATGGAGTTACCATGAACTTATTTGATGAATAAACCCAGTAGAAAAAATTATATGTTTGTATTACAGCTAACACTAACAATTCTGAAGACATGCCTATTTTTATTAAATCAGCATACTTAAATTAGCTTTTAATTATCAAAAATTATCCTAGATCATGTGAATTTGAAAAACATTTGGGTTAGTTTCTATGTTTCTGAGAGTTTTAGAAATAATTTACATGAGCACTTAGTTTTCTTTAAGTCCATTAAACAGAACTCAAAAATATCGCATGTATCCAAAACATACACATAAATAGATATGTTTCCCCGAAATAGCCACTACAATTCCAAATATAATGGCCTACCTGCAAAAGTTCACCCATCTTCCAAGACAGAAGATCCTGGTCCAAGATTTGCATACACATGGGGAGCAGAGGTTTTTGAGGAGGTGGAGGAGTTTTAGACCAGGCAGAACTCTCCTTTTGCCTGTAGAGTCCCTAAGATGTTTAACTATGAGAGGTTCTGTTTCTTAAAAACTGTTCCAAAACACAAGTAATCACATCTGACCAAAGTAGGGTGACTGTGGCCTCTTCACCATGCACGTGTGTGCAGGCGAGGACACCGCAGTATTACTAGGTGAAGGGCCCCTTTGGCCCTATGCATGCACCCGGGCAATGACTCAGCAATAGCACTATACGTACTGTGCAAGCACATCCGTATGTAACCTGTTTACGTTAATGTAGCACGAGCGTCACTAATAGGCAGGAGGCCTCTTTTGTTTGAGCTTGTATATAAGTTGCCACTGAACAGTTGTTGGCTGCTTTATTCATAATAAAGCATGTCCCACTTGCCTGCTGTTACCCACATGTTTTTCCAATTCCCTGCACCCAGAAGGGTCAAGTCCCTGGCTGAGGGGCTTGCACCCAACAGTGACTTACCAAAAAGCATCAACAAACAAAATACATACCCTATATAATAAAGAGCTCATATGCTAATTAGACCGGACAGTGGAACAATCTTCCGGAATAACCAGTGGGCGGGGAGCGAGGCCGCAGCCAAGGTGGCCAGGGCTGCAAAGGCCTACTCTTGCACAAATTTCATGCATCGGGCCTCTAGTATGTACAATAAAGTCAGAGAACATAAAATACAAAGCAAGTGGAGCTGAGGTCCAAGAGACTTACCTATGAACTTTATGGTCCAGTCAGAAAGCAGTGACCTCAATAAGTTCTGTGCCCACCACCAACATCTGGAAGCTCACCATGCTCAGGATCATTGCAGGGTCTCCTTTGGATCCCACTTCTGATACCAGAAACTGTCAAGAATTCAGAAATAATAAGAAAACTTAAAATCCCAAATTAATAAATATCAAAATAAAAATAATAAATAGTATTTAGGAAGAGTTTGTTGTACATGTAAGAACAGTGTGTGAACTGGGAGCCTTCAAAAATATCTAATCGAATAAAAGAGAAACATGCAAATTGACCGCACCTCCGCTATGCCCAAGCCACGCCCACCAGCTAATCAGAGCAACTATATGCAAGTTAACCCAACCAAGATGGCAGCTGTAAGCCACGGAGCTGGAGCAAGCTGGAGGCTTGGTTGGCCCAACGATGGAGGAACCCAAGCTTCCCACCTGCCCTGGCCCGCTGTGGCCTCCACTCAAGGCAACAAAGTTTCAATTGTAGAAGATAAATAAATCCCAGATATATGCTTCCAGCCAGCCTTCACTGGGAGCTTGGGTGGCTCGGGGCCGTGGCCAGCCTGCAAAAGTCATCAGCCCCTCACCCAGGGTAGCCAGGCACCCCAGTGGGGACACCCACCCTGAAGGGGCTGTGGCCAGCCTGCAAACAGCCATCAGCCACTCACCCAGGCTGGCCAGGCACCCCAGCAGGACCCCCCTCCATGAAGGGAGTGTGGCCAGTCTGAAAACAGCCCTCAGCCCCTCACCCAGGCTGGCCAGGCACCCCAGCGGGCCCCCCACCTTGATCCGGGACACCTTTCAGGGCAAACCAGCTGGCCCCCACCCATGCACCAGGCCTCTCTATCCTATATAATAAAAGGGTAATATGCAAATTGACCCTAACAGCAGAATGACTGGGAATGACTGGTCACTATGACACACACTGACCACCAGGGGGCAGACGCTCAATGCAGGAGCTGCCCCCTGGTGGTCAGGGCGCTCCCACAGGGGGAACGCGGCTCAGACACAAGCCAGGCTGACAGCTGCCAGTACAGCGGTGGTGGTGGGAGCCTCTCCCGCCTCCTCAGCAGTGCTAAGAATGTCCGACTGCAGCTTAGTCCTGCTCCCCACTGGCAAGTGGACATCCCCTGAGGGCTCCCAGGATGTCTGACTGCCAGCTTAGGCCCAATCCCCCGGGGAGCAGGCCTAAGCCAGCAGGTCGTCATTCCCCGAGGGGTTCCAGACTGCAAGAGGCCACAGGCCAGGCTGAGGAACGCCCCCCAGTGCACAAATTTTTGTGCACCAAGCCTCTAGTAAAGTAATAAGAGGCTCACTCAGGGGCATGGCATTACAGGATGCTTATAAACTGAAAATGAAGTTGCTTATCTTTATAATGGTTGATTATTACAATGGGGGTTTCTGCATAGCAAGGCATTGGTTTTAAAAAGTGATTATCTCATATCATATTTAGGAAGATGACTTAAGTACCTTTTATGATTTTCAGAGGCATTCACAAAAAATAACCTGTCAAGTTTTGCTTAATTTCATAAAAGAAGGTAGATTTAGTTTTGCTTACATGGCTTAAATGGTTTTGTCTGCTCAGGTCATTCTCAAGTCCAGTCTCCCTTTTATATTTAATTTTAACATCCGTAATCTATAGTAAATTTTTAAAATATTTAAGTCCTGTCCTTTGATTCAATTTTCTTGTTTTTATCTTTATTATTCTTAATATTCCTAAAATTTTCTGTAGACATTTCTTTTAAATAGGTCTGATAATATGTTTTCAAGAAAAACAAAATGAAGATTGTGATTTAACTGTAAAGTCACGAATAAAGTTAATGCCGAACAACATATATCTTACTCTAATTACTGATTATTTCTAAGTCATTATGGAAAATATGTAACCATCATAATTTCTACTTGCAGAAAGCCACCTTTACATGTCCCTTTAACATTTATCAATTTAACTTCTTGCATTCAAGTGTATGTTTAATCTCAGAAAAAAAGCAAAGTTTGTAACATACTTTGCATGTTGCCCTTTTCAGTACTACAGTAGAAAAACAATTCAAATCTGATATATGGAAACCCTGCTGCAAATATATTCTAATCATATCATGTTAAAATCACTAGTTTGCTTTGAGATATATCTGTGAATTATTTTATGAGATTTGCCATCGTCTCATAAAGTAAGTCTATGCATTGGCATATTTGTGTATCTACTTTTTTTTGGTTCTGAGAAAACAAGCTGGTGAAATAATTTCATACTTTAAATTGTGTTTCACAGATATTGTATTGTTTCATTTTAAATTTTTCCATATTTTATCTTTGCTTTCTAGTTGACAGCTAGTTCCCTGGTCACCAATAAAAAAGACAAAAAGGACGTCAAAAATGATTTCTTGACAATTTCTTCCCCATCATTTCAAAGTAATTCTAATAAACCAAATTCTTGCTTATTTTTGTTTCATTAATAAACATAATTTGTTTATAGTAATCACTATTCTTCAAATAAGCATAATTAATTTTAGGGAGATGGGAGCTTATAAATGTAAATAATTGTTATATTTTATTAAAAATACCCTGTAAACAATGTCAAGTTGAGTAAGCTTACTTGAGAAAAACGTAATACAAAAAACTGATCATTTGTCCTTTTTTGTTGAACAATAGCCATTCAAATGGGTGAATGAGCCCTGGCTAGGATTACTAAGTGGTTAGAGCATTGGCCCTCACACAGAAGGATCGAGGGTTCAATTCCCAATTAAGGGCACCTACCTGGGTTGCACGTTCATTCCCTGGGGTGGGTGTGGGAGGCCACCAGTCAATGTGTCTCTCTCACATCAATGTTTCTCTCCTCTCTCTCTCTTCCTTCCCACCTCCTTTCCACTCTCTGAAAAATCAATGAAAAAAATATCCTCAGGTGAGGATTAAAATAATTAATAAAAATAAAAAAACAAAAAAGTGTGGATTAATAAAAACATTGCCTATAAATAAATATATATGCTACCTTCCAATAACTATTTGTGAAGCCACTGAAAAATCATCTCTTCCCTATAGAATTTTGTTGTCCAGTCTTTGTATTTACTCCAATAAGTCTTACTAGTGATTATACAAATGAAAGAGAAAGAAAGAATAAAAACTGATTCTAAGGCTTTTGTGCTAAAACCTATACAAAATAGATCCAGAGACATTGAAGAACTTACATGCATATATGCATATATTCATAGCCCATGGATAGACAATAGTGCAGGGAAGGCCTGGGGAGGCAGAGGGAACAGGGTGGAGGGGTCAATCTAGTGAGAAAAAAGGGAACATCTATAATACTTTTAACAATCAAGGTAAATTTAAAAAACAAAGTAAAATATAGAAAATGAGAAACAAGCTGTATGAAAGAAAATATGAGTTAAATTTCAAATAAAGAAGTTCAACCAACTTGTCATATGCCTGCATAAATCTATGCACAACATAGATATAGAGCTACAATTTCAGGTAAGAGGTTGGGACTCTTCACTATAAAGTAAGAGCTGAGATAATATATGATCTGTTCGCCGAGGAATGTGTGTAGAAAAAGAGCAGCTCTAATTCAAGGACTCAGCTTAGTGTTTGCACATAATTAAGGAATGAGACTTGGAGCCTGCAAGAGAAATAAAAAGTGTGTAGAGAAAAAGCTGTAAACAATAATGAAATTCTTATGAATATATAATATTAAACTATCCTGTCCTTAAAATTCAAAAATATTATCGATGAAACATATACTTTCAGGCATTTTTTAAATCCTAGGAGTCATGGGAAATATTTAATCATTTTCACTCATGATCCAGAAGCAAGATCTATATATTTTTTTTATGACCCACATTAGAAGTGAAGGTGAGGTCCAGAGTAAGAAATAAACTATCTGGCTTTATTATCCCCAAATCAATTTGGTTCTACAATTGCTAACTAAATGTTCAATTTAAAGGACTGTGCAGGACAAAGAAGCAACTGACCCAGTAACTAGTCTCAAAGATATTACAAGCTCAATGCAATAAGGAGACACAATGTCATGTCAGTCCTCTAATGAGACAATGCACTATATTACAAGGGCTGAAATTAGGGGTGTGGAACTTAATTTGGGATTTGAGAAGACAGATGATTGTGTCTTACTCTGTAGAAAGAAGATTTATTTAAAGTGAGGAAGTACAACTGGGCATAATGGACGTGTGGCCAAAGAATGCAGGAGTCTTTTATTGACTTCCTGTTCCTACTGTTGGTGAGGGACGAAAACTCACCCTAGGGCAATGGGGATGACGAAACACACAACATCCAACTTGAACAGATGAGATCAGCAGGGCAGAAGGACACAGCCAAGTAGGGGTTACATTTGGGAACAGAGTAAATAAGCAAGGGATGTGGGAGGCAGGCTTTGCAGCATCAGGAGGTTGGGGTCACCCTGGTTACTATGGGAGGATATGATTGGTTGGTTTGAATAATTTTGTGGGTTGGCAGAAAACTGAACCCTACTACTTGGGAATAAGGAGAGATTGTGACAAGTCTCTTTGATAAGGAGGTGATTTGACTAAGGGCCTTTATCTCTGGGAGCATAAAAGAGAGGTGAGCTTGCAGGTAGGCAATTTGAGTCCCCTGTTTCACCAGATGTCAAGGCAATGCATAATATTGGCATTACACCACTCTGTGGAGACAAACGTGGCCACAATACAGAGATGGGAACATGCATGACCTGTGCAGGGAAGACCTAGGCATTGCCACCTGACACCTATTTTAGGAAAATCCAAAGAACAATGAAGGAAGAGTGGGTTAAGTCTACAGAATTCCTGACAGCCTGACAGAAAAGTATGAATCTTCTGTGAGTGATTGAACACCTTGTTCATTTTCACTATGGATTAAAATTCCTTCAAACACTTTTAAGCAAATGTGTACAGGTATCAAGTCAATAGTTGGCTTCCTAATTAGAGTCCCTATTAATTTTTGAGTTTTAAAATTTATAAAATGATACTAAATGGGGTCTATGTTAGTATACTTTAACCTAGCACTTCTACTTTATATAACTTTTAAAATACTTATATAAATTAGATTACCTTTTCATTCAGTTTATCTGAATGTATGAGTTTATCCTATATAATAAAAGGCTAATATGCAAATCGACTGAATGACAAACGATTGGTCGCTATGATGCGCACTGACCACCAGGGGACAGACACTCTATGCAGGAGCTGCGCCCTGGTGGTCAGTGCGTTCCCACAGGGGAACCACTGCTCAGCTAGAAGCCTTGAGCCGGGCTCATGGCTGGCAAGTGCAGCAGCGGTGGCGGGAGCCTCTCCTGCCTCCACAGCAGCACTAAAGATGTCTGACTGCCTGCTTAGGCCTGCTCCCCATGCAGGGAGTGGGTCTAAGCCATCAGTCAGACACGCCCTGAGGGCTCCCATACTGCGAGAGGGCACAGGCCAGGCTGAGGGGAAACCCCCCCCAAGTGCACAAATTTTGTGCACTGGGCCTCTAGTTGTATTATAATACCTATATAACTAAAATTGAAAACACCTATATAACTAAAATTAAAGATTATACATAAACTAGTCTATCAGATATTGTGATTTAAAGAAAAATAATTGCTTACAGTAGATTATTTAAAATTCTTATTCTAACCAAAAATCAAATTAAATTAGCTAAATCTTGTCTAAAATTGTGAGACAAGAAGCAATTTCATTTGCAAAAAGACCATGTTGAGTTGCACTTCAGTTTTAGGGATAATCTTTAATAAGAAAAAAAAATTAAAAAATTAAAAAATATATATATATATATTATATAGTGTTACTATAATTGGTGTTTTTTTTTTCTGATGGCTCTGAATATGAACAAACTCCTCAGGGCCCCTCTATACCTGGACATGCCTAATCGTGATTAATTCTGAGGTGAGATGATACTGCCGCATTCTGTCAGATGTCCTAGCAAAAATCCTGAGCATTTCAGGCACCTAGCCTTCTATCCAGACCCACCTGGAAGCCAGCAGGAAAGGGTAACACCAAATCAGGTGCGGAGGCAAAATGTTTAAGGAGTCCCAGTGACTGGGAGGGAGGACACTGGGCTTACTGCCTTGTCATTTACCTACAGCAGCAAGCCAGGTCCTGTCAGTATAAGAAGAGGGGTCCCATCCCGCAGAGGCAGAGTAACCCACTCCCAGCCACTCGCAGTAACAGCTGGAGCAAAAGACTGAGCGGCTGCCACTCAATCTGTCAGGCATCACCACCTGTTATTTACCTAATGCCAAAGGAATTCTTTAATCTTCAGCTTTAAGAGGCCTCCAGGGCTGCTTTGCAGTGACTATAGGGCTAAATTTATTCTGTCAGTAGGAGACCTTAGACACCTGGAAAGCATCTTTGGAAGTCTGAAGGACTCCCAGGAGCTAGTGTTTTTGTTGCAAAGGCAGAACTCAAATAAATTCCTGAACATATCTTTTCTGTTAATTTGATATGACCATCAACTGTAATGTTTTTGTAATCATTTTACAGCTTTGTTACTGCATTTCTTATTTAAAATAGTACTCAGTGTTCAGTGTGTACTGAAACGCTGTTTCTTGTGCTAACCTGCACGTCTTACTACCCATGCT
The DNA here is from genome assembly GCF_028538775.1 of Myotis yumanensis. Taxonomy (NCBI): domain Eukaryota; kingdom Metazoa; phylum Chordata; class Mammalia; order Chiroptera; family Vespertilionidae; genus Myotis; species Myotis yumanensis. Next base: position 71,748,859 of record NW_027223755.1, on the reverse strand, counting down.
ATAGAATCATGGGGTAAAAAAAGAAAACTGAAGATGGTTGTTTTTCAGATTCTCCGTACACTTAATAAAATATGGTCCATGTGTTGTGAATTATATTTTCAAATCTGCTACATTCAAGGAACCCATATCAAAGCAGTGAAGTCAGTTCTCTGACATAATTAATAACACCATCTTTTATGCTTGGTATTAAAGGCCCACTTTTTTCTCTGAATTAATAAGAAACATAAGGTTTGTTGTGTTTATTTGTTTTTATAAAAGGCGTGTGTCTGCAAAAAAAAATCATTTTACATATTCATATTATCACCTTCGGCCTCCTCTTTAGCCAATTCAGTTAATTCTACCCACATAGTTATCTGAGACTCTTATTTTTTATTTGATTCGAATTTACTGGTCACAAAGAATATCGGCAACATTTAGAAACTATAACACTATCCACTTATATGAAACAATACTTTTTTTTTTTAATGCAGTAAAGACTGTTTAAAAAAGAAAAATTTGAATTATAAGGATAAAGGAAATTAACATATGGGAGAGTTTATGCACTCTGCCTCCTGCATATTCATTTTATCATCCCCTGGCCTCAATGTCTGTTCATTCTACCCACATTCTCAGACTGAGAATTGGGTGCAGGGAAATCTAGAGCACAGAGGGATTTGGGAGGAAAAATAAATACCTAATAAGACAGTTTATTCTCATTCCTGCACAACGCTCTTCTCTAACTTCCTTGTGAAACTGTCAGTAAAGACAATATGAAAGACTTCTTTTCCATAAACAGTGTGTATTAGATATTTTTGAGATATACCCTCAGAATACAATAACTATTAGCCTGGATAAAACATCAAAAACATTTTTTTTCATGGCATGATTGAGTTGAGGGCAGCTAAGAGAAATCATTGAGTGCTGAAGCCATGAGGAAGTAGGAATCCCAAGGAAGCTCTGGAGCTGGCATTTCTCTCAGGGAGCCTAGAACTTGACTTGATAGGATTAAAACTTCATCAGGAGCCAGGAGATGAACTGTGGTGCACCCCCAAAATTTGTCAGGCCAAGGAACTTACCATGAAGCATGAATCTACAGTGGTGATTATTTCAACAACTGAAAGAAAAACCTAATTCACAGTTAATGGACATATTTACTTGTCTCTGACTTAAGCTCTAGTAGAACAAAACCAAGAAAAACAAAATGCCTTGTCTGAAAAAACCTAACCACAAATTTACTCACTCTTGTTAGGGGCTATAATCCACTCTACATGTATGAAAAACAAGCCAAAATAGAATCACAAAAACAAAAACAGAAAGGATGGGCCAATTTCAATGGGCCTGTGTTGGTAGTGTTCTTTGGTAGTTGGCAGGGATGCAAATCATATTTGGAGTAATAAAGCCTAAATGCTGAAATAGCTGCCACAGTTAAGTTCCCCAGAACAGACAAGTTCTGTTCATGAGCTCAGAAACTGTCAAAAATTAATAAACACATGAAGAATTACCACTCACTGATACAATATAGCAAAAATATCAAATTTTATATAGGAAACTTCATATATTGAAATGATCAGATATAAACTATTTAAAAAGGCTTTTCAGTGTGTAAAATAAAATATTCAGAATGCTTCATGAATGAATAAGCATAAAAAATAAGCAATCTAATTTGAGAAAGAACCCAGTAGAACTTGTAAAAATGAAATATGTAATAATGAAATCAGAAGTCCTATGAAACTAGTCAAGGAAAGACAACTTAGAATATTCATGAATTGGTTGACAAATCTGAAGAAATTATCCAGATAGAGGCACAAAGAAAAATGAAACTTATTAAGAGAGGGTAATAGATCTGAGGGAGAGCATGAGACTTTCTAATATATATCTAATCAGATTTTTCAGAAGGGCAAATAAAAGGACTGTAAAAGAGACAATATTTAGGATAATAATGCCTGAAATATGCTTAGAATTGCTGAAAGATACCCAGCTTTAGTTTGGTAATCCAGATAAATATCAAATGAGATAATAAAAAGAAATAAAAACTTAGACAATGTGAAACTAAACTGCCAATACTAACTGTAGAGAGAAAATGTTAAGTGCTATCAGATAGAAAAGACAGAGAATTCACCAAGTGACAAATTAGCCTGAGTGCAGATTTTCTAAAGTAATATAGAAAGTCAGAATGCATGGCACTCTCATCTGAATACAGCTTTCAGTACAGAAGTATGTCCCTAAGGAAGCAGCTTGTTCAGAAATGAATAAGCAACTATATTTTTAGACAGACAAAATCGGAGGAAATTTACTACCAACAGATCTTAACTAAAAGAACTTTTAATTTTGTACTTCAGGAAGAAGAAAAACCATCTGATACAGAAATCCTGAGATACAAGAAGATGTGAGCCAGTAAGTTATATCCAAGCAAAATCTAATTGTAAAAGATATTAAAAATACAAGGTAGAAATGAAATTTAAACATAAACATTACTAGGCAGAACTCAAGTATGGATAAAAGAAAATAAGTGAGTAATCACAGGTAAACCTTTCATAGGGTTTAATATATTTTGGAAAGAGTGTAATGAATATATATTCATCAACCTTAGACATGGTTAAATATCTGACTTTTTAAATACTGAATTGAAATGAATGTGCAGCCCTAACCGGTTTGGCTCAGTGGATAGAGCGTCGGTCTGCGGACTCAAGGGTCCCAGGTTCGATTCCGGTCAAGAGCATGTACCTTGGTTGCAGGCACATCCCCAGTAGAGAGTGTGCAGAAGGCAGCTGATCAATGTTTCTCTCTCATCGATGTTTCTAACTCTCTATCTTTCTCCCATCCTCTCTGTAAAAAAATCAATAAAATATATTTTAAAAAAATAAAAATAAAATGAATGTGTAAAGCCCTATCCTGTCTTGCTCAGTTGGTTGGGCATCCTCCAGTGCATTGAAAGGTTGCTGGTTCGCTGACAAGTCAGGGCACATACAAGGGTGGTGGGCTTGATCCCTGGTAGCTGGGAAGCAGGAGGCAGCTTATTGATGTAACACTCTCACCTCGATGTGTCCCTCTCTCTCCTTCTTCCTCCCTCCTTCCCTCTCTAAAAATCAATGAAAAACCTTTAAAGAATAAATAAAATGAATGTGTAAATTCAAATAACAACTGAAGTGATAGACAGTATAACTTCCAAACCAATATTGGGGGGAAAGAAGAGTGATTATATATTCACAGAAGCCATACCTCCCAATAAGAAAAGCAAAAAGTAAACGCAAATGTGATTTTTTAAAGGTTGGAAAAAAGTAGCTCTGAATGCAAATAGTAACTATGTTGATTTCTTATTTTTGTCCAGTTTTATAACTTTTATTTATTTTCCTTGTCTTATTTCTGGTCTTACTGCAATTAGATGCAATTCAGTATAATTTTGAACAAAGAGGCTCATAGAAGCCATCTTTTTATGTGCCTTATTTATGGTCAAGGGAATACTTCCAATAGATCCCAAAAGCAGATAGTAAGCATTTTTAGATACTTTTTACTGGATTAGAGAAGTTTTCTTCTATTGCTGGTTTTAAAAATAAATGTATGACAAGCTTTGTCAGAGTATGCATAATATATTTCCTTTAATCCATTAATGTGTCTGGTTATAGTATACAAGCACTAGTGAAATTAATATGAACTAACTGCATATAGTAACTAAATAAGTATCAAGAAGTTAATTTTTTATGAAAAAGTAAATTGCATATTATATGATCCCATTTTTAAGATGTCAAAAATATACAAAACAAGCCCTACCCAGTGTGGCTCACTTAGCTGGTTCATGGATCAACACTCAACAACAGAGTGTGAAATAGTAGCCGAGTGAAATAGCAGTTTCTTTGTAAAGAATGATTGAGGACCTTAGGTTTTTTGTGGTTTTTTAAAAATATATTTTATTGATTTTTTACAGAGAGGAAAGGAGAAGGATAGAGACTTAGAAACATCAATGAGAGAGAAACATCGATCAGCTGCCTCCTGCACACTCTCTACTGGGGATGTGCCCACAACCAAGGTACATGCTCTCGACCGGAATCGAACCTGGGATCCTTGAGTCGACAGACCAACACTCTATCCACTGAGCCAAACCGGATAGGGCAAGGACCTTAGGTTTTAGAGCAGTGGCGGTGCTCAGACATGCAGCAAGCTTCTACCTTAATGGAAGAGGTCTAAATTTGACATCAGCCCAACCAGTGTGTCTCAGTAGTTGAGTGTTGACCTGTGAATCAGGAGGTCTCTGCATATGCCCAGGTGATGGGCTCAATCCCCAGTTGGGGGCGTGCAGGAGGCAGCCAATCAATGATTCTCTCTTATCATCGATGTTTCTCTCTCTCCCTCTCCCTTCCTTTCTAAAATCGATAAAAATATATTTTTTTAAAAAAACAACTGACATCATATCCAAAAGCATAACTTTGAATTGCAGAGACACTTGATTATTAAAAGTTTCTACAAATCAGGAAAATTATGATGATAAAAATATAGATGGAACCACAGAGCAGTAATGAAAATAAAATTATAGAAATACTTCAAGAAAAATATTTTAAAATCTGAATAGAATATTTCTGAGATAGCAATGTTCCCCTAAGGCTAGTGAACAAATCCAAAAGATATAAAAAACAGCAACAATAACAAAATAAACAAAACTACCCAGTGATTTTGATTTTATATCGCCAGGGATTTTTAGAAAAAAATCACAAATGACTGATTTGTTCCTATAAAAAATTGCCTCTTCCAATGATCAACTTTAGTAATCGGTCCACTAGAAATGTGTGAGAACAATAAATCATTTGAGATCTCTAAAGATAATGCAAAATAAGAATACTGTGTCACACAAAATATTAGCATATTTAATAAAATTTTTGAAAAGTGCTTGGCAGAGAAAGGATCTGGATCGTAGTACACTCTCAGTAAGTTCTACTTCTATTTTTCTTTACTAAATATTCTTGCTATGAAATGCAGTTGCTCCAACACCTGTGACTTTTTCCCATAAGAGAAAACAAAGGGATTTACAGAGAAAAAGTCTTCAATTTTTCCCTAATTGACTTCATAGAGAACAATCCTTTTAAATCTTGTACAGTAAGTCCTCACTTAACATCATTCATAGGTTCTTGGACGTGCAACTTTAAACAAAAGGAAAGGACCTATAGTGAAATCAATGTTATCATAGGCTAAGTGATATAAAAAACAGTTCTCTTCCTACACATATTTCTGGTCATAAAAACATCATCAAACTTTTCAATAAAGACTCACAACAATTCTAATATTAACATTGAAATAAATGTGAGCCAAATGCACACATTTAAGAAAAATGAATAAAATCCAGTAAGATCATTCTTTTCCAATCCACCTTTTCCAGTTCAGAGTCATGGGTGACTGGAACCTCTTGAGCCAGCTCACAGCACAAGGAGGGACCCAATCCTGAAGAGAACACCCTTCCACACGTGACACACTCACATGCACCATACCCTGATTCAGACTGGGACAACTTACACACACCAATAGCCTGACCTGCAGTTCTCTGGGATGTGGGAGGAAACCGGAGTACCCAGAGGAAATCCATGCAGACATGGGGAGAGCCTCTATGCTCCACACAGACAACAGCCCTGCTTGGAATCAATTGTTTTCCCTCATTAATGTTATAATGAAATGATGTTGAACAAGATGATGTTATTAGAGAATCTGGTGTATATGACTCGATTATATTTCAGACATCACTTTAAATGACACCTCCTGGGAGAGAGTTTTGTTTTCTTTTTTACATCCTACTATAAAGGATTTGTCCAGTCACTCTATATCATAGTACCCTATTTTTAAAAATTCCTGTATATAACTTAATTCTATCTGATGTTTATCATTCATTTATATGGTTACAATGTTTCTCTGTCTTCTAAAATATAAGCTGCAAGAAAGAAAATTTTCTATCTTCTATATCAATATATCAATGCTGAATGAACATAAAAATAATCAGTTCTCGTTACTTGTAAGAATGAATGAGAAAATGTTGGTTTGTTCCATGGCTGCTCTATTCTAGAGGAGAATAGATGTTGCTTAGAATTTCATCATTGCCTTTATCTGCTTTCTTGGAAATAAGAACTCTGGCATTGGTGGTTAGGCTAAAATTCATTTGCCATAAATCATCGCTGATGGGGCTGTTATTGAGATCTCATATTTACTGAAAAAGCCTTTTAACAGGAAAAAAAAACAAAAAAAAACAAATAGCTCTGGCCATTCAGTGCAATTAGTTGGCATCTTTCCATGGTTTTCTCTAGTTTCCAATAGCTTAATATACATTTAAAGATCTCCAATCATCTGCTCAGTACCACTTGGAAGAGAAACAAGAAAACCAAAGACAAGCTGGAAGTTATTTGGCATCTGAATGTACAAATACTGAGACATAGAACTCTAATTTTAGTTAGAGATATTTAGAAGAACAGAATTAGCAAGCCTTGAAATTTTTAAAAATCAATAGGTAATAGTAAAATTAGTAACAGTTATTACTTCTATAGTGTTTACTCTCCACTGGAAACTCTTCAAAGGTATCTATAAACATTCGTTCATTTTAATATCAATAACTACCCTAAGAAGTTGGTACTATTTTTACTTTATTTTAGAGATAAAGAAGCTGAAGCACAGAGAAGAAATATAATTCACCCAATGTCAAGCAAGTAATTAGTGTCTGAGGCCATCTGAATCCAGGATCTGTGGTTTTAGCCAATTAAAAGATAGGATGGAACACCTTCTCCCAGCATTAGTCATCCCTTTGGCTTAAATGTTAATGTCTTTAATGTTCAAATAAAAATAGACACGTTATCATAATGAATATTTTACTGTAAATTAATTGATGTAAAAAGTATTACAACCATCCTGAATTAATGTAATAGTAACATTTTATTAAAGGATATGTAGAGGAGAAACATATGAAATACCACTAAACAGAAGAGTAAATCTAGAAGAATCCTTGACATGTTGTATAATATTAACACTGAAATTCTGGTAATTCAGGCAGAAGGTTGGAAAAAAAAGAAATTTTACTCATTGACATTGTTTATGTAGGCATAGCAGACTATATTTAGATGGCCATCTTTAGTTCTTTCTGCAAATTTGAATAGCATACTCAGGAAAAAGATATTGGGATAAGAACTGAAATAAAATAAGCACCCATATATTCAGGTTTATGATAGTGTTAAAACCCTAAAAGCTAATCTGACAATGCATATGAATAGAAAACTCACACATATATATTCTTCTTCATATATACATATATATAGTAAATATTCACTTTCTAGTTATCTTAAACGTGCAAATTAAAACAATATGATATGCCCTAAAACATACTTGTAAAAAGTTCAAAATAACAATGGCAAATGCTTGGCCTTTCAGCATTAATTACATTAGATTGAACATGCATGCTTTTTTTCCTATTCCCACTAATTTTTTCTAAAGTTATTTTAAAAAATAAAATGTGCCCTAACCGGTTTGGCTCAGTGGATAGAGCATCGGTCTGCAGACTGAAGAGTCCCAGGTTCAATTCTGGTCAAGGGCATGTACCTTGGTTGTGGGCATATCCCCAGTAGGGGGTGTGCAAGAGGCAGCTGATTGATGTTTCTCTTTCATCAATGTTTCTAACTCTCTATTCCTCTCCCTTCCTCTCTGTAAAAAATCAATAAAATATATTTTAAAAATAAATAAATAAAATATACAAAACTATTATAATCAATAAAAAAAAGAGAGACATGAGTGAGAAAAAATTAAAACATATTTGGGCAAGATAGAAAGTTCTTGGAGGAGTGTTACTGATTTAGCTTGCAGGAGGAATCAGCAATTCAATGTCATACAGAATTGTTTCATATGGAGGAGAGGTTCTGGGGTGACGTCACTGACCACTGTGAAGTGTACAGATTAGAAAGAGGTGGAGAGGCCAGGAGCTGGTCAGAACATCATCACAGAAAAGATGCTCCCTCTTCCCATGCCTAAAATATCAACCCAGAGCTAACCACTGTTAGAGTAAAATTCAATGAGTATTAACTTCTATCAGTGGTTCTCAACCTTTGGGCCCTTTAAATACAGTTCCTCATGTTGTGACCCAACCATAAAATTATTTTCGTTGCTACTTCATAACTGTAATGTTGCTACTGTTATGAATCGTAATGTAAATATCTGATATGCAGGATGGTCTTAGGCGACCCCTGTGAAAGGGTCGTTCGACTTCCAAAGGGGTCGCGACCCACAGGTTGAGAACTGCTTTTAGATCATCATATGAATGAATCGATTTGATTCTCAAAACAAACAAATGACTTAGGTGGTAATTTTATCCCCAGATGAGGAAACACAAGGAGGTTCACAAACTTGCCCAAGTTCCCCAGATAAAGAATGACAATAGGGATTTGAACCCATGTAGTCACACCTATGGGCCCCTGTTCTAAACCAGAAGGCTAGATCTGTTGCTTTTCATTCTTAAGCAGAAGAAAAATCAGAAGGTTATTTTCTAGAGAAATTAAAAAGATGAGATGCCAGGCATAATGTATACTAGTGACTGGAAGTGGGGAGGGGAAGATAATGTTTAAATTACTACAAATGAAACAAGCCATCAGCTCCCTCGCTGGTGAGAGGATGGACTTGGACAAGGAGGGGAGAGAAAGAGAAGTACACAACTCTTACGAATTTAGTATGACATAGCCATTTCTTTGTAAAGAAGCCAATCACAGGTTTGAATGATTGAGGATCTTCAGGTTTTAGAGCAATGGTGGTGCTCATACAAACAGCAAACTTCTGCCTTAATGGAAAAGATCAAAACTTGACATTACAGCCAAAAGCATAACTTTGAATTGCAATTAAATGGATTGCCAAGACACTTGATTATTACAAGTTTCTACAAATCAGGAAAATTATGATGATAAAAATATAGATGGAACCACAGAGCAGAAATGAAAATAAAAATTATACAATACTACCAGAAAATATTTTTAAATCTGAACAGAATATTTTTGAGATAGCAAGCAGTGTTCCCCTAGAGCCAGTACCAAATCCAAAAGAAAAAAACACAGCAACAATAAGAAAATAAACAAAACTACCCAGTGATTTTGATTTTATATCACAAGGGGTTTTTACAAAAAAAATCACAAATGACTCTGATTTGTTCCTATAAAAAATTTCCTCTTCCAATGATCAATTTCAGTTAATTGGCCAACTATAAATGTGTGAGGGCAATAAATCAATTGAGATCTTTAAAGATAATGTAAAATAGGAATATCGTGCCACAAAAAATATTGTCATATTTAAGAAAATGTATGAAAAGTGCTTGGTTTCATAGTACATTCTCAGTACACTCACATCCTTCCATTTTCTTTATTAGATATTCTTTCTACAAAATGTAGTTGCTCCAACTCCTGTTATATTTTCATGAGATCTCTGAAGTCGAAATCCTCTCTTTTCAAATAACTTAAACCTAGATTGGAATAAATTATGCACTGGAAGATTTAGGATCATTACTGTATTATCCATTAAATTATACCTAAATGTTGTATACATACTCCTATATATAATTATGTATGTACTAGAGGCCCAGTGCACAGATTCATGCACTGGTGGGGTCCCTCAGCCTGGCCTGTGGGTATGGGGCTGAAACTGGCTCTCCAACATCCCCTGAGGGGTCCCAGATTTTGAGAGGGCACAGGTCAGGCCGAGAGACCCCACTGGTGCACGATCGAGGCCCAGGAGGGACTGCAGGAGGGCTCCAGGGCATGTCCGGTCCATCTCACCCAGTCCTGATTGGTGGGACCCCAGCAGCAAGCTAACCTACCGGTCATGCCATCTGCCCCCTGGTGGGCAGTGCATGTCATAGTGACTGTTCGAATGAATAGTTGGACATTTAGCATATTAGGCTTTTATTATATAGGATTATATTTTAAAGTTTGAAAATGAATATCTCTAAGATGGCTAAATTATTGCTGTCATTTCCGCTGACTGCAGATGTCTTGTGAAAACACATGATTGATTGACATCAGAATTATCATTATCCTTATAAATGATAAGGAAGAGTCATCTTCAGTTTTCATTCTGTTCAGGTAGCGAAAGACCCACCCTTTCCACAGCTTTATTTTTACCTTTGGCCTTGGTGGTGATCAGAATGACACTAAATCTCTTCACCACGGGTTTAAAGTGCTTTTAAATCCACATTTATAATAATGAATCATCCTTGTTTGTTTACCTAAGGTGTCAGAAGTGACAGCAAAGGCAGCTAGGGAAATTGAAATTCTCATTTAAGCAATTCAACTGAAAGAAGCCCATCAATTGGCCTTGTGTGCTAGAGAACAACCCTCTCTGCTTCCTCCTCCTTGAAAAGGTTACTAAAGCTCTTATTTTTAATTCTTGACTCATATCCATTATCACCGAAAAATGTCAGTTCTAAATCTGAAGCAACTTTCATTATTTGAAAAGTAGTGTTAAAAGTATTTAATTCAGGGACATAAAAACCCTAGAAATGTGAACAAAAGCCTTTAATCTGAGTGTCATTTGAACACCACTTTTGTCCTTTGTCATTCCCCTGGTGAGGGGTCACCGGCAATTAGGGACCGCTATCCAGAGTTCCCTGAATACAGATCACCATTGGAGGCATGGGACAGAAATACAAGCTAACAATTATGAGTTTAAGAGAAGCTCTACAGATAAGAAACCTTTTCTTCCAGATACTATGTCAGACTTTCACTGTTAGAATTATGGGCCTTAAAGACCAAATAAATCTTGCCCTCACACATAGCTTACCATCAGTAATACTATCATTAGTGGTAGTTAAAAAATCATTAAGAGACATACAGAAGAGGATTAGGGACAGGAAGAAAGCAGAAATTATTTCATATACTCAGACCATAATAAAAACCTTAATTGAAATTTTAAGTTCTTATGCCAATTGATAGTTTGCTTTTCAGGTAGGAAAAGTTTTAGTGTTTTGTATGATGAGGACAAACTCAAATATTGCAAACTTTCTACACCAGTGTGAACTGGAAGGCTTAAGAGTACAGTGTTGGGGCAGCACAGTGTCTCCTTTGCTAGAGATATGTGGCTAAAGAGATGTGTCAGAATCCGGTGACAGACATTAGAGAGGTCATGGGAATATCATTTCTTTTAGAAAAGGCAGAAAAGTAAGGAAATCTATAGATAGATAGGTGTTTAATTCCCATTTACCCAAATTTGTAAAGATTGATTTCAGTTAGAAATTTATTCTCCTTGAGCAAGACAACTAAAACAAAATAAATGTGTAATATTGTACCTTTGTCTGCCATTTGTTAACATTATAGTATAAAAGACAAAATTAAGGAGATGGTTTTATTCAGGCTAATGCAATAGAGAAAAAAATTTATTAATGAACAACTTCTCAAAGGAAGAGGGCCTGAATTTTATAGAGACGGGTAAATAAGAATCATCTGGGAGTCCTGGGTATCATGATGAAAGATGGAAATAGTCTTATCTGGAATAGACAAGGGTAGAGATGCACCCCATAGGGTGAGGATTTTGCAATCTTTGGCTGCTTTCTGGAACCACAGGTCAAGTTCAACAATGCCCATGGTGATGATAAAATTGTCAATGTTGAGAATTACTGAATCCTCACCTACAACCTACTAGGCACATGGCTTTTAAAATGTATACTATGCTGCCATTCCCCTTAATCTGTGCCTGGGCCCTCTCCTGTGGTAGTTTGTGTTCCACATGTGCTGCTCCTGAAGTTTGCACCCGAGAATCCAAAGATACACAGAGCAGACCCAGCCAGCCCTCAACGTACAGATAACACATTTGCTGTTGTGAGTAGCTAAGATGTGTAGTTGTTTATTAAAACAAACACTCTTCCTTGTCTCATCACAGTATTTGTACATATGAACTTGAAACTTCCTAAACCTCATAGCTGTGCTTTCAATGTGTAAATCCTCACATCATTACTGCATCTAAGAGCATGCCTTTTGACAGCACTCTCAGTGGGAGGGCTTTTCCAAAGCTATCAAACTACATGTCTTTTGTAAAACATGGTTCAAATTTATTGGGTTATTGTTTTTTGATTCATCATTCTAAATAGAACATAGAGATTAAAGGCTGAAAACAGCTTAGTTAAGCTTTCTATTCTTTTTTCTCTCTCTTTTTTTCAATAAATACTACTCCCCGATAATAATCCTTTTTTAAAAAATATGTTGTTATTGATTTCAGAGAGAGGAAGGGAAAGGGAGAGAGAGAGAGTAACATCAGTGATGAGAGAGAATCATTGATCAGCTGTATGCCCCCCACTGGGGACTGAGCCCACAACTTGAGCATGTGCCCCAACCAGGAATCAAACTGTGACCTCCTGGTTCAAGGGTCTATGCTCAACCACTGAGCAACACTTGCTGAGCTAAGTGTTCAATTCACATATTTATTGTAAAAGAGTGAGTATGTGGCATGAAGGTGTTTAAGCAAAGAGGATATTTAGTGGAAGAGGAGGCTTTGAGATCTTCAGATTATTTGAGTCAACTGCCTTCAATGTCTGCTTGTTAAATCCACTTTTTAAAAAAGTATAATACTTAATTTAAAAGTGAACATTTTAGTAAAATGAAGAAGAATGAAGTTGGTAACATGTATTCAGTCTCATATGAAAATATATTATATTTGGAAAATCAAAATTGTCAAGCAAAAATCATAATTAATTTCAGATTATGATATAACCATATAAGTATGATATTGCTTTCTTTTACTGAATGGAAATTGAAAAGAGGGATATTTTACCCTCAAAGTCATTAATCTCTTAGTATAGACTCAAAGTAACCAAGATATAGGAGATAATGTGTGGCTGTCTTCATGGTCACAGCAGAAAATATTTTCTATTTTTCATGATTGTTCTGTGATTCTTTTCTGAAGTCATTAACACAGTTTAACTTCACACTAGTTCATTCTTCCTACATACTCGTAAAGGTTCTTTCAATTTAGAAAGCTTTGTCCTGAAAATTAAAAGTACCGTATTTTTCCGTGTATAAGACGTCCCCAACTTTTCCAACCCAAAATTAAGAAATCAATATTTTAAACATTTTGGTTTTCCTCTTAAGGCCTTCTTCTTTTTTGGCATCTTAACACACTATGGATAGATCACGAGAATTTTTGCTTCATATTACACAGTGTTTTACAAAGAATCATACTTTAAAAAGATATTAGCCTGTAAGAACATGTAATAAATAACTTCAAAATGCAATGGGTATTTAATTTTAAAGCATGCCTTTAACATTTACGTAAAACGTTTTTTGTACTCATCCAATAGAAACTTATCTGGCCACTGGGTAAAGCTAGCAATAAAACTACTGGTCTGCAATGTGTTAAGGAGTTGTTCTTCCTGATTTCTCCAAAATCTGATCATATACACTCAGTGGGAAGAGGTCCAAATTGTCTCTCTGCAGCTCTATTTCCATGCTTGTTTGCATAGCTACTTACATTCAGTTTGAATTTTGCAGAGTAAGACAATCACTTACCGGTATTTATCTTTTTATTTATTTTTTAATATATTTTTATTGATTTCAGAGAGGAAGGGAGAGGGGAGAGAGATAGAAACATCAGTGATGAGAGAGAAACATTGATCAGCTGCCTCCTGCATTCCCCCCACTGGGGATCGAGCCAGAAACCCAGGCATATGCCCTTGACAGGAATCGAATCCTGGACCCTTCAGTCTGCAGGCCAACACTCTATCCACTGAGCCAAACTGGCTAGGACTATCTTTTTATTTTTTCACATCTTTATGGGCTCAGAACCCTCTGGTTCCTGTTGCATCTATGCACTCTCCACCTCCACCTCCAATGACAGCATCAGCTGACAATAAGGTTCCTGATTGGAGGAAGCCTGTTTGACAAGGTATGGGCAGCTACACACCCACTGGGCTCCCTCCTTGGCTGACTTCCATGTATAAGATGCCCCTCAGATTTTCAATCTTATGATTTCAGAAAAAAATAGCGTCTTATACATAGGAAAATACGGTAAGTGCTGCAAATTACACTGAAGCCTCCATTTTCATGGTTAAGTTCTTAATGTGTTCCTGGATATTTTTATCCCAAAGAGATGTCAGATGGGTGCCAGCCAACAGCTCGCAAAGCACAAAGGAATTTGGAAATACCTGTGAAAATAAATCCTAATCTAATTAGTCATGAGAATCTGAGAAAATTTCCTTAATACTACTCTTAAAAAATGGCCCAGTTTATGTAAAATAAATGTAAAGCACAACACTTTCTTCTTAGATATTATTATACAAATCTTATTACAAGTCTGAAAATATTTGACAAATGCCAATGAGAAGTGTTCTACATTTTAAACTTTTTGAATGTCATCCTTAAACAAGTCTGCATATCCTATGTTCTCCCTTGACCCCAGATCTTTAAATTGTGTGATCTAATTTTAAATCCATTGTTTTTAGATTACTTTTTATGAAGTATGATCATCTTCAATCATCTTTAACTGACACACATCAGTGAACCCCCAAGATAAAATACAGCAATTTAGGTAAGTTAAAACTCATAAAATGAAATCCTTTCTAGAAATTTGTAACTTTTTAATTTGAAATAATTTTAGACTTAGAGAAAACTACAAAAACAGTACAAAAAATCTGAATGTCCCTTACCCTAATTCCTAAAATGACAATAAATTATTTATTTATTGTTCACAATTTTACCTATTTTCCACATTTTACGACAATTCCACACTTGCTTTCCATTTGCTCTCTCCCCCATTTATCTGTCTCCCTCTCCTCACCTCATCTCTCCTAGCTCTCTCTCATTAATCATTCTTGAAATTAGTCAATTTAATTAGTATTTCCATAGAACCAAATCTTTTTTTAAATCTTTATTGTTGAAAGTATTACTATATATGTCCCCCTTTTCCTCCCATTGACCCCCTTCCAGTTCACCCCTGCTCCCCAACCCAGGCCCTCGCCTGTCTGCGTCCATGTTATACATGTATGCATACAAGGCAAAAAACCAAATCTTTAGTATTTATATAGTTCCATAATGTTTCTTTGATTATCATTATCTTTCTTCTGCCTTTGTATGCATTTTTGTTCTTTTCCTAATTTCTTAACATAGATGCTTAGCTCATGAGTTTTCACCTTCTCTTTTATGTTAATATAAACAATTAAAGCCAAAAATTACTACCTATTGATTACGTTTGAAAACTTTTAATATCTTTAGATTTATTCAGTTTTACTTATTTCTTGTACTTTTATCCTTTCATCCATAGATCCCATAATAGTGTGTTTTTGATTTTTCAAGCCTCTTCCCTATTATATTGTGATTTAATTTTATTTTGTTTGGAGATGGTCATATGTGTAAAACACTATAAGTACTCTACCGGTATACTAGTATATAATTAATTTTGTAGGTTAATTTTTAAAAAATGTTATTATCGGTTGTTGGGTACAGTGATCAAAAATATTGTGTAGTTCAAATTGGCTGTACTACTAGTAAAATTTTTGTCTGCTTTAACTATTTAGTACTAAAGGTGTTTTAAAATATACTATTGCACTGGTGGATTTGTCAAAATTTCTTGTAATTCTATTAGTTTCCACTTTGCCTATTTTGAAACTATTAGATGAAAACAGACAATAAACTTCATATCTTTATTGAAAATGTTTTTTTAAAAAATATATTGCCCCTATCATCAAGCAGTATTTATGAATGCAGCTAAATATTGCATCCAGCATTTTTAATGGTGCTATAATATAATAGATTTTTTTGCCTCTAGACTTCAGAATGGTACCAAAATATCCCTAGTATGAGAAGACAATCCTATGAGTATAAAGTTAATATTTTTGCATCCTATTTTCATAATTGAGATTTGCCAATTTTTTTATTTATCTATAGTGTCATGAAAAGTTACCCAATATAATAATTTAAAATGCCTTCTCCTTTTTCCTTTGCTCTAAAAAAGTTTCTGTACCATAGGTATAACCATTCTTTTGAAGTTTAAATTTTTAACTATATAGGGCCTTAATTAATTAGTATTATCTGATATAAAAATGAGGTTTTTTTTTCATTTACTTATACATTTTAAGGGGTTATAATTAATACTGTTTATTTTGTAAATTTAACTTTCCCTTGGGTTATTTATTTTTTGTCCTTTTTAAATATTTTTATTTATTTCAGAGAGAGAAAGGAAGAGGGAGAGAGAGATAGAAACATCAATGATGAGAGATAATCATTGACCAGCTGCCTCCTGCACTCCCACTGCTGGGGATCAAGCCCACAACCCAGGCATGTGTGTTGACCCGGAATTGAACTGGGATCTCCTGGTTCATGAGTCGATGCTCAATCACCAAGCAACATGGGCCAGGTAATAATTTCTTTTTAAAAAAATTACATTTTTCTTTTTATAATAAAAAATATTTACATTTAACTAAATGTATTAACTGGAACTAACCACAATTTTTATACTTTTTATTTGTATCCATTTACCATTTTATTGCAGCACAATGTGAAAAAATTATTTTCGAAAAGTTCAAGTTGGTCAAATGCCTCATTCTTTATCTATCTAAAAATGCATTCGTGTTGCAATTTACTGAATGATTGTTTAGTAAGGTTCAGAGTCCTACACGAAAAAACTATCTTTTCCTCAGCTCTATGAAATTCACTGCAATGATGAAAGCATGAACACTGGAGCTAAGCTGATGGATTTGGTCCCAGCTCTGTCAATGTCTTGTGGCAGGCTCCTGCATTACTCATTGGACCTCTGGCCCTCCCTTGATTTTGAACATGGCACTATTCATTATACCCACTGCTCTTTAGGTTTGAGACAGGTTAGTGAGAAGCTAGAAAAATTCCTTGGCAAGGGAAACTGAGATTGTTGATTTAAACTGGCCTCATCCTTCAACCTCATTCACCTGCCTCCTTCTTCCTTATATAAGCACTAAGCCCTCAGAACAATAAGGTTCTGATCAGCATCAAATAATCTTAGAAACAAAGCCCCAGGTCTGTTGATCACAGAGACAGTTTTGATCAAATTAGAGACAACATCTAGGCCTCAGTTGTGTTTCAGCTCCAGGCCCAGAAAAGCAGCAAAACCAGATGAAGTAATGCCATGGCTGACATCAGGACCAGATGTAATGATGAGTGATCCCCTACACTAGCACCAGCCAATCAGTGGAGACCATGACCCTGACCCTATGGTTTTGATGAATCAGCATATTAACAGACACACCTGGAAAGCTGATGAATATTCCATTGTGATCCTCCACTGGGACCTCCCCTAAAGTTCCTGAGTTAGGAAACATAAAACCACTGACAAAGGACCAGTGCATGCTCGCTCTCGCTCTCTCTCTAGACCAGTGGTTCTCAACCTTGGCTGCACATTAGAATCACCTGGGAATCTTTTTAAAATCCTGATTTCTGGGCCTCATCCTCTGGAAATTCTGTTTCTTTGTTATGGGGTGGGGCCACAACATTAGTAACAAAGAAACAGAATTTCCGGAGGATGAGGCCCAGTAATCAGGATTTTAAAAAGATTTCCAGGTGGTTCTAATGTGCAGCCAAGGTTGAGAACCACTGCTCTAGAGTATGCCCATGCCTTCTTTCTTCAGGCATGTATCTCTGCTTTCTAAGCTCTAAAGATTTCCATGAGAGTTGCAACTAGGGGAGCATTGAGCAGTAGCAGCTTGTCTTAGGCTAATCCCTCCCACCCCCAATATGTCTGCCAGGGCCCTACTGCCTCTGTAACTTGTTTCCTGAGTCCACAAAGCCCAGCTGGCTCCCTTCTCCTGCCTCTGTGACTTTCTAAAGGCCAAGGCAGCTCTCTGAGCAGTCCACTGGAATCTTCTCTTCAAGTATACTTTTGCTTTGCATGATAAAAAACATTTTCTTGTACTAGAGTTCTTGGCTCTAAATTCTTTCTTTTCCAAACTCAAGAACTGAGAGTTGACTTTACCAGTAAGGTTGTGAAGTATGGTACCTATTTGCTTTGTTTAACAATATAAAAGTTACTTTGATTTTCTGAATTGTATAAATCATCCCATTCCATTGATTGCCTTATTTATTGTAACGTGACTATCCCATTGATTGTGATCTTACTGGTTATCGAAGCACATTCTTCTGTACCTGGGAACCAGGACAGCACAATTATCCTAAATTGCCTCAGTGGCCACAGATAATGCGTTCTGGTTGACGCAGTGGTCCCAAGACCAGGACAGCGCAATAACTCTAAATTGCCTCGATGGCTCTAGATAATGAGTTCCTGGCAACTCAGTGGTCCCAAGACCCGAGGGCTCTAGATAAGGTGTTTCTGTCAATTCAGTGACCCCGAGACCCAAACTGTAATTAACATGCTTAATTCTGCTTCTGTAAACAGCTTTTCTGCAAACCAGCTTCCAAACCTTGAGATGTAATCAATACCTTTGTGATCTTTGCCTATATAAGTCTGGTTTTGCCACCATCTTATTGCTATGAGATTTGGGAATGGCCCCTCCTAGTCCCAGATTGCAATAAAAGTGACTCTTTAATTCGACTTCTTGAGGCGTCCTTCTGTGATTCGCGGGGTACATTACAACAGTTGGAGCAGTAAATACATTGCTTTGAGTTCATATGAAAACTCATCATGTAGCTTATTATATTCACCTGAACACTGTAAACCAGGGGTCCTCAAACTACGGCCCACGGTCCACATGCAAATACAAATATTGTATTTGTTCCCGTTTTGTTTTTTTACTTCAAAATAAGATGTGTGCAGTGTGCATAGGAATTTGTTCATAGTTTTTTTTAAACTATAGTCCAGCCCTCCACCGGTCTGAGGGACAGTGAACTGGCCCCCTGTTTAAAAAGTTTGAGGACCCCTGCTAAACTCTGTCTGTGATCTAGCTTTTGTTTGCTCTGGGAATATTCTGTGAAAACAGGCTCAGAATTTTAAGGAGTTATTATCTACATTCATGTAAACTAAAGGCATAGTCTTCATACTTAGTAAAAGAAAACTTAAATTTAACCAACTGCCAAGAACAGTAAAATATAAGTTCTTATTTTGAGTAACACTCTTGCTATTGTTCAATATCATGTAATAGTGTTTGATGAGGTATAAGATTATTTAATTAATTCTTCTAATGTTTTCTATAACCTTTTTTCGTAATTTTCTATCTATAACATTTAATTGAGAGAGACTGCGAATAATCAATTGTATATGATCAGTGAAATGTATCCTCTTTTTTTTTTAATTCCTCACAGAACGTATAAACTGCAAACACACCACTAGGTACTGTGTATATCAGTGCTTCCCCTAACCAGTTTACAGCTGGATTAAGATTCCAATTTTAAAAAATTCCCTGAAGACCTGCATTCTTTCAAGGTCTGCTGCTTTTGCCATTAAACTTTGACAAACATGAGTAAAATGGCATTATCTCTATAGAAAAGACTTATTT
Source organism: Myotis yumanensis (assembly GCF_028538775.1). Taxonomy (NCBI): domain Eukaryota; kingdom Metazoa; phylum Chordata; class Mammalia; order Chiroptera; family Vespertilionidae; genus Myotis; species Myotis yumanensis. The sequence goes on along the minus strand of NW_027223755.1, from coordinate 71,729,487 downwards.
CCCTTGCCAGATAGCCATTATTTTGTGCAGTTAGAAAACACATAATCTAGTTTATTTCAACTACTTTTAATACAGTGGCACAATGAGAAGAAATAAGTTATGGCTTGGATATACAGGGTGGAAAGCCCCAGAGGCTTCAAGGTACACTGGTGTTGGGTAAATTAAATCTCTAACAAAAATACTGCCGAATCAATTTAGCTTTCATATTTTGTACAGATAGCTTTCTAATTTTATTAATGAGAAGAATTTTTAGATAATATCTAAGACTATGTCCCAAGTTATTCACCATTTGGTATATGTTAGGAAATGCAGCTAAAATAGTGAACATAATGACTGACTGAAAAAGAATATGTTAACTGTGCTAATTTTCATTTCCTGTCTTCATTGATGGGGGGGCGGGTGGAGAAGGTCTGTTTGTTTAGCCCTGAGATGCATTCATTTCCATACAAAGTAGTTATCTTAAGTAAGGACTCCTTATTTAAAGACCACATTCTTCTTTACATTTAGAAGTTGGCACACACTGAATCACTGCATTAAAACAGCTAATGCCTTTGAGAGAAGTTGCAGTCAGTTTAAAATCCCTAAAATATTTTGAAAAAGGTAACTTGAAGGGGAAATGATTCATCATCTAACTTTTTCCGGAGACATAAATCAATGCAGTTAGAAGACCAACTTTTTAATCTAAGTTTTATAAAACCTTTTAAAGGAATGTAATGTATAATATGTTAGGTATTTTCTTTTAAGGCCATTTCCGACATTTCTTAAATACTCTGAGACAAAAGAATGTCAATTAATTTTACTTCTCCTGAGCCACTAACTGCCATGATAGGTTATATACTATTATTTATTATTAATTTTATACTCGACATATAAGTAATTATAAAGGTAATCTCTCACAGTTAAAATGGTGCTATAATTTACACATGGAAGGATTGGGCCCAGCACTACATTTTTGTGTCTTCTCCCTAAAATAAAGTCTTTTACCTTGCTAATTGATTCCTGAATTTCTATGAACTTTGTTGACTTCTTGTGTGTAAAGCTTTGCTCCCCCAACCCTCAGAATAATGTTAATAAAAAGCTACAAAAAATTCAGAATGAAAGGTCACATTCTTTATTTTTCTAAAATAAATAAAAATGGACTAGCCACGTTAGCAGGGAATCCAGCATATTTTTCTGCATCCTATTATTGGCACTACTTCTCTCCCATGGATGATCTGAGAATCTCCAGACACTTGGGAATTAAAATCCAAAGCACAAGTTCATTATTCTCTCTCCAAAGAGCATTCCTATTACCAGTCATCCAGCTATACTGTTGTTTTTCTTGTTGCCAGTGACAATTAGTAAATGAGACCTCAACCGAGACTGTAGTTAGGAGGGCCTGTAGTTAGGGGGAGCTCTCACACCCATCCATTTATTGCCTTTTGTCCCAAACAGGAAGAGACATGTTTTGCATCTCCAAGAGGGTATTTTCTACTCTACTACCCCAGTAGGAGCAGAGAAGATTTTCTGCTCCCCTGACAACAGCTCAGCCAATGATAGACTGTCACAATAAAAAGCTATTACACTTTGATGTCAGGCCGGTGTGGCTCAGTGGTTGAGGGTTAACCTATGAACCAGGAGGTCATGGTTCAATTCCTGGTCAGGCACAAGCCCAGGTTGTAGGCTTGATCCCCCAGTAGGGAGCGTGCAGGAGGCAGCCAATTAGAGATTCTCTCTCATCATTGATGTTTCTCTCCTTTCCTCTCTGAAAACAATTTAAAAAATTGACTACACTTTGAACTCCCAATTTCCTCCATTATACTTTTTGTTTATAATAGCTCCTCTTAAATTTCACTTTCATATAGCATATACTAGAGGACGGGTGCAGATTCATGCACAGGTGAGGTCCCTCAGCCTGGCCTGCAGGGATCGGGCTGAAACCAGCTCTCCAACATCCCCCAACAGGTCCCGGATTGCGAGAGGGTGGTTCTCAGGTGACACACCCCAGAATTGGGCTCCCTCCTCTCTGGTTCCGGGTGTGTTACCCAAGAACTGCAGCTGCCAAGTCACCGCAGCTCGGTAGCTCCTGTGTTGAGCGTCTGCCCCCTGGTGGTCAGTGCACATGATAGCTACCGGTCAGATGGTCAAACGGTCAGCTGGTCGCTTAGGCTTAGGCTTTTTGCTTGTCCTAAATTACAAATCTGTACTATTCATGAATAAACCCATTTTTGCTGATAAAATAATTAACTGGGTTTTTTTGTTTGTTGTTTTTTTTAAGGTCAACATTCCATCTTGTACCACTGTTGAGCACTAAGTCCTCTGCCATCCATAGCAACCCCTTTAGGTCTCGATGGCAGTCAAATTTCACTGGCCAAAAATGCAGCAAACTTGTGCTACCTAAGCTACATGTATATTTTCTAATTCCAGGAAACTTCCTACATTTAAATATTAAATCCAAAGAGTATTACTTCTTTTTCTGGGAAATATGTCTTGGTGATCCCCTAGCAGTACTTTGATTTTGAAACTAGCATGATTGGCTACCATATCCATTTTCTCCAGAAACACTTTCTACTCCTTGGTGATAATTTTTCCTCCTAAAGGTTGTTAAATAGGCTTTCACTATTCCCTTTTCATCACTTCCATATAAAATAACCCCTCCAAATATAAGTATAAACTTCAATAGGGCATGCTACTACAGATAACAGATGCAGTGGAGAGATTTGACACATTGAGATAAATCAATCTGAACAAATTAATTAATCAGACATTTTTGTAAAAATTTGAAAATCAGGTGTGCAGAGACCTTATTACATCTGAGTACTACTCTTGGTAAAATGTTACAGTTAGGATACTTTCTTTAACTAACCACCAGTTACTGCTCACCAATAAATATTCCTATTATTCATATTTTAAAATATAACAATTATGGCCACAACACACAGAATTATTGCTATTAAACTACCTTTAATTATTTCATTAATTGCTGTTGTTTCATTTAAGTTAGGTATACAACTCAACCTTGTTTTACCAGTTTAATTTCTACTGTAATTATAACTTCATTTTAGTTTACATTAACTTTTGAAATATAATTTGTGAAAAGGAAAATAAAGATTGCTTGCATGAACGTGAAGTAAGTGCTTTGAAAAATACTTTAGAAAGATAAGTCACTTATAATGAAAGTATTTCTTGGATTACATGTGTCAATGTATAAATTTTACAAAATTTAACAACATGACTGTCATAAAAATAAAAAATGAACATAAGCCACTATGTTATTTTTCTTATTTATGAGGCACTAGTAAGGTACTAAGGTAAGGCTGTTTCCTAGAATATTAAAAACAATTTTCTATTAAAAAGATAAAATTAGGATCACTGCTAGGTTAGTTACAAAACTAAGTTAATAACCTAAAGGGCATCAAAAACATAAGTTTTTGTTAGAAATCTCAGATTATTATGTAGCTTTACAATATCTATATTATAATTAAACAATAAATAGCAAAATCAAAACATATTTTCCTAAAAAATAATGCTTGGGCAGTGCCTATTAAATGGTGCCCTAGTAGGACATTGTTAAAACATGCCACCTTGAATGTATTTTCAAATTTTGAATATATTTCCTTAAAATATGTAGGAAGCACATATTTACTATGGGAAGGACCACATAGTAAAACCATAGAAGGAATCTGCAATCATATTGTTTTGTACCAATTTTTAGAGTCTTGCTCCATTTTAAATAAACCACTCAAAATTTTAAATTCTGGTTTATGTAAGAAAGACCACTTTTTGAAAACTTCTTTAAAATGAGGTGAAGAGATTAGCCAAAGAACATATATCCAGAGCCCATGGATACAGACAACAGAGTGGTGAAGGCCAGCAGACAGTTGGTGGGGGCTGGATGGAGCTAGGCAAAGGCGGAGGGAATGGTGACCATCTGGAATAGTGTCAACAATAAAAAAAACAAAAAATTAAAACAGGAAAGATGTAGTGATAATAAATAAATAAATACAATTTTCTTTAAAAGATCACATATTTAAACAAGAGGTAACTATCTGTACCAAAAGACTAGCAAATATATTCACTTCAAGTGGTACAGATTAAAGTAACTTATTTTTAAATATGGTTGCATTAATTTCATGATTCTGCATTGGTAACTGATAACCTACTTGTACAGACTATGAAGAGATTAGCAACCTTCCAATGTATTAGGATAATGAAGAGTGGGAAGAACTCAAGACATGTGACAAACATATTCTTTTCATTTTTTAATTATCTTTACCATTTAACAGTCATGTAGCTTTGGCAAGACAACAGGACCTTGCCATCAATTGGTTGTATGGATTTTAATGTCATTTTATTTGAATAGGAATTTAAGGACTCTTCCAGATTGAATATTCTGTAATCTTAAACTTCTAGGTTCTCCAGTGTGGATGAAGGTAGTAAAGAGGCTCTTTAAATAAAACTTAGCAAAGTGTATTCAAAAGGACTAGGCCATAAACCCAAATTTCATTATTTGCATTTCACTTCCAATACTTTCTGGTTATTGATTTTTTGTAACACTTAGCATTTCTGAGCCTCAGGTTCCTTCTCCTTAAAATTGAGAAAATAATTATATGCACTGTAGATATGTTTTGAAGATTATAAAAATGCATCTGAATAAATGCTAACTTTGGCAATAATTATTTAAATAGTTCAGTAATATTATTGATGAATTAAAAGAAGTAAATTATCATTATCAATTAATTCAGATCCTACTCTGGGAAAAAGTATAGTGTTTATATTTTTATAGATATTTTTCAACTCACATTTCTGAAATATACTGAGCATTTCTTAGGCATTTAAAGGTCTGGGCCAAGGATTCCTGAGAACACTAGATCCCACTCACTCTTGACTACTCAAGGATGATAATCCAGGACTTTTTCTTTCTCCACAACATTAGTTTTTCCCACTCTAGTGGATTTTTCTTGTGGCATATATAACTTACAGGAGAGGGAAACAGAAAACAAATAGAATCTTTAGATGGATTTTCAGGGGATCAGAATAATGAATTCTAACACTAGCAGAGGGTGAAATTGATAGGACATGAAGACCGATTAGATAGAAACAATGGATTGTGAAGGAGATGGTGGTCAAATGAATTATAAATAGTCCATCATTTTCCTAGCATGTCCATGAGTATAACCCTTCTTGTGTGAAAAATACTATCGCCAAGGTATTTTTATATTTTTTGAAGTATTTTAGTGTAGCATTCTTAAATTATGGGAAAGGTATTTAGTTCGAATCTTTTCAAACTATTTCAAGTGACTCTACTGCTACCCACAAAACGTTTGTATTGCACACAATTCAAATACCCAAACTATATTTAAAAATAAAGCTAGATTTATTTCTATCTCACACTGACTGTTCACATTTTCTCTAAAATTTCTCTGACAGATGGTCAGACTGTTCATGTTACAGGTGACACTCCTTTGTTTTAGTAAAACACAATCTTTTGGTTATAATATTCATACATTGATTCACATTTTGGCTTTTGAGATGGAGCTATTGTCTTTACTAGTCGAAGTCTATCAGTGGTTTATGAAAGACAAAATCCCAACATTACCTTAGTTGCCTTTATTTTGTTTTGTTTGTTTTGTTTGTTTTGTTAATCCTTGCCCAAGGATATTCTTTCCATTGACTTTTAGGGAAAGTAGAAGACAGACGAAAGATGGAGAGAAACATTGATGTAAAAGAAACACATCGATTGGTTGCCTCCTGCATGAGCCCGGACCAGGGCCTGGGGCCAGGGAGGAACCTGCAACCAAGGTACATGTCCTTGAACAGAATCCAACCTGGGACCCTTTGGTCCTCAGGCCAACGCTCTATCCACTGAGCCAAACCATCTAGGGTTTAGTTGCCTTCTTTTGACAGACCAGGCTTATTTGCATGCGTGTTTTATAAGTTCATAGTCAGTATTGGAAATTAAGGCTCAAAGAAATCTTATTAATAAATCAGTCCAGCTCTTCTGATAGAGAAAGACACTGAAACCCAGAAATGTGAACTACAAATCATGTAACTTTTAGAGCCAGAAGTTGCAACACTCAGCTCTAAAAAGAACACAGATATTTTTCTTCTCTCTCTCTCTCTTTTTTAATCCTTACCCAAGGATATGTTTTTATTTATTTTAGAGAAAGGGAGAGAGAGAGAGAGATGTTGATGTGAGAGAGAAACATTGATTGGTTGCCTCCCGCATGTGCCCTGACTGGGAATCGAACCGCAACCTTTTGGTGTATGGGATGACACTCCAACTAACGGAGCCACCTGGCCAGGGCTCCTGTCTTTTTAATGCTTATATTTACCTCTTCCTGCTATGTGCAAGGCCATTTAAAAGGGCTGTGGTTGATACACAGATGAAATAGAAAATATATACTCAATATTCCAATAGGAATTCAGATGACACTTCTAGCTTGCAGTGAATTGAAATTCTAAGGGGTTTTTTTTTCACATTTTTGTATCAATTTTATTCCAACTCCTGAATTTTATTTTTAACACTTCATACTTACTCATCTTAAATTTTACCATTTCATTTTCAATCATTATTTTACTTGCTGAGGTATATTGAAAATCTGATTCTGTCTTCCATCACAATTTATGACTCATTTGCCAAAATTAGATCAGTATATTTTGTTTTAATCAAGTCTATGATCAAAAACTTAACCTTGAAGAATACTGCCAAACCCTTTTACCAGAGGTTTCAAAGAATAATGGAATCAAATAAATTACATATTCAAATAGAAGCCAAACAAATCAAAGCTTTAACAAGAAAATGTATTATAATCAAGCAAGCTTCATTAATAATTTTTGCATTAGATTTATTTGGAGATATTCCAGAGTAAGAAAAACTCACATAAATATAAGTCAAAACACATGTTACCCACGGCTAATATTAGTAGAAAATTGATAAAGCTTTAAAAGAATCAGAATGATACTAAGCATGAGCTACAGCTTTATATGGAAAATTATAACATTTAAACTAAGAACCATAAAAGAGAATAAAAACATTAATATATGTTTGTTAGTATATGAGATTCTCATTTCTAGACTCCCACACAGACATTTCAAGCCTCAAATTTCCTCTTCGGCTAATAACTGTAATTGACTTGTGTTAAGAAAAAGATGGTGAAGTATAACCAATATTCAAATTAATTCAGATAAACTGTAATTTAATTATAGAAAATATAAGCCCCTCCATTTTCCCCTTCTCTCAACCTCCACCTTCATTTTTCTTGTCTTGTTATTTCTAATAAAAATACATGAGACATTTTACCAAAGAAATCCATTTACATAGATAGATGTGATATTTGTCTTTCATTCAGAAGCAATGATTTTATTATTACTTTAAATTTTCCTTTTGAGGAAGTAAAATGTGTCTGTTTAAAAGTCTGTGATTATTCTTCAGAGTTTTATGTCTAGATTCTCTCCTAAATACAAAAGGCACTAAAATAATAGTGTATTAAAGTGTCTCAAAAAGTAAGACATCACTGTAAACCTTAAATAGAATGTTGCATTTTTGTGTTTAAAAGTACATGTTGGTGCTCTCCATAGTATAATGGATACTGAGTGGTGTCGAGAGAGAAAGTGCTGTCTATGAAAATGCAGCTATAAATGTGCAACTGTCTACTTCCCTGGGGACAGGGACTACATAGGCCAGGTAAGTGCTGCATTAATTTCACTATCTATGCATCTCAAGGATTGATTTTACTACCTATGCATCTCCTGGGAGGTAACTGGCAAACTACCACATTTTTAAAAATCACATAGAAGTTTCCTCTGATCCATAGCTTCCTTATTTACAGACTTTTTCCCCCCAAACTGTCAAATTTCAGAGCAGAGCGACTTGAATTTAAGATACCCAAGGACAATTTTTATTTTTTCCTTTTGGATAAAAACCAAACATTAAATTACTATTTTTTCTTCCAAATACATGTTAAAAGGCATGCTTTTTAGGGTACAGACCCCACTGTAACCATATTTAAATGTATCTGGTACATTACACATTCCTATCCTTTTTTACTTTGACTATTGTAATGTCCCCAATTGATATTCCAACCCTCTGCATAACACAGGCAGATTACATTACTAAAGATACAACTCTTGCATGAAGTGGTCTTTTGGTTTCCCATATATAATTCAAACTGTATGGCTCTTGTGGGCTGATCATACTTGTCTAATCTTTTCCCATTCTTCACCTCAAATTTTACTCCGTACTAATATCATGTATAGTTACACATGCACACACACACATACAAAAAACATACAATCACACACATTGAAGGTTTGTGTATTTGTTCTTTAGCGGATTCTCTACTTTTATAGGGAGCTAACCTCAATGTCAGGCTATTTTTGATTTAGAATTTATATTTAATAGTAGACTCAGAAAGCTCTACTATTCTATATGAAGATCGGTTGATAAAATTCAATGGAGTTGAGAGAAGAAAGCTACTCAGATTGCTACATCAGTAGGACATGATATAAAAAACATTAAGAGCTGCAATATTTAATTAAAATGTTCAGTCTTGGTCATATGCATTATTTCCCTGCAAGAATACCCCTGCCAGGATACAATTCAGAATAGGAAAAGTGGAAAGATAAAGGAGTCTGCCACCATTTGTAATGTTTATAGCTACCGTTTATCAATATGTTACTTTACTTTTGAAGCTAAGCTTTCTAATCTCTAAAATAGTTGTACTAACATATACCCTCTTGAGTTATAAAAATCAGTGCTGTTTAATATAAAGAACCATGTATAGTTCCTGACAAGCAGTAGATAATCAATAGATAGTTGATATGATTATTCACCATAACTTAAGAGTTGGATTTTATTGATGGCAGAATTCAGAAGATTAAAGTAGCATATAAAGAGATTCCCTTGAATGAATATGGTTTTAGATAACTTTTTAAAAAAATAAGTTAAGCCGAAACCGGTTTGGCTCAGTGGATAGAGCGTCGGCCTGCGGACTGAAAGGTCCCGGGTTCGATTCCGGTCAAGGGCATGTACCTGGGTTGCGAGCACATCCCCAGTGGGAGATGTGCAGGAGGCAGCTGGTCGATGTTCTCTCTCATCGATGTTTCTGGCTCTCTATCTCTCTCCCTTCCTCTCTGTAAAAAATCAATAAAATATATTTAAAAAAAATTTTTAAAAAATAAGTTAACATCTACACGAAAAGGATGTGACAAGTTCCAATAAATAAGGAGAATGTACTGGCCAGTGTGGCTCAGTTAGTTGGAGCATAGTTCTACACAGTAAGGGGTGGCAGGTTCAATACCCAGTCAGGGCACAGAGAAACTGTTCCATGTTTCTGTATCACATCAATTTTTCTCTCTGTCTCTCTCTCTCTGTTTCTCTCTCTGTGTTTCTCTCTCCCCCTTTCCCTTCCTCTCTCGCTCAAATCAATAAAATATATCCTCAGGTGAGGATTAAAAATATAATAAAATAAACAAAGAAGATGAGTAATGAAAACATTGTTTTGCCTTGTACTGGGCTAAAATCTTGTTCCCACTATCATGTTGGTGATGAGTGAAAATGAAATAAAATTTAAATTTGATGAAAATATATCATAGAATTATTCCTGGTTATATTACCAGATGAGACTAGATAAAATAACACTGAGCCCTGGCTGATGTGGCTCAGCTGGCTGGAGCATTATCCCAGACACCAAAAGGTTGTGGGTAGAATTCTATGTCAGAGCACATACCAAGGTTGCAGGTTCAATCCCCAGTTGGGGTGTGTTCTAGAGATAACCAATTGATGTTTCTCCCTCACATCAATGTTTCTCTCTCTCTCTCTCTCTCTCTCTCTCTCTCCCTTCCTCTCTCTAAAATCAATAAATATATCTTTGGATGATGATTAAAAAAATAAAAAATAACATTGATTTATATGTGACTAAGACTAATTAAAACTCTTTGCTTGAAAAGTATCCAGTAAGTGCAGTGCTAAAACACACCTTTATGTTTAAAAAGAATAGGTAGTAAAGTCCAAAGCTTAAGAAATAGCAGAATGACTTAGAGCTATGGGTAATATAACTTCAACATAAATATAAATAAATTGAAGATGGTCAATAAATAATTAATAATAACATAATAATAAATATCTAGACATGGGAATAAGAAAAATGTGATCAATAATCTGGAAGCAAAATCATGAATATAAACAGACTCAGAATACACACTTTGAAGTTAGCAGTTAAAGACTTCAAAATAACTATGATTAATATATTTAAGAAATTAGATAAAAGAATATGCAAACACTAAAATTTAACCATGCCTTGGGAAAGCTGCAAGACATTTCAAACATTAAGTCAATTTCAAGACTGAAATGAAATGAATACACTCCCTGCACAAAACGATTTATTACAACACAAGAATAAAATCTAAATAGTTCGATATCTATTAAAAATATCGAATAATTTAAAACCTTCCCAGAAAGAAAGCTCCAGGCACAAATAGTTCAGTGCATTGTAGACTAATGAATTCTTCCAAACATTCATAAATGAAAAAAAATTACCATTCTTACATAAAGGCCAAAAAGCCTGACACAAAAGAGTACACACTATAAAATTTTATGTATCTAAAGTTCAGGAACAAACAGCTATTCTATAGTGATACACTTGATGTGTATGCATCTACACATACATAAAAACACACACATTTAAAACCATGTCCACTGGAGCACGCACAAGATATGAGTGGTAACTGCAGAGCAAGGGATATGAGTATAATCCTGATGTGATTGGTGGAGCAAACCCACAGACACAGCATTTAGGAACTAGCTGTTACTGGAGACCACAGATTTTTAGTCACGCATTTTTTAAAAATCATGTGGTTTTCTACTGCAGCGTTCAGCAGCCCATCTGTAGGGGGGTGGGGGACTAAGTTATACCGATCCAAAGCTAAAAAGGTAGATGCTCTGAAAACTTAATGGATAATATAAACACGCTTATTAAAGTGGGAGGCTGAGCCAGAGAGGGAAAAAAAGGGAAATCTTGAAGAATGAGGGGATCAATTGAGACAAGAAAAAGTCACCTTCAATGAGAAGAAAGTACATAAACATGTTAGCAAGGTTTATGCATATTCTGTAGTGTGGATCCTACCTACTTCAGCAACTGCACCTCTAATGGCTCCCCGGCCTTAGTCCTGCTAAATGGCAACCTTGTCTTACTCAGGGGGACATGCCATCCCTCTCTGCCCATGTTTACATAGCCCACTCTTCACTGCAGGCAGCAATCCTTTCTAAAATGGCCCCTCTCCTGCAACATTTGCTCTCCTTTGCTAGGACAGAGTGGGACATATTATAAGCCTGCAGTGAACGAATGGTTTGATGAATACAAGTGTGCGTGTCTTTTCTCTTTCTCCTTCTCATTTCTCTTCTTCATTTTTGTGTAGGTGCTTCTTACTTCAAGTAACACAGTTACTATTTAAACTGGCATTTACATTTTCATTAGTGGATACTTAATGAAACAAAAACATTTGGTTATAAATAAGAGAGAAAATGATTTCCAAAGCATTTTTTCTATGCTTGAGAACGTATTTACATTTTAACTAGAGCTTACATAAAAGCGCAACTAGTATAGCATTAGACATTGTAGTTGCCACTCTCATGAAAAGAGTTATTAAGTTCCTAGTTATGTGGGTTTATGTTCTAGATTTCAGCAAAAACAAACCAATCTCCTCAAGGACTGGATAATCTAAAATGAACTAACCACACATGTGTACATTCATGCACGTGTGGCTCTTTTTCATGCTGCTTCACCTTCCTGGGTGCCTTTTCCCACACTATATGCTTAACTGAAACCCTATTCATAATTTTAAAAGTCATAGCTTTCCCCTACCTTCCTGTGACCTTCATTTTTCCCTTTTTAACTTTTACAGATGTGTTTAAATTTCTAGAAACAACAGTATCTGACATAGAAATGAAGAGAAAAATATATGTGGATAAATTTAATCATCTATATAATAATATCAATAACAACTAGCAGCTTACAATGTGTAGTCATAGGTCTCATAAGAACCCTTAATTTACACCTCCATTTAAGAAATGATGAAAGTGATTTAGGGAATGAATAATTTTCCGGGATAGGACACCCCTGAGGTCCACACATGCTGTAAGTGGCAGGAATGTTCCAGTACATCTCATTGTCCTTCTAGAATCCACATCTCCTTTAACTGTCTGTACATACTTGTTTGTGAAATTTCCTTAGGCAGCTGTGATAGACTGGATAAGGGTCCTAATTACTGGAAATGGGCATATGAAAACTTACATGGTTAAAGGGGCTTTCCAGCTGTGATTAAATTAAGGCCCTTGAGATGGGCAATTATCCTGGATTATTAGAGAGCCCAATGCAATCACAAGGGTCTTTATAAAATGGAAGCAACAGATCCAGTTTTAGAGTTACCCTTGCATTCTGTGAGTTGGCTAGTTTATAAGTAAATTTCATGATTTCTACAAGTATATTCTTTCTCACAGCAAATTTTCCAATGTGACACAAAACATGTTTACTAATAAACCCAAATATCTTTAATTCCTCTGTAAAAAGAAGCCAAAGGTGGGTGAATTTTGCAGTTTTGGCTTCTGAAATTTCCATTAGCAACAGATCTACTATTGCTGTCTTGAAAATTCTTTATAGTGGCAGACGCCCTGATGGCTCTTAATAATCCAACTTGTGCCTACTTAGATTTTTATGTGCTGTTGTCAAAAAAGTTTGAATTTCTTGACTTAATTCATTTTCTCAAGATCCCAGCAGTTTATGCTGTGAATACACTTGAGGCTTTGTGAGTCCCCTAACGGTTGCTATCTTCTTTGTTCGATAGAGGTGTACCCATTATTTTCCTATGAAAGAACCCTCCGAATTCAACCATACTTCCTGTTTCTGGCTTGTGCACAGATCTGGAGACCTGTCAGGATGACCAGAAGGCACCTACCTTGCTGATGAGGTTGGCTGCAAACATAAATGTTGTTTCGCCCAGAAAATCTCTCACACCAATTTCCACCCAAAAGAAGTAGGACAAACAAACTGAAAGAGCTCAGGATGCAAAATGAGCGGAGCTCGTTCCTTGAGAAGCTTACCTGAGATCCCGAGGACAGGGAAGAGGCAGCCAACCAAAGGAACTCGGTGAGCACTTTCACGTGCATCTCGGAACAGTCCCTGGAATCGTCAGAGGCTGTCTGGTCCCATTAAGCCGCCAAAATTCTCAAATGACAAGAGGGAGCACAGAGCCTCACAAGTAGTACGCTGTACTAGACTAGAGGAATTTGGGGCCAGAGCCAGTTTTGTAAAGATTAGAAGAGACAACGCAGAAATAGGGCATGATTGGCTGCTGGGAGGTAGGCGATTTCTGATAGGGCCAGCAGGTCCTGTTGTAGGGTAAAACAACCCAAGGTGATGAAAGTTAGGTTTCCCTGACAGGTGTTTCCCAGTAAATTCAGGCAGATTTCGGTTTAGGATTGTGAGTGGGCTGGGCCATTGTGGATCCTGGTAAACAAATTAACTTTATGAGGTCGCAGGTGTAGATCTTCTGGGTCCTCAGTGCTTATTTAATCTCCAGCACCTGATTATTCATCCTAAGAAAATATTGTAGTGCAGTTGGGGTATACTGTATGTCCATATATGACATATGATTTTCGTTGAGATACAGAAATTTAAGAAAGCCAATGCATTATCAAAGTGTTTGGCAAATCGGTGTGATCATGTCACAACAGAAAGGAGGCTCAGCGTTTTAGGAAGTGTTCTTTCCAAAAGATGCAGAGATTAGGTTTTTACTGACCCAGCCTGGTGATGCTTTGGAAGACTCAAATATCGAGGGAGACCGCTGCAACTGGCCTTTCAAGGATTTAAAATCACATTTATTGACTTCATTGACATTGTGTTTCTGACGCCTCTTCTATTTTGAATATGTGGACTTGACGGTTAGAAAGACACATTGTTAAATATTTCTGTATTTTGTAATACTACCAACAGATTTTGCCTGCTTTTCTAGGACAAGCTTTCTACCATGCAGAACAATTCCCATATCAAGGCCGATCATCTGTCCAGAGATGGCCATTAAACTCACAGACCAAACCTGAAACGCATTTGTGAGTTTTTAGCCACTCCTGAATAGCTTTCCCAGCCAGCTAAATCATTTTCTCCAATGGGTAATTGTTTCAATGTCCCCAGACATTAAAAGCTATTAAAGTCTAATGACCCAAGTCTTGTTTTTCCTATAAAGGTGGAAACTCTTTTGGATGCTCTAGCTTTTTCTTTATTAGTGTTTAACTGGTGACCAGTTTTATAAATTACAAAATTACATCTATGTATAGAGCACAAATAATAAATCAATAAAGTAGTAGGTTTGGAAAAATTATATTTTGGGTTCACCATTGACTTTACCAAAAATGTTTTATACCCCAAATAGACATTTTCATGTATCATTGAAAGAAGTAAGGGTATCACCGAGTGCTATGAAACCCACATGTAGCAGTCCTATTTTTGTGGTTTGTTATGCTATTAAGATTTTTGGACAAACCAAAGATTTTTTGTTTTATTTCATAAAACACTTTGTCACAATCATGGAAAAGTGGTATTCACTGCATACCACATTTTTATGATTATCAAGTGATTACTTTCTTATATGAGTAAAAATATGGTGCAGACTTTCTTATATGCAATTTCTCCCCTCCATGGAACACTGTTGTTCATCCCGTGAAAAGGCAATATTACACATGGTACTTAGCCATTCAAAATTTAAAAGAAAACATAATAGGAAATTGGATGAATGAGAAAAACGACTTTGATAATTATAATTTTACTGGGAATCCATTTAAATGCTCTCTTTACTGTGGTTAACTTTAGATATTTTAACACTCTGGTGTCGGGTGAATTTCCCGCCACAATATAAGCTGGCGCGGGCAATTATTTAGGTTTCCCGTGCAAAATCAGAGTTAGTTTAAAATTCCTATGTCTTTTGAAGTATGGGTTCGATTGAAATGGGTATGAAACGGTTCGCATACGCAGGTAGGTATCTTTGAAACAAATATTTGGTAATACGCAGTTACAATCGGCCCGAGTTTACACGTTTCCCGCACTCCACCGCAAATCTATATGAACCGGGTTTAAGACGGCTCCCGAGGAGTACGCGCAATTCACGCGAGCCGACTTAACTCGTTTGAAAAGTTAACTTTTCATGTACCTTCAGCTTAAATATTGTCCCAACTAAAGAGGAAACTCACTGGAGAGGTATGAAAAAAATAACCTTTTATTAATCAAAGTAGTAAATATGACAAGGGAGAAAAACAGATGCAAATACACGTCTGCATTTGTCTTAGGGAAAATAATCAGGAAAATATGCATATTCATTCATTCTTCTATTCATTCTTCTGGGTTAATCATTTAAATTCTAATTAATAAAATTATCAAGTTGATTCAAGACAGGAAACACTCTAGTTATATCCATTTTATTTTTATTAGCTTTAGTAGAGAAAAACAAACACCAAACCTGATGTTTAACTTGAATTGTAAGGTACATTTATAAAAAATAGTTATATCTAATTTTTTTGAGCATTTTCCAAATCTTACTAGGTAGTTTAATCTGAATGCTTATTACATTGCCTTACATTTCTGTAATACTTTTGCTTATTATTGTTTTGATGTGTGGAGGGAAGAGCATAAAGAATATTAGTTTTAGCCAAATTTATTTTTTTTCAATCACTTATCTTGTCGTCATTTATTAACAAATATTTACTTTTTTTTTTCCATGTGGCAGTTATCACATTAAGGGTTGAGTTGATGAAATAGAAAATAAAATGCTGTCATTTAAAATTAGTGACAAATTCAGTATAGTAATAAATTAAAATAATTTCAATACCATGAAATATTTCAGTAATTCTAGACTAATTCAGTTTTTAGTTAGTAGTCAAAAACACTACTTTGAACAAGTTTTCAATTTCATATAACTGGTTCAGTTTGTCATAATCAGGAACTATCATTGAATGTGAAAACCCAAGTTTTAAATGGTGTCAAAAAGTCAGATTTGCTTGCAATACCACATTTGTTATAATAATGTGAAAATTTCTAACATATGGTACAGCTCCTAAATGTGTTAATATTAGGTTAACTATGAAAATGAATCCTAACAAATGCCATTTTCCAATGTATAAAAGTCTCATAGCAGGACCTGACAAAACAATACAAACTGAAGAATTCTGAAAAGGGAAGTTTCCCTTGTAACAATGACACAGCAGATGACCGAATATTTAATGGAGCTTAATATCCAGGTCCAATAGAAACAAATCACAAAGATTTCAGTGAAAATTCCCACCATGTCTTCATTTGACTGTGGTTTTGCTGGAATTTCTGAGTTGAAAATCATAGCTGTGTGACATCAATTAAAATTAAGAGGATAAGTAGTTTGAAATGGCCTGGAAATCCCTAAATATTTAAGCATTTTTTTTATTACCATCTCTTTAGGTCTATATTCTCTGTATATACAACATGTCCAGTGAGAAAACGTAGAACAATTAGATATGTATTTGGCCCAACTTTCAGTTAAACAATACAGTAACAAAATGCTCTTATAAATACCATGCAATAAATACCTCTATCTGCTGATTCTACTAATTAGAAAACAAAGAGTTTGTGGCTTACTGGAACACTATACAGCTATAAAAACAAGGGAACTCTTATCCTTTGCAACAGCATGAATGGACCTGGGGATTATAATGCCGAGCAAAATAAGCCAGTCAGAGAAAGGTAAATACCAATGATCTCACTTATATAAGGAATCAAATGAACAAAATAAACTGACAATAGAACCAGATACATGGATACATGATGCAGACTGACAGATTATAGATCGGAGGTGGGTGGGCAAAGGGGTTAAAGGAGGTGAAGAGAATAGCCAAAGAACACATATGCCCAGCCCATGGACACAGACAACAATGTAGTGAGGACCAGAGGGTAGGGTCTGGGTAGAAAAGGGGGGTGGGTGGGAAATAGGGGACATATGTCATAATGTCAACAATAAAAGTAAAATATAATTTTTTAAAAAAGGAAATATTTCCAGGCTTCACACCACCAATATAATTATAGGAAGATATCAGTAAGTTAATTATAACCTAAACTGCATTTAAAAGAAATATTGTGAAAAAGACCGTAAAGTTCCCCTAAATAAATTTAGGTGACATATATCTCTCTTTGAAATTATCCATGCAAATTAGCAAATATCATTCTAAAATTGCCCAAACAGTGTTGCTCAATGGTTGAGGATACACCTATGAACCAGGAGATCACGGTTTGATTCCCAGACAGAGCACATGCCTGAGTTTTGGCTCAATCCTCAGGAGGGGGTGTGCAGGAGGCAGCTGGTTGATGATTCTCTCTTATCATTGATGTTTCTATCTCTTTCTCCCTCTCCCCTTTTCTCTGAAAATCAATAAGACATATTTTAAAATATTAAAAATCAATTTAATTTCAACTTGATATTACAAGTAGTGTGCACACAAAATAATCTGAAATAAATTTTATCAAAAGATTAACAGGTGTTAAAGCTGAGTAAAGATTGATGGGTGGCTGTGATTTTTTGCTTCCTTTTCTCTTTTTCCAAATTGTCTAAAATTTAAGACAAAAATTAATAAGCTGAAAAGATTTCTTTCTGAAAGTATCTAATTAATTAATTTTGTAACAATATTTCTAAAATCATATTTTTTGTAAAAGAATATTATAATGTAAAGGCTTTACATTGTTTTCCATATGTTATAAGCTGAATGTTTCTGTCCTGAAATTCAAATGTTGAAATCCTGAGCTAAGTGGAAGAATGGCTTTGTTTAGAGATGGGAAGCTAAGGAATTAAGGCTAAATGAGATAAGGTACCTGATTCAATAGGATTAGTATCCTTGTAAAAAGAGATACCAGAGAGGCACACTTGCTCAATCTCTCTCTCTCTCTCTCTCTCTCTCTCTCTTTCCCCCCACCCCCCCTCATGTACTGAGGAAAGGCCAAGTTGAGAAGGTGCTGTCTACAAACTAGGAAAAGAAAGCTCATGTCAGGAAGTGATTTTGCAGGCCCTTTCATATGAACTTCTAGCCTTCAGAACTGTGAGAAAATAAATTTCCATTGTTTAAGCCACCCAGTCTGTGGTATTTTGTCATGGCAGTTCAAGCAGACAGTTACATTATATATACACTAGAGGCCCGGTGCACAAAATTCGTGCACTGGGGAGGGGGGTTGTCCCTCAGCCCAGCCTGCACCCTCTCCAATCTGTGACCCCTCGGACATCCCTCTCACAATCCGGGACTGCTGGCTCCCAACCCCTCACCTGCCTGACTGCCTGCCTGCCTGATTGCCCCTCACCACTTCTGCCTGACAGCCTGATCACCCCGTAACCACTCCTCTGCCAGCCTGATCGATGCCTAACTGCTCCCGTGTCGACCCAATAACCCCCAACTGCCCTCCCCTGCCAGCCCAGTCGCCCCCAACTGCCCTCCCCTGCCAGCCTGGTTGCCCCCAACTGCCCTCCCCTGCCAGCCATCTTGTGGCTGTGGGCGCTGCCATCTTTGAGGGTGTGACAGTCAATTAGCATATTCCCTCCTTATTGGCTGTGGGCATTGCCATCTTTGAGGGTGTGACAGTCAATTAGCATATCCCAGCCTTATTGGCTGTGGGCATCACCATCTTTTAGGGTGTGACAGTCAATTAGCATATTCCCTCCTTATTGGCTGTGGGCACCGCCATCTTTGTGATGGTGTGAGGGTCAATTAGCATATTCCCTCTTTATTAGATAGGGTCATAGATCTTCATAATTGCTCATACCTCATTGCTATTTCAAACCGCTCTTCATTCATTTGCAAACAACTGTTTCACTGAAGTGGGAGTTCCAACTTCCCAGCAGCATCCTTCCTAGTACTATGGAGAGACATGCTCCTTTAAAGGTTTCCAATAATGATAAATAGTTTGAGCCCCAGACAGTTTGGCTCAGTGGATACAGTGTCAGGGCCATGCAGGAGGCAGACAGATGTTTCTCTCTGTCTTTCCCTCTATCTTCTACTCTCCCTAAAAAAAAATCAATGGAAAAATATCCTCAGGTGAGGATTAACAACAACAACCAAAAATGAGTAGTTTGAGTCATTTTTCAGAAAATCACTGAAGTTACAGCTCTTTCTCACAGAGACCCATCCATGATGGGGACATAAATACCTCTATCCATTCCCTAGGCATTCCATATTGTATATTTCAATGGGATTATATGTTTCTTTAGAAACAGTGTTCATTAGGATGCTCAGAATTTAAACTCAGTTCCTGCCTATATTCTAATCTATTGATTTACTAAATAACAAGAAGTCAATCTTAACGATTCTATGAGAGAATGAGTCAGATCCTCAGTTTACCCTCTAACTATGAAGAAAAGCTTACACAATCCTAATTTCAAGTTTCCTGGATTGGTTTTTGTGTAGCATTCAAGATATTAGTGTGATGGTGCCATGAACATCAGGAGACACCAGTATTGAAAAAAAATTGCAAATAACAAAAAGGATTCCAAAACATGTTTTAAATAAAACATTATGTAAATGAAGTCATAATTAATACTGTGTACTAAAATGAAACCATACAAGAAATTGCATAAATATACATATTTGTATATTTATGGTAAATAGCTATGTATAAGAGAGAGCAGAATAGTAGAGCAGAAAGGAACTTTGAGATCTTCAGGTAAAAGCACTAATTTACAGATGTGTTGGTCATTCCCATTTGTCCCTTCATGTACCCCTCCCCAATCTTCTTTACCTTGTTCTGTGCTTCAAGAGGTTGTTCTCTATGGACAGCCACAAAAAAGACTCCTACCCTTTAGCTTGGTTGTTTGAACAAAGAGTTTCTAGACAGAGGTCACAGGGTGGGAGGAGAAAGCGGTCAGGGTACGCATTCGCCCAGCTCCCTCCCTGCTGATGCAGCTGGTTGTCAGTGCAGGTGTTATTCCTCCAAAGGCCAAAAATCCCAAACAGCTACCGGCAGTTCTCCCCTCCCGCCCCTTCAAACCTATGGAGAGGTGCAACTTCCCACTATTGTTAACTCTAGGCTGACTCACCCTTCCCTGTTGGTTTCAATTAACTTCTAAAAATCCTGTATTAAACTCATGCCAATGCCCACTTTTTAGTACACTGTGTACTGGTGGTAAAGGGGCTGATATGAAAGATGAAATCTCTAAGTCCTAGAAAGATAAAAGGGCAAAGACTAAATTACCTTGGGCACATTATCGTTTGTGTGTGGTATTACAATGGCAAGGAGCTTTAGAATAGCTGTAATAAATGCTGCCCCAAAGTGATTGATCAAAAATAAAATTCAAAGTTTCTAGTGTATGATAAAACCAAGGGTGTTCATATTCATTCCATTTCATTAAAATGTTAACCAAAAAACAAAAACAAAAACACCTCAAAAACTAGAAGCGTTAGTCAATTCATCTGACAAGAGAGTCAAGAAGGCTCATATGTTGCTTTCTGTTGTGTACCCCACTTGTTTAACAGACCTGACCACAATGACAGGCTAGTGGAAGAGCCTAAACTTGTTCCACATTTGCACTCTGCAATTGCATCTAGGCTGGTAAAGCAGAGATGACAGGCCCAATGCTTTTGAGAAACTAAATTATGTCCCCACATTACATAGAGACAGGGGATGAAGAGAAGAGAAACTTAGAAAAGAGACATGAGGAATAAAATGAGTAGGGGGGTGAGTTAAAAAGCACACAAAGCCCTTAATCACCATAACATTTTTAGGTTCAAGACCTCTTGTTTGATCGCTTCTCAAAGAACGTGAATTTTAGTTCACAGATTCCTGGTGAAGAGTGAGAGCCTGGGAAACTGTGATACTCACAGAAGTGAAACCACAATAGTTACCAGGTCTTTTGTGTTCAATGAGAAATGGAAAAAACAAGAACACATTGGCTGCCTTAATTTCCCTGCATCATTGTCAAAAGACACAACATCAACCTGTGCACAGCAATTTGAGCCCTTTCTTGCAGCATGCCTGTTAACTGTGTTTTAGCTAAAAGTTAGCAATAACTTGATACCAAAAAAGCTCAAATATTAAACCAAATTTCTGAACAAATAACAATGTCATTTTATAAACTCTCATCAGCAGGAAAGCAGAATATTTCCATTTTTTAAATCAATTCAAGTTATTTCCATAAGGACAAATCACACACAGTATTTATATTCACCAACATTTATGTAAATTGTAAGATGATTTACTGAAACAAATTCTCTAAATCCCATTATATATTTTGCTTTCTTTGAGATATAAAGATAATAAAACCCAGTTTCTTTTATCCCTATTGGAGTTTCATGTTTCTGTATGAAGAGTTTTATGTGAGTACTCACTCAGATCATTTCAGTTTTGTAACTATGCAATAGTTAAAGTAAACATCAGGAAAAATGTCATGTTTTGGTAAAAAGAAGAGTCAAGACTGCTAAAATGTTGGGGTAAGTTGGCTATTTTTCTTTCCTTTCCCTAAATGAAGAACTCAAGGAAGAATGGGCTATCAGATTACTGTTCAGAAAGTCAGAGTAAAGTCCAGGGGCCTAGAGTTGTTTAATCCATGCCAGATGTGAAGACTAATAGTAGAAATAAAGACAAAGGAATTTTGACTCATGTATTGCTATAGTTATAAAAAAAGGAAACATTTTTCTTTCCTTTTATGCTGGTGCAAAACATAATACAGACTTAAACTTTACAAGGAAAATTCAATTTTATCACACTAGCAATCACATAACTTAATAATATATGTACAATCCAAACCCAGACTATTTTCATAGGTTAAAAGATCAGACTCCTAGAAAAATAAATCTATTTTTAATGATCACAGATTATCATTTTGCTTGCTTTAACTCACAGATGTTTTCATTTTAAAAGTTTTAGATTTTTAGATATTCAAAATTCAGTCCTCTAGACCAGTGGTTGGCAAACTGCGGCTCGCGAGCCACATGTGGCTCTTTGGCCCCTTGAATGTGGCTCTTCCACAAAATACCACGTGTGGGCGTGCACGTACAGTGTGACTGAAACTTCGTGGCCCATGCGCAGAAGTCAGTATTTTGTGGAAGAGCCACACTCAAGGGGCCAAAGAGCCACATGTGGCTCGCAAGCCGCAGTTTCCGACCACTGCTCTAGACTATATGGTCACTCCTCGAATTTCTTTTCCATTGGAAGAGAAACTGCTTTATAAACCATTAGTATCCAATTGTATTCTCAAATAATTTTTCACATTAGTATTTCTATTCGGTTCCAAGGTCCTCATCAAACTCTAGCAGATCTTAAAATCTCTGGATAAAATGTTCTTTTTTTTTCATGCATTGACTTAACCAGTGATAGAGGAAAATTTGAAAAAATTAATGTAGAAAATCATAAAATGAATTATTAAATGCATATTGATATTCATTTATCTCTTCATATTTTCACTGTACTTGAGTTTAATATTCACACACTGCTGTCCTTAGAATTTTTGTTGGAAAATATATCCCCCTGCCCACCTCCAGACACATACCTTTTCTCTCCTTCAGAAGTCCCTGTGGGACCCGTGTCTGGTGAATTCATGTCCTGCAGCACCTGCCTCCTCTAACCTGCAGGTAGATGGACATTGCTAGCATCCCAATTGTTCCATGCATTGAATTCTGTGGCAATTAAAAATTATCCACTTTACAGCTGGACTATGTTTTAAATGGGGTTTTGAAAACTATTCTAAAACTAAGAGACCTATAACTGCTCAGATGATAAGTAACATCTAATACCAAACAGTAAATAAACAAACTTCTGTTTATATAGTAAAACAGGATAAAACAGAATCTATATTTTAAAAGATGCTGCTTTCATAATTGCCAAAACTTGAAAGTAAGATATCCTTCAGGAGATGAATGGATAAATATCCAGACAATAGAATATTACTGAGCACTAAAAAATGAGCTATTATGCCACGAAAATATATAGAGAAAGCTTAGATGCATACTAGTAAGTGAAAGAAGCCAGTCTGAATAAGTTATATGTTGTAGTGTTTCAACTATGGGGCATGCTGGAAAAGGCAAAAATATGTATACAATAAAACATCAGTGGCTCCCAGAAATTGGGTGGGTTGGGGGTAAGGGGATGAATGAGCAGAGCCAGAGGATTTTAGGTCAGTGGAAATACTCTCTAAATATTATAATGATGGATTTATGTCATTATACTTTTGTCCAAACCCATATATGCAGAACACCAGTGAATCATAAGATAAACTACTGATTTACAATGTGTCAATGTAGGTTCATCCTGGATAAAAAATAACACACACACACACACACACATAGGTGGGGATGTTGATAATACTAGCGGTTATGCATGGGTGGGGTATATGTGAAATCTCTGTACATTCCTCTCAATTCTGCTATCAACCAAAAATGACTCTCAAAATAAAGTATTTAAAACATGGTGTGTTTTTTTAAAATATGCGGGTGAGAATTTTCCTTTAAATTGAAGATAGAGTTGGAGGTGATTTGACTTAAGAGCTTGAGGTGATTTGTAAGAATAACTACTTTTACTATTTAATGAAAGTAAAATGGTCATCCATTTCAATGCCTTTCCAGTTCCAAGAAAAAAGGCCTAGGCACTAGAGGAAGAATTACCCACCTCAGCATTCATGGATGGGTTATTACACTTAAAAACCGGCCACCTAAGGAGAAAGCATCCTGACTAATATCTGAGTGTTTTGAGGATTTGGTGAAGATTGATTAGAAGAACTTAGGGAAGAAACTCAACTAAAACATAAGAAGTTGTTGCCATAGAATTCAAAAAAACAACTACCCAATGACACCATGTGGGCAGAGGTTCAACCAGGGGCAATTTTTTCTCCCCTGGGGTACACTTGGCAATGTCTAGAGATATTTTAGATTGTTGTAACTAGAGCAGCAAGCAAGGGGGAGAACTACTTGCATGTGGTGGTTAGAGGCCAGGGATGCTGCTAAACATCCGACAAAGGACAGGACAGCTCTCCACCTTCCACCCCAGTCCAAAATGTTAATAGTGCCTGAGTTGAAAACCCTGCCATAGAGGAATGAAAAATCACTGTATGATCAGAGAACAGCAGTACATGACAAGGTCAAGATCAGGACTTGAGGGGCAATTCACAGTTAGCAGGAAATGTAGGAGGAAATGTAGTGAGCAGCTGAGGGAAAAAACCAAGGGGTAACCTCATTGTGGCACAAAAGGAAATAAGAGATCTTAAGATCACTGTACTAGTATATGTTACAGGTTTGTTTGTTTTGTGTGTGTGTGTTTTGTTTTTTTGGGTTTTTTTATTTGTTTTTTTTGAGCCCATCTATTCATCAAAAATTTCCCTGGTTTCTTGATAAATGTTCAAGTGGTATAAAGGTAAAATCCTCATCACAAAACCAATTATTCCAGGCATGACTTTAAACCAAATGTTAAAATATAACCAAACCCTAAATTTATCTGGGAATAAAGAAAGAAAATAGAATCTAGTGTCACTGGGTATTTTTTTTCCACCTTCTGTCTTCTCCAAAACTATTGCTTTATTTTTTTCTGAAAGACTAAGAAAACTAAATTATCTTGTTCAAACTTCACCATCCGTGAATCATGAACCATGTTAGCCAGTGTATCACATCAAAGACATAGTTACTATATTACACTTCAGCAGAGACACAGAACATGACAGATAGTTGACAGTGAGTTGAGAAGCAATTTTGTCATAAGCAAAATAATTTTTCTTGTAAAAGTCAAGAGACAAACATCATGTCAGCTCTTCTTAGAAAGCTATACATTGATTCATAGAAACTCTTATGAATTTATGAGTAAAGAAAATCAAGATAACATGAGAGAGGAGGCAAGAGCAGTAGCTAAGAATTATGTTAATGTAAACATAGCAAAATGAATAATGGAGCCAAATAAGCAAGTACAGAGAGCAAAGCACCTATACCTGGTATTTAAATTTTAACAAAACATTATATTTTATGTTTTGGTCCACTAGTGATTATAATTACTGAGTGAGCAGAAGATTGTGATTTGGGGGAAGTAGTATTTTTCAGTGCTTGAGCTCACACCAACACACCATTAGACTAATGTATAAAGGCAATTCTGTGCTCACAAATGCTCATTAACAATGATGTCAACATTTCTGGATCCCTAATGCTACTGCATTATTTTCCACTCTTCTTAATCAGCAGGGATTTTTTCCTCACTGCTTTCAACCATGAATCTTGAGGCATAAAAAACAGAAAGCTTTTGAGCCCCAAATAGGACTCCATCTATATTCCTGGTTTCGTTTTCCTGGCTGAGAGTGAAATTAAAGTCAAGAATTTTTACAAGAAAGAATCACTTTGGTGGCCAGTATTTTATGTATACATTAGTGGCTAATCAATGCTATTGTCTTCAGCTCCATTAATTTTTAATAGACTAAGATTAAGGACTGAATATTTCTCCATAGTAAATAATCAATACAATTAAGATAAGTTTCAAACTAGGGGTCAAACATAATGATGTAGGAATAAAAACTATGCTTTTGGCATGTTGTAGAATCATAAGATTTACTGTAATATGTGTAAATCATGAAATGTTTGATTTACATCAGACATGCTAACAGCTTTGTTTATTTGTAAAATACAATGTGAAGAGAATGTACCAATTTGCTTTTTTTGAGTCAAATACTGACTCCCAAATGATACTGGTAGAGAATATAATAAATATTCGAGATAATGATAAGCTTTTAGGAAAAAAAGAGGTAATAGAGTTAAATATATTAATTTGTCCCACAAAATAGTGAAACTTTGGTCAAACCTTACACTTAACTAATTAAATTTTATCCTTTTATGACTGAATGTGAAATCTACCTTATTAAAACCATATTTATTTGAGACAGTATTTTCCCATTTTACAAGTTATTGGAATAATGTATTCCCAAACACTAATGAAAAAAACATACTAGCAACAAGGGATGTAGCCACAAATAAAGCATTACCTATGTCCCAGAAGGCAGAAGGATCATGATATTCATACTTGTCTCCCTAGTTCCTCATGTACCACAGGGCTGATGGATAGTTGCTCAACTGGATATTATATTGCTGAAGGTTTACATTAGAGCTGAGTCAGCCTCTGACTTCCACATCCTTTCATTAGTCAAAGCACCAGGTCATTGATGATGATAATGATAAGGCTACTAACTCTGCACACACAATACATGGGGAGTGAACATGTGGTCCAAGCTCTCGCTAAATGGTTTTCATTTATTATCTGATGAAATTTTCACAATAAGATCAAGAAATAGGAGCTATTGATATTTTCAGAGGAGATAATAGAACTTAAGCAGATGGGGTTAATTAAGTCCACAGAAAAGGGATCCTAGAAGCCTGGTTCTAGACTCCTAGCTGTAATTACTCTGCTAAAGCCTTTTTTCCATGATGAAGTTAATCTGGGTATTCTGGAGATAACTGGTCAAATTTCTTCTCAAGAGCTCTAAAAAATACTCAAACCGATAATAATCTCTAAATAGAATTATATGACATTGCAAAATTTTCTATTGCATTTAATTATGCTGAGAACCATATGCAAAGATAAATTATACATATTGCAATGAAAGAATATATAAGATTTCCAAGCCTCTTGTATCACAGTGATTCACCAGACAAGTTTTTAGCAAATTTCAGTCACCACCACCACCACTGAATCACAAACTATGAAAATGTGTCCATACAAAGTGTTTTAACAAGTCCTGTAAGCAACTGAAATAAATGCTAAAGTTCAAGAATCACTGCTAGGGACAATCTTAGCTGGCTTCAAAGTCAGGGAAAACAAAAGCAGTTTGAATGGGGTGAGAGGGTGATATATTATGAAAATAGGAAAATTGATTGAAATAACCTATACAGAATGGTTACTGTTCTCTTCCAACTACTTAAAATATATTCTGATACTTATACATTTTCCTTAGCTGGAGATTTGAAGACTTTTTTCTTTTTTCCTGGATATTTAAACAGGTCCAAAGAAAATTCCTACAAATGTGAACTTTAAAATGCTGGGGCATAGGTCAATGGGGGAAAAAAGGAGACTCATGTAATACTTTTAACAATAAAGAATTTATGGGGGGATAAGGACACATTTGTAATATCTTATTCAATAAAGGGAAAAAAATATAAAAAAAACAATAAAGAATTTAAAAGAATAATAATAAAATAAAAATAAATAAAATGGCCTTTATATTGAAATAAGCAATTCCTCATTTACCCCACAGTGAGGACCATGAGTCAACAAATCCTGCAAATTATCACAAAGGTTTCAATCAGCTTTTTATGCTTCACTCTAAAATTTGTACAAACCAAACTATAAGCTAAAGGTAAGTAATAAAGGCATTCATTTTCAGACATTCAAAGTCTCAAAAAACTCTACTAAAAGAAGGGAGTAAACCAAAGGAAGAGGAAGACAGGGACCCATTGAGTAGAGCTTCCAATAAGAGCAGTGAAAAGATATTCCGCGAGTATATTGATGCAGAAGACCTAGCAAGTAACTTCCAGTTTCTTTCACCCAAAGAGGAAGACTATAGCTGAAAATTCTCCAAGGACAAAATGGGATTAATAGATTATCTGATGTATTTTAATATGTAGAAAGTGGCAATAAAAGAAGTTTTATAGTACTTTTGAA
The DNA here is from genome assembly GCF_028538775.1 of Myotis yumanensis. NCBI lineage: Eukaryota > Metazoa > Chordata > Mammalia > Chiroptera > Vespertilionidae > Myotis > Myotis yumanensis. The sequence continues at coordinate 71,701,840 of NW_027223755.1, read as the reverse complement.
TAATTGGATATCAAACTAGAAATGGGGTGGGAAATGGCTCCAGAAAAATCTTACCTAATAATAGAATAACATGCAAATTGACCGTACCTTCACTACACCCACCAGCCAATCAGATGAGTATGCAAATTAACCAAACAAAGATGGCAGTTAATTTGCATATGTAGACGCCCAGCGGCAATCAGAGCCTGCAATCAGAGCTGAGGGGTCCCCTGCCCAGGCCTAATGCCTTGAGGAGTTAGGCCTGGGCAGGGGCGGAGCCAGCCATGGCAGGGAGCAGGGGTGGAGCTGGCAATTGCTAGGAGCTGGGGGTCCTCTGCCCAGGCATAATGACTCCACCACAGGTGTTAGGCCTGGGCAGGGGCAGAGCTGGCGATCACGGGGAGCAAGGGTGGAGCCGGCAATTGCGCGGAGCTGGGGGTCCCTGGCCCAGGCCTAACGCCTTGGCCAGAGGCGTTAGGGTTGGGCAGAGGCGAAGCCAGCAATCGTGGGGAGCAGGGGCGGAGTTGGGGGTCTCCTGCCCAGGCCTAACGACTCGGCCACAGGTGTTAGGCCTGGGCAGAGGCGGAGCCGGTGATCACGGGGAGCAGGGGAGGAGCCGGCGATGGTGGGGAACTGGGGGTCCCCTGCCCAGACCTAATGCCTCGGCCACAGGCTTAGGCCTGGGCAGGGGTGGAGCGGGAGATCGAGGAGTGCTGGGGGTTCCCTGCCCAGGCCTAATGCCTCGGTCAGAGGCATTAGGCCTGGGCAGTGGTGGACCCGGCGACAGCGGGGAGCAGGGAGTGAGCCGGCGATGGTGGGGAGCACGGGCAGAGCCAGCGATCACAAGGAGCAGGGGCAGATCCGACGATTGCAGGAGCTGGGGGTCTCCTGCCCAGGCCTTACGACTGGGCCACAGTGTTAGGCCAGGGCAGGGGCGGAGCCGGAAATCGAGGGGAGCTTGTGGTCCCCTGCCCAGGCCTAATGCCTCTGCCACAGGCGTTAGACCTGGGCAGGGGCTGAGCCGGCAATTGGTGTGAACTACAGAGGAAACACCTTTTCTGACTGCTCATTGGCTAAGCTTCCTGTATGCCACTGGTAATATTCTTAGTAACTTGGGTAATAAGAATCCAAAAAGGTGATCTAGGTTTTTTTACCACACTCCTGGAGAAAAAAAGTAAGGTCCGCTGCTGGAGGGCTAAGAAATGTCATATCCTGCCCTAGCTGGTTTTGCTCAGTGGATAAAGCCATGGCCTGCCCACTGCAGGATCTGGGTTCAATTCTGACTAAGGGCATGTACCTAGGTTGCTGGCTCCTCCCTGGCCTGGGCCCAGGTCAGGGCTCATGCAGGAGGCAAGCAAAGTGTTCCTCTCACTTTGATGTTTCTCTCTGTCTTTCCCTTTCTCTTCCACATTCTCTAAAAATCAATGGAAACATCCTCAGGTGAGGATAAAAAAGAAATAAAGAAAGAAATGTCATATCCTATGAAAGACTCATCTTGAAAATGCCTAAAGAAAGTTGTTATTTTTTCATGGTGAAGGGACTGGAGTCCGTGTTGATGAAAACACCTTGGTGGCTACGGTGACTGGAAGCGGCTGCAACAGCGGGGTGATGGGGCTGGTGTCTTCCCCTGATCAGCCCGGCCGCCTCCCACAAAGGGAGGCCAGACTGTGACTTAGGCCCACTCCCCAAGGGGAGCAGAGAGTGGGCCTAAGCCGTCAGTAGGACATCCCTGAGGGCTTCCAGTAAGTGATGGGGGGGGGGGGGGGCTGGCTGGGCTGAGGGAACCCCCCCTCCAGTGCACAAATTTTTGTGCACTGGGCCTCTAGTCCTACATAATAAAGAGCTAATATGCAAATGGCCACCATGCCCTCACACCATCACGCAGTAATGGCTCAGACACTCAACATTGGAGAGAGAGAAACGGGGGCCAGCCAGGCTTAAACGAGCTCGCGAGAGAGGAATGGGGACCAGCCAGGCTGTGGCTCAAGAGAGGGACAAGCTTCCCGCCCCACGGTCCCGGGCAAAAGTGCCTATGGCTCAGGAGAAGGACAAGCCACCCACCCTGTGGTCCTGGGAACCAGTGGCCGCGGCCCAGGCGAAGCTGCCCGCCCATGGTCCCCTGCAGCTGCAGCCAGCCCGAGTGAAGCCAGCCTGGGTCCTGGGTGCCTGCAGCCAGCCAGAGGGAGGGAATCCCAGGTCCCGGTGACCAGCTGGAGGAGGGAATCCTGGGTCCCGGGTGTGGGAAGAGGCAGAGGCAGTTAGGGGTGATCAGGCCAGCAGGGGAGCAGTTAGGGGTGATTAGGCAGGCAGGAAGAGGTGGTTAGGGGTGATTAGGCAGGCAGGCAGGCAAGCGGTTAGGAGTCAGAGGTCCCAGATTGCGACAGGCAGTCAGACATCCCCTGAGGGCTCCCAGATTGGAGAGGGTGCAGGTGGAGCTGAGGGTCCCCCCGCCCCCCCACACAAATTTCATGCACTGGGCCTCTAGTAATGGTTATAAAAGGAAAAAAATGTGATTATGCTAAGTACATCTTTTTAGGGTAGAAAATGTATAGAGCCATAATAAACACAGAATCCTAAAATAAGAAATCAGGCCTTCAAATGATCAGAGGATATAGGTTTGCAAAAATAAAACTAAGAGAAATATGTGTGTTTGTGCAGGTGCATGGACATACACAAATGTCAATGTAAATATTGTGAGTGGTAAGAAAATGAATTCTCACCTTCTAGAAAATCAAAATTTAATCTAAAAATTTATAAGTAAATAGTGGCAATAGCTTATTATCTAAGCACATGGCAGTCAGTGCCAAGAAAACTAAGAGTTGAAAACAATTGTTTTATAGTATAAACTCATTAAATTGTTTTTATAGTTTTATATATAATCATTATTTTAATTATGATGATTTACTTTGATAAAAATAAAATTTATAATAAAATATGGAGTAAAGGGTACCAGATTACCCACTGGCTTACGACAACCAAAATATGGGCAAAACAGAGAGAGAACCAAGATGGCAGCATAGGTAAACACCTGTACTTGCTGCCTCTCACAACCACATCAAGATTACAACTAAAAGACAGAACAACTATCATCCAGAACCATGAGAAAGCTGGCTGAATGAAAGTACTACAACCAGAGAGGTGAAGAAAGTGCATTGAGACTAGTAGGAGGTGCGGAGGTGCAGAACTGGCTGGCATCAGGGTGCGCTGCATTTTTAATCAGGAGGGAGATACAAGCTCCCGCTTGCTCTGAATTCCAGTTCCCGGCGAGACTCTGGGGGACCCAGACACTGGACTGTCTGGCATCGGGGCAGGAATGTGAGAGAGGCTTTCTTTCCGATGGAGGTGCTCACAGCTGTCATTATTCCTGAGCTGGGACCTTCCCGGTGCAGGGCTCACTGGCAGCCATTGCTGTTTTCTCTGCCCTAGTGATTCCCTGAGACCCCACCCCACCCAATTTACAATCTCACCCAAGCTGTGTGCAGTGGCTTTTGCATATAAATGGCCTGACCTTTCACAGCCTAAAACCTGTCAAATAGGCAGCAGCTGGGTCAGAGAGCCCCAAAGCTATTAATAAAAGGCCCAAGGCCAGCAGCAGCAGCCTGCCTTGCTTCACAGCTGGGCCTCATCTGGGCACTTCCAATCCTGATACAAAGAGGAGGAATCTTCAGATCTCTCTGTAGCTCCTGCTGGGTGGCCCCAAGCAGTGGTTTACTTTTCACCTCCTTGGAGATCCAAGAGCCAGGGTACCTAGGGGTCAGTGTGAGACCATACCAGATTACAACTCTTCACATCCATAGAGACACACTCAAGGGGCAGACTCAGTGAACAATAAAGCCCCACTGAAGCAAGTCCTGCTCCATAAGGGTATCTCCTGCACATAGCTCTTCCATTGTAGACACAGCTGGTCCTCACAGCCAATTGGCCTGGAGGTCAATTTCTCCCAGTGATACCAATAGCAATCGAGGCTTAACTACAAGACTGTGAACACAGCTCACAAAGGGGTGCACCAAGAGTGTTCACCTCAAGTGATTGGGGAGTCCGAGACACTGGGCCTTATAGGACACCTACCACACAAGTCCACTCTATCAACTCAAGGAGACTTAGCAGCTACACAATACATAGAAACAAACACAGGGAAGCAGCCAAAATGCAGAGACAAAGAAACATGTCACAAATGAAAGAGAGCAAAATAGTGGATATAGAGTTCAAATCCACAGTTATAAGGTTACTCAAAAATCTTCTAGAAACCTCCGAGGAACTTAGTGAGACTTTCAAGGATCTTAGTGAGAATGACAAACACATGGAAAAGGACCAGACAGAAATTAAGCATACACTGGCTGAAATAAAGAATAATACACAGGGATTCAACAGTAGACCAGAGGATCCCAAGAAACTAATCAATGACTTGAAATATGAGGAAGCAAAAATCACCCAACCAGAACAGCAAAAAGAAAAAAGAAACCAAAAATATGAAAATAGTGTAAGAAGCCTCTGGGACAACTTCTAGCTTACCAACATCTGAATTATGGGGGTGCCAGAAGAAGAGAGAGAGCAAGATATTGAAAACCTATTTGAAGAAATAATGACAGAAAACTTCCCCTACCTGGTGAAAGGAACAGACTTACAAGTGCAGGAAGCACAGAGAACCCCAAACAAGAGGAATCCAAAGAGGACCACACCAAGACACATCATAATTAAAATGCCAAGGGCAAAAGACAAAGAGAGAATCTTAAAAGCAGCAAGAGAAAAACAGTTAGTTACCTACAAGGGAGTCCCCATACGACTGTCAGCTGATTTCTCAACAGAAACTATGCAGGCCAGAAGGGAGTGGCAAGAAATATTCAAAGTGATGAAAAGCAAGAACCTACAACCAAGATTACTCTACCCAGCAAAGCTATCGTTTAGAATTGAAGGTCAGATAAAGAGCTTCACGGACAAGAAAAAGCTAAAGGAGTTCATCACCACCAAACCAGTATTATATGAAATACTGAAGGATATTCTTTAAGTAGAGGAAGAAGAAGAAAAAGTTAAAGATAAAATATTATGAACAACAAATACATATCTATCAACAAGTGAATCTAAAAATCAAATGAATAAAAAATCTGATGAACAGAATAAACTGGTGAATGTAATAGAATCAGGGGCATGGAAAGGGAGCGGTCTGACAATTCTCAGGGGGAGAGGGTCTGGGGGGTGCAGGAAGAGATTGGACAAACATTTTACACTTATGGACGAGGACAGTGGGAGGGCGAGGGCCTGGGGTGGGTGGGAACCAGGTGGAGGGGAGCTATGGGGGGGTAAAGAGGAACATCTATAATAATCTGAATAAAGATTAAAAAAAAGAAAAAATGGGCAAAATATATGACATAATAGCACTCAAAACATCAGACAATAACAACAGTGACCCTTAAGAGACAGGAAACTAATAAAGTTCTACAACTGCTTCATCCTACAGTGTAGAGAAAATATCATGGCCAAGGCACAGAGAGGGAAAACCCAGGTAGAGCTTGCTGTACTCCCTGAGTTGTAGAGGCAGAGAAGGGGGCCCAAGGGATACAATGCACCTGGAGTTTGTAAGGCATAGCAAAAATAAGAGAGTTACCCAGAGAGGAGTCTGGAGATCTGTGAAGGGTCTCTCCCATATTCAGTTGAGTACTAATAAGGAAATATATATGACAAAATTAATCACAGTTAGGAAAAATATTAAGCCCTGAAAAGACAAGAGGGGACAGTGACTGTAGGTCACACAGGGCTGTGAAAAATGCCAACACCTAATAGCCAGAGGGGAAAACTCATAAACCAGCAGTGGGTATTGATTAAGCTACTAAAATTGTCTTCACTAAAGAGAGGGAAGGGCGAAATTTAACCCTAGAACTGTATAAGAAATGTAGCTTTGATCCCACCAACAAAGTTTTTAAACTTGTTGAAAGGATCAACATGTTTCCAGGTAACCTGATTATTTCTTCATAGAAAAATACCTGGCACTGCAGGATGATCTTTTTAAAGATTTCATAAGGGTGAAATAGAATTGCAAAATACTATTTTTGAACATGTGCTACTGCTATCATCACAGCTTTCAAAAAAAAAAATCAATTGCCTTCTCACCTAAACTTTAAATACACCAATTAAAAGATATAATTGAAAAAGTCCATTAACAATATCTAAAACTAAGACTGACAAGAAACATATAAACCTTCAGGAAATAACTTTAAAACAGTCTCAAAAGTAAATTTAACAAATGGAAAAATACTATCTGCTAATGAATATAGTATTATAAAAAATAGCAGTTCTTTCCATAATATACAAATATAAGGCAATCCCAATTTGAAAACCAAATAAATTTTTTTGTTTTATTTTTCTTTCCAGGAACTAGATTAGTTGATTCTAAAGTACACATGGAGTTCCTTCCATTGTGTAGATGTACCAAAGTTTTTTAATCCACTTATCTGATGGGCACTTAGGTTGTTTCCAAATCTTAGCCATTGTAAATTGTGCTGCTGTGAACATAGGGGTGCATATATCCTTTCTGATTGGTGTTTCTGGTTTTTTGGGATATAGTCCTAGAAGTGGGATCACTGGGTCAAATGGGAGTCCCATTTTTAACTTTTTTATGAAACTCCATACTGTCTTCCACAGTGGCTGCACCAGTCTGCATTGCCACCAGCAATGCATGAGGGTTCTTTTTTCTCCACATCCTCACCAGCACTTGTCGTTTGTTGATTTGTTGAAGATAGCCATTCTGACAAGTGTGAGATGGTACTTCATTGTAGTTTTGATTTGCATCTCTCAGATGATTAGTGACTTTGAGCATGTTTTCATATGTCTCTTGGCCTTCCTTATGTCTTCTTTCGAAAAGTATCTATTTAGGTCCATTGCCCATTTTTTGATTGGGTTGTTTATCTTCCTTTTGTTAAGTTGTATGAGTTCCCTGTAAATGTTGGAAATTAAACCCTTACTAGAGGTAACATTGGCAAATATGTTCTCCCATGCAGTGGGCTTTCTTGTTGTTTTGTTGATGGTTATTTGCAACAGCAAGGATGGAGCTAGAGAGCATTATGCTAAGTGAAATAAGTCAGTCAGAGAAAGATAAATATCACATGATCTCACTCATTTGTGGATTATAATGAACATAAACCGATGAACAAAAACAGATCCAGAGACAGAGAAGCATCAATTAGACCATCAAACCTCAAAGGGAAGGTAGGGGAGCGTGGGGATAAGGGGGAGATATCAACCAAAGGATTTGTATGCATGCATATAAGCATAACAAATGGACGCAGACAACAGGGGGTGAGGATGAGGGCAGGATTGGGGGAGGGTGGGGCAATGGGGGGATATGGACACATATGTAATACCTTAATCAATAAAGAAAAAAAATAAAGTACACATGGGAAAAATTCAAGACATTTAAAAAGACAAGAGACCAAGGAAGCAAGATACAATGGGATAAGAAAAATGTAGAATTAGACCTAAATGCATATAAAATTTAGTCTATAATAAAAATGATAAACCAATGGTGGGAAGTGGACAAATCACTAAGGAAATTATGGACATTTAAATAAATTAACATAGGGCAACTGAAGAACTATTTGGAGAATAAAAAATAAAATTGGATCAATACTTTAGACCATCACTTGTTTTAAAAGGAAAACATTTTTTTAAAATGATAACCCTGAAAGAATACAGATGAATTGCTTTTTAACCAAGGAGCACAGAAATCCTATCTAATAAAAGAGAAACATGATAATTAGCCGTAACTTCGCTACCCTTCCCATTGGCTAATCAGGGCTATATGCAAATTAACTGCCAGCCAAGATGGCGGCTGGCAGACAGGCAGCTGAAGCAAACAGGGAGGCTTGCTTGCTTCAGTGACAGAGGAAGCCAAGGTTCCCCGCCTGCCACTGCTGGGCTCTTAGCTGCTCTCTAAGAAACACTGTTGCAAATATAGAAGCTAAACAAAACCCCAGAAACCTGCTTTCAGTCAGCCGGGATCTCAGAGCTGGAGTCGCAACAAAGTTTCAAATACAGAAGGTAAACAAAGCCCAGAAACCTGCTTTCACAGCCAAGGTCTCACAGCTAAAGCCGGCTCTCAGCTCCAGTGACAGCCATAGAAAGTAAATAAATCCCAGAATAAAAAAAAAAAAAAGAAAAAAAGGAGAGGTTGGGAGTTTCAGTCACCCGCCAGCCTGAAAACGGCCCTCAGCCCCTCACCCAGACTGGCCAGGCACCCCAGTGGGGACCACCACCCTGAAGGGGTATGACCAGCTGCAAACAGCCATCATCTCCTCACCCAGGCTGGCCAGGCACCCAAGCGGGACCCCCACCCTGATCCAGGACACCCTTCAGGGCAAACCAGCCAGCCCCCACCCATGCACCAGGCCTCTATCCTATATAGTAAAAGGGTAATATACCTCCCAGCACTGGGATCAGCGGAGCAGCGAGGCCTCACTGCCCCTGTGTCAAGTGGAGCCACAAGGCCTCCCAGCACCAGGATCAGCGGAGCAGCGAGGCCTCACTGCCCCTGTGTCAAGCGGAGCCGCGAGGCCTCCCAGCACTGGGATCAGCAGAGCCACAAGGCCTCCTGGCCCCTGGAGCAGTGTGACAGGGTGCAGCGCCCAAACCCCCTGATCGCCCTGCGGCTCTGTGTGTGACAGGGGGCGGGGCCATGACCTCCCTATCCACCCTGCTCTGTTCCTGAAAGGGGAAGGTGCCCCAACCTCCTGATCGGCCCTGCTCTGTGCCTGATAGGGGGGAGCTCCCCAACCCCCTGATCGGCCCTGCTCTGTGTGTGACAGGGGGAGGAGCCCCAACCCCACTGATGGGCCCTGCTCTGTGCGTGACATGGGGCAGCGCCCCAACCCCCTGATCGGCCGGCTCTGTGTGTGACAGGGGTGGTGCCACAACCCCCTGATCTGCCCTGCTCCATGCAGGACAGGGGGTGGCGCCGCAACCTCCCTATGGACCCTGCCTTGAGTGTGACAGGGGGCAGCACCCCAACCCCCCAATCGGTCCTACCCTGAGTGTGACTGAGGGTGGCATCACAACCTCCTGATCCACCCTGCTCTGTGCATGACAGGGGGCGGCACCCCAACTCCCCAATCGGCCCTGCTCTGAGCCCGACCAAGGGCTGCACCTAGGGATTGGGCCTGCCCTCTGCCACCCGGGAGTGGGCCTAAGCCAGCAGGTCGTTATCTCCCGAGGGATCCCAGACTGTGAGAGGGCACAAGTGGGGCTGAGGGATTACGCCCCCCCCCCCCCCCGCACAAATTTTTGTGCACCGGGCCTCTAGTCTATAAGAATAAAAGTGTAATATGCTATTTTAGATTGAATGCTTTTCCAGATGACCTTCTGGATGAATCCGGCGCTGCAAAGGCTGAGGCAAGCCACCTTGACTGCGAGGGCCAAGCCCCTTGCATGAATTTTGTGCATTGACCCTCTAGTCTAATTATAAAGAAAAATCCAGAAGCAATAAATGAAAGAGTTAAAAAGTCAACTTTGTGAAATCAAAACACTTCTGTTTAAAATCATACAATCATAGTCAGTCAATAGGCAAACTACAAATTATAAGAAAATCACCCATTTACACTGAGTGGCCAGATTATTATGACCACCTGACGTTTGTAGGCAAATTAGCCATACACTGCAACATATGGGATATGGAAACCGAAGGCCTGTTCGAACACCTTTGCTGTCTGCAGTTACCAAGATAAAACGTCTCCAATTCGCACAGGAACACAAGGATTGCACACGAGCATTGGAAAAAAGTCATGTGGTCCGATGAACCATGCAGTTGCATCACAGAGAAACAGCATGAAAGCATGCACCCCACATGCATGAGTACAACCCTTCAAGCTGGTGGGGGCAGTGTTATCATTTAGGGCATGTTTTCCTGGCATGATTTGGGCCCTTTAATTCGTGTGGAACAACGTCTGAATAGCACAACATACCTAAGTATCATTGCTGATCAAGTTCATCCTATCATGTTGATGGCGTTTCCCAATGGAGATGGCTTCTTCCAACAAGACAATGTGCCATGCCACGGTGCTCGTATTGTGCAGGAGTGGTTTTAAGAACATGAGGGAGACTTTGCCTTGCTTAGGTGGCCCCCACAATCACCAGATCTCAATCCAATTGAGCATCTGTGGGACGAAGTTAAAAGAGCCATCAGGCAGCTGGTTCCACAACCATCAAATCTCACAGAACTGGACAGTGCTATCCATCAGGCATGGTGTCAGATTCCTCGCATCACCTTTCAACATCTCGTGGAGTCAATGCCAAGAAGAATCGCTGCAGTACTGAAGGCAAAAGGTGGCCCAACTAAGTACTGATGGGGTGGTCATAATAATCTGGCCACTCACGTTCAAATATATCCCATGTTCAAAGGCTGTTAAATCACATTGTTTACCCATATCTTCAGAAACAAATCACTTCTACTGTCGTGGTAAACAACCTGCTTCCCTATTTATAATGGTCTGGTCCTCTAGCAACTTCAGTGTGAAATTATAGCTAATTTGCCTACAAACGTCAGGTGGTCACAATAATCTGGCATATATATATATATATATATATATATATATATTCATTCTCTCAAAAATTGAAACCAAAACTGAGATATTTCCAAAAATATAGTTTAAAAAAGAGGAATTGCAAATGACTCTTAAGCAGACTAAAGACATTCAATCTCACTAAGAGTAAATTAAATTAAATCATGCAAAAGATGCATCATTTCTCACCTAAATGACTGGCAAAATTCCAAAGCTTGACAATGTACCCTACTGAAGAGACTGGGAAAACACAAAAGATGTCAGATGATTATATCTGAGAATGTAAAATAGCATGATTTCTGAAGAGGGTAATTTGGCCATTTCAAATAAAATTAAAGATGCACTTATTAGTTGACCGTCCTGGACTGTAACCTGAAAATATACATTTATAATTATGAGAATATATATGCCTGCATTGATTTGTAAAAGCATTATTATATCAACAGATAAGTGAATTAACTGTGACAATTGGCCTAAAAACCAGTCTGCTAAAATCATGGAAAATCGTTCACCTGTTCTATTGAATGAAGCACAAAACAAATGGAGAATTAGACAGGTTTGCAGTCCCTGATTATAAACCCCAAATCCCAGGTCTGTCTGCCCTGATATAAAAGGAATGGTAGTTATGTTAATGGACTCTTCCATACAGTTCCAAATGATTCAATTACACAGTTACCTTCTTAAAAATGCAGAAATATCGGCACCTGACCTTTTTCTTCCTTCCTGTTCCTCTTTCCATTCCTACATTTCCCCAGTTGGAAGACTCTTTCTGCCTCATCAAAGTATGTCTAAATGATCCCTCATATTAGTTTAATTTAATTTCCAAAATGTTACTTGCATTGCACTCACTTTGAAAAACACTGTGGCAAGTAGTAAAACTCTCCTAAAGGGGAGCAGAGAACTTCCTGTATCCAGTGTAAGAATAGCAAGGCCAAATGGACAGAGATAGCAGACAGGTAGGGCCTATTGTTTGCCTTTCCTGTTTTTCAGAAGGAGTAATCAATGACTGATTGCTGAGGTAATGATCTATTTCTTGTAACTACTACAAAAGTTACCATGGTAACTTTTATCCCAGAATAATTGAGCTGTTATCCGAAAAACTTTGTTTCCTATAAATGTGGAAAGAGTAGGATTTGCAGTTTTATCTAAATATTCTGTGTGACTTTTAAATGAAGAGGATATCAGAAATTGTGACATCATTCAATATATTAGCAGATATACTTTCATGATCATAATCCTCATTATGTGAGAAAAAACATATTTTAGTAAAGTGAGGTTGGTACATTGTACTGTTAAAATAGATTGATATAATATATCCTTATATTTTGTATTGAGATATGTGAGAGCTTAAAACTGACAGCCTGGTAAAGAGATAAACTCCTTCCTGGTATAAACTGTGTGATCCATGATTATGCTCAGGTACCATTATTGTTACCAAAAGTACCCTCTGTTGTGCCTTATATCATGTGGACTAAAAAAAGGGTTTATAAAAAGTAACCCCACAGGATTATGATCATAAATTCCTAACTGGGCAGGTCATGGTGTGTAGTTATGCCCTAGGTCAGTGGCTGGCAAACTCATTAGTCAACAGAGCCAAATATCAACAGTACAACGATTGAAATTTCTTTTGAGAGCCAAATTTTTTAAACTTAAACTACATAGGTAGGTACATTGTTATTAACTTAATTAGGGTACTCCTAAGGCTTAGGAAGAGCCACACTCAAGGGACCAAAGAGCCGCATGTGGCTCGAGAGCCGCAGTTTGCCGACCACGACAGGCATATAACTTCTTTAGTATAAGGTTTACCCTTGCCGTAAGCTGTATCCATGTGTCTGTGCATCTAGGTTAACTCACATCTGAAATAAACCTTCAAGAGAGCAAATAATCTTAACTATTCTGTAATCAATCCCTGCTTTGCTTTTCCCCACCTCCATGTAATCTTCCTTATGTTCCCACCTTAATATTAAATGCATAAAAGAAACTGCAAAATTATTATTCTCTGGAGAATTTGAGATTTTTCTCCCCACAGTATGTCATCAGTTTGGCTCAAATAAACTCACAAAAATTCTCTACAGGTGTGAATGTTTCTTAATGTCCACAAGCAATAATGGTGAGGCCTGAATTACTGACTAGATTTTATTACCCTCATATTATTGCCATGCAAAAAAAAAATTTGAACTCTAGTAATAATAGTAATCTAGTCACTGAGAGAAAATACAACTACTTTTCATGGGCTTTTTATTGAGCCAGTGTGACAGGGCAATACATTTAATTCTTATTAATTCAGTGGAATGGATGACACAGCAAGATAGCCAATAGGGGCTTGTTTTGTTGTTGTGAGACTACATTATCAATGTGCCTGAGAGTGAGTGTATGTTTTTGTAACTTTTTTATTCATAAAGGATAAACCTATTTTTAAACAGCACATTTGTGACATTTTCAAAAAGTATCCACAATATAATTTTCTTTAAACTCCAGACACCAATTCAGATGAAGTATCCCTAAGTAGTTCTAATTATTAAAAAAGCACAGTAAATACATTATTTTCACTATGTCTCTAGCCTTCTTGGTACTTTAGTATTTATACTGTACTTTTTTCAGTTAGACACTTTATTCAGGGAAATTTTGTTTTCTAAGTTTATATTTATAGTTTTATTATATTATGATGAGGAAATGTTTGCAACAGTACTTCTTCAAATAAAATAGAATATTCAAGAAGTCTGGAAACATCCAATCAAAAAATGGACAAAGGACCTAAATAGACGCTTTTCGAAAGAGGACATACAGAAGGCCCAGAGACATGAAACATGCTCAAAGTCACTAATCATCCAAGAGATGAAGATCAAAACAATGAGATACCATCGCACACCTGTCAGAATGGTTATCATCAACAAATCAACAAACGACAAGTGCTGGAGAGGATGCGGAGAAAAAGAACCCTCATGCACTGCTGGTGGGAATGCAGACTGGTGCAGCCACTGTTGAAGACAGTATGGAGTTTCCTAAAAAAGTTAAAAATGGGACTCCCATTTGACCCAGTGATCCCAAGAAACCAGAAACACCAGTCAGAAAGGATATATGCACCCCTATGTTCATAGCAGCACAATTTACAATAGCTAAGATTTGGAAACAACCTAAGTGCCCATAGCAGATGAGTGGATTAAAAACTGTGGTACACCAAGACCGGTTTGGCTCAGTGGATAGAGCATCTGCCTGCGGACTCAAGGGTCCCGGGTTCGATTCCGGTCAAGGGCATGTACCTGGGTTGCGGGCACATCCCCAGTGGGAGATGTGCAGGAGGCAGCTGGTCAATGTTTCTCTCTCATCGATGTTTCTAACTCTCTATCTCTCTCCCTTCCTCTCTGTAAAAAAATAAATAAAATATATTTTTTAAAAAAAACAAACTGTGGTACATCTACACAATAAATACTATGCCACTATAAAAAAGAAGGAACTTTTACCATTTGCAACAGCATGGATGGAATTGGAGAGCATTATGCTAAGCAAAATAAGCCAGTCGGAGAAAGATAAATATCACATGATCTCACTCATATGTGGGATATAATGACCAACATAATTTGATGAACAATAGATCCAGAGACAAATGGCAGGGGAGGGGGGGTAGTTAGAGAGCAACCAAAGGACTTGTATGCATGCATATTAGCATAACCAATGGACACACAGACACTGGGGCAGTGGGGGCTTGCCTGGGGTAGGAATGGCTGGGGAGGGGGTGTCAAGCAGGGAAAAATAAGACATGTAAAACTTTAGACAATAAATAAATTAATTAATTAAAAACAAAAAAAAAAGAAAAGAAAAAAAAGAGGTCTGGAAACAAAGAAAAATGGGGTTTTAAAGGGAGTTTATCCTATGGTTCCCAACCTTTTGGACTCCCTGTACATGTTACATCCCATATATTAAAATCTGCCCTCTACATCTAAGATTATTCATTTACAGTTGTAAACACTGACCTCTGAGAATAATTGCAGGAATCTCTCAAATTTAGAACACTGGGATTATCTATCTATCATTTGTTAAATACCTACCTATATTGAGCATAAACACCATTTTATTTAATTTTTTGCTTTCCTGCTTTGAAAGCACAAAGAAGAAACACAAATAAACATGACCATGAACTGATGGAATTACTTTTATGTAATTATATCCTCAAGTCCAACTCTTAGTAGCAGTATGGCACCTGTGATATAAGCTTTCTTGAAAACAAGAAAATGCTAGTATTTTAAATTCCTGCATATGAGTAATTATAGGAAGTATCACAACTTCAAAACATTTAATTGTGTAAAGTACATTAAACTTTAGGATATAAAGTTTGATTTATCACATATGATATTAATGTTTTTATGTATTTTTAATAAAGACTTTATTCTAGTTTGAGGTTTAGAGAAAAACTGAAAGTACAAATCTATTGCATATACCTCCTTTCCCTGCACACAAAACCTCCCTGACCATTAATATTCCTCATCAGAGTGGAACGTTTGTTATAATTGATTAAACTACAATAACACAGCTTAATCTCTCAAAGTCCATACTTTACCTTATCCCTTGGTATTGTATATGCTATGGTTTTATATCCATCATTATAATATCAGAGTATTTTCACTGCCCTAAAAATCCTGTGCTCTGAATATTCATTTCTCCCTTCTCTCCTTCACCTCCAGCAACCACTAATCTTTGTATTGTTTCCATATTTTTGCCATTTCCCGAATGTCATATAGTTGGAATCATACAGTATGTTGCCTTTTCAGATTGACTACTTTCATTTAATAATATGCATTGAAGTTTCTTCCATGTCTTTTCATGATTCAATAACACAGAAAATGAGGAAAACACAAATAAGTGAAAGCATCCTATATAATATGCAAATCAACTGAATGGCAGAATGACCAGTCGCTATGATGCACACTGACCACCAGGGGGCAGACGCTCACTGCAGGAGCTGCTCCCTGGTGGTGAGTGTGCTCCCACAGGGGGAGTGCTGCTTAGCCAGAAGCCCTGAGCCGGCTCACAGCTGGCGAGTGCAACTGTGGTGGCAGGAGCCTCTCCCACCTCTGCAGCAGTGCTAAGGATGTCTGACTGACAGCTTAGGCCCACTTGGAGGGCTCCTGGACTGGGAGAGGGTGCAGGCCAGTTTGAGGGATCCCCTCCGAAAGAATTTCGGGCCTCTAGTATACTATGTTCAGAGATAGGAAGAATTAATATCATTAAAATGTCCTCACTACCCCAAAGTAATCTACAGATTCAATACAATGCCTAATAAAATACCAATAACGTATCTCACAGATCTAGAACAAGTATTCCAAAAATTTATGTGGAACCACAAAAGACCTCTAATAGCCTCAGCAACCTTGAGAAAAAAAACAACAAAACTGGGGCTATCACACTACCTGATATCAAACTGTACTACATTGCCACAGTAATCGAAACAGCATAGCATTAGCACAAGAACAAGCATATAGATCAATGGGACAGAATAGAGAACCCAGAAATAAACCCACATCTCTATGATCAATTCATATTTGATAAAAGAGGCAAGTACATACAATGGGGTAAAGACAGCCCCTTCAATAAATGGTGTTGAGAAAATTGGACAGATATAGGCAAAAACATGAAACTAAATCACCACCATGCACAGGAATAAACTCAAAGTGGATTAAAGACTTAAATGTAAGTTATGAAATCATAAAAATCCCAGATAAAAGGGTAAGCAGTAAAATCTCAGACATTTCTTATAGCAATATTTTTGCCAATGTATCTCCTATGGCAAGGGAAACAATGGGAAAAAATTAACAAATGGGACTGTATCAAACAATAATGCTTTTGCACAGGAAAAGAAACACCAAAATAAAAAGACGACCCGCTGAATGGTACAACATATTTGCCAATAATAGATCTGATAAAGGGTTAATTTCCAAAATCTATAACTTACATAAGTCCACAACAAAAAACCAAGCCATGCAATTAAAATATGGGCAAAGGATCCGCACAGACACTTCTCAAAAGAGGACATACAAATGGCCAATAGACATATGAAAATATGCTCAAGGTCTCTAATTATCAGAGAGATGCAAATCAAAACAATGAGATATCACTTCATGCCTATCAGAATGTGTATCATAAACACATCAACAAATAAGTGTTGGCGAAGATGTGGAGAAAAGGGCACCCTAGTGCAATGTTGGTGGGAATGCAGACTGGTGCAGCCCCAGTGGAAAACAGTATGGAGTGTCCTAAAAAATTTAAAATGAAACTGCTTTTTGACCCAGCGACCCCACTTCTGGTAATATATCTGAAGAAGCCCAAACTATTAATTTGAAGGAATATATGCACCCCTATATTCATAGCAGTGTTATTTACAATAGCCAAGATTTGGAAGTAGCCCAAGTGCCCTTCAGTAGATTATTAGATAAAAATGGTGTAGTACATTTACCCAATGGAATACCACTCAGGCATACAAAAGAAAATCTTACCTTTTATAACAACCAGGATGGAAATGGAGATTATTACACTAAGTGAAATAAGTTCATCAGAGAAAGCAAATGCCATATGACCTCACTTAGATGTGGAATCTAATGAACTAAATCATTGAACACACAAAACAGAAACAGAAGCACAGCTACATAGAACAGACTGAAACTGGGTGGCGGGGGAGGGGGGATAGATGAAATGAGGTGAATGATTAAGAGGGAGGTGAAAGTGGACAAAGATCAGATAAATGGTGACAGAAAGTGACTTTAGTTTGGGTGATGCAATATGCAGATGATGTTTGAGTTATAGAACACTTGAAACCAATATTGTTTTATTAACCAATGTCAACCTAATACATTCAATAAAAAATAATAAAAATTATATTTAAAAAATAATGCATTTCTGCCTGGCCTGTGTGGCTCAGTCTCTGAGAGTCAACCTGTAAACAGGAGGTAACTGTTCCATTCCTGATCAGGAAGGGCACATGCCCCTGTTGAGGGCTCCATCCCTAGTGGGGAGGATGGTGTACAGCAGGCAGCCTACATAGGATTCTCTCTCAACATTGAAATTTCTATCACTCTCTATGTCCCTTTCTTTCTGAAATCAATGAAAAAATGTTTTAAAAAATAACTAATTTCTTTTCAACGCTGATGAGTTCTTTGACTTTTCAATTTTAAGAAAAAAATAACAAAATGTTTCTAAGGTACTATCTGTAAGAGAGAACCTTCAAAAACATTACTATGCTCTGAATAAGTAAAAAAGTACAACATAATAATTGCTATGAATTTAAAACAAAGGCACAACACAGTAATATGGGAGAACGTTTTGACAGGGGACTTAATTTTCAACCTGTAGAAAACTAAGGGATAACCAAGATGGCGGCATAGGTAAACACCGGAGACTGCTGCCGCAAACAACCACTTCAAAAATACAACTAAAAGACGGAACAGACATCACCCAGAACCACAGGAAGGCTGGCTGAGTGGAAATTCTACAACTAGAAGGAAAGAGAACAGCATACCGAAGCTCAGAAGAGGAGCAGTGTGGAAAATATAAAGGTACTGACGTGCGAGCGCAAAGCGGGCTGGTGGCTGAGGGCGCGGTTGTCGTTTTCAATCAGGAGGGAGTCTCAGACTCTGGGCTCCAGATCCGGGCGAGTCTCTAGGGACTCAGACTCAGACGGGAGAAGTGGGATTGTCCGGCATCAGTTGGAATCTGAGGGCAGCTTTCTCTCTGAAGTTTGCAGTGGTGGCTGGGGTTCTGAGAAGCAGAGCCTCTAGGACCGGGACTGAGAGCAGCCATAACTGCTCCCTCCACCCGCCCTGTTGATCCCGCCCCGCCCAAGCCCTGCGCAGAGCCATTTGCTGGATCGCCTCAGGCAAAGGCTAGATTAGCACCTCCCCAGAGGACAGAAGTTTTCCACACAGCTGATTCTCACAGCCGGTCAGCCTGGTGGTCAAATCCCTCTAGTATTAACTACAACAATCAGGGCTTAACTACAACAAGACTGCGCACAAAGACTATTAGGGGGTGTACCAAGAAAGTGTAAAAAATGCGGAGACAAAGAAACAGGACAAAACTATCAAGGGAGGATATTGAGTTCAGAACCACACTTTTGAGGTCTCTCAAGAGGCTTCTAGAGTCTGTCGATAAACTTGATGAGATGTACAGGAAATCTAATGAGACCCTCGATGGTGTGAAAAAGGACCATCTAGAAAGTAAGCATACACTGACTGAAATAAAGAATATTATACAGACCCCCAACAGCAGACCAGAGGAGGGCAAGAATCAAGTCAAAGATTTGAAATGCGAAGAAGCGAGAAACACCCAACCAGAAAAGCAAAATGAAAAAAGAACCCAAAAATACGAAGATAGTGTAAGGAGCCTCTGGGACAGCTTCAAATGTACCAACATCAGAATTACAGGGGTACCAGAAGATGAGAGAGAGCAAGATATTGAAAACCTATTTGAAGAAATAATGACAGAAAACTTCCCCCACCTGGTGAAAGAAATAGACTTACAGGTCCAGGAAGTGCATAGAACCCCAAACAAAAGGAATCCAAAGAGGACCACACCAAGACACATCATCATTAAAATGCCAAGAGCAAAAGACAAAGACAGAATCTTAAAAGCAGCAAGAGAAAGAAACTCAGTTACCTACAAGGGAATACCCATACGACTGTCAGCTGATTTCCCAACAGAAACTTTGCAGGCCAGAAGGGAGTGGCAAGAAATATTCAAAGTGATGAATAGCAAGAACCTACAACCAAGATTACTTTATCCAGCAAAGCTATCATTCAGAATTGAAGGTCAGATAAAGAGCTTCACCGATAAGGAAAAGCTAAAGGAGTTCATCACCACTAAACCAGTATTATACGAAATGCTGAAAGGTATCCTTTAAGAAGAGGAAGAAGAAAAAGGTAGAGATACAAATAGTGAACAACAAACATGCATCTATCAACAAGTGAATCTAAGAATCAAGTGAATAAATAATCTGATGTACAGAATGAACTGGTGATTATAATGAATCAGGGACATAGAAAGGGAATGGACAGACTATTCTTGGGGGGGAAAGGGGAATGGGAGATGCGGGAAGAGACTGGACAAAAATCGTGCACCTATGGATGAAGACAGTGGGTGGGGAGTGAGGGCGGAGGGTGGGGTGGGAACTGGGAGGAGGGGAGTTATGGGGGGGGGGAAGAGGAACAAATGTAATCTGAACAATAAAGATTAAAAAAAAAAAAAAAACTAAGAAATTATCCCTACTACAGAAAACATAATTTTAGATATTTTAATCACTCTGTGGTAACCACTATAGAAAGTACTAGACTTTTTAAAAAGTATTTTATAGCATACTTAATATTAGGTATACTGGAATGAGGCAGAAAATGAAGATAGGCATCAGGATTTTGAATTTGAAAAGTATACATATATGCATTTTTTTAAATGGGGAGAAATAACTTACTATATGCAGATAATAGAGTTATTAGTCATCATCCTGTATAATAAAAGCCTAATATGCAAACTGTCCCTTTGGCAGTCGTTCCACTGGGAGACCGGGATTTCGACTGCTCGCTGTGATGTGTGCTGACCACCAGGGGGAGGCTCGGAACATGGCAGCCATTGGAGACAAGGCACTGGCTGCAGGCGGCAGTGGAGGTGCTGCCAGCCCTGACGGGCCCCGACGAGAGCCGGACCGTGGTAGGATGGAGTAGGTGAGCGGGCAGTGCCTAGCCAAGGTGGGTGGGAGCAGGGGCCTGATCACCCTGCCAATTGCCCCACAGACCACACCCAGCAGTGATGGCTAGGGGCTGGAGCTGCCGCCACGCTCCCAGGTGCTGAGGGAGCTGGGCAGGGACCCTAGCCCCAATCAATCACCCTGCAGGCAGGATGGTGAAGCAGGTGAGGAGGTGGCGCCAGGCCAAGGCGGGGTGCCAGGCCGGTTTGTGGGGCTGCGAGGCTGGGGGTGTGAGCTTGGGCCTGCTCTCCACAGGCCACCCTGAGGGATCCCACCTGTGCACAAATTTGTGTACTGGGCCTCTAGTATAGAAAATAAGACTAAATAGTAAATGCCAAAAATGGAATTGGTAGAATGTAAGAAATTTTATTTGCTTTGCTCATTTAACAAAATTCCCAGAACAGATAAATTTTTACAATTACATGCTCTACTCCAGTACATGCTATCTTAACAAAGACCACTTTCATGGAAATGTGGGGGTGAATGCAGGGAAGGGTTATTACAATCTGTATGATCAAAATACTGTAGAGTTTACACTTTTTCCATCAAGCATGTATTCATGGATGGTTTATGTGGGGGGTATAATAAAGTTGGATAGAGGGTAGGACAGTATCTGGGTTGGTGCAGTCTGTCTTCTTCCTCAGGAAAGTGCTAGATGGTATTAAAAGAGGCCGTCTACTGAGATTGGTGGGATAGTTGTAGAGATGGTGGTATTAGATATGCATACAAAAAGGTCGGGTATTATGTCTGCTTAATGCACTTTCTAATTAATCAAGCACATAGTATAAGTACTGACTACAAGTATATCCCTTACTGTTTCAATATAAAGTCAGGGGAATATAGTGTGTTACTCCTTTCTAGGTTGTATAATTTCAAATATTAAAACGGAAAAATGATCATGTTGAAGCTAATATGCATCAATTAAGGAACACTGTTACAAACAATAGTAAATGGCTTAAGCTAATTGAGGAAAAAATTGAAGAACTTATTGAAGAGTTAGTACCAAGGATTAGTGCATTAGTCACAGTTAAAACAACCTGGTCTTTCAAAAGAGAGGAATTTAAGGGAGTCTAGCAGTGGAAAAACCTTCATTTTGAGTTGTAGACAAAGGATAATTCACCACCATCACCGTCTCCAATCTCTGTCTCTTTTGTTTTACTCTTCCAAGTTATCAGTACAGACTGGTCAGGGATAGATGTTTACCGGGGTTAACTAAGTCGGATGATGAAAGGAAGGCAGAGAAGTAATGACTATACTTGACTACTCTGACTTGTCCACATATTTGGCCAGAAAACAGCCTCTTTTCAAAGGAAGAAGTAAAAAATACTCAAATGAAACCAACAGCAACTGTAATCTATCTCTGAGTTCTATGAACTGTGGACAAACAAGTGCATATACAGTTCTTATACATGCATTTTCATGGGGAAGGAAGGAGCACAGAACGACCAGTTTCAAAATAATCTAATATGTACATATAAAGGTGTCCAAAATATTATAGTGCAGTTTTAAGCTTCAATAATTTCAGAAGAGTAAAGGCTACAAATTATAACGATCATTTAAAAGTGGAACTATTATAATTTCCCTTCCCTGTATAGTTTTGTGAATTGTAAATAATATCTTTTAATTTGTTTTTCTGAGTCTCTGAAAATGGCATTGAGAAAAAAATTAAAATTGATCTTTAAAAATGTACAAAATCAAACAAGTATAAATGACATACATGTAATTAAATATGGAAACTGTTTTTTTCAAAAGTTGTTTGCTCTTATACTTCTTAGGTTATTAAGTTTAAATACTCACCATGACATCTGGGACACCTATATATATACATATTAGGTTATCTCGAAACTATTCATTTTGTGCTCCATCATTCCCCACAGATCTGTATGTGTAAGAGGTGTATATGCACCATTGTTTCAACAAGTTCATAGAAGGTAAGAGGTGGATTATAGTTGCTTTGGTTTCTTCCATGCAGTACCGTTTTCTCTCTCAATAATGTCTATCTTCCAGCCAAATAATTGTGCAGGTGAATATATTAGAGGGAGATATTGGAAAAAGGTATATCTTCATTTAAGAAAGAGATATAATAAAATATGTAAAATTGTTAATAAAGAGCAATTTCATTGATATGTTGGGGTGAGTACAAGGGAGGGATATTACAGTCTGTACTATCAAAATTCTGTAATGTTTATAGTTTTTTGCATCAAGCATGTATTCATAGATGGTATATAATAAAATTGGATAGAGGGAAAGGCAGTATCTGGGATGGTGTGGCTGCCTTCTTGTCCCTCAGGAAAGTGGTGGATGGCATTAAAAGGGGCTGTCTGCTGAGATAGGTGGTAGGGTGTAGAGATGGTGGTGGTAGATTGAGTATAAAGGTTGGATACAATGTCTGCTTGAAGGGAATGAGCCTCCTCAGTGTAGTAAAGACTGCTTCATTTCCTCTCTTTTAGGGGCTGAAAACAGTCTACTTAGTTGTATAGGGTTGTCTATGTGCCAAAATGATTTTCCTTCTGGCGTCTAAATGTTGCCTTCTTTATTTTCTCATTCTCCCTCTTCTTACGCTCTTTGTACTTTAGATGAGCCATGGCATTATGGAAAGCATGGCAACTGAAGCCCTCCCTGACCCCACACTCCACATGCTCCTGAAGGACTTCTAAGCTGGGGAAGACCCGGCAGCAGGCCATGCACCTGAACGCACTGTGCAGGGCCACCAGCCACTCAGGCGTCTTAGCGCTGGGATACCCGCCCAGAGCTGGAGGCTGTGCTTGACTTTTACCCTCCCCACTTTTCTCCGGTGCTCTGCTGTCTAATATGGGCTCACAGTCAAATAGGGTTTTCTTCTCAGACATGTGAGAGAGAGGGACATTTTTATGAACTTTTTCAATATAGGTCATTTCTTCCATTTTGATCTTTTTTGAGGGAGGCTCAAATCCTTCCTCTGTATGGCATAAGACAGCCACATCCCTTTTCAATTGTACACGCATATAGTAAATTTTCATGAGCCTTAGATCTGTCCCATGTACTGGGGACATAAAGGGCTCGTTGTTATTAAGCGCATGGGAAGAAATGTAGGTATGTGAATAGTCAGAGGAGTTCTCCGTTTGCTCCGAGTCCTGGGATATAGGCATCTCCTTGATTCCTAGCAGAGAAAATTGGAAACATAAAATTAGAATATGTGTGTGAGGGCTGTAGGAGTTAAGATGGACACGCAGTATGTGACCATGTTAAGTAAAAGTACATCTATATGTAACATTTCAGAATTCTATGTGTGTTATGCTATAACTACGTAGGAATGAAGATATAAGATGATATTGATGGGCTTGTAGAGTTGTATGTATATCCTTGGACATATCTGGGAAGTGTTTCAATATTGCTAAATGGGGATGGCGAATGTGCATGTGCATGCTTCTTATATGATGTGACAGTGCATGTGAACAGTATAGGGGTGGTACCTGTTCTTACTGTGAGACAGTGAGACTGAGTGTGTTAGAGAAGGTGTGTATGAGCTCTCAGGTTGTTCAGCTCTACGAAGGACTGAAGCCCTGGTGGAAGAAGTGCCATATGGTTAGGGACACAACAAAGGAAAGTAAATTTCCTTCCGTGCATGTGAGTTTTCTAGAGTTTGACCTAAAGAGGTTATACGTGTGAGGAGATATGAATTGTTTACAGAATTAGTGTGTAAAAGGATGAGTCTTAAAATGACTGGGTGAAGGAATGAAGGTTAAAGTGTATATAGGTAATGCTGCTATAGAATTGGAAAGATTGCTAAGGAGGGAAGGCCTGAGAACAAGGGAAAAGAAGGACAAATGGAGCCTTACCTGGCATGAAGGAGGACAGATATGTGAGTGTGTGTGGATTTGAGTTAATGCTCATCCTAGGGGAAGGTTCTGAGTAAACTCCCATAGACATGTCAGGACTGTTCACTGCCTGAGCCACAGCTATCCCAGTGCTGCTATGTTGGAAATTTGTGCTGAGTGACCTTGTCCTGTCCTTGAATGCACACTCCCTACTTGTCCCTCTGCAGAAGCTTTAGTACTAGTCCTTCTGCCCTGAAGCCCTTTCTTGTTTTTGAGGGGGAAATGATATCACTAGAGAGTAGGCTGAGCAATTGAGCTACATCTCTTGACAAAACTCAGATACCACCTTTGTTTATTCCTTACCATCCTTATTAGGACAGGGAAGCTTGGATGGGGTGGAGATACAGGTCAAATATTCATAGGAGGGAGAGTTTTCTCCTACTGCCTGACTACAGGCTGGGACCTCTACAGGTGACTGACGCTGAGGCACATCCTCCTGGGTGTTGCAGGGTCCTGGGCAATGGAATAAAAAAGAACATTGAGGTGAGGCATTTTCTGGGGTCTGTGTCAATTCAAAAACTACATGTTGAGTGGATATTACATCTCAGGCATCATGACTTCACATGACACTTGCTCTCACAGAAATTAAGGACACTCTCCCATCTAAAATTCCATTAATTCCAAACTAAAGTAAACACTTATTAAATGGTGTGTTTTATGAATATCAGTGGGATTGGGTATCTTGCTTGTGATATTTCTGGAGATCTATAAAGATTATTAACAAATTAGAATCTTGTCTGAAAGACAGTATGCAGGAATTAAAAGGTAGATATGAACTCATTTTCCTCATGAAAAACTGTACAATTAGGAGATACATGGTATGAGTTTCATAAAAGATTCATCATGTATATCTATTTATATTGCTATCTATACTGATATATACAGAAATAGTTGTAAAAAGATAAAACTTTCATTTTTAAGAAATTATTCACTATTAATATGTCATATTAATATGTCACTGTCTCTATTTCAATGCTAGCCACGCTCACTTCTTATTATTCAACTTTTTAAGACATGCATGGGGAACCTTTTTTCTGCCAAGGGTCATTTGCATATTTACGACATTATCCGAGGGCCATACAAAATTATCATCTTAAAAATTAACCTGCTGTATTTGGTCAAACAATTAACTAACTCCTAGTTCTTTGGCAGGGCCACACCAAATATTTTTGTGGGCATCCTACATACCACAGGCCCAATTTTCCCTACCCCTGGTTTAAGATTATCATGAAGTCTTATGAATGTGTGTGGTACATGTATTATTTACATTTGTAGCAAAATGTTATGTGAATGTCATGCGCATGGTATTTAAGTTACAAAGTGTTGGTTAAAACTGGCTAAGGGTTTAATGTGCAGATGATTTGGTGTTTGCAAATCTGAGTATAGAATGAGCTTTGTGTGACTAAGGAAGGTATGCATACTTTGTGTCTATGTGTTAGTTTAGCACATATGTATATGTGTATATTGCATTTCCTATAATGATAGATTTGTGTGTGTGTGTTCTACATGTAGTTTAGATAGGGAATTATATTACCCAGGATATTCTCTTTGAGACCAATGAAATTAGTGTATTTGCAAAATGTGAGGGAATAATTAAAGAATGTAGAAAAATGAAAATTAATGTATATAAAATAATACTTACGCTTTGAAAATAATGGCAGAGTGTGCAGAAAATGGTCTTTAATAATAGATGTGCAGTAACATGTGATTGCTTTAGAAAATAAAAGTATGAATGAATTCTGAAGGGGTTAAGATAGAATATGGCACCTAAAGCCTAGCAGTCGAACTCTTAAGCATTCAACAAACAGAAATGTGTCCATGTTGAAAAATACATGTTAATAGAATACCCAGAACATCACCTTTTCAAGTGGATCAAACTGAAAGCAACCAAAATGTTCAGAAAATTATAATCAATGAAGAAGTAATATTCATGCAATGATATACACATACCGAGAATAAAAAAATGTCACATACAACATGGATAAATAACACAAATATAGTGATGAGTGAATGGAACTAGAAGCAAAGTATATATTGTGCCCCTCTATTTCCATAAAATTTAAAAACAGGGCTATTATTCTAGGGTTTGAGGAGTTAGGGAAATTATAACTCTTTGCATGGTATGGACAAAAATAGAGCTTAGACAATTTAGATGCATGTGGAAGATTATAAGAAAATGAATTATGAGGAGAGTGAGTGCAGAGGGTCTGATTAGGGATGAATGTGAAACACTGCCTATGAAAATACATGGATGCGACGGAATTTATGACTAGGTATCTCTACACTCTATCTTAAGTTCAGTTCTTGAAGATCCTACCATTTTTGGCCTGTGTTAAGTTCTTAGTGCTTCACACGGTCCTGGTAATACAACATGCTCTGTCCAGCTCCTAGGAACATACTCTTCCATGTTTCTCTGATAAAACTATCAGGCCCTTGGGCTCTTTCCCATTATTTCCTCTAATATAACACCTTTCCCCATTGATCTCCCTGGCTTGCTACAGTCATTTTAAGTGCTTTCCCTTAGAATATATTGCTTCCATGCTGATCCTAGAACACGCAGGAGCAATGCAGTGTCTATTTGTACTAGGGAGCCTTATTTCAAGTAGTGGGCAGAACCACTCAGTTCAACTCAGTTCAACTCTGGGTTCTGTCTAGATTCCACCTCCTTTTGCATTCTACTCAATACTCTCTCCTTACCAGCACCATTTAGCTTGTCTTTACAAGAGATGCAGGATAAACTGTCTGAAGAAGAGGCCTTCCATGCTTTCTGGCCTTGAGTTAGGGCCACAGCCTTGTGTCTGTACTGAACAGCATCTTCTCTTAGGTTCATCTTTGCTGAGAAAATTAAATAAAAATGTTAGAGAAATAGTCCATGCTTACTATTTGTGTATTTATCTGTCCATTAAACAAACAGTAAGAGTCTACTGTGTGTCACATTCAGTGAATGCACATGGTATCCATATTAATGGCTAGTGTAATACGGTTCCTATGAAAATCTTAATATTAAATGCACAGAAATATTTATTGCGTCCATATATGTCATGGGTGACTGGGTTTGCACAAAGAAGGTTACCTGTAAATGGAACAGAGACTGCTGTCTCATTTCAATATGGACCTTCAACTATGTTATATTTATTAGCTTCTCTTGCAGGTAGTTCTGACAATGAAATTATATTTCTACAATAGAAAATGAATCAGAATGACATGTGCCACTGCCAGGCATTGCCATACAAACCTCCTTTGTGCTCCTCCATGCTCTTCAGTTTCCTAGCTGACTGGAACACAGGCATCCCAAAGGTTTCAAGACCGGAAACATTTTGACGTAGTTGATTGAACCCTAAGAAAGAAAATTTTGGTCCTTTGCCCATTTTTTGATTGGATTGTTTATCTTGCTTTTGTTAAGTTGCATGAGTTCCCTGTAAATTTTGGAGATTAGACCCTTATCGGAGATAACATTGGCAAATACATTCTCCCATGCAGTGGGCTTTCCTTGTTGTTTTGTTGATGGTTTCTTTTGCTGTGCAGTAGCTTTTTATTTTGATGTAGTCCCATCTGTTTATTTTCTCCTTAGTTTCCATTGTCCTAGGTGCTGTATAGGTAAAGATATTGCTACGACATATACCTGATATTTTGCTGCCTGTTGATTCTAAATAGACACTTTTCCAAAAAGGACAAACAGAAGGCCAAGAGACATATGAAAACATGCTCAAAGTCACTAATCATCCAAGAGATGAAAATCAAAACAACAACGAGGTACCATCTCACACTTGTCAGAATGGCTATCATCAACAAATCAACAAACGACAAGTGCTGAGGAGAATGTGAAGAAAAAGGAACCCTCATATAGTGCTGGTGGCAATGCAGACTGGTGCAGCCAATGTGGAAAACAGCATGGAGTTTCCTCAAAAAATTAAAAATTGGAACTCCCATTAGACCCAGTAATACCACTTCTAGGAATATATCCCGAGAAAACAGAAACACCAGTCAGAAAGGATATATGCACCCCTATGTTCATAGCAGCACAATTTACCATAGCTAAGATTTGGAAACAGCCTAAGTGCCCATCAGCAGATGAATGAATTAGAAAACTGTGGTACATCTACACAATGGAATTCTCTGCTGCTGTAAAAAAGAAGGAACTCTTACCATTCGCAACATCGTGGATGGACCTGGAAAGCATTATGCTAAGTGAAATAAACCAGTCAGAGAAAGATATATATCAATCCCACTCATTTATGGAATATAATGAACAATATAAACTGATGAACAAAAATAGATCCAGAGACAGAGAAGCATAGAATAGATGGTCAAACCTCAGAGGGAAGGCAGGAAAGGGTTGGGAGGGGTAAGAGATTAACCAAAGGACTTACATGTATGCATATAAGCATAACCAATGGACACAGACGCTAGGGGGTGAGAGCATATGCTGGGGGATGGGAATGGCCGGAGAGAGGTCAATGGAGGGAAAAGGAGACATATGTAATACTTTAATCAATAAAGAATAAAAAATGAATAAAATCTCTCTGACAAAAAAAAGAAAGAAAATTTCAAACAAAAGAAAAATAGATGTGTGTGAAAGCTGTAAGAATTATGATGGCCATGACCTGCATGAGCATGTGGAGTGAAAGTACATCTACATATAATATTTCAGAATTCTGTGTGTGGGATACTTTATTTTTAATATATTCTTATTGATTTCAGAGAGGAAGGTAGAGGGAGATAGTGATAGAAACATAATTATGAGAGAGAATCACTGATTGGCTGCCTCTTACAGGTATCACACTGGGGATACAGCCTGCAACCCAGGCCTGTGCCCTGACCAGGAATCAAACTGTTACCTCCTGGTTCATAAGTCTATGCCAGGGGTCCTCAAACTACGGCCCGCAGGCCACATGCAAATACAAATATTGTATTTGTTCCCGTTTTGTTTTTTTAATTCAAAATAAGATACGTGCAGTTGCACAGGAATTTGTTCATAGATGTTGTTTTTTTAAACTATAGTCCGGCCCTCCAACGGTCTGAGGGACAGTGAACTGGCCCCGTTTAAAAAGTTTGAGGACCCCTGGTCTATGCTCAACCTCTGAGCCATGCTGGTTGGGCTTTGTGGGATATTTTATTTGAAGTATTTACATGGTATTACAAGGTGGGAATGAGGATGCAGGCTCATATGCCAGTTTTTGTGGGGTTGTATGTATTCATTAGAACATTTATGGTGAGTGTTTTTGATGTTGGTAAAAGGGGATAGAGAATGAGTGTGTGCAGGTTTGCTATGTAGGGTTACAGCACACATGAACAAGTGTAGGTGCTGTTACCTGTTCTTAGTATAAAATTTTGGGAATGAGAGTATTAGAAGTGTGTATGGGTTCTCAGATTGTTCGGTTTCATGAAGGTCTGAAGGCTGGTGGCTGAAGCGTCATATGGGTAGAGACACAGCAGATGAAGGTTCATATCCTTCAGGGCATATGAGGTTAACTGTGTGAGGGGTTGTGAATTATTTATGGAATTAATGTGTAAATGGGTGAGTCTGAAAATGATTTTGTGAAGGAATAAAGGTAAGAGTGTATCTAGGTAATGCTGCTAGAGAATGGGAAAGACAGATAAGGAGGGAAGGCCTGTGTATATGAGAGAACAAGGGAAAACCAGTAGAAATGAGCTTTACCTGGTATGGAGGAGGACAGATGTGTGAGTGTGTGAAGATCTTAGTTTGTTCTCATCTGAGGGGAAGGTTCTGAGTAAACGCCCATACATATGTCAGCACTGTCCTCTACCTTAGCCACAGCTGTCCCAGGGCTGCTATGTTGGAAATTTGTGCTGAGTGACCTTGCCCTGTCCTTGAAGGCACACTCCCTGCTTGTCCCTCTGCAAAAGCCCTAGTACTAGTCCTTCTTCCCTGAAGCCCTTTTCTGTTTTTAAGGGGAAAGTAAAGTAAGTAGAGAGTAGGCTGAACAATTGAGCTACAACTCTTGACTAAGCTCAGATCCCACCTTTGTGTATTCCTTACCATCCTCATTAGGATGAGGAAGTTTGGATGGGGAAAAGACGCAGATGAAATGTTCAGAGAAAGAAGACTTTACTCCTGCTGCCTCATTACAGGCTGGTGCTTCCACAGGTGATTCAGGCTGAGGAGTGTCCTCTTGGGTGTTACATGGTCCTGGGAAATGGACTAAAAAAGAACATTGACATGAGGCATTTTCTGGGGTCTGTGACAATTCAAAAACTACATGTTGAGTGCACATTACATGACAGGCATCTTCACTTCACATGACACTTGCTCTCACAGAAATTTTAAGGTGATTTTCCCATTTAAAATTCTATTTACTCCAAACTGTAAGTAAATACTTATTAAATGGTATGTCTGCTAGATGTCAATAGGATTGGGTATCTTGAATATGATATTTCTGGAGATCTACACAGATTATCAACAACTTAGAATCATGCCTGAAAGATAGTATGCAGGGAATAAAAAGTGGTATGAACTCAATTTCCTCATGAAAAATTGTACAATTAGGAGATATGTGGTATGAATTTCATGAAGCATTCTGCATGTATATCCATATATTTATATTGCTACTAATACAGATGTAGATATGCAGAGAGAGATGTAAGAATAAATTTTTACTTTTGAAGAACTTATCCACTATGACTATGTTACTATCCCTGTTTAAATGTTAGCCAAGCTCACTGCTCATTATTTCACTGTTGAAAATTATCATCATGTCTCCTGAATGTGTTTGGCAGATGTATTATTCACATTTATAGCAAAATGCCATGGTGAATTAATATACTTGGTGTTTAAGTTTATAATGTGTTGGTTAAAACTGGGTTGAGGTTTAATGTGTAATTGATTTTGTGTTGCAAATGTTAATATGGTATGTGACTGAGGAAGGTAGGTATGTGTGTTTTTATATGTTAGTTCAACACATTTGTGTGTGTAGACTGAACTTCTTATAACGATGGATCTGTCAGTCAGTTTTACATATCATGTTGTTTAGATATAGAATTTTATTACTAAGAATCTTCTCTGAAACTGGTGGAATTAGTTTATTTTCAAAATGTGAGGAAACACTTAAAGAATGTGGGGATGTGAAAACAAAGGTGTATAAGAGAAAGAATACCTGTGCTTTGAAAATAATGGCAGAGAGTACAGAGAATAGTTTGTAATATTAGGTGTACAGTAACAAGAAATTGCATTAGAAAGTAAAATGTGAAAGACTGACTTCTGACGAGGTTAAAATAGAATATGGCAACTAAGACCTAGCAGTCTAAATCTTAAGCATCACCAAATAGAAATGTGTACATATTGAAAAATACATGTAATAGAAAGCCCACAGCATCACTTTTTTCAATTAGTTCAGACTGAAATCAACCTGAATGATCATAAAATTATAATCAATAAAGAAATAATTTCCATGCAATGGTATTCATATACCAAAAATGAACAAAATTAATGTGACATATAATATGGATAAATTATGCAATGATAATGATGAGTGAATGGAACTAGACATAAACTATACACTGTGCCCTTCTATTTCCATAAGACTTAAAAACAGGGATACTAATCTATGGTCTTAAGAGTCAGAGAAATTATAATTGTTTGCATGGTACAGGCAAAAAGAGAGCATGGAGCATTCAGATGCATGTGGAAAATTATAAGAAAATGAATGATGGGGCAGTGAGTGTATAGGGATTTGCTACAGGATGAATGTGAATGGGAAACATTGGCTATGAAAATATGTGGATGCAATGGGGTCTTTGCCTGGGTATCTCTGAACTTTACCTCAAGTTCAGTTCTTGAGGACCCTACGATGTTGGGCCTCTTTTAAGTTATTAGTGCTTAACATATCCCTGATAATATGACATGCCCTTATCCAGCTCACAGGAACATATTCTTCCATGTTTCTCTGACAAAACTCTCATCCCCTTAGAGCCTCTCCCATATTTCCTCAAATAGAACACTGTTCTCCATGATGTCCTTGGGCTTGTTCCAGTCTTCTTCAGTGTTTTCCCTTGGAATATATTGCTTCCAAGGCTGATCCCATTAAAGAAGAAGCAAAAACATTTGTGTTTTTATACTGGGCAACCTTGTGTGGACTAATGGGCACAACCACTCAGCTCAACTCTGGGTTCTGTCTAGATCCCACCTCCCTTTGCATCCTATTCAATAGTCCCTCCTTAGCAGCACTATTTCACTTGTCTTTAGAAGAGATGCAGGGTAAACTGTGTGAAGAAGAGGCCTTCCATGCTTTTTGGCCCTGAGTTAGGGCCATTGCCCTGTGCCTGCGCTGCAAAACATCTTAAGTTCATATTTGCTGAGAAATTAAATAAAAATAATGTATATGTAGTCCATGCTTATTATTTGTGTATTTATCTGCCCATTAAAAAAACAGTAAGAGTCTACTATGTGCCATGTTCAGTGAACACACATAGCCTCCATCTTCATAGATAATATAATATGATTGCTATGAAAATATTAAATGCACAGACATATTTATTGTGTCCATATATGTCATGGGTTTGCACAAAGAGGGTTATTTGTAAATGGGGAGAAGACACAGATGAAATGTTCAGAGAAGGAAGACTGATGTCTCCTTTCAATCTGTACCTTCAACTATGTTATATTTATTAGTTTCTCTTGCAGGAAGTTCTGACCATGAGATTACATATTTATAATGGCAAAGAATGGAAATGACATTTGCCACTTCCAGGCTTTGCCTACAAACCTCCTAAGTGCCCCTCTGTGCTCTTCCATTTCCTAGCTGATTGGGATACAGGCATCTCAAAGGTTGTAAGACAAGAAACATTTCGATGTAATTGATGAAATCCTAGGAAAGAAAATTTCAAACATAAGAAATTGTGTGTGAAGGTTTTAGAAATTAAGATGGCCATGACCTACATGAGCATGTGCAATGAAAGTACATATATATGAGATGTTTCAGAATTCTGTATGTGGGATAATTTCTTTGAGGTGCATGGTATAACAATGTGGGGATGAGGATGTAGTTTTGTGTGCAAGTTTTAGCCAAGTGGTATGCATATTCTGGGACATATCTGGGAGTGTTTTCCATGATAATAAAATGTATGGTAAATAGATGTGTACATGTTTGCTATGTGGGATGACAGCACATGTGAACAGTGCAAAACTGGTACCTGTATTTACTAGGAGTTTGTGAGAGGGAGAGTGTTAAAAGAGGTGTATATGTGCTCTCAGAATGTTCAGTTCTATGAAAGTCTGAAGGCCTAGTGGATGAAGTGCCATATGGTTAGGGACACAACAAATGAAAGTTCATTTCCTTCAGGGCATGTGAGTTTTCTAGAGTTTGACCTAAAGAGGTTATCTGTGTGAGGGGATGTGAATTTTTATGTAATTAATGTGTAAATGGGTGAGTCTGAGAATGATTAGGTGAAGAAATGAAGGTTAGAGTGTATCTAGGTAATGCTGCTAGAGAATTGGAATGCTGCATGAGGCATTTCCTGGGGTCTGTGACAATTCAAAAACTACATGTTGAGTGGATATTACAAGTCAGGCATCCCCACTTCACATGACACTTGCTCTCACAGAAATTAAGGAGACGTTCCCATTTACAATTCTATTTACTCCTAACTATAAATAAACACGTATTAAATGGTATGTTTGGAGGATGTCAATGGGACTGGGTATCTTGCATGTGATATTTCTGGAGATCTATACAGATTATCAAAAACTTAGAATCATGCCTGAAAGACAGTATGCAGAATTCAAAAGGTGGATATGAACTCAATTTCCTCATGAAAAATTGTACAACTAGGAGATATATGGTGTGACTTTCATGAAACTTTCTGCATGTATATCCATATATTTATATTGCTAGATATACTGATGTAGCTATACAGAGATAGATGCAAAAAGATATCATTTCATTTTTGAAGAAATTATTCACTATTTTTATGTTACTGTTACAGTTTTAATGTTAGCCAAGCTCACTGCTCATTATTTCACCATTTAAAATTATTATTTTGTCCCCTGAATGTGTGTGGTATATATTATTCACATTTATAGGAAAATTCCATGGTGAATTTAATATACTTGGTGTTTAAGTTTATAATGTGTTGGTGAAAACTGGGTTAAGGTTTAATGTGTGATTGATTTGGTGTTTTCAAATCTGAATATAGGATGAGCTTTGTGTGACTGAGGAGGGTATATGTGCTTTGTGTCTGTGTGTTGGTTTAGCATATATTTATGTGTGTAGTTTGTATTTCTTATAATGATCAATTTCTGTGTGTGTATTTTATATGTCATGTAGTTTAGATATGGAATTATATTACTGAGAATGTTCTCTTTGAGACTAGTGAAATTAGTGTATTTTCAAAATGTGAGGGAATAATTTTTAATATGGAGATGTGAAAATAAAGGTGTATAAGAGAAAGAATGCTTATGCTTTGGAAAAAGTGGCAAAGAGTACAGAAAAGAGTGTGTAAATTAGGAGAGCAGTAACTCGTGATTTCATTATAAAGTAAAAGTATGAAAGATTGAGTTCTGAAGGGGTTAGGATAGAATATGACACCTTACGTAGGCTTAGCAAACTCTCTAGCATTCAGCAAACAGAAATGTGTCCTCATTAAAAAATAAATGTACAAAACATCACCTGTACATGTAGTTCAGACACAAAGCAATTGAAATGCTCAGAAAAGTATAATCAACAAAAAATTATATTCATGCAATAGTATACATATACCAAGAATGAACAAAATAAATTCAAATGCTACGTACGTTCCAGAAATATAATAAAGAAAGAAAGAAACCAAACAAAGTATAAATTTTACACTTCTGTTTACCTAAAAATTAAAAACAGGGATACTAGTCTAGTGTGTTAGGATTCAGAAAAATTATAATTCTTTGTATTGTAGAGAATTTAGACGCATGTAGATGATTTTAATTAAATGAATGATGGGGACAGGGGTCTAATATGGGGTGAATGTGAAAACACTGGCTATGCACATATATGGATGTGATGGGGTCTTCAACTGGATACCCTTACTCCATCTCAAGTTCAGTTCTGGAAGATCCTACCACTTTTGGCCCAGAGGTTTTAAGTTGTTAGTGCTTTCACACATTCCTGGTAATATAACATGCCATTGTACAGTTCATAGCAACATACTCTTCCATGCTTCTCTGATTAAACTCTAATTCATTTGAGCCCTCCCCCATTATTTCTTCAAACAGGACACTGTTCTCCACTGATCTCCTTGGGCTTGATCCAGTCCTTTTTAGTGTTTTTCCCTTGGAATACATTCCTTCCACCGCTTGTCACATTTAAGAAGATGCAGGAGCATTTGAGTTTTTGTACTGGGCAGTCTTTTGTCCTCTAATGGGTAGGACCTCTTAGCTCAACTCAGAGTTCTTTCTAGATCCCAACCTCCTTTGCATCCTATTCAACAGTTGCTCCTTACCAGCAGCATTTAGCTTATCCTTAGAAGAGATGCAGCATAAATCGTCAGAGGAAGAAGACTCCCATGCTTTCTGGCCTTGAGTTAAAGCATCTTCTTGTAAATTCAACTTTGCTGAGAAATTAATAATAGAGATGTGGTCCATGTTTGTTATTTGTGTATTTATCTGCCCATTAAACAAAAATGTTTCTGCAGAGCAAAGGAAACCATAAGCAAAATTAAAAGAAAACCCACTGTGTTGGAGAATCCTATCTAATAAAAGAGTGATATGCAAATTGACCATCACTCCAACACACACGATGGCCACCCCCATGTGGACACAAGATGGCTGGCAGAAGAGGGCAGTTGGGAGAGACCAGGCCTGCAGGGGA
The DNA here is from genome assembly GCF_028538775.1 of Myotis yumanensis. Taxonomy (NCBI): domain Eukaryota; kingdom Metazoa; phylum Chordata; class Mammalia; order Chiroptera; family Vespertilionidae; genus Myotis; species Myotis yumanensis. Next base: position 71,665,938 of record NW_027223755.1, on the reverse strand, counting down.
GGGCAGTTAGGGGTGACCAGGCCATCAGGAAAGGACAGTTGTGGGGGACCAGGCCAGCAGGGGAGGGCAGTTTGGGGTGACCAGGCTGGCAAGGGAGGGAAGTTAGGGGTGACTAGGCCAGCAGGCGAGGGCAGTTGGGGGTGACTAGGCCAGCAGGGGAGGGCAGTTAGGGGCAATCAGGCCGGCAGGGTAGCAGTTAGGCATCAATCAGGCTGGCAGGGGAGTGGTAAGGGGCAATCAGGCAGGCAGGTACTTTAGGCCCACTGGGAACGGGCCTAAATGGGCAGTTGGACATCCCTCAAAGGGTCCCAGATTGGAGAGGGTGCAGGCTGGGCTGAGGCGTACACACACACACACACACACACACACACACACAGTGCACGAATTTCGTGCACCGGACCTCTAATACTAGTATATTTGCCTATGATACATCGTATAAGGTTTAATTTCCAAAATTTATAAAGAACTTATACAAAACTCAACACCAGGAAGAAAAACACCCAATTAAAAAATAGCAAAATACATGAATAGACACTTTTCCAAAGAAGACATACAGGTGGCCAATAGACAGATATATGAAAAAAATGCTCAGCATCACTAACCATCAGAGAAATGCACGGAGCCACAATGAGCCTTGGCTGATGTGTCTCAGTTCACTGGATTTGATTCCTGGTTAGGGCACACACCCACATTGGGGGTTTGATGCCAGGTTGGGGCTCTCGCACTAGGCAGCTGATCTCTGTTTCTCTCTCATATCAATGTCTGTCTCTCCTTCTCTCTCTCTTTCTCTATTAATTAAATTTTTTTTTTAAAGTCACAAAAAACACAATGAGCTATCACCTCATATCTGCCAGAATGACAACCATTAATAAGTCAACAAACAACAAGTGCTGGTGAAAATGTGGAGAAAAAGCCACCCTACTGCACTGTTGGTAGGAATGGAGTCTGGTACAATCACTGTGGAAACAATATGGGGTTTACTCAAAAAATTTAAATATAACTTCCTTTTGCCCCAGCAATCTCATTTTGGGGAATATATCCTAAGAATCTTGAAACACCAATTTGAAAAGAATATATGTAACCCTATGTTCATTGTGGTGTTATTTACATTAGCAAGATTTGGAAACATCCCAAGTGCACATCAATGAATGAGTTTAAAATAAATCTGTGGTACATTTAACAATGAAATATTATGTGGCCATATAAAAGATTGAAATCCTATCTTTAGAAAGCATGGATGGATCTGGAGATTATTATGCTAAGTGAAATTGGCCAAAGAAAGATAAATACCATATGTGATATCACATATATGTGGTATCTAAGGAACAAAATAAACTGACAAACAAAATAGAAATAGAATCATGGACACAGAGAAAAGACTGACAGTTGTCAGAGGGGCGGTGGGAGAGAGAGGGGTGAGGCAAAGTAAAGGGATTAGCCAAAGAACATATGTGCATACACCATAGACACAGACAACAGTGTTGTGATGGCCAAAGGAAAGGGGGAATGGGTATGAGAGGAGGTGGGCCAAGCTGGAAGGGGGTGGGGGAATGGCAACATCTGTAATAGTACCAACAATAAAAATAAAGTAAAAAATTATGTAAAGCAATAAAAATTTCCTAATAATAAGTGTCTACTATGTGCTAAGTTCAGTGACCACACACAGCCTCCACCTTCATGGCTATTGTAATATGATTCCTATGAAAATATTAAATGCACAGTAATATTTACTATGTCAGTAAATATCATGGGTGACTGTGATTGTTCAAAAAAGGTGATTGTTAAATGGAACAGAGACTGCTGTCTCCTTTCTACCTGGACTACATTATATTTACCAGCTTTCTTGAAGATAGTTCTGACCATGTGATTACATTTGGGCAATGGAAAATGAATGGAAATTACATGTGCCACTTCCAAACATCGCCATACAAACCTCCTATGTGTCCTACCCTGCTCCTCCCTTTCCTAGACTGGGATGTTGATATTTTGGGGTCTACTTGAAAAGTGTATGTTAATGATAAAGTTTACATCAGCTCAGGTCTATGAATTATCCCAAGAGACTTGCCCTAGTGGCCTGTACATATATTACAAACATAATGATTTGTCATATGAGAGAGAGATTCATTTGTGTCTTTGTCATTCAAGCTTTTTATTTTTCTTAAGGAAGCCTCAGATGGTCCCTCTTTTATTTATTTTTTAAATATTTTTTATTGATTTTTTACAGAGAGGAAGGGATAGGGATAGAGAGTTAGAAACATCAATCAGCTGCCTCCTGTACACCTCCCACTGGGGATGTGCCCTTGACAAGAATCGATCCTGGTTCCTTTCAGTCTGCAGGCCGATGCTCTATCCACTGAGACAAACCGGTTAGGGCTCATTCAAGCTTTTTAAAATGGAGTATATTCTTCAATATGTTTAGCTAGCTGCTTTTACATGTGAAGATTATTGATTTATGTTCATCTTAATCCTCAATTCTTATTCCTATTATATATCTTATATATCTTATATATATTTTATATATAGCCATATGTATTATATATACTAGAGGCCCAGTGCACAAAAATTTGTGCACTTGTGGAGGTTCCTCAGCCTGGCCTGTGCCCTCTCTCAGTCTGGGACCCCTCAGGGGATGTCCACCTGCTGGCTTAGGTCCACTCCCTGGAGGATGGGGCCTAAGCTGGCAGTCAGACATCCCTCTGGCAGCCCAGGAGCCCTCGGGGGATGTCCACTTGCCAGCGGGGAGCAGGTCTAAACTGCAGTCAGACATCCTTAGCGCTGCTGAAGAGGCAGGAGAGGCTCCCACCACCACCGCTGTGCTGGCAGCCATCAGCCTGGCTTGTGGCTGAGCAGAGCTCCGCCTGTGGGAGCGCACTGACCACCAGGGGGCAGCTCCTGCATTGAGCATCTGTCCCCTGGTGGTCAGTGTGTGTCATAGTGACCAGTCATTCCCAGTCCTTCTGCTGTTAGGGTCAATTTGCATATTACCCTTTTATTATATAGGATAGAGGCATGGTGCATGGGTAGGGGCTGGCTGGTTTTCCCTGAAGGGTGTCCCGGATCAGGGTGGAGGTCCCGCTTGGGTGCCTGGCCAGCCTGGGTGAGGGGCTGATGGCTGTTTGCAGGCTGGTTAATCCCCCCAGTGGGGACCCACACCCCATGGGGGTGTGGCCAGCCTGGGTGACACGCTAAGGGCTGTTTTCAGGCTGGCCACACCCCCTTCAGGGTGGAGGTCCCTGCTGGGGTGCCTGGCTAGCCTGGGTGAGGGGCTGATGGCTGTTTGCAGGCTGGTCAAGTCCTCCAGTGGGGACCCTCATCCCATGGGGGTGTGGCCAGCCTGGGTGAGGAGCTGAGGGCTGTTTTCAGGCAGGCCACACCCCCTTCACGGTGGGGGTCCTTACTGGGGTGCCTGGCCAGCCTGAGTGAGGGGCTGAGAGCCGTTTTCAGGCTGGCCACGCACCCCCACGACCAAAGCTCCCAGCCTCTCCTTTTTTTTTTTTCCTGGGATTTATTTATCTTCTATAATTGAAACTTTGTAGCCTTGAGCGGAGACCAGGTCTGGCCAGGGCAGGAGGGAAGCTTGGCTTCCTCCATCGCCGGGGGCAACCCAAGCCTCCTGCTCGCTCCAGCTCTATGGCCACTGCCATCTTAGTTGGGTTAATTTGCATACTCGCTCCTGATGGGCTGGTGGGCATGGCTGGTGGGCGTGGCTTGAGCATAGCAGAGGGATGGTTAATTTGCATGTTTCTCTTTTATTATATAGGATAATCCGTATATAAAATCATGTTGGCTAATACTTCAAAGTAAAATTCTATATAATAAAAGCCTAATATGCTAAGTGTCTGGTCGACTGGTCGGCCGTTCAACCAATCAAAGTGTAATATGCTAATGATATGCTAAGGCTGCTCAACTGCTCGCTATGATGTGCACTGACCACTAGAGAGCAGACGCTCTGACTGATAGGTTAGCTTGCTGCTGGGGTCCGGCCAATCAGGACTGAACGAGATGGGCCTGACATGCCCTGGAGGCCTCCCGTGGTCCCTCCCCAGCTGGCCAACCTCCTGTATCTCTCCCCAACCCCGATCATGCACCTGTGGGGTCCCTTGGCCTGGCCTGCACCCTGTCGAAATTCGGGACCCCTTGGGGGATGTTGGAGAGCCAGTTTCGGCCCAATCCCATAGGCATCTATAATAATAAAAGCGTAATATGCAAATCAGCTGAACAGCAGAATAACCATCCAGATGACCTTCTAGATGAAGCTGGGGCTGTGAAGGCTGGGGCTGCAAGGGCTAGGGGCTGTGAAGGGCTACCCTTGCACGAATTTCGTACATCGGGCCTCTAGTGTTAAATAATAATGGTGATAGACATTTTAATCTTTTTCCTGATTATAGAGGGGTTGTCCCCAATTTTTCCTACTAAGTTAGATTTTATGTCAAGTTAAAATTTCATCATGTTAAGGAATATCCAAACTTTTAGTTTTATTTAATCATTTGTAAATAGAAATGGTGGTTAAATTTTATTAAATTTTTTCAGCATCTATGGAGATTTACCATATGGGGTTTATCTTTGGATATAATATGGTGAATTTTACTACTACACTTCTTAATACTGAATAATGTTTGTGTTCCTGCAATAATCCCACCTGATCATGATGAACAGTCTTTAATAGGGGAGAGCTCCTTGACCTTCTCTCTTAGTTCACATATTTGTTCTGCAGCTGCATCCACTGAGGATTGCAACTCATTTGTTAAGTTATTTTTCATCAATTATAATTTTTCAGACTGAATATTTCTAGTAAAAACTTGTAATTCCTTATTTTTTCTTGATTCATGCCCCAATATCATCCCCTATCTCTTCCACCTGGCCTATAAATCTACTTTAACTGGTTAAGTTGTCCCTTTTTTGTCTTTCTCTTATAGTAGTTGCTATGCTAAAATTAACCAGGACAAAGAGAGTAAGAAATGACCCTGAAGCTATTATTGTCCAACCAGTGGGTATTTTTAAAACAAATCTCCTATCTTGGGCTAAAAGAAAATAAAGTGTAATATAATTAACTAGATATTTAACAAATCCTATAAAATAAAGAGCTAATATGCTAATTAGACTGAACAGCAGAACGACCATCCAGATGACCTTCTGGATGACTAACTGGATGACCTTCTATCTAGACCAAGCCGGGGCTGCGAGGGCTGAAGCAACCAGGGCTGCGAGGATCAAGCCCCTTGCACGAATTTCGTGCATCAGGCTTCTAGTATATATATAATTATCTGTGACTTTATGGACTTTTTTTTCTTCCTGCTACAACTTCCTATTTCAATTATAGGTTCTTCTCCTTCCCAGCACTTTCAAAAATTTTAAGAAGGAGCAATACAAAATTCATGTCTGGAAAAAGATTTAAGGATCATAGAAACATAGTACATAATAATCATCATGTCCTTCAGAATGAAAACATTTTTTTTTTTCTCTTCGGCCAGGACTGCACCTGAATTTCAGGAGCCAGCATTCCATTTCCCCCATAAAGATGAAACTTTCAGCATATCTGACAGGACCCTGCATCTAATACTCAGCTGACCTTGTGGCATGCAGTAGATTTACAATATACATGAGTGGAGAAAGAGCCAACATCACTATGATATAGTACTAGGTCAAATAAAGTGGGAGAAATGCTGCTCAGTCAGGACCTCAGGAAGACTTTAATCCTCACTAGACTGGAGCTAAAGTTTATATGACAAGCAGATGTGAAATCAACTCTGGAAATTCAGCTGCCAAGGTTACACACACACACACACACACACACACGGAAAATAAAGCTCATTAGTGTGATAAATGAATAGTGAACCTAACAGGTTAATGCAATTCTAGTTAGTCTAGTAATCCCCCTGCCAATATGATTTGTTGAAATATTTCCTTGCTCTTTTTTTTTTTCAATTTGATTCCTCTTTATTCATGCTTAGGATCAGGCTATGCAAAACATATCATATTATCTAAATTCAACAAAGTTAAAATATTGACTGAACATCAGTTTATTGAAAGTGGAAGACACAAACAAATATAAAAAGTGATTATCAGATTGACCATATTGAGTCATTTTTTAATGGGGGGAAAAACAATTGTAATCATGTATATACTTATGTGAGTCCCTGAAAGAAATGACTCCAAAATTACTAAATTTTTGCATAAGAAGTGTATTGTTGCAGGACTTATAGTCAAATAATATACATATTCCTTCCTCTTTTTTAACCACATTCTTTCAATTCTTCAAAGTTAAGCTCTAGTCTAAATGCTTAAGTAAAGTTTTCCACAATGACATCAACACTTTTCTTTCCTTTTATGAATTTTTCCTCTCTACTGCTGATCACACACACACGCGCGCGCACACACACGTATTTATATTTATATATATGTGTATATATATATATATATATATATATATATATATATATATATACATACATACATACACACACACACACACACACATTCATTCTATTCTGTTGTTAAGCCACTCATTTTATGTTAGAAAATCAATACAAAATGCACACTAATCGTTCAACATATGTCTATTCCCTAACACTGACATCAGATGCCTGATCCTGTGGGCAGCACCATAACACAAACCCTATACAGTCATTTTGATCCTAATTAGGATGAATGCAATGTTGTGAACCTATAATCCAACATTCAATAAAAATTAGACATTACTGGATATATTGGCAGCAGAAATATTTTAAGTAAATATAATCCTTGAGAACTTGAAATAAATTTAGTGGAGCTTACATTTTTTTTTTTTTTTACCAGATTTGAAGGTTTGCTTAGCTATGCAAAAAGAATTAAAAGTAGATGAGGAAAAAGGAAATAGAAATTAGAAACACAAAAATGCATGTCAATGAGTGAGGTAAATGGAAATATCTTCTTCAGCTTCTGTACCAGTAATGTGTGGCCCAAATATCAGAGGCTCTTTTCCCTATAGTGGTAGGCATATGTTTTAAATGTGTCTCCAAACACACAGTCCCATAGAACAAAGAATCCTTGTAAAAATAAAGCAGATCTTGGGGTGGGAATTTAATATGAATCAACAAACTGGACCATAAAAATACCTTTACTAAGTGCCATGAATCTACTTTGTAACAGAAGTTTATTCCCCAGAGTAAAAGTAAAAACCAGAAGATAATCCAATTTTGTTCTTAATTTTATGACAGTAACAATTTTAATAGCCTGGGTTCTAATTTTTAAAGATAACATACACCAATTTGTGAAAAAGAAAATTTTGGGTAAACTTTCTTTACCAAAAAATTATGTTTTTTCTAACATAATTTGCATATTTTTAAATTAGTTCTACTTCTTTGCATGGATTTAAATATAACAGTTAATTTTTATTACTTTTATAAATTTATGCAAGCTAGAACTATCTTTTCCCTTAAATCATTCCAATGGCTTTGGTTTTCAATTATACCCAGAAGCAAGCATATAGTAACCACTAGAGGCCCAGTGCACAAAAATTTGTGCACTTGGGGGGGGGGGGTCCCTCAGGCCGGCCTATGCCCTGTTGCAGTCTGGGAACCCTTGGAGGATGTCCACCTGCTGGCTTAGGCCTGCTCCCTGAGGGATCGGGCCCAAGCTGGCAGTCAGACATCCCTCTGGCACCCGACAGCCCTCGGGGGATGTCTACTTGCCAGCAGGGAGCAGGCCTAAGCTGCAGTCGGACATCCTTAGTGCAGCAGAGGAGGCAGGAGAGGCTCCCACCACCACTGCTGTACTGGCAGCCATCAGCCTGGCTTGTGGCTGAGCAGAGCTCCCCCTATGGGAGTGCACTGACCACCAGGGGGCAGCTCCTGCATTGAGCATCTGTCCCCTGGTGGTCAGTGTGTGTCATAGTGACCAGTCATTCCCAGTCGTTCTGCTGTTAGGGTCAGTTTGCATATTACCCTTTTATTATATAGGATAGAGGCCTGGTGCATGGGTGGGGGCCGGCTGGTTTGCCCTGAAGGGTGTCTCGGATCAGGATGGGGGTCCCCCTGAGGTGCTTGGCCAGCCTGGGTGAGGGGCTGATGGGTGTTTGCAGGCTGGTCACACCCCCTTCAGGGTGGAGGTCCCCACTGGGGTGCCTGGCTAGCCTGGGTGAGGGGCTGATGGCCGTTTGCAGGCTGGCCACACCCCCTTTAGGGTGGTGGGGTCCCCACTGGGGTGACTGGTCAGTCTGGGTGAGGGGCTGAGGGCCGTTTTCAGGCTGGCCAAGCCCCCCAGCGATGGAAGCTCCCAGCCTCTCGTTTTTTCATTTTTATTTTTTATTCTGGGATTTATTTACCTTCTATAATTGAAACTTTGTAGCCTTGAGAGGAGCTCAGAGCCGGCCAGGGCGGGTGGGAGGGAAGCCTCCTGCTCGCTCCAGCTCTGTGGCCACGGCCAGCTGAAAGCAGGTATCTGGGGTTTATTTACCTTCTATAATTGAAACTTTATTGCTTTGAGTGGAGCTCAGAGCCCTCCGCGGCAAGCGGGAAGCTTGGCTTCCTCCATCGTTGGGGCAACTAAGCCTCCTGCTTGCTCCAGCTCCGTGGCTGCCGGCCACCATCTTGGTTGGGTTAATTTGCATATAGTCGCTCTGATTGGCTGGTGGGCATGGCTTAAGGCATAGCAAAGGTACAGTCAATTTGCATGTTTGTCTTTTATTAGTGTAGATTACTTTCGTACTGATACACACCTGTGTCATCTCTCATCTCTTTTGCACCGACATCCTTAGCTTAATTTAATTAGTTTTTTCTTTTTAAAAAATTGTTATTGTAAAAAATCTTTAAAAATACAGACAAGCAAAAAAGAATATAGAAAAATCTTACATAACTCCCCTATGCAAAGATAGTCACTTTTTAAATGTTGGTGTGTTTTCTTTTAATCTTTTGTTGATGGGAATGTATCCAGAGCCTCTGCCTCCCTATATTTTTAAAAAACAAAAATTGATATACACAGATCCAGAGACAGAGAAGCATCGATCAGACCTTCAAACCTCAGAGGGAAGGTAGGGGAGGGTGGGGGTAAGGGGGAGAGATCAACCAAATGACGTGTATGCCTGCATATAAACCTAACCAATGGACACAGACACTAGGGGGGTGAGGGCATGAGTGGGGGTGGGTGGGGGGCATGGGGGGGTAAGGACACATATGTAATACCTTAATCAATAAAGACAAAAATAAATTAAAAAAGGGATATATATATATATATATATATATATATATAGTGTACTTAATTCTCAAGCACAGACTAACAAATCCAGTTCTCTTCCTCCATCTATTCCACATGGTACAAAAAGCCTTACTATTACTTGCTCTGCTTTATCTAACAACTACTATTAATCTATAATTCAAGTTAACCTCTGGAAAGTCATCCCAATCGATTCCTTCAGATTTTATTAAATTTGTTGAATTTTCATGAAATATTCAGTTTTAGCTCCCCTGACACTTTCATAGGGTAGATGACTATTTATGATTAAACTCAGGATATCTCTATATTCTCTCATTTATATCCCTAGGGTCTTCCAGGAAGCAAAGCATACTAGTCCTATGCACCACAAAACTCTTTGTTTTACTCCTGTGGCTAATACAATTGCTTTCTTTGTTTTGTTTCAATGATTTTCTGTTCACCTGACTTATCTCCTTAGCTTAACTTGATTAGATTAATAGATCCTTTGGAACTTGGAACAGATTTCAAGAATACAATACAGTAGTCCACCCTTATCCATGGGGGATATGTTCAAAGATCCCCAGTGCATGCCTGAAACTGCAGATAGTACCAGATCCTATATAGACTATGTTTTTTCCTATACATACATTCCCATGATAAGGCTTAATTTATAAAATAGACACAGTGAGAAAATAACAATCACTAACACTAAAATAAAGAAATTATAACAATATACTATAACAAAAGTTTTGAAAATGCTGCATCAAAATATTTCCATTCTTTTAGACCCAGTTCTATTTTCACCATCATTATTAACTTTTCCTCATGTTCCAGTCATTTTTAAAAATATGTTTTTATTAATTTCAGAGATAGGAAGGGAGAAGGAGAGATAGAAGCATCAATGATGAGAGAGAATCATCAATCGGCTGCCTCGAATTGAGCCGGCAACCCAGGCATGTGCCCTGACGGCAGAATCGAACTGAGGCCACCTGAGTCCTGGATCTATGCTCAATGACTGAGTCACAATAGCAGGGCAATTAACAGTTAATTTAAGCCTGGCTGGCATGGCTAAGTGGTTGAGCATTGACCTATGAACTGGGAGATCACGGTTCGATTCTGTGGTCAGTGCACATACCTGGGTTGCAGGCTCAGTCCCCAGTGTAGGGCGTGCAGGACCCAGCCGATCGGCGATTCTCTCTCGTAATTGATGTTTCTATTTCCCTCTCCCTCTCCCTTCCTCACTGAAATCAATGAAAAATATATTTTTTTAAAAAAGAGTTAATTTAACACAAGTACTGCAATACCTCCACAATCCATCTGATAATCCAAATAGCTACTAAGTGACTAAGAGGGCCCAATGTATACAGGGTGGATACCATGGACAATAGGGTTATTCTCATCCCTGGCAGGATAGATTAGGAGAGCTGAAGATTTCATCATGCTACTCAGAATGGCACCCAATTCAAAACTTATTAATTATTTATTTCTGGAATTCTCTGTTTAACATTTTTGGTCCACAGCTGACAGGTGATAATTGAAGCCTTAGAAAACAAAATTGCAGTTAATGGAGAACTACTATATACATTTAAATACTTTAGAAATTGTAAATGCAAATTTCTTACCTAGTATGTTACACAAAAATTTTTAAAAAATTAAAATGTTAAACCAATCAATTGATCATTTAGCTTTACAACAGTAATGGTAATTGTCAATATCTTCAACTCAACGAAATGAACTATTTCAACTAAACTGACTGGACACTTTGGTAGTATGGTAGAAAACAATTTAAAATAGTCTTAAAATAATAACACAAGAAAATAATTTTAAATTCTATAAAAATATGATGTTAAAAAATAAGGTATTCTGTCACCAAGGGATTAATTAGAAAATGGAGTGCTTTGACAGTTTTGACAAATACAAGAAAGTCATCTTTGAAGATATGTCTTTATAAGAGACAGTTTACAAACTATTGAATTGCACAGAAAATAAGTAAAAATTGTATTTTTGTAATTCACAAATTTCAAGATATATAGATTAAAATGTTATAAGTATATAAAACCAGAATAAAGTAATGATTCCACATTGAATAATTTCAGTGGAAAATAATTAAAATAAAATTGTAATTATTTGGCTTCTGAGTTTTCATGATCACTTCCTTAAGGTAAAATATGAAATGCTCATTAGTAAGATAATTTCTTAATAGTTATCAAGTTAATTTTGAATATTAGATAAACTGATGTAAATAGTATTAAATATATTAAAAATATTTTAGAACATTCTAAAATTTAATATCTATAGTCTAAAATTATCTTCAATTGAGATATTGTTTTTAAAATGTCAACTTTTAAAAGACATACCATCATTATACAGATGTAAAACCATTTACTAAAAATTATTTCTTTTATTAGCACTCTATTCCCTTTGAGTTCTTAACTGTAAACTTTTTATTTCTGACCTTTCAAATTGAGTTCAGAATTTAAACCTAAGACTCAAAATCCTAAGCTATGGAGACATACAGACATTCAAAATGGTGTTATGCACACCACATGTAGAATCAACAAGTAATTTTATTTTAGAAAAAAGTCATTTCATTAACTCATTCCAAAGAGATTGTTTTATTATAAAAATAGAAAGTGATTTTTAGAAAATACTTACTGCATTTTTTTATTTAACATAATCTTTTGGCATTTACTTGATCCACTCTATTTTTCCTTAAGGCTACCTATATTAGTATAATAATGTGGTCTCTTATACTATTTTACCAGAAGGCAAAAAAAGGTAAGAATTTGCAATATGTTTTATGGCCAAAAGCTCCAAGACTCTGAAACACTGCTCCAGGGAGACATAACCATTTTAGTTTTTGTGGTAAAATGGAAGCATGTGCTGCTTTTCCTTCACACAGAGCAATGAAACCCATAGATAGTCCTTATTTCCTTTCTCTAAGGTCTCTAAGGTATTTTAACTAACTCTCAGAAAACTCTACCAGTTATCTGGAACACACACAATAATTCCATGAGTGTCCAAGTATCAATCTATCATTTCATTCTCTGTTGAAATTGTTATTTAATCTGGAATGTTAAAAACATGTACAGCAAAGAACCTATTGAAGTTCTAACAAAAAACAGCTTTTATCTGCCATGGCAGGCACATAAATATGATGAAAAGCTGGAAGCAACCCAAGTGTACATTGACGAATGAATGGACAAATAAAATGTGGTATAAACATACAGTCGGATATTAAGTCATAAGAAGAAAGGAAATTCTGACACATGCTACCACATGGATGAACCTTTCAGATATTATGCTAAGTAAAATAACCTAATCACAAGAAGACAAATAATGTATCATTCCATTTACATGAAATACGTGAAATAGTTCAAATTAAGATACAGAAAGTAGAATGATGATTGCCAGGGTCTGGAGAGAGTGGAAATGAGGAGTCATTGTTTAATGGGTAGAGTTTCAGTTTTCCAAGATGAAGAGTGTTGTAGATAGATGGTGGTGATGGTAGCATAATAATATTAGTATAATTAATGTCAATGAACTGTCCACTTAATAATGATTAAGATTTAAGTTTTATGTAATATGTATTTTACCATAATTTTTAAAAAATTAAAGAGTGCCTGCTGGCATGGCTCAGTGGTTGAGTCTATAGCCCTATGAACCAGGAGGTCACAGAGCTCAATTCAAAGTCAGGGTATAGGAGGGGTGTGCAGGAGGCAGCTGATCAATGATTCTTTCACCATTGATGTTTCTATCTCTCTCTCTTCCTCTCCCTTCCTCTCTGAAATTAATAAAAATATATTTTTAAAAAATGAGAAGCACTGAAAATAAGTAAGTGAATATGGTGGACCTCATGATTAGTGCAGTTGGATTGAAAATTGATCTTTAGAGCCAAACAGCATAGGATTGGAATCTGTCTTACCATATACTGACTCTACATCCATGGCCGTTCTGGTCTTCAATGAGAAGGGAATGCATATATGTTCATTACTGTGGTGTTCTGACACGAGTGAAAAAAATTCAGTCATTTCTCTTGCAGGGAAAAGTTATACAAGGCAAATTGATTATAATGTGACTACTAGGTAACAAGAGAACAAGATTTGCTTTAAGCAGGTATCTCTTGCTTTGTTTCAAATATAATCAATCATTTCCAGTCAAAAGAACAATTGTGGCTACAATACAGAAGCTATATTAGAATTGTTTATACTTTACTTATCCTAACAATAGACAATAAAAATAGGAGTTTTTTCTTTCCACCCTTTTTCTTTAATAAAACTCAGAGAAGGATATAATAAATTTGAGGAAGCACTGAAAAAAATGGGGAATATGAAATATCAACAGAAAGTCTATGGCTAAAGCTCTGTGATTAAATGTAAAAGGTCAGAAGACAGCCCACAGGTAAGATTTTTTTTCTGCAGAAACCATTGGTTATAGGAAAATTTATGTCATATAACCAGGGGAATTGTATATGAACATTATATTTTATTTATATACTAGAGGCCTGGTGCACGAAATTCATGCGGGGGGGGGGGTCGTCCCCTCAGCCCAGCCTCCACCCTCTCCAATCTGGGACCCCTCGGGGGATGTCTGACTGCCAGTTTAGGCCCGATCCCGGGGATTGGACCTAAACCGGCAGTTGAACATCCCTCTCACAATCCTGGACCTCTGGCTCCTAATCGTTCACCTGCCTGCCGGCCTGATCCCCCTCACTGCCTCTGCGTGCCAGCCTGATCGCCCCTAACTGCCCCCCCTGTTGGCCTTGTCACCCCCAACTGCCTCCTCCCCACCAGCCTACTCGCCCCTCACTGCCCCCCTGCCATTCTAATCACCCCCTCTGCCCCCCATCCCTGCCGACCTGGTCGCCCCTAACTACCCACCCCCCGCTGGCTTGGTTGCCTCTTACTGCCCCCCCCTGCCAGCCTGGTCACCCCAAACTGCCCCCCTCTGCCGGCCTGGTTGCCCCTCACAGCGCCCCCACTGGCCTGGTCACCACACACAGCTTGCTATTCAGTCATCTGGTCATCCCTCACTAACCCCCCTGCCGGCTTGGTCACCCCACGCAGCCTGCTTGTTCAGTCATTTGGTTGTCCCTACTAACCCCCCTGCTGGCCTGGTCGCCCCATGCAGCCTGCTTGTTCAGTCATTTGGTCGTCCCTCACTAACCCCCCTGCCAGCCTGATCATAGGCAGCCATCTTATGAGGGCATGAGGGTTAATTTGCATATTATCTCTTTATTATATAGGATAGTTAACTGTCACAAAAATTTGAATATTTTAAATCTCAAATATTCTAAGTAAAACATAATTAATATTAAAATTGATACTATGTTTCTTCTCTGGAGCTAAAATTGCCTTACAGACATACACTACCAGTCATTCTCTCAATATACTGTCAGGAAAGAAATCAATGGGAAAAAAAAAAAAGGGGCTGAGAATACAATGAGTGAGAGAGGCTACTAGGTCAAATTCAAGGAGGTGCACATTTTTAGGGTCCAATAAGCCCACATCTCTTTGACTTTTGTGTCAAAAGGTGACTCTCCCTACCCTTGGCCATGAAAGAGTTTTGTAGATAAAAGCTTGGGCCTATGAGGTGAACCAAATGAATAAGCAAAAGATTAAAATATAAAATTATCCACTTTAATGCAGTGTATTTACATTAATATGTGATTTGTAAATTACCTACACTACCATTCAACTTTAAATTAAGATGATTTCTATAAAATATGATTGACCTAAGAATTTGGCCCTAGACGTTTTAACCTATCCAACCTGATAAATTAAATAAATTAAAACTAAGTATGTTGGATATAAGTAGAACTACAAACTTTCTAATTCCATTAATAAAGTTATGGAAAAAATTGCAAATACTAATTGGAAATATCTGAATGCTGGCACTAGGACTGTAGTTTTTATACACTTGCATGGTTTCAATCACAACCTCTTTGTGCCTAAATGTGAATGAAAGTTCACTTTCTAAGAACAAAGCCTAGGGATAAAAAAAAGCACTAATGGCAAATCTGTCAACTTTGTGTGTGTAACCTTTAGCAAAATCTCTGGGCATCAGCGTATTCATCTCTATTCAAAAGGTTGAGCAAGTAATCTCTGAGGTTTATTCTGACTTGAAAGTTCTTTGAAACTTTGATTTTGGTCATGTGACTGACAAAACCACTTTTCATCAAACACTCCATTGGGCAAAATGCAGTTAGTGTCCTGTCTTTTACCAAAATGCAACTGAGGGGGTTAGCTCTAGGCTTTCCAAAGGCTTGGCTGTAATAATATCTCATAGCCCCAGTAATTTTAATTCAAATATAAATCATTTCTACAATAATCTTTAGAAAAGCAAACCATGGACATTCTACTATTTTATTCTACTGTTTTATTACTTACATATTTATCCTTTCTCCACATGGTAAAATTAGTAAATAAAACACAGTTGCCATGGATTTTTAAAACATTGTGTACGGTTTCTCTGTTTATCATTTTTAATACCAAAGTTGCCATTGATTGGGATAAATAGCAATGATACTGCTTAATGCACAAAACACAGTTCTCTTTTATAACAGCTTTTCAAGCATGCAGGCAAATTTTAAAAATAGTGTAGTTTTAGTACCACTTAACCTCTGTCTCTACAGCTATTGTAAATTTCCCTTAAATTGGGAAGATGTCCTACTACAAATGAAATTGAAATACCTAGTTAGCCAACTTTCTGTGTGAGGCCATCTCTGTTCTGTGGTAATTTTTAGCTGAGTTTCTGACCCAATGAAACAAAGTATTCTCATTTACAAATATACCAAAGCTTCATAATGTTGGTGAACACACAATGCAATATACAGATGATGTATTATAGAATTGTACCTGAAACCTATAATTTTATTAACCAATGTCACACCAACAAATTCAATAAAAAATAATAAAATAATTTAAAAAATAGCCCTTGCCATTGTAGTTCAGTGGTTGAAGCGTCAGCCTGTGCACCAAAGAGTTTTGGGTTTGATTCAATCCCCCAGTCCCAGTTGGGGCTCATGTAGGTGGCAACTAATGGATGTGTCTCTCTTACATTGATGTTTCTCTCTCTCTCTCTCTCTCTCTCTCTCTCCCCCCCCCCCCCCCCCACTCTCTCTAAAAATTAATGAAAAAATATCCTTGGGTGAGGATTAAAAATAAATAAATAAATAAATAAATGAATGAACTGTTAAATTTTTAGGACTTTTAAAGAGTGTCTAAGAGGGCAAAATACTGGCAAACTAGAGATGGCAAATCTCCCTTGTAATATTAATAGTATTGTTAACATTAATAGTATTGTTGGATACAGAATGCGAAGAGATAAGATTAGGTATTGACACATGAACTATCCCATAGTCATAAATAATGAAGAGTTTAGATAATGACTTGGACACTCAGTTCAATAAATTACATGAATCCATTATGGCCCACTATTGTAGACAAGCCAGTTTATAGTTTTCAATAAAGCATGCAAAAGTGTCTATCACAAGGGTAGGCAAACTGTGGCCTGTAGGCCATACCTGCTCACTATCTATTGTTTGTAAACAAGTTTTATTATAACATACCCATTTGTTTATTATTGCTAATGGCTAATTTCCTACTATAATGACAAAGGTGAATAATTGCAACAAAGACCATATAACCTGAAAAGTTGAAAATACTTACTACCTGGCCCTTTACAAAAAGTTTTACAACCCCAATATAACACATTAATTTATGCCACTTTACTTGTGGTCCATGTAAACAGCAAAATAATTATTTTAACTGTTACAGTTTTTAAAAGAATCACTCTTAAATCAACAGAAATATTATATTTCTCTCTGATAGGTCATAGATTACTATTAAAATTAGGATTCTGTATATTTTAACTATATGTAGCATGATTATGAACTTAATAAAAATGAGAAAGGATCATTCAAATAAATAGCAGATACAGTATTTATTTGTTCTCAGATACCAGCTAAGTAAACAGAAATATATCTACCTAAACTTAGAGGAATTTGAACCAGCATTTATAGACCATGTTAAAGTACATTCATTTTCTGTACATAATGCCAACAAACTGAATAAATTCTCTTTAGAGATAGTCAGATAGGTTTCGAAGACCTGCAAACATGATATGACGAAGGTATTGCATTAGATATCATATTCTGTCTCAATCAACAGTTTATCCACATAATATTCTCTATTAAGGACACGAAATTGTGAGCTTTGAATTATCTTTATGCTCTCAGAGATGCTTCTCTTCATCAAACCTCCCGCTTGGAACAACTCCTGTTTTTCTAGTGTCTTCGGGTGGCTGATGAGGCGAATGAACAACATTGCCCATTAACTAGACCAATGTTCATCTCTTAGGGCACATCAAGGAAAGCATTGTTTCTATAATGCTTCATAGATCTACTTTACCCAATTTAAAGACTGAAAATATATTCTAAACCTGGAAGGAAGTACCACATTTTTTTTTTCTCCAATAGAGTTGGGACTAGGGTGAAACAGGAAAGCATCTGTCTTACTGTTTGTAGCCTTGGCTACAGAATTTAAGGGTATACTAAAAAGTTTGGCAAGTAAGATAAATAATGTTTAATGTGATGCTTTTAAAAACCAAAACTGATGCAAAAGTACATGGGAAACAAAATGTAGACATTTTCAATCAAGACATATTAGTAGGCAGTACCTTGTAGAGCAAGCATGTCAAACTCACAGCCCATGGGTCGCATGTGGCCCACAACGAATATTTTTGTGACCCAGTCAATATAACGGTATATAAGAAACGTTTTAATAAAAATTTCATAACTTAATTTTTACAATATCCTGTTATACATAATTATGAATAATGAACTACAACATTTGGTAATGACTGATTACTATAATCATGTTGCATTCATTTCCCCTACGTGCCTTATGCACAGGCGCACCATTTCTCTCCACTAATACTAGCAGTGAATATTTTAGCTGCTGATTGCCACCTCATTCGTCTTGGACTGGCTTGTTTGGTGTGTGCAACAGGAAGTATTTCACTTTCAAAGGACAAGAAAAATAGGTTTATTTGAGTTACACTTATTAATTTGTGCAGTTATTCAGTGTCTGGTAAGTTAATGTTCAAGAAAAAATATAAATTTTTATTAAAATGTTCTATTATGTTAATGATTACTCATCTATTTCAGCCCTTTGTATTCAGCATGGCTCTATCGAAATAAACCCACATTTCTATAAAAATTGAAGCTTTTATTTTTTTGCGGCCCACATAAATTAAACCTTGTTTACTTGGCCCATGTTAGCCTTTGATTTTGAAATGCTCGTTGTAGAACCATGTTAGACCCTGAACAACAACAACAAAAAAAAAATCAGTAATATTGATCGAGTTCTGAATTAATTTTGATTTTTTGGATTTCCCTTTAACTTTTGCACTCAGAGCTAGGTGTGGTGCGTCCCTCACTTTATCCTAGTCTAACCCCTATTCTTTACTAGTTTACTAAGAGTTTATCAAATGGTAGGTCAACTGAAAAACCCCTTTATGAGCAGTTGATTTTCAACACACTAAGAAAATGACCTCCTTTGGTAATGTGCCAACAATAGCACTTTTAACTGATATTGATATTACCAATTTAAGAAAAGGAATTCCCTCTTTCTGTGTTTCCTTCCTTTCCCACTTCCCTCCTTTTTTTATAGTCCCTTGACAGTTCTTTTCACAATACACACCTGCCCCTTGTATTCAAAGATAAATAATGGGCTGACTTCTGCTCTTAACCCTAGATGCCTAGTCATATGCTATCAGACCATTAATGTAAAAAAAGGATAATTGACCTAAGGACAATAAAAGCCCAAAAGACACAAAGAGCTGTTATTAAACAAAGATCTCATTTCTTCCCCTCTTTAGTTAACAAATAGTAGAGAATGTTGGGGGTATTTAAATGTAACCCGCTTATTGTATTATGCAGCACTTCCTAGGTCCTCTAGGACATGGCTCCAGTAATGCACAGAATATTGTATGCCAGCTTTACCACGAATGAATGAAAAGGCAAATAACTGTGGTGATTTCTTTTTAAGAGAGTACATGAAGCAATAATGACCCACAGGTTGGCCAGGACAATTTGACTAAACTTTAGATATGTTTTCCTCTCAATTTGACTAAACTTTAGATATGTTTCTGTAGTCCATGATATCCCCTTTCCTAGAGCATTTACTTTAGAAAACTTGGAATTTCAAATCTTTTTCTATTGCTTTGAGATATAAATATTCTCCCAGTTTCCTGCCAGATTTGCAACCAAGAAATGTTTTCCTCAAGGACTTGGGAGCCATTTCTTTGAAATATAATTATAAAGGAAGATAGTTCTTTGTATGGACCACATCATGTCCCCCACCCCTAAATTTATATGTTAAATCCCTAATCTTCCTTCCCACATGAGTATATTGGAGATATGACCTTTAAGGAACTGACTAAGGTGAAAAGAGGTGCACCAGGGGGGCAAATGCTCAACACAGGAGCTGCTCCCTGGTGGTCAGTGCGCTCCCACAGGGGGAGTGCCACTCAGCCAGAAGCCGGGCTCACAGCTGGCTAGCGCAGTGGCAGTGGCGGGAGCCTCTCCCGCCTCTGCAGCAGCGCTCAGGAAGTCCAACTGCTGGCTTAGGCCCGCTCCCCTGGTGGTCAATGCATGTCATAGCAAGTGGTTGAGGGGCCTTAGCATATCATTAGCATTTTACACTTTGATTGGTTGTATAGACAACCGGACGGCTGGACACTTAGCATATTAGGCTTTTATTATATAGGATAAGTGAATTTACACTTCTACTGTGTCTGTTTTTAATGCATGCATAAAATGGCTACATTTAAATCTATCTTTCAGTTCACTTTCCAGTAAATGCAAAGATATAGCATTATTATGTGAGGAATACCAATGTATTATAGAACAAAGATAAGTGCTTCAAAAGCAAAAGCAACTCCACAGATTCATTGTGCACAAAAGAAAAAGGAAAGACAAGTGTAATAGTGGGAACCAATCACTGGTGAACCCTGCAAAAGTGAAAAGTGTTTGAGTTACTGCTTCTGTGAGTACTCCTAACATTTTTATTAACTTCCAAATACATAATAATGGCATTTCAAGAACATTATCATACTTAGAGACAGATTTTAAGATAGAAGTTGTTCCTCAAGCCAGGCTTCATAGCTATCATGATAATAGAAATTCCCTGCCCATGGCAGAATTTAGCTGGCTCAACGTTCCTCCTTTTTCAATTTGACAGACCCAAGGACACAGATACACAGTGAAAACTGAAATTCCTCCATTGGCATTGCAGTAAAAGTGTGTTTTTAATTTACATGTTATTTTCTTTTATACATAAAAAGAAAGAATAATAAAAGCACATTTTTATTTCTATATCACAGCTTTTTCACCTTTGTAATTCTATCCCATTCATTCTATCCACTGAGGAATATTTTTTCAGATATATGACTCAAAAAGTTATAAATATAATTTATTCTGGTACAATTACTATTTGGGGAAAAGATCATATCTGCTTATTCACAGATACACTACAGGATTATCTTAGCTTTAGAATATACATATGTTTCTAATCATACATTTTCTTCAAATGATCAATAATCACTGACAACTTTCTTGCTTTTAAATGCTTTCCTTCATTTGAGAATTAAGAAAAGCAATAGATAATATTGCCAAGAATTCAATATATCGAGGTGTTTTCCCTTCTTCATATGTCATCAGGCCCAAACACCCAGCTCCCTATTCAGCTTGCCCTTTGTTCTAGTTTAATACTTTTCCTACTCTGTGTATATCAGGCATACCTAAAAGGATTGCTGAACCTGCAGTTGTTTTGATCCAATGCCTGGAAATTCTTATTCAATAAAGCCCAGGTATCCTTGTTGACTCTTAGCAAAATCATCTGAATTTAGCAGCTGATAGGTCTGGGAAACTTTATAATATAAAATAATATTTATTTCTCGTAATTAGAAAAAGTGAAACAAATTCTATGAAAGAAGTCTTTTAGGTATGAAAAGCACAAAGGAAAATATATCACTCATTCTTTCACTATTGATCTCTCCAACTCATGGGTCTGTTCTTTCACTTAGAGCAGCAGTTCTTAATCTGTGGGTCGTGACCCCTTTGGGGGTTGCCTAAGACCATCGGAAAACACATATATAATTACATATTGTTTTTGTGATTAATCACTATGCTTTAATTATGTTCAATTAGTAACCATGAAAATACATCCTGCATATCAGATATTTACATTATGATTCATAACAGTAGAAAAATTACAGTTATGAAGTAGCAACGATAATAATTTTATGGTTGGGGGTCACCACAACATGAGGAACTGTATTAAAGGGTCGCAGCATTAGGAAAGTTGAGAATCACTGACTTAGAGTCTTTTCCTGGAATCTCACAGGCTTCAGACTTTGGAATGTGAAAATTAACTATATGAGAAAGTTGAGATGCCAGGCATTGACTCAACCCTACCTATGTTGTAACAACTAGATGGTACTAAATAATATATGAAGCTTATACCAAACAAACATTAGCTCCTGAGGACCAACTAGGCACCAGTCCCTTTGCTGGGCATGGAGGGTAAAAATTAGTTTCTATCCATGGGGTCTACATGGACATGAAATTCAATACTAAGACATGTGCATTTCCACCCAGATCATACATTGCTTATAAACTCCCTTTCTTTTGTGTGTTTTTAAGATTTTTTTAAAATGATTTTTAGAGAGAAAAGAAGAGGGAGAGAAACATCAATGTGAAGGCAAAACATCAATCAACTGCCTCCAGCATGCCCGCTACTGGGGATCTAGCCCCTAATCCAGGCATGTGCCCTGACCTGGAATCAAACCCTCAACCCTTCGGTTTACGGGATGATACTCCAACCAACTGATCCACCCAGCCAGTGTAAAACACTCTATTCTGGAAATGTTTTCATTTTAGTATTCTAACTATATTTTTATTTGAAAAATAGATCTAGGAAACCCTAAATGTTAGAGAAAGAAAAGCCACTGGACTAAACATATATCAAATTTATTACACTGAGTATGGACAAATTGTAGTAGGCATCACATCTTTTTTTCTGCTTCCCTATGACCCTTTTAACTTTCAATTTCTGTTAGGCCACTTGGTTAGACTTGAAATGTTAGTGAACAGTCACTTCTTTTTAAGAACATAGAGAAAGTTTGTACTTTACAAAGTGAAGGCTCAGGGAAAACAAATGATTGTTGCAGAGCTGACTGTAGCAAAACTGTAAAAGCAAAAGTGAATACAAATGAAATAGAGAGGACTTACTCAAATCATATGCCTTGAACCATATCAGAGAAGCAAAAAAGGATGTTCTATAACTTTGGTGTAATAATAAGCTTGTAAATTCTGTAATCCACTGAGATTTATTTAAATTTTCAAAACGTAAAATCACTTATAATTATTCAGACTTTTTTGCAATTTAGTAAAAAGTCTCATTTATGTCCTGGCAGTGTGGCTCAGTTGGTTGGAACGTTGTCATATACACCAAAAGGTGGCAGATTTGATACTCCTAGTCAGGGCATATACCCAGGTTGCAGGTGTGTGTGGAAGGCAGCCGTCAATGTCTGTCTCTCTCTCTCTCTCTCTCTCTCTCTCTCTCTCTCTCTCTCTCCCTCTCTCTCTAATTTTTAAAAGCTTCATTTATGATTTGTGTTATTTAGATGAATGCTTAGTTTGCAAAGATCCCCTTTTTACATCTCTTATAGATGTTTAGGTATTTTTCCTAATTTGAAGACTAGAATGCATCATCAAGAGGACTGTGTCATGACCAAAATGAATAGTTATCATTTTTGAATTTAAGAACTTTGATGCAAAACATTCTAAATTACAAGTTTCTTATCCAAAATGCAAAATCTAATTAGTTACCTCACAGACATTTAAAGAAGATGAGTGGACTTATTGAAGCAAATAAATTCCTAACCTATCATTTTTAGTGCCATTCTTGATGAAATTTATAGAATTCATTACATGCTTAAAATTATGCAAGAAAGAAATCTCCCAACTCAGTATTACATCCTACAGAGAACAGCTATAGTCTGATAAATTATCTCATAAAGCACATTTATTTTAAGTAAAAATGAATCCCTCCCTCCCACTCTTGGTCACTAGTTTTTATCATACTGTTGAAAACATCTACTCTTGCAGAATATTGATTTTCCTCTGAAAGAAGCAAAATAAGTCTTAAAATTAAGAAATCACTTTATATTATATTGAATTGGCAAGTGATAGAATTCTGAAAAAGTAAAAATGCTAAAGTATTTATTTCTTTAATTCATTTCTGATTATTGAACAGTTTTTAATCTTTTCGTGAGGATTCTTATTCTCTTTAGCTATCATCTAAAATTACTAATGATAATATTTTGTCATTTTGTAAGCTCTCCTTTACTATATGTTGATAGTGTCTGCTAAGATAAGTGAAACTAAGGATTAATGTATTGAATCAATGCTTAATAATGAGAGAGTGTAAAGTGTCTAGAAGAATGGGTAAGATGTGTAGCTATTGGTGAGACTCTAAGCTTAATCACCAATGTAAGAGTTGAGTCAAGGTAGACATGGTTGATACCTATTTAAATGCAGTGTATGGGTCAATAATAATAGAGAAACATGGGAATTAGCCATACCTCCGCTACCCTTCCCATTGGCTAATCAGGGCGATATGCAAATTAACTGCTAACCAAGATGGCAGCCGGCAGCCAGGCACCTTGAAGCTAACAGGAGGCTTGGTTGCTTTAGTGACGGAGGAAGCCAACGTTCCCCGCCTGCGGCTGCCGGCCTCTGAGCTTGCAGTTTAAAACACTGTTACAAATATAGAAGCTAAACAAAACCCCAGAAACCTGCTTTCAGCCAGCCAGGATCTCAGAGCTGGAGTTGAAACAGTGTATCGATTAGAGAACCGAAACAAACCAGATAACTGCTTTCAGCAGCCGAGGCCTCAGAGCTGGAGCCAAGCCTCAGAGCTAAAGCTGGCCCAGAATAAAAGAAAAAAAGGAGCAGTTGGGAGCTTCAGTCACCTGCCAGCCTAAAAATAGCTCTCAGCCCCTCACCCAGACTGGCCAGGAACCCCAGTGGGGATCCCCACCCTGAAGGGGGTGTGACCAGCTGCAAACAGCCATCATCCCCTCATCCAGGCTGGCCAGGCACCCCAGTGGGGACCCGTACCCTGATCCGAGACACCCTTCAGGGCAAACCAGCCGGCCCCCACCCATGCACCAGGCCTCTATCCTATATAGTAAAAGGGTAATATGCCTCCCTGCACCGGGATCAGCATGACAGGGGGCAGCGCCCAAACCCCCTGATCGCCCTGCGGCTCTGAGTGTGACAGGGGGCGGGGCCACAACCTCCCCATCGACCCTGCCTTGAGTGTGACAGGGGGTGGTGCCCCAACCCCCCAATCGGCCCTACCCTGAGCGTGACTGAGGGTGGCATCGCAACCTCCCAATCCGCCCTGCTCTGTGCATGACAGGGGGGGTTGCCCCAACTCCCCAATCGGCCCTGCTCTGAGTCTGACTAGGGGCTGCACCTAGGGATTGGGCCTGCCCTCTGCCACCCAGGAGCAGGCCTAAGCCAGCAGGTTGTTATCTCCCAAGGGGTCCCAGAATGCGAGAGGGCACAGGCCGGGCTGATGGGTCCCCTCACCCCCCTGAGTGCACAAATTTTTGTGCACCGGGCCTCTAGTCCTATATAATAAAAGTCTAATATGCAAATTGACCAAACAGCAGAACGACTGGTGGAACAACCGGTCGCTATGATGCACTCTGACCACCAGGGGGCAGATGCTGAATGCAGGAGCTTCCCCCAGCCTGCAGGCCTCAGGCCAGCCAAGGCAGGTGCCAGCAGCCCCCCCAATCGCCCCGCTTGTCACCTCGCAGAGGGAGGCGATTGGCGGGGGTGGCAGGGCCAGCAAGCAGGCAGCGCCAGGCCGGCCAAGGCAGATGCCAGCGGGGGTCCCCCTGATCACCCTGCCAGTTGCCCCGCAGATCAGCCCTGATTGCCAGCCAGGCCTAGGGACCCTACCCATGTACAAATTTCATGCACCGGACCTCTAGTGTATACATAAAAGGTCCAAAGTAACCAGGTGGCAGCCATAGTTCAATAAAACTTTTGATATGTCCTTGGAAAAAGATTATACCATTTGGGGACCAGTGCCTTTAACCATGCAGAATACAGAGTTTCAGAAAAAGAAGCAAAATATCTTCCAGTGGGTCACTGGTAGTAATGCTGAGAACCATCCCTGTAATCTTCTCATTTGGGACAAAGTATAGCATTAAAGTATTTGTTATAACTTATATTCTCCATATTAGAGGATGGACTCCCTAAACTTGCAGAGTATTGCCAGTAACCTGGCATTTCCATTGCATCTTTAGTTGGTTATTCTAATAGTCTACCATCTGAGCAACTTCTGAGTGGTGCAGTATGCAACATAAAAAGTGGATACAGTGGTCCTAGGTTCACTTCCACACTTCCACTAAGGGAAAGAGTCCTCTGGTTTGTTTTGATATATGATATCCCATGCTGGTGGACCAAACACCCTATTTGGATAATGGTGCTGATTAGAACCCTGTGATAATAAAAAGCAATCCCATACTCAGAATGTGTCTTTTTCTGTCAGAATAAATATATGATCTTTTCAGAATGGATGGAATCCCATAAATCAATTTGCCACCATGTGGACAATAGGAATTCCTAAGGAATAGTGCCAATGGTGTCATCAGTAACTAAATGAGCCTTGGTGAAAGGAAGCCTATGCTGTTTGGCTTATACATAACCTTTATCTCTGCCACTATAGCCACTTCAACGAGGTGGGTCCGATTCTCAGGTTGCTATCCCTACTACTGCAGGACACACTAGCCTCTCTGTATGCTAACAAGCAAGGAGGATTTTAGCCTTTCGCACATAGCTTATAATAGGCAATTGACCATTTAAGTTTTTTGTTGTTGTTTTTTTTTTTTTTTTTTTTTCAGAAAAACAAACAAAAAAAAAGCTTTTCAAAGCATCAATAAAAGTGAATGGTAAATGTGGGTGTTCCTTACAGGCTGCTCCTGCCACCCCAGAATGTTCATTTCTACTAAATATCTCCAGTCTGGTAAAATGTTTTAGAGTATCATTTATTTCTCTATCAGGGCCTTCG
Organism: Myotis yumanensis; assembly: GCF_028538775.1. Lineage (NCBI taxonomy): Eukaryota > Metazoa > Chordata > Mammalia > Chiroptera > Vespertilionidae > Myotis > Myotis yumanensis. The sequence goes on along the minus strand of NW_027223755.1, from coordinate 71,639,611 downwards.
CTTTAGTATAGGTGACATTCAAGGCTATACATTACATCTACTTTATAGCTCTGCCATTCTTACAATCAAATCCTGGACCTAATTTTTTTAGCACAATCTCCTTTCCTGCTTCAGGAGATGAGACTATCTTTTACTGCTGCCATAGATATCTTCTGGCTTCCAGAGCATGCTCTGAGTAAAGACTTGGCTGCTCTGATCCTCTTATATCTTTCTTCAAATGGTTTGGGGCAGTGAACAAAAACCAGTCAGGGGTACAGTCCTTACAACTGCCATTGCCTTGCATTTTTCAATTGCTAGAGCTATTGCATTAATTTCTACTTACTCTTCTATCTAAACATCATGCTAACCTATCATTTATGAAGTTCATGGCAAGAAGGATGCTATTATGCCCAATGGTTATTACCTCTCATTCCACTTACTACCAAAAAAGGTTTCCTGTTGCCATCTGACTGATGAGTAATTCAATTCCATGACTATGCTTTCTTGGGCCATTTCCATTACAATCTCCATAGTGTGGGATAAAGTCCTCAGGCAGAAGAGCAGAAAGATGTAGGTGTTTGATATGGAAAGCACTAACTGTCCACAGTGGTTACTCAAAGTTGAGCTGAGGCCTTATGGGCATCAAAAATGCCACCCATAATCATTAATCATGCCTCTTTAAAGGATAATTCTAATGAACTGCTTGACTTCTACCTACTCCATAATTTTCCAAACAGTACATCTAAAGGTAAATTATATCCATTTGAATATATAGTCAACCCACTGATTACTGCTGTCTTTATGATCAATTCAATAGCAGAGGCAAATCTGTGTTATTTGAGCTAGCATATAAAAAAGTGCTATGACACCATGATTGCTGCAGCTTCTTAAATGTTTAACCTAATGTAGTTTTTAAGTTATACTCTATCCTAAAGTGAATTTTGGAAGTAGTCCTTTTAATTAAAAGGCAACCTACTTGCTTCAAAAAGTAGTATCAAATATGATTTTTCATATATCTAATGGGAAAATTAATAAAATTGAATAAAGGGGTAAAAATCTCAATGATGAAATATGAGATGAGAGATTGTGAACCTCAATGGAGAGTCAAGGAAGAGGGAAAGTGATCTGGTGTCATTATTCTTAGCCATTAAATTTCAAAGCACTCTTTTCCCAAAGTTTCAGTTCCTTTTCCAAGATAGATAAAAATAAATAAAAGTATTCCAAGATTGGTAAGAAAATTTTAGGAGAACAATACTATAAGATATAAATATCATCTTCTTATAGGTATGTAATCTTTTAAAAAATTTTATCTTTATTGTTGAAAGTATTACAGATGTCCCCTTTTTTCCCCATTGACCTTTCCCCCCCTGCCCCTCACTTCCATCCCCTCCCCAGGTCTTCACCACATTATTGTATATGTCCATGGTTTATACATATATCTATGTAAGTCCTTTGGTTAATCTCTTTCCACACCCCACCAACCTCCTTCCCTCTGAGATTTGTTGTCTGTTCCATGTGTCTGAATCTATTTTGTTTCCCAGTTTATTTTGTTCATTAGATTCCACATATAAGTGAGATCATATGATACTTGTATTTCTCTGATTAGTTTACTTTGCTTAACCGTATTCTCTAGGTACCTCCATGCTGTCTCAAAGGTTAAGAGATCCTTCTTTTTTTATTGCTGTACAGTATTCCATTGTGTAAATGTACCACATCTTTTTTATCCAGTCATCTACTGATGGTCACTTGGACTGTTTCCAGGTCTTAGCTATTGTAAATAAATAGCACTGTTATGAACATAGGAGATACTTCATCTTCTTACAGGCATATAATCTTAAGTCTATATGTAAATTACAATAACTTTTTCATTATAATGATTTGACTATAGAACATGTATTTAAGGGTGCATCAATACTATAAAGTCAGATAACTTGCAATAACAAGTATAGGAGAGTTATCAATATTTTCTACTACTGACCTCTTAACTATATATTCTACTCTTTTGGGGTAAAAAATGACAGATATCTACTTTTCCAATTGATGTTCCATAAAAGCGAATTCCTTCATTATCGGTAACAGAAAAAATAGTACACTTATATAACCTGTGTTTTATAAATTAATAAGATATAAAACATCAGAATTTAGAATTTGCATTATTTTCTTTAACAGTTTAAGAATATGAGTATAAGAATATGTAATAGAACAACACTTAGTTAAAATTTAAACCAGAAAGGAAATTCACAAGAGCTCAAAAATAAAAACCCTGCTTCCTAAAAACATCACTTTCCATTAACATAATCCATCATGTTCTGCTATTTCTTTGCATATTATTTTTTTCTAATTTCCATAGGAACAGTACAAGTTATCTCATACTAAGATAATTGTCTAGCATTTGCTTTGTTCACTTATTGATTTTTCCATCATTTTGCCATCTGGTCAAAATCAGTGCTTTCACAAAACTTTAGAGAAAAGATAAAAGGAAGCATTATTGTACTTTTCAATAATTCCTCAGATTCCTATGATTTAGTGAGTCTAATCAAAGACAAAGAGAAAAGAGTATCAGGGTTCAAATGAAAAGAAACAATGAATTACAGATGACTCATGATATCTTTAAAAAAACACATTTAATCAGAGTTTATGAAGAACTTTGAAATATCTAAAAATGTAAAATATTAATAACACAGGCAACTGCTCTAAAACTTCAATCCTCCTATTGTGTCCATCCATCATTAATACATGATTTTGGACCATTCTTCTCAATTGTGCTTCTCATAAACCTGTAATAAGGATGATATTAAATCATGATTTTTATAAATCATCACAACAAACTTATTACTCCTATTTTATAGATAAAAAATAGACTCAGAAATAGGTGTCCAATAACTTTCCCTAATGCTGAGGTTTCTAGCTACGTATTTGCATAATACCACATGCAACCTATTTTTGTCACTAAAGACAATATCTGTACCATAATCTGTGGATTCAAAATTACAGATAAAGTATTGGCCCTAGAGCTTTTTAAATCTTTTATTAAAATGAAAAACAAGTCTAATTGTGCTTGCTACTAACCAAATGCTTATCAAAATTCAAATGAAAAAAAAATAAATCGTTCTTAAAACAAAAATGAACTCAATATTTGACTACTTGATTAGAAAAAAATACTGTAGAAAATTGTGAAAGATAAAGCTGTTAGTGTCCTTACAGAATCTGTTTTCCAATTTTAAGTTCACACCCATTACTAACATCGAAATTATTGAAACATCTGTAAATAAAGTCTTAAAAAGTATTGTTATTTTATTTTCTTTATCTATACCATTATGAAACCTGAAAATATTAATAGACCAAACACAGAAAAACCTAAGGAGATCTCCCAAATAAATAAATATTTAAATCAGGGTTATCCAAGAAAAAGCCCTGAAGGAAGCCCATGCATCAGACCTATACATTTCCATATTACACAAGAGTTGGTGGACATAAAAGAACACATAAAGTTAATTTGCAGAGTGATATGAGGAAATAGATTTACCTTGTTCCCAATCTAAGTCTTTTTCTCTGTTCATTTCACTGATGTAATTTCAAAAGCAAATACTGATGTGGTATCTGTCTTTATGATGTAGCAGAGAGTAAGGTCAATAGTGTGCCTGTCCTCATGGAGCTTATAATGTTAAAATATTTTATTCCTGAAAAGTACACATACACCTGCTTTTACTGAAAAAATAAGCCAAATAAATAGTTGTCATTAATGCATGTTTCCAGAATTCACAAAATAGATATACAGATTATATATATATTGAGATTTTTAAGTCAGAAGGTAAATTAGTGATACATGGAATATATAGGTCCAGCCATACAATCCAAAGAAATTTCAACATAATGCTATCTTTTCTTCTCTGGTTGTGGTTTTTCCATCACTTATGGCTGTGAATAGCAAAGTTCTGAGGAGCCTTATAAAAGAGAAGGAACAACTAATAAGCAAGAGAAAGTGAGTATTGACAGAACAAATCTCCCCAAACTGCAAAACAGCAGGCAAGCAAGAGCACAGTTTGAAGAGTTAGCCAAGGAAAGAGTAGGAGGAATCAAATTGTTCTTAGGAAGTTTAAGACAACTGAATAGAGCCAACTGCTGAGTTCTCCTGTTGTGGGAATAGACCTAAATCCCAGAAGAGGGTTGGGAAATTATGGGACATTCTTAGTAGGGGAAAAATGATAGGACAAGAGAGGAATAAAAGAATGGAAGAGGTACAATTTAAATTGAGTGTTATTATCAAGATCTTGTGATTTTGTAGGTGGAATTCCTTCAAGTAAATTAGTTATAAAATTCAATGGTTGGCTGTGCTGGCAAAGGGCTAAAATAACTCAGATGAAGTATCAGATCTGAGGTGGCACTGTGAAGTTTGCATTTTTTTGGTGCCATCAGTGAGGATGCTGTAGTCATCAAGATAATACAAAGTGCGTAAAAATAAATAAAAATTTGAGACCGATACAGAAGCCTTGGGGAAAGAGATTCAAAAAGAGTGGGGAGCGCTAGTTGGTTTTGCTCAGTGGACAGAGCGTCAGCCTGTGGACTGAGGGTCGTGGGTTTGATTCTGGTCAAAGGCAGGTGGTACCTTGGATACAGGCTATTCCCGGCCCGGGCCCTGGTTGGGGCTTGTGCTGGAGGCAACCAATCGATGTGTTTCTCTAAAAATCAATGGAAAAATCATCAGGTGAAGATTTTTTTAAAAAGGGAGAGCGTGGGGACTTACTTCCAGAGAAAATTTGATTTCATGAAAGTTTTAGTAATGTGAAGTCTAAAAATCAATAGGCATTGAGAGTAAGTAAACCTTCCTACAGACTTAAGCTAAGGTTTTATTAGAATACTTCACATTTAGGCTTTTACTATAAAGGGAATTGAAATTAGCAAAGGTAAGAGTAATTGTGGCTCTAGAATTTAATATTATGTGAACAACGTCCCTATCCTGAAATCTTGGTAGAAAACGTGAAGTTGTGTTCTCAAACACATTATGGCTATGTATATAAAATACTAGAGGCCCGGTGCACAAAAATTTGTGCACTCAGGGGGGTGTCCCTCAGCCCAGCCTGCGCCCATTTGCAGTCCAGGACCCCTTGGGGGATGTCCCCCTGTTGACTTAGGCCCACTCCCTGTGGGATCAGGCCTAAGTTGGCAGTCAGACATCCTTCTGGCAGCCAGGGAGCCCTCGGGGGATTTCTGACTAAAGGCTTAGGCCTCCAAGGGATCGGGCCTAAACCATTAGTTGGGCATTCTTAGTGCTGCCATGGAGGTGGGAGAGGCTCCTGCTACCATCTCTGCGCTGGCCAGCCCTGAGCCAGCTTCTGGCTGAGTGGCACTCCCCATATGAAAGTGCACTGACCACCAGGGGGCAGCTCCTGCATTAAGCGTCTGCCCCCTGGTGGCCAGTGCGCATCACAGCAACCGGCCATTCTGCTGTTCAGTCAATGTGCATATTAGCCTTTTATTATTATTATACAGGATGTCCCTATTTCCCCCCTTTTGCCCCCTCTACCCAGCTCTTGCCCCCCACTTCTCTCTGGCCATCACCATACTGTTGTCTGTGTCCATGGGTTGTGCATATATTTTCTTTGGCTAATCCCTTCTTTAAATTCACTCCTTTAAATTTTTATTTTCAGATAAGTGCTTATAATTGTACTATTATATATTTTCTATTATATCATTTAGAATTAAGATATTTTTTTAATTGAACCCTTGTAAATTTTAGCACAATTTAATAAATTATGCTAGAAGCAATTAGGAGATTTTTCATGTAATGCAGATACATGTCAATTAATATTTTATTAATTTTTAATTTTTTAATATTTTAATTTGAAATAATCTCATACATGTAAAAAAAACTATAAAATACTACAGCATATTATATGTACCCTTCACCCAATTTCTTAGGTGTTAATAATTTAAACATAACCATTATACAACTAACAAAATTTGGAGTATATTTGTCTTATAATCTCTTTAATGTTACTTAATCCATTTAATTTGTTTTTGTTAATCTTCACCCAAGGATATTTTTCCATTGAATTTTAGAGAGAGTGAAGGGAAAGGGAGAGACACATTGATTGGTTGCCTCCTGCAAATGATCTGATAGGGATTGGGGATCAAGCCAGCAACTGAGGTACATGCCCTTGACTGCAATCTAACCTGGGACCCTTCAGTCCACGGGCTAATGCTCTATCCACTGAACAAACAGGCTGCAGCTTAATTCATTTACTTTCAATCTATATGTGTCTTTATATTTAAAGTGGGTTTTGTTTTTGATTCACCCTCATAATCTGTCTTTTAATTGGTACATTTATGCCACTGACTTTCAGAGTGCTTACTGATAGAGTTACTGCCATATCTGGCGGCTTCTGGGGCTTCCAGGGCCGCAGGCACACCGGCCCCGCAAGCCCCAAGATCAGATCCCGGGCGGCAGGCAAGCGGCTTCTGGTGTCGCTCACGGGGGCCTGGATGGTGGCTCCTGCTGGTGGCTCATGCTGTCCCTCCCTGTCTGCAGTATGCAAATTAGCCGCCATCTTTGTTGGCAGTTAATTTGCATATCTTTCTGATTAGCTAATGGGAGGTGTAGTGAAGGTACAGTCAATTACCATTTTTGGCTGTTATTAGATAGGATTGATGGGGGATCTTGAGTATGATGAAGGGTGACTAAATACTGATTAAGATAATTAATTACTGGGTTAGGATTATCCTCCTAACTCATCCCTTGGTGACATCAGCAGAAATAGAGAAAGAAGAGGAGAGGGAAAAGTGGAAAGAAAGGCCATTTACAAAAGAAAGGGATTTTTATGACAAAGTTGAAGGGGTCTCAAAGGGTTAGATGGTGGGACGTGTAGGAAAGGGAAAGAATAAGAAATATCTGAATAGCGTTAAGTACAGAGATGGAAGAAGCCACAGTGAAGGAGAGGGTTGGACAAAAAGTTGGTGCTAAGAAGTATTAACACTTTCTTCCTTCGGGATGATTAGTTTTTTAAAATAAAATTTGATAACCACCATACTGTTGTCTATGTCTATGAGTGCTTGGAAGGGGAGTCAAAGGATAGTAAAAGGTAAAGGGAGTCAAATATATGGTGAGAGAAGAAAATTTGACATTGTGTGGTATTATAGAGTTGTATATTTGCAACACATATAATTATATTAAACAATGCCACCCCAATAAATTTAATTTTAAAATGTAATTTAAAATGTCCCAGATCCAAGAAGAGGTAAAAAGCATAGTAACAAAATATAGGGTAACTAGGGGCCCAGTGCACAAAATTGTGCACCTTAAAAGGAACTGTGATCCGCGAGGCTGCGGTGGGCACAGGGGCAGGTCTTGGCCCATTGTCCATGCCTCTGCCCAGCCCCTCCCACCATGGTCCCCAGTCCCTTGTCTGCTGGCAGCCCTGCTACCACCACCGCTCCCATGTGCTGACGGCACCAGCCCTGCTCGCATCTGCTGAAGGCACGGAGCGATTGGGGCTGGTGCCATCAGCAGGTGAGAGCAGCAGCTGCTCCCCCAATCACCCCTCAGGAAGAGGGGGAGGTGGAGAAGCCCTGAGAGGTGATCAGGGCCAGCAGCTGCTGCTCGCACCCATTGATGGTGCCAAGCAATCAGGACTGGCGCTGGGCACAGGCAGCAGGTGCGAGCGGCGGCTCTGGCACTGGCTGCGGGTGTGAGTGGGGCTGGCGCTGGCAGTGTGTGTGAGAGACGGCAGCCAGCCCTGATCTCCCCTCAGGAGCAGGGGGAAGTGGAGAAGCCCTGAGAGGCGATCAGGGCCGGCAGCTGCCGCTCGCACCTGCTGATGGTGCTGAGCAATCAGGGTCAGTGCCAGGTGCTGGCAGTGGATGTGAGTGGGGCCAGCGCCAACAGCAGGTGGGCAGCAGGTGTGAGCACAGGGTGGGACTGTGAGGTGAGGGAGCAAAGAATTTTCAGGAATCACCAGAGGCTTGCCCCAATGACAGTGACTGGTGCCCTGCCTTGGTCTGGCGCCCCCGCTCACCTGCTCGACCACCCCACCGTTGTCGACACCCACCATGTTCTGCACACGCCCCCCCAGTGGTCAACGCACATCATAACAACCAGTTGTTCAGTTGTCTGGTTGTTCCGCCATTCGGTCTATTTGCATATTAGCCTTTTATTATATAGGATAATAGCATTGCCTTTAATAAAATGTGGAGTACAAATAAAAGAAAGGTTATATGCTTACATGCCCCCATTACTTAACAAGAAAAATTGAAAACATAAAAATAAGTTTTAATGAGAATAGCAACAATTTCATAAACTAAGGTAAGAAAAATAAGAATCCAATACTGTGACATCCTGAAGAAAAGAAGCAGAAATCAGACCAGCAGTTGTGAAGGGCTATTGGTGAAGGGAGAGGTAAAGTATTCTGTATCTTGACTGAGGTGATGGTTACATGACAATATATGTTTTTCTAAACCCACCAAGTGATTCACCCCAAAAAGGGTGAATTTTACTCTACTATATCTTTATAAACCTAAGTTTTGAAAAGTTAAATGACTTGAAATAGCTCATATTATTGTTTTTGTAAATATGTTAGAAGTCATTAATTAAATAAATAATACTCTAGTAAAAAAATAAGAGCCAAAATTGATTCAGAAAGATGTAGATAATGCAACTTTATGCAAAAAGCATAATTTTGTCAAATTAGCCAAAAAACAGAACTGAATCATTTCTAGGCCAAATTTAGTCACTTGGCTAAAATTGATTAGGATACTCAATGGTTGACTATTCCTTTTTCCAAGCTGACTGGTTAAAATTCTATGAATCCCACTCATAAAGTATGCTTGCATGGGGACACCTTAGATACATGTAATTTTTATTTAATTATTGTTTGTTTGTAATAAAGACTTTCTTGTATTTGAAAACAAATAAAAAATAAAATTTGACTGTTTTGAATTTGCTTAAAGTGTTCAATAAGCCATTACTTAAATTTTGCAATATTTTAAACCAATTGGAAAGAAAAAACACAGTAAAATACTTTCCAAAAAGAATTTTATTGCAAAATGTAGGCCTCATTATGTTATTAAAATATCTGTATAAAAGCAAATCATTAAGATTAATAGATAGTAAAAATACTATTTCTCTCTTACACACACAGGTACACACAAACACATAATTAAGTAAATAATGAAATATTTTACTACCATGATTCTCAGGGGGAATAATATAGGAATATAGGAATATATATTTTTAAAAGTGTATTGGAAATGTTTCTCTACTTTTCAACTGCTAAGAAAAAATGTGAAAACATTTATTTGCAAAGATATATGCATCACTATGTTCATTGTAGCATTATTCATAGTGGTCAAGACAGGGAAAAAATGGGAGTATCCTTCAATAGATGATTAGACAAAGAAAATGTAGTGCATTTATACAATGGAATATTACTGAGCCATAATAAAAGATGAAATACTACCAATTGCTACATGAATGGATCTTGAGAATATCCTGCTAAGCAAAATAAATCAGACAGAAATGTTGAGAACCATATGATTTCACTCACATGTAGGATATAAAACTGGGGGGGGGGGGGGGGGGGAACAATGACCAAACAAGAAAATTGTGAGATTTTTACTAATTATTAACATTTTCTGAGATATGTAGGTTATCCAGATTTCAATTCCTAAAGTGGTGATTAGATTATGATGATGGTACACAGAAATAATAGTCCAGGAAACATCAACTAAATTTAGAGAAATGAACAGCAGCCACTGCAATTGCAAAAGCTTCAGAAATATTTCAGTAGTTCTTCGTGTTACATTTCCAAATAAAAAACAAAACACTCTTTTTTTTATGAATTTACCAGTCTAAGTAACCAACCTCTCTAGTCTGCTTGATTTTCTTTAAATTTAAAACAGCTTTAAAAAATAAAGTTTATTAATTTTAAAAATAAATAAAAATAAATGGTCTCCCTAGATTCTATATATCTGTTTTAGTAATTCAACAAGTATTTCTGGAAATGGTTAATGGATTATAATTTAAAGAAATCACTATATAAATATGTTCCCTCCCTGGTTTTAATTAGGCCTGGGTATTTGGAAAGAAATGGAAAGGATTTGGTTTTACAGTATTTTCCAAAAGAGCTTTCAGATTATATTTAATTTTTATAACCTATTTTTTTCTTATTTAAAATGTATGTCATTTATTGAAATTGCTCCAGGCTAACAAATTATTGGTTCACATTGTTTTCTGACCAATTTATTGAAGAGAGTGGATGGTATCTATTGCTCATACCATGGGACAAGCATGATTTCAAGCAAGTTTTCAGCCAAAAGTAAAGTGAATTATGAAAAGATAAGGCAGGCTTATCCAGTTTTAATAAATTTTTTAAATTATGCCTATGGACTTATCAGAAAGCTGAGGACATGTTTATGCCTTTTAGCTTTGATAAGGGTTAGCTAGGTAGATTAATTAGGCAGACAGGAAGGGGGTGGGGGGCGGTCCAGGTAGGATGGAAGCATTTCTGGCCTGAGCAATTAAAACAGCCGTAATGTAGTTCAAAAGCAGCCCTGACCTGAGCAGCTGAGAGAGCCATAAGGCAGATCAAAAGCAACTCCAACCTGAACAAAAAAGATAATGTTGCAAAATAAGGGGAGAGAAATTGGGGGGCACCATGTGGGCTTTGAGCTTTAAAACTAATACTATGTAGCAGAATGACCAATGAGGAAAGCACCGGGGTTCTGAGTTAAGGAAGAGTTCAATTAGAAAAGGTCATGAAGAGAAAAAGAACTACAGCCTTTATAAACCAGAGAAAATGGGACACAAGACAAGATTACAGATTTTTTAGATTTATATTTTTCCCATTAAAGAGAGATAACAGGCTTTTCCAATTTGGGGGCCCTTAACCCCAGGGGATTGATTCCCTTTGAGGACACCGTGCCAAGATGGAGTTTGTATATGCTTCCAATAAACTTCCACATTTTTATTAAAGAAATATGTTAGTTACAAGTTTATTCTTCAAACGTTGTAGGGCAAGGACCCTTGGAAGAAAAGTCTGCACCCTGAACCCCACGTTTCAGCTTCAGTAGGTCTACTGAGGTTGAAGCACCATAAATTTGTGTGGAAGGAAGAAGAAAGGGAGGGAGGGAGGGAGGGAGGGAGGAGATTCCACCCATAACATGTTTTTTAAAAAAAAATCCTCCTAAATAGCATGGAAATGCCCAAAATGGTATAGCTACCTACATCTAGAATTAAGACAATTAATTCAAAGGAGAAAATGAAATATGTGCCAAGAAATAATCTAGGCCACTTGAGTTTGTGAGCACTTATTTGTTATTCTTGGCATATCTGGCTTCCAAAAATCATTGAGAAAATCATGATTACCAAAGACACAAGAATGTAAAAGCATTGTGGCAATATTGTTTAATTTTACCATGAAGAATGTCAGTTACTGGCTCTGGGATATTTTATAGTAATTTAACATCACATTCTTTCTTTAGTTGTTTAACTATAATGTTTAAGCAATTTTTTTTTTAAATATATTTTTTATTGATTTTTTACAGAGAGGAAGGGAGAGAGATAGAGAGTTAGAAACATCGATGAGAGAGAAACATCGATCAGCTGCCTCCTGCACATCTCCTACTGGGGATGTGCCCGCAACCCACGTACATGCCCTTGACCGGAATCGAACCTGGGACCTTTCAGTCCGCAGGCCGACGCTCTATCCACTGAGCCAAACCGGTTTCGGCAATGTTTAAGCAATTTAAATAAAGAATAAAATAATGTGAAGCATTCAAGAAATTTAAAATATTATATTAATAGTAACTAACTGACCTTTTAGAATATTATAATTAATTTATTTGAATATAGTAAAATAAAATTGAAAATGTAACAATTCACATTTAGTATGGTCTTTAAACACCTTCAGAAAACAAAATATTTTTCATTAAAATATTTTGTATTTTTATTAATGTTTTTGCTTTTCCTTTAATAGTAATGGTGGAGGGAACATTTTTACTTATTTGTTTTTACTTAAAACGTAAAACCTTATAGAGAAATATTCTTATAGAGGAAAATTTATTAGCATAAATTATTCAAAGAGAATTTTATGAGTAGTTATGTAAAATTACTCAAACAGGGTTATATGAAATCCTAAAGTATATGCCAAATGTATGTGAATAAGCTCTTATAGGACAAAGCAAGCATATACAGACAGTCCTCGGGTTACATCAGACTCAATGCACATCGTTTCGTGGTTACGTCGCCATCTCCATTCATAAAAAAAAAAAAAAGTACCATCATTTCGATGTATGTACATATGTGCTTTATGTTTTTTATTATTTACCACAAGTAAAGGTCAGGAATTGTTACCTTTCTTTAAATTTTTTTTTACTGTTTCACTTCATTACTACTATGTATGTGCTCCATGTGAGTGACATAGGTGCTTATGTAGGTGGGTTCTGACTTATGGCGAAAATCACGTTACATGGCGCCATAGGAATGGATCTCCCACGTAACCCGAGGATCTACTATACTAGTACAATGGGAACTACAGTCTTATTCAAATGGTTATAGAGGAAAAGCTAGTTAATGTACCTTATAAGCAACTCTTGATGGACCATTTAAGGTAATAAAAATGTGGTGCTCTTTGGGTAAAAAATACAAAGATCAATGTGAATTTTAAGTGTAAATACAAAAGTACAAAGAAATTTTATTCTCAAAACAGGCCACTTTCAAAACCATACTAAGCCTTTGGCTCTGTCCTTCAAGGTAAATGGGAAGAACATTTGATAAACCCAGCGCCAACTTAGGTGGATAATAGTATATTAGTATTATATAAATAATGTACTAGAACCCCTGGCCTTACAAGAAAACCTTAGGAATGAGAGATCACAGCTTCTAAGATTAAGAAAGGATGACAAAATTGAATTCATTCATTCAGTCATTTTCATGCACCCAAAGCATAGGCATTGAGAGCCTACAATGTGTCTTGGGGATTCAGCATTGAACAAATAACCTCAGTCTCTCCTTTTATGGAACTACCATTTTAAGTGGACTGACTATGCTAGAGCATAAATAGATAAAACCACAGAAGACTTTCGGACAGTAACTGTCACTTCAGAACATAATTATGTAACCTGGGAAAGCAAAAGTACCTCAAAGATGGCTGTCTCTGATGTTATTTATTAACCAGACTTTCTTTGAAAACTCCTTTCTGCTTGCACACACTCAGCTACATCCATAATCAGATTATTTCTAAATAAAGCAGCCAGTTGGTTACAAACTCAAATCCACTAGGTACTGGGGTTCAGATATTTCTTGCTACAGCTATAGATATGGTAATTTATAAGATGGTATGCTGGGAAATAGTTAACCCTTTGCACTCCGAACCATTCTGGACATTGGCTACCAGCTATTCGACGATACTTTGCGGCGGAAACATGCATTTACAGACCCTCGTATTATTTAGTATAATTTTGGAACCAAGTAACGTATTATAATGATATTGGACTTATATGAATTGGGTGACATCGAGGAATGTATATTTGCAAAAAAAAACAATATTTTATTTTTTATAATTTTGTACAGTATGATAAGTTTTGTAACACTCCCCAATATGCATTGCAGGCTGATTAGTGCATGTTTGACAGTAATAAGTGGTTTGACGCCTGCCACCAGGTGTTTTCCTGTTAGAACACACAATGCAGTCCCGTTTTCTTTGTCCCACATCGGGAATATGTAGTTTATTATTTAATCCAACACAAAACCCGCTGACATTTCTTGTATATATCTTAGTAATTTTATGATATTTTGATTTAATACTTGTGCCATTTCAAGATAAAACTTCAGTGAAACATGCATGTCTCAAGAAGTTGCGTTGAAATAACTCAATTCCCCGTAATCACTAATAAACTGCAATGTCCCCTGAGAGGGGACATCTGAGTGATATGCTAGAATTCCGATGTCCCCTGAGAGGGGACAGCGGAGTGCAAAGGGTTAACAACCAGCTCTCATATCTATAGGTATAGGTCTATAGATCTCATTTATGTTTATCATAAATTATATTAATATAAAGGATGTGTGGCACACAATTTATAAATAATAATCCTATGTAATAAAAGCCTAATATGCTAAGTGTCTGATCATTCATTTGACTGTTCAACCAGTCGCTGTGATGTGCACTGACCACTGGGGGCAGGTGCTCCGATTGGTAGGTTAGCTTGCTGCTGGGGTCTGGCCGATCAGGATTGGGCGAGATGGGGCCGGACATACCCTGGAGCCCTCTCCTGCAGCCCATCCTGGCTGGCCAACCTCCCACAGTCCCCGGCCGGCCCCAATTGGGACTGGGCGAGATGGTCCAGACACTCCTTTGAGCCTTCCCATGGTCCCTCCCTGGCCCCGATCATGCACCACTGGGGTCCCTCGGCCTGGCCTGTGCCCTCTTGCAATCCAGGACAGCACTGCTTATGAGCTTCTACTAAGCCCTAAGCACCTATAAAACCATAACATCCCTCCTGGTTTACCAGAACTTTTCAGGATTTAGCACTGAAATTTCCATGTTCCAAGAAATCCTGGCAAACCAGGAGATTTGGTTACCATACTTCATTTGCTCTCCAAAATATTAATGTAACTGCCTTGTTACTGATAGAGCTCAATCAATTCTTTCTCTGAACCTAGAGCCCTTGCAAAGTCCTTTACACCTTCAGGGTCCCTGTTCTCTGCTTCAACTGTTGGTTAGGATGATTGACTCCGTAAAATAAACTATTGTCGTAATCCCTCCACTTTGAATTTGTTGTAATTCAGGTACATACAGTCTAAATTCATCATCTCCTTTACTTTATTGGGACCAAGTTTTGGCACTATTAAGCTTTCTTTTCTTCTCCACATAATGGGGCTCCCAATATTTGCTTCAAAGAGTAACTTGGAAAATTAGACTAGATTAGAATGTGTTCATACAATATCTAGTATAGATGTTCAATAAGTAGTTAACAATTATAATAGTACTAGAGGCCCGGTGCACAAAAATTTGTGCACTCGGTGGGGAAGAGGGGGTCCCTCAGCCTGGCCTGTGCCCTCTCGCAGTCTGGGACCCCTCGGGAGATAACAACCTGCTGGCTTAGGCCTGCTCCTGGGTGGCAGAGGGCAGGCCCAATCCCTAGGTGCAGCCTCTGGTCGAGCTCAGAGCAGGGCTGATTGGGGAGTTGGGGCGCCGCCCCCTGTCATGCACAGAGCAGGGCAGATTGGGAGGTTGCGATGCCACCCTCAGTCACGCTCAGAGGAGGGCTGATTGGGGGGCTGGGGCACCGCCCCCTATCACACTCAAAGCAGGGTCGATGGGGAGGTTGCAGCGTCACCCCCTGTGACGCACAGAGCAGGGCCCATCAGGGGGGTTGGAGCTCTGTACCCTGCAGAGCCAACCAGGGGGTTGGGGCGCTGCCCCCTGTCACGCACAGAGCAGGGCCTATCGGGGGGCTGGGGCTCTGTACCCTGCAGGGCCAATCAGGGGGTTGGGGCGCTGCCCCCTGTGACGCACAGAGCAGGGCCCATCAGGGGGGTTGGGGCTCCGTACCCTGTCATGCACAGAGCAGGGCCGATCAGGGGGTTGAGGAGCTCCCCCCGTCACACACAGAGCAGGGCCCATCAGGGGTTTGGGGAGCTCCCCCCGTCACGCACAGAGCAGGGCCCATCAGGGGGTTGGGGAGCTCCCCCCTGTCACTCACAGAGTAGGGCCGATAGGGGAGTTAGGGCACCGCCCCCTGTCACACACACAGCAGGGGGGACCAGGGGGTTGGGGCGCCGCCCTCTATCACCCACAGAGCAGGGCCGATCAGGGGGTTGGGGCGCCGCCACTGTCACACTCAGGGCAGGGCCGATGGGGAGGTTATGGCTCTACCCTGTCACACACAGAGCAGGGCCTGTGGGAGGGGGGGAGAGTTGGGGCGCCGCACCCTGTCACACACAGAGCCGCAGGGCGATCAGGGGGTTTGGGTGCTGCCCCCTGTCACGCTGATCCAGTGCCAGGAGGCCTCGTGGCTCTGCTGATCCCAGTCCTGGGAGGCATATTACCCTTTTACTATATAGGATAGAGGCCTGGGGGCCGGCAGGTTTGCCCTGAAGGGTGTCCTGGATCAGGGTGGGGGTCCCCACTGGGGTGCCTGGCCAGTCTGGGTGAGGAGCTGAGGGCTGCTTTCAGGCTGGCAATTGACTGAAGCTCCCAACCGCTCCTTTTTTTCTTTTTTTTCTTTTTTATTCTGGGCCAGCTTTAGCTCTTGCTCTAGCTCTGAGGCTTCCTTTGCTGAAAGCAGGTATCTGGTTTGTTTGCATTCTATAATCGAAACAATGTATAACTCCAGCTCTGAGATCCCGGCAGGCTGAAAGCTAGTTTCTGGGGTTTTGTTTAGCTTCTATATTTGCAACATCGTTTCTTAGAGTTGCAGCTCAGAGGCCGGCAAGTCAGGCGGGGAACGTTGGAGTCTCCAGTCATAACGGTCGCTTATATATAGATGAAGATGCTATGCTTTTGTTCCTTCCCCAAAATAAAGTCACAGAGCCTCTTGCTGTGAATGCATTTACAAAGAATGACTGGAGACCAGGGCTATGGCTATTGCTTGCTTTGACAGAATTTCTTAAAACAAAAGCTAGAGAGTCCTAAGAGCTTACATTGTCATATATTGATATGTTTATTCTAAAAATGCAGGGTTTGTTTCTGTTTGCCATGCAGCTTTCAGAACACCATCATCATTTTCCAAAAAATGTATCTAAATTCTCTGACAGTGAAGGATTAACAAATTCTATTTCTCTGAGCCAAAATTAAATTTGCTCTCATGAAAATAAATTTCAACTTTTCTACAGAATAATAATTGAGAGTACATGTTACAAAATTTTAGCATAGGCTAGGATTTATATAACAAAATCAAGTATAATAATTTGTCAGTCAAAGAAATGTGTTAATTACAGTATTATTCTTTCATTGTGCTTCATTGGAAAATTGTTTAAATTGAAACCATTTCCTTTTCAATTCTTACATTGTTTTTTTCTACACATTTTCGTAAATTAAACCAAATCACTGTGATTATTTAATTTTGTATCATCTGCTTCAATTGATATACTACTAATCAGGTTAGACTGTCTAGATTCTTATTCTTCAACTAGAGGTCTGGTGCATGGATTTGTGCACCGGTAGGATCCCTCAGCCTAGCCTGTGTCCTCTCACAATCCAGGACCCCAAGGGATGTAGTAGTACTTGAAGCAGCAGGTGGCTAGGGAAGAGCCTGATCCCGGGCCAGGCACTGCATAACTCCCACTCATCCTGGCCAGGCTGCGAGGGCCTCTAGTAAAGAATAAAATGGCAATAAACATGTATCTATCAATAATCACTTTAAATATAAATGGTTTAAGTGTTCCAATCAAGAGACATAGGGTTGATGATTGGATAAGAAAACAAGAACCATATATGTGATGTCTACAAGAAACCACTTAAGGATGAACGATACAGTCTAAAAGTAAAGGCATGGAAAAAGATATTTCATGCATATGGGAATGAAAATATAAGCTGGGGTAACAATACTTATATCAGACAAACACTTTAAAACAAAGGCTATAATAAAAGACAAAGAAGGAAATCCTATATAATAAAAGCCTAATATGCTAAGTGTCCGGTCCAATGGTTGGCCGTTTAATCAATCAAAGCATAATATGCTAATGATATGCTAAGGCCACTCAACTGCTTGCTATGATGTGCACTGACCACCAGGGGGCAGACACTCCGACCGGTAGGTTAGTTTGCTGCTGGGGTTCTGCCGATCGGGATTGAGCAAGACGGGCCGGACACACCCTGAACCCTTCTGCTGTCCCTCCCCAGCTGGCCAGCCTCCTGCAGCTCTACCCGGCCCCGATCGTGCACCCAATGGGGCCCGTCGGCCTGGCCTGTGCCCTCTTGCAATCTGGGACTACTCAGGGGATGTCGGAGAACTGGTATCGGCCCAATCCCACAGGCCAGGCCAAGGGACCCCACTTGTGCATGAATACGTGCACCGGGCCTCTAGTTATCCTATCTAATAAAAGACAAAAAGGGTAATTGATTGTACCTTCACCATGCTTCCCATTGGCTAATCAGGGCGATATGCAAATTAACTGCCAAGAAAGATGGAGGCTGGCAGCTAAGCAGCTGAAGCGAGCAGGAGGCTTGCTTGCTCCAGTGATGGAGGAAGCCAAGGTTCCCCACCTGCCACGGCCCAGCTCTGAGCTCTGTAAGCAACAAAGTTTCAATTATAGAAGCTAAACAAACCCCAGATACCTGCTTTCAGCAGGTCGTGGCCTCAGAGCTGCAGCGAGCAGGAGCCGGCTCTCAGTTCCAGTGACGGCAACAAAGTTTCAATTATAGAAGGTAAATAAATCCCAGAATAAAAAATAAATTAAAAAAGGAGAGGCTAGGAGCTTCAGTTACCGGCCAGCCTCAAAACGGCCCTCAGCCCCTCACCCAGACTGACCAGGCACCCCAGTGGGGACCCCCACCCTGAAGGGGTTATGACCAGCTGCAAACAGCCATCATCCCCTCACCCAGGCTGGCCAGGCACCCAAGCGGGACCCCCACCCTGATCCAAGACACCCTTCAGGGCAAACCAGCTGGCCCCCACCCGTGCACCAGGCCTCTATCCTATATAGTAAAAGGGTAATATGCAAACTGACCCTAACAGCAGAAAGACTGGGAATGACTGGTCATTATGACACATACTGACCACCAGGTGGCAGACGTTCAATGCAGGAGCTGCCCTCTGGTGGTCAGTGCGCTCCCACAGTGGGGAGCTCTGCTCAGCCACAAGCCAGGCTGATGGCTGCCAGTAAAGCAGTGGTGGAGGGAGCCTCTCCTGCTCCTTAGCAGTGCTAAGGATGTCCGACTGCAGCTTAGGTCTGCTCCCCGCTGGCAAGTGGACATCCCTGAGGGCTGCCAGGATGCCAGAAGGATGTCTGATTGCCAGCTTAGGCCCAATCCCCTGGGGAGCAGGCCTAAGCCAGCAGGTGGTCATCCCCCGAGGGGTCCCAGACTACGAGAGGGCACAGGCCAGGCTGAGGGACACACCCCCGAGTGCACAAATTTTTGTGCACCGGGCCTCTAGTATAATAATAAACGGAGCAACCCAACAAAAAAATATAATCCTTGTAAACATTTATGCAGCCAATATAGGAGCACCGAAATATCTAAAACAAATCTCAATGGACACAAAAGGAGAAACCAACAATCATACAGTCATTAACACTCCACTGACATCAATGGATAGATCTTCCAGACAGTAAATCAACAAGGAAACAGAGGTCTTAAATGACACAATTGATCAAATGGATATAATTTATATACCACTAAGTAGTAGAATATATATTCTTTTCAAGTGCACAAGAACATTTTTTAGCATAGGCCACATATTAAGACACAAAACATTTCTCAGTAAATTTAAAAAGACTGAATAGTGTGGTGAAGGCCTGTGGGGAAGGGTACAGATGTAGGGTGAAGGAAATCAATGAGAGGGAAAAAGGGAACACCTGTAATACTTGTAAACAATAAAGATAAATTTTAAAAAAAGACTGAAATCATATTGACCATAATGGTATGAAACTAGAAATCAATCACAAGAAAAAACCTGAAAAACACACAAAGAAATGGAGGCTAAATAACATGTTACTAAACAATGAATGCGTTAACAAGTCATCAAGGAAGAAATCAAAAGATAACTTGAAACAAATGAGAATACAACAACCCAAAATCTATGGGACACAGCAAAATCAGTCCTAAGAGAGATTCATAATATTACAGGCCTACCTCAAGAAACAAGAAAGACTCTCAAATAAACAACCTAACTTTATACTTAAAGACACTGGAAAAGAAACATCATAAAAAGCCCAAAATGAATAGAAGAGAATAATAAAGATCAGAGTAGAAATAAACAGAGAATTTATTCAGAGAAGAACTAACACCTATCCTCCTCAAATTATTCCAAAAAATTCAAGAGGAAGAAACACTTCCAGGCTTTTTTTATGAAGACAGCATTATCATAATTCCA
Source organism: Myotis yumanensis (assembly GCF_028538775.1). Taxonomy (NCBI): domain Eukaryota; kingdom Metazoa; phylum Chordata; class Mammalia; order Chiroptera; family Vespertilionidae; genus Myotis; species Myotis yumanensis. The sequence goes on along the minus strand of NW_027223755.1, from coordinate 71,619,601 downwards.
AAACCAGATAAAGACACTACAAAAAAAGAAAATTGTAGGTCAACATCCCTGATGAACATAGATGCTAAAATACTCAAAATATTATCAAACCCTACCCAACAATACATTAAAAAAATCATACACCATGATCAACTGGATTTATTCTGGGGATGCAAGATTTGCACAATATCCAAAAATCAATAAATGTGATACACCACACAAACAAAATGTAAGATAAAAACTACATGATCGCCGCAACCGATTTGGCTCAATGGATAAAGCGTCAGCCTGCGGACTCAAGGGTCCCAGGTTTGATTCCGGTCAAGGGCATGTACCTTGGTTGCGGGCACATCCCTAGGAGGGAGTGTGCAGGAGGCAGCTGATCGATGTTTCTCTCTCATCGATGTTTCTAACTCTCTATCCCTCTCCCTTCCTCTCTGTAAAAAAAAATCAATAAAATATATTTTTTAAAAAACTACATGATCATATTAATAGATGAAGAAAATTCATTTGATAAAAATCCAGCACCCCTTTATAAAACTCTCAGCAAAGTGGGAATAAAAGGAACATAATCAACATAATAAAGGTCATATGTAACAAACCCACAGCCAACATCATACTCAATGTGCAAAAGCTAAAAATGTTTCCCTTAAGATCAGGAAAAAAAATCAGGAATGTCTGCTTGCATCACTCTTCTTCAACATTGGACTGAAAGTCCAAGCCACAGCCAATCAGATAAGAAAAAGGGAGGGAAAAGGGATCAAAATTGGAAAGAAAGAAGTAAAACTATCATTATGTGCAGATGACATGATACTGTACACAGAGAACCCTAAAGACTCCACTAAAAAACTACTAGAACTGATAAATGAATTCATTAAAGGAGCGGGAATCAAATAAATATCCAGAAATCAGTTGCATTTCTATACACTAATAATTAACTATCAGAAAGGGAAACTAAAAAAACAATACCATTTATAATTGCATCAAAAAAATAAAATAACAGAAAGAATTTAATCAAGGACCTAAAAGACCTGTACTCAAAAAATTGTAAGACACTGAAGAAAAAAAATGAAGATACAAATAAAAAGAAGCATATATCGTGTTTATGGGTAAGAAGAATTAACATTATTAAACTGCCCATACTACCCAAAGCAATTCATAGATTCAACACAACTACTATTAAGATACCAATAGCATATTTCACAGAACTAGAACAAATAATCCAAAAATTTAGGTGGAACCACAAAAGACCCTGAGTAGCCACAGCAATCCTGAGAAAGAGGAACAAAGTTGGAGGAATCACACTACCTGATATCACATTATACTAGAAGGCCATAGTAAGGAAAAGAGAATGGTAATGGCATAAAAACAGACATATAAATCAGTGGAAAATAGAGAGCCCAGAAATAAACCTACACCTTAAGGCTCAATTAATAATTTATAAAGAAGGCAAAAAACATACAATAGGTAAAGACAGTCTATTCAATAAGTGCTTTGGGGTAAGTTGGACAGGTAAGTGCAAAAAATGAAACTAGATCACCTTCTTACACTATACACAAGAATAAATTAAAAATGAATTAAAGACTTAAATGTTAAGACTAAAAACCATAAAAATACTATAAGAAAACATAAGGCAGGAAAATCTCAGATATTTCCTGTAGCAATATTTTTTTCTGATACAGCTCCTCAGACAAAGGAAATAAAAGAAAAATAAACAAATGGGACTACCTGAAACTAAAGTTTTTGCACAGCAGAGGAGACCATCAACAAAATGAAAAGACAACCCATTGAATGGAAGAACATATTTGCCAATGATACATCTGATAAGGGGTTAATATCCGAAATTTATAAAGAATTTATAAAACTCAACTCCAAGAAATGGACGTACACCATGGATGACATGGAAAGTATTATGCTAAGTGAAATAATCCAGTCAGAAAAAGATAAATACCATATGTTTTCCACTTATATGTGGAATCTAATAAACAAAATTAACAAGCAAAATAGAATAGACTCATAGATACAGAGAACAGACTGATACCTGTCAGTGAAGAGTGTGATTGTGTAGGTGAAAAAAGGTGAAGGGGTTAAGAAAGAAAACTACTCACAGACATAAACAACAGTATGGTGATTACCAGTGGGAAAGGATGGTATGGAGAGGTAGGAAAGGGTAAAGGAGAAATAAATGATGATGGAAGGAGACTTGACTTTGGGTGGTAAATACACAATACAATATTCAGAAGATGATGTATTACAGAATTGTACACTTGAAACCTATATAATTTTATTAACTAAAGTCACTGCAATAAGTAATTTTTTAAAACCGGGCAGAAAAATTAATGATTTTTTATTTTAGCTGTACTAAAATTTACATTACATATTTTGTTACATGTTTATTGAAGTAGTGAATTTTTATTTATGCACCACAGTACAATGAAGATGACAAAAACACTATCAATCTGGTATCATCATACTATCATCCTATATAATAAAAGGTGAATATGCAAATCGACCAAACAGCAGAACAACTGGTTGCTATGAAGCGCATTGACCACTAAGGGGGCAGACGCTCAATGCAGGAGCTGCCCCTGATGATCAGTGCACTCCCACAGGGGGAGTGCCGCTCAGCCAGAAGCCCAGAAGCCCAGAGCGCAGCGGCAGTGGTGGGAGCCTCTCCTGCCTCTGCAGAAACACTAGGGATGTCCCACTGATGGCCAGCAGTTGGACATCCCCGAGGGCTCCTGGACTGCGAGAGGGTGCAGGCCAGGCTGAGGGACCCCCAAGTGCAGAATCTCACGCACCAGGCCTATAGTTCTATAATATTTATTGAATATACAACAAAACTATTATATGCATGACACCTATTTAGTGATGTCAAGAAGTTCAATCATATAAGATAGATCCTGCTCAAGAAATCACAGTTTAGATCTCAAGTCAAATATATAACCTGTGTAGAAGGATAATATTTTTAACACTAAATTGAGGTTAATTTTTCTCATTTAAAATAGTATGAAACCTTATAAACATGGACAAAATAATGTAAAAAAAAAAGGCAAAAAAGCACATGAAACTATCATGTAGCTAAAACTATATTTGTCTCTTCACAAACAAAATGTCACTAAACATCAGACATTGACATATCTATGCTAAAATTAAAACATATAGTGTTAAATGTTGAAATTAGTGGAGCGTAGCCATTTCAAAGTGGACTTGGAGCTGCCATACCATAGGAAGGGCCTTGCTTGAAACTTTGGAATATTTGAACTGAGCAATATAACCTATGAACTAGGCCAAACCAACATTATTTTACAAATAGTGGTTTGGAAAGTAAACAGCAAAGCAAACATCCTGTCCACAAGGACTAATGATAATAGACTTTCTTTCTGAAGACAGAATCAGTAATCAGCCTTTTATAGCAAAAGAGTAACTCACTTGTTAGCACCAATAGAAAATTATTCTTCTGTTCATGTAATTATTCCCCTCATTTCCTCATAAAAACAAAAACAAAAACAAAAACAAAAAACAAAACAAAACAAAAAAAAACTTGCCCTCCTCCTGTAATTGGGACACTACTTGGGTTTCTGCCTGAATCTGTGCTTCATGAATTGCAATTCCCTTTGACCCCACATAAACACTTGTTGCCTTTCATTTTGGGTTTTTATTTTTAGCTTAAAAATAGATATATTTCAGTAATTTTAACTGTGAAATATGTTAACAATGTATTTTTTTCATTACTCTATTGGGTGATTTCCACTGAATAAGATTATTAATTTCCAGAAAATTGTATTGCTGCAATGTGATCTCTGAACACATGAAGCCAGTATCCATTGATCAGGAAGAAAAAAGGCACTGTAGATTAAAAAAATAGTAATTGCTTGGACTTGACCTTCCAAATAGATTTTCAAAAGCTCTTCTCAGAAATAATCTGGAGAGCAATGCATTCATTTGCAAGATCTAGATTTTACTTTAAAAAAAATCATAGGTTTAACCTACAAAAACAACAATTAGAGAACTGAGAAGGAAAGAGAAAAATTACTGAATTGTAGAGAGGGCCTTGGAGAAGATTTGGGAGAAGAGAAGGAGATTTTGCACTTCAATGTAGAGCCTGAACCTGACCTTTCTTTCAAGTTTTAGACCCAGGAGTGCAATAGAAAAGCCCACTAACTAAGGTCAGCACTCAGTTATGGGTTATGGGTGATTTAGCCAAGGTATTCCAGAAAACCATCCTGTGGGAGAAATAAATATTGATGCTTTCTTGGTGTGATACTGTGTTTTATAATAAGAAATATATCTTTGGTCTTTGTCCCTATTTCTGGCTCAGAGCTGCTAAAACCTTGGAATATTCTAAGTGATGAGAGCAATAAAGATGTCTTTTGTTATGTTAATTAGGTAACCTTTAGACTACAGCTAAGGATGGCCTGACTTCAGGGGACATGTGTGGTTGAATCAATTGTCAATGGCCAATGATTTCATGAATTATGCCCATGTAATGAAGTCTTCATAAAAACCCCAAAGGACTGAATTCAGAGAGCTTCAGGTTGGTGCACATGGAGATGTGGGGAGAATGGCACACTTGAAGAGGACATGGAAGCTCTGCACCTCTTCCCATATACCCTGCTTGCCTTATGCATCTCTTCTATTTGGCTGCCCCTGAGTTATATCCTTCTGTAATAAAACTGGTAATCTAGTGAGTAAGATATTTATCTGAATACTGTGAGCTGCTCTAGCAAATTAATCATGACCAAGGAAGGAGAAAGTTGTGAGAACCTCTCATTCATAGCCAATTAGTTAGAAGTACAGGTAACAACTTGGGCTTGTGACTGGCAACTGCTGTCCAAGAATTATTGTGAGGGAAACCACATTGGAATTGGAACCAGAACACCAAAAAAACTTGGTAAGGTGTAATCTCAGAGTTTATGAGTAACAGAAAGAACACATGAGGTAGGGAAGAGTGGGAAGCAACTCATCTTGTTGCTTCATGTCTCCATGTTGGCCACTGCTTTACAATGAGCTGTTTTCTTAACAAAGGTGTCCACTCAGCGATGAGGGGCATCTCTGAAAAACTCCACCTTGGAAAAGTTCTTCAGAGGGAAGAAAGGGAGAGATCTTATTTACCTGCAGAGAGTTTTGTTTTCTCCGTAGAAAGTTAGCTACCCCGCACTTATACCCAGCTACTTTGATAGCTTATTGAAAAGCCCTTTCTCATGCCCAGTAGTGCAGTGTTTTGTCTAAGTCCACAAGTGGCAGTAGATGTAAGAGCTTTGAGTTATCAGGCAGTTGTAAGCCATAGATAGCTTAACTGAGCAAACATGCATAGAATTGGTAGGCCATTGCTGTAACTGAGGCTAAGCAAGCAGCTAAGGGTTGGGAAGCAGGGGAGGCCAAAAGAATCTAAAGAGGCACATAAGACATTAACTCTTACATTGGGTTTATTCTCTCACTTCCTTCCTTATAAAGCTAAGAGGAAGAGGCTATGCATTTGGATATATGCCATTATGAGTCTGCCACAGTACCATAGACACAATGGCAGCACCATCCCTATCTTATCTCTCACACAGTTCCAGAAAGCCATGGAAGAAATCTAAAAAACTTCCTGAGGCCTTGCTTGGTATGAATGTGGCTGATTATTAAGAATCAATAGACCCTTCATCAGAGGAAATATAACCTCCAGAACTTGGTTCTGCAATAGCAGTTCTTGTGTTTAAAAAATAAATAAATAAAATAGTTAAAAAAAATATATATGTGTGTGTGTGTGTATGTATACATCTGCATATTTTGAATCACAATTATAAACTGTAACCTCCTTTAGATGCAAGCCAACCAATAAACAAATAAAATACAAATCAATGGGTATTACATGCCACATGGATGGCATAAGAAATGCATGCAACAGTAGTTCCCATGAGAGAAGGAAAAAATGGCTGGAACATCAGAAAAAGTTAATAAAGATGGTGAGAATGAAACGAGGCCTAAAAGAATGGAAACATTTTGATAGGCAGAAAAGAGCTCTGAAAGTGTACCAGGAAAGGGGAATAAAAGCAAGAAAGGGATATTTTGGCAGTGGGATTGATGTAGCTAAATAGAGGAGAGAAATGAGTCCAGATCATAGGGCTCTAATGACAGACATAAGCAATTGTTATGCTAGAGCAGTGGTGGGCAAAGCGCGGCTTGCAAGCCACATGCGGCTCTTTGGCCCCTTGAGTGTGGCTCTTCCACAAAATACCACGTGCGGGCACGCATGTACAGTGTGATTGAAACTTTGTGGCCCACGCGCAGAAGTCGGTTTTCGGCCTGGGCGAGTCTATTTTGAAGAAGTGGCATTAGAAGAAGTGGGGGGGTGTCAGTCGGTCGGGCGACAGGAGACACAGCGCAGGCGGGCCGCGGGATACGCAGCGTGGGGGAGGTACATTGTTTTGAGGTACATTCGCTGAGGTCGACCCCTTCCAACTCTCCTATCCACATTTGTCTTTTTTTAAATATATTTTATTGATTTTTTACAGAGAGGAAGGAAGAGGGATAGAGAGTTAGAAACATCAATGAGAGAGAAACATCAGTCGGCTCCCTCCTGCACGCCCTCTACTGGGGATGTGCCGGCAACCAAGGTACATGCCCTTGACTGGAATCAAACCTGGGACCCTCCAGTCCGCAGATCAACACTCTATCCACTGAGCCAAACTGGTTAGGGCAAGGCCTACACAGTTTTTAACTGTGTAAATTTTTTGGAACTATAATTTGGTAATGCTTTAGACAAGGAAACAAAGTAGACACAAATTTAATATTTTAAATAAGCGATAAATATTACATATTCACATGAAGTAATGAAAAGAAGAAAATTGAACCAACTACATTACCTCACAGGAATAGCCTTTTATAATGCAGAGGAAGCTTATAAGTTTTTGTATTCTTAAAGGTTCTTTAGTAAGAGATGTCAGTTAAAGGACCCAAGTCAAGGGAAAATATAAGGTATCCACAGTCCTTTAGTGTAGTTGCATAGGAAAGGTTCTATAGTGCTTTAGTATAGGTTTGTTTACATGGAATAACCTAAAGCTTTAGTTTATTTCGTATGTCTGTGCACTTCTGGGTGTTTTATATTTCAGGATTGCAAGCTCAAATTATGATTAGTTTTTTTATTTTATTTGAGAATGATATAGGTTTGGTAAGTATGTAATTATGTGACTAACAGCTTTGTAAGGTGACAGTAGAGTAAAATAATGAGTTTCAAAATCTTATAATGGTTACATATCTCACACAGTGATCATAAAAACTTTCATGTCTAAAAAGCTCTTTGCTCCTTACCTCTTAAGGAAAATAACCTGTTACAAAATAATATTTAAATTTAAATATCAAGTCTGGAAATCTCAGTGAAAAGCAAGATGCTAGACACAGCCCTGTTTCTCTCATCATTGTGAATCTCTACTTACAGAGACTGTGAGCCAGGTGTGCTATTCTAAAATAAAGTGATACTATTTTAATTTTTGTTTACTTCTCTGACTCAGATTGAACCTAGCTCATATCCCTCTCATCTCATTTTGAGATACCTAATATTAGTGGTTTCTCAGGGCCCTTTGTGGAACAGGAACCTTGGAATTAGTAAAGAACAGGAAGAAATTTTGGAAAAGAACTTCAGTTGTTCAGTCCATTATGGTCACTGATAAGCTGTTCATTGCTCAAGCCCATTTAATCTCTTCTAAGACAGCAACCCCATAAATCTTAATGCCCAGTTCCTCACTGCCACATCAGGCTGCTGGCCCTTGGCTGTGGCCCCCAAGGGTAAGGGGTATAGTACTCAGACTGCAGGTATTTATAAGTCACTCCCTCACAAGTACTTTCTGTTCTCTGGGTGCAGGAATTTTATGAAGGTATCTGCTTTTCTAAGAACCTCTTTCTTCTCCCTTACTCTTGGAATCTGGTTCCCTTTCTCTTAGTAGTTGGATCATGTCCTTCTCCCTAGAAGTTTTAAAGATATTTTAGGGGCTTCCAGAACATCAAATACTCCTTTCAGGTTCTAGGGAACCCATATATCTAAGATGGAAAATGTGGCTGCTTTGAGGAGAAGGGAGGAATGAAAGAAAGAGGGAAAATATTTTTTATGTGCAATAAGAACAAGACAAAAATGAAAATTTCAGAATGTTATTCAGCAAAGTTTAGTCACCAAACCCTGGTTTGATTTTTTTTTTTTTTTTGGTAAATAATAAAAATGCATATTTTTAGGGCCTAGGCAAGGGGAATGTTTTTTCTAGAAACAATGTTAGCAATCAAGAAAAAAGATTCCTTAAATATTATGAAATAGCAAGGCAGAGGGTTTCAGATTGCAGTTGAAAAAAAATTATTGTTTTAGGCTGTTCAAGCTGTTACATAAAACAAAAATACCTTAGATTGAGTGGCTTAAACAACATACATTTATTTCTCACAGTTTTGGGGACTGGGGAGTACAAGGTCAAGGTGCTAACATTCATTGTCAAGAGGTGCTTCCTGGTTTATAGTCCACTGCCTTCTCTCTGTGTGCTCACAATGGTCTTTCCTCAGTATCTACTCCTGAAGAGAGCTCTCCCTTCTCCATTCTAACAAGGACACTAATCCCATCCTGAGGGTACTGCCCTGATGACCTCATCTAAATGATACCACATTCAAGTATATCAAGGTTTCAACATAGGAATTTTAAGAGAACATAAACATTCTGTCCATAGTAATGCTCTATGGGAGCACTTTTATTTAACATACTGTTCTCAGATTTAATATCTTACATTTATTATCATAGCCATCTTGCTGGTCACCATCATTCTCTGTTGACCTATATTGTTTATGTGATATGGTTTGAATGGCAGAATCTTTATCACAGCATTCGTCTCTTTTTTGCTGGAGTTATAATGTTTTCTGTATCTGCCAACTTGGCATTTCCCCTAATATGTCTTGTCTTATTAGCCAAATTCAGTAAGCCAAATACTGAACTTAGTCTCATATTTTTCTCAAAATATCCCTTCTGACATTATTTATCCAGTTTGGACCACTAATTACCTAGTCATTCATTCTCCAAATACAGTCATCTGTAAACTATTTCTACATTTTCCCACATATCAAGTATATTCCTCAAGTATAGTACACTTGATTCTTCTTTTCTATTCTTACTAAATCTACTTATATCACTTCTAACTTAGGTTCTTATTATTTCATGTCTAGATTATTGCCATTGTCTCTTTACTTTTCTTCCTATTCCACTGTAACAGAAAATATCTGTGGCCACTTGATTATTCCTCCTACAGCTTATCCTGGTTCACTTCACTCCCTTGCTTAAGATTGTTGTTGTTTTTACTTATAACTCTAGCACAGTGGTTGGTAAATTCATTAGTCAACAGAGCCAAATATCAACAGGACAACGATTGAAATGTTTTTTGAGAGCCAAATTTTTTAGACTTGAACTATATAGGTAGGTACATTGTTATTAACTTAATTAGGGTACTCCTAAGCTGGCCTTTGCTAAAAACGTCCTCAATCTAATTGAGGTACGTTCACTGAGTTCGACCCCTTCCAACTCTCCCATCCACACTCGTCTATCTGAAACAAGTATACAAGATGAGTGTGGCCCTAACCTGTTTGGCTCAGTGGATAGAGCGTCGGCCTGCAGACTCAAGGGTTCCAGGTTCGGTTCTGGTCAAGGGCATGTACCTTGGTTTCGGGCACATCCCCAGTGGGGAGTGTGCAGGAGGCAGGTGATCGATGTTTCTCTCTCATCAATATTTCTAACTCTCTATCCCTCTCCCTTCCTCTCTGTAAAAAATCAATAAAATATATTTAAAAAACAACAACAACAACAAAAAACTATGTAGGCCTTCCTTCCCCCAGCTGCCGGCACCAGCTTCCCTCTGGCAGCTGGCAAGCACCTGGGATCTGGGCTTCCCTCTCTGATATGTCTGGAAGGACGTCTAGTCTAATTAGCATATTCCACTTTTATTATTATTATAAACTAGAGGCCCAGTGCACAAATTTGTGCACAGGTGGCGTCCAGCAGTCCCCAATTGGCGGATCAGGGCCCGGCCGGTCGGGAGGAGGAGACGGTGGGAGGTTGACCGGCTGGCCTGCCCCCGAATGGGACCGGGGGAGGGGCCGTGGGAGGTTGGCCAGCTGGCCCCACACCCCGATTGGGCCAGTTCACTGGCCACAATGGGAGTCATAGTGACTGACTGGTCATTATGGTCGTTACGGCGTTCTGGTCGCCGGCTTTTTATATATATATAGATGGTCAAACAAGCCAGCATTCTAAAAAACTTGTGTTTTACTTTTAGGTTAGGAATTGTAGAAATCACCAATATTTGATGTAAATATTTATTTTAATATTAACTCCTCAAATCTAAGACAAGATATATTAAAGTCTTTGTCTACCTATTTGAACTTCTTTTTTTTTCTTTTCAGTAGTAGAGCAAGCAAAATTAATCAAATGATTCTTTTATATAACACCCTACATTTCTTTTTTATTTGTTAATCTTCACCTGAGGATATTTTTCATTTATTTTTAGAGAGAGTAGAAGGGAGGGAGGCAGGTGGAAAGAGAAACATTGATGTGTAAGAGACACATGAATTGAAAATTTTATAAAATATTATGGAAGAACACCAAGGAATACTTAAAGTGTGGGAAAATAATATATTAGATAATATTCATAAATTTAATCCTATCAAAATCTAAATTGGGTTTCTCATAAAGCTTTAAAAAGTGTTTTTTAAATTCATAAAGCTAAAATAATGAAAAGGCAAGTCTATCTTATCAGATAACAAACTTTTTAAAACGTTTTATTTAAACCATGTGGAATTTGCATACGGACAAACAAATCCTATACCAACTGATAAAATAGAAAGCCTGGAAAGGGTCTATTCATATATAGAAGCTTTGTGTATGAAAGCTAGCATTACAAATCAACAATGTATGGAAAGCTGGAAATGATACAACTGAATCACTTTTTACTCCATAAAATAAACTGTTACAACTATATAACATTGAAAGAGGTAGGCAAAAGAAGTGATTTAATAACTTCGGCAAACAATGTTTTAACTGGATGCTGTAAGACTAGAAAAAAAAGAATTGCACATAAGCACTATAGTCTTGGTGGTAAACTTATTTCTCTCAGAGGTAAGAATTAGCATTTCTAGAATTGCTCTATGTCCAAAATGGGGTGGGGGGGGTTGGGAATGGGGGACAAATGATAGACATTTTGAGTTGGTTTCTCATTGGCATTGACAGATAAAAATGCTACAAATAAGCGAAGGAAAAGTGGGGAGGCTAGGATGACTTCTGAGGTAAATTAGAGTCAGAAAAATCATATGAACTCATGTTTAGTATATTTGCAAGAGGAAAAACGAAAACCAAATTAGCTTTTAGATGCCTACCTACCTCTTCTTGTTCAGCCTGTCATTCTAAGAGGGGCTTTTAAAAATTCTAAAAAAGTGTCAATGCTATGAAAAAACTGAGAAACTTTCACAGATGTGTAGAGAGTAAGCACATATAACAACTAAATGCAATGTGGTATCTGAGTTAAACCTTGGAATAGAAAAAGGTTATTAGCACTAAAGCTGGTGAAATCCAAATAAAGTCTGTACTTTCATTAATAGCATTGTACAAATATTAATTTCTTCATTTTGATTACATAAGGTGCTAATATTAAGTAAAACTGGGTCAAGGGTAATCTCTGTGATATCTTTGCAATCTGTTCCTAAAATTAAAAGTATTTCAAAGGAAACAGTTTCACAACCCAACTTAATTTCAATTTTACTAAATCCTCTGTTGCTTGTTTCCTTTAAAAGGAAGACACAGTAATAATAAACTACATAAAACATTAATTTTATTTTATCTAAAAAATGTATGTATCAGCAAATATGCAGACGTTTAAAAACAAGCAGAATTTTAATAACATGTGGGCCTCCTATATGCATGGGAGATATACAAGATATACAGGGAAATTTAATAAAAAGTTGTTATATCGCATGATCTCACTCATTTGTAGAATATAATGAACAACATAAACTGATGAACAAAAACAGAGACCAAGAAGCATTAATCAGACCTTCAAACCTCAGAGGGAAGGTGGGGAGGGTGGGGGAAAAGGAGAGAGATCAACCAAAGGACTTGTATGCATGAATATAAGCCTAACCAATGGACACAGACACTAGGGGAGTAAGGGCATGAGTGGGGAGGTGGGGGGGGGGGGCAATGGGGGGATAAAGACAGGTATGTAATACCTTTATCAATAAAGAAAAATAAATAAATTGTTAAGCAGGAAGGCCAGTTATGGGAAGTTACCAGGAAAGCACAGTAAATAAGAGTATGGTTGTTATACAGATTTAAGTCCAAGCCTTCCCCACTGATAAGAGTTTCTAGAACTTTAGTAATCCTCCTCTTCCTGCTATGGAGAGGGAGACACACTTATGAACGAAGATTTCCCTTATAAATGTAAGTGGCTCTTACAAAAGAGTACCTTCTGTTACTCATTTTAAGAACTTTTCCTATGTCTGTTGTTTCTTAAAAAAGTGATTAATTCAACATATGTAATCCTTACGCCAAAGAGGCATAGTTGTGGTGACATATTCTGCTCTTCTTAAATTCTTTCTAACACCAGATGGAAATTACTAAGCCCTGTGTAAAAGGTCCTCTTTTAACAACAAAAAAGAATGTGTTTCTATTTGCCTATTCCCTTCAAAAACATATATATTTGAAATCATTTGCAAATGACTGTGAACTCATTGGAATATACAAAAATAAAATATTTCAAATACACGGTGGGTCATTCAAATACCTCTCAAATTTATTATTAACAAGAGCAATCATTTTGATATTTTATTGGTCTATATCGCAACTGGAATTTTTGGAGAATTTTTCTTTTTTCTTGTATTTTCTTTGTACTTTTGTTGTGGCAGAATGCATGGGAGAATGATCAGCCAGAACTCTGAGGGAGGAAAGTTTAACCTTTATTTCGCAGATCTGCTAGTCCAGGGGAATTCCAGATCCAAAGCCTGAACTGAACTCATTGGGAGGCTCTGACCTATGTATCTCCTCCTGTGTTGGGCCCCTGAGGGTCCCATAGCTCCTCCCAAGTCAGTATTGGCGGGGGGCCTTGGGAGCATGCTCAGCAGCTCCACCTGAGCCAGCTGTGGCAGCTCTGGGGTTAGGCTTTGCAGCTCTGCCCAAGTCAGTCAGGGTGGGGAAGTAAGACTACAGTTTTATCCAGATACTGAACTAGGTTGCAAGCCCCCCAATTTTCCTTTTCACTTTAAAGTTTACAACCTTAAAATTAAATACAGTATCTCAGGGATGATATTTACTGAAGTTTTATGTGCAAAATCTTTTCATATAGTGCCTTAGAATCTTCTTACAACCTTGTCAACAAACTTAAGAGCAACTTATTACAATACTCACTATGTAGGACAGGAAAAGAGCTCAAAGAGACATTACCATTTGCCTAAAGTCATACAACTAGTAAATTCATTTAGCTATTGAACTTAGGCACACCTTCAATGTACTCTTTGTACAAATAAATAAAAATAGGTTTCAGATAAATACTTTTTATATCAAGTAACAAACATATGGTTACTAACTTATAACTACAATTTTGAGTTTAGTTTACTTCCCCCAAAATAGGTAGCACTTAATTTCTCAAAACTCTATGAGGCGAAAACAGCAAAAAATTCGAACTGCAAAGGGAGTGGGGAGAGCTTTCTCTTCTGTTTTCCTTATACCTGTAATCCAAACTGCATTTCAATTTCCCTTTCCTTTGTTTAATGGTGACTAATAAATGGGTCTGTCTAGCATGCAGTTTATGAATAGTCTGAGCTTTGCCTAAAGCAGCTGTTCTCAACCTGTGGGTCGCGACCCGTTTGGGGGTTGAACGACCCTTTCACAGGGGTCACTTAAGACCATCGGAAAACACATGTATAATTACATATTGTTTTTGTGATTAATCACTATGCTTTAATTATGTTCAATTTGTAACAATGAAATTGGGGGTCACCACAACATGAGGAACTGTATTAAAGGGTCACAGCATTAGGAAAGTTGAGAACCACTGGAAGGGAATGAGTCCCTGAAGGGATTTTGAATCTATTACTATTCCTACAGTATCTCATTTTAATGGTGTCACTTTCTATTCAACTAGTTTCCAGGTGACAATACACTTTTAACGTCATCAAATCATAGATTACCATTTGCAAAGTAAGTGGAAAATGGCATTTTGAAATATCTCAATTACTTAAGAAATTACCATTGAAAATTGGTTAAAGACAGAATTTATATATTCCCATTCAAAAATTCTCTTACTGCCTTTATATTGTTCCCCCAATCTAACAAAAATTTTCATCCCCATCTTTCTAACAAAAATCCAGGTATATTTTTTTAGCTTACAGATATTATCTGGGTTTGCCCCTGTTAACCTATACTCTCATTAACGGCGCCCCCCCCCCCAGCCCCCCACACACACAAAGTGGATGGGACAGAGAAAATGTCACTCCTTCAATGGGTGTCTGATTTTTCCTAGGTCCAGTATATACTTTATTTAATGGGTTGAGCCCATTTGTTCATTTGCTAGTTTTTCCTAATTGATTTAAAGTTCTGTTTCTAAAACTTTCATTTGTTTTTTCCTTGACAATTTTGTTCCTGAAGGTTGATCTCCTACAAGGCAGGGGCCACTAGAGTGGTTTGCCTCTGTTCCCAAGGCTTTGAGCTACTTGGAACAAACCAATTACAATGGGATAATTTAGCTTTTAGATGCCTACCTACCTCTTCTAACTTGTTCAGCCTGCCATTCCAAAGTCTGTATAAAACAGGCAGTAATGAGCCAGGTATTGCCTTGGAAGAACTCAGAAGATTAAATTCCATTTGAATCAAAGTGTTAGTTACTTCTGCTTTCTAAGCAGTATTTTCAAGAAGGAAATGGTTGAGAATATATCTAGTCCTCAGGTATAGAAGAAAAATACCAAACAGCAGAAAGCAGAAGATTCAAATTATTTGTAATGATGAATGGCATCAGCATCAAACTGATACTGCTCAAGAATGAAAAGTTCTTTTGTGAATAGAAGCCCTGAAAAGAAAACAGGAAAAAGGAAAGTAATTTAGGAAAAGTAGCTTTTAGCTAGTTACTTCCTTCACCATTTATCGCCTTTTCAAATGAGGCCACCTACTTCCCACCTTACTTTTGTTCTTATTTTCTCTGTTTCCTGCTTAAAATCCTAAGGTAATATATCCCCCGGCAGGAAAGCAGTGTTGAGCTGTCAGGAAAGGAAGGGGGAAAGTTGCTGAAATGATTTGAGGCCACTAATGAGTGACAGGATGAGAAGTGTGTAAGGAACTGACTTTCCATCCAGCCTTCTTGTATTCCCAGCTCAATTCCTTTCCACTAATAAGCTTTCTCTACTATGCCTCAGTTGGGGAACCCTGAACCCCGAGAAAGCACCATTCCAAACACATTGGCCAAAAGGTTAATTTGCTTCTCTCATATCTACAGAAAAGATATTTTTCTTTTTATTACAAAGATTTACTTTCAAATGACACATGTGTGTTAAATAAATGAATACCAAATACAACAGGTTTTCATTGCTTAAAAAGTTCCCAGTGGTAAATTAATAAAATCATAATATAGCAGTGAGCCTATCATTGTGGAAGATCCCTGGGGACCAGAGTCTATAGAGGCTGAAAACAGAAAAGACCTTTTCTGAAAGCTAGAAATTACTTTTTTGAGTTTCAGAAATTTTTATGGCTATTTAGAGGTGGACATGGAATCTTTACAGCCATGGAGATAACTAGCAGACATCTAATATTGTTATGGGGTAGGGGACTGAGTCATGAAAAAGTTATAGAATGTTACAATGTTATAGAGTAAAGGGTTACGGAATGTGTTGAGGGGGAAATGAGACATGAGAAATTGAATGTGCTTGGAGGGAGAGGGGGAATGTATGAGTAAAAAGTGTGTCAGGGTCAGTGGAAGAAGGATTGTTAGATTGTCTTAGAAAAACAATGTGTTATGATATGCTCCAGCCAGGTGTGACTCTGTTTAACCTTAATGGAATGCTTTGTAGTTAATTTTTCTTAACACTGTCTTGCTATAAAGGATCATACTGCACCCTTGGTCTCTGCCACATGCCGCGAGGCTTCCCAGAGGGGGAAGGTACAGGCTGTGGTCAGCTGGCCAGCTTAATAAAAGGCTTTCAAATTTAAATTCTGAGTCAGTGGTCTATCTCGTTGAGCCAACCCATAACAATATGTTTCTTACCCTCAAGCAAATTTGGAGTCTTGGCTTTAAAGAGTGCTGAAATTCTATAAATAAATAAAATACTTAGAAATAATATTTCAGAGATAAGTTACCAAATATATGCCTAAACTCTTTTGGCTGATGCATGAAATTTCTCAAAAATCAATCTAATATGTTGGCTTGATGCTCTATAACATTTGGGGTGGTTAAATTTTATTCACACTTTATCCTGAACTGTAAGTTACAGACCCATTCTCAATAGCAGGGTCAATGGAGGAAAAGAAAAGGGTGACACTGAATGTTCAAGAGATCTGGAGAAGGGGACTCCACTAAGGTGAGGAAAAGACAATAAATCTTCAGAGGGTTCACTACTTTCCAAGTTGATTAAGAGGGAAACTTAAATCTGATTTACTTTTTATATTCTAATATTATTCCAGAATTGAATAATGTTTTTCTTTGAGTTACTTTATTATTAAATTTACTGGGGTGCCATTGGTTAATAAGAGTATACAGGTTTCAAGACCCATTTCACACATAAGTTGGACCCCGCTACTAGTGGTATTTGGGGTCATGATTGCACCTTACAGGTAGTGTTTTCATTATTATTAAGATTATCATAAATTTTAAGAATAACTGAGTAGGCTGGTTTCTATTATTGAAACTGGAAATCTTGGGGGTGGGGGGAGGACAAAAAAGTTTCAGGTCAGCCATTTACCCATTCAAGGTAGAATCTAAAAGGCAGAGAGACTATCCTCTAGAGCAGGGGTCCTCAAACTACGGCCCGCGGACCACATGCAAATACAAATATTGTATTTGTTCCCGTTTTGTTTTTTTACTTCAAATATGTGCAGTGTGCATAGGAATTTGTTCATAGTTTTTTTTAAACTATAGTCCAGCCCTCCAACGGTCTGAGGGACAGTGAACTGGCCCCGTTTAAAAAGTTTAAGGACCCCTGCTCTAGAGCAGTGGTTCTCAACCTTCCTAATGCCGCGACCCTTTAGTGCAGTTCCTCATGTTGTGGTGACCCCCAACCATAAAATTATTTTCGTTGCTACTTCATAACTTTAATTTTGCTACTGTTATGAATCGTAATGTATATATTTGATATGAAGGATGTATTTTCATTGTTACAAATTGAACATAATTAAAGCATAGTGATTAATCACAAAAACAATATGTAATTATATATGTGTTTTCTGATGGTCTTAGGCGACCCCTGTGAAAGGGTCATTCGACCCCCAAAGGGGTCGCGACCCACAGGTTGAGAACCGCTGCTCTAGAGTTTTAAAGAGGTTCTCTTATCTTGAATGACAGACTGTGCTGAAAATCAGCCCAAGATAACATCATACTCATGATCAAACTGCAAAGGAGACTGTTTTAACAGGTCATTTGTAAAATTCAGATCCTTGATAGGAAGAGTAGAACTAGGGAATCTACAATAGCCGTTTTTGTTAGATGAGCCTGAAAATACTGAACCCCCAAATTCTCTGACTCTTACGTATTAATAGGAGACTCATGTCATTCAGCAATCAACAGCTTCTTGACTGGAAATTGTCCAATGACTTCAGATGAAGCAGAAGCTTCTTGTGATGATACTTGTTCTCTTCTAGGACTGCCACAGCTCCCCTCACTGACTTCAGAGGAACAGTGTCATGTGTTAGCACAGCTGAAGGAAAATAAAGTCCCTTCTCCAGTAAGAAATAGCTGACATGCCAATGAAATTTTAGTACTTGGCTATGTTGTACTGACTGATCCAGGGGAACACATGTATGAGTGAACCTTAGAGTTGGACTAGAACATGAAGCAGAATATCAGACTAGAAAAAAAGAATTTATTGTCATGAGTCTACTCATTCATAAACTAATATTTAGTTCTCTGACAACACATGGAACAAGTCCTAATTGTCTGTTGGCACGACTCCTTGAAGCCATATGTAACAATGACTTACCCAAAATAAGTGGATACACTGGTCTCCATTGGTACAGATGTGAGAAAGGGGGTCAGAAGCCTGGGAGGTAGCAATGTAAGGTGAAGACACTGTCAATTTGGAGAATGTAATCTCATTGACTTGATCTTTCCATATTTATAAGTGAAATATAATACCCTAGCATTTTAGACTATAAACTCCTTGACAGAAGAGACTATGTTTTTAATTCACTATCATAACTCCTGCTAATTACAGCACATCACAAACATATGTTGATTGAGCAAATGAAGGAAAAGGTTACTGAGAGCATTCCAGTGACACAACGTACATAAAATATATGGCTATAAAAGGTGTTCATTCCATAAAATATCTCCCTTCTTCACCTACTTTCTTTTAAAGCTCACCCTTAACATCTCTACATTCCACTCTCTGCATAGAGAATTACATGCTCTGCTTTGTTTAGCACAGCGGTTTTCAACCTGTGGGTTGCGACCCCTTTGGCGGTCCAACGACGCTTTCACAAGGGTCGCCTAAGACCATCCTGCATATCAGATATTTACATTACGATTCATAACAGTAGCAACATTACAGTTATGAAGTAGCAATGAAAATAATTTTATGGTTGGGTCACAATATGAGGAACTGTATTTAAAGGGCCAGAAGGTTGAGAACCACTGGTTTAGCATAATTATCTCTGCTTTGTCTATTAGAATGACCTTTTATCTGATCATCCCTGATTCTCTGTCATTCACGGGGAAGTCTGTTAGAATTATCTTTCTCAATCTAAGATTTAATCATGGAAATATGTGCTTTCCACTTATTTTAGGACAAAGCAAAAATTCTTTAACCTAGAAACCAATGCCCTTTACTGGTATGGTGGAAATAGTATCAGCTGCTAGAAGTTAGTGAATGCTTGGAGCATGGCTACTATTTAGTACATGTGAATTTAATGTTCTAAATTCATGCCCTTATCTGTAGAAGTCATATACTAATATCTAATAGAGAAGTATTGTTGTAGTGAAAAATAAAAGAGATAAAATATAGGAAGTGCCCATGACATGGACACCAGATTAGCTGTAAATATACATGCATTCATTTTTCTACCTATACCTCCCATTATTTCGCCTTAAACTTAAGCTAAGAATCACTCCAAGCATTCAATTTCGGGAGACTGAGTTAATGATGAGGCCATCCAAACCAATCTAGTTAATATCTATAAAATTATTGCTTTTAGGCATTGTTTATGCTCCCTCTTTCGTCCAGATGTTCCAAATACTTCTTGTTCCAGAAAATTCTTATATTTTGTCTGAGCTTCATTCCCTAGCTGCTTTGTGTAAAAGTATTTTCTTTTCCTAATACTATAAAACATTCTGCTTAACTTTGTTATAATACTGACCACATTGTGAAGAAACTGCATGTGTCATTGCCACTCATTAAACTATGTATTCTCAGAGGGAAATGCCCTTTTAGTCATTGCTGTATCCCCCCAAATCTAAGCAGATTCAGGCTCACATGCTTATGCACAATAATTAGATAAATGTAACTAAGTGAATGAACTAAAAACTCAAAATTTCACCAAACTGAGAAACGATTTAAATATTCAATCATATAAAGATCTATTCAGCTAAGACCTATGAGTAAAACACCAAGTATTCTCCATAAAACAATAAAGTGAAATTAATGCCATGAAATGGGAGCGTATCATCAGAAAATATAGTAAATAAATGGCTTACTCATAGTATTTAGACACTAATGAATGATTTTCTAAAAACCTCATGAAAAATTTAGCATTATATAAAAATGAAGAAAAGTATAAAGTTAAAAGTGAAGAAAATTAATAAATATGAAGCTTTAAAATGGTATATTTTAAAATATTTATGTCTGTCATGTTGTAATAAGGGACAGTTACTTTCTCTTGCTATCTCAGCGCCTCACATCCATATGTTTATATTATAGTTAACAGGTTCCCTGTGAGAGGAGATAAGAAGCAGAAGTTTAAAATTGGGAGTTATTGTCTGTATTGAATCCCAGTCCAGAAGGAATAAGGAAAAAAATAATATTAAGAATAGAAAATATCAACTGAAGTGACGACATACATCATTATCCCTTAAAGTTTTTGCTGCCACTTGCTCAGCAAGCTTTCTCAGAGTTTGACAGTCATGGAAAGAATTCTTTAAAAAAAGCATTTCATTTGGTGGTAGAATAAATTCAGTAGGGCCATCAATAAAAAGAAAGTGGATGATAAAAAAGGCACTTTGGGGATTCAGTTAAATGTGTGCTTATTAAAAATTGTACAAAGGATTCTGACACAGAGAAACTCAGTGGGCCCTCTTTAGATCAATGCATGATAATTTTTTTTTCCATATGTAAAGAAAATTTTAAAGTAAAGGAAGCAGACTGCAAGGCCTAAAGCATTATCCATTAAAACACACACACACACACACACACACACACACACACACACAAATAGAGCCTTCTGGGTTTTTGATGGTTAACCCCTACAAGTCTGGGCAGTTTGTAGGATAGACTAAATTGGATTTCACACTGTGATTAAAGGAAATAGACAATGCAATATTTTAAGCACTAATAATTAGGAATAGTAGGAAGAGAGAACTTGCGTACTTCTTGCTGGAACAATGGGGATATGGTGGTCCTGCATCCCTGAGCAGGGAATATTAGAGATTGGCCTGGATCTCTTTGTCTCTTATCACTAACTTAGATCTCTAAGTCTCATCACTGTGGAAAGTAAAAATACTTCCACCTTGTTGTGGTCATCCATAAAGGCTTGGGAGCAACTCTCTGAATCACTTCCTGTTGAGAATTAAAATGTTAGGGACGGAGAGGGGAAACAGAATAGTGGGGACTAGCTATCTATATATATGTAAAAGCCCAGCGACCAGAACAGTGGAATGACCAGAACCACCAGAAAGACTGGTGGCTATGATGCGCACTGCGGCAGCCAACCAGCCTGATTCCAGCCCCGATAAGCTTCCCCCCAACTGGCCTGGCCCCCAATAGGCCCCCCCACCCCGATCAGGGATGGGGCCAGCCGGCCAACTGCCCACGGCCCCTCCCCATGGCTGGCCCTGCCGATGGGCCCCAATTGGGGCAGGCCGGCCGGATCCCACTTGTGCATGAATTCGTGCACTGGGCCTCTAGTAGTTATAATAAATACTAGAGGCCCGCCCAGCGCACGATTAAATCGTGTGCGTGTTGGGTCCCCTAGGCCTAGCCTGCCATCAGGGCCATGTCCGCCACCCCATGAAGACTCGCACGCTCCTCGGACACTGCCGGCGCCCCGCCCCAGGGGGGTAGGGGGAGGGCCCATGAGGTGCTCCAGCACCTCCTGGTGACTGGTTGTTTGGTCGTTCCGCCATTACAGTGTCACCACCACAGGCCTTTTATGATATAGATCAGTGATGGCAAACCTTTTGAGCTCGGCGTGTCAGCATTTTGAAAAACCCTAACTTAACTCTGGTGCCGTGTCACATATAGAAATTTTTTGATATTTGCAACCATAGTAAAACAAAGATTTATATTTTTGATATTTATTTTATATATTTAAATGCCATTTAACAAAGAAAAATCAACCAAAAAAATGAGTTCACATGTCACCTCTGACATGCGTGTCCTAGGTTCGCCATCACTGATATAGATTAATCATGCTCTGTTAATTGTGATTATTTTGATCTGATTAAAGAAAGCACAGTCTGACCTAGCTGGGAGTTGTACACCTCAGTAATTGGGAGTTAACCTCAAAATTGGAAATTCAGTTCTTATCCCAAGAACTGCCTATCATCATGGAAAGATTAACAACCTTGTTACCCAAACAATGGAGTCTCTGAGACATTCACCCTTTGCAACCCCAGCCTGCATTGCCAGTAATCTGTAACCATTTTACCCATTTTTATTCCTTTTGCCTACTTCCCCTTGTAATCTTTGTCCTTCTACCCAATATAAGCAGGTGGCTTGTGGTGGGGGTGGGGAGCAGGAAAGAAATAGACTTTTGTAGATGACCTTCTGCTCTCCTATGCTGTGGGCAATACTAGAAAATAAAAAAAACTTGTATCTGATTCGACCCCGTCTCTGCTTAATTGGCTCAAGTAATGACAGGTAGCCTGGACTTATTTGTTCAGTTTCATAAACACTAACATAAGAGGGGAAAATTAATATTTAAAACATTACTAACAAAATCAGAATTTTCCTTTTGGTATTTTCAAATTTCTATTGACTCTACCAGTAACTTTAATTATAAACTAAATATTGTTCTAGAATGTTCTACCCATGAAGAAAAACAAAACAATAGTATAAAAAGATAAAATATCCTGAACTTGCTTCCAATAGTCACACTGAGAAAAGAAAACATACACAAAATTAGACAAAAAATACATAAATTGCAAGTTTTCCTTTATCTTCCTTCCCAAATCCAGAAGTAATTAATTGTGTTGGTTCCATGATTAAAACATAAGGACAAAAGTAGATTGGTGTATTAAATATCCTGTGCTTTTAAATTATGATAAAATTGTGATTTTAATTATAACTCTTTAAACATATTACACAGGATGTACTTTCGTGTTCATTATCATTTTAGGAAGTGTTGCTTACATTATTCTAAAAATCTCAGATATCAGATTTTCCTTATATATGGTGTTTTGTTTTATTTTATAATAAAATAAAGTTAACTTTCATTGACTTCTTCCTTCCACTCTACTTCTATTAAAGATAAAGCTATCTATAAGCCTTCTGGGTTTTCCAAGCTCTAACAGTGATGTTTAAGCAAAAGAATTGGTCCACAGGAGTCCCATACAGAGATATACAGACTTCTGGTCCAGCTACAAAGAGAGAGAGAGTGAGTGAGTGAGTACCCAAGTTCACAGACATAAAATTGTGGGGCACTGATGATTCAGTAGTGCCTCTCAACATATCCTTATTTCCCTGAGCTTGCCAAACTAAAGAACTAACAGATATTATGATTCTATTTTGAATCAAATCGTGTATTTTCATGAAGAACACTTCATGTGTAGAAACATAAGTAGGATGGGGAAGAAAGTCTTTTGGCAGTTTCTCTATTAAGATTATGAGCCATGGTCTGGAGGGTGTAGAAGGCATATGATTTCCTCACTCTTTAAACTGAAGGGACAATTTCTATTATAGTCATTGAAAGTTTCCAAACCTATTGTATTCAGAACACTGCCGGACTGATTTACTAAAGAGTCTCAATTCTTTGTATAAAGTGCATAAAATTTCCATTCTCTTCTTTCAACCTTGTTTTTGCATCATATTGAAATACACTCCATATCCTTCCATGGAATTACAATTGAGTCTAACTCTTTCTAGTTATGTTAGATTAAGACAAACTAGTGTAATCTGTTTAAAACTTCTAATTTAAGGAAAAGGTCTCTATCATTTCATGCTCCCTTTTACAGATGCTTGCTTTTCTAGGTTGTTGAGAAGAAGGATTATCAAAGGCTAAAAGTATCTTTACTTGAATATCACCACTTTTGGGAAGCCACTGACTTTTAGGCCATGCCCTCCCTGCAGTCAGTATTAAAATACCTACTGTCTTGTGAGATGCATAGTTGACTTCTCTGGAATGCACTATGAGGTCTCGGACCTATAAAATTTCCTGGCTTGGGTTTTTGGGATCCAGCTTAAACTCTTCCATTTGTAGCTGTGCACATACAGCCCCTTACTGCTGGAGTTGTTTGTTCAGTGGCCCACTAAGATGGGATCCTGACAATATGACTCATTGGAGCTGTTTTTTATGGTATCTGCTGCCTAGGGAAATATCTCATGTTCTATACTCAAACACCACAGCCACCCATTCCACCACCTCTCTCTAGTCTCTTTCCTTGATTATACATTGAGCTGGGCCAGGTATAAGCAGATTATAAAAGTAGAATCACATCCTAATTTTTCCTTTTTTTCAGATGTTCCCCAAATATTTATAACTAGTTTTCCTAATGTTCTATTTTCCCACTTGACTTCAAGAAGGGGTGAAAACTCCACCTTCCTTCTCCTGATTGGAGGAAATATTCTTTCAGCAATAATCCTATTGAGTCCACTAGACTCAAGAATCTTCCCCAAGGTCCTTTCCCCCTCCTCCTATCCAGAGGAGCACATGGGTTCAGGAAGACAAATGTGCTGCTCCTTAAGAACTTCACAGAAGTCCTGAAACCCACTTTCTGACTGCTATGATTTTTTTTTTTACATTAAAGAAAGACTTATTTTCACATGTGGGTCCTGGTAGCCAATTCTAGGTATGTGGAAGAGTCCCAAAAGCCTGTTGCCTAGGTCTTAGGAAGAAGGACATTTTTATCCTCTTCCACTGAATTAACCTCATCAGTGATGAGTTCTGCCACTCTTCATCATAGTAGCAGAGCAACATAAAACAATTCCCAGTCTGACTTTAAAATGTGTATCAATGAAGGCAATGAATATACTATCTTGTTCCATTTAATTAAAATTCCATTAACTATGTTTCCAGATTTAAAAATCTCTGTGCTTTATCCCCCTCAGAGCAATAGCCATAGGGTCATTATGACACAGAACACCAAGCTTGGGTCTAGAGATCACACAGTGTATTTTGGCACTAAGCCTCTCCCTGTGATGCTTGTCATTTTGTTCTGTTTTATTTTTAAACCTGCAGATCACAAAGATATACTTGAAATTTATTGGATTAACCCATCTTCCCTGTTAAAATATAAGAAGGAATCTGGTTTTAGGTACCACCATTCATCTCAGATAGCTCAAAGAGAGCCATTCAATCCTTACTTGTGGCACTTTATAGTAAAAGCAATTTTAGGTCTGAGGAACAAATTTAAATGGTCCTTAGCCCATCAAGTTTTTTCCCCAACACTCAATAAGTATTATAAAAGCAACAAAAGTAGAAAGCATTTTAATTTTTCAAGTAATACTATATTGTACTGTATTAAAAATAAACCACATAGATATGACCAAGATGACACTGACTGCAAACCATGCTGGTGGAGGAGGAGGCTGAAGCAGAACCTCCACCATCTATGCACACTGCTCTCACCCTCAGAGTTCAAGCCACCCCTCCCTTCTTCACTGCAAGGTGACACACACACTTTTTTTTCTTGAGTTATTATGTAAGGATGCCATAGTTAAGGCATCATTTATAAAAAAGTAATATAACTATACTGATTCCCATAATAGTGTGTACATAGTGCAGATATTCTGGATCTCCCTGGTGAAGCCAAGAGGAGGGATCCTTCCTACAAATCCTTTATGTGCACGTGCAGATGTGGACACATTCCAAGGGAGAATGTGCACCCACATTCACCAGCACACCTGTGCTTTGGAGTCCTGTCCCAACCATACTCTTTGTGAACTCTGAAATGGATTTTTTCTCCCAAATCTGAAATGTCCATGCCCATTGTGGAGGGATAATAGGGTACATGCACAACTGCTAGGGAGATGGAATACTTTGCAGCTTTGCAGAATTCTTAAAGGTCCAATGCATATGCTCTAATGATGGATTAAAAAAAAAGATTTTAATGTGTAGGAAAGCCTTTCACATAAATATAAACTAATTATTACCAAGAAAACCCTGGAACTTGTGCTTCCTCAACATTATAAGTGAGCCATAGTGTGTGGTCAGATTTTGCAACAGCATACAAATCTTTTTGAGTGATATGGAAAGTACACTTGTGTGTCACAAAGGCAACTCCACAGAGCCTTAAGACATCTATGCTTCAGGAAGCCCGAATCAGCAGGATCTAATAAAGGAAAGTGTTTTAGGTTCCATCAAGAAATACGATGTGTGGACTTTTCTGAGGAAGAAGATATTTAATATCAAATATGAGGATGAGAAGGATATAAGGAGAATCGGGGGAAAACAGGTAGCAGGGGACTGAGAGAGGGGGACTGATTTATACCCTCCAAGGGCCTAAACTCTCAGTGTTCCAGCATTCAACCACACCCAGTGCCTTTTTAAAACACACAGTAATGAATTAGTTATGTCCCTACTGGTAATTCTCTTTAAGATGCTGATATGATTGTTCACTTATAACAATAAAACTTAAACACCTTTCTGAGTTAATGTGTGTTCTCTTGGTGGCGGGTGAGGAAGACACAGCATCTGTTTTTAGTCGAGGGCCCATCCTGTCTTCCTCATGTGTACTCCCAGGCAAGCATATCACAGCAGCAGCCAACTCTCCAAGCAGGACCCAAGAAATCCCACTCTGAGAAAGCAAGGTTCAATCCTAACACACTGATGCTACACAGAACTAGCAAATAGATGGCTGAGAAAAATTGGGAAAAGATTAGGTGCTCTCTTTAAGTTACTAAATATAGTAAACTAGAGGCCTGGTGCACGGAATTCATGCACTGGATGGGGGGGGGAGGTCCCTCAGCCTGGCCTGCGCCCTCTCACAGTCCAGGACCCCTCGCTCCTTACCACCCACCTGCTCGCTGCTCCTTACCACTTGGCTCGCTGCTCCTTAGTGCTGCTGTGGAGGCAGGAGAGGCTCCTGCCACCGCTCCTGCACTCGTCAGCCATGAGCCTGGCTTCTGGCTGAGCAGCGCTCCCCCTGTGAAAGTGCACTGACCACCAGGGGGCAGCTCCTGTGTTGAGTGTCTGCCCTCTGGTGGTCAGTGTGCATCATAGTGACCAATCATTCTGGTCATTCTGCCATAACAGTCGCTTAGGCTTTTATTAGTGTAGACTAGAGGCCCGGTGCATGAATTCATGTAGAGGTGGTGTACAGGTGGAGTCCAGCTGGCCAGCCCTGATGAGGGCCATCGGGCCAGGCCAGCAGGGGGGTGGGACTGCGGGAAGTCGGCCAGCCTCACCCCTGATCAGGGAAGGGGGGCCAATCGGGGGTGGTGCTGGCCAGGGGGAGGGGCCGCAGGCAGTTCAGGGGAACCAATCGGGGCCCCCGATTGGGTCGGTTGGCCGCCGTAGTGCACATCATAGTGACCTGTCATTCTGGTTGCTTGGCTCTTATATATATACTAGAGGCCCGGTGCACAAAAATTTGTGCATTCAAGGGGGAGGGGGTCCCTCAGCCCGGCCTGTGCCCTCTCGCAGTCTGGGACCCCTTGGGAGATAACGACCTGCTGGCTTAGGCCTGTTCCAGGGTGGCAGAGGGCACGCCCAATCCCTAGGTGCAGCCCCTAGTCAGGCTCAGAGCAGGGCCGATTGGGGAGTTGGGGCGTCGCCCCGTCATGCACAGAGCAGGGTGGATTGGGAGGTTGCGATGCCACCCTCAGTCACGCTCAGGGTAGGGCCGATTGGGGGGTTGGGGAACCGCCCCCTGTCACACTCAAGGCAGGGTCGATGGGGAGGTTGCGGCGCCACCCCTTGTCACGCACAGAGCAGGGCTGATCAGGGGGTTGGGGCGCTGCCCCCTGTCACCCACAGAGCAGGGCTAATCGGGGTTTGGGGCTCCATACCCTGTCACACACAGAGCAGGGTTGATCAGGGGGTTGGGGAGCTCTCCCCTGTCACGCACAGAGCAGGGCCCATCAGGGGGTTGGGGCACTGCCCCCTGTCACACACAGAGCAGGGCCCATCAGGGGGTTGAAGAGCTCCCTCCTGTCACTCACAGAGTAGGGCCAATAGGGGAGTTGGGGCACCGCCCCCTGTCACACACAGAGCAGGGCAGATCAGGGGGTTGGGGTACCGCCCTCTATCATCCACAGAGCAGGGGCTATCAGGGGGTTGGGGCGCCGCCACTGTCACACTCAGGGCAGGGCCGATGGGGAGGTTATGGCTCTACCCTGTCACACACAGAGCAGGGCCCGTGGGGGAGGGGGGCTTGGGGTGCCACTCCCTGTCACACACAGAGCAGGGCCGATCAGGAGGTTAGGGCGCTGCACCCTGTCACACACAGAGCCGCAGGGAGATCAGGGGGCTGGGGAGCTCCTCCCTATCAGGCACAGAGCAGGGCGGATAGGGAGGTTGTGGTCCCACCCCCTGTCACACACAGAGCCGCAGGGCGATCAGGGGGTTTGGTCGCTGCCCCCTGTCATGCTGATCCCAGTGCTGGGAGGCATATTACCCTTTTACTATATAGGATAGAGGCCTGGTGCACGAGAGGGGGCTGGCTGGTTTGCAATGAAGGGTGTCCTGGATCAGGGTGCGGGTCCCCACTGGGGTGCCTGGCCAGCCTGGATGAGGGGATGATGGCTGTTTGCATCTGGTCACACCCCCTTCAGGGTGGGGGTCTCCACTGGGGTGCCTGGCCAGTCTGGATGAGGGGCTGAGGGCCGTTTTCAGGCTGGCGGGTGACTGAAGCTCCCAACCTGTCCTTTTTTTTCTTATTTTTTATTATTCTGGGCCAGCTTTAGCTCTGAGGCTTGGCTCCAGCTCTGAGGCCTCGGCTGCTGAAAGCAGTTATCTGGTTTGTTTGGGTTCTCTAATCGATACACTGTTTCAACTCCAGCTCTGAGATCCTGGATGGCTGAAAGCAGGTTTCTGGGGTTTTGTTTAGCTTCTATATTTGTAACAATGTTTTAAACTGCAAGCTCAGAGGCCGGCAGCCGCAGGTAGGGAACGTTGGCGTCCTCTGTCACTGAAGCAAGCAAGCCTCCTGTTAGCTTCAAGCTGCCTGGCTGCCAGCCGCCATCCTGGCTGGCAGTTAATTTGCATATTGCCCTGATTAGCCAATGGGAAGGGTAGCGGAGGTACAGCTCATTACCATGTTTCTCTATTATTAGATAGGATAGATAAGACACTAGGTTTTGCCACTCAGCAGGTAACAAGTCTGATAAGAAATCCCAATCCTTCTCAATGCTTCCTTCATCTTTCTAGCTGCTGGCTCTTTTCCCAACAAACACAAAGTTCATTTATCTCCCACTATGGGACTCCTGGTTCTTTATCTATCTATTCTATTTTTATTGTGCTCCTGTTTCTTCCATATTTCTTGAAATGATCATCTCAGGTGAATTAGAGTTAAAACACACCAAAGGAGATGAAAAAGGTGAGAATCATCAAAAAATAGTATTTTTAATCTGCAAAATATATTTATACTAGCTACTCTATTAGAATTTTCTAAGACTGAATAGTCACCTAACATGAGTTTTAAACCTACTATAATTATCAGAATATTTTCAATAAGAATGTTTCTATATATCATAATTTAATCCTAATTATCAGTTTTAAAAAATTTTGATCAGGATAATGTCAACATTTTATGAAATAGATCATATTACCTTTACTAAATCAATCTACTATAGTCATTTCAAGATCAAATGTCAGACCTTAAGACCACTGCCTAAATGTTTTCTATTTTTAAGTCATCTAAAGAAAATCAAGTTAATCACATGGCAACTTAAAAACTTAGTCAGCAATCCATTTCCTGTAGCTAAAATGCCAAACTGACAAATAATCTATTTAGTGATATGGCTCTAATGGTTTCATAGTCTGAAAGCTTTATTCATATACAATTTCTGGTTCATTTATTGTAGTCAATAATCTGCATATTGTTTTCTGAATGATTGAGTAATTTTATAATCTTAACTATGATTATTTTCAAAAGGGACAGCACACATATAGGAGTAAGTCACACATAAATGACCCACTTTACAAAAAAATTAAAGAAAAGCTAATACTTTGATTAGTGAACAAAGCCAAAATTATATTATTACAACAACTTATCTGTCATGCTATTAAAAATATTTGTAACTTCAGAATCCACCAGCCGAGAGCAATTATTCACTTACAGAATTTTATTTTCTTACTTTTTTAAAAGATATATATTTTATTGATTTTTTTTTTTTTTTTTTTTTACAGAGAGGAAGGGAGAGGGATAGAGAGTTAGAAATATTGATGAGAGAGAAACATCCATCAGCTACCTCCTGCACGTTCCCTACTCGGGATGTGCCTGCAACCAAGGTACATGCCCTTGACCAGAATCGAACCTGGGACCCTTCAGTTCGCAGGCCGACGCTCTATCCACTGAGCCAAACCGGTCAGGGCTTTCTTACTTTTTTATTTTATTTTTTTTTAATCCTCACTCAAGGATATGTCTTTATTGATTTGAGAGTGGAGGGAAGGGGAGGAAGGGAGGGAGAGGGAGGGAGGGAGGGAGGGAGAGGGAGGGAGAGAGAGAGAGAGAGAGAGAGAGAGAGAGGGAGAATGAGAATGAGAAAGAGAAACATTGATCAGTTGCCTCCAACACACCCAACCAGGGATTAAAACCACAGTGTAGTTATCTGCCCTGACCAGGAACTGGACCTGAAACCTTTTTGTATACAGGATGATGCTCCAAACCCCTGGCCATGGTCATCATTTTATTTTTTAATATTTGTTTTGCAGAACAGACATAGGTAAAATTTCCTTTGATTTTAAAAAAATGAAAGCAATTCTTCAATAGAAATAGCAATCAAAAGAAAAGTGAAAGGTATAGACATAGTTTTATAAAAATTATTTTGGCACCCAGTAAGTATTTATCTTGTATATCCATGTATCTGTACAACACTGAGTAGTTGAATCAATGACTTTTACAAGTCACTAAAAAAAACAAAGCTATAAAAGGTCATTATTTGCTATAACCCAAATAAAAAATATGCTACATATGTCCAGATAAATTAATCTCAATTCCATTTGTGAAAAGAAAAAGATGAATTTTTCATGGCTAAAAAATAAAGCATATTTAATTACTTAAACCTTATGACAGTAAAACTTCCTAAATAAAGTTATTCAATGCTATAGGAAAATATGGGCACATTACAATATTCTGAGTATTAGATAAAGTTAAAGCTGTGGGCCCTGATTTTAGTACTGAGTCACCATGGCAAATATGGCACAAGAAAACTTTATCTTAATGTTTCATATAGACATTAAGCAGTTCATAACTACACCATAACACAATATACTAGTACATAAACAGTCTAATACATAGCTAGGGCTGTCAGATTTTCATTTCCTACTGGCTAGACAGCCAGACTAAACACTGTATTATGATGCCTCCATGGAGTATAATTCCCCAAAGACTTCTTAAAGCTCCTGGTAGAATTAACTAACTATGATAGTCCCATTCTACTACCTCTTTATGAGACAACTGTGTGTAGAAAAATAAAATATAGGCTTTTTATATGAGGAAAAAAATGATTCATTCAGTCATTCTTTAACTTGCAAAATCAGTAACCCACTCTAAGTCCACAATCATCCTGATGGCAAAAGTATTCAGCCATCAGGCCTAGCAGTTTTTAGAAGTGAAAACACTGCATTTTCATAAAACACAGAGCATAAAATGTTTCCTGAGAGAGAATCCCTGGAATAAAATGAATGATCTCTATTGTTTGTTATAATATTCAACATACAGTAGTCCTCCCTTATCTGCATGGGATGCATTCACAGACCCCCAATGGATGCCTGAAACCATGGGTAGTACCAAACTCTGTATATACTGTTTTTTTCCTAAACATACATACCTATGATAAAGTTTAACTTATAAATTAGGCACAGTAAGAGATTAATAGAACTAATGACAGAATAGGATAATTGCAACAATATAATAGACTAAAAGTTATGGGAATGTGGTCTCTCTCAAAATATATTATTATACTATACTCACCTTTTTACTCAAAGGAAGCACTTTACAGCTTCACTGTGGCATGTCTGAATTGCCAACATCACTACTCTTGTACACAAGTACTGCAATACCGCCATAGTCAATCTGATGTGTCTACTAAGTGATTACCAGGCTGGTAGTGTATAAAGTATGGAACACTAGACAAAGAGATAAATGATGTTCTGGGCAGGATGGCACAAGATTTCAACACTGATCAATGGTGTGCAATTTTAAAACTTATAAATTGCTTATTTCTATAATTTTTCCATTTAATGGTTTCAGATTGCAGTTGATCACAGGTAACTGAATCTGTGGAAAATGAAACCATGAATCAGGGGGATCACCTGTATTAATATGCCCAAAGAGAATATTTTGTTAAAAAACAGAAGAAACTAAAATAACCTTGTCTTTACTTTTAACACCATAGGGTGTGTGTGTGTGTGTGTGTGTGTGTGTGTGTGAATCCTTATTATAAACTGCAATTCCTGGAACATAACGATATGTTCAGGAGAAAGTTTGTAAGATATTGACTGAAAAGAGGTGAGAATGACAGATACAATCAGTGAAATGATGCTTGATTGACACCTGTCTCAGCTCTCTTGTCAAGGTCGAAATTTTATAAATAAAACCTTAGCCTGCACCCTGAAAAGAGAAGTAGGTATGTAGGAGCACATAGCAGAAATAAAACAGAAAATCATCAACTTGGCAGACCCTGACATAAGTGTTTTCAAGTAAAATAAAAAGGAAAGAGCACATGTTGCTGGGTTTATGGTATATACAGTACACTAGCTCTTTAAAACATTGCACAGGCTAATCCCATACACACCCTTCCTACTGGAAGCTACAGTGCAGTCTGTCATTGTCTGTGTGAACTCATACTGTATTTTCTCTCTATCAAATATGAGCATGCTGTTGGCTTTAAGAGTTCATTATCTTCTATTGCTCCCAGTCCCAGAGAACCAAAGTTTTTAAATCGTAGAACTTATTATGCCAGAAAATTAGGAATAAAAATCACTGCATTATTTATAAAAAGCAACGTTTTAAAAAGTAGCCCTCTTCATTGAAGTATAACTTACATAAATAAAATGCATTAATTTTAAGTATACAGTTAAACTTAGCCAAAGGTATATAAGTGTATAATCACATCAACAATCAAATATTTTTTCATTGTGTGCAGAACATATTTTGTTAGACTTATCTCAAAGCAGTTCATATTTTGGGATGCTATTGTACATTGAATTATTTTCTTAATTTCATTTATTGATTGTTCATTGCCAGTATATGCAAATAAAATACATTATTTTAATCAGTTAAATGTATTAAGATTTACTTTATGGCCCAAAATTTGGCCTATTTTGTGAATGTTCCACATGTGCTTAAAATGTACTATTTCGGCCTGTGGGATCAGGCCGAAATCAGCTCTCCAACATCCCCTGAGGGGTCCCAGATTGTGAGAGGGTGCAGGCCAGGCCGAGGGACCCCACCAGTGCACAAACGGGGTTGGGGAGGGACACGGGAGGTTGGCCAGCTGGGGAGGGACTGTAAGAGGGCTTTAGGTCTCACTCAGTCCTGATTGTCCACACCCCAGCAGCAAGCTAACCTACCAGTTGGAGCATCTTCCCCCTGGTGGTCAGTGCACATCATAGCAACTGGCCGACTGTCTGCCCCCTGGTGGTCAGTGCACATCATCGTGAGCGGCTGAGTGGCCTTATCATATCACTAGCATATTAAGCTTTGATTGGTTGAACAGCCAACTGGATGATTGGACACTTAGCATATTAGGCTTTTATTATATAGGATATGGCTAGCTTAAATTTACCATTTTGCTATTAGTTTTCTACATTTTATGTTGTTTCTTGTTCTGCACAGTTTCTATCAGGTCACACAAACACTGTTAAATCCTGCTACTTTGGTCCTAGTCTACTACTATCTGGTAAGTCCCCACAATTCTGAAAACATTGCCAATATGAACCAGGTACAGATATCTATAGAGATAAGAAGATTCTCAACCAATATCTCAAGGAAACAGAGAGGATCAGGATCACACTGAGTCAAAGGAGGCTCAGCCACAGCAAATGTAAGTCCTTTATGACTTCTCTTCTCTGAGAAAGAATTGTGACAAAATTTTTTCAGCAGATAAAAGGGGTTGCTTGCCATTGAAAACACTATGAATATGAGAATATTTTCCAGGCAGTGCATGCAGCAGGAATATGAGTGAGCTAGAGTTGCTCAGCTCAAAGTAGTATATAGATGGATGATATCCTGATGATGAGGATGAAATGTTGTGTGGGGGGTGAAGAGCTCCCTCTGTGATTACCCAGGAACCTTCAATAAACCAGTCAGAGAAATCATGTTACTACTAGAGACCCAGAGCACAAAATTCATACACAGGTAGGGACCCTAGGCCTTGCCAGCGATCAGGGCCAATCAGGTTCCCCACCTCTCTGGCCCCTCCTTCTCTCTCTCTCCCTCAGTGCCCCATCACCCACCACTGGTCGCCTGCCATGTTCTGTGCTGCCTCCTGGTGGTCTGTGCACGTCATAGTGAGCAATGGATCTCCCGGTCTCCCAGTCGAACTCTCCAGGGGATAATTTGCATCTTATCCTTTTATTATATAGGATTAATGTTTCAATTCTTGGGAAAACTGACAAGAAACAAAGAATGTTACCAGTCTTCCCTTGGGGAAGAGGTTGTAGGAAGGTAGAGATCTGCACAGGTTGAGAAGTTATGGTTACAGCACTTAGCTACCTAAATCTCCAAGGGTCAGAAAAACCTCATTTTTAGGTTGTATAAAAAGTAGTCCATATACATAATCAGATTATCATATAAATACATATTCAATGGCATGTGAGGCTAGTAAGAAGCTAAGAGTAAAGTTTGCTCATTCACATTTTCAGTTTTTCTAAATGTGTGTGAAGAATTTTTGAAATTTTCCTCACATGCATTTTGTGCAATAAAATTATTGAACATAACTGAACAATATCAATATATCTTACATTTAACTTACACATATACTATCACAAACATATACTTACTAGAGGCCTGATGCACAAAATTCGTGCAAGGGGCTCAGCACCCTGCCCACTGGTTGTTCTGGAAGGTCGTCCCAAAAGGTCATTTCAGAAGGTCGTTCCACTGTTCAGTCTAATTAGCATATTATCTCTTTATTATATAGGATTAGTTTTATATCTGGATATGCATCCCCATATGAAGCAGATATATAATTAGAGAGAAAGTATACAAAAAAGTATCATAGTGACATTTAATGATGAATTAGGATCCACAATGAGGAATCAACAGGTTCTCAGAAATACTTCAGGGAAGTGCCACATCATGAAACATAGGCCTTCAAAAAGAGGACATTCAGAAAGCCAAGAGACATATGAAAACATGCTCAAAGTCACTAATCATCCGAGAGATGCAAATCAAAACAACAATGAGGTACCATCTCACACCTGTCAGAATGGCCATCATCAACAAATCAACAAACGACAAGTGCTGGAGAGGATGTGGAGAAAAGGGAACCCTCCTGCACTGCTGGTGGGAATGCAGACCGGTGCAGCCACTATGGAAGACAGTATGGAGTTTCCTCAAAAAATTGGAAATGGAACTCCCATTTGACCCTGTGATCCCACTTCTAGGAATATATCCCAAGGAACAAGAAACACCAATTAGAAAGGATATATGCACCCCTATGTTCATAGCAGCACAATTCACCATAGCTAAGATCTGGAAACAGCCTAAGTGCCCATCAGTAGATGAATGGATTAGAAAACTGTGGTACATCTACACGATGGAATACTATGCTGCTGTAAAAAAGAAGGAACTCATACCATTTGCAACAGCATGGATGGAACTGGAGAGCATTATGCTAAGTGAAATAAGCCAGTCAATGAAGGAAAAACACCACATGATCTCACTCATTCATGGATAATAAGGACCATTACAAACTTTTGAACAATAATAGATACAGAGGCTGAGCTGCCTCAAACTGATTGTCAAACTGCAGTGGGAAGGCCAGGGAGGGTTGGGGGACAAAAGGGAGGGGAGTAAGAGATCAACCGAAGGACTTGTATGCATCTATATAAGCATAACTAATGGACATAAGACACTGGGGGGTAAGGGAGGGCAGGGGTTTGTCTAGGGTGGGGGGGATAAAAAGGGCACTTATGTAATACCCTTTGTAATACTATTAGCAAAAATAAAAAATAAAAATAAAAAAAAATAGAAACTCAAAAAAAAAAAAAGAAACATAGGCCTTCATTATTTACAAAACCATGTTTCCTAAAATAGGAATAAATAATAATTTCTTAGATTGAAGACCATATAAAGTTGGCTGATATCCTTGTATCTTTAAATAGGAGAATTGCACTTATCATGGTGGGTTTATACTAAGCCATGATTTGCAGAACCAAGACTGGATATGAGATAGCAGATTCCCAACACCTATCCCTCCCTTACCCATTAGGAAGGCTAGGTAAAGAATAATCTGTACTACTTAAACTGTAATCACTTTTCTTTTTAGGGGAAAGTATGGAAATGTAGATTCTTATAAGTTTAATATACATGTTTAACTATATTCCATAAATATGTGCTTGTATGTATGGATTCTGTCACAAATCAAACTTCACAAAAATTCATGAAGAAAACTTTTTAAAAATACATCAGGAAGAAAATTATTAAGAAAAAGAATTTTACCCCATCACTAGTCAATTCAAGAAATAATTTTGTGCCATCCATTACTGCATGTCAAGTAGCGTAAAAAGTTTATTTCCTAAAGAAGTGTTTTTGATGTGAACAAATTAAGAGAGAGAGAGAAAGAGGGAGGGAAGGAAAACAAGGGAGGGAAGGAAGCTAACTAAAAGGAAAGAAACTCTATTTTATAATTTTAAAAATACACCTTATCTTTTTCTTTATGATATTTATAAATTATACTAAATTTTTTAAATCACAGAATTTTTATTAATGCAATAAGCCTAGATATTCTGTAGGCTCATTAGGTATTGGATATAAATTAAAACTCTGAAAGAAAACCCACATTAGAAAATTCAAAGCACAGGCAGTGGTTTACATCAAATTAAGTAGGATTAGACTGAGCATGTTTTGAGTACAGAATTGATCAACAAAGGAGATTCATTGCTAAACATATAGTTGTGTATGATTAACATAATATCCACACTATCAATGGAGCCTTGTATATTGGAAATATACACTGAGTGGCCAGATTATTATGACTACTTGACGTTTGTACGCAAATTAGCAGTACACTGCATCGTATGGGATATGGAAGCCAAAGGCCTGTTCGAACACCTTTGCTGTCTGCAGTTACCAAGATAAAACGTCTCAAATTCGCACAGGAACACAAGGATTGGACAGTCGAGCACTGGAAAAAAGTCATGTGGTCCGATGAATCACGTTTCCAGTTGCATCATGCAGATGGCAGAGTGAGAATTTGGCGAAAACAGCATGAAAGCATGCACCCCACATGCATGAGTACAACCCTTCAAGCTGGTGGGGGCAGTGTTATGGTTTAGGGCATGTTTTCCTGGCATGATTTGGGCCCTTGAATTCATGTGGAACAACATCTGAATAGCACAACATACCTAAGTATCATTGCTGATCAAGTTCATCCTATCAGGTTGACGGCGTATCCCAATGGAGATGGCTTCTTCCAACAAGACAATGCGCCATGCCATGGTGCTCGTATTGTGCGGGAGTGGTTTCAAGAACATGAGGGACACTTTACCTTGCTTAGGTGGCCCCCACAATCACCAGATCTCAATCCAATTGAGCATTTGTGGGATGAAGTTAAGAGCCATCAGCTGATTCCACAACCATCAAATCTCACAGAACTGGACAGTGCTATTCATCAGGCATGGTGTCAGATTCCTCACATCACCTTTCAACATCTTGTGGAGTCAATGCCAAGAAGAATCGCTACAGTACTGAAGGCAAAAGGTGGCCCAATGAAGTACTGATGGGGTGGTCACAATAATCTGGCCACTCACGTTCAAATATATCCCATGTTCAAAGGCTGTTAAATCACGTTGTTTACCCATATCTTCAGAAAAAATCACTTCTACTGTCGTGGTAAACAACCTGCTTCCCTGTTTATAATGGTCTGGCTCCCTAGCAACTTCAGCGCGAAATTATAGCTAATTTGCCTACAAACGTCAGGTGGTCATAATAATCTGGCCATTCAGTGTATATCTTTGAAACCAAACTACAGAAACAAACGCCTGATTTCCTATCAGAAAACAGAGAAAAACAAAACCCCAACTTGGAATGCTCTTTGAAATCAAATTCATTCCTTTTTCCTTCCCCCATAGGCCCACAGAGCAATTACCCCATGCAATGGCTCCACTGCCAATGTCTGTGAAGCAGTAAGTGACAGTGCTAAGACTCAGATAAATTCTTCTCAGGGAAGATGGGTGGTCATTAAATCACTGCTGAGTCACATCCATGTGCATCTTATAGAGCTGCAGAAAAAAATGTTCTGGCCAATAACTGTGTGTAAGTTGCTGGGTCAAGTTCAGTAATTCTACAGAAGTCAAATCTATCTTGTCTCTTAGAGAGAATACCAGAGGATAAGGAAAAACTCTGCTGTAGCTGGTTTGCCTACACACACGTACAACTTACATGTTAGCTAGGGGTTTTTCAGTCCTCAAAAGCAAAGTAAGATTACTGTGAATCCTTGTACAGAAACACTTAAGCCACATCAAGTTTCTGCCTAGACCCAAGAATTATCCCCCATCTCTAATTTCTATAAGTTTTACTTATATTTGTTTTTCATAACATGTGTTTTATTCAATCCAAATATAGATGTCCACAAAGTTCTCAAAAAGCATATAATGAATTTTAGTAAACTTTAATGGCAATGAAAAAGTATGGAGAGAAGGAGGAACCAAGATGGCGGCATAGGTAAACACCTGTACTTGCTGCCTCTCACAACCACATAAAAATTACAACTAAAAGACAGAACAACTATCATCCAAAACCACAGGAAAGCTGGCTGAGTGAAAGTTCTACAACTAGAGGTAAAGAAGAAAGTGCATTGAGACTAGTAGAAGGTGCAGAGGTGCGGAACAGGCTGGCACCCAAGTGTGTTGCTTTTTTAATCGGGAGGGAGATACAAGCTCCCACTTACTTTGAACTCTAGTTCTGGGCAAGACTCTGGGGGACTCAGACACATATGGGGAGAAACTGGACTGTCTGGCATTGAGACAGGAATGGGAGTGTGGCTTTCTTTCAGACGGAGGTGCTCACAGTGGTCATTTTTCCTGTGCTGGGACCTCTCCAGTGCAGGGCTGACTGGCAGCCATTGCTGTTTGCTCTGCCTAGGAGATTCCCTGAGACCCTGCCCCACCCAATTTACTACCCCACCCAAGTTGTGAGCAGTGGCTTTTGCATATGAATGGCCTGACCTTTCCCAGCCTAAAACCTGTCAAACAGGCAGCAGCAGCAGCAGCAGCCTACCTTGCTACACAGTTAGGCCTCATCTGGGCACTTCCAAACCCAATACAAAGAGGAAGAATCTGCAGATCTCTCTGTAGCTCCTGCTAGGTGGCCCCAGGCAGTGGCTGACTTTGCACCTCCTTGGAGATGCAAGAGCCAGTGTACCAAGTGGTCAGTGTGAGACCATATAAGTTTACAACTCTTCACACCATAAGTGACACACTCAAGATGCAGACTCAGTGAACACCAAAGCCCCACTGAAGCAAGTCCTGCCCTATAAGGGTGTCTCTTGCACTCTTCCATTATAGACACAGCTGGTTCTCACAGCCAATTGGTGTATAGGTAAATTTCTCCCAGTGATACCAACAGCAATCAAGGCTTAACTACAACAAGACTGTGCACACAGCCCACAAAGGGGTGCACCATGAGTGTCTACCTCAGGTGACTGGGGAGGCTGAGCCACTGGGCCCTATAGGACACCTACCTCACAAGGCCACTCTATCAACTCAAGGAGACTTAGCAGCTACCCAACACATACAAACAAACACAGGGAAGCAGCCAAAATGCGGAGACAAAGAAAGATGTCACAAATGAAAGAAATTGAAGAAAGCAAAATACTGGATATAGAGTTCAAAACCATAGTTATATGGTTACTCAAGAATCTTCTAGAAACTTCCGAGGAACTTAGTGAGAGTTTCAAGGATCTTAGTGAGAATACAAAAAAAAAAGGAAAATAACCAGTCAGAAATTAAACATACGCTGACTGAAATAAAGAATAATATATAGAGATTCAACAGTAGACTAGAGCAGTGGTCGACAAACTGCGGCTTGTGAGCCAAATGCGGCTCTTGGGCCCCTTGAGTGTGGCTCTTCCACAAAATACCACGTGCGGGCACGCACGTACAGTGCGACTGAAACTTCGTGGCCCATGCGCAGAAGTCGGTATTTTGTGGAAGAGCCACACTCAAGGGGCCAAAGAGCCGCATGTGGCTCGTGAGCTGCAGTTTGCCGACCACTGGACTAGAGGATCCCAAGAATCAAGTCAAAGATTTGAAATATGAGGAAGCAAAAAACCCAACTGAAAGAGCAAAAAGAAAAAAGAATCCAAAAAAATGAAGATAGTGTAAGGAGCCTCTGGGACAATTTCAAGCGTAACAACATCCAAATTATGGGAGTGCCAGATGAAGAGAGAAAGCAAGATATTGAAAACCTATTTGAAGAAATAATGACAGAAAACTTTCCCTACCTGATGAAAGGAATAGACTTACAAGTCTAGGAAGCACAGAGAACCCCAAACAAGAGGAATCCAAAGAGGACCACACCAAGACATATCATAATTAAAATGCCAAGGGCAAAAGACAAAGAGAGAATCTTAAAAGCAGCAAGAGAAAAACAGTTAGTTACCTACAAGGGAGTCCCCATACGACTGTCAGCTGATTTCTCAACAGAAATTATGCAGGCCAGAAGGAAGTGGCAAGAAACATTCAAAGTGATGAAAAGCAAGAACCTACAACCAAGATTACTCTATCCAACAAAGCTGTCATTTAGAATTGAAGGTCAGATAAAGAACTTCACAGACAAGAAAAAGCTAAAGGAGTTCATCACCACCAAATCAGTATTATATGAAATGCTGATATTATTATTTAGGGTAGTATTTAGGAAGAGGAAGAAGAAGAAAAAGTTAAAGATAAAAAATTATGAACAACAAATACATATCTATCAACAAGTGAATCTAAAATTCAAATGAATAAAAAATTTGATGAACAGAACTGGTGAATGTAATAGAATCAGAGGCATGGAAAGGAAGCGGACTGACAATTCTCAGTGGGAAGGGGTTCGGGGGGTACAGGAAGAGAATGGACAAAGAGTTTAAGCTTATGGACGAGGGCAGTGGGGGCGCGAGGGCCTGGGGTAGGGTGGGAACCAGGTAGAGGGGAGCTATGGGGGGGGGGGGAAAGAGGAACATCTGTAATAATCTGAATAAAGATTTTTTAAAAAGTATGGAGGAAGCAGACCCACAGCCACCTGCTCTCTAAATACATACATTCCCTTCTAATGTCTCTCTTTCCTATACCCTTTTCCCACTCAGGATACAAAATAAAAATTCTTATCACCTAGAGAGTAGATTCATGCCCTTTTCCATAAAAGCTGATATTATCCAACACTCAGGTTCACAATGACTCATATCCTATCTTAAATGAGCTTATTAAGAAATTAGTCTCAAATAAATACACTGTCTACTGTAGGAGGAATTCTTATAAATGAAATGTTCTCAACCTTATTACCTGAGATATATAGATGAAAAAGACATATACTCAGTGTAAGTGTAAAAACATGTATGTACATGACAACTACCAGGCATTAACTGGAAAAGCAACAGATCTTACAAGGGGCTGAGGAGAGTCAAAACTTCAGAGAGTTTACTGGCATGCTGATGTGGCAAAACTGGTTCCAAGTTTGGTGAGTTACTTTTCTCATTATTTTTATTCTCTTTTGAAGCTAAATTTATTCAGCCTTTTACTTCCAGAAATACTGCAGAGTAAATAACCTGAGAACATTCTCTCTGGACAACACCTACTTGTAAATATTGTTAATGCATGGCTAAGCTTATAGGATATTATAGGAAAACCTGTAGTAACTGTGATGTTCAGATGCCTACATGACATTCAAGTACTTAGAAAATATGATTCCAATTTGTCTTCAAGCAATGAACACCAGGTAGAATGAGAGTCATGTTATAGTGTGATCACCATTACCCTGTAATTATACTTTCATGAGACTTCTTCTAGAATAACAGTACTGGCCTCTCTCTGCCCTATTCCTAGACTCTGCCCCAGGATGGTTAAGTTTGGAGGAGGGGAGTATGCCATGAATGTAACTAAGAACTCCATGCAATCTCTGCTTCTCCACTGAGAGGTGCTTTCCAGTTTTCTCTCTCCAATGCAGTTGGTACAAGTGACCTGCTCCAGAAGAGGAAATCTGAAATGAGCCAGTAATGCAATCATTTGAATATGCTTAGAAGATCAAGCATTAGGAAGTCTGATGTCATTGCACATCTGAAACCATGTTCTCCAGTTGGCTTTATATGTATAAAATGGATAATGTTAACCTCTCTCTTGCTCACTCCTTCCTTTACTTCCTCCCCTTATTTATTGATGTGATATAAACTCTGGGCATCATAGAGTATGAAGATAAGAGTTAGTTATTGCTCTCTCTAAAATGCCAACATGATATAATATAGATTCATGAAAAATACTTAATTTACTGACTATGAACTCATCAGTGAGCTTATGACTGGTTCAAGGTACCCTAGCTCTTCCAAGTTAGGCTCACAAAAGTATCTTTTATTTATAACCCAGTCCTAACTCCGTATGATCTTCCACTACAAATTACTCTTCAAGCGGATATTTGCCATGTTTTAGTCACCAAGGGTGTTTAGAAGATCCATTTACTGTTTTGAGAATTCCATAAATGCTAAGCTATAATGTTAGTAGGCTCTTCTTTGGTAAACTAATGCCATCAACTTCTAAGCCTGGCTCTTTAACTCTCCTGAAATGCTGTTATCTTCTGTAATACCTTTTAATTAATTCCTTTGCTATTTTATCTACAGTGGATTCTGTTAAATTCAGAAAAAAAAAATTCTCCAAACCTATTCCAGGTAGAGTTAGCCATAACTACCCCACCCCCAACCAGTCACAGTGTTCTTCATTAACCTGTGGTTTTTGCTCCTTATAATATTATTAAATTCAAGAGAGGAAACTTTAAACTTCAGTATGCATCAGATATTTTACTTTTCAAGTATTAGAACTTCCAATCTCCTACTAATACTTCTATTAATT
Organism: Myotis yumanensis; assembly: GCF_028538775.1. Classification (NCBI taxonomy): domain Eukaryota; kingdom Metazoa; phylum Chordata; class Mammalia; order Chiroptera; family Vespertilionidae; genus Myotis; species Myotis yumanensis. The sequence continues at coordinate 71,576,634 of NW_027223755.1, read as the reverse complement.
ACATCTATTAAGTAAGAGTTCTTATTTGAACTCTGAAAACAAACTGTCTCTACAATGCAATTGCCCTTACTGAACATAGAGCTCTTCCAAGAGAACAAAGGGAGCTAATCATTACTGAGTATGCACTGTGGGTTATACACTGAGATAAATGCTTATGTACATTATGTCCTTTGACTTCACCATTCTAAAAAATGTTTAGACTCCAAAAAATGTTTTCTAATTTTTTATTTTACAGATAAGGAAAACAAGGCTCACAGAAATTATGTAACTTTCTGACAGTCACACAGCCAGGATGAGCACACAAGTCTATATGATTCCCACTGTTGTTGTTGTTTTTTCACTAAACTGTGCCATACAGATCTCATTTTTAGATGCACCTTATAAAATATTGAATACTATGTCAGGTATAGTAAGTTGTATTTTAGGCACAAGGCTCAGGGCAAGATGGCTCCCATGGGAATACGAGACAGCAGAAGGAAAAAAAAAACACCCTAAGCCTGAATGAACTCAAACACTGGGATAGGAAAGGCTAGACCTGGTAGGTAGGTCCTTAGGAGCAAGCTCCTAGTTACACCATTTAATACATAGCAACCTCATTCACATTGCAGAAAATGGTTTGTATTATTTTAATGGTGGTCACTTGAGCAATTTCTGCAATGGATAGAAGCAAGTAATAGAAAGCCTAATGTCAGTGCACATCTAAAACCACGTTCTCCAGTTGGCTTTTATGTATAAAATGGATAATGCTGGCTCCTTCCTTTATTTCCTCCCATGAGTTATTCTTTGACTTTAAGGATTACAGCTATAACATAATGAAAATAATTTGTTGTTTGGGATATCTGACCATCAGTAGCAGGGATCAGCCACTGATTCTTGAGATCTTAGTAAAATAAAACTTATAAAAAGGAGAGGAGATCTGGAGAATCAGAGTGGAAAACAAGTTTTAACCTAATAGTAGGATCTTTGGCACAATACAGTCAAGAATTAGGGGTGTTAAAATGAGGACTTGTAACCATAGCAACACCAGATTCTAATCTAGAACTACTTGGAATTTCAGTAATGATCCCTTCACTTAGTTCCATGCTCTTAGATTTAATAGACAATTACAGAGTCTTAGGTTCAAGGAGAGGACAGACCATACATGGTTCTCTGTTTTATAACTTTTCACTAAACTCAATGTAAAAACATAATACTGAGTATTTTACTGTTCAATTACGCTTCCAACTCTTAATGTATTTCCTATTGCCAATGTTTTTCTTAAAACATATATCATAATATTATCTGTTTTGTTTTTGTTAAGCCTCATTCAAGAATATTCTTTCCATTGATTTTTTTTTTTTTGGTAGAGAGAGTGGAAGGGAGGGGAAGGGTCAGAGATAAAGAAACATCAGTGTGAGAAACACATGGATTGGTTGCCTCCTGCATGAGCCCTAACATAGGCCAGGGATCAAGCCTTCAACTGAGGTACATACCCTTGACAGAAATCCAACCCCAAATCCTTCATTCTGAGGATCAATGCTCTAACCACTGAGACAAACTGACTAAGGCCATAATATTATCTTTTAAAAAAATATATCAAAGACGAAGGGAGAGGAAGTGATAGAAACATCAATGATGAGAATCATTGATTGGCTGCCTCTTGCACGCCCCCTACTGGGGATGGGACCTGCAATCCGGGCATGTACACTGACCTGGACTCCATCCGTGACCTCTTGGTTCACAGGTTGACACTCAACTACTGAGCCATGCTTGCCAGGCAGTTATAATATTATCTTATCAAACTATTGAATTTGGTCTGATTTCATGGTGGGGGGAGTGAATTTATTTCATTTTAAATATTTTGAATATAAGTTTCATATTTGGCGTACCTTTCTATAACCCAAATACTGCTGTCACTATTTGGCAAGAAGCCTCTTTTGTCTAAGTTAGTATAAAAATGTGTTACTGACCATCAGGTGAGCGGCTGCTTTGTGGGGCTACTTTGAAGAGCTGCTTTGTTTGATGCTCCTTGGTAGCAATAAAGTCTCTCTTATATGCCTGCAACTTCTCATGTCTTCTCCGTCTAATACCCGGCGACTGAGGACCTGTGCACCCACAGTTGGCCTAGTTGAGCAGGATCAAGGGGCTCTGCTCCAGGCATTAGCAGGAGGCAACCAACTGATGTGTTGCTCTCACATTGACATTTCTGTCTGTCTTTCCCTCTCTCTTCCACTCTCTCTAAAAATCAATGGAAAATATCCTTGGGTGAGAATTAAAAAAAAACAAAACAGGAAGAATTTTAGCTATAGTGAGGATTACTATATGTAATAGACTAATACATTTTATTTAGATCACCAACCCATGGAATTGATACAAATTATGTCTATAGCTTTTGTACATTTCTTCAAGAAAGTAAAACTGAGTGTATTTCTGTTCCATCCACTTATCATGAATTCTAGAACATCTAGAAAAGATTCCTCTGGAAATATTTCACTTACATATGTCACCTACACCTCAAGTTAGAGTCAAGGAGCAGACACTGAAATATGGGCATGCTTAAAATAGGACTGCATTCTCAAACTACAATAGTAGTTTATTCTGTGACTATCTAAAAAAGGCAACAATATCATTATGTACCAAGGTGATGAATACACCATAGCCATTGGTTATTTGCCATGTGCAAGTTCACAATAAAATTTTTTAAATTACTATGGGATCACTTACTCAATATGGGGGCAGTAAAGGAACCAGACATTTTAAATATCATGTGAATGAATATGAAGTACCTTGTCTCATAAAATCTTTTAACCAAACTGTTCTTCTTTCACTAACAAAGTCAATTCCACTTACAGCATGCAATGAAAATTGTATATTGTGCCCAGAAAGGAAATGAGAGATTTTATAACACAATTTTATTTTTTTGATTATTCAAAGAAACAATTTTAACATAAAGTGTTATCTGGAGGGCATCTGGAAAATACAATATTTTAAAGACTTAGAGGTCATAAAAGCAAAAATAATGCAATCCTATTTTTTAACATAACTCAATACTGTATGAAACCATGATAAAGATGAATATTCTAGAGATTGTGCATGGACATAAACTTTGTTCTAGGGCAGTGATTCCCAAAGTGGGCGCTACCGCCCCCCGGTGGGCGCTGCGGCGATCCAGGGGGGCGGTGATGGCCACAGGTGCATTTGGGGGCAATGAGTAACTGCTATTAAAATTTTAAAAAAATTAATTTCCAGGGGCTGAGGAATATTTTTTCTGGAAAGGGGGCGGTAGGCCAAATAAGTTTGGGAACCACTGTTCTAGGGTATGATAAAAGAACAATAATATGTTGAGTGATCTAATAGATCAGTATCTTCCGAATATATAGCAGAAATATACAGAAAACACAAAGCAAGAAACAAAAAAGCAAACAATTTTAGCTATACATGTAGATACTATGGAATATAAAAACACTATGGTGATAATTAAATAAATATATAAATGTTAGCATGAGGTTTCAATTAAACATCATGGGTTAAAAAAATGTTTATTTCTGTGTTTTTTTTCTAAATTCCCACTGAAACAATACTTATTTAAAATATATTAAGCAACATGGACAAAAACAACAACAAAAAGACTATGACAAAATGTCAGCAGATAAAAGATAGGAAGCAAAGTTAAAAAATTATTTGTAGAGAAGAATTTTTTTCTGTTTGTTTGAAACTTTTGTTCTTCAAACCATATACATGCTATCATTTTATAATAATACAGATCCATTTTTTAAAAAAGGTAAAGAGTAAACTATGATATGACTAAATAAAAACTGAAAATGCCTGGCTACTAACTTTCAGACAAACATGTAGGTTTATAAAATATGGCTGAATGAAGTAAAGCAAGAAAAGGCAGAAGTTTTGAGTTGTGTGCCCTTGATGCTAAAAAAGCCAGATAGAGACTAATTTAGTTAGTATAGGACAGATGAAAGACAGATGATAGATTGTATAAAGGTAGAAATTTTTATTTATTTACTTTAAAAATGATTTAATTGATTTTATTTTTGTTAATCCTCACCTAATGATATTTTTTTCCATTGATTTTTTTAGAGAGAGAGTGGAAGACAGGAAGAGAGGGAGGAACCTCAATGTGAGAGAGACATATCCACTGGTTGCCTCCCCCATGCAACTGACCAGAGCTGTGGATCAAACTGTAACCTAGGTACATACCCTTCACCAGGAATCAAACCTGTGACCCTGTGGTCCGCAGGCCAAAGCTATAAAAATCCAGGGCTGTTTTATTGATTTTAGAGAGAGGAAGGGAGAGGGAGAAAGAGAAACATATGAGAAACACAGATCAGGCTGCCTCCTGCACAACTCCTACACTAAATCGAGCCCACAACCCAGGCATGTGCCTTGATGGGGGAATTCAACTGGCAACCTCTTGGTACATGGGATATCACTTAACCAACTGGACCACATAGGTTAGGGTAAAAGTATATTTTCAGAATAATATAATCAATTCAGTTTATCTTCTAAGAAAATCCTATATAATAAAGAGCTAATATGCTAATTAGACCAAACAGCAGAATGTCTGGATGACCTTCCAGATGAAGCCAAGCTGTGAGGGCCGAGCCCCTTGCACGAATTTTGTGCATCGGGCCTCTAGTATATAATATTATTGTAAAGTTACAATGCATTAAGTTTATGAGTCTGATGATCAATAAATAGAGAGGATTTGAATGACTTTTCATTGGTTGAGAGGAACCTGGTCTCAAAGAATATTTCTTCACTTAATGATTTTAGTGTATTGAGATAACATAGTATGTAAGAAATTAACCTAGCAGGCCTGAGTTTGCCTAAACCCTGCACATTCCCAAGAAAGGCCATTTTTTCAGGACTGGCAGACACGCCCTGGAGCCCTCCCCTAGTCCCTCCCCGGCCCTAATCGTGCACTGGTGGGGTCCCTTGGCCTGGCCTGTACCCTCTTGCAATCCGGGACCCCTCAGGGGATGTGGGAGAGCCAGTTTAAGCCCCATCCCCTCAGGCCAGGCCAAGGGACCTCACTGGTGCACGAATTCATGCACCGGGCCTCTAATCTACTATAAGTTCTTTTTAACTGTAAATATTTTGTTATTTTACATATGGGTAGCCTACTTGGAGTAGGAGTGATCAATGGGCTCTGCCCACTTAATTTTGATGTCTTCTAAGCTATTAACTCACCAATCTTCCAGGGAAGATGTAATCCCAAGTTTTGCTATGAGCCATGATAAGTAATCTGTACTGCACTGGAGAAAATATTAACCTTTCCAGCTGGTTTCAGGACAGCCAATCTAGCCAAATCTCACATTTGCTACGAGTAAGGTAAAATTGGGAGCAACCAATACCAAAAACAAATAAATACACATCTGTTAAGCTAACGACAGTGCTTTTTCAAAGACTGACCAAAATAAGGTATATGAGAAGGTCTTTTTAAAATCAACAAAAATGTTAGTTATACTATTAGGCATTTATGTCTTAAAGCAATTGTCAACTTGCTCAATTGGTTTATTTCACTCACATCTGATTCCCTCTTTTGCTATATAATACAGAATCATCTGAGATTTGTGCCTGGCTGATGTTCCAGTGACTAGGGAAAGGATTTTCTGAATAATATCCTGCTTAACAAGGTAGCACAAAATCTGCTATGAGGCTTCCCAAAGTCAGTGTCAATAAATTCCTCTTGAGGAGGGTGCTATCACATAGCTGGAATGGACCACACTCCCAAAGGAATTTCTAATTTGAAAAATAATTAGAACAGATTCTTCCTGACTGATGAGCCTGTGTTTTCAAGGTTGAGAACAGAGTGTGGGGAGACCAAATTTTCTTGTGTGTAAACAAAGCTGCATCTGCTGTACTCATTAACTGAACACCCGCCTCTAATATGTAATTGATGTTTTATATTTTTGTCTTTGAGCTGTTGTTGCCGCCACGCATGCCCTGCCCCTTGCTGTGTTGTCTGGTCCTTCATCCTCTTGTTAAAGTAACAAGAAGCAAGCCTGCAGAGAAAGTATCAAGTCTTTACCTTCCTGCTGCTCTGTAAAAAGTCAGTTTGTATGAAAATATATGTTACATGTAGAAAAAGATTACCACAACCTGTTGAAAACATACCTTGAAAATAATTTTCCAAATAAAATAAATGTTTTATTTTCCTAGAGAAAAAGAAATAACTGTAGTTTGGAAAATAAAGAAAGACTCTATGTCCTCTACAAATCACCTTCTCTTTTCTTTTTTCTCATCTTATGTCTAACGTAGGTGAAAATGTCTCTTAGCATCGTGGGAAGTAGAGTTCAGCCCACCTTCTTCAACAGGGAAATATGAAGATACCTCTTATAAAGATGGAGAGGAAAGTATTGGCATGATGAAAAATATAGAGAGCAACAAAGAACATTCCTCTGATCTTCCTCCTTTTCTCCTTATATATTCTCCTGCATTTTTTTCTCTCCATTCTATTTGCAATTCACAGTAGTTAACACAAAATGCAGGTATTATTATGGGAGACACAGAGCCTATTACCAATGCAAATTTAGTGAATAAATATGATCATGGATTATTTACATCAACAAGGACTATCCTATTTAAACGAAGAGTAGCCTAAGGAGAAAAAAAATCAACTTTCTTCAACATGATCATATAAAAGTAAAAAGACAGTGTTAATGTAATGTTACTGGTTTTATATTTCTGTTCAATATTCTGTGATAAACTTAGAATCTCATATTGCTTCCAAAAAATAATTCCATCTTTTAATTTTCATCATATTTATTCATTCAACAATAATTTGAGTATTGTGTCTTCTAGGTCCCAGACCCTCTATTAGGTACTAAGGATACTGCATTTAGCAAAACAGACAGAAAACTCTGTCATGGTAGAATTTATGTTCTAATGGAAAAGTTCAGATAACACACCAAATGAACTGACATATTAAATAATATACTTGAAAGTAACAAGTGCTTTGGAGAGAAAGAAAGCAGGTTTATGTGCCAGAGCAGTGGTTCTCAACCTTCCTAATGCCGCTGCCCTTTAGTACAATTCCTCATGTTGTGGTGACCCCCAACCACAAAATTATTTTCGTTGCTACTTCATAACTGTTAATTTTGCTACTGTTATGAATCGTAATGTAAATATCTGATATGCAGGATATATTTTCATTGTTACAAATTGAACATAATTAAAGCATAGTGATTAATCACAAAAACAATATGTAATTATATATGTGTTTTCTGATGGTCTTAGGCAACCCCTGTGAAAGGGTCATTCGACCCCCAGGTTGAGAACCATTGTGCTAGAGAGAGCAAGATGACCTGAGGTAGGACAAGTGAGAGAGCTCACCAAGGTGGGCTTTGTAAACCCATCATTATGACTCTGATTTTTAATCTGAATGAAATGAAACAGCTATTGGGCTGTTAACAAAATGTGTAACATTATCCCAATTAAGAATTTATAAAAGATCACTGTGCCATGAAATCATAAAACAAAAGAAAATTATTTATAACCTCAATTTCTTTATTCCTTTTTGAAGCCTCAGAAATTATTCTTTATGCTGTTGAATTGAAAGTTATGGAATAGGCCAGCAAACCAATCTACAATCAGTAGAGGAAAAGGATAGGTCCAATAACAAAAACAAAAAAAAATTGGGGCAAGCAAGCCATTTAGAAAAAATGTTCCAGAGATAAAGAAACTGCTGAGAAAATAAAACCCTCGTGTAATTATTCCACCTTTGTTTTCTTCCTAAAGAGGACTCCTTTATTTCCCATTCCAAACTTTCACCTCAATCATCACCCTGGTGGCCTCCTTGAAGGCACTTGCCATCAGGAACATTCAATGGTCATGCCACGTTGGAGACACATTATCTCCTCACCTCTCCTTCACCCAAATTTACTTCAATTTATTACAGTACCCTCTGATGCAGTAATTTTTCTACACTGGTATTTTAGAGACTCTGTCACTTCAATTCCACAAATATTCTGAAGTATATATTGTACATTTACCTGTTCACAAATGGTCTTCAAAGCAAAAGGGTTCTTAAGAAGGCACAATCTAAATTTCTAATAGCTAGGATAAAAACATGCAATGATATTTTCAACCCTTTAAAAATACTTTATAGGGAATAAAACCATTATATAAATTAACTAATTAGAAAAGCTTTAATGGATAGCTTAATGTATCTACATGTATTCACTGTCCTGGAATACTAGACTTGAAAATGATGCACTCCTAGCTTTTTAGGAGCTCTGGCTAGACCACCAACTTACACCATACACAAAAATAAACTCAAAATGGATAAAGGACTTAAACATAAGATGGGAAACCATAAAAATATCAGAGCAGCAAAATCTCAGACATATGCCTAAGCAATATCTTCACCAAAACAGCTCCTAGGGCAATGGAATCTAAAGAGAAAATGAAATAATGGGACTACATCAAAATAAAAAGCTTCAGTACAGCAAAAGAAACCATCAATAAAACAAGAAAGCCCACTGCATGGGAGAACATATTTGCCAATGTTATCACCAACAAGGGTTTAATCTTCAACATTTACAGGTAACTCATACAACTTAACAAAAGGAAGATAAACAATCCAATCAAAAAATGGGCAATGGATCTAAATAGATACTTTTCGAAAGAGGACATAGGAAGGCCAACAGATATATGAAAACATTCTCAGTCACTAATCATCTGAGAGATGCAAGTCAAAACGACAATGTGGTACCATCTCACACCTTTCAGGCTGGCTATCATCAACAATCAACAAACGACAAGTGCTGGCAAGGATGTGGAGAAAAAGGAACCCTCGTGCACTGCTGGTAGGAATGCAGACTGATACAGCCACTGTGGAGAACAGCATGGAGTTTCCTCAAAAAACTAAAAATGGAACTCCCATTTGAACCAGTGATCCTACTTCTAGAAATATATCCCAAGAAACTAGAAACACCAATCAGAAAGGATATATGCACCCCTATGTTCACAGCAGCACAATTTACCATAGCTAAGATTTGGAAACAGCCTAAGTGCCCATCAGCAGATGAGTGGATTAAAAAACGGTGGTACATCTACACAATGGAATACTATGCTGCGGTAAAAAAAAAGGAATTCTAACCATTTGCAATAGCATGGATGGAACTGGAGAGCATTATGCTAAGCGAAATAAGCCAGTAAGAGAAAGATAAATATCACTCATTTATGGAATATAATAACGAACATAAACTGATGAACAAAAACAGATCCAGAGACAGAGAAGCATCAGACTGTCAAACAACAGAGGGAAGGCAGGAGAGGGTGGTGGTAAGGGGGAGAGATCAACCAAAGGACTTGTATGCATGCATATAAGCCTAACCAATGGACGCACACACCAAGGGGGTGAGAGCATGAGTGAGGGCTTGGGGGGGGGGGGCAATGGGAAGATAGGACACATATATAATCCTATATAATAAAGAACTAATATGCTAATTAGACAGGATGGCGGAACTACCTTCCAGAACAACCTTCTGGAACAACCAGTGGGCAGGGGGTGTGTGTGGCCACAAGGGCTGAGGCAGCTGGGGCTGTGAAGGCCTACTCTTGCACGAATTTCGTGCTTCGAGCGTCTCTAGTACCTTAATAAAGAAATAAAATTTAAAAAAGATTAACATTAGAAGCGACTAAAGACCTTTTATCAACACACACACACAAAAAGAAAAGACAATAGACAAAAATTTAGAGCAGAGAGATATAGGCAGAGATAGAAACACGTAAGTTTAGTATCTTCCTTTCTTACACTTCCGGAGGACTCACAGAAGGAAACAGGGAGTTGTTCAGGGAAAGACTGGTCATGAATAAAACTAAAAATATGGGTTAAAGATAGAACAAGTTCCAGGAGGCATTAGACAGCTTAAAGAGTCTTACGGATTGAATTGTCCTCCTCTAAACTCGGAAGTTAAAGTGCAAACTCCAAATATTACTGTTTTTAGATGGAGACAGGGGCCTTTAAGACAGTTACTAAGGTTAAGTGAGGACATAAGTGTGGGGCCCTAATCCAATAGGACTGGTGTCCTTATAGATGAAGACACACCAGAGGCATGTGCCTACACAGAGAAAAGACAATATGAGAACACAGTGAAGGTGACTGTCTGCAAGCCAAGGTGAGAGAAACCCAAAATTTCTCTACAAGGTCAGTGGCATTTTCCTATGGAAATCTGAGTTGACTAAAGATAGACAGGATGCCGAACCAGTTTGGCTCAGTGGATAGAGCGTCGGCCTGCGGACTCAGGGGTCCCAGGCTCGATTCCGGTCAAGGGCATGTACCTTGGTTGCAGGCACATCCCCACTGGGGGGCGTGTAGGAGGCAGCTGATCGATCTCTCTCATCGATGTTTCTGGCTCTCTATCCCTCTCCCTTCTTCTCTGTAAAAAATCAATAAAATATATTTTTAAAAAATAAAGATAGACAGGACTTCAGTGAATAAGATTAGAGCAAGAATGTGGAAGAAGACTTAGAAATGGGGATTGGCTAGTCTTATCTCTGGTGAGACTAGCAGTTGTCAAATTATAAAGATGGTCCATGAATAATTTTGGGCTAAAGCTTGAGAAAAGTCAGGCCTAAACAACATTAGAAAAAAGGGTACTAGTTACTTGCCCCACAAATTCTCTTATTAAAACTCTAACCCCCAATGGGAGGATATTAGGAGATGGGAACTTTAAGAGGTAACTAGATTTAGAAGAGGTCATAGGGCGAAGCCTCATGATAAGATTAGTGCCCTCTAAGGAGAAAAAAGATTTCTCTCTTGGCCACATAGGAAGACAATTAAAAGCCATGAAGTGGAACCTCACTAACCAGATATGATGGCATCTTATCTTGGACTTCCAGCCCTCCAGAAGTCCAAGAAATAAAAATTTAAGGCTACCCAATCTATGGCATTATTGTTATAGCATCCCAAAACTGCCACAGTTGTGTAACTAAGACACAACTGTATCTAAAAATGATGTAAAAAATTTAAACAATATATTGTTCCACATAAATTGTGTCCAGTGAGGTTTAACTGTACATAATAAATGTAGATTCTCCAATTATGAAGCATAAAAAATACTTATCAAAAAATTCCAATTCTTTATCTTTGTAACAACTAAGCAAATTAATATATCTATACACAATAAACAGTATGATTAATATTTGAAAAAGTTACAAATAAGAATTAACACTCATGTAATACTCTTTGTAATACTTTAAGCAATAAAACAATTTAAAAAAAAAGAAAAAAGAATTAACACTCAACCAAAAAAAACCACATTCGAATCATTTGGTCAAACTCTTTCATTTTACAGATAATAAAAATGAAGTTGACATGAGATAAAAGGTTAAGGGATTCACTTAAGGTTGTGTGGCAGTGCAGTGGTTAGAACTTAACTGGGCTTATGCTTCCCATATCAGTGCTCTGCTGAAGGCTCCATAAACACACACATATATTTCAACAATTCTTACTTAAATGCCAAGTAGATGGATTTCAGAGATTAAATTTTATAAACTGTGGATTCTGTCTTTATTTTAAAGACTAGAGGCCTGGTGCATGACATTCGTGCACTGGGGGTTGGTGTCCCTCAGCCCAGCCTGCACCCTCTCGCAGTCCGGGATCCCTTGGGGTATGACTACCTGCTGCTGCTGAGCTCGCCAGCTGTGAGCCCGGCTTCTGGCTGAGCAGCACTCCCACAGGGGGAGCCCACTGCCCACCAGGGGGCAGCTCCTGTGTTGAGCATCTACCCCCTGGTGGTCAGTGAGCATCATAGCAACCAGTCATTCCACTGTTCGGTCAATTTGCATATTAGGGTTTTATTATATAGGATAGGAGATTTGAAACCCAGACATTTACCTGATGGGACACAACATCATAGGTCAATTTCCTGGAGATACACAGCCAGAACTGAGGTCTGTTGACTTAGAGCCTTTTAGCTAACAAATTGCCTGGTGCCCAAGGCAGTGGTATAGCAAAGACAAGGTGGTCAGAGCAGCCAAATAATAAGATGCATTGTCTGTAGATAAATTAAGGACAATAATAAAACTGACTACAATTTTATCTATTTTAATTATCCCCATGGACCATTAATTCTAAACAATTTCAGTGATAAAACACTTCTCCCATGAAAAAAATCTTATGCAACAACATCCTAAATAATTGTTGAGAATACTGTTTTGATTTAATAATGGGTACCTATGCTTCAAATTTGCACATATTTTTTATATTTTCATAAATATTTTCTCTACATGGAAGTTAATGAGTTCACAATGAGTTTCCTGATAAACCTGGACTCATTTTATGTATGGAAAAATAATTTAGACTATGTTCAACTATTAAAAAAGTAAAAACGTGTTTTGTTTAACAAAGTACCTCAAAGATAACTTGAGTATGTTCAGCCCTGCTTTTAAATTGGCTTTCATTATATAACGAGAGGCTCAGTGCATGAAATTCATGCATGGGTAGGGTCCCCAGGCCTGGCCAGCGATTAGGGCCTATTGGGGCCTTCTGGCTTCTGGCTGGGGCCTCCCTTCTCCGGCTGCCAGCTGCTGGCCTGGGCCTTCCTTCATTCCACGCCGCCTCCGGTGGTCAGCGCATGTCCTAGCGAGCAATAGAACTCCTGGTCAAACTCCCGAGGGGACACTTTACATATTAGCCTTTTATATACATAGATAAGGTGACAGTTGGGAAGGCAAATTCAACAAACCTTTCAGCATACACTTTTACGGACAAAAAAATTTATTATAAAGTACTGAAAAATACTCAAAATGTTTCAACTAGCTAATGTTCAATGATGAAATTTTCAAGTCATTTTTTTGTAACCACCATTGAAATAATTGACTCAGAAAATGTTTATTAATAGTCAAAAGCATTAGATGGAATGTTAGTTGGGAGGAATAAAGAAACTACCACTTGAAACCAATGATCAATGTTTTATGTACACTATAAATGAATTCTTATATTTTTAACAAATGTGCATGTAATTAGTATATGGGAAGGCATACAATATATTATCTATGGTTACCACCTAGTGGAATATTGGTGGATAACTTCCCCCTTTATTATTTTTATTTATTTATGTTTATAACTATTCTGCAATAAGAATGCATAATGGTTTGATTAGGATCAAAATGAAAATGAGAAAAAAAGAGCATAGGGTTTTATATTCCAAGGCTCAGAAAAAGCGGAGCTAACATGTACTGACCGTGTACTTAGTATCAGACATTGTACCAGAAACTTTAGATATATTTCATGTGATCCTTATGGCAATACAATGAGGTTCATACCATCCTATCTAATAAAAGAGAAACATGGTAATTAGCCGTACATCCGCTACCCTTCCCATTGACTAATTAGGGCGATATGCAAATTAACTGCCAGCCAAGATGGTGGCCGGCAGCCAGGCAGCTTAAAGCGAACAGGAGGCTTGCTTGCTCCAGTGACGGCGGACTCCAACGTTCCCCAACTGACTTGACGGCCTCTCAGCTGCAACTCTAAGCAACTATGTTGCAAATATAGAAGCTAAACAAAACCCCAGAAACCTGCGTTAGTCAGGTGGGCTTCAGCCAGCCGGACCACAACACTGTATCAAATACAGAAGGTAAACAAAGGCCAGAAACCTGCTTTCAGCAGCCAAGGCCTCAGAGCTAAAGCTGGCCCATAATAAAAAAAAAGAAAAAAGAAAAAAGGAGCGGTTGGGAGCTTCAGTCACTAGCCAGCCTGAAAACAGCCCTCAGCTTCTCAGCCAGACTGGCCAGGCACCCCAGTGGGGACCCCCACCCTGATCCAGGACACCCTTCAGGGCAAACCAGCTGGCCCCCACCCATGCACCAGGCCTCTATTCTATACAGTAAAAGGGTAATATGCCTCCCGGCACCGGGATCAGCAGAGCCACGAGGCCTGCCGGCACCGGGATCAGCATGACAGGGGGCAGCGCCCAAACCCCCCGATCGCCCTGCGGCTCTGTGTGTGACAGGGGGCGGGGCCACAACCTCCCTATCCGCCCTGTTCTGTTTGTGACAGGGGAAGGCGCCCCAACCCCCTGATCAGCCCTGCTCTGTGCCTGATAGGGGGAAGCTCCCCAAACCCCTGATCGCCCTGCGGCTCTGTGTGTGACAGGGTATGGAACCCCAACCCTGCTGATGGGCCCTGCTCTGTGCATGACAGGGGGCAGCGCCCCAACCCCCTGATCCGCCCTGCTCTATGTGTGACAGGGGGCAGTGCCCCAACTCCCCTATTGGCCCTACTCTGTGCGTGACAGAGGGGAGCTCCTAAACCCCCTGATCGGCCCTGCTCTGTGTGTGACACGGTGCGGTGCCCCAACCCCCTGATTGGCCCTGCTCTGTGGGTGATAGAGGGCAGCACCCAACCCCCCCCCCCCACAGGCCGTGCTGTGTGTGTGATCGGGTAGAGCCATAACCTCCCCATCAGCCCTGCCCTGAGTGTGACAGTGGCGGCGCCCCAACCCCCTGATCAGCCCTGCTCTGTGTGTGACAGGGGGTGGTGCCCCAACTCCCCTATCGGCCCTACTCTGTGAATGATAGGGGGGAGCTCCTCAACACCCTGATCGGCCCTGCTCTGTGTGTGACAGGGGGCGGTGCCCCAACTCCCCTATTGGCCCTACTCTGTGCGTGACAGAGGGGAGCTCCTAAACCCCCTGATCGGCCCTGCTCTGTGTGTGACAGGGTGCGGCGCCCCAACCCCGATTGGCCCTGCTCTGTGGGTGATAGAGGGCGGCACTCCAACCCCCCCCCCCCCCCCACAGGCCGTGCTGTGTGTGTGATCGGGTAGAGCCATAACCTCCCCATCGGCCCTGCCCTGAGTGTGACAGTGGTGGCGCCCCAACCCCCTGATCGGCCCTGCTCTGTGTGTGACAGGGGGCGGTGCCCCAACTCCCCTATTGGCCCTACTCTGTGAGTGACAGAGGGGAGCTCCTCAACCCCCTGATCGGCCCTGCTCTGTTTGTGACAGGGGGGAGCTCCTCAACCCCCTGATCGGCCCTACTCTGTGCGTGACAGAGGGGAGCTCCTAAACCCCCTGATCGGCCCTGCTCTGTGTGTGACAAGGTACGGAGCCCCAACCCCCTGATTGGCCCTGCTCTGTGCATGACAGGGGGCAGCACCCCAACCGCCTGATCAGCCCTGCTCTGTGCATGATAGGGGGTGGCACCGCAACCTCCCCATCGACCCTGCCTTGAGTGTGACAGGGGGCGGTGCCCCAACCCCCCAATCGGCCCTACCCTGAGCGTGACTAGGGGTGGCATTGCAACCTCCCGATCCGCCCTGATCTGTGCATGACAGGGGGCAGCGCCCCAATTCCTCCATCGGCCCTGCTCTGAGCCCGACCAGGGCCTGCACCTTGGGATTGGGCCTGCCCTCTGCCACCTGGGAGCAGGCCTAAGCCAGCAGGTCATTATCTCCTGAGGGGTCCCGGACTGCGAGAGGGCACAGGCGTGGCTGAGGGACCCCCTGTCCTCCCCGAGTGCACAAATTTTTGTGCACCAGGCCTCTAGTTATTTCCATAAAAGAAATTCCTCAGTGTCATACTGTGAGCAAATAATAAATTGGGATTTAAGTTCATATCTGTGTGGTTTGAATCGCATTGTGTTTTGAAATGCTGTGCTGATTCATCTCTTTTTGCCTTACATTTAACACAAACAGGCTTATGCATAGGTTGAACAGGAAGAGTTCAAGTCACTTGTTCTGGCTGTTTGTTGATCTGGAAAACTGGGTCACTTCACTTTCCACTCTGCACTATGGTTCTCAATAAACTTGAACAAAATTGCTACCCACCTGACAAATAAGTATCACTTAAATGAGATTGCTAAACCTTAGCCCACTATTTTAGAGCAAATACACACTTGGGGTTATTTATAACTCCCTCAGCCATGCTGGCACTCTGCAGCTGCATTCTACACAGCTGCAGTTTCTAAGTGAGATGGACTGCAAAACTCCTCTCCTCCCCACAAGACATGGCACCTGGTTCCCCAAAGGTCCACTCACTGCTTCACCACCCTTCCTTTGGATACAGAGCACCTAGATCACATCTCATTTGTCACCATGGTGCTCCACAGAAAAAGTGGTGTTCATTTTACATAAACATAAGAGGAAAGGACCACTGCATGACACCAGAAGTGTTATTACAGAAAGAACGCAGTTTGCTTCTATTTATTTTTAATGTGGCTGTCGATCTGTCTTGAAACACAGCATCCTTCCAAGATTTCTGTGACATAGACCTTCCAAAGAGCAATAACTTTATTCCATTGAGTCTATCAAAATAAAGGTAAGGACTGGATAATGGAGATCCAGAAGTAAGCTCTCTACTGATAGAAACTGACTACAAAAGCTAAAATTAATAGAAGTTGTATCCTGACTTGAGGATTTATTTGAGAATCTCTGTAATATCTCCCTGGTCCTTTAGCATGTAATAAATACATATCTTTTGAAATTCAAATACGTCTAGTTAACATCTATCAGTGTACATTACTACAAATTTTTTTTTGTGTGTGAAGAGAACTTTTAAGATTTACTCTCTTAGCAGCTTTGAAATATACACTACAGTACTATTAAATTCATAATAAATCTAATGTCTTTCACTCTGTACAACAAAAAGAGATCATTTCATTAGCAATGAACATTTTTAACATACAAACACATTTCTAACCGTTTAGTTTCTTAGCTCTATATTTTTCTGGGGGACTGGGGACAGGTGAATCTACCCACCTCTCACAAACCTCCTACCAGAATTTTAGTCTCATCATTTTCCCTATCAAGGTAGATCCCTGATTAGTCCATGTCCTTCCAGTCTTACCCTTTTCCAAACCAGAGTGGTTTCTAAAATATATGCCTGTAAACATTCCTTTACCCACCACACAACGCCAGTTATTCAGCATGACATATATGGTCCTTTATGATTTCAGCCTTCCCAAGTTTTCACCGTTAACTACTACTCCTCAGCCTTTACTCTGTATTTAAATTATCCCAAACCACTTGTATTTTCCTGGAAAAAAATATAGGTTCTGCCTCATATCTCAAATTATTTCCTTCCACTCACACTTCTGCAGCTTTCCCTTATCCATAGACATAAAACTGAGTATAATGATTCTGTCATTACTAAAAATGTTATTGCATTAGTTCATGTAATGATTCCCTCTCTGTCTCACATGAAAGAAGTTGCCCTAAACAGGGTACTATTAATATATATGGACTGAAAAAATCCTCTCCTCCCCACAAGACATGGAACCTGGTTCCCCAAAGGTCTACTCCACTGCGCCCTTCTTTTGCATACAGAGCAACTAGGTCACACAAGCAGCTTACATTGAACTACACACAGCTAACTCAATCCTATAAATGCAGAGCCTTGAACTGATGCTTTACAATATTTGCACATCTTTTTTTAGCTTATATAAACACTGCCTCCTTAAAATGTATACACTGGTAATGTGGGAAACAAATACTGACACAATCAGTTAGCAATGTTAACATCATTAGACTCCAGTTCAAGATCGTTTTGCTCTGTGGCATCCATAAATTAGAGCCTGATCCTTTATCAAAAGGAAAACACTCAGGAAAAAGAAATATTTCATAGGCACACACACCATGCAAGCTGAAAGTTTTAAATGGCTACTAGCAACATTTTTATGACTTTATTTCTAGTCATTCTATATTCCAAACAGACCAGTATAGGAGTTATCAATGTACTGTCAAATAAAGGGCATAACTTAGAATTCAAACATTGGTTTCAAATTTAATAAAATTAATAAGACTTCTGAATTCCTAGTAGCCAAACCAATAACCTAATTGTTAAAGTTTCCTTATATTGAATTATCTCTCTTTTTAAACACTAATGTGCTGTTTCCACTCTAAGTAAAATCATGTAATCTAACTCTGGAACTCTCAGGAAATAGGTGCTATGTATACCCAAACTGACAATAATGGATTTTGATCTCCAGATGAAACAGGCCAAATGAAAGTGAACTTTGGAAGCAAAGTGTTCCCATTTGTGAGGACAGCCTACATTGGGGTTGTAGAGGTGAATTAGACCCAGGCAAATGGGAGCATCTTCTTTAACTGCATACTCCTGATTTTCTTCTATTCTGGTATTTTGCTCATGCTATTCATTCTACTAATTCCACTTCTGTGATTTCAGGGTTGTTAAGTCATTTATTCTACAAAAAGAAACTCAAATGTCACCTTCATAGGGTATGCATCCAACCCTAGCTGGAGAACAAATGTTTCACAACTTTCACAGGATTTGGATCTAAATTTAGCAAATATGTCAAAGTATTCTTAGCTAAAATTATAATAAAATATCTTAGGAAGGCATCACTTTAAAGAATAAGAGACCATCTTTTAGGAAGACTTCTTCCATTGGGAAAGTTTACTATTCTTCAGCAGAGCACCACTGAAGGGAAGGTCAATGCAGGAGCCACCAGTCAGATGTGGTTATTAAGTGCTTGAAATGAGACTGGTGTCCCAGGTCCAAATGATAATAATAATAATAATAATAATAATAATATATATATATAATACATATCCTATCTAATAAAAGAGAAACATGGTAATTAGCCATACCTCCGCTACCCTTCCCATTGGCTAATCAGGGCGATATGCAAATTAACTGCCAGCCAAGATGGCGGCCGGCAGCCAGGCAGCTTGACGCGAACAGGAGGCTTGCTTGCTTCAGTGATGGAGGAAGCCAATGTTCCCTACCTGCTGCTGCCGGCCTCTGAGCTTGCAGTTTAGGAAACAATGTTACAAATATAGAAGCTAAACAAAACCCCAGAAGCCTGCTTTCAGCCAGCCGGGCTTCAGCCAGCAGGACCACAACATTGTTTCAATTATAGAACAAACACAGATCTCTGCTTTCAGCCAGCTGGGATCTCAGAGCTGGAGTGAGCAGGACCGCAACAGTGTTACAATTATAGAACCCAAACAAACCAGATACCTGCTTTCAGCAGCCGAGGCCTCAGAGCTGGAGCCAAGCCTCAGAGCTAAAGCTGGCCAAGAATAAAAAAAAAAAGAAAAAAAGGATAGGTTGGGAGCTTCAGTCACCCGCCAGCCTGAAAACGGCCCTCAGACCCTCACCCAGACTGGCCAGGCACCCCAGTGGGGATCCCCACCCTGAAGGGGGTGTGACCAGCTGCAAACAGCCATCATCCCCTCATCCAGGCTGGCCAGGCACCCCAGTGGGGACCCGCAACCTGATCCAGGACACCCTCGAGGGCAAACCAGCCAGCCCCCACCCGTGCACCAGGCCTCTATCCTATACAGTAAAAGGGTAATATGCCTCCCGGCACCAGGATCAGCGGAGCAGCGAGGCCTCCCAGCACCGGGATCAGCATGACAGGGGGCAGCGCCCAAACCCCCTGATCGCCCTGCAGCTGTGTGTGTGACGGGGGTGGGGCCACAACCTCCCTATCCACCCTGCTGTTCGTGACAGGGGAAGGCACCCCAACCCCCTGATCAGCCCTGCTCTGTGCCTGATTGGGGGGAGCTCCCCAACCCCCTGATCGCCCTGCGGCTCTGTGTGTGACAGGGTGCGGCGCCCCAACACCCTGATTGGCCCTGCTGTGTGTGTGACAGGGTGCGGCGCCCCAAGTCCCCCCACCCCCCACCAAGGGCCCTGCTCTGTGTGTGACAGGGTAGAGCCATAACCTCCCCATTGGCCCTGCCCTGAGTGTGACAGTGGCGGCGCCCCAACCCCCTGATCCGCCCTGCTGTGTGTGTGACTGGAGGCGGTGCTCCAACTCCCCTATCGACCCTACTCTGTGAGTGACAGGGGGGAGCTCCTCAACACCCTGATCGGCCCTGCTCTGTGCGTGACAGGGTATGGAGCCCCAACCCCCCTGATGGGCCTGCTCTGTGCGTGACAGGGGGCAGTGCCCCAACCCCATGATCGGCCCTGCTCTGTGCGTGACAGGGGGTGGCGCCGCAACCTCCCCATCGACCCTGCCTTGAGTGTGACAGGGAGTGGTGCCCCAACCCCCTAATCAGCCCTACCCTGAGCGTGACTAGGGGTGGCATTGCAACCTCCCGTTCCATCCTGCTCTGTGCATGACAGGGGGCGGCGCCCCAACTCCCCAAGCGGCCCTGCTCTGAGCCCGACCAGGGGCTGCACCTAGGGATTGGGCTTGCCCTCTGCCACCTGGGAGCAGGCCTAAGCCAGCATGTCGTTATCTCCCAAGGGGTCCCAGACTGCGAGAGGGCACAGGCCCGGCTGAGGCACCCCTCCTCCCCCGCCCCGAGTACACAAATTTTTGTGCACCGGGCCTCTAGTTATATATAATTAAATAAATTATCAAAATTAATTTTACCATTTCTGGGTTCCAGTTCAGCATGTAAGGAATTTAGAAGTAACCACTGTGTCCTAACAATAAGTACAACTTTGAAAAAAATGTAAAATCAACAACTCTTCTTAGATTTATCAGAGAATTGAGGTCAAAGAGTAAATAAATCACTGCCCCGCTGCCCACAAGTTGGAGAGATAAACAGGTAGATAGATACAGAGAATCATAACTTCTTGAGCAGAAACCCAGAGAAGAAACCTTTGCAGGGACTGATACCAGGTAGGAAAACCTAATCTGTAAATGATGAAATGTTGGCAGCTCAGTGTGGACTAGTCTAAGAGTTAAAAATTCCAGGGGGACTCAGTCATAGAGAAGCCCCCACACTTTTGTGAGTTTTACCTTCAGGAACTCAACTAATTTCTCGGTGAATATCTGAGAAAAATCTCCCCATGCTTACATCAGGAGGAGGGGAAAAGGAACTATCTTTAAATGCTGCAGAGTATTCTGTTCTTATAAGGTTAGCCCTCAGGAGAAATTATTCTACCAGAACCTAACCTACTAAGGTTTTGTTAGAGCTTAATCTACTTGGAAGGAGAAAAATACCTGACCTGCTAGCTTTAGACTTCTATGTGGGTGAAAGGAACTAATCTAATCCCCAGCTCCTGAGGTGAATGTTGGGAAAACTGAGAAGCACTGGTGAAGTCCAGGTATATCACATCATCAAAAGCCTGAGACCTAATAACAGGACCATAGGATACTTTCCTTTCCCAGATACTTTACCACTACATTACTAAAGGCCTAATGATCTCTTACCCACTACATTATGTCCACCTTTCAACAAAAAGTTACAGGTATACTTAAGGGGAAAAAAACACAACACAGTTTAAAGACTGAACAAGACCCGGCCAATGTGGCCTGGTAGTTGAGTATCAACCTATGACCCAGGAGGTCATGTTTTGATTCCAGGTCAGGGCACATACCTGGGTTTTGTGCTCGGTCCCCTGGGTGGGGAGTGCAGGAAACAGCTGATCTATGATTCTCTATCATCAGTGGTGTTACTAGCCTCTCTCCCTCTCCCTTCCACTTTCTGAAATCAATAAAAATATGTCTAAGCCTGAACAAGCATCAGAACTAAAATCAAAATATGGTAGGTATGTTGTAATTATTCTTAAATTATTATTTTCTTGCTTGTCATCAAAATAATAAAAAATTGGTTAAAGCTATTTTTTCAGTATGGATGTTTTGCAGAAAAATGGATGTGTAAATAACTTTCTTTTCATCTATTCTTAACAAGTATTCACTATTTCCTGTGTGTGAAATCTTAGGGCTTCAATAAATACAAAAATATAAATAGCATAATACTCTAGTTAATGTGAAATGGGCATAAGAAGGAAATGCATTTCCAGGTTAATTGTCTGTTCCAGTCTACTTTAATATCTATCAAGTATCTCCTCCAAGGATGACATATGCCAGTCTAGGAAACTATATTCAAGGAAGTCAACACTTTTATGTGAGTTACTCCTGAATTACAAAATCACTTTTGGAGATGTATAAAAATTTTAAAATTGGATGCTTATTTTCTACATTTTAAATACAAGTTATTGGAACAAATCTTTCATGTCTTCTTGCTAATGATAAGGAATAAAACAAAAAATATATGGGGAAGAGGCCACATGTCAGAACAATCCACAGCATTTTCCATGGACTGTCAGCCAGATTTCAACTCAGACTTCTGGAGCTGGTGCACATTTTAGTGCAAAACTACCACCTGAACGACAATTTGATGGCAGCCTGCAGGGACTCTTGATCCCACATCTAGGAATATATCCCAAGAAACTAGAAACACCAATCAGAAAGGATATATGCACCCCTATGTTCACAGCAGCACATTTTACCATAGCTAAGATTTGGAAACAGCCTAAGTGCCCATCAGCAGATGAGTGGATTAAAAAACGGTGGTACATCTACACAATAGAATACTACGCACCATTAAAAAAGAATGAATTCTTACCATTTACAACAGCATGGATGGAACTGGAGAGCATTATGCTAAGCGAAATAAGCCAGTCAGAGAAAGATAAATATCACATGATCTCACTCATTTATGGAATATAATGAACAACATAAACTGATGAACAAAAACAGATCCAAAGATAGAAAAGCATCAATTAGACTGTCAAATCTCAGAGGAAAGGTAGGAGATGGTGGGAGTAAGGGGGAGAGATCAACCAAAGGACTTGTATGTATGCATATAAGCCTAACTAATGGACACAGACATCAGGGGGTTGAGAGCATGAGTGGGGGAGGGAGGAATAAGAACACATATGTAATACCTTAATCAATAAAGGGGAAAAAAAAAAAGATGAGTTCAAATAAACGAGGTTGACCTTCCAGTCAATACACCATGTTTCACAACAGCTGTTAAATCCAAAACATCACAGGGAAACATAAGTCACTTGTCCCACAGTTGGTAAAGAGAAAATGTACATGTTCTACCTCTTAATACCCTCTCCAAAACTCAAGGTCAACTTTTAAACCTTGCTGGGTGTTAAAGTATGGCTATATCTGCTAAAAATCGCTCAAATTATATAATGCATCTCTTTATAAAGTGAAAAAAGCACTGTGAATTTGTAGAGGAAGAAATGTGCTGCCCTGCAACCTAAAATCTATTTGAAATTGACTTGAAACTCTTGCCAAATCATTCCTGAAGGGAACTGAAATCTGGAAATAGGTATTTATGAAAACTTGGGTATTCATTTAGAAAAGAGGTCTGTTATACTAAGAAAAGCATATGCTCTCACATCCCACACTTATGCTCTGTAATAGTTTTTATGTTTCATACATAAATTTACTATCTTATTTCCAATAAATCAATTGAACAACACTGGTTAAGGGCCAATTTTATACTGCCTTCTGGTTGCCATGTCATTCAAAAAGCTCACAAATTTGTGTAAACTCTACAACAGTAAAAGCATTGTATATCAGCATATGCCATACAATAAACACTAAGGAAATCTTGGTTAAGGTAATTCTATGCAGATAAAAAACATACCAGAAGACCAAGAAATAAAAACGTACCTGTTGTATTTGGGAGATAGTGATGTACAAAAAATATAATGTACAAGCCTGTTGGGAATGTAAAGTATAAAGAAAGCACTAAGGTGCATGGGATGGAAAACACTGAATGCCAGAAAAAGCACTATGGACTCACGGTGGAGCAAAGTCTGGCAGCAAAGTATTAAGTAGACTAAAAAGAGATGAAGGAGCCCAAAATGGTTGAGCCAGCTAAAACATCTATTGAGTTGACTCAAGCATATATGGTCTAGAATAATTTTAATATGAATTAAGAAAATAGAGTTCTTGAAACTTTAAGACAAACTGTACACTAGGTGAAAAAAAGACAGGGACCACAGCCAAATTTACTAAACATGTGTAATCCTACCTTTCATTTGTGTTGCAATAATATGAATATAATCCATAATACATAAAAGTAGTTTTTAATTTTAAGTGACCTATTCAAAGCATGTGATTGAAAAGGTTATGAGTGGTTCATAAAATTTTGTCCCTTCTGGATAAATTATATATTCATCTCCCTAAAATAGAAGCTAAGGAAGATCATAAAACCTACCACAGTCATAGAATTACTAAGTGGCAAAATTGAAGAGAAAAAATAAACCGGTCTGTTGATAAAACTCTGCCTGTAACTTTATGCACTGTCTTAAAACAATATTTTGTCAATCTTTTGTAGTACTCTGTGCTTGTTACGACTGAACCACGTGACAATTATGATAATGTGGGTTTTAAACTTCAGTCTGTCACTAACTGGTTCTGTGACCTTGGGAAAGTCAATAAATCTTGCTGGCTCACAGTTTTCCCATAAAATGAGGATATTGGGTTACTCAGGTCCCTTTAACAATGAAATTACATGATGAAATGATATTTACCTTTCAGAACTTCAAAGATTTGTAATTTGCATTTATTCTGGTTTGGGTACACAGAGCAATAAGAATTTCTTGTTTCTGCAACCTCAACTTTTAGTTACTCAGCTTTGTAGTTATTGATAAGTATTAATTTGCTTTTGAAGAACATTATTTGCCCTGCTCATTTTACCTATTGAATTTTATTTCAGATATCATTATGTAGAAGAGCTTTGCAGCTATACTTTCAGCATTAATATTCAATCATGAGTTTTCATTGAAGCTCATGATATTATAACAGCAAACCCACTTAATGCATAAGCACATTTAGAAAGGACATATTTAGCATGGATTATACTGGCACTCTACAATTAAGGTTCAATGCTTTCCAGAAGATTATAACTAAGAGAATAATGCATAGTGAAGTTGGAAAATACTTTAAATTATGGTTTTTAATTTTAAAATCCCCAATATGCATAAATGCACATATATATAGAAGATATTTTTGCTATTCAACACCTGGTAGTAATCTGAATCACAACTTACACTTGCTTGAGTTTAGCAGTAACTGTTTTCTTAAAATGTTAAGCATAAGCTCTCTGGATGACTTCCAAAAGCAAGTACCAAAACTACTTAGATAAGTTAACTAATATGTAAAAAAATTACTAAGATTAAAGTAAATCTATGGCATATAGTCAATAATAAAAGTCAGACATTTCATATGCACTGACT
This sequence comes from Myotis yumanensis, assembly GCF_028538775.1. Lineage (NCBI taxonomy): Eukaryota > Metazoa > Chordata > Mammalia > Chiroptera > Vespertilionidae > Myotis > Myotis yumanensis. The sequence goes on along the minus strand of NW_027223755.1, from coordinate 71,551,715 downwards.
TTTTAAGAATTAAATAAACAGCCCCACTGGTGTGGCTCAGTGATTGAGAGTCAAACTATGAACCAGGAGGTCACTGTTCCATTCCAATAAGGGTACATGCCTGAGTTGTGGGCTTAATCCCCAGTAGGGGACGTGCAGGAGGCAGCTGTTCAATGATTCTCTCTCATCATTGATGTTTCGTTTCCTCCCTCTCTCTTCCTCTCCGAAATCAATTTTAAAAAGAAAGAAAAAAAGAATTAAATAAACAAATAAAAACCCATAAATCATAAATTTGGTTGTTTTTCCCAAAATAATAGGAATAACAAAACTTGATGTTTTCCATAACATGAATATCCAATATGTCTCATATAATATAACAAACAGAGGTTTTTCTTTCTTCTTTCATACATATAAGTTGATAGAATTTTTTTAAAATCTCCCTTTTGAAACGTGGTAAGCAAATGGCATAAAATTGAACATATACTTGCACTAATTTAACTCTATGTGTTTCAGAAATAAATTAACAAAATAAAAATATCAATTTAAAAGTTGGAACAATTTCTCTTAACATAAGCTTAGGCATGAGATAAAAAGACAGAAATTTGCTGTTTTTCAAATGTGTATTCCATTGTACACCTCAGCATGAGCATCTCACTGGATTTAATGTAATGGTGTAATGTAATCTGAGTGTATAAAGGTATATATTACACATGTTCCATTATAGTATCCAAATGACTTCAACATACTTTTGATGAAAACACACACACATCAATCTGTTTCCATGGTGGAGAAATAACTGGCTTTGTTGGAGTTAGTAAAAGTCTTTATATCTTAATTTTTTTCAATGGTAAACTTGTTAACATGCCATTTTGTTTTTGTGTATTAGACTTATTTTAGAAGAAAACATATACTAATGTACAACTCAACTAGATTATGTTCTTCAATTAGGCATCCGTGCTTTCCATTGACACTTTAAATAGAAATCTGAGCTCATACAGTTGACCTTCTTCCCTAGTTCTTTGCAGTAGCTCTATACAACTAAAATAACTTTTCTGATGAATTCTGAAGACAATACATGCTGATCTTAAGACATTAATTCTGCAGGGTACAGGTGCCAGGATTTCTAGTTTGTTTAGCTAGAGGAGTAAGACATATGGCTCAGATTCTAGGGCAAAGCCACAGACTCTGTGGTTGACTTCAAGTTTCCAGCCTGTGTATGTCAGAGAATTAAAACACTTGTCTATGTCCTGCATTTAGTCCTTTGGGGGCTTCTGAGAAACCATCAGATCTTACTGGGCATCAGGGAACTCTGATGAGCAAAACTTTTGCCAGATCATGTGGTTGGGAGAGAATAAGTTTTCTTATTTTCACATAGAAAGACCTGGACAACAGATTGCTGTGTCTCTCCACTACATTAACATCCACACCACCCTTAGCCTTTACTTCTATATATAACTATTTGAAAATTAACCAGTTAGAAATCAAGACCCTTCTAAATAACTCATGGATCCAAAGGGAAAACCAAACAAACTACAAATTACTTGAAATTAACACAAATCTATCTCATATCAAAACATAAGAACACCTTGCTCTATGCATTTATTAAGAACTTGAAATTACTCAATTTGAGGCAATGAGGACCTCTGAAGCCAAACATCTAAACCAGAGTTTAAAAGAGGATTTTTATAGTCCTAACCCCACTCGGCCTCCAAAAGAATTCTGGAACAAAGTTTACTCTCTCTACCGAAGCCCGATCAAAAGAGCTTTGAACTTGGGGATACTAGGCAAAGCTGATGAAGGTGGAATGCATTCATGGAAACAGATTACGTTTCTATACACTGAATGGTGGACTTCAATCAAGACAAGAAAAGTAAAATTTATATAGAAAAAAATATATATATACACATATGTTATAATACATAAATACTATATGAATTTTATGTGTTCACATTTAACTCTTAATATGGCAGGAGCATCAACATGTGAAATATATTTAAATTCAGTCATCTGTGGCACTTTTCTTACTTTTAGTCATGTAAAATCTCAGACTTTACACATATTTTTCATTTTACCAATATAAATGTATTTTTGTTAAGGGAGAAGGGTATAACATTTTGTATTCAGCAATTTGTTAGCTAGATCTATAATTTATAAATATTTAGACATTTAAAAGGTGAACCTCCATTTGTACTCTTGTAGCAGGCCTTGCAAATATGAGTGGCAGGCCTGTTTTTCTTTTTTTTAAATATTTATTGTTGAAAGTATTATGTCCTCCTTCTCCCCCCATTGACCTCTTCTAGCCATTTTTCAGTCAAAATCTATTCAGAGAAAGCAAAAATGTGCGTGTTTTGTATGGGCCACAGGTAATATTTTAACTGAAGTAAAAGCTTATCTTATCTACCACCACTATTACGATAAAAAACGTAACTCTGGATATAAAGCTCATAACAGATATAATAAGAAGGCAGAACTCAGTACGTGATCTACATTTTTATTTGAATGTCTACTTTTAGAATTTGTTCATAACGATAGGCTTTATCCTATAATTATGGGTGCAGAAGGACTATTTTTAATCTAAAATTTTATTTCTTCCAAAGAAAATTTATATGAATGAAACCTAACATTGGCAAATGGGCTTTATTCAATACAGATTTCTAAAATGAAATATTAATGTTATATATTGTTCATAAAAACAATTTGAATTCTATAAATAGTATTTAAGAAAGCAGTTGTTCATCGCTGTAGTGCAATTTTACTGTGATTGTAATATTGGTAATTTTTTAGGGAGCTTAAGAAACACTAAAAACTACATAATGTTCTCTATGAAAAAGTATGCTATAGGAATCCACGAATGTATAATGACATGTGTCTATAAAAATAAAGCCACAAAAAAACCAGTCCTTTCCTTTTAAATCAGAACAGGCCCATATGCCAGACATGCCTCAGTCAGAGATTACGGCCTTTCTGAGGCACATGTGGAAATAAGATCTGCCCCACAAATTGCTTGACAGTATTTCTTAAGACATCAGAAATTGCCTATGGTAAGGATTCCAGCATAGCAACGCCAATCTGTAACAGAGAAAATGTCAAAACATGCAGTATTTAAGCAAATATTATATACTAGAGGCCCGGTGCACAAAAATTTGTGCACTCAGGGGGGGGGGGTCCCTCAGCTGGCCTGTGCCCTCTCGCAGTCTGGGACCCCTCGGGGGATGTCCAACTGCTGGCTTAGGCCCACTCCCCGGGGGATTGGGCCTAAGCTGGCAGTCAGATGTCCCTCTGGCAGCCCGGGAGCTCTCAGGGGATGTCCACTTGCCAGTGGGGAGCAGACCTAAGCTGCAGTCAGACATCCTTAGAGCTGCTGAGGAGGCAGAAGAAGCTCCCACCACCACTGCTGTGCTGGCAGCCATCAGCCTGGCTTGTGGCTGAGCAGAGCTCCCCCTGTGGGAGCGCACTGACCACCAGGGGGCAGCTCCTGCATTGAGCGTCTGCCCCCTGGTGGTCAGTGTGTGTCATAGTGACCAGTCATTCCCAGTCATTCTGCTGTTAGGGTCAATTTGCATATTACCCTTTTATTATATAGGATAGAGACCTGGTGCACAGGCGGGGGCTGGTTGGTTTGCTCTGCAGGGTGTCCTGGATCAGGGTGGTGGTCCTGCTGGGGTGCCTGGCCAGCCTGGGTGAGGGGCTGATGGCCATTTTCAGGCTGGCCACGGCCCTGGGTTGGAAGCAGGTATCTGGGATTTATTTAACTTCTATAATTGAAACTTTGTAGCCTTGAGCAGAGCCCAGGTCCTGGAAGCCTGGGTTGCCCCTGGCAACTGAGGCTCTCAGCCCCTCCTTGAGCGGAGGCCAGGGCAGCTGGAAGCAAGTATCTAGGATTTATTTATCTTCTATAATTGAATCTTTGTAGCCTTGAGTGGAGCTCAGGGCCGGCAGGTCAGAGGGGAAGCTTGGCTTCCTCCTTTTCTGGGGGCAATGATCCAGCTCCATGGTCACCACCATCTTAGTTGGGTTAATTTGCATATTTTCTCCTGATTGGCTGGTGGATGTGGGTTGTGGGCGTGGCTCGTGGTGTAGTGGAGGTACAATCAATTTGCATGTTTCTCTTTTATTAGATTAGATGTTCAACAACAATGATCCTAGAAATTTCAACTAAACTCATAATTTGGGGAGGAAACAACTTCATATGAGCTTGGTAAAAATCAACTGTTAATGGATATAATGAAAAAAAAGACATATGGTTTCTTTTAATCATTACTCATTTGAGAGGTAATCATTTGGCTCCAAATTCAATGACAAGATGAGTATCAAATGCCACTTCAGGACTTTACCTAATCTTGATTCCTCTGTGAAACACAAATGTTATTTTAAGATTTTGGCTATAAATGGATGGCACGTTTTTAATAGTTACGCCATAAATAATACTTTTTATCTTTAAAATGTTTTGGTGAACTAAAAGTTGGCAATGTTCCACTGTCTAACTGTAGTACCCCCAACTATGTAAAGTAAGAGAGCACAGCATGCCTGGTGCACCTGAACTTTTTGTTTGTGTATTTTAAGCTCCTTGCTTAAAAACAGTTTGAAAGATAATGAATATGTGCCTTGGGAGAGATGGCTTTCTAGCAATACATTTATAGGAAATTCTATAAAATGAATGTGACATGTATAATTACATATAACAAATGGAAAGAATGACATGAGTAAAACCACACAGGGACATATCTCATATTTGAAATGGTGAAAAGCAGCACGAAGTCCAATGTAAATCTCCATACTTCTGGAGAAGTTAATTCAGTTTGATTTAATTTTTTTATATCTGGAAAGTGTTTGCACTCTTCCTCCATCAGCTTCCTAGAGGCTGTGGAAAAACGAGTGCTATGCTTGTATGAATGTGCACATTGATTACAGTCAGTAGTAGTTTCATTCTTCCATTCCTCTAAAGTTCTGGTAGCGTCTTTATCTTGGAATATTTTAGCTCAAGTAATAACACATGGCTAGAATTTTGTGTATGCCATTGTTGTTGGCTATAACGTTTCCTTAAAGTACAAGGATAGGAGATATACTTGTATATTTGGATAAAAGTAAGCAAATGTTTACACACAAAACAAAAACAACCTTGACTTGAATCTATTTTTTGATGTAACAGAAATAAAATGAACAAATATCACAAACAAATAATGGCTCATGCCACCCTCGTGATTCTGCCTGAGGAGAGACTGTGCCTCTGACATGAAAGATGCAGCAACATGGTAAAATGACTTTATGGCTCTTTGACTCATGGTGTTGCCACAGATAACCTACAAGACCCAGGGACAGAGGAAAGTCAAGCACAGGGCAATGAGAACCTTCTGTAAGAGGAAAATATTGCAAAGAATTATGGAAGTTGTTAAAAAGGAAGTGATGATGATATGGGGAAAGCTGAGAAAATATAGTACAGTCTAAAGGAAGTGCGGAACATGTTTGTGTCTATGTTTCTGTGTGTGTGTACATAGGCATGATATGTGAGTCTCTGTGTTGTCGGTGTGTTTTCTATGAATCATCTATCCTAGCATCAAACACATATTAAGAACATGTGGCTATGCTGCTTTTGGTAATACCAAATTAGTCTGATACTTAAGTATGTAACTTTGCAGTTAATCTTTGTGGAGAAGTGAAATGGTTATTATTTGCAGATGACATGATACTATATATAGAGAACCCTAACGATTCCACCAAAAAACTATTCAAACTAATAAATTAATTCAGTAAATAGCAAGATCAAAATTAGTACTTAGGAATCAGTTGCATTTTTATACACCAAAAATGAATTATCAGAAAGAGAAATTAAGAAAAAAAGTCTATTTATAATTGCATCAAAAAATACCTAGGAAAAATTTAACCAAAGAAACATTAAAGAAATTGAACAAGAAAAAAATAAATGGAAGAACAGGAAGAATTAACATCATTAAAATGTACATAAATTACCGAAAGCAATCTATAGATTCAATGCAATCCTATAAAAATACCAATGGCATTTTTCACAGAGCTAGAACCAATAATCCAAAAATGTATAGGGAACCACAAAAGACCCTAAATAGCCAAAGCAATCTTGAGGAAGAAGAACAAAGTTTGAGGTATAACACTATGTGATACCAAACTACACTACAAGCCTATGGTAATCCACATAACATGGTAACAGAATAAAAGAAAAACACAGATAAATATATCTATCAACTAGAGGCCCGGTGCACAAAATTCGTACACTGGAGGGGGGGTCCCCTTAGCCTGGCCTGTGCCCTCTCGCAGTCCAGGGCCCCTTGCTCCTTAATGCCCACCTGCAACAGAGGCGGGAGAGGCTCCCACAACTGTCACTGCACTCACCAACCAGAAGCCAGGCTTGCTGCTCCTTAGCACTGCTGTGGAGGCAAGAGAGGCTACCGCCACCACCACTGTACTCGCCAGCAGTGAGCCCAGCTTCTGGCTGAGCAGCGGCTCGACCTGTGGGATCACACTGACCACCAGGGAGAAGCTCCTGCATTGAGCATCTGCCCCCTGGTGGTCAGTGTGCATCATAGTGATGAGTCATTCTGGTCATTCTGCCATAATGATCGCTTAAGCTTTTATTATATAGACTAGAGGCCTGGTACATGAAATTTGTGCACGGCAGGGCGTGTCCCTCAGCCCGGCCTGCACCCTCTTCAATCTGGGACCCCTTGGGGACATCCCTCTCACAATACGGGACAGCTGGCTCCTAACTGCTCACCTGCCTGCCAGCCTGATTGCCCCCTGCTGGCCTGATTGACGCCTAACTGCTCCCCTGCCAGCCCGATCGCCCCCAACTACCCTCCCCTGCCAACCCAATCGCCCCTAACTGCCCTCCCCTACCGGCCTGATCACTCACAACTGCCCTCCCCTGCCGCGACCTGCCTCCTCCGCCGGGACTCGCCTCCACTGCACAAGGTGGCAGAGACTCCAGGACTGGCCTCCTCCATGCTGCGCGAAGCTGCAGGACCGCCAGGCCTCACCACATGGTGCAGCTGTCGGGCCCCGCCTCCACTGTGCGTGTGGCCATCTTGTGGCAGCCATCTTGTGGTGGCCATCTTGTGACGATGTCGCATGGAGGGCACAAAGACCACCGAGGCTTTTATGAGTATAGAAGATGGGACAGAATAGAGAGCCCAGAAATAAATCCACCTATATAGTCAAATAATCTATAACAAAGGAGGCAAGAATATACAATGGGGTAAAGATAGTCTCCTCAATAAATGTTTTTGAGAAAACTGGACAGATTCATGCAAAGGTATGAACTGGATCACTTTATTATATCTATCTATACTAATAATAGCCTAGGTGGCTTCACGCCCTCACGTCATCCCAAGATGGCCATCACAAGATGACCGTGTGCACAGCAGAGGCAGGGCCCGGCAGCCACTCCATGTGGTGAGGCCTGGGGATCTCGCGGCTCTGCGTAGCACCGAGGAGGCTGGTCCTGGTGTCTCTGCTGCTTCATACGGAGGAGGCAGGTCCTGGCAGAGGAGGTGGATTGTGGCAGGGGAGGGCAGTTGGGGGTGACTGAGTTGGCAGGGGAGCAGTTAGGCATCAATCAGGCCAGCAGGAGAGTGGTTAGGGTGTCATCAGGCTGGCAGGCAGAAGCAGTTAGGGGGGCAATCAGGCAGGCAGGCAGGCGAGCAGTTAGGAGCCAGCAGTCCCAGATTGTGAGAGGGATTTCTGACTGCTGGTTTAGGCCCAATCAGTCCTAGGCCCCTCCCCCCAGCTAGCTCCACCCCCGATCATCCCCCCCGCAGCACCAATCAGGGGTGGGCTGGCCAGCCAACCTCCCACAGCCCCTCCCCTGGCCGCTGATCCCTGATTGGCCTCCCCACCCAATCAGGGGTGGAGTCCACTGGCCATTTGTCTAAGGCCCCTCCCCCAAGCCGGCCTGGCCCTGATTGGCCCCAATCGGAATGGGCCGGCCGGCCGGCCAACCTCCTGTCATCTCTTCCTCCCAACAGGCCCAGCCCCAATCCACCCTGATTGGGGCCGGGCCACCTGGACCCTACCCGTGCACGAATTCATGCACTGGGCCTCTAGTACAAAAATAAATGCAAAATGAATTCTAGACTTAAATGTAAGACATGAAATCATAAAATTCCTAGGATAAAATATAGGCAGTTAACTGACACCACTCTTAGTAATAATTTTTTGGATGTTTCTCCTTAGACAAGGGAAACAAAAGAAAAATATAAACAAATGGGATTACATCAGACTTAATAGTTTTTGTATAGTGAAAAAAAAACATCATCAGAACAAAAATGGTGGAAGATATTCATCAATGATACATCTGATAAGGGGTTAATATACAGAATATATAAAAAACTCATACATCTTAACACAAAAGAAAATACAACCAAGCCAATTTAAAATGGGCAGAGGACCTGAATAGACATTTCTCCAAAGAGGACATACAGGAGGCCAAAAGACATATGAATAGATGCTCAACATCACTAATCATCACAGAAATATAAATTAAAACCACAATGAGATATCACCTCACACTTGTCAAAATGGTTATCAATAAACCAAAGAAGTGTTGGCAAGGATGTGGAAGAAAGGGCACTCTCATGTACTGTTAGCAAAATTGTAAATTGTTGCAGCTACTATGGAAAACAACATGATGTTTCTCAAAAAATTAAAAATAGAACTTCCATATGACATAGCAATTCCTCTTCTGGGTATTTATCGAAAGAAATCCAAAACACTAATTTGAATAGATTATGTTCACTGCAACATTATTTTTAATAACCAAGATATGGAAGCAACCTACGTGTGCATCAATAGACAGATGAATAAAGATATGGTGCACACAGATTCATGGAATATTATGGGATATAAAAAAATGAAACTTTTCCATTTGCAAAACATGGATGTACCTAGAGGATATTATGCTAAGTGAAATAAGTCAGATAGAGCAAGACAAACAGCATAGGACCACATTTATATTTGGAACCTAAAAAAACAGTAAACAAACAAAACAGAAACAAACTCAAACATACAGAGAACAAATTGATGGCTGCCTGGTGAGAGTGGGGTTGGGTGAATGGGTGAAAAAGATAAAGGAATTAAGAAGTACAAATTGCCCATTATAAAAAGTCATGCATATGTAAAGTACAGCATAGGGAATACAGTCAATAATATTGTAATAACTGTATAGGGTGTCAAATGGGTACTAGGACTTACTGAGGTGATCACTTTTCAAGTTATTTAAATGTCTATCACTATATTGTACACCTGAAACTAATATAATATTGTATGTCATCTATAAATGAAAAATAAAAATAATTAAGTGTATGCAATTAAAGTATGTGCCCCAAAAAAGGCCTGGATCAACAAATTACCATAGTCCAACTGAAGGAAGAAAGATAAATGAAATTCTGTGTGGTCATATGATCGGGGCGGTCAGCCAGACCCCACCATGCATGAATTCATGCACCAAGCCTCTAATAGCTTCATAACAGAAAAGGGGATGAGAAAGGCATTCTGGAAAGAAGAGGAGAAAGGCCAGTTTGGGTATTAGGCAAAAACAGAGCTAAGAGAAGGAAATGCAAAAAAGGATTTAGGGAAAAGTAAAAGGTCCCAGATAATTTTTAGGTTGTGATATATAATTTCTCCCTCAATTCTTCTGCAAAATCTTCAATTACACTTACATAACACTACAATGCTTCTAGAGCAGGGGTGGGCAAACTTTTTGACTCGAGGGCCACAATGGGTTCTTAAACTGGACCGGAGGGCCGGAACAAAAGCATGGATGGAGTGTTTGTGTGAACTAATATAAATTCAAAGTAAACATCATTACATAAAAGGGTATAGTCTTTTTTTTTTTTTCAGTTTTATTCATTTCAAACAGCCGGATCCAGCCCGCGGGCCGTAGTTTACCCACGGCTGTTCTAGAGTGAACTCATTAGAGAAATCTTAAACTAGTCCTAAATTAAACTAAACCTCAGGACTAGACTAACATTTTTGGAAACCTAATTTTACTGAAAAAAATTAAACTTTAGTGGTTATTTTTCAAAGTGAAAATAACATTTTCTAAATAGTCACTAAGTTGTTTCAGCAGTGACAAATTTTCAAGTGTGGTATTTCATGTTTGGATATTTTCATGCATTTTAAAGTAATTAAATTAAATATATAAATCCTCATGTAGTGCATCATGAACTAAATTTTAGACAAAGAGAGATTTAAAAACTGAATAATGGCTAATTAGATTTCTGATTAAGGTGTCACCATCTATTCGCACTCTTAATACATTATTTATCTCCCAAAGCATAGTAAGGATAAGTAAAATATAAAATGAGAAATATAAATCTAGAATTGAAATAAGAAAAATATCTTTGTAGTTTCTAAAGAGAATCCCAAAGCAGAGAATAGAGCTATAGTCACATTCTTACAATATAATGGAATTCAAGTGCAGAAGGAAAAAAGTGTAACTGGAAGGTAAAGGTGATAAGGGTGATTGTGGCTTGGTTTACTGAGAAAAGTCAGCAGTTAGATTTGTGTCCTTCTGTTTAACAAGTTTTTAAAAATATAGCCATCCTGAAATTCTTCCTGGAGCTTCAGTTTATACACAGAAAGAGCTTTCTCTATGCATTTCAGACATTCCTTATGAGATTATTTTACTTCTTTCTGAAATTTATCCTTTAGAAAAGAGTTTCCTAGATGGAGTTTCACGAATGGCTTGCAGATGTGCATGAGATATTGATAACCTTATACCTTAATGTGGCACACGGAGATCAGAAATATTAGAATCTATAGGCAGCCATTTAGCCCTAAGATCCCCATCTACTTACATTAGAATACAGCAGAAATACTTTTTTATGTATACTGTGATTTAAAAATGGTTGGAAATCAAAGTATTAGTTCCCCTTAAAAGCCTCATTATTAGATTGCTGGGGCTGCCATAACAAAATACAACAGACCGGTGGCTTAAAAAGGAGAAATTTATTTTCTCACAGTGGTAGAGACTGGAAATCCAAGATCAAGGTTTTGGCAGTTTTGGTTTCTTCTAAAGGCTCTGTTCTTGGTCTGCAGATGACCATCTTTTTACTGAGTCTTCACACCGTCATTTCTGGCAATGCACATCCTAGGGGTCCCTTTGCATGCCCAAATTTCCTCTTCTTTTAAGAATACCAATCAGATTAGGTCCCATTCTAATAGCCTCATTTTAACTTAATCTCCAGGGTAAGCAGAAGGAAATAATAAACATCAAAGCAGAAATAAATGACATAAAGTATATTTTTTAAAAAGTACAAAAGATCAATGAAACCAAGAGCTGGTTCTTTGTAAAGATAAACAAGATTAACCAACCTTTAGTCAGACTCATCAAGAAACAGAGAGGACCCAAATAAATAAAATCAGAAATGAAAGAGGTAAAGTCACAACTATCATCACAGTAATACAAAGGATTATAAGAAAATACTATGAATAACTATATGCCATGAAATTGGACAATCTAGGTGAAATGGACTAATTCTTAGACAGAAGGATGAAAGGGAAAAGGGAAAGAGAAAGTTTAGGAAGGAGCAAGGGACACCTGGAGGGCTGCACTGTTAAAAACATAAAGAATGTCTGAAAAAGGAATGAAAAAGCTGTCACAGCTGGAAAATGAGGCCTTACTTTGACATTTACCGAAGTGATGACTTCTACAGGCCCCCTGAAATTAACTGAATTTTATTTGTAACATTTACCTTGCCTACCTTGCCAGAACACCAAATTCTATTGGCCATACCCATTTGTGGGACAGATTTATTAATGATTGTGCAGAACAAAGTGGGTTCTGATGTCATCTCTATATTTCTACATTTAACAATTAAAATAAAATCAATGAAATATTTGTTTTATATTGCATAGACATTGTCTTTTTTTTTCATGTGAAAAATGAGAGAATGCTTTATTCAAAGTATAAAACCATAAGGAATAAAATAAAAGTGCTAGAAAGTTTTTTTCATTCAATTAAGTGAAATCTCCACTGGAAGATGATACTCTCACTGGCATAACTGTCATAGATTAATGGCAGTTTTGATGAAACTATTGATACAGGATTGTTCTAGCTTTTAATAAAGTCCTGATGCATGAGTACTCTCCCAACATAGCTCTTTTGTAGCATAGTTTATTTTTCCCTGTTTGCATCATTTTTATTTGTTATCCAAATAATAATTCTCTCTGAAGTACTCTTACATAACAGTGTAGATCTAAGATTGCTAATGGATTTTTAATTGTCACAGTTTTTTTAAAACTTTGTCATTATCTAAAGTTAAGTATTTCTCCATTAATAAGGATTCCCTGACCAGAGAAAGACATTTATGTTGTGAATACTTTTATTATACAAGAAAGTAAGGCTTCCCAATATTCTGTACAAATAATAATATCAGTAAAGTTTTCCAAGACCTTCAGTTAAAAAAACCAAGCTTCACCACAACTGTAATCATCAGGATCAGATCAGATCATCAAGTGAGAGAAACGTGTTTTCAGAAGCAAAAGCTGATTTTGATTGTTAAGGTAGAAAAACGTCATTTTTTTTTCTTTAGTTTAAAATCTGTAAAACGTATTTTTCATGTTTTTCCCCTTTTTATCTCTATCTGTTCAGAAGAAAAATGATTATTGTCAGTAGGTGCTAAGTACCTCAGGAAAAGTAAATCCCTTGACAGAATGTGCATCTGCCGGATAAGAGAAAATGATGAACTCAAGTCATTTTACAGAGGTTTCCAAAACAAACCAGAGAAAGACATCCAAGATATATTGAATGAGTTTCTGTGAAGATAAGGCCACAGTCCTGTGCTTTAAGGGAATGAGACCTGGAAGAAGCAGGCTATAGGTAACAGGATTAACAACAAATTTAATCAATTCCCACTTTAGGGTTCCCAAATGCACTGGAAAAGTACTTAAATGGATTTATTATACTAACATTTAATTTAATAAAATTTCTGTGGTTTGTATTGCTTACAGGGAGAAACATGTACATCAAAGGTGATGATCAGTATGGCAGCATCCAGAATGACACTATGTGACACTATTAATTCAGTTCCTAGAGTTCCCCTGCTATACCAGGCACTAAACCTTTAGTTACTGGATAATGGAGACTTGGGGAATCCCTGGTAGAAAAAAATTGGTAAATATCTACAAATTTCAGCGATTTATTATCAGTGCCTTCTACTTGATTATAGGCCCCACTCCATATTTAATTTTGTGTATATTTGTTCATTCTAATAAATACTGGAACACCCCTACTCTCTTCCCACACCTACCTTCATCATGCCTCATAAATATTTGCTCAGCATTTTTCACCCCTTATCTATTTAATATGCAAATAAATATGCAATGAGGGTAGTGTTTTGAGCCAGAGAAGAGAATCAAAATGTGAGTACTCATGTCATAATTCCCATTACACACATACATCTTTAACGTGATTATCGTAATTGAGATAGTTATGCCTGATGGGGTCTTTGCATGTAATAGGTGCTGACTGCGGATTTGGGAAGAAATTAACAGAATATAGCCATGTCTGGAAAGAGTTCTTCTAGATATCTCTGCCTTAGTGCTATATTACACTGTTTAATCAGCCATGGGTATAGCCAAATATCAGTCTTGGGAAAGAATTTTTAACAAATCAAATTCCTTTGGACTCGCAGATGTTCACTGCACACGTTCTAGTAATGGCACTACCTTTTTCCTTTTTTTAACTCGAACTCCTACGATGGTAGAGTCAGTGCAAAGCTAGAGGGGTGGAGGTAAGAGTGTACTAAAATCATTCAGTAAACACTCCTCAGTACCTATATGTGCTGACACTAAATCACTCAAAATCCTGTTGAGAAGTAGGTAAGGTAGGAATGTATCAGCACTGGCCAGCCATTGGAGATGCTAGACAGACAACAGAATTATAATGTAGTATGTTAAGTACTGTAATAAGGATAAAAGTTTGGGGTATTAGCTCTATAGGCAATACAGGAGGATAGCCTATTCAAGGACAGGATAACTAGGAAATGCTTTTTGGAGGTGATGATGCTGAACTGGGTAAGTACCAGTGAGCCCCTCAAAGGGAAGGGGAAAAGGGTGTTCAAGGCAATGACTGTTTCACATAGTTGTAAAGGAAACAGGCTGTGAAGTTATAAAGGGATATGGAGGATCTGAGTCTGAATTCCCTAGTTTAATAACTATTGGGTCTGGGCATATAAGTTTTCTTCTAAGCATCTAATTACTCATAGGCAGCCTTGGAGATAATGAGCGAGTGAAAGAGAAAGAGCATTCAGCAGCATGCAAAATTTTGGTGACACATTCAGCGAACTGTAATTATTTCTTATATATATGGAGTGAAAAGTGAAAGGGCGAGGGCTATGCCCTCGATCTTGCCTATATCCTCCATGTTGGGGCCACGTGCGGCCTTCTTCCCGGACAAGACCCGGCTTGTGCCTGGCCAATCGGCAGAGCACAGTCCTTTCTCCTCCCCTTACTCCAACCCCCCCTATATAACCGGTCTCTAGGCGGGGTTCGCTCTCAGCCACTTGATTTGCCGTTGTGTCGGTGAGTCTGGTGGACGGGGAGCCGAGCTAGCTTGAAATACAGATTCTTATGCTTTTGCATCGGATTGGCTGGCTCCCTGATGTGGTTTCTTGGGAATCTTGAAATCTGGGCATAACATTTGGGGGCTTGTCTGGGGTTCCCAAGACCATGTAGGGATCCTCAATTCGTAGAATCTGCGTGGCCACGGTAAGTGTCTGTGTGTTGTGTATTCTGTCCTGTATGAGCTCACTTCTGGAATCTTTGCCTGAGGGGTCTAGGGCGGACACGCCCGTGAACGACCACAGGCGGGGGAGAGTTAGAAGACGTTCTGCTCCCCACGAGGGATGTGTATTCCCCTCATGAGAGATGTGTATTCCTCTCGCGGATTTGGAGGGATGTGTATTCCCCTCATGAGAGATGTGTATTCCTCTCATGAAAGATGTGTATTCCTCTCGCGGATTTGAGACGGGTTTGGCGTAATGCCATCGTCTAGTTGCTTCCATGGAAGACTATTTTCGGGCCCATTTGTTGTTTATGTTTGTGTTTTTTCGGTTTGGTTTTGTGGACTTACTGGACTGACGTTATGGAATGGACTCAGACTGCTCCTTTGGGTATTGTGATTGATCATTTCAAGGAGATTGCGGAAGGCTTTAGAGCTCCCTCAGAAATTGGGAAGTTGTTAGAAATTGAATGGATTGTTTAAACTCTGAATGAATGTCTGGTGAAAATATGTGAGTGTAAAGGCAGGGGAAGGGGCCCCGCCCGCCCGTGCGCCTCCCAGGCAGGGAAGGTGAGCAGGGATCACTGTGCCTGGGGCCGCAGGAGCCGCTTGCTCTGCAGTCGGGGGCAGGCGTGCAGGAGCGCGGTGCGCGGTGACCGCAGCCCTCGCCCCGGAGCCCGGCCGCGCCGCGGGCCCAGGTGGCTCGGCTGCGGCGGTGGCAGCAGCGGCAGCAGGCTGGCGTTGGCCCCAGGCTTATGGCGAGTGAGTGGAGCCCGGTGGAGCGCGGGGGGGCGGGGCGGGCGCGTCGCTCACGGGAGGCGGGAGCAGCGAGGCCCCCGGCAGCGTCGGGTCCAGGGGGAGGTCGCCCCAGCTAGATCATAGAAGTTAAATGTAAAAGTTTTAAAATGCATCCGGGATTTCTGTGCACGTGTAAGGGGAAAAGGCCAGTTTAAAAACGAGTGCGCATAGTTTTGAGCTGAACCTGACCTTTTGCTGTGTACAGAATAAAAACCCGAGACTGTTTTGGCCTTAAAAAGTGGCAGAGAAAATTTCCCGCCCTGAGGCAAGTACCACCAGGAAGTTGATAGTCAAATTTACATGTGAATAGCTATGGGGTTTGCCCCAGCAGAAAAATTTTGACCATTTTGAAATAAATTAAAGTACACTGTGTGAACCAAACGCTCTTTCCCAAGCAGGGTGCTCTTCCTGGCTGCCGGCTTCCATGAGAAGAGCTGCAGGGAAATGTATTTTGTGAAGATCACTCCATCTGCCCAAGTCTCCTGGGATGGGAGGTTTTGCTACATGTTCACCCACCCCCGTCTAGGGGGGAGTAACTTCATTCTTTTTTAAATGAAGCTGTTCTACTCCGTCACCAAGATGCTTCTGAAAATTGCATTTTATTACAGTTTCCAACTATTTAAAAAACACTGAAAAGGTGTAAGTGTAAATGTGTATTTGATGTTATTTGCTATGTGATATTCTGTGCTGGGTTGGGATTTTGGAATTCTGGGGTATTTAAAAGGTATTTTGTGGCTTTTCTAGTAACATTTAAGGATGGGGCTCACAGTTCCCCAAGGCAAAGATTTAATGGGCCCTTCCCCCTGCCTGTGAAGGAAGACAATGGGCCTTGGAATCTGTAAAGATAGGCGGGAATGAAGCTGGTCAAATGTACTGAAAGGGTTTGGTCCTAGCGCACTCCCTTGATCATGTTTGCAGGCCCCACCCCCTATCATTCCTGACTTTCTTGCTGCAAGAATTGTCTCTTTTCTTGAGAGGGCTCCAGAGGGCGCACAAGGACATTTGGCTGCGCCTTGGCACCACCCAGGCAAAAGGCACCACCTGGAGCCTCGATGGAAAGGTCCCTACACCCTACTCCGTGGTGCTGACGACCCCCACCGCTCTCAAAATAGATAGACGGCATCGAGACCTGGGTCCATCACACCCACGTCCGGTCAGTGGACCCATCCATGATCCGGAAAGACTTCGTCACCAAATGGAGCGTTGATCGAGATCAACGCAACCTGCTATGGCGTGCTCGACCTGCCTGGTGCTGGTAACATTGCTCAAGACTTAGATGATGCCTGCATCTTCATGGACATGGCTCCAAAGAGACAAGGACAATTTATAGAAAGGCCAAGAATAGACTCTAGTAGAATTTGGCTGCCTAAAGCGGCCATGATGCCAATGATATGTTATATTGACCTTTGATTCTTTTGCAGGTTTGAATGTATGTTGGCTGTCCTGGAAGGGAACTATGTGGGGTGACCCCCAAAAAGTAAAGGGTGAATAGCTGCCAAGAGGGCAGGTGCCCACCTGGGCAGGGAACGGTGTCCATCAGGTTTTGGTCACTGTTGAGAGACAGTTGACAGTTAACAGCCTGTGTACTGTTTGCAGGCCTGAGTCACCATGCCCATATCAGGGGTAGTAAAGCTGGGAAAAGCCTGTTTAAAATAGAAGGTCTAAGGCATGGTTATGCATAGAAAGAAAATTTAATGCCAACAATTACTGTTTTATTAAAAGGAATTGGCAAGGAAAGTCAGAAAATCTTAGAGCAGATCAGTATGGCTTTCTTCTTATGTAATTCCTCCGAAATTTGGCAATGCTAACATGGCAATACATTTCTTCGCATAGATTCAATAAGACTGGTTCCTAATAGTGGTTTTATTAATGGAAAACTTTGACTGGAGTATCATGTTTTAAAGAGCCCTGTCTGAGCTCTAAAGACTTGAAGCCAGTAAAAATGCCATGAAGAAAGCCTGGTATCCTGCTTGGAAGCCCTGAAGATGGCTGGCGCTGGAGCGTCAGGCCCATGCCCTACCATCACTGGCGGTTGGTAAGAGTAGAAGGGGAGCAGTAAAGATGCCTTTGCGTCCCTGCGGAACCCCCACACACTCTGGGCTGCAACAAGTAGGAGGGCTACTGAGATGGGCTTAAAGCCTGGAGCGTGGGCTCAGGTGGAGTTGCTACAGGTGAGGGATTCACCTAACTCAGCAGATACTGCAGGCGGGCCTGATGGCAGCTGGGTGGCGTGGCTTCCTGGCCCTACGGGGCATATTAAGATTCAACCATGAGATTCCAGCAAAGGTAGTCAGTTACCATTCTTGTTGTGTTTATGCAAACATCAGGACAGTAGATAAATTAATCTTAATTTGGCTTTTTGATAGCCATGGAGGAATTTTAAGAAGAAAAATCCTATTTCAATAGAAGTTGTTAAAGCTAAAATGGTTTCTTTCCCTTCCACCAGACCATTTGTTAAGATATGCCCAGTTCGGGCCTCTAGCAATGGTGAAATAGAAACGCAGTCCGTCTCATGATTGAGCCGGAAGTTCCAAGACAAAGTGGGGAATGAAAGGGCAAGGGCTATGCCCTCCATCTTGCCTGTATCCTCCATGTTGGGGCCACGTGCGGCCTTCTTCCCGGACAAGACCCGGCTTGCGCCTGGCCAATCGGCAGAGCACAGTCCTTTCTCCTCCCCTTACTCCAACCCCCCCATATAACCGGTCTCTAGGCGGGGTTCGCTCTCAGCCACTTGATTTGCCGTTGTGTCGGTGAGTCTGGTGGACGGGGAGCCGAGCTAGCTTGAAATACAGATTCTTATGCTTTTGCATCAGATTGGCTGGCTCCCTGATGTGGTTTCTTGGGAATCTTGAAATCTGGGCATAACAAAAAGATTCAAATGAAGTATGATAATCCAGGCAGAAAAGATAGTTGAGGGCTAAAAGAATTTGTGGTAGAAATTACTAGTTGTTGCAGGCTGTTATTTCTGGAGGCAGATACTGAAGTATAGAGTACAAGATGTTCCTAAGAGATCAAAACTTATTAAAGAAAAAATAAAGCAGGAAGGGGCAGAGAAAGAAGTCAAGCTGTGAGCCAAGCCAGTGAAGTATGAGTGCTCTCAAGTAACCATTGTCTCAGAGTTGTAGCAGTTGTAACCAGTGAGCTGAAATGGCCTGGTCTTTATCCCTCTGCCCCAGTTGGTTATGTGGGATGCCTCAGGTAATGAGATAGAAACCTCCTTGCAGTTGGACATCAAATCCTTCCTTGAAGGAGACATCTGGTAGGCACATCACTGCATCTACCAAAATAGTGTTCCCTCACAGCATGTCTTTCTCCTCTTCTGAGTGAATTAAAGAGGGCCCTTCTCAGCTCCCTTGCAGTTGGCTGGGCATCTGATTCTTTGTAGACGATGGAAATTCCCTGTGTGAGTTTTCTGTCCTCATCCTACATTATGTTCACAAAGGAGACTGCATGTTCCAGATGGTACAGCTGCAGGACAAAGGAGATTCCATCTGGAGGCTTGGCAGAGAGGCTACAAGGACATGATTTAGAAGAGTTCAAACATAATGAGGAATTGTTACAGGTTCTTAAGGAAGCTGTTGACATGATTAGATTTGCCTTAAGGGAGATCTATTTGGCTAAAACAGCCGTGGGCAAACTACAGCCCGCAGGCCGGATCTGGCCCGTTTGAAATGAATAAAACTAAAAAAAAAAAAAAGACCGTACCCTTTTATGTAATGATGTTTACTTTGAATTTATATTAGTTCACACAAACACTCCATCCATGCTTTTGTTCCGGCCCTCCGGTCCAGTTTAAGAACCCATTGTGGCCCTCGAGTCAAAAAGTTTGCCCACCCTGGGCTAAAATATGCAAAATTTGTGAAAATGGATGAGGCTGGAAGCAGACAACTTATTAGCAGCTGTTTGAATGAGATGATAAGGAAAAGGGATTTAGAGTCAAGGGAAGAAATGAAAGCTACAGTTAAGGGTTAACTATATACTATTAGATGACAGAATGGATGGAGGACAGAGTATGCAGTCTGAGGTGTGAGGTTGGTGTCATTTATTGTATTTCCATTCAAGTGTCTTGGATAGGACAATAAAGCAGCTAATACTTACTAAATGCTTGTATATCAGCCACTCTGCTAATCACTTTGCATGCATTGTCCCATCTTCTCAACAGTCACTAGGTATCCCTTCTACTTTTCTGGCAGAAACTCCACTTTATTTAGGAACTAGTTTTTCATGTATCTTTAGGGGGGCTTCCTTATCTCCAAGGGGAAATGTTCATTAGTCTATGCCAATCATTATAATTCTATTTCCATTATCAGTGATTTGTTAGACAGAGACATATGACAAAACAAACAAACAAAAAACAAGACAAAGAAGAAAAAGAAAGTGTAGTGAGAGACATCTGTGATCATTTTTCTCATAATTCAAAAAGGAGAAATAAAATAGGGACTGGCTTGTTCTGCCTATGGGCACTGCCATGTGAGGCCCTAATGCTAAGAGCTTCTGTATGTTTTTCAGGCCCAAAAGGTAAATTTGGAGAGTGAGATCTCTCACATTATGGAGCCAGAGTTAACCAACTCTGATATAGCCACCCTTGGGACATGTTATGCAAGGTAGCACATTTTCCTAATTGTTTACGTCACTTTTAGTTTATTCAATTACTTGTACCTAAAGACTCCTAATGATATAAATACTTGTATTTCGGTGGTGTTGTCAATGTTTCGAGGAGGTCATAGGAGAAGTAAGGGAATAGCCCAAACTCTCTAAACATAACAGCAAGAATGGGAGATTCTCTCACAGACAGGAAGATTAAAATTTTAAATGCAAGTATTTGGGAAGATAATTTCTAAAATTTTTCCTGAGACCTGACCTCAGGCTTGCACAATCCCAAGTTTTCTTCTCATTTCTAAGACATCCATTGTTTCATGGAATTACAGCTTTTGTTTCAAAATCACAGCTTTTTTCCTAACTTCCTCCTATGATCCTTAAATATTTCACTGTTCCACTCACCACTTTAGATGAAGAGTGTCATTAGCTCTGAATGGTTGTTAGTGACTACTGAAGAACCAAGTATAGAAAACTAAACTTTCATTAATGACTGATATGCAATTTTGTGACATCTAAATGGTCCTAGGCCAGCCATGGGCAAACTACAGCCCGCGGGCCGGATCCGGCCATTTGAAATGAATAAAACTAAAAAAAAAAAAAAAAAGACCGTACCCTTTTATGTAATGATGTTTACTTTGAATTTATATTAGTTCACACAAACACTCCATCCATGCTTTTGTTCCGGCCCTCAGTCCAGTTTAAGAACCCATTGTGGCCCTCGAGTCAAAAAGTTTGCCCACCCCTGTTAGGCTCTACAGATCCCAGGACTGAAATAACTGTTACTGTGGCTGCAGACTTTTCAGGGACTGTATTCTATTGAACAGAAGACACAACAATCAAATTCCCAGATTGTCTTTTGCTCCACAGTCTCATTAGTGGCTCAGGTGAGACTATTCTTTTCAGCAGGATATAAATGTTGATGTTATTTCCTGCAATAAAACAACCTATAATAGCATAACCTTTAGAAAATGCATTTTAATTTTAATTTTATGGTAGCTGTCTAATGAAGGCAAGATATTCATGAAGGGTAGAAAAATCATGTATTCCAAACCAAAAAAGGAATCAGAGGATGTTAAGCAAATCTTAACTTTAACCAAATCTTATTTTGCTGAGTTTTCTTTCTTTAGTTGTGAGTATGAAAGCATAGAGAACAATAATATCAATACATTTTCTTAGCATGATGCTATAATTCCCAAAATGAAACATGGTATTAAATGCCAATTCCTCTACTTGAGATTTAGAACCCATATCTTCTCACCTTTCTCAGACTGTTCTTGAACACTTCCACTCTTGCATCAATGATTTCTCAATTCTTGATGGAATATTACCAACAGCATATAAACAAGCACTAATATATATCTTTTAAGAAAACAAAATCTCTCTGTACCTTGCCCTGAATTATTTTCTTATCACTGCTCATTTCTCTCTTCCCAATTTACTGCAAACTTTCTTGACAAACTTAAGGTCACCTTATTATCTTCTCAAACCACTTCAATCAGGTTTCCATACTCTCTATTCCAGAGAGAAATCTTGTCAAGGTCACACAAAAAAACTGTTTAATGGTTACTGATCTTTCATTATCTTAACTGGACCTCTGTACAGCTTTCAGCATAGTTGCTAATCTTCCTTCCTAAAACTCTCTCGTGTCTTTCTGTCTGGGACCTTCACACACTTGACTGAGTTATATTGTTAGCTGCTTCAACTCAGTCTCTTATGCAGTTTCCTTTTCTCCTGCTGAACCACCAAATGTCCTGGGATCTCTCATCTGCCTTAAATATGTTTTTTCTCTAAGTGATATTTTTTCAAGCCTATGGCTTAAAATGGAACCTGTTTGCTATGACTTCTACCTCTATTCCTTAAGCTCCTAACTCGCCCTAGAACAACAGACTCATGGGTCCAACACCCAGCTTGATACTATGTCCAAAGATGTTGTAATAAACATATTAAAACAACCAAGACAGAACTTTTGATTTTCCATAGGAACCAACCACCAAGCTAGCTCTTACCTCAGATTAACATTTTTTAATAAACAACACCATCTAATTTCTTAAGCCAAACTCTTAAAGATGGTCCTTGTTTTCTCTCTGTCCATCAGATATCTGTAATTCCAAGTGTACATATCACAATCATCAACATATTATGTACAATTTGCCTTCAAAACATTCTCTAAATCAATCTTCTTGCTCCTCATTTCTACTATGAAAACTATCACTGATTGCCCAGAATACTAACAGCACCTTAGCTAACTTACCAGTTTCCATTCTTCTCCAAGATAGTTTTGTTTTTACTTATTCACTTCATGGAAGTATGTATTATTTATATATTATTTATATGCAATAAGAAGCAACCATCTTAAGGTTACAATTTGATGAGTTTGCCAAACAACCCTTATAATCATCACCCCAATCAACACATGTAATATTTATATTATCCCCCAATTTTCCTTGTAATTATTTGCATTTTACCCTTCCTCAACTCTCATCCAGGGAACAACTTATATGCACTCTATTACTATAGATTAATTTTACCTGTTTTTAAATTACATGTATATGGGTTCATATTGTGTCCTCTTTTGTGTCCTTGGTAGCACAACATAATGTTTTGAGATTTATCAATGTTGTGTGTCTAAGTAGTTCATTCATTTTATTGTTTGAATATATCACAATTTGTTTAAGAAAATATCAAGACAATTTTATGACTTGAGAGGATAAAAACACTAATTAGGCCATAATAAATACAAAAACCATCACAATGAACTCCCCCAAATTAATGAACTTTAGAATCCAGACAGATAATGCTAGAAATTCACCAAATAAAGCACCCATTCTAAAAATCATATAATCAAGAAGATGTATACTTATAAGCCCATTCTCCAACGGGGAAGTCCTAAGTTATAGTAAATAGTTTAAGCATAATTAGTGGACAGTAAGCTTATGGGAAACAAAATTGTGCTTTCTGGAAAGTTAATCACACAAAGGTGACTTAGGTTTAAAATGAAAAAAATCACTAGAAATTCCTTACATAAAATTACCAGGTATCTGAGGCATCTGCATTAGAGATGATTTTCTTTTTCTCAAGATAAGGAATGGAAAACTGTTCTAGAATATTTCTGGGTAATGCAATCAGTCAATACTACTGTTGTCAGGAAATCCTACCAGCTTTAGTAAGTTATGTGTGTACTTTTAAAGTCATAAGTCTTAAAGTCATTAAGGAGTCATTTCCACCATATGCCTCCAATGAATGTAAAATCATATGACAGGTACCCCCAAAAACCTATTCAGTTATTATTTTAGTTATGCATTAATTTATTTTATGTTGACTGTAACTTAGTCTATACATTTCAATTATGTATAGAAATTGTTGGGTGACTTAGTCTATACATTTCAAATAAATCCTGCTGATTGATATTTTATTCACCATTTTTATCATTAGTAATTTTCTGTAGAAATTTCAACTAAATTTGTGGATTTGATTTTATTTAAAGACTTTTTCAGTTTTTGCTTCATATGTTTATGAGTTATTATGTACATAAAGATTTAGAATTGCTATATTTTCAGGATGAAGTAACATTTTTATCTATATGAAATGCCCCTCTCATCTCTGTTAATATCCCTAGTCCTGAGGACTTCTTTGGTAGTAAAGTATATTTTTCCATCTTATTACTATTAAACTATATCTTTATAGTTAAAATACATTTTCCTTAGATGACACACAGCTGGTTTTAGCTTTTCAGTTTACTGTAATATTCTTTGGCTTTTATTTGGAAAATTCAGAGCATTCATAATTAATCTAATTATTATATGGTTGTTTTTAAGTGTACCATTGGGCTATTTGTTTTCCATTTGTTTCAAATATCTTTTGTTCTTTTTCCTTGAATTATTTTTGACTAAATATTTTCATTATTCAATTTTTCTTTACTACGCTTTTACTAGCAGTCACTTTTAAGTTTATATAGTAGAAGTTCTAAAGTCTGCAATATGCATATTAATTTACCACAGTATCTTTAAGTAATATTATGCCACTTCAGATACAATGTAAGCAAAATTACTAACAGTATACTTCTATTATACCTTCCTTTTCTTTATATTATTATTGTAAACTTTCTACACTAGATGTCATAAACCCCACAAATATATTAATTTTATTTAAACAATGTATTTTAAAGATATCAAAAAATGAGGGAATTTTTTATTTTCCACATAGTGACTATTCATAGTACTTCTCATCATTTCATATCTCACTATGAGTCAAGCCTTCTCTCTGTGTCTGCCTCTTAAATCTTGCCACTCATTGTGATAACTGCACTTACTTTGCTTTGGACTGCTAAGCACCACCATCTCATCTTTGTTATTTTGAGGTACAATCCTATTAATTGCTATCAGGCTGCTCAGTTCTCTTAACAACACAGTCTCATTCCTACATAGGGAAAGCTATTGCATTATGTTTAAGGCTTATTTGCAGAATTGTGTCTATACCTGTAGTATACATTTGCCATTTTTAATACAAAATGGCAAGTCTGGGTTTCTAATTCTACCTTTATTATATGCTGGTAGCTTGCCAATAGCAAGATTCTGGTAGCGATGAATTAGATATGCTTAGATGGCAGGTCCTATTTTGCACCCATAGAACACTATACTTGCACTTTATAGCAATTTCCACAAATATAGTGAGTTAGATGTACAGGGGTGTGAAAAAGTAGGTAAGAACTCTGGTCCAGAGTGTACCTGAATATTCCAAGTAGATTACAAGAATGAGTAAATAATGAAGGCCGGTAACTTAAGCACTTACGAGATTGTACCTCAGTGCACTGTGCCACTGTGACATTCTTTTGCGTTAGTAAAGCTATTGTAATAATCATAACCTGCATGTCTTTTTCCATACAAACAACTATAAATCTACTTTTTCCTATCCCCGTTACTGAGTTCCTTAGGATTTTTTACTCTGGTTCCACAAGGACTGAGACTATGTAGACCCATTTACCACTAGGAATCTTATGCCTAGTAGTATGCACTAAGAAGCCACTCAATAAATTTCTAATAAAATTGTAGACATGAACATATTGAGCTTGCAATTCTGGGAAACACAGCTATGGAAAAATAGAACTTTTCAAATATTTACCAAAGAAGAATTTTAGACAGATTAACTTGAGTTTGACTGCTAGTAAAACAAAAACAAAAACAAGCAGTGATTCACAAATAAGTAGTATTTAGAAAAAAAGAGCCAACTTTCTTTGAAAAAGCATGTAGATTTTTGAAGCTAAAATCCTTAAAAGAAAGAACAGTCTTTGTGAGAACTAACTGCAGTTACAACCAGTTAATAAAACTTTTAAACATGTCCAATATTGAAAGCCCTCATGCTCTAATTTAAGACTTAGAGTCTAAGTCACAATTTAGTGACATACAATCACATTTCTAGAAAAGATATAGATTTTGAGGAAAAATGTGAAAGGTATAAGCATAGTATTTTCTTAAACAAATACCAATTTTATGTGCACTGAATAGAAAAGGCGAAGTTCTGTGAAGGATTATTAGTGAACATTTTTTGGTTTAATGAAATAAGAAATGAAATTTTACTGACACTAATAATTATTAAAATGCTAAAGTGCCAGTGGCTAAGAAAGTGGTAAGGGTTATTACTTATATTAATATGTTAATTATTTTAATATACATATTTTCAAAAATGCAAAGGAAAATATAAACATTAATTAATTTCAAAGTCTAAGATTTTTGTTGTTAATCATGAAAATTAACTAAACTCAGATTTGTTCATCCCATTTTTGTTTCATCTTTCCATTGAGTCTCTCATTTAGTTGACTACTGGTGAAGCTGTAATAGTGGTTCTTACTAAGAACACATTTAATGGAAGAAACTGGGGCCTATAAAAAAACTAAAATCGATGTTTGGCTTAAGTTACGATATGAACACAAATCTCCATTAGCCAAAGGACAGTGATAAATACAACAAGCCCATCAGGGACTCTGAAAATTGGTGACTCAATAGGCTGATTTAAATAGGGATGACTCACATTTCAGTAAATCTTTATTACTGTGAGCAAATCAGGTTGTAACATTTTAGTGTTCTTAGAAGAAATTGGTTATTGATTATAAACAAAAGTCATAGAATTTGATACAAACATAATGAAATGAGAAGTTGCGAAGTATCCTTCATGTTAATGGCAGTTGACACTGCCATGGACCTTCTTTTGAAGTAATTCAGATAGACTTTAATGGGATTTTCTCCCACAAGAAACATTTCCAAACTTGAAATTTACAGTGTTCATTCCCTGTGATGTGTGGCACGATTTATTTTCTGTAGTAATGGCTTTAAGCCTATAGAGCTTCCTTTAGTTTTGGACTTATGACCTCCTTGTTCTAATTTCTTTCTTAGTTTATGATTAAATGGAATAGCACATATAAATCTTCACAATTAATCATTAATTTCTTCTAGGCATTTCTCCTATGCAGTCTCAAAGTAATTTTCAGACATATAGTTTTACATGTGTCAGCAACTTGTCTTTCAAAAACACTAAGCAAAATATATCTTTTGCCCTATCTTTAAATTTCTAATTATAGTTCAGTTTTTCATGACATTTCTTTTTGCATTAGATGTCCCATACCAACTAACAAGAAACATTTTTAGTATTACAACAAAGAGTTGGAAAATATTCTATTTATTTATTTATTTATTTATTTATTTTATTGCTTAAAGCATTACAAAGGGTATTACATATGTGCCCTTTTTTTTCCCCGCCCTTGACAATACCCCGGCTTCCCCTACCCCCAGTGTCTTATGTCCATTGGTTATGCTCATATGCATGCATACAAGTCCTTCAGTTGATCTCTTACTCCCCTCCCTCCTGCCCCCCAACCCTCCCCGGCCTTCCCGCTGCAGTTTGACAATCTGTGTGGAAAATATTTTTTAAAATAATTTATTTTTAATAATGAGTATACAAATGGCTCTATATCTGAAATCTAAATGGGATTCTCCCCATTACTATCTTAAAACACAGAAACTATAAACAAAATAAAATCTGAAATAAATATCCTTGTAGGAAATAATTTATCAATAAATTGGCTTATATTTATGCTTTAACTACAAATTCTGTGTCAGCTTCAGAAATAATTTTACTTTCAGCAGAAATGCATCAATATGAAAATATAACCGGAGCTCAAGTTTTTGTTGTTAAATTAAAATGTAGAAATATCGTGTTAATCCTAATATATAAGAAGTCAAGTGTCATCACGACCTAAACAACAGGATGGACGACTGAACAGCAGGCTAGGGAGCTGAGGGAGCAGGAGCTGATCAATTGGTGGCAGCGGTGACTGGCAAGCAGCTGGAAGGCAGACCTCTTGGTCCCTCCTCCTGGCCCTTAGACTCTAATCCAGTGGTTCTCAACCTTCCTAATGCTGCGACCCTTTAATACAGTTCCTCATGTTGTGGTGACCCCCAACCATAAAATTATTTTCGTTGCTACTTCATAACTATAATTTTGCTACTGTTATGAATCGTAATGTAAATATCTGATATGCAGGATGTATTTTCAGGGGTTGTGACCCACAGGTTGAGAACCGCTGCTAATCAATTGGTGGCGGAGGCGGGGCAGAACTGAGGATTGGCTTCCTTAGTAGTCCTGCAGGTTCAATCTCAAGAGGACAGCTAGTGCTGCCGGCCTCATGGAACTTGGCTTTGGGCACTGCGGCCACGGCCACTTCCCCTCCCTAGACACACCACAAGGAAGAAAGGATACCGCCAGCAGCGCCATGGGCCACCAGCTGTGACTGTTCTATCCATGCTTCCTCCAGGTCACTCGAGCCATTCCCCAACCGCCCCGCTCCAGATGAAGTGTGATCACTGCACACATAAGGAATGTAGTAAAAAAAACAAAAACCGATGACCAAGGGCCCGCCTCCATGAGCTCTCGGGAGCCTCCGAGCGCTGGAAACCCTGACTATTTTAGGGGCTTCAGGTGAGCAGGGAAAGCAGACGGGTCAAATTAAAAATATCACCCTGGCCTGTGTTTCTAAATGGTTAGAGCATCAGCCAGTGCCCCAAAGGGTCTTGTATTCGATTTCCGGTCAACGGCATGTACCTGAGTTGCAGGTTTGAGCCCCACTCCAGTCAGGGTGTGTGTGGGAGGCAATCAATCGATGTGTCTCTCTCACATCAATGTTTCTATCTCCCTTCCACTCTAAAAATCAATGGAGGCTGGCCCAGTGTGGCTCAGTGGTTGTTGACCTATAAACCAGGAGGTCACGGTTCGATTCCATGTCAGGGCATATGCCTGGGTTGCCAGCTTGATCTCCAGTGTGGGGCAAGAAGGAGGCAGTCAATTAATAATTCTCTCTCATCACTGATGTTTCTATTTCTCTCTTCCTCTCCCTTCCTCTCAGAAATCAATAAAACATTTTTTTTAAAAGCAATGGAAAAAATATCCCCAGGTAAGGATTAATAACAACAACAACAAAATTTAAATACCAACAACTCAAGTGTTGTCAAGAATGAGGGGCACCAGAACTCTCATACATTTTTGGTGGACATGTAAAATAATACAAGAACTTCAAAACATTAAAGTTTCTTTCAAAGTTAAATATACATCTACTTTATGAACCAGAAAATTCAATCATAGGTATTTATCCAAGAGAAATAAAAATGTATGTTTACAAAAAACGTTAAAATATATACATAAAAGTATTCATAGCCAACATCTAGAAACAACCCAAATGATCTGCAGAAAAAGAGATAAATTGATTGTGGTATAGTTATATCACAAAATACTTTTCAGGAGCAAAAGGAACAAATTACTTAAACATAAAAACATATATTAAATAGTGAAAGAGGTAACCATGACCAGGAAGCTTGAATTCCTTGTGGGAAGTATATATAGAGGAATAGAGGGTTTAATAAAATTACTTGTTATGAATTTAAGCCAAATAGAGATACCAAGGTTGGGAGTGTAGGCAGTTAACGAGAGGTGGGTGTCTGGTTCACTACCTTGACTTCTGTTGCTTGAGGAGATCTGGAAATTCACACTTATTCACTATGTGAAGACCTCTTTACTAGTATGGCTGGAACGATAGGCTGAGACAGCCTGGGGTGGGGTGGTCTTAGAGTGTGTGGGTTTATTCTTTACTTCTATTAACAAAGAGGTATTTTACACCAAGTTTAGTTCAACATAGATTTTTCTATACTTTGAAATCTTACACATTTTCATGTAATACATATTAAGCACTTAATAATGCTAATACACACTGAATATTCTAAGTGTGTACATGTTTTAACTCAGTTAATTTAAACATGACCAGTTAATTTAAACAACATACAAACATGTAAGTATCATCTTTATTTTAAAGATGACAAAATTGAGAGGATCACAAAACTAGTAAGCATCTAAAACCAGAATTTCATTCCAGGGAATGTGGCTCTGTAGACCAAGTAATCACCTAAATTCCAATAAATAAGAACACAATGGATTGTGTGTCTATGTGTTCTGTTAAAATTATGTGTTTGATGGATTCAATTATTTCCTCTTTGCATATTTTAACTATTACACTATTAAAACATTCATTTTTAATGTTAATTACAGGTATTATGCAAAATAGAAATACTTTCCACCTCAGGAAGAGAAATTTAAGGACTATATTTTACAACAACAATGCTCCCAAGACCATTCCTTCTACTTAGTTAGACCACAGTCATCAGAGTTACATATTAGCTTTGAAAAGCAGCACAGAAAGGGAAACATCACTAAAAACAAACTGAGAATAGTCCTCAAGAAATAAGGAGTAGAAAGGTCAATTATTTGAAAAGCCACCAAACAAGAACCTGTTCTTATTTTCATGCCCCAAACTCTGCATTTGGGATTCCAGGGCCATAAGTTTGATCAAACATTATTTTAAGAGGCAGACAGATGGATGCTTAAATTTTATACTTTGGTTCCAAGTAAATAAGTAGATTTTCACAATAGCTGGATTTTGTAATATTTCCTACACTTAGTATATGCCCTAGTTGTTCACTCTATAAAATTCAAATTGATGATGCCAATGGTCATCAAATCAGCTATAACATTGTATTGGATTAATATCTTCTATAAATTAAATATTATTTTACAAATTTAGTAAAACAAATTCCCAATTTTGAAAATTTTGATTTATGTTCTGTTAATTTATGGAGATTTGGGGGGAGGTACACACATGCACATTGCTTCTATTTTATCAGATTTTATTGTTCTTTGTAATGGCTCATTATTATTGTCATCACTCTGAACAGGAACAGAACATAAATGTCCACAATTGCCATTCTTGCTTTTCAATGGGAAAAACCACATTAAAAAAAGTCAATACAACACTGAAGAAAAAAATCAATACATCAAGGTTTAGTACAGTATATATCACCAGGAGCATTTTTAAAAAGTTTATTTAATAAAGCTTAATTATGCCAATTTCTTTTTACTTTGTTCTCATGGAAACTACTCAATAGTCTTTTTTGTAACAACTATTCACACATTTGAAAATTATTTGTCAATTTGTCCCTAACCTGTTCCTTCTCCAAATTAAACAAGGTGCAATTTCTTTTTGTATTGCTCTTATAACCTAACCCTTTATTAATATATGTATGTATTTATGTAAGAAGGTCTGTAATGTTCTTCAGAATGAAATTTTAATGTATGAAGAATGCAAGAATTCAAATAACTAAATAAAGTTGGAAATATATTTACCTCTTCCATTTATCTATCATCCTGCCAATGGTCCCAGGATCATCTCCCAATTATTAAAATACTAGAGGCACAGTGCACGGATACATGCACAGGGGATCCCTCAGCCTGGCCTGCACCCTCTCGCATTCTGAGATCCCTTGAGGGATGTTTGACTGCTGGTTTAGGCCTGGATCCCTGCAGGCCAGGGTGTAGTAGTGTGCCATGCCCCAGGAAGCCAGGGAGGAGCCGGAGCTGTGGCGGGGCATAGCACTGCTCGTGCTCATCCTGGACAGCTGAGCCTGCTGCCACTCGGTAGCGCTGCAGTGGAGTGGGGAGAGGCTCCTGATGCTGTGGCAGCTGTGCTCACCAGCCGTGAGCCCAGCTTCTGGCTGAGCGGCACTCCCCCTGTGGGAGCGCAATGACCACCAGGGGGCAGCTCCTGCACTGAACGTCTGCCCCCTGGTGGTCTGTGTGCATCATAGTGACTGGTTGACTGGTTGTTCTGGTTGTTCTGTCATAACGGTCACTTAGGCTTTTATATATACAGATAATCAATACCAAATGCACTTCCCATATGAATATATTGTTTTCAGTACTCAGGACTCAGAACATTTCTTTCTGCTTACCAGTAGGTATAGCATAGTTAAATCAAATGAAGTTCTTTGCTTACAGTCTCCCTTGAGAACAGTAATATGCATTGCTGAGAGCTGGAAGGAAGTCTGGTACCAAGGACACTTGCAGTTAGAAGTATCTTCTTCTTTCTCAGTAACCTCAAAGCCTTTTGCTGCTCATTCCCTAGACAAGGCTTTATGTGGTACCCCAAACAGCAGTCTTACCCAATATATCCAAGCTCATCAAGTGTAGAGAAGCTAGAGGAAGATCTGAGTATGCCTGAATTAGCTGAGCACTGCCCTAAATAGCCTGACACCTAGAAATTTTGCGTAGGGGAAAAAAAAGGGATAGAAAGGTGAGCTCAGAAAAGGCAGCACTATATATGGGCTCTGGAGGGGAAATGAGCACCAAAGCAACATGGTTGTATGCTCCAAGGTTTTTCAACTAAGAAGCTTTATTGATTATCCACTATTAATCCCATCCTGATAAAAGGATCCTTACAAACCCACTCATTCACATACTATCACCAAATTTTCACATAAATCAACCAGATATTCCTTCATTTGGGACCATAAGTTCTGAGCCTAACACCTCATTTTCACTACTTTTAATTTTGCCAACTGCTTGTAAGCCTTACCCTTTTGCAGATGAGCACCACAAACATTAGCCTTGCAAAGAGGATTGCAGTCCTTTGATAACATCACCCACAACCATCAATTACTAGGTGCTTCTTTTTATTCCTACTGACTTTGCCTCTTATACTAAATCATGTTTGGTTGCTTTAAGTAAAATAATATAGTCTCAGCTGCAGATCTAATAGCAATATAGGCAACCTGGATGCTTCTTTATTCTTCCAAGTGTATATAATATATACACACACACACACACACACACACACACACATATAAAAGACTAATATGCAAAGTGTTTCCTCAGGAGTTCAACCAGGAGAACAGGAGTTCGATCGCTCACTATGATGTATGCTGACCACCAGGGTCAGCGCGGAACATGGCGGACAACCAGCTGGGTGGTGGGGTGCTGAGGGAGCGAGGGACAGAGGAGGCGGAGAGGCGGGGAACCTCATTGGCCCTGATCGCCAGCCAGGTCTAGGGACCCTACCCATGCATGAATTTTATACACTGGGCCTTGAGTATGATTCATAAGAGTGAAGCTCATACATATTACTTGAAATGAATTGGTTGGGGTTTGGAGAGGTTGGGGAATTTGAAAGTTATTATTAACTAGATCACAGTTCCAGACCAGCAATACTATTCTATAGCCATAGATGGAATATGGGCCATCACATGTAGTCTCCTCTTGTGGTCTTGATTTTGAAATATATAACACATAGACACAGACAACGGTGTGAAGATAGCAGAGGAAAGGGGGATGGAGGATAGCTGAATATGGGCAAAGAGGGGGAATGAGGATGGAAAGAGACTTTGCTTGGGACAGTGGGTGCATGATACAGTATGCAGATGATGTTTTATTAAGTGTACACTTGAAACCAGTATGGTTTTGGGAACAAATGTCACACCAATAAATTCAACTTAAAAATTATTTTTTAAAAAGAAAGAAGTTATCTGGCTTCCTACTAAAACATAAGTGAGCATAAAGGATATAAGTAGATAGTTTTTGACCAGTATGTTTTTTGCTAAAATAAAGAGTAATTTTCATGTCATTTGAAATTTGATCTCTTAAAATATATTTCTTTGTTATTTTCATTTATCTTAGTTTTCTTCTATTTCACTAAACCAATCTTTACAGATTTCTTTGTTGTTTCCTCCTAATTTCCTTTACTGCAGTGACTAGAATTCTATCTTTGTACTTCTTCGTTTATACTCCAGCCTTAGATGATCTTATCTTATCTATCTGAATAAATAGCAACTTCATTATTCTTTTGCTCAGAACCCCAAAACCAAAATACGTGGAGTTAATTTTCATACCTTTATTTCTCTCATAACAAATAAGCAAATGTTGTTGGCTAAACTTTCAAAATATATCTCTACACTGAGTACCTTTCACTATCTTCTATGAGATCCACATTGGTCCAAGACAATATCTTATCTCTTCAGGATTATTCCAATATTCTACTAAACTGTCTTTTGGCTTCGAACTCAGTCCTAAATCTCATCTATATATCAGAGTGATCTTTTAAAAAGATAAATTATCTCACTCCTTAGATTTTTGACACTTCTCGTATATAATACCTATAACAACTTCTCATTTTATGGAAAGTAAAATCCAAAACCCTAAAATCACTATAAGATTCTACAAAATCTGACAAACCCCTACTATATCTTTACCATTCTTCTCTCACTGACTCTACTCTAAGCAAAATGACATTTCCTCAGACACTTGAAGCATGTTCCTAAACCAGGACCTTCACTCATGCTCATTCCTTTCCTGAAACGCTCTTCTCACAGATTACACAACTTTGGGTCCCTGTTCAAACGAGACCTTTTCAAAGAAGCCTTGTTTAATTTCTGTATATAAAACAGCATTTTTATAACCCTGACTTTCCCAACCCCTATCATTCCTATTGCCCTTACACCACTGTATTTTTTCCAAATTTCTTATTAACATCAGACATAGTCTATATTTGCTGTTGCATTTGTATGTATTTATCATCTTATTACTTCCATTAGAATGCCAGCACTGTTG
The DNA here is from genome assembly GCF_028538775.1 of Myotis yumanensis. Classification (NCBI taxonomy): domain Eukaryota; kingdom Metazoa; phylum Chordata; class Mammalia; order Chiroptera; family Vespertilionidae; genus Myotis; species Myotis yumanensis. The sequence goes on along the minus strand of NW_027223755.1, from coordinate 71,517,616 downwards.
TTTTCTGTGCATTATTTTATCCCAGTTCTAAGAATGGTGCCTTGACCTAGTAGACACTGATTAAATATTTGTTGAATTCATTAATTTTATAAAAATGGTAGCATGGATTCCTGGAATTACAACAGATTTTTTCTTGTATAATTAATATACTTCTAAAGTACTTAAACATAATGTATTTTTTCTGCCCCACTAATAGAATTCTATAAACATTTCGTTATTGTGTCTTTGATACTCCCAGTAAACAATGCAATTTAAGCCATTAATCTGAACAGAATAGAACACATCTCCAAATACATTAAGCTGTTTTTTTCTTCAAACAAAGCACAGGGGAATAAAACAAGCAAACAAAAAGACCCATAAGGTTAATGGTCAGGTAGTTATTGGATGGGTTGCAGAGGGTCCACATAACATGTGGGTTCTTTTCTTTTTTTCTGTTAATCCTCACACGAGGATATTTTTTACAGAGTGACAAGGAGGGAAGGAAGAGGAGAGACACATCCACTGATATGAGGAAGAGACACATCGATTGGTTACCTCCTACTCATGCCCCAACCAGGCCAGGATCAAATCTGCAATCTAGGTAAGTGCCCTTGACTGGGCATAAACCTGAGATCCTTCAGTGCACTGGACCCACGCCCTAAGTCCTAAGCAACACTGGCCAAGATAGGTGTGGGTTCTTGACTTTAAACAGGAAAGACTTCAAAATTCCAAGTCCAGGTGATTTTGAGAGTATGTTTATTAATGCTAGGGACAGTGAAACAAAGGAAGGGCTTAAGGAAGAAAAAGCAACAAGAGATAGAAAGTCAGAGAAAAAGGGGCCTTGGAGACAGGTTCATGGGGTAAATCCAGGATGAGCTGATGTCTGCTGTCCACTGCTCCTTTGGTTGCAAGTCTTGTGGGGACCCTTACAGTTTAGGAGAAAAAGAGCAGAGATACACATCATGGGTGTGCTCTTGTGGGAGTGCACTGTGGGTTCTTGGTTTTGAGGCTATTTAATCTTTCTTTGACCCCTAGAATCCTAGAGGTTGTTTTAGGAGAGAGCCTTAACAGAATATTCATTAGCTTTCCAGGTGTGTCCTTCAATATGTTGATTCATCAAAATGTGTGTATAGAGGAATCAGGGTTATTCTCTGGTTACTTTTATTTTTTAATGAACATTACTGAAGAGGGAGTAGGACTAAGGAAGGTCTGCCCCAGGAAGGTATGGAATGTATAAACCATTTGCTCTTAAGGGTCCTTGGTTAGGGAAGATAAAACCTTGTGATTATTTAGCTGGCTGTAAATTGATCAAAATTTTTGGCCTTATTTATTTTGTCTGTTTCCCTTATTCCATTTGTCAAGGAATTTCCCTAGTGTTGTACTCTCCTGCCTCAAGGTTAATGATCTTAATACAAGGGGGCTTAAACTTACTCATAAAAAACTATTTAGGAGCATGCTGATTGGAGGAAAACAAAACACACAAAACAAAACACCACCAACAAAATCATCACTCCCAGCTTCACAACTCCTGCAGAGATTTTTGTGAAAATATAAAACATAAATATTTCTACTGCCATTCTACCAAGAGATTAATAAGTTCATTGAGTTAAAAGAACTCTTTTAATTTCTTTTAGTGAAAAGTTTAGATGAGTACAGATGAGTGTTATTGAAGAAAACACCTCAGAGAGTATTTCTGACTTTGCAGGAGGTCTTAATGGTAAACTGTTCTATGTAAGAAAATGAGAGTAATTGGAGGTAGAAAAAGGTAGAAAGGGAGAATAATTGTCTTCAAGCAGGAATAGTTGAGGAGATGGCTGTAATTTGGATAAGGAAGGGAGAAGAAGGGGAGATGTTATGAAAGAGAAATCCCCCATTGTGCAATACAAAATATAAAATTTTAGGTTAATATTTCCTAATGTGATGTACTGAGAAGATGGCGGCATAGGTAAACACCTTTACTTGATGCCTCCCAAAACCACATCAAAATTACAACTAAAATACAGAACAACCATCATCCAGAACCTTGGGAAAGATGGCTGAGTGGAAGTATTACAACTAGAGAAGTAAAGAAGAAAGCACATTGAGACTAGTAGGAGATGCAGAGGCGTAGAACTGGTGGTCTGGCACCTGGGTGTGCTGCTTTTTTAATTGGGAGGGAGATCACCTCTGCAGAGGCTGCCTGGAGGAGCGAGGGGTCCCAGCCCCACACCAGACCCCCAGCTCGGTGTTCCAGAGCTGGGGAAAGAAGTCCCTACAGGCATTAAGAACTACAGACTGTAAAAACTAGTGCGGATTAGGGCTGAGTGTCACACAATCTGCTGGAGACTCAGCTGCTTCTCTTAAAAGGCCGGCACCACGAACTGAATTTACAAGCTCCCACTTTCCCTGAGCTCCAGTGCCAGATGAGACTCTGGGGGACCCAGACACATACAGGGAGAAACTGGATTGTCTGGCATCAGGGCAGGAACTCGAGGGTGGCTTTCTTTAAGACGGAGGTGCTCCGCAGCGGTCACTGTTCCTGTGCTGGGACCTCCCTGGTGCAGGGCTGACTGGCAGCCATTTCTATTTGCTCCACCTTGTTGATTCCCTGCTCCATAAGGGTGTCCCCTGCACAGCAGCTCTCCCACTGTAGTTGCAGCTGGTCCCCACAGCCAATTGGCCTGGAGGTCAATTCCTCCAAGTAACACCAACAGCAATCAAGGCTCAACTACAACAAAACTGTGCACACAGCCCACAAAGGGGTGCACCATGAGTGTCTACCTCAGGTGACTGGGGAGGCTGAACCACGGGGCCCTATAGGACATCTACCTCACAAGGCCACTCTATCAACTCAAGGAGACTTAGCAGCTACCCAACACATACAAACAAACACAGGGAAGCAGCCAAAATGCAGAGATAAAGAAACATGTCACAAATGAAAGAAATGGAAGAAAGCAAACTACTGAATATAGAGTTCAAAAACCACAGTTATAAGGTTACTCAAGAATCTTCTAGAAACCTCTGAGGAACTTAGTGAGACTTTCAAAGATCTTAGTGAGAATGCCAAACACATGGAAAAGGACCAGTCAGAAATTAAACATACACTGACTGTAATAAAGAATATACAGGGATTCAACAGTAGACCAGAGGATCCCAAGAATCAAATAAATGATTTGAAACACAAGGAAGCAAAAAATACTCAACCAGAAGAGCAAAATGAAAAAAGAATCCAAAAATATGAAGATAGTGTAAGGAGCCTCTGGGACAACTTCAAGCCTAACAACATCTGAATTATTGGGGTGCCAGAAGAAGAGAGAGGCAAGATATTGAAAACCTATTTGAAGAAATAATGACAGAAAACTTCCCCTACCTAAAAGAAATAAACTTACCAGTCCAGGAAGCAGAGAACCCCAAACAAGAGGAATTCAAAGAGGACCACACCAAGATACATCATAATTAAAAAGCCAAGGGCAAAAGACAAAGAGAGAATCTTAAAAGCAGCAAGAGAAAAACAGTTAGTTACCTACAAGGGAGTCCCCATACGACTGTCAGCTGATTTCTCAACAGAAATTATGCAGGCCAGAAGGAAGTGGCAAGCAATATTCAAAGTGATGAATACCAAGAACCCACAACCAAGATTACTTTATCCAGCAAAGCTATCATTCAGAATTGAAGGTCAGATAAAGAGCTTTGTAGACAAGAGAAAGCTAAAGGAATTCTTTACCACCAAACCAGTATTATATGAAATGCTGAAAGGTATGATTTAGGAAGAGGAAGAAGAAAAAAAAGGTAAAGATAAAAAATTATGAACAACAAAGTGACAACAAATACATATCTATCAACAAGTGAATCTAAAAATCAAATGAATAAAAAATCTGATGAACAGAATAAACTGTTGAATGGAATAGAATCAGGGGCATGGAAATGGAACAGACTGATGATTCTCAGAGGGAATGAGGTGTGGCGGGGTCCAGGAAGAGATTAGACAAAGAGCTTACATGCATGTATGCATTACCTATGGACACAGACAATAAGGTGGTGAGGGCCTGGGGTGGGGTGGGAATCGGGTGGAGGGGAGCTATGGGCGGGAGAAAAAGAAGGGCACCTGTAATCTCAACAATAAAGATTCATTTAAAAAAAATATTACCTAATATACAAATTAAAATGAGTGCTGGTACTTGAACTAGACTATAACTTTCCACTCTTACTCCTTAATTGCAGTAAAATATGCTAGACTTTAAAAAGTCTTGTGCTGTTTGTACTATGGCAAGAAGAGAACAGGAGAGGTATTCACTTGGGAAGAAACAGTGTGGAGGAAAACATCTGGTTGAACGGGCAAAAGGCAGAACCCTATGAAAATGGGCAAGTGGAGCAGCTGGGAACCAAAGAAACAGACACTCCACATAGACTCTGGAAGGAGCTAGTTTATCTCACAATATGCAGAGGGCAAGAGTGAAGTCATTTAGCGTGAAAAAATATATAGACAGAAATATAGAGGATTTGGGAACTCCCAAGCTACACAAATTTAGCTTCCGCAGAAGACCAGCTTTCACACTCAGTCTTCTAGCAATTCAAAAATTTGGTCTTGGAAAAATAAGAAACAATAAACCAACTGCATTAGCTTTCTAACTCACAAAAGTTCTTTCACTGAAATGCACACTACTTCATTGTTAAGCCTTTGGCTTTAATTTTTTGATACTGTCTTGCATTTTTAACATATTACATAGCTATATATTTGTTAGTTTGGTTCTAACTTTTAGAAAGCTTCAAGTTAATTTTTTTGCTTAAACAATGCAAATTTGGAACATAATACACACTCAATATTTATTGTATGAGTAATGGAGACTAGTCAATTAACAATACGTTAAATTGGATCTATCCTAAATTCAAAAATTATGGGTTTGCAAAAAGAAGTATTGAAGGACAGATAGTTTTGTCTTATATGGAGACTTTTAGGGCAGTTGAAATTTTATAATCTGCCTGCAAAAGAGGCTGAGAAGGAATACCTTAGGCATCCTTTGGTAATTTAATATGCAGGTTATCACCGCCAGTATTCCTAGCAGGTAATGTGGAAAGATGTTTTCATCTTTGAAAGATTTAATCTAAAAGAGCTTGCTCACAAAAAAAGGGAGGCTGCTTCTCAAATCTTGATTAAGAGCAACCTTTATGGCCCCTCTCTGTTTTGCTTTTTGCTTTTCTCCAGTTAGTGTAATTTTCTCAGTAAAACTGCATTGTACTACTCAGTAAAGCATTTTAGTGTCCAGTTTATATCACACATGTTGGAGAAAATAGATATGCAAGGGAAAATCTATTGGCAAAGGTCATTTCTACTTTAGCAGGCTTCAGTCTTATCTCAAATGAAATTCTGCTATAAAGGAGCAGTTTAGAACTATCTTTTTCTTTTGAGGGGGAGGTAGGGTAGTATTTTTATCTTAGAAAATTAGATGGTTTTATTTCTCAATCATCTGTTAATTGTTTATGGTGCTGTAATTTTAATATCTTACATATGTAGTCATTATTTGGGAGAACATTATTATTTTAAATGTATATATAAAATCTTCTGGTATTTCAAATTTAAATTGATATATTTTAATTTAAAAGAAGGACTAGGCCACCTAAGTGAAGAAGTTTGCCTTTTTTCATTAAATAGTATGTACATTCTCATCTTAAAATTATTATTACTACTAAGGTAGGTAATTTTGTGGGTGCAAAAGATGATTATAAATTGTCACAAAAAGAACATATCTCACATTTTACACTATACTCAGACAACTGTTTTATCTCAAGAGCATGATTTCATTCCAGAAAATTTTAATAGCATCTTTCAAAAGAAGTCTCAACATTAACTGAAACCACACAGTAAGTGCCATTTAACAAAAAGTTTTTTTCCCAATATTTTGTAAGCATAATTGAGAAGCATGTTTTACTTTTTGAAATATATTTATCTTCTATCTTCACGTTTTCCAAACTAATGCCTACATCTGTACTTTTGGAAAAGAATAATTACTGTATCAAATGGCACTTCTCCAGTGAAATTTATGATTACCTCCCAAATCTAGCTTTTACTCTCTTCCTAGCTTTATTTCCTATCAAATAAGTAAAATTTCCTGTTATAAAAAGGGACCTCACACACTACACATACAAATACATTTAATAAAATTTAAAATTCTGTAGCATTTCTAAATGCTATTACATTTGCTATGTGAGTCATAAGAAAGAACTGATCTCAATTTCCACCTTAGAGAGTGCATATATATATATACATATATATAACCAATTACATCAGTGTTGGACACAATACTGACTGTATGAGCAAAAGTAAATGACCTAAATATCCAATAAATGTGAAATGAGTAACTAAACTCTAGAATTACTAGGAGATACAGGTAAAAATGTGGAAAGATCTCCAAGATTTATTCTTGAGTAGATCAAGTTTAGGTGGTAGAACACCTTATATAAAGTACTAGAGGCTCAATGCACGAAATTTGTACAAGGTGCTTGGCCCTCGCAGCCACAGAAGTTTGCCTCGGCCCTCGCAGCCCCGGCTTCATCCAGCAGGACATTCGGAAGGACGTCTGGTCTAATTAGCATATTACGCTTTTATTATTATAGATGATTCCATTAATATAAAGCACACACATATTCACATACACAGCAATACTATGTTTTTCTATTGGTATTTGTATCTATGTCAAAAGTTATGGCGGTTTACTTTGGAAAAGGAGTAGGGTGGGTAAATGGTAGTGAATAGGGACTTTTGTCTTACATTTATTATTTTTATAATATAATGATAAATTAAACATATACTTTAAAATAAAACATATACTTTAAAGTAATATATGTTATATACCTTCCTTAGTTCATGCTTAAGCTCCTTTCTCTCAATTTCTAAGTATTTTATGTCAAAATGTTAAGGAACATGTCTTTGGATTATGGTAAAATGTTTCCTCCTTGCTAATTTTCCAGAACATTATTGTTAATGCACTAAATGTTATTCAGTTTAGCAGTCTTATTTTCATGTTTCATTTAGAAATGTATCTATATAAAGAACATATACAACTCAATTGTCAGGAAGACAAACAATCCAATTAGAAAATGGGCAAAGGAACTGAATAGACACTTCTCCAAAGAGCACATACAGATGGCCAAGAGACATATGAAAAAATGCTCAACATCACTAATCATTAGAGAGATGCAACTTAAAACTACAATGAATTATCACCTCACACCTGTCAGAACAGCTACTATCAATAAATCAACAAACAACAAGTGTTGGTCAAGATGTGGAGAAAAAGGAACTCTAGTGTACTATTAGTGGGAATGAAGAGGGTGCAGCCACTGTGGAAAACAGTATGGAGTTTCCTCAAAAAATTTAAAATGGAACTGCTGTTTGATCCAGCGATCTCACTTCTGGGAATATATCCTAAAAATCTCGAAACAACAATTGGAAAGAAATATATGCCACTCCTATGTGCATAGCAGTGATATTTACAATAGCCAAGATCTGGAAACAGCTTAGTGCCCATAGTTAGATAAGTGGATAAAAAAGTTGTGGTACATTTGCAAAATGGAATGCTACATTGCTGTAAAAAAGAAGGAACTCTTATGCTTTTCAACATCATGGATGGACCCGGAGAATATTAAGCTTAATGAAATAAGCCAGTCAGAGAAAGACAAATACCATATGATCTCACTAATGTCTGGAATCTAGTGAACAAAAAAAACCAACAAACAAAATGGTACCAGAAGCATGGATACATGGAACAGACCAGCAGGTGCTGGAGGGGAAGGGGATAGGGTGACTGAATAAAGGAGGTAAAGGGATTAACTAAAGAACATATATGCATACCCCATGGACATAAACAATAGTGTGGTAAAGGCCAAGGAAAAGGGATGTGGGGTGGGAGAAGGTGGACAAGGGGGGAGTGAAATGGAGGACATCTGCAATAGTGTCCATATTAAAAAAATTTAATAAAAAATGCACTCTATATTTTATTTTCAGCCAATATAGAAACATAAAAATCATTCAGAAAAAATACATCAGGTTATCAAATTGTGGATTCAATCTTTAATTGCATAATAAAGAATAAACACTTTGAAATATTTAGATACTCTCCAGAGAAATTAAAGGGAGCTCAGAGAGCATATATTCCGATGCTTTTGGAAGCTCATTTGATTGTGGTGTTTGGTTAAATTAGTCATTTATGGATTAGCTGTATTTTATGATTAAAAATATTAAAATGTCTTAAAAAGTGTGAACTATCCTCTACCTGGGGGATCAGACTGCACATCATAATGTGTGCTATTTTTCACCTCTAAATTTCAAATACTCTCAAATACTTTTAGCTGTTATTGTATTCAGTTGTAACTGGCAAAAGATCAAAGAAAATCCGCGTGTGGTTAGGCAACTGCATATAATTCTGGAGACCTGCATTTTCTATGGAAATCAGTAAATCTTTCTTGCATACATCCTTTTTAATTCTATGTGTGTATTGGTTTCCTTTAACCAAGCCTTTGAAATACCTGGATTTTGCACTATGCCCCAAAAAACAATCATCTGTAGCTATGACAAAACAAACAAACAAATAAAATGTAAGGGATGCTGTCACAGAATCAGCATAAAGTGTTCCCCTAAACATAATATCTGTTGAGTAAAAATATGTTAGGTAATTCCAATATTCCACTTATTTCCTCAAAAAAAAAAAACTTGAAATACCCTACTAAAGTGTGTGTGAGTTACAGATAAATTGTATTTACAAATACATAGAGTATCATAATGATAAGGCATGAAAGCCTGTACAGTAAAAACATTCTGTGAAAATGTCTTATCTATACTAATAAAAGGGAATATGCTAATTATACCAGGTCAGCCAGACATCTTCTGGACCTCCAACTTCCTTCCAGACAAAGCCACGATGGCGGGGACCAAGGCAGAGGTGGTTAGGGGCAATCAGGCCAGCAGGGGGACAGTTAGGGGATGGTCAGGCCGGCAGGGGGACAGTTAGGGTGTGGCCAGGCCAGCAGGGGAGCAGTTAGGGTGCAGCCAGGCTGGCAGGGGGGCAGTTAGGAGGCAGCCAGTCTGGCAGGGGGGCAGTTAGAGGCTGGCCAGACCAGCAGGGGGGCAGTTAGAGGACAACAAGGCCGGCAGGGGACCAGTTAGGGGGTGACCAGGCCAGCAGGGGACCAGTTAGGGGGCAATCAGGTTGGCAAGCAAAGGCAGTTAGGGGGATCAGGCAGGCAGGCAAGCAACTAGGAACCAGTGGTCCTGGATTGCGAGAGAGATGTCTGACTGCCGGTTTAGGCCCCATCCCGCAGGAGTCCCGGATTGGAGAGGGTGCAGGCAGGGCTGAGGGACCCCCCACCCCCCCACGCAAGAATTTCATGCACCGGGCCTCTAGTATCATCTATATGTACAGTGCACCACTATGTTCACTGCAACATTATTCACATTGGTCAAGACATGGAAACAACTAAAGTGTTCCTCGATAAATGATTGGATAAAGAAGTGGAACAAATATACCAAATATAAATGGAATACTATTCAGCCAAAGCGAAAGATGAAACACTGCCATTTGCAACATGGATGGATCTTGAGAATATCATGTTAAGCAAAATAACTCAGAAAAAGTCAAGAACCACATGATTTCACTTACATGTGGCATTATAAAACTGAAAGCAACAAATGAACAAACAAAAACTCATGGAAATAGACAACAATATGGTGGTTACCAGAGGAAAAGAGGAGTTAGAGGGTAGTGAAGGGGAGAGGGGGGTCCAATGTATGGTGACTGAAGGAAATTTGCCTTTGGATGGTGGGTACACAACGCAATATACAAATGATGTATCATAGAACTGTACATATGAAACTTGTGACCAGAAAGGGACCAGGACCTATGAGGGTCTACCCTGGCACAGTCTGGAATGGGTGGGTTATTGACTTTGTGCAGAAAAGATTTCATGATACAAGTCCAGGTGACTTTGAGAGTATATTAATTAAAGCTAGGGACAGTGAAAGAAAGGAAGGGTTTAAGACAAAAGAGGCAAGATCAATGTAACAGGAGTGAGCTTTGGCTCAGCTGCCTGGACACAGGAAAGGAAGTCACAGTAACAGAAGTGAACCTAGGCTGGGCTGCCTAGACGCAGGAAACAAAGTCATAGAGGTAGAAGTGAGCCACACTGGACTTTGTGGATTCAGGAAACAAATTATACAGGTAAAAGGAGGGCCCTTGGAGACAAGTTCAGGGGGTTAGTCCAGGATGGGCTGCTGCTGCCTACTGCTCCCCTGGTAGCAAGTCTTGTGGGAACCTTTAAAGCTTAGGAGAAAGAAAGCAAAGATACATGCCTGAGGAAAGAAGGGGGGAGCTGGCAAGCTCAAGGGAGAGTGATCACAGGGTCCTTTGTCTTAAGGGTTTTCCTGTTTTCTAAAGGTGGGAATTTTAGAGGAGGGTTCTATTAGAATATCCATCTGCTTTCCAGGTGTGTCCTTTGATATGCTGATACATCAAAATGAGCATATAGAGAAATCAGGGTCATTCTCTGGTCAGTTTCACCTTCACAGGAGGCAATCAATGTATCTCTCTCAAATTAATGTTTCTCTCTCTGTTACTCTCTCTCCCTTCATCCTTCTCCATAGTCAATAATCTTTTTTTTTTTCTTTTTAAAAAAGAATGTCACTGGAAAGTTTGCCCCAGCATGGTCTAGAATGTGTAAACCATTTGCTCCAAAGTGTCCTTGGAGAGGGAAGATAAGATCTTGCAATTTATTAGCTGGCTGTAAATTGCTCAGCCATCTGTTTAGCTATCTGTCTCAGTTTCCCCATTCTACTTGCCATGGAATTTTCCTAGCTTCTTACTACCCTGCCCCAAAACCTATATAATTTTATTAACCAAACTCACCCCAATAAACTTAATACATAAATAAATAATAAATAAATAAATAAATAACAGTGCTTTGTGTGCCAGAATTACAGTCAGTGTGATGAGAAGTTCAAAACAGGAGACACAGATGTTCTCTATATCATTAACAGTCTATTCATAAAAAGGAATAGACATGAGTATAGTAAAATCCATAAAAGATTAAATGTTCACATGTTATGATTCCACTGTGTTATTTTGCTCTTGAAAATATGAGAAAATTTTATTCCCTTAGATTTTCATATAATTTAGTGTCTAAAATCTCCAATACTCAAACCAGGGCATGATAAACTGGTGCTACAGTTTTAAAGTCTTGGGGCAGAACCAGATAGCTGTGTACAACATTATTCATTCTCACCAGCCTCTGCAGTGCTAGAGTATCAAATTTATTCAATGTGGCAATGTGCTCAGCCAAATGAATTACATTCCTTAGTCCTCCTTATGCTAATGTGGCCAGTTTGAATAATGACAAATACACCAAAATATTGTATGAACATTTTTCAGTAAGTTTCCTGGAAAAGAAGGAGATGAGATCTCGCCTCGTAATACTGCCTGGGATATATGTGATGTCTGGAATTCTAGTCACTGTTTTGCACCATAAGGACATAGGTGTTAGTCTAAGAATTTCAGAGCAGAGCAGTAGAAGAAGCTTGGATCCCCGATGATTTTAAGGAGTTGCTGGTATGCCAGCTCTGCACAGCCTCTTGTTATTTGGGTTTTTCTGTTTACATATAGTTTTATAGAAATAGTTTTCAACATTTTTCTAAATGTTTGTTAGTCCACCTGTACTTACTCAAGTCTTTATGAATTCACAGATGCCTACAAATGCATTTTATACCTTCCTCAAAAAGTATACCTATATAAATTATAAATGCTCCCATACCATTCTTTTTTATTTTTATTTTTATTTTTTTACAGAGAGGAAGGGAGAGAGATAGAGAGTTAGAAACATCGATGAGAGAGAAACATCAATAAGCTGCCTCCTGCACATCTCCTACTAGGGATGTGCCCGCAACCCAGGTACATGCCCTTGACTGGAATCGAACCTGGGACCTTTCAGTCAACAGGCCAACACTCTATCCACTGAGCCAAACCGGCTAGGGCCTCCCATGCCATTCTTAATTTTAATTTGTTATTCTGAAATATTTTATATTCATTTGACCCCCTTTTTTCTGGTTTGCATTCAATCGGATATGCTTTAAACCATTGTTTTATGGGTAAATATCTGCATTACTTTGGGTGTAGATGTAAATGCTTTGTGAGCTGAGGGAAAAGTTGGAGGAGCTTGATCTTAGTGTTTTCAGGAATTAAACCCACCCACATTTGTTATACCAGACAGATTTGCTATTACTTCTGTTATTTCTGTATACTTACTATTTTTAGTTCTCATAGCTGTTTGCATTGTTTTCTGCTTTACCTGAGGTATAGATTAAGTAAGATGGGCTTCCACCTCCCCAATTTTTTCTGTGCTATCCTTTTTACTGTCTTTGCTAAAACCTAACTACCCTTCTTTTTCAGGTCTTCTGACACCCTATTTTCTTTCCCTTCCGCAATGCTTTGTACACGATTTGCCCCATTTTCCTACTTATCACCCATCAGATCTCAACTCAAAGTTTACTTCCCCCACCGAGTTGCATACATTGAATATATGGTCACGGCATACCATATACTTTTCTTCATAGAAATTAGCACAGTTGTAATTTTCATTAACTAGTGAAATTACACGTTTAATGTATTTCTCTCCAATTAGATTTTAAACTCCATAAAAATGAGATCTGTCTTTTTTCCTCACTTTCCTAGTGCTTAAGACAGTTCATATTGCAGAGTGAGCACTCAGTAAATAAAGAAATCATCTTCCCCATGTAGATAAGCCTGATTAACTCAGTGAACTTGGGCCAGCAGAGAGATAGAATTGCATGTAAATGTAACCTACCTGCACCCTAAAAGCAAATGTCACGAAGTAGACAATCAAGCAAAGGGCAGTAAAGTGAGGTAAGCCTGTACCTACATTGGCATTCTCAATTTGATAAATCGGTAAGTAGTAAGTCTCGATGACAGATGAAGATTGTTTAATTGATTTTGTAAAATATTGAACTGTGAAGATAGCAAAGGGTATGTTTAAAATTTGAAGACAAAATAAGATAATGTACAAGTGAAAAAACTTAGGAAGCAAATGTAATTAAAGTTAAGAAGAATAAATAAACCAAAGTCAAGAAAATTTTAGACATGTTTTTTCTGGTGTGCATGTCACCACCATTTCACCCACTAGAATTTACTTTATTAATTACTGCTAGAGATATCCTGCAAAAGAACAGGCCTGCTAATGTCACATCTTTACAAAAGCTTTTAAGGGCTCTCCATAGACCGCAACAGATAAAGCACTCCTTATTGTTGAGTATATTCATAAAATAACTATAATTTGTATCACTTGTTTTTTTAATCCTCACCCGAAGGTATTTTTCCATTGATTTTTAGAGAGAGTAGAAGAGAGAGGGAAAGAGAGAAACATCAATGTGGCTTCAATTGGTTGCCTCCTGCAGGCGCGGACCAGGGCCCTGGGCGGGGAGGAGTCTGAAACGGAGACACGTGTCCTTGACCAGAATCAAACTGGGACCCTTTGGTCAGCTCTATCCACTGAGCCAAACTGGCGAGGGCTGTTATCATTTATTTTTTATGGAGTTTAGTGTTAGATAATTTGGGGGGAAATTGGCTTTCCTATTTAAGGTCAAGTAATTCACAGCTTGAAGCAATAAACACGGACTTTAAAAGAATTTGACTGCGTCCAGGCATACTTCAGTGCCTAACATCCCACAGGCACTGGCATATAATTCCGAGTTGGATTATTTCCATGCACAACGTCTTAATTTCCAGGGGTTCAAATCATGCGTGACAAACTAATTTTCTTCATTATGGCAAAGGATATACTGAGTACCACAGAGAGACTATAGAGAGTAAATCAACTTAAGTGTGCAGAATAACGCCATGTGCGCTTTGTTTCGGATCGCAGTTTGGGGATAAACCGAACGATCTGTTTTCTTAATTCTTAAAGAAAATGTGTTTGAGGTTGTTCGGGGGCTCTGGTTCAAGACAGTGACACAGGAAAATCCTAGGCTCGCTTCCTCCCGAGAACCCCCTGAATCTGTGGCTACAGACATACGGTTCAACTTTCCCCGAAAATAATACCTAAAACCTGAGCCACTCATATGCCTCGGGCCCACCTCATCCGCGGGGGGGAAGGAGAGACCGGGACACCGCCTCCCCATCACCCCGCACCCCCACACCCCATTCAGCAACCGCCTCCGGAGCAAAGTCCACCCTGAGCTTCTTCCTGGGGCGCCTTCCCTGAACCCCACTCCGCACCCGAGAGATGAGCCTCAAACACATCGAGCCTTGAAAAACAACTTCCGCCAGACGACACGGACTGAGGACCGCTCCCTCCGCATGGACTCACCTGTCCCCGCGCAGAGGACGCCGATCCAGAGGCCCCCGGGCTTCATGGGAAGGAGGTGAGCGCGACCCTTAGCCAAGCAGAACGCATCAGCCCGGGAGGCAGACAGCGAATTCAGCACCAACTGGGGGGCTGCTGGGTGGTGAACCCCATCTTCGGCTCTCCCTCTGCCTCCCTCGTGCTAACAGGCACCTCGTTTTCTGCGTTTAACAATAGGCTTTTGTGTTCTGCTTCCGGCGGGAGCCAGTTACTCGCCCTTCGCCGGAGGCCTCCCAGCCGCGGGCGCCATCTTGGTGCTCTGGCCGTGGGCACCCGCCTCGGGAAAGGCGAGGCTTTCCTTTTTCCTGTCTTTTCCCTGGCGGGTGCTCCCTAACACTCACCCTCTGTCGAGTTCCAGAGCGCCAGTATGTCCGGGAGGGGGGCCTCTAGCCTTTGCACCTGCCCGTACCCCGTGTTTTTCGTTGGTTGGCTGCTGCGTTCCCGTTGCGGGGAGGCCCCTGGATCACCTGCTCCGGAAGCCGGGAGGCTCCGTCCTGGTCTCGCGAGACTGTGACTCCGCGAGTTCCTGGCCCGCTGCCGCCTCCACGGCCCAGCACCGACGTCGGCTTGACCCACGCTCCTAGTCTTGCCAAGAAGACCCATGTTGCTGTCCTATAGCCGGAGGCTGTGGAGAGCTCTCAGGAATAAGACCGAGAATGCAGTCGCTGAGCTAGCCCTCTGCCTCCCCTATGTGTCTCAGGCAGCGGCTCAGACCCTGCCTGGTGCCCCCATTTTGCAGCTGCTGCCAGGGCACCCCTCTCCACTGCCTGGCTCTGGCGGCCAATGGGCTTAGGCCTCCTGGCCTCACAGTACCACCACCCAGGGGAAGAGCTCCGAAAAGGCTCCCATTCCAACCCATCAGAGCACCGCAAGAGGCAACGCACCCAGGGAAAGCCAGGCCTATCAGCTTGTCCTGCTAGCGGCACCGGAGGGGCGGGCTCCTAAGGACATACATCTCAGGACTGACTCTCATCCTCTCCGGAGACTTTGAAGACCTGGCACCATCTTGGCACTCTCCTCCAGCCACCTCCAAAATGTTACTTATACTGTAACTGTAGTGAATATTGTATTGCATGAAACTAATATAATACTGTCAACTGTAATGGAAAATAAAAAAACATTAAAAAAATAATAATGCTGTATTGTATATTTGAAAGTAGCTAGAAGAGTGGCTCTTGAAAGTTCCCGTCACAAGAAAGAAATTGTAACTGTATGTGGTGATGGATGTTAAACTGGACTTATTGTGGCAATCGTTTTGCAACGTATACAAATATTGAATCACTGCATTGTACTTAAACTGAAAAAAAAAATGTCAATTATGCCTAAATTAAAAAAAATGTTTTTAAGTAATTTGTTTGAGCTGCACACTAGTTACTGAGAGTAGCAATGATCATACACACTCTGGTTGGTGAGCCTCAAGCAAGGATGAGCACTTTGCAGGTTTTCAGTAGGCCCTTCTTTTCATTTTTGCCCCAGGAAGAGGGCCTAGTCATTTTGATATATACTGATGGAAGTTCTCGGCAGACCTCTGATGATGGCCTAAAAGAAAATATCTAATTTCATCTTCTGAAGCAAATTTCCATCAAGAGAATGGAGAGAAAATCCTTACTCACCCAATACCTAAACTTTCGGTTTTACAGCAGACAGTAAAACTAATATAACTAATATAACTACAGTATTAAAATAATACTTGACCAGAAAGCCAAGGTAACAATATATCATTCTTCTTCAGAGTTTAGGAAATAGAAAGCCCAATTTTATACCACAAAAATATTTGATATTTCATTCTTCCATTAGTTCTAAATTAACATGAAAAAAGCTTGCCAAGGATCCATAGGAAATTTATCTTCCAGGTAATGAAAGCCAAATAAAATAAGCAACTACAAATAATATAAACAACACATTTATTTAGAAAAATAAACTGAAAATGCTGTTTGTCTGGTACATTATCCCATGAAGCATAGATAAATGGCTATAAAAAACTGTTGTTATATGTCAAATACAAATTACAAATGATTTTTTTTAAATTCAGAGAACAAATAGATGTTCAACACAAATGTACAGTTCACTGTATTTGACTTCTTGGCTGTTAATGATATAAAATGATCTTCATTAAAAAAATTTGATCCCTTTTTCATTCATTTGACCACACTGATGCTTTTTTGTTATTATTCTATAGTTATTATTTTAATCTGAGACAAACCTTTTTTTTTTTAGATAACTGATTTTTATAGAAGAGAAATCAATGTCTGCAAAATTCTTAAGTGTTTCCTTTTTGGACTCCTGCAAGAAACTGCTTGTTGTGGTCTCAAAACTCATGGGACCATCTGTGCAAATAACAGCACACATCATTACCCTGAATGGAAGTGACAGTGCAAATATTAGAAGTGCATTGAGAAATAATCAGTAAGACTGACTTCCCCCCTCTCTCAAACAATATGGAGTGAAGGACTGAATGCAGAAACATTTCAAGCAATTGACAATAATGCTGTTATTCCATTATGGCTTTAAGGGTATACACAAGATGGCAAACATCCTCTCTGCAAACAGCAACATTCTGTCCTAATACTACTGTTCATTGCTACAATGCTCCTCTGTTTGTTCAGTTTATTTTTGTCTACATATTTATTTTGAAATGCTGAGTAATTCTGACTAGAGATATTTCCTATCTCTATTTTACCTTCCCAAATGATAAATCAATTGATAATAATTTACTAGCTTAACTGCCGAATATACATTTTCATGGGTTTACATCTGGGAATATTTATTTTCATGGTGAAGGAAGATGGGTTTTGTTTGGTTTCTGTTTTTTGTTGGCTGAATTGTTTAGTCCTTTTCATATATATATATTTTAAATCTTCTTGATAATTTCTGAGTGAAGAGATTTAAGGCTGTGGCTTTTTTTCACCCCTAGGGCTCTGCTCATGGCTGTCAGACTAGAGGCAGATGATTTTATGCAGACCATATCAGTAATCACTTGTGCTCCAAAGTTGAGGGAATTTGCTGCTCTGAGATGGACAAGTTCCTGGTTATTTCAAAATTACATCTGGCCTCAAGAAGTCATAATGATGAATCTGAAGTGAGAAAAATGAGCTGACATGCCTCCAAATAAAGATTTCCTTCCAATCTGAAGGAGCTGTCAGAAGAAAACAAAAGACAAAATATCAGTTTAATAGTAAGTACAGTTTAACAAAAACACATAAAATGTATTAAGAATGAGGCAATCATTTGTTAAAGCCTAATTTAAAATTACTTGAATTATCAAGAATTTCATTTTATATGTCTAAACATATTGAAACATATATTCCCCTTAAATTTCATATATAAAAATAATGTGACAAGTCAGTCATCAAAATTTAGTAGTAGCATGCGTATATTTCAATTAAAAGATCTGTCTCTTTCATTAATCTCTTCCCATCTGCCCCATCCCAGAGATGTCAGTTTGTTCCATGCATTGATGCCTCTGTTTTGTTCATCAGTTTATGTTCATTAAATTCTACATGTAAGTGAGATCATGTGATATTTGTCTTTCTCTGACTGGCTTATTTCACTCAGCATAAAATTCTCCAGGTTTATCCATGTTGTCTCAAAGGGTAAGAAATCCTTCTTTAACCAATGGACACAGACAGTTGGGTGGGGCAGGGGCTGGGAGGAGGAAGCTAAGGGAGGGGGAGGGACTTGGAGGACATCTGTAATATTGTTAACAATAAAATTAGTCACTGAATAAGAATTAATGTTCAAAATCTATCTCTGACAGTTTTTAAAACTTCAGGTAAATTTGTCCACCTGTAAATGTACTAAGTTCTCAAAGACTATTTATATAGAGCCTGAAAATATAAGAATATCTTGAGATGTTCTTTGATATACCATATATCACTATTAAAATAGTTAATAAATCATTTTTAAGGTAGAGAGACTTCATTTAAAACAGCAAAAAAGCATTTAAAAACCACGTTGAATAATGTTCTCTTTCACTGCATTCTATATAGTCTAAATGTATTATCAAACTGCCAAAAGGATATTCTTTTCCTTGATGCAGCAGAGCTACCAAAGAACTAATCTGCCTTCATGAATACCTGCAATAATTAGCACCTTAAAATAAATTCTATCCATAGTCCTATCCATATCCTAATTAATACATTTTATGGAAAATAATAAGAAATAAAACCTAACCATAATCCTCACTCTGCCCACCCAACATCAAATATGCTTAGCACCACTTAATGTGCAGTGTGTCTATGGTCTTCTCTTTAAGTTATGATGTAAAAGATAATATGTATGCAATGACTTACTAAAATAGGTCCAGAAAGTTATTAAAATGAACCTGGTACCATAATTAATTGATTATTAAATTATTAGAAAAGTCAAAGACAGAGAGTAGTGGCATTAAGTGCATTTTTAATCCCTTAAGGCCCATCTGAGAACCCCTGCTTTAACACTTTCATTTGGAGGTATGTAAATTCCAAATGCATTCTGTGCTTTCTTCAATAAAGAGACACAAACATACACATAGATGACACAATAAAAACAAACTGTGCAGCTACTGGACAAATTGTATATTACCAGATCATCACTGGCATATGTCAAGTTGCACATTCAGTATTTTATGAAATTCATAAATAAAGAATTGTTCTCTCTTTGTGGTTTTAATAAGAGTTCAAGAATTGTTCAGAGTCTTGTAAATGTTATTTTAATAATCCCTTTAAATTTTATCTGTTGCTGTTACCTCTTGAAATATGATTTAATTAGATTGCTAATCCCACTCATTCAGGAAATGCCAAGAGGTGTTCTGTAGGGGAAATGTTGCTTCTTACAGTGTAAATTTTCTCCCTTACTTTTGCTAATATCATGGCAGAATTTTTCTTATCCCTTTTGAGGCAGTTGTTGACTGAGTTTTTCATCCTAACAATCCTGTCCTATAGTATTTAACTTAAAAAAGTAAAACTGTTAACAGATTCTTGTTTGATTTTAAAAAAAGGAGTTTTGTACATTTTACATCTATTTAAGATAAGAGCTAAAATTATTTATAAATATTTTCCTGTTCCAGTAATTTTTTTAGGTATCTCATAGAAGCAGTTATTTGCCTCACAGCCTTCAGCGACCAAACATTAAAAGCAGAGAATAAAATCTTCTAATCAGGAGATGTCTATATTGGCAGTTTGAATTCCAACATTGGGTGTTAATGAAATACATTTAAGTCTTACTTAGTTTTGAAAAATTTTTTACAGATATCCGAGCCTCTCCCTGCATGGTATCAGATATCCCATTCACCATAACCTCAGGCTAAATATTTTTTTTCCCACTAAAGAAAAGCCCCAAATAATTTTTCATGTATAATTTGCTAACTTAAAAATTCATGAACTTCATTATATATTGTTTATATTTTTACCTCAAATATGGAGAAATGTAATACACCATCATCCCTATACAAGTTAAATAAATGTACTCAGCATTGCAATAATGAAACATAAATCACCAAGATTCTGCATTATCAACAATGAGTTGAAGTGCTCCGGGAATGCTCTCTGACTTATTCTTCAGATGAGTAGTTAATTACTTCATTCTATTTCAAAGGCCTTTGTTTAAAACTAATTAAAGTTTTCTTCACTTTTTGAATGGAATAGGTCATAGTTTTCAAGCACTGCTTGGGTCATTCTCTAATTTTGGTAAATTTTTCCAGACACAAATGCGATATACAAAATATAAATGATACCAGGTAATTTTTAGGCTTTGACTCATTAAATGTCAAGTCAGTTCATTTAGGTAAGTAGCATCTTTTTTTTTTTTTTCCAAACTTGTCTTCCTCACCTTAAGAAGGAAGGTGCTATTGGAGCCTTTTATTGCAGTAACATAGTCAAAAACACAAGAGGCCCAACCCATGGATTAAAAACTCGAGTTTTTCACAGCACAGGTGAGAGTGAAGTCCTATGATTCTCCCACAATTCAGATTCCAGCATCGGGTGTAGACACTAAGCTGCACCCCTGAATGGCATGGCCTTTGGACCTTCACCTGATGAAGGGTCCTTTGACCAAGTCCATGGGCTGAGGCTGCCTCTCCACTGCCTCCCATTAACAAAGTGAACCAGGTATGTGCGCGATGCACTAGGAAGCCCAAGGTCTCTTCTGTGTGGCTCTCGGTTCGGTCCTCTCTCCAGTTCTGTCCTCAGGTTTAGGGGATACTTTTTTCATGTAAACAGTCTAGCTCTGGGCTGAGTGGCTGCTTGGGCACCAGGCCAAAGACATCACAGGGACCTAGAGACGCAGTGTGGAAATAGACCCTGAGACAGCGTGGCGGTGAGCAATGGCAGGGCATAGCCTGCAGAGAAGGTGCCCGGGGAGGAAGACAGTGGTGGTGGTGGCTGCATGCAGTCCAGGTAAGTGGAGAGGTCGCAGTGCTTGAAGCTGGCACCCTCCAACATGTCCTTGGTGTTGGGGTCGAGCGCCCAGTAGTTGTCCTTGTCTGTGAGGTTGTGGCTGATGCTGTTCTGACATTTTGGGGGGTTGTCGTGGTAGAAGGGTACTTGCTAGGTGATGACCTTGTCCGTGTGGCCCAGCATGAGGCTGAGCCCTTGCGCCTGGGTGATGGCCATGGCGATGAGAGCAATGTAGCTGCCGGGTGGCTTTCAGCCTCCTAGAGCTGTAAGTACAGTAAAACCTCAATATAGCTGACAAATTTGGGTGAGGGGGTGTCCCTTAAAGCCAAAATTCCATTCTATAATAAAGTAGGTTTTCCTAATGCATGTTAAAAAATTGACATATTAATTAACTTGTTTTTACTTATGTAGATACATCTGTGCAATTAAAATTAAGTATGTATGGAAAGTTAATTTCACCAAAAGTTTTCTATGTGTATTGACACCATTGTAATTAACCCAATTATTAATTAATTAACAGAAAAGGAGCAAAGGGAAGGCCAGATAATATAGGCATGCCATTTGTACAGCTTCGCCAGAAAACTGCAGTTTAACACTCTCCAAGTCTGTTCCCCAGAGATCCTGGGGGAAGGGAGTAGACAAAGAAAGAATAGATGCATGACCAGTACGGTCTAAATGACTCAGAGAGTGTGCTTGTTTATTTGTCATACCTGGGAACAGGACATTGGCCAGGATGGAGTGCCCATTCAATCTGCAAAGATTCAAAATCTGAGA
The DNA here is from genome assembly GCF_028538775.1 of Myotis yumanensis. Classification (NCBI taxonomy): domain Eukaryota; kingdom Metazoa; phylum Chordata; class Mammalia; order Chiroptera; family Vespertilionidae; genus Myotis; species Myotis yumanensis. The sequence continues at coordinate 71,496,110 of NW_027223755.1, read as the reverse complement.
CACATAAGCTCCTGAACAAAGGAAGTCCCCTCTCTTGGCTCTCTTGCTGCAGGAGGCATGCTCCCCTGCATTCGCCCACATGGCTCATGGCCATGTGGACCCCACACAATGGACTGATGGATTACAACTAGCCTGATGCTCTGCCAAACTGAGCTCCACCGTGGAAGGGAAACTCTGGACACTGGCTTTGCTTTTAACTCTGCTGAATCCCCAGCAGCACATTTTCCAGGAATGGATTAAGGAAAATGGGACCTTAGAAATGCAGGGATATAACTCCACACAAATAAAAATCACTCATTCTACTGTCAAGTCTTAGAAAATTCTTTTTCGCAAGATATTGTAAGAACCCCACACCCACTAACAATGGAGAAATTCCAACTGTGCCATTCTCCAATAACAATATTACTGTAATTTTAAATGTATACTGAAATAGGACTAGTAAATGCATGCATTTACCAGTCACCAAATGCACACAGCTGGGGCATGGCTTAGCACACATCAGAACATCAGGACCACACGTGTTAAAACTTTGCAGAAAGTCACGCCACATGACAAAAGAACCAATTACCATTCGCCATGCAGTGTGTCATGTGCTTATCATTAACCAAACATTATTTACGAGTGGTGACTCTTGGAATTAAATATGTAGACTACAGTTGTAAATATGTAATATTTATTTATGTCGACGAAATTACTACTGTGTTTTTTTCCCAACATATGGCTATTCACTAAAATTTGTTAAAAATAACAGTGAATTAAAGCAAAAAAAAAAAAACAAAAAAAAAAACCTGTTAATTTAATTATAAGCAAATCTTGGTTAAAATTCTCTTAAAATTAACAGGGTGTTAATTTTCACATGTGACCCATGGACCAGCAATTGTGTCTGTTAAGTCTGAAGTCCATTAAATTGAGGTCCGCAAAATTGAGGATTTACTGTAGCATCTTAAGTGATTAAGAACATTTCTTTACAGATAGGGCAGCATGATTTTAAAATGTCAAGACAGCAAGCAAAGCTAAGGAAAAGCTAAAAATATTACTAAAAGTTTGTCCAAACGTAAGAATTTCACAATTCTATATTTATTTGGAACTTAGTGTAATTTTTATAATTCTCTTCATTATAATCTATATTTATTAAGTATAAATATATAAAGTTTTACATATGAATTATATAGTACTAAAATATATTTTATAAAACAGACAAATACTTATATACTAGTGACCCAGTACAAGGATTCGTGCACATTGAAAGGAAATTAATTAGAAGGTGACCAGCGGGATGGGACTGGGCAAGACAGGCCAGACACGCCCTGGAGCCAACCTCCAACAGTCCATCCCAGCTGGCTGCACCTGGGGTGGCACCTTGGCTCCAAAGGCATCTGTGGAGTGAGCGGGGTCCCTCCAGCAGGTAGAGTCCCTCGGCCTGGCCTGTGGGGATCAGGCTGAAACCGGCTCTCCGACATCCCCCGAGGGGTCCCAGAATGTGGAGAAGGCACTCTGCAAAGTTGTTGTCGTACAGGTGTGGAATGCAAACACAAGTGCGCAGTAAACCAGATTTGGGCCGACAGTGCCCCAGCAACAACATAACCCATGGCTAAAGGTGGAATCACGAGGCCCTGTGAGGAATCAGACTCCCTCCTCTCGCGTTTCAGGGTGCGTCACCAGAGAACTGCTGCTGCCAAGTCATTGCAGCTCGGCAACCCTTGCATTGAACGTCTGCCCCCTGATGGTCAGTGCGCATCTTAGAGACCGGTCGGACAGAGAGAGAGACACTTAGCATATTAGCCTTTTATATATATAGATAAAAATGTATTATATATGTATATATAATTTAAAATATTGTAACTATGAAACAGTGTATCATGTGTCTTATGTCTGCTGCATTTAAGAAGTAGTAAGTATGAAGAGACCAAAATCATTACCAAAAAAAAAATCTGTCTTATTCCCTCTGTTAAATTAATAGCAGCAAGAAGTTTCCACTTCATTAGGTTAAATGAAAATGTATGAAATATTTACTATAAGCCAGGCATTATGCCAAGCATGGAAAATATATAAATAAAAAGTTACATTTCTATTACATCTAAATATAAAGCTAAATATTTCACATTCTATTTGTCATATAAAGCTGTGAAGTAGATATTCTTATCATTCTCCAGGTAAGGAAATTCTGGCACTGATTAGATTGCACTACAACCTGCAAGCCAAATTTGCTACACTTACACCATTCATTGGGTATAATGAGATGAATATTTGGGACAAATAGCATGACCCACATAGACTAAAATATTTACTATTCTGTCCATTTACAGAAAAGGTTGTCAATCCTGTTTGAATGTAACTTATTTATTATAATATTAATTATGAATCTATTTTCCCAAATGGATTGTGGATCATCTCAATAGCATTATTAAATTATCTATATTTTGCTATGCTTTGACATGCTGTTCTTTTTTAAAATATGTTTTTATTTATTTCAGTGAGGAAGGGAAGAGAGAGAGAGAGAGAGAGAAACAACAATAATGAGAATCATTGATCAGCTGCCTCCTGCACGCCCCCTTATTGGGGATCAAGCCTACAACCCAGGCATGTGCCCTGACTGGGAATCAAACCATGACCTCCTTGTTCATAGATTGACACTCAACCACTAAGCAACACCAGCCAAGCTGACATACTATTTTTTTGTAATAATTCACATACATAAATGATTGTAATTTGAATGCTAGTCATTCATTTCCTCTGTGGTATACATTTTAGATTCAGAGTGGTTGCTTTAGCAAAATTTTAAAATTCCATGGACTAGCATTGAATTTATAGATTAAATGAGGCAGATTGGCATCTGTGCAATATTAAAGTCATATCAGAAACATTGTTATTCTTTTTTCAGTTTTTTTTTAAAGTTGGATATATAGCTGTCATTTTGAATTTTATTGTGTTAGAATAAGGCCTGTTTGGTAAGCCAAATTCCCAAATATTAGTGTTTTCTAATGTGAATAGAGGGATAGCAAAAACACTTCCTTGTGAAAAGAAAAATGACCAAAGTTAACTTTCTAGCTGTTTCTATGGAAACCTGGTACTGGTAGAATGTCAGCTGTATTACTATGTAACTTCGCTTATGATAAAAATAAATCCTGATTTGTAAACTGCATCTGGTCTAGCAAGACTGTGAATGACTATAAATATCTTCTGGGATTTCTGAGGGTGGTAACTGGTCATGTTCTTTCCTATTTGGGACATGGGAAGTGTTATCCAGGGTTGGTCCCTCATCTGCCCATGATCTCAAATTCTCACACCTGAGCTGTCACTTTGCAGGGTTGGAGAAAGACTTTATCCTTGACACTTATGGAAACTCATGTCAGAGAATCACTTGATACTGCCCTACAGGTATGCTTTGTTTACTGTATTATTCTAATGAAATCATTGTCAAATGCGCTCTATGGGGGTACTACTGTGAGATGGGTTGTCAAGTTGAACTGAAAACTACTAAGAGTGTTAGTAGTGTCATACATATGGAGATTCTCTTTCATTTGTGTATTATTGTCTTCATATTCTGTCATGTGTAGAGGACTAAGCGGTCAGAAGGAGGTACAGGGGAAGACTGTATACCTCCCCCAACTTTTTATAGGGCTTGAAGGTGCAACACACACCAGAGTCCCCTCTGAATGGTGCCCCGGATACTCCTGTCTTGGTTATTATATTCTTGCAACAAGGAAGTATGATAAGAGGATTTTGAATAATAGACTTAGTACCACTGCTTTAGAAAGAATTAATATTAAACAAAATCATTCAGTGGAAGAAGTTGGGCAGAGTTTCCTCCAGACATGCAAAAAAAAGTTTCAAGGAGTTTTCACTGATAAAAATGACATTTAAAAGATAGGTAGACAATGTGTTATCAGCTAGAAAGAGAATGTAAATGAAGCATTCTAGATAGACAAATAAAAACACCTAGGTCATTTTTAATAGCATTGTATTTACTCTTGACCATTTAGTATGTTTTATATTCAGCCCATGTATTGGTTCCAAGTTATATGAAGTTTAATTGTTTTAATTAGTGTATAGATATATACAGAATTTAATGCATATAATTAAATTAGGAAAAGATAGTTATGTGTGCACTTCCTTGTAATCTTTAAATTCTATTAAATATCTAGCTATTTTGGAAAGTCATTTTATTTCATGCTTCACAAACTATGAATATTGAGAAAATCACCTTGAAAATGATTATTTTAATATGAGTAAAATTAAATTGCTAGCTCTAAAATTGTGTTCCAAGTTGACACAACTAATTCCTTCTCATGAATTATCTATGAAATACTGCAAAATATAAGTGAGATTCTCTTATAGCTGCCCTGCTTTGCTGAGCCCAGCAGCAGTGTAGGATCAACTTACACATCCATGAGGAAGACATACTAAAGAAATGTGTAGGTAGTGCTTGACGTATTGAGGCTAGATAATTAGTAAATGTACATATGTCTGATACAGCAGCAGTTTAGAGAGATGATATTTAAGTCTTTCAAGCCAGATGGTCATTCTCTAAAATAAATTCCTGACACCCTGAAATATCACTCACCTCAGAATGCCCTTCTTATCTGAGCTAGCACATCAATGACATTCAATAACATTAGTTCCAAATTACCAAGGACAGCTACAAAATTTATAGAGTTCAGTGAAAAATGAAATGCAGGGCCCTTGCTCAAAAAGCAGGAAAAGAGCTTTGTTTTTTCTTACTCGCTCTCTCTGTTTTTATATTTGCTATTTAATGTCATGCTCCTTCTGGTTGAGTGAAGACCCCTATAAACCCTGGAGCTTTGCCTTGCAATTCAGAGCACATCACATGGCTGCCAGCACTTTGTCCCCCCTCCCCCTCCCCTGAGACAGGACAGCAATGATCTCTGGGTATGGGCGGGGAAGTGGGTGGTGAATGTGGTACCATGCCTGACAAGAAGCTTCAAGCCTCCAACATGTTCTCTATTTTTCTATTGGACTTCATTTATAAAATGCAAATTCAAAGATAAAAGTATCAAGACAGTGACTGCATATCATTAAACCCGAAGTGTAGGGGGGCTATTTATGGGTAAGGAGGTGGTGCTTCTAAAGACAGGGCTCGCTCAGTGCAGCTGCAATGGTCACAAGCCTATGAAGCTGACCCTGCAAGTCTGCCCCACTACAAGCCTTTAAAATTCAAAACAACAACCAAATATCCAGCTATGCCTAATCCTCTGCTCTACTGTGTTTGGTTTTTCATTGAATAGTAACTAAAAAAAATGCACATAAAATGTAAGGAGTAACGTAAAAATCAGTTTAAGGAGTGCCAAATTTTTATAAGTTAAACATATCCACTTAAGATTTTGACACGATATATAGCATAGAAAAAAATAATTGTTCATTTACTGTGTATCTGGCCCTGAAAACTTTACCCTTCAAAGTAAGGACCTTGTTTGTAAAGTCCAACTAAATACTTTGTTAGCATAGTAGCATAGGTAGCTAATTAGTATTACAAAGGAAGGGAGCAAATGGAATCAGACATTAGACCTAAAAACTAGGGAGCTAAATCAGACATTAGCCTGCTTCACTAGGAAGTTGCAGCATTCACAGGCTCCCAGAAGACGAGCTACATCCTCTGCCCTCAGGATGTAATCCTCTGCCAACCCTGGAGTGAGCAGGAATAATCTCCCTGGGGAACAACTAGCCTGGTACCTGGATTTTCCAGAGAAGCAGGGGGGAAATTCCTTTGCTAGGCACATGCGCAGTAGAAACCAGATGACACAGAAGAACTTTGAGGCATGCACAATAGGAGCCACAATGGCAACAAAAAGGGGTGGAGTGTAGTCTGAGAAAATAGGAAAAGTAGGTAATCAGATTGGATGAGGGCCTGGAACCCTGGAAGGTCCAAGAAGGCGACTGGTTAGGAGGAGGGCCCAGCATAAGCCTGGGTAAACCTTGGGGGCATATTATTTCCCTTCAACTCAATACATGTTTCCACTAGGCTTAAATTTTCCCCTTACACGTGCCCTTTGAAATTCCTTTCTCACGGCATTGCAAGAACCAACCCATTTTCACTGGCAATAACTTGACAAATGAATTTGTTGAAATTCTCTAAGAAAATTAGTTACAGACAATGATATACTAGTAGACATTCTCTTGCTCATGGAACATCTGCATTCACAAAGCAAAAGACTATTCTATTATCTTAAACTGTATCGGTTTTTCTCTCCATATGTATATGTCCATGTAGAATCACAGCAGTTTGGAAAAGGGTGCTTTTCAGCTATTTTTGCCAATTAATTTAATTCAATTTAAATCAACTTGGTGATATAATAATAATAGAAATTACATTTTTGAACAATATAACAGTGAAGTTACTATGATGTGATAATTTTAAATATATTAACAATATATTTATAGTTACTTCAATATATGTATGTCACAAAAGACTATTTAAAAGCACATCTTAAAAAGCACATCTTAGAAGCCTAGCTCAAACATGTTTTGGGATATTTTGTCAACTGTTTGAAAAAAATCTTATTATTGCTCTATAAATGTTACAATTAAATATCATAATTAAAGTCTTCCATAGGAAAGGAATAAATGATGTTTAAAAAGTAATATTTTTTATCCTTTTAGATTTCAAGTTGAAAATATTACCTTGAAGAATACTTTCTAGAAATCTTTTTCTACAATTTATTATGGGCACAAATGAACCAATAAATTAGTAAAGACGGACACCAATCTTATGATTAAGTACAAATTCCAATCACTTGAAAAACATTCATTCCACAGGATACAGGCAGCATATGCTTGCTTACCTGCTTCATTCATTCATTCATTCATTCAATCATTTATTCATCTAAATTGTGTGCAGTCTCGTGGAACTTCTTTAGTATTGATTAATGCTAAACTCTTAATGTGGATTGATCAATTAGCAAATACTTGCAAAATTCTTAATACAGTGCCTGGTATGATATCACAATTTTGGAGTCTGGTACTCAAAATTAAATTCCATTCCACAATACTTATAAGGATCTGGATAAGAGAGTTTTGTTTTTAATCCTAACCTGGGGATATGTTTTTATTGATTTTAGAGAGAGGGGCAGAGAGAGAGAAGATAAACACTGATTGTCTGCCTCCCAGGTGTACCCGAATGGCGATCAAACCTGCACCCTAGGTATGTGCCCTGACTGAAAATAAAACCTGCAATGTTTTGGTGTACAGGACAACACTGCAACCAACTATGCCACCTGGCCAGGCTGGACAAAATAGTTTTTCATACTCAGTTTCCTCAACTATTAAAAAAAATGGGATAAACATTAATGTTTACTTTGCAAAGTTGATGAAGAAAGTAAATGAGAACATAGGTAAAAATGATTTTACAGTGTTTATTTTTACAGAGACAGAAACATTGAACAAATACATTTTTCCCTTTTGTGTAGATAATTCCACAAGAGTGCTGAACAAGCTACCTGAAAACCTAGTTCTTAGAAAAGAGTCCGAGGCTACTTGGTGCACATCGACTGGGGAACTGCCATAATTCTTGTCCCATCTCTCACAACCAAAGGAGGCCACTGTAGTGGGTTTGCCAAGAAATAAAACCAGAATGAAAATAACTGTCTTGCCCTCTTCCTTCTGTGGTTATTAACAATATTAGCATAGGTAATTTTGCAACCAATGAGTTATAAATACCTTCTAATATTTAATTACTTTCAGACAATATAGTGCACAGTGTAAAAATTACCAAAGGGTAAATGCTAAAGGAACCAATTTAGAAAAACAGTCACCAGGATACGTTGTGCTTTGATCCGTGAACCAAGGAAAGCACACTCAATGAGCATATTTACTTCATAACTCTGAGGAAGTAGAGGGATTCAGCTACACAAAATGTGGATATTTACTTACCCTGCCTCCTCTTGTTACTCACTAGTGGTGTTCAGAGGACCATTTTGTCTTTTTGTTCGTTTGTTTTTATTTCTGAAAAAAAATCTCTGCTTTAAGAATGTTTTCATTAGCTTAGGCCAACCAGGAATTTCACTCATGCTAATGATCATAAATTGTTTTCTCTAAAGCCAAAAATGGTTTTGAAAACTCTTTCTTCTAAATCTCTCTTCTTCCTGTCCCGCCTTTTAATTTCCTTTTAATTAACTGATGTGTTGCTTAGCAAAACAGTTGCAGCCAGATTGGAGAGCGCTGTGAAATGAATGGTTGTGATATTTATCCCTCCTTTTGGCAAAACTCCTTTGTGTAACTGCATTAAAACCTGCTGAATCTGATGTTAACAGGAGCACTAGCACGTTCTACTCAGTTCCATTGCAAATGAGGCATGCTAGAGAAAGGCATTGTTTTTTCATGATGGAATTAGAGTACCTTCATCAAAACAAAATCAAAATGCTAACACTCCTCCCTCATTTAAACATTTCTGTCAAGCCACATTCACTTTAGGTTCTTAACTATGAAACAAGTGATAACAATATTCCTCCTTCTAATAACTGATGTTATTCAACAATTAAACTCTGAAGACAAGCCATAAAATGCTCTCATATTTATGAAACGGCATTTCTTTCTTCCTCTAGAGATTTTATTTCTTATTTTATTTATTTATTTTTTTTTCGCTTAAAGTATTACAAAGGGTATTACATAAGTGTCCTTTTTTCCCCCCCCGCCCTTGACAAACCCCTACCCTCCCTTACCCCCCAGTGTCTTATGTCCATTAGTTATGCTTATATGCATGCATACAAGTCCTTCGGTTGATCTCTTACTCCCCTCCCTTCTGCCCCCCAACCTTCCTCTAGAGATTTTAAACAAATGATAGGAAAAGAAATCAGAGATTCTCTGGTGTTATTAAGGTCTCTGAAGCTACTGGTCTTGGAAAAATATCTAGCTGCTTATGCCAAGAGGTCATCTCCATTCTTCATTTCCTTTTTAAAAACATTTTACTCAAAAGGAATTAGAAGCAAAGCAAAATAGAATATATTCCACTCAAAATTTATTTTTCTTCTAAAATGCTTTGCTTTTTTAGGCATGCATGACTGAATATTGTAAACTCTTGGACAGAAAAAAAATATCTTGCATCAACTACAATAAAGTGGTGTTTCTGGAAAGTCTTTGTAAAAAGCAGCATACAGAATGTCTCTTAATAAATTTTGTATATTAGCCCCTCAGATGTATCATTGGCAAGTATCTTCTCCCATTCAGTAGGTTGTCTTTTTATTTTGATGGTTTCCTTTGCTGTGCAAAACTTTTTAATTTGATGTAGTCCCATTTGTTTATTTTTTTCCTGTGTTTCTCTTGCCCAGAGAGATGTATCAAAAAAATCACTATGAGAACTCTCAAAGAGTTTACTGCCTATGTTTTCTTCTATAAGTTTATGGTTTTGAGTCTTATATTTAAGTTTGAACACTTTGTAAAATATATGATTGCCTAACCACTATGCTATACACCTGAAGCTAATACAAAATAATATTGAATGTAGACTGCAATTGTTAATTGATTTTTGAGAGAGAGAAAAACATTGATTTGTGTTCCAGGTATTTATGCATTCATTGGTTGTGTCTTGTATGTGCCCTAATGGGAGATTAAACCCACAACCTTGGCATACCTAACCAGCTGAGCTACCAAGCCAGGGCCTAAACAGTAACTTAAAAATAAAAAAGAGGGTCTTAAAATGGTTCTGTTTTACTTGAAGGGAGTAAGATAATGCTGCAAGTGTCTAGGATATTTTTACTTACCCTTAGAATGGATCAATTTCCTAACAACTACTTTCCTTCAATTTTGCCACCATTATGACTAGAAAATGTGAGTATCCATATGTATACATCCACATTGCCAACAGAAAGAAGAATACCCTTATAATCAGACAAATAATGAAATGATGAGTAATTTTTACTATCATTAAACTTGAAATTAATCAGAGGGAGGTCCTAGGTACCCTAACGTTCTTTATTATGATACTAGAGGCCCAGTGCATGAAATTCGTGTACTGGGGGGATGGGGGGGGGCTGTCCCTCAGCCCAGCCTGCACCCTCTCCAATATGGGACCCCTCAGGCCTAAACCGGCGGTCAGACATCCCTCTCACAATCTGGGACTGCTGGCTCCTAACTGCTCGCCTGCCTGCCTCCCTGATTGCCCCTAACTACTTCTGCCTGCCAGCCTGATCACCCCCTAATCAATCCCCTGCCAGCCTGATCGATGCCTAACTGCTCCCCTGCCAGCCTGATCGCCCCCAACTACCCTCCCCTGCCGGCCCGATCGCCCCTAACCGCTTTCCCCTGCTGGCCTGGTCGCCCCTAACTGCCCTCCCCTGCAGGTCCTGTCACCCCCAACTGCCCTCCCCTGCAGGCCTGGTCCCCCCCAACTGCCCTCCCCAGCTGGCCAGGTCACCCCTGACTGCCCTCCCCTGCTGACCTGATAGCCCACAATCACCCTCCCCTGCCGGCCATCTTGTGGTGGCCATCTTTTGAGCACATGGGTACAGCCATGTTGTGTGAGGGTGTGACAGCCAATTTTCATATCACCTCTTTATTATATAGGATGTCTCAAATACAATCCAATGACATATCACTTTAATGCCTAAAGAAGTAAACTACACTATCAAAGCATCATCATGTTATTATATTCAGAATCCAGTAACTTCTTCAATAATGGCTAAACCAAAAATTGTCTCAGTGCCTGGCTCTCAAGGTACTTTTGGTTCAGGTGTGTTTTCCAATATACTATGAATATATGTATGTATGTATGTATGTATGTATATATACAAACACACACATACAGATAGTTACATATAGAAATGATTTCAGATATGTGTATGAACACACACATATTTCTTTGTGCTTTTATCTGAGGTAGCATAAAAGCAATGCTATCTCAGTAGTAATTAGCACATATAGTGCCCTGATCTTGGTTTGTGATAAAAGGAACCAGGAATTCTTGGAAAATGGCCGATTCTAAGACTGGAACAGGTAATGTACAGATGATCTTGGAGCATCTTGTCACACCAGAAAGTAAGGAAGTACGCACACACACAAACACATTGATAAGAACCTGTCAATGGGATACAGGAGCCAAATGAAATAACTCCAATGGCCAAAGGTAGAACAGTGAACAGTTTGGGTCACAACGTAAAGTAGCAGTAGGTTATAACCCAAAGTATAAATTAAACTTCCCTGAGTTTGTACTAATATAAGTAAATGTTTGAATAAATAAATAAGTCGGGGAGGAGAGGCAACTCTCCCATGAGGATAATTCTAAGTAATTAAATACTGGGAGAGGAGCATTACTTACAACTTCTGAAGTGTGAGAGGGGCACAGTGACTTTCTTCTGAAGAGTATAGTAGAAAAGGGGGGTTAAAAGGAGCGGTGTTACACTGGAGACACCTGACAGATCTTTATCCAAGTGTTCAAGGTCAATATCAACAGCGATATATCATGTTGACGAAAATGGCACTTTCTCCTGTGTTCTTCCTCCCCAAACCTCATAACCACAGTCTAGTCATGTGAAAAAAAACCAGACAAATGTCAACAGTGGAACATTCTACAAAATATCTGAACATTATTCCTCAGAACTGTCACAGTCATCAAAAAATAAGTCTGTGAAACCGCCGCTGCCAAAAGCAATCTAAAGACACATGATAACTAGGTAATATGCGATGCTGGAACAGAAAAGAGACATGAAGTGAAACTATGGAATCCTAGATAAAATATGGTGTATCAGTCTGCTAGGGCTCCTGTAAAAGTACCACAAACTGGGTGGCTTGAAAAACAAACAACTATTTTCTCACACTCTGGAGGCTTAGATCTCAGTCCAAAAGTAAAGTGCTGGTGGGATTGTTTGCGTTTGCAGGCTCTGAGAAAGCATCTATTCCGTGACTCTCCTGGCCTCTGGTAGTTTGCTGGCAATCTTTGGTGTTTCTTGGCTTAAGGAAGCATCAACCCACTCTTTGCCTTCATCTTCACATGATGTTTTTGCTGTGAACATGCCTGGATTCAAATTTTTCCTTTTTCTTATTAAGAATATTAGTTGTATTGGATTAGGGTCCACCCTAAAAACCTCATTTTAACTTGGTTGTCTCTTTAAAGACTCTTATCTCCAAATATAGGAGAAATATACATATGTCTATTTGAGAGAGATTGAAAAAAATATACAATAATATGCAGGTTTTCAAGGACTTATCTAATATCCAATTTAATTTAGAGATAAGAGTTATATATTGAAATTTAAAGTGATGATTTTCTTCCATGTGTTCAATTTAATTATTGCCTTTCCCTTATGGCATAGCTTTGTAAACAGAATATGCATGTGGTATTTAAAATTTCAACAATGTGGTATGTGGTAGATTGTATTTCACTCCCTCTGATGAATAAGTCCCCTTAGTATTTAAAAGTTTGGAGGCATCATGCCCATAACCAGTGGTTTAGTAATATAACAGAAATGGGAAATTTAAGCAAAATGTTCCGTGCTTTTTTAAAGATGAAAAATAAATATCCTTATGTGTTTCTTTCTCAGAGCCAAAACCAATTACTGACTAATTTTGAAACTGCTTTCTAAACAAACTATAATTATTACACCTAGGAATTACAGGTAATAAAGGCTTTAATGTTTCATGTCTATTTTCTAGAAAAATCTAAGTAGGATTTAATGTGTACAAATTATTGCTAATTGAAAATACCTTTCTAGTTTTATTAATAATTTCTTCAAATTTTCTCTCATAGGAAATTTACTGCAATGCCTCAGTCAGAACACTTAAATGACCTAAACCCTAATTTTGTTTTCTACACTTTCCTTTTATTTTCTTTTTTTCTCCCATTGATTTTTAGAGAGCATGGAAGAGAGGAAGGAAGGGAAAGAGAGAGAGAGAGAGAGAGAGAGAGAGAGAGAGAGAGAGAGAGAGATGTGAGAGAGACACACCATTGGTTGCTCCTTCATGCAACACGTGACCAGGGCTAGGGATTCAATCTGCATCCCAGGTATGTGACCTTGACCAGGAATTGAACTGCAACCCTTTGGCTCTAACCATTGGCTCTAACCATTGGCTCTAACCATTAAGCACACTGGCCATTTTTTTTATTGTTGTTCATTATATGTAAAGAGAAAAGAAAATGTAGGAAGTAAAATAATATACCCTTAAAAGGCACTTCCTACAGGAAGTTTCTGGGTCAACATATGCTAGTGGGTGTTTTTGTGTGTATGAACTTACAATTTGCTCTGCTTTATTTCTTTGTACTTCAGATTTTTCTATCAGCTCCAAAGAAAGAGAAAAGCTAGAACAGAAAATCAAAACAATAAGAAAATCATAGGTGGTTTGATTTGTCTGTTAGCAGACAGATTTACTTTGGCTTATGAAATCATTTCAACATTGGTTTTGGAAAAGATTATCAAAGAGAAATTTTACAGTGTACTTATTTGAAAAGTCTACCTCTCATAGGTCATTGTGTTTATTCTGATTTTGATCATCCTGGTTTAGTAAATGAAAACTATTTATTGGGATACTGGTTTATTTATGTTAACTCTTTAGCTACATTTAACATTTATAAAGTGACCTATTTGCATATCTATTCACTTCAGAAATGTACAATTTTAAATTTGATGTGACTCAATATTAATGTTTCTTAATTTTGATGGGGAAAGCAGAAGGAACTGCATATACATAGATAATGCTGAAAGATTTGGGGTTTTTTCCTATGTCATAATACACACTTTATTTTTGCTATTTCATGGTTGTCTTTTTTTATGTCCTTTTGTTGTGAAACATATCCTGGCAGGAGGCATCAGCTTCCACCAAAATTTGATTTTTATCAATGAAATATTTTTTTACTTATGTTGTTTATGCTTTTCTTGTTGGCTTGCTTTGTATTATTTTTCCTTTGATAAGCAATAAAACTAAATGATTTTATATGTAATAAGACATAACTTCACAATTATTCTCTGTAATTAGCATCTAGTAGAGTTTGAGGTTTTTTTGATTTAAGAACAGCTATGATGGTGTGACTCAGGGCTGTCACTTACAAATGTAAGGCCAGACACAAACATATTCCTAAGACCTCCTCTCAGGGAATTATACTTCTTTGAACTTTATTCCCAAGGAAACTACTAAGAATGTTAGAGCAGAGATACTGCCCTTTAAATCTAATAGATTTTAGCTCAGAAAATGTCTCCAATGCCCATATTAGGTGAATGCAGACACAAGTTTCCTTGTCAGTGTAATAGGATATAATAATAACTTACTTGATTTGTTGTAACTTGGTGGGATATCAATTTTAAAAAAACAACACATGGCAGATAGAGGTAATGACCTTTCTTTTGGAGAGGCAGTACAAGTGAATTACACCTTAAATCAGACACATGTGTTTTAAATGTTTTACTTTTTGCTAAATCCATTATTTTCTCAAATTGTTTCACTTCACTGAACTTAAGTTTCCTAGGCTATGTGGGAGTGCTAAACACTGTGAATACTCTTGCTGTAATATTTTTTTCCTCTGGTGCATCAACTTTTCTAGTCAAATATTAATTGTATTCAATAGGTTGTTACACAGTGGTTCTCAACCTTTTGGCCCTTTATTTTTTTTTTTTTTTTTTTTTTTTTTTCAGAATAGAAGAAATAGAAGAAAACTTTTTAATTTTGCGTTGCACCAATGAACCAGTTAAAATAATAACAGTCATCTTGGCCTACCACAGTAATCCAGTGTGGTAGGGGTTTAGGAAAGCCTGGGTGGATGGATGGTTGGCTGGGTGGATGGATGGGTAGTTGAAGCCTCTGATGTCCAAAATACCTGTTACTTGGGCCCTAGATGGCTTGGACCACAGCTCTGATCTATTCTCACCAATTGCTGAAAAGCAATGAAATCCTACAAATGGAATCTATTTTGGCAAAAAACATAAAGGAAACTGATTAGGAACTGATAACATGAGTCCATCCATGTAAATAATGTGTATTGCCTTGCTTACGTGAAATAGTTCTCACCACTTCTTTTGCCCTTTCTCATTTCAGATCGAAGAACAATTGACTCTGGAAAAACTGCATGAGTGGACCAAACCTATGAATCTCAGATCCTTTGAAGTCAACGTGCACCTGCCCAGGTTCAAGCTGGAAGAGAGCTACAACCTCAACTCTCACCTGACCAGTCTGGGTATAGAGGATCTCTTTGATAGCAAGGCTGATCTGTCAGGCATGTCAAGAGACAGAGGTCTTTTTATATCAAAAATTATCCACAAGTCTTTTGTGGAAGTTAATGAGGAGGGCACAGAGGCAGCAGCTGCCACAGCCCTAATTGTAAAGGGTTTCTCGCCTATGCCAGCAACTGTTGAAAATTTTGTGGCCGACCATCCATTCATTTTTTTCATTCGACACAATCCCTCAACTAACATCCTGTTCTTAGGCAGACTTTCTTCCCCTTAGAAACCCAAGGTCGAGCTCAGAGCTGTATCACTGGTCCTTTCAAAAATATATGAAAATTATATGTCTTCTACAATAAATCTATCACCCCCCAAAAAATCTGTAACTTCCTTTGTTTTTTTTTTTGTTGTTTTTTTTTTTTTCGCTAAAAGTATTACAAAGTGTATTACATAGGTGTCCTTTTTTCCCCCCCGCCCTTGACAGACCCCTGCCCTCCCTTACCCCCCAGTGTCTTATGTCCATTAGTTATGGTTATATGGATGCATACCAGTCCTTCGGTTGATCTCTTAATCCCCTCCCTCCTCCCCCCCAACCCTCCCTGGCCTTCCCACTGCAGTTTGACAATCAGTTTGAGGCAGCTCTGCCTCTGTACCTATTATTGTTCAAAAGTATTCAATAGGTTGTTACACAGTGGTTCTCAACCTTTTGGCCCTTTAAATACAGTTCCTCATGTTGTGACCCAACCATAAAATTATTTCGTTGCTACTTCATAACTGTAATGTTGCTACTGTTATGAATCATAATGTAAATAGCTCATATGCAGGATGGTCTTAGGCGACCCCTGTGAAAGGGTCGTTCAACTGCCAAAGGGGTCGCAACCCACAGGTTGAGAACCACTGTGAGAGATAGGGTTTGTTAGGCAAGATTTATTTTTTTAAATATGTCTTTATTGATTTCAGAGAGAAGAAGGGAGAGGGTGATAGAAACATTAATGATGAGATAGAACCATCGATCAGCTGTCTCCTGCACACCCCCTACTGGGGATCAGGCCCACACCCTGGCATGTGCCCCGACATTGACCTCATGATTCACAGATTGACACTCAATCACTGAGCCACACCAGCCAGGCTTTTAGGCAAGTTTTAAAACAGTGCCAAGAAGTGACAAATCTATTTGTTTTAAATTTTATACCACAAAGAGTTTTAACACAGCTAATATGGAAACAGTATGGAGGTTCCTCAAGTATTTAAAATTAGAAGTACCATATGATCTAGCAATCTCATTTCTGGGTATATATCCAAAGGAAACAAAATCATTATCTTAAAGTCTGCACTCCCATATTCACAGAAGCATTGTTCATAGTAGCCAATGTATGGAAATATTCTAAGTGTTTGTTATAGATAATGAAAATGTGATATATATATATATATATATATATATATATATGCAGTTAATATTGTATTTATACATATGCAGTCTTTAAGAAGAAGAAATTCCTGTCATTCAGGACAGTATGAATGAATTTGAAGAACATTATGCCAGACAGAGTCAAAAACTGCAGTTTCTCTTATATGCCTCCTGAACTTCCCCTACTGAGAGTCAAGCAGGCAACCTGGGCGTGTACCCTGACCAGGAATCACTGGACAACACCCAACCAACTGAGCCACACTGGCCAGGAACTTAATAGTTTTTAAATTTGTGCTGTTAGTAGCCACGAATGAATGCTTAGATCTATCTGTTCATTAGGGATTGCAATATATTGATTGATAATGTGATTCCATAATTCCTTTTCATTAATTTGTTGAAATATTTCTATATTTCTTTTTTTAAATATATTTTATTGATTTTTTACAGAGAGGAAGGGAGAGGGATAGAGAGTTAGAAACATCGATGAGAGAGAAACATCAATCAGCTGCCTCCTGCACACCCGCTACTGGGGATATGCCTGCAACCAAGGTACATGCCCTTAACCGGAATCGAACCTGGGACCCTTGAGTCCACAGGCCGACGCTCTATCCACTGAGTCAAACCGGTTAGGGCTATTTCTACATTTCATCCCCCAGGGATATAATTCATATTGGAAAGGCATTAAATGCTTGATTCCTTCCCTGTATTATTCAACCATTTCACAAAATTAGTTTGTTTCCTAGTATTTTCAGATAGTGACAGTATTTTTTATAGTGTCATTCTGAACTCAGAGTTAAACATATTTGATGTGTTTCAATACATTGCAATAATTATCCTTATTGATGCTTTATTTTCCCATCATTTTCCAATTGGAGATTCTTCAAGGTAGTGATTCCTTTTGAGACAGTCCTAATAGTGTTTTTTAGCTCCCTTGCTATCTGGTACAAGAAGATGTTTTCTGCCTCCAATCTGGAATGAGCCATTTCCCAGGGAGCTCAGGTTTCTTTTGAAGAGGTTTCCTATTTGGAGAAAACAGTCTCTCAGTCTGCTAATTGCTACTGGATTGTTTAGACTTTTAAATGGAAAACTCTGGAGTGTTTGTTTTGTTTAGTTTTAAGAAAAAATTACCAGTTTATATTGATACTTCCAATTCAAATTCAGCTCTACAAGGTTTTTAACTAGCCTCTATTTTATATCTGTATCTCCTTTTTTATACATGGACAATCTTGGTTTTCAAGGACCCTTACGGATAATGGAATTAGAATATTACATGTGCTTTGTTTTTTGCTTTATGCCATAGTACATATACCAGTCTCAGATAAACAAAACCAATAATATGCCATCAACATGAATGCTAAAAACTGTTTAAAACATTTTTTGCAGTTATTTTTGTCTTTAGGATGTATTCTACTAGGGAAAAACTGTCAAGTAGCTGTGTTAAAATGACAGGATACTTTGGTTTATTTTTTTCAAATTTAACTGTTGAGAATTGTTACTTTCATAAATGTTTAATATTTTATAATGCCTTATAATTATTTAAAATTATACATGGATTCAAAGATATGAAACTTAATTTTAAAAGAATTGTTCAGCCGAAACCGGTTTGGCTCAGTGGATAGAGCGTCGGCCTGAGGACTGAAGGGTCCCAGGTTCGATTCTGGTCAAGGGCATGTACCTTGGTTGCGGGCACATCCCCAGTGGGGGGTGTGCAGGAGGCAGCTGATCAATGTTTCTCTCTCATCGATGTTTCTGACTCTCTATCTCTCTCCCTTCCTCTCTATAGAAAATCAATAAAATATATTTTTTTTAAAAAAGAATTGTTCAAAAAGATTTTTCAAACCTAGATTCAGAAATGGCCTGCCTACTGTATGTAAGATATAATATTTAAAAAATCCTTTGATTATCAGGGAAAACGTTAAATTTTCTTTCAGTGTTGACAATTGAAAAATACTAATACCTATAATGCATTTTAAAAGCTGTTAATTAAACATTTTTATAATGTATAGGGGTCATTGTCAATTACCTTTGAAAATTATGTCATTCCCTATAAAACCAAGAATATAAGATAATTTTTAATAAGTCCTGCCATGGACTGGCATTTAAAGTTTTTCCTTCAAAACATAAATCAAACTTTCTTCATCATGTGAGAAAAGAAATCCTCCAACCAAATTCGCATCATTTTGCAGGATGCTAGGCCCCAGCTTATTTCTCTATTTTTGAGAAACACTCTAACGCATAAAAGTGTGCACATGCACTGCACACCCCGCACTCCCCACTCCCCACGTTTTTGCTAGAAGTTTGAATGACTTCCTCTCTTTTGTGGAATCTGACATATTTTGATTCATAATTCCCCTTAAATATTATACATGGCTCTACTGATGTTCAAAGAATAAATATTTAAACAAATAGACTTAAGTGAAATTGAAGACATCTTTGTCTATATTTCATGATTCAAATGTCCCCTGGAAGGACCTTACATATATAAATAAGAGTTGTTAATTTTGGACTGTCACAGCGGTGAAAGGCTGTTTAGAATAGATCAGCTTAAGCAGATTGCAATATATAAACTGTGAAAAAAAAATCTAACTCTGTGGAAATTTTTTAGAGTATTTAAAGTTCTGTCTTTTCATCTTTATTTTAATTTTAAAAATATTTTTTCTGAAAATTATTTGTCTGTGAGGAGTATGTTAATGAAGTAATCTCTCCACTTTTTAAAAACTTCTAACTTCTATCCCTTATTGAGTTACAATTTGCGTACATTAATGTTCATCTGTCATCAGTTTACAGCACAATGGCTTTTCTCAAGCTAAACATACTGTGTAACCAGCACTGAGATCAGAAATAGATCATTATCAGCACTTTCAAAACCCCTGTATGTTCCTGTTCAGTTATTATCCCTCACACTCAAGGTAACTCCTTTCCTGATTTCTAATGCCACAGATTAGTTTGATCTATTTTGTACTTTCTTTTTCTTTTTTTATTTGTTATTTTTATTGCTGACGCTATTGCAGATGTTCCCCATTCCCCCCACTTTGCCCACCTCCACTCAGCCCCAAGAGTCCTTCCTTTGGCCCTTACCACACTGTTGTCTGTGTCCATGAGCTATGCATATATGTTCTTTAGCTAATCCCTTCACCTGCCTTTATATAAATGTAGGAATTTATATAAGTGCATAGTCTTAAAATGTCTTTCAACTTACATTATTTCTGTGAGATTTGTTCAAATTGTTGTATGCAGCTTTTGATACTCTCATTGCTATGGACTACTCTCATTGCTATATTTCCATTGTCATGGAAATATATTAACATTTATTTATCCTTTCCAGTGTTGATGGACATCATTAAGAGTTCAATGTGCAGCCTTGGCTGATTTGGCTCAGTGGATAGAGCATCGACCTGCGGACTGAAGCATCCCAGGTTTGATTCCAGACAAGGGTACATGACCAGGTCAATCCCCAACAGGGGGCATGCAGGAGGCAGCCGATCAATGATTCTCTCTCATCATTGATGTTTCTCTCTCTCTCTCTCTCTCTCTCTCTTCCTCTCTGAAACCAATAAAAATATATATATTTTTAAAAAAGAGTTCAATATGCAGTTTGTGGCTATTATACACAATGGCCCTATGAACATTCTAGTGCCTGCACATTGGTAAACTTATCACTATATTAGGTACACATCTAAGAATGGAATTGGTGATTTTTATGTATCCATATGTCCAGTTTTAACAAATCAAATAGTTTTTACAAATTGTTTGTAAAAATGTGTATTTAAAGTAGCAGCGTATGAGAGTTCTGGCAGTGTCACATATTTTCAAAAACTTGGCATTGCCTGTCTTTATTTTCTTCTATTCTAATAGATATGTATTGGTATCATATTGTAATTTTTATTTGCATTTTCTGCTTTGAGTATTTAAAAAATGTTTTCAGCTTTTTGGGTTTCCGTCTTTGTGAAGTGTCTATTTACCTCTTGTCCTACTTTTCTGTTATCTCTCTTTGTTTTTAATTGATACATAGAAGCTTTAATCTGAATGAATCTTTTGTATGGTATGTGCATTATAAATATTTTCTCCCTGTATGGGTTACAAAAAGTAGGTATTTTATTTCTACCTACTTTTGTGGCTTTTATAATTAATTTTTAATTGAATTTATTGGCGTGACAGTTAATAAAATTATATAGGTTTTAGGGATACAATTCTATAATACATCATCTGTATATTATATTGTGTGTTCACCACCACAATTCAAGTTTCCTTCCATAATCATTTATCCTCCCTTTACTCTCTCCTACCTCCCCCTGAACTCCTTACCCTATGGTAATCACCATACTATTGTCTGTCTATGAGGCGTTTTTTTTTCTTTTCTGTTTCATTTTGTTTTGTTTGGCTTAATCCCTTCACCTTTTTCACTCTGCCCTCCTACCCTGTTCCCTCTGACATCTGCAAGTCTGTTTTCTGCATCTATGTTTTGGTTTCTATTGTGTTTGTTAGTTTATTTTATTCATTAGATTCCACATATAAGTGAAATCATATGGGACTTGTCTTTCTGTGACTGGCTTATTTCACTCAACATAATACTCTCCAGGTCCATCCATGCTATTGCAAAGGGTAAAATTTCCTTCTTTTTCATGGCTGAGTAGTATTCCTTTGTGTAAATGTACCATGGTTTTTTAATCCACTCATCTACTGATGGCACTTGGGCTGCTTCCAAATCTTGGTTATGTAAATCATGCTGCAATAAACATAGGGGTGCACATATTTTTTTGAATCAGCAGGGTAGGAGCAGGAAGTCCAGGGTTGGGGCTATTGCATTCCACCAGGCTGATGCTGTAAGAAGGGGTGTACTCCACCCAAGAAAGATGGTGTCTGTGGTGTGGTAGAGGGACTCAGCAAAGGGTTCCCCATACCTGTCCCCCCAGCTTTCTCTCCAGAGCCACAAACCCCAGACTGTCCTCACAAGCCTCCAGTCCACCCTGCCCTCTCTCCACCAGAGCCCGGGGAGGAGAGAGGCTGTGAACAAGATTTTGTGCACTGGCCCTTTAGGAGGGTGCCTGTGTCTCTAGCAGACTCTTGTTTCTCCCTGGCAGAGAGAATCAGCACTGATTTTCACAGCCAGGAGCTATGTGGGCACCTCTTCCTAGCTCTGGTGCTAGGCTGGGGAGCCTGACTTGGGGTTGAGACCCCAGGCCTCTCAAGGGGACCTTGGCAGCTGAGATACCCTTCAAGAATCTCAGACAAAGCCTATGGGAGTGGGGCAGCCTTTTTCACATCTTAACTCTTCCTACCAGTGCCTGTCACTTCTGTAAATCCGTGGTTATCACTACCTATTTTCAATACTCAGCCCAATTCCCTCGTTTTTAATACATTTTTAAAACTAATCATCTTACACTGAACTTCCTTTTCACTGATTTCCTTGTAACTATAATAATTCTCAATGTAGCACAAACATTTTCTTCCCCCACAAAACTATTCAATTCCAGAGATGGGTATACAGTAGATGCTAATTAAATATTTGATTAAATGAATGAACTTTGAAGATATTGCTATGTGACAATTCCCCTTTTTGAAGACATTGCTATAAATGACTATCTGGTGCCTTTTTATATGCTAGGAAGTAAAAAAAAAAAAAGATTTAATATAATTCTGGTTAATAGTAAATTCTGACAATGTTTAGTTTACACATGTCATTGCAAAACATGTAAACTGCATTTCCCCCTAAATGGTGACTCTATGAAGACTGAATGTCAGTGATTGCTTTATTCCAGAGGTTGGAGTACTATGAGAAAATAAATGTTTTAAATATGATGTGACAACCACTGATAAAATAAGAATGTCTTTGTACCATTCTTCAATTTAATGAGCTCACATTTGCTCAGATTTCGGGAATGGCTGATGAGGAGTACATAGCAACATTTTAATATAAACATAACAAAAATTAATAGCAAATAATTTAAAAAGGTTAAAACCTAACATATACTTACTTATGTTACACTGCTGGGATACCCTACCCTTAGCATCCGTTAAACCTCTGTTATTACCAAGGCAATGCTGTCAGTCCAAATTGTAAATTCTTGGGAGACTTAGTTGACATGGTGATGCCTCATGGCATCATGGGAGCATGCAACCTATTTCTCAAGCCCAGCACAAAGAGTAAACTCTCACGAAATTCTCTGCTGATTTTACTCTTCAATAAAATAGTGTACTTTATAATTTCTTCAAGCACAGCTATTTATAATCACCAAGAAAATGTAAATCCCAGCACTGGGAACGGGTGATATCAGAAAGAACACAGGGAAAAGAGTTGCAAATGCAGCATTACTTACCCTCCTTCACTAGGATCTTTGTCATCTGAACTCTAAATTCAGCAATCTTACCTCCCTAAATTTCCAGAAATTGATTTCATAGTTTACAGGTAACGTTTCACTACAGCCAAATAACAAAGGCAGAGGTAAGAACACTTTAAACTACTTATGATGCCACTGAATAGAATTAATCATCAAAAAGGCCTCATGGCCTGAGGTAGGGAACTAGGGTAGGCTAGAAGGGGTCAATGGGGGAAAAAGGGAGACATATGTAATACTTTCAACAATAAATGTTTAACTAAAAATAAAATTTAAAAAGACCTTATTCAAAGAAAAGGAAAAGGAATAGTAAATGTTGCTTCTTGAATACAGACTTGAAACCAGGTTCTCACTGTGGCTCATCTGAATTCCGTTTACATATATTCTTTGCATTAAAAAAATCACAAATTAAGAGTGATTCAATATTTGCTATCTAAATTTTTTTAAATCCTCACTTGAGGATATGCTAATTTATTCTAGAAAGAGGAAGAAGAGAGAGAGAGAGAAAGAGAGAGAGAGAGATGTGTGAGAGAAACATCAATCGGTTGCCTCCTGTATGCCCTACCAAGGTTCGACCCCACAACCTGGGTATGTGCCCTGACAGGGAATCAAACCTGGGGCCCTTTGGTGCATGGGACACACTCCAACCAACTGCCACACTGGTCAGGGAACCATTCTACATTTTAAAAACAACAACAAATTTATAAAGATATAATTCACATACCACAAAAATTCCCATTTCAAAATGTGCAATTAGTGTTTTCATCAAGTCCTGCAGCATAACCAGTTTAATTTTAGAACATGCTACCACCCTGAAAAAGGACCCAATACCCCTTAACAGTCACTCCCATCCCCCTTTCCTCGCCCTACTAAACCACTAATTTACTTTTAATCTCTATAGATTTGTTATTTTATTGTCATATAAATGAAATATACTATATGTGTTCTTCCCTTCATCTCACTACATTAAAATTTCCCATATTTTTGTTTCCAGTTAATATAGATGAATCTTTGCAGAAGAGTAGAATCATATAATGCCATTCTAGAAAATGTTTTAAAGAACCAGGGCTAAATATTGTAATTTATTTGTTCTTTCCTTTATATCAATATTACACATTTTACTCTCTCATATTTTCCTCAGCTAGGATTTCTTTATAATATTTTGGGAACCATTTTCTTCTCTCACTCCTTAGAAATTATCAGCTATTTCCCAATAGAATAAATTGAATATAGTGACTTTCTTACTCTGTCTCTAACTGAACATTTAAAGAAGCTGAAGTGAAAACCATAAGAACTCATAATCCTGGCCTAATAACTCAACAGATATGGAGAAAGCATACATGTCATTCACCATATACACCGGAGGTATTATGAGCAGAAAATTGCAAAGAAAAATATGCTTGCAAAATTATTTGGAAAAAATGAAATAGTTTCAGCAAGAGTTGTTGCAAATTACATTTCTTAGGGCTTCCATTAAACTCAATGAATATTTGTAAAGAACATATATTTGGCAAACTTAGGAGTAACAGAATAATTCAAGAACAGGTTTGACAAATTCCTTCCTCAGCTCAGACATTGCTTACCACTGTGGTTTGAGTGGATATACTTAATTTATTTATTCCTTGTTGAGAAGCTAATTAAATAATGGAATAGAACTTTTTTCATACTGTGGTATCTGAGAACAAAGCTGGATTAGACATAACAGGATTGTTCTGCGTAAGTAGCTATGGTTGAGGGGACAGAGTTCAAGCTGAGATGACAAGATATGTTAAACTGAAACTCTGTAGTATTGGCAAAACAGCATCTTATGCTTGCAAAAGACTCGCATGAGGAATGAGGTCAGTCTTGCATTTCCTAGTTCATTAGAATCTCAGAACCATGTCATCCATTTTCCCTATTTATTTTCCTATGAGTAAAACTCACAAGTCTGTGACAGTTCACTCTCACCTTTGCCATCCAAACACACTTCCCTCCCTCCTGCATGTACCCTATCTTCCAGAAGCAAAATGCTGCTCACTGTCCCCAAGTGAAAATATTATGTCTTCATTCCTTTCTTTTAAAAAAATGTTTGTATTGATTTTAGAGAGATAGGAAGGGGTGAGATAGAGAGACAGAGAGAAAAAAGAGAGAGAGATCAGTTGGTTGCCTCCCATATGCACCCCTATCAGGGACCAAACTGGCAAGCCAGGCATGTACCCTGACTGTGAATTGAACAGGTAACCTTTTGGTGCATGGGATGACGCTCAACCAATTTAGCCACACAGGCCAGGACTCCATTCCTTCCTTGTACATACTGTTTCCTCACTAACTTGGACTTCCTGACCATCTCTGCCTCATAAATTCCTAATATTTTAAGGCAAGTTCAGATAGCATCTTCTCTTTGCCATGATATACAACTCATTTGCTCCCTCCTCTGAGTTCCTATACCTCTACTGGAGTATATGTATAATTAAACACACACACACAGTGTATCTTGTCTGCTTGTCTACATGTCTATCTGTCCAGCTTCATTACTGGATTTGTGAGCTCTTCAGTCAGAAGAAAAATAATTCATTTCTGCAGTTCTGGTACCTTGCACAGTTCATGGTACAGATTAAATATACCAGACATGTTTGCTGACTAAATTAAGATTACACAAATGAACTAATCCTTTCTGATACTACCTGAACTATCTCTGCACATACCTTAAATATACCTGTAATACTTTAAAGATTACAAGCATGAAACCAGTTTTCTGGTTATGGTTGGCAGAATAAAGGATTTTTTTAAACCTATCTCCCAATGATGCCAGTATCAGCAACCACCTAGACATACTGTGGGTACCCTGACCACTACCAGGTGTGGTGAGCCAGAGAACAGCCTGTAAAAAGCAGCTTCAAGTGTCAGGGTCGTGGCAGTCTAGTGAGGAAATACCAGCACTAGGGCAGGCACTACCGAGTCTGGGGACTTCCTGGCACATGTGTTCTGCTCTCCCTCAAACACCTGTAAATCTCCCATTCCCACCTAAGAAATCTAATACCCTGTTCCCCACCTATTCCCTTTGTCCAAAAATGTCTTATATACCCAATTTGGCCTCACAGTCTTTGGAATTTTTATGCCTATGTAAATTCCCCATGCACATGTATTAAAACTGATTTTCTACTGTTAACCTGTCTCTGTTAATTTGATTATTGGCCCAGTCAGAAGATGGGAGAAAAAATACTAATATTTTTTTAGCCCCCACAAAGTTATATCACTATAAAATATATTATTTAGACTAAATAAAACAAAGTTACCATATCTGTATCATTTTTCATGCTCTACATTGGATAAAAATAACTCCTAATTCCTAGAAAAGATAGTAGATAAAAGCTGGTAAATAATAGAAACAAAGAACACTGAACATGATACATGCGGCACAAAGCCAGAAATAGTAAGCCTCAATAATTATTTACTCTTATTATTTTTACTTATTATGAAAACCAATCCTATCTAATAATAGAGAAACATGGTAATTAACCGTAACTTCGCTACCCTTCCCATTGGCTAATCAGCAGGATATGCAAATTAACTGCAAACAAAGATGGCGGCCGGCAGCCACACAGCTGAAGCGAACAGGAGGCTTGCTTGCTCCAGTGATGGAGGAAGCCAAGGTTCCTCGCCTGCCGCGCTCAGCTCTGAGCTCCGAGCTCTGGATGCAACAATGTTGCAATTATAGAAGCTAAACAAACTCCAGAAACCTGCTTTCAGCCGGCAGCGGGCTCAGAGCTTAGAGTGCCAGTGATAGTAACAGAGTTTCAATTATAGAAGCTAAACAAACCCAGATACCTGCTTTCAGCCAGCTGCGGCCTCAGAGCTGGAGCTGGCTCTCAGCTCCAGTGACAGCTATAGAAGGTAAATAAATCCCAGAAAAAAAAAAAAAAGGCTGGGAGCTTCAGTCACCCGCCAGCCTGAAAACGGCCCTCAGCCCCTCACCCAGACTGGCCAGGCACCCAAGTGGGGACCCCCACCCTGAAGGGGTTGTGGCCAGCTGCAAACAGCCATCAGCTCATCATCCAGGCTGGCCAGGCACCCCAGTGGGGACCCCCCCCACGAAAGGGGTGTGACCAGCTGCAAACAACCATCAGCCCATCATCCAGGCTGACCAGGCACCCCAGTGGGGACCCCCCCTGAAGGGGGTGTGACCAGCTGCAAACAGCCATCAGCCCCTCACCCAGGCTGGCCAGGCACCCAAGCAGGACCCCCACCCTGATCCTGGACACCCTTCAGAGCAAACCAGCCGGCCCCCTCCCATGCACCAGGCCTCAATCCTATATAGTAAAAGGGTAATATGCAAACTGACCCTAACAGCAGAAAGACTGGGACTGACTGGTCACTATGACACACACTGACCACCAGGGGGCAGATGCTCAATGCAGGAGCTGCCCTCTGGTGGTCAGTGCACTCTCACAGCGGGGAGCTCTGCTCAGCCACAAGCCATGCTGACGGCTGCCAGTATAGCAGTGGTGGTGGGAGCCTCTCCTGCCTCCTCAGCAGCGCTAAGGATGTCTGCTGGCAAGTGGACATCCTCCGAGGGCTGCCAGGCTGCCAGAGAGATGTCTGATTGCCATCTTAGGTCCAATCCCCTGGGGAGCAGGCCTAAGCCAGCAGGTGGTCATCCCCTGAGGGGTCCCAGACTGCGAAAGGGCACAGGCCGGGCTGAGGGACTCCCTACCCCCGAGTGCACAAATTTTTGTGCACCGGGCCTCTAGTATTCATATAAAATACCATAATTTCAGATTGTAGAAAAATTTACTTAACAGATTTCATAATGAATATAAACCATTTCCATTTTTTATGTCAAATTTGATTCCAAATAAGTTATTTACCTCTATACATAATTACAAACAGTATGCATTGTAATTATGCATTAACTACATTACAATAACATTAATGGAGTTAATGAAATTATCAACAAAGTAGCAATATTAAAATATAGTTCTAAGTTTGTATTAATTACCCTCCTTCTATTTATCTAGCAAATCTTAGGTTAATGATAAATTTTTACTCTAATACTATTGTCAAAGCTTCACCGAATGATTATGATGAAAATTATAGGTTTTTTCCTATTGAAATCCAGAGGTTAGAAATATAATTTTCATGTTATGTATATGATTTATTAAAATTTCTCAAAATAAAAACTGTAAGAGGCTTATATTTGCAATTAGTTACATACCACCAACTCCCTGAACCTATGATCTCAATTTTTCTGGTATTCTACAATTATGACTTTATTATTTAATCTTAAATGAGAAATATCGTAATCTTATATTTTAAGAATACTCATGTCAATGGAGTTTTCATGATAATTCATATGATAAAAACCACAACATAAATTAAAAGGCTTCAGTTATTCATTCCAAGCCTATTACTTCTTTTGTACCATACATACAGCAAAAGAAAAGAGCTAGTGGGTCCAAATTTCACCCATGGCCTTCTTTTTCTATCCAAGACATTTTTTAATTGTAATGAACTGAGACCAAGTTGAAATTGTACTGATTTCATATAAAACCAGATGATTAATTCCTGGTATTTTAAAAAACTTCCTTCTTAAAAAATACATTTTTTATTGATTTCAGAGAGAGGAGGCGAGAGTGAGAGACAGAAACATCAGTGATGAGAATCATCTATCAGCTGCCTCATGCACACCCCCTACTGGGGATCAAGCCTGAAACCCAGGCATGTACCCTGACCAGGAATTGATCTGTGACCTCCTTAGTTCATGGGTGAATGCTCAATCACTGACCCACACCGGCTGGGCTTAATTCCTGGTATTAATAATTTCCCTTCAGCTGTTGTAGTTGTGAGAAAGATACATGCTTAGAATGATTTAGTTGAGAGGGGTTTATTGTGAACTAGAGGCCCAATGCACGGCATTCGTGCAAGAGTAGGCCTTCCTTCCCGGACTGCCGGCACCGGCTTCCCTCTGGCACCGGGACCCGGGCTTCTCTCCGGCCGCCAGCAGGCACCCGGGACCAGGCAGCCTGGGCTTTGTCCAGAAGGACTTCCTGTCTAATTAGCATATTATAATTTTATTATTATAGATTGTGCAGTAAATAAGGAAACAGAAAATTAGCTCAACACAGACAAAGATATCCCTTTATAGCCCCCTATCATGATGATTTTTCTTAGCATTATTTTTTATTATTATTGATTTCAGAGAGGAAAGGAGAGGGAGAGATAGAAATATCAATGATGAGAATCATTGATTGGCTGCCTCCTGCATGCCCACTTCTGGGGATGGAGTCCATAATCCAGGCATGTGCCCTAACTGAAACCCACCCATGACCTCTTAGTTCATAGGTCGACGCTCAACCACTGAGCAACACTGGCCAGGCCTGAAGATTTAATTCTATTTTTGTTTTGTTTTCTGTTTTAAAATAAAATCAATGACAATACTAATACAAATTCAATAACTCATATTTGCTGAAGATAGTGCTTTGCTATCTGTCATATCTCATTTAACCATTTGTACGCCATAAGTGTCTATAGATACAAGTGGCGAACCTTTTTAAATTAAATTCAAAATATCGTGGTGGTTAACTGGTTAAGGCCTTAGAGTAAGCCAAACAACTCTGATAAAACAGAGTGTCTAAGAAGTATAGAAACAAAAAAAAATCAAAAAGTACAGAAACTTGTCCAATCAACACAGCTAAGAAATGGCAGACTCAAAAATAGAGAAAGCATAAAGGACAGAATTGGCAGGAGCCAAGATGATTCCGAGAAAATAGGAAAGATACAAATGTGTGAGGTCAGGTAATTGAGGATTTAAAACACCCATGGTCAATCATGGAGTGTGGTTTAGCCAAGCAGAGGCCAGAAAGAACATATTAAGAACATTTTCTTTAAAAAGAACCAAACCTGAGGGAATTGTTTCAGATTTCTTATCTGTAGTCCACTGCATTTGCATATGTCCAATAATCATCCAGATGACATATTTAAATACATGAAGACAGCATTTTGTGGATCTGACAATGAGAGCTTCCAGTCAGGGAATTCTTCACTCTATTCCAGAGAAGAGTGAGTGACAGGGTCCCCCTGGCTTGCAGTTGAAATGTGACCACTCATTTGTTGAAGCTGACAGTGATGGAGATAATGTCAGATTTCATGAAATTACTTTGCTAGGTCCTTTGATCATTTATAGATCAGTATGTCACAGATCTAATCCAGAACAATTGTAGGACATTGGGACCAAAGAGAATGTTTTAAATAAATAAACAGGTAATTACAACTAATTTCATAAAAATTCACAAGCATAAGAAAATATAGCTAGGATTTTTCAACCAGTCAATTTTTTTCTAATTCCCCTACTTTTCTAACGTTTTTCCTATTAAAAAGATACAAAAAGTTTTTTTCTCAATTAGAGAATTAAAGCAGGTTTAGTTCAATCACCAATGTGCATCTTGACATATGTATTAACCAGTGTTCTGTGGTTGTAAACAACAGAAAGCAAATCTTCATAGATTTGTAATATTATGAGTTGATTAGAAAAGTGAGATAAACACTGAAAAGCCACTTCCTGGAAAGGACAGAAACTAGAGCAATTCTGAAAATCCAGGTGTGGGAACTAATGGGCTGTTTCTATGTGTTTGTCCTAAAGGATGAATAAGCTCCCACCTTGACAGTTCAAATTCTAGAGAGATTCTGATTGACTTGCATCAAGTTGCCATCTTGGCCAAGAGAGAAAAGAATATTCATTAATAGTCACTTTTAGACCTTCTCCAATGAAGACAAGTTAAATCCTCATAGCAAAGCATTATTACTATGTAAGTTCATGGGGGGAAAGCATGCCGCGCAGACAAAACCAATAAATACCCATGCCACACTCTCTGTGGTTCCCTGACACTGGGTGTCCATTTCCTTTTAACATAATCAGTACTGGGAACCCATGACCCCCTAAAGTTACCTACATCATTGTTAGACAATTCTGTTAAACATATTTCTCTTAATTCAGCAATTTTTCCACCATATGGCTCTCAACTTCCACTTTGAATTCCATCCCACAGAGCTCTTTGAATCAATAATTCTCCCTTTTCCATATCAAATATTTGAAAGTAACTTCAAACAATTTCAACCAGTTACTGATTCACCTAGTAGCCCATGTAACCTTTCTATACTTTTCTACAAAGAATTTGGAGAAACTTTGTAAAAATGCCCGAGTCTGTATCCCCCTGACAGTGCCCAAGAAAAGAGCTGAAATAGACATGATTTTTTTTTTAGCTTTTTCTAGGCTCTCGTGATCACTGCTTCCTTTTCTATTTTCTTTAATTCCATAAATCATCCATTTTATAATATTTCTTATACCTTTGATGCAAGTGATCTCAAGCATACTGATGAGTTTGTGGATTCCACCTTCCATTAGATTGCAAGAATAACACTGTCCATTTTAACGCTTCCAATATTTACCAATTCCCCAGAATCTGTCATTGAGATGTTTCCTCGATACTCAGAGAATAGAATTTTTTAAGCCTAGGAGATAAGTACTCTTATGAGTTCCCATCATCAACAAACCTCAAAAATAAGAACTAGAAGAAACTTTAAAAACTAGTTCCACATCTTTTATGGGTAAAGTGCACATGGAAGTCATTTGTCCATGTTACTAAATTGGAGCAAAATTTAGTTGTCAAATCATGTGATTGCTATCACCCACAATATTTAAACTCAAGGTTATTACTTTAGATAGTCATGTTTTCTTTTTCCCACTCTCTGATTCCATTACTATCACTTCCCTTAAATAAAAGATGCAGTATTTCATCTGCTTTTGTTCTTCCTTAAATACATTTATATCTATTTACTTAGACACTGCTGCTAGCTTAAGAAATAGTAGGTACTATTTATATAGGCTTTATTATATTCCAGGCATTGTTATAATTGTTTACACATAGTAACTGATTAATACAAAGACAGAGTTTAAATAGGGCTTGTCTAATATCACACAGCTAATAAGTGCTGGAGCCAGAATTTAAACTCAGATAGTCCAATTTTAGACCCTAAATTAATAAATACTACAAAAAGCGTCCTTTCAAAGCTCCGATGTGAGTGTATCTCTTAGCTGCTATCTATACTAATAAAAGGGTAATATGCTAATTAGGGCAGAAGTCTTCCAGACATCCATCCAGACAAAGCCACAGCAGCTGCAAGGCCCGGAGCTCAGGCCTCACCGTTGCCACAGCTGGCAGTGGCAGCAGCAGCAGGTTGATGGGGGTGGTGCCTTCCCCTGATCAGCTAGTTCACCTCCCGCAGAGGGAGGCCAGACTGCAGCTTAGGCACAGGAGCCTAAGCCATCAGTAGGATATCCCCTGAGGGCTCCTGAACTGTGAGATGGGGCAGGCTGGGCCGAGGAATCCCCCCCCCCCCGCCCCCAGTGCACGAATTTTCATGCACCAGCACCGGGCACCGGGCCTCTAGTAGTATATAATGGGCTACCACTGCTTTATATATACTTGTCAGCCCTGGCATATACTATGCCTTTCATTTCTGAAACTGCTTCTCTTCCTATCTCACTTTCCTGTCAGTCAGCCTTGTCTAAAATCTCTAATCTGCCTAACACCACACTCTGCAGGTCCCAAATAGCATCGTCACTTTCTTATAATCTGACCCTTCTCTGACCAACCTTATTTCATAAGGCTTTTCAATATGCATCTTCCTTTAGTCAGGGCAGTGGTCCCAGGCCCACACACTCCCTGCTGATTCTCAACTCTGTACCTCAGGACTTCACTCATATTTCAGTTGGCCTTTAATTATCTGTAATCCTAAAATCTTTAAGTGTACTTTCCTAGTTAGATTGTAAATTAATGGAGGGGAGAAATCATGATATATGATACTTCTTTTCCACCACTTAACACCAGGATGATTTAAAAGAAAGTGTCCAGTGAATATGTGTTCATTAATCCTTCATGAAACTTTTCAGACCTAAAGTTGAAAACCAAAAACACCTTAGTAGGAGAGTACACCATTCAATAAACTGTATAGAAGAATATTAATAGAATTTTTAAAAAAGCCTCAGGATTTTGCCTTTCAAACTCTGTAATTCCAAACATTGGTTTTTTGCCCTGGCCGATGCGGCTCAGTCCTCCTATACCCTGAAAGGCTGGGAGTTGGATTCCTGGTTAGGGCACATACCAGGTTGCAGGTTTGATCCATGATTGGGGTGTGTACAGGATGCAACTTATGGCTGTTCCTCTCTCACACTGATGTTTGTCTCTCTCTCTTCCTCTCCCTTGTTCTCTTCCTAAAATCAATTAGTGAGGATTTTTTTTAAAAAGTCTTGCAAACATTGGTTTTTCTTCAGTAAGTTCATAATTGGTTGAAAAAATTGTTAATCCTGGAGACTATAAATTATAAAAGATAGACATCACAGGGTGTGTTTTCAGTTTTAGCATTATGATGAGGTAGTGCGGAAAGAGATTTTCAAAACTAAATCACAAACTAATACAAACTCTTAGAACACTTGTTTTTCGAGTACAGTGGGGCCTTGACTTACAAGTTTAATTCGTTCTGTGACGGAGCTCGTAACTCAAATTACTCGTATGTCAAATCAAAAAGTGAATGAGTGAGACATGTGATGCTGGGCTGATGTTGTGGCGTTCACTGTGACGTTCACTGAGCCAACTAGCAGTGGGGTATCTGAAGCTGGCTCGTAACCCGAATTTTAGCTTGCAACTCAAAGCAAAAAATCGGCTGAGAGACGGCTCATATCTCGAAAAACTCATTAGTCGGGACACTCATAAGTCAAGTCCCCACTGTACTAGAAACAAGATGAGTCATGTAATATGTAAAAATAAAAGTATGTTTTAATGGTAAAATAGAATTCTTTATATTATGGCAATATAAATTCTTTATATTATGACAATCATATGAAATTTCAAATTTAAATATTTAGTATTTCTCTAATATTTTCTGTGAAAATTCATTTAACAATGATTTAGCTATAATGCATAAAAAATGTATCCTAAATGTTTTCAAAGAGAAAAATGTTGTTACATGTATCTATAGTTAAATCTTACTACTTAACCCATGTGGCTTAGGCTTTTGCATACTACTGCCACTTGGAAAACACAACAGAAATATGAGACTTATAAAAATAAGGATAAATAAAAATTATTTAAGCTGAAAGTTATAAAATAAAATTTATGCAATGCTGACAACAAAATGACACTCTCTGGTTCCATTTCTATCATTTCCCTTTAATAAAAGTTTTCCTTCTGGCATTTCCATATTGCTGCACATTCTTTCATAGTCATTAGTACTTCTTTCCCTGCTCTCAGCCCACCAGCCTCATGCATGTTCCCTTCTACTTCAAACATTTATCCCATCCCATTTATCTGAGTGACATGCTAACTTTTAAATAAATGCCTCTTTAATTCTGAGCTCAAATATCACTCACTCATATAAACTTGTCTAGATTACCACCTTAGATGTCTTCCAAATTTTCATAATAACATATTCTTCTCTCATAGCATTATTAAAGTTTTGAATTAAATGTTTGTGTCTTTATTTCTCTCACTATTCTGTATTCATCACATTGACAGTTTTTAGCTCACTACTACAATTTCTGGTACATATAGACACACATAAAATGTTAGGACAGTGAATGAATGCATGAAAGAATGAATTTTACATGGAAGGAAAAATGCTGTAAGGGAAATATCTGATACTTCAGCATTAGTTTTTCAAAACTGAGACAAATATCTTCTTGGGAGAGAATCACCAGTATTTGGCCCAAGGAAGTTAATATTATTCAATCTTGGCTGTTTCATTTATTTTTTATTAAATCTTTATTGTTCAGATTACATTTGTTCCTCTTCCCCCCCCCCCAACTCCCCTCCTCCCAGTTCCCGCCCCACCCTCCGCCCTCACTCCCCACCCACTGTCCTCATCCATAGGTGCACGATTTTTGTCCAGTCTCTTCCCGCATCTCCCATTCCCCTTTCCCCCCCAACAATAGTCAGTCCATTCCCTTTCTATGTCCCTGATTCATTATAATCACCAGTTCATTCTGTACATCAGATTATTTATTCACTTGATTCTTAGATTCACTTGTTGATAGATGCATGTTTGTTGTTCACTATTTGTATCTTTACCTTTTTCTTCTTCCTCTTCTTAAAGGATACCTTTCAGCATTTTGTATAATACTGGTTTAGTGGTGATGAACTCCTTTAGCTTTTCCTTATCTGTGAAGCTCTTTATCTGACCTTCAATTCTGAATGATAGCTTTGCTGGATAAAGTACTCTTGGTTGTAGGTTCTTGGTATTCAGCACTTTGAATATTTCTTGCCATTCCCTTCTGGCCTGCAAAGTTTCTGTTGAGAAATCAGCTGACAGTCGTATGGGTATTCCCTTGTAGGTAATTGAGTCTCTTTCTCTTGCTGCTTTTAAGATTCTCTCTTTGTCTTTTGCTCTTGGCATTTTAATTATGATGTGTCTTGGTGTGGTCCTCTTTGGATTCCTTTTGTTTGGGGTTCTCTGCGCTTCTTGGACCTGTAAGTCCATTTCTTTCACCAGGTGGGGGAAGTTTTCTGCCATTATTTCTTCAAATAGGTCTTCAATATCTTGCTGTCTCTCATCTTCTGGCACCCCAATAATTCTGATGTTTGTACACTTGAAGCTGTCCCAGAGGCTCCTTACACTATCTTCGTATTTTCGGATTCTTTTTTCATTTTGCTTTTCCAGTTGGGTGTTTTTAGCTTCTTCACATTTCAAATCTTTGGCTTGATTCTTGCACTCCTCTGGTCTGCTATTGGGTATAATATTCTTTATTTCAGTCAGTGTATGCTTAATTTCTAGTTGTTTCTTTATCATAGCATCGAGGGTCTCATTAGTTTTCGTGAGGCTCTCATCAAGTTTATTGGCAGCTTGTAGCACATTATTGCAAGCCCTCAAAATTGCGTTTTTTAGCTCTATATCTTCCATTTCTGTCATGTTTTTTTTGTCTCCGCATTTTTTATGCTTTCTTGATGCACCCCCTTGTGGTCTTTGTGCGCAGTCTTGTTCTAGTTAAGCCTTGATTGTTGTAGTTAATACTAGAGGGATTTGACCACCAGGCCAACTGGCTGTGAGAATCAGCTGTGGGAAAACTTCGTCCTCTGGGGAGGTGCTAATCTAGCCTTTGCCTGAGGCGATCCGGCAAATGGCTCTGCGGCAGGGCGTGGGCGGGGCGGGATCAACAGGGCAGGTGGAGGGAGCAGTTATGGCTGCTCTCAGTCCCGTTCCCAGAGGCTCTGCTTCTCAGAACCCCGGCAACCGCTGCAAACCTCGGAGAGAAAGCTGCCCTCACATTCCAGCTGAGGCCGGACAATCCCGCTTCTCCCGTCTGAGTCCCTAGAGACTCGAATCTTGGCTGTTTTAAAAGTGTCAGCTTCACTCCAGTCTGAACATATAAAACTTACATCATTGATAAAAAATGTGAAAGAAACAACATATTTTTCTATTTAAACATGTTGCTTTCTTAGGGCAAACATTATTGATTGGCATTTGATGATTCCCTCTATCCTAAAAGCTTACTCATCTGATAACATATTTACCAAGGTTATCCCACATAGAAATTTGATAGTGTGGTGATCATTTTCATTTTTGAATTATTGGATAAAATACTGAAAACATATGATAGCAACTGATGAGAATTTTTTTAATTTAATTTTTTAAAAAAATTTTTATATTTCTATAAAAGTAATTCTTAGAATGTGGTAAATAGTATAAAAGATTTTTTTCATTTCTATATATAATATCTATATTTTTGTAAACCCCAATTATCCATGGAGGAACATGAATTACAAATATCATTTTAGGAATGTTTGATAAACTAAATGATTCTTTCCATCTTTCCTTCCTCCCTTTTTTCCTTATTTCCTTCCTTTTTGTAAAACAGAATAAATTCCTGGATTCCAAGAAGCACCTGATTCTACCTGTACCTGTTGCTCTATTTCTTGGCTAAGTAATACCTATCAATTTAATATCAGATTGTGTATCTACAGGCATCTATTGTGGGTATGGGTGGCCAATAGGGCAGCTTTCGTAGATAACTTGTGATACTGCTCCTCTCCCCATCTTACAACATTTTGAGAATCATTCATCTGATCAGGTCTACCAGGACTGGAGTATTTCCTAAGAGATAAAGCTATCCATATGAGATAGAATCTGACTAAATTTTCAGTTTACA
Source organism: Myotis yumanensis (assembly GCF_028538775.1). Taxonomy (NCBI): domain Eukaryota; kingdom Metazoa; phylum Chordata; class Mammalia; order Chiroptera; family Vespertilionidae; genus Myotis; species Myotis yumanensis. The sequence continues at coordinate 71,459,096 of NW_027223755.1, read as the reverse complement.
TATTTTGCTCTAGTCTACTAAGTGGCATTGGTTCTCAACAGAGAAAAAGGCTGGAATACTTAATTTACCAATCAGATTAATTAAAAAAAAATGAATGCATAGAGCATGCCTAAGATAGCCTTCCAAGTAACACAGTAGGTTAAGTGGTAAATTTAAACTATAGACATCTCCCTAGAGCCACACGTATGGCCAATCTGTGAGCATAAATCTGTATGTGTTTTGGATTTAAAAAAAATATTTTGGATTTTCAATATACAGTTAACTTTGAACTCTTTTTCTCCATAACGATTGCAAATTTCAAGTAAATCTGAAAGCAAGCTGTCTCTTCAAGAGTCAATGAGGAGTAAATTACTGATAGAGTAAATTACTTCAAATCGAGCTGACTGTAAAGGTAAGATTTTAATAGTTTTCAACCAAATTTCAAAGAAAAGATTATTTTTATTCCCCAGAAGAAATGTGCGTTTATTCAATAGCTACACTGGACAATAGTTTAACTCAAAATAATTTTTCCTGTGGCTCCAAGTGAAACGGAAATAATTTACTTTAATTTATCCTGAATTGTAGTAGTGTTAAGCCAGTATTCTCTTACTGTCACTCCTGAATATGGGTTTTGATTTATTCTCTTTTACAATGGCTTTCAACTCTGGCTGCAAATTAAGCACCTCCAGGAGCTTTTGAAAACTATCACTATCAGAGTCCCACGCCAGACAAATTGAAACCAAATTTCTGGCACTAGGACCTGGACAGCTATTGTTTTTTGTGTTTTTTGTTAAATCCCAGGTAACTCTAATACACAATGAAGGTTGCAAACCACTAATCCATTGGTTCATTTGAAAGAAATTATTCACAGGTAAGTAGTAAGGAGTTAAGGAAAAACAGTCAACAAAATTGGGAGGTTCTAGACTTGGCTCCCAGTTGGCTCAAGAAGTCCTATTTTGATATGCCTCACCAACCAGTATTACTGAATGCCTGTTGTGACTCCAAATTTCTTATTTGCCTCAGAGCCTGGAGGGTGCATTATAGAAAGTCAATTATAACTTCAGAGGAGAGATATGCCCCGGTTCAAATCAAACCTAACCTGAAGAGGACTAGGGCTTGGAGCAGACCGCATGTACCTCACTAACACTATCTTCACGCCAGGGTCAATCATAGTCATGGTTGCCTGGGCCAGGGGAAAACCATGTTCATCAACATATTTCTGTACAGAACACTATATGGAAATGGTGCAAAGGAACCAAAAAGTAATATAATTTAACAGAAGAACAACTACTTTTAGAAAAGAATGAACAAAGCTAAATACAAATTATTAAAAGTAATAGAATGATGTTAAATCTTAAAATCTGGCCACCACTATTTCTCATGGCCTGCAGCTTGGCTGGGCCTCAGCTCCTTGGAGGCACTGACCCATGCAGGCCCCAGGCAGCGGCAGGCCAGAGCGTTCCAGTACCTGATGAAGAAGCGCTCGGTGTCCGCTGGCCGCCACTCCTCGCAAGGCTTGGACAGCCTGGCCCACTCCAGCTTCCTCTCATGGTGCCATCTGGAGATTTTCATGCTCCTGGCACGAACATCAAGAAAAAGTTCACTGCCATCCATGGAGAAGAGGGAGAGGCAGGAGGTGCCCGAATCCCGGGTGAAGCTGTGCAGCCCACATCTTGCCCCTGACTATCAGCATTCCAGACACCATGGCCCACCTCATCAGCCCCCTGCCCTCCCCCACGGGAACCATCAGTGCTTGCAAACTCCTGCCCATCCAGCCCCTGGGGAGCAGGGTCTTCAGTACAAAATGGCCGTGTGATAGCACCTGACATTAATGATTGCAACTTGCAGTCAGAAAATGAAAAGGAAGCTTCAGGTGGAGACAGCTGAAAGGATGACTCAAAGCCACCTTATTCCTATACACACTTAATTGTATAAGCAATTACAATGGCTCCTGATAAACAGCTCACCCTTAATCAGTGGTTCTCAACCTTGGCTGCACATTAGAATCACCTAGGAATCTTTTTAAAATCCTGATTTCTGGGCCTCATCCTCCGGAAATTCTGTTTCTTTATTACTAATGTTGTGGCCCCACACCATAACAAAGAAACAGAATTTCCGGAGGATGTGGCCCAGAAATCAGGATTTTAAAAAGATTCCCAGGTGATTCTAATGTGCAGCCAAGGTTGAGAACCACTGCCCTAAATGGAATTTATACTCACATCACTAAAAATTATCCGCAGTACAGGACTGCGGACGAGGTCTGGCGGGATTCAATTCACCACAATCTCTCTCTGAATCGTTATTTCATCCAAGTACCACGTTCCCAGGAAGAACCAGGCCGGGGCTCATTCTGGAGGATAGATCCTGCCTCAGAAAGCGAATGAACAGAGCAGGCTTTCAGGAAAAGATGGCCTATGGGCGTGCCTTGCTTTAGAACCCCCTGAGACCGCTCAGGTGACCAGCCTCTTATCACTGCAGTGGTGCCCAGACCTCCTGAGAGCCTGCCCAGGGAAGGTTCGCAGGTTCCCTGGAGCCTGAGCCTGGTGCCTCACAGCGCACTGGCTGTCGTGGCGGAGGCGCGGTTTGTTGAGTGCACCTTTCAGTCGATGTGCGGAGGCAGCTGCCCCTGAAGATCAAGCCCATCACCCACACTGTCGCTGCCCCCTGACCTCCACCTCCCAGCAGCCTGTCGTGCAGTGGGTTCATGTCGTCCACCAGATCCAGCAGTGTCCGTCACCAGCGTGGCGGGACTGGCCTCTGCAAACCCGTGCACTGTCACCGGGCAGGCCCAGGCCAGGCAGGGGGCTGTGGTGGCCCCTGCTAAGGCAGAGTCAGGAGAATGAAGATCACCGACAAGTGAAAGTGGAACCTATTCCTGCGACCATCCAGGCCACCCTGGATTCAGATGGCACAGCCCACCCCTGTCCAGACAGCGTCATGCAACAGGCACCTGTAGGTCAGCACCAGCCACCAATGAAAACTGTAATGCAAACGGGCCTCACGTGGCGCCAATGCCCCGCAGTGCAAAGCCCGGGGAAGAACGCAGCCAAGTCCTCTGCACCTGCTGGCGACACACGCACCAGCTTCGGCTTTCCAGCCCACAAAGCGACCAGTTGAAGCAGCCGGAATTGAAGTGGGTCAAGACCAAAGACAGCAAGAGCGTCGTCATCGCCTGAGCGTGGCTATGCCACAGAAAACCATGAGGGAAAAGGGCATCCAGAACCGGCGGCCGGGAGAGCTTTCCTACTTTACTGTCAACTCTGTGGTGCCCACAGGGGATACCACACGGCCTCTCACCCATGCTCGGAGCGCCTTCTCTTGGTGGGCAGGGGGCCTGCGGTTGGACTTCACATCAGCACTGGAAACACAAAACACAGGTGGCCTTAAAACTTAGACAGAAGTCACACCTGAACTATTAAACCGCACAACACCTGGTGCCGGTACTCCCGGCGTTTCCAAGTGAGGATGGCGGATGGCGCCTGGTGCAAGTGGTTGGCCTGGAACAGCCCTCCTCCAGGGCACAGTGCAGGAGCCACCCCGCCGCCCTCAGAGGACCCGTGGGGCTGGCAGACGAGACAGTATTTTGCTGTCCACCTGTGGAATTAGTAGGAAACGTTGGGTCTTTTCCAATAAAAATGTCTAATGTAATAATATGAGCATAAAAAGTTCCAGAAGACGGTCTCTCTTAACTCATTTATAATCTTCAAATGAAAGTGGTCTTTTTAATCAGGGCACAAAATACAAAAGCCATAAATAGCAAATCAGGTAAATCTGAAGTGTTATTAATTCCAAGGAGAAAAATTGTAACTTTACAGTGGCGAAACTTGACAAATAGCATATGACTACATAATATACCCGGAATAGACCACTATTTCTCTTCTCACAAAAGAAGAGAAGAGAAAGAAAATGTATCAAGGCACAGTTTCTGCTCATGATCAAATGGACACAGTATATTCAATTAAAAAAATGGAGATCTATGCCCCCAAAGTATTCAATGATATAGCCATTATTTTGAGAGTAATAATCACTAGTCAATAGGCTATCATGCAATAAACCAAAACTTCAAGTACTGAATATTATTCTAGAATCCTATAAATTATAATATGGCCATTTGATTGAGCATGTATTTTACCATAAAACAATTTAGTTAATCAAGAGTCCCCCCATTTCCAATTTTATTCACTTGCTACATAGATTTTATTTTAAAATATATTTTTATTGCTTTCAGAGAGGAAGGGAGAGAGAGAAACATCAATGATGAGAGAGAATCATTGATCAGCTGCCTCTTGCACGCCCCCTATTGGGGGTTGAGCCTGCAACCTGGGCATGTGCCCTTGACCAGAATCAAACCCAAGACCCGTCAGTCCCCAGGCTGATGCTCTATCCACTAAGCCAAATTTGCTAGGGTAAGTTTTAAAATATCTTTTAGTTTTTATAAGAATTTATATGAGGTTTACTGAAAAATCACTTGCAGAATACTGCTTCCTCAAAACTGATAGAAATTGCAAGATTTCTAGAAAGTTGAAAACATGAAACACCCATGTTATCTTTAAACATATGTTAAACATGTTATTAAATTACCAACTTATAATAATTCTTTTCTTCATGAAAAGAGAGACAAAGAAACAACTATGGCAAAAACAGAATACAGAAAATATGTCTTAGAAAGTATTCCATTGATAGGCTTAAACTTATGGGTTGATGTCATCTGTACAATATAAAATATGCCAATTTGGTGAGATAATCTCAATAGGTTCTCAGTTGTTACTTACTTTTGGTCCCAATTTTGTGCTTCAATTTACTGTTCTAAGAAGTTGATTTTTATATATACAGCTCAGACATGACAAGTGCATTTTTTTAAAAATCTTGCTCTCAGAGTTGTGTTGGACAAAGAAATGTAACTCACTCTCTTCTATAACTGTATAGGGCTCATGATCTGCAATTTCAACCTTGCCTTTAAATTTTTTAAAAATATTTAAAATATGTTTTTATTGATTTCAGAGAGAGTAAGGGAGAGGGAAAGAGGGATAGAAACATCAATGATGAGAATCATCGAATGACTCCCCCTACTGGGGATGGAGCCGGAACCCAGGCATGTACCCTGACCATGAATTGAACTGGTGACCTCCTGATGTATGGGACAAAGCTCAACCAATTGAGCCACACCGGCTGGGCCAGCCTTGCCTTTTGATAGCAACATAAGCCTTGATAATACATATTTAGACACATGCAACTTTGGGATACCAGCTAAATACTAATATTTCAGCGTTACAAATTTTATAAAGGTATCTAACAACTCATAATAAAGAAAGCATGTTTTATATAAACATCCTACTAAAGTATTGTGCTTCTCTGGCAGAGCATTTCGCATAGAAATTTGAATTTTCTATTCATATTATTTTTCTAATTTCTTCCATGAGGGCAGCCTATCAAAATTATATCTAATTATACTGCTTGCTACTACTTACTTCCATTTATTTTGATTTATAGTTATGCTTCTTGTGGACATGATCCATTCGGATAAGTCTTTTTATTCATTAATTTATTCAGTCAAACATCCATGTGTGAACACAAAAGATACTTGCTCTCATGGAGCTTATACTTTTGTGGAGGAGAGACTCTTATAAAGGTTATATGCACAGTGCTAGATACTTTCATATGTCCACTTCACTTTAATCCTCAAAATTATGTCAAGAAATAAGCACTATTCTGCCATGTTGGTAGATGCAGAGACAAGGGCTCAGAGAGATTTACAAATGTACCTATGGTCACATAGCTGGAGACTATCAGAATCTGAATGCAAATCCAGAAATGTCCAAATTCAGAAACCATCCATATTCACAATTACATTGGCTTTCTGGAGCTATAAAAAATAAAGGGCCCACCAATTCAAATCTCTCCATCCTGGATGGATCTCTCTAACTTCTAAGAAGTTTAAAGGATGTTTTGCATTGTAGCACTTCAGCATTCAAAAGGATTTAAGCATGAGCAGCGAATCTGCAAAATATGCTACTGGAGCCCCTCTGATTTCAGCAATAGGAGAGAATAGGCTCCTGTAGCATCTGTAGAATGAAATGGCTTAGAGGACACAGAGGAAAAGCATAAGTGGTGTACTAAACACATGCTATTAAGGCATTCTTTGCTATATAAGCACCAAATTAAAGCTTCAGTTATTCATTCTGAAAATGCTTATAGCATTGCAATCAGATTCTCAAATAATAGATGTGGGCTTCAAAGGTAATCACCAACAAATGATTTAATAGTAATATATGGTTGCTACAGGAATATAGTGAGAAGAAATAGAGTAAACAGTGTTAAAAATAAGACACTTGCGCACCTGCACTGCAGGTTACTGCTGCCCAGATGTGGAAAAACACACCATTCAGTTTGACAGACAGATAAAGAGTTTTCCTGTAGAGTCTGAATAAATGCTCTTCTTAAACCTGTCAACACGAGTTCCCAAGAGAAAACAAAACCAGCAAAGCTCAAGGTCATAGTTGATTTCAAAGTATCCCCTTTTATTTATCGCTTAAATAAGGAGCTCCCATGGGAACTTAATATTACTTGCCACCAGTCGAAAAATATCCCCTTAAGATCACTTCCTAATTGTTTCATTACATTTTAACTTAAAAACTGCCTCCTCACTGGACAATGAGGAAGGGAAAATCATTTGCTATTTTTTTGTGTCTCATTTTTTTTAGATATGCAAAATCCTTCCAGGCTCCTGTATAAAAAAAGTCATTTTTGGGGGAAAATCAAGGTTTTTATTGTTACTATGTCAAAATATTGTTTAAATATTTACACTTTTTTTTTCTTTAGATCAGAGACTGCTGCTTTACCAGCTTGATTTGATTTCCTAAACTATAAAAGAAGATAATAAACAGTATTTTAAAAAGTTAGCTCAGCTTCCATGTATAGTTATAATATATATTTTAAAATTTATTTTAATGTAATCCTCTTTGCTGCATAATTTACCCAAACAATATATGTAATTTTATATCACAATTTCTTTGTGATAATGTTTAATTATAAACACTGACCCACCACTTTTAATAATGCCGAATACGACATTGAATAGACATTCCATAGTTTACTCAATCAAACTTGTGTTTTTGACATGTAGGTTATTTTCAGTGTTTTTCTATACTATTATTACTTGTTTGTCTAATCTTTAAGATACTTCCTCCATATTATCATATTATGTATTTAAAGTTTCCTTAATGATTATTGAAAATAAAGTTATGGAAGACTCTACTAGTCAACTTATTCTTTTCTGTGTCTCCATATTTTAACATGAATTGACTTCTGAAATCTTAAATTTGTTTAAATACATAAAATATATTAACGATTATTTTTTTACAAGCAGCAGTTGTGAAATCTATATATCTTCACAGCAATTCTGCAAGGCAAACATGCTCATTTTACATATAAAGGAACTATTCAAAGTGTTTTAGTGGTATTCTCATGCCTTATTCAAAGGGGTGTCTGCAGGGTGGTGTGGGTGAGAGGTTTCAAAGAAAAATCATAGCAGAGGTTTTGGAGAGGAGACTGAATTCTGTCTTGGACATTTTGGGATTATGTTGCACCTGTGGCTACATCATAGGAAGGTGAACACACATTTGGAATGTTTTAGAGTATTCTTCTGAGGACGACAATTTGGGAAACCTCAGCTTATAAATGAACTTGAAGCCATGGACTTGCAAGCGATTAGCCTGGTAAAGTATACAATGTGTGAAGCAAAGGGGGGCAAGCACTAAATCTTGGGACTGCGATACATTTGGTAAGAAAACCAGAAACTCAGGTAAGAAAGGAGGAAAGTAATGGAAGGAGTTATGAGTGAAGTCTTAGAAACCAAGGACGGGAATAATTTCCAGAACAGGACATTGATTATTCAGCAATAAAGGCAATTTGGTGATTTAGCTTAAGAGAAGCTTCAGTGGTGTTCTGCACCACAGAGGGATTTTAGTGGTTTGATGAGCAGCTGTCCTATTTATTAGGAAGAATTTGTTTAGAGGACCAATATGAAAAATGGCAAAGACATTTTGCTGCTCTCCTACAAACTATGGTAACAAAGATCCTGCCCAGGTGGCTAGAAGGGCCAGGTAGGTTACCATGGAGATTCTCATAGGGATCCTCTGGGTATGTACAGCCCTGGATTCATCCCTGTTACATAGGAACTTGTCACAGAATGTTTCTTACCCATAAAGAATGAGCAAGTCAGTCAGAAGGGGCAACAGATATAACCTCTCCATTAGCCTACATCCCAAATGACTAAAACCAATAGCAAGTACTCCTTTATTTTCTACCCTGCCCAAGCTATTGTTAACTATTAAAGCATATTAAACTATTAACTATGAAACATACTACAAAAGAACTATTAAGACATAAGAAACAAAATAGTAAGTTATGACAATGGCAGCTGCCTTCGCCCACTGGAATGCCATTTGTGTTTGCCCAGACTCAGGGGAGAATGGCGGGATTCTGGGTTTGAACAGTTTGCAACTTGTTTACTTTTATCCTTCTTAGATAACTTTTAAAAAATCAACAAATTGCAGAGTATTGAGGAAAGCTGTGCAGGGGTTACTGTGCCCCCACCCTCCCACATGGCCTTTAAACAGCTAAGCCTTCTGTTCACCTCCAGCTGCGCTGCTCACCCCTACCCTCGATGACAGGTGTTCCTCTGTCTTCTGACTATAGTATTCATTCACTCCTTCATTCAAAATTGAACACCAATTTTGCCCATATTTTTCTTAGGAAGTAGAGCACTGAAAAGAGTAAAAATAATTCCTGCAGTGAAGGAGCTCACAGTCCACTGGGAGAAGGTGGTCACTACAGCCTGAGAATTCCACAGTAAGGAGGGAAGGCACAGGCTACCTCGGGTGCTGGTGAGGGTGCATGAGAGTGAGAGAGGGGGCTCCCAGCAGGCTCGAGGTGAGGCTGGGGCTGGAGTTTGTGGCAGTGAGTGTCTAAAGATATTTTTTATGATAAGTTATTAAATTTATCTTTCTGCCATCAAGGCACAAGTCTGATCAAAGGGGAAAGATTTTAAAAGGAACATTTCCCCTCAAAGCTATATCAGGCATTAAGTAATATCCCGAACAAAGTGATGAGAAATTCTATATTGAAACCTGTATTTATATGTAGAGAATCAATGATGATATAAAATAAACTGATACTAAAAATATTAGTAAAATGTTACAAATGTAAGGTTATTTTTTTTACCCTTTACCAGAGTATAAACTTTCAACTGCTGTAAATTCTTAAGTGGCTGTCTTTACGCCTAGTTTTTAAAAATATTGACAATTTTGATAAATTAAATTTTTAAATATGTTTTTATTGAATTAAAAGAGAGAGAGGAAGAGGGAGAGACAGAAAGATAGATGAGAAACATTGATCAGCTGCCTCCTGGTCGCCCCCTACTGGGCATGGAGCCTGCATCCCAGGCATGTGTTCTAACTAGGAATCAAACCAGTCTTGGCACATGAGATGATGCTCAACCAATTTTGAAATGTAAGTACATGAGTGTTAAATATTAAAATAATATATTTTATAAAGAACCTCTAAAGGGCAGAAACCATGTCATAATTTGGTTTTGTTTCTCCAGTGCCTGATACAAGTTAGGCCAGGCTTTACATTTATTGAATTAATGTGTGTTGAAAACCAGTGAGGTTGCTAGGACCAGTGGAAGCTTCAGGCAAATGCCCAGTATTGTGTATATATATATATATATATATATATATATATATATATAATACATTTTCAGGGTATTGTATAGTCTGCTTAATTATGTGATGAAAGACAAAATAATACAGTGCTTTTAGGTATAAGAGATGTTATATCTACTCATTAGTTACATTTTCATGTTAAAAAACACATAATATTGGACATTTAAATTTCACGGCTCCTTGTTTTTATTTCATAGCTATGTGAAATATAACACAGTAACATAATTTTGGAGAAATGACCTAGACATCAAGACAAATTCCCCAGAAGAGAGATATTAGGCATGAGTAGAAGGGACTTATTTAAAAACCAGACAGAATAATTGGAACTAAATGCTCATTATGATATTAGATTAGTCCAGGGAATCAAGTGATGTTTTAATAGAGGCTGCTGATGAAAATCACCCTCTTTAGGAAAATAAAATATTTGGCTCTTTTTCATACCATCAACAACTGAGAATACTACATCAGGGTTTCAATTTTTATGATAATTAATTCTTTTTTTTTCTTCAAGATTTGCTTTGAATGAACTTAGAGATGTTTATATCATCTTGTTTCATGGACAATATGGCAACGATAACAGCTAACTCCTTTCATTTTTCTTTGCTAACACTTTTCACTGTAATCATCTGTTTATTCCCAAGGAAAACTGAGAGGAAATTATATACCATTTCAATCACACAGTCCTGATTTTTTTCCTTTTCCTCAAGCTTATAAAGTGCATCTAATAAAAATGTGTTGATATGTAAAATCCTAAACAAATATTTAATGAAGAATTACATGTGCAAGTATTCACACCAAAGGAAATTGATGACAGTGATATAGTACACAGTCCTTTTCCTACTTGTTTAAATCTCGTCATGCAGACATATAAGTAACAATTCAAGCAATAAATGATAATATTGCTCCCTATTCAGAGAAAATGATCTCCCTGCTCTAATGGCCTGTCACCAGGTCCTTAAGCAGAAAACTGGATGCCATAAATATATTTGAAATCCTGTAGATTCTACCAAGTTAATATACCTTTTATATATTACCCTTCTTTCCAAGTATATCCTTTATTTCATCTCTCACATTACAAGCAGACTAATCCCCCAAATTAAAGTCTGATCCCATTATATTATGCCAACAACTTTGCACTTGTCTACTGAATAAAATCTTAGCTCTTCCTGATGGTGCCAAGAGCTCTCCAGGGCCTGGCACAAACTCACTTCGCTCTCTTGTTTCTTGCAATACCTCCTATCCTTTCAGCCACATCAAATGCTGGAGGGCCCTGAACATTCTGGTCCATTTTGTTTATTCTGCTGTGATTAACCAAACATCTGAAGGGCATTAACCCCTGCATCTCAGTCATGCTTTCTTTTATTTTTTTATTAATTCAACAAATATTTACTGAAGACCTGGTATGTGCTAGATTATGCGCTGTTTTGGGAATACAAAACACATTGCTCAAATGTGCAACCCTTGAGGAGATCACAGTCCTGAAAGACAAGAGTGAAATTAATCAAATAGTCATGATCTTGTCCTGACCACAACTCCTGCCCACTCCTAGTTCCTCACTCTGCTTAACCATCTGGCCTCATTTTAGACCTAAAAGCCCAAGCTGGCTCCTGCTTCAGGGCTTTACACATTGTTCCCTTTGCTTGAAATACTCTTCCCCAGACAGTGCCTGGCCTTACTCCCTTTTCTTATTTCATTCACTGATTAAATATCTTCTCCGTGGTCTGCTCTAATAATCTTCTACAAGGTAAAAGGGTGACCAGTTCCTCTGTCAGTTTTTAAAAGATTTATTAATACTTATACATGTATTTGTTGATAATTATAGTATGAATGTATTTGTTGATTTTTCTTCTTCCCCTTCCTTCGGAATACAGACTCCATTGGGGTTGGAACTCATCTAATTGTCCACTGCTGTTTCCCCAAAACTTAGAGCAGTGTCTGGTGAGTGGTAGGGTCTTGATATATATTTGGTAATAATAAATTACACAGATATGTAATTATACATTGAGATGATACACCAGGACAGCCCATCCTATATAATAAATCCTATATAATAAAAGCCTAATATGCTAAGTGTCTGGTCATTCGTTCAACCAATCAAAGAGTACAATGGGGCCTTGACTTACGAGTTTAATTCATTCCGTGACGGAGCTCATAACTCAAATTACTCGTATGTCAAATCAATTTTCACCATTACAATGAATTGAAATGCCATTAATCCATTCCGGACACCCAAAAACGAAGTTTTGCAAAATAACTGCAAGCACAAATGCGAGCACAACACTGATGCTTCAACTAAGAGCTAACTGCTCAAAGTGAACGAGTGAGACACGTGATGCTGGGCTGATGTTGTGGCGTTCACTGTGATGTTCGCTGCGCCAACTAGTGGTGGGGTATCTGAAGCTGGCTCGTAACCCGAATTTTAGCTCGAAACTCAAAGCAAAAAATTGGCTGAGAGACAGCTCATATCTCGAAAAACTCGTTAGTCGGGACACTCATAAGTCAAGGCCCCACTGTAATATGCTAATGATATGCTAAGGCCACTCAACTGCTCACTATGATGTGCACTGACCACTAGGGGGCAGACAGTCAACTGGTTGACCAGTTGCTATAATGTGCAATGACCACCAGGGGGAAGATGCTCTAACCGGTAGGTTAGCTTGCTACTGGGGTCCAGCCAATTGGGACTGAGCAAGGTGGGCCAGACATGCCCTGGAGCCCTCCCATGGTCCCACCCTGATGGCCAACCTCCCATGTCCCCCTAATCTTGCACTGGTGGGGTCCCTTGGCCTGGCCTGCACCCTCTCGCAATCTGGGACCCCTCAGGGGATGTTGGAGAGCCAGTTTTGGCCCGATCCCACAGGCCAGGCCGAGGGACCCAACTGGTGCATGAATTCGTGCACTGGGCTTCTAGTCTACACTAATAAAAGAGAAACATGGTAATTGGCGTACGACCGCTACCCTTTTCATTGGCTAATCAGTGAGTATATGCAAATTAACTGTCAGCCAAGATGGCGGCCGGCAGCCAGGCAGCTGGAAGCGAACATGAGGCTTGCTTGCTGCGGACTCCAACGTTCCCCGCCTCACTAGCCGGCCTCTGAGCTACAACTCTAAGAAACTATGTACTATGTTGCAAATAAGAAGATAAACAAAACACCAGAAACCGGCTTTCATTCAGCCGGGCTTTAGCAACATTGTATCGATGTTTTCAGCAGCAAGGCCTCAGAGCTAAAGCTGGCCCAGAATTTAAAAAAAAAAAAGAAAACAAGGAGCTATTGGAAGCTTCAGTCACTCGCTTCCGGAAAACATCCCTCAGCTCCTCACCCAGACTGGCCAGGCACCCCAGTGGGGACCCCCACCCTGATCCAGGACACCCTTCAGGGCAAACCAGCCGGCCCCTACCCATGCACCAGGCCTCTATTCTATATAGTAAAAGGGTAATATGCCTCCCGGCACCGGGATCAGCGTGACAGGGGGCAGCGCCCAAACCCCCTGATCACCCTACGGCTCTGTGTGTGACAGGGGGCAGGGCCACAACCTCCCGATCCGCCCTGCTCTGTGCATGACAGGGGGCGGCGCCCCAACTCCCCAATCAGCCCTGCTCTGAGCCTGACCAGGGGCTGCACCTAGGGATTGGGCCTGCCCTCTGCCTCCCGGGAGCAGGCCTAAGCCAGCAGGTCGTTATCTCCCGAGGGGTCCCAGACTGCGAGAGGGCACTGGCCGGGCTGGGGACCGCCCCCCCCCCCCCGAGTGCACAAATTTTTGTGCACCGGGCCTCTAGTCTATTATAAGAGCCTAAGAGATGGCAGAGGAAGATAGCTATCTATAAAAGGTCCCTTGGAGGAGTGACATTGTGCTGGTTAAACTAAGGTCTGAAGAATGACAAGGAGTCAACCAGACAAAAGGACAAAAGTGTCACACGATTCATGGGATCTATAGGGAGAAAAATGTAATGCACTGTGATATGACCAATCTCTAAAAAATGACAATGTATGATCTACGAACAAAATAATAGAAAGTGTTTATTTTCAGTATAATTTCTTTCCCAAAAGATATGATTATATACAAATTGGATATAATGATAAGGATTTTTTAAAAGAAATGCCAAAGACTAAATATAAATGCAAAAGATATTTTGAACAATGATAAAATTCTTCCTCCAAAGTCTACTGCAAGTATTGGCATCAGTTGCAGATAATCAGTTAAGAATGGTCTGAGGATACTGTGATAACTTAATGCTAATTTAAACTAAATGTGATTGATAATACCCATGTATCTTCTTTAATTCCACTATTTTACCACACTTAAAAACTGAAGATGTGCATGTAAATATAGTCTAATTCTGGTCACCTCCTGAAATAGAATGCTTAATACAGCACACAATAGTCCTTCTCCTAGTATTTACAGTCCTTGGCAATGCCTTCTTGCACCTGATAAAACCACACGTGTCCCCTATACACTTTCCATTTTAGTTCCCCAATAATAACGACACATTTTTAGTTTTCCCTATCTGAGGTTTACCAGAACAATGGTATAGTCAAGTAAATATATGTAAGATCATTTCATGCAAGGTATCTTTAAAAAGCATCTTCTGACAATTAAAATTCAACCAGGAGCTCATTAGCATTATCATGAAAGAGAATGACCCTTTTGATAGAAGAAAAGCAAGTAATCACCATTCTATTAAAAAACTGAGATAAATAACTGATAGGCATGGCTAGAGCACTCAGTTGGAATTTTCTGAGCTTCTGATGTGTTCATTAACCAAAAAAAATTTTTAAAAACAGAATCTTCTCTCTTTCATATATCTTAAGATTAAAAGCAAGGAATAATGAACAATATTGGCTACTTTACTTACAATAAATGCATCACTGGAAGAGGGAAAGGCAGCTACAAAATTCAAGGAGAGATTTTACTGGGAGGTAAGAAATGTCTTATATTGGTATCAGAAACCCTGAAAACAGCTGTCATTTGATACATTAAAAATCAAGACTAATATTAAGATGAAAAATGTTAAATATTTCATGAATGCTGATTCTGTACACAGAAACATATTTTCTTCCATTTTTATTTATTTTTTATTTTTTAAAAATGTATTTCGTTATTGATTTCAGAGAGGAAGAGAGAAGGAGAGAGAGATAGAAACATCAATGATGAGAGAGAATCATCACTGATCAGCTGCCCCCTGCACACCCCCCACCGGGGATCGAGCCGCAACCCGGGCATGTGTCCTTGGCCAGAATCAAACCTGGGACCCCTCAGTCCGCAGGTTGATGCTCTATTCCCTGAACCAAGCCGGCTAGGGCTTTCTTGCATTTTTAGAAACTAAACACTGATCAGTAACCAATGGGAAGAAGACTTCAGTCTTCATGGGCCATGAGTTATGACTCACTGCATGAATCTGAGCCTTGTGATACTTTGTCAACTGCCAAGCTTAATTCTGCTCTGCAACAGAACGGCCCCTTATCCTTCAGGGCCCAGGACAACTTTTCCATACCTGGTTTCTCTTAAGATTCTAATGAAAGAAACTCCCTTTATTAATAGTTATTTTATTTAACTTCCTTTTCTTCTTCCTCTTTTCAACAATGGTGCCTTAACTCATATGTGCTACAAACAAATGATTTTCATTTAAGATGGAAATATAAAAAGTTCCTAAAGCTGTTTCACAGATCCTAAGAGAATCATTTGCAGCTTGTAAGAAGCCATTATTAGAAAAAAGAAACATTAATAGGCAGGCAGATTAGATGGCTCTTGCATAAAAGTTGCATTTTTTGTGAAATATTAAGTCAGTGAAATATTAAGATTGTCAAAAACTATAGAACATGTAGCATACAATAGCTTTATGTGAACACCACTCTTTTAGATATAATCCTTTCCCTAAAGGAGCTGGAATTCTTATGAATTTGGTTAAATTTAGTTTTTTAAATGTTAATTCCAACTTTAGAAAGCTCTCTCTCTGCCCCCCCTCCCCACCCCCCCTTACTCAGAGACCTAGTCTTCCCTTCTCCTCCCTAAGATAGTAGCCAGGACCTGACTAAAGGTCACAAGGTCCGGGCCTCTGGCAGGTTAAAGATACCATCTTGATCTAAATTATGTTTTAGCTCCTGAGCCCTAATGTGGACCGACCACCAGCTACTTTCCTATGAGACTGGACAGAGGGATGCTGAAAGACACCTCAGAGCTCTCTTCAAAATCAGAAGAAATGATTCTTCATCCTTACTTTAGCTCTGACCAATCAGCTCCCAGCACTTCTCTGAACCCTAACACATAGGGCGTGTGATTTTATGCTACGTAATCTGTAACCTACATGCCATTAGGAAAGTTAGGGCTTTTGAACATTAGCTTCCCATTCTCTTGGGTGGCACCTTCATAATAAAATAGCCAATATTTCTCCATTGCAATTCTTGGTGTCTAGTGTTGGGCTTTGGTATCCCCCGGTGGCCAAACTCTTTCTGTTCTGTAATAAAAGCTTTAGGAAAATAATTAAGAACTGAATCATCTTCTATGCAGCCAATGTTCTCTTGCAGCTTGGGGATTTCACAAAGCTGAAGCTTATTGGGACGTTCCCAGGTTTTGGAACAGTCCAGAGTTACGGCCAAGTCACAACGCTGTCACTTAACAGCTGGGAGACCCAGGGCAGGTAAACTTAACCTCTCCAAGCTGCGGTATTTTGGTAACAAGGGAATAATATTTACCTTAAAGGTGATCAAGAGAGATTTAACATTCCTCTCAAGCTTGACTGAACTCGAGACAGAATTCACCCTTTTCTCAGGAATTTACTTAAAGAAACTCTCAATTATAAATTCTTTTCCTCTGCCCTTTGAGATATAAATCTCTCAGCTTCTCACCTTTCATAACCCAGGAGTGTCTTTCTCAACCTGGAGCCATCCTTTGGGAAGGAGCCATCATCAGGAAAGACAGCACCAGGGCCCCTTCTCCCCATCTCTGAGGGAGGGCAGGAGCCTGATTTCCATCAGAACCAATCAGCAAACACAGGTGGCTGTTCCCCAGGGGACATGCTTTTCACTGATCACTGCAGGGCTAACAATGCTGCTGCCTTTTCAGTCTTGTTCTCTTCTTGAGTCTTGACGCCTATTTCAATAGTCTTGAATAAAGTCATCCTTACCAATTTAACCCATTTGGTGCTATTTTTCTTTGACAAGGGTAGGTATAAGGATTGAATAAACTAGCATATGTAAAATACACAACACTGCATATAATGTCTGTAAATGTTAGTAAATAGTTGCTTAGTAAAACTTTCCATCTCCCCCTTTCAAAGCACACCACCCTCTGAATACTGTTCCCTGAAAATCCCAAATGCCTCTTTTCAAAGATCAGGCATAGTGGTATGACATAGCAGTTAAACAACTTGTGGGTTGTTTTTCCTTTCTTTTAAAATAACAGACTCAAGAAATCTAACAGCAAGTTCTATTTCCAGCATCTGCTGAGCCGGCCTGAATGGTCAGCACATTAGCACCAATAATAGTGATGGGGTTTCGTCAGCTGCCATGCTGGCCAGAGACGCCAAGGTCTCCAGCCCAAACCCAGTGCCACCCACACCAGATTCCAAGCAGAGAGGGCAAATAGTATGCTCCCAAAGCCAAACTGCAAATTTCCTCGTTAGGAGCTGATAGAAATCATAACGCAAGAATTGTCATTGCCATCACATCAGGAGGCATAGAAAGGATATGTTCAAAGCAACACCAAGTGCAAAATATCAAAGTCCATTTTAGTCTCAATGTCCTCCAGAGTTAAAACAAAGAACTTCGACCAAATCATTTTCTGAGTAAGACAATAAAAAAATGCAAGTCACTCTCAGCTTAATTTTCATGAATATGAAAATGGTCTCTTCTCTTTTTATTCCTTAGTGAGATTACTCCTAAGACTGTTTGGAACCACTTTTATATCCATTTTAATTAGATTACATTTCTCTGAACTTTGCTACAAACTGCTGAAGGGGAATAATAAAAGATCAATGACATATGAGGATCTTCTCCATTTGAATACTTGATAATTTTTTTAGATTGAGATATGTTACAACTTTTTTCTATCCACATCATTTTATGACAGGCTCGAGTTCAAGTTTTTTAACCAGCAATATTTCTTTCTCAGTGTAATGACCAAAAATCAGAAAAGAGCACCGTAAATTATTTACAATTATTTACAATTATTGCTATCTTTAATATTTAACATAGAATTTGTATACTTTTAATGAGTATGTGTTTTTATTGTTAGCTTATGTCCTGAATGTCAAAATGACTCTGGATTTCCTTAGCCAAAGAGCATGAAAACAAAGAAATAAAGAAAAATTTTAAGTTTGTTTAAGCTAGTATGCTGATACAAACCAGTTATAAAAAATAAACATAACTAATAGAGAATATATTCTTGGAGAGGTTATAAAGAATATCATTTTTCTAAACAATAAAAACTGACTTCTACTTCCTTTTCATAAAAATAAAATAGACACAAAGTTTGTTTAAAGCATATGTGGAAAATACCAAGGTGTATATGAGTTTATTATAATTAACATGACTTGTTGAAAATAGAATTTGAAAGAGGCTATGAAGAATATAAGATTTCTGACAATGTCAGAATATTATATTTGATACTTTAATTTAAACGCACTATCAGCAAATGTGGATAACTGTGGTCTAATAATGAATTATTGTCATGAAATTAGAGTAACATTTTATATTCATAATTAGTTTAGAATTATGGATACCTAAGTACATTACTAATAAGCAATATTCTTAAAATGCACACAATTCAACTTTTAGTCTTTGTCACAATTTAATATCATATTTTACTTTTCTTTTCTTTTTGTTTTGTTAATCCTTACTGGAGGATATTTTTTCCATTGATTTTTTTAGAGAGAGTGGAAGGGAGGGGGAGAGAGAGCTAGAGAAACATTGATGTGTGAGAGACACATTGATTGTTTGCCTGTTGCACATGCTCCCACCAGGGTGAGTATCCAGCCTGCAAACGAAGTACGTGCCCTTGACCAGAATTGAACCCACAACCCTTCAGTCTGTGGGCTGATGGTCTAACCATTGAGGAAAACCAGCTAATGCTTACTTTTCACTTTTTGAAATATACATTGACTCAGTGAATCACAGAAACTTTGAGTGGTAAGGTAATACATACATAGACGGCACATATTCCCCACTTTAAAGTTACTTTAAATGGATCTGCAGCTCAAGAATTACTTTTTTAATGCTGCATTAACCAAAACAAGATTTTAATGCTCCACACAAACTCTTCAAATATAGATTTCAAAGTACCTGCCTGTCTCTTGCTTATACTGGGAAAGGAAGATGTAAACAGACTCGGAAGTACTGTAATTACAATGAAATATAACAGATCTATCATTCTTGCTGATATCCTAGAATCGCCTGGATAACTTTAAAACATACTGATATTTGGGCCCACCATAGATGTATTTTGATTTAATTGGTTCGGGGTATAAAACATCCCAGGTGATTCTGATGCTGAGACAACTTCCAGATCCACACTGCAATATTAGAAAAGCAAAGGAATAGGCTCATGAGCTCTAAAACACTCCCCAGCCATGGCATTCTAGTTTCTATACCATAAAATGCTAAAAGTTTTAGAACATACACTCTCAGATTACTTCGTCTTTCCATTTGGAAAATGAAATCACGTTTTCTTTAGTACCATGAACACCACTCTCCCCCTCGCTGCCCCCCCCCCCCACCCATGGTAATTTAATACTCTTTCAGATTTGCAGCACATCCCTAGGCCAGGAAAGGAGGGAAAAGAGAAGCTCCAGCCAATAGAGGTTTCCCACACTCACAGAAACTCCATCACTGCCCATTTCTGAGATCCAAGATCAGTTGGAAATTCTGCTTCTCACAGCGCTACCAGCTCAGAATCTACAAGTGTATCTTACCCTTTCCCACAACATTCATTGGTGTTTGCTTCCCCTCCCCAGTTTTTAAGATGCTGTTTTCCTATGAAGTCCAGAAAGGAGAGTAGAAACCCGTGTTCCTACATTAACTTCTTTGTTTGAATTTTGCCATTGAAAACATAACATAAAACACCATTCTGTGTTTGCTTATATAAGCCCAGAGGCATCATCGATATCTAACACATTATAGAAAAGTTCCAAAGATACCTTAAGGTAGTAGATCAGGTCCTTGAATAACTTGGTTATGTTCAATGTCCTTTCGTTATAAAGATGATAAGGGAAAATAACCGTTTCTTGCTAGGGCCACTGTGTGTGTGGAGTTTACATGGTTTCCCCATGTCAGCGAGGGTTTTCTCCAGGTACTGGTTTCCCACCACATCCCAGAGATGTGCACGTGAGGTGATTGGGCAGGTGTACATTGTCCCAGTCTGAGTGCATGTGGGCTTGGATGTGAGCGAGCCCTGCAATGAGAGGGTATTCTGTCGAGAGTGGGTTCCCACCCTGCTCCCCGAGCTTCCGGAATAGGATCTGGCCACTCAGGACTGTGAACTAGAATGAAGCGGGTTGGAAAAGTATGATCTTACTTGTTTTTATTCATCTTTCTTAAATGTATATATAGGTCACTTTTATTTCAATGTTTAATATTAGAAGTGTCTTGGGTCTTTATTTATAAGTTTGGTGATGCTGCTGTGACCAGAAATATGCCATAGGAACTTAACTCTTGTTTATGTCAATTAGCCTAGCATAACATTGACTTCATTAAACATCATTTTGCTTCAAGTCCTAGTTTCCAAGAACCTATGGAGACGTTCAGCAAGGACTTACGTGTATTCTGCCAAATCCAATTTCATTCTTCTGTCCCTTAAAGGATTAGTGTGTATCAAAAAAAATTAGCAGTTATTTATATCAGCTTGCAGTTTATAAGAAATCCAGAGTACCTTCCCTCATTTCATGGATTAGGAAATTTATGAGGACTAACCTGTATAACTGTAAGCTAAGTAAATGCCACATTTTTAAACCATCAATGAGGAAACTCACACACACTGAACCAAAGATATAAATATTGTCTTTTCAAGTCTCACTGCAATCTCCCCAAACATACAACGAGCAATGCATTAAATGAGAGCAATAGCAAAAGCTATGAAAATAGGCAATGGTAATCAAGAAACACTTTACACCTGGCTGTTCATTCTGTGAATTCAGTCAACAACTACATATTGAGATGCTGCTGTATCATCTCTATCAAAGTGCTTTCATCAAACACAATACAATGCCCTGTACTTAGGTCACAGGATAGGCACTCTTCAGGAAATCAAACAATGTGAGACTTCAGTTCACTACCTTAGGAAATAAATTTGATATAGATGTTGAACATAATTGTGGAAAAATAACTAGAATTTCTCAACGGGAAGAAAACTCCTATAATTTTAGTATATTTATTTCAGTAAATGGAGACCGGTTTGGAGTGGTTTCAAAAGAATACTATCTCTATGATTCCAGTTGAAAATTGTATTTACCTCTTTTATTTTATCCTTGAATTTGACAGTGTTCCCTGCCAGGTAGGAAGTACACATTCTTGACTTGACATCATGCTAGTGATTTGGAGAAAGCTTTGGATGAGATGGATCTTAAATGCATGCAATCAAAAGACAAAATATAAGCCTAACTAAAAGTCTCATCCTCAAGGGAACAATTATAGGCAGACCTGTCTCTCAGAAATTCCTCTTACCAGCTATATCCTTGACCCAAAATGAAAAAGTGGCTTTTCTCTATAAACTAGGGTTTTATCTTCAAATTAAGACAAAAACATGTAAAATGAAAGTTGTATTATATATAATCTTAGCCTGTGGTAGAAAGTACAACTAAGCCTTCACATATTAAGTGTATAGCTTTCATTTTATTCCATTGTATTCATGTCAATTTTTAAGTACAAGATTTTAATTGCTTATGTCTTTATTTAAATTTTCTTTTCACTCCCCTTCCTCCTTTTTGTCTACCACTTTCTGCATATGTGACAGCACTTTACATCATTAGTACAAGTTTTCTTGCTTTGCCAAAAACTCTGATTCTTTGCCAAAACTCTGATTCTCACACATCAATATTAGCAATCTGTCTTCTATGGGAACTGCTTGATTTATGTTAATAGGAATAAACTATATATCAAGTGAGGAAACTTACATTTCTGTGAATGAATTTACATGAGTTTATCTGTCCTACTGGGAGGTCAATTTGCTAACCTATTAAGTGAAAGGACTAGATTAAATCATCATAAGTGTTTTCTACTCTAACACCTTACGATTTGCTGGTGGGAATAAATATGGTAAATAACTGCCTTTATGTAATATTGTTAATTCAAGAAAAGATACACCCTTAAATTTACATTTATTTAATTACTAGTTGAATACTTTTGTTCATATACATTTTTATGCTTGTTTTTTGAATTTTTATTTGTGATGTACCCATTCTACCACTGTAGATTCTTGAATTTTTATTAAGTGATTGATTGATTGATTAGAAAAGGCTTTGGATAAATGCTGAAAATCTCAGAGCAACATTTACAAAGCCATAACAAGCTGGGCCCACATGTCCAAGAGAATGCATAGAAATTGGCAATGAATAGGGCATCTCAGAGGGTCAGTAGGTCAGTAATTTAGCCTACTTGACTGGAGTCTCCTTATCAGTGTTGGGTTCCCTCGATTGGGAAGTTATTAAAGGAGGCTTAAAAGGGTTTCTGGTTAGCACTGCTAAGCCCAGAGTGAAGAATTTTAAATAATGGATTATCCTGAGCTTTCGAAATTTCTGGATCGAGATGAAATGATGAAAAGAAAATTACTCTGTTGGATATCAGCAGAATGTAGTGTAATCTCAGGTAAGAGGTCCAGTGACCAGGCAGGTGGCAAATGTAACATGAAAATTGAGGAGATAAAAGCCTCTCTGCGGAGGGTGTCATTGGGAATGATTTTCTAAAAAAAGACTTGGCAAAAATTAAAATTACTTGGGTAAAAGGATAAAGGGAGATGCAGAAGATAAAACTGAAAATTGGGGCTTTGGTGTTGAGAAGATTTATTGGGAAGTCATATGCAAGAGCTACTTTTAATATTAATTCTCTGTAATACTGATAATGAGTCCAATCAGAAAAAAGTAATCTATTGTAAAAAGTATTAGTACTGTATTTCAAATATCAAGCAAAATACCATAGTTACTTGACACAACTCTGAAGTTTTAAAAAGGCGAAGAAATAAAGTTAAGTATTCTTTTTTGTCCTGAAGAGTTTGAGTTGAGATGAGCATTTTGGACTGTTATTAGAAATGTTTATATACTTACACTTAAGCCATAAATCATTGTGATCAAAGAACTTTAGCTCTTAGTCCTTCAGAAAGGTACCTTGCTGTAACATGTACTCAAATATATCAGACTTTGTCTAAAGCTAAACAATAGTTAATGCTTTGTTAGAATTTATAATATCACTAAATAAAGGATTTTTATTGAATTTATAGGGGTGATTTTGGTTAATAACATTATGTAGGTTTCAGGTGTACAATTCTATAATGCATCATCTGTATATTGCATTGTGTATTCACCACCCAAAATCCAGTCTTCTTCCATCACCATTTATCAACCTTTTACCCTCTTCTGATTTTTCCTAAGTCAGCTTATGAAAATTGTTTGTTTCTAAAAATTTATTCATTTCATCCAGATTGTCCAATTTGTTGGCATGTAGTTATTTGTTATATTTTCTTATAATCCCTGGTATTTCTGTGGAGTCAGATTACCATTACTTCTTCTCTTTCATTTCTGATTTTATTTATTTGGGTCTTCTCTCTTTATTTTCCTGGTAAGTCAGAATAGAGATTGTCAACCCTGTTTATTTTTTCAAAGAACCAGTTCTTGGTTTCATTTATCTTTTTTATTTTTTTAGAGTCTATTTCATGTATTTCTACTCTGATCTTTATTATTTCCTTCCTTCTACTCACTTTGGGCTTTGTTGTTCTTTTCTATGCCTTTAAATGTAAAGTTAGATTGTTTACTTGAGATTTTTCTTATTTCTTGAGTTCGGCCTGTAATGCTACGGATTTCCTCTCAGGACTGCTTTCGTTGTGTCTCATAGGTTTTGCATTGTTGTGTTCTCATTTTCATTTGTTTCAAGGCATCTTTTGATTTCTTTATTGATATCATTGTTAACCCATTCATTGTTAATAGTTTATTAACATATTATTTAGCTTCCATGTCTTTGTGTTTTTTTCTTGCGATTAATTTGTAGTTTCTTACCATTATGGTTAGAGAAGATACTTGATATGACTTCTGTCTTCTTAAATTTATTGAGACTTGTTTTGTGTCCTAATATGTGGTCTGTCTTAAAATGTTTCATATGCATATGAAAAGAATGTATATTCTGCTGCCTTGGGATAAAATGCTCTGAAAATATTAATTAAATCCATCTCATCAATTAATGATATTTTTCACCATAAACATAGACATTCTCTTGTTTGAACAAAGTTTGGTGATTTAAATTCTTACTTGAACAAGCATTTTAGAATATTTATAAAATCCTACTACTATTAGAATTTAATTAGTCTGACATTATATTCTAAATGGATTTACTCATATGCTATTAAATATTATCTAATCTAATAAAAGAGAAACATGCAAATTGACCATACCTCTGCTATGCCCCAAGCCATGCCCACCAGTCAATCAGAGTGACTATATGCAAATTAACCCAACCAAGATGGCAGCTGGAGCAAGCAGAAGGCTTGGTTGCCCCGGCGATGGAGGAAGCCAAGCTTCCCGCTTGCCCTGGCCAGCTGTGGCCTCCGCTCAAGGCATAAAAGTTTCAATTATAGAAGATAAATAAATCCCAGATACCTGCTTCCAGCCAGCCTCTACTGGGAGCTTGGGAGGCTGGGGGCCATAGCCAACCTGCAAAAAGCCATCAGCCCCTCACTCAGGATGGCCACACCCTCATGGGGTGAGGGTCCCCGCTGGGGAGTTTGGCCAGCCTGGAAACAGCCATCAGCCCCTCACCCAGGCTGGCCAGGCACCCCAGTGGGAACCCCCACACTGAAGGGGCTGTGGCCAGCCTGCAAACAGCCATCAGCCCCTCACCCAGACTGGCCACAACCTCATGGGGTGAGGGTCCCCACTGGGGGCTTGGCCAGCCTGCAAACAGCCAACAGCCCTTCACCTTGGCTGGCCAGGCACCCCAGTGAGGACCCCTACCCTGAAGGGGCTGTGGCCAGCCTGCAAACAGCCATCAGCCACTTACCCAGGCTGGCCAGGCACCCCAGCAGGACCCCCCACCCTGAAGAGGGTTTGGCCAGTCTGAAAACGGCCCTCAGCCCCTCACCCAGGCTGGCCAGGCACCCAAGCAGGACCCCCACCCTGATCCGGGACACCCTTCAGGGCAAACCAGCCGGCCCCCACCCATGCACCAGGCCTCTATCCTATATAATAAAAGGGTAATATGCAAATTGACCCTAACAGTAGAAGGACTGGGAATGATTGGTCACTATGACACACACTGACCACCAGGGGGCAGATGCTCAATGCAGGAGCTGCCCTCTGGTGGTCAATGCACTCTCACAGGGGGAGCTCTGCTCAGCCACAAGCCAGGCTTATGGCTGCCACCACAGCGGTTGTGGCGGGAGCCTCTCCTGCCTCCTCAGCAGTGCTAAGGATGTCCGACTGCAGCTTAGGCCTGCTCCCTGCTGGCAAGTGGACATCCCCTGAGGGTTCCTGGGCCACCAGAGGGATGTCTGACTGCCAGCTTAGGCCCAATCCCCCGGGGAGCAGGCCTAAGCCAGCAGGTGGTCATCCCCTGAGGGGTCTCAGACTGTGAGGGCAGAGGCCGGGCTGAGGGACCCCCCAAGTGCACAAATTTTTGTGTACCGGGTCTCTAGTCATAAATAATTAAAACTAAGCTACATTGTCAAAACAGGTAATTATCTATACTTATTATTGTAGTCACCTCAGATTTCTGTCATGTTCATTGTCTGACTTGCTAATTCACAACATTTAATAAATAAAAAAATTAGAGTTCTATATATCAACTGGCTAAGTTGTGAAAAAAATCAGTAGGCTTATTTGATAATAATAACTGTAAAAAATTTAAGTAAACTAATTTCTTTATAAATGAGATGAATAAAATATCACTAGCAATAATCTAGGCAAATACAAAGCAACCCACCAGAATAACAAAGAAGATGGGTAATTTGGCAAGAAGTGTCATAAACTGATTACAATGATTTGCATTTGCTTGAGGTTTTACAGTTTGTAAAGTATCTACACATTCATTAAATCATTAGGGCCTTATAACAACATGCTGAAAGGTGGTACCCTGAGAGGAGAAACACAGAGAAAAGTGCTAGGGAATTGGGTCGTAGTGGAGCATGGTTAAGTGTATCAATTTAACTACAGTAGAAACAAGATGTGTAAAGCCAGGCAATTTGGGTAACAAGTACATGGCCAAGACAAAATTAAGTAAGGGAAATGCACATCATTTTTATTTTTGTGACCACAGAAAGACGTGCTGAGAAGGAGTTGAAGTTTAACAACTAATTGAAACAGGATATGACTGAGTGTGTGTAACCCATTCTGAATCAGCATAAGAGCTTTCAACCTAAACAAATAATATAACTGAATATAAAACAAACACTAAATAGTAATTAGCTATGTTGCCATACATAGTCTACTTAGCTCCAACCAAGAGGATTAATTTTGTTCATTAAATTCCACAAATAAGTGAGATCATGTGATATCTGTCTTTCTCAGATTGGCTTATTTCACTTAGCATAAGAGACCAACAAAATAAGACCCGAAGCATGGAGGCATGGAACAGACTAACATACGTTGACGTGGGGATTAGGGGAAAGAGAAGAGATAAACCAAAGAACTTATATACTTATATACATAGCCTGTGGACACAGGCAATGGTGGGGTGAAGACCTGGGGGATGGGTAGGGGTTGGGAAGAGGGGGGTAAAGGAGGGAAATGGGAGACATCTGTAATACTATCAACAATTTAAAAAAGAGGATGCTCTAAGGAACAATTTGGAAGGTGTTTCTGATATATGCAAAGCATGAGGTATTGTAACGTGGCGATTCTGCTTATTTAATAGCTCTGAAGGCTGTAGATTGTTGAATTCTGAAGTTGCCTATCCATGGTGCCTCATCCACCTTACCTTTCACCATGGCTGCCTATAAAATAGCTGAAGCTTATAGTCCTGATGGCTTAAACATACATTTGGAGATGTGCTATTACTTTCCTCGCCCCTTACATGTAAAGGAGGATTAGGTGAGCTCAGAATATATAAGGGGAGGAGAATAATTAATGACTCAAGAGCCCTATTAGCTAGGAAAGAATGGCACCATTATCTTCCTTTTAAAGCAAGCCTCAGAACTCATTAAGCAATTTGACCAGGGTGACTTAGAAGTTGGGAAAATTGAGACACAAATCCAGAACTCTGGTTTTAAATGTATGCTTTTATCTTAATATGCTGCCCTCTAAATTAATATTATAACTACACATCATAATTTACATCATCAAGGGCCTAAATTTCTATAGATTTTCATATTTCTTTTGACGATTCTGGATCAATAAGTACATGTCTCCAAATTAGGTTTATCTATCATTCTTTATTTAGAAATTTAACTAATGAAAATTTAGTATGCAATTCTAAAATATTGAACTACATAATGTAGTTGGTGTGTATCCTTGGACAGAATGCAAATAGGGTAGGAAAATGCTGTCATAAAACTCATCCATCTTCTTGGTAAATGCTGTCAATTCCCTCTACCTTGTTAGCAGGGATGTTGTCAGATTCACTCCTTTCCTCTCCATCTTTTTTAAAAATAAGATGACATTCTAATTTATGGTGAGATTAAGTGAACAGCAGAAAATAGGAAAAGGAAGAACATGAGATCTATAGTAGTCTATAATATAGTCCTATTATACATACACCAAAATATTACCCCTTTGGAAATAGTGGTGGTATGACTCTTTACCCACATGTGGATCTCCTTTTCTTTCTGGGCATATGGGGACTATAGGCAGGGCCACATGACTAGTTTTGGCCCATGGCACATATAGGGCCTGAGGTTAAAAAATACAGGTAAGCCTAACCGGTTTGGCTCAGTGGGTAGAGCATCAGCCTGCGGACTGAAGGGTCCCAGGTTCAATTCTGGTCAAGGGCATGTACCTTGGTTGCGGGCACATCCCCAGTACGGGTGTGCAGAAGGCAGCTGATTGATGTTTCTCTCTCATTGATGTTTCTAACTCTCTATCCCTCTTCCATCCTCTCTGTAAAAAATCAATAAAATATATTTTTTAAAAAATACAGGTAAGAGTCATCCCTTTCTCCGTTCTGGTGGTCCTGGAAGAGGACCCTGGACCAGAGGGTGGTCCCACACAACCAATGCAGCCTGTGTGCCTGAATTTCGACTGCCTGGGAGATTCCTGACTGGAGAGTCTCCTGGACTCAGGATGAACTCCGAGGGAACAAGGTATAACTCGATGGCTCTGAGATACTGGGATTGCTTGCTACCTCAGCATGCATGGACTAATTTATCTTAACAGAAAGACACTTATTTTCCTCTTATTTTATAGCTTCCAACAACTTCTTCTGGCAAGTTTCAATGAAATGACTTTCAGCTCTAAGATGACCCCTATACAACGCAGGGGCCGAACTCCAGGCATTTCTGAAAGGTGAGGAACTTGGGCTGTGGAGGCTTCCTGCCTGCCTTGCTCCTCTGGCTTGACCACTTTCTGTCTCTACGACCTTGGGCAGCAGGTCTCCAGTGCGATAGTTTCCTCATTTGCAAATGTAAATATTAATAATAGTGTCTAAGACACTGGGTTCTTATAAGGGAAAAATAATGTTATGAGAAAAAGTAATACATACAAACATGTAGAAGAGTGGCATAAAATCAGCGTTTGAGAAGGGTTAGATATCATATCTTGTCAACACCAACCCTAACCCACTTGAGGGCACACGCTGTTTTATTTAGTTGGTTCAAAATCCCCTTTGATGATTAGGAGAGTTGACAATTACATGATCAAATCATAGAAAATGGAATCTATAGTCTAGTAACAAAAGAATGGAAATTATTTTATTAGCGACATCTCTAATGCACTGCTTTTTAGTGGTTCCATGGAGTGGATCTATTGCTTTTCTTAGAACTGTAGGGGTCAATGTTAAGTAGATGAAATTCAAAAATGAAATACCAGTAATGGAAGTGACATATTCAGGGTCAAATAGCATTAAAACAATGAAATCAGAACTTCTTAGGGAAAGAAACCAACATAATCAACAGTCTTTGAACTCAGTGGGAAAAAAAACTGAAAGGTGAAGACGCTTACAATACATGAGAAAAATGAGGCTTTCATTATTCAGCAGCTCATTCATTTTATGTGGTAGCTAAATTGCCTGAGATCACTTTCATATTCTGCAAAGATCAAACATATTAAGAATGTCAAAACAACATTAAGTAACCCTCTTCAAGCGTCAAAATAACTGCTAAGAATAAAGGAAAAATTTTGCAAAGTTCAGTGCTATGAAGAACACAATTAAATGGTGATGCTGTGGGGGAAAATTGTGGGAAGTCAGGCTGTCACTAAAATACTATCCAAATCACTTTAAAGGGTTGATTTTAATAAAATACTGAAACTGAGATCCTAAATTTCTTCACTTGTAAATAAGGATAATAACTATTTCATACATTCATATGAAACTCTAATGTATGTAAAGTTTTATAAAGCAGTTACTATTAGCTTACCTATTTTTGATAACTCTAGAAGTTATAAGTTATAAGCAGTATGTCCTCCTTATTTTACTTTGGCCTTCAACCAACTCTATACCCTTTGTTGATTTACTAACATTTTAAAGTGGGTTTATATGCAAATCTTCTGTATGTTCCACTTTAGTTTTCCCCCAAAAGATCAGAATGATAAATCCAAGAATGTCCAATAAAATGACAGCCTACATAATTGTAGTTCCACTAAGATATGGTTAACTGCAGTTTTATGTTCAACACTGCTGTGTGCCCTCAAAGTAGCATCAAAACTGTCATTACTTCAGAATCAGAAAACTTGAACGATTCTAAAACTCCAAAATATTTAGTCTAAAAATTCAAATATAGTGTCAAATTGACCCAAAAAACATCACGTGATTTTCTGATAGTGTCTATTAATGATCAGAGTCTGTATATTTTACCCAATTACGTGATATGAATTTTTAATGCTCATAAATCACTCCCTCACTTAGAAATCACTGAAGTACATTGTAATGCTATCTTTTGCTACAAATTTGAGTGCATATTATAGTAAGATGTACAACTAACAAAATCGAGAGAAAGAAACTGAATCAGGACAATTACAAGGCTTGACAATGCATTTTTTTGCATGTATTCCCTGGAAAGCAATTCAGTTAAGGCAGTGATTTATGACTTGACTATACCATTCCCGGTGCAATTTCAAGTGGAACCACTCAGGCTCTTCTTCATAGAGGATCCACAAAGAGCTATAATTAGAACCTACAGGTAAGAGGTCTTGCATAGTTTCAGAGACTGTGTAGCTGCCATAAGCAACTTAACTACTGATTTGTCCAAAAAAAAAAAAAGCCATATAATGCAGTGCCTTATTTCTTTATTCATTAAGTAATTATATGCAGGCATAATTCAAAGACAAGAATTTTATGTTAATGAAACCATTTCAGTTAATAGACTCATTTTTCTAGAATATTATTATACTAATGAGGGGAGGTATGAATATAATTATATCATATTGAAAGAAATGGGAAATTTCTCTTTTTTTGTATGCCCTGTATTTTTGAGCAGATTTTATATTTAGCTTAAGCATGACCTAAAAATATCAGTTTTGTTTCTTTTTATAACTGCTATAACTACCAAGAGATGAAAGAGAACTTTGGTCAGTTTTTATTTTCTTTTTACCTTTCATCAGCAGGGACACAACAACCTCCCATCACAGAAGTGAGATAATCTTTGTTTAAATTAACAAGACAAAAACCTTTCCTATTCCAATTTAATTAATGAATGCTACATTTTTAAAGTATATATTCTGCCTTTCATTAAGAATTGATTTTGTCATAAGCAGTATTACCATTTTATATTTTGCAGAAACATCCCTTTCAAAGGACTAGTCCTTTGTATGGATTAAGCGATTTAAAGTGTTCAAATGCATATTGTAAAAAATAACTTCCCATTAATGATGTGAGGAAAGCATTTCTACTTTGGAATCTTCAGGAATAGGAAATATATACCATGTGTTACGATAATTTAATGGATGATACACAGAGCTTGCAGTTCAAAATTTAAATTCTGAAAGCAATGTTGGCTGATAGCAAAAACTGCAGTCCCTTACACTTCAATCACAAGATTCCAGACAAATATTATGATGCTCTGTGTTAATTGCTTCCTATATTTTACAAATATATAAATATGGTATATATACATATGAAATAACTAAGTTTCAGTGAATATTACCAAATCATCAGTAAAACAAACAAACAAACAAAAAATACCCTATTGGCCTCATATATTCCATATATTAATGGAAAAAAGGGGAGCATATAGAGCAAATAAAGTCAAAAGAAAGTCTTAACACCGCTGTACTAACACTCTTGATTATGTGATTAACTATAATAAGAGAAGAAGGTCAATAACTATAACTTTTTTTTTTAGCTTGGGATTTAACTCAGCTTTCCAGGTCAATAGTTGCTTATAAATGTATTAAATAAAAACAGACCTTGTAGTTTGGGCATATGTCACTAATCATATTTTAAAGAATGGTCTTTCATGGGGTAGTTTTGTCTGCACTTTGAGGCAGAGAGATGGATTTAAACCTCAGAGGTTGTGTTTAGGTTTTTGGTTCAATATTCATACTCAATCAGCTCAAATTATTCAACTTATTCAACTTGATTTATTGCAAATAAGTTTTCTACTCTGTGGATGATTTGTGATTGATAAGAAGCTCTATTTTGAGATTCAGATTGGTTCCTAGATATTGACAGGGAGTCAATGTCTGAAATTGTAAGTTAATTATTGGGTCTCAGTAATAGGCTGTGGAAGAAAGATGTCTTCTAAGACCAAAAGGTCTAACACTGGATCAACATTTGAAAATATTATTTAAATACAGAAAGACAATAAAACCTTGGGTTTATTTCTATCAAGCTAAATGGGTGCATTAAAAAGTTAAGAATTTATTATTTTGCTATTCAATAAATCAATTATTTGTTTACCTGACTCATATTTATTAAACATACTGATCATAAATTTAATAAATTTTGATTATGGCCTTTCTTGATTATTGGTCTTATGTTTTGTAACTTTATGAAAAATTACATTTATTCTACTTACATTACCTTCATGTCCACAAACACAGAACGAAAATCATTCTAAGTGTCCTCTTTGTTTTCATTCAATTGTTTCTTTAAAAAATAAAGTCTATTATCTTTCTGTCATTCTGCCTAAAACATTATATCATCTTTTAATAGAAAGTTATTTGAAAAATAGTATTCCAAATTACCATGATATAACTTGAAAAAGGCAACAAGGAAATATAACTGAATACTCTTTCTCTGTAGCAATAAAAATTAAAGTTTAAAGATCAAAAGTGAACTAGTCAAAAAAATCACAGTACTCTTCATTAAGTTGTGCAATAAACAAATTTTCACTAAAGATGACTCCCTCTACTCTTCCCACTTAATTGACAAATATTGTTCAGATATGCACCTGTCATCATGATTTTAGGGGAAATAAACTCATTTCTAGTTCCAGGGCCAAATATCAATTAAGTTCAAATCATAATAGTGGGGAAGTAAACTTAGTCCATGGGTGATAAATGACCTAAACTGGTAAATTAGACTAAATTAAAACAAAAACACACCTTTATTGGCTGTTAGAAGCAAATGAATTTTTCTCTTCCTTCTACTGAATAACAAAGACCCCTGGCATATTTCAAGGGAATCAGCTTAAGGTGAATGCTAAAAACATCCTGTTCTAGAAGCATCTTTATTTTTCCCTATAGTTCTCCTATCAATGGAATTCCCTCAGGGAGGCAGAGAACTTGCTGATACAGGAGGCAAGTCGTCCCACCACTTCCATGTACTGGGTTAAGTTGTGTCCTGGAAAAATGTGGGCGTGAGAAGGGTGGAAGGGGTTGGCAGTGTAGGAGGCATTCAATAGAAAGTCCTTGAGGTACCAAAATATATAATATAATATGAAAAAGTGTAAAGTTATATTTATGACTTGATTATGATATTTAATTTAGAAAAATCTCACATAATTAACTGTGATCTTCTCCATTCAAACTCTGTCTGTGTTACTACCCAATTTGATGAGTATTAACAAGGGATTAACCGCACCACTGCTTCATTTTTATTCCACGAAACATTTGGTTTTGCTATTATCTACTGTCTATTGGCATGATATTTCCACACACCAAATCTTTCATTACCTATACAGTTGAATTCTAATTGTTAATTCTAATTGTTTATACTGAGTGGCCAGATTATTATGACCAGCCAGATTATTATGACCACCCCATCAGTACTTCATTGACACTTCCAAAAATACTGAATATTGAAAACTTCCTAAGCAAATACTCTCAAGGTTTTATTATTATTATTATTATTTGCATAACTAATTCACTTCATTGTACTGATGGGGTGGTCATAATAATCTGTGTAGTATAGAAAATAAACTTTTTGGCATTGTCCTCAGAATTTAATAATGCAAAACTAGTAACAAACATCTTTAGAAAAAAAGAATAAAATGGTCCTTCAGTATTAAAATTTCTTATTAAAAAGCATTAGGTCAAAATTAATAATAGGATATGTTATTAATATAGATAAGTTACACATGAATAAAATAAATCTAATCCCATCTCTTATGGTAAATCAAATGATTTGAAACTACAAGCCACTGTTACAGGTCAATTGAAAAAATATATTCAGCTTTTTCATTATTCTGTGGTTTCTGATAATGCAACTTTTTAAACAGTGTATACCCAGGATATAACAATGTACTGCATACTTACCAGGTGATTTTTATGCCACTTTGCTGAATGCAGGATTAATATATTTGGGCTTTTTATTGCTTGAGTAGAAAGTGCTCATTACTTATTATGTTTATAATATAAAATGAAAATAAAATAAAAAGTGTTTTTAAATGGCATACATCACACTGTTGTAGTGGTTGATTTCCTCAAGATCGTCTTCTGTGGTTTTGGTGCAGTGGGAGGAGGCACAGTTGCAGGTCTGAGAGGGGGGTAGCTGTTACTGTGGCTTATTCCGGGTCCCCCATTTTCCAGTGGAAATGGAGGGAGATGCGGTGGAGGAGGGCGGGGAGGGCCTTGGGGAGGAAGCTTTCCTGGCGGCTGGACAGGTTCACTGTGCAAATGGACCTCCCGGTTTTTTATGTTATACCGGGTCTCACAGTCAGGACAATAGCCATGGTACTGCACTTTTTCATTAAACCGAACCCTTTCCCGAGGCCCTGCCTGGGGACACCTGTCTTTTTCAGGTCTATGCATCAGAGGCTGCACGGACGCCTTGTCCGAGTTGCTACCGGGTGTGCAGCAGATGTCTCCATTGGGGATTTTGTTTGGTGCTCCTGGTAAGCCACCATTCCGCAGAAGGGTGCCATTGGTCTTTACAGGATTGACAGCGGGCGCCACCCTTTGGGGGTCTTCACTCTTCACGGGTGTCAACCGCGGTGGAGGCGGTGGAGGGTTTGGCTTTCTCAGGACCGTGAGGATAGCAGATGGGTGTGCTGGGGGTTTAATGAGCGGTGCATTGGCCTGCACTTTGATCTTCTCTAGGCTGGAGGCTGTCGTGCTGCTTGAGCTACTATTCAGGGTGTCCGTTTTGGAGCTGTCGGTCATCTCATCCTCCAGCTGTAGGTCAGAGGTCAGGGTATCAATCTGGTCAACCACCTGGTTGGAAAGGACAAGGGAACTGTGTTGAAAAAGGACCCAAAGCAAAATATGTTAGAAACAATGTCTTCCCGGCTAGCTGTGATCCGCTATGGGAGCCTTGACTAATGTTGAATTGTGTATTCCATTACCGCACAATGTTTTCATTCAATGAATTTACAGAATAGCTGCCATAAGAGTGGCAACTGATAACATCATGATTTCACATGCCTAGAATATAACACACTGTTTATGCATACGTTTTATCCCTAACTCTGCTATACCCACCGAAGATAAAATCCTGATGCAGAAACAGTCCTGATTTTTGAAAACAAGAGGAGGAGATTTCTTAGCAGATAGAAATCTACGGGAGAACATTAATCTCATGCTAAAAATGAGAAAAAGCCAGACAATTTTCAAAATCATAACTTTACGAGACCATCAGAGAACTAGGATCACAAAATAATGGGATGAACAGAACTGCAAGGAGTTTCAAGCTCCCTTAGGATAGATAGGACACAAAGATTGTCTCACCTTTGGCAAATCACAGGAAAAGAGGCAGCCTCCACCAAAGTGAGTAAAAAAAATAGCTATGTTAATGAGTGATTAAAGGCAGAGCGTGTGCTGTCATGTCAGACAAGGCAACTTGTCCTCACTCGTGTCCCTTTTTCATGTGCCTCTCACCTGGGAGACTGAGGGCAGGGGAAGACACTGGGAAGAGTCCCTCCTAGGTAAACAGGCTCAAACCCCCACCCTTATCCCAGACCCCTTTCTTTACAAAACTAAAGCTTTAAGAAGTAGAGAAATGACAAAAAAAAAAAAAAAACAACCCTCTAACCTCTAAGACACAGACAATGAAATCCTTCCTCTAGGACAGGGTAGGGGAAGGGGCCAGAAAATTCTCTTGGACACAGAATTCACAGATGCCTATTATCACTTGGGGAGGGACCCAAGTCACAGCCACCACTCAAAACCTGCCACAGACATAGGCAGAGGCAGGGAATCAAATAAGTTTGTCAGAACCATCAGACCATGATATAGGCCAGTGATGGCGAACCTTTTGAGCTCGGCGTGTCAGCATTTTGAAAAACCCTAACTTAACTCTGGTGCCCTGTCACATATAGAAATTTTTTGATGTTTGCAACCATAGTAAAACAAAGACTTATATTTTTGATATTTATTTTATATATTTAAATGCCATTTAACAAAGAAAAATCAACCAAAAAAAATGAGTTTGCGTGTCACCTCTGACACGCGTGTCATAGGTTCGCCATCACTGATATAGGCCCTACCCCAAGTAAAGGAGAGTAATTCTGAAGACAGGAAAACTGGGTGGAAGCATGTTAGACAGTTTTAAGGAAAGATTTCCTAAGGGCATTGGGGAGTCATGGAGTTAAAGCTGCCCATCAAAGGAATCTAGCATCTCCCATGACAGGCTTGCCTTAGGGTCTCTGTCCAGTTCAGTCACTGCCTGGGGGCAGCTTGTGGGAGGATGACCTTGACTGAAATGCTGGACTTCAGAGAACCACAGCTGGGCCCTCAGTCATTCCCACTCCTTATAGTCAGGGATCTTGGAGGCCATTCTCATGACTATACTATTACGCATACTAGTATATGAAAATGGACAAGTTGTGAATTACATGACAAATAATTTATTTTTGTACAATTCACATATTTGTATTTGTAGGTTTTCTTTGTTGTTGTTGTTTTTTTTTGTTTTTTGTTTTTGTTTTTTTCCTTTTCTCTTAATCAGGCCCAGTTTGTTCAACTGTGAAGTTGGCTCTTTGACACATGGTGGCAGGATTGGGCTCAAAATGAAAACATCACAACCAACTAGAAATTAGGGACACTATAGAGATTTTACTTCTTCTTCTTGTCTGGTTCGTGCTAATACCACCCGAGCTCATCCTTCTATTTTAACCCTTCAATATATCTTAAATCCATTCACTTGTATTTTCATTTCTTTGATCCTAGTCTGAGGCACCATTACTTACCATCCAGGCCACCCAGAG
This sequence comes from Myotis yumanensis, assembly GCF_028538775.1. NCBI lineage: Eukaryota > Metazoa > Chordata > Mammalia > Chiroptera > Vespertilionidae > Myotis > Myotis yumanensis. Next base: position 71,422,527 of record NW_027223755.1, on the reverse strand, counting down.
TCACCTTGCTTCCTCTTTCATTTCTCTAGTCTCAGTGATCTTTTAAAAATAGAAGTGTGTGCTCTTGCCAACCTCCTGCTTAGAATCTTTCATGCCTGTTCACTTCTCCTATGATAAAGATCAATTCTTAACATGATCTCCAAGGTCCTATATAGTCATACTCAGTGCTGTGCTGGTGTTTAACAATGGATCTTAAGGGTGCAAGGGGATCCTGATTTGAACAGTTTGCCAGTTTTCAGAGTGTAAACTTCCATGAGGGTCAATTTCATTGACTGTGAGGTTGGAAAGAAATGTTCAGTAACACATCGTTACGAAGTGTTTCCACCATGCCAACAGAATAGATATAAATAAGCTCAGGAGTACAAATAATAGTAAAATGTAGTGAAATCATTATAAATGATTAAGAATAATTAGAAATAGTGTGGTGAAGGCCTGCAGAGGGGGTGGGAGTGTAGTGGAAGGGGTCAATGGGGGACAACTGTAATACTTTCAACAATAAAGATAAATTTAGAAAATCATAATCTGAAAACCTTTATTTTTAATGTAATTTATTTAACAAGTGTATATACCTACCTTTGTTTTCAATAATGATCATTTAATAGATGGCTCACAAAATTTCTAAAAATATAACAACCGGGCCTATTTAGCCCATATAATCCAGCAACATCTCTGTCTTTCACTCCTAAATAACTCCATATCCTTAACTCTGATAAGTTTCCCTTTTCCTTTCTGTTCTCTAACCTCTCTGGTCTTCTTTTAGATCAGTGGTTCTCAACCTTCCTAATGCCGCGACCCTTTAATACAGTTCCTCATGTTGTGGTGACCCCCAACCATAAAATTATTTTTGTTGCTACTTCATAACTGTAATTTTGCTACTGTTATGAATCATAATGTAAATATCTGATGTGCAGGATGTATTTTCATTGTTACAAATTGAACATAATTAAAGCATAGTGATTAATCACAAAAACAATATGTAATTATATATGTGTTTTCTGATGGTCTTAGGCGACCCCTGTGAAAGGGTCGTTCGACCCCCAAAGGGGTCGCGACCCACAGGTTGAGAACCGCTGTTTTAGACTCTCATAGTTGCCAGGCTGCTTCCTGCCACAGGACATTTGCAGATACTAATTTTTCTTCTGAAATGTTGACCTCTCCTCTTTGTCTTATTAACTCCTACTCATTTTTAAAATCTTAGCTCAGTAGTCACTCATGAAGTAAACCTCAATCCTACTGAAATTTCCCTTATGGGTCAAGATAATTTATTAAATATTCACAGGAATCTTATTTGATTCTAAGCATTTACATATTTTTTTATTGTAGGTTCATAGTAGTATGAGTATTGGAATAATGTTTCCTCTCTAGACTATAATCTCAGTGAGATTAAGGACCTTGTTTATTTTTATTATGGCATCCTAAATGCCTAATGTAATGAATGGCACTCAACTGGGGTTCAACAAATACTTAAGTAAATGGCTGGAGAGTCTCCTTTTTTTTTTTTTTAAATCTCACCGAGGACATGCTTGGTAGAAGTAGGGAGGGAAGGAAGGAAGGAGAGAAAGAGAGAGAGAGAGAAACACATGCCCCAACCGGGGATTGGACCCCCAACTTGAGTATGTGGCCCAACCAGGAATTGAACCGGCAACCCTTAGGTACACAGGATAACAATCAACCAACTGAGCTACTCTGGCTGGGTGAGGGTTATTTATTTAATTCAACTATGAGCAAAACAAATTCTTACCTTTTTTTTTATTTTTGAAGGTGTTATTTTTAAAAAGTGCTCAATTATTCCAGAATTTAAAAAAGGTGTGTGTGTGGGGCGGGGGGGGGGGGGGGGGGGACAGTGGGGTTTAGCCATAAAGTATTCACAGAGTTAGTGACACACCCTCCAGCTCTAGCCTAGAGAGCATAGAAATTAAAGCAGGAGGCCACTTAAAGAATGTGGGACAGTCTTGACTCATGGGTGCTGTGTACTATTTAATTTAGAGAGGTTATCTACCCTAATCCTTTTATTGTATTAAATGTCTGCAGCTAAGGAGAGATAGCTTGTCTGCTATGGGGGAACTGAAGCTGATGTTTGGAGATGAGTAAGTACTGCTTTGGGTCCCTGTTGGTTTCATAGTTCCTGGATAATTTGAGTCTTAGCATTGTTATTTCCTGAGTGCCTACAGAATGCCAACAGAATAAAAAACAAATGAGTACCACCCTCATAGAGCAAGAAATCTAGTCAGAGAGCCTGATATGCATTCATTAGACACTCAAATAACTGTACTAGTAAAAGTGCAACTGGCCCAAGTGCTCCCAAGGAAAAATAGCAGATATTACAAGAGGAGCATAGAAAGGCCCCATCAAAACAGCTGGTGAAGCTCTCCTCAGGGATGAGTTGCAGTTAGCTGGCAGAAGAGAAGTTATTTTAGCAGTCCACTCAGGACAGAGCCTGTTAAAGGTCCTTCAAAGAAGACTCTTGGCTGAAGAGCCCAGGGAGAATGAGGTTAGAGTCAGGCAGTAGCAAGGCTGTGAGAGTCCCTGTTATTTTGTGATTAAAGTACCACATATTTTAAAAAATAGTTTCAGAAGCGAGAGAAGCAGTATTCAAAGAGACTATGAAGTGGTATTTTTCAAAATTGAAGCATCATTTAATTAACGAACACAAAAATATAAACAAACCCACACCCAGACATATGATAGTGAAAAATATAAAATACTGAGAGTAATGATAAAAGTTTTACAACAATAAAAAAAAGAACACTAAATATTTACACAGTAACAAAAATTAGGCTGACAGGTTTTCACACAAGCAATAGAAGCCTGAAGAAAATTTAGAAATGTGTTTCATAGTGAAAAAAAAAGTAATTGCAATCATAATAGAATTTAACTCTTCTATAAGTGTGCAAGTGGAATAGACATTGGTAGACAATAAAGACAAAGAGAGTATACTTCTTATAGCTCAGTCTTGAAGGTACTGATAAGTGGCAATTAAGAGAAGTGTAAAAAGCCAGAAGAAGGAACTGAAATACAAGAATAATATGCGGGTGAACAAAGAAATTGTTAAATAAGTAAATCAAAATATACACAGATTAGAAGACAATAACATACTAATGACTAATTTGAAAGAGGGTTAGAAAAATGTGAAACTAAGAGTAGGAAAATACATGTCAGATTGGAGAACAGTCAGAACTGAAGCATTTTTGTTGTGTGCGCAAGAAATCAGTTTGTACCTGGCAGTGGTTAACTTTAGGCTTTACACATGTGAAAAATTTTAGGACAACTACAGAAATAGCAGACAAAAGTAAAAATTCCAAAATAATATACAGATTAAAGAGGGAGTAAAAAAACTTGGCAAATCTAAAAAAGACAGATAATTGAGGAAAAAGAATAGCAAAGAGAAAAAGATTGCACAAGATAGTAGAAAAAATAACTTCAAATATATTAGTAATCATAATAAGGATAGATTAAAACAATTTATTAAAAAAGGGAGACAGAAATATTGAATTTAGTGATAAAATCAGATATAGCAAACAAGTAACCAAATGAAATCTGATGCAGCTATATTAATATTTAACAAAAAAAACCTCAACCTAAATCTTTCTTAATCAAAACAGTTTATATCAATACTGATTTAGGAGAAACAATGAGTGAAACAAAATCATGGGCTCATGTATATACAGACACACACATGCACACATACACACAGAAAAAAGGATTTATAAAGAAGCAATTTCCCTAAGATGAACATCACACTTTTTATAACCATGAAAATATACTCAATCTTAGTAATCAAGGTGGTACAAACTGAAGAAAAATGAGATAACATTTCATATTCAATAAAAATATGTCTGTTAATTCCAATTGTTGGAGATGATGTGGATAAATGTAAACTTTGAACATTACCAGGGCAAATGTAAATTCAGTCAGTTGAGAAACTTTTTGACAACATCCAATAATTTGGATAAGGTACACACCCTACGGTATAGATGTTCTGGAACAGATCCTGGACTATTCTAAAGAAACTCTACCATATGAACAAGCATTGAGCCATTATCAACAAGACAAGCAATAACAAGTGTTGGAGAGTTTGTAGAATAAAGGGAACCCTCGTTCACTGTTGGTGGGAATGTAGACTGGCACAACCACTGTGGAAAGCAGTCTGGGGATTCCTCAAAAAACTGAGAATATAACTACCATACAACCAAGAAGTCCCTCTCCTGGGTATAGGCCAAAAACCTTGAAATCATGTATTTGCAAAGATATGTGCACCTCTATGTTCATTGAAGCATTATTCACAGTGGCCAAGACATGGAAATAACCAAAGTGTCCTGCGATAGAGGACTGGACAAAGATGTGGCACATACATACAATGGAATGCTTCTTAGCCATAAGAAAGGATGAAATAGAGCCATTTGCAACAACATGGATGGACCTTGAGAATATTATACCTAGTGAAATAAGTCACTCAGAAAAAGCTAAGAACCATATGATTTCACTCATGTGTGGGATATAAAACTGAAACGCGTGAACAGATGTACAAGCATTGAGAAAGCACAAGGATATTCCTTGCATGTGTTGGTTTATTTTGCCATAGCAAAGAATTAGAAACAATCTAAAAATCTATTAGTGAGTGGTTGAGAAAGTAAATGTAAAGTAGTTCTAATGAAGTAACTTGAGCCATAGGTATCATCAGGGATAAATCTCAAAAACCTGATGCTGAATAAAAAAGTTAAAAAACATATTCAGTATGTATATTGTTCATATATAGAGGCACAACTAGTTTAGTTTATACAATGTGAAAATAAATAATACACATAAATTTTAGGCAAGAAGGAAGAGGAATGGATGCTGGGAAGCATCAGCTATACAGCTGAAATATTTCATTTCTTTTATAACTTGATATAAAGTGTTGATGTTTGCTAAGTCTGGATTCTATTTGTTACATTAATTTATTTATTTTCTGTCATGTGTGAAATATTTTATAATTTTAAAATGAAATAAATGTTTAATATGTGTTAAAGTTAGAAAGAAAAATAAAAGAAGTGATTCTTACAGCTGCCATGTGGAGAACATACTGAAGGGTGCTGCAGTTTATTTAATCAAGTTAGACCCTAATTGCAGCCAAGTGAGAGATGAATAAATTAACCACGCAAGAAATATACTGTATACTTATTATTACCCTTCTATGTTTTGCTTAAACTATTTCCAAGTATCATATTGCAACAAAAGGAATCATAACCACAGGCATGATGAAATTAAAGTAAAAACAAAATGAAAGTAGAACTAGAGGGGCAGATTGCAGATATTTGGAGGTGAGAAGACAGTATGACATCAATCATAAGTTTAAGAACATCCACATTTAAAAATATCATGTGCAAAGGAGAAATTTATATCTCGAACTTGAAATTCAGTTATCTGTCCAAGTAATTGTGACTACCCAGGTCTATGGAGGACTTTGCTAATGGGAGTGAAACAGAGAGATTTAAATAAAATAAATGTGTTGTGTTTGATGATTTCGGGAGGTTTCTCTTAGCCTCACATACAAGAAAGCTTTGGTCAGATTGTGGAACAAATGAAAATAATGATAAGTGTGATTGATTTAGGAATCAAATGAGCTCAAGGTTTTCACATCTGGGAGAATATCCCTAAATCCTATATAATAAAAGCTTAATACGCTGAGTGTCTGGTTGACCGGTTGGCCATTCAACCAATCAAAGCATAATATGCTAATAATATGCTAAGGCCGCTCAACCACTCACTATGATGTGCACTGACTACCTGGGGGCAGACGCTCCGACCAGTAGGTTAGCTTGCTACTGGGGTCTGGCAGATTGGGACTGAGTGTGATGGGCTGGACATGCCCTGGAGCCCTCCCGTAGCCCCACCCCAGTTGGCCAACCTCCCACGTCTCTCCCTGGCCCTGGTGGGGTCCCTCAGCCTGGCCTGCACCCTCTCGCAATCCAGGACCTCTTGGGGGATGTCAGAGAGCTGGTTTCGGCCAGGCCTAGGGACCCCACTGGTGCACAAATTCGTGCACCAGGCCTCTAGTATTTTCATAAAAGTGAAGCAGATTTGAAAGAAATTAAGTGATCTTATGAACTGAATTATTTGTGGGAATACAAATTTCAATTTATATTATTGTTATAAATATTAAACTACAAAGATTAAACATAAAACCACTGTAGTGTTATCATCAGAGTAGAATTCAAGGTAGTCAGATCTACTTTAAATTAGAAAAAATTAGGAGCTCCTTTTCCTATGCTCTCACTGGGTTTTGTCCTTTTATTATTATAATTGCCTTAATATATTAGAACTGCCTATTTACGTGTGCTTTCCCTCAGAGCATGTAAGCATGTATTTCCACCTTTGTGTCTCCGGCAGAGAGCATAGTGATTGCACATAGTAGATATTCAATAAGCATGTACTGAGTGAAGGAACTGGGTAAATGTAGAATCTGAGAAAAAAAGTCTCTTCTTGTTCTACTTCCATTCCTCCCCAGAATACTCAACTTAGGTGGGATTGTCAAAGTCTCCAACCCCACCAATTCCACTTGGTCCAGAAGCACAGTAGAATGGATTAGATAGTGGAAATGGAAGGCAGAAATGGAGTTGGTGAGATGGTGAACTCTCTTCCTATGTCGTCTGACTCTTAAATCCTAGCTTCACAGCTTGGCAATAAGAGAACTTCCATTCATGCTCCAAATTAAGATAGTTTAAGTGTATATTTATCTTTAAATATTTATCTATATGGCTCCAGAGAAACCCTGCTTATCTTGCTTAATTAAATATCACATAATATATATGGAATATTTGAAAAAAGAAAACCCTCTTTCAACTTCAGTGAATCTTTCTCTCGGGCCTCCTCAGTAATAATTCTCCACCACTGATTTTCACTTACAAACTTAATGAAATGAAAGGGAGAATTTAACTCCAGCTTAAATCTGTACAAATAAATTTATGAATTCTTCTAAGATCTTTAATATTGATTTATGAAAACAAACACATTTTTTTTTTTAATTTGTGGCAAGAGCAGCAAAACACTGGAAAGAGAAATGAATGGAAGTCAAGAGAAAGAGAGGGGTAAAAACACGCCTCATCATACCTATTAGACCATGCTCAGTGACTGAACACAAATGCAGGTTGACCCAAGAGGTTTGCCCAACAGAAACATACAGGATAGCAACTGGCAGATCAGTCAGACCCCTCCTGAGAGAGAAGAAGTAGGAAGTAGTGAAGTCACCTGAGGCTATTCCAACAGGGGGACAAGAAGGCAATGTCCCTCATATTCATAATCCACGTACTTCATTTTCATTTTTTAACATTATATCAAATTGTAAAAATCTATATTTATTCATGCACCTGTATACCTATCTATCCATCTGTTTATATCTATGCCACTGATATAGTGAAAGGATTAAAGTGAGTAGTTCACCACATAGCTCACGACTTTTGTGTTCCAATACTATATCACAGTATTTGTTACATACTGCATGGAATTAATATGTATGAGTAACTCCTGTAATTATTTTGTGAATGGTAGAATAACACTGAATTATACTTATGTTAAAAACATTTTAATAAGTGGAAGCATTTAAATTATTCCAGAATTTGGTTAGCTCTGCTTTGGCAATTAGTTGTTTTTTTTTTTTAATCTATAAGTATAAAAGGACCAATATGTATTAACAGATCAATAATAAAGATGCCATTGTTAGTGAACTTTATAGTAACTCTAATGTATTTAGAGAGGTTTGAGAATGTAGTGAAGTATAAAATAATGCACAAATATAAAAAAGAAGACAAAATAAGAAAACTATTTGACATATAAAATATAAATACTAAATTTAAAAAGAGTAAAAGAAAGCATAAAATATAAAATCTTAAAAATAATTCCAATCATTAATTTGAAGAATTCAAGAAAAATTCAAGAAAAAGTTAAAAGTCATAGAGAGCAGGAAAATCAATTCTGGAGCTTTAATGACTATATAAGGGGTTCCAGAAAAAGAAAATAATAATGTGGGATGGCAAATTAAAGAAATAATAAAAGAAAAATTCCATAGCTTCAGACAGAAAGAGCCAATTGAGTACTAATGTGGATGAATGAAAAAGAAAACAAAAGCGCCCTAACCGGTTTGGCTCAGTGGATAGGCCTGCAGACTAAAGGGTCCCAGGTTCCATTCTGGGCAAGGGCATGTACCTTGGTTGCGGGCACATCCCCAGTAGGGAGTGTGCAGGAGGCAGCTGATCGATGTTTCTCTATCCCTCTCCCTTCCTCTCTGTAAAAAATCAATAATATACATATTTTTAAAGAAAACAAAAGCAATCATGTACCAAGCAAACATGGGACACCCAGAAAGAAATGGAAATCAAATAATCATCATAGTTTCCTCAGGATGAAAGATAATGAAAGATATTTTAACAGAAACTTCCAAGTTCTGGTGCAAAATGATTTCAGCCACTATTTTCTCTACTTGGCTAAATGAACAACCAATTGTAATGAAAAAGTAAAATATTTTTAGATGTTAATGAAAAGACTTCCTTTGCTTCTGGTCTTCAAAAGTTAAGAATATACTGTAGTGTAGATTTTAATAAAATCCAAGAAAGGAGGAACACACAGGGTCCAAGAAATATTATGACTAACACAGATGTCTGAAAACAAAGAAAATAATTTAAGGATGACAACTATACAACAGTCCCTAAAAAGCAATTATTCTGAACTAAAACAGGAAATCAGAGGCTCCAAAAAAAAATAATAATACACTGTAGTCAACAGGTCATATAACTGAAAAGTTGTCACACATTAGTGATATGAAGAAGTGAATTATTGCAGGTGGATGATGACAATAACGGTGTGCAAGAAAAGGATCCATTTGAATCTTGAATTTCCTTCAGAGAGGTTCAAGTTTAGGAACAGAAGCTTGCTAATAAACTTACTTCTTTATATATTCATTAAACATTGTTTCATTGCACTTGCACTACTGAGATACTGATTATTAATGTTTCTTTTCAACATATGGGCAAAATAAAAAAGGTCTTACTCTTCATCTTCCATAAGGTGAGTCAAATAATATGGATTGAAGTTATGTGTTTTTTTAAAAGTGCTTGAGCATATTATTTAGATAGCTAACTATCTGGAAAACAAAGACAAATAAAAGGGGTTTCTTTTGGGAACAGGCCTAGAAATAGGATGGAGATGAAAAAGACAGTGGGTTTTACTTATACATTCATATGCAGAATTTGATTTGAAGATTGGGAAGCATGTGCATGTATTAGCTTGATAATAGTTAAAATCATATGCAAGAAAATCAAAGAAAAGGGGTGAACTAGACACAATTCTCCTCCATGTAAACTGATGATTACTGTACAGTGTGATATGTGCAGTGGTAAAGGATGGGCAAGTATGGTAAAAGAGATTGGTAAAGGAGAGCAGCAAAATGGGCTCCATCCAAGGAGGTCAGTTGGTAGCATTGGACAATGATAACTTCAAACCAGGTAATATCTGACAGATGTCTTGAATGATAAAATAAAATTTAAAATTTAAAGGAAAAGGTATTTCTTGGCAGAAGCCATAGCATGTGCAGTGGTATTAAAGAATAAGGTGGTTCAGGAATCCTATATAATAAAAGGCTAATATGCAAATCAACCGAACTGAAGAATGACCGGTTGCTATGACGTGCACTGACAACCAGGGGGCAGACATTCAACACAGGAGCTTCCCCCTGGTGGTCAGTGTGTCGCTCAGCCAGAAGCTGGGCTCATGGCTGGCGAGCACAGTGGTGGTCCTCTCCCACCTCCGCGGCAGTCAGACATCTCCTGAGGGCTCCCGGGCTGCAAGAGGGCACAGGCCAGGTTGAGGGACTCCCTGAGTGCACAAAGCTTGTGCACTGGGCCTCTAGTAAGAGGTAAGTGTGAAAAGGCAGATAAAGGCCAGGCTGTGGGGGGCCCTGTAAGCCATGTTAAAAAGTTTAGATACCTTAAACTATAATTTTAAAGATAAGTCCCAAAAAGGTTCAAATTTGTGACACTGTCACAAGACTACAGATGGACACACATGTTTTAGTAGGTTCATTTCTTCTTAAGTCTACTTATTCATAGCCACAGCATGGACAGTATATAGATAGCACAGCTCTGAATATTAAATTCAACTACGGATATGATTTGTCAAAATGTTATTGGACCCCAGCAGCCTTGGAAAATTACACAAGTTTCTACAGTTTTATGTTACTTGAAATACTAAATGTTCTAAACATTTTAAATCTACAATATTCTAAACTAAGATGTTAAATTTTTTTAAACTCTTAACGCAATGCCATAACATTGCCTCATAGACCTGTAAGCATTTTTGAAGGAAGCAAAAATTCTTCACATTAGTATACACAATTTCTATTTGTCACATACCCATATGCTTATTGTTTAGAACAAAGAAACAAAGCAGTTAAGTACTAAGGGGAAAAGTGCTATAAAGCACAGTTTCACTTCATAGAGTTAAAATGTACTAAACATAATGATTGCTTCATCTAAGTCCCACATCTACTTGTCTATCAAGTTTCAGTGAGTGAGGTAGTTGCTACTTCTCTTTGCCCGGTGAGAATCATTACCCATAGATTCTAATGGTGGAAATAGCATAGCTCACTTTAATTTGTTTTCATAAGGTATCTCGTTATTTTAACAGGAAACATGCATCTACTGAGGCTGCCTATAAAGTATGGAAAAGGAAACATCCCTCATCATAATTTGCTTCAACAGCTGAATAGATGTAAAAGGCTCATCTACTTGCCTTTTGTGAGTCTACACTTCAAAATGATTCCATTATGTTAACGATGTTCAGGAGGAAGCTGTAACTCATGATCATGGAACTGTAAACTTTGACACAAGCTTATAGCTCACAATCTCTGTATCTTTTTGCATTTGTAAAAGTACAAATGAAATAAACCTCAGGTTATGTATTATATCCCCTATTGATGTTTAACTAGCTCAACAAAAATATTCTATAGGCATCATGAGTAAGCATGCGAGAATAAAACTCCTCTCCACCCAGTTCACTCTTTCTCCCATTTAATCCAGTCTCTGCATTACACTCAGACTGGGCTTTCTTTAAATATATACCTACTTCTATATATAAAACATATATAGGATTAAACCTGAAGTGTGGTAAGGTCACAATGCTCCTAGGATCTGGGTCCTGCTTGCCACACTAGAAGGCTCTTGAGCCACTCGTACTTATAGCTTACAGTTTGGTGCAAGTTTATAAACTTTTGAGGGGATGAATTTGGGCTATAAATAAGCTATGTTCATGGAATTTCTAATTTCTTTCTGTCTTTCAATGTATACATTAACACACATATCTTAAAAGTATAAGATACTTTCACTAATAACTGTTGAAGAAGGACATTAAAGTCATATAGTAAAATAAACTTGCAAGATTATAAAGCATTTTATTTATTAATATCACTAAATAAATATTGATATATATATATTAAAATGACACTGACATATGTCTCTACTCCGTACATCTCAGATATTGAGCTAAATGATTAATGAATAATGTAAAGAACAAAGAATTTAGTGTATTAGACTATTGTTAAGTTATCTTAGAATTTATGAAGAATATTAAATTACCTGCCAAAAAATATCAGAAAAACTCTATTGCTCTTTTCCTTGGTATCTCAGGCACATAATTATAATCTATAATGATAAAAGTGGACGAAACTGGGGCTGTGAGGGAAGCCGGTGCTGGCAGCCGGGGGGAAGGAAGGCCTACTCTTGCACAAATTTCATGCATTGGGCCTCTAGTGTAGAAATAATAGCCTTTATCAAGAATTCAAAATTATATTATGAGAAATACCGATATTGATAACACTGGAATTAGCATGTAGGACATTTGGATGTAATTTTAATTTTCACTGTCACTAGTTGTGTGATGTCAAAACTAATTCTTTTCTTACTGGCATTAGTTCTCTGCTTTAATTTAAAAACAAACAAACAGAAGAAGTAGAAAGAACAAGAATCTGTCTATGGTATCTGTTATAAGTGCTATAGTACGAACAGGTATAAAATGTTTTTGGAGTAGAGAGGCAGGAACAAATAATTTTACCAGGGAGGAAGAAAAAATGCCAGGCAAAGTCTTGGGAACAGGAAATATTTAATATGGACTTTGAAGGATCAGGTAGAAAATAGTATAAAAGCACTCCAGGCACATGAAAATGAAAAGTAAAGGAAGGAAGATTTGAAAAATGAATTGAGATTTCCCTAATAGGAAGGAAGGCATTCAACATGGCATACTGTAAGGGATGTGGCATGTGTGTGTGTATGTGTGCCTTTGAGTGTGTGTGCGTGCATACACACATCTAGGGGAATGTTTAAGAAATGGAGAGGCAAGCTAGGAAAGGTGTGTAAAGACAGAAATAGAAAGAGATGCAGGTGAAGAAGTGCAATAATGCCTAAAGGTCTTCAATACCATGCTAAATATCATGAGTTTGGCCTTTACCTGCAAGTAACACTCAAAGTTCAAACAGAAAAGTGATGTGAGCAACCACAATTTTACGGAATCTTGAGGAAGTGGAAACCATTGCCATAAAGCAAGTCATTACAAACCGATCCAGAGACGGAAAAACATTGATCAGATGCTCAAACCTCAGAGGGAAGGTAGAAAAGGGTGGGGGTAAGGGGTAGAGATCAACCAAGAGACTTGTATGCATGCATATAAGCATAACCAATGGACGCAGATAACAGAGGGTGAGGGTGAGGGCAGGATTGGGGGGGGGGTGCGGGGGCAATGGGGAGATAACCACACATTTGTAATACCTTAATCAATAAAAAAATGTGAAAAAATTATTACTTTCATAAGAAAGCTAGGGAAATCTATGAAAAATTACACAAGTGGTTAGGTTATAGCACATTATTTTTGCATTAGTAAAAACATTTTGGAAATCTCTAAAGCCCACCTTTAAATATCTTTCCCAGTTAGAAAAATACCTAGTCTGACTCAATTATGATGAGAATGTGCTTAGCATGAACACAGATGGGGACATTATCCTTGGGTTAATAAATGGATTCAAGCAGCATGACATGCCCCTTGGTGCCTGAGTTCTAGCACTCGCAATGGAGTAACGGAGCTGCATTTTAAAGTATAGCACCTTCATGTGTGATTTAATGGACCACAGTGTATGAGATGAAAGAGAGGGGGGATTTAAAACTTGGAATCCTTTTAGAATTGTCTTCCCAAGCATTTTTCTCCATTGTCATATGGCTCCAGAAATATTTCATATAAATAAATTCCACATAATTTGAAAAACAGTGAAAAGTTTCACCACAGGCAGTCAACACCAATTTAAATCTGTTAGAACTTTGAAAATTGATCTTTCATGGCTCTCATTCTGCTGAAAAATCCCTGGAAGACTTCAACATGATTTTGTTTCTTTACAAAAACAGAGTATTAATAGCAAAACGTAGTCCCATCATTTAGTTCAAATAAAACTGTTGGCAAAAGTACTATAAATATATATGTTCTATAAATGGTTTAGAACAAACAAAATGTGGAGTATTTTTCTAACACTTTTAAAATATTAAGGCAATGAACATATGAAAACTGTAAAGCTTATCCCACCTGTGAATTTGCATAATTGACTATTTTTCACTTTTTAAAATGTGAAACATTGCCTAACCCACATACAATGTCAAATATCATATATTTTGCTTATAGTCAGGATAAGATTCTTGCATACTTTATACATTATAATGACACTTAAAAGTTAGTAATTATATAGCTAATCTTTGGAAACTATATAAACTTCATTGTTAACCTTCATAATTATACTTTCACTTGTAATATATAAATATATATATATATATATATATATATATATATATATATCTACACTAATAAAAGAGAAACATGCAAATTGCTGTCACTCTGCTACCCTTCCCATTGGCTAATCAGGGTGATATGCAAATTAACTGCCAGCCAAGATGGCGGCTTGCTTGCTCCAGTGACGGAGGACTCCAACATTCCCCACCTGCCGCTGCCGGCCTCTGAGCTTGCAGTTTGAAACATTGTTACAAATATAGAAGCTAAACAAAACCCCAGAAACCTGCTTTCAGCCAGCCAGGATCTCAGAGCTGGAGTTGAAACAGTGTTTCAATTATAGAACCCAAGCAAACCAGATACCTGCTTTCAGCAGCCGAGGCCTAAGAGCTGGAGCCAAGCCTCAGAGCTAAAGCTGGCCCAGAATAAAAAAAAAAAGAAAAAAAGGAGCAGTTGGGAGCTTCAGTCACCCGCCAGCGTGAAAACAGCCCTCACCCCTCACCTAGACTGGCCAGGCACCCCAGTGGGGACCCCCACCCTGAAGGGTGTGTGACCAGATGCAAACAGCCATCATCCCCTCATCCAGGCTGGCCAGGCACCCCAGTGGGGACCCCCACCCTGATCCAGGACACCCTTCAGGGCAAACCAGCCGGCCCCCACCTGTGCACCAGGCCTCTACTCTATATAGTAAAAGGGTAATATGCCTCCCAGCACCGGGATCAGCGTGACAGGGGGCAGCGCCCAAACCCCCTGATCGCCCTGCGGCTCTGTGTGTGACAGGGGGCGGGGCCACAACCTCCCTATCCACCCTGCTCTGTTTGTGACAGGGGAAGGCGCCCCAACCCCCTGATCAGCCCTGCTCTGTGCCTGATAGGGGGGAGCTCTCCAACCCCCTGATCACCCTTCGGCTCTGTGTGTGACAGGGTGCGGTGCCCCAACCCTCTGATCGGCCCTGCTCTGTGTGTGACAGGGTGCAGCGCCCCAACCCCCCACCCCCCATGGGCCCTGCTCTGTGTGTGACGGGGTAGAGCCATAACCTTCCCATTGGTCCTGCCCTGAGTGTGACAGGGTGCGGCGCCCCAACCCCCTGATCCGCCCTGCTCTGTGTGTGACAGGGGGCGGTGCCCCAACTCCCTTATTGGCCCTACTCTGTGAGTGACAGGGGGGAGCTTCTCAACCCCCTGATCAGCCCTTTTCTGTGTGTGACAGGGGGGAGCTCCCCAACCCCCTGATCAACCCTGCTCTGTGCGTGACAGGGTACGGAGCCCCAACCCCCCTGATGGACCCTGCTCTGTGCGTGACAGGGGGCAGCGCCTCAACCCCCTGATTGGCCCTGCTCTGTGTGTGACAGGGGGTGGCGCCGCAACCTTCCCATCGACCCTGCCTGGAGTGTGACAGGGGGTGGTGCCCCAACCCCCCAATCGGCCCTACCCTGAGCATGACTAGGGGTGGATCCAAACCTCCCGATCCGCCCTGCTCTGTGCATGACAGGGGGCGGCGCCCCACTCCCCAATCAGCCCTGCTCTGAGCCCGACCAGGGGCTGCACCTAGGGATTGGGCCTGCCCTCTGCCACCCGAGAGCAGGCCTAAACCAGCAGGTCGTTATCTCCCGAGGGGTCCCAGACTGCGAGAGGGACCCCCCCCAGTGCACAAATTTTTGTGCACCGTGCCTCTAGTGTGTATATAATTCTACTGTATATAATTCTACTGTACTAATTGTATATAATTCTACTGTACTAATAATCATTTTAAAAAAAATAATTAGCATACTTGTTACATTAATATAAATTCCATATTTTTAAAAATATAAATTCCTCTGTTCCTGAGGTCTAATTTAATAAAAAGGTAAAATAATTGTGCTATTTAATTGAATATCATTAAGAAAGGAACTTTTAAAAATATGCCATATACTAGTAATAAGAAACTTTGAAATAGTGTAAATAAAATGTTTTAAAATTTCAAAATTTAAATGTGGAGAATTATGTATATGGATTTTAAAACATATGATTTTCTTATGTATAAACCAATAACTATAAAATGATGAGTATTCTGAGTAATTTATGATAATAAGCCATTCATATAATTTACATAGAACTATATGATAGATGTTTACAAAGTAATATGGCATTTTTGAATATACTACAAAGTAGTGTTGTTAAATTTAACGAGGGGAGGTGTATGTATACATTGAAATAAAGAAGGAAAATATGGTGAATAGTACAGGACATGATTGTCTCAAGGAAACACAGAAATAGGGCCTCATTTGTCCTTTTTCAAAAGATTTCAGAAGAAGCTAGAAATATTGATTTTTATGTGACATCTATAGATTTTTTTTCAAGCACTGGTGCAATTGTAAAAAATGATGATGCACGTCAAGCCAAATCTGTATGCAAACGTTACCCCCATGTGTGACACCTGGCTTAATAGCGGCAATGTCATTATAGGAATACACCAAAGTGAGTCTCTTTTTTGCACATTTGGCACATTAGAAGAAAAATATTTGGACAAACCTTTCTCAAAATTAAAGTACCTGAATTAGCCTTTCTATAGCAAATAATTAACAAAAGGCATCCTACTTGCTGGAGAGTCATTTTGTCTTTTAAAACATTTTTTCCAACCTTTCATGGCCTCATCACATGTAGGAAGATGTGCATACATAGTCACTCTTTCCAGGTCTATGGCATGAGCATGTTATGGCAGATAAGGATTTGTCTACTTCTTGATATATTCACTACATTAATAGATATATCTAAAAATATATTTATTTTTAAAAAGTAAATCAATTTTGCAACTTCAATATTTATTATTCATAAACAGAAATTATCTACAGTCCACCTCAGAATAGGCAGTAACACAAGGGTGTCAAAATGTTACTAAGGAACTTTCTATTTTAAGCTACTTTTAAAGACTTACTTAGCAAAAAGTGCTGATTGCTGACAGTCAAAACCAACAGATTAATAAACCAATTCCCCAGAATATATATGAAATATATATGTGAAAGGCAAAATTTTTTTCAGATAGGATAAAAGTGAAGTTTTAATACTGAAAAATCATAATATATAATCTTCTAATTAAAATTTTATATCTTATCTCATTTTCCTTAATGTCAAGTGTTTTGGCATGAGCTAAAGAACATCTACTTAAGACAGAATGATGAGGGATAGATTCTCTAGGAAACTATGAAAAGAGAGACGTTTCTGGGTAAGAAGAGCAAAAATGGTAGGAAGTGTGCACTGAATAAGAATGAAATGTCAACTTTTCAACTGTTTCAAACTTTTCAGCAGCATGCATGCATTACTTGTACTTATAAAGAGTGAGGTCACAGTAAGTTCAATACAGTAGAATCTCTTTCCTCAGCAAAAAATAACAAATAGAAAAAACTTTTAATAATAGAAACCGAAAAACATAGTGCTATCTACTGTCTTAAATTTGAAATACTCTCAGCCAAAGAAAAAGAGATGTTGTTCTTTGCAATTTAATATTTTTAAAAATTTATTTCTTCTTCATTTTTTAAAATTTAAATAATTCTTTATTGTTGAAAGTATTACTTATGTCCCCCTTTTCTCCCCATTGACCCCCTTCAATCCACTCTTCCCCCGCCCCCAGGCCTTCAGCACCCTATTGTCTGTGTCCATGGGTTATGCATATATGCCTAGAAGGTCTTTGATTACCTCCCACCCACCACCTTCCCCCGCTTTCCCTCTGAGATTCTGCACTCTATTCCATGCTTCCATGTCTCTGGATTCATTATATTAGTTTCAGGTATACAACATAGTGATTCAACATTGATGTACCTTACAAAGTGATCGTCACAGTAAGTCTAGTTACCATCTGTCACTGTACATAGTTATTACATTAATAACTATATTTCTTGTGTTGCACATTACATTCCTGTGGCTTATTGTATAACTAGAAATCTATAATTCTTAATTCCCTTCCACTTCTCCACCCATCCCAGAGATAGGGTTTTAACTCAACTTAATACAAATCTTTAAACTGGCCTTCATGCCTCAGGATGGCTCTAGGAAAGTAACAAAAGTCCTCACATCTTCACAAACATGTATGCCAAATATGAAAAAATGTGCAGGATTGCCTAAAAGAGGATGCTGCACTAAGTAAAGTAAGTGAGGGGCTGAGTGATGGACCCAGCTGCACTTGCTCACCTGTAGGAATAATACAACACAGAAACACATTTCTCCATAAGCCCACGGTAAATCCCTGAGTACAACAGCAGACTCAACTGGAACACAACATTGACTTGTTCTACAATGGGAGAGGGTAACGTCATGATTTCTCTCCATCCATACCCCTTCCCCATCTCCCCCAGGCCTTCGAGCCGTAGGACTGTGGCTAGAGCATGAAACAGGCTCACCTTCACATTGCAGCTTGCCTGGGAAGAGAAGTCAGACTTACACATGATGGGAACATGGTAAGGAAAAGTCACCACACTGCTTGAGGCCCAAGGGCAGTTCCAAGCAGAGCTGTTCAAGTTAAGCAACATGGCATGGTGACTATAAACACTATTGTGGCAAAGGGAAAATGACAAGAAACGACAGGTGAAGAACTCAGTCTGGAAGAAATGGAAGAAAATTTTCCCTGAGTGCTTTGTACTATAGAAATACTTAATAAGATATATATATATATATCATCCTATATAATAAAGAGGTAATATGCAGATTGATTGTCACGCCCTTGCAAAAGATGGCTGCCCCCATGTGGTCAAAGATGGCCGGCAGGGGAGGGTAGTTAGGGGGAGAGCAGGCCAGCAGGGGAGGGCAGTTAGGGGGCAACCAGGCTAGTAGGAGAGGGCATTTAGGAGCGAACAGGCGGGCAGGGGAGGACAGTTAGGGGTGACCGGGCCGGCAGGGGGGCGACCAGGTCTGCAGGAGAGGGCAGTTAGGGGCGACCAGGCCATCAGAGGAGGGAAGTTGGGGGGGACCAGGCTGGCAGGGGAGGGCAGTTGGGGCAAACCAGGCAGGCAAGGGAGGGCAGTTAGGGGTGACCGGGCCAGCAGGGGAGGGCAGTTGGGGGTGATGAGGCCTGCAGGGGAGGGCAGTTAGGGGCAACCAGGCCTGCAAGGGAGGGAAGTTGGGGGCAACTAGGCCTGCAGGGGAGGGCAGTTGGGGGTGACCAGGCCTGCAGAGGAGGGTAGTTAGGGGTGATCAGGCTGGCAGGGGAGTGCAGTTGGGGGCAATCAGGCCAGCAGGGGAGCAGTTAGGCATCAATCAGGCTGGCAGGGGAGTGGTTAGGAAGTGATCAGGCTGGTAGGTGAAGCAGTTAGGTAGGGGCAATGAGGCAGGCAGGCAGGCAGGCAGGCAGGCAAGCGGTTGGGAGCCAGCAGTCCTGGATTGTGAGAGGGATGTCCGACTGCCAGTTGAGGCCCGATCCTACAGGGATCCCGAGGGGTCCCAAGTGGAGAGGGTGCAGGCTGGTTGAGGGACACACCTCCCCCCACCCCACCCCCCAGTGCACAAATTTTGTGCACTGGGCCTCTAGTATATATCATAAAATATAAGAGAGGAATTAAAGAACCAAAGAAACAAAATGAGTTCTAAAATACAATCATTACTAAGCTGATAAAACACAAACACAAAGAGAGAGTAGACATGATTGAAACTGAATGATTAAAATAGAGTGAAGGCCTGATACAATCAGTGTGACTGCAAAAGGGAAAAACCAGAGATTTCAGACAGGCATGCCCTTAACATTTCCAGGGTCTGGGGTAAGAATAAAATACCACATATTAAAATATTAAATAATCATAATTTCAATCTATTAAAATATTTAAAATGTTTACATTTTCTATCCTTCTACCTTAAAAGATATACTTTGATAAAAAGACCTGAAAGGCCATGTTTAAATTCAGAATTTTTGGACAAGTCAGCATTCCACGTCAGAGGCTGGCAGTGAAGAAGGACATGCTCCAGGCCCGCCACCCCACTTTTCCCACCCTGGTCTTTCTTTCACTCTGACGGGCCTCACATGTACATATGTAGATTCCCCAGCACATCTTCCCAAGCTCTGTGAATGGTCTCTGCACTCAGTCAACCTTCGGCTAATCCCTGGGTCTAAGTATAACTTTACCAGTGGGCTGGTCTGTCCTCAGAAAGAAAGATCAGGCCAGGGAGCTACTATAAGTCCTGGACATGTGTTTGGAGCTGATGGGTGGGGAATTTCGGGGTCTCGGGTACTATAGTATGATCTAGATGGGAAATACAGACGCCTGTGGACACGGCTGCTTTGCCCCACTTCGCGGCCAGTGGAGGGCAGGTTGGAGTGCTCTCCAGCACAGTTTCCAAGGCAAGGATCTCTTGCTTAGGCCTAAAGGCAGTATTGATTGCAGACATTAGAGAGGAAATAATAGATACAGAGGAAATGCATATTGATATACATCGTAAGAAATATTGGTTTTTCAGTAAATAGACTCCATTCATATGCAACAGAAAAATTAATGTATCGAAAAGACTAATTTCTCTGAAGGGAGGAAATGACTGCATTTGGCTATTTAAACTACATAGGATACTCGAATAAAATCTGTTGGTGAACAACTGCCACTAAGAAATGCCCTGCATGTCAAGCATAGACTTCAGGCAGAAGGCGCAGGTTAAGTTCCAGGGAGGAATCAATTTCTTTTCAAGATAAAACAAAATCTGCCAGGGGAGGCAGGCGGAGGAAGCCAAAGGAAAAACAAAGCCGTCCGGGGACTGCACAGGCCCCTGTGGACCTTTGGCATGGACTCTGGACAGGCCACTGCTAAACGCATGCGCGCGCGCGCGCGCGCACGCGCACACACACACACACACACACACACACACACACACACACACACACACAAACTTCCCGGGAGGAAAATCAGGCTGGTGGCACTTTCCCAGAGCAACCTCAAAGAGCGCAGCTGGGGCAGCAATGTACCAAAGTTCTGAAGGAAAGAAACTGACAGAATTCCCGGCCAAGCTGCTGTGCAAGTATGAAGACAACACATACAACAATCTCAAATGTAAAATACCCCCAGAAGATAGGAAACACCAAAATTCACCAACCCCCAAATGACAGGAAAGCTGAGGTGAAAAAACGTAATCAACATTCCAGGGTCAGGTGTGCACATTCCAAAGGAGAAAATACATACCAGAGCATTTTAAAATTATTCTTCAAGCACAGAGACAACGGGCAGAGATTTCAAAGTGTCTAAGAACACAAAGACCACAGAATCCCTTGAATACTTCTTTAAAAGCAAACACATACACATAAAAAGAAAAGCAACAAAATTTATTTGACAATATACTTAACAGCAAGGGATCCTATCCAACATGAAAAATGAGATTTCAAATCCATTTTTTTGCTTTTGATATTTCATAACCATTCAACAAAATCATATGTAAAATAAATTTATAAATTATGCCATTTATGCAAATTCTAAAAACACACACTGACTAATATTGTCATAAGCACCTATGAAGTAAAAGTTCAAAAGCAGCACACAAAGGGAGGACGAGGTCTAGCAACATCTTTGAAGAGGAGGAGACTAGGTTGGGAACAAGAGACTCAGAGGTTTTGCTGTATCTGTCTGGATTAAATAGGAAAAAGAAGTTTCTAGGCAAACAAGAATATTCATGAAATCTTGACCATTGGTCCTATGTGCCTATTATTTTCTGTACTTTTCTACATGCTTAAAAACATTCAGACGTAAAATGTTTTAAGAGTGCAAAGCCTGAAGAATGTATTAACTTGCTTTAGCATGTAGAAGTTTTGAACACTTTAGTTGTGTAGCATGTGACGTCATCAAAATGCAGATTCTCTGTTAAGAAAACAAATAAACAGAAAGAGGACCATGGCAAGCTTCCTTTGCAACAATGTCTGTCCATGAAAAGAAATTCGTTACAGAATATGCTGCCACTAACATATTATTTAAAATGTGTTGATAACAGCAAAAACTGTTCATAAGAAATATGATTTCAAATTTAAAAATAACTGCAACATATATGTTTGAGGACCAGAAGATAAAAAGGATGATATGTTTACTGTAAAATGCTTATTTTGCCTAAAGTGGCCAATGTATTTATATTGTCCTTATGCTAGTTTCATAATTTTAGGATGCGTTGGTAATGAAGCTCTCATCTGTTACCGAGCTCCACACTCAAGATTGCTGAGGAAGTATTCCAAGATATGAGTCAGAGCAACTTGACTTGAGAGTATGTGTGGCAGATGCATGCAGTAAGAAGTACTACAGCTCTGAGCTGAAGGACATGCTACTGACCAGCTCAGTGGCCTGAAGATGGAGGTGACCTGGTTATAAAATGTCATCTCTTTAACATCAAAAGATCGGTTCAATGGTCCTTTCCCAAACCTTTGTGAGTTAAACTATGCTTTCTTCTGTTCTCACTGTGTCTCTTTTAGACCCAAATGCCCAAGAAATCGAACAGACATCATAATTTCACCAGCCCAGAAGATGACAGAAAAAACTGTGATGAAAGTATTAGATCAATATTCGGGGGCAGCACTAGACATTCTGAAGGAAAAAAATATATTACCAGAGCATTTCCTTCAAATAGAGAGACAACTGGCAGAAAGTCTCAATAATCTAAGAAAACAGAGACTACAAGATCTCTTGAACACTGTAGTCAAAAAAGAAATAAAATAAAAATAAACATGGTCTTTGACAAACTCTAACTACTAGGCTCTAGAATCAAATGGGGTCACTTTTGAACTTCTCTTTTGTGGGGCCAGTTCTTATGATAATCGTGTGTGTCCTATTAATTCTTTGGACTTTTAAAAGTAAACTAAACTAAATTTTGAGACTCTAAAGGAACTATCCCCTCTCCAGAGAGAGAATGAGAGAGAATGAATCCATGCTCTTGAGTCTAACCAAAGAGAGCAGAGTAAGACATTGGAAAAAACTAGAATTTCTTTGAACTTTTAGATAAACAAGAGTAAGAAATTTGATTGCAGTCTATATGTCTAGATTAGAACTTAAAAGAGAATCAAATATCAAACAATTTTGTCCTATAATAATTGAAAAATAAGAGCAGATTTATAAATAAAGTTTTGGCATCTTACTTGGCATGTTATTATTGGAGTCTTTATAAATTTTATATCCACATATTGGAGTTCCATAAGCTTACGTATTACTGGAGTATCTTATTTTTATCAAATTACAAAGCTTCTGTTAGACAATGTAGTTTTAATGTTGCAGGGAAAATATGCAAGAAAATTCTATAGTTGAATCTGTATATAAATCAATGAAATTTAAATCACTAATATTTCATTTTCTGGTATGTGTCTACTAGGTAGAGCTTTCAGATCACGAAAGATAATTGAGATCATTATTTCCAGGAAGTTATGAAAGATACAATGGTTGGTACTGACATAGCAGCCTCATAAAGGTAGGAAGAGGATTGTCCTAATGAAATGAAAACTTCCTCCCCATAAGGAACATTCAGACCCTTTAATAGTTAATTCTTAATGGTTAAGTCCCATAGATAGAAGAACAAAAACAAAGGTTTAGGGGCAAACATCTAATGTTTCGGTCCTGTGGAGTCCTAGTTCTCCATGTCCTCAGTTCTGCCTCAGGGAATTGGAATATACAGGAGAAAAGCTCTTCCTTTTCCCTTCCTCTTGTGAGTAAGCTGTATGCAGAGCACACATCTGTTCAGCCCCAGGTGCAGGAGAGCAGCCCCTGCCTCCATTGTGTGAGGCTCAGTGGGTAACCCTGGGATTAAGCACTTGGACTAACGCATGCCTTCAGACAGTGTTACACTGTTAATTGTTTAACAACTGGCTCTCCAGGGGAGAAAAAGGCCCTGATTGATATATGCCATTTGCCAATTTCCATGGTGTGAATACTTCTACCAATGTGATGTCATAGAAAATGGAGTTGGGAAGGTGTATGAACAATCTCACAGTCCCTATGAGCTGGCTGGGGCAGAACACTACACCTTAGTGTCTTTTTGCAAACTGGCTTTCATCAGTAACTTCGGTGATATTTTAGCCTCAAGCTGTTTACGCTGAAGTTTAATTTCTCAATTGGTTTAAAACCTGAGTTGCCAAGAGGAGTGCTAATCATTTGTCTCCCTCAAATACCGTAATATATAGGCCATTTCTAATTTACCCTTAGAGCTCTGTGAGAAAGATAGTAACCAAACCCTCTTATACACTTAACAAATGAAAATGAATGTATAAGTTTGATTTTGTGATTGTGTAGCTGTTTGCATAGGTCACTAGTTATTAATATAAGGAAGGAAGCAAAAGGGAATCAATAATAAGCTTAATAACCTGGAAAGCTGAAGCAGGTATCAGGACAGCATTCCATCCAGTTTGCTGGGAAATTAGCATAAGCAGACTCACTCACACATTCCAGGGAACTGCCTCCTGGGAGACTTAATTCTCAGAGTGGACAGAAAATCTCTCCGGGGTTGCTGCTGGCCTTGTACTGAATTCCCAGAGGGAGGGGAAGGGAAAATTCCTCTGTTAGGCACAGGTACAGTGGAAACCAGATGACATAACAACTTTTGAACATGACCAGTGAGAGCCAGGGTGACAACATAGAGGGGCAGAGCCTAGCCTGAGAAAAACTAGAGAGGTAATCAGATTGGATAGAGGGTGTGGAACCTCAGTAGGTCCAGGAAAAGGGTTGGTTGGGACTCAGGCCCAGGAACATTCAGAAAGTTGGGTTGGATGTTTTGAATGGCACCGTGTTCTTTACCAAGAACCAAGAAAATATTTGGAAGATTAACAGGAGTCTCATGGCAGGTGCTTCTAGAGCAGTGGTTCTCAACCTTGGCTGCACATTAGAATCACGTGGGAATCTTTTTAAAATCCTGATTTCTGGGCCTCATCCTCTGGAAATTCTGTTTCTTTATTACTAATGTTGTGGCCTCACCCCATAACAAAGAAACAGAATTTCCGGAGGATGAGGCCTAGCAATCAGGATTTTAAAAAGATTCCCAGGTGATTCTAATGTGCAGTCAAGGTTGAGAACCACTGTTCTAGAGCCTTTCCGCCCTCTTTGTCCCTGTCCCCAAGGTGTATTAATTACCTTAACCCCAAATAAAACCTTGCCATCACGTTTAAATTTCTCCATGCATGTGCTGTTTGAAATTCTTTTCTCTTGACACCACAAAAGGACTCATTTTCACCAGTAATAGAGGGGCATTTCCATATATAATAACAATGTGTAACCTTCATTCAAATAGTCTAGACTCTTTTGTTAAAGAATCATTTGGCTACTACAAAGGTAAATGCAAACATTTCCCATTATTAGCCCACAGGAATAAAAATATTGAGTTCTTTTACTATTAACCTCAAATATTTTTATAAAAAACACTGAGATGTGTTTTGTTCACCGACATATAATAAATGTAGACTGAATAAAATAAAGTCCCAAATAGTTTAATACTGAAACATTAAGCACAAAAATATGGCATATGTATAATATAAATCAAGAGTTGCTATTTAAAGTTTAATATTTATAAACAGAAATTATATACATGGCTATTTTTAAAAATTGGTAATAAGCTACTTTGGCAAGGTGTATATAAATATATCAACCTAAATATGTCTCTTTTATAGCTTATTTGTAATCATAGTTAATTACTAGAGTTTAGATGTTGACATCCATACTCACAATTATTTTCCCCCTATTCGGGTATGTTTGTAAGTACTTAAATGTTTTTCAGTCATTACTACTATTATAAAGCATTTTTACTTTCTTTAGAGCTCAATGTGATGAGAGACTATGGAAAAAACAAAAAAATGTTTTTCATGTAATAGTTACCACCCTTCACACTTACATCTTTAATAAAAAAAGAGATGCTGGCCCTGACTGGTTTGGCTCAGTGGATAGAGCATCGGCCTGCAGACTGAAAGGTCCCAGGTTTGATTCCAGTCAAGGGCATGTACCTTGGTTGCGGGCACATCCCCAGAAGGAAGGTGTGCAGGAGGCAGCTGATCGATGTTCTCTCTCATCGATGTTTCTAACTCTCTATTCCTCTCCCTTCCTCTCTGTAAAAAATCAATAAAATATATTAAAAAAAAGAGATGCTGTAAGAAGTGACAAGACAACTGAGCCAAAGACCAGCAAATATATTACCTTAAATTAGCAACACAATTCAACTCTACTCAGTGGACTTCTTCCTCCATGATGCCGAGTGATAGTATAATTGCAGGTTTTTAGTCAGTAGAAATTAAAGTACAATAAAACTCTGTCATTATGTGGCAAGTAAGGTCCAAAAGACTGATTCGTGGAAAAGGTGGTAATGATATTGCAAGGATAATAAAAAGAAACGGATAAGTCTAAACAGCTAGCAGGTTTGGAATTCTATGGGTCTGAATGTATAATCCCAATCAAGTCCCAACTGGAATCTAGCTCCACCTGGTGGCAGCTGTCCACAATGTCTTCAATGCAGAAGGGGAAAAATGCTGAGTTCCAAGAGGAGTTGGGATTTCCTGGATAAAGATAATTCAGGAATCTCCTGATTACTTGGCACCTGTCTGATCATCCCTCTCTATCCAAGGAGGTGGGAAGGACAAACACCAAACATAGGAAGACTTTCCTTAACTTGCCTGGCTCCCCAAGAAGGGTCTCACATTTCCCTCCATACCCACCCTCCTGGTTTTACCACTTTCTTTTAAAATGCAGGTTAGTAATAACTTAATCAATAAAAAATTTAAAAAAAGAAAAGAAAAAATTAAAATGCAGGTTGGGTTGAGAATGAAAACCAATCTTCAGTCACTAGTATCCAAATATGCATTATCATGGGGCATGTTTTTATTGAATTATGTTTGATACTATGAGATTTTAATGGACAATCCCATACACCATATATCTGAGTTTGTAGATTATAGGGGCTCTGGCCAATGTGGCTCAGAGTGTCAGTCCACAGGTTCCATTTCCAGTCAAGAGCACATACCTGGGTTGAAGGTTTGACCCCTGGCCCTGGTTAGGGCACATGCAGGAGACTACCAATCGATGTGTCTCTCCCATACATTGATGTTTCTCTCTTCCCTTCCCTTCCCTTCCCTTCCCTTCCCTTCCCTTCCCTTCCCTTCCCTTCCCTTCTCTCTTTCTCTCTTTCTTTTCCTCTTTCTTTCTCTCTCTCTCTCCTCCTCCTCCTCCCTTCCACTCTGTAAAATCAATTGGAAAAATATTCCCAGGTGATGATGAACAATAAAAAAAAGGGAACAGAAAAGAAATAATGGTGGAAAATGAAGCATTAAACTGAATATTCAAATATTACTTAAGTACTACTTTTCCTCCTTCCTCTCCTTTTTATCACTTATTTATAGAAAAGCTTCTATATTTCTCCGTAATAAATGTGAACCTCCTCCCATACTTTTCTTTTTTTAATAGTATGTTTTTATTGATTCAGAGAGAGATAGAAACATTGATCAGCTGCCTCCTGCATGCCCCCTACTGGGAATCAAGCCTGCAACCCTGGCACGTGCCCTGACCAGGAATCTAACCGATGACCTCCTGATGCATGGTATGATGCTCAACCAACTGAGCCATACCAGCTGGAATTCTTTACACCCTAAACTATTAAGTATTATAAAAACGTGTTTTTAAAATATCAGTTATTGTCTTGAAGAAAAACTATCCATTGAAAATCCCTGTCATCCTTATAAATTTCCATCCCTTTGATTATTTGTACAAGTAAATTTTATAGACTTAATGTTAACAAGCTAATACACACAATCACCATCAGAAACCAAACATTTATGTTATTAAGTATCACCTTATTTATTTTTTAAGAATCACTTCATTAAGCATTCATTATTACCACAGGCCAGAGTTAACACAAGCAACAAATTAGCAAATTTATGGGGGAAGGCTGGAGGGTTGAAAAATAAGGCAAAACATGAACAATAAGAAGCATATCTCTCTTGTCTTATGAAGTTTCTGAAATTTTCTGTTTTTATACCAACTTTTTGTCTATACTCAGTCTCTATTGCCGTCTCAATATATCTTGGTATTTTTTCCCAACATTTTTCTTTTTTTTTTTCTGGCATTGGATCTTCAACACCTATGCCCTCCTAATCATCTTCACTGTCAAGGCTCACAAAAGGAATGTAAAAGTTCACAAATGAAGACAAAAATATAATTTATAAATATATGTACTGCTCAGCCTTATCATTATACTATACTTTTCTTTTTTTAAAAAATATATTTTTATTGACTTCAGACAGGAAGGAAGAGAGAGAGAGATAGAAACATCAATGATGAGAGAGAATCACTAATTGGCTGCCTCCTGCATGCCCCCCCACTGGGGATCGAGCCCAAAACCTGGGCATGTGCCCTGACCAGGAATCGAGGTCAGGACCCCTCAGTCCACAGGCTGACGCTCTATCCACTAAGCAAAACTGGCCAGCACTATACTACCTTTTTCAATGAGAACAGTAACAATGATAACATTTATAACATAGCCTTGACAACCATGTAACCCAAAGGGGGTATTTTATTAGGTAGTTTGGTACCCAGGTTTTAAAAGAGAATATAAATAGGTTGCTTGGTCTCAGTATAGTCAGCTTAACTCCTTACACACAGGCTACTTAATGCATTTATGTTACCCACCTGGAGAATTATGAAATCTGTGTGTGGGAACATATGGTATATTCATTTTGGTGGGTAATTTTAAATTCATTAAAATGAAAAATAAACATACCATTTGGCCCTTAGTTCTGCCTCTAGAATTTCAACCTGTGTATATATGTATATATTTATTTATACATGGTTCACTCACATGTTCATTAAAGTACTATTTATTATATATAGATATGTACATATATATATACTCTCATTTTATATAAATGAGAATGCTAATTTTTTTATCCTCACCCAAGGGTATGTTCTGTTGATGTTAGAGAGAAAGGAAGAGGGAGAGAGAGAAAAACATTGATGAGAGAGAGAAACATCTATCGAATGCCTCCCACACTCACCCTGACCAGGGATCTAATCCATAATCTAGGTATGTGCCCTGACCAGGAATCAAACCCACAACCTTTCGATGTATGGGAGAATGTTCCAACCAACTGTACCACACTGGCCTGAGTGGGAATGCCAATTTAAGTATCTTTTGTTAAAACACTGTTATTGTTTTTTAACTTTAAAAAATTATCTTTAATGTTGAAAGCATTACAATAAAAAGTATTTTCTCCATATTTCCTCCACTCCACTCCTGCCCCCGCCCAGGCCTTCACTGCACTATTGTCTGTCTGTCTGTCTTTCTCTCTCTCTCTCTCTCTCTCTCTCTCTCTCTCTATATATATATATATATATATATATATTCCCCCCCCCCTTTGATTAATCTCTCCCTGTGTCCTCCCCTTCCCTCTGAAATTCATCAGTCTGTTGCATGCTTCAATGTGTCTGGATCTATTTTGTTCATCAGTTTATTATAACAAAACCAAATTTTCACAAGCTAAAAAATAATCCACTAAATTAAATGTCCATCAACACCAAAAGGACATGGATATACACAGCGTGGCCCTTAAAAAATGATGGAGAAAAGTCTACATGTACAGGTATGGCTGACATAGGAAGACGGAGACGTTGTATTTTTTTTTTTTTGTAATTTTTTTTTTTTTTTCGCTTAAAGTATTACAAAGGGTATTACATAAGTGTCCTTTTTTCCCCCCCGCCCTTGACAAACCCCTACCCTCCCTTACCCCCCAGTGTCTTATGTCCATTGGTTATGCTTATATGCATCATACAAGTCCTTCGGTTGATCTCTTACTCCCCTCCCTCCTGCCCCCCAACTCTCTCTGGCCTTCCCACTGCAGTTTGACAATCAGTTTGAGGCAGCTCTGCCTCTGTAGGGAGAAGTTGTATTTTTAAGCAACAGCAAAAATACAGAACAGTGCATACACTGTGATCACGGTTAATACGAAAATCATTCATGAACATTCTGTGTTGGAGATGAATATATCATTCTTCCAAAATTCTAACACTTTTACCTCAGCCTTGAAAGAAATTCACTATTGTATTAAGCACTAGATGATGCAATTAGTTTGCACTTAAAGTCCATGTTGTACATAGAAAATGAAAATAACATGCAAATATGCACATATAATAGCATTACAATCACACTCAATTCCAAGTGATGCTTATATTATAAAATACTGGAGGGAGCATGTGCTACTGAGACTAGACTTAGAGAAGGAATATTTATGTCCCTAATGTTGAGCATATGGATACTGAACAGATTGCATATTTAACCCTACCTCCGAATATCCCTTGTTATGCTGCATTTGTATGCATTGCTAAATTCCATTAAGTCAAATAACTTATGTTGAAAATTCTGAAAATAATACATTTTAAAAGAAAAAAAAAGTGTGTATGTGTCTGTATGAAGATGTGTGTGTGTGTGTGTGTGTGTGTGTGAGAATCTTCCTAAAGGATTTTCATAGTAACCTTGATCCTACTGTTCTGTATTTTTACTGTTGCTTAAAAATAGAGCTTCTTGATATTTCTATGTCAGCCGCATCAGTACATGCAGACCTTTCTTCATCAATTTTTAAGAGCATGCACTGAATATAAAACCTTCCATAAGACAGTAGGATAAACTTCAGGACTGATAATGTTCTGGGATTCTGGAATACAATGAAAAATATGCTTGCAATGTAAAGAAATGTACACTTTTTTATATATCTTTTTGTGTTTCAATTTTTAGCATGTGTACATGCTTTTAAAGATCACAATATACATTGTTAGAGAAACAAAGTTACTATAGAAATAGGACAGAAATGCTGTCAGATTTAGGAAGGGGTATCAAGGGCATAGATCATCTCTTTGATGTTGGCCTAGGTTTATGGTGAATATACTTCTATAAACAGTTATATTTCAAATATTCGATACTGCAGATAAAAAAAATCAACATCAATGTAGTTATTTAATGTCACCAGTAATGATGCTCTCTCTCCAGTTCCCTATAAACAGGGCCATATCATGTTGTATTTCTCACATGCAGCTGCTTCTTATGGTTGCCTAACTGCTCAGACAACTGTAATCACTCATCACCTTATCCTTCATGTCATAGCCTGGAGGACCTTTCTAAAGTGAAAATTTCCTTGGCTTAAACCTCTTCATGGACCTTCCCCAGTGTCCAGACACATCCCAAATTCCTATACAATGCTATGAATTTCCCCATAACGAATTCTCCTTCCTACCTCAGTAAAGAACACCTGAAAGTTAACTGGGCACATGGCCATCCTCTCCCCAAAGTCTACATTATCTAGTTTCCAGTGTACCTAGTAGATGTGATATACAATGTAGGCTGAGACAACGGAAGGTATGTAATGGGTACAACTTATAGGAAGTATCCTTAAGGGAGGGGTTTTGTGAGCTACTGCCCTTTCCTACTTTCTGCTGGTTGGAATGCTGAGTCCATGACCGGACCAGAATGTGGAAGCTACACATTGACAATACACTGTTATTTTCTTTATATGAGAAAAAAGTAAACTTCTAATTCATTTTAACTCCTGTTACTTTAAGAATTAGTCCTTTAGTTAAACCTAATCCAAATAAATACAAAACATCCTCCATGATCTGGTCTCTTCTTGTCTTTTTAACTTCATATTTTATCACTCCTACAATTGCATTCTGCATTGCAACTAGTATACCTAACCACTTCCAAGAGCATGTCATGTTACTTCTTCCTTCTATCCATAATTAGTAAAAGCTGGACCCTGTGTCTGAAATGTTCTACTCCTGCCTCTATTCAACCTCTGTTCCTTTGCATGGAGACTAGACAATGGGTTCACTAGGCGAAGACAAAATTAGTCTCCCCCCCCAACCCTCAGTACATAATATATTTTTTGACCCAGTTACTCCAAAAAAATTCAGAAAAATCCTAGCACTAAAAAAAAATCTTAATATATATCTCTTCCCCACTGGCCTAGAAGGGAAAAACAGGGAGAAAGAATTTAAAAGAGATATAATGGAGAGAAAAGGTTAACCTCAAATACTATTAAGAATATCTTCAGAGGTAGGGAGAACATATTATATCCACTAGAAAGGAATAGTGTCCTATAAAATATATAATAAAAACAAAAATATACTAAACATTTTATTGCCATATTTAAAACTCCAGTAAAAGGGTTGGAATATAAAATTCCATAAAGTTGGACAAAATGACTGGAATGGAAAATAGGGGGAAAAAGATGTAAAAATTTGTGCCATCAACGGGGGATATCCTATAATCAACTTCTAGGGAATTATCAGAAAGATAAAAGAAAGAAATGAGGAGGGAGAATTATCAAACATAATATGTGAACACATTTCAAACAGTAAATGATACTCAGTATATACTTACTGAAGTATGCATGTAGTCATTCTTTGTATCATTTTTACCAATAATAATTACTGATCACATATAACCTGTCAGAACATATGCTATTCACTGGCTAGAAAAGATGAATAATAGAATGTTTCTGCTCCATAATCTTATTCTGTTGAAAAATATAGGATTTAGCCCGGCCACAGTGGCTCAGTAGTTGAATGTCAACCTATGAACCAGGAGGTCATGGTTCGATTTCTAGTCAGGGCACATGCCTGGGTTGCAGGCTCTATCCCCAGGGTAGGGCATGCAGGAGGCAGCCAATCAATGATTCTCTCTCATCATTGATGTTTCTATCTCTCTCTCCCTCTCCCTTCTTCTCTGAAATCAATAAAAATATATTTTACAAAAGATAGGCATCTAAAGATTATAATTACAATAAAATGACTAAGTATAGGAGTAAAAGTGAGAGTACAGGAAAGATACCTAACCCATCCTAGTGTCACTTTGGAATTTAACAACATAAAACTTATGTGTTTCATTTATGAATTAATAATGTACTGTTCTTTACTTTTCATTTTACTTTAAATCATTTCCCATAAAATGCACTTTAATGTTTAATTTAATACTAAAAATAACCATTTATGATCTATGTCATCCAATGTCACTAAACAAAATCAAATAATCCCACTGTGTGTGTGGTTTTTTTATTTAAGTAAAACATATACAGACAAATATAAGAATCCTGAGTATGGCTCAATGAGTTTTCTCAAACTGAACACAGCCATGGGGACCAACTCATAGGCTAATGACTCTGAATATCACCAGCATCCCAGTAATCCCTTGTGTCCCATCTGGTCATTTCCCTCCCCTAAGTGAAACCATTTTCCTGACTTTCCAATAGCATGACTCAGCTTTACCTATTTTTGAATTCTATAAAAATTGAATCATATCCAAGATGCACTCTTGTACCTAGCTCCTTTGGCTGAATATGAGGATGTAGGATATTTCCACATTGTTGGATTTACAGTTTTATTTTAAATAACATTTAAAAAATATGTTTTTATTAATTTGAGAGAGAAACACTGGTGTAATAAAGAAGCATGTATCGGCTGCCTCTTGCATGTCCCCTACTGGAGATCAAGCCCGCAATCTGGACATATGTCCTGATGGGAATCGAACCAGCAATCTTTCGATGCATGGGTCTACACTTAACCAAATGAGCCATAATGGCTAGGGTTTAAAGAACCTTTTTTAAAAAACATTTTTAGATTTACTGAATTTTTATAAAAATAGTAAAGAGAATTACTATATACCCACATTCAGTTTTACCTAATATTAGAAAATTAATGAACCAATATTAATATATTATTGTTCACTAAAGCTTATATTTTCCTAAAATTTCAGAGTCTTCCCTAATGTCTTTTTTCTGTTGCAGGGTCCCATCTAAGACACTACATTACATATAAGCATCATGTCTCCTTAGGCTGTCTTGGTTGTTAAGACTTGCCCTGTTTTTTTGTTTTGTTTTTACTTTGACAGTTCTGAGGATTACTAGTCAGGTATTTTGTAGAATGTCACTTAACTAGGATTTGTCTGATGTTTTCCTCATGGTTACACTAAGGAGATGTGTTTTGGGGAAAAAGACGGCAGAGGTAAAGTGCCATTGTTACCACATCACATACAGGGGACTCACTATCAATATGACTATCACTGTTGATCTTAAGCTGAATAACTTGGCTTCAGGTAGCATTTGTCAGGTTTCTCCACTGTATAATTATCCTCCCCCCCTCTTTCATACCCTACTCTTCGAAAGAAAATAATATATAGTATTAAATAACAAGCTATGCTACTCGAAGCACAGCATCTTAAGTACTCTACTACCTAGAAACCTACCCGAAAGGACATTTACCACAGGTCCAATATATGATCTCCACGTAGAAATCCAGAAGAATCACTGTCTTTACTCACTACAACATGCTGCCTCTTCAACCCACATTCCCTGACAACAGAACAAAACAACATGCAATGCCTGCTTCTGATATCTACAATTCTGTTGTTATGTTATGTTTCTCTTGGTCTTCCCATTGCTAATTCATTCTTCTTTTACTTATATTTTAATGTCATCTCAATTCTCATTTGTAAGTATTTATTCAATTCCATTAATCTTTCCTTCAGCAAAAAAAAAAAAAAAAAAAAAAAAAAAGGATCCATGTCTTGTTTTCATAATAGGCTATAAACGAGCCAAGTAATCTGCAATTTTAAAGAGAACAGAAAAGGTACTGGTGTTGGAGATGATGAAAATATCCAGCATGCTCCAGAGATGACGAGACATGCAAATGTTGGGCAGGCATAGTCAGAAGAGAGCCACAGGGATAAAAGCTTTAGATGAATAGGTGGTGGTCGAGATGAATCTTTTCACTGTAAATGAAAGTCATGTAAGAAGGCTTTCTATCAAAGGTCTCATTTCAAGTTATTTAAATTCCCCTATGGTTTATGAACTCACAATATAAACCAACTGAAGTATATAAACCAGCAACATTATTTTACTACATGAAATACCTTCAATGACAATGTCCTATCTGAGAAATACAGGAACTGAAATGCCTTTCCAAATGCCAGGGCAAATGAAGAATATGACTATGCATCATGAAAAATGAGGTAGGCCTCATTCTAAGCTCAAAAGTTTATGAAATATTTTAACCCAAGAGGTAACAGTAAATGAAAATATGCAATTCAATTTTCTGTTGACTCAGGTGTAAATGCAATGGCTACCTCTTAAATGTTCCAGAAAACACTGCACTCCTTGTGTGCACTAACCTGGCCCATCTATCTACCCAATACATCTTTAATCCCATCAGGCACCTTATTACAAACGTGGACAAAATTAAACATCATTCATTACAATATGTTTGACATTTTCCAAACTTCTTGTTCTTAGCATACTTAGGTATTTCCTTTTGACTTTTTCCCTCATCAGCCCTGCTATAAATATCAGCACTTTCCAGGGGATTGATATTTCATATATTGGAGTCAAATAAAAACAATAGCCAGCATTTATTGAATGCTTACCCTGTGTCTGGACTAGAACTAAGTACATTATTTCAATGAGTCTTAATTATGAGGAAGTTATTATCATTCCTATTCCCCAAAAGTAGAAATTGAAGATGAGAGAAGTTAGGTAACTGGCACGAGTACTCACGTAGTTAGTAATAGAATGTCCAAGTTTGAAACCCAGGTCTCTGAGTTCTAACCAAGGATTTCTAGGGCCTCAGCTAAAATGATTTAGCTCCAAGGCTATCGCCCCACCCACCACCACTTCATACAGGTTTTCGGAAGCCCTATCTGGGAAAGAGGTAGGGCTCTTCTGAGCTTACAGTGAGGGGTAATTGGTCCATTTTACACTTTGGGGACATATTCTGTAATATTCATCAAGTTCTCAATAAAAATATTTAAAATAAATTTTAATGTTATAAAAGAGTAATCACTAAAGGTATACTTTATGACTCACTTTACTAAATATTTATAGTATTTTGACCAAAACAAAGAATCTTTTTTTAACCATGTTTTCATTTTCCAACACCATTAAGTCTAAATGACTTGTGTTCACAGTACAATCACATAGAGAAGAGAAAGTATGGACCAGCTGGAGACCGGGCAGACTCTCTTCAGCCTTAAGTTTACTACTAATAAGCTAAAGAAGCTGAAAGAGGAAGTTTCATATATAATGTATGAATCCTAATTGGTTTTAAAATGACAATGTAAGTTTTTATTTTGTTTTTACCTATATATTTCTTATTGCATTCAACTACTTTATTATCAACAAACTTATATCTGAATTCTAATTCTGTTTTAAAAATGAAGGAACATAGCTCTATTTTAATAGTATGTTTATTTTTTAAATTAATTTAACTCTAGTTATAATAACGCAAGAAGCAAGTTACAGTATTTGCTCATGTCAGAAATATTTACTAATGACCCACTAGAGGCTGAAAGACTATGCTAGGTCTTGAGAAATCAACAATGAAAGCCTAGTTACTGACCTCAATATTTTAGAGAAACAGATGTGAAAGCAAGAGTCACAATGCAATATGCTACAGAGGTGAAGGTAAAATGCAGTAGGAACACGTAGAAAGGGAAGTTTTAGTGTGCTTAGAGGTGAGATATGGGAGTGTGACAAAGAACAGATGACACTCACTGAGCAGATGATGACTAGTCAGTTTCTTGGAGCTCTTGTCAGAGGGTCACAATCTAGACAGAGGGACGAGTGTTTAGGGACAGAGAGTCATATCAGAGCTCAGCATGTCTGTGAAGTAGCCACAATTCAATGTGATTGCAGAATTACGTGTAAAGGTGCACAGTGTGGGAAATGAGTTTGAACAGGTAGATAATTAAGGGTTTGTAGGTAACCCAAGGGAGCTTATAATTTTTTCTATGGATTGATGATTTTCAAGCTGCATGTTCTGCTCTGCAGATACACTGCGGTCCCTTAGGTCACTTAGCGAGGCATACTGGGAAGAGCTGAGATCAGGGCTCTCTATGTCCCATCCCATTCATTGAACTTCACATCTAATCAACTCCATGTAACTGAGATATTACACAAATATACTAGTAATTGAAAGAAGATTCTGTTGACAAAACAAAACAAAACACATGTGTGAAGAACAGTGTTATGGGAAATAGGCCACTGTTGAAGAATTTTTAACAGGGAAATGACAGGTTCAGATTTGTAGATCAAAAGGATGATTTGGTGGCTGATGGGGCTGAGACTGAATAGCAAGGATGCTGTTCCAATTGTCCAGGTGAGAAATGACAACAACCTGCAGGGACTAAAGAACAAAGGAAGGGATAAATAGTAGAGAGGTTTTGGAAGGTCGAACAAGCAGGAACTGGTGACTGATTAGATGTGAAAGGTGAGGTGGAAAGAAAGGATAAGGAAGGTATTAGCATTTCTGGTTGGAGTACAGCTGTGGGCAGTATAAGGGATACCTAAAGAGGGATGGAGTTGAAGAATGGAGCCAAGAACAGTAGAGAACAGATATACTCATCATTTAACATACTGGGCTTGAGGTTCTGGGACAACCAGATAAATATAATTAATATAAGGAGAATGTTAGCCTTGAGCTCAGGATTGAAAATGCCTATGGATTCAAGTTAATGCTCTACTTAGTTTAGTGATGGAGAGTGAAGCTGCATATGGATGATTTGTCCCTGGCACATTTTTCAGAGACAACAGGGGCATTTACTTATATTTGCTGTTTTCATTTGAAGGAATGAAAGTCAACAAGAACAGAAGAAAAACCCAGGTGTTCCTACATAGTCAAGAGCAGATGGATAGATGTCTATAAGCCTGGATGGTGTAAAATTTCCTCTCTATTGTCATAGATAGTGTTCTCCTGTAGGAACACTGCTTGAGGATTATTCCTCATTTCAGGTGGGATAAAGGACAGTGTGAAACTATGAAAATATTCCCTGAAAATAGGTTTCTCTTTTTATTGTAGAAAGTCTGGAGAAATTGTTAAAGAAAAGAACAAGAAAAAACATTTTCTTCCCTTCCCCATGCATTTTTTAGAAACTATATAGTACTCATACATTTCTGCTGTCACTTATCTAACTGCATTATAACTATGGCTTTTGTTTGTTGCAGTCATTCATCGGTTAGCTCCATCAGACCAGGTATTGTAAGTCTTGGGTACAATGGCTGAGTCTCCAGCTGATACACACTACATGGCACATAGTTCTCAGTAAACATTTGATGGTTGAATGAAGTGAGGAGGATATATAAATATTTCTGCATATAGAAGACAGGTCAGAATCTACTCAGCATCAGCATAATGCTCCACTAGGTGAAAATTTGGTTTAGTTCCTCATCCTCACCATTTGTCTTTGTTTACTTGTTTGATAATACCTCTTTCCTCCTTCCCCATCTCTACCTCTACTCTGTTCCTCTGGTTGCCAGGGCATTCGTCTTACAATGGCCCCTTTATTTTAAATTTTAGGCAATGGATATTTCTCTCACTCACTGCTTCTAGTTCCTGCAGGAAGTCAGCCAAGTAACTGACAGCCAATTCATAGATTGCCAATTTCCAGAATGGCAAAGTGAAAACTGCCCAACCTATAAGCAAGCCCAACCTTAAGGTTAAAGCCCAACAGTGGTAGTGCGGGTGAGACTCAGAGGGCCAGAGGAGAAGAGCTGGGCTTTGTTCTTCTTTGTCTCGTTTGCTTTGTTTTGAGAGTAGTGAGGTCACTTGACAGTACTATATGACTACTTTTCAATAAGGATGAAAGGGTTGGCCAAATGTTGTCCTCTGAAGAAAACGGCAATAAAATTCATGTTCTACATTTGGCCCACATCCTTGCGCTCCATTCACAGACACATGCAACCATTCTAAATGTAATTCCAGTTCTCTCTCCATGTGTACATAGTTAGTTAGTGCATAAATAAAGCACAGTCTTTTCTAATATTCTACTGTCTTCTAAACTGCTGTTGGTGAATTACCAAGCTATTATGCAGCTCTAGAATGACTGCCTTCACAAAACCTTTATGTGTGCCTGTGTTGTGTTTCTCTTTCCATATGGTATCAAATATGTTTGCATTAATGTCATTAATGCAAAAATCCTTGTAATATTTATATGTCACTGATTTGAAGTCAGTAATGTTGATTTTAAATAACAGTAAAGATATTTTAAG
The DNA here is from genome assembly GCF_028538775.1 of Myotis yumanensis. NCBI lineage: Eukaryota > Metazoa > Chordata > Mammalia > Chiroptera > Vespertilionidae > Myotis > Myotis yumanensis. Next base: position 71,383,779 of record NW_027223755.1, on the reverse strand, counting down.
ATGAAGAAGTAGGAGAATCAGGAAAGCTACTGTCATTTTGGGTCTTCAGATTTTGAACATATAGAAAGCAATTCTATAGAATTTTTCACTGAGCTTAATCAGCCAAACTACAGAAGAAAACAGAATGTAATATATACACTGATATGTTACAAAAGGAAGCAAAATGTTCTTCCGATTCATTAGAACTTTAATTTCATTTTTATAATCTTCTTGCTATAAAATTTATTATAACTAACATTTATTTGTTTCTAAAATGTGAGTTAAAAGCAATAATAACTAACAGACTAAAATAATATTAAAATGATAAAAATAGATTAACTGGATCAAAAATAATAATTATTGAATATCCTATATAATAAAAGGGTAATATGCAAATTGACCCTAATGGTGGAACAACCAGAATGAACGCTTGACCAGTCACTATGAGGTGCACTGACCATCTTTCAGTCCCTTTCCCCAGCCGGCAGACTCCCATTGCCCAATGGAAAATGCGGAACTGGGGGTGGGTGGCAGGGTACATGGGCGGTGCCAGGCCAAGGCCCCTGCCCCGCTGGTTGCCCCACACACAGAGGGCGACCCGCGGCGGGGGTAGGGCCAGCAAGCAGGTGGGAATGGCCGATTTCTTGGTCCCTCCCCCCAGCCAGCAGGCTCCAATCACCTGATAGCAAACAGGGAACTGGGGGGTGGTAGTGGCAGGAGGCGGGGCTGGCTGTGGACAGCCAGGGAAGATGGCCCTAATTGCAGATCAGGCCTAGGGACCATACCCATGCATGAATTTCATGTGCTGGGCCTCTAGATGGTCAATAGATAAACATTATGTGTCAAATGGCTAAGCACAAAAAAAGTCACTTGCTGATGATAAATATCATTCATTTGCTTGTTCTGAGTTTGTGTAAGGCACAGATGCTGAGTTACGTCACTAGATACTGAAGTTTGAAATAAAATCTGTTGCTTTTCCATAACAAAAGTGATTTCAGAATTCCTTAAAGTTAGCTGCATAGATAAAATCTTGGCTTCAATTCTATGAAAGATGTGTCTCAATTCCTCTAAAATAACTTATTTCATTGGGATTGGAGTATTTGTCACTAATTGGATAATTTTTATTTTGAGGTCAGGATTTATAAACAGAATAATGAAAATGTTTGTCCCTTTTCTTCCTAACCAGCTAAATAAAGAACTATGTAGACATATAGAGGTAGAGATATTTTAAAGGTAATTAGCACATAATAGGCTGCATGTGTGTGTATATGTGCATGTGTGAAGTAAGACAGTGTAGAGAAGCATTTCAGAGTTAAACTGTGAAACCAGACTGCAGATAACCTGGTTGTAAATCTCAGCTTCGTTATCTCCTACCTACATAACTTTGAGAAGGACCAGGACTTTTCAGAGTGCCTTGCCTTTAATAGGATTATCACAGAATTTCATAGACTTGTTAGAATTCAATGAATAAATAAATGGAAAATCTCAGAAGTGTGCCTACTTTACTGTGTTATTAAATTATAGATGACAATGACTGAAATTCTTCTAGCCTATATGTGTCATGAATTATCCTTAAGTATTATCAAAATAACTGCTTAGCTTTTAGATACAGTTGTTTGAAAATGTCACCATATTATAACTTCATGACTGATTTTGGTGAAATAACATGTCTTTAGTGCCATTTCTATATGTATTTTTAAAAGGTTAGTATGATGCCTGCCACCACTGAAGGAGGAATTCAAGAATTAATGAAACTACCTAAAATAACTAAGAAGGAGGGTGGCATATTATTACAGTATCAATATTTCTTTACCTTAATGCATTACTCTGCATGCATTTTAAGAGCAAACCCACAACAGTACTGTCAAATCAGAGTTCTCTTTAAGGGAGGTCTTTTTACAAAGTGTGTGGGAGAGAGTGAACTGAAAGCAGAAAAATAGGAAGACATAAAGATAGAGGAAGTAGATTCATCTACTAAGAAAAAAATTATAAGAAAAGCAATACTCAAATGTAAATTACTTCCCTTCCAATCTATTTCTTTTCATGCTCAGTCGAAAATGAGTACTTCAGGTCTATCTTATGTATGTGCATATATACTAGTAACCCGCGCTCTTGGTATGCTCCAGAATCAACTTTAAAATATCAGCTCTTATTTCACTGTGGTGATCTATATAGATGAGGTTGCCTCTATTTTGAGTCCAGTAAATTCCTTCTGAACTTTAATGTTTTAAATAAATATTTACTATCAGCTTATTCTATTGTCACTGGCTTCTTTATGATAAAAGTCAACTCCTAACATTAAAAATCAGTTTATCTGTGTGTAAGTCCTGAATGTTTATAGAAAATATAGCTAAGCAACTAAGGAATATGGGAGACTTCTGTTTCTCACAATATAGTATACCAGACTAGATAGAGTAGAAAACATGAAACTTCTCTAAAATGTATTTTTAGATTCTATAAAACAGGAAAGGGACTGTCCAAGTACTAGACACAGAAATGTAAGCCCATGAGATGGTGCAAAAGCAAACTTAGTGCTGGGGAGGAAGGTAATTGTTTGGGATTTGACACTCACCTGCATCCATCAGAATCCTGGAAGAGCTGTACGCTCTGTGAAGGGGTAAGTAAGAAATGTCTATATTATAAGACACAGGCGTTTTTCTGTACTGTGGATGCAGGAAAAATAAAATTCTTTCCCTCCAGGAACTTTTTAAAAACTTTGCCTGAGTTTGGATTTAAAATTTATAGAATCTGAACATTGTGGCAACCCCAGGAATAGGAATCATAAAGGCCTGTCTAGAAATGAGCTAGTGATACTATCTGGCAGAAGTAGAGGCAAGTTTGGTCTTAAGAGATTTTAAAGTTTTAGATGACCTTATAATTAAAAAGTGACAAAATATATAAGGAAATAACTCACTATGATTGAGACTTAGCATGAAGAATAAACAATACAAATAAAAACCCAAGCACTTAAGATAACAAAAATAGATTAAACTGTGACATAAGTATTTTTAAAGTGACTAATGGCATACATTAAAAAATAGAGTAAGATACTGTGTATAAGTGCAAGTAAACTTATAAGCAGGTTAAACATCAGATTAGACACAGTTAAAGAGGAAATAGTGAACTAGAAAACAGATGAGGAAATAGAGCAGAGTAATATAAAGATTTTGAAATATTAAAAAGTGGTTAAGATATATAAATTATAGCATAAGAAGGAACAACATATAATAAAAGTTCTCAGTGGAAAGGGTCAGAGAAAGAGAATGAAATTAAGGAAAATAGCAATAGGTTAGTAAAGGAAAGAATGGCTAAGAATTTGTCGGAATTGATGGGAAAACTTGAATCCTCTTATAAAAGGGAAAAAAAATAAGATGTGAGAGTGATTTTAAAAAGTTCACTTTCGGGATCATCATAATGAAATGGCCAATGACCAAAGCATATAGAAGACCTTGAAAGCAAACAGAGAGAAAAGACAGATTAAATGAGAAAGATTGAGAGTTAGGCAGACAGCTGATTTCAGACTTCTCAATTGCTACAGTAGAAACTAGAAGACAATGGGTTGATGTTATTAAAAGGATGAGTGGAAGTAACTGTTTCCCTGAAATACTATGTCCAGTAAGTCATTATCTAAAATGAAGGATAAATGTTTTTCAAATAAAAACCAAAGAGACTTCTACTGCCTGTCTGTAGCTAAGTAAATAAAGGATGTACTTTAGGAATATGTAAACTGAGTCAGAAGGGAGTGTGAAGCAATGGTGAGCAAATAAACTGGGAAGTATAGCAGCAAATCTAAACATGCATTGCTAGTGTAAAACAATAAGTACAACAGTGACTACTTTAGGCATACAAACCAAGGCAAGTCTAAAATATTGAACAGTAAGGCAGTGAGAAGAATTAAAACATTCTAAGATCCTCTTATTGGTCAAGAGACATCTAGAAATACTTTTATGCATGTTAAATTTGCATTTTAGATATATGCACTTGCAGCAATCAAGCATGCATGTTAAAAATTGAATGCAGTCTCCATAAAAAAACAAAAGAAGAAAAAAAGCATGATTTTCAAACAAGTTGAGGGAATTCAACAATGAAAATCAGAGGTTCTTGACTTTAAGATGCTTACTGTTGGATGGGAAAGACAGAGATGAAATTTCATACAACAAAAGATAAAATCTGCTTTATCCTAGAGAAATCTAATCTCTCTTGCCCACATTTTAAATCCTTTCCCCTTTACAGCCTAGGGGGAGAAAGAGTTCCAATAAACTTACATGTTTCCTAGACTTTAAAAAGCGCAGTGGTGGGCTCTGCCAAAAACACATAACAGAAACAGAATCCATTATGCAACATATGTGTGGAGAGCTCTAACAAGTGTCTGCAAACTGGCCAATACATGTGCTTTACATTAAGTCTACCCCACTCAGTCTCACTTATATCCAAAAAAATGACTGTCTTAGAAACAAAATAAATGTAACCAGAAAAATGTTTACATAGTTCCCATGCACACTGCTTTCTGAAAAAGATACCCATCTTTGTTCCCTTGCTGTCAGCGCATCGTTTCTGAATGGGAAAAAAACACACACACCATGAAGTGAAAACAGGACGACTGCACATAAAAAACAACACTTCCAGGCTTGATGCTCAGCCTTCCAGGGAACAATCCATCTTCATGAATAAAGAACATAAACTCTCAGGATAACGGAACAGTTGAAGAAATGATTATAGGATCCATGTTGCTGTTAAAAGAAGAACTATACACAGCTGAACCAGGACAACAGAAAGGAAATACAATTTAGCAATGTAACTGTACTAAGAATAGGTCAAGAGATATTGTTTCAAACAAAACAAACAGGAAAACACACAAATGGTTCTTTTATTTCTTTAAGAAAGGTACCAAAAAAGGGAGGGAATGGGTTTGTGAGCTTTTGACAAATCTGGCGTTAACAGTAAATTGTTGAGTCCATAAGAAATGGACTGAGATCTAAGGCTTCGAGGCATCAGGAAACGTGCCATTCAGAATATTCCAGGAGAAGAATAACTTGGAGGTACATCGGAGCCAATTCCCTCTTTTGTGAAAGCAGCCGTGTATCTCTGTATGGCAAGCCAGCAAACAGTTAAATAGCCTATTATACTTCCCTAATTTTTTTTTTTACAAAGCTGGGAGTACAGAAATGAAAAATGATGCATTCAGGAACATTATTTTTAAATAGGTATGGTGTATACGGAATCATAATTTTCTCCATCTGTCCAATGTAAGAGGCTTGATAATGCACAACAAAGACTATTACAGTGCATCAGTACCAAGTCACATTTTAAACCCGTACTGCATACAGTTCCAACTTAGTAAATGATGTCAAAAGAATCTTATGATAATAATATAACTGCTTATGAACCAAGCTATGATATCTATCAAGCCTCTACAGACTTAATCAGTCAGCACTTATTAATTATCTACTATTTCAATGAGTAGAGAGTATTAGAATGGTTTATGGGTTATATATGACTAGTATTCAGGAAAACTGAGAAGTAGTAAGCTCACTTCAGCCACTTAAAGCTACATGATTTGGCTTAATCTTTGTATGCCTTTGTTACCTTATCTGTGAAATGGGGGAAGTGATAAATGAATTCCCTACATATCACCCAAAGTAGAAATAAGGGAAAATTAAAGGACAGAACATAATGAAGTTGGGTTATCTATATATATAAAAGCCTAAGAGACCGCCACAACTGAAACAACCGAATGGATGACCAAACAGGCTGCTTGGGGTGACCAGGCTGGCAGGAGGGGTTAGTGAGGGCTGACCAAACGACTGAGCAGCAGGCTGCATGGGGTGACCAGGCCAGCAAGGGGGGGGGGGCACTTAGGAGTGGCCAGGGTGGCAGTGGAGGGCCAGTGAGGGGTGCCCAGGCTGGCAGGGGGCGGGGATGGCTGTTGGGGGTGACTAGGCGAGCAGGGAGAGCAGTTGGGGGCGACCAGGTTGGCAAGAGGGGCAGCTAGGGGTGATCAGGCAGGCAGGCAGGTGAGCAGTTAGAAGCCAGTGGTCCCGCATTGTGAGAGGGATGTGGGATCGGGCCTAAACCGGCAGTCAGACATCCCCCGAGGGGTCCTGGATTGGAGAGGGTGCAAGCTGGGCTGAGGGGACCCCCCCACAATGCACAAATTTCATGCACTGGGCCTCTAGTTGATTATAAAGGGGTATATTAATTACATATTCAGGGTACAGATAGTGAGTTTCTGCTACACTTTGCAGATATTCTTCTATATATAAGTCTAATACCATGATACAACTTCCATTTAAACATCTTCATGTAGAGACAAACTTTAAATGAAGTACAGAAAATAAATGCCTTTCCAAAGTTAGATGCTCAGCTTATCATATCAAAGTGAAATTATATCAGTACAAAATTTTAAATTGCCAATTTATTTTTCATGCTAGGTATAAAAGTGACTTTTTATCTTTTATTCCAATTTTGAAGAGAGGGCAGAAAAATTTAATATGGATTATACATATTTGAATTTGATTTTCAGCCTGCTTTATCTTTATCACTAAACGATGGTCCAGGATACTAAATCTCTGGGCCATGATCCAGTTTGTTTGCTTTTTAACAGATTTATTGAGGTAAATTTGCATATGATGAAATTTGTCCATTTAAGTGCCCAATTCTGTTTAAGTAAATGATTTTTAGTAAATTTACAGATTTGTGCAACTGTTGCCAAAATCCAGGTTTGGGACATTTCCATCACCACAAAAAAACACCTTTCATGCTCATTTGCAGTCAATCCCTATTACAACCCCTAGTTCCAGGTCACCAATAATCCTCTTTTTTAATCTGTATATTTGCTTTTAATGGACATTTCATATAAGTGTAATTATACATCCTGTGGTCTTTTATATGTGGCTCTTTTTACTTAGCATAATATGTTTGAGGTTCATGCATGTTGTAGCATGTGTCAGTAGTTGGTTACTTGTTATTGCTGAATAATATTCTATTACATAGATATTTTACATTTTGTTTATCTAATTATTATCTGATGGACATTTGGATTGTTTCTATTTTCTGACTATTATGAAAGTATTATGTGTATATACTGCATTATAGATTAGAATGTCTACAGTACCATTATGCATATGTATGTGTATAAGTATGTGTATATGTATAGGTATGTCTTCAGTGCTTAGGCTTGGGGAAATTGGTACTGAGATACACAAGCCAGAACTTTAGACTTTCCAGGTTCTCCCTTATTATTATTCTAAAGTCTCCTGGTGAAGAGAGGCAGGAAGTAGAATTGTTAAGAGCACAGATGCTAAAGTTGGGTTCCTTGGGTTTGTAAACCAGTTTACCAGTAACCAGAACCAATTCCAAGTTAGGCAAGTCACTAATTTCCTTGGTTTTCTTCACTATAGATTGGGAGTAATGACAATCCTTTATACACTTTGAGTGAGGTTAGATGATGCAAACCACACATCCCAGTGTTCATTAGATGTTAACTATTATAATTACAACAGTACATCAAATCACTGTGGAAATAATTTTTAAGAGATTAGTGGTGCTATTAAAATAGAGAGTTTAGAAGATTTCTGAGTCTATTTTCCCACTAAGAGATATATCTCTTACCCTTGCTTAATACAATACACAATCAAGCACAAACACCAGACGGCTTTATATGGAGGGCAGAAATACCGATTTTCTTGTCTGGTCATTTATCCCACAGTTACTGGCTGAGAAAGAATCTTTAGTAACCCTTCGTTTCAAGATGGAGCACCACTGCATCCAGAGACAAGTAGCAGAATTAGGTTTCTATCAACCAATGAACACTCATTCTTTTTGTTATCACGTCCACTGAACCTGAGACTAGCCACATGACAGGAGAAAAGTAATAGCAAACAAATAGAGAAGGCAATGAAATAGCTTCTCAAGCTTAATTTACTTACTTACCAAATATACATTGTATATTATATGCCAGGAATAGTTCTTATCCAAAAGTAGCAACTCATTTACTCTTCATAACAATCCTATCAACTAGTATTTATTTATTACCTCCAATTTCAGATGAGATAACTGAGGCACAGAGAGGTTGAGTAATTTGGCCAGTGTCACACAGCTAGTAGTACAGAGCAGATTTCCAAACCAGGCAACCTGACTCCAGTGTTTAGTTTGCTCCTTTATGCTTTGCAACCTCTTTTACTAGAAGAAAGATCTAACAGAAGTAGAACATACTCCCAGGCAAGGAAAGTGGAAGCGTGATCAGTTTTGTTCTGCACACAGATTAATTTTCTTTAATTGTACTACTTGATTAACCTTAAACCACAAGAATAAGCTTCTTTCAAAGATGAATGAAATGAAGAAGGTAGAATTATACCCTACTTTCATTTTCATCTTAAATGTCCTTATCCAATTTCTATAAATTTAATATTAAACAAGGCAAGCTTTTCAAGTTTATGATAAGGTTCTTCATATGTCCTAATCTGACCATAAGAAAGAATCCCTACCTGACCATAAGAACATTCTCTTCCTTAACAATCATTCTTTCAGTACCTGTGAACTGAGAATGTCGATAATCTGTGGAGAATAAAAATCCCAGTTGTGAAAAATATTGCACAATTCATGTTCTTCCTGAAAGACCATGGTGTATATTAACATTTTGAAACCTTTGAATTACAAAAACATTTAGGTATACACTTTTAAGATTTAAAACCTACAGAAAAATTAAATGTAGTTCTACATTAATGTTTTAAAGGCTCTGAAAAGTCCTGATGTATAGTCATCTAACTAAATTTTTATGTAGTTTTTCTCAAAATATTAAAACAATGTTTCTGTTGAAGAAGAAATACACTCAGCAGAATCAGAATTGGCTTTCCCCCTATGTAACAACTATTTACCTGTATTGGAAAACACTGCTCTAGAGGTCTAACTAATCCTTAACAAATTAATGCAGTTATGTCTTAATCTTCTGATGAAACCTTCTTTTAACACAATCTCTGAGGCCTGGCATGGGAAAGAGGACAGTCAATAAAGTATAATCACATGGGTAAGTGTAAAGATAATATTAAAGTAACATTCACTAACATTACTAGGCATTTTGCTCCAGACATTAAGAATTCTACATGGATTATCTCATTCAATGCTCAAAATAACCCCTAAAGGCAAGTATTTATTATTAATTGTCATTTTGCAAAAGAAGAGTAATGTGCAGAGGGAACACACTTAATAAGGGACTTAAAGCTAAGCTTCAAATCCAGGCATTCTAAATCCAGAATCCATATTCCAATAATCACACCACTGCCCAGCATGTGCCAGGCAATCATATCACGCACACATGCAGAACCCTCAGGAATAAACTAGGAAGTAGATAATTATTAAAACTACCAAGAAAAATCTAGGAATGGTAGATATGATTTATTCACCATAGTTTGTTTATGTTAACTCTTGATACTTTTGTACTTATAAAACCTGTCAAATAATATACATCTGTTTTTCTCTTTACTAAGAAGTGTGATGATAGGAACTTTTTTCTTCTTCTCTATCCTAAAATAATTCCAGTGACAGCACATTTTAAAATGGTGGTATATTCTGTAAACAGCTGAAAATAATAAAATATATCTGCAGTCAAAGCACTATTTCATATTATCTGTCATTTTTCCATGGAAGAATTATTCATACATTAATCCCTAATCCCAAGATATAAAATGTGTTGTGTTTGTAGGTGAACAGTGCACATTTTTGTATTGTTTTCTCCCTGCTGCATACTTTTCAAAGTGCTAACATTAAGGTTCTGCAAATCAAATTCTATTTTGACATATAGCCTTTTAAAGAGCAAAAAAGGAAACAATGCAAAAAGGCACTAGATTTAAAGCCTGCAAACAGTTGCTAACATATGGAATTTCGACTTCTAAAAAATGTACTCTTTTCATGCTCTGTTCTCAGAAAACAATATCAAAGCAATGAGTAAGACTTTTCTTCAGATCTCTGTAGCTTCTTTATCCATTGGTAACCTCCTTAGAGTATCTGAAGATGGAAAAAGAAGGACAAATTGATCTGGAGTCTTTTGCCTTCACTCTATAGATACTTACTGTGCTGTTACTTTTCTAGATGTTGAGGGCTTGGTATTGAAAAAGAGAGATGAGGCCCATACCCTTAAGGAACGTGTATTTGACATGAAGGAAACACATTCAAGAAGTAAGAAAACAAACACATAAACAAGGTATCACAGAGTGGTAAGTACCCAGAAAAAAACTACAGGTAAGTCCCTGAGAGACAATGGTATGCCAAGAGATGAAGTGTGTGAGTGGGAGTGACAGAGACACATGTGGACAACTAAATCTCAGAGTAGGTGTGAGCAAAAGCACTTCCAAAAAGGTAGCATATGTACCGAAACTTAATAATAGAAGGATCCAGCCCTGTGGATACTAAGTGCAAAGGCCCAGAAGTAGACTGCGAACCAGGGCCCAAGATTGATAGGAGATAAGTTCTGGGGTCAGAAGAGTTTACAGCGGATTGATCAGAAGGTAGCTAGCCAAGGTAAGGAGCCTGAAGGAGCTCTAGGGGCAATGAGGAGTCATAAAAGTTTTTCATGTGTGAATTTTTTTTCAAAAAATTCTACCTTTGCTGCTCTGAGTAAAATGGACTACAGGGGGGCAAGGGAGGAAGCAGCATCTGGTCAGGAATTTGTGTAAGCGCAGTCTAATGAAACAATGAGGCTAGCTAAAGCAGGTGCAGTCAAGTCGCACCCCCCCCCCCCAAAAAAAGGGATTCAGGATACCTTCTGGAGGCAGGTTTGATAAAAATTTCTGAAGGATTAGACATGAGGGATGAGTAAAAGGGAGGAAGCAAGAATGATATCAAGAGTTGGCCCAAGAAACTGGTTAGATGATGGAGTGACATTGAAGAAACTAAACGAGAAAGAGAGTTGTGGGCCTGGGTATATATTCTTAATTTTGACATAATTAGTTTGAAATGCTTCTTACACATCCAATGGAGACAATGAGTGGGTTCAGGGAGAGATACATTTTGGGAGGAACTCACATATTCATGGTATATTAAGTAATGGGACTAGATAAGATCAGCATGAATGGGGGATGGGGTAGAGAAAGTGGAGGAGGTGAGGGGGTAAGGGAATGAGGCAGGAATGGGGGAAAAAGAAGAGAGAGAATGAGAGAGAGAGAGAGAGAGAGAGAGAGAGAGAGACACTGAGAGAGAGACATTGAGAGAGAGACATTGAGAGAGAGAGCGCACACTCTGAGTATGTGGGCCCTGCACATTTATAGGTTGAGGAATCAAGAGGATTTAACACAAAACACTAAGGAGGAGTAGGCAGTGAGGTAGAGGGAAAATGAAAATTTAGCTGTTCTATGCACCTGGACAGATAACATTCTCACAACAATAACCAAAATGTAGTGCTTTCTGGCATTTCCCACTTACACCATTACTAGTATAGTCTGTTCATTGACTTACTAAGGCAGTCCTCAGGTTACGTCGGAGACCAGACCTGTTCCTACAGCGCGACGTACGGCAATTTCGCCATAAGTTGGAACCCACCTACATAAGCACCTAGGTCACTCACATGGAGCACATACACAGCAGTAATGAAGTGAAACAGTAAAAAATAATTAAAAGAAAGATAATTCCTGACCTTTACTTGTGGTAAATAAATAATACAAAACATAAAGCACATATGTACATACATCGAAATGACAAAATTTTTTTTAAATAAATGGGAGATGGCGACGTAACCACAAAACGACGTACATCGAGTCCGACGTAACCCGAGGACCGTGTGTATATCATAAAACTACTTGCTAGCTGATTAAGGTTGGATGTAAACAATAATTATCTAAAACAATTTGTACAGTGTTTTGGCTGAACAACAAAATCAAGAAAGACCATCTCATAAGCACACCTTCCCGCAGGTTATCAATCACTGCACACATCTGTGGAGAATAGCCACATAACCGTGAAGCTGATCTTCCTGTTTCACCATTGCATCCTCGGACCTTGCTGTCACTATGCTCCATAAGTTTTCCCTGTTATCATATCCAAGGTTATGCTTTATGACAAATACATTTGAGATAAACTTCAGTCACTGTTTTATTATGGAATTATACAATCTTGCAAAGTTCTGATATATATTTCTCATATTTTCATTTTATTTCACTAACTAAAACAGCAGACTTTGCCATGGCTTTCCAACTTGTTGTATATTCCTTCTTCAGAAATTCTGATGACTATTAATCAATACTTATTTCAGTTTCTGAGCCACATTAATTTTAGCTTCTCTCTATGTCACTATTCATCCTGATTTAATAAACTAAATTTATTATTTTGCATCTTGTGTGATTTACCTCCAACTAGCTAGTCTTATTTATTTTCTTCATCTTCTGCTAGATGTTGATCATATTAATCTTTATATTCCTTATTTCTAGCAGACTGACAGTACAAAGTGCATGGTCAACAGGTGCTGAGTGAATGAATGAAGTAATCTACTAGACTGGTTCAAATTGTTCTTTTTCAGTTTGACAAAAATGATAAAAATATCAAAAGACTGCTTTATTATATTCTAAATTGGACATTTAGGAGAAATGTTCCTGTTGCTGAGATTCTTAAGTCCTCCAAATGTTCCTATCTCCTTTTCATTTCGATCTGTAATTTTCATTATTATGCTAGTATAATAACAAACCATTTTGAATGAAAACTGCTATTCAATTGCCCTATGAATTTTTCTGTCCTCAGGAACTAGCGATATGGTTAAACTCAATAGCAATATTAAATGTTGGATTTTCTCTTTTGCTCCATGTGGCAAAAACTTCTTATATTTTAACAAAATTTATAGCTCCTATAATAACTGTAAAAAGACATTGAAAATCCAATACTATTTTTACTAGTTAACTTAATTACTATTTAAACAGTGAATTCACCTTTTTAAATCAACCAAACTGAGTTGAAACAGTTAAATATTAGACCCAAATTTTTTTCTATAAAAATTATAAATGAGTTGGAGAGTTTCAGTCACTCTCTGATGAGTAGACCAGAAATCTGAAGGGTCCAGAATACTTCACTGGAGGAAAGACACTGTCTGGTTGTAGACTATCAAGATTTTTTCCAGGGGAAATGCTGAGCTACAGTGCTCTGCCTTTTCTGTAAAAGTCATATCAAACAGAATACATGGAAACTAGGTCCTGCATTCTCTGGAATTAAGTCAGCTAAAGGTCTTAGGAACTCAGATTGAATAGGAGACTTGCAAAATAATAACAAGCAAGTTAATATTAGAGCTAGAATTTGAATCTGAGAAATCTTAATTTCTGGTCTTACATGATCTTCACCACATAATTTATATTGGATACATCATAGCTTCATGGTCAATTCACACAATATAATAAGAAAAGAAAATTTAGAAAATAATTCTATGTATTTCTTCATGGGTTTTGCCTATCGATATAGAGATTTTTTTTTAACCTCTTGATGCTGATTTAGTCAACAACTTATCCTTACTTTCCTCTCAGTGTATTTTTTCCATTTACATAATACTCTATAGCTTCTATTTTACTTACCGTTAAAGTAGAATTTTATTAAGAAGCATGGATGGAACTGGTGAGCATTATGCTAAGCGAAATGAGCCAGTTGGAGAAAGATAAATGTCACATGATTTCACTCATATGTGGGATATAATGATCAACATAATTTGATGAACAAGAATAGATTTAGAGACAAACGGCAGGGGACGGGGAGTTAGAGAGCAACCAATGGACTTGTATGCATGCATATTAGCATAACCAATGGACACAGACACTGGGCAGTGGGGGCTTGCTCGGGGTGGGAGTGGCTGGGGAGGGGGGAGGATCAAGCGGGGAAAAAGGTGACATATGTAAAATTTTAGACAATAAATAAATAAATAAAAAGAAGATAAATGTAGCTAAATTCCAAATAACATTCACCTCTTGTATTATAATTAGGTCGTATTAAAATGAAGACTTAATTCACAGCTCCTAACAAACCATTAAAAACCAGTATGATTGCTACAATCCCTTCACTGGAAATAGTTTACTAATTACATTATTGAATTCACTGTATGCTAATATTGAAAGTTTATTCAACAGTCTCTCAACTACAAAGAATAATACCACTTAGAGGAATTCATTTCAAACAGAATATTCCCAAATGCAGGACATAAGGATACAACTGATTAAAGAAAAATAGCACTTGTAAACATGTCACTATATCCCCAATATTTGACAGTATCCAGACATAATTTTTTAGATATAATAAATTCACTCTTCAGATTAAATAGTTGACTTATCATGGTATTGTTCAGATTTTATCTAGATGTGGAAAATGTAGTATCCATGTCTAAAACAAATAATATCTAGAGTCCTATATCTAGAGAAGCGTTGAAATTAAATTACAGCTCCAGAAGCATTTGGGCTTAATGAGAAACAAAGCCACGTTCTTTCATATATGGAAAAATACTGGGACCAGTGAACCCATATTGGCAGCCTTTCATGGTGGGAAATAGAAAATTGCAACAAAAGAACACTGTTGACCTTGACTGTACATGTTTTCACTTCACTAGGAATTCCCAGCTGTAAAGGTGATGATCCTTCTTATGGTCACATAGGTTGTAGCCAAGAATATCCTGAATTATGAATGAATTCTATGTACCACAAAGCAGTATTTAGGAAAAATTGATCATTAACTCAGTATTTAACTCTAAACAAACATATCTTTTATGTATTTTTATTGGTTCTTTAATGGCCAAATTTATTAGTTTCCTATAGAGTCAATATAAAAAAGAGAAATTATCAAAATGTAAACTAGTTTTATTCACAGAAAGCGTGTATATTCATGAATTAATTGATACTGGCACCTTGGAAGTCAAATCCTGCCATTTGAAAAAACACCATATATGTTCCTTAAAATATTTTTTGAGTCTTAGAAACAAAGAAAACATTGCTGAATTTCATGACGTTATTATACATATTTTCCTCTTTGAAAAAGACAGACTGAAAATATGACAAGTTATACGGTGATCACAATTTATATAGTGTGATTGTTAATCATGTTATTCGTGGTCATGATTTAATAACTTTAAAACTCAAAGAGATCTAACTGTTAATGGGAAATTGTGTATGTGTTTTGAATAACAAATCATATACTAGGCTTCTATGTTTCTTAGAAATGCTGGTATGTGTTGTCCACATTCCTGCAAACATCACATTAAGATGGGGCTGACCTTGGGCATTTCCAGGTGTCCTGTTGTCACTGTCTGCCTGTGGCACTGTTTCCCTGTTTCATCATGTGGGGAGGTGGGAGTAGGTTATGGAGCTTCTGTTAAAAAAATTAGAGAACTTTTAAAAATACTGTATTTACTTTAGATTTTCCAAAACACACTGAACTAAATGGATACAGGAGCTTATGAATGGGGGTGAGACATTAGTCAGTATGAAGGAACAGGCTATGCTGATGGAGATGTACACACGAATAGAAGAGGAGTTAATATTTGAACCATGTACGTGGGGACATGCATGTGAAGGACTACATACTGTTAGTGAAAAGAACTGTGGTACAGATCAGTCAATCAATCAAGTCTTCAAGAATTTCACTGAGAACCTGTTCTTTCTGAGAAAAGATTGCTAAAGCAAATCACTGGAAATTTTGCTGACATTAACACTTACTCATTAATCAATACTGTTTCAGCATTGCTGCCCAGTGATCATTAACAGACAAATGAGCATACCAGCTTTAGGGACAATAGTCCAGATAGGAAGAGCGGTCAATCATGTCACAGAAATGGATAGAAATACCCTCAGTAAAGTGGTAGTGCAGAATAGCCTCTTGAAATGAGAGAGCTATCTTCAAATATTTAAAGGGATGCCTGGCCTCAGGAAACTAAGCTTATTGTACGAGGTGCTAATGGGCTGAGCCAACCTCAGAGAAACATACCCTAGGTCTTGTGAACCAAAGACTATCCTATCTGAGAGGCAGAATTGCTTATAGCAGAGCCTAAGTGATCTCTTGGTAGTGATACTGTCAGAACTCTAAGAGCCACAGGGCAGTGAGTACAGAGCCTCTGACTTGGGAGGTTGAATTACAGAGCCCAAGGTCCTTGAGGTTGCTGCATCCAATTCAGAAATGATAGATGGTTGCTCCCCAAATGTGTAATCCCTCGCTCTTGCCTTAAGCCTTTAGTAACATATTCCCCAAACTCTGTAGTGACTGAGATTTGTTTAAACTAGGTATTAATAAAAAGACAGGAGCTTAAGTCATTTAGTTTGCACAACCATTCGCTCATGGTTGTATCACTATGCTTTGTCAGTACTAAGAATACCGCGATGAATGAGAAAGACGCCTTCCTCAAGGAGCTCCAAAAGAACCAGCCCAGGCAGGGGCTGAGGAAGGGCACAATTTCCTCTGCTCCCATTGCTCCCCATGCTGTTACTAATTTTCTTCATCAACAATAACCTTGATTATTTAGTAGAGGAAAAGCAAAATTGTACATATAAATAAGCTCAAGGTGTTTAATTTCATTATGCATCCAGTCATAATGAATGCTCATTCATCAAATACTCACTAAGCACCAGTTACGTGCCAGAAGCTTTTCTAGTTTTGGGGAATAAAACACCAAGAATCCCTGCCCACGCTTTTATTACAAACATGTGCATTATAGGAAGCATTTTCATTAATAATGAATTGTAAAGTCTGAATGCAAAACCATGATTTTAAAAATGTTCCAATGAATAGCAGTATGCAGGCACTATTTAATTGTTTGAACAATTTTATGGTTCAAACACTTAACAAAGTGAACAGTCAAAAATAAGGTGAGCAATCAAATTATCCAACCACATGTCACATTAGATCTACATTAAATACTCTTAGCGATATTGGCAAAAATCTGAGATTCATAAAGTTATACTGTTAGAATGGAAAAGCAAAGGAATGGTAAAAATTATGCTATCTATACATGAAATATACATACCTCTTTTCTTTCCTTCCCCCAAAAATATTTGCCCAAAAAGTCATTAAAAAAGAGTTGTAAGGATTTAAGAAAAGGAACAGATTCTTCTGTTAACATTACTATATTATTATTCATGCCAAGACACCGAGAAAGGAGCAGAAGTGCCGGCTATGTGACACAAGATAAGATATTTAATTCCCTATTGCCTCCCTCTGAAAGGGAGGTTAAAAAAATCATACTAACTTCATAGGGCTAAAGTGAGAATGAGCTAATACATGGGAAAGATTTAACACTCTTTAAAGCACTTAAGTGTTTGCTATCATTCCTGTTATTAAATTGAAGAGCAATGCAGTAACAATGCATGTCAAAACCTTTACTGATAGAGATTCTCTCTGGACCTACAATAAAGGATTCTGAACCCAGCACCTATACATTGTCCTTAATCTCAGTGTCATATAGTCTCCAGGCAGCACAGCAGCCCACCACGCTGCTCTAGTTGGTGGCCATACTTTCCTCCTCACAGCAAAGTGAAAATGCCAGATTCTAAGTGTGCTGCCAGAATCCCCCAGCTTCGTAATTGCCGCCACTTTTTTTTTTCTTTCCATTTTGACAGTATAGATTCTGTTCCGCTGTTTGGCAGAGATCGCCTGGCTTTGCACAGTGGAAAAAGCTATTACCAAGCCACTCCAGCCAAAACTTGTGATCTTATTCAGCAACAGGACTTTTCTGCCAAGGACAAGCTGAACAACTCCTTCCTTCATTCCCCTCATGTGCTTCACACACAGTCTCAGACGAGGCTAAACCCAAAGTGGGAAAGGGTTTGAAAATTATCTGGGAAATGTTTGAAGTAAATCATTAATCTGTGTTTCAAGCATCCAGAGTATTACTGCCCATTTCAGAAGGAAAATGTCTAAACTTTATACTTGGAAGCAGCTATGGGGAAAAGACAGAAGATGACCTGAATCTGGTAGAGGAAAGAGTACTAAACCTGAACTCTTGACAAATGCACATTTACATTTTGGCCTTTGCAGAATTAATCAATGCCCACAATCTGTTTTGATAATCCCACCCTGGTAATTTCCTTGTCCTGACAACAATAAGATGCCAAAAAGGCCATGGTATAAGCACAGATTTTGAATAGGTTTTTTCAGGAATCCTGGGTTTTACCCTGAGCTTGCTACAGTATCATGTCTCCCTGGTGATCAACGACATACATTTGTAAAACATGTCACATGCACAGGGTCACAATCTAGTTCTAGAGAAAAACATGTCTCCTATATTAAGCCATTACATTTATTTAGGAATCAAACATACACCCACAACCCCACAAGTTACAAATATTCATCAATTGAATCCATGTGTGTGAAAGGGCTTTGCTTAGGAAAACTCCATTCAAATTCTAATCAGTATCCAACTGGCTGCACTTAACGTTTCTTTAGGGAAGTGATAACCTCTTACTCATCTTTATAACACCACTATCTGAAAATCAAAGGAGATTTCTTTATTGGCTAAAGAAAAAAAAACTTAATTAAAGCACAGCTCTCAGGCTAAGCAGCAGAGGGCTGGCTATTGGACTCAGTCCAGATTTCTTAAATGAATCATGTGTCAGGAAATAAAGAAATAAATTGTAGGGTTAGTGTAATTTTTAGTGACCGTAACCTAAATGATGTCTTATTGTTATAAAGGAAAGTATTTATCAAGTATCAGCATATCATTATGCTGAGCACACAAAGAAGCCCAGAAAAGCCTACTACATAAATACATTTTAAAAACTAGATTTAATTACATAATAGACTGGACCTATAAAGCAATCATATGAATGACATCAAACACTCAAATTTTGGATTATACTTTAGTTATTTTGTCCCAAATGAAAGGTAAAATAGATGATCTAAATAGCTTTCCTGGTTTTTTTGTTTGTTTGTTTGTTTGGTTAATCCTCACCTGAGGATATTTTTTCATTGAGTATTTTAGGAAATGTGAAAGAGAGGGAAAGAGAGAGAGAAACATCGATGTGAGAGAAACACATAGATTGGTTGCCTCCTTCACGCACCCAGACCAGGGCCTGGGCGGGGAGGAGTCTGCCACCAAGGTACTGCAATGCCCTTGGCCAGAATCAAACACGGGACCTTTTGGTCCACAGGCCAATCAGTGCTCTATCCACTGATCCAAACCAGTAAATTATTTGGAAACATGTTTGGGAGATTTAAATCATGAATTTTAGTAATATGCTTACAGAATGATTGGGAAAAAATACAAAGTATGAACTTTCATAAGACAATTTAAAATTTATATTCCAAGATTTGAGAGAAAGAAGAAAAATAGGAAAAAAAATTTACACTTCGAATTTTGAACTAATTTCTCCTTATGTACCACCAAACAATTATAAAATCTGACCATAAAATGTAATATTTCTCATTTAGAAAATACCAAAAGTATGCATTCCATGGGTATTCAAAACACCAGCATTTAAACAACAAAATGCGATCCTTGCTTTAAAATTCATGCATAATTACTAGGTTTGCTTCACTCTATTTAGACTGGGGCAAGATGCATATATCCAAGCTTCATGTATAAATTCATGTGTAAGTAATAGCCTTACGGTACATGCTTTTTAATCTTTGCTGAACTGCTAACTGGATGCTTTGCCCATAATCTTCACAAAGTACACCCAATGCTCACGTGTTTGTCCAATAAAAATTTGTCTCAGAAGATAGTAGAGTTAGAGTGGCCTCTTAACTAATCTATCTCTTCAGTACAATAAAAATGTTGAGTTTTCAGGATCAAAATATGATCATGTCGCCTGAGCGCTCAATTTCAACAAATATCTGCACTAATACTCAGATTGAAAAGCGCTCCAAGATTTTGTAGAATATTAGATACATACTTCCCTGAGAAATGCAATAAAAAGAACTGCAGTTATTAGCATTTTAGGACACAAAATAACATATTTATAAAAAAGAATAGAATCCGATAATAAATATGTATTGAAGTTCTGAAGTATAAACAATAGTTTACAGCTTTAAAGTATAAACAGTAGGTTATACTTTATCTCAAAACTGAAAACTCATGTTGCCACATCAGACATTCATGGTTTAAATGAAGGGAGAGCACAGCTTTGAAACAGAATATTTTGAGGCTGTTGAATTTTGAACCAGTTACTTTTGCAGTGCAAGGGAAGTTATTCAACTACAACTGATAAACAGATGGACAACTATGGTGAAAAACCTCCCTCTCTCCCCCCACCCTGCCCCAAATCTGTACAGCACATGGTTAGAAACTGCTTTTGTACCTGCCTTTGCAGCATAGCTGTTCAAGGGGCTAAAATGAGCCTGGGATACGTGCCACACACATCTTCAGGTAGCAGAACTGCCTGAAGATAAATGTCCTCATTTATAGAATTTGTGCAAAGCAGAGGCAGGCCTCAGCACCAAAAAGACCAGCTCTTCATGGGGGCTGGGAATTTAGAAATCTAAGTGCAATGCAAAAATATAATTCTGGGACCGAGGTAACAGTGGTAACAGAATCCAAACTGGTAGCTTTTTGAAGTTTAAACTATTCTCTAGGAACAGTCCAGGAAAATGGGGAAGACAATAGAGTGGAGATTTCTAGATAACAAACATGACAATTTTTTTACTATTCCGATTTTAATTGCAAGAATAATATGGCATATACACACACATTATTCACACATACCTCATTCTAAATAAAACATTTTTTTTTAATGTTGGAGTAACTCAGATTTTACCTAGGAGGAAAAATGGAATAATTGTATAAGATATACACGGCTTTGAACCCACTTTCATAGCTGTATTACTGTATTTTAAACTTGAAACTTTTCATTGTCTAAAGCTTGAATAACTGGCTCATCATTATATCTGTTTACAGAATAATCTGTCAAAGATCCCCAAATAATTTGGAAAAAAAAGCCAATTGGTGTAACTCAAAGAATATCCTTTTTCATGGAAGAAAAGCAAATACTTTTTAGAATATATGACATTCCTAGGGTCAAGTCTCTTTTGACTATAAGATGTTTCAAGGATTAATTTTCTTCAGAGAATACTGAGATCTGCAGGAGAGATTCTATGTTTTACATACCTTTATAATTACAGAAGAAGTATAATGGGAATGAAGATCTGTTCCCATTCCAAAATCCACCAGAAATAATGTAACCCCATTTCATTTTCTATGGGTCAAATATACCATAGAACTAAGGATCATGGCAGGAATTAAGAGATGAAATACCATCTAGAGGTTTAGAAAGGCTTAATAATGATCATAATATACTTTATAAGGAAATGCAATTTTATAATTAAAAATAGGTTAGTAAAATTTGGCCTTGTAGAAATAATCCTATAATTAATAGATGAAAATAATTTTATTCAGTATATTAAATCATTAATTAGTATTCTAGCCATTGTTCTGAATACTAAAGTGCCTGCAAAATTTGGGCCATTAAGCAGTAAATAACTTCATCTTGAATACATGTCTACATTTTTGTTTTTTGTTTTTGTTGTGTTTTTGTATTAGCTGAATAGCTTTGAATTAACTATTTTTCACTTCTACTTTCTGTTTTGAATACTAATGAAATTAGCCTAAATTCTGAATATTAGTACTGGCTTCAACCTTCCTAAGCAGGAGGGCTCAGAGGCAGGAATATAGTTACAAAGGTGGGCCAGGGAACTAATAAAAAAAAAAAGCCTGTCTTGCATATTAAGAACAATATTTTTATTTAAAGCACGAGGGACCCAGTGCACGAATTCATGCACCTTGAAAGGAGCTGTGGGTGGCGAGGCTGTGGTAGGCACAGGGGTGGGTCTTGGCCCATCCTCCACGCCCCCACCCGGCCCCTCTCGCCGCGGCCCCTGGTCCCCTGTCTGCCAGCAGCCCTGCTCCCATCACTCCCATGCACTGACACCACTGGCCCTGCTCACACCTGCTGACAGCACAGAGCAATGGGGGCCGGCACCAGCAGCAGGTATGAGTGGCAGCTGCTGCCCAGATCGCCCCTCAGGAGCAAGGGGAGGTAGAGAAGCCCTCAGGGGCGATCAGGGCTGGCAGCCGCCGCGTGAACCTGCTAATGGCGCTGAGTGATCAGGACAGGCGTTGGGCACTGGCAGTGGGTGTAAGTGGTGGCTCTGGCACTGGCTGCAGGTGCAAGTGGGATCAGCACTGGTAGGGGGTGTGAGCAGTGGCTCCGGTGCCAGCAATGGGTGTGAGCGCCTGGTGGGACCACGATGCATGGGAGCAAAGAATTTTCAGTAACCACCAGAGGCTTGCCCCAATGACAGCAACTGGCACCCTGCCTTGGTCTGGCACCCCCCGCTCACCTGCTCCACCATCCCACCGCGGCCAACGCCTGCCATGTTCTGCACACGCCCCCTGGTGGTCAGCGCACGTCATAGTGACTGGTCGTTCAGTTGTTCTGCCGTTCAGTCTATTTGCATATTAGCCTTTTATTATATAGGATAAGCTCATTTGGAGGGGCTGAGGGTACTGTAGCAATGAAAAGTATACAGAGAAGGTGAAATCTTACTATATTCTAACAGAAACTTCTGGTCTTCAGTTATTATTAATTGAGGTTCAAAATGAAACAACTGGACATATTTCCAGGAAACATAAGGGAAGGACTCTAATCAAAATATGCCCCCCTTTTCAAATGAGTTTAAGATACTGCAGACTATAAACATGCATCCCAAAGATTACCATTGCCTGCATGATGGTGACTTTGTTGTAGCAAAGAAGATCTGTTACCCACTTGAAGGGTAAATTCAACAAAGTAGTGATCAATGACATTTTAAGAGTAGATCTCCAAATATCAGGTTTGCTACTATTGATTTATATCTTCATTTACAGGGGGAGGTGGATTAGGAAAGAATGAAAATAGCTCAGATTATGTCAAATATATTTTTTTTGTGTTAGTATTTCCAAAATCTACCTAATCATATGAATTTTATTGTTTAATACACAGCTTTTAGACTCTATCAAAGTTCACCTAAGCCACAATCTTCTGGGGAGGAACTTAGAGAGCTATATTAATAAGCATGTTTTTTATAACTAAACAAAATTGGGAAACCCTATTTTATTTTTCTCCTTTTTCCTTTTGACTCCCTTAACCTGTTTCTTTCCCATCCTCACTCTTTGCCTCTGGCAACCACCTATCTATTTTCGGTATTTAAAAGCTGTTGTTTTGGTTTTCTGTTTGTTCTAGATTCTACATATAAGAGAGATCATATGGTATTTGCCTTTCTCTGTCTGACTTATGTCACTTAGCATAAGGCCCTTTAGTTTATATATAATTTCTTTATCAATGGACATTTAGGTTGTTTCCATATCTTGGTTATTATAAATAGTTGTAAGGAAAATAGGGGTGCATATTTAAAATTTTAAAGAGTTTTCTTGTTTCTCTAAAGTGAATTTCTCAGAACTAAAACAAAACATATATAAGTAATAAACTCTAGAAAAACACAACAAATGAAAGAAAATAAAGCCACCACAACAAAAAATGCTTTCTGGCATGATTTTAAAAAGATAGTGATAATCTCCCTTGATATGTGTTGGGAAATGGGGAAGCACCTATAGGAAATTGCTGTTTATGTGAAGTGACTTTGAAAGAAAGACTGACCATGAACTTGATACCAGACTGTGAGGCAGACAGAGCCAGGGTACCTACCACAGCATCAGAATCCTAGCACAGCTCTCATCCCCAGATCATCTGTGCTGGCAAATGGCTGAAAGTCCCAAACTAAAATTCCTTTGTAGAATGAAAAAAATCCCAAAGTTGAAATAGTCATCTCCATAGTAAAAACAATGAGAATAATTTGGTTTTTTTATTTCCTTCCTTTCAGTGCTAACAAGATAAAAATGTACTCCTTTCACATTATATCACTGCATGTGGGCATGGTATGTGAAAAATAAATAAATAGTAAGGACTTTTCACTTTTCATTTTAAGGTGAAAAGAGATACTCTATCTTTGAAAAGTGATAAACTAAGATATACATTTCACAACTGGCCACATGAACGAAGTTGTTATAAATTATGGTGGCATTTTACTGATTCAAATACTTTCTTGAAACAATTTAATGAAGCACCACCATTTACAAGTATAATGAGGCAGTTATAAAAGAGAATTTACTAATGCTTAACATTTCTCATTCACAAATCTAATAGAATAAAAGGATCTTCCTTTCCAATTAGATCCTCAAATTATTTCCTACATTTTGAAAATTATTTAACACAGCTTTCGATGTTTGTTTGGCTAAATACTGAAAGGCAATAATAAATAGGTTAAGGGGGTAGTATGGCTACCACATTTTTTTACTAAAAGCATCAGACTAGTGGTTCATAAATGATTTTTATGTTATAAATGAAAAAATTAAACATAATAAAAGTTATAATAAGATAAGAGGATATATGAAATATAAGAAAATCCTATATAATAAAAGGGTAATATGCAAATCGACCAAATGGTGCAGGAGCTGCCCCCTGGTGGTCAGAGCGCTCCCACAGCGGGAGCGCAGCTCAGCCAGAAGCTGGGCTCATGGCTGGCGAGTGCAGCAACACTGGCAGGAGCCTCTCCCGCCTCTGTGGCAGCGCTAAGGCCTAAGCCATCAGTTGGACATTCCCCGAGGGCTCCCAGACTGCAAGAGGGTACAGGCCGGGCTGAGGGATCCCCCCTGAGTGCATGAATTTCATGCACCAGGTCTCTAGTATATAATAAGAAAAAATATAGCTAGTTTATTAAATCAGTGAGAGAAATCTTTCATTTTCTTAAATTGAATTTACTGGGGAACATTGGTAAAAAAAAAATATATATATATATGTATATGTTTAAAAAGATAGTGATAATCTCCATATATATGTATATGTTTCATATATACAATTTTACAACACATCATCTCTATATTGTATTGTGTGTTTACCATTCCAAGTCAACTCTCCTTCCATACCACCCAAAGCAATCTATAGATTCAACGCAATTCCTATCAGGATTCCAGTAGCATATTTCACAGAACTAGAATAAATATTCCAAAAATTTACAGGGAACCATAAGAAGATGCCAAATAGCCACAGCAATCTTAAGGAAGAAGAACAAAGTGGGAGGACTCAAGTTACCTGATATCAAACTATACTACAAGGCTGTAGGCATCAAAACAGCATGGTACTGGCATAAACACAGACATATAGATCAATGGAACAGAACAGAGAGTCCAGAAAACAACCCAGAAGAGTATAGTCAGTTAATATTTGACAAAGGAGGCAAAACATACAATGTAGTAAAGATAGTCTATTCAATAAATAGTATTGGGAAAATTGGACAAATACTTGCAAAAAAATGAAACTAGACCACCTTCTTACAACATACACAAGAATAAACTCAAAATGGATTAAATTATTAAATATTATCCTCAAAACTATAAAAATCCTAGAAGAAAAATCTAGGCAGTAAAATCTCGGACATTTCTCATAGCAATATTTTTTCTGATATATTTCCTCAGGCAAGGAAAACAAAAGAAAGGAAATCTTCCTTTTTAAAAATGTATATTTTTTCACATTTATTAAAGTATAATTGATAAATAAAATTTTAATACTTAAAGTAAATAAACCACGATAATTTGATATACATAATGAAAGAATTCCCACTAATGAGTTAATTAACAACTGTCATCTCGTACATTTACCTTTGTGTGTGTATGTGTGTGTGTGTATGTGTGTGTGTGTGTGTGTGTGTGTGTGTGTGTGAGAAAGAGCGAGAGAGAGAGAGAGAGAGAGAGAGAGAAAGAAAGAGAGAGAGAGAATGAGAGAACATTTAAGGCCTCTCTTTACAAATACCAATTATATAATACAGTGTTATAAAATGTAGTCACCATGTTATACATTAGATCTGATCTGAGAACTTCATCCTACAGCTAAAAGTTTGTAACCTTTAAAAAAATTATCTTTATTGTTGAAAGTATTGCAGATGTCCCCTTTTTGCCCCCATTGGCCCCTCCACTCCACCCCTGTCCCTCCCAGACCTTCACCACACTGTTGTCTCTGTTCATGGGCTATGTATATATGCATATGTGTTCTCTAGTTAATCTCTTTCCCCCACCCCCACCTCTGCCTCCCCTCTGCGTTCCTCAGTCTGTTCCTTTTATCAGCCTGTCTCTATTTCCTTTATCCCCTCCCCTGTCAACCACAATTCAACTCTCTGTACCTATGATTTTGAAAAATTTTTTTTAGATCCCACATATAAGTGATACCAGATAGTGTTTCTCTGTCTATGTATGGCTTATTTCTTGAACCACAGTGACATGCAGGTTCATCCATGTTGTCACCAATGACAGGATTTCCTTTTTTAAGACTGAATAATATTCCTCTGCATGTGTATGTATTCCACATTTCCTTTTTTCATTTATCTGTCTCCAGATACTTATCAAATTAACTAAATAAAATTCAATTTCATACTTTATAATGTATAGATAAATTATAATGCATAGACAGTTCTAATAACACTGTGAAATCGAGACATATTTTCAATTTCTTATAGATCATTCTGGGGCTGCCTTAATTTATAAAGATATTTATATTTTCTTATAAATACAATGAGTATGACAGGTTAAAGAAGAGGGATATATGAAATACACATATATATTCTCTGCTAATCAAGGACTTACTATAAAAACATACAATATTATTATTGAATTGGTATTGGAATAGTTTGAAATAGTCTTAGATTTTATATATATTCTCATTTTTATTTATAGTAATAATACTGATACCTTATTGAATGCTTATTATGAGCTAGGCTCTTGAATTTACAGTCAAGGTTTCATTCTACCATCACCAAACCATTTTACAATTTTTTTCTTCTCCATTTTACAATTACAGAAACTAGAACTTGGGGAGGCCACACATCTGGAAGAAGCCATGTAGTGATATGAATCTGGACATGTCTGACTTCAAAGTCCCCCAATAACAGTTCAAACATCAATCTCAGATGCTAAGAATTCTAGATGTATTAGCTATATTTCAAAAGTTTTAGCTATTTTGAAAACAGTAACATTCTCTGAAGCATTAAGATCAAATCATTGTAGAAAGAGCACAAAGTATTAGCAACAATCAGAATAAGTATAAAATAAAATATTTATGAAAAACACTCCTACTGAAAAATACTTTGAAACCCAGGAAGACCAAAACTGGAAGTTTTGAAACTTCTCAAGTTTCTCACTATATCTTAGTAAGACAAGGCAAATGTACAAATAACTTGAGAACACCAGAGAACTGGATGTTGCAGCAAGAATAGGCACAAATGGGCATTTAGAGATAGGAGAAGAGTGAAAAGGGAAGAATCAAAAATCTCTGCTGGAACTTAAAGAATCACGTTGGGGAGAGGTTGAGAAATGAGGTCCTATTAAGGTAATAGATTATTTGATATTGTCACTTACCCTTTGTTTATTTTCTGTTGAGATGGAAACATTCTTACAGCCAAGTGTTTTCTAAAAAAACATGTCTTAGATATAGAACAAAAACCCTAGCTGAAATGATCATATGAGAATGGGCATCTTATATAATATAAGCATCATATGCAAATTGACCAAATGGCAGAATGACCGATTGGCAGGGGGGCAGGGCTGGTGAGCAGGCAGCGCCAGGCCAGCCAAGGCGCATGCCAGTGGGCAGAGAGAGGGAACAGCGGTGGGGGGGTGGCAACCAGCGGCAGTGGAGGGGCCATGAGGGAGGCTGGCACCATCCCCTGATCAACCCGTCCTGTCGCCTCCCGCAGAGGGAGGCCAGGCGGTGGCAGCGGAAAGGTAATGGGGGCAGTGCCATCCCGATTTGCAGGCCTGGTTGCCTCCTGCAGAGGGAAGCCAGACTGCAGCTTAGGCTCACCCCCCCCACCCCTGGGGAGCAGGCCTAAGCCGTCAGTAGGATAGCCCCTGAGGACTCCCGGACTGTGAGAGGGTGCAGGCCGGGCTGAGGGACACCCCCCCACCCCAGTGCAGAAATTTTCATGCACTGGGCCTCTAGTATTTTAATAATGAGTTAAAGGGTAGATATATTTAGCATTCTTAATAATAAAATGATAATAAAGAGGGCAGGAGGAGACTTTTGGTGGTGATGGATATGCTAATGATATAGATTATGCACAAATATATACAGATCTTCAAACTCATCAAGTTGTAAACATTTAATATGGAACAGCTTTTTATATGTCAATAAAAGAATAAAGTATTTAAAAATACTAGTGAAAGATACTATGTAAGAAATCAAATAAGCCATCTATGAATCATAGAAATGTTTTGTGTGGATAAGGAAGGCAATTACTATCATACATATAAGGGAAAACTATTTTCAGTTCTAAGTTAACTTCTTGGAAGGAAAATTCAGAACCCAATCCCCTTTGACTTATGGCTTTTTAGCTAGTTAGTCTAAGGATCACTGCCTTAAGCTCTAGCCTCAGATTAAGCCTGTGGGAAGTGGCAATAAAGTTTGTGTTGTGTTAGACATTCCTATACTTTGAAAATGTATGGATACTATCCTTGGATTGGGGTAGGTGACATCAAATATTAACAGATTCTGATAAGGAGAACATAGGTAGAAGTATTCTAGTTAAATGGAGTGGCAACTGCAGGGTGTGAAAGTGGGAGCCAATAAGGAACATAAAAATTAGGCATGTTCAGAGGTTAATTGGAGTATACATTTTTTTTTAAACCAGAAGATAGATTTTGGAAAGTGTCTTTAAATTAAATAGTAAAGAACCTTAAAATAAGACTAATGAGCTTAATTTTTATCCTTTATTAAAACAAAAAACTTAGTGAATCTTTATAATGACCCTATAAAGCAGATTTTATTATTATCCTTACTAGGGGCCCAGTGCACGAAATTCGTGCACTGGGTGGGGGCAGGGGGGAGTGTCCCTCAGCCCAGCCTGCCCCCTCTCACATACTGGGAGCCCTCAGGCGTTGACCCCCATCACCCTCCAATCGCAGGATCAGCCCCTAGCCCAGGCCTGACGCCTCTGCCAGAGGCATCAGGCCTGGGCAGGGGACCCTCATTTCCCCCGATCACTGGTTCTGCCCCCCGCCCAAGCCTGATGCCTCTGGCCCAGGATTCAGGCCTGGGCAGGGGACCCCCAGACCCCTCCAATTGCTGGCTCCACCCCTGGCCCAGGCCTGATGCCTCTGGCCCAGGATTCAGGCCTGGGCAGGGGACCGCCCTCTCCCCCCGATCACCAGCTCCGCCCTCGCCCAGGCCTGATGCCTTGGCCAGAGGCGTCGACCCCCATCACCCTCCAATCGCCTGATCGGCCCCTTGCCTAGGCCTGACGCCTCCACCAGAGGTGTCAGGCTTGGACAGGGGACCCCCATCTCCCCTCGATCACTGGCTCTGACCCCCGCCCAGGCCTGATGCCTCTGGCCCAGGAATCATGCCTGGGCAGGGGACCCCCATCTCCCTCTGATCGCTTGCTCCACCCCCTGCCCAAGCCTGACGCCTCTGACCCAGGCTTCAGGCCTGGGCAGGGGACCCTCATATCCCCCCAATCACCAGCTCCACCCCCCACCCAGGCCTGATGCCTCTGGCCCAGGCATCAGGCCTGGGCAGGGGACCCCCAGCCCCCTCCGATTGCTGGCTCCGCCCCTCGCCCAGGCCTGATGCCTCGGCCAGAGGAGTTGACCCTCATCACCCTCCGATCGCCGATCACCGGATCGGCCCCTTGCCCAGGCCTGAGGCTTCCGGCAGAGGTGTCAGGTCTGGGCAGGGGACCCCCAGCTCCCACCTTCCCGGCTCCGCCCCTGATACCTACGATCTCTGGCACCGCCCCTGCCAAGACCTAAGGCCTCTGGTGGAGGCATTAGTCCTGGGCAGGAGACCCCCAGCCCCACGCGATCTCCCGCTCTGCCCCTGCCCAGGTCTAACATCTCTGGCCGAGGCATTAGGCCTGGGTAGGGGACCCCCAGCTCCCTGCGATCTTCCACTCTGCCCCTGCCCAGGCCTAACGCCTCTGGCTGAGGCATTAGTCCTGGGCAGGAGACCCCCAGCTCCCCACAATCTCCCGCTCTGCCCCTGCCTAGACCTAATGCCTCTGGCCAAGGCCTTAGGCTAGGCAGGGGACCCCCAGCTGACCAGGATCGCTGACTCTGCCCCTGCTCCCCGCGATAGCTGGTTCCGCCCCTGCCCAGGCCTAACGCCTCTGACCGAGGCATTAGGCCTGGGCAGGGGACCCCCAGCTCCCTGCGGATGCAGGCTCCGCCCCTGCAGAGGCCTAACGCCTCTGGCCAAGGCGACCGGCCTGGACAGCGGGACCCGCAGCTGCAGCAGCCCCGCGATCGCAGGCTCCGCTTTAGGCCCAGGCAAGGGACCCCTAGCTCCCGGGACTGCCAGCTTCGCCCATGCCCAGCTCCCATCGCTGGCTCCACCCCTACTTCCCGCTATCACTGGCCAGGGCGGCAAAGGTGCCCGATTCTCCAATCATGACTGGGGGGCAGGGCAAAGGCGGCCCCCAGGGCCGCCTTTGCCCTGCCCCCCAGCTCTTAGCTCCCCCCTGGGTTTCCGATCACTGTCAGTGGCAGGGGGCTTCTTCCTGCTTTCCCTTTCGCCTCCCTGCATTGTGCCTACATATGCAAATTAACTGCCATCTTAGTTGGTAGTTAATTTGCATATCGCCCTGATTAGCCAATGAAAAGGGTAGCGGTCGTACGCTAATTACCATGTTTCTCTTTTAGTAGATTAGATTTTACAGAAGATAAAATGAAAGCCCAGAGAGGCTAAGTAATTTAAAGTCACATTGATAGGAAATGGTAGAAATAAGATTATAATCCAGGAAGTTCACTGAGATGTTTCTGCTTAGAAAATAACATTATTAGAACTGGTATTTAGTATGAATAACTATGGATCTTATGTTAAATACTGAGAGATGAAGGACTTGATTGTATTATTATTGTTGTTGTTGTTGTTGTTATTATTATTATTATTATTATTATTTCTCCTTACCTAAGGATATGTTTATTGATTTTTAGAGAGAGAGGGAGAAACACACACACACACACACACACACACACACACACACACGGGAGAACATCGATCGGTTGTCTCCCATATAGGCCCCGACTGGGGATGGAACCACAACCTAGGTATGTTCCCTGACTGGAAATCGAACCCACAACCTTTTGATATATGGGACTATGTTCCAATCAAGCCACTCAGCCAGAGCTGGTCTATCATTTTTAAAAGGAACAAATAAGGGAGAACAAACGATGAGTATCCGAATCCCAGGTTGAGAGCTCATTGTCAGAATTTGCACTATAATTTAATGATGAATTACTTGAATTCACAATAAAAAGCTAGCCCTAGCCAGTTTTGCTCAGTGGATAGAGCATCTGCCTGGGGACTGAAGGGTCCTGGGTTTGATTTTGGTCAAGGGCATATGCCCAGGTTGCCGGCTCGATCCCCAGGAGGGGGCGTGCAGGAGGCAGCTGATCAATGATTCTCTTTCATCATTGATGTTTCTATCTCTCTCTCCCTTCCTTTCTGAAATCAATAAAAAAGATATATATTTTTACAAAGCTAAAAGTAGGCATATAACTTACAAATACTACTTTAGAAAATTGCTTCATATCACATTTGAGACAAAGCAAACCCAATGCTTTCCTTTCCCTAAATAGACTTATTTATGAATTATGTATTGAACCAAGAGATTTTTTTGGAGATGGAAATATTTTCTAGTCTATGAATTCATATACCTGCTGTGCATGCTGTTCTTCAATATTAAGATAATTTTGCACACATCAATATAAAATATTTTTATATTTTCTCTATGTAAGTGTGAACTCTTAAGATGACAGGGAACTGAAAGATCTCAGAACTAAAAGTAATAGGTAACAAGTACCTGAAACCTATATGCTTAGCTTGAAACACTAACTTGAAGTGTTGAGTAATACAGCTGAAATTCTCAATGGAATGAAAATATTAGAGAAGTCAAACAAAAAGTAAGCTTTCTTTTTAAACCAAAAATTGTTTAAATCCCTTTTGTTCTCTTAAGTCAGCAAAATTTTCTTACACAACAGTGTAGTGATGTGTGCTGCATGTCTATTGACTTAAAATTTAAATAGTAAAACATTAGGCTCACTTCAATAAGAAAATACATATCCATCAAGCACAGAAGTGAAATCGACATATCTGTCTTGTTCTTATTCAACATTTCAAGTCCATTGATTTTTAGACTGTTTGAACAATTGAACTTGTCATTTCCTATGGGGGACTGGCACTGCTATTTTATGTTCGAGAATACTTCTGAGAGACAGGACAACAGTGGGGCCAATCTAATGAGCAAGAAAGGCCAGGGGCTTGGATTCCAACAGGATATGTTTGAGCCCCATTCTGACCTGACCACAGTGGAAATGGCCTTGAGTCTCTTTGTCCTACTTTCTGCACACCACACCACCCATATCAGGGGATCACAGGGAAGGTTAAGTAAGATAAACATGCAAGGAGCTTCTAGAGGACCTCCTAAATAGAAGGCTCTTAAGAAACATGGACGTGTACTATTTTGGAAGACAATACCTTCATTTTAAACATGTGATTTAAAGACAAAAGTCAGAATTATTTATTTCTGGTTGTGCAAACTGATAAATTTTGATCCTGGAATATTCACAACTCATCCAAAATACACTTTACTTCGTTTTAAAATAAAGATAATCTACTCTGTGTGCCTATCTAAAATAAATTGCTTGAGCATCCAATTAGATACTGCATGTAAAACAGAAAAGCAATATAAATGTAGTATAACTAATTCCAAATAACAGTCATAAAATACTTGTTAAAATTTAAGAATAAGCCCTGACTGGTTTGGCTCAGTAGATAGAGCATCGCTCTGTGGACTGAAGGGTCCCGGGTTCAATTCTGGTCAAGGGCATGTACCTTGTTTGCGGGCACATCCCTGGTGGGGGGTGTGCAGGAGGCAGCTGATCGATGTTTTTCTCTCATCAATGTTTCTAACTCTCTATCCCTCTCCTTTCCTCTTGGTAAAAAATCAATAAAATATATATTTTTTAAAAGAGTAAGAAAAATTTTAGCAATTAACTTTTCCCTCTATTAATCAACTGTGATATCCTTTCACTTTCATGGGCCAATTTATTGTCCTACAATTAACTAGAATTATATAGCTACTTCATGACCTCTAAGATTATTTCTGGTTCTTAAATTTTATAATTTAGACACCCTCCTATAAAAATCGCTTACCCAGAGTCTAAATCAGAACTCAAGGAAGGGAAGGCCCTGTATCTATCCAGTATAGGTAACGTCGCTCAATGATAAACTCTCTATGTCCTGGATGCTACTTCCCTCGAAAAACTCAACTCCTATCTCATCCCACTTTGTCCTATAATTTACGGTTAGTCCCCTGTGGCATTGTGTTTCTGCTGTTTTCCATTGCTTCCCCCTCAGCCTAGAAGTCTCCCCTTTTATTTACCTTTTATCAGGGCACTTCCCACCCGCCCATGAAATGGCCTATTTGCATGTCTTTTACACTTGGTAGATACGTTACTGAGCAGAAGGGACCATGTTCATCTCGGAACTTTCATCATAGCACACAGTGCTTGACCCACAACAGATATTTAATACAATGAAACTGAACCAGGAAAGAAAATCAGGACAATCTTTGAATCTTGCAACAGATCCCTGCACTATTTGGTACAGTCTTGGGTCAAATGCCTAAACAATTACAGCTGCTGCTGTCAGTGAGTCTGAGGACCCTCCCTAACACTGGGCAATAGTCAGAGTGCCCAGCACTTAAGAGGTAGTTTCCATTTGAACAACAAATAACATCATTCTAAAGCATCTACCAACCTTCAGAGTTATCTTTGTGCCAGGCAACTAATTTTAGCTTTGGCAGTTCAACATGCCCAAGTCTCATGAGATTTACAAACAATTGTAATGCCATTCCGGACAGCTATTTCATCTTTGACACAACTGTTTTTATTTTTAGATGATTCAGTCATGTTCCCGAAATAAAATTTCCAGTTTCTCAGTAGAAATACTTACCAAAATGCACAGCTAAAAGAAACAAAATGAAGCCTCCCCTTGTGAGATGGCCTAACACTTGCCATGTTTAATAAAATACCTCCAGGAGCTCCAGGAGACAAATGTGACTCACTGCTTTCTACCTGGTTGCCAGGCCCTGGCAATTTTTAGAACCCTCAGATGGAAGGGCAGATTGTATTTTAAAAGCATGGTGATAATGGTAACACACACACACACAGAATGCACCCATGCTTGCACATGTCTATTAATATGTGATGGCCATGCTCCACTGAAATCTATGTTCCCCTCCCTCTTAAACCTCGGTGGCCCCTGGTAACTGCCTTGGTCAGTATCATGCAAAGGAAGGAGTGCTGCCTGACACCTGAAGTTGGGTAATAAAAAGCAAAATGACCTCAGATCGGCTCACCCTCTAAACTGACACACTTGCTCTTGGAATCCAGACACTGTGTTGTGAGGAATCCAGGCTATATAAAGAGGCCCCATGTGGGCACACCAACCAAACTCTAGTGCAGTGGTTCTCAACCTTCTGGCCCTTTAAATACAGTTCCTCATGTTGTGATCTCCAACCATAAAATTATTTTCGTTGCTACTTCATAACTGTAATGTTGCTACTGTTATGAATCGTAATGTAAATATCTGATATGCAGGATGGTCTTAGGCAACCCCTGTGAAAGGGTCGTTTGACCCCCAAAGGGGACGCAACACACAGGTTGAGAACCGCTGCTCTAGTGGCTGCCCCCCACCAACCAAATCTGTGAGTGAATGAGACTATAGGTAATTCCAACCTCCAACATTCATGTCTTCCAGTTGAGACCCATAGAAACCATAAGAGAAATTAGGTAATTATTGCTTTTTTAAGCCACCAAGTTTTAGAATGATGTTATGCAGCAATCGATAATCAAAATATATTTGGCAGGTTGCCTAAAATTAGGAATACCAATTTACAACTAGATTTAAGGCATCCTGCATATCAGATATTTACATTACCTCTCACACTCCTTGGGCAATATTTTTTTTTATTGACAGAGTATATGGAACTAACCAGTCTGAACTTCATATTCCTATAGCAAATACTGGCATTATAAAAGAATTAGGAAATTCATTCAGAAACTACTGTGCTAAAACTCCATAACTGTTTAACTAAAGTCTCCAGATTGTTTTTTAAAGCCCTCCGCAACATTTCCTTATCTGTGTTTTAAACTATATTTCTCCAACAAATTTTGAAGAACATAGTATTGATTATTATTTTAGATGCAGCCCTGGCCCGTGTTTCTCAGTGGTTGGAGCACTGACCTGAGCACCAAGTGGTCTCAGGTTTGATTCCCAGTCAAGGGCAGGTACCTGGGTTGTAGGTTTGATACCCAGCTCTGGTCTGGGCACATGCCGGAGGCAACCAATTGATACGTCTCTCTCACATGGATGTTTGATGTTTCTCTCTCTCTCCCCTCCCTTCCTCTCTCTCTCTCTCTCTCTCTCTCTCTCTCTCTTTCTCTCTCTCCCTCTCTCTCTAAAAAAAAAAAAAAAAAAAGGCAATGGAAAAAGGATCCTCTAGTGACGATTAACAACAAAAAATTCCAGGAAGCAGTGATCATGAAATGGTGTTTCCCGAAAATATGAGGAAGATGTCAGTGTTTCAGAAAAAAAGAAATATACACAGCTAAAAATTATCTTGAAGAAAACATTGGTATTATTTCTTTGCTTCTATTTTATTTCCTGTCTTCTATTTTATTTTCTCAAAGCTAAATTGATGTGCCAATCAAGTTACTGCCCAAGGAGAAGATGAATGAGTCAAGGTCATCCTCCAGTCCTCAATAAAACAGTCTCTCTTGAGCTTCTACATTTTTTAGAGTTTGCAGCTTTTGCTAGCTGAGACTTCATATGCTAGTAACTCCTCAGTATGGAAACTTCAGGTCTTTAAACAAGGACATTTGAGATAAAAATACAAAAACCTATCGGTTTAGATTCCTTTGTTAAAATTTCAAAGCATATCCTTGAAACACATACTGCTTTTGACTGCACAAATTGCTGTATGTTAGTTATATGTGATTCATAGTAGTGTAAATGCATAAGAATATGCAATTATTCACTCATTTTGAACCATTTCCTGGAATTCACCCATGCTTTGTAAAAAGGAATCAGTGAGCATTAATAAAAACCCCAAATCTTTTTAAAACGGTGTCTGTAACTGTCATAGAAAAGAGCAATTAGGATTTATGTATGGAGAGAACTAGATGGATTATAAGAAATTGGTTAAGGTAATTACGGAAGACAAAAAGTTCCAAGATCTGTAGTGGTCAAGAGGACACCCAGGAGAGCTAGTAGTGCAGCTCCACTGCCAGCCCAAAGGCCTCAGCACCAGGGGGGCAATGGTATAGGGTCCAGTCCAAACGCTGTCAGACTAGGAGTCCATCAGGTCAAGTTTGATGGAGGAAAAGATCAATGTCCCAGCTCATACAATCATTATTCTTCAAATTTAATAATAATTTTATGATTTTTTCCCAGCCCAAAATACAAGCGGCATGATTAACAAATTATAGCTCAACTTGGGATAATGACTAATGAAGGGCAGTGTATAGAAGTGGGCATTTTGTTACTAGTAGAAAAGACTTTTTAATAACATTGAATGTAAACTGTAATTGAAAAACAACAACACTTTTAAAAAAATGTTGAGCTTTTTGTTTTAAAGGAGTCAATTCTGGGCTTGTTTTAGCTGCAAATACATCTCCCTCCCTTCATATTTCTAATCTTTATGAGCACATTTTGTTGTAGTGTTTCATGCACACAGAAGAGTACCAAAAGTATTTAATTCAAAAAATAGACTCTGAACAGCATTCCAGAAGCTCCCCTTACTCTTCTCTCGTTACTACTGCCCCAGAAAAACAATCATGATTCTTACTTCCAATTCCAGATTCATTTTATAAATAAAATAATATTTTGTACTTGGCTTCTTTTTTAATTTTTTTTTATTAATTTTCATTCAGGGACATGCTTAGAGAGAGAGAAAAACATTGTTGTGAAACTTTCAGTGCACGAGACTACATTCAACTAACTGAGCCACTCTGACTGGGCTGTATCTGGCTTCTTTTGCTCAATATAGTGAATAAAATGTTATATAAATTCATACGATTTATCCATACTGTTACCAATACTTTATTCTCTTTGCAATGTAGCATTCAATCATATGAATATCCACTCTACTATTAATGTGAAATTGAGTTACTTCTACTTTGGGGCTATTTTAAATATCCTTTTATAAACATTCTTTTACATGTCTTACAATAAATATGTGAGCATGTTCCTTTGGAAAATATGTACAAGTATAATTTCTGAATTTTAATGTATGTATTATGTTCAACTTTAGTAGACTTTAGACATAGTTTTATGTCTATCGTTCTTATTTCTCCCCAAACTAAAAGAGAGTTCTAGTTGCTTCACATCCTTACCAATATTCCATATTCTTTACTTTTGTCATTTTAACCTTTCTGGTGAGTGCTTAAAAATACACAAAGTCAATTTAATTTGCATTTCTCTTTGACTAATTAAACTGAGTAGCTTTTCATGGTTTTTTGGTGTTTGTTTTTTTTTTTGTCATTTATATACACTCTTTTGTAAAATAGCCATTCAAGTCATTCTTGCATTTTTTTGTATGGGGTTGTCTTTACTTTATTATTATTATTATTGATTTGTTGGAATTAGTTGAATATTCTGAAAACAAGTCCTTTCTCAAATATACATATTAAAATTCTTCTTGTTCATGTTTTGCTTTTTTAATCTCTTTACGATGTTTTCTTTAAAAACAGCAGTTTATATTCATTTAGTTCAATCTATTGATATTTTTCCATTACAGTTAGAGCAATCTGCATCTTTATAAAAATTATCTTACCTATTACAAGGTCATAAAAGTATTCTATTTTTAAAATAAATACTCTAGTGTTTTATCTTTCACTATTAAAGCTACAATCATTCTAAAATTGATTTTTTTAATGATAAGAAGTAAGGTTCAAAATGGATTTACTATTTCCAATCTATATATTCTATTGGCATGGAATTATTTACTGAAAAAAAATCATTTCTCTATTATTGCTGACATTTTGAATACCAAATCTAGCTTAATTTTGCACAAACACAAAATAGCAAATGATATCGATAACTCGGCTACTTTTTAAAAGTGCTTTGTGAACAAGTTTATTACCTACAGTGTACCAATTCATGCTTATAGTCTCACCATATTCCTAATTCCATAATGCTACTGGTTTAAAAGAGAATAAGAAGTTAGAAAGCTTTTACTCACAGTATCTAAAATAGTAACTAGCATATTAAAGGTGCTCAATAAATGTTCTTGAGTGAAGTGGTTTCACATTCTTCTAACTAACTGCTGAATTCTTTATTTATAAAGAACTGTAAAATATTGGTGTTCCTTTTTTATATTCAAATTAAAGTATTACAAATATCAAAGTGTTTAATTTGAAAAGATACATGTAATATCTTCATGAAAGAACTTAGGATAATTAAAAATCTGAGAATTGACAAAACTAAGCATTTCTTTTGTCAAAACAGCAGCATTAACATTTGAGACTGGTCCCTTTTAGAAAATTACTATTTGAGAAATTCAAGGATTGCCATTTGAAATTTCTATCGTTTTTTTATACACAGAAAATAATCGTGTTTTTGAAAGGTCTAATTTAACTCAAAACTACTAGTTTCCATGAGGAATATTCCTATCCAAGTTCTTAGAAAGGAGACAGTTTGAATACTCAGTAGGGGAAGGAGTTGGAACTTCTAGTTTATTGAAACTTAAAGGGCTAGAATTAGAAAAGAGGAATAACAAAACAAATTTTAAAAAAAACTTCTCTCAAATCCACATCTTCTAGAAATTCTCTTAATTTTGTGTGAATATAACCATTAGCCCAGAAAAGTATTCTGTCAGCAAATGCAGTGCCCGGTGACAACTGAAGCACTACTGAGTAGACATAGCAATGGAGAGAAGCCTGTGTTGGGTTCTTCTCCAAAGAATGCTGGGATCTAAACCGAATTGGAGAGATTTCAGGATGGACTAAATCATGAACTTAGGACATTCCAGGATTGCCCGAATCAAATTCTGTGTTGTTTAATCTATGCTCTAGATTACTAAACCAGTCTTTAAAATCCAAACCGTCCTTTCTTAATTTTTCAAGCTAACTGAACACACTTGATATGCCTGTGCTTATGATTATTCGAGAAAAAAGACAAAAATAAACTGCATGCTTTGTCATATGGTTTCACCACACCATTTGGTGTATGAATTAATTAATTAGTTTCCCAGAATTCATAAATTGGTAGATAGGATGTAAATAACCTTAGATTCCTCTTATTTGTATTCCTTTGGGTAAAATAATATCAGAATAAAAGTAAATTAAATTTAAAAATTATCTTACCTAATTTAACACATAAAAATAAATTACGAAAAGTTCATTTTAAAAATAGGCCTTGGGGATTTTTCCTCCCATTACTTACTTGCCTGTAAGTTTAACATGAACAAAAATATGTTCTGCAGATAGATCTTTACCTCTTAAATCTTCTCTTAGCTTTGCTGTTTTTAGCTTAAAAACAATGGAATATACCTGTGTTAAGAATAATCACTTCAAAAACTAGGCAAGGCAATACTTATTTAAAAATTCTATAAAATGTATATGTACTAATTATTACTAAGTGACTTATTTTTTATTAAAAAAATGAACATATGAACCATTGGCTTCAGATATGAAAAACCAAAAGGCAAGTCACTGAACTTGGCACCCCATTTCACCGAAGTTAGAAAGGCCCAGGTAAAAATGTTAGAAAACAGCAACCTTACAAAATGGAGTCAACCAGTTGGTTAAACTAATATATTTCAATCTTCATTGTAGAAATTATCTCAAAATTATATGTTTTGTAGTGTAGACTTGCATTTATATATATTTCTGGTTGTTTGTTACAACAAGGTATAATTAGGTCACTTGTTATCCTTACTTCACTGAAGTGAATCAGAGCTAGCAAAGGGAGACAGTACTCAAGCCTTATAAACTCTGGCTTCTGGCTTCCTTCCCTATTCGATGGCACAGAGCATGTGTGACACCAGATAGTTACTCATCCCATTAAGCCTAGATTCCTTATCTGTAAAATGGCAAAAATAATAAGACCTATCTCAATCTATAGGAAGGAGTATATGAGATAGTATGTTTAATATACTAATATTAGCAAAGCACCTCTCTTTTCACAGGCATGCTGTGAAGGTTATATTACTACCAGTAAGATCATTGTCATCCATATCATCCAGTGAGTAGCAGGGAATTCTCCACTCCAGTGAGTTCCAGACCTGGAACTCCAGTATCCTATTTATGGGGTCAATGTCCTCCAGGCTCCCTGTGCTCCTCTAAAATTTTACTAAATTAGTCCAAGAGAAAGCTGCAGTCTTCACATGATAAAATCAACAGCTCATGCACAAATGTCTTCAGAGATAAGTAAGGCAGGAAACATTAATAAGACAACTGATAATGTAGTGAACTATAGCCAGCTAGAAAGTTTAAGCCCGAAGGCTTTAAAATGTGATTATTTTCCTCATGGGTTGAAATTGGAATTTATTCCTCTTGCCATTTTGACATAATAGTAACAATACACTTCCAAACACGCATTTAAATTCAAAGTGATGGAACCTGGATATTTAACAGTGTGACAGAGAGACAGAGGCAATATTAATCAACATTCTTTATCACAGACTTAAAGTCACAGACATTAGCTTTAGCAATTTCCCTTAAGTTGATACAAAAGCCCAGGGCCCTCCATTTGCCTTTGTTTAGACATATAGGCCAAGACTGAAAATTGAGGCATTTCACTTTAGCTGACAAGAGGCATACTAGAAAATGTATTATGGATATTTGCATGCTAGCTTTCTCTACTTATTCTACTCATGGTTTGTTTTCTTCTTTTTAATGTGGGACAATCAATGTTTTATGTTTTTGTTTTGTTTTTGCAGCCACTCCCATAGGTTTTTGTTCCTATGACTCAAACAAAATAGCTCCTATAAAGTTGCCAACGGATTCTAAGCTACAAAATAATATTCAAATTTCAGTCCTCAGCTATGTAATCAGCAGTGTGTAATCAATTTGATCATCCCCTACTCCCTCCACTAGTTTTTCTAGGCTTCTTAGATATTTTCCCTTGGTTCTACTTTACAACCTGTTCTTTCTTGGTTGCTTTGCAAGTTTCTCCTCATTTCTATAATTGCCAGGCTCATTAGTTAGATTGCTCTTCTTCTCTAACTACGCTCCTCCCTAAATGAAACTCGTCCAGTCCCATTAATTTAAATACAGCCTATATGCATACAGTCTCTGCTCAGACCTCTTTCCTGAACTCCAGAGTCATATATCTGACTGCCTTCTTGGTATGTCCAATTGGGTGTCAAACAGACAACTCAAACTTACATGTACAAAATGGAACTTCTAATTTTTCTTCTCACAATTTTCCCTCCCCTGGTAAAAGGCAACGCCATTCTTCCAGCTATCTAGATAAAAAAATCACGGGGCCATCACTGATTCTTTTCTGCTCAAATGCATTTCTAATCCATTAGCCAAACCTATAGGCTAAACATTAAAAATTATGTAGAATTGAACTACTTCTCACAACCTCTACTTCTTGTACTATGGCAGGCTATATATGTTCACAAATTCTTTGAGAGTCCTCCCATAAAGAGGTAAAGTTTAAGTCCCCTACTCTGGAATTTGGGTGGGCTCTGTGACGGCTTTGACAAATTGAATGACAGAAATGATGGTATGCCACTTTCTAGACTCAGGGCTTAAGACACAGGCAGCTACCACTTTTGGTATCTTGAGATACTTGTTCCTGGAGTTGTAACCTGTTATGTAAGAATTCTGAATAACACACTGGAGAGACCATGTGCAGAGGCCCTGAGACTATATGGAGAGAGAGGGACTCAACCTAGCCCAGTCTTCTTTATGTCCTTTCCAAGGCATGAAGCATGTGTGTGAAGCTGTCTTGGATCCTCCAAATAATCTACCAGCTGAATACCTCCAATTTGCTACTGTGAATAGTGCTATTATGAACATTATTGTGCATGACCCTTGTTTCTTCCTTATGAAACAGAACTATTCAGCTGACAGTCCTGTCCGAATCCTTGACCAACAAAAATGTGACAAGCAATAAAGTGGTTGTTTAAGCCACAAAGTTTGGGGTCATTTGCTTCAAATTCATAGGTAACCAGAATAGTCATCCTTTCCCAAGATAAAATAATCCCTCTCTTGAATGACTTCATAGCCTTCAAACTCATCTCTGATTTCCTATTTCCAAATTTCCTGTTTCTCCACAAAAGGGCCATAGTACTTTTTAAAAAATATATTATTCCTTCCCTCAAATCCCTCCAGTGGATTCCTATCTCATGGTGGTTAGTTCCTATCTCATGGAGGTTAATAGCCAACGGTTTTGATTGTCCTACATGACCTGAACCTTTCTGTTGTTCTTATTTTTCCTTGTTCCCATTCCACTTCAGCCACTGCATTTACCACTACATTTACCACTGCATTTGCAAAGGCTATTTCCTATACTCCAAAGAAATTTCTCCTCTTGTCACCCACTTGGTTAGCTCCTTCATGTCCTTCCATTCTCTTCTTGAATGTTATCTTTTAAGAGACTTCAATGACCACCATATATAAAATAACATCCAAACCTTCCATATCAGTATACTCTATCGTCTTACAGTCTTTGCCTTCTTAAAATATGTAACATAGCCATTTATATTACTACTAGAGGCCCAGTGCACAAAAATTTGTGCACTCGGGGTGGGGGAGGGGGCCCCTCAGCCTGGCCTGTGCCCTCTCGCAGTCTGGGACCCCTCGGGAGATAACGACCTGCTGGCTTAGGCCTGCTCTCGGGTGGCAGAGGGCAGGCCCAATCCCTAGGTGCAGCCCCTGGTCGGGCTCAGAGCAGGGATGATTGGGGAGTTGGGGCGCCGCCCCCTGTCATGCACAGAGCAGGGCAGATTAGGAGGTTGTGATGCCACCCTCATTCACGCTCAGGGTAGGGCTGATTGGGGGATTGGGGCACCGCCTCCTATTACACTCAAGGCAGGGTCGATGGGGAGGTTGCGGCGCCACCCCCTGTCATGCACAGAGCAGGGCCCATCAAGGGGTTGAGGAGCTCCCCCCTGTCATGCACAGAGCAGGGCCGATCAGGGGGTTGAGGAGCTCCCCCCTGTCATGCACAGAGCAGGACCCATCAGGGGGTTGGGGAGCTCCCCCCTATCATGCACAGAGTAGGGCCGATCAGGGGGTTGGGGCG
Organism: Myotis yumanensis; assembly: GCF_028538775.1. Classification (NCBI taxonomy): domain Eukaryota; kingdom Metazoa; phylum Chordata; class Mammalia; order Chiroptera; family Vespertilionidae; genus Myotis; species Myotis yumanensis. Next base: position 71,340,523 of record NW_027223755.1, on the reverse strand, counting down.
CCGCCACTGTAACACTCAGGGCAGGGCCGATGGGGAGGTTATGGCTCTACCCTGTTGCACACAGAGCAGGGCCTGTGGGGGGGGGGGGGGTTGGGGTGCTGCACCCTGTCACATACAGAGCCACAGGGCCGATCAGGGGGTTGGGACGCTGCACCCTGTCACACACAGAGCAGGGCCTGTGGCGGGGGGGGGGGGGGGGTCGGGTTGGGGTGCTGCACCCTGTCACACACAGAGCCACAGGGCGATCAGGGGGTTTGGGCGCTGCCCCCTGTCACACTGATCCGGTGCCAGGAGGCCTCGCAGCTCTGCTGATCCTGGTGCTGGGAGGCATATTACCCTTTTACTATATAGGATAGAGGCCTGGTGCACGGATGGGGACCGGCTGGTTTGCCCTGAAGGGTGTCCTGGATCAGGGTGGGGGTCCCCACTGGGGTGCCTGGCCAGCCTGGATGAGGGGATGGCTGTTTGCAGCTGGTCACACACCCTTCAGGGTGGGGGTCCCCACTGGGGTGCCTGGCCAGTCTGGGTGAGGGGCTGAGGGCTGCTTTCAGGCTGGCGGTTGTTGATTGAAGCTCCCAACCGCTCCTTTTTTTTTTTTATTCTGGGCCAGCTTTAGCTCTGGCTCTAGCTCTGAGAGCAGGTATCTAGTTTGTTTCGGTTCTATAATCGAAACAATGTATAACTCCAGCTCTGAGATCCCGGCCATTTGTTAACTTCTATATTTGTTAGAATGTTTCAAACTGCCAGCTCACAGGCCGGCAAGTCAGGAGGGGAACGTTGGAGTCTGCAGTCACTGGAGCAAGCAAGCCTCATGTTCGCTTCCAGCTGCCTGGCTGCCGGCCGCCATCTTGGCTGACAGTTAATTTGCATAAGGATATGCTGATTAGCCAATGGGAAGGGTAGCGGTCGTACACTAATTACCATGTTTCTCTTTTAATAGTGTAGATTCGCTTATTTGCTTCTTTCCTATCTCATCCCTTTTGTATAATTTTATTGTATTCACATTATATTTTTTAAAAGATATATGCTTATTTTTTAAAACTTATTTGTCTTTAAATTTACAAAGTACTATCATGTTTACAATCTTTGTGAATCCATTTTTTCATTTAACCATTTATTACTAAGATTTATCTATGACACTGCATATTGCTAAACAGTAGTTTATTCATTTTGCCTGTAGTATTATTTTGTGAATATACAACAAATTATTCCTCCACTCCAAGCTTGACTGGCATTTAGATGTTTTTCAAACTTGCTACTGTGAATAGTGCCCCTACAGATATTATTGTGTATGTCTTCTACTGTACATGATGCCTAGGTCACAGGTTATTTGGATGTGATGCTTTCCCATTGCTCCTGACATCAGGACATGTTTCTAATGAAAACCATCTAAGCATCCTCAATCCCTACATATGGCACAACCTATCTACCTATGCAGCACATCTGGTGGTTGCCTTTTCAACATCTGCGCTCTCTTTCATCCACCAACAATTCCCTAACTTTCTCTTGATAAGCTCACTTCTTTTCCATTTTTAACAGTTCAGATGAGATTCTGGGGGAAATACTTTTATTTCTCTTCTATGGAATTTACCAAAGAGATGTTTCCATCTCCCGGATGTGACAGTGAAAGATGCAAGGCTTTTAACCTGGAAATGGAGCAAAGGCAAGAAATAATAACAGAAAAACCAAATCCTGGGCATAGCTTCAGGCCCTAATAACCCTTATATCTAAACTGAAATATCTAAAATTCCTATTCCTGGAATTTTAAGCTGCCATGATCCAATTTCTACCATTTATTTTTCCCCTTTAACCAGAGTCTATTCCTTTTCTTATAAAAGTCATAAGGTATCCTTAAGTTTATCTCCAATTCCCCCTCAAACCCTTTACCCAGATGCTCCCAACTAGGTCCCTTGTTTCTAAACACTCTCTTGACATTTATTCTTTTCTACCTTCCATCTAGCAAATGCCTGCTCACACCTCAGAAACCAGCTTTGTTCGCATCTCTTTTATGAATCATTCCCTGATCATGCTAGGGCACTTTTCTGTCACTCCTTCATAGGGTAGTGTTCTGTTTTGGTCATCTCTTTTAGACTTTAATATTCCAGCTGTTTTCATCTGTTGTGCTGTAGTATACTTGTCCTCTTTCCTAACTTACATGCTTCCTGAGTTCAGGAACCATGAGTTTTATTTTATTATCTCATCTAAGGTAGTAAATAATTTTAAATGACTATAATATGCAAAGCATGTCTATGCTTTCTCCATGTGAAAGCCAAGTTCTCACTCTCATTTCTTAGTTTCCAAGACAAAAGAGTCAGTGCTGAAACAAAAACCTCATCATTGTTAAACTAAAGCAATAAACATCAATTTAAAAAAAAAACACATCCTCAGGTGAGGATTAAAGTAAGCAAATAAATAGTGTTCTATGAATATACAACAGAAAAACTTAGCATATCTCACAAATATTTGTTAACATTTATAAAAAAATAAGTAGCCACTGAGAGCAGGATAGCAAAGATAGAGATGTCTAGAATAGGGTTGTCAAAATATGTGTGAAATGAATGAATCTCATACGACCCGAAGTGAGAAATAAAAAATTCACAAATTGGAGCATCAGAGAGGGGACCTAATATCAAAGCTTTGAGAGGGTTTGGTGATACTGTTCTTGTATTTGTCAGGAATCTGTGATGACAGCACTCCAAAAACATTTCACACTTTTCTTAAAATTGGTTAAATTCAATTCACAAAACTTCTACTCAGATGGCTCCACAAGTTAACCCTGTATACCACATAGTTAATGTATAAAACCTGTGTGCCAAGTAAGCATCAGAATCACTTTTTAAAAATGTTTGTGGTGTTGTAGAATCTATTACTGAAGAATGTGTAATTCTCACTTTTATATTACTCTATTCTCTACAAAAATGAAGATGCTATAGCCTATATGCCATTCTATACAGCATAAGCAACAAATCAACAAATATTCAACAGTACTTTCTACTTAGAATTGGTTCCCTTGATTAAGTGGTAGGGAATGGAGGGAGATGGAGGAATAGGAGCTGGTCCTTTATATTCTTTTTATACAGAACATTAAAAAGTCATTTTTTCCTGGGTGATTTTATGTTGCTGTCTTTCAAGAAAGATTTTTCCCATAAATATCTTATATCCTCAATGCTATCCAATGACAGAAAGTTCATCACTTGCTCTTTGGGAAAGTATTTCCCTACTAGTTATTGCATGAGGAGTTTTTAAAAGTATAGATTGTTTGGGCTCTATCCCAGCCCTATTGATCCAGAATCTCCTTGGGTGAGACCCGGAGACATATATATTTTTGAGAGTCAGCTTCTTAGGTTCATATATTGGCATTTGTAGTCTCTGCTATTGCTGCACACTGCCTGGCTCCATCTACATCATATTTCTGGATTCTCCAGGCAACCTAAAAGATGTCTGATATAGAAACAAGCAATTACCTCACAACATAAATCTTATAATCACTTGTCCAGCAGATATTGGTCAACAGAAACAATGCAGGGTCCCAGTATACTCATTTGAAGTAAAGCTGTGTCATACATACTAGAAATATACCTTGCAAACATATGGAACTCTAAAGACTATAATACATTAGGCAGACTCACCTAAAATAGACATGTTGAAACTGAGTAGAGATGGGTGAACAGGGAGTTCACCTGGACAAGATCAGGCCAGGACCAAGTAACAGATCATTTATTACACAAGGACTATCTCCTAAAAGATAGTGAATGGTCTGAATGACAACCTCCCACTAGGCTCTGTGAACTCTATCTATTTCAAACAAATGCAATAGAAAAAGCACAGTGATAGGAAATTTAGGTCTAGTCCATCAGGTAAGAGGTCCTATGAGTGCTAGACAGGTTGTCAGGATCTGTATTAGTCCGTTTGGGCTGCTGTAACAAAATACCATAGATTGGGTGACAACACCACACACACACACACACACACACATACACACACACACACACACTTATTTCTCACAGTTCTGGAGCATGAGAAGTCCATGATCAAGGTTCCAGTAGATTTCATGTCTGATGAAAACCTTCCTGGTTTTCAAATGGCCAGCTAGGTTACCTTCTTATTGTATCCTCAGATGGCAGAGACCAGGAGAAAAAAACAAGCTCTCTGGTCCCTTCTGATAAAGGCGCTAACCTCATTGTGAGGACCCCACCCTCATGACTTCATTACATTTCAAAGGCCTCACCTCTCAAAACCCCAACACATTGGGGGGTAGGGCTTCAAAATAATAATGTTAGTGGTATATAACATGCAGTCCATAATAGGGCCCTAGGTAAGTAGATTGTACTTTAGAAAAAAAGAAAGCAGGCCAGAAAGCCAGAAACACAGACTGAGTATTTTGAGTTAAAATCCAATACTGCAAATGGGTAGACACAGGAGTACCATTACAGGCTTAAATGGAATATGAGATATCCAGCTTAGGACAATAGATTTAGACCTCTACATCAATTTGTAAAATATTAGAAGTAAGGAAGCGTAACTCACAATGATCTGATAAGCATGAAAGACCAAATACAAACTGTTGAAAAGCTCTTTTCTTATAAATTATGCAGGAGCTGAATATGTGTTAGGAACAGAAAAAAAAAAACAAAAACAATTGATAGAACCTTGTGTAGCATATAAGAAAATCACTTTTTTTTTTTTTTTACTAATTTAAGAGTAATATATCAAAGATCAGACTGAAACTAGCCAAGTTAGGGTAAAAGTGCTTTTTTGATTAAATTCATAGAGAGTTGCTTCTAGAATATGTATGGGAAGCTACTCAAAAAAACTGCTAACAATTATAGCTTTCCAGGAAGAGGAGGTAGAGTCAGGGAAATAGAGAAGAAAGTCCTACTATAGAGTGAATGGCCTTTTGAAACTTTAATTGTATAGAATATACATCTATAAACTGTTTAAAATGTAACCCATTTGAAAACAGGTGTTTCCATTTCTTACTTTGTTTTCTATATGTAGATACTAGAGGCCCAGCGTGCGAAATCACGTGAGATCCAGACCCGCTGCACGCGGGACCCAGACCTGCTGCGCTGTGAGACCCATCAATGCACCTCCTGGTGACCGGGTTGTTTGGTCGTTATGGAGTTACGGTCACTGGCTTTTTATAATATAGATAACCATCTTCTGAATCCAGTGATCAAAAACACTTCCACCAGCCAACAGCATACCACAGCAAAAGCACTGTACTAAGTAGCTGTGAGGCCAAGAAACCCTAGACTGTTTGGTGAAAATAAACACCAAAAGAAAATATGTAAAACTCAACTGGATACAAAAGCACATGTCAGTCAAGTTACAGTTTAGGTAGCATCCACAGGAAAGGGCAGGAGGAAAGTCACACAACTGTCAAGCATGCCATGCATATACAGTACTTTTAACACAGAATATGCTATGATCTGTGAGTGAAAGGACAAATCAACTCTGTCAAAATTCAGGGGGCAGGCAAAACTGTTCAGAATGAATTGGAATGTCAAAATACCGTGAAAGAAATCCGTGTGTAATGCAATTGTACAGCTAATTGCACCTAAAATAAGCCCAGTACTCAAAACAATGAAATAGAACAATATCTCAGAGGTAGTTGGTTTTGAGAAGATAACTGCTAAGGATTGTAATACACTTTAGAATTAATAGAGCTATCTCACAGGAAATAATTCTCCTTTCTTCCATCCCACAGATCCTGCAGTGGTGAATATTATTTTATGTTTATTTAATGTGTACAGCTAGAGATTTACCAGAGACCTCACATATAGGACATGGTACAGAAATGAGTCAAGAGTCCTGCTTATTTCAAACACCTAGGATCTTTCCATATCACATTTTGATGAATTAGGAATCTAATTACTCATAGCAGAAAAAGTTCTTCTAGAAAATTAATAGTTTGGACATGTTTCTCCATATTGGGGACAGGTTAATCAGATTAACTAGTCTAAATGGGCTAGTATACCCACGTAAAGAGTACAGAACCTCAAAATGTCACTTCATCTCAATGACATGTATAATTCCACCAATTTACCACTTTATTTTTCAAGGTCATACATAGCTTTAATATTTCTTTCAATGACCTTTTCCCCCAGTTAATGTTTAATATATCACACATGAAGAAACTGAAAAGCTCAGCTAGGATTTCTACATTAGTACAAAATACACACATATGAATGGATCATCAGTACACTAGCTCCCCTCAAACTGTTACAACCCTTTATGACACTATGTGCATCTGGAACTTTCCACTGTGGATTACTAACACAAGCCAATAAAAATTTTTACATTAATTTATATTGTAGGGTGCTATGATCCAAAAATAACCAAACCCCAAAATTATAAAAGTGTCAAATGAAGTCTGCATATTTAATTGATGTCATATAATCTAAGTAGTAAAGTTCCTTATAAAAACTGTGTAAGAACAATTAGAAGATAATGACATTTACTATCACTTGTTAAAGGATTTTATATACTTTTTCTTAAAAAAACAAAGAAACAAAAAACCTTTACCCAATTATTTCCGTAAGGATATGACTAATCCTTCCTTAAAATAAAAGACATGTTCCTGGCTGGGTTGAGCACCGACCCATGAACCAGGAGGTCAGGGTTTGATTCCTGGACAGGGCACATGCCAGGGTTACAGGCTCAATCCCTAGTAGGAGCATACAGGAGGCAGCCAATCAATGATTCTCTCTCATCATTGATGTTTCTATCCCTTTCTCCCTTCCCTCTGAAATCAATTTTAAAAATCATAAAAAAATAACAGACATGCAAATCACATTCAAAGTTAATGTGGGACTATCATTAGGGCCTAGTAAAAAGATATCTATATAGTTTTAAAATTACTTCCATCAAAAACACAGAAGTCAAGTAGCTATCCTATCTATAATCCTTCCAAATATTGTTATCTTTCTACAACTACATATTGTAAATATAGAAAAAGAATTTACCTCCAATCAGTATTCCAATTTACTTCTTAATGATCTTTCACCTTTAGGTAAAGAACAGTTCACTGCCTTTAATTTATGCTGTAAAAAATGGAATATTTGTCTTTATTTTTAGCTTTATTGAGGTAAAACAAGGTTGTAACATTTAAAGTGTACAACATAAAGATTTGATATATATGTAAACTGTAAAAAAATTCCCACCATCAACTTAACAAAGAGAATGGATTATTTTAAATAATAGGTCTTAAAACTTCTGTTTTTCAACTTATAAAAAATCCAAAGAACATGGAAATGCTTAAATAATATTAAGGTAAAAAAGAAAACCAAAACTACCCACCCTGAGTATAGTAGGAGACCTAATTTCTAATGAATAGCTCCTATACTTTGTAATAGAAATTATAAACCTCTAACCATTCCCTACACCACTGACTTCTGAATATGAAGTATTTTTTGAGTAAAATGTATTCATTTATTTCATATTAACAAGTTCCAAAGAGAATAAGGTCCAAAATAACTATTTGCAACCCCCATGCATAAGAATTTTAACATTGAAAAACGCTATTTCAAATGATGGTAATAATTTCACATTGTCAATAACCTAATTATCATGTAAGGATCATATTTTTTCTACTAAGTATTTAATTAAATGTAATTACATATTGTAATACCTACTTAAGAATGCAAAGGAAACCACAGGAATTATAGTTTTATATAATCATACTCTTAATTTGCATGAGAAAATGAATATCCAGAGCTGCCAGAGATTTGCTCAAAGTATTAGTCTTGGCAACAGTTTTTTTTGTTTTTGTTGTTTTGACACCAAAAGCATAGGCTAAAAAAGCAAAAATAAACAAGTGGGACTGTATCAAAAGTTTCTGCACAGCAAAGAAGACAATCAACAAAATGTAAAGGCAAAATACAGAATGGGAGAAGATATTTGTAAATAACATATCCAGTAACAGGGTAATATCCAAAAAATATATAGAACTAACAGTACTTGATAGCAAAAACACCAAATAATTCAACTGAAATTTGGTCAAAGAACCATTTCTCCAAAGAGAGCACATGATTTGCCAACAGGAATATGAAATGATGCTCAACATCACTAATAATAAAGGAAAAGCAAATCAAAACCACAAAAACATGTACCTCAGACCTGTTAAAATGGCTATTATCAAAAAGTAAAAAAAAATAACAAGCGTCAACGATGTAAAGAAAAGGGAACCCTAGTGTACTGTTCGTGAAAATGTAACTTGGTACAGCCTTATGGAAAAGAGTACAGAGGTTCCTCAAAATTTAAAAACAGAACTACTATTTTATCCAGCAATTCCACTTCTGAGTACACATCCAAAGGAAATAAAATCACTGTCTTGAATAGATATTTGTACTCCCAGGTTCATTGCAGCATAACGTATGGTGACTGTAGTTACCATTTCAGTGCATGTTCATTTAACTGCATTTAGTAATGATAATCTGAAGCAATTTGCAAAAAGAGCACAGATACACTTAAATAAAATATCCTGTAAGGAGAATAAAGCATAAAGAATGTATATATTAAGTAGGTATATACATATATATAGCTGAACCTAGAACTATATGGACTCTAGGTGGGTTATGTTACTGAAGTATGTTTGGTCTTCACAATACATGATTTTCTGTATGCTATGGGAGGAGACAGAAAAAGAGGGATCTAGGACACAGTTCTAGTTTATGCTATTTCAATGGTGAACTTTCCATTTAAGAATGCTCTGAGTCTTACAATGGTATTAATGAAAAGTTTAGTGATCATACTCAAAGAATACCACTTGGCTGACATATAATTCCTGGTCATGGAAACAAGAGCTAACAATTTTAACATGGTGTCCCATGTAGGGGAAAAAATGACTGAAAAATTAAAATTTTAAAAGATTATCCAGCAATTACATCTATAATTTGGGGAGACCAGCAAGTTACTTATTTTATTAGAAAGGTCCTATTATGAATGTTTGTGGGCTGAAGGTTTGTCCCCACATCATTCATTTGTTGCAGTCTTAACCCCCAATGTGATAGTATTTGGAAATGGAGCCTTTGAGAAGCAAGTAATTTTAGATAAAATCATGAGGGTGGACCCTCGATGATGTTATCAGTGTCCTTATAAGAAGAGGAAAAGATAACAGAGTTCTTTATCTTTGTCACACGAGGACAAGGACAGCACAGCAAAACGGTGGCCGTTTGAAAGCCAGGAAAAGAGCCCTCACCAAGATCCAAATCTGCCAACACGTTGATCTTGGACTTCTCAGCCTGGAGAACTGTGAAAACTAAATTCCTGTTGTTCAGGCCACCCAGTCTGTGTTATTTTGTTATGGCAGCTGGAACTAATGGAGGCCCAACACTGTGCCTCCCAAAATTGACTTATTTTTAACAGTGAACAACTCTTTTCAAATAAATCTTATATGACACCTCTGACATCAAAAGGCTCATCAGAATACGGGAAATCTGAAGCAGAGAAACTCTTTGGACAAGGAGACTAACTACTTTCCCATGAATAAGAATATCACCTTGTAAATATTGAATTTACTATAAATCAATCTATCAATAAATGCTATACATTTGAAAGATTCCCTTGAAAGAATGAACAATTTATTAACATAAAGATTCCCAAAATGGTGATATAACCAACATAATAAAAAGGCAGTGATGCCCAGCAATGTGGCTCAGTGGTTGACCTCCTATAAACCAGGAGGTCAGGGCACATGCCCGGGTTACAGGCTCAATCCCCAGTTGGGGGCTCAATCCCAGTGGGGGGTGTGCAGGAGGCAGCAGATCAATGATTCTCATCATTGATGTTTCTATCTCTCTCTCCCTCTCCCTTCCTCTCTGAAATCAATAAAAATATATAGATATTTTAAAGGCAGTGACTTAACAAGAATCTGGCTCCATCCTACAGTGTCACTGTCATGAGTTTCCATTAGTAGAACTCCAAAGTCAGTAAAAACATGCTGCATCTGGTTCTGCATTTGCTCACCTTACTTGTGTTAGTTTCACAATCTTATTTAAATTCATGAGGAAAATATGTCAGGTGTTTATATGAGATTCCTTCCTTCTAATCCCAACCTAATCCACAATTCTTCGAGTTACCATCATATTAAATAGGTAACAGTAAAGCTTTTCTGGATGCAGTGAGCTGGGGAGGCTGAAATCTAGTCTGCTATGGGCTTAGATGAGATAGTATATGTGAAACAACTAACACAGGACCAAACAGTACTTTCTCATAAATGCTAGTTCTTCTATCTGTATCCACCCAGTCTTGCCCCTATTCAGGAAATAGAATTACCTCCCAGATTGCAGCCAAGTGGTAACCTGAATTCTACAATAACTTCTCCTTGTGCTTGAAGTCCTATATTGTTATTCCATTGGATCATGGCTTCATTGAGTATTAATGAGCTAATACACTTCTCTAATACTCTATTTGGTTAAAAAAATTTTCTCCAGTCTAAATTTATACAACTAAATTTTTAAATTATTAATTAAATATTTGAAATCCCTCTCTGTTAAATTTGGACATACTTTCTGTCCACAGTGTCATATTAACAAGATCTTAAGAATTCTGAATTTGCTACAAATAAACAAATAAACACATATAAACAGTCTTTGGAAAGAATACATAGAGATTATTTGCATAAAGTCTCCCAAAATGGGATTTTACAATGAGAACCTACAAAATCATATCTGCTAGTCCTGCCTACACACCTGGTCCCTTACAAAAACACCATTAAAAAAACTTAATTTTAAAATGAGATTCTAAACTTCAATATGTTTTCTATCCTCTCAATTGTGTGTCATCTGCAGATTTAGTTAGTATTCCTTCTAAAGATTTAATCAATTTAAGAAAAAATGTTTGAATGAGACAAAGCAATAGAGGCAACTTATTGGAATGTTACTAGAGAGAGTATTGCTTGTTAGACTCAATAAGTAGAAAAGTAGAATATTGATTGAATTTCTACTGTGTGACTTGCTAAACAATTCTATCTCATTTACTGAAAGACTGCTTTTAATTGATGTGATTTGAGTGTGATTGTTTTATTCATAATTATTATACAAAGCTGTAATGTCACTGAAGGTATTATTCAACCATGCTCACTGACTGCGGTTTAGAGAATTAAGAAAAATAACACACTAATCAGAAGCACTGCAAGAATGAAGGACAATTGTTATATCTGTTTTAGTAAGTGGTTATTGATTGCCTTGAAACATAGTAAGAGGTTTCCATTTCATGAAACCACATGCACCTGCTGCTGTGTGTGTGGCCTTAAAATCTTTCTAAAGGAATGTGAAGCAAAAACATGATGATGATCTGTTGATCTTACAAATACCTTCTAAAGACAATGGAGTATAATATTCACCTAAAACAAAACAAAACAAAAAACACCCAAGTGATTAATAACAACAACAAAAAGAAAAAGCACCTTTACAACAAAACCAAGAAGCTGCCTGCATGCATTTTTTAATAATATATATCCTATCTAATAAAGAGGGAATATGCTAATTGACCCTCACACCATTGCAAAGATGGCAGTGCCCACAGCCAATAAGGAGAAAATATGCTAATTGACTGCCACACCCTCAAAGATGGTTCTGCCCACAGCCACAAGATGGCTTGCAGAGGAGGGCAGTTAGGGGCGACCAGGCCAGCAAAGGAGGGCAGTTGGGGGGACCAGGCCTGCAGGGGAGGGTAGTTGGGGGCAACCGGGCCAGCAGGGGAGTGCAGTTGGGGGTGACCTGGTCAGCAGGAGAGGGTAGTTGGGGGCGATCGGTCCAGCAGGGGAGCAGTTAGGTGTTGATCAGGCTGGCAGGAGAGTGGTTAGGGGGTGATCAGGCAGGCAGGTGAGCGGTTGGGAGCCAGCAGTCCCGGATTGTGGGAGGGATGTCCCTCTGCCGGTTTAGGCCTGATTCTGTAGGACATCCCCCGAGGGGTCCCAGACTGGAGGGAGTGCAGGCTGGGCTGAGGGACACAACCTCCCCCCCCGCCCCAGTGCACGAATTTCATGCACCGGGTCTCTAGTATACATATTTTTTTATTTTTCAATTAGAGTTGAGGTACAATATAATTTCAGGTGCATAACCCTGTGATTGGGCATTTATATAACTTTTAAAGTGATCATGCCGATAAATCTCATACTACCTAATACCGTACAGAGTTAATATAATATTATTAACTATGTTTCCTATGCTGTACTTTACTTTCAACAATATGAATTTTTTAAAAAAAAATACAAATTAGCAGGTACAGAATAGTCATGGGGATGTAAAGTATACCCTGCATGCATTATTATTCAGAATGATTGTGTTTTATAAACTGTGAGCTATAATTCAAAGCATTGGTTTTTCTGATGTTGGTGATGGTCCCTCCTGTATAACAAAGACATCCTGAGATACTGCAATGTGCCTTATGAAAATCACGTTATGATACAGAGGAAGGAGTATCTAATTTACCACTTAGCAATTCTACCAAAACATTAAATGAGTGTGATAAGATCAGTTTTTAGGGAATAGACACTATATGCTGGTCATCACTGCTCTTTTTAATGTCCTCAGACTATGGCTTAATAACAAGCTTATGTATCTTGCAAGAATAATAATCTGTGTATGTACCTCACATGATATTTTATTTTTCACTGAAGGGAAGAAAATGATTTACCACTTATTAATCTGTTATTTCCTTCATTCTTTGTGGTATCTGAGTGTTGTGGAAATAGCACTAAAACTGGATTGTATTTTTAGGGATATCACATAGACAAATTTGTCTTGGACAAACCAGTTAAAATCTCTGGATTATCTATAAAGGGAGAGAAGTAGATGAGTTCAGAGTTATCTGATCCATTCTCTGAACTGCGCCACCCCAGAGGGTTGGAAGTAGTCAACATCATGAAGCTTGTTAGTTGAGGAGATAGGCTCAGAACTCAGAACTCCTCATTGGAATTTTAACCTTTCATTGTCAACATGCAGTAGATGGCTCTAAAAAGCAATAGGAAATGAGCGCTAAAAACTTCCCAGAGCATGACATGCTATGGAAATAAAAACTATAATCACAATAATTTCCTGAAGAGTTTTCTGCAAAATTTATATTACTGTAAGATACAATTTGTCTAAGCTTGGAAAGTTGCAGAAGAAGTTTGCTCACAGTTTATTTCCCCAAGAATGGCCCAAGATCAAGAAACATGATTTTTTTTGTGTGTAAAAATATTACTTTTAATGACAAGAATTTGCTGAAACCATTTCTAACTAAAAAAAAGAAAGAAAAAGAAATAATAACCAAAAAACCTTACATCTATCCCTGACCAGTGTGGTTCAGTGGTTGAGCAGCTGGGGTGTATGTGTGTTTGTCACAGTTTGATTCCTGGTGTGTGTGTGTGTGTGTGTGGGCGGGGGGAGGGGGGCGCAGGGAGCTATCGCTGATACTCTCTCATAATTGATGTTTCTTTATCTCTCTCCCTCTCCATTCCTCGCTGGAATAAATAAAAATATATTTTAAAAATCCAACAGCCCTGCATCTATTTTGTAGAACATGATGAGAACAATCCACATGCAATCATAAAATATATTTATTTTCAAGTTTATCTTAAGTTATATAAAAGATATTGATTCTGAATGGGAAAAAGGTATTGTTTCACCACATGCTTTACATTTTCCACCTGACTTGAGCCACATTACAAATGTAAACACCATTGCCTAAAAGAATACATCTGCCTAATTGTTTTGGTTCTATGAATAATTCGTCTATATTTTATAGGTCACATTAGTGTTATGCCTGGTGACTATCAATAAGAAAGAGTAAAGACTCCAGTTCCCAGTGCAGTCACTTGAGGCAATATAATGAGACTGAGACAAGTAGTGTTTCTTGTCAGTCCCCACTGAAAACATTTCCAGCCATGCCAATGAAAGGAGCCACTGGAGGCTTCTGAAAAACACAAATTGAATTTTAATTTGGTATAAATTTCAGAGGTTCATGTGCTACCTATTGCATAGTCTGTGTTAGTATGAAAGCCACTTTTCGTCTCCAAATGTCACAGAGGGCTATAAAGTGGAATCTGAAAGGATGCCTAAGACTCACTTTTGTTTCTGGCTCCCTTGGCAAGAAAGTTCTCTGGTCCCACATAAGTGGGTAAATCCATGAGATGTTCTGGATACTTGCCCTGAGCTCTTGGACAAACTCATTCATCCAATCAAATGTGAATATTTATTAAAAACCTAAGAGATGATACTGGCACAACAAGGGAACCTGTTCGACCAAGTCCGAAAATCCACTAGTATCTTCCCTCCTGTGAGCCAAGGAACCCGTCCCGTGTGGCTAATGTATTTCTTCACATGCCTGCATTGACATTAGTTCCATATCACCATCAATTTCTCTTAGGCAATGTCCCATCTTAGCTACTTTAAACATGACCTGCTTTGGCTCCCAATTCATTACCAATATATTCCATTTTTTTCAATACCAAGAATACAAAGTTATATTTTAAAGACTCAACAAATATGTATTTAGAATCTTCCCATGCATGAGATGCTAAGGTAGTACAAAGAAATTTAGATTGTGATCCCTCTTTTCACACACACACACACACACACACACACACACACACAGTGTATAATAGGTTGTGATGGAAAAGGCATTTCTTACTGTTGTAATGTGCAAACATGTTTGACTGTCACTAAAATAGGACATAAATCACAAACCAGTTTCTAACAGATAAGTTCCAATTATACTGAATATTTAATTTAGCCCACAGAGTTGGTTACTTTAAATTGAATTAATTGCTAATATTTAAAAATTGTAGGAGTTGAAATAAAATGCTGTTTATGGAGTTTCCTTTGAAAAGTCAGAAGATCTGGCATTCCTCCAGGGTATTGTCCTTGGGAGCTGTGTAGCAGCTGCCCCATTAGAAAGGGTATGCGTTCTCCAGATCATCAGGGTCCCTACCTCCTTTTTTACTCAGTTCTGTAGCTGCCAGATAAATTCAGGCATTTGAGTGTGTCACCTCTGGTCTTGACCTCTGCTCCCATAATGATCAGGGAGGTCCAAGGAATGTTATAGAAACTCATGATTTGGCCTGGATCATTCCACAGCCTGACAGACACTGAAAAAAGACTGCACATGATCATGAAAGAAGTAATTACAAAATCATCCATGTGTAAAGCCAGCACACTCCCTAGAGATCCTCATTCTTAACTCTTCATTTCACAGATGAGGAGACTAAGACCCACAGAGAGTGAGTAAAATGTCAAAGCTCACAAAATTAATAGCCCCAAGATTAGAAAAAAAATTCTCACTCTTGATGTCCTTTCAATTACACCTGGCTCTTTTTAATTAAATATTCAGAAATGAAAGGCAGTACAAATGCTACTGAGGCATACTAAATCCAATGTAATGTGTGTTATATATAAACTAGAGGGCTGGTGCACAAAATTCGTGCAGGGGGTGGTCCCTCAGCCCAGCCTGCACCTTCTCGCAGTCCTGGAGCCCTCGGAGAAATGTCCGACTGATGGGGAGCAGGCCTAAGCAGGCAGTTGGACATCCTTGGCGTTGCAGTGGAGGCGGGAGAGGCTCCCACCACTACAGCTGCAGTGAGCCTGGCTTCTGGCTGAGCAGCATTCCCCCTGTGGGAGCACACTGACCACCAGGGGGCAGCGCCTGTGTTGAGCATCTGCCTCCTGGTGGTCAGTGCACGTCATAGTGACTGGTCGTTCCTCTGTTCAGTCGATTTGCATATTAGCCTTTTATTATATAGGATAATCTACTAAAAATATTGGCATAAAATACTAGCAATCACTATTCCATTCTAGGAAATATTATAGAAATGAAGTACTATCAAATATTATAGAAATAAAGTACTAGCAATCACTATTGCATTCTATTCTCACCAAAACCATATTTCATTCACATCAGTTTTCCTTATTCATCAACAATATCCAAGTATATATCACTTGAAAGAACATAGATTGGTATAGATAAATTACCACATAGTGCACCTTCTAAAATATGAACAATCCATGTTTATTTCCTAATTTTGACAAATGTATCATGGTAATGAAAGATGTTAACATCAGGGGAAACTAAGTGATAAATATATGGAGACTCTCTGTACTACCTTTGCAAATTTTCTATAAATCTAATATTATTCTAAAAAAAGGTTTATTAAAAGTATTAAAAAACCATCAATCAAGATATAATGAGAAGGCCAGATTAGTTAAGAGTAAAGCAGGAAAGAGTACGTTTATTTTGAAGAAAATATTCCTTATAAAAAAGCTACTCCAGCATAACTATCAGCACTTAAAACCTTGCAACAAGCTGGCTCAAGGATTACAACAAAGTCATGGCTATGACAAGGCCCAAAGGTTGCTTCAACATTAAACTACAGTCCCCGCTAAGACATATAACACACACACACACACAAATAGTTTTAACTAATAAAGAGGTATCCTTTTCAGAGGTTCTTTTTGTGATACCTTAGAGGGAAAAAATACCAATGATTTGATTTTAAAAGGGTGGGCCCAAAAAGACATATTGCTATTTTCAATCTTTGGCTTCAATGAAGACTGAAGAGCATAAAAAAATAACAAAGGGGAAAATCAGGCTGCCTATTGATTAGAGAAAAATCAGGAGAATATGAAGAGGCCAAAAAATTCTGGGGGAAATGCCTTTCAGCTGAACACATCTATTTCCAAAACAGTCCATCTGGGTCCTGAAAGTCACGGGACCTCAATTATCTCAGCAGGAACACTTCTATCTCTAGATCTATGATTATTACCAAAGACTCATGTTTGTTCTAAAAAATGGTGTGGATATGAGGGTATCTCAGCACCTGAATCCTAAGAAACAGATAATTCTTTATGATGAAAGAGTCATTTTAAATCCCCATACCTGCTGTGACAGAAGATACTATTTAATTATTTTCCACTAGTTCTTAAAGGTGGAATGCAGTCTAAAGTGCATTTTGGTTTACACTGCTGAACAAAACACTGTGTTTGTGACTAGAAATGATGCAGAGTAGGGAAAATCATTCAGACTGTCAAAAAACAGTTCTTTTTTGCTGTATGTCTAGACAGTGCTACCTTTGCCCTGCCTCAAATACTAAAGAAATCAATTATAAGACCTCAAGATACTCCCTTAATAATATATGTAAATCAATAACTATATATTTATAAATATATCTGAGTGCATTTGTTTAAGTAATATTTAATGCATATCCTCTATGTTCATGACTCTGTTCTATACATTCTATCTGAGCTGGCTGACAATTAAACACCAATCATGAAATTAACAACTTATTTAGAATTGTAATACAATAAATGCTACAAATAAATATATGATATTTAAAAAGCAAAAATAGCAAAAGGGGTTGTTCATCTATGCTGGGATCAGTAGAAGGCTAACTTCTTTAGTCTGAATTCTAAAGGATTAAAGAGAGTTGGTTAGGGAAGACCAAAGGAGAGAGGAAGAGAGGATGGGATACAGAAGGTCCAAGGCAGGAAGGGGAATGGCATTTTCAAGGAGCAGAAAATAGGCCCACGTGATCAGAACATTGGCTGTTCATGGGCCCATGGTGCACAGCACACCTAGTAGAGAGGCTGGGCCAGGTCACCCAAGGTTTTACAGGACTGAGACAGAAAGCTGGTTGTTATCCTCTAAGATGCCTGAATTTTCTAGTTAAGTCAAGCCCAAGCCTGTAAAGCACCTTAAGAAAGAGACATTTTCACATTTGTATCCAAGAAAGATAAACCTGGCTGCTGTGTGCAAGCAGGTAGAGAGGCTCCTTAAGGGTCTATGCCATGGTCCTGCGGAGATTGCCTGTCCTGGCCTAAAGATATGTTCTCAAAGAACAAAAAATACAGTGTGGGGATGTGCTTGGCTCATTCTAAAAAACAGCACTTTCATTACTGTCTTCTCTAATGAACCATCACGCTATGGAACCCTTAGGTTCACCAAAATTGAAATTGGTATCAAAGGAAACAAGATGGCCAGCTCTCCACAGGTGTGAGCCTCTGTAGATGCCAGGGTATCTTCTGGCTTTAGGAGCGACATGCATAAATTTCAACCAAAGAAATATTTTGGAAAAACTAAGAACCTAAAATAAAAAGAATAATAAACTCTAAAAATGACTCAGTCATATTTCCCACTATACATATTAACTACTCATCATAAAACCAAAACATTTTTAATAAAGTTTAATAGTTGTATAATTTTCACAATAACCCTTGTAAGAAGTAGCAAAAATAAAATACTCGAGATATTTTTTTCTACTTTAGACTGATATATTAATTATTGTTAACTATTAACCATCTGCCTATATACTGAAGTGCATTATACTGAAGTGATCATTTAAACACTCATTAATCAATGAATAATACAAGAACCTCATGCCTCATTAAGCTCTTCTACACTTTTTTTTCAACAAACATAGCTAAATCTTTGCTGGGGGGGTGGAATTTAATACATAGCACTCATAGGTGGTTATTCACAATACTATTTAGTATTACTCCTTTAAATTTCAGAATAAAACCTATATTAAAATGACATATGTTCATTGTTTCATGTTTTTTTGTTTCTTTGTTACTGTTATTTTAAATATATTTCCTGATTTAGAATATTTTGAAACTGCCAGAAAAATATACTATGTTAAAACAAATATAGCTTCTTTGTTTTATCATCATAATTTTTTAAATCTTTTTTTCAATAGTAAATATTCATGAGAACTTGCATCAGTTAGTTCTCTTTATAGTGTAGAAATAGCCTTAAAGCTGCCTGCCAGAAATTTCACAAAGTGCTAAGAGCCACAAGGAGCTGCTCTTTCCTGTTTGTTCAGGAGCCCAGGTACATAGATAAAAAACAAAAACAAAATTGCCTTTTCTGCCCTTGGAATCATCTGCTCCTGATTTAGCCATTATCCTTCAGACCAATTTCCTTTCTTTCTATTTCCCTTCACCCATTTTTTCACAATCTTCCTCTAAGGAACAAACTCACAACACAGTTTCTCCCAGCAGTGGCCCTGAGCAGGCTTTACCTCAACCTGCTCCCAACTCTCGGGAACCACTGGGAAAAAGAGAGCAGTGAGGTCATTTAGAAGATTGAGATCTCGGAGGAAGTAGATTTTTTTGGAGTATTTAGACAAGTCTGGAAAGCAAGGACACTTTTTTTTTTTTATCTGTACTTGCAACACTTTAATGCAATACTGAAGATCTGTTCGGTTTTCAAAAACACCCTAGAGATCTGTATGTTCTTTTTTTCTGAGGAATTCAAACCACCAGTTATCAAACTTTCAGCAGTAAAAACCTTTATTCAATCCACTAAGTCTCCACTAGAAGTGGCACTTTAATAGTATATATTAATGTGTATAAGTTCAAAATTGTAATATGTATACCCAATAAACAGAATTGATGTATATTTAACAACACAAAATTTTACAATTGAGTGTGATAGGTGACTGCTGCTTCCAAATTTGAATTACTTACGGATTTCATTTTGGTTACAGAGCTTTATTTCACAGAGAAATATACCTGATATTGCCATGTTTTCACAAGAGCTCCTCTTAAAATCTCAGAATATTCATCAATGAAACTAATCCAGTAGCTTGAAAGAGGGGTAGTAGAACCTTTATTCAAATTGAAAATGAAATATTAATAACTTACTTGCATTTCTTAAGTAGTAAATATTCCACGTGGATGAAGTCAATGAATAGATAACTCAGTCTATATCTGCTTTGTTTAGCAGAAGGCAGGCTTCAAAGTATATTTTAATTATGATATGTTAAGAATATCATTTTCATTAAAAATCCAAGATATAGCCCTACCGGCATGACTCAGTAGTTCAGCATTGACCTATGAACCAGGAGGTCAAGGTTCAATTCCTGGTCGGGGCACATGCCCAGGTTGCAGGCTCAATCCCTAGTGTGGGGCGTGCAGGGGGCATCTGATCAATGATTCTCTCATCTCTCCCTCTCCCTTCCTCTCTGAAATCAATAATAAAAATCCAGGATATATTGGTAACTTTATGGTTAAAAATCATTCAAAAGTTCAAAAAATAATTTATTTCAGGCTGACTCCACATTTTATTTCAGTTCCATTGCTGGTTCTTTAACTGCAGTCACTTGCAAGTAACTATAATTAAAGAGCCATTAGGGAACTTAAATGTGATCTATCTTGGCCAAATTCAGCTCATTTTGCTTTATAGCACCCAATATAGGTGGATGAGACCTTTCAATTTAACAAAAAACATTAATATTATGGGAAATGGCATTATTTATGATGGGGTGGGTAATATTTGTATAATTCTTGCTAAAGCATCCACTGAGTTTTACCTGTTATGTAACATGTGTACTATAGTAATTGAGACATTTTGTTAAAATCTAAAAAATATTTGTTAAGCAAATTAATGTTATATACTATCTAGTCAATAATACATTGTCTAGAATCGCCAAATATATGCCCAGAGATGGTAGGAAAAATTTCATTTCAAGAATCAATTTGGTAAAATAGATTAACTACATTGGTGATCTTCAGTGTATTCAAATTTGTTAATTAATACGTGTGTATTATTTTAGGGTTATTAAATGATTATTTTTTAAAGTTAAATTTGAATTAAATAATGATTCCCCCTTACAGCACACTATGTTGCTAAGGAACACATCTTGAAAACCAATAATGTAAATAAAGCCTAAAAGATGGAAATATCTTGGTTGATAGGAAGCAGACAATAGCTAGTGACTAATAAAGACACTAAAATGGAAACATATACAATGCCACTTCCACTCATCAAAATCGCCATACTTTCAATGTGAATATGTTTCTTTCCATTCATTCATGCATGTTTTGTTTAATCTAAACAGTGGTTATGTATACTTATTCCAGGCATGTTTTAAAAAGAGAGAACATTGGGGACATTTTATTTGTAAAACCCTTTGAATGGGATAGTGTCAGATATTTAACTGAAAAAATAAAGTGAATTTTTTAAGAACAGTGTATAATATATAATATGTGTAATAATATGGCACTAGAAAACAGGTGAGCACAACCAGTATTATTGGAACAATGCATCATTGACAGTTATGCCAATAGGTTGATAAGGAGATTTAAGCATTTATAACTCTCTCCTGATCACAGGAAGGTCACACACACATGGTCATTTGTTTACGCCAACTATCACAACTCTATAACTAAACACCAGCAGTGATTGAGGTGGTATTTTATAAATAAGGTATTTTATAAATAAGGTAACCATAGACCACTTACTTTAATAAAAGTGGCCTATGGTTAATGACTACACATGGGACAATGGTGAAATTTCACAAAGGTCTATAGACTACATAATAGCACCGCACATGTGTTAATTTCTTGATCCTGATAACTGTATTACAGTTATGTAAGTGAATGACCCTGTTCTATAGGAAATATATACAAAGTATTTAGAAATAAAGGAGCGCCATGTATGCAAATTAATCTCAATGATTTCTTAAAAATAATTACAGAGTGAGAAGAAGAGAATAATAAAGTAAGTGTTGTAAAATGTTAGCTGGGGAATCTGGGTACACAAGAATTTTGAGTACAAGTTGTGCAAATTCTCTGTGACTGAAGTTCTTTCAAAACAGAAAGCTTTAAAAAACCATTTTATAAAACACTGTTTTTCTTCATGATGATACTCAATAAGCAAAAACTTACTGCAGACATCTGCAATGCCATTTAAAATTTTGAGAAGAGAAACAAAGCAACAGACATGATACCATCATAGAGATTTTATATATGTACCTTATTAATGTATGTATATATAATGATATACACACACAAAACACACAAGTAAAATGATTACAATGTAAATTGAATACAGATAATCACTTTGAATTATAAATTCATTATAATCCACTTTATTATATTATTTATATCCAGATTTGTTATTCTCCATAATACATATCTTTAAAAATAATTACACCCTATCAAGTTCTGATAAAATTGTTTCATTTTAAAATCAAAAATTTCATGCAAGATTTTTTCATACTATACACACCCAGATGACTTATTTAAGGATTTATATTTTTCTTCTTTCTAACATGACAAGTTGAAACTCACATCTAAATAGATAAAGGCAAACAGCATGCACTTATTTCACTTTAAAAAGATCTATTTTGAGATAATCTTTAGAAATACACTGAAAAAATAATGAAGCCATTTGTATGAGTGTAGGGAGAAAAGAAAAATGTGAGAAACAAATTTTTAAGTACAGAGGGTCAGATACATAACACCATCTATAAAATGCTACATACAAAAAAGATACAATATTTTAAATGCAGTATGGTCAACAACAGCCTATCTTAACTATCTCTATTGGGTGCTTTGAATAGGACATTTATATGTCTAATATGTATATACTCAAAATGAGGAACTATTTGAGTTTAATGGATAAGTTAGACTGAGTAAAATATAAGATTTTTAAAAAGATAGTCAGAAATACAGGAGCAACAGACATGTGTGTGGGGCAGGTGCTCATTCTCCCGATGCTGAATGCCTCCTGAACTCAGCCCTTGATCCTCTTTTCTATCCCACTTACCTAGTGATTTCACAGCTTTAAATAATACAGTGGGGCCTTGACTTACCAGTGTCCCGACTAACGAGTTTTTTGAGATATCAGCTGTCTCTTGGCCGATTTTTTGCATTGAGTTGATAGAGTAATTTGAGTTAACGAGCTCCTAAGTCAAAGCCCCACTGTACCTGTTCGCTAATAGCACTCAAATTTATTTCTCCAGTTTGGATCTCTTGCAAACTCTTAAATGGCTTACCCAACTGCTTATTTAACATTTCTATCTGGATTTCTAAAAAGCAACTCAAGCTCTATCTGTCAGAAACTGAACTCCTGCTATCTCCCCACCCCTGTCCCACCAGAGCCCTCCTCATCTCAGCAGAGGCAACTCCCAATAATCAGGCCACAAAAATTGAATTCATCTTTGACTCCTATCTTTCTGTTATAACCCACATCCAATCTGTCAGGATACCTTGTTAGTTATATTTTCAAAACATATCCATCATCCAGTGACTTCTTACTATCTCCATTGATGCCTTTCCAGTCTAACCCTTCATACGATCATCCGTCACCTGGACTATTTGAATAGCCTCCTAATTTTCTCTCTTTCTGCCCATGCCATCCTACAGACTCTTCTCAACACACACACACACACACACACACACACACACACACACACACACCGTGAATGATGCTTTGAAAATGTAATTCAGATCATGTGCTCCTCTGCTAAACAGTCCACACTGGTCCACTCTTTTCACTCCAGAGAAAAGCGAAATTTGTAACAAGGATTACAACACTCAATGGCCAGGCTCTCATTGTCTTTTGACTTCATCTCCTAGTGCCTTCCCTTGCTTCCCTCTGTTCCAGCCACAAATGCTCCCTTGAGTATATCAGGCATGGTCCTACCTTGAAAACTTTGTCTTGGCTGATTATACCAGCTAAAATATTTTTTCCATAGATAGTCACACAGCCAAATCCTTCACCCTTTGAAATCTTTGCTCATATGACACCTTCACAAAACTATTCTCCTCAAAATTGCAACCCATTTTTCCTCCACCCTAGCACTCCAGATCTGCCTTACACCAGTCTACTTTTTCTTTTTCCACAGAATTTGCCACTTTCCAACATGCTATGTAACTTCCTAATTTATTATGTCTATGGTTCAATGCCCATTTCTTCTTTTAAAATTTAAGCTCCAATAGAGAAAGGATCTTTGCCTCCTTCATTTACTGATTATATATATATATATATATATATATATATATATATATATATATATCAATGCCTAGCACATAACAGGCATTCAATAAATATTTGGCAAATTAAATTATGTTGAAAATAAAAGCAAATTTAGTAGGGCTGTGGATGATCAGGTTATTTTTAAATCACTAAATTTGATGCCTTAGAGTTGAATTCAGATGTTTAATGGAAAAATATGTAAAGATTTCTGCCCAGCAATTTCTCCAAATTGGCAGGAGTGCTAACCCCTTGGGTAAACTCCTCTACTGTCTTCTATCAAGGCTCCTGGTAGAACCCTGAGGTCGATAGCCAGAGATGAAGGAGAAGTGAAACAGCAGGGACAGCAACAATCTGCCAGTGACTGGAGGAACACTGCTCTGAGTCAGAATGACCTGGAAATACTGAAAGCATAGGAGACACTACCTCAGCCCGCTCATACTATACCTTTTACCTTTATTCAGAAAGTTTTATGGAATGACATTTGCAAAATATTAATAATAACCTCTTATTTTCCTGGAAAATGGGCTCTGGTATGGGTTTTTGCTTTTTTTTTTTTTTTGTCATTTCTCTAGTATTTGGATTTTTTTTCCTACAAATTATTTACAAATTAAAGTTAATGCTTATAAAAAATAGTTCTTCTAAAAGCTTATATTTCCTTATAAAATAAAACAACACTCTTGAAAAGTAAAATTGAATATATCAAAGGTCTTGTAAGTTCCTTGCATACAATATTGCATATTATAAGGTTTTTAACCAATCCATACTGAAGCACAATGACTTACTAGTACAAGATAAGGGTATAAAAATTCTCAATACTGGGGAGAACTAGAATTATTAGTCATTCCTATCAAATCTGACATCATGACATTTGACAAATAAATTTCTAATCTTTTTATTATATCTATAAAGGAGCCACAAATGTGCTCCAAAGGAACTGTAGATAGATTTTTTGAAAGACATTATATATAAGTAATAAAAATAGAAATATTTCCAAACAACAATATTTATCTTTACCTAAAGTGGCATGTTTGGATGATCATAGTGAGAATCGTGTGTAATCTTGCCCAATGTGAAGGGATCTGGGAAAATACAGTCCCAGAATCCCAATCAACATTATTTTATGACTTATAGGCCATGTTATATAATCATCACATAAATTTTATTCTCAACTTCTCTGTTGATATAAAATTCAATCCATGCTTATTTTTCAAAATATGAGAGAGGAGTACCCAAGCATACACAAAAGGGAAACGTCTAATGGATTTTTTTTATAATTAACTGTCCAATTAACTCACTAATAACAAGTGACTAGATGTCTTCAACTCATTAGAAGCTAGTTAACAATTCTTTTATCACTGTCTTGTCAACTAACTGTACAATGGCTCAGCAGAGTCACTTAAATAAATTAATTATGTTTTCAGCATGTTTGCATATTTAAATATGTATGCATAAATTAAATATTTGTAATTTATCGTTATGCTTAAGAGATACTGCTCCTTTTTTATGTTTCCCTTTGGGTTCTCCTCTACCAAATGAGTGACAATTTAGAGAGTTCTGAAGCATTATTTCAACAGTGGCAGAATGTCACAAGCTGCCTAAATAAAGGATGATACAAACAAGAATGCAGAAATTTAAAAAGTCAAATTACTTTATAGAGGGAAACACCGAAACTAAAGCATATATGAGAATGACCTGTCAGCAGGGGTGGGGAACTCCAGCCCGTGGGCTGTACAAGGCCTGTGAAATCATTTGGTCTGGCCCTGCCAAGGCATTAGGAGTGAGTTAATTAAATGTCTGACCAAATATAGCAGGCTAATTTTTAATCTGATAATTTTGTATGGCCCTTGAATGTTATAACTATCCAAATGTCCCTTGGCAGAAAAAAGGTTCCCCACCCTGTGCTAGAAAGTATAAATGTCCACTGATCCATTTACTGTATTTGAGAGTATCTGGTATTGTGTATGGAAAGCTCAACACCAGGCCATATTCTTCTAGACCTCTACCCACTATTCTGGACCTTTATCTCACTCTCTACAACCCATCGGGTGGTCGTAATGATGCAAACTCCCTAAGGCCTTGCACAAGGAAGAAGCCAAGAAACCCCCAAGGCCTGAACCCCCTTAAAGGTCTGAACCACTCCCTCTGAACAACTATCTCCATGTCAAACTGGAATCATATAAGGCAGCCTACAGTTTGTCATCAAACTACCTCCACTCAGGATGGAAAGATGTTTATATTCAAGTAAGGTTCTTACCTGACTGTTTTCCTTCATTTAAACAGGAAAAGGAAATAACCGCCTCGCTATTCTAGCTGTTGTAATTGGACTGCAGAGAAAATTGAGCTGAGCGAGGAGAATGCTGAATATGATAGAAGGAGGAGGATGTCAGTGAATTTCTTTTATATTTCAATTATTTTTCTCCAACTGTATGTCTATTTCTGTTTCTAGCTTCTGTTGCACTAAGCTATGTCCTGCATGGTATGATGTAGGTAACATTCTGAGATTCCAATGTACTCAACTAAAGCCTCCTGCAGAATGTTTGCTAACGCCTTCCACTGTTTGGGTAGTAAGGATTGCATGAATCTCTCTGGTTTCTATGGGAAAACAGGAACTTCCATCAGAAATGCTTCCAGGGAGACTCTTCCTCATTATTCAAAGTCCTCTTCCATGAAGGTTGTTCCTTTCGCCTCCTACCAAATTCCACCCTGACATCCCTTTCCCATACCTACACCTCCCCTCATCCAAAAAAGGCCACTCAACCTTGCAACAATATCTTATTTCGCTACCATGGTGTTATTCTAACACTAGCCTTATGTTGTTCTCTCATATTTAACCTCTTTTTTTATTAGTTCAGAAAATGGAAGGAAAAGATAAACAGAGGAGTAAAAGGAGAAAGGAATTAAGAAGCAGAGGGAACTAGAAAACAGAAAGTGCAGCAAGACACAGTGAAAGGAAGAGCAGGGAGGACAAAAGGTAGAAAGAAGAAAAGTCAGAGGAGAACGGGCAAACAGAGAATTATTCACAAATACTGAGGGCTTCCTCTGGGGCAGGCATTTTGCTAATTGCTTTACATGCACTATTTAAGTAAAACACAGGGGTGAGCAAATGTAGGTTTATACAATATAAATAAATAATACAATAATAAATAATACATAAACAATAAATAATATAATAATAAATAAATAATAATACAAGAACAAACTGTTCTTATAGTCACAACTATAAACCCAGTTTTGCCCCCCTGCATGTGCGTGTGAGGCGAATTTACAGGGATAACATGTTTTGCTTGAGGGATAACTACGGTCCCCAAATGGTCAGTTTCTGTTAGTTTGCCAAGAAAAAATATTTTAACAAATGTAAGCATCTTAAAAAAAGAAACAAATATGTCATAATGTATATATTTTTCTCATTTCATCCCAGTACACACTTGGTATCATTTTAATTTAAAAAGGATAATATTAAAAAAGAACATCTATAATATTGTGTTCAATATTTTCTAGTATTATAATTAAATGACTTTATTTAGTTATATGTTCTTAAAAGATGTATCTCCATGGTAATTAGATCCATTGAAAATTATTCTATTTTCGTGCAAAACAATACAAAAGGGTTAAAAAATACCCTATTCTTAAATCTTGAAACTCACATTCACTCAAGTTTATCCTTTCCTCCCCTGTCATTTTTAAGAGGATGTTTAAGAAGTTTTCTCTGTCCTATTTCACCCTCCTGAAACTGATTTGAATAGGAGCAGTTTTCAAACCATGAAAGCCAATGCACTTTGTTAATAGGGAATTCCCAGCAGGAATTGCTGTGCTTAACTCAAATGGATAAAGGTTGCCACAGTTTGTTGCATAATCCAGAAGGATATTTATTGTGCTTGCAACTTTAGACAATTTAGATTTTTATTTTAAGGACAGATACTTTTGTTAAAGGAAGACTGCACCTGATAAAACCTCACTGTATATTATTTCAGTGCAAATATAACCTTAGAGATGATTTGGGTTGGCTATAAGCCGTGGTTAAAAGTAAACACTGTCAGAAATTTTAAAAGTTAGTTACGACCTCTTTTGTGCCACAATTTTATGTCTTTCTTCTTTAGTAGTGACCATAAAGTCATAATTAACATAATTGTTAAAGCTATTTTGTCCAGAAAGCTTATCAAATTCATCTATATGATTCTAACACAGCATCTGGCACTTAATAGACTCTCAATAAATGCTGTAATGAGAAAAGCAATTATAGTGAACATTGATTGGTTCCTCATCAATGGAGTGCACTGTTCTAATATACATTAAGAACTAGTGTCTGCTGGATTAAGATTAAGTTTGCATTTCAGGGAGGAGAGAACATTTAAATAATAATAAAAAGTTGTTTAACAAAATTGTGAAAATACGATTTTCTATTCAAGCTATATTATCATCCAGGTAAATCAGTTATAGGGCCAACCTTAGCTTCTTTCTATAAGGCCTCATAGTTTTAGCTGACCTCTGAAGAACATCGGAAGTATTCAGGATATTTTAGAAACCCTAACTATGCAGTTTCCATTTCCTGTATTGCTCATGAGTATGCCCACTGTCACCCAGCATATGGAGGTCAGAAGGAAGACCCGTCCTTAGTCTCCACACAGCTGCCCCAGCCTGCCTCCAATGTTTTCTTGCCACTCAAACTTCTGAGGAAAGAACCTGGTGCCACACCCTTCTTGGAATGAACTGGTATGTCACCTCTGGACCTGGCATCTCTACACATCCTCTTTGAATCCCCCTCCGTCCCCTCTGCACTGGATCTCTGCAGTGAGTGGGATTTTGCCATGGAACCCGAAGGCTCATCTGGAAGCTCAGATACCTTCAATGAACCCAAACTCCTAACTGATTTAGGGACTCTTTGTACATCCTCTGAGGTACCACAGTTTTTCCATGTTCTCTTTTTCCATGGGCTCCCTGCCACTCTAGGCTCTTTCCTCCATCTACTTCATCCCCAGAACATGGCAAAGGTTCCATAGATGTCTTGATTTCTACAAAATAATGTGCCTACCAATCACCATTCAATTGCATTCAAATGAAGAAAATTTTAGGGCAGCATCAACTCTACCATTCCAAGTGGTTCTCCTCATCCATTGCTCTTGGCAATCCATCGTGCTGACAGACCAAAAAGCTTATTTTTCCCTATTAGAGTTATATTTAAGTCCCCTTTCCTGACCATACCACTCCATTATACCTAAATTCTAGAATTTCCCACAGCCGCAGCAGGTCAGAGATAGTCACGCTACCAGTCCCAGGCATGCAGAATGCTCACTATTGGTGTGGCAGGAGGAGCTAGGCACCTATCACTATTAAGGCTTCTGTATACTTTTCCTATCTGAATTTTATCTAAAATAATATTCACTAAGTAACTTAACTTGGATTTTCTTTTCAGCATTTAAGAAAGGGCTCTGTGGAATATCTATGGATTTCCATTCACTTCTTCATAATGTTTCCACATTGGGAATAAATAAAGGAGAAAGGTAATTTCCACTCTGTGTTTCCACTTCCAGGCTACTGTGTTCTTCTAACAGAGGGAGTGAAACGAGCATCCCTCATCACTGCCTTTGATGTCCTTCTTCTCCCTTCTGCTACATTGGCCCCAACATCTGAGAACATGCACATAAGAAGATAAAACAACTCTGTCTAATCTCTTAGCAGAAAGTCCAGGCAAATGTAAAAAGAGAAAGGATGCTCAGAAACCATGGCATAGTCTCAAGATTTGGTTTCCAATTGCACTCTACATCTAAACATGTTCAGATACCATTACAGCTATACTTTTCACTTCATGAGTCAAATTAGCTGGCGGTACTCAAACTGTTACTTACCAACAATGTTAATTTGATCAGAATCTCCCAAGGCTCTTTTGCTTCCTTAATCCTTTAAGACCTGGGCCAGCAAACTAAAGTCCATGGGTCAAATTCAGCCTGCCACCTGTGTTTGTACAGCCCATAAGCTAAGAGTGGATTCTACAGATAAATGTTAGTAATCAATTTGATGACAGGGAAGGGTAACTTTGGACCACGATTAAGGAAAATGTTATTCTCCGCCCCAAAATAATTCAACTTGTCTTATCAGTAGATCTGTATTAAAAAAATGTGTACTCAATTACAATAATACTTTGAATTTCATCAAAAATTTGTGGAAATGTGTTTGTTATATAGGCATCTACATTATAGTCTTGATTTTGACTCTCAGCCCAGAGCTTAAATAAAACAGTCCCTATCCGGCCCTTTACAAAAAATGGTTTGCTGATCCCTGCTTTAAGGAAACACAACTGGAGATGTTTCATGAAATGTCTAAGAAAACCTCCACAGAAGTTTAATTAAGGCAAGAACTCTAGAATTTCCCATCATGTTGTTCTTTTTTTCAGAAGATTATATATATATATATATATATATATATATATATATATATATATTTGTTTTTTGCTTGTTATAATGCATATGAACTAAATATTGTAATTGATAACTCCTCTATCCTCATTTTCTTCCTAAAACAGGTTTGCTATTTTCAAGTAACACTCAATACCAGCATTGATTTAATGCTTTCTATTAGGCTTTATGAACTTTACAAACTCTGTGAAGTAGCACTATTCCTGTTTAAAGATGATGAAATGGAGCCTCAGAAAGGCTAACCAGCTTACCTAAGACACAGAGCTAGTATGTGGCACAGATTACTTTCACTCTGAGCCCAACTTTCTATTCTTTTTTTAAAAAAAAACCAAACATATTTTATTGATTTTTTACAGAGAGGAAGGGAGAGGGATAGAGAGTTAGAAACATCGACGAGAGAGAAACATCGACCAGCTGCCTCCTGCACACCCTTTATTGGGGATATGCCCGCAACCAAGGTACATGCCCTTGACCGGAATCAAACCTGGGACCCTTCAGTCCGCAGGCCGACGCTCTATCCACTGAGCCAAACCGGTTAGGGCCCAACTTCCTATTCTTAATCACAATAATGTACTGGTCCCACTGCTGTTCACCCTTTCCCAAAATTTCCTTTAACTATCTCCAGCTTCCCTTTGTCGTAAAGGTAGCAATTCTTCACTGCTGTTCACTCTGCTCTCCACCCTCCCCCCGCCCAAAATAATCAGAATTAGCCTCACTGGAATGGAGACTTAGAAGTGTAGCAAAATCTATATACCAAATTTGAACTAGTTTGAACTACTGGTACCCAGATCTTGTTAAAATCACAAAGTCCAGCAGGGAACTCTGAACAAAAGCAAAGATCCAAGGCATAAGTGAAAATGGCTTGTGGCTGCCAGAGCAAAGCTTGACTAGCCTTGCTGAAATTAGGAGCTTTGGTCAAGAGAACTGGAGCAGGGGGGTGACTTACTTCATCTTCCTAAGCTATATAGACTTTCACCTGGGAACCGTTATCTATCAAGGTGAAGACTTATACAGAGCTACAGGAAACACAAATTAGCTGATGAGGAAAGGCCATGCTTTACAATAGGTAAATTAGATGGTCAATCCACCTCAATCATTAACTCACTGTCTGATATTGGCATCCTTTCATATAACCAAGAGTTTTTTTATTTGCTCACTTTTTGTATGATTACTAAAGTTTCTTCCAACTCTATTTCCATGATCCTAGGGCTCTAAAATACATCTACTCTATACAGTGGCACAATCTAGAGCAGTGGTTCTCAGCCTTCTTAATGCCGCGACCCTTTAATACAGTTCCTCATGTTGTGGTGACCCCCAATTTCATTGTAACAAATTGAACATAATTAAAGCATAGTGACTAATCACAAAACAATATGTAATTATATATGTGTTTTCCGATAGTCTTAGGCGACCCCTGTGAAAGGGTCACTCGACCCTCCAAAGGGGTCGCGACCCACAGGTTGAGAACCACTGGTCTAGAGGCTAATGCTATCTAAGTGATGCCCCAATATGATAAAATTATTCTGATATTAGCTAATCAAATCACACATTATTGACTCTCTTCAATAGCTCATCTGAAATAGTTGGGATAGTCCTGCTACTATGATGTTACTGAAAACATAGATATAGTCTGGAAATGCTTGAAAACTCTTAGAAAATAATTACTACGTATTACTTCATCTGTTACTTTGCTGCGATTTTACTAAAATCAGATTTGTTCCAAATTTTAAGGATGTGATTTAAGCAACTAATGCACTTACATCCTATATTATTCTATGACTACCAAACTCTGGTGGAGAGCAGAGTTGGTACAGGTAGTAGCGGCTATAGTTCCAAAGATGTGACCAACCTCGGGCTGGACACACAGAGGTATTCAGTAAGCACACTCTGAGATGAACATGTGAAGGAAGGCTGGAATAACTCATGCTAGTTCCTGTATTTGGCACCTAAGGAAAAATATATAAGGCACAGAATGTATTGCAAAATTCAAAAAGGGGAAGAAATGGTACATAATTATAATTAAATAAGATAAATGCTTTTGGAAGACATACAAATCTGAAAGTAGTTGTATAAATGGAATCAGGAATAACAAGGGGCAGAGCTGGCCTGGTCTACTAGTACGTTCTCCTTGGAAGAGGCAGTTCTGGCTGGGACCTGGTGTATAAAGGGGGACGTTTTCAAGTCTCACATTAACAATGAGAGAGTGACCATAGGATGAGACCTTCACTATCCAGGCCCATGAAGTCTCTGGGAGTAACATATCATTTCTTCACAACTCATACCGTGGATGACCTTCCCTTTCAGAACAGAAAGATTAGGTCTGGGACAGTGGGCCTGACTGTCCTTCAGCCCCTTTTCCTGCCAGGAATGCATTAAGTCAGATTCCTCTTTAGATCTAGCTTAATCTCTTACGTTATTGCATGGGGAAACGCTTGTCCAAAAATGTTGTTTCTACTTTTAAACACTTGAAATTCTTTAAACAGGGAGCAAAGCTTATCATTACCTAATATTTCATCCATTGTGTCATTAAAAAAATAAATGAACATTATGCTCAACATTTACTGCACCAACTTGACCATTTGAGCTGCACAGTGAGTCCTCGTCAGGGCTTATTTTTCAAAGTGCACTAATGACTTCTAAACACTGACATGTTCTATAGCTGCTTGCTGTGTGTCCATTTTGTCTACATTAATTATTTGTGGGTGCAGATTTGGCAAGATAATAGCCCTCACAACAGAATTTTCCAACCAGTAGTTACTAAAAATAATGCAATATTGATGTTGCTGCTAAAGAAAAATAATGTGTTCTTGAATTAGGTCACAATTGCATATTCAAAGTGGTCCATGGAACTGAACAGTTTGATGTAAAACATCTACTTAATAAATGTATTTATTTATAACCAGCCATGTGCCAGAAAGAATATAAGCTGGCATAAAAAGATTCCTAAATTACAGCAAGAGAGTATACATTAAAAGGGGGGATAAAAGGGGGAAAATGGTGGAGTTACATTTTGTATTTAATTTACTAGGATTAAGTCTGGATATATATAGGTGAACAGGCAGAAATAAGGAGATATAATAGGACCATGTCGTTAGCTTGATTCACTAAGCTTGCAAAGGAGGCCAGTGTGGTGAGTTTGTAGTCAACCTGAGTTAGTATATTTAAATATATAATGGAGACCTTTCACATTTATATAGAACTTTTTAGTATGCAAAGAATATGTAATACATTTACTTTCTTGTATCAGGAAGTCTGTATTAGAAATGAGGACACAGTCTCATAGAGTTATTTGCCATGACAAAGGCCTTTTGCAGGCTGTAAAACCAAATAATTTCAAGACTTATCCACTGATGAAGCAGAATTAGAGGACTTATTATAGGAAATCTCCACAAGACCCTTCTGACAAATGTCTTTCTATATTATCATATTTTTAAGGTATCACTTTCAATATTAGGTCAAACCTTATGGAATTGCCATTTTTGTACTGTTTAAAATATTACAAATAGTAGTACATATGTCTCCTTTTTCCCCCCACTGATCGCCCTCCGGCCTCCCCTACCCCCCGGCACCTGCCCTCACCCCCCAAAATTACCATTTTGTAAGTCAAAATGGTTAAACATCAGCCTTTTCAAATATTCACCCTCACAGTTAGGATATAAAATGCGATATGGCTCTTCGAAAGCATCAAAATTTGTTTGCCCTTGTTTAATTTTATAGCTTGTACAATTGAAATGTTATATCTTTACTAAGCTACAACTATAAACAAAGGCACACTATTAATTATCATTAAATACACTGAGATCCTTTTTCAGAACAGTAATTCGGCTACAACAAACTCTGGGTTCTGGAACTGTGTTTTCTCTAGTGATTTTTATGGGGCAGATATTGAAAACTATATCATAGAG
Source organism: Myotis yumanensis (assembly GCF_028538775.1). Classification (NCBI taxonomy): domain Eukaryota; kingdom Metazoa; phylum Chordata; class Mammalia; order Chiroptera; family Vespertilionidae; genus Myotis; species Myotis yumanensis. The sequence continues at coordinate 71,306,463 of NW_027223755.1, read as the reverse complement.
AAGGATAAAGAATTTGGACACAGAAGTCAGCTTAACTGTGCTGTAATCCTGATTCAAACTGGTTATGTGACACAGGGCAGGTTTCATAAATGTCTGTTGCAGTTTCCTCATCTGCAAATGGAAAATAGTGCTTTTACTTTCCCTAACAATGAACACTACATGACTGAGCATTTCTCTCTTTCTGTTTTGCTACTGGGAAGCTCAGAGCCAAGTTGGAAGCTCAGCTTTAGAAACTGCTTTGACCCTTGTGGTCTACATATTAATAATATTATTTTATTTGATTTTCAGTTATGACTTCTTTATATTTCCCTTGGCTTTAATTACCTATTTCTTCTTTAGTACACTCCCATTAAATGAAGTGTTTTCATTATTTCCTCAAATCTTCCTTGGCACAAATTGGGTTAAAAATGAATACATAAATAATACACACTCATTCTGAAGCTGTTCACTCAGGGTGATTTCCACCAGGAAATATATGTTACATTAATTTTTAAATGTAAATAAATTCAATCATGATAAAGGACTGACTGTAGGGTACAATAACTGCAATGAATTATGAAGCCCTCAGAAAAAAACAGATTTCAATTGAAAAAAAATATTGAATTACAAAATATCAATTAATGAACTTTATGTTCAATAAATACTGTTACAAATTAAAGTTAAAAGAAATTAAACAGTACAAAGAGAACCAAATTCACTGACATTAATACTAAATGGTGTTTAGCTATAATATTCCCAAATACAAATAAATGTATTGTACTTATTTGTGGGATGGAAAAATTCATATATGCAAATCAAAACAGCATTTAACCTATTAATAAAAGCACATTAATACTAAAGTTTTTTTTGCTAAATAATGCATTTAATACTATATATTGTAACAATTATTCCATTGAGATATATCAATTATAGAGGCAATTACATCTAAAAAATTCTAGTATTTTATGACATCAACATAGAATTCATAATTAGATCAAAACCATAAATAAATATAATGATAAGATGCATTATTTTCTAGAAATACACAAGCTATGAGAAAGAAACAAGTAAATGAAAAACGTCAAAGAAAATTATTGAAGTCACTATGGAGCTCATGCTCTATGATTCTAAATTAAGTCAAAAAACAAGTAACAGGTTCAGTTATACCACAAAATTGAGTCCCATAATGATAGGCAGACTGTAATCTGTGATTCTGGTCAGTTGTACATGTATTAGAAACAAAGAATACATATTCCATTAGAGCTAAATAACAACAATAATAAATCCAGAAGTCTATAGGATAAAAAAAAACTGCACTAATCATATATTCTCTCTGATTATTCGATGACAAGTGCATGATTTCAGTCAAGACACATTTTAGCTAAGACCTTAACATACTTTGAAGACAGAAAATGAAGACTCATTTGATGGCCTATCCACTCCTGTTTCCTCTGTCCTTAAACTCATTTCTTATTCATTGCATTTTTTCCTCCTTCCCCTCATTATAAATGTTATAAATTTAATTCTGGATGTTGCCTACATTCCCCCTTTGGAAGACAGTCCTAATACTCCCAGATGCCAGGTGTATTGCCTGCTGGCAGGTTACTGCAGAGACTCTTCGAGGAATCGTCCTGAGCTTAAGGGAGCTGTCTCATCCAAAGTACCACACCCTCCTGGGGGCACCCTGTACCTAAGGTCAGGTTGGTACAGAGTACAAAGGCTTTTGCTTCAGATCAGACGTATCAACTTCTGAGCCTTCACTGGAACTGGCTGAGCCCACTGTTGCAACTACAGCACAGTTAAAATCCGTCCCCACTTAATCCTGCTTCTCTTACTCCCTTAGAAGTGTTTACAGAGACAGGTCCCAATAAGCCACCTGCAGACAAATCTCCATCACCTGAGGAGATGCTTTTTCATAATAATGGTGTTTAGGATTACTTAGAAAAGATTCAGAGAACAATAGGAGGTATTCCTTTAGGAATGTATCCATAGAAGGGTGAACTAAAAAGATGAGGTCTCTTCAATTTAAGAAGGGAAGGCTGAAAATGAGATAATCAAGGGTTTAAAATTATATATAAAGTGTATTATTTTCCAGCAATTCCTCAGCATGCTAAATCCCCTAATATGCCACCCCCTCTTACATCTGTATTCTCTTTTTTCATTGGACCATAACCTTTAACATTCAAAGGCTCTAGTACCTCATATCTTTCTTTAAAGACTTTTCAGCTTCTAAATAAGAATTGCATCCTGTATCCATGTTCTCCACTACTGTCCAGAACAACCTACTCAAATCTCACCATCAATTCCACTTCCCAATGAATCTGCTCCTGCTGCGGTGACTAGTGACCACAGTGCTCCTGAAACCATTGGGTACTTTCATCTGAACCTTATTTCACTTCTCAGCAGCAATGAACATCCCTACATATTTTAAAAATGTTCTCCTTTTGCTTTCTATGACACCAAACTCTCTTGAGATTCTTCCTAATCTGTTGGCAGCTCCATTTCTTGTAGGTTACCTCATTTATACATTTGTTTGTTGATTCGTTCACTCATTTGGCAAAACGGAGTATGGAGATTCAATAGTGAGCAATACCAGATTGCTCTTGTTTTCTGAGTCCTTTATAACATCTCCAGTTCCATTTTACATAATCCTTTCCAATATCACTATGTTGCTGCAGATACCATTTTTCCTGGTCCTTCAACTATACAAAGCTCTTCCTATCTGAAAACTTCATGTTTTGCCCTGGCTGAGTGACTCAGTTGACTAGAGCGGCATTCTGTACATCAAAAGGCTGCAGGTTGGATTCCTCGTCAGGCACATACCTAGGTATGTTTGATCTTCCATCTGGGCGAGTATGGGAGGCAACTGACCAATGTTTCTCTCTCACATCAATGTTTCTTTCTTTTTCTCTCTCACTCACTTCCTCTGTCTCTAAAAAAAATCAATTAAAACAAACAAACAAACAAACAAAAAACCTTAAAAGTTTTGCCCCAGCTAGTCCATCTCTAAAACAGCTTCCATACCAGTTCCTCAGACAAACCTTCCCGGGTATTTTTCTCTCAGTCAGCATATCCTCTTACTTCACTGCACCCAACTCTTCTCTATCTTAACGGCCCAGCGAAATACCTGGCACATTTTTCTCCTTAAACTAAATTAGACCAAAAACAAAACAAAACAAACAGCTGCTATTTTACTGCTGGTGTAAGAGACTGTTTAGGTGAAAAATGAAAAATCATTTCCTAAGTGATTTAAGTTTATAAATGAAATAATCAGAATTAACTTTTGCTAAAGTTAATATCAAGAAAGACAACTAGGCTTTTTAATATCACATATGGGGTCATACACAACCAAGAGCAGACAAGAAAGATTCAAACCCAGGTAATTTGACTCCAGATTCTACAGCTAAATATGGCTCCTCCTCCTCCACTGTATGGATACACAGCATTACCCGGCCAAGACACTCTATTCCAATTGCAGGCTACGTAAGAGAACCCCAGAACTGCAGAGCTAAATAGGTCCTGCAGATCTCATAGAGGTCACACCTCGGAAGGTTAAGCAGAAAGTCATGACAATTAAGACGGATAGCAGTGACAGTGAAGACACCAGACCCTCCCAGAAGAGAGCTCAGGCACTACTTCCTTCTGGCCCTTCTCTTTGGAAATAAAGAATGACTGAGACAGATACAAAGCCACATTTCACTTAGGAACACTCTTCTATTACCTACGAAGTGTTATTAACCATGCATATTCTGGAGGACTTCTCTAAAAAGAAAGCAATCTCTCAAAATTTCAGCTACTTTTTAAAAGAAAGGCAATATATGAAATTACTATTTTTTTTTAAACCCTGAAGATTTCCCAGGCTATTTTTTACCACAGCAAAGATTTTTCTCTCTCCATTTATGTTTTATATATAAACAAAGTAAACTACTGCATATGTGTTTTCTATGGGCACCCACTAATACATGTGAAAAGTATTTTTAAAGTGTCTGAAAGGATACAAACCAAAGTTTTTCGATCTTAAATCTTAAGAGTGTTTGAGAGAGCAGGAAGGGGGAGACTGACACTATGGTGGATGTCAGAGCAGGCTTCTGCTTCAACTGTAATGTTCCAATTTCTCTTAAAGGCCAATGAACAGATCATGCATTGCTTGTGTAAAGCTGATAAAACAAATTAAACATTAATATGTCCCACAGACCAGCCTCAGTATGTTCTCGGCCATGATAGTTTTCGCCCAGACTTTTCCAGCAGAGCACTGTAAAAGTATCTGCTGCCAAAGATTTTTTTCCACCAGTTTTTCTCTGTGACTCAGGGAAACCCCAAGGAAGCCTTCTCTTTGGGCTGCTTTTATCTCGGGAGGAATTCTCACAGAAGGTGCTAACAATAGAAATTGTTCTTGGTTATGATACAGACCCAGCAGGATGTTTAAAATGCCATAGGCCACTCAGTGGTCCTGCCTGTCGCAGCCGGCTGGTCGGCGCCATCTGAGCCATATGGAGATTGCTAAATTGGGAAATAGAGCAGCAGGTTCTGAAGCCACCAGCTTCCCTTGCCATGTCCAACATCTATGGAATATCAACACTCCATGGCAACAAACCAAACAGTATTTAAATATATTCTGCCAATTTCCTTTTTTACTTTTTTGATCCGTGCCTGAAATAACCACATTTTGAAAGAAAAATATGTAAAAGGAAAAGCAGGCCATACTTTGCTCAGCTGAATTACTATTCTGTAGACAGTAATGCTGTGATCAGATGGTTTTGAAATGCAATGAAAATACCTTATAATTGTCAATGTACTGGTGTGTGTACTTCCCTCCTGGAGATAACATCAAGAGATGACTTTTTTGGTTCTTTCAAACATAAAAATTCTCAGACTTGAACTGTAATACAGGATCAATATAGGGAAGCAACTGTATTAACAAAAGAAGCCTATCAGAAAAGTGAAAATCACCTGCCAGAAAATCTTCAATAAGGAGAAAAACACCATCAATTTAAATTTGAGAGGTGTTTTAGGTCAGGCTCTCTTGAACAAAAGCTCCTTGAAAAAAGAAATTTTATCAACATAATATGTACAGAAATACCTCCCGACTGAATAAAACCAAAATAATCTCAGACTATACAAATGCTATAAAGGCAATGAATGTGGGATCTTTGCAAAAACCCCAGTCCACACAAGGCACACTGTATTTCTCTTTCCATGGTGAATTTTCTATAACATATTTGCTTAAAATCCACTATGAGAAGCATGTTGTATTTATTGTATAAATTAATATGCACACATGTGTAGATTATGTAAAAAAACTGATACAAAACACTATTAACCTAGGTTTTGAAATCAGTGACTAGATAAAGGTTAAAACAAGAAACAGTGATCAGAAGGGAGAGTATCCTTGATGCTGTTTAACCCAAGAAATTTCCAAGGAAGGTATCATGCCCAGCTACATGCTACAAAGTTCCTGTCACCCATTTTTCTTCACCAAAGCTTTTAAAAACAATGGCTGTCATTTTCCTAAAAGACTCCTGAAGGGGCAAATTTCCTCACTATTCTAAGATAATCTACATTGATGGACATGACACTTCTAGAGCAGTGTTTCTAGGCGTCTGTGCCTTGTTACTTGACACTAAAATATGTCAAAAAGATGATGCTATTTCTCCTCTTCTGCCTAGTTAGGGTTTCAAAGAAATTTGATTTTTTCCCATAGGATGAAAGTGAAATTAAAAAAATCAAATTGCTCCTTAAACACCAAGAACTCCCCAAATAAATACATTAAGTGAGTAGAAAATGTGCTAGATCTGAGTTCGCTAAATAATGAATGAGCCCAGCTGGCCTGATTCAGTGGTTGAGCATCGACCTATGAGCCCGAAGGTCATGATTCAATTCCAGGTCAGAGCACATGCATGGGTTGCAGGCTCAATTCCCACTGGGGGGCGTGCAGGAGGCAGCCGATCAATGATTCCATCAATGGTGTTTCTATCACTCTCTCCCTCTCCCTTTCTCTCTGAAATCATTAAATATATATTTAAAAAAGAATAATGAATGAGCCTAACATAGACAGTGATGATAGGGGAGGAGCTATGATGAGAAATTCCAAGAACTTAGAAATAAGAGATAAGATTTCCCTCTGAAAATTAAATTATAAAATCACTACATAATAGTCAGAGAGAGGGAGAAGTTTAGTCATTTTGAAAAGCCAGAAATGGCTCCCATACTAATAAAACTGGCTACAGTGTGACTAAAATCAATAATAATGTATAACTCAAAGGAGAGTGAGCAATGCAAGTTTAGAAAAATGTAGAAAAATGAACATTCTCAGTCCAAGGAAGGGAATGCTTTGGCCCAATGATGTGTTCTCTCTGATCCCAAGGACAAGTAAAACCTATTTGCATGAATTAAGTTACCTTGGATTCTAAACCGATTTCATGCAACCTGCACAGGCTTATAATTATATTCAGATCTCCCAAGTAGCTTGCCTTCAGAGAAAGAATCAGCTTTGAGAGTCAGCTCGCCAAAAGATGATGGGCCCTGTGGTAGTCCTATTGCTCGTTATACATTAATACATTGGCATCCTGCTTTTATTCATTGGTTCCTGGGAGCTTGTGTGCCGGATCCTAAGGGACAGATTCACGTTCAATATGTCAGTAAATCAGGTTCCTGACACTGTAAAGCTGACTACCAGACCCTATCACATAGTATCGTCTTGCACTTTCATCCACATGATATCGGTGCTTCCAAACAAGGAGAGAAGAAGCAATCCACACATTTCACAGGTGACATAACTAAAGGCACGTGGCTCGTATGTGGCAGAACCAGGACCGGAGTCTGGGCCTCCTCATTCATTGTCCTCCTTGCATCACACATGTACATGACACACTAGCTTTGTATTGAATCTCTATCTAAATCCCAGGCCTTAAGACAAACAGGAACTTCTAGGTATTCCAATCTGGGCACCTTGCTAAGTAGAATTCATTTATCTAAGTGGCTATCGAATCCCCCCCCCCACCCCCCTGCCACCACCACCACCACCAACTCCTGAGGCATCCTATTTTCTTCATCTGGGTCGACAAAAGAAGCTCTAGCATAAGAAAGTCTTACAAAAGTTTATTTATGCCAAAGTGATGACAATTGCCAGGAAGCAAAATCAAATTGAGAAAATGCTCTGGAGAATGGCAGTTTTGCAGCTTAGTTTGTACATTAGCATCAAATGAGGAGATATAAGGAGGGTTACATGAAATTCACTGGTGATAGGTTACAAGACAGGAAAAAGCAAAACAGGGGGATTTCTGAGACTGGATAAAAAGCAAAGTGGAGAGACACGTACTTTTTACATTGGTGGGCACAGGGCAGTTAACATTTACAGCACATAGAGGGTATTTGGGGAACAGGATGACAACTGAGGTATTCTACGGTCTAGTGTTCTGGTGCCCACAGTTGTTTCTGGAGGGATTTGGAAAAGAAAATTACTCTGAAGTTTCAAAGGTAAGTTATGTTAGATGCACAAAGACAGTAGACATTTTCAAAGGTAAAGACGAACCTTTGTCAAGGAAGCTGCAAGCCTAGGACGTGACTACCCACCAAGATGCAATTTTATGTTCAGGCCACCCTGAGTGCTTACTTTGGTCTCTGGGTTTGTAAGGCCTGCCAGGTGGGCCTCCCCTGAACTTGTCAGGTTTGTGGCCCCTTTTTCGCCCACATCTGCCAGGTATAAAACTAATTCTGATAGTTTAAAAAAATAGCAGCATCATACCATATCTAACATCCAATATATGGGTACAGATGGCATTTCATGACACATGATGCTTTCCTACAAATGATAGGAAGTGAAGAATAATTTCTCAAAGATAACAGGCTCTGTTGCACAATGATAAGCATGCCAGAGAGTAATTTTTCATCTTAGCAATTTCAACTGAGGAGCAGTTCCAACTGTCAAGACCCATCCATTCCTCACTTTTCCATTATGAACTGTATTCTAACATACATTACTAAGCTCCCATGTAACACACTGAATGCTATCATTTAGAATTTAAGTAGCTCTCCGAGAACACAAAGTGTTCTGCCAATCATGAATACTTTGCTCATAATGCCATCTCTTTGGAGGCAGACATAAACCACTCTCTTACTTTAACAGCTGAGAAACAAACACTGAATCAGAGTAAGTTAATGACACAACAGTCTAAATAACAAGCCCAGCTAGAATAAAATGTACCCAGTTTGGGCCATTCTACCCTAATATCTTTTAACCCTTTATGGATCAGCTCGTTTTAAAACTTTCTTTTTGGCTAGTAGAAACCTTATTGATGCACTGGTCCAAACATGGACATGTAGAAGGCAGTATAATGAATAAAAAACCCATCATACTGTCATGCCAGAAGCCCAATATGCCAAGCTGGTACGATATTCTAATAAAAAAGTTCTGACACGCCATTATGATTTAAATATTACTCAATGTTCATGCAAATTTCCCATTTAGAAGGTTATTCACTCACTGTTAGTAAAAGTTTCTTATTACTTAGTAAAATAAAAACTGAGATAACCATCTTGATACTTACCTGACAATTTCAGTTCATATGCATTTCCTCTTTCTCTGACTCAAATACCATAGGGCAAGTCTCTGGCAAAAATTCAAGAGCCATCAATAGCCTGAAATGTATAGCCTCCTCTTTCCAAATTTAAATCCCTCACCAAAGTCATATCTAAAGGCAACTACATTTAACTATGAAGAATGGCCAAAAGAATTGTCAATAGGTAGAGAAGCCCTGAAGGGGGTGGCTTCAAAGCCATTATTCCCTATACCCCATTCTGAGAAAAGCAGAGCCTTGGCAACCCGCACACTTTACTGCCTGTGACTGCGCCCGACAGGAAAATGTCAGTGGCTCAGATGATTTGCCATCCATCTTCTGGTTGTCTCAGCCAGTCCTTTTCCTCTCACATGATGCCAAAAGCATATGGTTGTAAACAGTCCTACAGATGGGTGCAGAGAACTCAGCGGAAGCCGAGGGGAAAATCTGGCCTGCAGACGTATGGTTACACCATCGGGCCTGTGCTGCTCATAAACCATGTGAATGAAAGTATTTACAAGATGAATACAAGAAACACAAAACACGTGAACATAAAAGACAAGAATTTACTGAGCTACTGCATTTTGCCAGCTAATTAGAAAACACTATTAGATTCATGACTAACATAAACATAAGACAGGGCCATATACTCTAAATCAACAGCCTCTTTTAGAGAAAGCAAGGCCCATCAGTATATAAATTTTATTTGACTAAGCCAATTATCATCACCATCCAACACAACTGAAAACACAGGTTCTACAGCAAAAAAGCACATTATAATAAGTATTTAAATTCAGACGATAAGCCTCGTCCCTCTCACGACATTATGGTTTAACTTATTCATATGCAGCATTTATATATTTAACATATTCACATATTAATAAATCAGTTCATAATCATATAATAGACTTGTCCCTAAACTGATGTTTTAAAACTGAAGATGATTCCTGTATATGGGAAAAACATCCGAAGTACAAAAGTAAAGTGTTTGCAGAGGGATGCTACCCACATGAGGCACCATTAAGTAAAGACAAGTTTTATAATATAAGTATATTCTGCATATTTTAAATGAGCCAGAGTCTACAAATATAAGAATTTAATGACATAGAGATGGATAATATCATTATTCTAAAGCCTTTCCTTTCTACTGTAATTTCCAGAGCGACTGAAGGAAGCTGATTTTATCATATTGCAGCAGACTGCAACTGAAGAGAGCAAATTGTCATTACTCTCCACACATTCTCCTTTAAGTTATTGTAAGCAGTTAAACACTGTGCTCAACTGCACATTAAAAAAACACACCAAATAACACTCTCTCAGCACACAGGGATTTGTGTAATAGAAAGTCTAAGTTTAAGGGCAGTCTGGGGCTGATGCCACAAGGACAGATGTCATCTCTCTCAGTGTGTGGGTTTCATCCTCATGGTCTCAAAAGGGCAGCAGTGTCTCTGGGCATCATATCCCTATGCCAGACAGTGGGGAGGAGAGGAAAGGAAGGAAGAGGAGAAACAGTGGGTGCAGCTATGTCTGCCCCTTTTAAAAGCTTTCCTGAAAGCATGTGCTACCAGTGACATATTTAGATATCACTGAGCTGACTGCATTACGTTTTAGTAAAAGAAGTTGGAAAGGGTAGTTATTTAATGAGCATATGATGGCTTTAAGCAAATGGGACTCTGACATGAAAGGAGGAAGAGGGAACACACAGTGGGTAGGCAACCAGCAGCACCTGCCACTGTTATGAACGCACTGCTTGTGTCCAGTGGTTTCTGTGTACAAACCCAACAAGACACAGTTCTGAAAGTCTCCAAAATGAATCAGTTTATATTGATTCTTTTTTAAAAATCTTCAACCAAGGATATGTTTATTCATTTTAGAGAGAAAAGAAGGATGAGACAAAAAAAATCAATGTGAAAGAGAATCATTGATAGGTTGCCTCCCGTATGTGCCCCAGCTGGGGATCCAACTCTCATCCCAGGTATGTGCCCTGACCTGGAATCGAACTCACAACCTCCCATGCACTGGACAACACTTCAACCAACTGAGCCACCAGCAATGATTGCTGCCCCTAAAATCTCCAAGTTCAAACTGCCATATTTAATACCCAGAATGACTTTGGAACACTGTTAAGTGTTGTGCCTCTTCCCTTTCCTCACCATGACTCACCCTCCCAACCCCAGATGAAGGTTATGAAAGAGCTGGAAGCTTAGGGTGTACAGGTAAAAGGTTGGGGGCAAAGAGGAAGAAAAGGAAAGGAAAGGAGTGCTTGCTGTACACAGGCTCTATACTAGGCACGTCTCATGTTCATCTCACAGAAGCACAACCATAACTCATGAGAGAGATGGCATGTCCCCATTTACAAAGGAGAAAACAGAAGCTCAACGCTTCTCACTCAGCAAATTTGACTAAAGCCAGACATCTTAAATTATTGGAATCTAGAACTCTCTAACTTCAAAGTTCAAATTATGTCATAAAACAAAACTTTAGCTTGTAGTTACTACTAAGAAAAAAGGCAATTTCAATTAAAATATGTCAAATAAAGCAAAACGAGACAATAACAGTAACCAAAATATTGATAGAAATATTTTAAAGTCCATTTTAGCTTTGGCAGCATAGGTGTATATAACACAAAAAGGCCTTAGAGATTATAAATCTTTACATTCAAGGTTATAAATGTGGAGTATTATGTCTCAGTGCATTTATGATATACTATAGGAAGAGGGTGTCTTTATGTATCTAGTGTCTTCAGGGTTTCTGGATATATTCTCAAAAATAAAAATAGGCTTATCCTTTGAGGCAAATCATTCAATGATCAGATTGAAAATGGAGTAGCTACCTGGCTAGAGTTAAAAATCAAGACGTTTCTCCTTTGGATTTCTTCAGTCTGGTGTGACCACTCACAAAAGGTTCAAATAAATGAAGTGTCAGACCCTGAATTACTCCCCCAAAGCCATCCAAGGTGCCTTGTCTTCTATTGAGGCCAGAAAGCTAAAATACTCCCCATTCCAGCCCCCTTGCTGGTCTTAATGAGATGGCAAGTGTGGGTCAATGAGATGGGAACACTTTTTTAAAGAAACTAACAGCTGGCAAGCCCTTCTTGGTGCTTGTTAGCCTTTTGTTCCCCCTTCTTTCTGCCTGGAGACTGATGTGACGCTGGAGGTGCAGCGTCCATCTTGCCACCATAAGGAAAATGCTGCATGACACAGAGAAATAGAAACACAGAAGATGCAGGAGTGCTGATGACACTGAGAATCTGCTGTGTTAGCCTTGTATTGTCTACCCGTAAACTTGTTACATAAGAAAAATCACCACCTTAAGGTTAAGCCTCCTTTAATCAGGTGTTCTATCATTTGTGCCTGGAACATAGTGCTAACTGATACAACCAGGTCAGCGTACACCACATATGTATTCATTGAACATCAGGTCATATCTCTGTGGAAATTTTTAAACATTATTTAGAAATATCTAATAAAATATATGTAATGTGTTATAATTTTCATATGCAGGGATTTTTTTCTAAAATAAGATTGTATTTGTCCCTTTTTATTATATGGAATAAAGATAAATGGAGTTGTAATTAAAGTCTAAAAGCTAAAATTTTTCAAAATTCCAAAGTGAAACAAGGACACAGGTGGTGATTCAAAGGAATTTATATGAAAATACCCTCCAGTCTCAGTACAGTATATATGTTTCTTCATCATTTTTAAAAAATATTTTCTATTGCTTTTAGAGAAGAAGGGAGAAGGAGAGAGAGAGGTGGAAACATCAATAATGACAGAGAATCATTGATCGGCTGCCTCCTGCACGCCCCACATTGGGGATAGAGCCCGCAACCTAGGCATGTGCAATGACCGGGAATCGAACTGTGACCCACTGGTTCATAGGTTGACCCTCAACCACTGAGCCACGCTGGCCGGGCTATTCATCAAATTTTAAAGTATCATTTAGGAGAAAGCAGTATTTTCAACTTCTCAAGGCAAAGGAGCTTTTATTCTTTGTCATATGAGTTTACAAGGAAAAGTTATAAAATAATATACGTTTTATGCAGAAAAAATATGTATTTTATTTATATATACATATATAAAAACACATGTATACAAATTTCAAAAAGAAGTAGTAAGTTTAAAAAGTAGACATTTTATCAGTTTAAAGTACACATGACAAATAGTTAAGAGACAATTTTTATGTTGTCAAAGAGAAAGGACAGCAGAAGATTTCAAAGTGTTTAAACCTTTACTCTGTAATAATAACTTGTAAAAAGAAAACTGGAAAATTCCATACCACTTTCTTCATTAAAATAATAGACACACAGACAACTGCCAAATATATGTAACCTTTATCCTCCAGTAATGGATAATCTGATAATTCTTATGATGGATAATCTCAAAAAAAATTTTGAGAGCCATGTTTTGAAATTTCAGCCTCAGCTCCTCAAGCCATCTCCAAGTGGGGTGCAAAGGATCCCATTTGGGAAATCTATGATTTGACACCTACCCAAGCAGGAGGCAGAAGCCATATTCACACATGTTTAAAATAACCAACTTACTGTTGTTCTTATCTTTGAGTTGTATTGTTTTTATCCCATTTTCTCAGAAACATTTTAATAACCAAATGGATTAGAACGTGTTTCTTTATTAAAAACCTCATCAGTATGTTTTAGACTTTAGTTTTCCATTCACATACTTCATTATGTTATAACTCTTTTCCAGTAGTCAGAAAAGTGTCTGGAAAGGGAGAAGAAAGAGCAGATGGGGAGAAAGGATTAAATTAACAGATGAAATTCTGTTTAGCATTATCCTTGAAACTACTGAAACACAGCTTGATTCTCCAGATTATATTCCAGGTGTATAGAAAGAATTGTACCTAAAAATAACACCAGGATTCCTGAGAATCCGGAGAGCTGCTACTATAAAAGCTTCCAATAATGGGCACAGGTGCACCTGCCTTCTATCATCAACTACTTCCCCCTGTTCCCATGAGTTAATGGGATCAAATCCTTGAAAATACAGATAGTTTCTTTGCCTACAGATCTGTGACTGTAGGCCCTGGAAGCTTTAATGTGAGAGCACATGTGATCCCAGAATGTGTTGCTCTCTGGAACTCACATCTGATATGCCTAAGAAGCAGCATGAAAATTCTATAGGCAGTGCCATCCCCTTCACAGTCTTGGCTTCAGAGGTGTTTCCTATGGCTGACGGGGCCTGCAGGGCAGTACAGCAAGGAACCTAGCCAGGTGTCGTTTTCTGAGTTCCTGCAAGAGCTCCTCTCTCCTGACCACACCATCATTTTCTTCCAAAGACCCTGCCCTTTTTGAACCAAATGTCATTGCCCATGTCAACCCTATGAAGAGTGACTTAACTTCTCTCTTTTGTAACTGGAAGCATTTCTCAAAGACTAGAGCAAGAGCTTTGTTTCAGAGTGTTAAGCTAGTACATGGCAGACTGCTTCAAAGCAGGCAGTCTCAAGGTTAGCTCTATCGCTAGGATTCTTTGAGCCTTATCAAGACCATGTAAAAGAAATGCCTGGGAGGAATTCAAAGAAATTCTTATCATCCCTTTTGGTTTGTCTCCACCAGTATATGATGTGCTTGTACTGATGCTGGTGTGTTGTCAGTAACAGTTTTCCAAGTTGAGATGATGCAACATGGTTGTTTGTTTGCTTCATCAGAATCAGCACCAAGGCTAGGTCACAGGGAAGCAGAGAGTGAGCGGCCTGAACCTCTGCCAAATACCACTCTCTCCAATGACGGATTATTTTAACAAAACAGATTTTTTTCCCCCAAAGAAATGTTAGACTTACTTGGGTGACAGTAACGTTCTCAGCTCATGAGACCATCTGAATGTCCATGCCCTCTTCTTTCACTATACTTTAGCAGCATACCAACTGTATTTCAGATTCACCCTGCAATGATTCTGCATCTATTATTATTTCTGCTAGGGCACTCACAGTCTATCAGAAAACGAATTTTTCCTATCTTTAAAATGAGATCATATAAAATTATGTCACTTCCTAGAAAATGTAAATCAATTAAATAGCATAATTTAAAAAACTTTTAGACCCTTATAATTTACATTATTTTAAGTAAATAGTTTTCTATAACTGTCTTTTCTCTCCTTTTCCCTCATTTCATCAAACATGAACTACTTCAGTCCCTAGAGTCTGAAACCCTTTTTAGACTTTTTGACATTTACATAAATGCTCAATACTGATATTTTTGAATTTATTCTTAAACTGTTGTAGAATTCTTGGTAGAATTTGAAGTCTTTAACTAAGATTGAGTGTATAGCAATGAACTTTTTTAATCCGGTGACTTCCCAATATCTTATTTTTGTGCTTCAACATAACATGGGGAATTGAATCAGGAAAATATCTAACATCTAACCTAGCCATTTCACTAGTTAATATGAGAAGGTGCTTGAATGGCCAGAGAGGCTCCTTTGCCCCATAAAACTAGATCTTTGGAATTAAAAAAATTTTTTTTAAACAAATCAGCATTAACTCTACAATAGACTCATGTATTACTGTTGCTGGGGAAAAATCAATTACTCATTTTATTACATTGAATGAAAGATTGCCAGTATAGAACTGTTTCGACCAACAAAAATGGCAACATCATATACTTTAAATAAGAACACTGCCTTCCAAAGGGATTAATGGGCTTGTAAAATAGCTGGAATCTAAACCCAGACCACTGCATTCCCACACCAGGTGGCCTTGCATTTTAAGCACACAGAGCCTCTTGACTTATCAGCTGTCTTTCTATTATGGTTTCTGTTTTCTACCATTCACAGACAAAAAAAGGGGGGGGGGGAGTTTAAGGGATTTTCTGCCTGAGGAGTAACAAAGACAATAAGAAGACCTTTTAAACCTTAACTGGCTACTGTATGGGGTTGAAATGGGCTAAATATTCCAATTTTATATATGCTTTTGAAAATAACATTGATTGTAGTTCTTCACAAATTAGGGAAGTAATACTTTTGCTTGTTCAATATAAAAAGTAAACAAGAAAAGAATTATAAAGAAAATTAAGAATAAACAAAGGAAGCATATAACAGAAAACTGATGTGCATATTTTGGTGCAGATTCTTTTATTTAAAATTTTCTGTGCCTCTCTGTTATTTCCTTAGAATAAAAGAACTATTTACCCGGAACCCTTAAAGTGGAATGACTGGGACAAAGAGTGCATGGCTTCTGATAAATTCATTGGCAAGCTGACCTCCAGAAGGAGTGTTTCCTTTCACACATTCATTCGTTTTGTTTTGAAAGTGCTTTGACCCCCTCGTTCCCTCCACAGTGATTTTCATATTTATACTAGCCATTCATTTTTCTTCTTTTATGAACTACTGGATCACATTCTCTGTACATTTTCTGATATGGATAGTTCCACTCCTTTCTATAAATGAGGCCATCTTAAATACCATATTTTTTAAAAAATTTTGTTTTATTACAAAGAGTATTACATATGTCTCCTTTTTTTTTCCCTTGACATTCCCCTGGCCTCCCCTACCCCCCAGTGTCTTGTGTCCATTGGTCATGCTTATATGCATGCATACAAGTCCTTCAGTTGATCTCTTACTCCCCCACCCCCAAACCTCCCTGGCCTTCCTGCTGTAGTTTGACAGTCTGTTCGATGCTGCTCTGCCTCTGTATCTATCTATTTTTGTTCATCAGTTTATAATGGTCTTTATTATCCATAAATGAGTGAGATCATGTGGTATTTTTCTTTCATTGACTGGCTTATTTCACTTAGCATAATGCTCTCCAGTTCCATCCATGCTGTTGCAAATGGTAAGAATTCCTTCTTTTTTACAGCAGCATAGTATTCCATTGTGTAGATGTACCACAGTTTTCTAATCCATTCATCTGTTGATGGGCACTTAGGCTGTTTCCAAATCTTGGCTATGGTAAATTTTGCTGCTATGAACATAGGGGTGCATATATCCTTTCTGATTGGTGTTTCTGGTTTCTTGGGATATATTCCTAGAAGTGGGATCACTGGGAAAGCTTCTGCACAGCAAAAGAAACCATCAACAAAACAACAAGAAAGCCCACTGCATGGGAGAACAAATTTGCCAATGTTATCACCAATAAGAGTTTAATCTCCAATATTTATAGGGAACTCATACAACTTAACAAAAGGGAGATAAACAATCCATTCTTAAAAACCATCTTAAATGTAAAAGTCCTTTAAAACATAAGGCAGATATTGCTTATTAAAAAATGTCCCCTTGCCTGGCCAGTATGGTTCAGCTGGCTGGGCATCATCCCATACACCAAAAGGTTGCTGGTTCGATTCCTGGGCAGGGCACATGCCTGTTTTGTGGGCTCAATCCCCAAAAGGGAGCATGCAGGAGGATATTTTGCTCCCACATCCATGTTTCTCTTTCCCTTCCCTCTCCCTTCCTCTCCCTCTAAAAATCAATAAAAAAATGTTTCAAGTCTCCTTGAAAGAGTATGTACAAAAGAAGTGGCAAATAATTACTTTTTCATCATAGCATCAGAAAGTAGACTATTTTTAGAAGTTAATCTTTACTTACCAAGACTCGGTTTGGGGGTTGTGTATGTGCATGTATGTGTATTTATTACTTCCAAGTAATCTTTTCTTGAAATGTAAACAAAATAAATATCTGTACTATCCCCTCTCCAATGCTATCACAATTTATGCTTAAACCTATTTCTACTTAAAAGTTATTGCTAGAATTCAAAAGCAATATTCAATTAACTTAATTCATGTCATTAAATTATGTACAGAGTAAATCCAATTTGGAAAATTTCTTCATTGAATTAATTCTACCTATTTCCATTTTCCTAAGCCCTTTCACATTCAATCTACATATTTGGACAAGAACTTGTGTATTATTTCAAGTGAACAAGTTTAATGCTTCTATCTGTCATCTAAAGTTAGGTGCCTCTTTCCTAAATTCTTTAAAGAAAAGTACTCAATCTTTTCATCTTGTATTTCTTATCTCTTTCATGTCATAGTTATTCTCTCTGTTTTTTAAGGCTTCTTAGTTATTATATAAGAATGATAACATAAAAGTAAAGGCAAGAAAGTCTTATCCAAGTATTAAATTCTATTCAACCTTAAGATAAACAAGGGAAAGAAAGTAATACAAAATTTATACACTTTAGCCCTGGCCAGTGGCTCAGTTAGTTGACGTGTTGTCCCATACACCAAAAGGTTGCAGGTTTGATTCCCAGTCAGAGCACATACCTAGGCTGTGAGTTCAATCCCCAGTCTGGGAGCACATGGTGGGCAACTGATCAATCTTTCTCTTTCATCTCTCTTCTCTTCTCTCCTCTCCTCTCCTCTCCTCTCCCCTCCCCTCCCCTCCCCTCCCTTCCCTTCCCTTCCCTTCCCCTCCTCTTCTCTCTCTCTCTCTCTCTCTCTCTCAAAGATTTATATATTTAGCATGAACTTAAATAGGAATAATTTACAGCCTTTAATGTCATTTTTATATTTGAATTTCCTTTAATAAGATTGACAGAAAACACAAATTCTTAAGAGGAAATCAGTTTTCCATGTGATATTTACATTATCTAATTACCAATAGTTTTTAAAATTTAAATAAAAAATAAATGCTTCTCTGTGGTGACTGCTATATTTTTTAGATTCATGGTACATCTACACAATGGAATACTACACAGCTGTGAAAAAAAGAATTCTTACCATTTGCAACAGCGTGGATGGACTATGAGAGGATTATGCTAAGCGAAATAAGCCAGTCAAAGGCAGATAAGTATCACATAATTTCACTCATATGTGTAATCTAATGAACAACATAAACTGATGAATAAAAATAAATTCAGATACACAGAAACATCAAACAGACTGCTTAACTTCAGAGGGAAGGCAGAGAGGATGGCTGGGTGGGAAGAGATCAACCAATAAACTTGTATGCATATATGCATAACCCATGGACACAGGTGGCGAAGGCCTGGGGTGGGGATAGGGGTGGGCTAGAAGAGGTCAATGAGGGGAAAAGGGGACATATGTAATACTTTCAACAATAAAGATTAAAATAATAATAATATTTAACATTTTAGCCAAAAAAAGTTTAATTTTACATGTCTCTATTATCAAATACAGAATTCGTTTAATGGTTTATTTTTAAAACAAATGATATCAAGAACTTCTGCTAACAAAACGATAAAATTGATGTGCTTTATTCTATTACTCCCATTAATTACAACTAAAAACTCTGGAATTTGGACATTATATGTAAAATAAACATGAGAACTCTAAAAGGGAGCTAGAAGAAGGAAGACCAGCTAGAGACCTCAAAACTCCAAGTAGAAGAAGATGGTTAGTTTCTAAACTTTCTTTGCCCTATATATCCCAGACGTGTAACTGGAAATATCAAGGGAAGTAGACCAAAAGGCCCAACACAATAAGTATGTCATTAGCCAAATCTCCAGGAAAAAACAACCTAGCAAGATAGAAACATGTAAGTGGTAGATGCTCTACTCTAACCAAACACCACAGGAAAACTGTGGTCCCATTGCCATCTACACCAATAAAGGCCAAGTAGGGAGCTTACATTTTCACCCTTGAGACACTATAAAGAGGGACCACAATACAGTATCACAAAAGACTAAGTAAGGAGAAAATCTGGATTTTCACACCCAAAGGATAGTAAAAAGTGGCACTCTCCTTTCCCTCCCTAAGATATCAAGAGAGCAAAGTGAATTCCTCCCACTCTGTGTCCCATTCACTTCCCAGATGCTCACAACATTATATCCAAAATATCCAGGTTTGACTAGGGAATCACACATCATACCAAGAATAAGGAAGTTTCCAAACTAAATGAAATTTAAAATAAGAGACAATCAATAGATGTAAACACCTCGATGATATGTCCAGCAATCGGACATCCCTCCGCAATCTGGGACTGCTGGCTCCTAACCACTCGCCTGCCTGCCTGCCTGATCACATGTAACTGCCTCTGCCTGCCTGCCTGATTGTCCCTAACCCCTCTGCCTGCCTGCCTGCCTGATCTCCCGTAACCTTTCTGCCTGCCTACCTGATCGCCCCTAACTGCCTCTGCCTGCCTACCTGATCTCGCCCCCAATTGTTCTCCCCTGCTGGCCTGATCTTGTCCCTAACTGCCCTCCCCTGCTGGCCTGATCTCGCCCAGTCTCTGTCTCTCTTTGTTTTTCTCAGCAGTCCTCCAGACCTCCTGCCTCCCTGTGTCCCTCTTCCTCTTTCCCAGCTGGGAGGGGGTGGGGCCAGTGGGGGCCACTCCACCCTCTGCCAGCCCTCCCTTCCATCTAGGCCTCTTCAGTCCCAGTCTGTTTTGTTTCCTCATTCTGAGAGAGGCTCTGAGAGTGAGCTGGGAGGGAGGGAAAGAAAGGGAGAAAAGTCTGTGAGTTGGTGGTGGCTGTGTGTGTTTGTGTGTATGTGCAGTTGTGAGTGAGTGTGAGTGCTGTCCCCACCTACCCCATCCCTGTCTCCGCTGCCACAAGTCCCCACCCACCAGAGCCTGCTGCACATGCAGCCTGGGCGTTAGGTCGAGTCTCCGGTTGTTGTGGATGTGACTGACCCAGGGTTTTTATATATTAGGATGGTGGAATAAAGTACACCAATGTGGTTCTAAATGTATGCAGAGAAAAATGCTGACGGCACATCTACACTAATAAATGCTAATTAGACCGGATAGACCAGATGTTTTCTGGACAGCCTGGACAAAGCCGCAGTGGCTGCGAGGGCCAAGGAGGACCTGCAGCCACGGAGGCTGTGAGAGCCAGCAGTGGCAGCAGTAGCGGGGTTACGGCGGCAGTGCCTTCCCCTGATCATCCGGGTCGCCTCCCACAGGAGGCCAGACTGCGGCTTAGGCCCACTGTCAGTAGGATATCCTCTGAGGGCTCCCAGACTGTGAGAGGGAGAAGGCCGGGCTGAGGGACCCCCCCCCCCCGCACGAATTTTCGTGCACCAGGCCTCTAGTATACTATAAATGAATGAAGGTAAAGGGACATAAAGGAAAGTACTGTTTCTACTGTACTAAAACTGATAAAATGACAATACCTGGTGTGCAGGATGATGCTCCAATCAACTGAGCCACCCAACCAGGGTTATCTCTCATGTTTTTATCTGTTTTTATATGGGAGTTCTAGGTTAGAACTACCTTAAGCCTTAACATGACAGAAATCATATGAAATGTAAATGGTCTAAATACATCACTTAGAAGAATGAGATTATTAATGTGAATAATCCAATTATATCCTGTCAATAAGAAATTTCACTTCAAATATAATAATATAGGCAAGATCACAGGACATAAGATCCACATGAAAAATCAATTGTATGTTTACATACTAACAATTAGTGGGTGGATACTGAAATTTATAGTCACTCAAAAACATATGCTAGGCAAAATAAGCCAATCAAAGAAATACAAACATCACATAATCTCACTTATATGTGGAATCTACTGAACAAAATAAGCTGACAAAGAAAATAGATCTAGAGCAGCGGTTCTCAACCTGTGGATCATGACCCCTTTGGGGGTCGAACGACCCTTTCACAGGGGTCGCCTAAGACCATCAGAAAATATATATATATATATATATATATAATTACATATTGTTTTTGTGATTAATCACTATGCTTTAATTATGTTCAATTTGTAACAATGAAATTGGGGGTCACCACAACATGAGGAACTGTATTAAAGGGTCGCGACATTAGGAAGGTTGAGAACCACTAATCTAGAGGCATAGAAGTATGCAACAGACTGACCATTCTCAGAGGGAAGGGGAGGGCAGGGCAGAAGAGAGTAATCAAAGAATTTATATGCATATATGCATAAACCATGGACACAGACAACAGTGAGATGAAGGCCCAGGGAGAAGGCAGCTGTGGGGAGGAGGGGAGCAATGGGGGGGAAAGGGAGGACATCTGTAATACTTTTAACAACAAAGATAATTTAAAAAAAAAATACAGAGAAATCTAACAAAATAGTATGACTATGCAGAAAACCATAAAATACTGACAAAAGAAATCAAGAGCTTAATAAATAGAGACACATAACATGTTCATTGATTTGAAGACTCAACTCTATAAAGCTGTCAATATTTCCCCAATTGATATTCAGGTTTAACATTATTTCTCTCAAATTCAAAGTAAAAGGTGTTATAGAAATTGACAAAATTATTCTAAAATTTATATGGAAATCAAATAAATTGGAGTAGCTAAAATAATTTTGAAAAAGAATAAAGTGGGAGGAATCAGTCTACCCAAATTCATGACTTATTATATAGCTACAGTAATCAACACTGTGTGGTATCATTGGAAGGATAGACACACAGACCAATGGAACAGAACTGGGAATCTAGAAATAGTCCCACAGAAATATGTCCAACTGATTTTTTTTTTTAAAAAGGTGGAAAAGCTAAAACCTTTTCAACAAATGATGCTGGGACAAGTGTACATCCGTAGGCAAAACAATGAATCTTAAGTCTCACATCTTACACAAACGTTAATTCAAGATGGATCACAGAGTTAAATGTCAAACATAAAATTTTATTTAAAAAATATAAGATAAAACCTTCAGGATTTAGGGGTAGGCAAGGAGTTCTTACACTTGACACCAATAGCATGAAGCCTAAAATTTAAAGAAAAAATGATAACTTGAACTTCATCAAATTTTAAAACGTTTGCTCTAAGAAGGGCCCTGTGAAGAGGGTGAAGAGAAGCTACAGACCAAGAGAATATATTGGAAAAGCATATATGCCACAAAAGTATGTAGAATATAGAAAGAATTTCAAATTTCAACAGAAAAAAAAGTAAGCCAATTGAAATGGTCAAAAGATATGAGCAGACATTTCACCAAAGATTATGTATACTTGGCAAAAAGGGCCAATGAAAAGATGCTCACCATCATTAGCCATCAGGAAAATGCAATATAAAACATCACATGTATCAGAAAGTAGTGACAACATCGAATGCTGGTGGGGATGCAGAGAAACTAAGAAACGGGACCATTCATACGTTACTAGTAGGACCAAAAAATGATAAAACAACTCTGGAAGACCATTTGATAGTTCTTATAAAACTAGGCATGGAACTGCCATATTAATCTAGCAATTGCACTCTTGGGCATTTATCCTGGAGTAATAAAAATTTATGTTCACACAAAACCTTGTACATAAATGTTTATAACACTTTTTTTTTATATAACAGCTCCAAACTGCCAAGAACCCAGATGTCCTTCAATGGGTGACTGGTTAAACAAGGTATGGTTCATCTATAGCATGGAATACTGATCAACAATAAAAAGAGACAAACTAATAATACACTTAAAAACCTGGATGAATCTCCAGATAATTATGACGGGTGAAAAGAAAGGCAATCCCAAAAGGAAACTGCATTTCCCTGGTGGTTAATGATGTTGAGCATCTTTTCATTTGCTCTTTTTCTAGGTGTATATCATTTTTGGTGAAATGCCTGTTCATATATTTTGTCCATTTTTCAATTAGATTGCTTATTGTATGACTCCATTTATATTATAATACAAATGATAAATTGTAGAAATGGAAAAGAGATTAGTGATTGGCAGGAGATGAGGTAGGGACAGAAGGGAATTGCATGAGGCTAAAAAAAGACAACATGAGAGATGCTTGTGGTGATAGAACTATTCTGTATCTTGACTATATCAATGTCCTGCTTGGATATTGTACTATAGTTTTTCCAAAGGTTGCCACTGGAAAAAAACTGCATGAAAGTACATGTGATCTCTCTGTATAATTTCTTACTCTGCATGAAAATCTATAACTATCTCAAAATGAAACACTTAAATTTAAAAAATAATAGTAATTTATTGAAGACTTTGGTTAAACAAGACAAGGTGTAATAGTTTAGGTATGAAGCAGTCTATAACACAATAGATAAAGTTTTTTGTTTTAATTAAAAATCAAACAAGCAAACAAAACTCATAATTGCTCTCAAAAAAACCTTAGTAAACTGAATACTATGTGTTTTCCATATATGAATAAAAGGATATTAAGATATTGAGCACTATACTTTATTAACTTCATGTCCACATTTTACAACACTATTTATACTGATAATTGTGTTATTTCAATTCTTTGATTAATCAGGTGCTTCTAATGGATTTTCTTATTAATGCTGTATGATCTTGGAAGTGAATCACTTCTTTAAACTGGTAAACAGTTATAAAAAGAAAATTAATAAAAATAAAGAAGAGAGAGTGAATGCTAAGCTAATACAGCATATACAAGGAGAGGAAAAGATTATGGTATAGTATTTCTAATGCATTTTTGGGCTAACAGATTTCAAAAAAAATTAATCACAGGGCCTAGTCATTTTTGACTCTTTTCATATAACGTATCATGCTATTCTCAATGTGACAGTTGATAAACGTTAAAAACTAAATAATTAGACATAATTTTTACCAACATCAGTGAAAGACTCACTACTAAGTTATGATGAACAATTTCAATGCAGTTGGTCTCTAATTTGCATGATACATCATTGTTTTCACTTAAGAGAACTTCAGAAAATTCATACCAGGTACAAACAGCAGGTGTTATAAGCACATACATAATCTTAATGTTGGCATTTGCCATTAGCCCAAATGTATCTCCAGCAAACATATGATGAAAAGTATACCTAATTATATATATGGTCCTGTTATAATTTTTCACTAATAAAATGTTTCAAACTCAAGACAATCAGTATTTATCTTAATACTTTTTCTGGAAATATAGAAAACAATTTAAAGACAAATGTGACCAAGTTGTTACCAAAACTCAATTATTATATAAGATGTAGAAAAAATGCTTTTAAATCCACTCTTCTAAACTGGTTTAGGCTTACCCTAAAATGTAACAGTGGAGATTTCTTTGTAACTAAATTAGTGGAAGTGCATAATTATTCATTTAAATTACTAACATAAATTAAATAAATAAATAAATAAATAAATAAATATATATATATATATATATATGAAAGCATCGTACTCAAGTCACACAATAAATTATATTATTTTAATAAGTATAAAATTATGTTTCCTGATGTTCAGGGAAGGAAAAATATACACATCCCTTCTCTGATTTTAAATCAAAGAATTATATAGTTACAGAAAATATATATGTATGTATGCAATTTAAAACAACTACTTAAAAGACTAGGCTTTATACTTCACAATTATTTCACCATCTTATGAGAGAAAATGAGGAATAAAAATGTATATGACATATTTTATTCTACAAATTCAAAACAGAATTATAACAATGTCTTCTAATTTATGTAGAGAGAAGAGAGAATATAACTAAAAGTCCCATGTTTCTGCAGCTTGTAGATGTAAGAAATGAAACATCTTTTCTAATTTCAATACTTGAATTGACAATAATTTTAAATGTTTTATGCATTTGCCTCATTTTTTTAAATCAGAGTATTTCCTGAGTCATTCTGGGTTTTCCCTTACTGTTGGGCTAAATGATTTTGTTTCATACTACTGACAGTCTGGAAATCTCTAGGAGTGGGGAGAAAATATGCAACCCATTCTAATTTGGTATCTATAGATTAAAAGCTAAGATAGTTAATATTTTGTGCAAACTAAGACCAAGTTGGAATTGAATCAAATAAGCAACTTTGCTTTAGTGCATAATCTTTTCACAAATTAGTTAAGAATCACTTGTCAGATATAGGCATTTCATTTCTCTCTTAATTTCAAGTCCTTTGCTATGGGCCTGATATCTGAGGCGGTCAGAAATTTGTCTTAATGATAAACTAAATGGTACACTATTATTATCCTATTTAACTTTTATTGACAAGCACAATAAAAAATGATGTATCCATGAATTTATTATAGGCTAAAGATTCTACTAAATGTGAGTCTCTTCTTTTTAGGGCACATTCTGATTTGACCCAGAAGAATGTTTTCTAAAACTGCTACACAGAATACTAATTCGGACAGATGGTCTTCAAAAATCAGAATCTTTATTCCAGTAAGTTTGGGAAATAATAAATTATTGAGTTTGGCAAATCCTCTGTGTTTATAAGAAAGTGAGAGAGAGCGTGCATGAGAGAAAGAGAGAAAGAGAGAGAGAGAGAGAGAGAGAGAGAGAGAGAGAGAGAGAGAGAGAGAGAGATTCAATTACATAAATATACCATAACCCTTACTCAGAAAAAAAATAACAATCTGGAAAGAGTGAAGTTGTGGTCAGGACAATCCTGGGCTACCTCGTCCCAACTGATTCTCTTCATCACAGGCTTATAAGAAGGATTCATTTCACTTGCATTTGGGTTAGGGTGACAATTCTGCATGTACAAGGAATCTGTGCCACTTGCAGACTAAAAGACAGAAGTATAGGTGTGAATTATTCCATTCTTTTTCCTCCCTAGAAACCAGGTGTTCAGACAGCAGTATCAAAGGGGCCTGGGACCCTGAGCAACTAACTCTTCAGAGCAGAGCTTCTTCCAACTTGCATGGGAGAGTACAGTGTGCTGAACAAAAAACCTTTGTTGGGTTAAATGACTGAGATTTCAGGGTTATTTATTACTACAGTATAATCTAACCCACCTTAG
The DNA here is from genome assembly GCF_028538775.1 of Myotis yumanensis. NCBI lineage: Eukaryota > Metazoa > Chordata > Mammalia > Chiroptera > Vespertilionidae > Myotis > Myotis yumanensis. The sequence continues at coordinate 71,280,381 of NW_027223755.1, read as the reverse complement.
CCATTACAATAGCTGAATTTTGAAAAGAGACTTTATATAAAACAAATTATAGATGTTCTAATACTGGAAACTCCTTATTCATTCTTTATCAGCTAAATATACTTGTTAAGAAACAAATGTTAAATTTTCCTTTTCTAGATCTTCATTAAATATACTTTGCTGGCTACTACATGATAGGCACTGCTCTGAACTAAGTTGGTAAAGTAATGTAAAGATGTGCAAGGCCCTTATGCTCATGGAGCATACACCCTGACTGTAAGTAAGAACATGCCCATGGGTAATATGCCCATTAAAAAAAAGTTTCCTGAGAAAAATTTTATGGTAGTCATAGCAACAAAAATGAACCATTAGTTATTTTTGTTAGAATGACAAATTGGTACTAAATCAAAATTGGGTATTTTTGGTTCTCTTTAGCATCAGAAACCTTTTTGAGTATAATAATTAATTTTAAAATTTATTAGGAAAAATATATTCTAGGTAAATTGAAACAAATTTCACTTAATTCCATAAATACAATACAATTTAAATTTTTCTTTATCACTAATCAATTATGTTTTTTATATGTTTCTATTGATTTAAGAAAGAGGAAGGGAGACAGGGAGAGAGAGAGAAACATCAACAATGAGAGAGAATAATTGAACAGCTGCCTCCTGCATACCCTCCACTGGGGATCGAGCCCAGAAATCATGGTTCGACACTCAACCACTGAGCCACACCAGCCAGGCAAATCCTATATAACAAAAGCCTAATATGCAAATTATTCAACTTAGAGTTTGACTGCTCGCTATGACGTGCACTGACCACTAGGGGCTGGCTCAGAACATGGCAGACATTGGCGATGAAGCGCTGGCAGTGGGCAGCAGTGGAGGCATTGCCGGCCCCAAAGGGCCCCAACGAGAGCAGGGCCATGAAGCAGGTGAGAGGGTGTTGCCAGGCCATGGCGGGGTGCCAGGCGGGGCTGCGGGGCTGCAAGGCTGGGGGTGTGAGCTAGGGTTGTGAGCCTGGGGGCGCAAGCTGGGGCCTGATCTCCACAGGCCACCCCGAGGGACTCCATCCGTGCATGAATTCATGTACCAGGCCTCTAGTTTGTTTTGTTTTGTTTTGTTTTTATAATACTGTACATTAAAGCAACATTTTTATTAAGAACTTTTTCTTAAATTTACAAAAATATTTTATTTTGAGTGTTTACTTTTAGCCAGCCATGCCAACGCAAAACTATCCTCCTGTACTAATAAAATTAGTATGCTTTCTATGATTTATAAGAAAGATATTAATATAATTCATCATTATTTTTAGCTTGCTTCCATAAAAATTATTTCAAACATGACACGAAGAATTTTATAATACATACATGTATCCTAAATACTTCTCCTATACTCTGTAAGGATATATTTTAAGATGCTGGTAATGCATCTATGTTTTATTTGAAAATTAACAAATATCAAAGGGAACTAAATCAGCCAAAGTACTACTGGCTGTACTATAGAGCGTGGCTTAGAGAAGGACTTCTGAAGACATGAATGTAATCAGTCCTCATACATTTACTGTTAGTATAGTGAAGAGTGAAATAAGATAACTTTATGTTATGATTGCATAGATTAAAGCTTCTGATTGAAAGACTCTTAATTGGTTTAACTTTCCTCACATTTTAAGACAATCATCATCTTCTATCAGCTTAGTAAGTAACAGCCTACCTTCAGATTCACTAAATATTGTAACAATAGTGTCCTCTCTTGTTATAGTCAGAAGATGAAGCTTATTGCCACATTTTTCATTCAATGATAGCCCTTGCTCTGTTTCCCTTTTCTCTCTGCAACATTGTTAAGGTGTTAGTATTGTTTCATTAAATCCCTTTTTTTTTTTTTTTTGAAATCCCATTGTCTAATTATAAATAATTCTTGGAATACCCTTTATTAATTTTCCTGAAGAAAGAAGGATAGGAACCAATAAGAATATAATATGGTTAGAAACATTTCAACTCTAAAAAGGAGCTATTTTACACTATAGAGATTAACCATATTAGGCAATACAAAATTATCAGTATATAAGACACAACCACTTTTAGTGGAGTGACAAAAAAAAAGCATTATAAATATAAATTTGGATAGTTTCTTGATAACTGTTTCTCAAGCACAAAAAAAGACTATTGGTGTTATTGGCCAACTTGGCATTCTTCATCAGTACCAAGGTAACCTAAGAGGCTGTTGTTGAGTAATGGAATTCATTAAACATTATATATATGAGTATTAGGAACTTCAGAAAGCAGATGTTAAACTCTCAAGCATTTTGGTACATACTATTTGTGATTAATGAAGCAACCTCAAACAGCCATGCTGTGCCATATTATTCTGTATTTTTTTAAAATGTAAGTTTCCCCAAGGACATACAATATAGCCTGTTATAAATAAGGTTTAAGTATTGAATATAAATCTCCCTAAAAAAATGCATAGGGTGAATGCTGAGTTCTGAATTCCATTTTAAAAATGCATTAATCATTATAATATCAAAGTACTTCCAGAGAGTAGATAGAGCTTAGAAAACAATGCCTCTGAAAGTCATTGAAAGCAATTTATTCTTTCTTTTTCTTTTTTTTACTTCATCTGATAATAAGCAACTGAAATATCAGGATTTAAAGTGGCTTAAAATTTTTATGGCATTGCCCTGGCCAGGTGGCTCGGTTGGTTGGAGTGCCATCTCATGTACCAAAGAGCTGTAGGTTCGATTCCTGGTCAGGACACATACCTAGGTTTTGGGTTTCATATGGAGGTCAACTGATCGATGTTTCTCTCTCACATGATGTTTCCCTCTCTTATGTATGCTATTCCTAGAAATATCTGGGTTATTTCTTAAGGTAGTTTGAAACCAATGTATTTAAGTAATGTTTGGATATGTTAAAGCAACATGATGTAAATTAATTAAATATTTTAATTTCCATTTTCAAAGTCATTCCTTTAGTCAATATATGGGTTTATTTTTCAGTTTGCATTTAGCATGTGGGAAGCTTTCTGTTATCATACAAACTGCCAAACTAAAACCTACACTAGAGTTATAAAATTTAAGGGAAAACTGCAATATGGTACAGTCTTTTAAAAAAAGTTCAAGATATCCAATATTCTTCCTGATTGAAGTGAACAGACTGAAAATCTACACCAATAAAAGAGAAACATGGTAATTGGCGTACGACCGCTACCCTTCCCATTGGCTAATCAGCATATCCTTATGCAAATTAACTGTTAGCCAAGATGGCAGCCGGCAGCCAGGCAGCTGGAAGCGAACATGAGGCTTGCTTGCTCCAGTGACTGCAGACTCCAACGTTCCCCGCCTGCCTTGCCGGCCTCTGAGCTACAACTCTAAGAAACTATGTTGCAAATATAGAAGCTAAACAAAACCCCAGAAAAAAGCTTTCAGCCAGCTGGGATCTCAGAGCTAGAGTTATACATTGTTTCGATTATAGCAGCGGAAGCCTCAGAGCTAGAGCCAGAGCTAAAGCTGGCCCAGAATAAAAAAAGAAAAAGAAAAAGAAAAAAAGGAGTGGTTGGGAGCTTCAGTCAATTGCCAGCCTGAAAGCAGCCCTCAGCTCCTCACCCAGACTGGCCAGGCACCCCAGTGGGGACCCCCACCCTGATCCAGGACACCCTTCAGGGCAAACCAGCCGGCCCCCAGGTCTCTATCCTATATAGTAAAAGGGTAATATGCCTCCCAGCACCGGGATCAGTGGAGCCGCGAGGCCTCCTGACACCGGATCAGTGTGACAGGGGGCAGCGCCCAAACCCCCTGATCGCCCTGCGGCTCTGTGTGTGACAGGGTGCGGCGTCCCCCGCCCCTCCCCACAGGCCCTGCTCTGTGTGTGACAGGGTAGAGCCATAACCTCCCCATCGGCCCTGCCCTGAGTGTGAGAGTGGCGGCGCCCCAACCCCCTGATCGGCCCTGCTCTGTGTGTGACAGGGGGCAGCGCCCCAACCCCCCCGCCCCCCCACACGGGCCCTGCTTTGTGTGTGACGGGGTAGAGCCATAACCTCCCCATCGACCCTGCCCTGAGTGTGACAGTGGTGGCGCCCCAACCCCCTGATCCACCCTGCTCTGTGTGTGACAGGGGGCGGCGCCCCAACCCCCCCCCCCCCCACACGCACACGGTCCCTGCTCTGTGTGTGATGGGGTAGAGCCATAACCTCCCCATTGGCCCTCCCCTGAGTGTGACAGTGGCGGTGTCCCAACCCTCTGATCCGCCCTGCTGTGTGTGTGACAGGGGGCAGTGCCCTAACGCCCCTATCGGCCCTACTCTGTGAGTGACAGGGGGCAGCTCCCCAACCCCCTGATGGGCCCTGCTATGTGCATGACAGGGGGGAGCTCCTCAACCCCCTGATTGGCCCTGCTCTGTGCAGGGGGCAGTGCCCCAACCCCCTGATTGGCCCTGCTCTGTGCGTGACAGGGGGTGGCGCCGCAACCTCCCCATCGACCCTGCCTTGAGTGTGATAGGGGGCGGTGCCCCAACCCCCCAATCAGCCCTACCCTGAGCGTGACTGAGGGTGGCATCGCAACCTCCCAATCCGCCCTGCTCTGTGCATGACAGGGGGCGGCGCCCCAACTCCCCAATCAGCCCTGCTCTGAGCCCGACCAGGGGCTGCACCTAGGGATTGGGCCTGCCCTCTGCCACCCAGGAGCAGGCCTAAGCCAGCAGGTCGTTATCTCCCGAGGGGTCCCAGACTGTGAGAGGGCACAGGCCGGACAGAGGGACCCCCCCTTCCCTCCCCGAGTGCACAGATTTTTGTGCACCAGGCCTCTAGTATAGATATAAAAAGGCAGGATCAGATCCCACAGGTAAGAAGAGAGAAATATGTTTTTCTTATGATATACTGAAAGTTCAGCAACTCTACAATATAATCTCCTGAGTCAAACAAAACAGTATCAATTAAGAACGTCCTCTTTCTACATTAACATCTATTCTTTAGTATCTGAATAAGCTAATTATATAAGCACTCATTTTTTGAACACTAGAGGGAGTGCATAAAAGAAGAAAAAGCAGCCAAATATTGTTATTACCTAGTTATTGAGTATTGTATATAATATTGGACCTTTGCAACAAACTGCTTGCATATTTCTTACAGACACAGTGGAATGATTAAAACTCATTTAAACAGTAGCCAACATCCCTTTTTATATGTTCTTTTCCAGTATATTTAAATTTGAGAATGACTAATGGTAAGAAAGGTGAACAATATTCAAGTAACAGAAATACCTAGTGCAGGCTGGAGATAAAGTAGCAAGAAAGGAGGGGAGAGCAATAACAGGGTAGGAAGGAAAATGTTTTGAGGCCTCATAACCATTGTTAGCGCTTTGACTTTGAATGAAATGGGAAGTCGCTACAGGAATGTGAGCAGAGTTATGTGATATAGCTTTATCTTCACTCCTGAGCTGAAAAAAAAAAAAGCTTAAGGAAGCAAGAAAGAAGGAGAACAGGAGGTTACTGTAGCAATCCAAATGGGAGGATGTTGGCTACTGATGGTAACAGTGGAGGAGATAAGAAATGATCAGTTATGGGAAACATTTTGAAGATACAGTGCAGCCAACCAGACTTTCTGGTGAAAACTGTACATAATGCATGAAAGAGGAGTTGATTATGACTCCACGGTGGAGAAGGATGAGAAAACCATCAGTTGACCTGGAAAAGACTGAAAAGGATTAGGTTTTGAGGGAGGGAAGAGATCAGGGTTCAATTTTGGACTTGGTAAAGTAAAGAGATGAGGATATAGAAGAGGATTAGGCAGTCAGGGATAGGACCATAAGGGAAGGTGAAGTAGAGCATTGCATACAGGGGCAGAGTGTAGTCAGCTGACTGCACCACAGAGACAAACAAAAGTACCTAGAATTAGACCCAGCTCGGCAGGAGTTGCCAAGGCAACGCGGCTGGCTGGGGAACACTAGATCAGGCTAGGTGAGAACAGTGATGTCATCTCGGACCTGAAGTGGCAGTCTTCACTCAGGTCCTCCAGCTGGTGGGAACTTGGGCCTTGAAATGATTGGATGTTGCAAAGAATTCTTTGAAAGAACCAATCAAAAGCCAGCAAAGCATATATTTACCTATAAACAAAGATTAAGCAGTACCTGCTTTGGGCCCCCTTCCTGATGCCCCCCTGCGGCAGGGAGTCGTCTATCCCTCAATAAATTTTGCTTGTGACAACCGTATTTTTGTCCGTGAACTCATTCCTTAACACTTGGATTGCGGGAAACGAGTTAGGTCGGCTCGTGTGAATTGCGCGTACTCCGCGGGAGCCGTCTTAACTCGGTTCATATAGATTTGCGGTGGAGTGCGGGAAACGTGTAAACTCGGGCCGATTGTAACTGCGTATTACCAAATATTTGTTTGTTTGCCGTTCACAAAGATACCTACCTGCGTATGCGAACCGTTTCATACCCATTGGGGTAATAGGTATCATAAAAATCCTATTTCATACCCATTGGGGTAATAGGTATCATAAAAATCCTATAAAGTAGAGAATACTTTATGGCGCTGGTCGAGTACAATACCGGTAGGGTACCAATGTATTGTTTTCTCATTTTATAACCGATATCCCTGGATATCTCACCATGCAAAGAGAATAGTTATTGAGAAATACTTCTTGTGTCCGGACGTCTTTAGTTTTGAGTTTTGTGAATATTATTACGTGTTTAAATATTTAAATATATTGTGATAAAGACATTCATATAGAATTTTTTAACCAAATAAAATAAAATCGTTCCGCAAAGTGTTCGCATAATAATTATTTTTTTATATCAGATATCTATCGGAGTACCGCTATTTTCAGTTAGTATTATTTTTATTTGCTTTAACCTAGAATGTCGCAGCATTCAGACTATAGTGATGATGAGTTTTGTGCAGACAAGTTGTCCAATTATTCTTGTGATAGCGATCTTGAAAATGCGAGTACAAGTGATGAAGATTCTAGTGATGATGAAGTAATGGTGCGTCCCAGGACATTGAGGCGACGAAGAATTTCGAGCTCCAGCTCTGACTCAGAGTCAGATATAGAAAGCGGGAGAGAAGAATGGTCGCATGTTGATAATCCACCGGTCTTAGAAGATTTTTTTAGGGCATCAAGGATTAAACACAGATGCTGTTATAAATAATATAGAAGATGCCGTGAAATTATTTATCGGAGATGATTTTTGTGAATTTCTTGTAGAGGAGTCAAACAGGTATTATAATCAAAATAGGAATAATTTCAAACTTTCAAAAAAAAGCCTAAAGTGGAAAGATATAACCCCTCAAGAGATGAAGAAGTTTTTAGGGTTAATTGTTCTCATGGGACAGGTGCGCAAAGATAGAAGAGATGACTATTGGACCACGGAGCCATGGACGGAGACGCCATATTTTGGTAAAACGATGACGAGAGACAGGTTCCGACAGATATGGAAAGCTTGGCACTTCAATAATAATGCGGATATCGTAAATGAATCAGATAGACTTTGCAAAGTGAGACCAGTACTAGATTATTTTGTGCCTAAATTTATAAATATTTACAAACCTCATCAGCAATTATCACTAGATGAAGGGATCGTACCTTGGAGGGGAAGATTATTCTTTAGGGTATATAATGCTGGCAAGATCGTTAAATATGGAATATTGGTTCGTTTGTTGTGCGAAAGTGATACAGGATATATCTGTAACATGGAAATTTATTGCGGCGAAGGAAAGCGATTATTGGAAACGATACAAACAGTAGTGTCTCCATACACTGATTCGTGGTACCATATATATATGGACAATTATTATAACAGCGTCGCAAATTGTGAAGCACTTATGAAAAACAAATTCAGAATATGTGGAACAATCCGGAAAAATCGAGGTATACCTAAAGATTTTCAAACAATTTCTTTGAAAAAAGGTGAAACAAAATTTATAAGGAAAAATGATATATTGTTACAAGTGTGGCAATCAAAAAAGCCTGTATACCTGATTTCTTCGATTCATTCTGCGGAGATGGAAGAAAGTCAGAATATTGACAGAACATCAAAAAAGAAAATTGTCAAACCGAATGCACTCATTGACTACAATAAACATATGAAAGGTGTTGACCGGGCCGACCAATACCTTTCATATTATTCGATATTGCGGAGGACGGTCAAATGGACAAAAAGGTTGGCAATGTATATGATAAATTGCGCATTATTTAATTCTTATGCAGTTTACAAATCAGTGAGGCAAAGAAAAATGGGTTTTAAAATGTTTTTGAAACAAACAGCTATCCACTGGTTGATGGATGATATTCCAGAGGACATGGACATTGTTTCAGACCTTCAACCAGTACCGTCTACTTCTGGAATGCGGGCTAAACCACTTACATCTGATCCACCATGCAGGCTATCGATGGACATGAGAAAGCATACGTTACAGGCAATTGTCGGAAGTGGAAAAAAGAAAAACATTTTGAGAAGGTGTCGCGTATGTTCCGTTCATAAATTGCACAGTGAGACACGCTACATGTGCAAATTTTGCAATATACCTCTACATAAAGGGGCGTGTTTTGAAAAATATCATACGCTAAAAAACTATTAATTTCTATTTGTTTTGATTTATTATGAAAATTTTATTTTAAACTTTAAAAATATGTGTATATTTTTAGGTAATAAGTATTTTTTGGGTTTTTCGTATTTAGTTTATATATATCGAATTATTTATGTACTGAATAGATAAAAAAATGTCTGTGATTGAATAAATTTTCATTTTTTACACAAGAAACTGAAAATTTCATTTCAATCGAACCCATACTTCAAAAGATATAGGCATTTTAAACTAACTCTGATTTTGCGCGGGAAACCTAAATAATTGCCCGCGCCATCTTATATTTTGGCGGGAAATTCACCCGACACCGTAGTGTTAATTTTTCAGACAACGAACTCAGACCCAACTACCATATTTCAGTTTCCTCTTTGGATGTCCCACCGAGATTCACCCAGATCTAGGGAACAGCAGGAGACCTGCGGAATGGGTAAGCAAAACGGACAGGAAAAACAGGCTCTCTCTCTTCTCTCTCCCTTTCATCTGGAGGCAAAACCACTAGGCTCCTGTTGGCCAGTTAAAGGTGATTAGTGCGGCTGCCCGTCTTAAGACTCAGGAGATAGGCTCTCGGGGGACAGTCATTCTAATCCCTCCCATCCCAGGAGAATGTTGGAATGACTCTGAACCTGGTTTCCCTCTTTTTCTCTCTCCTTTTGCTGTTCTGCCCCAAACCGGGGTCCCTGGAGTCCTGACTTTGGTAGGTTGAACTGATGACTATGAGAACTCCTTCACACGGGAGCCCAATTGAGCATGAGTGGACGGCTTTTCCACATGGCCAGTCCCTCCTCGGTCCAGACTCCACAGGCATAAACTTCTCTCTCTCTCTCTCTCGCTCTCTCTCTCTCTCTCTCTCTAGGATTTACTGGGGGAAAGATGGTGTCCAGATTTTACACAGGTTGCTGTCAGTCATTCTCACCCACCAGGATGCCATGAATATCTGCAAAGACTTACTTTTGTGTGAGCTTTTGCTCCAGGAGAAGTATCTACAATTTTATAAACTGTTAAAGGGGGAGAGGGGGCGGGGAGGGGAAGAGATTAAGAACCACTGTAGCTAGAAGACAATTAATTTCACAGATATATATATATATATATATATATATATATATATATTTTTTTTTTTTTTAACCTGGTATTTTTCTGTCACATGAACACAGCTTGAAATCTTAGAATAAAACTTGATATTATGAAAGAGGTAAATAAACGCCAATCTGTTAGCTTTCTTATAGTACTAGAGAAGAGGACCTGTTAAAAATCATCAAATTTGCTTTCTCTAGACTAGTATGTTATATGTTATCTGTAGTTAAAAATCTTTTTATAGAATGCCAAACACCATAGAATTATAGCACAATGGGCATAGCTATATAATTTGACTCACTTTAATTATTCTAAAAGTAAACTTATCTCAAACATCAAACTGCAGTAGTATTTGCAAAGCAGGAGGAGGGAAAACAATGATCATAAATATAAATTCTGTCTTAACAATGTTCATATATATTTCTTATCTAAAGTAGAGTCTGGAATCTTAATTCCTTGGAATCCTCATGTCCTTTCATTTTCAAAAATAAAAATAGCTTATGCCATTGTGAACCTCAAGAAGGAATATATCTGTAAAGGACTCCTCGAGGTTAATGGGACCCAAATTCATAACCAGTATGGAAGCCACTGCTGACAGAGGCCTCTCATGCATGCTGAATTTCAGGGAAAAGTTACGGACTGCACAGTGTTCCTGCCATCAACATCAACCCTTATAAAGGAGTTGCTGGTATTGTCTTCTGAGCAATAGGTGGAGACTTTCCCTGTCCAATAGGAGCTGTGTAATTATGTCTTCATTTGCATCTTTACTGACTAATCAGAGCAGCTCCATAATGAGCAATCAGAATTAGCCATTTCAATGAATCAGGACAGTGATAGTTAGACCAATCAGACAGTGCAAATTTTAATTCCTCATTTGCAAAAACAAAAACAAACACACACACACACACAACAAAACGGACTAAGGATTTTCTCTATAAAAGGTGGACACCTCTTTGTCTGGTAGAGTACACCTTTGGCTTCTGGACATGTGCTTCAATTCACAGGTTTGCAAACTGTTTACCTGAACAAAGTTTCTCCTTGTACCATGCCCTAGGTTGAGTTTTCTTGTTGGCTTCAGATTGGTGCCTTATATGGTATCTCTTATTGATACCACATAAGAGATTGATTTAACAGGCCATTTTGATTTGGACATTACTTAGATATACTTATTTCCTCATTTAATGCTACTTTCTAGTTCTTGTTTATAGCTGAAGTAGTGGTGACTTGGTTTACTAGGTCCTATGGGAAACCTTAATTTAGAATATTTCATCCTAATGAACTAACTTTAAATATAATAAAAATAAACACGTCTATCCATATTACACTGGAAAAAAATGAATAGGATTTTAGAATATGTGAGGGGAGGGTGGCTTACAATCAGCAAATTCACTTAAGAAATCTAATTATAAATATACCTACAACATTATTAGCCAGCTCAGTAACTTTGTACCTGGTAAAGAATTTGATAAGCTCCTATATTTATCAGTCATACAAGAAAGCGAAACAACTGTCAAACTCTAAACATCTCAGAAAACTTAAAGATAGCATCTCCCTTCTAAGGCAATTTGATAATAACAAAAGAGAATAAAAGTTTCCCAAATTCCTTTATTCACTTGAAACAGCTGTATACAATGCTAGATATCCATTAGTTGTGCCTTTATTTTCTCAGTCATAATACGAAAAAACTAATTGTTTCACTAATATTTTTGTTTAAGACTAAGTAGGTCAAAATTAATCACCTATTTATTTGGAAGATGCAAACTGCAAGGTCTAATTAACTCACTAATAATTTTGCCTCAATACTAGTACCCAAAATTGACTGAAATCCATAAAAACAATAACTGTTACCACAAAGAAACAATAAACTATACAAGACTTAAATTTAAAAGTTTATTAGCTTCTCTTGAAATTTAAGAAACAATGTCCACATATATACTCTTCCTGGGAGTAAATATTTGTGAAACTCCCTGGAAGACACTGGGAATAAGGATGGAAAACTAAAACTTTCACACCTTTGTCTTCTAATAAAATGTAAAAAACAAAAACAAATAGAGCTTAATCCTACCAAACCTGAGGCCCTGAACCTAACTGTCCCCTATACCTGGGCTCCTGAGCATTAAAGAGAAAAAACCAACATGATATAGAAAAATGTTAGTTACATGCAAACAAGTGGTTAGAATAAGATGGAACTTGGAGACATTGTAGAAAATAGGTCTATCTTTCATCTACCTTTCATCTAGCGCCAATATTCCACCTTTGTGTGGAAATTACTGAAAAATTGGTACAGCGGTCTGGTAGGGTTAATAATAAATAGTGCTTAAATGCCTGGGCTCTCGTAATAAATTGCCTGGCATTCAAACCTCACTTCTCCACTTACAATGAAGTGATCTTGGGCATGTGACTTAATATCTCTGGCCTGTTTTCTTTTTTTTTTTTAAATCTATTGTTGAAAGTATTACATATGTCCCCTATTTTTCTCCATTAACCCCCTCTAACCCACCCTGCACCCTGCTCCAGGCCTTCACCACTACTGATTGTGTCCATGGGTTATGAATATATGCATACAAGTTGATCTCTTCCCACCCACCCACACCCCCCTTCCCTCTGAGATTCCTAAAATGCAATAATAATAGTATCTTTTTCATATGTTTTGAGGATTACAAGACTTAAATATAAATAAATTGCACTTAGAAGAATATAAGATACCAAGTAAAATCTGTCTTAGCCATTTTTATTGCCAAAAGTGTTCTTTTTTGTGTGATATTTAACAACAATAAAAAATTGGAAATAAACAGAATGTCCAATATTATGGGGACTATAAAGTAACATAACAGATCTACATAACGGTTATGATATAATACTATTCAAGAAAGCAGAAATCACTGTGTATAGTTTCATAATTTTCTATGACTTCATTTATCCTATCTAATAAAAGAGTAATATGCAAATTTACCATCACTCCAACACACAAGATGGCCGCCCCCATGTGGACACAAGATGGCCGTGACAAGATGGCCAGCAGGGGAGGGCAGTTGGGGGCGACCCGGCTGGCAGGGGAGAGGAGCTGGGGGCAACCAGGCCAGCAGGGGAGGGCAGTTAGGGGTGACCAGGCTGGCAGTGGAGGGAAGTTAAGGGCAAATGGGCTGGCAGGGGAGCAGTTAGGCATCGATCAGGTTGGCAGGGGAGTGGTTATGGGTGATCAGGCAGGCAGGCGGGTGAGCGGTTGGGAGCCAGCAGTCCTGGATTGTGAAAGGGATGTCCGACTGCCCATTTAGGCCCGATCCCATCGGACATCCATCGAGGGGTCCCAGATTGGAGAGGGTGCAGGCTGGGCTGAGGGACACACCCCCCCCCCCTGCACAAATTTCGTGCACTAGGCCTCTAGTGTTAAAATATTCATACAAAAAAAACAAAGAAAATATAGTTAAGTGTTCAACGTATCTATTTCTGTGTAACACTAAGGATAATTTTTATTTCACCTTTAAAATTTTGAGATTCCCTCCCCTGCCCCTCAACCAAAATTCTACAGCATACTGTATTGCTTCTGAAATTAGAAAAAGAAAAAAAGTTCTTTAAAAAATTACCACTTTGGCAGTTAGGTTGAGAGAGGGATGCATAGGTGGAGCACAGCAATGATGGGAACGTGTCATTATACATTTGTCCACACCCATAGAATGCTGACTAGCAAGAGTGAACCATAATATAAACTGCAGACTTTGGGTGATAATGATGTTTCAATGTAGGCTCATAAACTATAAACAAATGTACCCCTCTGGTGGGAGATGTTGATAATGAAAGAGGCTATACCTGTGTGGGGATATGGGATATATAGGAAATGTCTGTACCTTCCCCTCAATTTTGCTCTGAGCCTAAAACTGCTCTAAAAAAAAAAATAGAATCTTAATGAAATAAATAATTAAATTTATTTTTAAAGAAAAAAGTTTCCTTTTTTGTTTTCTAGTATGTTGTTTTTCAGCTTGATGTTAGTTATAAACATTTCAATCAGAACTGAATCAGCAGTCTATTGGAATTTTACCCCTCTAATTCTCAAAAATCACCTAAGGAATTTTTCATGATTAGTTCTATAGAAGTTTCTGTAAATTTATTTGGGGAAAATATATTTTATTCAAACTTTTATTGTATCTTTTCTCCTACAGTTTGATTTAAATACCTAAGATCCTCAGAGCAGTAATGGTAGAGAAAAACAAAAAAAACGAAAACATAACCAGGGTAACAATAAAACCTATTAGGTTGGTTTTATTATCTATTATTTCACTATTACCTGAAGCAAACATTTATTTCTTACTTTAGTCTTGGATGGTTCTCTGCATTGGCAATAAAGACAGTAAAAGATGGTTATTGGTTATCTTTATTTTCTCAGAACCATTATGCATTTTCAGTAACATGCTAAGTTATCATGCTTAAGAAAAGAAAAATTAGAAAGCATTTTAGCATTTGGTAAACATACTCCAGTTTGGGATGTAGGCTGTTGAACTGAGTAGTAAAAAAAACAGAAATTGCTACAATTGAATGAACTGAGCAATTTCACTCATTCACAACTTTAGAACTTGGAAAGCAATCGAGATTATTCTTTATAATTTGTTTTTTTAATGAATTTACATGCACAGACTCATGAACCAAAAAATGGTAGGATTTCCTAGAGCAATAAACTAAACAACTTTAAATAGATAAACCATTAAAAAAAACCACACACTTAAAAACAAAAATATATTGAAGATAATTGTTAATTCTGTTTTCATCAGCCCCCAAATGGATTGTTTCCTATGGGTTTTCAAACTTTTCAAAATTAAACTTACTTTTAATTTGTTTCCGTTTATGAAAAATTATGGGTGCTCTCCAATACACAGCCACAATGCTGACACACCTTCCCACGCATGAAGTCCATGAGTGATCCCAGGGCACTGATCTTAACTGGTTCCTGGTTCCTACATGATAGTTTTGTCTACGCACAAGGCTTAGCCATATATGCATATATATCTTCAACCCACAGAGCAACCTTGTCACTTAAAATTATAAATTGCAACACTGTGAAAATGTTCCAGGTTATAATCAGTCTAAACTAAAATAGAATTCACCTAAAGTAGCAATGAATTTTGTTTCCAAATAAAAGGCTGTTTATTACATATTTCAATTTCTCTCTAACTAATGAGATCTGTGATCCCACATTAACACACCCATTTGATGCAAAACAGTTCACCTCACCAGTGAGTTCTTCATAAAAGAACAGGCAAATTGGTACCTAGAGATGTCAGGTTATTTGAGAACTATTTTTAAAAAGCAATGGGTCTTTTTTCTACATTTCTAAAAATGGATGATCCCACACCTAAAAACCAGTAATAGTTAATTTTAACCCTAAAACTCTAGAGTTTGCCACTATTTTTTTTTTCAGTGTAGAAAAGAGCAACATGGATTAATCTTGTACTAACTTCCTATTCATTCCTAGTTCCTGTTAATTCCTTCTCCTCTCTATCTTTTCAAATATTATTCACATCTCAAAAAAAAAAGATCCAAAATTTTCCTTTTTGACCTTCCATTTTCCCAAAGAACGTATCCTTCATAAAAATCTCCAGTATTTTGCCCTAGCTGGTTTTGCTCAATGGGTAGAGCATTGGCCTTCGGACTGTAGGGTCCCAGGTTTGATTCTGGCCAAGGGCACATGCCTGAGCTGAGGGCTCGATCCTCAGTAGGGGGCGTGCAGGAGGCAGCCGATCAATGATTCTCATCATTGATGTTTCTATCACTCTCTCCCTCTCCCTTCCTCTCTAAGATCAATAAAATATATATTTTTTAAAAATCTCCAGTATTTAGTTGTAACACTTGGGATCTCTTGTATATGGCATTGATCCTTTTTTTGTTAATCATGGGAATCTGAATAAATTGTTTCTTAAAATTCATATCTCACCATCTTTTTAAAGCTTCTACTCTCTCCATCAAAGGTTTATCATACTACTAAGTACATAGCAAGTATTGGTTTATTAATCTACATATACTCACTCTTATTCTCAATTCTGCTTTCTTTCCCCTATTAGATCATAGTGAGAGTGGCCACTAAAAGCAGTAATGCCTTTTTACACTATTGATGCTCAAAGACATAATAAATGCATCGCAAACTAACCTTTTGAGCACACTGAGACTAGAAATTATAATTTATTCATCTTGGTAACACTAAAAGATAATATAGTATATAGCAGGTGCTAAATAAATAGGTTGAATTGTACTTAAGGCTTTTCCATTATAATACAGAAGACCAAAACACCTTTATTACTTTTGAAAAGTCAAATTATTTGAGGTTTTACTAAACTCTGAGGACAGAATAAAACTGCCCTTAAACTTTGTAGAAATCCTGTTCCTCTTCTTTCAATATATAATCTAATTATAAATGGTTAAGTAATTCTTAAATAACTAGTCATAAAAACCCAAAAAATAATAATGGAGTTTTGTTACTAATTATTGGCATTGCAAGAAGCTACTATTATGTTCAAACTGACCATACTACCTAAATTTTCAGGTTAAATAAATTTCAGAAAACTTCTGAAAAGAAAACCAATTTCAAAATAACCTGAAACAAAAGTCCAATATTGTTGTTGAAGAGTTTATGCAAAAATAAAGAGCAGAATATTTTAAAAATATATTGCATTTTAGATAGAATAAAAAAGAAAAGCAAAACAAGTATCATGTTCACTGATACAGCAATCTAGTCATAATAACTTTTTAATTTCTGTTCTAATTTAATAAGAGTTCTCTGCTCACTTGTATCAAAATATATTAAGGCCTACAAACACAGCATTGCCAATAAAGGAATTAGAATTCGAAATATGAGTTTATATTTAATAAATGTCAATGATAACAGTCAGAATTTTGAGTATAACAACTGATGAATTTATAGTGACATTTATACTTATAAGTCATAACTATAGAGATGAATAAAGTTTATAATTTACAAAGTTTTCAGTTACTCCTCCATTAAAAACTACATCAAAGACATGTTCAGTCACATGTGCAGTATTATCTTTGAAAGATAAATGCTGGACAACTGCAAAAGGTTATAGGTTAAACATGCCCTATAAATATTTTGTTCTCTAAATATCTCTCATTATATTATATAAATAGCCAACATTTCCAGATTCAGCCATAGTATAATACAATTCCATCTGCAGACCTAGGATGATGATATCCTCACAAAAATAATTAACAATCACAGCACATCATTTATCACTCATAAATTTCACTCCCAGGGGTGAGATTTTTACCCCAACAGGCCCTGGCAGCCAATCAAACTTCCAAAGCATCAAGCAAAATTTTATCTCTAGATCTGTTTAGAAGACAGATCCTTTCATTTACTTGGTTGCACATTATCTATGCTTTTTCATTCCTTTTATAAACTACCTGTTTTCCCCTTTAAATATTCTCCAGTAAATGAAAACACAGAAAGAGTAAAAGGAAGAGATATTCACGGACTCCTTGCTTTATTTCTTTGTGATTCTAACCAAGAGCCTTAGGGAGGTTAAAAGTTTCACGATTGCTCTACATGATCTCCCAATATTGACAGAATAACGAGGCAAAACAGCACCACGACCATGTGCAGCTTCTTGTCATTTATTCTGTCTCAAGTAGGGAATGAAGTGACACATCTTAAGAAAGGATATGCCCATAGATGCAGAATTTGATTGACTGCCTTTCTCTTAAGCTCAACCTCCTCGATAAGACAGTAAATATGTTACATGCTGATGTAGGTTTTCCACATGCCCCCCGCCCCGCCTTAGAAACCCCAACAACTATAAAGCACAGTTCTGCCAAAAGGAACATGCCCAAATTTGTTCATTTTTACGACGTCATAATGTTTCAGATGAAAACACAGCCTGCCAAAAATGTCAAATGAAAGGATAACAAAGAAATGAGCAGCATCTTTAGACTTGAATTTGAATGCATAAACTCGCCATCTGTCAACCAGTTGTGAAGTAATGATCCTAGAGAAGCCCTGCAAACATGAGCAAGTTTTATCCTCACATCTATCAGCTCCATCAATCTCCACTCTCAGGACCGCAGCAGTAATTATGCTCTGTCTGTGGAACACCTACAGGAATGGCATTTGCCACGGCAAACAGAACTCTGCCCATGAATGGGCCATTTCAGCAGACTTGCATTTGCTCATAGAGGTAATGGGGATTGGGGAGAGGAAGGGTGGGTGGGGATGGTAGGTGGGGAGGTCTCTTTCCTCACATTTGGATTGGAAACTGGACAGAGGAGGTTAATCTCTAGAGGCCAGACATCCAAACAACCTTCAATTTCCTCCCACTTGGTCTCAGAAACAAGATTACAATTTTGGACCTAGACTAAGCCCCCACCCCTTCCCGTCCCGCCTCTGCACCACCACCTCAGAAGTTACAGTCTTAGCTCTGGAGCAACTGTGGGGTGCGTCCTCCCAGACGGAGAAGCACACCGGGCGCCCATTCGGTAGCAGAACAGTGGGCTGGGACTCTGCCACGAGCTCTGCGACTCCACCAGCTGCCAGCCGGCTCGCTCGCCGGAGACCCACCCCTCCCAAGCCAGTCTTCGCCCCCGCCTGGAGCAGCAGCCTGATTTACGCAGCTCAGCCCAGATACTGCCTCCGCTTCTTTCTCTCCGGCGGTGGGAGGGCAGAAGTGGCATAGATGGGGAGCGGGAAAGAACCAAAACAGTCCCGGTTCCCAAGAGCAAGTGGCAAGACCCTGGCACACGTACAAAACACACACACACACATACACACACACGCACGCACACACACCACGGATGCGCCAAGCTCCCCAGGTTCCATGCTAAGTGGGAGACAAGAAGGAAGGGGGTGGAGGAGAGGCCCAGAGTTACTAGGAAGAGATGCCTCAGAACTGCGAAAGTGAGAAAGTCCCAGACCCCCTCCACATCCCCAAGTCTGGGCTCTCCTGCCAGCAACCGGGTTCCCTCCTTTCCAGCGGGGCTCAGAGGGCGGGGAGGAGAGCTGGAGCCGAGCTTCCCCGCCCCCCCCCCACCCCCCCCCCCCCCCGCCGGCTGCCCTCCCCGGCCTGGCCCAGGGCCCGGAACCCGGCCCCGCTTCAGCTCCGGCATGGGGAGGCTGCCAGGCAAGGACAACTTGCCGAAAGACCCCAGGTGAGCAAGAGGGCAGGAGAGGAGCAGCTCGCACGCTCCGGGCCGGGCTGCTCATTTCTCCCTTGGTCGACACACCCCCGTTAGCCCCCTCCCCCGACATCACACACACACACAGAGATCCGGAGACACGCGCGCGCTCACCCCTCCCACTATCCCAGGTTCATCGATTAAAACACTAGTTGATTTCTTCCTAGTTTTTTAAAAAAGTACAGCAACTCTTCTCAGGAGTCGCCGGAGCAAAGAAAGTCTGTCTGCAGGCTTCTTACTATAGTTTCCTGGGAATTAAGAAATCGGGCGGTCCCTAGTGAAAACCGGACCGACACCCCCGGGGGGCAAAAGGGGCCGCACTCCTTCCCCACCCCTGCGCCGCTCACCTCCTTAAGTTCCTTGGCCACGTCCTTCAGGTCGCCCAGGACTAACTCCAGATCCTCCACGATGATCTTGATCTGTTCCTTCACCTTGGTCTTGGAGCCTGCCGGCGGTCCCTCGGCGAGAGAGGACGAGGAGGGGGTCCCCTTGGACTTGGAGGACATTCTTTGGGGCCAAACGAGGCAGGTCAGCGGAGGCGGGCAAGCGGAGGCTGCTGCGCGCCCCCGTCCCTGGCGCTGCTGCGACCGCTGCCGCCCCAATCGCCCAGCATCTTGGAAGCACTCTGAGCGGCGGCGGGTGGCTGCGCTCGGCGCTCGGCCCGGCGGCCGCACTGTGGTGCTGCCATCAACTCCCCGAGACGCGGCGCTCGGCGCGGGGCTGCAGACGGGCGAGCAGCGCGCCTGCGCCTCCGCCCGCCGCCGCCCGCCGCTCGCGCACAGCCGCGCGCGCTCCCCGCCCCGCGTGGGGATGCCGGCCGCGGCGCCCACGGCTGTCAGCTGCACTCCCCGCCGCGGCACTTCCCTCCGGGATCTCTCCCGGAACCCCTGGGCCTCAGAGGGCGGGAAGACAAGTTCCTGCCTTGCCCGCCCCCATGTCTGGGTCGTGAAAAGCCCCCATCCCCGCAGCCTGCCGTCTGTCTTCTCACATCTAGACTAGACTCCTCCTGCTTCCCCCTGGAGCAAACACCCACCACGCTTTCCGATCAAGTCAGAAAGTCGCATAAATCGGGCCAAGAGTTGGATTTAGGGTCAGTAAAGCGACCCTACGTGTTTATCCAGGACCCAAGTATGTCCAGAAGGCCTCCAATCATTCTCAAAGCGACTAAGAGGTCCACAGAGGTGTTCTTACTTCTGCAGAAATAAGTAGCGACCGCTCACCCCCTGGAATCATGAAATCAGGCAGTGTTCTTGAAAGAGGTTGCCCAACCCTGTGGATTCCACAAAACTAGCAGCGGGTTTATTAATTTTAAGTCCTTACACCAAAAATCCCCTGGAAGACTGTCTGAGTCATCTTGGCTGTACTTATCTGGGACAGCGATACTTTTTCTTTTTTCTATTTTTTTAACTGTCCTTCCTCTTTTCGTGACCTATGCTGATGTATGTTTTGGCCAGAGGAGAAAAGTACCCTGTCTGGATCTCCTCTTGAAGGAGCTGAATAAGAGCCTGCCTGGGACTTTTCTTCCCTTTTTCTTTCCCTCCCTCCATTTCAAATCTCCTGCTATTAAATAAATAGGAAATAACTTCCTGATGGTTCTGTCAAAAGGACCCAGGGAGGGGAATTAATGGGAAGCCTTCAGTTCCCTTCTCAGTAGGTAGCTACCATTCTCATTACCTAAGTTTTCATTTCCTTAGTAGCAAACCCATGGGTTATTAGCTACTGACCTGGCAGACTGGTTTCTTTTATTTTCTTCTGGGCACACTATTCCAAATCATTATTTTAATGGGTTTTGAATTTTGGTCATGTCTTAGGGCTTTCTGCTTCTTGCTGCTCACACCCCAGGTCTATCCAACACACTTTTATCGCATGAAGACAATCCTGACCGCTCTCCTCTTCCCAGTTCCTTAAGCCCCTGATAATCCATCACTGTCTTCATTCCAAACAAGTCATCTTGACACAATCTTTGGGAGTCATATTTGAAATATGAAATAAAAAGGAGACAACAACATTAAAAATAGAAACTTAGAAGTGGTGTCAAATGAATAACAGCATGGAAAAATCAGTGGAAACAGAAGGTGGAAAACAGAGGCCACTGGAAGGGAACTAAAATAAAGAATAAAAGAAACAGCGTGCAGTAAGCAAATTGGAGAGAAGAAAAGACAAGAAGTAATTACAAGTGTTAAATGAACAATATGCTTGAGTTCTTTGAGGATGAGATAAAATATTTTTTTTAAGTTCTTTTATCTCTGTAGGCCCTTTACTTGATAAAGATGTAACAGTGGAAATAATTGTACCGTGGTTACAAACTCCCACACTGGAAATCCCTGATCTTTAATGATATTCTTACTTTTCGTATCTGAATAAAGATGAATGGTCAGAAATAATCGCAGATAATATGAGAAAGATAAGAAGGTGCTGCTCCTCTAGATTTGAATATTTGACTTTCAATAGTAGGCAAGTGAATAGGAAAACTCCAAAACCTCAAAATAGAATGACTTTAGGGAAGAATATTGAAGAAGAGAGAATTGGTGTTTTCCTTCCCACTGATAAAATAACCATCTTACAGTATAAGAGTATTTCCATGATACTGTGAATTACCTTCACTAAAGACTGAAAACAATTTGTTGTCCTACAATATTTATTGTTATTAATGAACCAAACTATTCTGGCTTAAAATCCAATCATAATTATTTCTCTAAAACATACCATCCACACCCACATCACCAGTTACTCTTAAATAATGGCTATCCTCTGTCTATATCCATATCTAAATACAATATGGAATTAACTGAAAAGGAAAAGTTAAACTTGGCTCCTAAACCCAAACTGGAAAGCTAGTAGGCCCCCAGCAGTGGTAGGTGTCACTATCTTCCCGTTATTCAGCAGCATGGGTAAAACATTCCGAAAAGAGGAAATTTTATAAAGAGAGTTAAAAATATTGAGGGGAAGGAGGCAGGATGAAAGTGACACATAGACAAATAAAATTTATTTACTCCCTATTTTTTTATTAATCTTATGGAAAAATCATTTATTCTTTTGGCTCATCTTGTACTCTCTCAGAGATGAGTATATATGATGTTTTAAAGCCAAATTACGGGGACCGAACAACAAAAGTGATACCTAATAAAATGTCTGATGAATCCGTCCATAAACTTACGTACTAACGCTAGCTGCAAATGAATACATATTCAAACCATATCACTTAGAACAAATATTTCTAAATAGGAAAGGAAGGTCTTACGTATAGAAGTGATTGCGTACCAAGCATTTTATTCTTTCTTTAGTCATCATTTTCTGAGTTTTGCAGTAGGAAAGATTGGATAATTATAGGAGATCATCTGATAATTTTTTTTTTTAGTTACAAGCATTAAAAGTATTCTTGTATGTGTGTATGAGTGTGTGTGTGTGTGTGTGTAGTATATATTGCAATCGATCCCTAATAACCTGCACAAGGAAATGCTATGACACGGACATGATTTTTAATTCACAAAGAGCTCAGCAGTATTCCCAAAATATTTTGTCCCATTTTTGTTCGCAGTGGCTCTTATTGATATACCACCCTAATAACACTCATCAATTCTCAACAAAAGTAGTTATGCATAATATCACTCTCAAAAGAGACTTTTAGTTTTCTTTCTTTTTCTTTTGTATGAACTTAATTTGTGTTTGTAAAAGTTAATGATGTTATTAGAGCTGTTTGAAAACTTGAAGGGGGGGAATGACAACGTTGTCTGATCAACATAGCTTTAACTGGGATGGGAATGGAGAGTGGCAGAGAAGGACATGAAAGTCTAAAAGAGAAAACGTTGTTGAAATGCAACAAAGAGAAAAATTAGAAAATGTATCCTGATATACATCGATTATTTACATACTGCGTAGGTCTGGCAGTGGTTCTCAAACTTTGGCACACATTAGAGCTAATTAAAACAGATTGCTGGACCCCACCCCTCAGGGTATGTAATCCAGCTTTTCTGAGGTAGAGTCTGCAATTTGCAATTTAACTGGTTTCTAGACTCCTGGAAAGAGACCACATCCTGGAAATTAAAAGAAAACTTCAGATTTCTTTTTAGCTAGAATAAGCCTTAAAGATCATCTAGTTCAGTGATGGCGAACCTTTTGAGCTCGGCGTGTCAGCATTTTGAAAAATCCTAACTTAACTCTGGTGCCATGTCACATATAGAAATTTTTTGATATTTGCAACCATAGTAAAACAAAGACATATTTTTGATATTTATTTTATATATTTAAATGCCATTTAACAAAGAAAAATCAACCAAAAAAATGAGTTCGCACGTCACCTCTGACACGCATGTCATAGGTTCGCCATCACTGATCTAGTTGTATCACTTTATATTATGTTTCACATCTAGGAAATACAATTGGTAGCTGGAATCCCATGTTAACTCATATATTTTGTGGAGGGGTAATCGTGAGTCTGGAGAATGTCTCCTTTTTATGTAGCAACTGCTTTTGGCATGATGGCTCCCTACGATAGATGCATATTGGTAAAAACAAAACAAAAAAGTGATCTAGAAGTTTAAATACAAATACTCATAGTATCCTGAGTAATTAGAACTGTGTTTATGGCAAGGTAGCTGCTCAATAAATACTTGGAAAGGAAATTAATGAATCAAGAAAATGTTGCCATTTCTGTGTGTTTTAAGATTAACTCAATTGAACAAATACATGTTTTAACAGCAGAAATTAACCAAATTTGTTATGTATTTTATATGGGTGTTCCATAGGATATGGGACCCCTCAAAAATTACTTTTTAAATGACTACTCTAGGCAAGAATCTACACTATGGAATAGATAGACATGCCATTAGTTTTAGCAATACTCTCAGCAGGAACAATTAGCTAATTTTTCACATGACTCTAATATAAAGTGAGATTACTGCACAGTATCTCTCTTGCCCTCTTTTCCAACTGTAGTTGATTTATTTTACCTGATCTTCAAAGTCAATATACACTTGAGTTTTTTTTAACCTTTATCCATATGACAGAAACTAAACTTTTCTTATATTAACACAGGAAATGGTCTCATAGCTGAACCATAGAAGGCTAGGATAGCAACATCTTCAAATAGTATTGGAGTCAGAATTGCTAGGACCATTGGGCCTATTTCTTTCTGTCTCTATATCCCATCACCATTTGGTGGATTGGCTTCTTTCTCTTAGACAGTTTTTCCATAAGGGTAACCTTGGTCCCTAGATCACATCTTCAAAACCTTGCAATTAGAAAAGAAAGAGATCATCACAGAAGCTCCCAAGAAGGGACTTTGATAGGTCTAACTTAAGGCATGGACATAGACCTCAGTCAATCACTGTGATTGGGTCCATTGCAAAGCTGCTATTTCAGCTGTGCCATTCTTATAGAAAATTCATACATTTTATAGTTGACTCTGGAGCAACATGGATTTGAACTGTGCAGGTCCACTTATGGTCATATTTTTTTTCAATAAATACATTCAGCCCTTCATATTTGTGGGTTTCACATCCACAAGTTCAACCAACCATGGATCAAAAACAGTATTTTTGAATTCCCCACTCA
Source organism: Myotis yumanensis (assembly GCF_028538775.1). Classification (NCBI taxonomy): domain Eukaryota; kingdom Metazoa; phylum Chordata; class Mammalia; order Chiroptera; family Vespertilionidae; genus Myotis; species Myotis yumanensis. The sequence goes on along the minus strand of NW_027223755.1, from coordinate 71,256,026 downwards.
CTGAATATTCCCACCATAGATGGAAAATACTGTTTTCAATTCATGGTTGATTGAATCAAAGAATGCCAAGGGCTTACTGTAGAGGCAAAAGTTATAAGTGGGTTTACAACTGCCAGGGGCCTCAGTGGCCCAAACCCCAGAGTTGTTCAAGGGTCAACAGTATTTAATTACCATGCTTTCCCAGAAGGTGGTCGTAAAATGATTTATTCTAACAAAATCTCTGTATATTATAATTTTTCTGCTGCATGGAAGTAACATGTCTTCAGGAAGCAAAATCATTTCCAAATTCACATAAAGAAAGACACCATATAAACTAGTAATGATTCTACTTTGGTCAATAACTGGTGGTGAAAAAGCATAATGACTGGTCCAACTTGGATAGAGCTGGCTCCACCTGTGACCTATTTCTCCTCCAAAAGAGGAGATGTGCTCCTGGGAAAATAAAAACAATAGATATCCACCATATAGCCTTTGGACTGGATTATATGCCTTACTTTTTCCCCCCTCATACTTATAGATAGACATTTTGTAATTGTTTTTGCTTCCCAAAGGTAGGTTTATTCAAGTCTTAGAGTTGGCAGTTTACCCATGCCAAGAACCACAAACCCCCTCATCCATTCCCAGCTCAGGGGTCCAGCTCTAAAGACCTCACCTAGCCCAGGTCTACTAAAGTGCTCCATATGTGCAAGCAATCTATCTATATAAAAGCCTAAGTGACCCGAATGAACGACCGAACAGGCTGCATGGGGCGACCTGGCCGGCAGGGGGGTTAGTGAGGGACGACCAAATGACTGAGCAGCAGGCTGCGTGGGGTGACCAGGCCGGCGGGGGGGGGGGGGGGGGGGGGGCAGTTGGGGGCAACCAGGCTGGTGGGGGGGCAGTTAGGGGTGATCAGGCTGGCAGGTGGGGCAGTTAGGGGCGATCAGGCAGGCAGGCAGGTGAGTGGTTAGGAGCCAGTGGTCCAGGATAGTGAGAGGGATGTCCAACTGCCAGCCTGGTTGTCCCATGCAGCCTGCTGCTCAGCCATTTTGTCGTCCCTACTCTTGCATGAATTTCGACTTAAATAATTACTGTCTTTCACACAACCAGGGATCGGGCCTAAACCAGCAGTCGGACATCCCCCAAGGGGTCCTGGATTGGAGAGGGTGCAGGCCTCCCTCCCCCCCATGCAGGAATTTTTGCACTGGGCCTCTAGTCTATAATAATAAAAGTAGAATATGCTAATTAGACCAGATGTCCTTCTTGACAACCTTTTGGACGAAGCTAGGCTGCAGCTGCAGGATCAAGGCAGCCTCTGTGGCTGCGAAGGAGGGATCCAGGCAGCTGCCACGGCTATGAAGGCCTACTCTTGCACGAACTTCAACTTAAATAATTACTGTCTTTCACACAAGTTTTCAAGAGTTTCCATTCATCCTGAAAACCCTGCGACCCGTGCCTGACATCTCATTCTACCTCTGAGCTTTAAACTATGGACCAAATAAAGAGAGAACTTGAGACTTGCAATACTCAAGAATGCCTACTTATGTGGCCAAATAGGTGTTCTTAACTCATGATCAATTGCACATGGCTGGGTGGCTCAGTTAAGTTGAGCATCATCCTGTAGGAGGTGCATAGTGGAGGCAACTAATTGATGCTTCTCTCACACATCAATATTTCTCTCTCTCTTCCTCTTTCTCTCAAAATCAATAAAAAATATCCTTGGGTGAGAATTAAACAAACAAGCAAACATGGTCAATTGCCACTCTGTGCAGTTTAACAGTCTAATAGCTTCTTTCCATGAAAGGTGATTCAGCTGCAACCAAGGAAAACTTGCTGTTTTAGTAGAACCCAATACACCCTACTAGTACCCTACTAGCACTAAGATAACTGAAAGTCTTACTCAATTACTCATGCGTCCAGTTGATTTTAGTAGATTCTTGGGGATCCCTGTCCTTATTACGTTTCAGGGTTATTTCCGCGCCCCCCTCCCCCCACCTCAAGGAAGTGAGTCAGGGTGGACCAGGAAACCATATTTGCTTTAATAAAGTCAGAGAGGACAGAGAAGTTGGCAGAGGTTGTACCCCTCCCTCTGCTTATAAATCTGACCTTCAGAAATATAAAGCCAGGCCCTGCCAAGTGTAAGGTGGCCACCAATGTTACCCACTGTAAGGTGGCTAGATAGAGTATGCGCTTTCAGTTCCCCATCTGGAAATTGGGATGGGATGACCCAACTTTGAAAACAGTCTAGAGAATTCTGTGTGATGCTAAAATATAAAGATTTAGTCACACTGCCAGTCTGAGCTAGTGGACCTTGCTACAATAATTGAGGTTCATAATGAAACTACTACTCTATTAAAATGGCATGCTACTTCCACTTTTTACCCCTCTCTCTCACCAAATGCCTATGGCTCATGAAGGTGGGTTTCATAACAGCATTAGTGGCCATATAAGAAGGGGAAGGGGAAGAGGGAAAGGGAGGGGTAAAGGGAGAGAGAGAGAGAGAGAGAGAGAGAGATCTTTCTATGAGCATACACCAAGGAAAGGCCATGTGGGGCCTTTGTGAAGAGGTAGCCATTTGAAAGCCAGGAAGAGAATCCTGACCAGAAACTGAATGGGCCAACACCTTGATCTTAGATTTCCTAACCTGCAGAACTGTGAAGAAATAAATATTACTTATTTAAGCCACCAAGTCTATAGTATTTTTTTATGAAAGCCCAACCTAACTAAGACTTTGTTTTGTTTTTCCAGCTTTATTGAGATATAACTGACATATAACACCTTGTAACTTTAAGGTATATAACATGTTGCTTAGATACACATACATTGCAAAATGATTACCACTATTGAGTTAGCTTACACCTTCATCTCATTACATAATTACTTTTTGTTGTTGTGAGAACCTTTGAAATCTACTCTGTTAGCCACTTTTAAGTAAATAATACAGTATTATTAGTTAAAATCTCCATGCAGTATTTTATATCTCCAAAACTTGTTTATCTTATAACTGTACGTTTATACACTTTGACCAACATCTTCCCCTTTCCCCCACACTCACCCCTGCTAACCACCATACTTTCTGTTTCTATGAGTTTAGCTTTTTTAGATTCCACATTTGTCTTTCTCAGTTTGACTTATTTCACTTAGCATAATGCCCTCAAGTGTCAACCAAGTTAATGCAAATGGTAGGATTTCTGTCTTTATCATGGTTGAATAATATTCTACTGATATATATATATATATCTTCTCTGACCCATTCATTCATTGAGGGACACACATATCTCTTTGAGTTCCTTTTTTCATTACCTTTGGGTATATTTGCAGAAATGGGATTACTGGATACTATGGTAATTCTAAGATAGGTTTTGGTTCTGAAAAAAAGGGCTGCTGCTATAACAAATACCTAAAACTGTGGAAGCTGCTTTGGTACTGGCTAATAGGTAAAGGTTGGAGGTGCATGCTAGAACTATGGATGTTAGGAGGATTCTGCAGAGGGCTCATAAAAGAAGAGAGGAGAGCTGGAGAGAAAACCTGTCTTTGCAGAGAGTACAAAAAGGAACAAAAAGATTTTGAATTTATGTTTTTTGGAAGTTTTCATTCTAACATGTTTTGAAATATACTTAAAAGTCATGCTAAATATGGTAATGATGCATTTTGGTGGACTGAAGGTTAAAATAAGCAAAATGCATCTGTCATATAGTATACAATCAAATGGCCATGGGCTACTTCCCTCGAAGAATTGAAGTGTGCATGTGAATGGTATACTATTCAAACACCAGGTTTTATTCTAAAAGTTCATGTATAAGAATAATCAACATCACAAAATAGGCAGATGCTTGCACTCTAATGGAAAATACTAATTACTAGTATAGCAAGAGTTTAAAAAATCTTAGAATTCAGGACTGGAAATGACCTTAAAAGCCACATAAACCAAATATTTTCATCTCACTGATATAGACCCTGAGTTCAGAGGGATTACATGATTAGTAAGAAATCACAGAATCAAGAAATGACCAGAATCAGACCACCTGATACTTGGTCATACATGGAACCCCAAAGGGTACAGATAGGTCAAGACAAAATTAGCTGCCCCTAAACTAACTATTTTGAAAGAATTGCATAATAATAAGGCATAATAAAATCCATCTGTCTGTACCTTAAAAGGCCCCTATATCTTCAGACATATAGTCAATCTCTAGTACTTTAAAAGTTCTTGGCAATAATATCCTTTGAAAGACAGTAGGGATTAGAAAAAGGAAGCATTAATGCTAGAGGCTCTAGAATTTTTATATAGGAGACTTCAAGGATAGTATCAGAATAAGATAGAAAAGTCACTGTTAACTTGGTAATATAGCAAAAACATTAGTATGTAATTTTTCACGGCAAGATTTGTTATCATTAGATTTCAAAAGTTTAATATATGTTACAGAATGGTGACAGGAATATTTTTAACCATTTGTCAACAATAAAATGTGGTCAAAACCTTGATATATCTGTTATTTTAATAATATTTGGTTCTAATTTTGTTAAATGTTTCTCTAATATCCCTTTGCATACTGGCAAGCTGTTGTGATGCTTTTCCAATACTGTTCTAATTCATTGAAATTACTTTCAACTCAGCAAGTATTTGTAAATGCTATAAATGAGAGGAAAGAGTGCTCAGTTTTAATAAATTTCAAGACAATGACTTTATTCCATAGTAGCACCTCACTGTAATGGGCTTCAGTATTACTTAGATTTTCACTTAATTATTTTACATACCTTTTCATATATGTATAAAGTCCTGTTAGACTGCGTTTTCAGTGTGCTTAGCACTCACTAAACCAGTAGTTTAGCAGGACACTGGAAAATGACTCAGCCCTTTCCCTCAAAGCACAGACATTTATAGCCCTCATTCCATTAAATGCCAGTCATATCAGCCGTCCAGATATCTCAAAGGCCCCTAGTGTGTTCCCCTTAAAAATCACTACACCATGTGGTTTTTAGGATCTAAGGGAAGGAAAAGTACATATTCCTTATGCTGAGGTTTTAAAGAACTGGTACAAAGTGCTTCACTGTCTCTCTTGTACTTTCTAAACAATAAAGCAGCAGGCAATGGTGGAAACTCAGTGGATCTGATGTTAGACACCTTTGGTTTGAAACCCACATTGTGCCAGCAGCTCTGTGATCTCAGACACTGAAACTCCACCACCGTTTGCTTCTTTATCCGCAAATGTAGATAACTGCCTATTTTGCAAAAGTAGATTGAAAATCAGAGATAATTGTGTGGAAATGTTTTGTAACCTGTGAATTACTGAACAAATCTTAGTCACTGTTATTCTTTGCTTGCTTGTTTTGATTGATGTTTTCTGTGCATCCAGGAACATGCTAACTCCACTGCGCCAGGACTTGGCTGCTTTCCAGAATGATTAAGCAAATCCCTCCACAAAAGCATTTCTCAAAGTATGTTACAGCAGTTTGGAAACACCGCATACTATGTTTCCCTCTTACATAATGATGAGATTAAATATCAGGATATTAAAGTGTGCAAAATCTTACCTGTTTTATTAGTTCCCAACTTATTGCGTTAGACCAGCAATTTTCAATTCGTGTGCACAAGAGGCACGCTGGTGTGCAGCAAGAATTTTTAAAGCATGCAATACCTGATCTCTTTTTCCTCAGGTCGTCAAATTTTTAAAAAATGTCAACAGCCGACACAACAATAGCCATCTGTGTGAATGAATAAAAGGATAGCTATTTTTTGTCAGATTGGCAATATATATATATATATATATATATATATATATATATATATGGCATGTTGCAGAATTTTAGTAATTAGTTTATGTATTATGAGAAGAAAAAGATTGAAAACCACTGTATTAGACTATGGAATTTATTCCTTTCTATGTCTGCTAACTTACTTATTTCCTTCCTTCCTTCCTTCCTTCTTTCCTTTTTCCTTCCTTTCCTTTCCATTTCCTTCCTTTCTTCACTCTTTCCTCTTCCCTTCCCTTTCATTCCCTTTCCTTAACTCTTCTTTTAGCATAACACCTGTAAGCATTCAACTTAAAGAATTTCATAGAAAACAATTTAGTAAGATCCATTCTAAAATTTTCTAGCAATTACTGTCAATCATATTTTGCTTTTCCTAAGAACTGATTCTATATGCCTGGATCATTCTGTATAGAAGGACATTATTAGGAGTGTGTGTGTGTGTGTGTGTGTGTGTGTGTGTAAATGTGTGTTTCAGGAATAATTTTTGGCTGATGTATTTTTTTCCATATAAAAAAATTTGTTCTGTTATTTTTATTCATGCAATATTTTTATAGAACTTTAGTACTATTCAAGCACATCCCAATGTCACATCATTATTTCCCTTGGTTCTCAGGATAATCCAATAAAATGAGAATAGGTTAGTACTATTATTCTCAATTTATAGATGAGGCTTCCAGGGCTGAGAGACTTACTCGAGATCACATACTATTGTGGGACAAAATCCAGGTGTCCTCATTCTTGCTCATTGAGCTTTCTGCTACAGAGCAAAGCTTCTTAACCCCTGCATTTCACGCGATGCACCTCCCATTCTCTTTGCTGTCTTCGAGTGCCAAATGTAGTGTATTTTCTGCTCCAGGTCAGAAACATGAAGGGTAGGATTTGCTTGCTTATTTTTAGCTGCCTGGTAACTGAACCCCTATCTTTATTTGCTACAGGGTATTTTGGAATAGGAGAGGGAGGCTGGGAGGTTTATATTTGGTTTAAATTACTTACGGAAAAGCCTCCCATTCTCAAATTCAAACAGATTTATTCAAGAAATTTTAAAGTCTATTTTGAAAAAGACTTTGGCTATTTCAGAGTTTTTAAGGACAAGACTCAATCCCCAAAGGTTTGGGTTCATAATCCTGTCGTAGAACAGTGCGTACTACAATGAGACTTTCCCTGCCATAAGGCCAAGGCAATGCTTTGTGAAAGAAGAGCAGTTCAACTGGTGCCCATCTGGAGCCATAAAAGAGCTCAGGATACATTAATGCAACTAAGAAAACAAAAGGGAAAGCTTTTACCCATGTCCTTTCCACCATGCATTTGACATACCGGCAGCTCAATAACATTCCCAACATTCCGGAGCTGTTCCGTAGGGCAACGCATGAATAGAAAGTGTGGCTTGGACTACAGTGGCACCTGGCCATGCTGCACACTGTACGATTGTTAGCTTCTCTCTGATAGGCTGAATGCCAGGGAATTTATAGCCAAGTGAACTGAAGATGTGAAAACCATACTGTGCACTGAATTTTGCAATCATGCTACCATTGGATTCAATTTGCTCCTGACCCAGGATTTTTATTGTTTTAGGAGTTGCAGCATAAAATCAATAATGTATGCAATATTGATTCTAGTAGGGGATAAGCTGTTTCTTATTTACCTGACACTGTGTACGTTTCCAAGCTTAAAAACTCTTGTAATGTATAGTGTTTTGCTTTATCTAATAATAAACTGCATATCATAAAGTTAATGTAATAGTATCCTTGTGATTTTTACATAATACATACATTAAAATCTTTTCAGTCAAGTTTGTAAGAATAACCAGATTAAAGGTATGAAATTTAAATGAGGCTCCATATCTGTCTACGGAAATGATTCTGTTGTCACAAAATGTGGACAGAATGGCTGGTGAGGGACAGGAGAGTAGATGAATGGAGCCTGAGGAGGGAATCATCAGAGCAAGAGTTTGCATTAATAGAACCAAACTTTCCACTCCTTTTTGCAGTAATCTGTGCACAAAAGATTACTACAAAAAAATAAATCACCTACATGCATTCCTTTGCTCTCTGCCTTCTAGATTGGTTGAGGTAATGGGGACTAGAGGAAGGATATTTCTTTATTTTCCATATTTTCTGTAGGGCTGGCTGGGTTCCTAAGCCACAGCCCTGACAAAGGGATTCCTTAGTTTGGTTTACTCCATTCTCCCCCCCTCTGTTCTTCAGGCCTCAGCCTCTACAGTGTTTCCCAACCACTGCTTGGTTTCACTACACTCTTGCCTACTATCCTTCTATTAACCATTTTTTCAAATTACCCAACGTGAAAATGTCATGTTTTACCTCGCCTTGCCTTATAGCCTTATATACACTATGAAGTCAGACATGTACTGATGACCAACACTATTTGTAAAAAAACAAAACAAAACAAACAAACAAACAAAAAAACTTTTTAGGAAGTCCTTCACTCCAGAAGAGAGACCTAGGTTGATAGTCATTGAAGGAAAACAATATGTGTGTGTGGAGGGTGTGTGTGTGTTACAATCTAGTGTTTATCTGCTGTTCATGATCCTATCACATGCCTACCCTGGAATATGAGTTCATTCATAACCATTTTACTTACTAAATTACATATTGGTCTAAAAAGGTAGAATTTTTGGCAAGTAATGTTATATTGTCAAACAAATACATTTTAATACATGTACAAAATTTTATATTCTTCTTGAGATTTTCTTTCTTCAGCTCTCACAGCTCTCACATTTAAATTGTGCAAGTAACTTTCCCATTATTCACACCTTGTTTGAATTATTTTTCAAAGTAATTAGATATATTTGAAAATTATTGGTGTGTATAAGTAGCATCAATTTTTTCTTCTATAAGCAGTATCAGACAAATAAAGGAGACACCAAAACAATCATAGATGGAAATAAATATTTTTAAATGTAGTTGAATTATTTTTAACTCCTGTACTTACATGTTTCATATGAGGACAGTCAGCTGCATTGCTGATTAACTTGAAACGAATATATTAAAATTGCTTCACATGTCAATTATTTTAGAAACTCTATTAGAAGCTCAAGTTTCTTTTTGGGCTGTGCTGGTTCATTCTTTCTATTTGAGTGTTCTCATTTCAATATTTTGTAAGGACATGTATAATCATATGCTGTCTAAACATTCTAAACTTTAGAGCTATTTTAGCATGTTATTGTGCGAGCTATATGCTGGTGGACACCTCCAGTCTCCAGGATCGTTCTATAACATGGAAGACTTGAGAAGACATGTTTGACAGATGTCTTCTCACTGGGACATGAAGAGGGTGGAGTATTGCTGCCCACATCCCTAAGGAATGTTCTGAGGGCATTTGAGGAGTGTGAATGCGTCTGACCTTTGAGAAAACTGTAGCTGAAGTTAACACTACATTCACAAATCTCAAAATGTAGTTGGTTAATTTTGGTTTTGAATAGTTCCTTGCCAGTGTGGTTTTATTCTGCCCTGTCCCCCAACTTTTCTTTTCAAATTCCCATAAAGATAAAAAAAAAGAGATAAATTAGATGTCTGACCACTAACAAAAATATTAGCCAAAGGCAGTCCTGTTCACTGTTGGGCACTGGAGGGTAGAGTCTTCAAAAGCAAAATTAACTAAATAAGAATAGGACTATGACATAGATATGCACATTAAAAACTGCATTTTAAAAATATGTTTTTATTGAATTTTAGAGAGAGGAAAGGAGAGGGAGAATCGGCTGCTTCTTGCATGCCCTTGAGTGATTGAGCCAGCAACCTGGGTATGTGCCCTGACCAGGAATCAAACCAGCAACACCTTGGTTCACAGAATGGTGCCCAGCCAACTGGGCCATACTGGCTAGGCCTAGAAGTACATAAGGAGTACTTCCTTAAGTTTGAAGTATAAGAGGATAGGCAGAGGGTAAAATAAGATAATCTTGTTAAGCAGAAATACACCAAAGAAATGAGAATTAGGTGCCAAGAAGGAGCCTGGATCCATGTATCACAACCTGCCTTATGGTTATAGCTGATATATGTACTCAACTCCTTAACAGTACCCAATAATATGTGGAATAAGCAGGACAAATGATATACCATACTGAAATGGAAAGCATATCTCCTCAAATAAGCATGGTTGGGGGGGGGGGGGGGATGTGTATCTGTGTGTGGGGGGAGGGTTAGAGAAAGAGAGAGAATCAAAGAACGTGAGGACTATAATTAAATACTGAAAAACAAGTAGTAAAGAAAACCATTAACATGAAATATAATGAAGACAATGCTTGAAGAAAAATGTTAGTAAAGAATGCAGGGAAATACTTTTTAAAAATAAACATTTTTTAGCAATACCAATGAAAAACAAGAAAATATGGCATATATGGAACAATACCAGAAAAGTATAAAAAAAAGAACAGATTGAGGAGTCAAGTAATATTCTTTCTCTTTGAATACTTCTGGTATATGTATTAAATTTATTAAGCTCTTAATATAATGTTCCTAAAGCAGATATTAGCTGGTGCATTTTCTGATCAGAAAATAATATGTTAACAAATTAATGCAACAACTTTAAAAGGTAATTAAGAAGTTAACAAAATAACTCTTACAAGTTACTATCAAATTTCATGAATAAAATGCTTAGTAAATATGCAAAAGAGACCACTAGTGTCAAAAGAAACAAGAGACCCAAAAATGCAGTCACTTGTGGTAAACCACACCAAGGATTAATACTTACATAATACCTAACCTAATGTAGTTTGAGTCTTACCCAAGAGTAGAACTTTAAGCCAATCTGTCTGGAATTTCCTGATCTACACTAGTGAGGTAATCGTCCTAGTAAAACTCCTGACTTCCCCGAAGGCAAGGTGTCCTTGCCTGAAATAATCCACTTTTCACTTCCTTGTCCCACCCTCCTTCTGCCAATAAAAACCTTCCATTTTATATAATGCCTCAGAGCACCTTCTTATTTACTAGATGGGATGCTGCCCAATTCATGAATTGTTGAATAAAGCCAATTAGATCTTTAATTTACTCAGTTGAATTTTTAAAAAAATATATTTCATTGATTTTTTACAGAGAGGAAGGTAGAGGGATAGAGAGTTAGAAACATCAATGAGAGAGAAACATCGATCAGGTGCCTCCTAGACACCCCCTACTGAGGATGTGCCTGCAAACAAGGTACATGCCCTTGACTGGAATCGAACCCGGGTCCTTTCAGTCCGCTCTATCAACTGAGCCAAACCAGTTAGGGTGAATTTTTGTTTTTTAACACAGGCCTGTGAAGCCAGGTAGAGTGCTTGTCTTGTTCACCATTGCATACTTTGTGGGAGCATGTCTTGCTCTGGTATATGCTCAATAAATAGGTGAATAAACATTACTACCCTAAATTGAGTTCCTGAGATGCAGGACCAGAGATACAGATTTTTGATTGAGAGAGTATTCTCACAGAGTATGAAGGATGTGAGGAAAGCAGGAGAGAGTACAAAGAAACCAGGCAAAGGATGTTGCATTAATCTGTTCAGCCTGCAATAACAAAATATCAGAGACTGGGTGGATTAAACAACAGAAATTTATTTCCTACAGTTTTGGAGGCTGGGAAGTCCAAGATTCTGAGGCCTCTTCTCTTGACTTGTGGGGCCACAGAGAGAGAGAGAAAGAGAGAGTGAGAGAGTAAGACTCTAGTTCTCTTCTTATGAGGTCCCTACCCTCAAGACTTCGTCTAACCCTAAATACCTCCCAAAGGTCCCATTTCCAAGTGTCATCACATTGGGAATCAGGGCTTTAACATATGAATTTTGGGAGGACAAAAACAAGCAGTCCATATAGTTGTAGTTTTAGAAGAAAGCCTGCCTTTTAGTGGGGCTGAGTCTGGTCCCACCATGAGCTTTAAAATATAAATTATACCACTGAGGCTGTTATATATTATACTAGAGGCCCGGTGCATGAAAATGCATGCACTTGGGGGGAGGGGTGGTCCCTTAGCCTGGCCTGCGCCCTCTTGCAGTCTGGATCCCTGGGGGAACAGGCCTAAGCTGGCAGCCTGGGAGCCCTCAGGGGATGGCCCACACCCCACAAGGAGTGGGCCTAAGCCGTTAGTCAGACATCCTCAGCGCTGCCACGGAGGTGGGAGAGGCTCTTGCCACTGTCGCTGCACTGGCCAGTCATGAGCCGGCTCTGACTGAGTGGTGCTCCCCCTATGGAAGCACACTGACCACCAGGGAGCAGCTTCTGTGCTGAGTGTCTGCCCCCTGGTGGTCAGTACGTGTCATAGTGACCAGTTGTTCCGGGTCGTTCTGCTGTTAGGTTCAATTTGCATATTACCCTTTTATTATATAGGATATAATGATAACCTTGTTGGTTACCTCTCGGTACACCATGTTTTATGAGTCATCTCTAAAGATTATTCTGAGTCAAATGTCTGACTTAGATGTCCTTTACAATTATTACACTCACCTTGCTTCAGATGATCAAGTGCTGGGATCTCCCATCCTTAGTGTTATGGGGAGTAACAGAATCTCCCACTGTCCATCCTGTCATCCAGAGGACCACCAGTACTCAGGTACTCAGGAATGCTGGTGCTTCTCTCACTGATGCATCCTTTATTGCTTTGGCATACTCAACATACTCAACTGGTACGTCTTCCAATCCTACACAACAGATTTCATTCAACCATTGCTCTTCTCAGAGCCCGTTGGTCCATTCTTGCTTAGTCTCCCATAGCAGTTCTGCCATCTCTAACTCACTTAATGTGAACTATCTCCTTTTCAAAGTTTCTAAGAGTCATCCAGAAGCATATTAAATCATTTCCAAAGGCCTGTGCCCAGCTGTTAATTCCTGAGGCATGGAATATTTGCACACCAAACAGAAAATTCTCCCTTATCCAGGATTATATTCTTGTTCCTTATGGTTCAGCTCCTTACATATACATTCATAAGCATACTCTCCATTTTTTTCTTTTTTGTCCTTTTTTGTCTTTTCATGTTTCAGCTTTAGTTGACATATATTATTTTATTAGTTTCAGGTGTACACCCCAGTGATAAGACACTACATAACTTACTCTCTGATCATCCAGATAAATCTTGCACCCATCTGACACCATACATAGTTATTATAATATTACTGACTATGTCCCTATTCTGGAACAACCAATTTGTACTTCCTAATCGCTTCATCTTTTTCACCCATTCCCCTAACCCAGTGGTTCTCAACCTTCCTAATGCCGCGACCCTTTAATATAGTTCCTCATGTTGTGGTGACCCCCAATTTCATTGTTACAAATTGAACATAATTAAAGCATAGTGATTAATCACAAAACAATATGTAATTATATATGTGTTTTCCAATGGTCTTAGGCAACCTCTATGAAAGGGTCGTTCGACCCCCAAAGGGGTCGTGGCCCACAGGTTGAGAACCGCTGCCCTAACCCCTCTCCCATCTGGCAACCATCAAAATGTTCTTTGTATCTATGAGTCTGTTTCTGTTCTGCTTGTTCATTTGTTTTTTAATTTTTTAATTATTTCTAAAAAAATGTTTTTATTGATTTTAGAGAGAGAGAAAGGGAGAGGGAGATAGAAACATCAATGTAAGAGAAACATTGATTGGTTGCCTTCTGCACACCCCCTACTGGGGATTGAGCCCACAACCCTGGAATGTCCTGACCTCTTGGTGCATGGGATGACAGTCAATCAACTGAGCCCCACAGGCTAGGCTTGTTTTGTTTTGTTTTTAGATTTAATTGCTGATAGATATGTATTTATTGCTATTTTGTTGTTCCTATTTTTCAATTTTTTTTCTCTTCTTCTTCTTAAATAAGACACTTTCACATTTTGTATAATACTGGTTTTGTGGTGATGAACTCCTGTAGCTTTTTCCTGTCGAGGAAGCTCTTTATTCTCCAATTCTTTTTGGCATACATTATACATATTATGTTAGCTGGGTCTGACAGTTCCTTTGATAAAAAAAAAAATCTTTCTTGTCTTTACATACTGAGCTCTTCCCCATTTGCATCATGTTCAGATTTGACAAAATTATTTATTTGATGGCAAGAAGAGTAGTTCAGGAAAAATACTGAATCAGTCAAGACTGTCCTAAAGGCACTTACCTATTTGTGTCTTCAAACACTGGGGGGACCTTTGGTCTCTAACAAGGAAGAGTAAACTAATTCCACAAGCCAAGAGGGCTCAGGGGAGTCTTAGAGTTGGTATATCCCAATTGTTTCTACTTACACATATCCATCTTTAGTTTCTTGGACCCACATCTTCCCTATCAAGACCCTGACTTTGGCTACTGATATTATTAATTATTTATAATTTTTATGGTTAAATGCTAACATTTGCAAAGTCCTTGACATGTTTGATATTCCCACTAGACAAAACATATCTAAAACATATTCTAACTCCATATCTCTTTTTTATTTTTCATTTTTTAATTATAGTTGACATACAGTATTATATTAGTTTTAAATGTGCAACATAGTGATTACACCTCATAGAAGACTATTACCCATCTGATACCATACACAATACAGTATTATTGACAGTATATCCTCTATGCTGTACTTTACATTTCCATGGTTATTACTATAACTGTCAATTTTTACTTCTTAATCCCTTGTACCTTTTTCACTTTTCCCTTTATTCAATGACAATCTTTTTTTTTTCTCTGTATCTATGAGTTTGTTTCTGTGTTCCTTGCTCATTTATTTTGTTTTTTAGATCACACATATAAGTGAAACATATGGCATTTGCCTTTGTCTGACTTATCAACAAAATGAAAGGACAACCTACCAAATAGGACAAGATATTAATCAATGATGCATCCAATAAGGGGTATAAAGAACTCATATAACTTAACACCAAAAAAAATCTGATTTAAAAGTGGGTGGTGGACCTGAATAGACATTTCTCCCAAGAGGACATACAGATGGCCAACAGACATATAAAAAGATGCTCAACATCACTAATCATTAAGGAAATGCAACTCCATATCTCTTATTCCCATTTATTATAACAGAAATTAATGAGCACCGATTATTAATCAACAAGCATCTTACTAAACACTCTTTTCTTGCTTATTTTGTGTTAATCAGTGTGTCACAGGGTGAGTACAGTGACTCATCTCATGTCCCAGTGTAAAAGACATCTAGCCAGGAAGCATTGTCCTTCCTGACTCTCCCTACTTCCATACCTATAATGAAGGTCTAATTACAAAGTTCTTTGTCCAAATACTAGTAGACTAACAATTATAATGGTCAGTTTGCTAACAAGTAGCCTATTTGCTTTAGATAATAGAAGTAATCATTCTATATAATAAAAGGCTAATATGCAAATTGACCAAGCAGAGGAAGGACCGGTCACTATGATGTGCACTGACCACTAGGAGGCAGCTCCTGTGTTGAGCATCTGCCCCCTGGTGGTCAGTGCGCTCCCACAAGGAAGTACCGCTCAGCCAGAAAACTGGCTCATAGCTGGTGAGGGTAGCAGTGGTGGCAGGAGCCTCTCCCACCTCCATGACAGTTGGACATCCCCCGAGGGTTCCTGGACTGTGAGAGGGTGCAAGCTGGGCTGAGGGGCTTCCCCTCCCCCGAGTGCACAAATTTCGTGCACCAGGCCTCTAGTGGAGTAATAAATGGACTATAATTTTGGACAAGAAAACTACAAGGGTATATCATGATAGTGGGAAGATACTGACATGAGCTTAAAGAAAATATCACAAGGGTAGGTGAATGACTGCTGCTTCCTCCTAGAGATCTCCATAGAAAACCATGTTTTCAACTCAAATCCTTAGATAATGAGCAGTTGGTGGGAAGTCGGGGAGTGTGGTAGAACAAGGATAAGAGAACATCTACCATGTCCTTCGATGTACTCTGCTCAGTGCTTTATTTGCCTTACCTAATTTCATCCTTAAAACATCCCATGAGTTATATAATGTTTACCCTCACGTACAGATGAGAATACTAAGGCAAAATGAACTTAACTGCATATTGTCACACAAGTAGCAGAGTTCTAAATTAATCTCAAGCCCGACTGACTGCAAAGTCAGCATCCTTAACAACTACATTTTAAAATATGCCACCTGATTATCTGGATATTTTACATTCAAATTATTATTATTTTTTACATTATTTTTTTTCATAGATTCCTCCAGGAAACAAAAATAGTTATCATCTGTGTGTTTTGCTCCTTTCTTTAGATAACTTATAATCCCAATATTACAGACACATACACACATAAATTTTTCACCAACAGTTGGGTCACATACTCCTTACTCTTATATTTTCTTTGTTTTCAAGACAGAGTATACTTATTGAAAACCCTCCATATTTATGTAATTGACTATTTTTCTTGTTTTCCTTTTAGGCTGTTAGTAATGGCACAATGAATAAAGGGTCTGGAATATTTTTCTCTGATGGTTAAAATCTATTACTTGGACCATAAATTTGATGTCAGAAAAACAAAAGATTTTTTTATGATCTCACATTTTTATATCCCAAAAGCTATAAATGTTTCCCACAAAAGTATTAAAGCACTTTGCTATTCTATTCTTTGTGTTCCCACATACTCTACATGTCAGAAATGATTATTCTCACCATGATTCTCTTTTGTCTATAGATTTAATCCACTTTTCTAATTATTCAATATGTTTTCCCATAAACCATGCCAGTAATATGAGTATGCATAGATTTAATGGATATAATGCTTATATAACACTTCCAATTTGAAATAGAATTATTTACTTTCTTGAAATAATAATGACAGAAAAAATATATACTGAATTAATCTACACGTTGAATTATTATTTGGTGTCCCATAGGTCACAGACTGGCTCCCACAGAAATCAGTCTGCCGGGTGGTTTATAAGGTTGTTACTGGGTATTTGTTACTCTACCAATCCTTTTCTTGCCTTACCCCTACTCTGCTCTATATTACAGGGAACAACATTTTCCTGGAGCTAGCTTCTCCTGCCAACTGGCTTCTGGGCAGGTTTGGGCAAAGGTGAAAAGGAGAAGGTGAGAGTAACAGAGAAACCAAAGTATTTCTTTCTCTTTTAGAGTCTGAAATGACATCTTTGGCAGTGGCTGCATCTCCTCATCTCATGTGGAAGAGCCTCTCCCACTGGGATTCAGTCTCTGATAGCCAAGGTTCTAGTTCCCCTTCAGTAGCCCAACTTCTAGATCTGGTGTAACTATGTCTTCCCTCTGTCCCTTCTATGGGCTACTTATGCTTCCAGTTGTCGTTAATCTCTCGTTTGCTTCATTTGATTCACTAGCTCCTCTATCACCCATGTAATCAATTCCATGAATTTTTTATTCCCTCTGTTTGAAACACCTATAATATGGTTTTTTGGACTGGGCTCATAGATTAACCCACTCTGACTCATTTCACATTCATTCACCAAGAGGGCAAACTTGTGTAAGACACTGTAAGAATAAAAGCATAACCATGAACAAGATACACATTTTCTCCTATCCTTTATGAAAACTATAGTCCAGTGGAAAAGACAGATATTATATAATAAATTATGGTTATAATACCCATTTTAAATGTAAATTATCTGATATTATGGAATAAAAAAAACAAGAGAAAGAAAAACACAATAAAAAAGTAAAAAAAAAAAAAAAAGATCTTCCTAAGTATGTGTCCTTTCGAATGGAATATAAAATGTGAGAAGGTGGGCCAGGTACTTAAATATGAGAAATATGCAAGAAAGAGAACTTACTTAGAAAATACATTTCACTAAAATTAATATTTCAGTTTACAAATGATCTATAGAATCTTCAACAGTGTTTTCCCTGAGTGGATTGAGCTTTGTGACTGGACAACAGGGGAGGGAAGGAGATTTTTTTCTAGTCTGTATATTCTATAACTTTTGAGCAGTGTGCTAAGTGCATGTACTGCATGTTAAAAAGCTTCATTTAAAATTACCTAGAAATACCTGAAATTTTTCTAAGACAGAACGAGGTATTTTTTTCTAATATAAGTAAATATCCAGAGAGGTGGATAATAGATGAGCATGGTTTTATAGATCCTCTGGCTAATAGAGTGTTTGTTCCCAATTAGGATGAAAGTGACACAAAATATTTCAAATATTTAAGCAAAAAATTTGATTGTGTGTTAGATAACCCATGACCTCAGATGCTTAAATAGTAAAGGATCATAGATATATTGGCTGTGTAATCCTGTGATGACGTGAAATGGTAAAATTCCTATGGAATGAGGATACTCAGAAAAGCACGCAATTTAAACTTATGAATTGTTATTTCTGAAAATTTCCATTTCATATTTTTAGATTACAGTTGACATCTAGTAACCAAAACCACAGAAAGCAAAAGTGCAGATAAGGGGAAACTATTATTTTTATTTACATTAACCATTATTTTTATGTACATTATTTACAGTACCCTCACCAAAGCCACTCAGGGATAATTGCTGATGAAAGAGATTCTATAAGATGCCAGCCTCAAATACTGTGCTCCTAGAGTTAAGGCTTAGTGTATGTTTTACCCCAAGGTCTCCTTATCCTTATAAAAGAATTAGAATTGCAGCCATAATTAGTAAATGTGCTCATTATTCTCAATTAAATTAGACATTATAGCTAGACATCAGAAATTATAACTTACACCAATGAGTAAGTCATTCATATAATTTGCTGTATACTTAATAAACAATCAAATGTGCCAAATAAAGCAAACAAACAAAACGCTCTTAGGAACTCCATGCCCGCTCAAGCTGCTCACTAGCTTTACTTGTGATGGCTTTTTCTCTGTTAGTTCTGAACTTTATTTTGACACTAAATAGCTTCTCTGCCCCCAATAAGAGAAAGTCAAGGAAAGGTCAGATAGATTCTGATAAACACTGATCTACTTAATCATGGCCACCCACCCCTCAACCTCCGATATGCAGCAAGTCTTCTAATTCATCTCCATCTGCTTCCTAGCACTCTTAGGGTCATGATGGCCATGGTTCCAAGAACCATCTCTCTTTTATTTTCTTTCAGTAAATGACAGTGTATCCTCTTTTTGTCAATGAGGATGAGGTCATTCAACATGGTATCACCCATCATTCTTAGTTTCCATTTCTCCAATACTAAATTTTTAGCAATGCTAACCTCTCTCAATACAGATAGAAAAATTCAGTTACTCTTTTCAAAGATTGATACTTTTACCTTCTTTACAACCAGTACTCTTACATTTATTAAATGCTCTTGCTTCACTGTGCTAAACTTTTCTTTCAATTTTTCTTTTCCTACCCATTGGCTGCTCTGTCTTTATCCGTAAGTGTACTATTGTTCTCGCTTTATACAAAGAGCTATTTCTTAATTCCACCTGTGTATGTGTGTCTGCTTGTCTCTGTCTTTGTTGCTCACACACATTCAAAGGAACATTTACACAAATGCTAGACAAACATGGATCAGGGAGTGAATGGCTCAAGAGCTAAGGAAATTTTTTTAAAAAAAAAACTGAGGTTCAAGATAGGTGCTAAAAAATATGAGTTTTTTCTAGATCAGTGGTTCTCTAACTTCTTGATCTCATGATCCCTTTATGCTCTGAATGGTAAGTGAGGATCCTAAAGAGCTTTTGTTTATATAGGTTGTGGCTATTGATATATTTTTATTATAATTTAAAACAGAAATTAAGAAAACATTTTATATTAATTTACAAATAACAAAAAACCATTGCATATTAACCCCTAGAGTGCAGGGAAGTGCAATCGTGCTCCTTCTGTCTTTCGCCGAAAGTGCCGGGAGCACTTTATTTTAACATTATATGTTTGTTCAAATTTTTTTTCTACTAGTATTATATAATACAATCAGCAAACAATATATGTCAAAGATGAAAACAAATGTAGTAAAGGTTTCCTTAAG
This sequence comes from Myotis yumanensis, assembly GCF_028538775.1. Taxonomy (NCBI): domain Eukaryota; kingdom Metazoa; phylum Chordata; class Mammalia; order Chiroptera; family Vespertilionidae; genus Myotis; species Myotis yumanensis. Next base: position 71,236,458 of record NW_027223755.1, on the reverse strand, counting down.
TTTTTGAATATGTAACTTCATTTACTTGCGATTCATAATTTTTTCCTAAACTGCTGTAAAATCAGCAAAAATGCCTTGGCAATTTTAGCATAGTTCCTAGGATACTGTTTGGCACTCAAAGGGTTAAGATAAAATATATTTTTACAAAAAGAGCCAGATTTTAAAAATCAGAGTATCATTGTTTTACTATTTTGCATATCTCTTTAATGTCTGACTTAAAACCTTACTGGCTTCTCAAATCTGTTCTGCATTAAATCTGTGGCAAAATGTTGTGTTTACAGAAGTATGTAAAGAAAGTCCTGCCTCATACAGATATATAATTGAACAAGTGAAGATGATATTAATAGCCTTCTCACATAACTGAGAATATTGTTTTTTGATATTACACTCAAACTTGACAAGTGGTAAACTTATACCGATTAGTTATAATGTATACTCTGAAACCGTATCAGTGAACTGTTCTTACCCTGTTTCATTAAAACCCACTGGACTGTGTTGCACTTTGACATTTTACTTATGAATCATTGTGCAGTGATCATTTGAAAAATATTCATTCATAGAATTATGCAGATCTTTAAACTTTTAACACTTTTATTATACAATTTAAAAAAAACACCTCACTAATATCACCACCAACATCATCAGAAAAGTCTGAAAGCACTGAAAATTAGTCAGGTTCCCAGTGGCAAGTAAAATTTTCCAAAGTTTCAATCTTTCTCTCAACTCTCAAATTTTATCATTGCTAACATATACATACTATCAATTATTTTACTTGAAATGATAAGCATATTTTGTTTATTTTCCAAAGAATGTCCACCAAACACAATTCTGAACCATCAAAATGCTCAGTCATTCTTTCAAACAAAATGGCATTCATTGATAAATGTGCCTAGTTCAACTCACAACTCAACTACACAATGGTTTGGGGAGAGCCATTGTATTTGAGTCCAATATGAGATTTTTATGTGTATTTCCCTTTTTCAACATAGAATATTTAAAAGTCAAGTAAGCAAGAATCATGATTTAATAAAATTAATCATTTAAAATGATTTAAAGAATTTATTGACTTTTGAAAGAGAAGAGGAGGAGAAGGAGGAGGAGGAGGAGGAGAGATTTGTTGTTCCATTTATTTAGGCATTCATTAGTTAATTCTTATATGTGCCCCTGACCAGGGATCGAACCTGCAACCTTGGTGTATCAGCATGATGCTCCAACCAACTAAGACATATGCCCAGAGTTTTAACATTAATAATTTTAGTGCTTCATCAAAGCTATTCTTAAATAAAGTATCTCTCTTTTTAAATTGCAAGTGTCTGGAAGTGAAAAATATAGTGATTACTTGCATAGTTTGGTGCCAATGCTTTAATTGATGCTAAGTTTATCCTACCATTACTTTTGTAATATTAGTGCAAATGTCAGCAGAGTGGAAAAAGGCAAGTATATTCTGAAAATAGTTTTGATCTCCTGGAGCACCAGAAAGGGTCCTATGAATCCCCAGGGTTCCATGGACCAAACTTTGGGAATTATTGTTATAGATATAGGAGCTTAAAAGACACTCTGGCAGGAGAAATATCATGTATAAAGACTACAACAACACATATTTATCAATACTGTTAATAAGAGCTTATAATTATCTATAGCATATTCACTCTTCGCTTCCTAAGTGACTTACTCTTTTAGTTTCTACACAATTTTATCCCTGGAGGAGTAAGGTAGAGAGTAAGACACCTGGAAGAAAAAGCGAAGGATGGTGTAAGGTTCATTTGCATTCTATGGTCCAGTTTGGTGGTAGCATCAGCAATATACTCCTCACCCTTAATGGTTTCATTCCATTGTTCTTCCAAATCTGTGGAACTGCAATGTCCAATGTGATAGACATTCGCCTAATGTGGTTATTTAAATTAAACCTAACTCAAATTAAATTAAATATCATTAAAAATTCAGTTTCTCATATTCAGTTCCTCAAACTAGTCATATTTCCAGTGCTCAGTATGACATGTACCCAGTGGCTATTATATGAATTAATGCAGATATAGAGCATTTCCATCACTGCAGAAAGTTCTATTAGACAGGGCTGGGTGGAATATCATTTCCTTTTTATCCTCACTACAATTTACTGCACTTACCTTACTCCAGTTCCCATCATAGGAGGAATTTTTGTATCACCTGCTTTATTCATAGTTCTTTACACTGTTTCTATCTGTCCTTCTGTTTATCATAAACCCCCATGAGAACATCATACCCTATACACTAGACGCAATCCCTTCATGTCCTGTGTTTCCAGTGCCCTTCACCTCCAGGCCACTCCTTAAACAATCCAGAGCTGCTCCATCTCAAACTTAAAACTTCACTGTCTCATTCTCGGACCACATATCCCTATTCTCTAGCTCCCTCTCCCTTCTTTCCATCCTTCCTACTATTTGAACTCATTAAGACCAGAATGTAGCCATGGATCTATGATCAAGTAACAGTTTTGTATCAACACAGAAAGACTCGTCAGCCCTAGACTCTTGAATATTGTCACTGGAGTGAAAGCTCCGGAATATACGTAGGAAGGCACCCACCAAGAGCATTATCCAAGCCAGTGTCACCATCTTTTTCAGTGCCTATGTTTTGCTCCTTTTTGCCTATGTCCTCTATGAATTTATGTTTTCACCTTTTTAAGCTGAATGTACATCATGAGTTTTGAAACATAGCCTTGGGGTTACTAAAACCTGTTGACCCTGGGCCTCCACATTTAAAAAAAATCTATCATGTGTCTTCTATCAGTGGCCTATACCGGAATCAAAGAAATTTCCCTTATATCCTTGCGATCTTCTCTTACTGATATTTAATTGGTCACTAAGCTCTGCCCTTTCTACCTTCTAAGTGTCTTTTATATCAATTCTTTCCTTTTCCAAATCTCCCAAAATAAATCTGCTGGTGGCACTAGGAAAGGGAATTGTTCGATTAGAATTGGAAGTTGAGCCTGGGAGAGGTGAGACTCCAAAAAGGTAACTTGGGTTTTTAATGAACTTCTGGGCTACTTCTAGAAAAGGGAGAGATGGGGTTTCAGGTCAGTCATTGTCAGCAATTGATGAGGCAACAAGATCAATAATTTCTCAAAAATTGGGGGCAAGTTTGGAACCTATATCCCAGAGCTTCTTGAAGCTATGCAGAGAGAATAAAATAAGCTCTTTTAGGCTGTGCAAAGAGCGTTTTTCAGGAAACTATTGCAATGAAAGTCAATGCATGGTGGCAGCCAGCTGTGAATGATGGTGATGGCTTCGTGGGACACAACAGGTGTTTCAGAGGGAGCCGCAGCCTTGCAATGAAACCCCCTAGTTTCTGCCTTTAACGCAATTGTTTTGCCAACTTTCTCTGCACCAGTTGCCAGCACAGAACTTCCTGCTCAAGGCAAGGGAAAACAGTGTATGTAGTAGCATCCCTTCCCCATCGCCCAAGCCACTGATTTACAGGGAATTAGTGGTTGGAACAGCAGACTGTGCAGTCTTTCAGCAGCACCTGGCTCTCCGAGATGTGCTGGGACAGTTAGGAGTAAGACATGCTGTGGGAGACATCCAAGAAATTATGCCTTCCCTTTAGGTTCTCTACCATCCTTGTTGAGACAGAAGGAAAAGGTGATGCCGTTTAGGTATTAGAGCTGTTATAGCACTAACTTCATCTTAACACTAATCCTGTGCAAGTGGCCTGTGGATATACACTTTATATAGCTATTTTTGTAGTTGTTTTATTTTTTCTACTATAATACAAACTCCTTGATCAGGGGGCATATCTATACTAATAATAGCCTAGGTGGCATCACGCCCTCACGTCGTCACAAGATGGCCATCACAAGATGGCCACAAGCACAGTGAAGGTGGGGTCCGGCGACCACTCTGCATGGTGAGGCCTGGGGGTCCTATGGCTCTGCGCAGCATGGAGTGGGCCGCTCCTGGCATCTCACCGCCTTACACAGAGGAGGCGGGTCGCGGCAGGGGAGGGCAGTTGTGGATGATCAGGCCCTGGCAGGGGAGGGCAGTTGGGGGCCATCAGGCCAGCAGTGGAAGGCAGTTGTAGGCAATCAGACCAGCAGGGGAGGGGAGTTAGGAGTCAATCAGGCCGGCAGAGGAGCGGTTAGGGGCAATCCAGCAGGCAGGCAGGTGAGCAGTGAGGACCTAGCAGTCCCAGATTGGGAGGGGGGTGTCCAACTGCCGGTTTATATAGGGCCTAAACCGGCAGTCAGACATCCCCCGAGGAGTCCCAGATTGGAGAGGGTGCAGGCTGGGCTGAGGGACACCGCTGCTCCATGCACAAATTTTATGCATGGGGCCTCTAGTGTCTTAATAATAATGGCATGCCCTCTGTTGGTTACTTAATAGAATCTCTGTGCTTATGATTTAGGGTGAATAGTCAAGGAAATATTCTGTCTTCTGAGAGAATACTAATGCATAGAAACCAATTCGGTAATTAGTTCTCTTAAGTAATTTATGTTACATTTTATATCTCCTCACTTTCCTTTTTAAAGTTATTATCAAGATTACAGATTCTGACATCTACAATATCTTTAAGTCCAGTAGTTATTTATAAGATTTATAAGATCTTCAGTCTAATCTTTCTCCCCCACTCTCCATGAATTCCCATTCATACCCATAGCACATCTTTACATCATAGAAATACAGAATTAGAAGTGACAGAAAGAGTCTATCAGCCTGTCGCCACCACTTGTAGGCAGCCTTGAACTTACAAGAATAGAAGCAATGTCTAAAGGTCAGTACATTTAAGTATTGCTATGGAAGCTTAGCCTCTGTCACAGCAGAAATGTATATATTCATATTTTGCAGGTCCAAAAGTGGGAATCAGCGGTTGATAAAGGATTTTTGCTCTGCTTCTGAGGACAAAAGGCATTTAAATGCCATAGTTTGTAAATTTTAGACAAGCTTGGCATTTTAATGGACAAAGTAAAATACTTGGAATCTGCATATCTCTGGTACTCCTCATCACTTTGTAGGCACTTCACCTGCTTTAGTTTTCTTTATTGTGCTTAGCACTTCCTGACAGGATTTTATATATTTATTTGTTTATTGTCTATTTCCTCCATTAGACTATAAACTCTAATGGAGGCATCTCCTTTGATTTGCTCAGAATACAGAACATATAATCACTTTTGATTAATGGCAATAATAGTTCCTCTTTATAAAAATGTGTTTCATATGAAAAATATGATGTTAAACATTTTATATGCATACATTATTTAATAGTAACAAAAACCTGGAGAATTGGGTCTCATTATTTTAATTTTAAAGGAAATGTGACTGAATCTAAGACGAATTGAATTGCGGTATAAAATCAAAACTGGTCAGAGTCACTTCTGATATAATAGCCTGAGGACCTGCTCCTCAGTGAAACTGGTAAAAATTATTTAAACCAACCAACCAACCAAACAAACAAACCATTTAGCCCTGGCCAGGAGGAGCTCAGTTGTTTAGAATGTCTCCTAATATGACAATGTTGCAGGGTCAATTCTCGGTCAGGGCACATACAAGAATCAGCCAATAAATGGGTATCTAAGTGAAGCAACAATGTTTCTATCTCCCTTTCTGTCTCTCAAAATAAATTTTAAAAATAACCATTTAAGTCTCTAGAAATGGTTCTAAAAGCATACACCAAAAGAAGAAACTTTTCTTAAAGAAAATATACTAAAACATAATATATTAAATATATGTAAAAACAATGAGGTATTTAAATGAATAAGACCCACTCCTTTCCTCCTCCCTCCTTGCTCCAGAAGAAGACAGTAAAACCCCACTCTAGCTGGACTCAGCCAAGAACAGGGCTCTTCTTCCTGCAGTTCCCAGTCAGAGGGCTGCGTTCTCAGGAGAGGAGGCCATCAGCATTTATCTTCCTACCACCAGACATACTGAGGCTAACATCCAGGCAAGTGTATCCAACAGGTGGGCTCCATTCTGCCCAATCCACTGAAGGCTCTACCTTCATCACAGTTGAAAGCCCCCCTTTTATTCTCTTGCTAAAAAAACTTTTTTTCCCTAGATGTTGGTTCTCATGAATTGATTTTGAATTCTTAACCATTCTTTCTTATTTTCAGTGCTTTCTAGGAGATTTCTTTGATTTTATTTTCTAACTCTTCTATTGATATTTTTATATTATATATTAAATTTACAGAATTTCTAGAATTACCTTCTGGCTTGCTGATTTTAATTTTTCCCTAGAATCTTGTTTTAGTTTTATAAATAAACTTCATGTATGATGCTATGTAGAGGGGGGTTACATTTTTCAATTTTTTGATATTTTATTTTGTACATTACATTGTCTCCATATCCTTCATGTTTTCTTTTTACTTCTAATATCCATCTTGGTCTCTGTCTTTTATATAGGAAGCTTCCTTCAAATAGCTGCCAACTTGTATGTCTCACATATTTAAGACCGAAGCAGTAAAACAGACTGATTACTCTGAGCACATCTGCAGTTTGTTGGCTAGTGCCTTTTCACTCAAAGCGTAACTCATGGACCAGCACAAATGCAGAAGCACTGGTGCAAAATCTCAGGCCACTCTCCAGAACCAATGAATCAAAATCTGCATTCAGTACGATATCAAGCACTTCACATGCACATGCAAGTTTGTGAAGCACTGCTTTAGTTGACTTCAGTATAATGATCATAAAATTAGCCAGACTTTTCATTACACTCATCTCATTTATGAATATCTGCAGGAATATTTTCCCCTCGAGTCAGACCCTTTAGTTTTCTCTTGAAAATAATCCTTTTATTTTGGGTAGAAGGGCAGTGCATATGATTTCTGAAGGTAAGAATAGTAATGAACTCTATTGGTTTATAGAACTCTGTTTTTGACCAAACCCTCTGTTTTTAGCTCCACTGAATCCCTGAATTTAGTAGGTTGGAAACCTCTAGGTTTTGAGCTTTTAGTGGGTTCTTCAGGGTAAACTGCCTTGCTTGACTCTGACATGTCTCTCAGAGGACACTGGTTTTAACTTCCTCTGTTTGGTTAAGTCAATTATGATTCTCCTCTCTGTAGTCTCTGCTCCAGTTCTTTCTCTTTTCATGTGATAAAGCCATTGGAAAACTCACTTACTGTCATTTAGATGAGAATTTGAAGAGAGAGCACATTAACACCAGGGGCTGAGCAGTGGGGAAGTGGTGTGTTGCAGTAGAAAGGCTCTGAATAAGGGAAAGGTTGCTTGGGGGTTCCAGAGAGCATGGCTGGCTGGGATATAAGAGAAGAGAAAGAACACTGAAAAAGAGGCTGCTAACAATTACCGCTTTGCTATTTTGCTTTGGTTTGGTCCTAATCCTGGGTGTCAATTCTCCTGTTAAGCAGAATCCTGGTGAGCTCAATGAGAGGAGATTTGGGTTAATCCAGGTCATCTTGCCCCATTGCTTCCACTGCTCAAAGCAGGAGACCTTCTCAGTGTCACCGTGTATCCTAAACTGAACTTTGGCCCTTGCATATTCTAAGGAGGTGGCTGGGTCCTTCTTTATTCACAAAACCTGAGGCAGCCACATCAGACTCATAGTTATTCCAGGAGAACTGTTAGTGCCAGAAGGTTCCAGGAAGGAAAAGTATTATACTATCTTTAGATAAGCAAAATATGGCAAGCGGAATTTAGAACAGCAATTTCCTAAATATGTTCCTTGCAACATTACCCCAATAGATGCTTCTTGAAAAAAAAAAGTTCTGGATCAATTCCATTGAAGGCCTTAAGCATTAAAAAAACAAGTTTAGCACAATACTGTGGAATAAATGTAACAAGTCCAACAAAATTCTGTATTTCTCTGGTATTCATTTCCTTGATGCTTTAAACAAATATTAAAAACGATGTAATTTTTTTCTTCCCAAATGTGCTAGTGTCCCAAACACATATTTTATCTGTCTAATGGTTTGCTTATTCTGACACTGGTTCTATAGTTAAGTAATTTTGGGAAGTGATGCATTTTCTCTAGAAGATCCATAACACATGTGAGCATATTAAAGTCTGACAGTTCATTGGAGAGAAATATGTGCAACATTATCACAGTGTTTCAACATCTCACCTGACCGTAAAAACCATTTTAGACAGGATGCCTATTAGTATTCTGTTGAACTAGTGGTCTGCAGAAGGCATTTGGAGACCACTGTGTAGAGGAATAAAGTTGGACAGGGCAGGCATCTGGTCCACAAAATCCCCATTGTGTCCAACATTCTGCACAAATAGACATCATGGCACCAAAGATTAATCTTTCAAGGCGTCTGTTCTTTTAACATGGAACATAAATCCCAACCATCTAAATATACTTCTTGCTTTTTGCAGATAAAATATTTTCCGTACCTAGCTGTAGTGTAACATTATTGGTGCTATTTTAATTGTCACTTGATATCATCTCAGAAGCAGCTGGCTATGTTATGACTGTGATAAAAATGACAGAAGTTGTGTATGTATATGAGTAATTTAATTTGTAATTCTCTGAAGTTTTGATTTGTGTTTAAAATAAGAGCCATGTGCTTCAATAAATGATAAATTACACAGGAGATGTGAGATTCTAACAATCTGGTATTGACTGAAGAGAAAGTAAATTTAAATTATGTGTAAATTGAAAGGTAAAAAAGTCAGAAATTTTTCCTTTGTTAAGTAATAGTCCATGTAGTACTGCCTTTGCAAATTATAATTTTTAGGCTTTGCCCACCATAACCCATTGTATCTACTTGATGCACTGAAAAGTGTATCTCTGATACACACAATAAACATTCAATACCATTTTGGAGGATGGACTTGGCTGGCTTGTGCCATAATTATTTGTATTAACAGGAAATTCAGAGGTGGCAGAACAGAATAAATCAGCTGAAAATATATTTTGAGATCTTTCTCTGGTATAATTTATGGATTTGTGCTGACTCATCACTATGGTTCCATTTCTATTTGTTACTGGTAGTATGAATTAAAAGAAAGATAAATGAGATCCAGGATGCAATCTATAACCATCAATAAAAACATAGCTAACTTGCCTAAGTGAGGTTATAATATTATTAATTTGTATAATGCTTTGCACAAATGAATTAATGAACTACAATATATGGTTTCACAGTGCACATGATAGAGATTTTACTATTTCTTATTCTATCTTTAGCATTAGAGCTAAGTGGACATTAGGAAATCTAAATTCACTATGTGTCTTATAATCAATGAAAAACTGATTAGTGATTCTAAACACAGTGCTAATATGAATAATAGTTTACTGTTAAGTGTTTACTATTTACAATAACCTGAGGTAAACTCATATTTTTTAAAAAGACTTACTTGGTTTTTTACAGCAGTTTTTGTATCACAGCAAAATTGAGCAAATGGTACAGAAATTTTCCATATACTCCCTGCTCCCACACATCATAGTCTCTCCATTATTAACATGCCCACCAGAGTACAATGATGAATCTACATTGACACACCATATTCACCAAGAGTCCATAGTTTAAATTATGCTTCATTCTTATTTTTGTATATTCTTTAGTATTGAAAAAAATGTACAAAGACATGTATCTACTACTATAAGATCATACATAGTTATTTCACTACCTTCTTCACAACCCTTAGAAACACTGACCTTTTTATTGACTGAGTAAAATTTGTTTTAATTAAATATATTGGGGTGGCATTGCTTAATAACATTATATAAGTTTCAAGTGTACAATTCTATACTCCATCATCCATATATTGCATTGTGTGCTCACCACCCTAAGTCTAATCTCCCTTCATCACCATATATTTGACCCCCACCTCTCTACACTCTTCATCTTCCCATCTCCCTTCCTCCCCTCTGGTAACCACCATACTGTTGTCTGGTGTGCCGTGCCAGCACAGCCAAGGGTTCAGTGAGCCTGAGGGGGGAGGGAGGGCACAGAAGGATGTAGAAAAGACAAAGAAAATAAGCTGGGTCTAGATCAGGGGTGGGCAAACTTTTTGACTCGAGGGCCACAATGGGTTCTTAAACTGGACCGGAGGGCTGGAACAAAAGCATGGATGGAGTGTTTGTGTGAACTAATATAAATTCAAAGTAAACATCATTACATAAAAGGGTACAGTCTTTTTTTTTTTTTAGTTTTATTCATTTCAAATAGGCCGGATCTGGCCCGCGGGCCGTAGTTTGCCCACGGCTGGTCTAGGTAGATCTTCCTGTGCCGGGCTGAGGCCACAGAGAGAGATCCAGAGGCAAGCTGAGCCTTTATTTTATAGCAGAGGTAAACAAGGTAGTGGTCACCATAGTTACAATGTTCTTGTGAGTTTCACTTGTTTTGGCAGCACTTGCTGCATCTCCCACAGCCCATTAGCTACCCAGATAAAACCTAGGGAGCATCACAAGGTCAAGCCTAATTATGCTAAGAGGGCTGTGCCCTCTAAACTGGGACTTGTTTGTAGCTTTGCCAACAGATTAGTCCAAGACTTAACCCTATAGCCGCTCCCTACAGTTTGGGTCTATGAGTTTGTTTGTTTTATTTGTTCATTTGTTGTTTTCAGTTTTATATGTCACATATAAGTGAAATCTTATGGTTCTTGACCTTTTTCTGTCTGACTTATTCTGCTTAGCATGACACTCTCAAGGTCCATCCATGTTGTTACAAATGGAAATATTTCATCCTCTCTTATGGTTGAGTAGTATTCCATTGTATATATGTACCACAGCTTTACCCAATCATCCATCAAAGGATACATAGGTTGTTTCCATGTCTTGACTACTGTGAACAATTCTGCAATGAAGACAGGGCTACATATATCTTTACAGATAAATGTTTTCAAAATTTTCAGGTAGATACTCAGAAGAAAGATTACTCGGTTATATGTAGCTCTATTCTTAATTTTAAAAATGTTGCCTTTTCCAGAATATCGTATAGTTGGAAATGTACAGCAGGTAGCCTTTCAGATTGGTTCCTTTCATTTAGTGATATACATTTAAGTTTCTTCCATGTGTTTTCATGGCTTTATAGCTCATTTCTTTTTAATGCTGAATAATATCCCATTGTCTAGATGGACCACAATTTATTTATCCATTCACCTACTGAAGGACAAAACTTCAAAGCAACCAAGTTTGGCAATCTATACTAATAAAAGGGTAATATGCTAATTAGACTGGGTTGATCAGACATCTTCCGGATGTCTGACTTCCTTCCGGACAAAGCCACAGTGGCGGGGTCCAAGGCAGAGGCGGTCAGGGGCGATCAGCTGGCAGGGGAGCAAGCACTTAGGGGCAATCAGGCTGGCAGGGGAGCAAGCAGTTAGGGGCGTGATCAGGCCAGTGCTGGGGAGCAAGCAGTTAGGGGGTGATCAGGCTGCCAGGGGAGGGCAGTTGGGAGTAATCAGGCTGGCAAGGGAGGGCAGTTGGGAGCGATCAGGCTGTCAGGGGAGGGCAGCTGGGGGCGATCAGGCCAGCAGGGGAGCGGTTAGGGGTGATCAGGCAGGCAGGCAGAGGCAGTTAGGGGCAATCAGGCAGGCAGGCCAGTGAGCAGTTAGGAGCCAGCAGTCCTTGATTGTGAGAGGGATGTCCAACTGCCAGTCGGACATCCCCCAAGGGGTCCTGGATTGGAGAGGGCAGGTTGGGCTGAGGGACCCCCCCTCCCTGTACGAATTTCATGCACTGGGCCTCTAGTTATAAATAAAGCTGCTGTAAATATTCATGGGCAGGTTTTTAAATAGAAATCAACTTTCAAATCCTTTGAGCAAATACCAAGGAGCACAATTACTGGATACTATGATAAGAGTATATTTAATTTTGTAAAAGAGTGCCAAACTGTCTTACAAAGTGGCTGTAACATTTTGCATTCCCCCAGCAATGAATGAGAGTCCTATTGCTCCATAGCCTCACAGCATTTGATGTTATTACTCGTCTGTTTGGCCTCAGGAGATGGGTATAGTGGTATCTCACTGCTGTTTTAATTTTATCTGGTGACATATGATGTGGAGCATCTTTTCGTGTGCTTATTTGTCATCTTTATATCTTCTTTGATAAGGTGTTTATTAAGGTTGAGGCCCATTTTAGTAAGGTAGTAGGCGAACTCTGTATGCCCAGAGTTTTAGGAATAAAAACTACCCAAACAATGCTATTGCTATATGATTCACCTTCTATTTTGGAAAAGAGAAAAGGCCATTCCTTATTTTTTATTAATTTTACAAAAGAACAAAACACAACTCATGTCTTAAAATATTGCCTAGAAAATTTCTTCCTTTAAGCACACACTACTCAGCCCTCTGAGGCTGGTGGAATTAAGAAAGTTCATTAGGATGGTCTAAAAATAGAAAAATATTTTGTCTAAATCAACATCTCTTTTACTCAGGTCTAGCATAAATAAATAGGATCGATATATTGGGATAGGTAGGAAATAAATCAGAACTTTTCTATAAAGAATATTAAAAGTTATAAAACATATTTCATTAAACCTATTACGTATTAATTAAACCAGTGACATTTTAAAAATAAAAAGCATAAAGTTTTACCCCTTATCACAGAGAAAAATATCGACTGAATATAACATACAGAAAAAATTCAGGATTTATATTGTGTAATCTATTTCACTGAAAGTATTTTTCTGGAAATGATTTACGCATTTAAATAGTATTCATGCTTTTAAAAATATTAATTTTTATACACACTAGAGCATCTAACATAATGTAAGATACAGACTATACACTATAAATATTTGTAGATAACATTTTTCAGAAAAGCATCATTTTCCTTTATTTTAAATATACTATCTTACTAAAGGTGATTACTATTATACTAGAGGCCTAATGCATGAAATTCGTATAAGGGGCTCGGCCCTCACAGCCGTGGCAGCTTGCCTTGGCCCCGGTGGCTTCCTCGGCCCTTGCAGCCCTGGCTTTGTCCAGAAGGTCATCCGGAAGGATGTCCGGTCTAATTAGCATATTATGGTTTTATTATTATAGATTCTCAATCCAAATCTCCACTGAAATGCCACATGAGGCATCCCATGAGGTCAGTGATAAACCCTGTGACAACCCCCTACATAGACTCTTGCCTATCCCCACCCCCAAGAAACTACTCTCTGCTTTGTTCTTACCTCACTTGTTAGAGAAACTGAACCCTTCACCTGGGAAAATCCTTGTGTGCTTTACTGGGTAAATAATAAATTTTATTTCCCATCCATAGGTACCTATATGTCATTTGTCCTTGCATCCTATCTAATAAAAGAGAAACATGGTAATTAGCCGTACCTTCACTACCCTTCCCATTGGCTAATCAGGGTGATATGCAAATTAACTGCCAGCCAAGATAGCGGCCGGCAGCCAGGCAGCTTGAAGAGAACAGGAGGCTTGCTTGCTTCAGTGATGGAGGAAGCCAACGTTCCCCGCCTGCGGCTGCCGGCCTCTGAGCTTGCAGTTTGAAACATTGTTACAAATATAGAAGTTAAACAAAACCCCAGAAACCTGCTTTCAGCCAGCCGGGAACTCAGAGCTGGAGTGAGCAGGACCGCAACAGTGTTACAATTATAGAACCCAAACAAACCAGATACCTGCTTTCAGCAGCTGAGGCCTCAGAGCTGGAGCCAAGCCTCAGAGCTAAAGCTGGCCCAGAATTAAAAAAAGAAAGAAAAAAAGGAGAGGTTGGGAGCTTCAGTCACCCGCCAGCCTGAAAACAGCCCTCAGCCCCTCACCCAGACTGGCCAGGCACCCCAGTGGGGACCCCCACCCTGAAAGGGGTGTGACCAGCTGCAAACAGCCATCAGCCCCTCATCCAGGCTGGCCAGGCACCCAAGCGGGATCCCCACCCTGATCCAGGACACCCTTCAGGGCAAACCAGCCAGCCCCCACCCGTGCACCAGGCCTCTATCCTATATAGCAAAAGGGTAATATGCCTCCCAGCACCAGGATCAGTGGAGCCGAGAGGCCTCCCGGCACCGGGATCAGCGTGACAGGGGGCAGCGCCCAAACCCCCTGATCGCCCTGCAGCTCTGTGTGTGACAGGGGGCGGGGCCACAACCTCCCTATCCGCCCTGCTCTGTTAGTGCCAGGGGAAGGCGCCCCAACCCCCTGATCAGCCCTGCTCTGTGCCTGATAGGGGGGAGCTCCCCAATCCACTGATCTCCCTGCGGCTCTGTGTGTGACAGGGTGTGGTGCCCCAACCCCCTCATCGGCCCTGCTCTGTGTGTGACGGGGTAGAGCCATAACCTCCCCATTGGCCCTGCCCTGAGTGTGACAGTAGCGGCGCCCCAACCCCCTGATTGGCCCTGCTCTGTGGGTGATAGAGGGCGGCACCCCAACCCCCCCCCCCCCACGGGCCCTGCTCTGTGTGTGACGGGGGGCGGTGTCCCAACTCCCCTATCGGCCCTACTCTGTGAGTGACAGGGGGGAGCTCCTCAACCCCCTGATCGGCCCTGCTCTGTGTGTGACAGGGGGGAGCTCCCCAACCCCCCTGATGGGCCCTGCTCTGTGAGTGACAAGGGGCAGTGCCCCAACCCCCTGATTAGCCCTGCTCTGTGCATGACAGGGGGTGGCGCTGCAACCTCCCCATCGACCCTGCCTTGAGTGTGACTGGGGCGGTGCCCCAACCCTCCAATCAGCCCTACCCTGAGCGTGACTGAGGGTGGCATCACAACCTCCCGATCCGCCCTGCTCTGAGCACAACCAGGGGCTGCACCTAGGGATTGGGCCTGCCCTCTGCCACCCGGGAGCAGGCCTAAGCCAGCAGGTCGTTATCTCCCGAGGGGTCCCAGACTGCAAGAGTGCACAGGCCGGGCTGAGGGACCCCCCTCCCCTCCCGAGTGCACAAATTTTTGTGCACCGGGCCTCTAGTCTATTATAAATTCCTGAAGGGGGGGAGAATTTATAGCAAGAGATGCTAGTTGTCCACATAAAACATTTCTCATACATTTATTTATGCCAATAAATCTCATCCTTGTCATTCATACTTCTCATTCAAAATATTTAAAATATGCCTGATTTTCACTGTGTCCAATGTGGATATTTATGTAATATATAATTATATAGCTTATATATTTTTATATATTTATAATATATAATCAAATATGCAAATATATAACTAATGTCTCCATCTATATTAATGTTCTCTTTCTTGATGTGAAAAAACAGCAAAGATTATCTTCTTTGTCTATGATTAGCACATTTAAATAGTTATTTAAATAAGCCTTTTAAAATTTGCTGATAAAATGAATTTAATTAAAATAGAAATAAAGAGCATGTATTTTTCTATAGTGTAAATATTAATATTGTGTGTCACATTTGATTGTCCAATATCATATCTTGGTAATACAATATTTATTTTTGTTCAGTTTGTTTTACATCATGTCTTAGTATACACATATGCTTTATGATCTAATCTCTTATTTAGGTTACTCTTTTCAAGCTACTTTCCCTTCCTTTGGTCTCCTGATATGCTAATAATTTTGATGGCCCTAGTTGTGTGGATTAGAAAACCCATTCTTTAAGTTCACAACAAAGTTTTTTAAATCTTCTCTCTTACTACTATGAGTTACTGTGACTTACTATTTCCTGTAAAAAAATTATACTTTTAGTGCTAGAATTTATGTCAGTCACAAATTACTGCAAACATAGTGAATAGAGGAGAAAACACTTGGATTCTTTGTCAAAAACATCTAAAAGACCAACAACAGGGTTATATAGCCAAATGAACAATGTAAGAATACAATAGAGAAAGGCATAAGAACACAGCTCATTTAAAGAGATGGGAGTAAAAAAAAATTGTGATGAATGTACCCATTATTTAGTCTATCTTCATTTAAGGCGCACAAATTAATTTTTCCTTTTATAGCAATGTGTGTGTTGTTTTTTTGTGGGGTTTTTGTTTTTATTTATACATATACAGAAACCTAATAAGGTTTTTGCATAAATGCAATGCTCAACTCCAATGATGATCAAACAATGACAATGGCATGAATAAAAGTGATCCAGAGCCAGAAGGCAAGAGTTAAAAGTGGTGTCAATGCCCCTGTTTTGCAATCCTTATCACTCTTGAATCTTATTTAACACCTTTAACATTTTTGTCTAGCAATTTCCTTTATATCTGACTTTAGTGAAACTCTTTCCAAAATAAATCCAATAACCATATGAATAGTTATTTAAGAAGCTTGAGTGCTATTTTGTTTGATTTTCAGCACACTTATCATAAATTTTAAAAATGCAAATAAAAGTTAGCTGCAGGCAAGTGAAATAGAATTTTAACATATGAAAATATACACTTCATTGATTTTACATGGGTTTTAACATTTTACAATTTCTAAATTAGCCGAAATAAGTAGTCTAAACTTGTAAGGGAAAAACTTTTATAATGACTATTGAATCATGATTTTAGTAGATGTGCTAAATTAGTAAATTCTTTAGGAAAGAGTAGTTTCAATGCATTTACTAGACAAAAATGACAATTTTATATAACCACTAACTTTGGGGGTAAAATAGAGAGAAAATGTATTAATGATAGACAAGAATGAGTCTTATAAATGTTGAGGATGACTTGTGCCTTTTAGTGTTTTCTATCCTACTGCGGTGGCCTAAGAGAAGAGTATAGCACTCTCTGATGACTTCCTCACTTCAGTGCTTCCCTTTCTCTGTAAAAGGGCCTCAAACTGAGTCAATCTGAGAAGTTGTACTCAAGGAATTTGAAAACTAGCAATGTAAACATAAAGGCATTTGTTGGAGCAGCATTACTTCGGCGGACACTTCCTAAGGAGAAAACCGTCCTGTTGGGGTCCTCTCTCAATCTTTCCATTAACCTCACTTTTCCAGTTATTCCTTTGATTCCTATTTTCTACCCCATTTATTTTTCAAATAAATTGTTTCCTTGTTATTTTTCTTAATTTGTGCAGAGTTGGTTTCTGTTTCCTGTCATTAAAATGGAACCTTGAGTTATACAGATATTGGCACCAGAGAATAAACCGTAGGCAGCAGATCTTCAGGGATATGTAAAATATTTAGAATTGAATGCCAGGCCAAGGAAGATTAACATTTATTGAGTTCTTTCCTTATTTTAGGCTGGCAAGTAGCCTGTGGCACATGGGGTCAAAACAAGTTAATTGGGTTATCTCTTATGACCCACTGACCATGTGTTCACTTAGGTTGAAAATCTGAAGAATTAGACAATATAATATTGTAGAAAATTTAAAGCAAATATAACAAATCCAGAGAAAGAGAATATACATTTCTTTTTTGTAGCATTATATAATCTAAAATAAAAGATCCAAAATAAGATTTAAAATTCTAGAGTGAAGTCATAGGATAAAATTCAAAATTCTGAGGGTTTCTAAAATAGTTCTTCTGCATCTAGAAATAGAAGCTGTGGTACTACATCTTCTATCATCGTGTCCTGGAAGTGCAATGGCAGAACTGTGAGTCGTGCATTTTTTTAATATACTTTAACCAGAAGAAGGGATGGACTGGCCAGTGTTTAACAGTGTAGTCAAATGGTCTGTGTTAATGGCAATGTGATAGGAGAAAGAGTATGTGAATAAACCTTTCTGGATGGTCCCTGAACTTGAGTGTACCTCTGTGAATGCTCACCAAAACAGTCCCTCAAAAAGAAAGTTTTAACAAGTGAAAGAGGTAAGATGACATGCTTTGTGGCTATCACTTATCCTTCTTTGCCATCCATGACACTGCTTGTTCAATTATCCTGAAAAAGTTGTCATCAGATAGGGAAGTAGACTATGCACAGGAACAATGACACACACAGACTTCCTTCCACAAGGTCAACAACCTACCATCACTACTGATTTTATCATTCCTGCTGGAACCTTGTCTGGAGGCTTGAATGTACATATTTTTAGAAATTCAAACTGGCCTTGAGACTCTTTTACAGTACCTGCATCAAGGTAGGCTGCAAGGTACCTAGTGGCAGATTGAGTCTATTAGATGCCTTCCATCACTAAGTGAGCAGTAAAATTTTCCTTGACTGTTGATACTTATTCTGAATTTACCTCTGACAGTCACTAATTTTGTGGACTTACCAAATTACCTATATACCATAATAATAGTCTGCATAGTAGTACATGTGCATAACAAGTGTACCTAATGGGGAAATAAGTTAATGGGTGTGTTTGAGATTCAGTGGTATTTTCATGCATTCCAATATCTGGAAGTACTGGAAGAGTTAGAATTCTTTATGGAAGTCTCAGCAGTGGATTTATGTTGAAGATGAATATTTATGAATTTGGGTGGTAACTTTCAGGGTGTTGTATATGTTTTCTATTCTGGGCTCTGGTAAACTAAATGTTTAATTATTCAAAGAAGGAATATTTTTTTACCAAGTGTCTTGTATATTGTAATGAGTTACTCAATACCCATTCCAAACCACTTTTCATGTGCACGAGATAGAATAATAAAAACTCGCTTTTTTAGAGTCCCTTGCAACTAAGGCTCAGTAGGTAATTACTGTTCTGCCAATCAGAAACACACACACACACACACACACACACACACACACACACACACCTTTAACTCAGGATTTGGTCTTGCATACTTTGCTGTTAGTATTGTGGCAGCTTCAGAACGCTCTTGAAATCAACAGCTTTTGCTATGCTTGTTGATATGATAGCAGCCTGATAGGACAGAACCAGAAACATCTTTGGAGAGCCTCATTCTTCATTATTCAAACAAGAGTTGTGGCTTCAACTCTGCCAATATTTGTAAAAGCTGTCTGTTTTCCTTTTAAATATGCCTTTCTACTAAAACTAACCCAAATATTGGAATGCATGAAAATACCAGTGAATCTCAAACACACGCACCCTTTAACTTATTTATTTCCCCATTAGCTTCCTTTGTCTTCAACTAAAAAACAAGAATGATAATAATTCAAAACTAAAATTGTCATTTGACCATTTTGGACCATTAATGTCATTATGGGAGCAGGCAGAAAATAAAGTTACATTGTCTGTATTAATACTGCTGGAATATCAAAGAGAAATAGGTTTGGTAGAAAATATTTTTAGGAAAACTACTACAACTCTGACCAGGTAGAACTGTAATTTGCTTATATACCTCAAAAATAAAAGTGTAAGCTACTCTATTTGGCAAAGTGTCCAAAATTTCTGGCTAAAGAGTTAAGAGGAAAGGAAATAGATAGCGGTATAATAGAACAGGGACCAGCTATCACATTGGTGAACGTGATGGTTGCATAAATGAGAGCTGCATTTTTTTTTTATATTTCCTTCCTTGATAGATGATGATTTTATCTTTATGCTATTACTGTGTTGGTTTTTCTCAAACATGTATGCATGTGCTAAACATGCTAATTAGGCTTTTATTTATAGGATTAAACTTTTGCAGCATTAAACTAGTTAAACAGAAAAGTCTACAACGCCAAGTGATAAGAAGCAGTTGTTACTAATTATACATCAATCTATACATTTCTAATAATGCGTAAGTTGGGCTTGGGATAAGGGAAGAGACCAGGAAGATGGAGGTTTTTGAATTTCTAACCATCTCTTTTTCAAGGTCACTATTAGCTAATAGAAAGTTCTGATTGTAAGGAAGATTATACTGACTTCTACCACATCTTTAATAAATGAATGAAATCTCCTTTAATTTAAAGAGAATAAACTACCCCATTTCCTCTACCCAGGTAAACCTTCTTGAACTTTGACAACTTCTTACCAAGAAGGAGCAAGAATAAATAAATTCCATACCAATACCATTCCTGAGTATTCCCTTTAGTAGATGCTATTCTTTATTTTGTCCTGCCAGTAACACTCACCAGGGACAATAAAATGCTATGTATTTTTGTATTTTATTGTCTCAGTTCACTTTTTAACTCATATTATTACATAGTAACATCAAAATGAGAGAAAATGAAAGAATGGAGGCTAACATTAAAAACCGGAAAACTGGTTCTTATAAAAATTCTCTTATTCTCCACTGTACTTTAAAATATACCATTTATCATCTATAATCAGCTGGCTTTACTGGTGAATTGCTAACTTTTAAGAAGAAAATAATAGTGATAATATGAAAACTTTTATGCAAAGATATTTTGAGAAAGAAAATTATAGCTCAAAATTCATCATGAAGAATAATGCAAAACTCCTTAACAAAATATTAGCAATTTTAACCCAGTAACATATAAAATTTATAATATATCACAAGCAAATGTATCTTATCTCAAGAATTAATGACTAGGTTAATCTTTAAAATTAATCAATTTTATTCACCCCTTTCCAGAATGAAATCAGGAAAATTATATATTTATAATCAACTCCCATTTATTATCAATAAAAGAAACTCTCAACATATTAGCAACAGGGAGAACTTCCTAAATCTGATCAAATGTACCTATGGAAAATTTACAATTATCAACATAGTTATTGGCCAGTACCATGAGGCAAGAAAAATAAATAAAAGGAGTAATGATTGAAAAGGGAGAAATAAAATTACCTTTATGCAAAGACAATATGATTATAAATATTGAAAACCCTAGAAACTGCCAAAATCTACTAAAACTAAGAAGTAACTACAAGTTACTGAATGCAAAGTCAATAGTAAAAAAAGTAATTGTATTTTTATAAATAAACCAGGAAAAATTGAAAAGGGAAATATAGGAAACATTTACAATAGCATCAAAAGTAAAATACTTATGAAGTAGTTTAAATTAATTAAATAACACTAAGTAAGTGAATAAGATCTTATCCATGGATTGAAAGGCAAGAATATGCTAAGATCTCAATGATCCTCAAATTAGTATGGATTTAATGTACTCTAAACCAAAATTTCAAAAGGTTCTATTTTCAAGAAACTGACAAACTTGTATTAAAAAAATAGGATCTTGAATAAACAAAATATTCTTGAAGTAGAATGAGGTCAGAAGAGTTACACTATCATATTTTAAGAATTATAAAAAATCCACAATAATCAAGATGGTGTGGCAATAATGTAAAGATAGACCAATAGCCCGGCCAGCGTGGCTCAATGGCTGAGTGTCGGTCTATGAACCAGGAGGTCATGGTTCAATTCATGGTCAGGGCACATACCAGGGTTGCGGGGTCCATCCCCACTGGGAGGCGTGCAAGAGGCAGCTGGTCAATGATTCTTTCCCTCCCTTTCCCTTCCTCTCTGAAATCAATATATATATTGAAAAAGATAGACCAATAGATCAATAGAGCAGAAGAGAAAATCATAAAATAGCCCTAAACATATATGAAAACAATTCAATACAGAAAGAACTCTTCAAGAAATGGTGCTGGACCTACAGATAAAAATATATCAATTATTTATGAAAGCTGTTATTTAAAATTAAATCTTAATTCAGTTCTGGTAATTTTACTTTAAACTAAAATAGGGGTTAGCAAAACCTCAGGAAACATATATTGATCTACTTTTTAAAAAATATAATGGCAAAAATATCACTTGATCCCTAGCCATGTGCTGGATTGCTCTCAGTTAGCATGGATTATCTGATATCTATCTGCATATTTATTCATTTAATTTAACTATGTTTATTTTTAATACATTATAAATTTATTATAAAAAATAATCTATCATGTGTGAGGCCTTCAGTGAGTGCTGAGTATGCAGTGGTGAACAAAACAAAATGATCATTGTCCTGAAAGGTTTTTAGTATTTAATGTTTAAATGTGGAAGACATACATCAGTCAAATAAAAACACAAGTATATGATCACTGACTTTTATAATTGCAATACAATTTGTATCATTTTTAATATATTCACTTTGGAATGAAGCTCCTCCCAATATGTCAATATAACTCCTTCCATCAACTTATTCCTCACATGCAGTCGATCTTTGCTAGGAAAGAACACATAATAGTATTTGGAAAATATAATGGATTAGGGATGATAACAGTCTTTTCCAAAAACATCCTGAAGTCACAGTTGGACTGAGACCTGAAGATGGGTAGAAATGAGTCAAGTCCTGACTAGAGGAGAGTGCTTTGGGTTTTAGGAACAAGTGAAAATATCCTGATGTGGCCAAGAGCTTTGCATGTGTGAGGAACTACCAGACATGTTTGAAAAAGTAGACAGCTTGTCTGATGGAGCATCATAAGTGAGAGAAGGCACTGGCCATATCATGCAGAGCCCTGGGGCCAAGTCACAGAATTTGGAGTTTATACCACGTGCAACACTAGGTGTTTGAAGACTTTGAAGGGAGAGTGGTGCCACTTGATCTACTTTACATAAAAAAATTACTCTGTCCCTCTGAACAAAAGATTGAACAAAGAATAATCCACAGATTTTACATTCCAGGTGCTCAGGAAACAGAGTTGTCACGTGCAGTTAAATGCTGTGGGCAGATGAGTATTCTGGCCCCTTAGAAGATCATCCTACTTCTCAAATGCACACAGGCATAGGCTGTCTGTGTACTGCTTCATTTCTTCATTTTAAAAGTTCCTTTAAACTTTACTTAAACATTTAGGTAACTGATTTATCTTGACACTTGGCTCTATAGCTTAAGATAGGGAAAAACTCATTTTGACTTGAAACATTTGAACTCAGATGCAAATCACTTCGACTACAGAGTCAATTCAGCATAACTCCTGTTGAGCATTTGACTGAGAGTGGTACAGCACCCTCAGGGGCCTGTCAAGGGCTGGCTTGCTGCAAATACACACTGTTAGGTGGCTGAAATGAAGTTTCAGAGGGGGGTATGTAAAACTGTCTATTTCTATTTTGAAGCTTGTCTTCCAAGACAACAGTGTTAGTATTTATAGAGTTGATGCCTACTTACTATTTCTGAGAGTAATTAGAAGGTGGGCTAGGAAAGAAGCCTATTTAACACCTTTTTAAGGCTGGAATTTAATCTATCCTATTACTGTTCCTAATCATTTAAGGCACTTCATGATACAGACTTTGAAGAAGTGGTAAAAACTTATAATGTATTATAAGTTAATGTCTCCACTGTATTATAAACTAATTCAGTTTAATTGTAAAAATAAACTTTTCATGGATGAAAAGGGTGTATACACACTACAAAAAGGCATGTATTGTTTGCTAATTTTATTTCTTAATGATAAACAGTGTATTGCAAGAGCACATTATTGTATAGTCTTCCTAAAACCGATATTCCCACTCATGCCACATTTTAGATTGCAGGACTTAATCATGCAATTTGAGAAGACAATCAAAAAGCTGTACAAGGCTAACATACTAATAGATTTAGCTTGGGGGTTCTAATTCAAAAGTCTGCAGCCTTAAACTTAAATTATCTCACCTCTGATTTCACCCATAATTTTTTGAGTATATAATGTAACTTCTTTAGATTCTAATATACTTCTGCTTTGGCGATGAGCGTAATATTTTAGAAGTATAAGACTTATGTTCTCACTTCCTTGCATAAGTTGCAAGGAAGTTGGTAACTAACACCTTCAGGAGCGTATCTAAATTCTTAATGTGGGAACAACAAGGACACACATTCTGGTTCCTGCCTCAGATTTCTTTCTTTTTTCTTTTTTGCCACGTAGAAAGAGTTCCAGATTTTAAACTGCTTGACTGAATAGACTGCTGTGGCCTGTCTAAAAACAATTTTATTTTGCCCTCCTGACTTCCTTCCAACCTAATCTGACATAAAATGTAGCACACTCTACTTTAATTGATTCATTGTTGGTCTTTCCTATTAGACTGTGAGCTGCATAAACCCCATTCAAACAGAATCCTTAACACATACCACTCAATTCATATTTGTTGAATGGATAAATTAAAGGATGAATAAAGTACAGATTTATTCAGTTATCCTCTATATTTTAGCATTAGATGTTTTAGTTAAATGAAAAAATAATATGAATTAGTAATGATGTGGCTCTCTAATGAGTCGGTAATATTTAAGATAAGGATTGTATCAATAGCCCGGTTGGTGTGGCTCAGTGGTTGAGCATTGACCCTTGAACCAGGAGGTCATGGTTCAGTTCCCAGTCAGGACACATGTCCAGGTTGCAGGCTCTATCATTAGTGGGGGCATGCAGGAGGCAGATGATCAATGATGTTTTTCTCTCATTGATGTTTCTATCTTTCTATCCCTCTCCCTTTCTCTCTCTCTAAAAGTCAATAAAAACATATATGTAAAAAAAGAATGTGTCAATAGAAGAACATACAGCATCCAAATTTAGTGAATAATATCCATTCTGATCTGTGGAGTCATATAAAAACTTATATTTATTAACTCCAGATTGAAATAGCATAACTAACAAGGAATGTGAAGAAAGTGATAGCAAAACACCAAATTAGTCCTCAGTAAATTCCTTTCTATAAACATCTAAAAATTTTTATCATATATAAGTAAACGACAGTTAAATGACAGTTCTGATTTTCCACCTTTTCTTAAACTACTTATTTCTTTTTATTATTTTCCTGAATTAATTAGAATCTATGGAATATTGTTGAGGAGGCGATGGTGAATACCCTTATCTTATTTCTGATTTCAAAGGGAATTATTCTAGCATTTCACCAGATTATTTCATGAAGATTTTCAGAAGCTAGCATAAATGCAGTTAACAAAATTCCCTTCTATTGCTGGTTTGGCTCTCTATTGTAAATGTGTGGTAATTGTGTGTGTGTGTGTGTGTGTGTGTGTGTGTGTGGTGAATTTTTATTGAAAAGATTTCTAATCTGTTAAGCTGATCAGATGGTTTGTTTTTTTTCTTATGATCACTTTATGTTAAACAATCCTTACATCTCTATGAAACCATACTAGTTATAAAATATTTTTTACTTTTTATATGTACATTGGTGGATTCAGTTTGCAGGTATTTTTCTTTTCTTTCTTTTTTGTTTAGTTTCATAAATAAGACCAACATATCATTTCCCTTTTTTTTCTGAATTTGTATGGAATTTGTATCAATAATATACTAGCTTTATAAAATTAGTTGAGGAATGCATTGGTTTTCTATTGCTGCTATAATATTTTAATTTAATGGCTGAAAACATACAAACTTATTACCTTATAGTGTTATAGGTTAGAAGTCTGACATGAGTCTTACTGGGCTATTATAAAGTTGCCACAATGACTGCATTCTTTCGGAGGCTCTGGGAGAGAATTTATTTCCTTGCGTTTTTCAGCATCTTGAGGGCATACTCATTTGTTGGCTCATAGACCCTTTCCCATCTTCAAAGCCAGCAATGCAGCAGCTTTTTGAAGCTTAATTCCATTGTCATATCTCTTTGACACTCTTTTTCTGCCTCTTTCTCCCACTTTTAAGGACTTTGTAATCACATTGGGTCACCCTAAAAAATCCAGGGTATTCAGGTCCTTGATACTTCTGCGAAGACCCACTTGCTGTGGATTCACCAGTACTGAGGATTAAGATGCAAACAAGTTTGGGAGATGGCTATTCTGCTTACCACAAGGTATTCCTGCTTTTGCTTTTGTGTGTGTGTGTAAAAGCTGTAAGGATTTGAATGATAATTCCTTGTATGTTTAATAAAATCTATGTGAAACATCAAGTGGATCTTTTGGCTTTGGTGTGAAAAAGATTTTAAAATAATGAGTCAATTTCTTCAATTGTAACAAGAACATTCATATTTCTAATTCTTCTTGAGTAAATTTTGATAAATTCAAGGATATATGAAGTTAATCTGTACTTACAAAGAGTATTGCATAAACATAATGTTTCTCAAGTGTTGTCTTACTACCTTTTGAAAATGTATACTTTTTTTCGAATTAATCTTTTTTTTTTAATGTGAGCTTTAATCACACTTGGTAGATTTTTTTCTATTTTATTAGTTTTTCCAAAAAACAGTTTCTAGGATTGTTGAAGACATTTATTTCAATCTCATTGTTATTTTCTTCTCTTTTTCTTAGAATTCTGTTATTGCTCTGATTTGTGTTTTGAAATTCTTAAGTTATATGTTTAGCACATTAATTTAAAGCATTTACAACACATTCCAGATAACAAAATTCACTCTAAGTACTACTTTAGCTACATCTTACAAATGTGACATATGGAAATTTCTTTAACATTCCATTAAAAGTAGTTTCTTTTTACATTAACTTTTCTTCTCTAAGCGAAATAAGCCAGTCAGAGAAAGATAAATATCACATGATCTCACTCATCTGTGGAATATAATGAACAACGTATCTGATGAACAAAACAGATCCAGAGACAGAGAATCATCGATCAGACCGTCCAACCTCAGAGTAGGGGAGGGTGGAGGTAAGGGGGAGAGATCAACCAAAGGACTTGTATGTAATGGACACAGACACCAGGGGGGTAAGGGGATGAGTGTGGGAGGGGGGAGCAATGGTGGGATAAGCACACATATGTAATACCTTAATCAATAAAGAAAAAAATAATATAAAAATCCAATTCAATAAATAAAAAATGATTAGCTATTTAAAGTGTGCTTCTAAAAGTCAAACATTTGATATTTTTAAAAGATTTTAAATTCATTTTAGAGAGAGAGGAGGGATGAGAGAGGAAAACATTGATGTGAGAGAGAAACATCAATTGGTTGCCTCCCGCAAACGTCTTGACCAGGGACCAAACCTGGAACCTGTGTGTGCCATGACTGGGAATAGAACTAGCAACATTTTGGTACATGTGGCAATACTCAACCAACTGAGTTAAACCATCCAGGGCTAAATATTTGATTTTTAATCAATATTTTTATTATTGAATTCAGTGTAATTACAATGTGATCAGACATGAATTATGATACTAAAATTTAAAAGGTGACTGTAATCTTAAAACTAGAAAATGGTCAATTAGGTAAAATATAATGTGTAGATTTGAACACACATGTCAAATCTATGTATGTGATGAATGTAAACACAAGTTTTACATTATTTGCATTTGTTATACAGAAACAGAAATATACACTTTTATTATTCATAACTTCTATTATTTCACATAATGTTATATCTGCTAGATAATTCCCTTTGATAGTGGATTTTTAAATTTCCAATCATAGCTGTGTGTGTTTATGTGCATGTGTGAGGTGACATGATTTTTATCTGTTGTTCTATTAATGTGGTAAATCATATTTGTTTTTGCATATGTCGAACCATCCTTGCATGCCAGGAATAAATCCCACTTTATTGTGGTGCATGATCATTTCAATGTGTTGTTGAATTTGGTTTGCTAATAATTTGTTGAAAATGTTGGCATCCAATTCATCAGGGATTTTGGTCAGTAGTTTTCTTTTCTTGTAATGTTCTTATTTGTTTTTGATATCAGGGTAATACTAGCCTCCTAAAATGAGTTTGGAAGTAGCTCCTCTCTTAAATTTTTTGGAACATTTTGAGAAGGATTCACATTAATTTTTCCTTAAATGTTCACTAGAAATCATCAGTGAATCCAATTGTCCCTGGGACTTCCTTTGTTGGGAGTTTAGTTTACACTAGCCTTCCTCATTTTTGTTTTTTTTGTTTTTAGATTTCCTATTTCTTCATTATTCAGTCTTGGTAAATAGTATGTATCTAGGAATTTATTATTTGTTTCTAGATTACGTGATTTGTTGTCAAATAATTGTTCATAGTAGTTTCTTACAATCCTATATATTTGTGTCAGTTATTAATATATCTTCTTTCATTTCTAACTTTATTTCAGTCTTCTATTTAAATTTACTCCGGTGACCTATGAACTTCATAAAATTGATATCCAAATCTCTCCCCATATTTGGAAAATTTTCAGCTATTATTTATTTAAATAAATGTTCTGGCCCCCACCCCTTTCCTCTCCTCTCCTTCTGGAACCCCAATAATTTATAAATTGGCCCTTTTAATGGAAACCAATAGATTATGTAAGCTTTCTTCACTGTTTTTTTTTACCTTTATTTCCTTGTTATCCTCTGACTTGACTATTTCAAAGTTCCTATATGTAACCTCACAGAGTCTTATTTCTGCTTGAAGTATTCTGCTGTTGATGCTTGCTATTTCACTTTTCATTTATTTAGTTTCATTTATTTCTATCTCTTTGTTAAACTTTTCATTTTGTTCATCTATTACTTACCCAACTCCATTGAATTGTCTTTCTATGTTTTTTTTGTACCTCACTGAGTTTTCTTCAAAAGCTATTTTGAGTTCTTTATCTGGTGAACCACAGATTGTATTCAGTTACCGAAAGATTATTGCGATCCTTTGGTTGTGTCATTTTATCTTGATTTTAAAAAAATTATATATGTTCCTTGAAGTTTTGTGTTGCTGTCTTCACATTTGGAGTAACAATCACCTCCTCTAGTCTTTACTAACTGTGTTGTGGAGAGAAATACCTTCTTTCTGTCCTGCTAGAGATTGTGATGCTATAGATTTTGAGAGATTCTATAGGTATATTTGCCTCATGCCTCTTGCTCCCTCTTGTGGCTGAATTATTAATCTTGTATGTCTTTGAATGCTGCAAAGCATCAAGCCAACAACTGATAGCCTCTTGTTTTCTCAAACACGGTGCTAAAGCTTAAGTTTGTTGTCCCTCCCTGGTCCACAGACTTGACTGACTTTCTGTTCATGTTCACCAGCCATCTGCCACAGCCCACACTTGTTACTGTGGGGATCACACATAAGGAGCTTGCCGTAGCATGGGGCTGTGTGTGTGGGTGAGGCATGCAGAGTGCTGGAGTGCCCATGGCCAATTGGAGGAGCCGTGGGTGAGGTGTTCACAGAGGCTCATAGGCAGGCTTCTGGATGGAATCTGTGAAGCAATTGGAAGTTGCATACCTTTAATGTCCTCCAGGATTTCTATTTATCACTCTCCCTGCCTCTTCTCAACCCTCACTCATGTAGCTCGTGATTCAGTACTCTGGATAGTTTGAGAGATTAGCCACTTTGGCAGCATCTCACACAGCTGGGGAAGACAGGTGCTCACTCATACACTTTCCCTCTTCCTCTGTTAGAGAAATCACAGGCCAAAGAACATCTTCCTTGGCCCTAAGCTGTGATGCGGGCAACATAAAACTGTTGCTTTTAAACCCACTCTAATGAATCCAAATGTGTATTTTCTTGCTCCAAAAACATGATGGAACTTCTACTTTGGAAATCTGGACTCTATTTCCTTCACATATATTGTATTTACAGATATGTATGAATTGATTATTCTTATTTTGTGCTTTTTTGTCCTTTTTTCTCTCTATCATTTGTTTTTCCTTATTTTACTTTTCTTTAGATTGACTTTTTAACGTTCCATTTCCTACTTTTATGTTTTGGAAGTTACATATATTTAAATTTTTTAGTGGTTGCCATTCCACTTTTACCATACATAAATAATAATTCAATGATTAATCAAAATATTTTTTTATCCTAAATAACTAGGATCTTAGAACACATCATCTACTTTCACCCTTCTCTCTTTGGCTTATATATCGATGTTAAATATGTTATTATTAGTATTTTTAACTTTAAAAATTAGATAATAATATTGATGATTCATATATGCCTAGACATTCACCACTTTTTTTATTGAATTTATTGGGGGGACATTGGCTAATAAAATTATATAGGTTTCAGGTGTACATTTCTATAATCCTAGTACATCATCTGTATATTGTATTCTGTGTTCACCACCCCAAATCAAGTCTCCTTCCATCACCACTTATCTTTGCTCATTATTGCTTATTGATCTCAGACTTTACTTATTGAATATTTTTCTCATTTGTTAAGTACACCATTTGCATTTTAAGTAATAAGGTCTATGGTTGATAACCTATCTCAGTTCCTACTTGCCTGAAACTTCTAAATTGTAGCACTTATCTGCAGGAAACAAAGTGCTCTCAGTTGCCCTTACAACCACACTCTATGGTATAAACAGCTGTGTCATTTGAACATTTTGGTCAAGCACATTGAATGGTATTTGAAATGTCTTTGAATGATAGGCAAACTGCACTAAACACATCACAGCAGAATCCTTTCCATCTCTCAATTTCCTCATGGGTCATGGTTGACACTAACTACTTTGTCATGGAACAACACCAGGTGTCCATTCAACCTCACCTGCCCATCAGGAATTGGTTGTCTTCTGATCCAGCAAGCCATAATTCTGACATGACCAGAATCATTCCATATAATCTGAAGTGATTGATGGGGTATAGCCATGAATGAAGAAGTTCTGAAGCAAGTGGTTAACATTCTCAGTGAGCTCACTCCTGTTGTATTGCCCACCCTACCTCAGATCACAAGTTAGCCTCATATGGAGTTTCCTAGTTTCGTGTGAAGGAAAAAAAGCTTAGCTTGCAAATGGCTTTATACGGCATGACTGTACTTGCTAGATGTGGACTACTGGGATGTTACAGCCCCACTTGGGCTTGGCCCAGAACTTCAACAAAGTTGAGAAAGCTTTCTAGTAGCTGAAAATATTTTTTTCCTGGAAGAAAATATATTTTAAAGTATAACTGATACTTAAATGTAATAGAATAAGCTAAAGAATGGTTTGTCAAGATGGTCAGAGACGTGGAAGGGGTAAGAATGGAAAATGGACAACTGGTAAAAATTTGGAAAGTTTTCCCCTTGGAATGAGTCCAGAGACTAGGAGTAATTTTGTCCTACGTGAGTACTCATTCAGTTGCTGAAGGTGCACTGAATAATTAATTTGACAAAATAAATTACTATATGGATATCAGCCAGCCTTTTCCCCATCTACTCCCAGAATCTATTTAATTAGTTCATTAACATTGTGGCTATGGTAGAAGAAATGGAGGTAATGAATAGATGCAAAACCACAGGCTGGCAATCATCAAAGCTGACCAATTTTGCCTGATTTAATTATAGCAATGATGAATAACCCCAAGCCTTCCATATGGTTATACAATTTAGTATCAAATCTCCTGGTGGTGGATAAAGTACATCCTAATAGAGGGGAATTTGTTCTTATCTCTATAATAAAAGCCTAAGCAACCGTTACAGTGGAATGACCAGAACAACCAGTTGCTATGATATGCACTGACCACCAGGGGGCAGATGATCAATGCAGGAGCTGCCCCCTGGTGGTCAGTGCGCTCTGCTAGAAGCTGGGCTTACAGCTGGCAAGCGCAGTGGCAATGGTGGGAGCCTCTCCCGCCTCCACGGCAATGCTAAGGGGCAGCGAGCCAAGTGGTAAGGAGCAGTGAGCAGGCGGGCGGTAAGGAGCAAGGGGTCCTGGACTGCAAGAGGGATGTCTGACTGCCAGCAGGTAGACATCCCCCAAGGGGTCCCAGACTGTGAGAAGGCGCAGGCTGGGCTGAGGGAACCCCCCTCAAGTGCACAAATTTCATGCACCGGGACTCTAGTTTGTAATAAACTTGTAATTCGTATATAGTTTTATTTTCCCTGGCTATCACAGTTCTACAAGTAACAATATCTGTATTCTTATGAAATACTTTATTTTTCACAATGTTATCCTATCTAATATATCTTCTGATCAAGACACTCATAGTCTCAAGAAGTAAGTCTATGGCGCTTGCATCCATAGGATTCCTTTATCATGTAGGAACCACCTGAATTTTAGAACAGCAGAAAAAAATACTGAAGACAATTAAAGTACCTGCTCCTGCTGGGAGACACACCTTAAAACATTTTGGAAACATTCTTTAGGCAACAGTATACAGAGATTATAGTCTGAATCAGATATAGTCTGAATGGATCTACTTCCTTCTTTCCCCAAACCAGAATATGTGGGTCCAGAAACCTTAAGGCATCAAAATAAGACCAGCCCCTCTCACTATCACAACAAAAAACCACTTACAATTTTGATTACCCTGTTACACATTTCTTTGATTTTTTGGAATCTGTCAATGGAATTCTATAAAATATAAATAAAATAATGTATGCAAACTGCTTTATAGTTAATGTGACTTATTGGTCAAATAAAAAAATATGTTATTAGAAACTGTTAGTGTAAATCTGGGCACTATATACATGACTCAACATGATCTTCTTGAACTAATTATTTCCTCCTGTCTTAGTTTACTTACAGAGTTGGAAGAATGTTAATTCAGATCATGTTTGTGAAAGAATTGTATTGTGAATCTCTTAAGTGCAAAGACTGTAACTTCTTTCCATATTTGGATATACCCAGCATCTACTGTGAATTCTGTCTGACACATTGTGTCAGTAAATGGTTGTCCAATTAAACTGCAAAATTTATGTACTATGTACATGTTAATTTTTCATATTAAATTCAATATTTCAAAATACCTTAATAATATTTCTTTATTTAATTATAAGAATCTAGATCTACAGAAAATGTTGCTTGTGTACAGGCAACAAAATACCAACAGTTCTGAGTGAAAGACATAATAAACTTGGAAGCTGTATATCCAGGGCTATGTGTCAGCTTGCACTTAAGATGAGTAAATCTGTGATATCACCAATAAATTCTACACAAGCAAGAAGGTAGGATTTGGACAAGAGAGAAAAAGTTGAGATAAATGAGTGATGGCTGCCTGGCTGGTGTGACTCAGTGGTTGAGTGTTGATCTAAGAAACAGGAAGGCACGGTCTGATTCCTGGTCAGGGCACATGCTCAGGTTGTGGACTCAGCCTCTAGTAGGGGACATTCAGGAGGCAGCTGATCAATGATTCTCTCTCATCATTGATGCTTCTATCTCTTTCCCTCTCCATTCCTCTCTGAAATCAATAGAAATATATTTTAAAAAATAAATGAGTGACAGCTGAAGAAAGAATTCATGAAATGATTAAAATGGCATATTTGTTAAGATTTTCCATGTGAAATTTAGCATAGACTTTTTCCTCTCTTTCTGTGATCTCACACAAATATTTTGGTAAAATATACATAGCTCCCTAATAATTTGGCAGTGGATTTCATTTAGAGGGCCATGATGAAAAGTCAAGTCCTGTTTGAAGGCTGGGAAAACATAAGCTATTTAAGGAATGATACTGACGTACAGGTTATACATCCCAACTGTTTTTATGAGTGGCCTCCAGAAAACCTGCTGAATGAATGGATGCAGACTTCTAATTAATACAGCAATTGCGAGAGTTTGCATTTTATATCCATTGATCATATAGCAAACCTTATTGTATTTAATATATTTGTTTTAAAATATCTTAAATGTATAACATTGTTTTTACTATTAATCTACTTATTCATTCAATAATTTTAAGCATCTTTACTGAGATAATTCACATACTATAAAATTCACCTGTTTAAATAGTACAATTCAATGTTTTGTAGTGTATTTATGAGTTATGCAACCATCACCACAAACTAACTTTAGAATACTTTTATCTCCTCTAAGAGAAACCTTCCACTCATTACCTCCCCACAACACCCCAATTCCTCACTAACCACTCATCTAATTCCTGTGTTTATAGATTTGCCTATTTCGGACATTTCATATAAAAATAATCAGACAATATATGGTTATTTGTCATTGGCTTCATTCACTTAGCAAAATATTTTGAAGGATTATCCAGGGGCAACACATATCCGTACTCCATATCTTTTTATTGACAAATGACATTCCATTGTACGGATATGCAACATGTTAGCTATATTTCAGTTGATAGACATTTGGGTGGTTCCCACTTTTAACTATTATGAATAATGCTTTTATGAATCCCTTCAAGTTTTTGTGTGGTAAATGTTCTCACTCTCTTGAGCGAAACTCTTGAGTCATATGGTTACTCTGTATTTACATTTTTGAGGAATTGCCATATTTTTTACCAAAGTAGCTGCATCATTTTATATTACTACCAGCAATGTTAGCTGATTCCCATTTCTCCACGTTCTCAATAATACTTGTTATTCTGTCTTTTTTTATTATTGCTATGGTTGTGGGAGTGAAATGGCATCTCATTGTGGTTTTGATATGGATTTCACTAATGACTAATGCTGTTAAACATTTTTTCATATGCTTTTTTGGCCATTTGCATGTTTTCTTTGTAATATTCTATTCAATAATTTTTTTCATTCAGTTATTTATATTTTTATTATTGAGTTGTATGAGTTCTTTATAGATTCTTGGTACAAATACTTTATCAGATATGTAATTTAGAAATGTTTTCTCCCTTTCTGTAGGTAATATTTTTACTCTGTTGATGGTATACTTTTAAGTACAAAACGTATTTTTTTTAACTAATTCAATTTATCTTTTTTTCTTATACTTTTAGTGTCATATCTAAAAAATTATTGCCTAACCCAAAGTTAATAAGGTTTACTCTATATTTTCTTTTAAGGGTTTTATAGTTTTGACTCTTTTATTTAAGTCTGTGCTCCAATTTGAGTTAATGTTTGTGTATGGTGTGAGGTAGGGATTCAACTTTTTTCTTTTGGAATGGGTATCCAGTTGTCTTAGCACCATCTACTAAAAATACTATTATTATTCTTTTAATTATCTTGGTACCCTTGTCATTGACCATAAATATAGGGGATTATTTCTGGACTATCACTTCTATTCCACTGATATATTTATGCTTATGTCAATACTACACTCTCTTGATTACTGTTACAGTGTAGTAAATTTTAAAATAGGAATGGGTGAGTTTTCCAACTTTGTTCTTTCTCAAGGTTGTTTTGGCTCTTCTGGATCCCTTGCATTTTTATGTAAATTTTATTTTTAGATTGTCAATTACTGCAAAGAAAACAACCTAGGATTTTGATAGGCATTACCTTTAATCTTTAGATCAATTTAGGAAGTATTGCCAATCTTAACAATATTAAGTATTCTGATCCATGACATGGGATGTCTTCCCATTTAGATTCCCTTTAATTTCTTTTAACAATATTTTGTAGTTCTCAGTGTACAAGTTTTGAATTCCATTTGCTACATTTGTATCTAAGTATTTTGTTGTTTTTTAAATGGTATTTTAAATGGAATTATTTTCTTAAATTTATTATTTGAATATATATTGCTAGTATATTACACATATAAATATTATTGCTATTATAAATATTATTTGGATATTCATTAGAAAAATATGTATAGAAATACATATTTTAATTGATCTTTTATCCTGAAATCCTATTAAACTCATTTATTAGTTCTAATCCTTTTTAAATACATTACTTAGTACAGGGGTCCTCAAACTTTTTAAACAGGGGGCCAATTCACTGTCCCTCAGACCGTTGGAGGGTCGGACTATAGTTTAAAAAAAATCACTATGAACAAATTCCTATGCACACTGCACATATCTTATTTTGAAGTAAAAAAACAAAACTTCAAAAAAAAAGGCTCTCCTAACTTCAAAAAAAAAAAGGCCCTACTAACTGCAAAATGAAAAAAAAAATAGACCTCCTAACTTCAAAAAAAAAAATCCTACCTTGTTCTTACCTTGGTCCTCAGGCAGCAGCAGGCTCTGCACAGGCAAGCTCCTGACTCGTCCGATCACACCCAAGACTGAGAGGAGGAGTCGAGAGACAGAGAGAAGGAGGGGAGTCGGAAAGTGCGGTGCACATTCCACACATGCGCACTGCAGGCCAGGGATGAATCGGCTGCTAAGCAACAGGCAGCAGTGGCTAAAACACCCGGCGGGCCAGATAAATGTTTTCGGCGGGCCGCATGTGGCCCATGGGCCGTAGTTTGAGGACCCCTGACTTAGTATGTCCATATACAATTTCATACTACATGAAAATAGTTATAATTTTACTTCATCCTTTCCAACCTGGATGCTTATTGTTTCTTTCTCTCTTTTTTTAATTTTAAATGAGAGTGGCAAGGGTTGGTAGTCTTGACTTGCTCTTGATTTTAAATGAAAACATTGTTTTTCACCACTTTGTGACTGTGTTTTATGTAGATGCTCTTTATCAGATTGAAGAAACTATCTTCCACTCTTAGTTTGTTGAGCATTTCCATCATGAAAGAGAATTAGATTTTACCAAGTGCTTTTTCTAAATCATTTGCAGTAACCATTCGTTTTTTTCGTACCTCATTATATAAATATGGTATGTTTACATTGTTGGTTTTTAGCTGTTAAACCCACTTTGCATTCCTGCCATAAATCCCACTTAGTCAGAACATGGAATCAATTTTATGCATTGCTGGATTCACTTTGTTAGTAATTTTTTTAAGTCAGTCAATTTAGAATTAATGACAGGTATTCTGCTAGATGTAAAGGATGAACTTGTGATCAAAATAATACATAATACCTTCCTTTATGAGCACTTAATAAGTTGGAAAGACAGATTTTATTCAAGTAGTCACACAAATTATTACGAGTTACTAATTAAAACAAACATTATAATGGGAAAGAGCATGGCTCTGTGTGAGACTATAACAATGGAAGAGACCTAAACAGAAATATGGTGTGATTTATTCTCTCATATGAAGGATATTTTGTTACTAAGTAGAAAATGGTGGAGCAGGAAAGCATTCTAGAAAGAAAGAAGAAACATATTTAAGAAACATATTTGAGAAACTGAGAAAAAAAAAGAGATGCCACAAAAATAGTAATGTTTAGAGAGGTCTGGGGAAAGGCTTGAGATCTAGACAAAATCCACATTAATCAGGTCCTTCTAGGCCCATTTTGTCCCAAGAGCAAATAAGAAGCCACTGAAAAATTTTAAGCAATTGCATTGACATTATCAGACATTCTATTTTAAAAGATACTTCAGGCTGCCTTGTGGGAAATGGCCTAAAGAAGGACTTAATGATTGTCAGGAAGTTATTCAGGAAGCCAATGGAAGGAGTCTATGTGAAGGATGCTGCCTGATATCTTGGGATAGGCTGATGGCAAAGGAGCTCCAGATTAAAGGAACTGTGAAATAAAGATGAAATCATACCTCTGACTTTTAAAAAATGACTACAAATTATTAAATGGTATAATTCAAATTCTTCAAATTTTATTCTTTATGCTATTGCAAAATTCATAATTTTCACAAAATACTTGCAGCCAAATTATTCAGATTTTAGAGCTTTGTGTCATTTGGAGATAACATAAATGATAAACAAGAACTTTATATAGCAACATTTAAAAGTTCATATACATAATTTTATAGCACCAAAACAACTAAACCACACTTAAATCTCATAGTTCAAACTATGTGACAAGGTGAACGCAGAATAAGAAATATCTTTCACCTTTATTTGAAAGAGAAACACTCTCAAATTACATATTTTCTAAAGTACATAGTTGCTATTTTCCAGAAATTTTATACTTCTGCTTTTATAATATTAGGTTTTACTTTTTTAATATTTAAAAATTGGTTAATATTTTGGAAGCAAATTTCTTAGTCTTATTGTTCTTTCATTTTTTTGTATAGCATGTATATCAAATTCAAATAAGCAAGACATTTACAGGGGTGGGTAAAAGTAGGTTAGTAATAATAATAAACAATACAATAATAAATAAGTAAGTAAATAAATAAATAAATAAAACAAGAATAAACTGTTTCACATACTCATAACTGTAAGCCTACTTTTGTCCACCCGGTGCTTTCTTGTCACAAATTCTGGTTTTTAATATTCTCATTGTAATGATAAAAACTAATTTGCACAAAAGAGCAATGGAAAATTCATTTAAAAAACACATTTGGTTGCACATATGTTTGGAATAAAATTGTTGTTTTAAATGGCTTAATTACAACAGTTTATCATACTTACTGGGAACTGGTGTAATGCCATTATTTTAACTACTAAGTTCTCGCACAAATCTCAAGAGTGGGAGAGACACTCTTTTGAAGCTTTGTTCTTCCATGTCTCTCCGAACAGTTCTACTTGTCTCATTATCTCGAAGGTACTTGCCACTATAACACTGAGGTATTCAGAAAGATGTACTAGAACTTAAAGAGAGATAACATTTCTCAGTTGAGGAAAATAACATCTATTCAATGTTTGGTATTGAAGTATGGTAGCAATCATCTCAGGTAGAAACTATAGTTTAACCCTGCCGTTTGGCTTCTGTACTTATTTGCTTTGTTTAACAATAGAAAAGTTATTTTGATTTTCTGAATTATATAAATCATCCCAATCGATTGAAAACCCTATTGATTGTAATGTGAATACCCCATTGATTGTGGTCATACTGGTTATCGAAGCACATTCTTCTGTACCTGGGAACCAGGACAGCACAATTATCCTAAATTGCCTCAGTGGCCACAGATAATGCGTTCTGGTTGACTCAGTGGTCCCCAAACCAGGACAGCACAATTACTCTAAATTGCCTCAATGGCTCTAGATAATGTGTTCCTGCTAACTCAGTGGTCTCAAGACCCGATGGCTCCAGATAATGTGTTTCCGTTGATTCAGTGATCCGGAGACCCAAAACTATAATTAACATGCTTAAGTCTGCTTCTGTAAACTGCTTTTTTTGTGAACTAGGTTCCTCATTCCAAACCCTGAGATGTAATCGATACCTTTGTGATCTTTGCCTATATAAATCTGGTGGTGGGCCTGGGGAGGGCACTGCGAGATTTGGAGTGCATGGCCCCCTCGTAGTCCCAGATTGCAATAAATGTGCCTCTTTAATTTGACTTCTTGAGGCGTCCTTCTGTGATTTGCGGGGTACATTACAACAGTATCTGCAGCCCCTTTTGATCTTTGAACGGGTGAAATTAGTCTGAAGAGAATTTGATTTCTAATAATGAATTTCTTATTCAAAGCTAAATTAATGAATTAAATGCTCATAGATGGCCAGAAGAGTAGGCACTCTGCCCAATATGAAAAGAAACACACAGATTTGTTCTAAGCTGGAGCGCATTTTTCATCGTTCCTAGAGGGATTTAACCAGGGCACTTGATCTGCACCAAGAAACTATTCACACACTACTTTTCTACCTGTGTTATTCTCCACACACTAAATATTCTGAGCAATGCACAAGGGTTCCTTTTTCTCTGCATCCTCGCCAGCACTTGCCCTTTGTTGATTTGTTGATGATAGCCATTCTGGCAGATGTGAGATGGTCCGCATGGTCATTTTGATTTGCATCTCTCAGATGCTTAGTGACTTTGAGCATGTTTTCATATGTCTCTTGGCCTTCCTTATGTCCTCTTTCAAAAAGTATCTATTTA
Organism: Myotis yumanensis; assembly: GCF_028538775.1. Taxonomy (NCBI): domain Eukaryota; kingdom Metazoa; phylum Chordata; class Mammalia; order Chiroptera; family Vespertilionidae; genus Myotis; species Myotis yumanensis. Next base: position 71,197,623 of record NW_027223755.1, on the reverse strand, counting down.
GATTCGTTGCCCATTTTTTTATTGGGTTGTTTATCTTCCTTTTGTTAAGTTGTATGAGTTCCCTGTAAATGTTGGAAATTAAACCCTTATCGGTGATAACATTTGCAAATATGTTCTCCCATGCAGTGGGCTTTCTTCTTGTTTTGTTGATAGTTTCTATTGCTGTACAGAAGCTTTTTACTTTGATGTAGTCTCATTTTTTTATTTTCTCTTTAGTTTCCATTGCCCTAGGAGCTATATCAGTGAAGATATTGCTTCGGCATGTGTCTGAGATTTTGCTGCCTATGGATTCCTCTATTTTTATGGTTTCCCATCTTATGTTTAAGTCTTTTATCCATTTTGAGTTTATTTTTGTGTATGGTGTAAATTGGTGGTTTAGTTTCATTTTTTGCATGTATCTGTCCAATTTGCTCAACACCATTTATTGAAGAGACTGTCTTGACTCCATTGTATGTTCTTGCCTCCTTTGTCAAATATTAATTGAGCAAAGTGGTTTGGGTTGATTTCTGGGTTCTCTATTCTATTCCATTGGTCTATATGTCTGTTCTTGTGCCAGTACCAGGCAGTTGTGCAAACAGTGGCTTTGTGATACAGCTTGATATCAGGTATTGAGATCCCACCTACTTTGTTCTTCTTTGAACCCTCGTGCACTGCTGGTGGGAATGCAGACTGGTGCAGCCACTGTGGAGAACAGTATGGAGTTTCCTCAAAAACTAAAAATGGAACTCCCATTTGACCCAGGGATCCCACATCTGGGAATATATCCCAAGAAACTAGGAACACAAATCAGAAAGGATATAAGCACCCCTATGTTCATAACAGCACAATTTACCATAGCTAAGATTTGGGAACAGCCTAAGTGCCCATCAGCAGATGAGTGGATTAAAAAACTTGTACATCTACACAATGGAATACTACACTGCAATAAAAAAGAAGGAATTCTTACCATTTGCAATAGCATGGATGAAAATGGAGAGCATTATGCTAAGTGAAATAAGCCAGAGAAAGATAAATATCACATGCTCTCACTCATTTGTGGAATATAATGAACAACATAAAATGATGAATAAAAATAGATCCAGAGACAGAGAAGCATCAATCAGATCGTCAAACCTCAGAGAGAAGGTAGGGGAGGGTGGGGGTAAGGGGTAGAGATCAACCAAAGGACTTGTATGCATGCATATAAGCCTAACCTATGGACACAGACACCAGGGGGGTGAAGTCATAAGTGGGGGTGGAAGGGTGGGGGGGGGGGGCAACAGGAGGATAAGGACACATATGTAATACCTTAATCAGTAAAGAAAAAATAAAAATAAATAAATAAATATTATGAGCAAACTAGGCCTTTTAATCTTTCTGAAGCACAACCTATATTTTCCTTATTTGGTTCCATTGGAAGACACCACTGCCACATCACAACAACTCTACTTGCCCAAATTAATTCCAATCTCAAGTCGTGGCCTTTCAAATGCACTAAACTTTTCCTGAATGGAACCCTAATGGTGGTAATTTTGCCCTCTCCATATTTCCATAGTAATTATCTTCTTCCTCACTTATGCCCTTGCACTATAGTCATTTATATATGTACTTGACTATTATATATATACTCTATGAAATTTTAAACTCCCTTGAGGTCAAGTCCTTCTTATCATCATATTTTACCTCTTTCTTTGTCTCAAATAGTTTTTGGTGCTTAGTGTAGTATGTGTCAAAATGAATTGCCTTCGCAGACTTATGGGAAGACTCAGGCTCATGACTCATTTACTGAGTGAGTGACTGAGATTGAACTGAGGGTGAAGAGCTTGCTGTTCTCAGCTTTTAATAGTGCCCTAGGGGTACATTTGGAGAAAGACTTCCTCTTAGAGCAAAGTTTCTTATATGTCAAAAGGAAGAAAGGAAGTAAAAAAAACACACAAAAAAAACAAAGGTAAGAAGTTTGACCCAAAATTGAGGTCAGACCAAAGAGACAGTGCACCTTCTCAATTAAAGCTCAGACTTTCCACCAAACACACCTTTTCCCCTTTCTGACGAAAATCTTTGATGCACAGCTTTTTTCAGGAAAATAGTCCAACTAAGTAATTTAAAATTGCGGATTTAAAATATTAACTAGATATCATGAATATTTGTTATTCTTTGCTGAGAATCCGGATATAAGGAAATCAGCATGTTGAGAAAGAGTTTTGAAGTCCAAGGGGGATGATCTTGGCATGGACTTTCATGCAGTGACAGATCTGTCTCCCAGAAAAAATACTCTCTCCAGAAGGTTATAAGGGCAAGAAGGGTGAGAAATACTTCATTAGGGAACTCTCCTAGAAAAAAAAAGGCAAGTATATAGAGAAAGTGTGATGCTTATAAGTGTTGATAAACTATGAGATTAAGAACTATGGATCTGCTACTAGCTAGAATAATTTTAAACTACAATCCTCTGTTTCTAAAGTTAGAATCTAAAGATTATTATATATTTTAATAGTTTTAAAGGATATAATTTCCAGTTTATTTTTTATTGTTGTTATTGTTGTTAATCCTCATTCAAGGATATTTTCCATTGATATTTTTAGAGAGAGCAGAAGGGAATGAGTGTGGGGGAGGGAGAAAGAAAGAGAGAGACATTGATTGGTTGGTTCCCACACACGCCCACACCTGGGCCAGAGCTAGAATTGAACCTGAAAACCAGGTACATGCCCTTGATTGGGAATGGAACCCATATCCCTTCAGTATGCAGGCCAACACTCTAACCACTGAGCAGCAACACTGGCCAGGGCTATAATTCCCATTTTAAATATAACTGTTATATCACTTTTTAAAATGTATTCAAAAGGATTTAAATATAAGCTTCAAATGATGCAATTAGCCCACCATTCAGTTAAAATTATATGAACATAGTTTAATATTCAAAAATTGCTTTTTTTAATGAAATCAGATTTTCATCCCATTTTTCCTATAGATTTTTATCCTAATATATTTTTATGCTTGTTTTTTTAAAAATATATTTTTACTGATTTCAGAGAGGAAGGGAGAGGGAGAGAGATAGAAACATCAATGATAAGAGAGAATCACTGATAGGCTGCCTCCTGCATGCCCTGCAACCCGGGCATATTCCCTGATCAGATTCGAACCATGACCTCCTGGTTCGCAGGTCCATGCTGAATCACTGATTCACACCAGCCAGGCTGCTTCTGTGTGGTTTCTTTACAATAAAATATATAATTAAATATAAATGTACATTAACATTTCATATAACATTGGTTTTAAATGTCTACAGTTTTTTATGGAATTAGCTATGATAATAATTACTAACCAATTGTTAAAGGCAGCATTATAAATCATTAGATAAAAATTTAGAAACATACAGAAATAAAAATTTTATTGGAAATGAATCTATGGACAAGATAGATGGGAGGAAGGCTTATGGTGCCTTGATTAAAGGCGCTTTTCTTTAGCCCCTGAGGCTTCTGCATCTCTGGGAATACAGCCTGGAAGGCTTTGGGTGCAGAAAAGTATTACAGAAAAAGGTGATTGTCAAAGGGAGGTGGGAAAGCAGAATGGACATGATCCTTCATAGCAAGAATTTTCCCAGGAAAGAGGACATGTAGAAGTTGAGGATCGGGAAATACATTTTCTTAATCGATCTTGTTTCACACACCCTTATGTTCTCTCGTTATGCGCACTCAGGGCACTCCATTTAATGAGTATTTCAAGTTAACCAGAGCTTTAAAGATCTCTAACAAGAGAGCTTTCTTTCCCAAGTTGCCCAGCCCTGTTTAGGAAAAAAAAAAAGTCTGTGTTTTGTGCAATAGACTCCTTGGCACAGAATGTACATGTCATCTGTTATTTTAAAAGGGCCATTAAGGGCTGTTTTTAATTTAAGGAAATAATTAGAGGTGGGACTCCATTCCTCCTTTTTATAATTTTTGTATTCTTTCTCTTACGTGACAACAAGACTTTATTAAAAGGATTCTGTTGAAAATCCAATCAGGTTCTGTGCAAAAGACTTGAGCACACGGAGCAAACGGGGCTGGTGTTTACCACGAGAATACTGTTACAGCAGCACAGTACAAGTCTGTTGAAAAGCAGGGAGAGGAGTGAGGGCAGGAAGAAGGGGTGGGGTTGGGATGTGAGTAGAGTCAGGGATCAGAAAGGTTTCAGTATAACATAAACAAGTTCTGAAGGAAGGCCCACAGGATTATATACTTAAGTGTCAAACCACTAGCTGTGAAATGGTTAAGGAGAAACATTACTTCTTTTGAAGCAAAAAAAAAAAAAAAAGTAAAATAATGAAGAATTTTAGATTACAGGTAGCCATCGAAAGCTAAAAATGTTATTAAGTATAGAAGGCAAAGGATCTCAGGTTTTAGGAATAACATTCAGGGTGAGGCAATATTGTCAAAACCTATACTAAACTGATTTAACAAAAACTTTAATTTTTGCATGATTATGTTAAATCCTGTTTTAGTAGCATGGCGAAGAAAACATATTATCTGGTGTTCTTCCAGACAGAAGAGCAGCATAATAAATGTAAGAGGCTGCTGTTGACATTAGAACTAATGCATTCCACACTAGCAAAAGGCGGGGGGAAAAAGAAGCAAAAACAGCGTGTATTGAGCAAGGTATGAATCACATCCTGTTCTCATAGATTTTGTGGTTGTAGGTGATTTACAAATTTGGTTATGGGAGTCAGCCACCAGAAGTTTGTATAAATGTTTTCTGACTGAACTGTGCAGAACCGAAAAGGACAAACAGTTTCAAGTACAGGAAATTGCTACATCTTCGGAGTAAAACTCTGGCATTTACTTAAATTCATGTTCTAAATGTCAAATTTAACACCAGACAAACTTTAGCTGTATTTAGACACTGTCAGTACAGAGCCTACTCCCTGGAGGAACACCTAACACACATCTTTTTAATAAATAAAGGAACTAATGAATGAATGTATGAATGGTCAATGACCTGTCTTCTCCCCCCAAAATTCCCATAAACTGCCTATAGAAACAATTACATAATACGTTGAGATCTGTGAAACCCTGCTTCTATAATATTAACTTTAGAACAGACTTATTACACCCTTAAAAGTAGTGATTTTAAATTTTTACTTTAATTCATTTTTGTAGTTCTTTCACTTTGTCATCACACATATTCCTAATTTAATATAGTTATTATTTAACCCCTCCCCAAACACTGATTCTAAGTTAAAACCACAAAATTTTATTTTGAAAGGACAAGTTAAACTAAAGAACTGAGTTTTTAATTGATTTGAAAATACCTATGAGTAACAGAGTTGAAAATAATTGGCAGTAAATGGAATTGCATCTCTTTGAATTGACTTATTTCAGACTACATAAATTCAGCTTCTCTGAAAAATCAGATGTCAAGATGGGATCAGATATTGAAGATTTATTGGGGAAAACACCTGTTCAGGATAAAGGTGAGAGAACTGGCGAGTTCCAAGAGAACCTTCAGATCAAGATGCTGAGGTCTGAAGCTATTAAAAAGAGGGAGAAGGAAGAAGGATTGGGTAGGAAGAGTTACACTGCAGAGTACTTCCCAGACAGATATGGACAAGAGGGGGTGAGTTGGAGAGGGGGTGGGAGGGGTGGTTAACAGTAATACCTTCATCACCTTCACTGATTGGCTGTGAACAGCCCTGTGATCCAGTAAGGAAGCTCTACTCTTTCCATGGCTGTAGCAAATCTGGGATAGAGATATTTTTCAGCTTTTAATGTTTCTCATTTCAATTTCTATTGGTCCAGGGTATCTCTACTCCTCTATTCATTTAGGTAGCTAACACAGCCCAGCAAATCTCAGAAATAAGAGGACTCCCATTCTTTTTATCACCCCCTCCGTCAAAAGCCATGGATAGAAAATGAGCATATGTGGGCCATCACAAAGTGTACTCACCAAATTAAAGTTTAAACCAAACAAAAAATTAATTTATGAAGGAAGCAAGGAATGTACATGTTCTTAGATACTAAGAACTTATCATTTAGCATCTGGTTAGCACCTGACCTACATGCTTGTTTGCGTCCATCCTTTTTTCATCTTCCCATTTATTGTCTATTTGCTCATTGTCTCTCTTCTAGTCATCAAAAGGGTCTGGATTATATTTAGTGTTTTATGACCAGGCCTATTACAATGTTTAGCACACCGTGTGTTTTTCATATTTGCTGATATAAAAAATGAGGACTCAATTAAGGGTGCTATATCCTCTGTGGTTTAAAAAACAGTAAACCTAGGAGGGCTTGCTCAATCACTTGCTTATTCAAAACATGCAGAGGGGTGAAAAGCAATTTTAATATCAATACAAATAAAACTGTTATTTCTCTCAAATAGAAAATAATCTCATATTTTCAGTAATAAATCTACCTTAAAGATTTGGAAGCAGCCTAAGTGCCCATCAGTAGATGAGTGGATTAAAAAACTATGGTACATCTACACAATGGAATACTACACTGCGGTAAAAAAGGAGTTCTTACCATTTGCAACAGCATGGATGGAACTGGAGAACATTATGCTAAGTGAAATAAGCCAGTCAGAGAAAGATAAATATCACATGATCTCACTCATTTATGGAATATAATGAACATAAACTGATGAACAAAAACAGATCCAGGGATAGAGAAACATTGATCAGACCGTCAAACCTCATAGGAAAGGTAAGGGAGTGTGGGGGTAAAGGGGAGAGATCAACCAAAGGACTTATATGCATGCATATAGGCCTAACCAATGGACATAGACAACAAGGGTGGTGAGGGCATGAGTGGGGGGGGGGGGGGGGATGGGGAGGTAATGTGGGGATAAGGACACATGTATAATAACTTAATCAATAAAGAAATTTAAAAAGAAAGAGTCTTAGGATTGTTCAATATTTAGGATATCTGAACCACTGTTTGTAATTTATGACAGCAGAATATGCAGAATAGAGCACAATGGTAATTATGGCAAAAATAAATATAATAGCTTAATGTATAGTTTATGAGGTATACTTTTAAGCACATGTAACATATGCTAACATGTATATATGTGGCACACAGATAAACTCTAGGAATCTAGAGATAAACATTGTAAAGTTCTGATCACATGGTTCAAGATTTGAAATACCGAGGAGGAACTGCTGAACACTGTTGAAAGAAACAAACACAAATGAGAAAAGTTGAGAACAGAGCTGATGTCCAGTGGGCTAGACAGGTTAGTTTCTGTGCAGAAAGAATGTCAAGCTTTAAACCTCCATGGGCAATTATTCAGAAACAGGCACGGTTTTTCCCAAATGAGTTGTGTGTGTTTTTTCCTCTAAGCTAATACCAGCTACAGTTCTCCTTTGTCATTGTTCACATTTCTTGCTTTCTTTTTCTTTTTATATGTGGATTCTAGAGATGGAACCACATGAAAATATTTTAAAGTCTTAAGTATTGATGAATATCAAATAGCATTGTGCATTAATAACAGGTAAATAGTCTGATACTTGGTCAGAATAGATAGCTATATGTTAAAAACAAACAAACAGAAAGTCCAGAAACAGAGATAAATATTTATAGCAATATAAGAAAGAACAAAGGTGGTATTTTAGCTTGGTATACAAAGAATGGATTCTTTAGAAAGACCATCCACTCAAGAAAATTTTTGTACCTTAACTTTCTACTAAAATGAACTTCTACTGGTTTAAGTTTTAATTTTAAAAAGCTTTACTGAAGTAGTACATGCACATGATGAAAAAGAAGTAACTCGAGATTACAATGGGAATAAACAGTTTTAGCCATATTTTTCACTCATTCTTAAACTGTCCTGTTTTTAAAAGTTCTGCGGGTTAACTATTATAACTTCAATTCATATACTCCCCTATTCTTGACTTATCAGCTTTGTCATAATGTGTAAACATACACTATGAAATATGAAGATCGCATTCTAGGTCAATTCTATTTTTACTTCAGCAGCTATTATCCACTTTCCATTCAACCGAAATTTATTGACATCTAACACATTAATAAAAGTAGCATGCTCAAAGTGAATTTTGAGAGCTGTGGGCAAAATGTGTGTGTTTAGACAACAATTAAGGCTTGGCTAGAACAAGACTGCGCACAGAGACCACAAGGGGGTGCACCAAGAAAGCATAAAAGATGCGGAGACAAAAAAACATGACAGAAATGGAGGATATGGAGCTAAGAATCGCAATTTTGAGGGCTTGCCATAAATTTGTGCAGAGCCTCACGAAAACTAATGAGACCCTCGATGCTACGATAAAGAAATTAGAAAGTAAGCATACACGGACTGAAATAAAGAATATTATACCCAATAGCAGACCAGAGGAGCACAAGAATCAAACCAAAGATTCGACAAAAAACACCCAATTGGAAAAGCAAAATGAAAAAAGAATCCGAAAGTGTGAAGATAGTGTAAGGAGCCTCTGGGACAGCTTTAAGCGGACTAATATCAGAATTATTGGAGTGCCAGAAGATGAGAGACAGCAAGATATTGAAAACCTATTTCAAGAAATAATGGCAGAAAACTTCCCCCATCTGGAGAAAGAAATGGACTTACAGGTCCAAGAAGCGCAGAGAACCCCAAACAAAAGGAATCCAAAGAGGACCACACCAAGACACATCATCATTAAAATGCCAAGAGCAAAAGACAAAGAGAAAATCTTAAAAGCAGCAAGAGAAAGAGGCTCAATTACCTACAAGGGAATACCCATACGACTGTCAGCTGATTTCTCAACAGAAACTTTGCAGGCCAGAAGGGAATGGCAAGAAATATTCAAAGTGCTGAATACCAAGAACCTACAACCAAGATTACTTTATCCAGCAAAGCTATCATTCAGAATTGAAGGTCAGATAAAGAGCTTCACAGATAAGGAAAAGCTAAAGGAGTTCATCACCGCCAAACCAGTATTATATGAAATGCTGAAAGGTATCCTTTAAGAAGAGGAAGAAGAAGAAAAAGGTAAAGATACAAATTATGAACAACAAACATGCATCTATCAACAAAAGAATCTAAAAATCAAGTGAATAAATAACCTGATGTACAGAATGAACTGGTGATTATAATAGAATCAGGGACATAGAAAGGGAATAGACTGACTATTCTTGGGGAGAAAAGGGGTGTGGGAGATGCGGGAAGTGACTGGACTAAAATCATGCACCTATGGATGAACACAGTGGGTGGGGAGTGAGGGTGGAGGGTGGGGTGGGAGCTGGAAGGAGGGGAGTTATGGGGGGAAAAAAGAGGAACAAATGTAATAATCTGAACAATAAAGATTAAAAAAAAAAAAATGTGTGTGTTTAGTGTTTTGACCTAAGCTGAGAACCTAGAGTTAAAAATTCAAATTAAAAATTAAGTATTGCCTGGCCTGTGTTGCTCAGTAGTTGAGTGTCAACCCATGAACCAGGAGATCACAGTTCAATTCCTGGTCAGGGCACATGCCAGAGTTGCAGGCTTGATCCCCAATAGGGGGGCGAGCAGGGGACAGTTTATCAGTGATTCTCTCTCATCATTGATGTTTCTGTTTCTCTCTCCCTCTCCCTTGCTCTCTGAAATCAATAAAAAAAAATAAGAATTAAAAGAAGAATACTACATATGAATATAATTTGGAAAGAGTAGCTTTTTAAAACAAGAAACCAAAGGGAAAAATTTTATAGATAGCCCTAGCTGGTTTGAGTAAACAAGAAACCAAAGGGTCCCAGGTGCGATTTGGTCAAGGGTATGTACCTTGGTTGCAGGCTCCTCCCTGCCCCTGGGCCCTGAGCCCTGGTCAGGGCTGTGCAAGAGCCAACCAATCAATGAGTTCCTCTCACATTGATGGTTATCTCTGTCTTTCCCTCTCTCTCATCAACTCTCCCTAAAAATCAATGGAAAAATATCCTCAGGTGAAGATTAACAAAAAAATTTAAAAAATTATAGATAGATATGTCATAGATGTTAGATAGGACTCAAGAATAAATATGTTGCCGAAACCGGTTTGGCTCAGTGGATAGAGCGTCAGCCTGCGGGCTGAAAGTTCCCAGGTTCGATTCTGGTCAAGGGCATGTACTTGGGTTGCGGGCACATCTCCAGTAGGACATGTGCAGGAGGCAGCTGATCGATGTTTCTCTCTCATCGATGTTTCTAACTCTCTATCTCTCTCCCTTCCTCTCTGTAAAAAATCAATAAAATATATATATATAAAAAAAGAATAAATATGTTACTAATTTTTTTAAAAAGGATCAGAAACACCAAAAGAAAAACAGTTAACTGGGAAAAATTATGTGCCACATACATAACAAGGATTAATGTTCTTCTTGTATAAAGAGGTATTAATCCCATATATAAAAGTCGAATATGCAAATTGACTGAGTGGCGGAACAATGAGCAGAATGACTGGCGCTATGATGCACACAGACAACCAGGGGGCAGACGCTCCACGCAGGAGCTGCCCCTGGTCAGGGCATCATAGTGGCCGGTTGTTCCGCTGTTTGGTCAATTTGCATATTACCCTTTTATTATATAGGATAAGAACAGTAAAGTATACGCCATAAGAAAAAAAACAAATATATGTAACAATAAGGTATAGTTTGATTAAATCTGTTCACCAACATTTAAACAAAAGAGAATAGATTTTTAATGTAGGCTCTCTAAATGTTCCTAAATATTTTCTAGCTGTTGAAGGCTGATACTATAGATCAGGGGTCCTCAAACTTTTTAAACAGTGGGCCAGTTCACTGTCCCTCAGACCGTTGGAGGGCCGGACTATAGTTTAAAAAAAAACTATGAACAAATTCCTATGCACACTGCACATATCTTATTTTGAAGTGAAAAAACAAAATGGGAACAAATACAATATTTGTATTTGCATGTGGCCCGCGGGCTGTAGTTTGAGGACCCCTGCTATAGATATTTTACAGTACTCTACAAATTACTATATAACCATTTTTTTAAAAATGTCAATTACTGCTTTGCTGTTTTGTGTGTGTGTGTTTTTTTTAATCCTCATCCTAGGATATGTGTTTACTGATTTATTTTTAGGGAGAGAGGAACCAGGGAGGGAGCCCACAACCTTTTGGTGAAGTGGATGACACTCCAGTCCACTGAGCCACCCAGCCAGGCAGCTTTGCTGGTTCTGTAAATACAATTTCTTGGATCCCAGTCTAAATGGTTGATCTTGAATATGATCAAAAGAACCCTAGGTGCTCCCTACTAGAAACAGGTTTTTATACTTAGATATAACAGGCTGTTTAAAGAGTCACCTCAACTTAAGTAAGCTACACTTCCAAAAAGAAATCCTCTACTTAGATCAATTACTAAATCTCCCTTTTGTTTATTTTTGTTTCTTAATTTATTTGGCAGAAAATGTCCAAATACAAGTACGTAAAAAATAATTTTCTTTGAGCAAATATCAAAGAACATGTTATGCTTTAGTAAGATACTGCTTTTTCAAACTATATGTAATTTTTCTATATCACCCTGGTATGGTTGAAATTACATCTTCTGCTTAAGAGGATAAATCATATGAAGGACAATATGCTCAATATCTTAAATCTTGTGTCTGATATGTTTTTGTTCCTTTTTTAATTTATGTGTCCATTTGGCTTATTTTGTTTTTGCTCATTCTTCTTGGTTAATTTATCCCATAAACAGATAGTTACTGAGGGCCAACCCAGATAAGATGTAGTTCTTCTTTAGTTTCTGAGGCTTGCAAAATCTCCTCAATATCCTTTTATTATTGTCAGAGAAAATATTTTCTAAAGAGTCAGAGAATTGAATGATTTTTACTTTGGTTTATAAAGAGTTGTGCTTGTGAATAAAGATTTAACTGCCTGTCTCAGAGACATGGTCATAATTAAGTGTGACTATTTCTTATATAAAGCTAACACATGTTGCTCACTGGACATATTTTAAATATGATCTAAAATAAAACCATATATTTTTAAAAAGGGGAAATTAATGCTATTGATAATTTTGGGGGGATGAGGAAAACAAGCTAAAAGTCAGTGACTGAAATAGGTTATATAACGTTAAACAATGATCGACTTCAAACCAACCCACCTCAGAGTGGCAGTTTTCTTTCATTGCTTTAATGTGATGTTTATTTTCTTTGCTTCTTAGGGTGGAGTGGAGCAATCAAAGAAGTTTATTACCCTATGTTGCATCCACTGCAAAATATAATGATCCAGAGATGTGCAAACAAATGGGCTCTTAAATGTGAATTTTGTTTTCTTCCTGAGCTAAAAAAGAAATGAAAACTGAAGCTAAGTAGATCTGTCAGCCAATACATCTATACATTTTATGCACATTTTACAGTGTCATGATTAAAATCTATCAAGAAGACAGAGCAAAAACATTTATCTATCCTATCATTCTGACCTCATTTTTTATTTGAAAAAAAATATGAAATAAAGAGTAAAAACTGTTCCCCCTCAGTAAAATATTAATTATGGAAATTAATACAACTTATGTTGATTGTGTCAGGAGTAATTTTAGTGGAAAGTATGCCATCAGTCTGAGTATAGGTGATTTTTTCTACTGAATTGGGTGAGAAATTGAACCTGACATATTCATCATGACTCTATTGTGTTTAACATGTGGTTCATAGACTACTGTTTTCATGGTATTACACAACCTCAGAGAGGTCGGGTCCACTCCCATTATAGTTTCACAGACACTGACATGGACGTAGAAAAGATGAATGTTAAGTGCTTTAAAAAATTAAGCGTTCTTTGCAAAATGTAGTTTCATGGTTAAATTCGTCATAATTTTGTTCCAAAACAATATCCTACTTCTTCCAAGTTCATGTTAGCGTTACCTATTCAGTTACCAAATTTTAAATTTGCTAATATATTGCTGCAATGAATTACACAATATTCTCTTTCTGTATCTGCAAAACTCCCACTGTGAGTAAAGTCATTTTATATGTGCAATAGTGTGAAATCATTTAAGTAGATTTTGGAAGACAGTAAAAGCTCTGTATGTGCTACTTCCTCTCCAATCCTGGCATCACTTGTTCACTCATGTAATAACCAGATGTTGCCAGCTAACTTGGAAATAGCACTGTGCGGTTCTGGCTGATTGCTAGTCTGTGCCCACTGTTGGGAAGGCTCCCTACTGCCCCTTCCTTCCTCTACTGTATCACCCCAATCAGCTGCAAGTAAACATGCTGCTCACCTGACACTTTTCGAAACCTCTCTCTAAACCTGCACACACCATATATTTGTCTCTTTTTGCCAATGATTTCGGGTCTATGAATGAATTCATATTAATACATTTATTTTCATAAGAATTCTTGCTCTATGGCCTTCTACATGCAAATTAAATATATTGTTATATTACTTCTTGATATCTTCTTAAAGAAATTAAAATGTTGGTCAGACACTAACACCCCCCACCCCCAATCTTACAAATAACTAGAAACTTCCAAAATATTTCTTCAAAATCTGTTATTTTGACAAATGGTATTTCACAGTTTATTTCAAGTAGGCATCTAAATATTAGTTTTAAATAGTATATGTTGTTGAACCTAATAATTCATAGATAAAATCAACAGGCAGATTTCTGGTAAATAGATGTAAATAGATGGCCAAATTGTTACCTAATTTTCTGTAACTGAAAATTGAATTTGACTTTGAAACTTTTATTTCCCTGTATGTGTGTATGTGTGTGCATATACTAATATATTATGCCATTTAACTTAAATATCCCATTGACCTAATAGGTAAAATATTTGACGACTAAAACAAACAAACAAACAAACAAACCCACATAAACACAACACACCAGATGGCTCACATGTTGATATTTTACTACTTACATGGTAAATTCCAATTCAGAATTTGAATTTTACCTGGTCTTCAAAATTGTCTATAAGTATTAGATTTTATAGTCATTCTATAATGCAGGCTTGAAAACAATAGCCATTTAATAGAGGACAAAACATCTGCTTCCTGTTAATATAAAATGCCCCCGATGTCATCTGAGTTATATGGGACACTGGATATGCTTCAGTTGGTAATGAACAGCTTCAAGAAAATTTCCCAGTGGTTGCCTTGACCTTTCTAAATGTAATATTCTTGGGATTAACATTTTCCTAGGTCCAAAACCTGCCTACAAAATAAAATATATCTGCTGCACAACACAGATTGAAGTACAATGTGCATTTTTATACATACAAATTTTACTTGGGATTTCAGATGTGACAACACAGTAGTATTAATGCTTGGGATGGGTTAAGTGATATTAAGAAGAACTTGGTATGGAAAGTAGAAAGAAAGGGGTTTCTAAGTGGAGGGTGGAATCAAATTCAATGGCAGCTACTTAATTTACTAAGAAGATTTATATTTTTTATATTAAATTGTACATAAGCTTCTTCCTCTCAATTTAAAATAAAATCAAAACACTCATCAACATGTGGTCAAATATAACCTCTACTGATGGTGTAATAGGAATGAGGCTGACCTGTCTTCTATGCTAAAGGAAATAAGCCAGTCTCTGATTTAATAGATAAGCACAGTTTTCCAGGAAACACAGCAGCTGAGTTATAACATCTCTGAAACTTTCCTTTCATCTCTAAAATAGACCAGGCATGGAATTTCACAACATGTCTAACACATCTTCCGGGAAGCAACTCCTCAGTCTTCTGGGTAGCTTTTTACATTTTTTCCCCCCATCATTTCTGTTCATCGAATCAGCCCTTGTGATTGATTATACCACTAAGAGAGAGGAACAGAATCCTTTGCTTTTTATGAAAAATTCCCTCAATCCAACATTTATTTGACTCATTAAATCAGTTAAAACAAAACAAACTCAACAAACTAATAAGTTAAACTCAAATCTTATTGTATTTATTCTGAGAACACAGATATTTCCTTACTTTTCCTTGCAACTAATATAACCTATATAATAAAAGGCTAATATGCAAATTGTACCCTCTAGTGGGAGTTCAACTACGAGGTCAACTGGAAGTTTGACCAGGGATGGGACCGGCCAGCCAACCACCCGTGGCCTCTCCCCTCGGCCAGATACCACCTATGCATGAATTTGTGCACCGGGCCTCTAGTAGCTATATATTTACATTGTCTATATGCCATTTAGCTTGTCTAAAACTTGTTCTGCCATTTTTCTTCCCTATTAGTAGTCTTTATTTCTTGTTCACCTCTTTGGTTTAAAAAAATTGAGTCTACCAGTAGCTCTCCACCATTAGTCTCAATATAGAAAAAATGTAATATTATGAACTTAAATGTCTATATATAAAAATATTTAACATTTCTACTGTGTTATGTTATTTTAGAAATACTCAACTGAGAATTTTTCTATATATTCAAGAAAAGTTTCTCTAAAGAATTTTTAAAAGAAATAAAATGCAAAAAAATTTACATTTACCTTTTGTTTGCTTTGTAATGGCAATTGATGAAACAAACTCAATCTAAAGTTTTGGGTTAAAAGTCATTGTTTAAAGTTATTGCTATCTTTACTTTCTGAAATCAGTGAATAAAAAACAATGAGAAAAATAACTTTATTTTTTAAAATATATTTTATTGATTTTTTTACAGAAAGGAAGGGAGAGAGATAGAGAGTTAGAAACATCGATGAGAGAGAAACATCTATCAGCTGCCTCCTGCACATCTCCCACTGGGGATGTGCCCGCAACCCAGGTACATGCCCTTGACCGGAATCGAACCTGGGACCCCTCAGTCCGCAGGCCGACACTCTATCCACTGAGCCAAACCGGTTTCGGCAAGAAAAATAACTTTATTTTTAATGAAACTATAGAAGAAACACTGACAAATATAATGAAATATGGGCCAAATTGAGGGGAGATATTAAAATTTTAAATCATTTCAGATCTCAAACAGGACACAGAATACTCCCAAATTAGGTGGCATGCCCTAAGGATGGAGGACAAATAAGTGATACCTTCTTTGAAAAAATAAAGGCCAATTAGCACAGCAAGGCTGCAAGGATGTCCCACTGCCAATGTGACATCACAGGGTGACAAGGGAAGTGGGGTAGGATGAAGAACATCTTGCATACATTATCTTTGCCTGAGGTTCTTGTCATTGTGCCAGGGTGGAGGAGTGTATTAGGGGAAATCATTTCTAAAATTTTTAATCTCTGGCAACTGAAGATAAGTAAAAAACCAGCATAGGCATGTGAAACACTGGGTTCTGGTATGAGTCAAAAATACCGTCTGCTACCGCTGAGCAGAAATATACCCAAGGGTAGAGTGTTAGTGAGTTTGTGTAACTGACCAAAATTATATATGCATGTTTTTCCAGCCCAATATACTGGCTCAAACTCAAGTACTATTGTAAAGCAGAGAGCTAGCTGGCCCAGAAAAACTATCTCTCATTCCAAGATTAGCAATAATTAAAAATGATATAGTGTGTGACATATGCAAAGAAATTACAAGAAAATATGAGTACAAGGAATACAGTTAACATACAAACAAATTTAAAAATACCACAAAGAATAACAAACCAAATAAATTATTGAGAAACATTTTCTCTTTAAAATCGATTACAAGCACAGGACCTATCTAATGAAAAGAAGTTCATATAATAGTAAATTGAAGTTCAAAGAAGGTGCAATGAGACAACAGAAAGATGAAACTGGCATAGCTCAGGAATGAAAGAAAAAGAAAATTATTTAGAAAACTAAAGAATAGTCACAGTATAAAAGAGAATAAATACTACAGAAAAAGTCAGTTACTTAGAGAACAGATTTGATAATGCTCAAACAACATAAAATAGTAATGATACTTGTGGGGAGGCTAAATAATTTGGGGGTTTGAGGACAAGATGGATAATTACTTTTAGTTATATATTATAATTTCTCTTATTTTTACCATTAGATTTAAAAAAATACAAATTAGCATACTCCTCTACATATACTATAGGGTCGGGCAAAAGTAAGTTTACAGTTGTTGGGAAAATACAAAAATAAATAATAATTCAAGAATGAACTCTGTTTCACATACAACTATAAACACTTTTGCCCCACCCTATATATTCAACTACTCTACAGACACTTTAAATTATCCTACAGACATTTTTGGCAAATTAATTTTGTACTTTATTGATAGATCTTTGTTTTATATAGAATATTTCATTGCATCCACACTGTAAAATAATTAATTAAATGATTATCATTCAATGTAGATAGAAAAAGTACGAGGTTAAGAGAGAGATCATAGAACATAAGACAAAAGTTAAAATAAAATAAAAACATTTTGATTGATCAACTCCCAGGATCAGTTGATAAATATCTTTCTATTCCTCAAGAACGGTGGGCCAGCTAAAAAGTTTCCATGAGATTGTTTTTTTTGTAATAAACTGCATTTCTGGGCCTGAGCACAGCTTACTACAGTAATTTGAGTCCCATTCCCAGTTTTTTTCACAAAAGGCCTTTCTTACCCTCCACTCCACTGCTTTCATTATACCTTTCTTTATTAGTCCCCTGGGTACAGGACCACGCTTACATGATAAAACAAGTCAACTGAAATGAGAACATCACTTTATTTAATAAAAACGTGTAAATTACATGTTTAAAAACAACAGTATGTTTGATCCATGTATTCTGTCTTTCAAAAGCACTGTCTTTTACTCACTGACATCATTGGCCCCCAATACAAGATAGCCTTAGAGAAGTGATTTTTAAGATGGTTACATAACCTACAATCTTAATATAAATTTTTAACACAATCACAAGCAAGTTCTTTTTTTAATATACATATTTTTTATTGTTGATAGTATTATTGATGTCTCCCATTTCCCCCCACAAGCAAGTTCTTAAAGATTGTGATACTGACATGTGTACGCATTGTAAGAAACTAAGCAAATTAGAAAATGTAAATGTTAATATAATAAAAAAGTAAAATAATTAATCATGCAAACTGACTTGAAAAAATACACCAAGAACAAAAACAACTGCATTATTGTATTGCTTTAAGTCAGATATATCTTTCCTCTTCCACAGGAATGTAGTGCAGTGGTAAACTTAACCTTAGAAATAAAAATGTAGAAATAATCTACTTAGTGCTTGTAAAACATAATAATTAATGGCATAAACTTAATAAATCTAAGATAAAGGCTGAGGAACAATAAATCATCAAATGGGACAATGATATAAATGGAGCAAACCTGATTTATATTATTTCAGCAAAAAGGCAATTTTCCCATTTAATTATGGTAATTAATTCTTCTAAAATTAGGCTTAATAACAGAATATTCACAGATGATTGATGTGGTTGACTTATGACTGCAAAAAAGAAAGCGCTGTTTTATTTTTTAAATTGTTGAAAAGAGAGGAAGAGAGAAGACATAACCTTTCACTCCAGCTTTTAACCTAAAATAATAATTATATCAATTTTCAGGGTTTAGAAAACATTTTCTAATTTAAAAAAGTCAAATTCTCTTATATGACATAATAGAGAAAATTAACTTAAAATGCAAAAAAAGAATAAATTCAAAAAACAATAAAAAAAAACAAAAAAATAAAACCAGAAATAAAATACTTTACAAACTTTGACTAGTAACATACAGCATGAAGTCAAAACTGACATTTGCCTATTGAGATTGGCTACCACTTCTTGAGCCACTTTATTTCCTTACATAATTTCAGAACTTTATTTTTCCTATAAAATAACTCCTTTCATTCTTTTTTTAAAAAATCTGTAATATTTTTTATCTAAAAAAGGTAAATCTATTTACAAATATACCCTTAGGCACTATAAACATCTATGAGTTTATATTTCTGAAGATTGGCTCCCACATTGATAAACTCTTTTCATTTAACTGTGTGCTTTGAAACCTTGGATGAAGCTCTCTCAGCAAGATACTTTCTCAGTGCTGTCGATACACTAGTTTCTGCAATTCCTTTGCAGTATAACTCCTTTCTCCAAATAGGCCCTGTCCTTTCCGTAGCTAGGTTATACTGTGAGTTACTGTTGATCTGATGATCAGAATGGGAGGCAGGAGTAAATCTTAAATAAATAAATAAATAAATAAATATATATTTCAGAGAGGAAGGAAGATAGAGAGAAAGAAATAAACATCAGTGATGAGGGAGAATCATTGATAGGCTGCCTCCTGCACACCCCATGCGAGGGATCCAGCCTGCAACCCCAGCATGTGCCCTGACTGAGAATCAAACCATGACCTCCTGGTTTATAGGCTGAATCTCAACACTGAGCCATGCTGGTCGGGAGGGGTTAATCTTAAATGTGATCTTCAAAGGCAGTAGCATCTGTATTGTTTTCAAGCAACAAGGTAGTGTTACCCTTTAACTGGGAGGAGAGGGCCACTTCCCAAACCCAGAAAAGTAAGATAATCTGGGGATTAAAACAATTTTCAAAAAGATATATGCATCCCTATGTTCATTGCAGCATTATTTACATTAGCCAAGATATGGAAGCAACCTAAGATGATCAACAGATGATTGGATAAAGAAAAAATGGTACATATATACAATGGAATATTACTCTGCTATCAAAAAGAATGAAATCTTACCATTGGAGACAGCATGGATGGACCTAGAGGGTATTATGTTAGGTGAAATAAGTCAGTCAGAGAAAAATCAATATAATTTGATTTCACTTATATGTGGACTCTAACGATGTAAAGGAATAAACAAAACAGAAACAGATTCATAGATACAGAAAACAAACTGATGGTTGCCAGACTGGATGGAGGTTGGGGTTTGAGTGAAAATGATGAAGGGCATAACAGTCCAATTGATAGTACAAAATAGTCACAGGGATATTAAATACAGCATAGAGAATATAGTCAATAATATTGCATGTTGCTAAGTGGGTACTAAACATATTCGAGGGTTCACTTCATAAATTATATAAATGTCTAACCATTGTATTATACACTTGAAACTAACATAAAGTAGTATTAAATGCCAACTGTAATTGAAAAAACTCCTTTTAATTAAAAATCTTTTAATATATAGATAGATACCAATGATCCTATTGCAAGTCACAGTGTACCATTCCTTCTCCGAAGGCCTTGATCTTGGCATAGTGGACTTTCCAGACTTGAGGATTCTCTGGACTCTACAACCCTTGTAATTAAGTTCTGGGCATGATCCTCCACTTGACCCTCTAGCTCAGTGATGGCGAACCTATGACACGCGTGTCAGAGGTGACACGTGAACTCATTTTTTTTGGTTGATTTTTCTTTGTTAAATGGCATTTAAATATATAAAATAAATATCAAAAATATAAGTCTTTGTTTTACTATGGTTGCAAATATCAAAAAATTTCTATATGTGACACAGCACCTGAGTTAAGTTAGGGTTTTTCAAAATGCTGACACGCTGAGCTCAAAAGGTTCGCCATCACTGCTCCAGCTTAAGGGAATGAAAGTCTCTTTATATCCTACCAATTAGACCTCTGGTTTCACAGTTGGCCTGAAACAGGTGATTAATCAGCTCTAGCCTCACCCTGTCTTTCTCCAAGGTCTCTATTAGCCGAAATAGACACCCAATTCTCTAATTCTTATATCTATCACTTTTCCAGAATTTCTCAAGTGGATTCGGATTGTACTCACCTTTACATTTCCTCAATCCTGTATCACAACTCTTCCACTTTGAACAATTACTTCCCTACAACATGCGCAGTACTTCATTCCGCACCAGTAATGAATCCTTGATGCCAATCAGCCAGTGGGGAACCCAGTTTCAAAATCCATTTTAGAGTCTGTGCTTCTGACCACTCACCCCTGGCATTGGTAGTCATATGTGGGATTTCCCAGGAAGGAGACTTAAAGATGGAAACTGGTTTCCCTATGAGTCACCAGAGAATACTCTCTGGGATCAATACTTAAAAGTGAGTGGGAGAAGCAGGATTGTACAGAGGGTGATTGGAACTGTAGTGGAATTGCACCAGAGGCCCCAGTCACTGCCACAGTAACTCTCAATTGGCAAAGATGACCCAAATTGAGGCTAATGGCTGAACTTTGTAGCCCTTCATACCCACTGCGTTGCCAGTAGAAAAGGGGCCTAAAATCTCATAAGGCAGCTCCCTTTGGCCTAGGGCATTTGCTGGGGAGGGAATTAATCTGTAAGATGCCAGCAGTAAACATACCCTGAATCTAGGAGGAATAGTTGCCTTGAAAGGGGAATCTGAAGCGTATACTACATCTACTAATACTTAAACATCATTCTTTTTATGAAGTCTTCTTTATCGACAATGTATTGCTCATACAGTTGTGTGGGTACTACTGCTCCTCATTCATTCGATTCATTTATATTATAAATTATCATTTGCATATCTATCTCAACTGTGAAATTTTAAACCCTTTGAGGATAGGGATCATATATCTAGCCAACACTTTACACATACAAGGACTGATTAACAGTTAGCACCCTGAAGAACTACATCAGAATTCCAAGTAAGCTAGATAATTTTGCAATTTTGACAACTTACTAATATTCATGTGGTACTTATTATGCGATAAAGAAGGATAAGGAAAATATTGTACTAAAATTATAAAGAACATAATGAAAAGACAAACAATCGTTCTTATTTTCCACTGATGTAAACATATTTAAAGTAGGGGGGAAAGTGACTAAAGACAGAAATGAGGAAGAAATGCCTATTAACAAAAAAAAGAAAACTGAAAAATTGGAAATTATTTCATCTAGCTCCTAATTTTAAGATACAGATTTAGGTTCAGAAATGAATATGTAATTGTTGCTTTTAATGTTTAATTTCTCTATTTTGTTATTTTTACTTGTGTGGCAATCTAGATTTTTTTTAATAAAGAAAATTAGAACCAAATCCTATTTAGGAGGGCACTTCATCTGACCAGTTTGTTAGAGTGATTAAATTTGTAAAGTACAAATTCACTAACACACTCATTAGTATTTGAAATTTCAAAGAAATGCTTTGGGGTATATAAAATAACGATAATGTATTACTATTTGAGACATCTGAATATCTGACTGTGCTACTTCAAACCAATAAATTTAAATATTGTTTTTAGATATTTTTGCATATAAATTTATCTGTGTCAATATCTCATGTTTATTAAAACTACAATATGGAAAATGATTAAACCAAGAAAAGTGTTCCTTTAATTTTAAAGCAATCTCCAAGTACTTATCAACCAAGAAAAGCACACATAAACATATAATAGTTAAAATTTCATTGATAACGACAGATAAAATTATATCCACTTCTAGTAGGTTGTTTTGTGTGTGTGTGTGTGTGTGTGTGTTTTAAGAAATTATGTCTATAAAGCACATTATTCTGGCTGAGGTTCTTCCCTTACGGCAACATTGATTTAAATGATTCATCTTCTTTTTTTCCAGTTATATGGGAGAGATAATCAAAATCTAGATTGACAGGTTTTTATACAATATTACTTCTATCTTGTGCTGACCCAATTTTTTTTTAAATTTAAATTGTTTATTGTTTAAAGTATTACATAAGTCTCCTTTCCCTCCCATTGACCTCTCTCTGGCTACCCCCACTGCCGAGCACATGCCCCATTTTTTTTTTTTTTAGCTAGTTAAAACATCTGAAGTGGCCTTAATAAAACTCATTCAGGATCATTTGTAGAAAAAAGTATGAAGTTTGCCCAAGGAGAAAACCCATCTCCCAACTTATTATTTCGCTTCCTTCACTTTCATTATATCCATGAGCAAGCATCTAGCTATTACACTCCTTCAATATCCTACATAATAAAAGCCTAATATGCTAAGTGTCCGGTTGTCAGGTCATCTGTTCAACCAATCAAAGCATAATGTGCTAATGATATGCTAAGACCACTAAACCACTCACTATGACATGCACTGAACAACAGGGGGCAGATGCTCCAACTGGTACATTAGCTTGCTTCTGGGGTCTGGCCAATCTGGACTGAGCGAGACGAACAGAACATGCCCTGGAGCCCTCCCGTGATCCCTCCCTGGCTGGCCAACCTCCCGTGTTCCTCCCCGCCCTGATCATGCACTGGTGGGGTCTCTCAGCCTGGCTTGCACCCTATCACAATCTGGGACCCCCCGGGGGATGTTGGAGAGCCGGTTTTGGCCCAATCCCTCAGACCAGGCTGAGGGACCCCACTGGTACACAAATTTGTGCACTGGGCTTCTAGTCTGTTAATAATAAGGCTGGCTTCAAGCTAATATCTTGTGTGACGTTTCAGGCCATACCATAGTCAATTACCATATAAGGCTCTGCAGGCAGGTCTCCTGGAGGGAAGCTCCCCTTTCATACTACATTTATTGCATAGCCAGTGCATTGAAGTTTTTTTGGAGAGAGTTACAGTCAGGGACTTAGGTCAGCCATGCTCATGTGTATGCAGTCCTAGTCCATGAGATTCCATTTGGAGGTCCTCTTATCAGGGTACAGGTAAGGTAATTCCAAGGTGCCTCTACCACAGACTTCTTTATCCTAAGCCTTTCCTATTTTGACTTGGTCACTCCTATCCCTTTCCCCTCTCCTTCCCCATAGCCCACAGCTCAATAGAGAAGCAGAGCCTTTTTTGCAAAGGATCCTGTGCTGCATCTACCTGACCTTCAGCTGGTGCTATTCCAGGGAAAAATAATGTAATTCTGGGGAGTTAGCACCACTTTTTACCTCTTTCATGTACTGTTATAGGAAGTGATAAAAGCTTGATTGTTACTTTTAGCTTGGTCCTAATTTTCCACCTTGACACCTGATTGCCTAACAGTTAAGTATTTAGCAAATGTTAGACATTACTTCAGTAATCATACAACTTGTTTTCTCATTACCAAAGATCCTTTATCTCAGAGATGTGTTCATTGTTAAATGTACTATTCTTTTCAGCTATAGTACTATAGTACTTTAAAAGACAGAAATAATTTTAGGCTTACAGGATAATCAAAGAGGGTGGAATTTGAGGCATTGTGATAACTGGTGTAAGGTTTCAGAGCATGTATTTTGAAAACCTAGTTCTTTTTTTTTATTGTGGTAAGAACACAACATGAGATCTACTCTCTTAAAATTTTGTGTGCACAATACAGTATTGTTAACTATAGTTACAATATTTTACGATAGATCTTTAGAACTTATTCATCTTGTGTAACTGAAATATTATACCCACTGAACAGCAACTTCCATTTCTCCATGCCTCTACTCCTTGCCAACCACCATTTTACTCTCTGTTTTTATGACTTTGTCTATTTTAGACACCTCATATACAAGTGGACCCATGTAGTATGTATTCTTCTGTGACTAGCTTATTTCACTTAATATATTGTCCTCCAGGTTCATCTATGTTGTTGCATATGACAGGATTTCCTTTTCCTAAGGCTAAAGAATACTCCAGTATAAATGTATACCATACTTTCTTTATCTGTTCATCTGTTAATGAACATTTAGGTTGTTTCCATACTAAGGCTATTGTGAATAATGCTGTAATAAACATGGGAGGGCAGATATCCCTTTGAGATCCTGATTCCAATTCTTTCAGATAAATTGGCCGGGACTTTGTATATGCTTTCCCCCTGTCAGGAATGCTCTTTTCCCAAAAATCTACTACCTGCTCCTTTACTTTTTCTCAAATGTTGACCCTATCCAAAATTAAAACTGCCCCCTTAACACACTCCCTCCATGTTCTCTGCTGAATGTCTAATACCTAAAATGATGTTTGAAACATGGAAGGTGTTCAATAAATACTTATTGAATAAATGCAATGAGAAAATATGTCTACAATTGGGAAATCCAGAATACTTTTTGATATCTCAAAATCTATTACATATTGTCATTGAAGCTCATCTGATACTTCAATATAGATAAGTAGTCTATTTGCGAAGTCCTTATAATGTTCAGATTGAAATAGATAGCAAATTCCAAAGTGGCTGTAGGTAAGGGTTGTTTAGAATTGCAGCCATAGGAAGTAACTTGTAGCTCTGGATTTCTGTGCACAAAGAAGCATTTGCAGATCATACCTGGCCCAAATGCAATTCTTCCTACTTAAAGCTAGAGCTTCAGCAACGGAATTCAGAGAGAGACACAGCCCACATCAGAGAGCACAGAGAACACAGAGAATGAGAAAGAGCATGTGGATACAGAGGATATTCCTCCTAATGAGTAGCCGCAGGCAACATTTGAAAGTGAGCAAGCCTCCTAAAATTCTAGCACTCCACAGATTCATGGGAATGATTAATGAAACCAATTAATTCAAGCCTGCACCCTCATCCATTGCAAATACTCCAGAAATGGTCTGTAGTTAGTGGTGAACCTATTCCAGGGGAAGTAACTATTGAAGTGCAGGTAGCTAGCTAACTTTTACTGGCTCTATGAAATACCTTAAGCACCATCTTGTTTCTCACTCACAACTTGATACAGATGTGTATTACTTTGTAAGAAAGGGAGGTGAAGTGTAAAAAAAAAAATAGATATATTGCTCAAAATCATAATCTAGAAAGTAGTGAGTGCAGAATCCTATGCCAGTGATGGCGAACCTTTTGAGCTCGGCGTGTCAGCATTTTGAAAAACCCTAACTTAACTCTGGTGCCGTGTCACATATAGAAATTTTTTGATATTTGCAACCATAGTAAAACAAAGATTTATATTTTTGATATTTATTTTATATATTTAAATGCCATTTAACAAAGAAAAAATCAACCAAAAAATGAGTTCGCGTGTCACCTCTGACACGCATGTCATAGGTTCGCCATCACTGTCCTATGTTATAGCATATGGACAAGAGCTACCAGGTGGATGAACTGAGAAAACCAGGATCTGAGCTAGTCCTGACAGGCTAAGCATTTCTACGATCTCCCAGCAAGGAAGAGTTATCAGGAGGTAACACGACCACAATGCTCATTAACTGTAGTTATGTTCATATACAGTTAACTGCAAAGTCAGTTCTGGCTGACTTAGGAACCCCAATTATTTGCCAAAAATGTCACGTCACACAAAGGAAATAGACTATGTAAAAATGATAAATTAGTATATTCACTTTATAGAATGTTGAATGAAGATGGTTTCAAGAAATCTTATTAGTGTTATTAAAACACCGGTCTGTCTGCATAGCTTTTAATTTTATCATAATTAACTTGATGTCAGATAGTGTTTCTGCTAATGACCACCCATCATCATTTTCCTTGTATGGTCCACTGCTCATATCCTCAGTTCAACACTGTCTGAGAACCCCCAGGATTGTTGGTCCATAGGTTAGGATCAAACTCTCCCCTAGGATAGTAGTGAAGTAAGATCAGGGCTGTGGGTGAGCAACAGGTGGCATAAAACTATGAGTATGAGCAAGTGAAATTGGAATCCTGAGCCTGAGTATGTATCTATAGTTGCTCAAAGTTCAACTAGGTAGAGATAGCTTAAGAGGGAGGATCTTGAGATACTACTTATTGATATATAGTGACTTCTAAAGAATATAATAAACCCAGTATTGGCTTGGCTGCAAGACAGCCACAAGATTGTATTGTATCCCTATTATGATAATGGTAAATAAGAATAAGGTTGTCAAAGCAAGCTCTGTATCATCATATAAACCACATAATGCAAGGAGGTGGTTAATATAATAGGATTCTAATACAAATTCAGGGTTGCAAAAGGTATTTTGATTTTTTAAAATAATTATATACATTCATTTACCCTATTTTGTCTCCAACTATGCTAATTTGCATTTTCATATAGCAGCAATTTTCAACCAGTGTGCCACAAGAATTTTAAAACATGCAATACCTGACTATGTATTCAGGGGCACTGACCTCTTTTCCCTTAGATTGTCAAATAAAAAAAATAACAGCCAACACAACAATAACCATCTGGTACAAATGAATCAAAATTATACCTATTTTTTTTCTGTCAGATTGGCAAAAAAAATGTATTTTTTGTTGTGCCACGGAATTTTAGTAACTAGTTTATGTGTGCCATGACATGAGAAAGGTTGAAAATTGCTGTCATAGCACATTAAAAATGTGCTGTCATTTATTTTAAAAGAGTATTTGAGTGGTGGTTAAGGTCTCATTTTAAAAAACAAACCGGTGAGTAGCCCTAACTGGTTTGGCTCAGTGGTCAGAGCATTGGCCTGTGGATTGAAAAGTCCCAGGTTCAATTCCGGTCAAGGACATGTACCTTGGTTGCGGGCACATCCCCAGTAGGAAGTGTGCAGGAGACAGCTGATCGATGTTTCTCTCTCATCGATGTTTCTAACTCTCTATCCCTCTCCCTTCCTCTCTATAAAAAAAATCTATAAAATATATTTAAAAAATAAAACACACACACACAGTACTTGTGTTGCTTTAAGAGAAATTTAATAAAGAAATGAAATAAAATGCTTAAATGAAAAACTGTTAACAATATTACTGAGAGAAAGGGCCCCACAGCAATAAATGGATTTAGATTTGGACATAGGGTAATGTCAAATCATGAATTCATTCTGCAACACTGAAAAGTACTATTTAAGATCTCAAAGCAGTAAAAAGGGCAGATATAAAAGCTCAATTGTATTTTATGGGATCAACTTAGAAATCACATATTATGTCAACAGGAAAATATTTTCATTTCCAAAATAATGTGCATTTATGACAGGATATTCCATCACCTATGAGCTGAATCAGATAAACCTGAAGTAGAAAATTATTTTAGGCTATACCCTACTGAAAGACAGGATCTGTTTTATGCTTAAACTAAACAGAATGCTTGGAGCCAACCTGGCTTTGGTTATGAGTAGGTTAGGTGTTCATATAATATTTCATGCAAACTAGGATACCTTTGTAGGTGAAAAGGGCACTTTGCCAGGGCAAGAGCAGTATACCAGGGGGATTATCCCAGGTAACCAGAAGTTAAAGCCATCTTATTTAAGAAGTATGACATGATGTCTTTGGAAGGACTTAAATATAATTCTCACTTATATTTACATTTATTCAATTTTTTTAATAGTAACTATTTATTTATGGCATGTAAGGTCAAGAATCCTGAACAGGATAGTGCATTAATTATTTATCATAATCGTATAGCAATTTTTAGGCTTTTGTACTCCAAAGGTAGAAGAGACCAGGGTTGCACTAAACCACTGACTGCTTTGAATAAAAGAAAAGGAAAAGAGGTATGCATAGTTGTATTATATTCAACCAGTTTTTATTAATTGCCACATTCACAGATAAAAAAGACGTTTCTTCCACTAGAATGACTACAATGAAAAAGAAAGGCAGTGCTAATATGTGGAGAAACCAAACATCTCATATCCTCTTTGCATTACCTATTAAAACTAAGTACACGCTAAGTACTTATCTCTGAACCATCAATTTCTAATCTAACAAAAATGTGTACATATATTCAGCAAATGGCATAGAATTGTTTAAAGCAACATCATTTGTAAGAATCCCAAACTAAAACTATTAAATTACCTATCAATAGAAGATTAGAGAATACATTTTGATATACAGTGGGGCCTTGACTTATGAGTTTAATTCGTTCCGTGACAGAGCTCATAACTCAAATTACTCATATGTCAAATCAAAAAGTGAACGAATGAGACACATGATGCTGGGCTGATGTTGTGGCATTCACTGTGATGTTCGCTGCGCCAACTAGCGGTGGGGTATCTGAAGCTGGCTCGTAACCCGAATTTTAGCTCACAACTCAAAGCAAAAAATCTGTCGAGAGACGGCTCGTATCTCGAAAAACTCGTTAGTCGGGACACTTGTAAGTCAAGGCCCCACTGTACTCACACAATGAAATACTACACATCAATGAAAATGCTGCAACAACTCTCAACAATATGGATCAATCTCACATACATAAACTCTAGCAGAAGAATTCAGACATAAAAGAGGACATATACTATTCTATTGATGTAAACTTGAAAAACAGCCAGCCAAGTCTATGGCATTAAATGTTAGGATCGCTTACTAGCCTTGGGGTGTTAACATTGGCTGGCAGGAGTCACAAAGGAAAACGCTCCTGTGTCAAGATTTTGTTTCTTCATCTGGGTGCTCATTACATGTGTGTGATCAGTTTGTGAAATACTAAACTGCAACATACTACGTGTGCAATTTCCTTACATAAATAATATGTTTATAAATATTTTTAGAAGAGACAAGCTTCAGTTGAGCACCAGTGGAAATAATGATAAATTTTGAATTAACAAGATCAGAACTAATGATGTTTTAAAGCGTATAGAAGCATTAATTCTCTTTTGGCTTTGGGAAAAGAAGTAGTATGCAAAAAAAATAGTCCAAGGTTTTGTAAAATAGTTTCACAGGATCATTTCTAATTTTAAATCTCCTTTAAAAAGAGAGTCTGGCCCTAACTGGTATGGCTCAGTTGGTTGAGTGTCATCCAGTGCAGTAAAAGTTCACTAGTTTGATTCCCTATCAGGGCACATGCCCAGGTTGCGAGCTCAGTCTCCAAATATATGTATATTATATATATTATGGGTACATATAATACATATGAATTTCTAGTACTGGTGACATTTTCCCCATGTTTTTCTTATTTTACAATTACATTCAATGATTATTTCTACCAAAAAAAGGTTATTTTTAGTTTTAAAAATATAATTGGTACAGTTTTAAGGGTTGTTTTAGACAGTAGAAATAAGAATGTGTTGAAAGGACCCTCTGCTTTTTAATGGGAAAGAAAAATTGTTAGTGCTATCACCTTTAACTAATAACATTAACAGTAAATAGAATGTAAATATAATTTGTATTTCTGGATAAAGTCACTAGATAGGTTGTACTCAATCATTCAAATATATTTAGAAAGGCTTGAAGAAATGTTATGTTGAAAAAAAAATCTAGAACAGAAATAACCCTTCTTCGGCTTTGTTTATCAATCTATACTAATAAAAGGGTAATATGCTAATTAGAGCGGACATCTTCTGGATGACCTTCCGCATGTCCATCCTGACAAAGCCGGGCCTGGGTGAAGCCGCCCTCCCACATTCCTGGGCGTCAGCGCCTGCTGTGGCTGCGGCCCAGGGGAGGGAGAAAAGCTGCCTGCCCCGCCCCGCGGTCCCGGGCGCCAGCACCTGCTGCCGTCCTGCAGTCCCTGGCACCTGTGGCTGCAGCCCAGACAAAGCCGCTTGCCCATGGTCCCCTTTGGCTGTGGCCAGCCCTGGCGAAGCCGGCTTGGGTCCCGGGTGTCTGCGGCCAGCCAGAGGGAGGGAAGCCCGGGTCCTGGGTGCCTGCCGCCAGTCAGAGGAGGGAATCCTGGGTCCCAGGCGCAGGGCTGAGGCAGAGGCGGTTAGGGGCGATCAGGCCTGCAGGGGAGCACTTAGGGATGATCAGGCAGGCAGGCAGGCAGGCAGAGGGTTTAGGGGCAATCAGCCAGGCAGGCAGGCAAGCAGTTAGGAGCCAGCATTCCCAGATTGTGAGACCCACAGGGATCGGGCCTAAACAAGCAGTCGGACATCCCCCGAGTAGTCCCAGATTGGAGAGGGTACAGACTGGGCTGAGGGATCCTCCCCCACCCCCCCATGTATGAATTTCATGCACCGGGCCTCTAGAAAATGTATAAAAACCTGTCTTTTGCATTCTAA
This sequence comes from Myotis yumanensis, assembly GCF_028538775.1. Lineage (NCBI taxonomy): Eukaryota > Metazoa > Chordata > Mammalia > Chiroptera > Vespertilionidae > Myotis > Myotis yumanensis. Next base: position 71,167,186 of record NW_027223755.1, on the reverse strand, counting down.
ACTCTTATTATTAAAATGTTTGCTCTAAATGCAAATGTATATAACTTAAAAACTATTATAGTAAATCATCTTTTAATTTATAATCCAGTTCTGTGATGACTTTCTTTTTATACTAGTATTTTAATTTATTGCTATTCGCATTTGTTACATCTTATTCATATTTTTTTCAATTTTATTCCTATTGCCATTAATGCTTATTGCAATGTTGAAGTAAAACATAATTTGTACCTGATTCTGCATGTTATCATTGTACTTAGAAGAAACACATATCGCTAACAAGCCAGCTAGGTATTGAATAATTATTTATGTTATAAAAACTTTATATTGTGTGTTTAGATATTCAAGAAAATATTAGTAATACTTGTAGAAATTGGGATTTTGGGTAGGCATGTGATTAATTATGACTTTTCCAAATTTAAATAATGAAATATAAACTAACATTATATTTTAAAATTCATTAGGCAATGTATTTTAAAAACTGGATTAGATTTGGAGAAAATTATATGCCTTTCATATGTTAACTTGCCTTTCTTCCTCTAGACTCTTTTGTTTTTTTTCTGAGTTAAGATATAAAAAATTCATCAAATAACCATTTGCTTTTGTGTTTTGTTTCTTTTCCTCAGTAACTTTGAAACAAAACTGTTAAAATGGGAAAAATTATGAACTTTAATTAAGAATTTTGAAATTCATTTGTAAAAGATATAGATATAGATATAAGTTAACTTGTTAACCTCTACCTAGTAAAGTCAATATTCTGGAGACCATATTGGAGAATATTAGGGTCACCTTTATTAACAAATTAAAGTTTGGTTGTTTCATATGTTACAAGTCTATACAGAGAGAAAGCATTCAGAATAGCAATGTAGAATTTTTTTCCCTAGCTATCACAATTTTTGAATTGTCTCTTGAAAAAAATGTTCTGCATAGAATTGATATTAAAGAGTGATATGCTAAACATTTACTCCTCTCAATTCTCTAAATTTTATACCCGAACAATTACTAGAAGGCTGTATTCCAAGCCTTTGTAGAGTTGGCCTTTGGTAACTCTTCCTTAATTAAGACAACTTTTGGTCTCAGGTCTTGACTGAGTTCTGCAAGAAGGGATGTCTCCATGCAACATGTTTGCAGAGGCAGATTTACCATGAAGGTGATGGAAGTTCAACCTTCAGGGCTCCTCAATTCTATAGGCACCTTCCAAGGCTCTTAGAGGGGCCCTAATACTGGGTTCATAAAGTTGAACATTCTAGTAAAATTTTCAAAAGTAAAGCATTTTTCAACAACCTGTTAAAACCACTGCCTGGGTCCATTCCACCTTCTCCTCTGACACCCCACCCTCATTGACTGGTGGTATTAGTGAGGCCCCAAGAATGTTAGTTATCTAAGAGGAGTTTGGGCTGGCCATCAAGTTATTTCAGATTTAGTGGATTACATTATGTGATTGTGGTAACTTTACTGGATAATTATGCTCTTTCTAACTATCCTGGCACATACTGTGTTAACTCCCCTAGTATCATGAAACAACCCTACAGGGCCTGAGGTTATAACATGACCAGCATTGGAAGAACAAGAGTAGTGGAAAAGAAACAAGGTTTAAAATGTATAGAACCATAGCTAGTCTTTGAAAAACACTTCCACCTATGAGACAGCTAAGACTGTTAACAAACAATTCTATTCTCTTTGGTACCAAGTGAATATACATGTTTTCACCTACCAAGAATAGACAGAACAGTTGTTTATGCTCAACGATTCAGCATAAACAATATAAACTACAACCATATGAGATTTTTTTCTTTTTCTCATGGGTCTATAGGGAAATAGATTTATCAGAATTCCTATATTTGTAGAATACAAACCTGTAGCAGTACTATAACAAGTAAGTCTGAGTGAAGTTGCATGTTTTTGCATGCCAAAGTTTCAAATCTAATCTGGTGTATCGGCTCAGAATTTTCTGGATGATTCCTTAGTCCAATTTACCCCCTGATGTTTTATAATGTAATTCTCTTTTATCAAACTTTTATTAAATTACTAGAGGCCCGGTGCACGAAATTCGAGCACAGGAAGGGGGCTCCCCTCAGTCCAGCCTGCACCCTCTCCAATCCGGGACCCCTCAAGGGATGTCTGACTGCTGGCAGTCAGACATCCCTCTCACAATCTGGGACCGCTGGCTTCTAACTGCTCATCTTCCTGCCTGCCTAATCACCCCTAACTGCTGCCCCTGCCAGCCTGATCACCACTAACTGCCTCTGCCAGCCAACCTGATCACCCCTAACTGCACTTCCCCCCCCCCCCCCCCGCTGGCCTGGTTGCCCACGCAGCCTGCTGTGCAGTCGTTTGGTCACCCCACACTAACCCCCCTGCTGGCTGGTCACCCCACACAGCCTGCTGTTCGGTCTTCCGTATGGTCATGTAGGTCCTGATGGCCCCTGGCCTTTTATATATTAGGATTATATTTAAAAAAATATTTTCTACTGAACACTATCTTAAAGTATTTTTTGAAGTTGGTATTATATAAAGACAATAGTTAAAAGTGAAAAGACTTTAAAATCATCATTAGAATAATAGCTACCATTACTTCAACAGTGACTCTGGCCTATTTTGCTTATGTAAATTATTTAATTTTTTTTTCTTTGTGCCAATAACTTCTTCATCTCATTCTCTTCTACTATCATTCATTTACAGGACACTTTTTAATAATTATCATTTTCTCAGGACAAGAATTGTCAGCTTTACAATTGTGAATCAATTTACTTTCTTTTGTAGAATGAGAGCAAGATATTTTCTCTACACACATATACCTATACATATCCTATATAATAAAAGGCTAATATGCAAATAGACCAAACAACGGAAAGACCGGTCACTATAATGCGCACTGACCACCAGGGGGCAGGTGCTCAACGCAGAAGCTTCCCCCTGGTGGTCAGTGTGCTCCCAGAGGGGGAGTGCTGCTCAGCCAGAAGCCAGGCTCATAGCTGGTGAGTGCAGCGGCAGTGGCAAGAGCCCCTCCTGCCTCTGCAACAGCACTAAGAATGTCCGACTGACAGCTTAGGCCCACTCTCTGTGGGAAGTGGGCCTAAGCCATCAGTTGGACATCCCCTGAGAGCTCCTAGACTGCAAGAGGGCACAGGTCGGGCGGAGGGATCCCCCCTCCCCCGCCCCAAGTGCACGAAATTCATGCATGGGTGGTGTTCCTCTGCCAGCAATCGGGGCCAATTGATCGAGCCAGTGGCCAGGAAGGGACCGCAGGAGGGACCACGAAAGGGCTTCAGGGCGTATCCAGGCCCGTCTTGCCCAATCCCGATCAACCAGACTCCAGCAACAAGCTAACCTACCCGTTGGAGAATCTGCCCCCTGGTGGTCAGTGCACGTCATAGCGACCAGTCAACAGCTTGGTCGGACACTTAGTATATTAGGCTTTTATATATAGATTCTGTTTTGCACATCTATAATAATAAAAGCATAGTATGCTAATTAGACCGGATGTCCTTCCGGACAACCTTATGGATGAAGCCGGAACTGCGAGGGAAGCCAGGGTCCCAGGTGCCTGCTGGTGGCCAGAGGGAAGCCTGGGTCCTGGGTGCCAGAGGGAAGCCAGTGCTGGCAGCCAGGGGAAGGAAGGCCTACTCTTGCACGAACTTCATGCATTAGGCCTCTAATGTGTATATAATATCTTATATGTATACTGCTAAATGTGTTTGTGTACATGTGTGTGTAGCCTTATTAAGTATTTTAAAAGATTACAATTTCTCTATGAAGATGCATCATGCAGTCCTGGCACTATGATATTGCTTTGACAATTTAGTTCAATTATCTGCGTGGCATCTTGACTTTGATAAAGTGTATGTAACTTTCACTGCTGAACCAAAAAACTGCATCCATTTCTGGCCATTGTGTGATGCTCCTATTAGATCTATAGAGCCCTGAAAAATACTGGCAATCTTAGCAGCACTGCCAATCCAACAGCCTTGGCTGATATTTCTGAATGAGGCTTTTTCTATGTAGGTAGCTATCTGCTCTCCAATTCTACTCCTAAGAAACAGTAGGTGCTCTCTTCAGTGAAACCTATCAACTCCCTTCATAGTGCCCATTATTTTTTCTTTTCCAGAGGAAGGTCTTAGTTTGGATATACAAGTGATCTCAGTCAGGGAAGTCAAGCCACAAAGGAAACCTCTGAATATTGCATTTCCAATTTTACATCTGGGGGATAGTGTAGTCTTTGATGAATACAGGTGTATATGTATAGTATAAATGTGTGTGTATTTGTATTGGGTTGTGAGTGGAGAAAAGAGCAAGTCCACTCTCAGAATGTAAACCACACCCTCCAGTCCCTCCTTCACAAACAATAAGGAAACCGAGATTCAAGTGCATTCTAAGATCCTTGCTAGAGTTTGCTGTGACTACTCAGAGGACACAATGAAAGAGAAAACAGACTCTCACTGGACGGGACTTCTCAAATAGTCACATGGCATGCCTGCTCTTTCTTCCCTTCATGCATTCAGAACAGTATCACGTACTGATGGACATTTCTTTAGACAAGTAAACTTGTTCTCACTCATGATTTCTGTGAAGTCTAAAACAAGTGGAAAGTAAACATTGAGAGAGTATTGATATTTCTTCCCCTCTTTTTAGTAGGGTTTGTTCATTAACACTGTAAGTGCATCTGTGATATTTTCATACTGTGTTCATTTAAAAAGTTATCTTTCCTAGGTTTCAATCTTAAGATAGTAAAATGATAAGATAAAAATTCTCTGCCAAACAATGAGTAAGAACAAAAAATTAAAAGAAAACAAAACAGCAAAAATATACTAGCACAATCAAGGGAAAAGATTGGAGAATAGAAAAAGAACTTAACAGAAGTTGCAAGCTATTAATATGTCTTGGTTTAGGACAATCCCAGTAGCTCCAAATTCTGTTCAGTTTGTATTGGGAAATGGATGGATGTGGATTACATAAGAAAACAATGTTCAAAAAGTATCACCAATAATTCCACTCAGGAGAGTAAGAGAAGTGAGGTTTGAGATGGAAGAGGAGGTAAACATTTCCACAGAAGTAAAAGCCCCCCGCCTGCCTGCTTCTGATTCACTATCAGGGACAAGGAAAACCACTGCACTTCACCATTTTGGTGATTCCCTAAATGGGCATAAAACTGCAAAGGGAAAGTTAAACACTCCCCCAAACACTCAGAGCTAATTATCTCCAGTAGTAAACAGCAATTGAATCAAACAAATTATGAAAGATGAAATAAATGAGCAGGAATTTGAGAGCAAATGGGAGGCAGGCATGGCTTATGGAGATCCTCAGCTGCTATATCCCCACCCTCTCTCCACCCCCGGACTTTCAATGTCAGTTCCAAGAAGCATGTTATGCATATATGTCTCTGTTTTGTTGGGAAGTGGAAATGATTGCAAAGATGAGAGAGCCACTGAGCTGGTCATAGTGAATGGGTGGTCAGCTTCTCCAAATTGGGTTAGGGGAACGATCTGACGTCGAGGGCCTTTCCCACACTGGACAGGGAAGCCTCCCAGACACAGTGGAATGAGAGCACAGGTTCAGGACATTTAACAATGCCTGGATGGGAATGCATGCAGAGTCCTGCTAAACCCTCCTCATTTGCAGTTTCCTCCATACCCAGTCCAGGCACTGCACACATTCAGTCCTCAACATAATCTCAGAGGAAAACAGATTTCTGATGAGGAGGGAATCAGGTAGAACTTACCAGCTTGTTTCAGTGTGAATAAAGAGTCTAGAATAGAGCTGTCAAGTTACCAAGTTATACAAGAACAAGATGAAGAAAACAAAAAGGCAGCATTTAGGCATAGTTACTGCAGAAACACACACACACACACACACACACACACACACACACAAAGTAAATAAAAGGAAAATGACATGTAACAAACAGAGAGTGGCTTTATCCTAAAAGAAATAAAAACCCAAGAACTTAACAAAACTTAAAAACCTTCTCAGTCTATCTGCATTCTCTAGTAAGACACCAGTTCTGAAAATACTGGGTTTGTATCTTTACAGATTGCTGAAATAGCCTTTTGAAACCAGAATTGTTATTGAGGAGATAGAAATCAAATATTTATGGAAGGATGAAAAACTACCTAAAAAATTGTTCTGAATGACAGATATAGAGTAAAAATAAATTAATTAATTAATTTTCTAGATAATTAGACAATTTCTACCAAATAAGGTCTTACTCATATTTAGGCTAGAAATAACAGCTTGTTTCTTATGCTATCTTTGATACAAGAAGGGCAATATAGCTATATAAATATCTTTTTTTCAAATTTTAAAAAAATCACTTTCAAAGATGTACAATATTATTTTTCTCACATTGACTTTTTTTTACCAAGTGAGATTTATGAATAGAATGAGTTTATATATGTCAATTTTGTGAATGTACAACTGACATATAAATACTTTCTATTAATTTCTGCTCATTTCTCTTTTTCAGATATAATAATAATACATAGTAATAGAAGTGGGAGGAAGTTAGAGTCATAGAGTCCAGATCAGAATTGTCATTAACTGACTGCCATCTTCAGAAAAGCTCTTGATTTTTTATTTTTCTCTTCTATAAAAATACAGACATTGACTGGTAAGCTCTTTTTAAAGCAAAGGGTAATAATCAATTTCTTTAGATTTCTTATTTTTTCTAACTCATGGATATTCTGAAAAAAAAAAAAAGCTAATAATCCAAAATGCTCCAGGGGATGTTTCCGTTAATGGGAACTGCACTGTACCTAGAGTCACAAAACCAATAATTTAGTCGGACTTCTGATGATGTTGGAAATGTTATCAACTTCTCTGAGCCTCTCCGTTTCCTCCTGAATAAAATTAGGCAGTTCAATTATTTTTTCTCCTCTTCCCTATTTTCTTATTCATCCTTTTAAGCTTTAACAAACTTCTTTGAGGATCTTGTAAACCTATAAAACTTCTTCCCATGAAAATGGATTTATGCATAATGTCCACATAATTTCAGTGTGAATTAGAGTTAGGGAGAAGTCCATCAACCCCATTTAAAGAATTCCATGAACTGGAAAATCTGTAAGGGCATTGCCAGCACTGACATGGTAGATCCATCTCACTATTCTTTTTTTTTAAATGTATTTTTATTGAAGAGAGAGAAAGAGAAAAAGAGAGAGAGAGAGAGAGAGAGAGAGAGAGAGAGAAGAGAGAAGAGAGAGAGAAAGAAATATGGATGTGAGAAACATTGATCGGTTGCCTCCAGGGACTAAACCCACAACCTGGGCATGTGCCCTGACTGGTAATTGAACTGGTGACCTTTTTTTTTTTTTTTTTTAAAAAAGTATTTTTATTGATTTCAGAGAGGAAGGGAGAGGGGAGAGAGAGAGAAACATCAATGATGAGAGAGAATCATCAATTGGCTGCCTCCTGCATACCCTATACCGGTGATCAAGCCCACAACCCAGGCATGAGCCCTAATCAGGAATTGAACCTTGACTTCCTGGTTCATAGGTCCACACTCAACCACTGAGCCATGCTGGCATGGCTGAACTGGTGACCTTTTGGTGCACAGGATGATGCTTAACCAACTGAGCCACACTGGCCAGGCACAGCCACTATTCTAAGGCTACTGTAGGATTTCATTTTGTAGTGGCAGAAGATTTTTCACAGTGTTAATAATTTACCTTTTTCATAAAGTGGGTTAGATATATATCATTTTGACTGATATATATCCAGGGCAGGCGGGAATTGTGTTATGTTCATTTATTTAAAGATTTCAGGATATGATATGAGAGGCAATACTATATAGTGAATAAAATCCTTTGGCTTATGAATTCATAGACCTGAGATCTACTTTTTGATCTCAAGTTTTCTCTGTAATTTTGAGTAAGTCACTGTACAGTTCCTTTTATAATAATGATGATAAAACTTGCCTTCCTGATCTCTAAGGTGATTTCCTACTGTGAATTTGTATCATGAGTTAATAATAGAGGACCCATAAAGATTGTTGTTTTTACTTATTTATGTGGATACTAGTGGCCAAGTGCACAGATTCGTGCACATTGAAAGGAAATTAATTAGAAAAAATATTTTAATATCACTATTTGCCCTTTTTCTATACTAGAACTTTCAGAGATTAAAGAAAATTAGTAAAATGTATATGAAAATAACATATAAATTGATTAATAAATAATAACATGATATAACAACAAAGACATGATATAAAAACAACAAAAACATGATATAAAAACATCAAAAAGATGATACAAAAACAACATTGATAAAAACAATGACTGATAAATTGATTAAACTCATTCTAATATCTCCCTGTATACCACATTAAGAGTAAAAACACTTCTAGAATGCTTGACTAATTTGCCTTGTAATGAAGTATTTACAACTTTAACTTTAACGTCACACACTCTTCGAACTTGAGAGAAAGCAACATATAACTGACCACGTCCATAGCCCCTTCAGTGTGTGGGGTCCTGCTGGGGTGCCTGGCCAGCCTGGGTAAGGGGCTGAGGGCCATTTTCAGGGTGGCCACACCTCCTTAAGGGAGGGGGTCCCTACTGGGGTGTCTGACCAGCCTAGGTGAGGGGTTGAGGGCTGTTTTCAGGCTGGTCAAGCCCCCCAGTGGGGACCCTCACCCCAAGGGGGTGTGGCCAGCCTGGGTGAGGGGCTGAAGGCTGTTTGCAGGCTGGCCACATCCCCTTCAGGGTGGGGGTCCCTACTGGAGTGCCTGGCCAGCCTGGGTGAGGGGCTGATGGCCGTTTTCAGGCTGGCCACATCCCACAGTGACCCAAGCTCCCAGCCTGTCCTTTTTTTTTTTTTTTCAGCAGGTATCTGGGATTTATTTATCTTCTATAATTGAAACTTTTTAGCCTTGAGCGGAGCCCAGGTCCAGCCAGGGCAGGTGGGAAGCTTGGCTTCCTCCATCGCCGGGGGCAACCCAAGCCTCCTGCTCACTCCAGTTCCATGGCCACGGCCAGCTGGAAGCAGGTATCTGGGATTTATTTATCTTCTATAATTGAAACTTTGTAGCCTTGAGCGGAGCCCAGGTCCAGCCAGGGCAGGTGGGAAGCTTGGCTTCTTCCATCGCCAGAGGCACCCCAAGCCTCCTGCTCGCTCCAGCTCCGTGGCTGCCACCATCTTTGTGACGGAGTGATGGTTAATTTGCATATTAATCTTTTATTAGATAGGATGATACCATTTGGAATTTTATCAAGTGGTTTCTAGTGAACCCAGTTTGTGCAAATTCCCAGATTTGTGTGGCTATGCACACCAAGGCTTGGTTTGGCAGTCAGAGTGAAGCTCCCCTGAGCTGTTTCAGCCTGTTCTGTGCCTGGATCAGCAGTGTAACCTCCGTTCAGCTCAGTTAGACCAGTGTGGCATGCCTTTGAATGAAGCCCCAAGTAAGGCTGTTGGCCTTGTTTCCTAACAACTAGCCTAAGCCTCCCCAGAAACGAAGGCCAGCATTGCACACAGCTTCCACTATAGTGTCACTGGAGCTATGGAGATTGCTTTGCACTCACAGTTACCAGATGTAATGAGGCATTGTGCTGTGGGAAGAGGGATCTGAATTTCTCAGTGACTGCTACATGGGGCTACATTCAATACACTGGAATTGTGGAGAAACGTTGAACAGCAAGAAATAGGAGATGAGAAGAAACAAGATAAATTCCTTGTCCTTCCTCCCATCTGACAGCTTCTCTGGCAACATCCAGAGTGACCAAGATATCAGGTGCATTTTCCTGTGAAGCCGACCTCAGTAGTCACCTTTTATTCACTCTCCCTCCTCCCTGCTCTTAATCATTTTCTTTTCACTGGAGCTGCCCTTGGGATTGTACCCCCAATAAAGAGTAGCACATAAGCTTTACCCCAGCCTCTGTTTTCTCCTCACAACAATAGGTGTTGATCCCAAGATATCCCTGAGTATACACTGTATACAGTAAATTCTGCGCACTACTCTTTTCCATATTCTTTATGTGAACTTGTTAGTGTATTGGCTATAAAGGTTCGTCCCTCTAGAATTTAATTTTACATATCTGGCCCCCAAGCAGAAGCGATAAAATATTTTAGAATCTGAAATCTCAGATGCCAATCAAAACAGACACCTCTTAACTACCCTTACTGTGCATTAACCTTTTATTTGCTGGTTTGTGTGAAAGTCAGAGGTGGAATAATCAATATGGAAGTATTTAAGTATTTTTAGCAGCTGTAATGGCCATCCTGGGTCAGCCTGCCTGAATATCAGTCCTCCCATGAAGATCAGTGGGACCATTAGTGCAGCAGGCTCTAAGTATGGAGCAAGATTTAGGGCAGGAGCACAGCGCCCTCAGTAATTTCATATTTCTGCCAGAAATAATAAAAAAAAAGGCAAGAAAAGATGACGCAAAATTTCCACAATGGCAAAACTCCCCATTCATATGGCAGCCCTCTAACTGACCTAAGCCCACAGTATTGTTTATCTTACAGTTGAAAATACTTGTAGTTTTGCTCTAAAAAGATCCATCTACCAGCTGCTTCAGAAAGCACAGGCAGGAAAGTGCCTTCACACAGAATAGGTTAAAAGGAAGTACCTGACTAAGCAGTGAACATTCCTTTTGAGAGACTGACTTTCAAATGATCTCTCTACTTCTCATGCCTAACTGGAACCTGAATCAGCATCAAATTAGGCAGCCAGGCAGGCAGGCAAGAAGGAAGGAAAAAAAGAAGGAAGGGAAGAAGGAAGGGAGGAAGGAGGGGAGGGAGAAAGGGAGACTATGAGAGACAGAAAGAGATACAGAAAATCTTTCTTTTTTCCCTTTCTTTTGAACTAAAAGCATTGACCAGAATCCCACATACTGTTTGACAGAGGAACCTCATTCATTGGTAGTAGGAAATTTTGATATCCCTTTCTAAACTATGAGTCTGCACAGTAAAATCCACTAGAATGAGGATTGCATTATGTAGTTAGAAAGCAAGAGACCTTTCCAAGGACTTTGAGCAAATGTGCCTCTGTGAACTAGATTTACTTCAAGAAATGAGATAAAACAAACAAACAAAAATCTTGATTCATATTCTCAATAATATTTGGGAACAAATAGTTTTGATAAAAAATATTTAGATAAAATTGGAAAAATTAATATAGGTTGATAAATCCATTTGCTGAATGCAAAATATTTTTAGGTGGAAATATTATTGTAACTGAGTAGGAAAATATACTTATTCATAGGAGGTAAATGTTAACATTTTTAGGGTTGAGATGTGATACCTAAGTGATTAAACAAAATGTAAAATCATAGGTGTGGAGAGAATAAGAGAGTGAGGGAAAAAAAGCAATTTGATAAAATATTATCAAACATGGATTTATGCTTTCAACTTTCTCTTATGTTTAAAAATATTCAAATTAAAACAGAAAAAAGGGAAATCATCAACTAAATCACAAAGGCAGAAGAAAAAATTTAAGATGTTATCATAATGAATAAATTAATTAACTGTTGAACTGCATTTTCATGAGAATGTCATCTAAATTTTGCTTCTAAAATTACCATTGTGATCTTAAACGGCTTCACAAAATGATTAAAAGAGATGAATTTTGTGACTCACTGTAAAAAGAGCAGCTATTTCTACTGTTAAACAAATGGGTTTAGACCTAAAGAGATTCTATTCTCAGCAGACCTCTTCTAAGCCAACCAACTATAGGCCTGCATGTAGAGTAGTAACTTACTTGCTTTGAATGTAAAGTTGATTTTTCTTTGAATTGCAACAATCAAATATCATTACTTTTTTTGAAATGTGAGCTTGATTGAAATCCTAACTGGAAAAAAAAAAAAGTATGCCTTTTGGCTACATTCCTAAAATATTTGAGACCCTATTATTTCCTCCCTTGAGAATACTGGTTACATAATTCCTAGCTACAGTGGAAAACTTCAGATGTGAAACAATGTGTTTAACAGAAGCTACCAAAAAAAAAAAAAAAAAAATCCTATCCTCCTCTACTAATGCTTGGTATAAATCAAACTTGTAATTTCTCTTGTGAGATGCAAATAATACTGGAAGAAAGAACAAATTATACCTAATTAGTTTTTTTTTTCAAATATAAAAGTAATCAGATTCTTTCTACAAGCAGATTTTTGATAAGAATAACAAAGGAAACATAAGTCAAGCATAATCACAAATTACTCTATCTAATTATTAATTGTACCTATTAAATAGCTTTCCATTACATGAATCTATCTTAGATTTTTAATCCATTTTCTGTTTATAAGGGGTGAGGTTCTTTTACTATTTTGCTGTTATGTGAAGAAAGCTTCAGTAAACATTCTGTATGCATCCTCTTATGCCTATGTGTTAGCTGTCCCCTCATTTATAGAAAAGAATCTATCTAGAGGTGGAAATTATGGGTTGTATAATACATGTGTGTGTTTTATCTTTGATCTTACTAAATGTTCCTACTTTTGTATGAAAAGTAGTACCAATTTACACAACTACCAGAAAAATGAGGTGTCCCATATTCTCAAAAACCTTAGAATTGTCATATTATTTTTTCTTTTTTAAAGGAAGCCAGTTTATTAATGATTAATCAGGTGTGGTTTTTTTTATTGTTGGCAGTATTACAGATGCCTCCTATTTTCTCCCATTTTTCCCCTCTTCATTCAACCCCTGCTGTACTCTAGGCCTTCCCCATACTATTGTTTATGTCCATAGGTTATGCATACATGCATATATGTGCTTTGGTTAATCTCTTCCTACCCCACCCACCCAATTGAACTCGTTTATTCTGTTCTAGGCATCCATACCTCTGCCCTTATTTTATTCTTCAGTTTATTTTGTTCATTAGTTTCCACATATAAGTAAGATCATGTGATATTTGTCTTTCTCTAACTGGCTTTTTTCATTTAGCGTAATAGTCTCCAGGTCCATCCATGCTGTTTCAAAGGGTATGAGCTCCTTCCTTTTTACAGGCACATAGTTTTCCATTGTGTAAATGTATCACAGTTTTTGTATCTACTCATCTACTTGGATACTTGGACTGTTTCCAGATCTTAGCTATGGTAACTATGTTAACTAATTCTGCATATCATCATTCTTTTAATCATTACCATGTTAATTAAATAATACACCATTTTTGTTTCATGTCCAAGGTTATTAAAGCAGTAAAACAGTCATATAATTTAATATTGAATACAAGAGGCCTGGTGCATGACATTAGTGCACTCGGGGGGGGGGGGTGGAGGGAAGGGGTCCCTCAGCCCAGCCTGCGCCTTTTGACAGTCCAGGAGCCCTCAGGGGCCGTCTTACTGACGACTTAGGCGCATATATCTTTGCAAATAAGCCATCAGTGGGACATCCTTAGTGTTGCCACGGAGGTGGGAGAGGCTCCTGCCACCACTGCTGTGCTCACCAGCCATCAGCCCAGCTTCTGGCTGAGCGGTGCTCCCCCTGTGGGAGAGCACTGACCACCAGGAGGCAGCTCCTGCATTGAGCATCTGCCTCCTGATGGTCAGTACGCTTCATAGCGACCAGTCATCCCGCCATTTGGTCAATTTGCATATTACCCTTTTATTATATAAGATATATAGGATTTTGTGACTTGCCCCTTTAAAACCATTACTTTTTCCTTTAACTGGGACATTTGTAATTTTCTTTGTAATGTATGGAGATTCTTTAAATAATAAAATCATTTTAAATAATATATGAGGACAATAACCTATTATGTCACATGTGTTAGAATACTTTTTCCCTCCTGCTGTGGATTCCTTTATATATATAAATATATACTAGAGGCCTGGGGCACAAAAATTTGTGCACTCAGGGGGGAGAAAGAGGGGGTGCCTCAGCCCGGCCTGTGCCCTCTCGCAGTCTGGGACCCCTCGGGAGATAACGACCTGCTGGCTTAGGCCTGCTCCTGGGTGGCAGAGGGCAGGCCCAATCCCTAGGTGCAGCCCCTGGTCGGGCTCAGAGCAGGGCTGATTGGGGAGTTGGGGCGCCGCCCCCTGTCATGCACAGAGCAGGACGGATCGGGAGGTTGTGATGCCACCCTCAGTCACGCTCAGGGTAGGACCGATTGGGGTGTTGGGGCACCGTCGCCTATCACACTCAAGGCAGGGTCGATGGGGAGGTTGCGGCGCCACCCCGTCACGCACAGAGCAGGGCCAATCAGGGGGTTGGGCGCTGCCCCCTGTCATGCACAGAGCAGGGCCCATCACGGGGTTGGGGAGCTCCCCCCTGTCACACACAGAGCAGGGCCGATCAGGGGGTTGAGGAGCTCCCCCCGTCACTCACAGAGTAGGGCCGATAGGGGAGTTAGGGCACCGCCCCCTGTCACACACACCGCAGGGCGGATCAGGGGGTTGGGGCACCGCCCTCTATCACCCACAGAGCAGGGCCGATCAGGGGTTTGGGGTGCCACCACTGTCACACTCAGGGCAGGGCCGATGGGGAGGTTATGGCTCTACCCTGTCACACACAGAGCAGGGCCCGTGGCGGGGTGGGGGGGGGGGGAGTTGGGACGCCGCACCCTGTCACACACAGAGTCGCAGGGCGATCAGGGGGTTTGGGCGCTGCCCCATCACGCTGATCCGGTGCCAGGAGGCCTCGCGGCTCCGCTGATCCTGGTGCTGGGAGGCATATTACCCTTTTACTATATAGGATAGAGGCCTGGGGGACGGCTGGTTTGCCCTGAAGGGTGTCCTGGATCAGGGTGGAGGTCCCCACTGGGGTGCCTGGCCAGCCTGGATGAGGGGATGATGGCTGTTTGCAGTTGGTCACACACCCTTCAGGGTGGGGGTCCCCACTGGGGTGCCTGGCCAGTCTGGGGAAGGGGCTGAGGGCTGCTTTCAGGCTGGCGATTGACTGAAGCTCCCAACTGCTCCTTTTTTTCTTTCTTTTTTTTTTTTTTTTTATTCTGGGCCAGCTTTAGCTCTGGCTCTAGCTCTGAGGCTTCCGCTGCTGAAAGCTGGTATCTGGTTTGTTTGCGTTCTATAATCGAAACAATGTATAACTCCAGCTCTGAGATCCCGGCGGCTGAAAGCTGGTTTCTGGGGTTTTGTTTAGCTTCTATATTTGTTACAATGTTTCAAACTGCCAGGTCAGAGGCTGGCAGCGGCACGCGGGGAACGTTGGAGTCCACCAGTCACTGGAGCAAGCAAGCCTCCCTGTTCGCTTCAGTGCATGGCTGCCGGCCGCCATCTTGGTTGTCAGTTAATTTGCATATACTCACTGGTTAGCCAATGAAAAGGATAGCGGTTGTACGCCAATTCCCATGTTTCTCTTTTATTAGTGTAGATATTTTATTGACTTTTTACAGAGAGGAAGGGAGAGGGATAGAGAGTCAGAAACATTGATGACAGAGAAACATCGATCAACTGCCTCCTGCACACCCCCTACTGGGGATCCGCCCACAACCAAGGTACATGCCCTTGACCAGAATCGAACCTGGAACCCTTCAGTCCGCAGGCTGATGCTCTATCCACTGAGCCAAACCGGTTAGGGCTGGATTCCTTTTATAAGAAGTTTTTATGCTAATGATGTTCTATTTTTTGTTTGATTTAATTTGCTAACCATTTTCTATAAATTTATGTCCTTGTCAAATTTTATGATTTGTATTCGGAACACAATTAAATAAATATGTAAGCATATTTTCTTTTAGTACTTTTATGGTATTATAGAATTTTACCTATAAATTTGCATATATGTTCATGTAGAATTTATTTTAGTGTATACTATAATCTGGGAATCTTACTTTGTATATGTGTTCAGATAGTTAGACTATCATAATAATACCACAGATTAAATAATTATTCATTTCTTTACCAAGATGAAATGTTAAATTTACAGTTCTTTTTTGAACTGTCCATCCTGTTTGATTAATAATATTATAATGACACTATAATTTCTGTTTTAATGTAGACAGAGATAATAAATTTTTCAAACTTATGCTTTTCTTGATAATTTTTTTCTAGTGTTTTTCTTCCAGTACCTCTCCAGGTAATGGGGATTAACAGTGAACCAGATATCTACATTGATATCCATATCGAGGATACATTTTACTATGGAAAAACAATTACCCAATTAATTATTTAACTGTAAACTCAACTAGCATCTGAAGCAAAGAGAGTTACCAAAAGGATCTAGATAAGGGGAAATAAGCCATGTATATAATAAGTGTATAGAACCACAAAATTAGATAGGAAGTACAAAAGGTTGTGATAGAGATAATGTGTCATGAGATTTGGGGCAGCTAAAGATGACCTCCAACTGGAAAATAGGAAGGAGAAGGAAGATCAAGGGAGTTTTGCCATCTAAGTGAAGGAGCCCAAGAATATCTGTGAGACAAAGAGCAAAGTCTAACATCAGGAAAGGAATAGAAAAAGAGGACAGGGAGGGAAAAAAGTAGTTCAATATGGCTTAAGAATATTATATCTTAAAAAGAAAATCATTGAGCCCAGATTTAGGGTTCGGAATTAAGGACTAAAGAGTTTGGGGTTTATTTCTTCTTATGGCTGAGTAGTATGCCATTGTATATATGTACCACATCTTTATCCAATGATCAATTGAGAGACACTTCACTTGTTTCCATGTCTTGGCCACCATGAATAATGCTGCAATGAACATAGGGGTGCATATGTCTTTGCAAATAAATGTTTTCAAAAATTTTAGGAAGATACCCAGAAAAGATGTAATACTGCCATTTGCAACATGGATGGATCTTGAGAATATCATGCTAGGTCAGTGGTCAGCAAACTGCGGCCCCTTGAGTGTGACTCTTCCACAAAATACCGGGCGGGCACGTACAGTGCAATTGAAACTTCGTGGCCACACTCAAGGGGCCAAAGAGCTGCATGTGGCTCACGAGCCACAGTTTGCCGACCACTGCGCTAGGTGAAATAAGTCAGACAAAAAGTCAAGAACCACATGATTTCACTCATATGTGGTATGTAAAACTGAAAGCAACAAATGAAAAAGAAAAACAAATAAACAAAACCTCATAGACACAGGCAATAGTATGTGGTTACCAGAGGGAAGAAAGGTAGGAGGTAGTAAAGGGGGGGTCAAATATATGGTGACAGAAGATTTGACTTTGGGTGGTATCACAGACTGTACACTTCAAACCTATATAATTTTATTAAAAAACGTCACTACAGTAAATTTAGTTTTTTAAAAAAGTTTGGGTTTTACTTAATGAAACTGGGGAGGTTCTGGAAGTTCAGGAGAATAGGGATAACAGCATTCAAATAGCCCCTTAGCAAGCTTGGCTTAAGTCTGTAGAACAGGTTGGAGAAAAGGGTTGATCATAAGAAATGGAGAACAATTAAGAAGCTATTGGAGAAGTGCAAGTGAAACATGGTGAAGGTAGGGAAGAGACAGGTGGTATCATAGGGATGTGTGAGGAAGTAACAGCCACAGACAATGACTGCATAGATATGTTTGACCATATCAGGAAATGGGAAAGGAAAAGGATACTTTGATACTCTGTGACTATGGGATTTCATTCTGGATGTTCTTCAATAAGAATAAAAAAACAAATGTCTAAGGAACAAATAGAGGAAAGAAGAATGCAAAGGAAGCAAGGAAAAGAGGAAAGAAAGAGAGGAAGAAGACGGAAAAGAGAAAAAGAATGAGGAAAAGGAGAAAAATGAAGAGATAAAGTAAAATTCATTGTTTTTTAAACTTCTCTGTTGCAAGATTTATAGACATTTACCCCTAACAACCAAATGAAGTAAGCACAATATTTTAAATTTTATAGATGAGTCACCTAGATGATGATGATTATGGTGGAGATAATGATTGCATCTCATGCCTTTTATAAAGTCACTCCCTTCGGCAGCAAGTTACTGTGTAATTGCTTATGGCAAAGAAATGATTATTGTGAGAACATGGGCTGTTTGGGAAAAGATTTTAAGACAATTTACTCTTCCTTTTAATTCAACTGATACTGCCATTGGGGACTGCACTTTTAGCAGCCATCGTCGGATGCAGTTTCTATGGGAATTTTAGGCTGCTACCATTGGAAAAGTCAGTGATGTCATGGGAACAATCTCCTTGATATTGGCAATTTCTCTGTGGAAGTGTGACTTGGCTTTTTTTCTGAGATGTGACACAACACACTGACAACTTAAAAATTCTTCCACAGATATATATACTAGTACAATAGGAACTATCCATGCTTTTATTCTTTTCAAAATTGCTGTAAAGAAGGGATTTATACACCCAAATAATGATTTTACAGTTAAAGGATGAAGAGAAAGGAAAATGACATAATCAATATGAAGCACAGACTGTTTTAACCTACATTTAACTGTTAAAACCATAATGTATAATGTGTTTCTTTTTTTAAAATATATATATTTTATTGATTTTTTTACAGAGAGGAAGAGAGAGGGCTAGAGAGTTAGAAACATCGATGAGAAACATCAATCAGCTGCCTCCTGCACACTCCCTACTGGGTATGCGCCTGCAACCAAGGTACATGCCCTTGACCGGAGTTGAACCTGGGACCCCTGAGTCCGCAGGCCGACGCTCTATCCACTGAGCCAAACCGGTTAGGGCTATAATGTGTTTCTTATGTGGAATTTCCTCCCTTAAATATATGACATGCCCTAGTTAGGCAGAAAAACCCTCCTCCCCTCTTTATACTTTTTCACTATTTGCCACTCCACCTCACAGTCCAGAATCCAGTGTTAAGAATCACAGGTGCTTACAGAGATCTCAGCATTTAGTTTGCAATTGGCCACTGATTGGAAGTTACCAGAAGACAGAAACAATGTATGATGCAAGGTGGATTTGGGAGAAGTATTTCCTAATTAAAATGTGTTGTATAACTTCAACTAATTCCTCTCATCTACTAAGTAAATGATATTTTCATTCTGTCAAATATTTAAATTTATTTCACAATGTATTATCTATTTGTATAACCATAGTTAATAAGCAAACTGGGCATGTGAAAGGTGATTCTGGGATAACAGAAGGAATCCTGGGGTAGTGAGAGTAATTGTCTTATTGATGTCCTAGTCCAGTGGTTGGCAAAGTGCGGCTTGAGAGCCACATGCAGCTCTTTGGCGCCTTGAGTGTGGCTTTTCCACAAAATACCGACTTCTGCGCATGGGCCACAAAGTTTCAATTGCACTGTACCTGCGCGCCCGCATGTGGTATTTTGTGGAAGAGTCACATTCAAGGGTCCAAAGAGCGGCATGTGGCTCGCGAGCCGCAGTTTGCCGACCACTGTCCTAGTCCATAAATGCCCTCAATAAAAGGAAGAGGAAGAAGACAAGGGGATTATCTGCAATGACCACCAAGGCAAATGGAGGCCTATGTCTTCTTTCACGTCTCCTGCTGTCGCCTGGGATCTCCATTTTTCTTAGTAGAAGAGGCTTTTTGTGGCAATCTAGTATTAACAAAAAAAAGGCTAGGACACATGTTTTAGAACATTTCACAGCAAAACACTGCTTTAATGTAGATGATACATTTACTTGTGTGTTTTGGTTTTGGCAGGGGTGGGGAGGAAGGTGTAGATGGATATTACAGAGAAGCTAAAGCCTTTAAGCCATCTCTCACTTCGTATAAACCACTTCTTGATCACCACTTTCCCTTTGTATAAGGTAGATCTCAGCTACATTTTAATCTGATATTTAAAAATAATGTGTATTATCTAACTTCCTCAGATATGATGCAAATAATGATGTAAATTAAACAAATTAATTTCTCATAAACATAACAAGACTTTTGTTTCACTATTGGGTTTAGTGGTGCTGCAGCATGCTTCAAATTGTATGGTTATTTTGGCACCTGCCTGTCTCAAGAACTCTACTTCTGTTATATGAGATTTTTTAAAAATCCATTTTCAAATGTGAAGAAGCTCAAGGGGAACCCAGCTGGTATTGCTCAATGGTTGTGTCGACCTATGAACGAGGAGGTCATAGTTCAATTCCTGGTTAGGGCACATGCCCAGATTGTGGGCTTGATCCCCAGGGCAGATGTACAGGAGGCCCCCAATCAATGGATGACACTCTTTCATCATTGGTGTTTCTATCTCTAGAAGAACAAAAAGAGGAAGAGGAGGAGAGGGAGGAGAAAGAGGATGATGATGATGATGATGATGATGATGAGGCGGAGGAGGTGGGGGGGGGAGGAATTTCAAGGGGATAGAAGATAGAAATTTGGGCAGGAGACTGCCACACAATGGTGAATGTGCCACCCTGCCATGGGCCACAGTGAGCAGCTGTTCCACTCCACACAGGGATTAATAATGAAGACCAGGTTATCACTGTCAAGACAGTTTATAGGACTCAGGTGGACTAAAGAAAGTTATAAACCAATAAGAATATTTTAATTCAAACACTGAGAATCAGTAATCTCTAAACTCCTCTATCAAGTGCTTTAGCTGTTGTTGACGGGAAAATTGGTCTTAGCTAACATTTATTTTGCTTATTCTCAGACCCATTTTGTTGGCTCTGTTCTTTTGGAATTTTTCACAACTTGAAGTTTTATTCTAAAAACTTTCTCAATTATTTGTCAGAAGATAAAGTTATATGTGTTACTTAACAGAGTAACATATGTGCCCTGGAGTTTTGGTGATGCCAGACTATAAATATAATTTCTGTCTCTTCCATCTCTCCTCATTGTCCCTGCCCTACCATATGCACTGGTATCTTCTCTGGATTCCTTTATCTCCAAAGCGTGTAAACAGTGTGTGGAGTCCAGTTAAAAGCTCCTTTTCAGCTTCTATCTGAGAAAGAGACAAATATGAATGAACAATAAAACGAGGACACAATTTGTCACCAACTGCTGCACAGAATTTAAACCGTAATATCTTGAGATGCTGCTTCATCAAAGTTGCACTGGCCTTGACATACAAGCCTCCTTGGGCAGTATCTTGGCTGGATAAAAAGGCAAACCATGCTGCACTTTTGGAAAGAAAAATGGGAGCTCTATCTAGTGCCAGTCCATGTATCATCACTATTTTCAGGATGAGTGAAATGCCAGGGCTATACTCCCCTCCAGCTATCTATAAAACACGCAGTAATATAAGATACGCAGTCATGGCAGGGTTTTGAAATATTATTCAATTGGTTTTCCCCAACAGGAAAAAAACAAAATTATATATTTTTCTGTTCCACATTTATCAAAAATGTATACTGAATTAAAAAATATGGCAACAGTCTGGTATCCTGTCAAATTTTATCTATGTGCAATAGTCCGATCTATCCCACAAAATCGCATTGTATTAAAATTGGAAGGCTCTTTCAGCAAGTACTTGATTTTTCTTCCTTTAAGACTATTATTTTGCTTTGTATATTTGCATTATTGAAACAACAACAGAAAGTGTTTAATATGTTTGGCTATTGCTAATGTTGTAAGTTAACTCTCCTATTGTTCATAAAATGGAGAGCAACTTCAGATTAAATATATTTTATTTCAATTTTTCTTATTTTAATGAACTTTTAAAAATTTACATTCATGTGTAGTATCTAAAATATGGAAAACAGAAGTCTAGGTATAGATGAAGTAAACTACTTTTTCAAATTAGTTGAATCCGAATGTTAAAGAGTTGTTTTAACAGGTGGTAGAATTATGAATATTTTTTCTTTACCTATAAGCTATGTTTAACACCATCACATTTACTTTACTTTTATGGAATTTTAATCATAAAAACATAAAGCTTTAATGCTATCAACATACATTTTGAACAGTGCTAATACTCTAAATTTGAAAATAATTTTTCAATAAACATTTAATTAATATGGATATTTGATATCAGCTACTTGTATAGGTTTTAAGAGCACAATGAGAAATAAAATATACTTTCTACCTCTACTCAACTCCTAATCTATTAGGATTAGCATAAGATTTTTTAAATGACTTTTTTTTAAAAGACTTTTTATAAGGGTCGTACTATAGTTTTTAAACTATATTAGAAATTGACATCAAAGTTAAGTACTTTAGCAAATTTCTGAAGAATTAGTCTATATATATTCACATATGTAAGTAGAAAATACAAAGAAAGAGTTCCATCTTTATACTGATTGTGGGGGAAATTTTTGAAAAGATGTTCACAACACATCAATGATATTCATATAACTTCTACATTTACCAATCAAGAATTAAAAGGACAAAACTCTGTCAACCTAGATGACTTGTTGCTTCCACTTTCAAAGACACCATGTTAATAAGGTTCAGTTAGTAGGTCAACCATTCAATTCCAAGAATCACAGAAGAGAAGGCAAATGATGAGGTTAGTTTCCTATCCTTCCTTATTTTTCTTCTCACTATAAGTTCCCATCCCTCCCCTCCCCCCATTCATGATCTGGCGCTGGTATTCAGGCCCTTGATGTAGAAAATACTTATGAATATTACTACAAAGCCAAAACAGACCTTATCAAATTGAGGCCTCTGAGAATTATCAACAACTATATTGCTATGTGAAAAAAAAATCTGGACTTGGATGTCAGGAAATAATTATGAAAATTATTAGTTCACATCAGATAAGTTCACAAGGTTGATTTGCTTCTTTCACAATAACCTGGAATTCTTCTCATTCTGGAAGTGATGGATTCTCCAATCAAAAATAGAAACTGTTCAGTTGGAAGAACCCTTAGAGATAATTTTCCCCAGTGCACATTTGTCTGTGTTGTAATGAGGAAATTGAAATCCAGAGAGATTAATCTCAGAGCTGGCAAAGCTCCCCCGGCTTTGATGCTTTTCCAGTAGATTTCATTCTTGATATCTGACTATCATATGCAAAGGCATATTTACCATAAACATACTGAAACTTAAGCTGCAAGTTCTCTCACTGGAATAAGCCTCCCTCTAAGGATTTGAGAGAGGCCTCACGATTTAAATTGGTGAATCTGTAAAATTTTATTACAGAGTGCTCCTTCCAAGTTGTATAAGGTTCAGGTTCCACAAAACCTAGATCCTCTACTGCTAATATAGATACAAGATAGAGTTTCATATTGTTGTAACTTACTAACTCTTAATTGGAATTGACTAGAGTTAAGTACATTTATTTTGGCAAAAGTCCAGACAAATTAAAAAGTCTAGACTAGATCCTTAGGAACTTCTCTTTATTTTAAATTGTCAATTTCTCATTACTTATCGATCATAGTTTTGTCCTGTTTCTTAGGAACTTATTTTTTACTGCTAGTGTTTTTTAAAAGAATGATCTAATATAAAAATAACTTCAGACTCCACATATTTCCAACTTGATTTAAATACAAATAGTAATTTTAATATGTGGGGTAAAATATGTAGATTATGAGCCTATATTTCAAGACTAAGAGTTTGTCTCATATTTAGTAATTTTTAAAAAATCATATTGAAGCACAATTTTGACTTATGTACAAAGAAGAATCACAAAGAAAGTAGTTCTTCCCATTTATTTCATTTTCTGGAGTTTCTCATTGTTCACTGCTTATATAGGAGAGAATCTAGAGGCCTTTGTTAGCAAGATACTCATGAAAGACTATTCTATAACCAAAATTAAAATATTTCTCTTCCGAACTGCCTATATTTAACATTTAATTTTAGATTCATAATTAAAAGTATGAATTAATAATGAAACACTTCAACATTTAGCACATTATGGCATGATTAGAGTATAATAACAAAAATAAAAAAGGGAAAACAATTAGGGTTGGCATGACTTGATGTACATTTTTGAAACCATGAACGGCACATCTACGAATACAGATGCATTAACCTTTGAGAAAGGAAAATATATATTTTAACTATTTATGACACAGTATAAAAGAATATTACTTGAGGAAACCATTGAGCTTTTTTAAAGGAGTTTCTCTAGCCTTTAGAGAGTCTGGGAAAATATGCCATATCTTAAGCAATATAACCATTTGAATCTAATTAGATATTATCAAGCTATTCACCCGCTTGATAGGGTGCTATAAAAATATACTACTTGTGTGAGAAAATAATATTTTAGGGAAGAAACTGACTGAAGTGAAAAAAAATGTACTTTGTTCAAAAATAAATCCAATATTGCCTTTGGGAAAAACTCAAATCCACTGGTCTGCAGTCACCCATTCCATAAGAAGAATAGAGTAGCAGAGATGACTTTTCAGGAACAGCTTTTCACAAGATGTTAAGGTTCTTTATTATGTTTATAAGAATTCCTGGTGTAAGAGTAAGGTTCCATGGCAATTTATACTTCGTAAATTTTGTAAAACGCTGAATCTCTTCTTTGAGAGTTATATTAAAAACACACAAAAAAAACAAAAATGCTGCAGTAAAGAAATCCTTCTTCTTTCATTTACTTTAGGGTTCTCCAAATATTATTACCCTTGGTCTTATTTTCTCTGACTAGTAGTGGTATTCTAGTGTACAAAACTGAAAAAAAAAAAAAAACCAACACCCAAAAAGGAAGAATCTCAAGAATTCTTCTAAGTGTCCCAAAATAGATTCTCAATAAATATTTATTGCCTGAAAAAATTGAACCCAAATACCCTGTTACAAACCAGCTTAACACTGTGAGCTTCTTTATTTCATTTATATTCTGTTTTCTGTATTTAATCAACAAAGAGTTGATAACATGGATAAATCATATTTTTCTATCATTTAACCAGGAGAGACACTGTTCTTTTATCTTATTTGTAATAAATATGCACAGTCAATGGTAATTATGTATTCTGAATGTATATTAGCTAAGAGAATACTAAATCTATCTAATACCATGAATATTTTAATTATAATGTTCACAAGCTCTTCTGCCAATTCTAAGGTGATGGACTGTCTAATCCTGCCTTCACATATTTGAAATTCCTCCAAACAATTCATTCAGAATTCTTGTGGGTATTATTCTCATTTTGGAATCAAATTTAAAGTTCTTATGAACATTTATCTCAGATTCTGGACGTGTCTCGCTACTTCGAAAAAGTGCCTTGATTCATTTTGTAAAAATTAAATTCTACTTATATTGGATTCTGGTAAATATAAACAACATATTTCTTTCAGGTTCTTGCTCTTGATTATGATCTACTTAAAATAAAAAACCAGAAGGAGAGACTGAAATAAATTGGCGATGTCATGATTTCTGCCTTTGACATTAAACAGCTTGCTTAAATGCTTCAGAATGGATAGTTCTGTATTGGAATTACAATGTGCGAATGATAATGTAGTGCTATAACATTTATTTCTAAGCAGCTCAGATCACAGGCTTTTCATTTCTCCTTAAATGGACTATCTTAACCGTCTGCAAATCAGGATTTTTTTAAAAACAGATTAAGAGACTGAAGCGTAGGTAGGCTGTTTTAGATAGTGGGTAAAGAAAACAATCACCTCCATAATAAGTTAAAGAGTGGCAATGAAAGTACCAACTCTATGAATTAAAATAGAAGCTTTAGAATGGTCTGTTTAACTTACAATGTGCTATATATTTTATGTTTGGTTAATATATAAGCTTTGAAATAAGAAATCAAAATTAAGTCACCCTTCTAAAGAAAAATTATTGAAATTATTTCCATATGAAGTATTGATGTTTGATTTCCCAAAGTTCAGTTGAGCATGAATTTAACTTCCCCCAAAGTACAGCACAATATGGACTATTCAAGGATATTCCTGCCAATGAATAGGCATATATTCTGTGAAGACTAGTCCCTTTGAACTTTAGAGAAATATTAAATTATTTTATACATCCAAAAGATGATAACAGCTACTAATTAAGGAGAGCTAACTATAGACTAGTTACCGTGGTAAGATAAAAACCTTGTAAATAAGTGCTGTTTTATCATCATCACTGTTTTACAGTTGAGAGAGATAGACAGTTGATTAAGTAACTTGAATTTTTAATAGTAAATGCCATAAAACCACATTTTCTAATTCTGGCGCTCAAATCACTTAATTTACAACAGTTTGGTGCACACTGCGAAAAAGCCCAGCAGGGCAAAAAAAGAGACCGGTTTGGCTACCATGGCTATTGGGTTGATGGTCTGTCATCCTTGGGTAGCACTTTGTAAATATATGAAGCTGATGGGATTTGATGAGGCGAGGGGTCAAAGCCCAGTCAAGGACCAAGTCAGGGAAGTTCTCCTCTCATTCCTGAAACCCACCTGTGGATAATTCTTGGTGGGAATGAGGACAAAGAGTCTCCCCTCAGCCAGCCAGTCAGTGGCTCTTCGGGCAGTAAAATGGAGGCTAAAACTACCCCTGAATCCATCTCTAGCCTAGCTACACTAGAGACAACTCTCAAATAGAAGATCTGCATTTCCATTAGGCTGAAGAGGAGGTGGGACAAATAAAACCTATACCGGATGAACATCTGGCCACCTCAGAAACTCAGACATATCATTTGCCCCTGGCAAGGTGGCCTGAAGTGAGCACATTTTTGAAAAATGGCCTAACAAACACATGCCAGATAAAGTTCTCAGGACTTCTACAAATATTATCTCATAGGTTTTAATCTTCATAAGCATCCTATCAAGAGAAAACTATTATTATCCACACTAACTAACATCTCCAAAGTTTCTGAGCTTTTAAGTGGCAGAGCCAGAATTCTAATCCTTGGAGTGTGTTTCCAACCTGTGTTCCTAAGCACCATGCACTACCACCTCTCATTGCCTGAGCAACATGAACCCCTTGATAGCCCTGGCAGATTACTTGGTCTGGAAATGACATTAACCAGTCTATACAACCCAGACCAGGCTCACCACAGTAACGGCCTGAGCAGATGATTTATTTTTGGTTCTGACTGTTTCACACTGATTAAGGTGTTATTTTGAGTATGTATTTTGAACAAGTGAATTAGAAGAAGCTGAAAATAAAAGCCCTGATCTAAGCAACTCCTGATGAGGATGAAAATAAAACCACAGGGATGATCAGAGAAGCAATAACCATGGTGTTTAGGAGCATGAGCTTGAAGCCTAATGGCCTGGGTTCAGATTTCCGTTCCACCACTCACTAGCTCTGTGGCTTCATAAGTTACTTTAATTTTTTTATTGATTCCTCTTCTTTTAAAGGTGGGGAATAATACTACCTATTTGGGTTGTTATAGGGATTAAATGTAAACCAGTTACAACAGAATATGCCACTTACTAAGGATTAAATAAGGGATGGCTACTGAACCTATTTCCATAAAAGAGGATGAACCGGCTGTGGACAGGGCAAGAAGAGAAATAAAAACCTCCTCATCACAAATTTGTTTCCTTTAGTTACATTAGGTCAAGTGCTTTAGTGAGAGGCAGATGGAAATCAATACCTGTACTCAAGAGAATAAAAGGGCCTTCGCTGGCAGAGGCACACCTGCCAGACATGTGAGTGGTGCCACTTACTCTCTATTCGGCCCACCCCTCAGCCACATCAACTGCATGAATGAGCCCAGGAAAAAAAAAAAACAGCAGAAGAACCAGTAAGAATTTTGAGATATAATAAATCATGGTTTCAAGCCTTTAAGTTGTGGGGGTGGATTAAGCATAGCAGTAAATAATTAAACCAGAATCTTCATGAAAGTCCTGAATCAAAGAATGTTTTTTTGAAATTTCTACATAATTTTTAAAACTGGATGGACTCCATGTATTAATACAATCAATATATTGGAATCTGGATGAGGCAGGGCAGGCAGACACTTTTGAGGAATATTTCTAAGTTGAGCATAGACTAGAGCAAAATCCTGGGAGTTAAATGTTCTAAAATCAACTTCTGACTTACTAGCAAGTGACCTAAGAAAGTGTACTATAAAAGTGTTAGCAACTATAAGTATTGTATTGGTACATATGTGTGCATATTTCCAATATATTAAATCACAGAACATAATCAGTAAACAACCTAATTTTTATCTACCACTGTTTCTTTAAAATTGTCTTTTGAAGAAAGTTCATTCCATGTCCATGGATAAAAACTAATTATAAAACCCATATCTTATTCTTCCTGGGTACAAACCTAAGTCATAAAACTGCCAAATTGTTAGAAAAGAAAATGTAGAATTATGTAACTAATTGAAGACAGAAAGCAACTTTTTTTTATCCTTACCAATGATATTTTTTCCATTGATTTTTAGAGAGTAGAAGAGAGAGAAGAGAGAGAGAAAGACAGAGAGAACTATCGATGTGAAAGAAACACATCAATTGGTTGCCTCCTGCAGGCATCCTGACCAGGACCGAGGCCAGGGAGGAGCCTGCAACCTAAGTATGTGCCCTTGACCAGAATCAAAACCGGGGACCCTTCAGTCCACAGGTCAGTGTGCTATGAAAGCAACTTACTAAATATAAAAAAAGGGAAAAAAGCAAGTATTAAAAATAGAATTAGATTATAGAAAGAAGACCAGAACACATATGTAAAAAAATTAATAATGGGTTTAACTCCTTCATTTGGAAGAAGACTTCTCAGATTGGAGTAGCAAAAAAGTAATACTGGACTATATATTTTAATGAAATACTCACTAGTGCCAGATGCAACAGAAAGTTTTTTTAAAAAAATAAGTATTAGCCATGATGTGTCAGATAGATAATGGTCAATATATTTAATATAAAAAATATCTGTATATTTGGCAAAAAACAAACAAACAAACAAAAAAACACCAATCATTGAATGGTATATGGGGCTTTTTTTAAAGAAAGAGGCAATACAAAATAAGACTTTTACACCTTTATATGTAGATTGCAGAGCATGAAATGTAAAGAGCAAACTTTTAGACAAGAAAAAAAAAAAGACCCCTTGGTCTTATCTGCTCAAAATAGGAGTCAAAGTACTACAAATAGAAAGCACTGCATCCATATCTGTTGCTATTATGGCACTGTTTTTGGCAATAGAGAGATAGAGAAGAAATAAGTCATAGAGTCTAACTGTCTGAGGGTTCACTGTCTTGTATGAGGACACAGCTCACATATTCATAATTTGTTAAGTAACTAAATATGAGGGATAGGTAGTGCAGAGTTCTGCGCTTTATCTCTACTTTCCTCCTCTGCTTTTTGTAAGTCAGGATGGAGGGAGGAGTGAGCAAAGTGTCTAATTCAACTGGCAGCTGCTGGAGTTCCTCACCTGGTTAAAATGAGTGGCTTCTGATTCCATTTGTGAGACCAGCATCCAAAAATCGACTGTCTATTTGGGTGCCTACGCAATTCATTTAAGGGCCCTGCTTGGGTGCTCCCCATCCTACAGATCTTTGATGTAGGAGACCTGCAAGCTCTCCAACATCCCATTTTTAGCATTTGTTCCTGGGGATAAGCCTTGCAGACTCATATTCTTTGGATCCCCTTGTAGTTGGTGTGCATGGTGTTCTCCTGGCTCCTGCTCAACACCTCTAAAACCCTTCAGCTCCTAAACTAGCTGGTATAGTCCCCAACCTTTTGCTGCTGTGATGTCCCTCTTTAAAATAACACCCACTTAGGTATGACACATTCCTGGCTACCTCTAGTCATGACCATATGAACCAGAGGAAACTCATATGTTATGTCACGTTCAGTGTCGGAATGCAGGCTGCTTGACTGATTATTGTTCTCTATCCTGCCCTCTCAGACTCTTTCCTCTCTTTTCTGATAGGCATGGAGAACTGCTCAACAATTCCACACATAAGCAAATGTATAAATACAGACAGGAAGCCAACATCATGCCTAAACCAAGTGTCCAATTCTCCTGGAGTGAGTGATCACCCATCCTTCCTTGGAGAAAATGAAAGCACAAAGCCATAGCAGACCAACCTCCAAATCCAACTCTCATAACTCTACTGGCGGATAACCCATACCTCCCTCTCCTACACCTTAGTCTTCTGTGACATAGACAGTGGCCATAGGAGGCAAAGAGTGATGCTGGGGGCAGCAGGGCCAGTCAGCCTACAAGAGTTATTTTTCTCTATAAGTGAGATACTTAATACTTTGTCCTCAATTTTGGGTACTAGTCATAAATTCTGGCAAAAAGGAAAAAAACAACTTCTTCAACATACTCTTACATTGTGCTGTGCAAGCCTTAAACGACACTGTCATTTTGTTTTGTTCTTCTACTAAAGTACCATAATTAATGCAATTTTTCTTAATGTCAGACTTCTTTCACAGTCATTTCCAGGTGTTTACTTCATGTGCTTTGGTTCAGTTCTTAAAATCATTTTTAAAAAACTTATTTTTAAACTGTGCTTTTCAACCTTTATACACTTCTGCTTAAATGGCATTGCACTTGCTAAAGTATTGGTTTTATACGTGGTTTCATAAAAAGAAGTAAAACTTGCCTGGCCAGCATGGCTCAGTGGTTAAGCGTTTATTCCTGGTCAGGGCACATGTCTGGGTGGCAGCTCCATCCCGGTGTGGGGCATGTAGGAGGCAGCTGGTCAATGAGTTTCTTATTTTCTCTCTCTCTCTCTCTCTTTCTTTCTCTCTCTCTCTCTCTCTCTCTCTCTCTCTCTCTCTCCCTTCCTCTCTGAAATCAATAAAAATATTTTTTAAAGTAAAACTTATTTTTATCATGTTAGTAGCATCTAGCTGGTTCAAATGAAAATTGTGGTCAAAACTGAGATAGTAAGTACTGATACACTTTGAATATAATTAATATATAAAAATTCAAGTTTTTATCTTTTTTTTACATCAAGAAAAAAGCATAAAAAGAAAAAATACATGAGCCCTGACTTAGAACAGCCTATGTGATGGCTTAGTTTCCTACAGAAACTATGTTTGTTTGTATAAATAGTCCTTAGGAAGACAATGACAGCAAAGGCCATCTCTACACAGATTCAGCCATAATTCATCAATTGTTTTTACATGTATTAGAATAGAGGGAAACTGAACATCATTCATTTTTATCATATTACTCTGTAGTATCTAGTTGATTCAAATGTAAATTGTAGTCCAAATGTTCTGTTGCTCCAGAGAGAAAAATATTAAAACACTAAACAACTTGGTTAATTTATTTGGCAGCTTAAATATTTTAGTTTACTCATTTGATCCCATGTTTGATTCTTTAACATGACTATTTAACAAAACCACTTCTAGGATATCAGAAAACATGCTAAAAATATTTCCTGTCCTAATGCCAGGGCCTATCTTGATTGAATGAATCGATCAATTGATCAATATTGGAAGAATTAATTATCCCTTTCAATTATGTCCAGTCACTAACTTTTGGTTAGTGAACAATCAAAAGGAATGCTTATATGGATCAGATTTATTTATCATTCATTCATAATATTTTTTATGTCAGAATGTTTTGGCTGAGATACAGTGGCAAATATAAAGGCATAGTTTGTGGCTTCATAATTTTTGTCTTCATATGATTGCACCTACCACAGTTTTGACCACAGAAACAGACTACCAACAGTCAGAGATATGTGTTAAATACTAATGAAAATAAAGCAGAGTGAGAGAGATAGAGTTTCCTGGGGTTGGGCCAGAATATTGTTTTTTTTTGCCATCTTAATGATCACCAAATAATTGATGCCACAATTTTGAGCCCATCATTTCATTTAATTCAGCAAATATTCATTGAGAGCCTAGCCTGCACCAGGCACTAGAGATGAAAGAGCAAGGTCAGGCTTGTTCTGTGCTCTCATGAAGGTTTATAAGTGAATGTGGAAGATAAATTATAATCCAACAATAGCTTGGATATGCGCAAAAATTGATAACTGCGAAATTTTTTAGCCCTTATACATATCAATCCATTTTCATGGTGACTCACCCATACACTGTATCCTTGAGATGGATAATAGTGCTTACTGCTCTAACTCTTTAATCAATCACCTAGAATACCCCAGACATTCTAAGGACACAGAAAATAAACCTAATTCCAGTAGCAAAACCTCAACTTAGGTCAATAATCACACTAAATCTACTGTTACCTCAATAACAAGGATCATTTCTTTGACTCTCAAACCTGGCTTTAGTGCTTAGAACCTTACTTATTAGAGTAAAATCAAATCAGATATAGTCATTTTTTTAAATGCAAGAAAAAAAGATATTTATGTATACTATAGAATCTGGTTTAATTTTCCAAAAGAAAAATAGACAAGTTGTTCTCTAAAAAATTAAGACATATTATAACAATCCATGGTGTATACTGTATACTGAGTGTGGCATAACAACATAAAAATACATGTTGTTTCAAGTAAAATGATGATTTTGGAATATAACAAGATTTTAATAATAAAATTATTTTAGTCTTCAAATTTTTCACTCTTGTGATTTGCTAAAATATTTATTAGTGCTTATAGCTGAGATTTCCAGTACTATTCACGTTTTATCAGGTGAGTATATATGAATTTCAGAAAAGAGAGGGTAAAGAATCAAAGATGGGCCAAATTATTTGACAAAGTGAAGATGACTGAAACATTTTCAAATTATTGTTACTTATGAAGAATGCCATGGTTTGATTGTGACTTGACAAAATCTATATGTTAGAACCTTAACCCACAAGGTGCTGGTATTGAGACATGGGGCTTTGGTGATCAGCTCATGAGGGCGGAGCCCTCATGAAGAGGATTAGTGCCTTTATAGAAGGCACCAAACCTGACAGTACCCTTATCTTTGACTTCCCAGCCTCCAGAATTGTGAGAAATACGTGCTTGTTGTGCATAGGCCACTGCTTTAAGGTATTTTTGTTAAAGTAGCTTGAACAAAGTAAAGCATAGACAGAACATGCTTTACTTTGCTCTCTTTTGCAACTGGTCTGTGGTTAGGTGCTATTCTCAAGAGATTAGCATGTTCAATTTCTGAAAATGAAGAAATTAACAAACAATTCAATTTCCATCATTTCCAGAAGAAAAACCATGTTCAACTTCAAGGATATTACACCTTAGTTGGGAGAGGTAACTAAATTTGTGAGAAGTAATCAGTTGTTTTGTGATTAATTTACAGGGTGAGGCAAAAGTAGGTTTACAGTTGTGAGTATGCAAAACACAGTGTATTCTTGTATTATGTATTAATTGTTGTATTATTTTCCATATGAACAACTGTAAACCGACATTTGCCACACGTATGATTTATGTTAGTTTTGTTTCATCTAGATCTGTGGTTCTCAACCTGTGGGTCGTGACCCCTTTGGGGGTCAAACGACCCTTTCACAGTGGTCGCCTAAGACCATCGGAAAACACATATATAATTACATATTGTTTTTGTGATTAATCACTATGCTTTAATTATGTTCAATTTGTAACAATGAAATTGGGGGTCACCACAACATGAGGAACTGTATTAAAGGGTCGCGGCATTAGGAAGGTTGAGAACCACTGATCTAGATAATAGAAATGCATCATGCCCTAACCAGTTTGGCTCAGTGTATAGAGCGTTGGCCTGCGGACTGAAGGATCCCAGGCTTGATTCCAGTCAAGGGCATGTACCTTGGTTGTGGGCATATCCCCAGTAGGGGGTGTGCAGGAGGCAGCTGATCGATGTTTCTCTCTCATCGATGTTTCTAACTCTATTCCCTCTCCCTTCTTCTCTGTAAAAAATCAATAAAATACATTTAAAAAAAAGAAATGCATCATTTTGCAACTCTTAAATTAAGTTTTGAGATTAATCCATAATATTCACTTCTATATTGATGGGCAATTGGGTAGTTTATAATTTTTTCACTTTCATGAACAATGCTTCAATAAATATCTTTGCACATGTTACCTGGTCCCATGATTGAATATTTCCCTTTAGTGAATACCAAGAAGTAGAAATACTAGATCACAGGTGCTATATAACACAGTTCTCTGAAATTGTTTTCCAACATGGTTATCATGGTTATACCACTCTCCATCACCACCACTGGTGCAAAAGAGTACTTTTTTTAAGTACCTGAGGACATGCTTAGAGAGAGGAAGGGAGAGAGAGAAACATCAGTTGCCTTCCGTATGCACCATGACTGGAGATCAAACCAACAACCCAGGTATATGACCTAACTGGGAATTGGACAGGTGCCCTTTTGGTACACAGGATGACATTCAACTGAGCCACACCAGCCAGGGCAATTATTTTTAACTCTGTTTTGGTTATTTTTGTCACTTAAAAGCTTTAGCTCGTAAGTAGTCAATTTATTCATCATTAACATTAGGGTATTATATGTTGATTGTTTTAACAAAATATCTTTCTACACCAAAATTGTCTACTTATTTTACCAAAATTTCTTTTGAGTCTCTTTTTTCCCTATTAGGCCTGAAATTCATTTGAAATTCATTTTTTTGGAACTGTATAGTGAAAATACATAACGGCAAATGCACAGCTATTTATTTTCACATGGTATATTGAACTGTCCATGGGAGTGTTGTAATGCAGATATATAACTCCACAGGTATACCCAATTATTCCTAAACATCTTATTGAAGAAACTTTTGCCTTCCTTTGAAAAGCTACCTTTTTAATATGTTAAATGTAAGTATAAGTCTACGTATAGACTAGTCTATTCCATTGACCTATTTGTCTATTACAGTGCCAATTTCCTACTAGTTGTAGTTACATTATTTCCTCTCATGCTGCTCTCAATTTGAATTATTTTGGTTCTACTGTTTTATTATGTACATACACATGCCTTTTTTTAAAAAAAAAAAAAAACAAGGAAGTTATTATAAATGAAGAATTACCAGTTTTGTAGTTTGCCATTGCTTCTTGGGTTTCACAGATTTTTGTTTGTGTTATTTTGTGCTGGACTATATCCCTCTGTATTTTATTCCAGGTGAGTTCATAGGTAGTAAAATTTCTAAGTTTTTGCAAATGTAAATGAATGGAAATATTTCACTCTTACATACGAGTGTACAGTTCTATGAATAATTCTGAAAATTATTTTCTCAGATCTTTACAAATTTTAACTTTATGGTTTCCTTATATCTCCTTTTACCAAAAAGTATGATATTAATTGAATTCTCATTTCTGTTTATTTATTCTTGTCTAGAATCATTTTGGTTATGTTTTTATTAATTAATTTTAACATTTCACCACATATATCTGGATGTAGTCTTTCATTCTGTTGACCAAATTATCCTCTCAGAATGGCAATCAAAATTTAGATCATGTCTGGATTTTTTTCTTCTGTAACTATTTTGTGTCATACTTTTCTTTATGTCATATTCTTGACATAATGTCATATTTTTCTATATTTGTCAATCACTTATTTTTCCTTTGCAATCACTTAGATGTGAAAATTGAAAAAATATTTTTATTTTTAACTTTCTTTTTGTCTTTTCAGCTATATTCTGAGAACTTCTCTTAGCTTAATCATTTATTATCTCTTTATCTGTGATCATTCTATTATTCAGTCAATTCATTGGGTTTTATTTCAAAAATCACCTTTATCTCTATGATTCCCCACTGAGTCCTTATTGTTGCATGCTACAATATTTAAAATCTCCCTGAGAACACACATTATATTTACTTTAATTATGTTTTTTTCTTACTGTATTAAATCTTTCACCTTACGTTTGAGTTCTTCTGCTTGTTGAGTTTGATGCCTCTATATTATGGTGTTAGAATTTCTCAATTGTTAGGTTAATCTTCTCATGTGTATTTGCATTTATTGCTACTGACCTGTGAATGGTCCAAATATCCTGTGATTGTGGGAGAGTGTGGAAATGGGGCTACTGTTCTAGGCACAGCTAATTGAAGAAACTTTTGCCTTCATTTAAAAAGCTACCTTTTTAATACAGTGGGGCCTTGACTTACGAGTGTCCCGACTAACGAGTTTTTTGAGATACCAGCTGTCTCTCCGCCGATTTTTGGCATTGAGTTGATAGAGTAATTTTAGTTAACGAGCTCCTTAATGAGCTCGGTCTCGGAACGAATTAAACTCGTAAGTCAAGGCCCCACTGTATGTTAAATATACGTATAGGTCTACGTATAGACTAGTCTATTCCATTGATCTATTGTCTCTTACAGTGCCTGATTCTTCTGGGCTTTGCCAATCAGCCAAGGGCTCTTGGCATCTACAAGTACTACATTCCCAGAATGAAACAAACAAAAAGAAGAATGTTTTCTTATAATTGCTAGTGATTTGTCATGAGTTGGTGTCCGATTACAGCTGTGTTCAGTTTATTATTTTAACCTATCTTCACACATTAGTTTTATACACTTTCCTAATTCATACTTGGAATACAGAGGTCAAAATTTTTAAATAAATGCTACATTAAAATTGTGTGGAGAACAGTCCCTTGAAATTTTGTATGGAGTTAATATTGTGTAAAAGAGTTTGACCCATTGAGTAAGAAATGCATGCTTCCAAATTTCAAATAACATTTTTTATGCTTTTATATTATAAGGACATATGCTGTATTTAAAACTTAATTTTCAGGTAGCAAAAATAAGGTATTTCCAATTAGACAGATAACTTTTTTGCCTTCACTTCAATGATTAAATAAATTACTACCCTTTCATTCTACAAAGTTGTATATTCAGAGATTATGTTTCTAATCCTAAATAAATTTGAGACTATTTTGAAAAAAAATTTAATATTCAGAAGACTATTTTCAAAATACTCTGTCATTATCTCTGTACAGCAAGATCATGAATAATATTTTTATTTTATTTTTTATATTTTCAAAATTTTGTAGAGTAACAATGTATTACTTTAAAGATCAAAAATATTAGTTATTTCCTCATTAAACTCTAAGTTTTTAAAACTCCTTAGCAATTACTATGTTTATGTATAATATATACTAAACACAGTTATAAAACAGTCACTTCATTTTTCAGGTCAAGTTTGAAATGCCAGCTGCTTTATCAGAATTTTTAGCACGTTAAATTGATATTATAGTGAATGTAGCTTAGTGTGCACAGATTTCAACATTTCTCTTCTCTTAGTTTTTATCTGTCCTATCCGTTGGCCATAGTTACCACTTGAAAATTTCCCAGTGCTAGCTGGCTTTGTGAATGAGACTGAGTCATTAATCAATAAGAAAAATGATGAATAACTTCATCAGTCGGCTTACTCACAAACATTGTAAACCTTCACTGTACTGACAGCACTTCTCTGTGTCTATGGCACTATCCAAGTTTCAGTACTAAGACTCATATTATGTTCAAATAGATGTTTCTTCTACAAAAGTTCCCCCTTCTTTAATTCCATATGCAAAATACTAAGAGACTGTGAGATTGCAGCTTTTATCATGATATTCTTTTGTATGTGAATTCCTTACAACATACAAATTAAAAGAACTTATTACATAGTTTAGGTCTTATTTGTCTTCTATATCTTTCCCTTCCAAATCCAATATCTCAGCAAGTCCAATTGCCTATTCTCCCAAAATATGTAAATTGATTTCAACTTTTTTATTCCAAGTAACACTGCTTTGCTCAGCATTATATCAATTTTCACTTCCTTAACTGTTTCAACAGTCTCCAATAACTTCTCCAAATTTACTATCACTTTCCTTTTACTCCTTTGTATTTTATAAAACTTTTATCTTCCTAAACCACAATGTGATTATAGTTTGTGATTTTAATGTAACTCCTCATCTTATGTGGATTAAAACTCCACCTACTTGAAAGAGCAGTCAATATTTCCTACAAATTTACATCAATTTAGTTTTTTCTAAACTCAACTCTATCTCTCATTTCCCCCAAACTGATATGTTCTAAATGGCAACCACAAACCATACTGGGCCTCCCTGCTGGTCCTTAAACATCCTTTTTTCTTACTATCAAAGGGGTAACAAAACCATTTTCAAAGGCAATTTCATTACTGAACCACAATGAAGATATGCTCACATTTTAAAAATATGCAACCATTTTTTGGCCTATTGTGCAAGAAGATAAGTCCCTCTCTCCCCCAGTCTCAATCATCATTTCTTTCTGTTAAGTAAATTGTCTATCATAATTGAAACTCAATCCTTACTCTAAAATAGACCACCTAGACTTTTATTTATGGCTATGATTAAACACCCAGTAACAGGAAACTCTCCATCTTAGAACAACTATAAAATGGGCTAAAAAAAAATTTTTTTTAAATCTACTCCTTAGAGGCATCAGAAAATAACTAACCACACACTAGAGGGGCCAAAATCCCTGCAAAAGAGGAATAGTTGAGGTAAGACCAACATTTCTGTTGATTTCAGCTCAAGGCATTTGTTGATTTCCTGCCTGACTTGAGCAAGGGATCAAGAAATCAGACTAAAAAACTAAGCAGAGCTCATGGCAGTCCCACAGTGTTAGGGCCTAAAAATTATAGTATAAGCCTGAGGGGGAAGAGCCTCGAAAGTACCTTAGTCTTTCAGTTGAGACTCCTGTGAGGCTAAGGATAAGGGCAAAATTTAGTCCTCACAAACACTGAAACAGCCTTAGCCATAAATCAACTCAGACCTCTGGATGGAACCAGGTCATCTGTCCTACCATAACTTCCTTCCACAAGAAAATTTAAGAATATAGCCCTAACCGGTTTGGCTCAGTGGATAGAGCGTCGGCCTGCGGACTCAAGGGTCCCAGGTTCGATTCCGGTCAAGGGCATGTACCTTGGTTGCGGGCACATCCCCAGTGGGGAGTGTGCAGGAGGCAGCTGATCAATGTTTCTCTCTCATCGATGTTTCTAACTCTCTATCCCTCTCCCTTCCTCTCTGTAAAAAATCAATAAAATATATTTTTTAAAAAGAGAATATAACATCATCCACAGCCTCTTTAATTTTTTTTATACATTATGTATGCCATGCAATCCAAAACTACCAGGCATGCTACGATATAGGGAAAATTATCAAAATGCAAATATATAATAGAAAGTATTCCTTAGGCAGTTCAAACATTGCTTTAAAATAATTGTAATTAATATGACCAAGGAGATATATGATAAACTGGATAATTTCACCAAAAATAAACCAGTTAAAGCTGCAGAACTATAACATACAGAATAAGATTATTAATTAAGAATCATATGGCCCTAGCTGCTTTGTCTCATTTGACAGAGTGTCAGCCTGTGGACCGAAGGGTCCCAGGTTTGATTGTGGTCAAGGGCACATGCCTGGGTTTCAGGCTCAATCCCCAGTAAGGGGTGTACAGGAGGCAACTGATCAATGGTTCTCTCTCATCATTGATGTTTCTCTCTCTCTCTCTCTCTCTCTCTCTCTCTGCCTTCCTCTCTGAAATCAATAAAAAATATATTTAAAAAAAAGAATTATGGATGGGTGATCTAACCCCGTGGTTGGCAAACTGTGGCTCGCGAGCCACATGCGGCTCTTTGGCCCCTTGAGTGTGGCTCTTCCTAAGCCTTAGGAGTACCCTAATTAAGTTAATAACAATGTACCTACCTATATAGTTTAAGTTTAAAAAATTTGGCTCTCAATCGTTGTACTGTTGATATTTGGCTCTGTTAGCTAATGAGTTTGCCGACCACTGAGTTAAGCAAACAATAGAAATGATGAAAACTAAAAGATATTCCATTGTCTGTTGGTATGTCATCTTTAATATTCTGAAACAGAATAAATGCCAAAAGCCAAATGCCAAATGCCTCAAGACCCAGAAATCAGTATTTTAAAAAGATTCCCAGGTGATTCTAATGTGCAGCCAAGGTTGAGAACCACTGCTCTAGGGTAATGCAAAGAAATTAGTAGAATAATTAATAAGTAACACATTAGTAGATGAAAATGAAGTATAATTTAAAACATGAAGTAATTCAAACAAAGCAATTAGAGAAAATAAAAGAAATGGGAGAGCTTAGCTGGATAAATCCAACTCAGGGTCTCTCATGAGGCTGCTCAAGATTCAGCTCAATTGAGACAGCATCTGCTCATGAGCTCTGCACATGGTCTTCTCCACAGGGGTGCTTTACATGACAACTGGTTTCCTCAGAGCCTGTGATTCTAGAGACTGCCCACTATTCTTTTTATAACTTAACATTCAAAATACCATCCTATTACTTTGGCTGCATTCTATTTCTTAAAAGTGAGTTACTAAATCCAGCCTACAACCAAGGGGCAGAAATGACTAATTCACAGTAGATTCCAATAAATTAAGTATTCACGTTGAATCTCAAAGGTCACAGTTCTCAGGGGATCTGTTCAGTAACAATTATTTTCATGCAAATGTTAAGTTATTATTTGATTTTTTTTACTCTCATTTTCACACATGTGTACAGTGAAGTTTTGCAGAGGTAACATGACATGGCTTTATCATTGCTGCAGTGACTAAGGTGCTTGTGTATTCTTAGTGTTTTAAAATTTTCTCCGTTTTAAATGAAATACGATAAATATCAAATTATGTAGATCACATTATCAAAAGATATTTAGACCCTCAATAATTTAAAAAATATATATAAAGAGATGCATTTAAGGCTATGATTTCAGGTTAAATCATCAATGAATATAAAAGAAACATAATTAAAATAAAAAGAACACTAATTTTTAAAACACTTGATCATTCAGCAAGAAGTCAAGCGTGAGAAAAAAAGAATTGATAGAAAACATTAAGTTTACTTAAGTCCTAAAATGTCAGTCATTACCATTGCACATGTTATAAATCTCATGAGCATAATGTTAAGTAAGAGGAAGAAAATAGAACCTAATGTATGATTACATCTACTAGAAGTTCAAAAACAAGCAAAATTAATCTATTATGCTGAAAGTAAAAACAGTTTCTGCCTAATGGTGGATGATGTCAGTATGTTCACTGTGTAAAATTTCATTAAGCTGCAAACTTGGTTGTGTACACTTTTCTGTATCTTTAATAGTCACACATAAAAGAGGTTTATTCACAGAAAACAGAAGGTAAGCTCTACTTGATTAACTGCACCTAAAACTTGCCCACAGCTATACCCCTGTGCAATGCAAAGCTATGTTTTTTCAGCTAAGGTACTGCTTCAGTTGCCAGTTATGAATCTCTATGCACACTGAATCAGAAAATCATTTTGTAATTAATTCTACTTCCGATAATTTCCTTTAACTTCAGTTTAATTCCATCAAATTCAAACTGTTAGCCATGCCATTATTTAGTGTAGTACTGAGCTCAAAATAGCCTTACTTAAGTTCACAAGGCAAATTTGCAGAGAGATTATCTCCTATTTCAGATTTATACCATCCATTTAAAACCTCGTTTTTGCTTAAAACTCACAGGAATCTTAATGATCTTTAGCTAGAAAAACCTGATTTTATGTGAAAAAACTGAGGCCCAAAATTTAAGACAATTATTTAAGGCCACACATTTAATCATCCCCCCCCCACCATGAATCTTTTGATCAATTTGATCCAGTTCC
Organism: Myotis yumanensis; assembly: GCF_028538775.1. Lineage (NCBI taxonomy): Eukaryota > Metazoa > Chordata > Mammalia > Chiroptera > Vespertilionidae > Myotis > Myotis yumanensis. The sequence continues at coordinate 71,126,161 of NW_027223755.1, read as the reverse complement.
CCCTCATCTGAAATACCCTAGCAAACAGCTCCTGTCCCATTGGAAAGATATCCATATGTACTGGTTTTCTATTTTTAAATGTTTTCTTGTGGATATTTTATCTGCTTCAACTACCTTATGTGTTCTTTGGGTCAGTGACTACGCTCTATTTTTTATAATTTATAATCCCGGGGATCTATCATTGTTCTTTCACTCTAATAATTAGTAAACATTTATTCAACAAATATTTGTTGAGCACCTACTATGTATCAAGTCCCTCCCCTGCCCGGTCCACATGACTCAGTAGTTGAGCATTGACCTATTAACCAGGAGGTCATGGTTTGATTCCCAGTCAAGGCACATGCCCAGGTTATGGGCTCAATCCCCAGTGTGGGATGTGCAGGAGGCAGGTGATCAATGATTCTCACTCATCATTGATGTTTCTACCTCTCCTTCTCCCTTCCTCTCTGAAATCAATAAAAAAATATTTTTTAAAAAGTCCCTACCCTCATACAACTGAGATGCCACTGTAAATTAATCAGTAAGTAAAAAATAAAATATTTTATATAGGATGTTATATGGTGATAAATGCTCGGAGAAAAAGCAGCCCATGGATTAACCTTCAAATACAGTGGTTTTCAGGCTGCTTTCAGATCTCTGAGCTTACTGTGGAGATCCCTATGGAGCTGCTTGAGTGAAAAGTAGGTTCAACCCACCAACCTCCCCAACCTGGCCTCATTCATACACCACATGCTTTTGTCTCTTTTCTATAAAATACTGCCGTGTAAAATTCAGTTGGAACAAAGCACTCCACAGATGAAAATTCAACAGATTATTCAGGTTTGAAAACATTGCAGCTTTCCAAAGGCACACACGGTGTTTCTGGTTATAGACCACTGTAGATTTACTTTTCAGTGAAATTCATGTTGTATTTTATATTTCTACTCTGTAATTACAGGGTGTCTATTAGCAGGTAAGTTTACGGTGTTGAGAGGGACAGTATAATCCTCATTTACTTGACTCCAACGACTGCTGAGTGACCTTTCCAAAGATAATGAAGTGCCCTGTGTGCATCTGTCTATCTATAAGTAATAGAACCATTAGGTGATTAGGAGAATGACCATATTTCAGGGATGATTTACGTTTGTGCAACACTGGTCAGTCATGTGGAAACCGCTTAGCATTCTCATGCTGAACCCAACACTTACTTTCATCAGTAAGTGCTAGCTTGTTTCAATTAACTTCTCTGTCACTAATCTGCAAGTACCAGCATCAGGGGCATGAGAGATGCACAGAAATTACTTGAAGGAGAGCAGATGTTATTTTAAAAGGGGAAGCCATCAGGGTTGAACAGCAACCAGAGGCATAAGAGAAGATCCTTCTTCAATCTATGTCTAATTGAATCCGGGCTGAGAACAGCGTCAGTGATTGATGATAATGGTATCAGTGACGGTGATGTAAAGGTTAGTAAGTACCTTAAGCATCTGGAAGTCATGTGGGATGAACTGCATTTAAAGAGACTATCTTTACCATAACAAATTTTTTACCTTCTAAAAATAGATGGGACAATTATGACATACGCATATATACATTGGTAAAAGAATACAGAACTATGGTTATTTTTTGCAAAGATTAAATGGTTCAAAGTCAGATAATGTAAACGATTAAGACATATAAAGGAAAAAAGGGTGTGGTAAATACTTAGTAAACACACTTAGGAATGGGAGGAGATAATAATTCAAGTAGACATATTTAAAGATGTCTTAATTTATCGATAATAATAAAAGCGTAATATGCAAATCGACCGAACCAAACAACAGAACGACCGTCCGGATGACCTTCTGGACGACCGTGCTATGACACACAATGGCACCAGGCCAGCCAAGGCGAGTGCAATGCAATTGGTCAAGGGGACCCCACCACTGCCCCATGATCGCCCTGCAGAGGGAGGCCCAGGCCACCCTCTGCAGGGCAATTGATGGTGGGGCCCTGTGACCCATCACCCCAAAGAGGGTGGCGCAGGCTACCCGGCCAGCAGCGCTGTGGCAGGTAGGCGGGGGCATCCCTCTGCATAGCAATCAATTGTGGAACCCTGCAATCTATCACCCCAAAGAAGGAGGCCCAGGCCAGCCAAGCGATCGCACCCCATGCTTGTCACCCACAGAGGGAGGCGACCGGTGGTGGGGGGCAGGGAGGACAGCGGCAGTGGTGGTCCAGCTGCCAGCAGCTGGGGGAAGGAAAGCCCCGATAGGCCCTGATCGCCGGCCAGGCCTAGGGACCCTACCTGAGGGGTCCCAGATTGCGAGAGGGTGCAGGCCGGACTGAGAGACACCCCCATCCCCCATGCAGGAATTTCGTGCACCGGGCCACTAGTATAAATATAAAACACTTTTGTCTACCTTAAATAGTAAGTTCAGCCCATGCATCACCACCTTTAATAAAGCATACATTTATAAGGGTTTTAAATGAGTATTAGGAGAAATCTCAGCACTTTTGCTCTATTTTCTCATTTTTTTTAAAGGAGATAAATTGCCCTTTTCTTTCAGAAATGTTAACATAATCTAGTCTAATTCTTAAGTTTTGAAAGAAACTGTATATATGAAACAGGCACAGATACAAAAACAAGGTTTTTAATTTGTAATACATTTTATACATAAGCATGAAATTTCACTAATTTGAGGTATGGAAGTGGTAATTATCTTAAATTTATTGTAAAAATATTACCTTTATTTCTTTTTAAAAACTATAATTTCTAATAATATTCTATTTCTGTTGGTGCCAAGAGTACTGAACATAATTATTGAATATTTTTTAACAATTTCAAAGACTTAACAATCTGGGCAAAGGGGGATAGAACATGATAAAAATAAAATAAAAGGAATGATATTTATCCACCATATTATTTAGATTTGTACTCCAAGGAGATACAGAAAAAAGCCAGATAGTTGATTTAGAATTCAAGAAATTCTCAGAAAGGTTTTCTAAACTGGTATCTAGAAGATGGGACGTGACTTTTATATTATTTGGTCAAGTCTGTGGCTGTGCAATGGACTGAACTTGATGTAAAGCAGTTAGGGTTCCTCAAGTGAGGTTCCCACACCAGTTGTATTAGCATCACCTGAGGATGTGTCAGAAATGAAAATTCTTAGGCCCCATGCTAAGAACCAAACCTCTGAGACTGCGGCCCAGCAACCATTGTTTCCACAAGCCCTCGACCTGATTCTAAATGCACGCTTAAGTTTGAGAACTGCTTGCCACAGACTGTGGGGCTGCAGCTCATTCCATAACACACAAAAATGTCTTGAAGAAAGAACTTCAGAATTCTTTAAATTGATTCAAATCATGCTGAAAACCACCTCAGGGATACCCAAACCAGCTCTGAATCTTCATGTCTCATTACTGAATCAACTATATCTTCACTTTGTTATTCAACTACAAACATTTTCTGGAAAATTGGTTAACTCTTTCTGTTTTCTCTATCTTCCATAATATAATCAAGACTTTACAAGTAGGCTAATTTTCAGCTCTAATATAGAAAAACCTTCTAATTTGTTGGGGGAAGGGATGAGAAGGTACGAGAATTTTAATAATATATTCAGTGATATATTTGGAGTGTATGTGACAGACCTCCTTTTCTGGGTTATGCAAACTAGAATGGCATTTCTGACTCTTGCTTTTGAACTTCTTTCCGTTACAATACAATGAAACCCATTACTGTATCAGGGCAATGTAATCTTCAAATCAAATAATAATTTATTGGAATTCTCTCACCTTTTATTTTATGAGACTTCGTATTTTTATGGGAAGATTCTGTTAGGTTAACATGAAACCTCTTCAAATTTCCTAGGGCAATGCTGATGGGAAATAATGGCAAGCTGGGAATTTAGCTTTGTTTGGTTTGTAATGTTATGTATGCAATGTTATGGAGAATATTGAAACTCTGTAGTATATTTTTGTTTTCCCCAGCTCTTCTGAAGTCTGGGTCTGAGGGACTAGACCAAAACTATTTTAGCACTTTGATTCATGCAGATTGCTTGAAGTTCTTTACCCTTTTGTTCTGCATAAATAGCCTGAGTCACATATGATGACAGGGCTACCCCTGCACTGACAACACTGGTGACAGAGAACTAAGAAGGCTGATTCCTGTGATTACAGTCAAGGGTTTAGTGAAGGTGTATAAATATAAGCTGATTTTTAAACATATATTCGTAATTTTCATAGAATGATTATATTTAATAGATATTACATTTCGATTATTTTTAAATCTTTTTTTTATTTTTCAATTGCATATGACATACAATACTATATTAGTTTCAGGAGTACACCCCAGTGATTTGACATTATATAACTTACTTAGTGATCCTCTCAATAAATCTCACACCCATCTGACACATACATAGTTAGTATATTATTGACTGGGGCCGTAGTCGGCAAACTGCGGCTCGCGAGCCACATGCGGCTCTTTGGCCCCTTGAGTGGCTCTTCCTAAGCCTTAGGAGTACCGTAATTAAGTTACTAACCTTGTACCTACCTATATAGTTCAAGTTTAAAAAATTTGGCTCTCAAAAGAAATTTCAATCGTTATACTGTTAATATTTGGCTCTGTTAACTAAGGAGTTTGCCACCACTAGACTGTGATTATTTTAAGTGATTTATTTTAGTTGGGTTTTAAATCTCTAATGAACTAAATTAAGTAATTAATTAAATCTCAGAACAACAGTGAAGGATGTGGATGATGGTGAGTAGTGCATTCTGACAGTATGTTTGTTTGTTTTAAAGCAAAAAAGCCTTTAATGTACCAAAAAGCCAATATCATTCTGGAATTAAGTTGGACAAATCTTGAAAAATTTTAAAAGTTTAAAGTTTTAATATTGAATTTTATACAATGAAAGCAGTCAGTTCAGATTTTATGCTAAACAATACAATGTTACAGAAATGAAAACTAAAAATGGCAGTCTGAACAGTACCCTTGAATACAAAAAAGCCTCTTTTCCCATATGTTTTGCTTCTTCTTGATTTAACTGTGAATAGGTTAATTAGCAATCAGATACCCACAGAAGCTTTGTTCTTTCACTAATTACATTTCCCTGATCATGCAACTGTGCTACCATCGTAGGGTTCTTGCCTCATTATATGAGGCCTCCTCACTTCCTCATCTCTGGGGCTGGCCGGCATTGTAAATCATTACAATGACATTGGACTAGTTTTGTTGATCATTCTCTATTGATATTTATTAAATGTTCAAATAATGTCAAAAGGTTCTGTGGGAATTAAATTGTATTTTTTAAAAGGACCTAATGAGTACATTTTAATTTGTATATGAAAATCCTCTACACATGTCTGGTAAATATTTTTTTTCAACTAATGGCACTTCCAAAGATTAATTAATCACACCCTCACTCTCTTGGAAAAATAAAATAACTTGGTTTTTTAAAAAGTGAAAGGCAGCCCTAGCCGGTTTGGCTCAGTGGATAGAGCACTGGCCTGTGGAATGATGAGTCCCAGGTTCGATTTTGGTCAAGGATACATGCCCAGGTTGTGGGCCTGATCCCTAGTGGGGGGTGTGCAGGAGACATCCAATCAATGGTTCTCATCATTGATGTTTCTCTCTCTCTCCCTCTCCCTTCCTCTCTGAAATCAATAAAAATATGTGAAATAAATAAAATAAAAATTAAAAAGTAAAAGGCAGCATAGGGCAATCAAGTTACAGAGCATTTTCATTCATAAATTTGGGTTCTAATATCAATGTACTTCAATAATTCCTTTAATACTTAATTGATATTTAATTAAAAACCATTAAATATATAAACAGTTTTATCTTAAGTGATAAAACTATAACAGTCTACCCTTTAGAAGCTTATAATTCAAATAAGAATATGTTATATACATTGATCACCATCATAAATTTAAAAAATGTTATTAAATAATTTGAATTGAGGGTACTAAATATATTTTGACCCCCAATAGTTGATGTTTATGAGGTATTGACTAATAAACTTAGAGATAAAATGCTAATGTTGATTGAGAGTGACTCAAACCATCATAAAATTACCTGAAAGCAAAGGAAATTTATTATTTATAAAGTCCCTACAATATGCCAGACATTGGATTAAAAGCATTCCCTTAGATATTACTTAATCCCTAAATACTACTTTGTTCATGTAATTGCTGTGCCCTCATGATTGGGTAAACAGCTCCTCTGACATTGAAAGTTATCTACAATCTTGACCTAAATTAGTTTTCAAACATTGTACCTGTATCATGTGCTGCTGCCTCCTTCCTCCTTGTCCCACACCACAGTAATTACCATATTCATGACTCAATCAATACACAATTTTCCCTCCTGCAATCACAGATCTCTCTCCTCCTTGGTACTACTTAACATACTTTCTAGCAACTCAAAGGCCACTACAGTCAAACCTTATCCCAATGAGCTCTTTTATACATATTCATAAGTTATTTCAGTATTTCTATATAGTGCCTGGTGATGATCATTTTCAAGACTAGATTTCATTATTTAACCCCAGATGGTAAGATGGAACAGGATTATTTTTATTAGATACCTAATGTCCATTTTTAACATTTTAATAGATTTTATTTTCTTAGAGCAGTCTTAGACTTACAGAAAATTGAGAAGATGGTACTGAGAGTTTCCATATGCCACAGTTCACCTCTCACAGTTCCTCTATTATTGCAATCTTGTATTACTGCAGTGCATTTGTTGCAACTAATGAACCAATACTGACACAACACTAACATGGATGCGTTTGTTTGTTTGTTTTTTTTTACTAAAGTCCACAGTTTACATTAGGATTCTCTTTGTGTTGGATTACTATAGATTTTAACAAATATATAATATTATGTATCCACCATTACAGTATCATACAGAATAGTTTCACTGCCCTCAAATCCTCCTTGTTCAAGCTATTCTCCCTCCTCCACCATTGATTTTTCTTTACTGTCTCTATCATTTTGCCTTCTCCAGAATGACATAAAGTTGGACTCATATAGTATGTAGTCCATTCATACTGCCTTCTTTTATTTCGCAATTTATATTTAAAGTTCTTCCATGTCTTGATAGCTCTTTTTTTAAATTTCTGAATAATATTCCTATGTGTGGATAAGCTACGGTTAGCTTATCCACTCACCTAATGAAAGGCATGTTGGTTTCTTCCAGTTTGGCCAATCTGTATATATAAAAGCCTAATCAAGCGTTATGACCGGACAACCAGACCAGACGACCAGCCGGTAGCTATGACGTGTACTGACCACCAGGGGGCAGACACTCAATGCAGGAGTTGCCCCCTAGTGGTTAGTGCGCTCCCACAGCCAACCTCCTGCACCAGCCAATCTCCTGCAGTGCCTCCCCCTGGCTGGCTGGCCCTAATTGGCCCCGATTGCTGGCCAGGCCTAGGGACCCCACTCACGCATGAATTCATACAACGGGTCTCTAGCTGCTATAAACATTTGTGGGCAAGTATTTGTGTGGACATAACTTTTAAACGCACTTGCATAAATACCTGGGAGTGCTAGATCCTATGATAAGGGTATGTTCAGTTTTGTAAGAAACTTCCAAACTGTCTTCCAAAGTGGCTATATGATTTTTCATTCTCTCCAGCAGTAAATGAGAGTTCTTGTTGCTCTCGATCTTCATTATCATTTGATCAGTTTTTGGGTTTAAGTCATTTTAATAGAACAGTGGTATCCCATTGTTTCACTTTGCAATTCCCTAATGAGCAACTTTCCCTATAATATCTGCCACCTGTTCATCTTCTTAGTGAGGTGTCTGTTTAGATCTTATACCCCATTTTAAAAATTGTCTTGTTTTCTTGAGTTTTAAGTGTTCTTTGTATATTTTAAGTACAAGTCCTTTATCAGAATTTTTAGGTTATTATTTTCTACCAATATGTCGTTGTATTCTCTTAAGTGTGTTTCATAGAGCAAACATACTTAATTTTTATGAAGTCCAACTTATGATATTTTTTCATGAATTATACTAATGATGTCATATCTAAAAACTCAACATCATATTCAAGATCACCTAGATTTAATGCTATGTTATCTTATATTAATCTTGTACTTTTGCATTGACATTTAGGTGTATGATAATTTCAGTTATTTCATGTCAAATATGTGAAATATGTGTTTAGATTGTTGTTTTGCATGTGAATGCTGGATGTCCAGTTGATCCGGCATCCTTTGTTTAAAAGACTATCCTTTCTCCATTGAATTGCTATTGCTTCTTTATAAAAAATCAATTGGCTATATTTTATGGTTTTCTCTCTAATAACCTAGAGAAATATTCCCATTAACCCACGTGTCTATTCTTTCATAAATACCATGCTTTCCTGATTAAGTAACTTTACTGTTGAGTCTTGAAAACACAGTATCAGTCCTTTGACTTTTGGTTTTCTACATTATCCTTAGAATCAGTTGTCAATATTTACAAAATAACTTGCTATAATTTTGATTGAAATAGCATTTAATCAGCACACCAAGTTGGAAAGAATGGGCCTCTTAATGTTGTCTTCATAACTATGAAATAAAGTGTTTCCCCATTTATCTAGATCTTTGATTTCTTTCATCAGAGCTTTAGAGTTTTTCACAAATAGATCTTGTACATATTTTGTAAGAATAATATAAAAACATTTAATTTTTGGTGCTAATGAAAACAGTATTGTGTCTTTAATTTCAATTCTAAGTGTTTATTGCTGGTACATAGGAAAGCAATTATCTTTTTGTCTTTTGTACATTAACTTTTTATTCTATAGCCCTGATGTAGTCACTTATTAGTTCCAGGAGTGTTTTGTTTTGTTGTGTGTGTGTGTGTGTGTGTGTGTGTGTGTGTTTAATTCCTTCAACTTTCTACATAGACAATCATGTCATCTGTGGACTCACAGTTCTATTTTTTTCTAACATAAGCTGTACATCTTTTATTTTCTGACTTTCTTATTGCATTTAGTTAGAACATCCAGTATGATGTTGAATAGAAGTGTTGAGAGGAGACATCCTGTCTTGTTCCCAAGACAGGGTTAAAGCACTGAAGTATTTTATTTTGTTTTTGTAAATAAAATGTTCTTTATCAAGTTGAAGACATTCCTCTATATTTCCAGTTTGCTGAGAGTTTTTAGTCATGAATATGTTGGATTTGGTCTATTTTAAAAATATTTATATGATCATAGAACTTTTCTTTTTTGTCTGCTGATGTAATGGATTACATTCATTTTTTAATTTTTTAATTTTTGAATGTTGAATTAGCCTTGCATTTCTGATGAAGTCTATCTAACATTTAGAGGGAAATTATATAAATTCTCTTCATGAAAATAGATACAAAGAGAAAATTTCATAATTTATTTGGAGAACAGAATTACCATCTTCTTAATCTCAGAACTTTAAAAAAGAAAGACTCATGGACACAGACAGCAGTATGGTGATTGTCAGAGGAAAGGGGGATAGGGGGAAAGTAGAAGAGGATAATGAGGGAATAAATGGTGATAGAAAGAGACTTGACCTGGAGTGTTAAACACACAATACAATATACATATGATGTATCATAGAACTGTATACCTCAAAACTATATAAATGTATTAACCAATGTCACCCCCAAAATTCAATAAAAATAAATACATTTAAAAAGAGAAAAAGTTAAAGCATTTTTCAACTCTCCCATTATTTCCCTGCCAAACTTCAATACTTCATGCACCATATTGAAAAAGTCACTCATCCTTCTTTTTTTTTATTGCTTAAAATATTACAACGAGTAGTACATTTGTCTCCTTTTTTTCCCCCTTGACCTTCCCCCAGCCTTCCCTACCCCCCAGTGTCAAAGCAGATACTAAGTTTTTACTTCTACCTCCAAAGTCCTTCTATCCTTTCCTTTCATTCTCATTTCACCTGTGATGTTCAGTCCTCTTGAAACTTGCAGTAGCCACTTGGATGTCTCCCTAGTCTCTTGCTTCCTCCAACTCTCCTTTCAGTACCAATTTAAAAATGCCTTAATTGACAACTCTGATCATGTCACCTCCTCTCTTAAAAGCTTCCAGACATATAGGAATAAAAACAACACTCATTTGCCTGATATCCAAGGCTTTTTACAAACTGGGCATAATTAGATGCAATTATCTAATTTCTTATCTTCTTTTATTCTTTTTCCTACTCAAAATTGAAAGCTCCTTGAGCAGAAATATTGCCATGTGTTCCATTCTCTCAAACAGTGCCCTGACAAATAGTTGTCAGTCCGTAACTATTGAATGAATAACTGAATGAATATCTACCTATCTGTTCTCCATTCTGTGGGAAATATAAAATAATAAAAATAAATGAGACAGAAGGCAACCTCTTAAATATGGTAAATAAAAATTTGGTCCTGCTGTGTGAGGTACAGGTGTACTGAAGTATTGAGCTTCCCGAGTCTCTGAGTAAGGCATACTGCGTTGTTAACTCTTTTCTAAGAAGCCAATAAGCTCTAGATGTGGCATGCTGTGGCATGGCTACTCTCCATTTTCCCTGCTGGTATCATCACTTCCTAGCTTAAGATATAATGTGAGCAGTTACTATTAGCAAACAAAATCCAGCTGAGGCAAAATGATGGGAAATGAGTTGGAAAAGATATAGCAATGAGTAGGAATAAGAAAGCCCCAGGTATATAAAGGAAAATGTGGGTATGAAGGCTGTTTAAATTCCATAAAAATTTTATTATTAAAATAATAAATTGATTCCATTACCAGAATTGCTATTTTGGAAGAAAATAAAAAACAATTCTAGGCAACATTTATTATCCAACTGAATTTAAACTACTTAGTCTTCTTTCCTTAAACTCCATATTCTAATAAACCATGGTCCTCAAACATTGGTAGCATACCTAGGGAGATTTTGAAAATTACACTGACATGTGTGTTTATATATTTAAACAGTTATATATGGAGTACATTTAGTTATATAAATATATTTAAAACTAAATAAGTTATATACAGTCAATTCTCATTTTTTGCAATAGCCATGTTCTCTCAAATCATCACAAACCCAGAATTAGTGAACAGTAAATTATTGTTCCCAGTAGAAATATAGGGTAGGTTGTAGAAAACGTCTGGTCATATTTTCCTCAACTGATCAATACATCACCTTCTTTTACAGTTGTTTATAATTAAAGACATTATTTTACATTATATATATTTGATATATATCTATATGTTATATAATTGATAACTTTACAAACTCATGTCAATAGTATTATAACTCATTCATGCTTGAATGAAGTTTATCAAACACATATATTTCCTTCAGGAGACACATCAGAGCTTCCTTGAAGTAGAAACACCGGATGGCATTTCAGCACTATATTGGGAAGTCACTTTAAACAGGGAAATCACCATCAAAAGCACAAAAGTGTGAATAAAAACTGTCATTAAATAGTCTTTGATTTATGATAAACTGACAAAATACAAGTGCAAAATGTATAAAATTATAATTACTTCCAAAAATTACTCTCCACCTCCAGGAATGCAAGTAGGTAAAAGTGATAATAAAAACAAAAATTTGAATTTCCAGCATTGTCAAGAACAAATCCAATTATTGTCAGTCATTGTCAAATTTTCTTTTCTTCAAATTCTCATGTTATTGCATTTTTTAAATACGTGGATAGACTGTTATAAAACATATTTCTAATTTAAGATTACAATTTTAGAAGCTGGTCCACACATTTGTGAGTCTAATAAAATCATTAGGCAAGAACTAAAGGGAAAAGCAAGAAAGCAGATGATAATGTAGGAAAAGATAAAAGGAGGAATGCTTTATTTATGAAATACAAACCACTGGCTTTTCAATTTGAGTGGGTGGTGGAAGTGAATCCTCTTAGCATTATAGTGAAAAAAATATATATGGAATAAGGATAAAAGATATCCCATTCTTCACAACTGCAAATTAACTTCAGGATTATTTCAAAAAAATCAAATGATGCCATAAAGTCATCTATTAAAAATTAAAGGACTTTGGAAGACAGTTTGGCAGTTTCTTACAAAACTGAACTACCCCTACCAACCTAGGAATTACCACACAAATATCCACACATGCATGTGGAGAGCACCTTTATCTATAATTGGCAAAAGTTGGAAGCAATCAAGATGTCCTTCAGTAGGTTAGTGGATAAATAAACTGTGGTATGCCCAGACAATGGTAATTCAGCACTAAAAAGAAATAAGCTACCAAGCCATGAACAGACATGGAGGAAACTTAAATGCATATAATTAAGTTAAAAAAGGCAGTCTGAGGGTAAGGCTATATGCTGTATGATTCCAACTAAATGACATCTTCAAAAAGGCAAAACTGTCAAGACCATAAAAAGATCAGTACTTGCCAGGGTTGCGTCAGGAAAGGAAAAATTAATAGGCAAAGTATAGAGGATTTTTAGGGCAGTGAAACATTCTGTATGGCATCATAATGATAGATATATATCATTATAAGACTGTCCAAACCCATAGAAAGTACTACACCAAGAGTGAACCAAAATGTAAACTATAGACTCTGGGTGATTATGATATGGCAGTGAAGATTTATAAATTATAACAAATGTATCCCTCTGGGGAAGGATATTGGTAATGAAGGAGGCTATGTCATTGTGGAGGCAGAGGGTATATGGGAAACTTCTGGAAACTTAAATGGTTTAAATACCCTAGGTCAGTGGTCGGCAAACTGCAGCTGGCGAGCCACACGTGGCTCTGTGGCCCCTTAAGTGTGGCTCTTCCACAAAATACCACGTGAGGACGTGCATGTACAGTGCGATTGAAACTTCGTGGCCCATGCACAGAAGTCGGTATTCTGTGGAAGAGCCACACTCAAGGGGCCAAAGAGCTGCATGTGGCTCGCAAGCCGCATTTTGCCGACCACTGCTATGGATAATAAGTAGTAGAGCCAAGATTTGAACCCAATTTACCTAACTCTAAAGTATTTTTTTTCATCATCAGTAGGCTGTATGTTTTCATTAAAATAACATACTGCAAAATTAGCTCTCTAACTAGCTAATTAAAAATACTGGTTTTCCTCCGAAACCGGTTTGGCTCAGTGGATAGAGCGTCGGCCTGCAGACTGAAAGGTCCCAGGTTCGATTCCGGTCAGGGGCATGTACCTGGGTTGCGGGCACATCCCCAGTGGGAGATGTGCAGGAGGCGGCTGGTCGATCTCATCGATGTTTCTAACTATCTCTCTCCCTTCCTCTCTGTAGAAAATCAATAAAATATATTTAAAAAAAAATACTGGTTTTCCATCTCAGATCATTATTTCAGAACATGGACCCAATCATAGCCAATTCATATCATCTGATTTGTTTTTCAAATGGAATTTCAGAACATATATTAAATAAGTGTTTTAAAGAATGTTGAAAATCCACATTTAATGTATATATAAAGAGAATTATCTTCTGGATAGTTAGATTCCAAATGACCTGGCAAGACAGAAAGTCAATGAAGTTCAATAAATAGACCCAGCGGAAACATTTTCCTTAAACAGCACAGTCTAAAATAATCATTCTTCTGACAATGTCAAGATTAGGTTAGCCTGGTTAAGAATTGCATTTTCTAAATGAAAATTTGCAGCTGACATGCCATAGTTTTTACCGTGCTATTGTCCCCTTGAGAAAAATAACAAGCAGACTGTTCACTCTTTTCTGGATATTTGACATGAAACCTAAGCCATTTCCATAGGGGAACTAGATTTCTCTCTGACTCACCAGTACTACATTCTGGGAATAGCAGGTCATCAAAAAGTAATTGATGAATAAAGGATAAAAATTGCTGCAAATAAATCACAACCCTGCATAGGCTTCCATATTGAATATATTTGCTATTTAAACTTTAGAACACCTAATGGAAAGACCATATGGAGAAACAACTCAATAAACCACTAAATAACAGATACTCCCACTCCTCTACACCATACACATGCACTAAAGCCACAGTTGAGTGCAAATCTAAAGACAGTGAATAACGATTTATTATACCTTCAGATCTAGTTAGGTACGAACAGGGGCAGAACTATTGATCTAAAAGCTTTCTGCACCCCAACACTGTACTTCAGAAAGGAAGTAAACAGGATGATATAATTCTGTTTTATGCTGAATTGGCAAATCTTATAAATTATTTGATTCTAGATTATTTCTGAGGGTGTATTTGAAAGAAACCATGATTAGTATTGTGAAATAATCTTTCCAAGGAGAAAAACAACACAGTGGCTTTTAAAAAAAATATATTTTTATTGATTTTTAGAGAGAGAAGAAGGGAAAGGGAGAGAGAGATAGAAACATCGATGAGAGAGAAAGTTATCGATTGGCTACTTCTGCACAGTCCCCACTGGGGATCAAGCCTGCAACCTGGGCATGTGCCCTGACTGGGAATCGAACCGGCGACCTACTGTTTGCTGGGTTGATTCTCAACTGTTGAGCCACACCAGCCAGGCCACAGCAGCTTTTTTATAAGACAAAATGAAAAATCTGAAATATTTGATACTATTTAAATATAAATTGTACTTATTAAACTACTCTGGGCAAAGCAGCAACAGAAGATGTGTTAGGGACAAGATAATTTCATATTCTAGGCCCTTCTGTCCTCATGCCACATTTAGGCCACATTTAGATTTTCATAGTCCAGTTCCAAAGCTTCCTTTTCCATTAAGTTATCCCTAATCACTTCAATTTGAAATAATCTCTCATTGCATTATGAGCTTCTTTTTTTAAATTAAATTTATGGGGGTGACATTGGTTAATAAAACTTTATAGATTTTAAGTGTACAACTCAATGATACACCATCTATATATTGCATTTTATGGTCCCTACCAAAAGTCAAATCTTCCATCACCATATATTTAACTCCCTTTACACTCTACTATACACCCACCCACCTTCCCCCTCATAATCTCCATTCTGTAGTCTGTGTCTATGAGTTTTTGTTTGTTTTTCTTGTTTGTTATTTTGTTGCTTTCAGTTTTATATCCTACTTATGAATAAAATCATATGGTTCTTGACTTTATCTGACTTATTTCACTTAAATTCCCACCAGCAATGAATAAAGGTTCATTTTTCTTCACAACCTTTCCAACACTTGTTATTACTTGTTTTGTTGGTAATAGCCATTCTAACAAGTGTGAGATGCTATCTCATTATAGTTTTAAATTTCATTTCCCTAACAGCTAGTAAAGTTGAGCATCTTTTCATATACCTATTGGCCATTTGCATGTCTTCTTGGGAGAAATGTCTGTTCAGATCCTCTGTACTTTTTTTAAATCAAATTGTTTGTCTGGTGTTGAGGTGTAAGAGTTCTTTATATACTCTGGATATTAACCCCTTGTTGGAGCTGTTGTTTGCAAATATCTTCTCTCATTCATTTGGTTGTCTTTGTGTTTTGTTGGTGGGTTCTTCTGTTGTGTAGAAGCCTTTTAATTTGATAAAGTTCCATTCATTTATTTTTGCCCTTACATCCCTTGCCTTTGGGTCAAATTCATAAATTCTTTTCTAAGACCAAGGTACATAGTTTAGTACCTATGTTTTCTTCTATGTAATTTATTGTTTCAGGTCTTATATTTAGGTCTTTGATCCATTTTGAGTTAATTTTTTTGTACAAGGGGACAAACAGTAGTCTAGTTTCATTCTTTTGCATGTGGCTTTTCAATTTTCCCAGCACCATTTATCGAAGAGGCATTCTTTTCTCCATTGTATGTTTTGGCTCCTTTATCAAAAACTATTTGCTGATATACATGTGGTTTTATTTCTGGGCTCTCAATTCTGTTCCATTGGTCTATGTATCTGCTCTTTTGCCATATCATGCTGTTTTGATTATTACTGCTTTGTAATATAATTTAAAGTCAGGGCGTATGATGCCTCTGACTTCATTATTTCTTTCTCAGGATTGCTTTGGCTATTCTGGGTATTTTGTGGTTCCATACAATTCTGTGTTCATGGATTGGAAGGATCAACATAGTTAAAATGGCCATATTACCCAAAGCAATTTACAGACTTAATGCAATCCCCATCAAAATCCCAAAGGTATTTTTAAAGAAATATTATGAGCTTAGTTTAAAGAAATATCCTATACTCTCTCCACAGCTACATAACCAACTTCTTAAAATCTTGGATAATGCCTTAATCCATCTTTATAACCCAGCACTCACTCAAATAGGTCATAGTTGTCCATTAATAGAATTTTGTAGAAGCAAACTAAATTATAGGAAAAAAGGAAGTGAAGTTCCAATTTGACACTGTCTTTCAGAGTGTGGTGAAGATCAATGTAATAATGGTCAATAAGTTACTGGTAAGTGCATAAAGCTCTAAAGAATAGAATATGGTAGTGATAATATCACCATCATCACCATTATGCTTACCATTGAGTCAGAACAGTAATTTCAAATATATTGTAAAAAGAATGAAGCTCCTCTAAAACGTTTAAAGTATTAATTCTTTTTGTAGTACCGTTTAATCACCAAGAGACACTGCTATTTAAGTATTCTTACATGCATCTTTTATCATGAGATATAGTAAAGAGATTTCCTTGAAGTAACGTCAAAGGAAATGATCACAGTCTCAAGCTCAGACAATTTTATAGTTCTAGGCTATTTCACAAAGTACAGCAGGGATTTCTCAAGCTAATTAATAGAGAAGACTGTGAACTACAGGTGAATGAGAATTAAACTGAAAGACAGGAATCCAAAGTTCCAGTTCAAGATTTTAACAAATACCCTATAAAGTCACTTGATTTACCACTAAAACCTTCAGTTCATTCTTCTATTGAATGAGATATTTACATCATTTTAACTGTTCAACATATCTAAGGTTCTCTGTTAATGGCTAATTGAAGTAACCTGTGTGTATGAAGCCTGATGTAGAAACACAATTTCTACTTTCAAAGAATTTGAAAATACGGGTGGGAGGGGGAACACAGACCTAATATACTCACACATAAATATAAACAAACATACGTATACAACAACCAATTAGAAGCAGGGATAAGAGACTTTAAAGATATACTAGTTAGCCTGTGTTGCTAAGTGGCTGGAGCATCGCTCCATGAACCAAGAGGTCACTGGTTTGATTCCCCATCAAGGCACATGCCTGGGTTGTGGGTTCCAAGTAGGCAGTGTGCAGGAAGCAGTCAATCTATGATTCTCTCTCATCATTGATGTTTCTATATCCCTATCCCTTCCTCTCTCTCTAAAATCAATGAAAACATATTTTAAATACATACTAGTCGATCAATGATGAATTAGTGAATGTATACTATAAATGCCAGAGAAATGCCTTTGGGGTAAGAATCTATAAAGATCTGAGGTTCATGTAGAATAGCTTTAAAATAGAAATGAGCATTACTTTGCTGGAGTTAAAAGTAAGGATGGAGATAAGTCTAAGAAATTAACACGGTGAATTAGAGGAAGGTCAGAATAGGAGGATCAGTGTGTGCTACATAATTAGGATTTTATACTTATGGTTTGCTATGGGTGGTCCTTGAAGGATTGTACCAGTAAACACTAGAATGACAGAACCAGTCTGCCTCTTAAAAAAGATCATTCTAGTGCCCAAGCAGAAAATGAACTGAAATAGGAATGTAATAAAGCCACAGAAATCAATAATAAAATATAGAGTAGCTCAATCAAGAGATGATAAGCGACCTGAGATCACAGGAAGGTAGTGAGAGTTATAAGAGTCATTGAGAAAACAAAGCAGTAAGGTCTACATGTTATTTCATGTGCCTGTCAACAGAGGAAGAAGAGTCAGGGATGGCAGCCAGTCTCTCATTTGGGACTTGCATGAGTTGTCCTCGGCGACATAACAACCACTAAATGTCACTGGTTTTGGCACACACTCACAAAAAGGTTGCCCACCCCTGGTCTAGGGAGAAATGAACTCAGAATTCTTAATTGGATTTAAAATTAAAAAAGAGAATTAGTGGCCTTTACCAGAACCCTTTCAAAACATGGCAAAGTTAGAATCCAGATTCACCTTAGGAAAGACTATTATCTTCCCAGCTGCTCCAGCATTGTCTCCTTCCTCAGCTCTATCATTCACTGTCCTTTCCCTTCAATACAAAACATGGCCTGTGTTGATGCAATTCCCTACATCTCCTCCTCTCAGATGACTATTATAACTACTACGTCCTGCAAGAGCTTCCTAGCAAGACTCCTGCCTCCACACTTGCCCAAAACACAATCCATTTTTACAAGGAAAACAGACTACTCCTTAAAAATAAGAACCAGGTGATCATAGTATACATTTCCTTGTGTAAAATACCACTCCCGCTACTAATATCCTGGCATGGGAAGTCCTACATAGCTTGATCTCTGACAGTCTCTTCTATTACTCTCCTCCTGTTCTTTTATTTTTCCTTCTCACCCAAAGATGTGCTTTTTATTGATTTTAGAGAAAGGGAGAGTGACAGTGACAGTACAGTGAGAGAAAACAAAAACATCAATAGGTTGCCCTGAAGAGGGATCGAATCCACTATCTTGGTATGTGCCTGACTGGGAATCAATCCTGCCAACCTTCTGTGTATGGGACGATGCTCCAACCAGATGAGCCACACTGGCCAGGGCCAGATTGTCCTTCTTTACATGTCTATGACCTCAAGTCATTCCTTACTTAGGGGATCTTTGTTCTAGCTATTCCTGGTTCTGTAATATCTCCCCTGCTAGATAACCAACTTCTTAAAATCTGGAATGATCTTAACTGAAAGTCACATTCCACTAATTTCATATTTCTATACTTTATAATAACTGAGATTTTAATTAAAATCAGGCCTTATTTGACTACTGAAATGAGTGGCCTTTAATTTACTTTCTGTTGCAAAAAACAATTTTAATTCTCTACATTGTACTTGTCAGTATATGATGTTTTTTATTATTTATTTTGTCTCCAGACATTAGTGCAGATACATTGCCATATTTCCTAGTCACTTTCCTATCTCCCAAACATGGATCTGGACCTCAGAATTAATATATCTTAGTAACTACTTTTTTAATAAATTAGTATTTTGGATCAACTACAATGAGTTAAAAATAAACAGAATAAAAAGAACTAGGAACTTTGAGGGTAAAAATAAACTCTAAATTGCCTAAACTAAATGTAGAAATGATGAATTACTTACTAGGAATAGGCTTTATTAATTTGTTTTATGTATGCATGTATTTTATTGCAGTGATTCCAGCAATGGGCGTTAGATCTTGGAGAGGAAACAATAAATGAGAGCAATTCCTAGGAAGTGAAAGAGTATGAGCGTAGTTATTAGACAGTGATAGAAAAAGACACACGTCTTTCACTCAAAATAGCAAGAAGAAAGAATGGATATAAGTGCTTGTTTTTCCCCCTTTCTCAAAATTACTAACCTGCCTTTATCTAACCTTCTATTTCTAGTTTATATTTGACGCATATGTTATTCTCTCATTAGAAATTCTAATACAGTATCACTTTTATTGGCCTTGTGTCTTTCTAAGGATGCACAATGCTTATTTAAGCAGTATTTTAAAATTTGACAATAGGAAGTCTGTTTCCAATTGTTCATTATAATAAATCAGATTGCAACAAACCATACATATATGTGGTTTGTTGCAATCTGATTTATTTTAAATTTTTATGGCAAAAAATTCTTAGAGCTAATGCATTTGGAGACTTTGTCTTATAAAATATATTACAACATTTGCCTCCAAAATTGTTTCTGCCTCCAATTCTATTTCCTTCTACTCTCATGAGCAATCTGATAGATGAAAAATTGAAGCTTCTTTTAAGGTACATTTCTTTGATTTCTAGGATAGCTAACGTTTTTGTACATATATTTTCCATTTAGATTTCCTTTTAGTTCGTTCATTTCAGCTAATTTTACTGAGATATTTGTTTTCTATTCATGATTCTTCTGATAGCTCTTTATGTGTTTAAATCAGTGATGGCAAACCTTTTGAGCTCGGCGTGTCAGCATTTTGAAAAACCCTAACTTAACTCTGGTGCCCTGTCACATATAGAAATTTTTTGATATTTGCAACCATAGTAAAACAAAGACTTATATTTTTGATATTTATTTTATATATTTAAATGCCATTTAACAAAGAAAAATCAACCAAAAAAATGAGTTCACGTGTCACCTCTGACACGCGTGTCATAGGTTCACCATCACGGGTTTAGAGATAAAAATATCACATGAGCCCTTAAAAACAAACAGAAAACTTTCTCTGCCTGTGAACAAATGATATGTGGCAGAAAAAGATTCCAAGGATGAGAAAATTTTATGTGCTATCACTGGCATATAGAGCCCATATGCAATAAGAGAGAGACCTCTAGGAGCTAAGGGCTGCCTGCACTTGACAACCTACAAAGAAATGAGGATTATAGTCTTTCAACTGCATGTAGCTGGATTCTGTCAACAATGAATGAGCCTGGAAGGCAATTCTAACCCATAGCCTCTACATCAGAGCCCAGGCTGGCTCATGCCTTGATTTTGGCCTTTTCAGACTCAGATCAGAGACAATAGCTAAGTCACTCAGACTTCTGACCTACAAATTGTGAGACGATAAATGTATATTGTTTTAAGCCACTAAATTTGTGATAATGTGTGACAGCAGTGATAGAAAACTAATCCTATATAATAAAAGCCTAATATGCTAAGTGTCTGGTCGTATGGTCATCTGTTCAACCAATCAAAGTGTAATATGCTAATGATATGCTAAGGCTGCTCAACTGCTTGCTATGATGTGCACTGACCACCAGGGGCAGATAGTCGACCAGTAGCTATGGCGTGCACTGACCACCAGGGGGCAGACTCTCTGACCGGTAAGTTAGCTTGCTGCTGGGGTCTGGCCGATTGGGACTAAACGAGATGTGTGGACATGCCCTGGAGCCCTCCTGCGATCTCTCCCTGGCTGGCCAACCTCCCATGTCTTTCCCCAGCCCCTATCGTGAAACGGTGGGGTCCTTCTGCCTGGCCTGTGGCCTCTCACAATCCAGGACCCGTTGGGGGATGTCGGAGAGCCAGTTTCGGCCCGATCCTGCAGGCCAGGCCGAGGGACCCCACTGGTGCACAAATTTGTGCACTGGGCCTCTAGTCCTATATAATAAAAGGCTAATACGCAAATCGTCCCCTTGACCAGGAGTTTGACCAGGGGGCAGGGCTGGCTGGCCAACTGCCCGCGGCCCCTCCCCCCTGCTGGCCCCACCCCTGACCAGCCCCCCTCACCCTGATCTGGGGCAGGGCTGGCCCGCCAACTGCCTGCATTCTCTCCCCCAGGCTGGCCTGGCCTGATCAGCCCCGATCGGGCTGAACCCCACCCCTTCATGAATTCGTGCACCGGGCCTCTAGTACAGTTATAAAATAACAACATAAGGTATGTAAATTCTGGACAGGTGAGTTCTAAAATCTAAAGTTCATCAGATTTAGAGTGACCTAATTTTATGAAACCAGATGTACAATAGAACAAATCCTACATTAAAGTAAATAAAGAAAAACTTCTGGAGTTTTACAACCAAACATAATATTGTCAATTGTGAAGTTTTAATTATAGAATTAAATTAAGCTCAAACTACATTGGAAACTTGAAGCATGTATATTCTTGGTATGTCTTAATATTTTTAGTTTTTCACCGATTTTGAAAATTAACCAGTGGTGCCTGTAAAGTATGCTTTGCTGTTGATTACATATTTCTGCCAATCCAAACTAGTAAGTGAAAGGATGTGTATTTTTGCTTCCCTGGGTGAAATACAGATGAAAAGTAGAAAGTAAATTTATTTCTGATACAAAATTCTAAAGAGATAATTAAGACAACAGCCACTATTATAAAAATTTAACAGGTTATAACTTTTAAGATGTAGGAGAATTATTCTGAAATTGTAAGCAAAAGAAAAGAAGTGCTTATTAAAACATAAATATGGGAACACCTAACTTGATTAACAAACTCAAGGAGTAATAACATTTTCTAAATAACATTTTTTTATCTCTATATTTCTCTCCATAGTCTTTCATTACTATATGAATAAGAGTGGTAAAAGCAGACATCCCTGTATTGTTCCTGATCCTAAGGGAAATGTTTTTAGTTTTTGCCCATTGAGTATGATGTTGTCTGTAGGTTTTTTGTATATCACCTATTATGTTGAGGTATGATCCCTCTAATCGCTCTGTGCTGGGTTTTATTGAAAGCTATTTCTGCATCTGTTGATATGATCATGTAGTTTTTATCCTTCATTTTCTTTATGTGATTTATCACATTTTTGATTTGCAAATATTATACCAACCTTGCATTCCTGAAATAAATCCCACTTGACCATGGTGTATGATTTGTTTAATGTGTTGCTGGATCTTATTTGCTAATACCTTGTTGAGAATTTTAGCATCAATGTTCATCAGAGATATTGGCCTATAATTGTTTTCTTTGTAGTATCTTTATCTGGTTTTGGAATTAAGATAATGCTGGCCTCATAAAAGGGAGTCTCCCCTCCTCTTGACTTTTCT
The DNA here is from genome assembly GCF_028538775.1 of Myotis yumanensis. Classification (NCBI taxonomy): domain Eukaryota; kingdom Metazoa; phylum Chordata; class Mammalia; order Chiroptera; family Vespertilionidae; genus Myotis; species Myotis yumanensis. The sequence continues at coordinate 71,103,721 of NW_027223755.1, read as the reverse complement.
GGAATAGTTGAGGAGGATAGGTGTTAGTTCTTTTTTGGATGTTTGGCAAAATTTGCCTATTAAGCCATCCAGTCCAGGACTTTTGTTTGCTCAGAGTTTTTTGATTACTGATTCAATTTCATTAGCTGTTATTGGTCTATTTAGGTTTCTAATTCTTCCTGATTCAGTTTTGGAAGATTATATATTTCTAGGAACTTGTCCATTTCACTCAGGTTGTCTAATTTGTTGGCAGATAGTTGTTCATAGTATCTTCTTATAATCCTTTATATTTCTGTGGAGTCAGTTGTTACTTCTCTGCTTTCATTTCTGATTTTATTTATTTGGATCCTCTTTTTTTCTTGATGAGTATGGTTAAGAGTTCATCAATCTTGTTTATCGTTTCAAAGAACCAGCTCTTGCCTTCATTGATCTTTTGTATTGTCCTTTTTGTCTCTATATCTCTATTTCTTTTCAAAAAAAAAAAAGTGAAAAAATTTTAAATGCACTGCTTATCTGGTGGTATCTCATTTGATGATAACCTAAAGACATTATTGTGCTCTTATCAGATGTATGTTCAAAATGCCTAGACCAATCATTAACATGCTTTGTGAATGGTCCAAATTGGCAAGAGACATAGCTCATCAATGTGGGATTACTATGAAAAAGGAGGTCCATACACATAAGGAAAATTATTTTAAACTAGAAAATGGTGTAAGGATAGTATCTTTTAACAGGCTTTAATTTTATCATTATTTCTGAGGACCTAAGTATGCATTTTATTGTGTTTCCACTTTTGTCTTGTACTTTTCTCTCAGGTTAGTTCAGGAATGTAAACCTGAGTAGGTAGTAATGGAGTCCTTTTTCTTTTTTCTCTCTTCAGGTTAAGGATATAAATGGACAATGTTGACAAATACAACTGGTAATTACTACCACCAATTGTAGTGTTAGGAGAAACACTAATAGGTTAAGGAGCTTAGTGGTTCTTTCAAATAATTTATTTAATACAATGTAATGTTGACTAGAAATGATCTGACATTATTATCTTGTAACTAAATATAAAATTAGTGGAATGCAAACACATTGAAGTAAATTTCTTTCAGTCAAAACATTTGGATATTTGAATATAGAATTCTCTGCCTGGCTGGTGTGGCTCAGTGGTTGAACATGAACCTATGAACCAGGTTGTCACAGTTCCATTCTGGTTTCAGGCTCAATCCTCAGTAGGGGATGTACAGGAGGCAGCCAATCGATGATTCTCTCTCATCACTGATGTTTCTACTCTCTCTCCCTCTCTTTTCCTCTCTGCAATTAATTAAAAATACCTATATTTTTAAAAATTCTCTGGTAATAGTACTTAGAGCAAAGCATATAGGAAAATTTTTTTTCTGTGTTTTTTTTTCCCCTCTCAATCCTCACCAAAGAATATGTTTTCACAGATATTTAGAGAGAAAGGAAGGGAGAGGGAGAGAGAAAAATAAAACATCAATTAGTTGCCTCCCATAAGTACCTCCACCAGGGATCAAACCAGCAACCTAGGACTGGGAATCAAACTCGCAAGCCCACGGTGCATGGGATGACATTCCAACTGAGCCAACTGACCAGAGCAGAAAACTGTTTTAATAATAAGCTATATACTCTTAAATTAATATAATTATAATTATTTCCTTCTTAGATTATAACATATTCAGCATCTTATCACTAGTATCCTATATATTAAAACCCTAATATGCAAATTGACCAAATGGCCAAACGACCAGCAGAATGACCGGTTGCTATGATGTACACTGACCACCAGGGGGAGATGCTCAACGTCCCCTGAGAGGGAGCTGACCAGCAGCAGCGATTGGTGGGTGGGGCTGGCCAGCAGGTGGCTCCAGGCCACCAGCCAAGGTGGGTGCCAGTGGGGGCCCTCCAATCGCCCCGCCCACCGGTCGCCCCACAGATGTTCCTGATCACCAGCCAGGCCTAGGGACTCTACCCTATATATTGGGATTTAAAATCCCAATCTTAGATTTAAAAATTAAAATCTGGCAAGGCTACTCTAACACTGAAAAAACAGGATGATGCAGCGATGACATGCATGGACTCTGGCTTGCACATTTTGTGGTCAGCCCTGATTTTGACACTTATAACTATGTGACAAAACCAATTACATAACTTCTCTCTGCTTCAGTGTTTCCACCCATAAGATGGAGAAAATTATATTACTGCCTCAGAAGGATCATGTTATGTACTACTTTTTATAATCAGGGGGGAAAAATGTAGCTGCCCATACAACAGCAAGATTCCTTTCACCTGTATGAAGAGTATGGTCACTGGTGCATGCAGCGTCCCAAATTGCTAGAGGGATGTCCGACTGCTGGTTTAGGCCCGACATCCCCTGAGGGGAACCTGGATTGCGAGAAGGCGCAGGCTGGGCTGAGGGACCCCATCCCCTGTGCACTAATTTCGTGCACTGGGGCCTCTAGTTTAAATATATTAGATGAATGAATTGCTTTTCTACTCCCTGTATTTAAGGAAATAAGTTGTATAAGTAGCAGCAGTAGCCAATAATACCATACTGCATAGGTCTTGTCCCATGTTGACTTTTTTGGAACCACCACTGGAAAATGAGCCAAGCTGAGAAGAAAAAATATAAAGGAAAGAAAACCAACAGGAACAGTTTATATCAAGGTTACAGGATACCTGTTGGAAGTCAGAAATCTGATTTTTATTTCCTTCTCTGCCACTTACTAGGGGTGTTCTTGGTTAAGTAATACAGCTCCTCAAGATGTATTTTCCTCATTTGCAAATGGTGATAATACTCAATGTATAGGATTGTTGTGTGGATTAAATGTAATAATATCATCACTACCTTGCACTGTCTAGCATTTTAGTCTAGAATACATGGCGATTATTATTATTATGAATATTTTGAACTAAAGTAGCAAAAATAGTTTTATCTTAGTTACTTTAGAATGAATATTTAAGAAGCCATCTTTCATTTCTCTTCCCTGTTAAGTGGAATTTTTTCATTAGCTTCTCTTAAATCCGCACTGATTTTGCATTGTCTCACTAATATAAGATGAAACCAACCACCACTGATTGCATTATGATTAACTGCTAGTCTGTCATTTTTAAACAGTGAAGAATGTCATGGTAATGATATTCCTTAGTTAAACATTTATCATTTATAAATTATAAAAAGATATTGTATTTCAAAGAATTTAAATTTATTTAACCCAAAGAAGCTAATTCTTGTGTTCATGGATGTGGGCTGTTTCAAACTGAATTTAGTAGGGGGTTATGAAGTCAGGGAGAATGATCACTTTCCTAAGGCAGACCAAGTAGTTCTATGAAAAGGCTGTCTATATCCATAGTCTGAATTACTTGGTACTTGGTAAAGTAAAAGAGAGGTTAACGATCCATATGTAAATAGGGAAATCTCACCATTGTTAAAATAGCTAAATTATGCTTCAAGTCTTCATTCTATTCTCCTCTACACTTTTATCCCCAGAAGTAATAGAATGCTTTAAATACAATTTCATCACTTTATTGTTAGAAAGTTCTGCCTCATATTAGCCTAGAAACTGCTTTCATGAATCATCCTAGATTATTTAATGCTTAGACAATAGCATAATATAAAAAATTCAAATGAAATCAGTACTCATAAAATAGTAGAAAGCTTTGTTGGAAAGTGTTAAAGTTACACCTAAATTAAGTCACCTTGGCATAAATATACTATAATAAAAGATATATTTTAATGAGTGAAGGAATGCAATTAGTGTTATATCTAAAAACTAAAGCACAGACTAAATCTTTATGGGAATTGAAAGGTAATCTAAACCTGGAGGTTTTGTGCATAACTTGTGATAGTCCTTTTCATGCATCATATATCTGATCCCATTGAATACAAGAGCTCAGATATCTGTTTAATCAGCCCAGTAGGGTTCTGATTTGTGCATTAAGGGTATGATTAGGGTTTTGTCAAGTTAGATAACTACTTGAGAGTGCATTAGACTAATTCCATGAATTTATTCATCAATGCCTGTGTTTAGCTTCTTTGGCCTTCATTTTGTAGAGATTGAAACCTCTTCACTTTTCCATCACAAAATGGAAATACTTAAATGAATATGCATTCCTCACTGTAACTTCATCTTCATATGATATAAATATATATTCTTCTGAAGCTTTTGACTAGAATGAATTCAGAAATTTTGGTACAGCACTAGCATTTAATGAGGGTCTATTGAAGAATTTAGTCTTAAATTGAGGTGCAGTTTATCTAGAATTTATTAAGAAACGATAACAAAATTGGAAGACAAATGCAATGACCTCAGAGGTGATTTGTAACTCATAGACTTCAAAAATTATATGTGATGTTATTTTTATATATGTTATAAGAAGTGACATGAGAGATTAACCAGGGAATTTATATGCATACTAGAGGCCTGGTGCACGAATTTGTGCATGGGTAGGCTCCGGCCGGCCCACCTCAATGGGGGCCCATTGGGCTGGGCCGGCAGGGAGGTGGGGCTGTGGGCAGTTGGCTGGCCCACCCACCCCCAATCAGGGTGTTGGGGGCTGATTGGGGGCCAGGCCAATCTGGGTCTGGATCAGGCTGGTTGGCTGCCACAGTATGCATCATAACCACCAGCCGTTATGGTCATTCTGATTGTTCCACCATTCCAGTTGCTGGGCTTTTATATAGATAGAAAGATAGATAGATAGGTTAGATAAGATAGATATAGATATAGATATAGATATAGATATAGATATAGATATAGACAGAGATAGAGATAGATAGATATAGAGATAGATAGATAGACAGATAGATAGATAGATAGATAGATAGATAGATAGATATAGATATGCATAGCCCATGGACACAGACAATAGTATGGTGAAGGCCTGGGAGGGATGGGTGTGGGGTGGAGAGGGTCAATGGGAAAAAATGAAAGGAGGTACATTTGTAATACTTTCAATAGAGATAAATTTTTTGAAAAAGATGTAGAAAGATTGTACCTATCAGACAATGAGGGCTGCTTGCACCACTGCTTTTATTTGTTGTAGTAACATGTCCACTCATTATTTACTTAAAATTTCTAAACTGTCACTTTTTGTCTGTAATAATTTAATAATTTAATCATATTCACACAAATTTACTTATTTAGGGATGATTAAAAACAGATTTTGTGAAGAGAATCACATGTTTAGAAGGCCTTAACTATTAATTAGGTATTTATTGATTTTCTAATTAAGCCCCATAGACCATTTGTATCTATATGTATAATAACCATTGTCAAATTACACCAATTCTTCTTACAAAGAACAAGCTGGGACTAAAATACAATATTAGTAATCCCACAAAAACTGATGCCCGAGAAATGTAAACTCTTGGGAATTTAGTGTGCATTTTTTGAATGCCTGGAAAGACTTTACTTACAGTTAAAAATGTTAAAAGATCCATTTCTCAACCTTTAAACCACATTCAATAGCTGGGTGGGCCCCCTCATTTTCTCTGGGAAACAACTTCCAATAAACTCTACTACACTCCTGCCTGCCTGCAGTTCACCTGAATATAGCAAATGACAAGTCTTTACTTTTTGTTGCTGGTACTGTTTCTTGCTAAGGTCTTCCTATTGCTTAACAGTCTCTATCTTCAGTCCCTCACAGTGCTGGTGGATTTAAATTCCATTATTTTTAGTATAAAAGACCATTTTTAGTACTCTACTAAGATAAACCCTCATATTTAACCAGTCTTTCCTCACTTTTTTCTTCTCTAAATGCATCATGCTTAAGCTTTCTTAAGGAAATTATTTCATATCGATAACAGACATAACTAGATTTGTTAACTCTGTAAGTTGAACATTAGTAAGATGATGGATAAGAGAGCTTATCATCAGTATTAAAATCTTAATGTAGTAGATATTTTTTTCAGATTTATTAAGTTATAATTGACAAAACTGTAAGATATATAAAGGATTGCCACAATTGAGTTAATTAAGACATTGCATCACATTTTTTTCTTGAGAACATTACGTTCTATTCTCAGCAAATTATAATTATCCAATATCGTATTTTCAACTACAGTCACCATGTTATACATTAAATATTCAGACATACTTTATCTTTTATAACTGAAAGTTTGCACTTTTTTACCTCTCTCTCTCTCTCTCTCTAATCAATCAATAAATAAAACATTCTTTTAAGAAAATGCCACTGGAATTTAGATAGGGATTGCACTGAATCTGTAGATCACTTTGGGTAACATGGACATTTAACAACCTCTCCTCATTTCCCCACAACTCATTCCCTGACAACCTCCATTCTACTTTCTGATCTTGAGCACAACTTTTTTTAAGATCCCACATATAAGTGACACTACACAGTATTTATCTTTCTCCATCTATATGTCTCACTTATCATAATGTCCTTAAAGTTCATTCATGTTGTCAAAAATGGAAGGATTTTCCTTTTGTGTGAGTGTGTGTGTGTGTGTGTGTGTGTGTGTGTGTGTTTGCTTTATGCAGTAATTTAGGTTGTTTCCATATCTTGGTTAATTGTGAATATAATAGTAGTAGTAGTAATAATAATAATTATTATTATTTAGTAGTTCTATTTTTAATTTCTTGAGAAACCTTTATGCTGTTTTCCACAGTGGCTGCAACAATTACCTTCCCACCAACAATGCACTAATGTTTCCTTTTGTCCACATACTCACCAGCATTTGTTCTCTATTGTCATTTTGATAATAGCCATCCTAGCAGGTGTAATATACCTCATCATGGTTTTGTTTTCATTTTCCTGATGATCAGTGATGTTGAGCAACTTTTCATGCACCTGTTGGTGATTTGTATGCCTTTTTGGAAAAATATCTATTTAGGTCCTCCGCCCATTTTCAATTTGTATTTTTGCTATTGAGTGATACGAGTTCCTTGTATATTATACATACTAAATTCTTATCAAATATATGGTCTGCAAAATATTTTCTCCCACTCTATAGGTTACCTTTTCCTTTTGTTAATTGTTTCTTTTGCCATGCAAAAGCTTTTAAGTTTGGGTAGTCCAATTGTTAATTTTTGCTTTTGTTGCTTGAGCCTTTGGTATCATATCTAAAATACCATTGGCAAGACTCATGTCAAATAACTTTATGGTTTTTTTTCCCTGGGAGTTTTATGGTCATAGAGGTTATGGTCATTAAGGTTTTACATGTAAAACCTTACTAATATGAGTTACTTATTGTGAATGGTATAAGACAGGGATCACAGTTCATTATGTTGCATGTGACTATTCAGTATACTGAACAACATTTATTAAAGAGACCATCCTTTCTCCATTGAGTTTTCTTAGCTCTCTTGTGAAATATTAGTTGACAGTATATACATGGGTTTATTTCTAGGCTCTCAATTATGTTATATTACTCTATTTGTCTGTGTTTATGCCAGTATAGTATTGTTCTGATCACTATAGCTTTGTAATATAGTTTGAAATCAGGAAGTATGATGCCTCCAGCTTTGTTCTCTCTCAAGTTTCCTTTGGCTAATTAAGGTTTTTTTGTGGTTCCATGCAATTTTATGAATTCTTCTGATTAATGAACATGGGGTATTATTCAGCTGGTTTTCTTCAATTTCATTCACCAAAGACTAGTTGTGTTCAGTGTGTAGATTTTTTACCCTCCTTGGTCCAATTTTATTTCCAAATATCTCATTTTTGTTGATGCTATTGTAAATAGAATTATTTTCATTTTTTACAGATAATTTTTGTGAGTGTACAGAAATGCATCTGATTTTTTTCATTCATTTATTAGTGCTAAATGGCTTTTGGGGAATCTATATAAGATCACAAATTGTCTATATATAAGATCATATCTGCAAATAGTGACATTTTTACTTCTGCTTTTCCAATTTCAATGCCCTTTATTTCTTTTTCTTGCCTAATTGCTCAGGCTAAGACTTTCAGTTCTATGTGCATAGCAGTGATGAGAGTGGGCATCCTTGTCTTGTTTCTAATCATGGCAAAAAAGCTGTCACCCTTTCACCATTGAGTATGATGTTAGCTGTGTGCTTATCATATAAAGACTTCATTATGTTGAGGTATGTCATTCTATAGTCAATTTCCTTTTTTCTTTCTTATTGAATGCATTGAGGGTAGAACTCAAATATGCTCAGTATTTTAAAAATGAAAATTGCCATAAGCAGAAAGCTGAGTAAGACCTGCATATCTTTAATATCCTTTTAAATGATTAGAATAAAAAATAAGTGGGACCTTTTTTTCCTCACTCCTCACCTGAGGACATGATGAGAGAGACAGAGAGAAAGAGAGGGAGGAGGGAGGAGGAAGGAGGGGAGACAGAAAGGAGAGAGAGAAACATCAATGAGAGAAAGAACCAATGATCTGTTGCACCTATACATGACCAGACTGGGACGAGGAATCGAACGGACAACCCTTCAGTGCACAGGACCATGCTCAACCAACTGAGCCACTTCAGCCAGGCAAGAGGGACTTCTTGAAAACCTCTTTTTGCCAGATGTTTCTCTCTCGGCATTCTGAACCTCTATCTTGTTACATAAAAATCAATTAATTAGAAACTGAGAAAGAGAAGGGAGTCATCTCAATCCAGGAAAGAGTTCTAACAATATAATTATATTTTATTTGTTACTGAATAGTTTATCTAAATAACTGGTTTAATCACTTATCTTCCCTTAGGGGACAAAATATTGAAGGTTGGTAAATGTTGTTAGGAAAAAGGAGGTTGAGGATTTGTGGGGAATGTACTACCTGTGAAATTCTGATATCTGGTCTACCTTACATGAGAGATTATTTTTCAAGAACATATAGTCTAAATGGAGTTTCCTGAAAGGTGGCTTTCTATAAGTGGTGACTCGAGGTTCACTTTCCTTTCATATACAGGTTCCTCTGTCTTCAAGGCATAGCTTCCAATATCGCCAAAGGAAAGGAAAGACAGGGGAGTCCACTTGTAAGAGCCTGGCCAGAAAGTGAAGCAAGTCACGTTGTTCACATTCCACTGGCTGGAAATCAGTGAGGTAGACGCATCTAACTGCAAAGGAGGCTGCGCTATGTAATCTAGATGAAATAGGCTATTTGCTGGTAGCAGTCTCTGCTGCAAGTGTTGAGGCACCACAACAGAAATCGATGGCCCTAAAGCAGGGAGGTTCCAGCTTGAAAGCTTTGGGTGCCATTGAGGAATGAAGGAGGGACCCAAATAGGGGCTGAAAGATGAAGTGGAGTAGCAAAACTTCAACAGTTGGCCATAGACAAACTGTTATTGTGTCTGTATTAGACCTAGAAAGTCTGGGTCCGATTATAAATACATGTGGAAATTATTTCTTTCCATTCCTAGCACAGTGCACATATCAAGGCATGACAGAACACATCCTATGTGGAAAAAGGGGCTTCCACAAACTCTAAAATCCTCCTGAGTATGCCTTTACTTCTGTACATAAGTTTGAAAAATTGCTGTGACTTGGAGTTAGGTAGATAAGTTGCATTGAATGTTGATAAAAGTGTTGTTTTCAGATCAATCTTGTACATTATAATTAGGAGGTTTCCAGAAGAAAAGTCATATGGAGATTTGAAAAAAGGAGGTCACCTTTGGAGAAACTAGGAATGTTTTACTAGAAGGGGTTAAAGTGGTTTTCAGTAAAGAAATGAATACACACACAAAAAAACTTAAGAAAAACAAAGGAGAGAATAATTTCTTCTCTTTGATTTTGATGTGGTAGATTTTTAAAAAATCAGTACTCTGCTGAAAAGAAATATCCAGTGTTGTAAAAAAATACTGTCAATGTTTTAGGGTTTCTTTCCTAGGGAACTTTTATTTCTCAGTTGTCTGACTAATCTTTCTTATTACTCAGAGATCTAAATTAGTTGGATGATTTTTTAATATTACCATAAATACTCCAAAGAATAGTTTTATTCTCATGATAAATTTTGATTAGAGACAGAAAATCAAGAAGAAAAAAATGAAGAGCATCTAATAATAATTAACAACTTAATTTGAAAGAGGGCAATATTATTTGACATAGAGGAGGATGCTTCATAATTTAAAAGTCCAACCACTGAGCTGACAGATATTAAATTTTTATGCAGCCACTTCTCTCTTATTTATTAAAAATCATGAATACTAATAAGAAAATTCAATTCTTTATTTTAAAAGCTATGAAATGTAAGTTTAGCTTGCTAATTAGATCTAAGCTTTGAATGGTCTTAGCAACTTATAAGGACAAATTTATTACGTTTTCACTTTAAAATAAAATGGTCAAATTTAATGAAGATATAACTTATAAATATTTTGCTATAAATGGTTTGATACTGTTAGAACAAGGTGTGAAATATCCAGGCATTTATAAAGCCAAACACAGGCAAAACATTGCTTCAGAAATGAGGCATGGACAACCACCAGGTCAATGGGGAAATAAAATCTTGCATATATATGACCTGAAATGAAACAGGAATATATAAATCTGATAATTTTCTTTGGAGGACAGGAAGGGAACATAACTTTCCTCCCATCCCCCATGGCACCTTGGTTCAAAAGAGAACGTTTGGAGTTTCGTATTTTGGAAGTTCTGGCTGAGAGCTAACAAAGGGCTTTATGTCAGTGCTTGTGTGAATATCTGGAGACCAACATTTGGGACTCTCAGTGTAAAATGTAGAGAGCAGTGGCCAACAGAAATCTGTGGTATCATTTAGGAAAAGTCAACATTGTCTGGTCCCTTTCCTCAGTGTTCCCGATTTCCCATTACTCATAAGATGCCAAGGAAAGATGACCTGACTCTTTACAAGGAAAGTTGGGAGAGCAGGAAAGCTTCCACTGGTGCCCAAGTAAACATCCTGGAATGGGCTTGTTTCTATAGGTACAGCTTATCATTCCAAAATCATCTTCCACCACTGGTGAGGATGCCCCGTCTAAGGGTACTCCAACAACTACATCTGTGCCCCCAAGAATCCAACAGAGATAAATTGCAGACATATATCTGAATGTCCAGGGGATAATAAAAGAAGATCAATTAGGACACAAAGTAGAGATTTTGAACAATCCAGACAATAACTTTAATTTTAAAATGGAAGGGGGGAGAGCGGGGGGTATATTTAAGGAAATTCAAGTATACTGCTAGCAAGCAAAAAAAAAAAAATCTTTTCTGGATCTTAAAATAGGATGGGTTCCCAAATAATTCAGCAACTTAAAAGAGCAGCATAATAACTTCCTTGACAACCTAGATTATCAACAACAACAACAACAAAAACCCAAAAAATTTTATTGCAAGGAGAAAAATATTGATACAGTAAACAGAAGGAAAAGATAAATGGTTGAGAGAATGAATTCAGGAGATCTAGCTCAAAAATAATAACAGATTTGGAAGGTGGAGGAGAGTCAATATTGTATGCAAAAACATGCAGATCTCCAAATTAGTAAGAAAAAAATTTAATGCATAATAATAAAATCAATAAAACAAAAAGAAGAAAGTGAATAAAAAATTATAATCACAAACTCACAGTAACAAAGGAAAAATAAAGTATTACCCTAAAAGCAAATCATTTGAATTTGTCAATTAAAACACAGAGATCATCAGGTTACAGTTAAAAAAAATACATAGCTATTTTTTGTTTAAAAGAAATATTTAAAACAAAGGGATAAAGTAAAAATGCAAATAGAAAGTAGCATCAGACAAGGTAGAACTTAAGGTTCAGAGAACTGAAGATGAAACTGGAGAATATTTACCCGTAATAATAAATTCCTAATGAGGAAAAACGATGACACATTTATTTAAACTCAGTGTGCCAAATAAATACATGAAGCAAAAGCTGGGCAAAAATGCAAAAATTTGTAAAACCTTGATTGAAATTAAAGTAGGAAACTAAAATATTCTTCTTTCTATGTTGAACATATCTAGTAGGCAAAAATCAATAAGGATTGTTATGACCTGAATGATTGTGTACCCCCAAATTCAAATGTTGAAATCCTAATGCCCAATGTAGTAAGTAGCATTAGGAGGTGAGGACTCTGGGGAGAGATTAGGCCATGAGGACAGAGCCATCATGAATGAGATTAATGCCCTTATCAAAGAGGCCAAGAGAGCTTCCTTACCCCTTTAATCTTGAAAGGACACATGGAGAAGTTGGCAGTCTACAACCTGGAAGAGGACCCTCAATAGTCCATGCTGGACCTGTGATGCCAGACTTTCCCTTCCTAGAACTGTGAGAAATACATTTCTATTGTTTATAAGCTTCCTAGTCTATGGTACTTTGTTACAACAGCTGGAACAGACTAAGAGAAGGGTATGTAGGAATTGAATTTTAAAAGCCAATAACTTTGAACATACAAGTATAAAACTGTACATTTTAGTGGCTAACCTGCTAAAATGTGAGCAAGTTTCAATTAAACAGCAATTGCTCCTTTGATTTAACTGAAATCACTCAATAATTTCCAATAATCTGAGCAAATGCTTGTCTAATAAAAGAGGTATATGTAAATAAGAAGTTGAAATTTATATTCATTGCTCAATTGACTTTGAACTGCTCTTATGTTCACCTGCTTAGAAATGTCTAGTTGGTGATTTGAAAACTTCTAACCTTTGGAATTTATTAAATAAATATTTCATTATGTGTTCCCTCCCCACATAAAAACCTTACAGCCCTCAAATGGGAACAAATATATTTTTTTAATATGTTCATGAAACACAAAAAAAATCATTTGGTCACATAGAAACTACACGAATTTAAAAGTGAAAAATTACAGCACTGGATCCTCTGATCAGAATTCAATAAAATTATGACTGAATAAAAAAGTGACAAACCTTAATTCAATAGAATTTAAGAAACAGACCTAGAAAATCCATGGATCAAAGAGGAAATCAATAGAAAATTGCAGAACGAGTTGAAGTTATTGAAAAGATACTACTCCACACTGACAATTAACCTATGGGACACAGTAAAAACTATGCTCAGAAAATGTACATTAGCCTAACCGGTTTGGCTCAGCGGATAGAGCGTCGGCCTGCGGCCTCAAGGGTCCCGGGTTGGATTCCGGTCAAGGGCATGTACCTTGGTTGCGGGCACATCCCAAGTAGGGGGCGTGCAAGAGGCAGCTGATCGATGTTTCTAGCTCTCTATCCCTCTCCCCTCTTCTCTGTAAAAAATCAATAAAATATATTTTTTTAAAAAAAAATGTACATTTAATTATTTCCATCTTAAAGAAAAAAGCCTAGCAATTGGAAAAAACCACAATGAATTTTTCATGTTATGAAAAACTACAACAGAAATGAAATAAAATGAAATTAATAAAGATAAATGTTGACATGAACAAAACAGAATATATACAACCAAAATTAGTAGCAAGAATAAATTCAAAAGCTGAATCTTCATAATGATGAATAAAATAGTTAAACCTCTTGCCACTCCAACACAAAAAGGGGGGAGGGTGGGGAGAGAGAGAGAGAGAGAGAGAGAGAGAGAGAGAGAGAAAGAGGAAGAGAAAGATACAAAATTTAGGGAAAGCATAAACAGGCTCAGGAAAGGTGAAAGTAAAGTAATACTCGCAACTCTATGGCAATGCATTTCAAAAGTTAGAAGAAATGGATGATTTCCTTACAAATGTATAAATTGTCAAAATTGAAAACCCATAGAAATGGAAAACTTGAACAGGTTAATTAAAATTGTTGGTTCTTTGTGTTAAGTTACACAGAGCTTTTGACAGAAGAATGATGGAGCGTACTACCTGAATGGCTCTGGCTTTGAGAATTTAGAGATGGCCTGTAATAACAGTCCATTCTGTGAACAAAAGTATTCAGTGCAACTGAAAATGTGGAAACTATAAACCTCAGGATTCTAGGTAGAGCCAATAGTTGTAGCCCTTAGAGAGAAATCCTAAAACTGAAGTTTATATTTAAACAAATGCGGAGATAAGGTGCCAATTGGAATTACTCCGGCCTTAATTCTTGTACATGTATTTTATTTGTGCTTATCTGAGATGAAGTTTTGGCCTAGAAAGCATTGCCTTTAAATTAATTCATTTAAAAATTCTTCCAACTTAATGTTCAGAAACATTAACTTAGCAAAAATTTGACTTCTGTATGTTTTCTAGTCTAAAAAATTTAGAATATGATAATGGCACCATGAGTAGAATAACTAGCAGTATCTTTTCAAAATTCCAAGAGTTACTTGATTGAACATTGAAAACTATTTTATAATGAAAGCAGAATATTTCATTTTTGTTTTAAAATTAATTTAAAACAGGGTATATAAAAGTTCTATACTAGAAATATAAAAATTTTTAAGTGAACCTGAAAATGCTTTACCAAGATATAACACACATACTATAAGAAATATAGTTTGGAGAGTTGCCTAGACCTGGATATTGTGGCTCTTCCATTTTACTAGATGTTGGACAAGGGACGAGTTATTTAATTTCTCAATTTTATTATCTGCAAAATGGCTATAAAAATGTTTACTTTAAGCATTTGTGAGGTTTACTAAATGAGGTAATTCAAATGCCTAATGTATGATCTGACATATAATAAATGTTGAAAATAGGTAAGTCTCTAGAATGACTTGTAGATTCTAGTAGGTTGACAGGTATTGAGAAGTGGGATGAAAAATTATGAACTAGTTGATAATATCCTGAGGGGATCATGTTGGTGTCAGTATAAGTTGAGACCTCTATCCTTCTCTCTGAGGGCTTTCTTCCATGCAGTGATGGTAAAAAGATGGGTAGCACAGGTATGTGGAATCATGATTTCTCTTTGCTGTCATAACTACATCACTAGAAGAAGAAATATGATACTATATCCAGAATGTTCTAGAACATGAAAGCTTTTCCTTTTATTTATTTAACCATACAAGCCATTGTATAATGTTTCTTCTTTTTCCTTTATTTGAACAAATAATATTTCTTGCATTCCTCCTCCAATGTGAAGCTCACAATGACAGGTGTTACTTTAATTCCGATTACTCTTTATTTGTTTGTCTATGACTTTACCTGTTAAATCACACTAACATGAGGAGGAGAACCCATAACCAGGGCTCACAGGAATGCTGATTATAATGGATAATCTTCCCTGGATCCTCTGCTATATATCTTTGATAGCTATTCAGTTTTTACTCACCTTAATCTTATTGCTACTTGAATGTAAACACACTGTTTCCTTTGACTCAACTTACTTTAATCTTCATTTCTCAAATGGACTAACATATATTATTTTAAATCCCCCAAATTGGAACATATTTTTCTACTAACATATTACATGAAACTTTCCCAAATACAATATGCATAAAATATTTGGAAACTTTTCTAAATATAACATAGTATCTTTTAAAATTACTAGCTAAAACACTACATTTACTTACTACTAAATTCAATATACTTTTTTTCCTTTGATATACAAAATTTACCTTCTGATCACCACTCTTTTACCTGTTATTTGTATCTTTTAATATTTTTACCCCCTGTGGAAAACATCTATTTCCCACAACTTTTTAAAAAAATTAAGATTACCCATCAGAACATAGCATCCATAGCAATGGAGGAGTTTGACTTAAATTGCAAAACACTGTTCCAATATTGTACTTCATTTAAAAACAAATGGTTAGAGAACAACTTTTATAGGCCCTGCATTGTGTTAGATATTACTAAGATAAACATAAAAAAGTTATGATCACTCTTCTTAAGGAATTCACAGTTACTTGGAAAAGATGGACAGGTCAACAAGTATTGTAAGTTATGGTGGTTTCTAAAACTACTTGGGGAATTCAAGTGGGAAGCAATCAACCCTACCCAGAGGCAAACCCTTTGTGTTTAGTAGAATTCAAACACAAAGGGTGCTATTTGATCTGGGCTGTTTAGGCAAGACTGAAAGGCAATGATGTGTCTATTGTGATCCTTACAATAACCCCATGTGGTAGGTACAACTGAGACACAATTTAAGTTCAAGCAACTTTGCCAAGGTCTAGCATGGGGGCTAAATGTGTTGTTACCTATGGTAGTAATGTTCAGTGATGTAATAAAGAGAGCAATCAATTGAGAAATAACCTGCTGCCCTATCAGTGAACTAGAGAGATGGGAAAATACAGAAAAAACTGGCAGCCTCAATGTCTACATGAAACAATTATGAGTAGTTTCTCTAGCCTTTGGGTGCCTGGCGCACTGCTGGGTGCTGTGGATGACAGCAGTGGTGATAAGGATGGTGAAGTCAGTCAATAGCAGATATCACATGCATGAAGGTAAGCAATTGCTTTGTGTTAGTGTTCAATAGACACCCTGACTCATCAGCAGTTCGCTCTTTGCTGAAGGTTTTATGGCATCATCTACTACTGGGGATTAGCAACTGACCCCTATTCTGCTAAATTCAGCTCTCCTTTGTGGACAATTTCTGTCCGTTCACTTATTTGAGTGAGGGAATGTAGCTTTGCTCTAGACATCTTGTCCAAATATTGTTAGAGGCAGCTAGTCAAGGAATCTAGCCCACCCAACTTTAGAATCTCTACAAGACTAATAATGTTCCAGGGAGCACTCAGCTACCTTCCAAATGTCAGGGCTAATCACACCCACATTCCCAACCCTGTCACCACTTGAACTACACTGTGCCTCTAGGCATAAAGGGCGTCTGACACCAGTTGACAATTTACTTTGTTACCTTCCCTTTCTCAATTAAGATCAATGGGCAGACACTTGATTCACATTTATTAAAAAAAAAAAAAATTCGACCATTGTAAAACTAAAAATTCTACCACCATCTCCTGGCCCCTAGGAAATAAAGAATATGTCCCCAGGGAAATTTAATAATTTAATTATCTACCTTAAAGGCAAAAATTGTGTATAACTTTGAAAGCTAGAGTTTTTTAAACATGTAGTAAAAAAATATTAAGATCTAGTCAGCTAGGGCATCAGTTTTTGAATAAAACGGTTTGTGTTTAGGTCTCTAATAAATCAAAAATTCTTTCTTTCAGGGCCTAGTGTCTATTGACACATATTGTGATCTTACAAAATTGGTCTTGTTCTTTTTAGATAGAAAATTTTTTTTAAATATCAAGATAGAATAATTAGTGAAGTGGTGAATAAAGGTTAACTGAATATTTATATCTATAAGGAATATATCTTAGTATTTATAGTTATTCAAGGTTTATTCATTGTTTTCACACATATAAATCAGTAACTTTGACTAAAGAGCCAGATAATATACAACTTAAAATTTTCCAGAGCAAAAATGGATCAAGAAGTTTCTTTAAATAATTGATAATCTAATGAATGATTATGAATATTCCAAGGATATTATATTTATTATTAAAAACATTTTCCAATTTAAAATTACTGTGAAAATCCAGGGGTATTTTAATCACCTAATAAAGGCTCCAGTGATATTGACAGTATATCTTTCCATACATTCTTGTCTAAAATATTTTATAGGATAGGATTTGGGTTTTTTTGTTTGTTTGTTTTTATTATTTTATGCCGCATGCAAGAAAAAATGTTTGATATTTCTACTTCTTTATAAGTCAAATATAGGCCAGATGCTCATGTAGACCAGACTGCATGTGTTGGTGTGTTCAAAGAACTTCAGATCAACAGCATGACAATATCTTATAAACATCCCTTGCCTCACCATATAGATAAATGAAACAGAACAGAGAGCCCACAAATCAACCCATGCCTATAGGGTCAATTCATATTTGAAAAAGGAGGCAAGAACATACAATGGGGTAAAGACAGTCTCTTCAATAAATGTTTTGGAAAATTTGACATGTACATGCAAAAAAAGGAAACTAGACCACCAACTTATACCATACACAAGAATAAATTCAAAATGGATAAAAGACTTAAATGTAAGTCACGAAACCATAAAAAATTGTAGAAGAAAACATAGGCAGTAAAATCTCAGACATCTCATAGTAATATTTTCGCCACTATGTTTCTTAGGGCAAGGAAAACAAAGGAAAAGATAAACAAATGGGATTAAATCAAACTAGAAAGCTTTTACATAGCAAAAGAAACCATCAACAAAATGAAAAGAAACCCACTGTATGGGAGAACATATTTGCCAATGATACAATAAGGGGTTAATTTCCAAAATATATAAAGAACTTCTACTACTCAACACTGGAAAAATAAATAACACAATTAAAAAAATGTGCAAAGGAGTTGACTACATATTTCTCCAAAGTAGACTTACAGGTGGCTAACAGACACATGAGAAAGTCATCAACATCACTAACCATTACAGAGATGCAAATTAAAACAAAAATGAGATATCACCTCACACCTGCCGTAATGGCTACCATCAATAAATCAACAAACAACAAATGCTAGTGAGGATGTGGAGAAAAGGGAATACTAGTGCAATGTTGGTGGGAATGCAGACTGCTGCAGCCACTGTGGAAAACGGTATGGAGTTTCCTCAAAAAATTAAAAATGGAACTGCCTTTAGACCCAGCAATCCCACTTCTATTCCTTCTAGTTATATAGCATATGAATCCTGAAAAAAACGATTTGAAAGAATATATACACCCTGTGTTCATAGCATTTATTATATGCAATAGCCAAGATCTGGAAACAGCCCAAATGCCCATCAGTAGATGAGTGGGTCAAAAAGCGGTGGCACATTTACACAATGAAATACTACCTGGCTGTAAAAAAAAAAAGAAGAAGAAGAAGAAGAAGAAGAAGAAGAAGAAGAAGAAGAAGCAGCAGCAGCAGCAGCAGCAGCAGCAGCAGCAGCAGCAGCAGCAGCAGCAAATCTTACCTTCCATTACAACATGGATAGACTTGCAAAGCATTATGCTAAGTAAAAAAAGAGAAAGACAAATACCATATGATCTCACTTATACGTGAAATCTAATGAACAAAATTAAGTGATGAACAAAGTAGACACAGAGGCATGGGTACCTGGAACAGAGAGGAGTGGGGAAGAGGGGACTGGATGAAAGAAGGTGAAGGGATTAGCCAAAAAACATACATGCGTAACCCACAGACACTAGTGGGTGATGGCCACAGGGACAGGGGTGCAGGGGCTGGGTGGAGGCAGGCAAAGAGGGGGAAACTGGGACATTTGTAACAGCGTCAGCATAAAAAAAATCCCCTTGCCTCTCCTCACTAATTCTCTCGTAGCTTGTCATTGCTCCAGAGTTCTCAACTGGTAAGACTCTATGAACGTTCTCCCTGACACTCTCCCAAATACCCCATTCACACAAACTCTTCTCTCCTATTTTCCTCATGCTACTAGTGCCACTCTTCTGTCATATGTTTCATTGGAATTCCTGCATATATCTATAAATTACCTCAGGCCAAAAGATGGAGTGTCTACATAACCACCAATACTCCATTTCTCCTCACAGAGAAATGTGTTGAAACTACTGGAAAGTTCTCTCACTACCTGCTTTTCCATGGTGAAACCACTGTGAATTACAAATGGATTGTTTCATACCTAAATCTTGGAGCTTGGTGGTTGGAAATGTAGACACATGTAGTATTCACAGACATCCTCAAAGTCCACAGGATCCTATATTCTTTGAGCTAAGAGGGTAAAATCCACCCACACAGCTATTCTCATTGCTCAAGTCCTAAGAAACAAAAATTAGATGGAAGAATTGCTCTCTTTCAAGCTCATCCACATTCAGCCTCCTGCGACTCATCAAAATTAACATGTAAGTGTTTTTACTAGTACATGAATCCAGCAGCTTCTATGCCAGGTCCAAATCCTAGGGCCCCACACTTTCATGGGTTTTATCTTCAGAAACCATAGCAGTTTTTAAGGTAAAGAGCCAAGAAAAATCACCTTGTGCTTCTGGTAAGGGGCGGGCAAATATAACCATTTTGAAATATATCCAGAATGTTCTCCACAACAAAGGCCTACTGTCCTAGGGAAAAAAACACACAAACATAATACAGCCTTATCCAACCTGGATGAAGGGCAATTGGCCAACTTAAGCACCCTCTCATTTTCATTTCTCACCTAACTGGGATGGGGGAAGCTGAGAAACACTTTTGAAGGTCACGGCTCAGGTTTTCAAGCCTACAAAAACAGTGAGATTTAATCATAAGATTATAGACTGCTTCCCTTTCCCCACACTTTACCATAGCATAGTAGGACTCCTATAAAAACAGTGGGTTATATTTGAAATAGCTGTAAGACACAATCTATTTAATGGTTAGTTCTTAAAGGACCCCAAAATAACAGGGAGAAACAAGGATACTGGAGTAATCTGAAGCCTCTGATACCTGTAACTACAGCAAACATTAAAGACCACTAATCCCTGAGCCTTATTAACATAAAATCTCACATAAGTATGTGTCTGTCTCAGTTCCCATTACCTGATAGATCATGTCTGACTTTCAACAACAAAATTACAAGGCATGCTAAAAGGTATAAAAAGAAGCACAAAGCAAGCAACCCAGATTGACTCATATATGACATTGATTTTGGAATTATCAGATAGGGAGTTTAAAATAACTATGATTAACATGTTAATGTGTTAATGGGAAAAAGCAGACAACATGAAAGGATAGATGGATGATGTAAACAGAGAGAGTAAGACTATAATAAAAAAAAATCGGAATGAAATGTTAGAATCAAATAACACCAGCAAAAATAAAGAATTTGCCCTGGCTGATGTGTCTCAGTTGGTTGGAGCATCATCCCATACACCAGAAGCTTGCTGGTTTGACTCCCAGTCACGGCACATGCCCAGGTTTTGGGTTCAATTCCTAGTCAAGGTGCATACAGGAGGCAAGTGATTGATGTTTCTCTCTCACATCAATGTGTTCCCCCCACCCCCATCCCCGTATCTCTCTCTTTCTCTCTCTCTCTCTCTCTCTCTCTCTCTCAAAATCAATTAAAACATATCCTTGGGTGAGGATTAAAAAATAAATAAATAAAATAAAGAATTCGTTTGATGGGCACATCAGTAGGTCGGGCATGGCTGAAGAAAGAAGCTTAAAGATATGTTAATAGAAACTTCCCAAAATGAAATGTGAAGAGAAAAAAAATTTAAAAAAGAAATAGAAGAAATATTTGAGGTAGAAATACCTGAGAATTTTCTAAAATTAATGCCAAACACCAAAACACAGGTTAAGGTAGCTCAAGGAAACTCGCAGAACACTGGGAAGAAAAATCTGCAAAACTGTCACACCCAAGAGGAATCAAACGGAAATGATGATTAAATGTAATGTGACATTACAGATAGAATCCTGGATTACAGAAAAGAGATTAGGTGCAATTAAGAAAATCTAAAACAACTACAGATTTTGTTAACAATAATTTACTAATATTGGTTTATAGTTGCAAATATAACATACTAATGTAAAATATTAGTAACAGTGGACATTGTAAGGGGGTAGTGTATGGGAGCTCTATTTTTTGTTCAATTTTTGTACATGTAGAACTGCTCTAAAAAATAAAGTCTATTAAAAAAAGCAAGCTAGCCCTAGCCAGTTTGGCTCAGTGGATAGAGCGTCGGCCTGTGGATTAAAGGGTCCTGGGTTTGATTCCAGTCAAGAGCAGGTACCTCGGTTGCAGGCTGCTCCCTGGCCCAGGGCCCTGGTCAGGGCTCGTGCAGGAGGCAACTAATCAATGTGTTTCTCTTACATTGATATTTCTCTCTGCCTTTCCTTCTCTCTTCCACTCTCTCTAAAAATCAATGGGAAAATATATTTGGTGAGGATTAAAAAAAAAGAAATCTTGGCTCTAGCTGGTTTGGCTCAGTGGATAGAGCGTCAGCCTGCAGACCGAAGGGTCCTGGGTTCAATTCTGGTCAAGGGCACATGCTGGGTTGCAGGCTCAATCCCCAGTAGAGGGTGTGCAGGAGGCAGCTGGTCAATGATTTTCTCTTATCATTGATGCTTCTATTTCTCTCTCCCTCTCCCTCTCCCTTCCTGTCTGAAATCAATAAAAAAATATATTTTTTAAAAACGCAAGCAAATAGAGAGTAACTCGAGACAATGTAAAGATGAGTATTTTTCTCATGATTTAAATACAATAATGAGATCTACAAATTTAATTAAATTCATGACATTAGGTCAAACAACGATGAATACAAAGATTCTGGATGTACATAATAAAGAGAAATTGAAATAACTGAAATTATGCTTTTTGGTCAAGAATATAGCTTACTTGCATTCCATTAAAAAATTCAGTAGTTGGAAAACGAACTGGGACAATTTAAAAACAATCCAGATAAATTATGTCATAGAATATAGTTAAGCTTTAAAGAAGGAATTTTAAGATTCAACAAGGGCATATGAATTGTGTGAGGCAGTGCAGCACTCAAAATAATCTCTAACATATTACACTAAAATAAGTGATTAAGAATATTACAATATCACCTACCTAAGGGGCTTATATCATGGTTGACTAGCAAATTTAAGAATTAAAATCAAGTTCAGCCTTCAGCAGTCATAGGAGTAAATCTGATGAACCCATGTTTAAGCACTCTGAGTTCTAATGGTGATTCAAATGTGCAGCAATTACTGCTGCTTAATAAGCAAAGAACATGCTTGTTTTATTAAAATAACATACTTTGCAACACTACATCTAATACTTTAATAACCAATGAGGTTTTTAACTCTCAAAAAGCCTTTTCAGAGTAAAGTTATCATGGTGGCAAAAGACATTATTTTTTCCCTCAATCAAAAAACTAAAATTCAGCATCAGCTATGGACAAAAGTGCCTTTGCGAGAACTGTGGGACCCATCACCATATGCCAAGGGACCCACCCCTGCATCAGTAAATAAGCAGACAGGACATGATCTGTAGTAGCCTGTGAACCACCTCCAGCCACTTTAGGCTGTGGTCTAGAGCCCCTGAAGAACACTGACACAGACAATCACCCGCACACAAGAGAGCCTCTGTGGAAGCCTAAGTTTCCTGAGGAGGAACTTCAGCACTGTGTTGGACTATGTCTAAGTCTATGGTCTATGTCTATACCTGTACCTATACCTATACCTATACCTATACCTACTAGTATACATAAATCTATCTATACCTACATCATCTATTTCAGTGATGGCAAACCCTTTGAGCTCGGCATGTCAGCATTTTGAAAAACCCTAACTTAACTCTGGTGCCGTGTCACATATAGAAATTTTTTGATATTTGCAGCCATAGTAAAACAAAGACTTATATTTTTGATATTTATTTTATATATTTAAATGCCATTTAACAAAGAAAAATCAACCAAAAAAATGAGTTCGCATGTCACCTCTGACACATGTGTCATAGGTTTGCCATCACTGATCTATTTCTATCTCTACCTCTATTTCATCTCTACTTCTATCTCTATCTATATAGAGAAAGTTTGGATGTGCTGGAGGCAGGAGAGAAAAATTTAACTTTACCTGGGTCACCCTCCCTCTAAGGGGGTATAGTTTAGAGTCAGGAGATCAGGAGGGATCTTCATTGGCTCATGATTTCTCCTGTGAGGGTAAAGGAGAGCTAGTGAGTGACCACCCAGCTTCTGCAGCTGTGCACTGGATACTGCCAAAGGGGTTCATTTCTCTTTTGCCCTATTCAGAGCACAGAAACCTGAGCTAAATGACCAGCATGTAAGAAGTAGTGAGGAGAGCAGAAGATAGGACTCTCAAGGGACATTTAAAGGATGTGGACAGTACTAACTGTGCCACGGGTTCCATCAAGAAGCCACCTAGTCCTGGCCAGTATGGCTCAGCTGGTTGGGCATCACCCCATGCACCAAAAGGTTGCTGGTTCTATTCCTAGTAAGGGTACATGCCTGGATTGCAGGCTCCATGCCCAGTAGGGTGCCTACAGGAAGCAGCCGATTAATCAATGTTTAGGTCTTACATCTATGTTTCTCTTTCTCCTTCTCCCTTAAGAAGATTAATAAAAATTTTAAAAAGAAAAAAAAGAAGCTCTCCTAATGAGTCACTGGAGATACCTCATCTATGGATTCCCACAGTTGGTCTATGGGCACCCCCAGTACTCGAAGTGCTTCACCCACACAACTCACACTATGGCCAGCTCCTTGTGCATGCCCCCAACAGTGGTGGCAAGAACATACTTTGGCTGGCAGCTAATGAGTGCATGTAAAGAGCTGAGCAATTCCACAGGCCAGGGAGAAATCCCAAACTTGATCTTTAGGTCATGTTTGGGAAAACAATGCTTAGCCCAGAGCATTGCAGGATACAAAGCAGGCATACAAACTTAAGAATTCTGCCAGAAGAGGGAGCAAGAAGTGTGGAGCAGTTGTATTTATTGGTCTTAGAAAGCCTCGGAATCCCTTGCGGAGCTCTTGGAAGTTATTTCTCCCCCAAAGGTAGTTAGTAAAGATTGGAGGAAGTGACTGCTATTCTATAAGTGAAGACAATAATGCAAAAGAACTTCAAGGAACATGAAAAACTAAGGTAACAAGACACTATCAAAGGATCACATATAGACTTCTGGTAACCATAACATATGGAGATCCGTGATTTTCTAGATAAGGAAGTAAAATATTGTTTTAAGGAATCTCAACACACTAAAAGAAAACACAGAAGGACAATTCAACAAAATCAGGAAAATAATACATGAACAAAGTGAGAAGGTTAACAAAAAAATGATAAAAAGGAACCAAACAAAAATTCTGCAGCTAAAAACAAACCAAAATAATGAATGAATTTAAAATGTCAAAAAAAAGAGCATAAATAAAACTTTCAAGCAGAAGAAAGAATCTGAGATTGAAGACAAGACTTTGAAATCATTCAGCCAAAGAACAAAGAAAACGCATTTTTCAAAACGGAGGAAAGCCTATCTTAACTTTGGGATACCATCAAAAAACAAAATCACAAATCACTGAAGTGTCAGGAAAAGATAGGGAGAAGGGAGCCTAAAGCTTATTTAAAGAATTGATGGCTGAGAACTTCTAAAATCTGGAGAGATATCTGGATATCCAAGTTTATGAAGCTTATAGGTTACCAAACAAAATTAACTGAAGGATAGTCTCTCCAAGGTACATTGCATTAAAACTGTTAAAAATCAAAGACAAAGAGATAATCTTAAAAGAATGAAGAAAGGGGGAAAAGGTTTGTAACTGACAAGAGAACTCCTAAAAGGCTGTCAATGGATTTTGAAGCAGAAACATTACAGGCCAGGAGAAAATGGAATTATATATTCAAAGTACTCCAAAAAAAAAAAAACCCACAAAAAACTGTACACCAAAAATAATTCAGCTGGCAAATCTGTACCTCAGAAATGGAGGGAATAAAAATGTTCCATTTATTGGGTATAGAAGGAGCATTCTTCAATATAATAAAGTCCATGTATGACACTCTCACAGCTAACATCATACTCAATGATAAAACATTGAAAGTTTTCCCTCCTAAAGCCTCAGCACTCCTGTTCAACAAAGTACTGGAAGTACCAGCCAGAGCAATCAGGCAAGAAAATAAAAGACATCCAAATCAGAAAGGAAGTAGTAAAACTGTTTTTATTCGCTGGTGATATGATCTTATATACAGAAAATCCTAGACTCTGTCAAAAAAGTATTAGAACTGATAAAAAAAAAACTCAGTAAAAATTTTAATACAAAATCCACATACAAAAGTCAATTGTGTTTCTACACACCACAACAATATATCTGAAAAATAAAGAAAGAAAATATTCCCATTCACAATAGTCTCAAAACACTAAATTACTTTGGAATAAATGTAACCAAAAGGTGAAAGATCTTCACACTGAAAACTCCAAAACTTTGATAAAAAGAAATTGAAGAAAACATAAACTATTGGAAAAATAATCAAAGAAAACATAGAGAAAAAGTTCCTTGACATTGATTGTTCATTGGCAATGATTTTTGGGATATAACACCAAAAGTGTAAGAAACAAAAGGAAAATAAGAGGGACTACATCAATCTTAAAAGCTTCTGCACAGCAAAAGAAACAATAAACAAAATGAAAAGGAAACATTGCCAAATCATCTGATAAGGGGTTACTATTCAAAATATATTAAAACTCATACAACTCAGTAGCAAAAAATACCCAAAGAATCCAATTAAAAAGTGGGCAGAAGAACTGTATAGATATTTTTCCAAAGACAGCATACAAATTACCAACAGGTACATGAAAATGTACTGAACATCACTAATCATCAGGAAAAGCAAATCAAAAACGCAATGAGATAGCATATAACACCTGTTAGAATAATTATCACAAAAAAAGAGAGATAACAAGTGTTGGTGAGAATGTGGACAAAAGGGAACACATGTATTGTTGGTGGGTATGTCAGTTAGTGCAGCCACTGTGGAAAACCGTGTGCAGATTCCTAAAAAAACACCACAGAGCTATTTATGATTCAGCATTTCCACTTGTGGGTATACATCCAAAGGAAATAAAACAGAACCTTGAAGATAAATCAGCACTCTCATGTTCACTGCAACATTATTCACAATAGCTAAGATATGGAAACAATATAATTGACTATCTACAGATGAATGGAAAAAAATATCACACACACACACACACACACACACACAAACACATACACACACACACACATACTAGGGTCTCTAGTGGCTGCCAGCTGTCGGCTGGGTACTCCTCCCTTCACCCGGTCACCTGCCACTGCCACTGCCACTGCCGGCTGGGGCCTCTTGCTGCCATTGCCACTGGCCTGGGCCTCCATCCTTTCCCCTGGTCAGCCCTGCCCCCTCGTCAAACTCCCGGACAACCTCCCAGTCAAGGGGACAATTCGCATGCTACGCTTTTATTATATAGGATACACATTTTTATACACACATATAATAAAATATTATCCAGCCACAAGAAAGAAGGAAATCTTGCCAATTGCAACAACATGGACAGACCTTAAGGGCATTACGCTAAATGAAATATCAGAGAGTGAAAGATGAATACTCTATGATATCACTTACATGTGGAATCTACAAAGTCTGTACTCATACAATCAGACACTAAAATGCTGTTTATTGGGAAAATGGAGAAAGTTCGTCAAGGGGATAAATTTCCAGCTGTAAAACAAATACATTCTGGGGATATAATGTTTGGCCAGTGATTACAATTAATAGTACTGTATTATATATTTCTGAGTTGCTAATAGACTAGATCTTAAATGTTCTTGCCACAAAAAAAGATAATTATATGACACAGTGATGTTCTTATATAATACTAATGCAGTAATCATTTTTCAATATATAAATGTTTCAAATCAATACATTGTGTTCCTTTAACTTACAGAATGTCATATGATTCTATTTCAATAAAACTGAGGATAAATAAAATAACCTTTTCTGCCCAGCTGGCCGGCTTCAGTGGTTCAGTGGTTGAGCATTGTCCTATGAACCAGGAGGTCATGGTTTGATTCTGGTCAGGTCATATGCCCAGGTTGCGGGCTGGATCCCATAGTAGGGGGCGTGCAGGAGGCAATCAATGATTCCCTCTCATCATTGATGTTTCTATCTCTCTCTTCCTCTCCTTTCCTCCCTGA
This sequence comes from Myotis yumanensis, assembly GCF_028538775.1. Lineage (NCBI taxonomy): Eukaryota > Metazoa > Chordata > Mammalia > Chiroptera > Vespertilionidae > Myotis > Myotis yumanensis. Next base: position 71,076,319 of record NW_027223755.1, on the reverse strand, counting down.
AATCAATAAAAATATATATATTAAAAATAATTTTTAAAAATACCTTTTCTAATGGGAAAGGATTTTTATTCGATGGTTTTGGTACCTGAGATTTCAAAAATCACAACTTATTTAAAACTGAACCAAAAGTTGAACCCAAATCCCTAATACATAGTATGTGTTCTTTAAAGAAAAATTATTCTCTCTGTGGTGACAAATATTTCAAACCATTTACTTCAGTATGAAGCCACTTACTGCATGTTCACTACATGACAGGCACCGTAACTTTTGCGAGTAAGTAATACAAAGATTAAGACGATGCAGAATCAGCTTATCTCTCAGTGCCCATAGCATCTGGAATAAATGTTTGTTGCATACTGAAAGAAAAATGAGCTTCAGAAAATCTGTATTTCTGATTATAGATTTCTTGATTCAGATACAAGCTTGATTTAGATGAAGCTCCTCTTGTTACATCCATTTGGCTGTAGCTTTTACTGCAGAGGCTTTATTCTGGATGTGTAAGATTGCTTGTCAAAGCTAGGCCTCATAATAAATAACCCCAAAATATCCCTCTGACATTGTCGAATTGAAAAATCTATAAATCAACACCCAGATGTTGGAAAACTAAAATCACTCTGACACGTAAGAGAATATGTGTACTTCTTGAATGAGGAAACAATAAAAACACATCAATTTTCTGATAATCCATTTCGAACTTTTTATAACTATTTATATTTTTCAAAGTAGCATAATGTATGCATTTAATAAACAGGATTTTCATGATTAAATGTGTACCTTAAAATGAAATACAGTGAAAAAATGCTTAATCTGGTTAAATTCCACTCAATATATGGAGCACTTCTTTGTCTTTATATGATGTCAGAGAGTCACTATATTTATATGCTCAATAAAGGGAAAAAAGACAATAATCTTGGAGTAGCCAATAGCTCCTTGTCAGAAGTGTATCTTGATCAAAAACACTCAGTCTTCCCATTGTCTGGCAAACTAACAATCGGGTGCCATCCTTTTGGCGTCCTTTACTATAGAACTATATTAATTTGGTTTGCTAAGTCCCTACTCTGGGCATAATAATAAGGAAATATGTTATTGAATGAAACAGACTTTCCTTCTGTGTACTTTTTTTCCCTATACCTTGAAGCAGAAATTTTACAAGAGGCCACACATACCATGGACATCTCTGCTTGGGCAGCCATGGGATTAGTTGAACTCTTTCATTCCACATGCTCATGACTAAAACGGCATTAGCAAAAAACCCAGCAGATTTGGAAGGTTCTTCTCATCCATCCATTTTGGCTGTGTCCTAAAGGACTTAGGCTATTGTAGTGATTCCTCTTCTGCTGGTCAGAAGATGTCTAGACTTGAATGGGTGTGAATTTTTACTTTCTTTTCCCATCTGTTTCCTTGTTGTCTTCCCAGGCAAAGCTGGCAGATGCTCTGGTACTGCCTTCAAATTCCTCTGTGTATTTTCTTCCTGAAACTAAGCTGGATCTTTTTTTTTTCCCCCCCTAGGCTGCAACTGCTTCCGCAAACATTCTTAAAGGCTTTACCTTACCAAGTTAATTAGTTGTGATTGATTTACCTGTTTTAAGAGCCAAAGATATGTTGCTATGTGTGTTTTTTTTAAAGAGAGCACATAAATAAGTTATATTTGTTTATGTTTACTAATACATTTCAAATCTTCAACCATAACTTTTTTAGTGCTTTCACTTCGACTAATTTAGACACAAATTTAAGTAACTTGGTATGTTGAGATAATTTGTTAAATATTTCACTAGCTACATATAGGACTAGTTACATAATTCATTAAGCCTGTGTAAAATGAAATTACAAGGCCCCTTTTTCCAAGTGTATTCAGAATAATGCTCCATTGACATTAAGGCATTAAACAGAGCACACAGTCCCTCTAGGCCAGCGGTTCTCAACCTGTGGGTCGCGACCCCTTCGGGGGTCGAACAACCCTTTCACAGGGGTCGCCTAAGACCATCGGAAAACACATATATAATTACATATTGTTTTTGTGATTCGTCACTATGCTTTAATTATGTTCAATTTGTAACAATGAAAATACATCCTGCATATCAGATATATTTACATTACGATTCATAACAGCAGCAAAATTACAGTTATGAAGTAGCAACGAAAATAATTTTATGGTTGGGGGTCACCACAACATGAGGAACTGTATTAAAGGGTTGCGGCATTAGGAAGGTTAAGAACCACTGCCCCAGATTTTGTTTTTGTTTTTATTTTCTAATGGGGCTTAAACAAGTTAAATTAGCTATAACCCTAGGATAGTATTTGATACATAATAACAACTTACCAATGTTAACTATTAGCTACTTTTTAAACTAAGTTCTTATTTTTCTAGCAATCACTTATTCATCTCTTGACTTTATTTTCTCTTTTCTCTCCCCATGTGTTCTATCATACCAACAGGTACAGAAATTTTATTCTATTATTCCATATTACATATGCTCATTAGCTTGGAGTTCCCAACTCTCAAAACTCTTTCTCAAATTGTCCTCCCAGTACTGTTTCAGAGACCACCTTGAGCTCTTGAAGATTGTATGAATTCAGCTTTCATGACCACATGAATCTTACAATCTTGTCCTCCCTAGCCTCTCAGATGTGACATCCCTCTTCTTTCTACATCCTATGGACCTTATTGTTTCTCACTTAGGTGATGCCCATTAGGCTATGCATGAACAAAAAAAACACATTCTGTATTCTGAAAGTAGTAATTCTGAATTGAAAAAAAAAGCAAAATCACCTCCTCCTTTGTGTAATAAATGTTCTCTCATTGATAACAAAATAACTAAATATGCAGAACTCTAGCTTACACTGATTGTGAACACTCTTGAAGTAGCTCTAAGATAAACTCAGGGAGAACTGAAATAAATATTTACTTTTTACCTCATCATTCATAGATGTCCAAGCCTCTAAGCCTCTGGTGTCACTGGGTTCTCTTATCCTTGTTTTAATGGGTACAAAGCTAATTCTATCCAAACCCCATTCCTCACCACCTCATAAATGTTTTTAATATCTCCTTTAGAACACCTAATTGAAGATCATAAGACTCCTCTATACTTTCAGTTTCATAAGTATTACCTTGATGTACCTTGAGGATACAACTTCTAACAGAATCCTGGAGTGAGAAGGTGTCTCTCTCAGATACCTCAGGTGTGTAAGAAAACTGGCCTAGAGTATGGGTGATTAATCTCATTAGACTTTGAGCCAATTTTACCTTATAAATTCTAATCAATACTTTTTCTGATTAATAAATATTCATCCTATCCTTAAGTATCCCACCCTATCCTTGGATTCATAAAGTTCCAAGTTTAGACTTCTAACTGAATTTTGTTAAGGTTCCCATACATTCAAGTGAGCTAAGGAAAATTAAGAGGACTTTGGCTTAATTTTAATCAACAGGAAGGATCATGTTGGCATCACCTGAGATGAGAAGTGTTATACATACAGGAGCATGAGAGAGTTGGAGATGAGTAATTCAGTTTTCAGGAATACAGTTTTCATATACTACATATTTCTCTCTTCCTTTTCACAAAATCCTCAGCAACACTTCTGAATCATTCTTCAACCCACTCCAGTCTGGCTTCTGATCCCATCACACACTGAAACTGGTCTTCACAAGGTTCTTGGCAGTGACATCGGTGTGACCAAATCCAGTGGCCTTTTTTTGTTGTATCATTATTATTTGGCAAAATCTATAATAAAAGCATAATATGCTAATTAGACCAAACATCCTTCCAGACGTCCTTCTGGTCGACCTTCCGGACAAAGCCAGGGCTTGTGAGGGAAGCCTGGGTCCCAGATGCCTGCCAGCAGCCAGAGGGAAGCTCAGGTCCCAAGTGCCAGAGGGAAGCCAGTGCCGGCAGCTGGGGGTAGGAAGGCCTACTCTTGTACAAATTTCGTGCATCAGGCCTCTAGTAGATTATAATTTACTCATCAAAACTCCTTTCATCTCATAGCTGCTGTGACATCACACTCTCCTGTGTTCCTTCTTCTTCTTGCTGGTTTCTTCAATCATTTGCCCATCCTTGTTCTTCTCCAGGTATGTGCACTTGGCTAGGAATCAAACTTGTGACATTTTGTTGCTCAGGCCAATTCTCTAGCCACTTGGCAACACAGGCCAGGAGTTTTTAGGTTATTCTTAAAAAATATTTTGCATATAGGTTTATACTCTTAATCATTCCTTCAGACTAAAATCCCAAGAATGGAGTATAGATATCTTCAGAATCTACTCTATCCATTTTCAAATTGGTCTATGGATATGTTACAGCAATTTACCTTTCCACCATAGTGCATGATTATTTATATTCTTTCCAAAATCAGTTTTTCCTTCTTTTACATCTTTATTAATTTGTTATATACAAAATACATTTAATTATTATTTCAATATGTAATTTTGGAGTATTACTGGGGTTTCCGTATTTTCATATTTTAATTTTCACATATTTATACTACTTTTTAAATACTTTACTTTTCACATATTTAATCTTACTTTTCTATTGGAATTTTATTTCTTTTTTAAAATATATTTTTATTTATTTCAGAGAGGAAGGAAGAGGGAGAGAGATGGAAACATCAAGAATGAGAGAAAATCACTGATCAGCTGCCTCTTGCATGCCCCCCACTGGAGATCGAACCCCCAAACCTGGGCATGTGCCCTTGACTATAATTGAATCCGGGACTCTTTAGTCTGCAGGCCAACGCTCTATCCATTGAGCCAAATCAGTTAGGGCTATATCGGAATTTTAATCATTTATCTTATTGAAAGTTGTCACATCATTCTGAGACATGTCAGAATATTTACCACTTTTTGAAGTTTACCTGTAGCTTTATTTTGTTAATAATCATAACAATTTAGAATTTTTATGTAATCAATCAGTACTTTTCATTGTGGTTATTATCATTACGTAAATAAGGTTCTACTTCATACTTAGAAAAGTTTTTCCTCTCTTCACTATGTTACCTATTTCCCCCCCCCTATTTAAAATAATCACTCTTTCTGAAATTTACTTTGACATGTGGTTAGTTAAATCTAATATTTTTGTTCTGTTATTGACTAACCCAGTTGTTGCAGTACAATTACACCTTTTGATGCTTCTGGCATTATATACAATTCAAGTGTTTTTCCTATCCTAAGTAAATGGTGTCACCTTCATTATAAATTAATTTTTATATTTACATAGAACTGTTTCCAGTCCTTCTGTTCTACTGGTTCAAGTACTCGTACCTTTGTGAGTATCATCCTGTTTCAAATATTGCAGATGATGGTGAGGATTTCAATACTAGAGGAGCCAAACTATTCATTAGTCTCTTTTTCTAAGTATTCTGAGCTGTTGTTGCTATTTTATGACTGTCACATCTCTGAAAAAAAGTCCTGATGATATTTTGCTCAAAACTGCATTAACTACATTAATCATTAAACAATTAGCAGCATTTCAGTAATCGGTTTTTCTACCAAACAAAAACAGACCATCTAATCTATTTATCTAGATGATCTTTAGTAGTTTTATAATTTTCTTTACTATGTATTGAGAATTACTATTTAATTAATTTTATGTAATATTATATATTGTATTATACTTTCTTGTTATTTATGAATATGAGTCTCCATCCATTGTATTTTAAACCTGGTAATTACTGGTATTTAGAAAAACTATTGATTTTTAAAAAATATATTTTTGTGACTGGATGCATCATTATCCATTATTAATTTTGATAGATTCAAGCTGATAACTGATTATCTTGATCATATCATCTGCTAAAAAGGTCAACTTAAACTTTCTAAGATACTTACATACTACTGAGCTCTTCTCATAATAATAACCAGTTTCTCTGGGAAATTTCTTGCATTTATATGCTTTATTAGTCTGCTTAGTCTGCCATAACAAAATACTACAGACTGGTGGCTTAAACAACAAATATTTATTTTTACAGTTCTGGATGCTGGGAAGTTCTAGACTAAGGTTCTGGTCATTCAGTTTCTGGTGAGAGGTCTCTTCCTGACTTGAAGATGGCTGCCTTTTTACTATGTCCTCATATGTGAACAGGTGCAGAATGAGAACAAGAGAGTAAGAGTTCTCTGGTATCTTTTTTAATGAGGACATTAACCCTATTAGATCAGCACCTCATTTAAGCTTCATTACTACCTTATAGACCCTGTTTCCAAATATAGTTACAATGAAGGTTAGGGTTTCAACATATGAATTTGGTGGGGACACAATCAGGTCCATAACAGGTGCCTTGTAATTTAGGTCTTAAAAGTATCACATGTATATCACTTTTCCACTCTTCAATGATCCACTCCATCCCTTTTATGAACTCCAGATTGGTATTTCCAGCTTCCAATTAAATAATGGATTAGAATTTATCACCTTTGCTCACATACCTAAATACACTTGAGCCATTTATATTCTTTCTTCCTCATCCCCTCAAATCTTCAAATCCATTCGTCTTACATGGTTCATTGCCCTGACTTTATTTGAGTTCTTATTATGCTTTCCTAGATAGGTGATGCTATCTTTTTCTATTTCAATTTCCTCCAAGCTCCCTTTCCTTACGGGACTGGATTATTTCTCATTAAGTTTTTTAAATGTCACTCTAAAAAACTCAGACTGTGGGATCAATGCTATGGTGTAAACCTGAGAAAGGTTAATTCCAGTATTTGCCAGAACCATAATTATCATATTTTTTTTATCTTCTTAGGAAGTTTTAAATGTCTTATATTACTTGCTTGGGTATCTAACTAATATGATTCAAATTATAAACAAAAAACAACAAAGCAAAATAAAATAAAACACTGGTTGAAGAATTAGATTATGGGTTTTCTGTAATCACTACATATTTTGTGACATTCTTTCAGACACTCCCTTCCTTGGGAATATATATATATATATATATATATATATATATATATATATAATTTTTAATTAAATTATGTACAGACTAGGTCATCTACTTCTAGTGCTACTGACTTGAGTTTCTGAGTCTCTGTAAGTATTAATATTATAAGCCAAAAATGTGCCATTCTCAGATATGCCTTTAAAGGCTAATTTATGTGAATTTTTAAAAAATGAAACTGTCAGCACATGAAACTCCTCCATAGATCAGGTTTCTGGGTTTCAGGCTATTGGTTTAACTTTGAAGCAACAACAAAAAACAACAACCCCCCCCCCCCCCCCCCCGCGCAAAAAAAATTTCAAGCAAATAACAACAACAAAAAACAACACAAAAAGAATTGAATACCTTTTAAAACAATGAAATTATAACTCCTATAGCAGTCAGAACAGATAACAGAGGGGGGAAAAATCAAACACCTTAACTTTATACATATAAAATGCTAATATGCTAAGTGTCCTACCATCCAACCGGTCGCTATGATGCACAGTGACCACCAGGGGGCAGAAGCTCAACACAGGAGCTGCCAAGCTGCAGTGACCTGGCAGCAGCAGTTCTCGGGTGACACACTCCAAAACCAGAGAGGAGAGAGCTCAATTCCTCCTTGGGCCATGGGTTATGTTGTTGGGGCACTGTCGGCACCGAATCTGGTTTATTGCACACTTGCATTTGTGTTCCACACCCTGTACAACAGCAACTTTGCAGAGTGCCCTCTCACACTCCAGGACCCCTCGGGGGATGTAGGAGAGCTGGTTTCAGCCCAATCTCCGCAGGCCAGGCTGAGAGACCCCACCTGCCAGAGGGATCCCACTCACTCTGCAGATGCCAGGGAGGGACCGCAGGAGGTTGGCTCCAGGGTGTGTCTGACCCATCCGCCCAGTCCCGGCCCACCAGCCACCTTCTAATTAATTTCCTTTCAATGTGCACAAATCCGGCCACTGGGTCACTAGTATACTATAATTCGCCAGTTGATTACCAGGCAAAACATTTGAAAATGCTGATTATTTTAGAGTGTCTAATAAAGTCAATTTCTGAGTCTGAAAGAAAAAAATCTATGATGAAATTTTAACAGAGAAAAAGGAAACTAAGTCCCCAGAATTTGTGTTAACAGAGACAAGTAGAAAGACAAATTTTTTACATTTGTGATTTTTTGGGGGAGGTATACTTTTTCTTCTCTAATGATTGTCTCTCCTCTCCCAAACTCATTTTTGTGTTTTAAATGTTACCCAGATATTTTTGGATACACCAAACTCTAGTCTCCTATGCCTTCCCTCTAAAATAAACACTAAAATAAACTACACACACACAACAGACAAATATAGGAAGTGTCTGAAATGTGCAAAGAAGAATGTGGACTGCCTGGGGACCTCAGGATTTGCGGAACAACACATGGCGAGTTCTCTGGATTCCGTACTACCTCCCAGATGTCTCAGACAAAGCGCTGCAGAAGCCTCCATTCAGGAAAAGAAAACACCTTCAAGAGCCTGTTCCTCCTAGCCAAAGACTCAGAAAAGAATGACCTAACAAGAGATAACCTTTTTGGAAATTCTTGCCCTACTCCAGCCAAGTATCAACAGAAGAAAATATGCCTCTACCCCTTAAGGAAGTGCTGGGAGGTGGGGATAATAAGCACTCCATTGATCCTCCTTTGATGTCAGTGAGGTTTAACCGGGAGCAGAGCTTCCGCCTTCAATTAGTGGCAAAAGGCAGTGCACACCCTTTGGCCACTTTCACCCAGAAAGTGTGAAGGAGGCTGAGGGCAGAGTTGAACTTCCATTCCACTTTGGCCTGTGTGGTGTCAGGAGGACAAGTGTAGTTCACACTCACCTAAACCTCCAGCTATACTTCAACAAATGTATATAAATGTATAACATATATATAATATGTATATTATACTAGCCCCCTCTGATCTGTAGGGAATACATGCCAAGATCTCCCCAGTAGATGCCTGGCATTGTGTGTAATACCGAACCCTAGACATATATACTATTTTTACATATACATAACTATGATAAAGTTTAATTTATAAATTACGTGCAGTAAGAGATTAATAAAAATAACTAATAATAAAATAAAACAAGTATAATGACATACTATAATAAAAATTATGTGAATGTGGTCTCTTTCAAAGTATCTGAGAACCAATATGGCTCCTAACTGACTAATGGGCTGGTATACAACATGGGTATGCTGGGCAAGGGGGATGGCATCATATTTCATCACATGACTCAGAATGGCATGCAATTTAAAACTTATGAATTATTTCTGGAATTTTCAAACCACAGCTGACTATAGGTACCTGAAACCGTGGAACCATGAATAATGGGGGACTACTATATACATAAGCACATCCTATATAATAAAAGAGTTAATATGCATATTAACCCTCATGCCCTCACAAGATGGCTGCCTACAACCAGGCCAGCAGGGAGGTTAGTGAGGGATGACCAAACGACTGACCAGGCCAGCGGGTAGGGGGGGGCGGATGTGAGGGGCAACCAGGCCAGCGGGGGACAGGCAATAAGAGGCAACCAGGCTGGCGGGGGGGGGAGGGGCATTTAGGGGTAATCAGGATGGTGGCGGGGGGTGCAGTTGGGGGTGACCAGGTCGGCAGGGTGGGCAGTTGGGGGAGATTAGGCTGGCAGGGGTGGCAGTGAGAGGGGACTAGGCTGGCGGAGGGGGGCAGTTGGGGGCGACCAGGCCAGTGGGGGGGGGGCAGTTGGGGGGGGCAGTTAGGAGTGACCAGGCTGGCAGGGAGGGGGCAGTTTGGAGCAACCTGGCCAGCAGCAGGGAGCAGTTAGGGGCGACCAGGCCAGCACGGGGGGGAGGGGAGGGGCAGTTAGGGGTGATCGGGCTGGCATGCAGAGGCATTGAGGGGCAATCAGGCCGGCGGGGGGCGGGGCGGGGGGGGCGGGCGCAGTTAGGGGAAACCAAGCAGGCAGTCAGTCAGGTGAGCTATTAGGAGCCAGCGGTCCAGGATTGTGAGACGGATGTCCGACTGCCCTTTTATGCCCGATTCCTGGGATCGGGCCTAAACTGGCAGTTGGACATCCCCCGAGGGGTCCTGGATTGGAGAGGGTGCAGGTTAGGCTGAGGGGACCCCCCTCGCCATGCATGAATTTCAGGCACCGAGCCTCTAGTACTGTAATAAATAAATAGGATCCCGTGCCCCATAATATGTAAAAAGTCCATGATAAAACAGAAAATTAATCATCATGTTAGAAGCTAGGAAAACGACATGAATGAGAAAGACAATCAGCAGATGACAACAAGATACCTTTGAATGACTGAATGGTTAAATAAAATGTAGTACATCCCATCTGATGGAACAGGGCTCAGCAATAAAAATGATATGAACTATGATGCTTCAATGTTCTAATCTCCCAGGAATTATTCTGAGTAAAAAAGCCAAATCAACAAGTCACACATTCTGATTGTATTTATATAACATTCTTGTAATGACAAAATTATAGAATGAACAGATTAGTGGTTGCCCAGGGACAGTGGTGGGAGGTGGGGAAGGAGATATGGGTGTAACTATAAAATGGCAACATAAGAGAGCCTCTTTCACAGAAACGCACTAGACCGAGTGTCAGCACTTATGTCTAGGAGCCATTTTAAACAGCAGAAGTACCAAGAATATAAAAGGTATGGCACTACACAGTCCACAAAAAGGACACATTTATGAGAAATGAAATAAGGAGGCACTACCCTGCATGGCCCCAGCTGGAAACACGCACATCAGGCAACTCAAATTTTTCATGTCCCTGTGCTTGTTCATGAATGACAACCAAGAGCACCTTGAGGATGAATTTGGAGGTTGCAAATAAGTTTTAGTAGATAGGTGAAATCTCAAATATAGAATGGGTGAATAATGAGAATTGACTGTAATTTCTCAGGAAACCCCTCTCTCTGGTTGGGCAAGCTAAGTGCAGTTAATAACACAGTCTAGAAACAGAGATGAAATCATACTCTCAGCCAACATTTATAAGTAGCAGTTTCTGAATCCTGCATATTTGTTATGTTCTCCATGAAAGCTACCCAAGATCTTTATCTCACCCCAATATTGCATTGTGGGTATGTATTTCAGCTTTTTAGTTTCACCATGTCATTTTTTCACTTGAACTATGTGCCTTTGTGCATGGTTCATACCCTGACCAATATTCCAATATATCGTATTTTCTGTTTAAGAATGCCATTTTATGATACCAAATGCATTAAAACTTATTTCTACTTTATTTTTATATCTCTGGTGGATTTTAAAGTGATATTTGTGTTTCTAAATACACAAGATAACTCCCTCAAATTCCTAGAGGCGAACTCACCTTAAGAGTTCATTGTAAATTGAGAAGATTTTATTCTCTCTACCAAGACAGTTGCCAAGGATGCATTTTACAAGAACAAAGAAAGATTCTTTTAGGACATGAGAAAAGTCAAACAAAGAGAAATCATGCGCCCTTCTAGTTTGCGGTGTTGGCATGTAGCAAAACAGCCTTTTGCTTTATCAACAGAACGGGCAACAATAAAACATGGCATCATAGCAGGACCAACACTGTTTTTCCCCCTCCTGAATTTTTCTGATTCTTAAGATAGAATGAGAACAACATAATTGCCCACCCTCCTAGTTTTTTACATATAGATAATGTGTTTCTTTCTAAAGTAAACGGTCTCCTTCTTACTGCTCTGTGACATCTTTAGGGTAGCAGCTTGCTGTGCACCTTGGAGCTGACTCTACAACATCCAGCCACATTATGTTGCAGCTGTGTAGTCTGGGGATTAACAACCCCCCAAGGGTGGCTGTGGGTAGTCTAGGCCAGTTGACTGCACTTTGGAATTGCCCGTGGAGCTTTAAAAACCATAATGCCTGGGTTCCAATGCAGAGATTCTGATTTAATTGGTCTGAGGTAGAGCTCAGGCTTCTGAAACTCCCCAGGTGACTCTAAACTGCGCCCAAAGTGGAGAACCACTGGCTCAAACCAGGCATGCTAACTAACCGCAGTTTCCTTAGCATTGATTAATTCAGAATGAGGAGCCAAAACAACCAAAACCTGGTATTTATATCAGTTGTGGTTAGTGTCAACCGTCAACCTAAAAGAAGTCTGGAGGCTCCAGAAAGTCATCAGAGACTCAGGTTCTTTCCATATTTCCCTCCAATAAAACTTGATGCCAACTAAAAAGGATTGGATATATTTGCTTTGTAGTAAAAATAACAATTCACCAATCTTAGATTGTGTGAGAACTATTTGCAATTCATCCTTTCAGTCTAGAAAAGGAAAAATCAATTTACTTTCCTATAGTAATGTATAAAATTCTACAAGTTGAGAAATATGCATTAAATCCATGTATAATAAGCTAAATTGGGAAGTTAAAAATATTTTAGTATAATACCATTTTCTTAAAATGAATTCATTAAGAAATCGTTGTTTCTATTAGATCCAAAGAAAAAATAGGCTCAATGCTTCCAAGTTCTCTATTAATTTTCCTTTTACTAAAAAAGAAAATATCATGTGGAAATTAATCTCAAAACATTTTGCCTCCCTTCTTCTTCCTTAATTTTTTGTACTACTTTGTGTATTCAAGAGGACCTGGGATATATATGGTTTGATTTGGGGACATGTAAGGATAATCTAAACCAATTTATTCTAGGCTTATAAATTACAAAGGCATCACTTAGAGCAAGTAATCAGAAAGAAATATATAACAATAGTTATGTCTCTCCCAGATCATCTCACATAAACCATTAACTCTCATGGTAAATTCAAAACTTGCCTAGGAGTCAAGAATATTAAGATCTAGATGGGTCCTCTTGCTATAGCTAGTTGTGTAGCATTAAACAAATAATTTAATTTTTCTGGTCTCAAGATGATCATGTAGAAAATAACTAGCTCTGTTAGCCGGTCTTATTAAGTCTATTCCAGCTAAATGTATCTTAGTCTCAATGTTAGTTCTTTGTTCAGAAAACACAGTGTTGGGCTAGTTAATGTATAGACTCTGGCATTTACTCTTTCTGTCTCTCTTTGTCTCTCCTTCTAAGATTAAAACTTCTTTTAACTTTCATATAGACAGGGGTAGGAAAGAACATTTGTTAAAGATCATTTGTTAAATATGTAATTGATCTATTACATGGGCCAAATTCAGTTAGTTGTTTTTTTCTGATCACATTCTTTGTTCTGTTCCTTGGTATCATTTCAATGAATCTCATAGCTTTCTGGTTATTTTGTGGTTAAAAAGAATATTCATTTCCAGATAATAAGAAATCCAGAGAACTTTAACTCAGTATTACCAATTATTACCAATTCATATCCAATTTAAAATTTCTCCTCTTGCCCTGACCGGTTTGGCTCAGTGGATAGAGCGTCAGCCTTCAGACTGAGGAGTCCCAGGTTCAATTCCGGTCAAGGGCATGTACCTTGGTTGCGGGCACATCCCCAGTAGGGGGTGTGCAGAAGGCAGCTGATCGATGTTTCTCTCTCATCGATGTTTCTAACTCTCTATCCCTCTCCCTTCCTCTCTGTAAAATATCAATAAAATATATTAATAAAATAAAATAAAATAAAATTTCTCCTCTTATCATCCATAGGTTGGACACAAGCCTGAGCAACTGTATTAGAAAAGGGGAGTATGTCCTTTCCTATCTCTTGTCTTATTCTAAACCATCCCCTATGAATTTAGTTTTGGGCTTCTCCTGGATGAGGTATGTGGATTAGAGGAAAGAAGAAAAATCTGATTTGTGCTTTTACAATGTCATTATCAACTCTCTGTGAGGCAGATGCCCAAATGCTGGCTCTTTTAATGAAACAAGTGAGGAAGTCAGAGACCACACACCACTGCACCTTTGCTTATTTCAGACTATATGCTCATCATCTGATTGCTCATCCTACCCGTAAATCCCACCTTCTAACAGAAGATCCCACACTGTTTCTTTCTCCTGGGGTCCACACCGAGAGACATTGCTCTTAGTCCATGTCCTTTAAGGTGGCTGTTGTCTGGGCATTTTTCAAGCATTCGTTTAGCCCATGAGAAATCATATGCTCTTTCCCAACTAAACAGTACAAACGAAGATTGTTGCAAAGGTAAATGTTTTTTTTTTCCTTACAATTAAAAGTGGTTCCAGCCACCCCCCGCCCTTCCTTTAGACTGCTTCTGATCAAAACCAGGCACCATTTTATTTGACCCATTAACTGCAGGGAACTTACATTGAATTTTCCCAATAATCCTTCCTACACTCCTCCAGAAGTAGGTATGAGAGGCCTATCTGAGTGTGCACTTCGGTAGCATCCAGCCAGAAAATAAGCAACACCATCTGGAAAGCCAAGCCCAATCTCTCATGTGTTCTTCTGTCACTCCTGTTTTTTGCTTGAGAAGAGGAAACTGCTCCCCACCACCATCCATCCAAAAGAAAGAGGAAAAGATCATCACAGTGTTCTTATTGTTCAAATTCCCATGAAAGGATCTTCTTCTCTAACCAATATGTGGGCTTTACCTTTGTAGGCTAGAGATGGGTGATGTGATCATGATCTAGAGCTGGTTATGGAACTTATTAATAAGACTTCCACATGTTGCTTCCTTTTAAAACATTGAAGGGATTCTTAGCCTTTATCCTCAGCTGTAAGGAAAAATTTGGCCAAAATTCTGAAGCAATTGTGAATATTTTATATAGAAGCCATAGTGTAAAACAGACCCCCAAAGGCTTGTATTCTATGAGCAGGCCTTGAAAATAGGAATTCTCCTTGAAACAATATTTTCTAAATTACTTATAAGATTGGTCCACGTTGAAATAAAATTTGTACCTGAATCATACAAAATGCTACTGCTTTTCCCTGGATGACGTGTTTACATGTTATGTAAATCTCTGTTTAATAGAACATGGAGACTGTTTTATGCTTTCATTGCTTCCTTTTTCAGAAACAGAAACTTGGCTGAAGCTCTCCTAGTTACTTCTCAAGGGTGCACGTGAATTATATTGCAGCCAAACAAATAAAACTGCTCTTAAATCATCAACATGACATTTATTTTATTTGGGATGTGGGCTTTGTGGGAATTTCCCTTTATCCTGCTTCTTGTTACAGTGGCATTCTTCTGCATTTGAGCCCATGATAAGTACTCATTATCAGAATTAATCATATCATGTGCACCATAATTAGTATTATATTTACTTTTACTGACTTCCTATACACATGGGAGCTGTGCAGGTTATTCTTTAACATGTGCTCTCCTTCTGGGTTTTCCATTTGGAGCCAAGCAATTTAAATAACAGACTCGTTGAGATGAAGAGCATTTTATAGCCATAACTATAATCTCTGTAATCACCGTCATCATCATGAGTTGCCTCTAATGTGCTGAGTTTATACCAGGCACTTTATTATATCATCTATAATTGTCAAGTAACATGGTTGCTGTGTGGCCTCTCCATTTCCTCTTACAATGGTTTCTGGGTTTCATTAATTGACGTGATAGTTCAGAAGTTTGGTCTCATTGGGTTTTGAGCCGTAAATCCTGCCTGGTGCTTTCTTAGTAGGGGTTCACTGATGCTATTAAGCTCCCCATTGTCTGACAGAGTTTCTAACAGAATGACACAATGCAGATACTGCCTGGAATGTGTGAATCACCACAAGACCAGCATGGTTATCTTTACTATGCCTAAGACATTGGGAAATCTTTAAAAATAAGGCAAGATGAAAACTAATGAGAAGATTCTCAGTCAACATAGCGCTTCCTCTATATAGGATAACAGGTGTAGGTGCACTGTGCTTTCATCTCTAAGGGGAGAGTCTCCTCACATGGAATTTTACCTCTGACCTGACTCTTAGGGTTGGCCTCCTCACACTTGCTTCACCCCTTGGAGCTTCTCACCTGAGAACTACAGCAGCTGCATGAGAAAATGCCGACCCTTCCTCTGAAAATCTGAGTGGTGCCTCTTATTTCAGGAGGTTGCACATTGTATTTTTCTGACCCTATTCTCAGACTCAGAGGGGGTGAGTACCTTTCCTACTGAGAAAGAGAAAGGGAAAGTCATTCAATTTCAGTTTAGACTTTCTAGTTGTCTGCGAGGTTAGCATGAGTACAGGAGCTAACACATTTCTCAGGGACTACCTACCGAGTCTAATCCCATACAGAGGAAATGATACGTTACCATGCTTTGACCTTATCTTTAGAAATAAGCACCTTTCCACTCTGTTCCCTTCTTCTCCCCACTAACCACCCCACTCTTGACTCTTACCTGCCTTTATCAAAGTCTAGAAGCCTCAAACATCTTAGATTATGAATTCCTCTCTTTACTCTTTGTTGTCCAGAGGAAATGCACCAGTTCTCCTTGTGGTGGGGGGAGGAAGTAAGTAAGAGGTAAGGTGATTTCAACAACACTGCAAAATAGGAATCATTATTCCTCATTTACAGATAAGCAAAATGCCTGTGTACTCCACCCTGATTCTCAATAAATACACTTGCTCATGGATCCTCACTCTCTCTCTGGACTCATTACCTGCTTGGTTGCATTCACTCTCTTGGCACTTTTCCACATGCGCCCCCTCCCCCCCCCACATGGTGTGCCATCCCTCTCTCTTCTAGTACATATGAGTATGACAATAAATCTTTTAATTTTATATGCTTCTCCCAGTGAAATTTCTGTAGTCATGTTGAAATAATCTTTAAAGACCCCACAAGGAGGACTTACTCCCCCATTTACAACGCATAAGATAATCTAGGCTTTTCCTATCTGTGCCTCAAAATTCTTTCAGCCTCTACCCATTACCCATTCCCAAAGTCACTTCCACATTTTTAGTTATTTGTAACAGCAGCACCCCCTTCCTGGTATCAAATCTGTATCAAGTAGAGTTCTACAGAGAAATAGATCTAATAGGATATACTAAGGAGGGAGAGAGGAAGGGAATTAGAATGAGAGAGAGAGAGAGAGAGAGAGAGAGATTGATTGATTTTAAGGAACTGACTCAAGGGACTGTGGACTGGCAAATCCAAAATCTGAAAGGCAGGCCAGTGGGCTGGAGACTTGGGCAAGAGTTAAAATTGCAATCTTGATCCCAAAATCTGTTGAGTGGGCTAAAAGGCTGGAAGCTTACGTAGGATTTCTATGTTAATGTCTTGAAGAAGAATTCTTTCTTCTCTGGGAAACCTTATTTTTTTCTCCTAAGGCCTTCAACTTATAAGTAATCTATTTTATTTAATGTCAACTGATTATTAGGCATCATAGCCTAGCCAAGCTGGCATTTAAAATTAACCATCATAGGGTTAATGTTTAAAAGACATAAACATTTACAAGACAATATACAAATACAATAGTAATAACTATAATAGTAAATATAATTTATATAAATATTAAATATAAAAATAGTAATTAACATTTACTGAGCACTTCTAAGTATTCCTTACACCAAACCTATGAGTAATTATTGTCTTTATTATCCATAGGAGGAAACTAAGGCATGGAGAGTTTAGGTGCCACAGAACCTAGAACCTATGCTCCTAACCATTAAACCATCTGCTATGCACATACCTTTTAGTTGATACCTCCTTCTCTCTTTCTACTGCCTTAATCTGCCTGATTAATAATAAGTAGGGGAAGAAAGCTAAATTAATTCTAAATTCACAACTCAAAACTACTTACAGATACTGGAAAATATGAGCTGACAAAAAGGCACCCACTAAGTGTGGAAGAGTAGCCAGCCTAGTGAAGCAGCAGTGTGTTTCCGAATTGGGACCTTGGGGGATCACTGAAAGCAAAGATACATTCCTTGAGGGAAAAAGCTATGACAAAAAGAACATTAAAAAGTACATGCTTTTAACATGTGAACATATGTACCTCAGCAGGTCTAAAGGATCTGTAGTCTAAGTTAATAAGGAAATTATGTACTCATATTATGAAGCAGTAATGTTTGAGAAAAAAAACACTCCACAGGACAATGAAAAACAAGAAATGAACCTGTCAAGAGAAAGGTTAGGAGCACTGTAATGGATATTTAAGTCAGTTTTCTATATACAGAGCATTAGGAGAAGTGAGTTAAAAGTATCTAGACATAATAGAAAGATCTTAAATTTGTGCAAAGTAAATCATGACAAATAAATGTGGTCGCTTTTTGGGAGGCAGTGAACTTTGGAAAATAGGTTGTTTTTCAGAGTTTATGTGCATTTTTGAGGAAGTAGAAATACCAAAGGGAAAAAAATCAGTGCATATTTATAGAGACTAGATATCTGTATTTACCCATGTTGCTTTTATATCTAGCCTAGTGCAACTCACCATCCCATTTATTAATTTATTTTAAAGATATTTGTTGAACATCCTCTCACTGCCAGACACTGTTCAGATGCAGTGAAAATTCAGATAAAAACCCCTATCCTAATATAGCGTACATTATAGAGACAACACCAAAAATAATAAAATATATGATGGTGGTAAGAAGTATAATAGATAGGAAAAAGGAACTGAGAAAACGTGAAAGAGTGAAAGGGGCTCATGGGAATCTGACTGGAGTTGCAGAAAGAAGAAAGAAAATGAGAAAAGGGCAAGGAAGAGATAATGAGTATGCTACATCTAGAACTGATAAGAGACATCAATCTTTATGTACAATATGTAAAAAAACAATATGAGAAAACTCAACACTGACGAGTTCACAGATTATAAAGTAGCTACATAGAGCATACTGTGTATCTGAAGACAATGAATCAGTGGTGTATTAGAGCGGGTCCCTGCCTGTTCAAGGGAGCCAATTGTTAAATTTTTAGGAAATCTGGCAACCAGTTATTAAACCATCAGCAGCTTGAAATTAGCCATGGTAGGAACACTGAAACCAACAGTAATCAGCAAACACTACCACCAAGAGCCAAATGTTAAACATTTACCAGCATACCCAAACTCTGAGTCCTGGAATCTTATCTCCAAGACACGCTGTTTCACAATATTATGCCTTTGCAGTATAAGCTCATTGAAAGCGAAGATACATTCCTTAAATGCTTTCGTGCACCCTGCAGAACCAGACACATGTTCCTCAAATATTTGATTGTTTGATGCTATAAGTAAGGCCAGAGGTAATCCTTAATTCCTACGGAAGCAATAGAAGTCTACAAGTGGCTTAATTAGTTACCATCAGAAAACGACTATCTCTCGGCTTCCAGTAAGTAGCATGACTTACTAAAGCCTCGAAATATCCTTGCTATACATATCCTTTACTTATGAACAGGATTTGAACAGATAATTTTAGATGTTCCAATGTGAAAAGAACACATTGGAGGTATTAATAATTTCAAAATAAATGCATAAAAGAATGAGAATATATTGACTTTCTGAATGATAAATTAAATGTCCTCCCAGGCTGTGGCAAAGTGTCATGAGCTCTCTCTCAAACCAGAGAGATGAAATGACCAGTCTGTTTAAAGGAGAAAGTGAAAACATATAGTGAAAAGTGGGCAGAAAAAGATAGAGTCAAGGTTCAATCAATTAATTTGCTAAAAGAAATCCCTAGAAATAAATGTTTCAGTATTTGCATGACAAAGTTGCCAAAGCAGATAGCAAAACACATGTGTTATCAAATATAATGAGATAAATTTTTAACTATTACATACAATTTCGAAAAAAAGTACAAATTAAAGAAAAAAGGATGTACATTGAACCAAGGACCATTCAGAAAAGAGGACGAGAATCCAAGTTCAGCTTGATGGGAACTAGTTAAATAATGAAAAAAGGTGGTTAAGATTCTGTGGAAATATTAATCTGATTTTAAAAGAAATTTTATTTTTATTGAATTTATTGGGGTGACATTGGTTAATAAAATTATATAGGTTTCAGGTGTATAATTCTGTAATACATCATCTACATATTGTATTGTATGCTCACCACCCCAAGTCAAGTCTTCTTCCATCAAAAGTCATTTATAATTCACTCGTAGGAAAAATTGCCCTAGTACATCTCTTTAAGCTTGTGATGAAGAAATCTATCTCATGATTTAAAATTTACCACCAGCAATCTAAAACATTATGGTGAACAATTTTATCTGGCAAAAGGCTTAATTAGAAAAGCTTTGGCATAACTCCCATCTCACTCCATTCTACTTCTCTAATTAATCAATACACATAAGCTCTAATTAAGACCATAATCCTACATTGATAAGAAGTTACCTTTTCTTCCCAGTTTCTACCTCTACATACTGAACTTATAATTTTATAAAGTGGTATCTGAGTCTTAGGCCAAGTTGAACAATTGACATAAAATTCATGGGCTTAAATAAAGCATTGTCTATTCTTTACAGACAAGGATCCTTTATTTTTTTATGAAGTAACAGAGGTAATACTAAATTAAAGGTCGAAAAGCCATTTTACCTACTTTTTTTCACATGCTTTGAAGATAGCTGTATTATATTTATAGGAGGCAAACCTTTTTTTTTTTATCTTACCACAAAAGAAATTTACTTTTGATCTTAAAAAAATATCTATCTGCTGCTTTTGGATTTTAAAAAAAGCATTAAAAAAGATTCATATTGAGCTCATAAGAGATTGTTTCAACCTTTACTCAGACATCTCCAAACCAATATTTTTGGAACTAAAAGTAAGCACATACAATGAAAAATGTAATAATTTCTAAACCAGAAATAAATTATTTTGAAATAAAAAATTTTTATGAAGGTCAAATACTCAATGTGGAATTCAGTGTTCTTTTCCTCTGTGATCTGGGCCCACCGCAAAGTATGACTCTGAAAATTTATATTAAAATGGTGTGGTCATATATAATTCTAGATGTAGGCAAAATGGATTCCAGGGGGACATCAAATTTAAGATGTAGAGAGTTATTAGTTTGATTTAAAACCAGGCAGCCCCAAAGCATGACCTTATGAGAGTTTAGCATACCACTACCTCCTCCAATCCCCAAAATACACAAATCTTCTGGAAGAACAAAAAGCTTGCTGTGCAAATAAAGTCTCTACGCAAGTTCTCTAGTTATTCCTGTATGCTCCTCCACTGAGACTTTAGCCAAATTCCTACTCTGAAAACCTTCATATGTAGGTTTTTTTGTTTATTTGTTTTTAATTTTTTATTGATTTCAGAGAGGAAGGGAGAGGGAGAAAGAGATAGAAACATCAATGAGGTGAGAGAATCATTGATCAGCTGCCTTCTGCACACCCCTACTGGGGATCGAGCCCTTAACCCAGGCATTTGCCCTTGACCAGAATTGAACCTGAGACCCTTCAGTCCGCAGGTAGATGCTCTATCTGTTAAGCCAAACCAGCGAGGGCATATGTACTAGTAGGTTTTAAGAGCTTTTCAAATTGCCAGTTGTTTTGTTTTTTATCATAAGGAAAGCTAGAACATTCTGTGAAATTAGAGGTGCTCAAACTCATCTATGCAGGTGGTGAAGAATCACAGGGTTGTAGAGACAGGTACATTGGTTTGCATGAAATTAAGAAAAGTAAGATAATGTGTTGAAAGAGAAAAAAGGAGAGTGTGCACTGGTGTGTGTGTGTGCATGTGTGTGTGTATCCACTAAGAAAGAGTATTAATAGTGCTTAGGTAATATTTTTGAACTTTTTTCTTGAAAAAATAAAATTTGGTAACTTGAAGTAAAATACAAGAATTTAGAAATCACTTTTCTAAAGCATTCAGTTTTTATTTTGGACACTTTTAATTTTTATGTCAGTGATTGTTTCCTAACAATATGCTTTTAGCTATCTGCTATGACTATATATCAATGTACTCCTAGTGAATGGGGAAATTACTGCAAAAAAGCTGACACCACTGCTGTCTGGATTTACTTGAGATGTTATAACCAAGCAGGAAACTGTCATCATGGACCCTCTCCCCTACATGCTATCTTTCTTCTCCTGGTGAAACTCGAAATCCAGTGTCCAGAGATGTTTCTCGTTTATTGAGTAGAACTACAAATGACCACCTAATGTCATAGGTGTAATTAGCTCTGTGGTTGCAAAAGGAGAATGCTAAACACTGGGGCACTAAAAATAAAGAACTTTGGGATAGACTATCTTTTATGGGTATAAATGATAGATGAGATTAATGGAAGCCAAGGTTTAAAAAAGGAACTGGGCTTAGGCAGAAGAGGGGAATTCAAAGTATCCTTTGAAGCACCCATATGTCACCCCAACAGAAAGCCAACCAATGTCCTGTCAAGCAGGACTGCTCTAGTACCCAATTGTTCCACAGGAAACTCATAATCCTTGCCTTAGGAAAGGTAGGGCCATTGACATGCTCATTTCTTTCCAATTCTCTATGGATAATTCCAAATCAGAATGTTCCACTAATTAAGGAAAATTCCAACTGGAGAAAAAAATGTCAGCTCCTCATTTCAGGTGTCCCATCCTTTGGAAGTGATTGTCTTGCTGCCTACTCCATTCCTACCTTGGATTCAGGCAGGAGAGGGAGTAGCTTTCTCCTGGAATGCTGCACTCCACAAAAAAGAACCTAGACATCCTGATTTTCCCCTCAGTCCTCTTCTTATGTTAACCGTAGGAGTTAGTTCTGTACTGATGCCTCCTAGAAAGCCCTTCATGGAAATACATGTACTGTATTTAGGGAATTTGTCATCAGCTTTAGATATTGGCCATCATTTCAGGAGAAGAGAAGAGAATTCCTATTATCTTCATACACTATATAGAAACTAATCAGGTAATATATCAAATATCACAAATTAAAGGTTTGAAGGGGGCCAAACAGTCCTGGGTACAAGCTAAGAATATAGAAATGGTGATTGCAGCCACAGCAGCCTCATTATACTAACAATACAGTATTCAGTATATTTAATTGTATTATTATATATTTATTTGACAGATAATGTAAGAGGGGCGGGGAGGGAGAGGAAGAAAGAGAGAGGAGGAAGAGCAGGAGGAGGAAGAGGAGGAGGAAGAAGAAAAGGACAAAGGCAGAGGAAGAGAGAGAGACAGAGACAGAGATGTGGATTTGTTGTTGCACTTATGTATGCATTCATTGGTTGTTTCTAGTTCAACCGGAGATCTAACACATAACCTTGGCATACGGGGATGATGCTCTCACCAACTGAGCTACCTGCCAGGGCTTCAGTATATTTTAGAAGAAATAGGAAGCTATCTGTGTTGATAAATGGCTAGCATGTCTTCTTGATTTTCCCTGTTATTATCCCAAGATGCTAAAAAAAAGTGCTTCATGTTCAGGCTAAACTATGGCTAAATCTAAAATAATGCCACTTGAAATTTTTATCCATCTCTTAGCCCTGATCTCCAAATCTTGGAGTGACCTAGGGTATCTTCAGCATCTATTTTCTATTTCTACTCTTTGTTAAGTAGATATCCTTATCCTTGAATAACTTGGTTATTCCCCAAATTATATTTTTATTTATAACCTCAAATTTAACAGGACTAGGAATCTTGATCTCTCTACTAATTCCTAAGGACTCCCAGACAAATGTTCAGATCATTCATGAATTTACTTAAATCAAAAACTTGGAAATCATCTCTGATTCCTCTCATTCCATCGCGCCTAATCCAGCAGCAATTACTAACAGTTCTAGTCATAATTATATCACAAATCAGGCTGCTTCTAATTACCAATAACAATAATTCCTGGCTAAGATTACTTCTAACATATACAATTATCTCCATGCTTATAAAATATCCTTCTCATCCTTGCTCACTATAATCAATTTCTAACTCACTGTAGGCAGAAAGTGTTTTCATTATACTAAAACCACACAGATATCACAGGATATCTTAGAAAACTAAGACATTCACAAATATATTTTATTTCAAAAATGGACCAAAAATACCTTAGAGATTTACTGTATTAATTAATTTCTTCATTTAATATATTTATTGCTATAGGATTATTGCTAATGTGAAAGTCTGAAAACAAAACAAAACAATAACAGGAAGTACTATCTGCTACATGGAAAATAAACCGAGATGATGTAATAATCTCCATTTAGAAATATTTAAGTTAAGATCTAAATGATCAGGAGAGGCCTGCCATGCTAAAATCTTGGGCAGAAGTGTTTTAGGCATAAGAACTATTAGTACTTGGCCCTAAGGTAGGAAAAAACTTGTGTGTTTCC
The DNA here is from genome assembly GCF_028538775.1 of Myotis yumanensis. NCBI lineage: Eukaryota > Metazoa > Chordata > Mammalia > Chiroptera > Vespertilionidae > Myotis > Myotis yumanensis. The sequence continues at coordinate 71,052,360 of NW_027223755.1, read as the reverse complement.
AGGCCCAAAGAAGGACTGAGTGCTTAAAGCTTACTGACAAGTAGTAGAATAAGGGGGGGGGGGGGGGGGGGGGGGGGGACAGGAGCAGACTCAGAGAGTTAGGTAAATTCAGAGAAGTACAGTACTTGTTGGCCTTGGTTAGCCTAGTCCATTTTATGTAGTTTGAGATGAGAAACTATTAAAGGGATTTAAACAGAATACTGATGTCATCTGATTTGCATTTTAAAAGATCTTCTGGTTTCCAGAAGCAAGCATTCTCCCAAGACCAATGCTAATCCGTGATTCCATGACTTCATTATATGCTTATGACCCATGTTTAAAGAACTGTCTAGGAATCTTTCATGCTGAACTGGAAGGAGGGGAAATGGACGTCAGTTTCCATTACTGAGCCTATGGCCGATGAACCAGGAATGCCCTGAACTGTGAAAGGAGCAAGTCTTATTACACCATAAACCCACTGATGTGTCTCTTCCTCCAAAAGCACAGATTACTTCATAGTTCTGTTATCAGACCATGAATATTAGCTCTCAGCAGAGGGAGTTCATTCCAAGTAATAATTTACCTAAATCTGGAGGTTCTTGGGAATCAAGGTACTAAAATCTGGAAAATACAAGTAAAATTGAACACCAGTTAGAAAATTCCCACAAATTTTAGGCTGCCTTTTACCATATTCTAGTTATAAACATCATTCATCTCTTAAACATGTGCAGACTGCCTGCAGAACCTAGAAATCAAGAGATAAGGAAAACACCCAATGCCTCCCATTGGATATCATTATGATAGTTACGTCTGAGTCGTCCAGTGATGATGCTTGCACGATCTGTGTCACTGTAATGTCATCAGAGAACACAGAGCACATTCTCAAATGTTCCCCTATAACTCATACATACTATGAATGGAAGATAACCCTCCCATTCATGATCAGTCCCCTGCCAAGGTAAAAGCAAGTCTGCATAGAGAGGAGGCATTCTATGCTAAGCTGATTCTCCATTTGGTCTTAAGTCAAAGGCCAAGATAATAAAATAAAGCAAAGTAGGACAAGCTCAGTTGATTTAGCATATGGGGAGATATATTTTCTTTCTTAAAAATTGCACAGGCAGTTACTTTCCAATTCACTGTGTTCAAAGAGCAATATAATTTGGCTGATTTTAATAAGTTAGATTTTAAATGTAGGGGGGATTATTTTAATTGTTGTCAAACAGACCTCAGAAATCATGTAGCCCCGCTATCAATTCCCAGAAGGGAAACTAAAGTATAAGAGTTTCAGTATTTGTTAAAAGCTACAACAAGGAGAGTCGGGGATGATGCCCAGGTGTGTGATCCTGGTCTAGTGTTGCAACTTCTAGACAACAAAGCAGAATTGGAAAAGTGAGGAGGGGCTGCTTCCTGTTGCACACTGGAGCAGGAAAAAATGAAGTATTTTTTGAACTTCCTTAGAGCCAGGTTTTGCACAGCCGAACAGGAAACTAAGCATCTTTCTATAGAAGGCCTCCTGTGGCGTCGCCCTTACAGCAATCAGGAGTTGGACTGAAGAGGTACTATGATGTCACCAAGAAAGCCCAGGGCAGAAACACCCAATTCCATAAATATTTCATTGTTCCATGTGGGCAGCACACTGAAGTCCAGATATGTTGGGTGTTTAGATTTTAAATCATAAAATAGAGGCTTAGCGACATCATCATGCTCCAGTCTTAAACAGTAGAAACAGATTGCATCAGTGCTTGCCAAAAACAATGCCATGGACTGAGATGAAATAAAATAACCAAATTGAAATAAACTAGAAGAGGTGGGTGGAATTTTCACATTTCTTGTCCAACCTCCTCTGGCAAGGGAAACTTTGGTTCTGATGATAACTATTCTGAGTCAGGGTACCCTTGTGAGTCAGCTGTTACCCTGGAATGAAAAAGTAAAAAATAAACTGGATGTCAAAAATGACAGGCACATTGCCATGTCAAAGACCATTGCTTAGCATAAATTTTTTATATAAATCAAATAACAGTAATCTCTTTATTAAGAATTTACTATAGAGAGCAATGAGAATTTCATCTTTAGATTATTTCCATAATCTGAATTTAATTCAACTTTTTGTAAGATAATATATATATATATGAATTTTGCAAAAAAATAAACATCTTATCATCCTTATCAATTCTTAGTCTAAGCTTTTTCAGAACAGATATGTTTTAGTTGATCAGCATTATTTTAATTACAAAGGTTAACGCATAAGATACAATTCTTTGAAAACTGCATAATACTTTTTGTAACTTTTGGGCTTCATCATAATAGTAAATTTATAAGTAGATACTATTATTTTGCCCATTTTACAGATGAAAGAAAGATTAAATAAACTGTCCAAAGTTAACACCTGAATTTCAGGCATCACTTCAGTCCCATTTCCTTTAGCAGGTCCGCAAGGGCATGGTGTGGGTGTTTGAGAGGATAAGAGATTTCACAGCTTTCAGCCGAACTTCAAAACAGGTGATGATGCAACAACTTCTCTAGAGGTTGGTGATTTACTTAAGATGTTCCATACCTACAATATGGGTAGATGCAGGTAGCAAAATATGCCCAGCTGGCGTGGGTCAGTAGTTGAGCATAGATCTATGAACCAGGAGGTCGTGGTTCAATTCCCAGTCAGGGTAGATGCCAGAGTTGTGGCTCAATCCCCAGTGCGGGGCATGCAGGAGGCAGCCATTCAATGATTCCCATCATTGAGTTTCTATTTCTCTCTCTCCCTCTCCCTTCCTCTCTGAAACCAATAAAATATATATATATTTTTAAAAAGCAGTGAAGACTGGGGGAATTTAACCCTGAAGCTTTCATTCTGTTCTCTCCTAATAAAGATGCTATTTTGCTATTTTTCCAGTTTACCTCAGATAGGAATGTTAAGTACAAAGACACTTTTATAACCCATGTCCCTCAAAACAATTTACCAGAATACTAAATCTCTCTTGCCCTCTGTCATGAATGATATCTATGGTATGTATCCATTAGGTTGGAGGTAGTCCTTAATATAGCTGTATATTTCTGCTCCACCACTTTAATTGTATGCTTACTTACCTGGAATCATCCCAAATATGCTTATGGCTGTAGGATACACTTATTATGCAAACATGTAATTTAATTAAATCATGAGTATAAAAACAAAGTAAATTAAGAGAAAAGTGTTAGGAAAAAAACACAGTGAACTAGGGAAAGGTAAGAAAACTGATAATATTTGAAGTAAAGTTGCAAAGCTTTAAAAGTATTCTGCCTTCAGTTGGCTTTGCAAATAGTACAAATATTTCATTCCATTTTAGAGAAACCCAAACAAAATCATGAATAGTATAGTTTATATAAGAAAGATATGAACTCTAATCTGAGGATTCATACTTTAAAAAATTTTAAAGGACTTGGATTAATATCAAAAGATTGGTGAATGAATGCATATCTAGGTTTCAAGCTAAAATAAAATATTTAGTGTATGTGTCATTTTGAAATGCACTTTTCCTTTTAAATTAAATAATCAGAGTGATATTGGGAAAGATAAGAGCATCTGTACTGTATTTTATTTACTACTTTTTAAGTCCTTTTGAAACCACCAAAAAGGTAGATCTGAAAAGAGATCATCTACTCACTGAAAATAGAAAGCATGTGCAAAGTTTGTTTGCAAGAGGAAATAAAATGAAATCTGTGACAGAAAATTTGCAGGATTTGCCCAGTGGGCGTGGCTCAGTGGTTGAGGATCGACCTATGAACCAGGGTCACAGTTCGATTTCTGGTCAAGGGCACATGCCCAGGTTGTGGGCTCTATCCCCAGTGTGGGGCATGCAGGAGGCAGCCAATCAATGATTCTCTCTCATCATTGATGTTTCTATCTCTTTCTCTTCTCCCCTCCTCTCTGAAATCAATAAAAATATTTTTTTAAAAATTCAGGATTCAGTATCAACTGTGATAGCAACAGTCAGGAGTATTCAAAAGGAGTCCTACCTTGGTCAGGGTAGGAAAACATCCCCCACATGTGTAAGGAGACCTAAGTTGTTACTGCATGTTCTCACTGGAAATAATTGTGACCCCAAATAACTTACATAATATTGTCTGTACTTCATCTCTAAAATAAGAAAATTAAAAAGTTAACCATTACCCCAGTCTAACTTTAAAATTCTATGATTTTCTCATAGGGTAGAAATTTTGATTGCATAAAAACTACTAGATCAATCCTTCAGAGGATATTTCCATTTAATTAAGGTGTGTGTTTTTTTTCTTTTATACTATAATAGAGGCCCGATGCACGAAATCTGTGCAAGAGCAGGCCTCCCTTCCCCTGCCTGCTGGCACTAGCTTCCCTCTGGCTGCCAGCAGGCACCTAGGACTTGGGCTTCCCTCGCAGTCCTGGCTTCATCCAGAAAGTCGTCCGAAAAGACGTCCAGTCTAATTAGCATATTATGCTTTTATTATTACAGATACTAAAACTATGACTTTCCTGAGTACAGAAAATGGTCCCCTCAAACTCTGTAGGAACCATCCAGCAGTTGAAATATTAATATTAAAATAACATTATTTTTTAATTTTCAAACACGAAATTATAATTATTACATAGTGTTGACAAAAGATCCTATTCTAAAATAACCCTGACATTATAATTATTCCTAGAAAGACTTGAAAACAAAAGGAATGACAAACCTCAAAGCAAAATACATATTACATATCTGATTCCTTAAGTAAAGTGGTTCAAATTAAGCTTAGCAACTATAAGCAATAATTTCATTAACAAAGAAAGCATTTATAACTATCAAAGAAATGTGTTTATGCAGGATATGAACATATAAACTATCTATATATAAAAAAGCCCAGCGACCCCAACAGTGGAACGACCAGAATTACCAGAACAACCGGTGGCTATGACATGCACTGCTGCAGCCAACCAGCCTGATCCAGGCCCCAATTAACCCCCCTGCCCCCCCCCCCCTGCCGCCCCGCACTGGTCCAGCCCCTGATCAGCCCCCCACACCCTGATCGGGTGCGGGGTGGGCCGGCCAACCGCCATTCCCCTCCCCACCCACCGCCCGGCCCGGTGAGTACCGATCAGGGTGGGCCGGCTGGACCCTACCCATGAACGTATTCATGCATCAGCCCTCTAGTATCAAATATTTAGGTAAACTGTCACATTATATATCTGAATTTTACATCTTAGCACATTGACAAAAGGAAATGGTCTATCTTTACTACTTTTTTTACCTTTGAATATATAGTTATATATTAATGTGCATATTCAGTCTGTATAATTTTGTGATCCACCATGTATCTCCCTTTCTTGATGGACTTAGTGGAAAACCTCAGAACAGCAACAAAAAGAAAGTCTCAGGAAACTAAGACTTTTGCTTCATGAATTCTCCTGAGTTTCTTCCCACCAAAATTCAGTAAGCTTTATTTTATAGTTTAGTGATGTTATAGTGCATACACAAGTTATCCAGAAATAAGAGCTATTAAGTTCACGAAGGGGTTCAAAATTTGCAGCATGTTGCTGAAGTTCTTTTCATAGGCCCATACACAGGAACTGAAGGAGGGCACTGTCTCATTGAATACACAAGGATGTCCAATTAAATCTGATGGATTGTGGCTTTCAAACTAAAAACCCAGAGAAGACATGTTTTTGCATAACCTTGACTCTTAAAAAATGTAGTAGCTCATTAACTACAGAACAGCGATATCTTACACAAATACTAATATAACTCTCCTTTTTTTAATGATCAATCTCAAAAGTTTTAAATTTTTGTTTTTGTGTACAGAGCAATTAAATTTTCTGAGTTTGATGCCTTTTAGGGATTCAATTCTATAAATTTGATAATGTTGTTACCCTTCAGGTTATGTCAGGTGTAAATAAGACTGTAAAATATAGGTCTGTTTATGACTCCATTTATTCCAGAAAAAGAATGACATCCATCTCTTCCACAATAGTTCAATAGATGTGAGTAATGAAAGCAGAAAAATGGACAGAGAGTCACTTTGAAAGTACATGATGCATACTGTTACACTAAATATTAGTCGATATGCTATTAGTATTGAGTTGTCACTAATATGTTATATTTCATTTAATTATTATGCTTTATTTTTAACTAGATTTTAAGCTTATTTTAAGTAGCCATTGTGTCTCATATGTTTTATCTGTCAACATGCCTGTTCTAGTATCTTACACAAAGAAAATGATCAGCAATTATGTGTTAATAGATCAATTTATGAAATGATTTTCCATGCTGAAAGGAGTCTCCCCAACCTCCAGGTAATGCCAGTAGTGAAAGAGGTGGGAAGATGAAAATGTTTAAAAGACTAGTCCCTGCTCTATGATATGTAACAGTGACTAGATAATTTATCTAAAGTTTTAGTAGTATAAAATTGTGCTTTGATTTACATAAAATCAGTGGAATTTCCTCTGCTTCCTAATGGAACACTCTTTCACCTCATTATCTTATCCTGAATTTAATGACTCTATAGCTCAACAAGACCCAGAATGTGTTAAAATGTATAAAACATCTTTTATTGCTTCTAAAATACAGTGAGGGTGATCAAAAATTATTTAAATATAATATGAACTATTTAGTTCTCACTTCTCACTAATCTTCATCTAAGTGAGGCAGGTTAGTAAGAAAATAGGAAAAGTCCCTGGCAAGTGGAATGAGGAAACTGAGACAAATGGCTAGACAAATGGCTGAAAGGGCTGAGCAATTAACAGCCAGCTGATAAATCACAAGGCTCCATCCTCCCTAAACAAAGATACCTAGGAGCAGATGGTTTAAATCACAGAGATAGATAACAACAATAACAACAACAAAAAACAGAGCCAGACTAATCAAAGATAGAGGTGAAACTAACCAGAGAATGACCCCTGACCTCCCTATATGCTCATTTTGACACATCAGCAAACTAAACAACACATCTGGAAATCTAATAAATATTCTGTTGAGATCCTTCCCTGGGACCAGCCCTAAAATTCCCACCTATAGAAAATAGATAAAACCCTCAGGACAAAGGAGGCCAGCTCCTGCTCTTCTTTGAGCATACCTGCACCCTCCTGTCCTCTGGAATGCGCTTTGCCTCTTCTATCCTAAGCTCCCAGATTAGACTTAGACCCGGGGAAAGAGTGGGCAGTGGCAGCTTGTCCAAGGCTTACCCTGTCTCCAGGATCCCTTCCTTTGCTTCACTGTCTCAAGCTTTAATAAACTTAACGCGTACTTTCATCTGGATTCGTGTCTTGAAATTTTTCCTGCAGGAGTCAAGAACCTGGAGGTTGCCTGACACACAAAAGATCCAGGACCATGCCAGGGCAGGGCCAGTCCCTGGCGTGGAAGCAGTCGGGTAACATTAAGAACACAACAATACACGAATGGCTGAAGAGGAAAAAACAAGTCTCAGTCACACAAGAAAAAGAAAAAGGGGAAAGTGCATTAAATCGGCTTTCTTTGTTTTTCAGATCAGACTTGCAGCGTTGTGCAAGATGCAGAGATCTTTGTAATTCAAAATGTCTCCATTTTCCTTGAAACGTTCTATGGATAAGAGAAAGAGCCCCTTATTAAAGTTAACAATTAGCATTAGGAACAGAATTTTAAATAGAAACACAAATGCTGAATAAACTAATTGACATTGGACAGAATTCAAAGATTGCATACAAATTAAAGAAGGCTTTAGGCCTAAAAAAGAGAGAGAGAGAGAGAGATTTTAGAGATTTTATAAAGCATTGATATATATATAGTGTGAAATCAATGCCATATATATATATACTTATAATAAAAGTTTTGTAAAAGGTTTTAGTTACTGAGTCATTCCAGTGCCGAGTCCCAAATGAATGATTTTATTTCAGGCAGAGCAAGTACCCACATTTCTAATGTTTGTTTAATGACCCAATAGAACTTGGATAATGAGACAATTGAGAGTTGAGAAAGGTATACCATCCATCACAGTGAGTGTAATGCTAGGGACACACTGTTTATTTACAGTGCAATATAGGGAGACCTATGGCTCACACTGCCTTACACAAACAGAACAATAAAAAGTACTTAAAGCCATTTATATTCACTTTAAAATCAAACTCATGGGGTAATATCAAGATTTCTCCTCTTTCTGACAGAGATATAGCATTTATCAACAGCTAGATGCCTCTTTTTTCAAACAGTGCACAGTGTGGGCTTGGATATTTATAATTCTTGTTCTACTCTAGTGGAGAATCAATGCAATTGGAGAGAAGAAAAATAGTTATTAGATCATCTACTTCGTCTCCACAGTTATATCTATGAGACATGCTGTGTCATTCCCCCTCCCCACCCCAAAACTGTCTTTGATGGTTTCCAACAAAAATTATCTCACTACTTTTCTACATCACAGTACCATACAATCTAGCTGTTACTAAATTCCTTTTCCACTTCTTAAAGTTGTGATTCTTTTTCTTGACAATGAAATTGTTTATTTGTAAAAAAAAATATGTGTACATTTAATCTTAACTTACTATACTAGTCACATGTTGTCTCATCATATATCACCTCCATGTTCTTGCTTTTTTCCTTCAGGATTTAATTGCTATTATACCATTGACTCACATTCTCAAAAGGATTCTACATAAAGTCAGGAAAATAATTCTATTTAACCTTCAATAATTTAAAAGTGAGGGAACATGTACCCAGCTCTATTCAGTTTGTGACTGCTGTCCTTCAACATGAAGAGAAGTTCAATTACATACACTACAGGAAAATTCCATTACAATTTCAGCACCAAGAGCCTGGCTCCTTGTCTGTCTTGCTCACTGAGTACTAAACACAGTGCCTGGCATGTGACTGATAATCTTTAGCTAGAAACATTTTCTTGTTGTAAATACTATGCTATTATAAAACCACCAATTGTTAGTGATAACAGAAATGTTTCTGATAATTTCACTCCATAAATATTAAGATTCAGTTTATTATAACCCCTATATCTTTTTAGTGATGTTTTTGATAGAATCTACTTTCAAAGTAATAAAAAAGAGTTGGAAATAAACTCACCTTTGTTTTCTTTAGTTCACTTGTAAGACACTAACTTTATTGGTTCATTCTTTCCCAAAACAACTATTTAATAACCCTGTTTTGTACTTAATTTTTCTCTAATAATATACATAGCCAGAACAATTTTGGAGGAAAATAAGACAAATGGTACAATTTGTCAACAAATTATTTTTGAGAGCATTTTTATTATATTCACTCTCTTTGTACCTATAAATCAAAAGAATCATCAAACTTTGCCTTAGTGATGTTTAACCTAATAAATTCTTGCTAGTGGGAAATATAACTTGATTACTATAATTCAAATTTTAATATTTTACTTATACATATACTTTTTGCCTCAGGATAATTTTAAACACAGACTGTTAATATCATAATTTCATCCTTGACCATAGTTTTCATTTTTCTTCATCATTATCACAGTTATATTATCCAAGTCTTCAAACACCTTTTAAATACTTTCTATACTACTTCAAAAACTTTCTAACCAGCAAAATTTAAATATGAAAATTAAATAATAATGGGACTGGATCTTATTGATATGTATACTTTGAGTATTTTCTAATTGATTTATATTTAGTCATTACTAAAAATTGCCACAATGACCTTATTGTTTAAAATAAATGTCCATATATTTGCCATAAATGTTAAAGACTTGCATAACAGTGATTTTACTGGGAAAATTGAAATCCCATAGACCTTTTTATTAGCTATTATTTTTAATAGCTATTATTAGCTATTATTTTAATAGCTATTAGTATTTTTAGTAGCTTTACAGCTATTAGTAACTAAACATATTTATTTATTCTGACACCTGATCATTCTTTTACTCACTGGTTTATCAACTATTTGCCCTAGTATTTGACCAGCCTTCTACTAGTACTGGAGATTTAAAAGTTAAAAACAAAACAAAACACATTCTTAGGGTTAGAATCTACTATGATCTTGCATTTCTTGTTCTTTTCTTTGTATACCTTGACTGTGGTATAAAGTTTTGAAAGATTCCCCTTCTATTCACTAAGTTTCAATTCCATTAATATAAACTTAGTATTTCTTAAAATATTTTTATCCTAATAGGATACATAAAATTCAAAATGATATAAATGTCCATGTTCAATTATCATACTATGATTTAATATTTTTAAGACTATTGTGCTAATTTGTTAAAAAGCAGTTCATTTTAATTTCTTGTAAAGTGTAATAAAATCTCATTTCATGTTTTCTTGAGACTTTTATCTCATAAAACAAAAATGCACATTTGGTTTTTCATACAAACTTTATATCCTAAATGGTGAGAAATGCTTACTTAGAATAGGCAATTACCTGGAAAACTTTCACACAGAACCCTGAGTGAAAATTCCAGGTGTGGTATAATTGTATGAAGGGGAAAAAAAAAATAATGTACATACTAAATCCGTGAGAAACTGTGGCAGAGACAACTAGGCACCCACGAAAATCCACTTCCTCTCCTTTCAGGGCACACAGATCATATCTTACATCTCTCAGCTCCATACAGTTAGGTCCACACATATGCCTGAGTCTTAGACAAAGGGATGTGAGCTGTGCTGCTTCTGCCTTGGTTTGAGAGTCTCTCCAGGTGTCTCCATGCTTTTGTTTCTTATGACAAGTGAAATGGGAGGAGCGTCGTGTTAAAATGGCAACAATAAGTGGTTAAGAAACCCATGCAGGATGCTAAAATGCTGGAGAACTCTGTTATTCTTTGGCTACATATTTGTTAAAACTGCTGCGTAGAAAAATTCTGAAGAAAGACCAAGGGTCTACCAAACCTAAGCTTAGAAAAAAAGCCAGTTTATTCACTTTTATTGGTTGCTGTTTGATGCATTTGTCAGGGTACCATGAAAGATAAATAAGCTCAGGAAAGACCTGCTGGTTTGCAGGGAGACATTAAACGCCTAGCAGTGTTGGAGAAGCCAGCTTCTTCAAGACCCCTAACCTAGAGATAGGCTTGGAACACAATGTTCTTATAAGACAAAGAACTCGGCCCTGCAGCAAAATATAAGACTAAGGATGTTGTCTTCCTACCAAAACCTATTGTTCAGGTAGCAGCTACTGCTATGTTTAAAGAAATAGGCATGGAAGCAACGAAAACAAAGAAATAGAGTAATATCAAGTGGCAAACTAAACAATAGCCGTGGGTGTGTTTAAAGCACTTGGAGTAAACTGGAAATAAGTAGATTAGGACCCTAGTAACTTTTTAAAGTAATTTTATAGCTTAAAGAATATGATTTTAGCCAAAAAAAATAAAAAGTAAAAGACTGGATGTACACCATTCTTAGGCTCCCAATTGTTAATGATCAAGAACTGGGCTTTAAAAACCATGTAGCCTCCTGGGAGAACAATACTCTCCTGTGGTGTCTGCAGATGAAAATACATAAGGAAGATCCTTCAAGAGAGTGGCTGCAGCCTTCATGGAGATCGATTGACAAGAGATTCTTTCCAGAACACAGATTGAACCTAATAGTGAAACTTCACCCACTGTCAGTATAGAGAGGTCTTAAAAATGCCTTCCCAGCCAGTCTGGCTCAGTGGGTAGAGCATCAGTCCTCAGACTGATGGATCCCGGGTTCAATTCTGGTCAAGGGCACATGCCTGGGTTACAGGCTCGATGCACATCCCTGGTCGGGGTGATGTGTTTCTCTCTTTGTCTCTCCCCTTCCTTCCACTCTCACTAAAAATCAATGGAAAAATATCCTTGGGTGAGGATTAACAAACCAAAAGAATGCCTTCCCAGAAGCATTCAGTAGTTGATATGTGCTAGAGCCTGCCATGAATTACTCAGTCAGCCACTTGTAGAATGGATGATTTTTTATGATTGCCAATTAAAATGTAGTAACACAAAAGTGGTCCTGATTGAGAGGATATTCTAGACTTTGAAATGGGTGTAGTAATAGAGTGGACTCAATACTTGGAGGGAGGATGAGTCTACTGTAAAAATTTTCTATTCAGGGTACAAAATTAGATAATATTTTTTAGCCTCTCTTGCATTATTGTGTGTCCATGTGACAGTGTAGAATTGCTTTTTCCAGGTCCAGCCAGTGAGTAAGTAACTACTTCCAGGTATAGACAATGAAAATATCCCCAAATCTTTACCCATTGCAGCTCACTGGGATGAGACAACCATGACGTCCTCAGACACCTCATCAGAATGTTCATCAATCAGAGTCCCTGAGTGACAGACAGCATGGAAGAGAGCTTCCACTGACAGGTAACACTGCCTTGGATGGCTTTCTGAGAAGGAAATAAACTTATCTTGTCCAGGCATTTTTTTTTTTTTTTTTTTTTTTTTTTTTGCGAGAGTAACTAGTATTATCCTAAACCAAAAGCTAAACTCTAAAGTGCAACTTTCAGAGTCATGCACCTATATTTATGTTAAACACATTACAATTCCTCCTGTAATGTGTATGATGGGTAAGGCAACTGATCCTGCACTTTTCAGTTAGCTATTCTATTTTCAGATCCATATAGTAGTACATCTGAGCTATCAACTGTCAGGTACAATCATTCTCCCTTTTACCTTTTACATCGATTTAGAAATTGAGGCACAAATAGGAAAAATAAAAGCCTTCCTGAAGATTACACTTCACAAAGGCTGGGCCCAGGATTCCGACCAAGGCAATCTGACTTCAGAAGTTCTACTCAGCCACTCTGTGGGGCATGGATATGAGGAAACACGTGACTGTCTTCTGAGTTGCTGCTACTAATACTGCCAGGATAGAATTGCTATGATTTGAGAAACACAAGTAAAGTGTAGAGAAATTTGCATTACAGAAGAATTCCTTATTTTAGAAAAGAATTCAACAGAGAATACCTGTAAACAAAGAGTTCTCATGCAGAGTTTACCTCACAGAAATGAAGATTCACATAATAGGCACACATTTATTGACTGAAATTGAAGAGCAGTGCTTAATCATCTCTACCTTAAATATAGTTTGTCGAGGCAACACTTGAAATTTTTCAAATATTTTTTTATGAAATGAAGATAGTATTTCCTTCTAGTAAAAGGAAACTTTCCAGAGCTCATAAAATAAAGCACTATTTCTGTCCCCAGTTTCCTCATAAAATATTTTGCATTGGTGCTATGTGTTGGTGCAAATTTCTTCTAAGAGAATGTTGTAATAACATAGGATGTGGATTTTCTAGACTTTGGATTCAAACTGATTTTTATTTTTACATCAGAGTGGATTTCATTTCTGTGTGTATGCACTTTCTTATTTATTTAGTTATTAGTTGAATCACTTATTCATTTAAGAGGTGTTTATTGGCTGTCTATAAATCGATTACAGTGACAGATGTAAATTACTAAGATCTATCTCCAACATTCAGAGCAATACTTGGAACACTAAACAAGTATTTAGAGAATGAATGAGTAAATGAGTTAATAAGAGGTAAATGAATAGTCATAATTTAGCATCTACAACAAACTTAAAAATAATGATGAAGGAGACATAGCGGGCACTTAAGTCTGTCTACATCAATATTTGAGTGTGGGATACTGTGTTTGAAAGGTAGTTATATGGAAAGTGGGTATTAAATTTAGACTCAGGGATGAGAAGAATGAGTTTAGAAAGATACCAAAAAGAGGACAATGAACAAAGGTATGGATATACAGTACATAGCCTGCTCTGGATCGATAAGGAAAACCATCTTTATTATCCAGATTCTTCTTTCTTATCATAGTCACTTGGCCTCAGTGCCCTAAATGCCCTGGACAAATAAGGTTTCTACATTAATCTGATGCACTTTTACTGCCTAGGGCAGTGATGGCGAACCTATGGCACGCATGTCAGAGGTGACACGCAAACTCATTTTTTTGATTTTTCTTTGCTAAATGGCATTTAAATATATAAAATAAATATCAAAAATATAAGTCTTTGTTTTACTATGGTTGCAAATATCAAAAAATTTCTATATGTGACACGGCACCAGAGTTAAGTTAGGGTTTTTCAAAATGCTGACACGCCGAGCTCAAAAGGTTCGCCATCACTGGCCTAGGGCATTCAAAGACTTAAATCTAGCCCTAAGCACTGAATGTGTCTCTTAACCCCCTTCCTGTCAGGGAGATGGAAGTGTCAGGGTAAATGGCTAACTTGAGACTTAGGAAGTTAAATAAGAATATAAAATTGAGAAAGGAAACCACAGATGTTAAATATGACAGTGTTTGAGAGAACTATTTGTCCTTAGAGTTTGTGTATTCTTCTCTTTCAGTATTATTCACTTCAGAAAGTAATTACTTCCAGTCTTAGGTCTTAAGTGGAAAGTATATGTTTGCTCTTCTGATAAAAAGAAATGCTGAAGAAAGATAACCATTCAAATCCCTTGGATGTTAAGAAGGAAAACATTTAAAAAATATACTTACATAAAGTTTTTCTGGCATAAATAAGCCTTTTTAAGAATTCCATCCTTAGAAATACTTCTGAACCCTCTATATTACTGGTGGCATTGTCTGTAAGCAAGACTCCACTCCTATATATAAGTGCCTCAGGGTACTTGTTCTAGTACATATTTCACCTCTTCTGAGGAATGTGACATTTTCTCTACTTTACGGCTCCTTTAACTTACAGTGCAGAAGCTAAGTGCTGTGTATCTTATATCTCTTTTCTTTTTCAGTCAAAAATCTAATTAACAACGCTTTAAAAAATGCAATTATCAGGTTTTTGTGCACAAAACGGCATGCCGTAATTTTATTTCCTGTCATCAATTATTTGACTAATATTTTATTTATTGCAAAAGTTATAATTATGCCTGAACATATTTAACAGTTCAAAAGGTCAAAAATACTTCAGAGCATATAATCTATGGACCATGACAACTTGAAAATATGATTTGCTCTCAATTCCAGACAATTTGGGAAATTGTATGACTTATGTTGTTAGAGTCCAAGAGAGGCTACCCATAAGTATCCTACACTGGCATATCAATTACTTTGAATTAAAGTTATTTAACAAGAAGCCAGTGCAAGAATGGCACCTTGACCCTGCCTTGTGTCCTTGAATGCAGGAAATAAATATCCTATGGGAAAGGTGTCCTCCCCATACCTAGAGGCACCCCTCATTACTAGGGTTAAATAACTCTAGCGAAAGTGTCTGTATAAATAAGCCTTGTTGCCTCTTTTCTAATTTATTCACTTGTTTACATTTCTCATTAACAAACACCCAAACCTTGCTTATATTCCTTTCTAATAAACACTAACTTTTTTCCTTTGTCCTGCCAATTTCTTTTAAAAATTATTGTTTCTTTGTTATAAAATATAAACAGGTATCTGACTTAATCATTTATCTAAATCTCATTTTATGACCTACATATCATTGTGGCCAATTTAAATTATTTTTTTTCTCCTGTTAATCTTGTCTTGGGTCTATTTTATTATTGTATTAGTCCTGCCATAAGAACTAAAAAAGGGTAGGAGAGATTTTTCCCCTCCCTAACAATATCTATGGATCTCTCATTTTCTCTTCATATGCATATGACACTTGAACACTTGAGTTTCACTGTGCAGGTCCACTTATATGTGGATCCCCCCCCACCCCACCCCCCAATAAATCTGAAGTCAGCACTCCATATCCCTTGGGCTTACATCCGAAGATTCAATCAAGCACAGATGGAAAATTGTTTCTGAGCCATGGTTGGGAATCCACAGATGTATGCATTGCTCTATATCATTTTATTTTATTTTCATTTTTTAATATTTTTATCGATTTCAGAGAGGAAGGGAGAGGGAGAGAGAGATAGAAACATCAATGATGAGAGAGAATCATTGATTAGCTGTCTCTTCCATGCCCCCTACTGGGGATCGAGCCCACAACTCAGGAATGTGCCATTGACCTGAATCAAACCCAGGACCCTTCAGTCCTCAGTCCGTAGGCCAATGCTCTATCCACAGAGCCAAATCAGCTAGGGCTGTTCTACACCATTTTATATAAGCAACTTGGGCATCCATGGATTTTGGTACACACTGGAGTCCTGGAACCAATACCCCACAGATATTGAGAGACAACTATCGTTACATTTTAGGGGAGTCAAAGTTATACATGAATATTCAACTGTGCTGGTAGTGGAGGGTTGGCAACCTAAGAAAAAGTTGGTGGGTGAAGTAAGTTACCTTGAGAAGAGCAATGGCATTTATTTGAGTAATAGCTATTCTAATGCAACTTACTGAAGGAACCAGCGGAATAAATAGTCAGGTCACACACTCTTCACTCCAATCAACGTCCCCATTAGCTTGAAGGTAGGAGAGCCTGTTGAGACAGGCCATATAGATGAGCCTCCTAGCAGAGAGCCATGAGGAACAGTGGGAAACAGATGTGGAGGGACCAACAGGAGATACCCAGTGCAGCGGATTAATGTTGGTCAATGAAATACTATATTTTTTTAAATTTTTGTTTGCCAAAGCACTACATGCATATGGTTAAACAAACAAATAATACACAGGGCATTATGAATAAAAAGTAACAACCTTTGTCCAACCTTCTCATCTCTAAGTCTGGACCTCCAAGTTATCATTTTAAAACACTTTAGGGCAGGCTTTGGCTCTTCTAAATGTTACCTTTCAACATTTTTTTAAAAAAATATCTTTTATTGATTCTTTACAGAGAGGAAAGGAGAGGGATAGAGAGTTAGAAACATCAATGAGAGAAACATCGATCAGCTGCCTCCTGCACACACCCTACTGGGGATGTGTCCGCAACCAAGGTACATGCCCTTGACCAGAATCGAACCTGGGACCCATCAGTCCGCAGGCCGACGCTCTATCCACTGAGCCAAACTGGCTAGGGCTACCTTTCAACATTTAAATAATATGCTCATAATCCTATTTCTCTTTTTTTCATATTTGTATTTCTCAAGCTCATTTCCAAGTAGTGCTTCATGAAAAACAATCCTATTTCTTAATTTCTTGATCTGACTTTGGGTGGTAAACACACAATGCAATATACAGATGATGTATCGTAGGATTGTAAACTCAAAGAAGTCTATATAATTTTGTTAACCAATATCACAATAAATTTAAATAAAAATTTTGAAAATTTCCTTAAAAATAAAATTGCCTACTGACTTTCTGCTATGAAAGATGTTTAGCTCATTTAAACTAAAATTCTTTCCTATATCCCTTGCAGTTGTTATTTTAGTTCATTAAAAGTTAACATAGTATGTTTAACAGAAAACTGGTCTTGTTCAAGATGCTGGAGGTTTTTTTAAATAATAAAGAAAGTTTGTTTTATTTAATCAGACAGTTGCTTAAGAAAATATTTATTTTGGAAATATCCATGAATGTTTACTAAATTTACACATGAGCAGTCTTATTCGTTTCACGACAGGTAACTTCATTGAGGTATAATTTACAGGCAGTAAAATTAACACTTTTTTGGTGTACAATTCTATGAGTTTTGACAAATGAACACATATACACGCCAAAAAGTTCCCTTGTGCCTTTTAATAAACAAATTCCTTCCCCTAACTCCAACCCGTGGCAATCACGGACCTTATTTCTATTTCTGTAGCTTCACCTTTCCTAGAATGGCGTGTAAATGAAATCATACAACATGTAGCTGTTTAAATCTAGCTTCTTTAGTTAGCTAATGCTCTTAAGACTCATCTATGTTGTTGAATATATCAGTATGAGTAGTTCAATTCTTTTTTTTTTTGCCATTGTATGAATACATGACAATTTATTTGTCCATTTGGTAGTGTAGCATGCTAAGATTTTTAATTTTAAGGAAGAAAATAAGAAAACAAAACAGGGTCTGCAATATGTTCCTGATATAAATATGCGTGCTATAGTATATTGTCTTGGTTTTCAGTTACTTTTTTTCTTTCTAATAATTTTTTATACTTTGCCATTTCCCTTTATTAAAATGTTGCATTTTTAGAAATTACGTCAGTGTTTAAATTTTTTTTAAAGAAAGAGGACATGGTTTTAGCATATAAAGAGAAAATAATTTTAAGGAAAAAAAAATTTCATAAGATTCCAATACAAATTAATGGAATAAAATCACTAATTCAAAAAGTCCTAAAAGCAGAAACCACCTTTACAAAAATATAGTAGAGAAAAAGTTTGTAAACCTCTAATGTAAATTCATAAAATAAAAATATCAAATCACAATTTAGTTAAAATTAGCTTTAAAAAGAATTAAGAGCTAATTTCACATGTAACTTTCTACAGTATACAAAGCATAGTTTCATACATCATTTTTTTTCATCAAAATGACAGATGTCAACAATACTTTAGTTTTCAGAAAACTGTTATTTTTATCTTATAATTTATCAATCATGATAATAATAAAGACCGAGCTCTAATTTTCACCAATGCTGTCTAGAAAGCTAAAATGTAACCTCTGTGACAGAAAGAAAAATATGACATCTGAAAGCAATTGAAGGAAAATGACATGATGAGCATGGGATGGATTTGCTAACGATTTATAAATAGGAGAAATGAAGAATCATTTTATCAATACAACTAAAATGTATAATGGAAGAAAGTAGCTTTCACTTAGACTTTATAAAAATCTTGATATATTATTACATGAAATTACATTTGGAATAAACTTTTATTTTTAAGTCAAGATGAAAATAAAATAATAATTATTCTCAGCAGGAGTGTATGCCAGACTAGCGATGTTTCATCCAGAAATTCTGGGAAGAAATTTTTGGGAGAGATAGAGGAACAATAATTCTGTTCATTATAAAGATGAAATAAACAGCTTGCTAATTGCTTATGAAATCAAAGCAGAACTATGAGAAGAAAACAATAGCAAAGAAGAAATTTTTAAAATAGGAAATTCAATTATTTGTATAATTCATCAGCATTATTTTTGTTTTAAATTTTGTTCTAAAGACATGCTATTTCTAATAATGCATTATGCTATTTACTAATGAGTGCATATTCCACTTACCCAGAAAATTCAGCCAGCCAAGGTTTCAGGTGCAATTCAACTCAATGCACACAGTGTCTGTATAAGATCCTCCAAAACTTAACTTTTATTTCATTGAATCAACATAGATAAGAAAATAGCATTTGGGAAGTTGAGCCAGATATAATAAAAAGATAATTTCTCCAGAACAAGAGATGTTGTGTATTTACAAACTTCAGAACAAAGAAAAGCTATATGTGAAGCAATAATTCTCAAGAAATTTACAATGAGAGAAATAATATGAAAGTTAGTTTGCATAAAGTAAGAAATGATAGAGAAGAAATTTATGTTTACTCATTGCCCTATCCAAGCATAAAGGAGAAAACATCAGAACAACACATGGAAACATGATATCAAGATGCAATAAGTTGAATCAAAGTTCTATGAGTGAAAAGGGGACCGAGGTATTAATAAATCATATTAGAGAAGATGAGGAGAGAAAATATAAAAGGGAACTTCATGCTTCTCCTACAATCTCCTTTAAGTACAAATTATAATAAGTGCTTAAAAATAGTGGCAGGTCTTGTGAGTGTTTAGTTCAGTAATTTTCAGTGTAATTGTAATGAAATAAAAATGTCAGCATCTCCCATGTTGGATCAGCTTATGTCTCTAAGAGAAACTCTCTTTTTGTGGCCACAGGCTGTACCTTTCGACCATAACTGCCCCATAAAAGTATCCTTTTGATGTAGTTCATAGGCTAAATGTCAACAGTACCAGCTGAAAATTATATAACATAAAGGTCACAGGTGATTAAACATTATTCTTAAGCAATAATATGAATAAGACAGACAGGATTTTGCTAAGAATCCATTTGCAAGGCAAAAAGAGACACATCTCAGATTCATCAATGGGTTGAATCCATTGTCCAAGTGTTCAAGATGATGTCAGAATATGTGTGCCAAAGATTTATGCAGAAAAAAAAATCTCCAGTGCAACTAGTAGGAATCTACTGAGGCAGTTGCTGTGACACCCCCAGAGGGCTTTGGTTGCCTAGCTGGGTGTATTCATTCATCTAAAAATATTCAAATGATGCACACTGCTAGAAGTTGGGGATGTAACAGTAGAAGAGGACAAATTTTACTCTGTCTTGGAACACACAAAAAAATGTCAGAAGTGATAAATGCTAGGAGGAAAATAAAGTCAAGCCACAATGAGTGTCTTGTGCTTAGGGAGGAAGTGGAATTATTTAAATAAAGTAGTCAAAGAAAGTGTGACATTCACTGAAACCTGAACAATGAATTAAAAGGTGTCACCCTTGAGAACTGAGGACATTGCAAAGAGAAGAGAGCAAGTGTAGTCTTGGCATGTCACTTAACTCCCAGGATCTCATTTCTTAGTCTGTGAAGAATAGCAATGCCTGACTTGTAAGGTTATTAGAGGATTTAGTGAAAATGATCCTGGCACACACTGTAGTGAAGGTGTTATATGCCCCAGCACTATTACTCTCTGATTTGCCACCTCTTTTCCTTTGATGGGAAAACCCCACCCTGACAGTCTCTCAGAGTCACTATTACATATCTTACATTGTTTGAAGACAAGTAAAATTTTAAGAGAAAACATTTTCAAGAAAATAATGTATGCATTCGAGGTAACTTATTTTAAAAACGGTGTATTGTATTTTAAGATAAAACAATGTAGGGTAATTGAGACTACAATGTTGAGGTAAGAGTCCTGAACAGGAGTCCACTCAAGGTGCACATGGACAAAGACAGCCTCCATGAACAGAATATTCGCTTACCTTCAGAATGTCACCTGCCTGAAGCCAAATCCCAATTCTCTTCCAGCTCAGTTCTTTCCCAAATGATCACTACACTACTCTATCAGGTAAAAAAGACAGACCACTTTAACTGTTATGCTTTTTACTTCTTTCCAGAAAAATTAGTATCTTTTGTTTTTCTTCCTACCTGGGAGCTCCTCATGCCTTTGTTTAATGACATGCTACAAAGACAGATAACACAGAGCAGAAGAAACAGGAAGAGCATGGGTCTACAGAACCAATCTGGGAAAGGAGGGGGAGGGTCTTTTTCATCCAAGCGTTCTTACTCCCTGCTTCTCCCCCTGCCCTACCATAGACAGTCTGGGCTAGACTCTAACTACTGAGATCAGACTCAGCTATTCCATACACTGGAAAAAGTAGAGGAGCTGATTTACTCACCCAGTAGTAAGCAAGATAAAAAATAGGAAAAAGGAAGGGGAAATCAGGATGCTTTTAATAAAGAATCTGAACAATCTAGTAGAATTCAATAAACATTGTGGTCTAATTAACAAGCAAACTGACCAAAGATACACCTACATATATAAAAGTCTAAGTGACCGAACGACCAGTCAACTGGTTGACCAGTCACTATGATGTGCACTGACCACTAGGAGGCAGATGCTCAATGCAGGTGCTGCCCCCTGGTGGTCAGTGGGTTCCCACCGCCAATCTCCCATGGTCCCTCATCCTGGCTGGCTGGCCTCGATGGGCCCGGATCACCGGCCAGGCCGAAGGACCCCACCCATGCACGAATTTGTGGACTGGGCCTCTAGTATTCCCATAAAAGGAAATATTCTAACAGCACAATTATTTGGGCTTTGTAATAAGAACTAGAAATGAATACCAGAAAATATCAGTGAATGAAATACATACAGTTTTGAGAAATACTACATGAAAAACTCATCATTTCCCTTTGTTCTCAACCTTCCTAATGCCGCCACCCTTTAATACAGTTCCTCATGTTGTGGTGACCCCCAATTTCATTGTTACAAATTGAACATAATTAAAGCATAGTGATTAATCACAAAAACAATATGTAATTATATATGTGTTTTCCGATGGTCTTAGGCAACCCCTGTTAAAGGGGTCGTGACCCACAGGTTGAGAACCACTGCTTTAAGTGAACTTATACATTTAAAATAGGATATTAAAGCAGAGATGACAAGAGAGTCTGAGTTTTCTTCAGTAAGGTCAATTTTATACAAACACATTAAAAATATAAGAAAACATGATATTCTTATAAAATATTAGCTAAGTACTGTTGGTCTGAAAGATGTGACAACTAAATTCCATTTGAACATATTTTGCTTTACTTGCTTGTTGATTTCCAGGAAAAGACAACTTGTGAAATTAACAAGAAACAGGCCTCTGTTTCCTAAGAACTGTTGGGAAACATCAATGAATCATTTATGTGAGTAAACAAAAGAATTAAGAAAAGAAAAGCTATTTCACAACTATTAATGTATACTAACGTTAAAGAGCTCTTTCCATTGAAACCTATAAAGAGAAATGTAAATAAAACAATTTTGTTTTTAGGTAATAAGTATAGAGGAAAGCAGTAAAATAAAGTTGAGTAACCTTAATCTAGATTGAAAACATTTTGCTACCAAAGAAAGTCAGGAGTTAATGGGATTTTGGGTTTGTTTTTGCTTTTGTGCTTTCCCCCTTTAGCCATTTTGCCTCTTTTTATTGTGTTAGGAAGTGGCCATTAGCATATCCTACCATATTTATTTAACCAAAGTATCATTATCTGAGATATTCAATTCTTAGAAATAACATAGATTTTTTTTTTTATATCTCATTAGGTTTACCTCTTCATTAAAAATTATACACATACTATAATCTTTAAGTACAAAGGACTACATTTGACATAAAGAACTCAGGCATAAAGATTATTTAGACATGATAAAAAACTTGGACAAAAGAAAAAAATATTATTGCAATATGTTGCCTTCTTAATTTTGAAATAATGCCAGACCTACAAAATTGCAAGTATTTAAAAAAGTAACTCTCGCATCCCCTTTACCTAGATCCCCAGTTGTTAATGTTTTACCACATTTGCTTTCTTACCATTTCATTCTCTCTCTAGTCTTATTTTTCTGATAGGATGACCTATCACCTCTAACTATTCCAGTGTATAATTATACAGACTGATAACAACTCTGCTATCCAATTAACAGATTGCGCTCAAAATTTAACAAGTTCCCTAATAATATCTCTCTAACTGTTCTGGTCCAGCAACCATCCAAGAATATAGTAAACTACTAGTGGCCCAGTACATGAAATTCATGTACATTAAAATGTACTTAATTAGAGGAAATATTTTCATATTGCTATTTGCCCTTTCTCTATAATAGAAGTGTCAGAGATGAAAGAAAATTAGTAAAATGTATATGACAATCGTCCTCCTGTCAGAGTCTGGGGCACACCGTGGGACCCAGAGTCAAGTCCCTACCCACCTATGTGCACCTCGAAATTGCGTGAGACCCAGACCTGGCCGGCCCCATCCCCATTGGGCAAGATCCAAACCCGGCCAGCCACACCCCTGTCAAACCCCACCGGGCAGGGGCTTTAGCCTCAGGTCCCCTGCCCCAGCCCGGCGCCACGCACCCTCAGGTCCCTGCTGATTGCTCATTATGGTTTGTTACGGGAACCCCGCCTCCGCTGTGGGCATAGCCATCTTGTGATGGCATGATGGAGTGAGGGTCAATTTGCATGTTACCTCTTTATTATACAGGATACTGCATTTAGCTTCCATGTATCATCAGACTTCTTCAATCTTATCAGTCTTTCCCTGTTCCTCATGTCTCTAACAATCTTAAAGAGTACAGACTTTTCATACTTTGGGACTACAGTCTCAATATGTGTCCTCTGATGTTTCCTCATGATCATACTGTGGGGCACACTTTGGCAATGTCCTACATTGATGATGTTAAAATTTTCACCTCGTATATCCCATTATAAATCCATTTTAGGGTAGGAGGTTAGACCAAAAAGAACAGAGATATATTGTTAGAGAACTTGGGGCATTTGAATGAAGTCTGAGAGTTGGATGGTAGTGCTGTTCTCCATGTTTCAACCAGAAAGTTTCTCCCTTGTTATGTTTACTATCTTATGGGGAGGTATTCTGATACATCAATATTCTGTTCCTTATTAAGCCCCTACCCACCAGCTTTTATATCCATTAATGATTTTCATCTGTGTTGGCTATCATTGCTGATGGTTGCCAAATGATAATTATTCTATCATTTTTTATAGTTATTACTTGGTGGTCTACTTGAAGAAAGCATTTTTTCTGTCTCCCTTGTTCATCTATGTAAGTGTGATGTAGATTTCTATTTTATTCATTAAGCTTAGTCTAATTCTTTCATAATTCATTTTGATGTTCAAATGTTATAAATATGGTAATAGAAGCCCTTCAAATTTGGATCTAAGTGCTTTTGGCTATCATTCTTTAAGCATTTATCTTCTGCCATAACAATATGTTACATACTAATCTTTTTTTTTTTTTTTTTATGAATGAAGATTTTATTTTTTTTTATTTATTTTTTTTTTCGCTAAAAGTATTACAAAGTGTATTACATAAGTGTCCTTTTTTCCCCCCCGCCCTTGACAGACCCCTGCCCTCCCTTACCCCCCAGTGTCTTATGTCCATTAGTTATGGTTATATGGATGCATACCAGTCCTTCGGTTGATCTCTTAATCCCCTCCCTCCTCCCCCCCAACCCTCCCTGGCCTTCCCACTGCAGTTTGACAATCAGGTTGAGGCAGCTCTGCCTCTGTATCTATTATTGTTCAAAAGTTTGTAATGGTCTTTATTATCCATGAATGAGTGAGATCATGTGGTATTTTTCCTTCATTGACTGGCTTATTTCACTTAGCATAATGCTCTCCAGTTCCATCCATGCTGTTGCAAATGGTAAGAATTCCTTCTTTTTTACAGCAGCATAGTATTCCATCGTGTAGATGTACCACAGCTTTCTAATCCATTCATCTACTGATGGGCACTTAGGCTGTTTCCAGATCTTAGCTATGGTGAATTGTGCTGCTATGAACATCGGGGTGCATATATCCTTTCTGATTGGTGTTTCTGGTTTCTTGGGATATATTCCTAGAAGTGGGATCACAGGGTCAAATGGGAGTTCCATTTCCAATTTTTTGAGGAACCTCCATACTGCCTTCCATAGTGGCTGCACCAGTCTGCATTCCCACCAGCAGTGCACAAGTGTTCCTTTTTCTCCACATCCTCTCCAGCACTTGTCGTTTGTTGATTTGTTGATGATGGCCATTCTGACAGGTGTGAGATGGTACCTCATTGTTGTTTTGATTTGCATCTCTCGGATGATTAGTGACTTTGAGCATGTTTTCATATGTCTCTTGGCTTTCTGAATGTCCTCTTTTGAAAGGTGTCTATTTAGATCCTTGGCCCATTTTTTGATTGGATTGTTTATCTTCTTTTTGTTAAGTTGTATGAGTTCCCTATAAATTTTGGAGATTAAGCCCTTATCAGATATGACGTTGGCAAATATGTTTTCCCACGCAGTGGGTTTTCTTGTTGTTTTGTTGATGGTTTCTTTTGCTGTGCAGAAGCTTTTTATTTTGATGTAGTCCCATTTGTTCATTTTCTCTTTAGTTTCAAGTGCCCTAGGAGCTGTATCAGTGAAGAAATTGTTTTGGCATATGTCTGAGATTTTGCTGCCTTTGTATTCTTCTAGAATTTTTATGGTTTCCTGTCGTACATTTAAGTCCTTTATCCATTTTGAGTTTATTCTTGTGTATGGTGTAAGTTGGTGGTCTAGTTTCATTTTCTTGCATATATCTGTCCAATTTTCCCAACACCATTTATTGAAGAGACTATCTTGGCTCCATTGTATGTTCATGCCTCCTTTGTCAAAAATTAATTGAGCATATTGGTTCGGGCTAATTTCTGGACTCTCTATTCTATTCCACTGATCTATATGTCTGTTCTTGTGCCAGTACCAGGCAGTTTTGAGAACAGTGGCTTTGTAATACAGCTTGATATCTGGCATTGAGATCCCACCTACTTTGTTTTTTCTCAGGATTGCTGCAGCTATTCGGGGTCTTTTTTTATTCCAGATGAATTTTTGGAGAGTTCGTTCTAGATCCTTGAAGAAGGCCATTGGTATTTTAATGGGAAGTGCGTTGAATGTATAGATTGCTTTGGGTAATATGGACATTTTAATGATGTTGATTCTACCAATCCAAGAGCATGGTATGTTCTTCCATCTGTTTATGTCTTCCTCTATCTCTTTTTTCAACGTCCTATAGTTTTCTGAGTAGAGGTCTTTTACCTCTTTAGTTAAGTTTATTCCTAGGTATCTTAATTTTTGGGGTGCGATGGTAAATGGGATTGTTTTTATAATCTCTCTTTCTGAAAGTTCACTATTGGTATATAGAAATGCCTCGGATTTCTTGGGGTTAATTTTGTATCCTGCTACATTGCCAAATTCATGTATTAAGTCTAGTAGTTTTTTGATGGAGTCTCTAGGGTTCTGTATGTATAATATCATGTCATCTGCAAATAAGGACAGTTTTACTTCCTCTTTTCCAATTTGGATGCCTTTTATTTCTTCTTCTTGTCTAATTGCAATGGCTAATACTTCCAGGACTATGTTGAACAGGAGTGGAGAGAGTGGACATCCCTGTCTTGTTCCTGTTCTTAGGGGAAATGGTGTTAGTTTTTGTCCATTGAGTATGATGTTGGCTGTGGGCCTGTCATATATGGCTTTTATTATGTTGAGGTATGATCCTTCTATTCCCACCTTGCTCAGAGTTTTTATCAAAAATGGGTGTTGGATTTTGTCAAATGCTTTTTCTGCATCAATTGATATGACCATGTGGTTTTTTTCTTTCAATTTGTTTATGTGATGTATCACGTTTATTGATTTACGGATGTTGTACCATCCTTGCATCCCTGGGATAAATCCTACTTGGTCATGGTGTATGATCCTTCTGATGTACTGCTGGATCCGATTTGCTAAGATTTTGTTGAGGATTTTGGCATCTATGTTCATGAGGGATATTGGCCTGTAATTCTCTTTCATTGTGTTGTCTTTACCTGGTTTTGGTATTAGGGTGATGCTAGCTTCATAAAATGTGTTTGGAAGTGTTCCATCCTCTTGGACTTTTTGTAGTAATCTGAGGAGGATAGGTTTCAGTTCTTCCTTAAAAGTTTGGTAAAACTCCCCTGAGAAGCCGTCTGGTCCTAGGCTTTTGTTTGCTGGAAGCTTTTTGATGACTGCTTCAATTTCTTCCATCGTTATTGGCCTATTGAGATTTTTAGATTCTTCCTGATTGAGTTTTGGAATGTTGTATTTTTCTAGGAATTTGTCCATTTCCTCCAGGTTGTCTAGTTTGTTGGAGTAGAGTTGTCCGTAGTATTGTTTAACAATCATTTGTATTTCTTTGGGGTCTGTTGTTATTTCGCCTCTATCATTTCTGATTTGGTTTATTTGGGACCTCTCTCTTTGCTTCTTGGTGAGCCTGGCTAGGGGTTTGTCAATCTTGTTTATCCTTTCAAAGAACCAGCTCTTGGTTTCATTGATTTTCTGTATTGTTTTTTTGGTCTCTATTTCATTGATTTCTGCTCTAATCTTTATTATCTCCTTCCTTCTGCTCACTCTGGGCTTTTCTTGTTGCTCTCTTTCTAATTCTTTGAGTTGTAGAGTTAGATGATTAACTACCATTTTTTCTTGTTTTTTGAGGTAGGCCTGTAGAGCTATAAACTTCCCTCTCAGGACTGCTTTCATTGTGTCCCAGAGGTTTTGGATTGTTGTGTTTTCATTGTCATTAGTGTCCAGGATGTTTTTAATTTCTTCTTTGATGTCATCGGTAACCCAATCAATATTTAATAACATGCTATTCAGCTTCCAAGTGTTTGAGTATTTTGGGTTGTTTTTATTGTGGTTTATTTCTAACATTATGCCATCGTGGTCTGAGAAGATGCTTTTTATGATTTCAATCTTCTTGAATTTGTGGAGACTTTGCTTGTGACCCAATATGTGGTCTATTTTTGAATATGTCCCATGAGCACCTGAGAGGAATGTATATTCCGCAGCTGTGGGGTGAAGTGTTCTGAAGATGTCAATTAAGTCCATCTAATCTAGTGAGTCATTTAGGATTGCTGTTTCTTTGCTGAGTTTTTGTCTAGCGGATTTATCCAGTGATGTTAGTGGTGTATTAAAGTCCCCTACTATGATTGTATTGTTGTCGATCTCTCCCCTGATATCTTCCAGGAGTTTTCTTATGTATGTGGGTGCTCCTGCATTGGGTGCATATATGTTTATCAGGGTTATATCCTCTTGTTGCATTGATCCCTTTAGTATTATGAAGTGGCCTTCCTTATCTCTGGTTATGGCCTTCACTTTGAGGTCTATTTTGTCGGATATAAGTATTGCTACCCCAGCTTTTTTTTTTCATTTCCATTTGCGTGAAAGATATTTTTCCATCCCTTCACTTTCAGTCTGTGTGAGTCCCTTCTAATGAGGTGGGTCTCTTGTAGACAGCAAATGTATGGGTCATGTTTTTTTATCCATTCAGCCACTCGATATCTTTTGATTGGACCATTTAGTCCATTTACATTTAAAGTTATTATTGAAAGGTACTTGTTTGTAGCCATTTCTATTTTTTTGTGGCTGCTTTCTTTCTGGGCTTTTTATTTCTTCTTTTTACACCAGTCCCTTTAGCATTTCTTGCATTGCTGGCTTGGTGGTGATGAACTCCCTTAGCCTTTTTTTGTCTGTGAAGCTTCTTATTTCCCCTTCAATTTTGAATGATAGCCTTGCTGGATAGAGTATTCTTGGATTCAGTCCTTTGCTTTGCATCACTTTGTAGATTTCCGTCCATTCTTTTCTGGCCTGATGTGTTTCTGTTGAGAAATCGTTTGATAATCTGATGGGGGACCCTTTGTAGGTAACTCTCTGTTTCTCTCTTGCAGCCTTTAAGATTCTCTCTTTGTCTTGTACATTTGCCATCGTTATTATGACGTGTCTTGGTGTCGGTCTTTTGGGGTTCATCTTGCCTGGGACTCTCTGTATTTGTGTAACTTTTTTCTTCCCCATATCTGGGAAGTTTTCTGTCATTATTTCTTCAAATAGATTTTCTAATCCTTGCTGCTCTTCTTGTCCTTCTTGCAGCCCTATTATGCGTATGTTACTTCGTTTCATGTTGTCCTGAAGCTCCCTTAGGCTCTCCTCCTGTTTTTTAATTCTTTTCTCCAGTTGCTGTTCAGATTGAGCTTGTTTCTCTGCCTTATCTTCTAACTCACTAATTCGGTCTTCTGCTTCTTCTAGTCTGCTGTTGAAACTTTCCATGGTGTTTTTGATTGTAGCTATATCACTTTTCATTTCTTCCTGATTCTTGCATAGGTTGTTGATTTTCTCATCCATCCGGTGAATGAATTGTACAACCATCATTCTGAATTCTTTTTCTGTCATGTTGCACGCTTCAGCTTCATTAATTTCCTTTCTTGGTGATTCTTCATTGTCTTTCCTCTGGGTATTGTGTCGTCTCTTCATTCTGATTATCTCCTGATGGTTCAAAGGTTGAGTTGCGTGGGCCTGGGCCGTGCGCAGTGGGAGGCTCCCACCACCCTAGTGTCACTGAAGAGCTCTGACACTAAGATGTGTGGTTGTTGTTGGTTGGTGGGAACCAGGCTCGCTCTGTGTCAGTGTTGCCAACACTCAATGTGGCCTCGCGCGTGCCCTTAGAATTAGGGACCCTGCCTGCACTGTGCTGAAATAGAGGCCCCCCTGATGCGTGTTTAGCACCAGAGCAGAGCCCCCTAGCTTGCGCCAGGAGTCAGAGTTCCCCAAGAGTTCAGTATCAGAGTCTCTGTTGCTTCGCGCAACCTCACCTTGAGAATCAGGGTCCCTGTGTGCCCTTGCACCAGGAATTGGATTCACTGGCTCTTAGTATGAATGCACAGGAAATCAGGATCTCAGGTGCAGGTGATAAGAAACACAGTCAAGTCACTGGTGCTTGGTGCTGCCTCCTGCCCTGAGAAACGGGGTTTCTGGGCCTGTGCTAGGCGGACAAACTCCCGTTCGCGCGATTGCTCCCAGCCCAGGGCTCTGATGCCAGCAGTGCGCACAGGATTAGTTCCTGGTGCTGTGCGCGTTTTTGCTCCCAGCCCAGGGCTCTGATGCCAGCAGTGCGCACAGGATTAGTTCCTGGTGCTGTGCGCGTTTTTGCTCCCAGCCCAGGGTTCTGATGCCAGCAGTGCGCACAGGATTAGTTCCTGGTGCTGTGCGCGTTTTTGCTCCCAGCCCAGGGCTCTGATGCCCGAAGTGCGCATAGGATCAGTTCTAAGGTGCTCGCGCACTTTCAGGCCAAAGTTTCTGCAGCGCTGAGGCCCCGGCAAGGGGTAGGTCTATCAGTTAGTTACTCTGGCACTGCCCGCGATCCTGGGGGAAGGGGGGATGGGCTCTGCTACTCACGGATCTGCAGCAGGGATCTCCGAACTTTCCGTGTCTGCAGGTCTGTAGCTGTGGTCACAGGTCTCTGTCCCCAGTGGCTGCAGGGTCCTGGTATGCGTCTGAGATCAGACTGGGTGGTGCTGAGGCCAGGATCCTAGTCTCAAGCAGCTCTGTTTCCCAAGATGGCGTGGTCGCTGTGCCTCTGCTGGCCGCCCAGGAGTGTCCGCCCCTCCGTGGAGGGGCGCAGGCCTCCTCTGGGCTCCCGCAGTCGCGCCGCCCGCAAGTCGCCGCCTCCGGGTTAGTAGCCGCTGGGTTAGTAGCCGATCTCTGGATGCCGGTAGGTAACCGCTTCCCAAGATGGCGTGGTCTCGCCGCTGCGCTGGCGCCCAGGGGGAAGTTTCAGCCTCAATCTCTAACCATCCGCATTTTTCAGGAGTTCTCTGTCTTTCCTGGCTGCAGACTGTCTCTCAGCTGAACCTCCCCAGCTTGATCGGGCTGGTTGTTACCCGTTTCAGCTGCTCGCCCCTATCTGCTCCGGGACGAAGGACCAACACGTCCGTCTAAGCCTCCGCCATTTTTTTCTCTCCTACATACTAATCTTAATGATCATGTTATACCCTCACCTGCCCTGGCCTTATAATCCAAGGGGTCTCAGTTCCTTTTAGTGGAAGTTTGTTTCTGAAAATTAAACCTGAGGGCTTGGTGTGCACATCACTACTGGAAAGTCATTGCTTATAATCCCTCTCAGCAAAGAGAGCTAATTTAGAAGTTCTGAATAAGGAACACTGGGGATAAGTTACATCTGCTTCCCTCATACTTTGGGTTCTTTGTGTCAAAGGATTAATGGGCAAGAGTCATTAGACTGTCAGGGATATTTGACTCTGATAATCAGGAGGCAATAGATCTTCCGTTGCCAAAATAGGGCAGGGAGCAATTTTTTGACACCAAGGCGAACCATTTGAGCAGATCTTGGCACTCCTTTGCTCAATTTTAAAGTAAATAGAAAAAGCTCAGGAGCCTCAGAAGGACATGACAAGGACTCAGAGCCCTCATTACTGAAGGTCAAGATCACACTACCAAGTAAGCATTTAGAACAAGGTTCTAACCAAGAGTGAAGGCAATCTAGAATGGATGGATGGTAGAGGGAGACAATTCGCATCAGTTGTGGGAGTTAAAGTTTGTACCACTAACCTATTTCTTAGACATTTCCTCCAGGAAGAGGCCACCAGAATCCTAGCACTACGGTGTCGGGTGAATTTCCCGCCAAAATATAAGATGGCGGTTCGCATACGCAGGTAGGTATCTTTGTGAACGGCAAACAAACAAATATTTGGTAATACGCAGTTACAATCGGCCCGAGTTTACACGTTTCCCACACTCCACCGCAAATCTATATGAACGGAGTTAAGACGGCTCCCGCGGAGTACGCGCAATTCACGCGAGCCGACTTAACTCGTTTCCCGCAATCCAAGTGCTAGAGGAGCCACTCAGAAAACTTTATGAAGTGGGTGAACTATAATGGATACTATGTCTGTCACTGAGATGCCCCCCTCCCCCAATACAGAACTTACAGGGCCTATTTTCTGCTTCTGGGAGCACTGACTGGACTCAGCTCTCCATCCTCCCCAGGAACTGCTCTTGGCTGAAAACAACTACTTTGGCAAGGTTCATGGTGTCACATCTGAAGAGCATTCCATTATATAGATACTGTAGTACAGGGGTTCTCAAACTACGGACCGCGGGCCACATGCAAATACAAATATTGTATTTGTTCCCGTTTTGTTTTTTTTACTTCAAAATAAGATATGTGCAATTGTGCATAGGAATTTGTTCATAGTTTTTTTTTAAACTATAGTCTGGCCCTCCAACAGTCTGAGAGACAGTGAACTGGCCCCCTGTTTAAAAAGTTTGAGGACCCCTGCTGTAGTATATATAACATATATAATGTATAAGTACTATTCCCTAAAACTGATATTAATGTTTAAATAATTTCTTGCACATTAGATAGAAAAAACCCTGTTGATTTAGTTAGCATTTAAAATGTTTATTTTTACAAGTTTTTTTGAAATTATATTTCCTCTTTTAATTGTTGGTTGATTATATGCTATCCATTTGTCTCATAGGCTCTTGGTTTTTTCCTTGTATATTTTGTTTACCTCTGTTCTATAATGAAAGTATTAAACCTTTTTTGTTGTTGTTCAAATAGGTTCCTAATGTTTCTTCCAGTTTTCTCTACTAACTTTGTCTTGAACCATTCAGTTTTTTAAATGATTATATAAATATAATTGTCTATCATACCCCTTATAGTTTCTGAGGTTCATGTCATGGCTAAATAAGCTTGCCCTACTGCAATAATAATAGTTTCTGTTTTGTGTCTACTTTTTAGAATGTGTTTATTTGTTTGTTTTGTATAATCTGAAATAGGGACAAAGTTCATTATTTTCCAAATGGGTGGCCAATTCCACCAATCCAATTAATTAAAAAATAATTATTTTTCACAATGATGTAAAACCCCTTATTTACTATGCCCTGAAATTTCCCTTTTTATTTCATTTTGTTTACAAAAACAACAACAACAAAACAATAAAATAATGTCTCTGGGATTAATAATGGTATGATGATAAAATCAAATATTTTAGAATTGAAACAACATTGTGTTAGTTGTGTCATTTTAAGCAAGTAACTTGAGCTAATGCTCAGTTTCCACACCCTTAAAATGAGGATAATGCCTTCCTCCTAGAGTTGTCTTGAAAATTTAATGACATAACAAAATTACATTTCCTGGTGTATCCTAGGACATTATTTAATATGGGTCTCTTTTCTTTATCTCTTTCTATCCAATCTTACAAACAGCTTTTACCTTATTCCAGGTAATGTACTTCACACTGACTCATTAGAGTAAAAAACTTGAGCTAAATATTGAGATACGGAAGTTTAGAAATTCTAGAAATTAGTATAGACCCCTCCCCCCCGCCAAATTCATTTTCCATTGTAGTTAACACTCTGCACTGAGGCATATTTATAGTACCTTATCTTTAGAGTGTCAGGGAAGAAGCAGATTTAAACTGAATGAGAGAGTGGATGACTTTTAGTTCCACTAGCCTGTCATTTCATTTTGAAGTATAGTAGGCTCCTTTCCAAAAGTTGAGGTAAAATAACACACCATTTCTGGTAAAGAAGTTTCCTTCAAACTATACTATTACAAGTACAAAGAGATAGAGAATTTCAATTTTCAGGAAGGTGAAATAGATGGGAAGAAAGTTGTCAGCAAAGTAAACAATGGCAAATACTAGGTGTACCAGTTAATAATGCGGATTTTCTTCACTAGATGGATATACACATATGTTGATCTATATGCGATTTGATACGTATGCTATTTTGTTGTATTGACAACAAACTTCAAAACTTCATATGTCAAACTTGCTGAAGGTGTTAACATCATAGATATTTTTACGCTTAAAAATGTTGAATTTCATGCCAAAAAAAGAGCATTTGCGGGAAGTTTTAATTCATTACTTTATTTTGAAGAAAAGTGCTGCTGAATACTTTGGGAAGCTTATGGTGAACATGCTCCAACTCAAGATACTTGTGAACGCTGGTTTAAACGCTTTAAAAGTGATGATTTCGATGTGAAAGACAAAGAACGTCCAGGTCAACTGAAAAAGTTTGAACACCAACAATTACAAGCATTATTGGATAAAGATGCGTGTCAAACTAAAAACAACTTGCAGAAAGATTAAAAGCTGCTCAGCAAACAATTTCCAATCGTTTACAAGCAATGGGAAAGATTTTAAAGGAAGGAAAATGTGTGTCACATCAACTGAACGAAACACAAATGGAAAACCGAAAAGTCATCAGTAAAATGTTGTTCAACGGCAAGAAAGAAAGTCTTTTTTGTATTGAATTGTGACTGGCAATGAAAAGTGGATTTATTTTGAGAATCCCAAACACACAAAATCATGGGTTGATCCAGGTCAACCATCAACATCGACTGCAATGACAAATCACTTCGGAAAGAAGACAATGCTCTGTGTTTGGTGGAATCAGGAAGGTGTGGTGTATTATGGCAGTGGTTCTCAACCTTCCTAATGCCGAGACCCTTTAATACAGTTCCTCATGTTGTGGTGACCCCCAATATCATTGTTACAAATTGAACATAATTAAAGTATAGTGATTAATCACAAAAACAATATGTAATTATATATGTGTTTTCTGATGGTCTTAGGCGACCCCTGTGAAAGGGTCCTTCGACCTCGAAAGGGGTTACGACCCACAGGTTGAGAACAGCTGTATTATGGGCTTCTAAAACCAGGTGAAACCATTAATACTGGTCGCTACCAACAATAAAATCAATTTGAACCATGCTTTGATGGTGAAACGATCAGAATGGGCCAGAAGACACGGCAAAGTAATCTTGCTTCATGATGACGCACCATCACACACATTAAAACCAGTTAAAGACACGTTAAAAGATCTTGCCTGGGAAGTATTAACCCACCCGCTGTATTCACCAGACCTTGCTCCTTCAGATTACCACTTGTTCTGATCGATGGCACACATGCTTTCTGAGCAGCACATCAAAACGTATGAAGAAGTGGAAAACTGGGTCTCTGAATGGTTTGCCTCAAAACAAGAAAAGTTCTATTGGGATGGTATCCACAAATTACCTAAAGATGGGGAAAATGTGTAGCTAGCGATGGACAATACTTTGAATAAAGCACTTTTGATGTTTCTCTTGAAATTATTGTGTTTTCTTTGATTACAAAATCCACATTATTAACTGGTACACCTAGTATATGACATTTCAATAAAACTAATGGTAATCATGTGGTATGAGTTTTTAAGGCAAGTAACTGGAAAAATAGTTAATACTATTAACATACTTTTAATAATGGATGTAAGGTGGCCTACAGTATTTAAAATATATATAAAACATTATGTTATGTATTAAATAGAGCAATTAAAACAGAAGAAAAACCAATAGTACTCATCTTTGATTCATGTTTCAAAAAAAAAAAAAAGAAATTAAAGTTAACATATATTTCATGAATTGCCTGACATTGTCAGAAACTAGGCCAGACACTAAAAGTTATGTTCTTACAAAATATGTTTTTAACATATTTTTTTCATAAGTACCAGAAATAATAAAAAAAAATTCATATTCATTTCCAAGGCTTACGAAAGCTTCCATGTAAGTCAAAAGGTATGTAATTGATTATATAATTATATTAAGAATGTTTTCATTGTAATAATGATATCATAGTTATGTTTTTTATAGCCCTCCTCTTTTGCAATAAGATAATATGATATATTGAATTTCTTTAAAATAATCCACTTTTGAGAAGTTATGGGTGGGAGCATAGTTCAAAAAAAATTGAGTCTTTATGTGGATTCCCTATACTTTTATATATTTTTGAAAAATTCTATAATAAATATTTTTAAGTGACCTATGACATTAAATAAATCCACAAATATTAATGGATGGCATTCTTATTATATACCAAGTAGAAGGGTAAATCTCTTTGACTCGGATGAATTTACTCCAATTCAAATTATCTGGATTCAAATCCCAAATTCTGTCACTTCTAAGCTAGGCTATATTAGCCAGGTCAATTAGCCACTTTGTGCCTTGGTGTTCTCATCTATAAAAATTGTTACATGCTGTTGTAAAAATTGAATAATTCATCCCATTTAAATGCTGAGAATAGTGCTTGGCACATTGAAATTACTCAGTATTTGTTTGCTATTTTAATTGTGTAGTGGGAATCTTTGGTCTCCAGGTGCAATATTCAGGTAAGAAATACCTTCAGATTACTACCAAAATTTTTAGGTTCCCAACAACAATGGCTTACTTGACTTGATGAATTTCTTCTAGTTACTCAAAGACATGTTCCATGTAACAGTAATAAGCAATATATTCATAAATATATAGTTTTTAAATTATCAAGCTCAATTCTTGAAATATTGACCAAAGCACTTTAGACAACTTGAGGGGAGAAATTCACTAGTTTAAGCTCATGCACTGACTAAATAAATGTAAAACCAAGGATAAACAAACAAAAATATTAGATAAATAGATATCACTAATGTATTCATTTTGTGGCCCAGTAACCGAAAGATATAAAGAAATAATCTCAGAGCTAGCAAATGACATTATTTTATCTCAAAATAAATTACCTAAGAAAATAATTTATTACTTATTAATAATTATTTATTAATATATCCCTACAGGATGTATTAGATTATACAGACATTCCTTTTATATTTATAATAACAGTTACAGATCTAGTCTTAATATGCAGTAAAGTTTGTCAAAATTTCAAAACAGAATGGGTCTATTGAAAAAGCTCTAATTATAAAGCAAATACTTGAAATAATTTTATAATAAAAATCAGTAAGTCCTAATGATAAAAATTACCTTAAAATCAGCAGACTATATATGGAAAGGATGAATAAATCAAGAGGATGCACCCAAAACAGTATGATTAACATCCAAAATTAATAGTTAACAAGCATCTTTTTTGAGTGCTTACAAATTCAAGGGGTTCAAATCAATGCAGTCCTGATGGTAACCTCAATATTTGAAATAAATGACATACCAGATAGTGGTGGTAACTGTGATGAACTGGCTCTAAAAGTACCTGCTGAATCTAAACGCATTCAAACTCAATAATTTTAAACATGGAATGAGCTAGTATAGATTTGGATCAAACAAGGCTCATAAGCCACTTTGTAAGTTCTGCCTTAGAACAATGTATTGTTACAAATCAACTTGAGTGAGACCAGTATCTGTGATATTCAAGTTTTTTTCAAAGGATAAAAATATCTGTTTTTTCCACCATGGATCCTGAATGCACTCATAGAAACTACTCCCTTGGGATTTTTTATTTCTTTTTTTTATTTTAGTGGGTTTGTAATTGGTTCCTCTGCTTATAGTTTCATCAGCTTCCAAATTCTCCCCAATGTAGATCCAATGTACTCATTTTTAGAATCCACATCTGATTGTAGCAATTTCCTTTAACACCTGAGCAGCTTATAGAACCCTTCAAAAATGTCCTTGCTCAACATTCTAGTTATTTCTCTAGCATTTTCCACACCTGCTCCCATCCTTCCAGTCATTGTGAAACACTTCTATTGCAATTTTCCTAATGTCTGGGACTCTCACATGATGCTTTGTACACTGTTCCCTTCCTCTCACCTACTTGGTTACTTCACATTTACTCAAGATCAAAGCAAGTGTCACATCACCTGACCCCTATGTTCTGGCTGATATAGAAGCCCCTCCTTGGTACTCTCACCATTCCTATTTGTACCTTCTCCAGGGCATTTATTCTGTTGTTTTGTAACTGCTCCCTCGAGATTGCCAAGAGAAGATATCTTTTATACTCCGTATTCACAGCTTTGTGCACAATACTGGATACATAGTATGAACTCAATATATTTTTCCTGAATAGGTGAATGAATTCACTAATGAACTAGAATGCAAACCTAGTCTGCTCTGTTCTGTGTACTGTTGTTCTTTTTTGTTGAATTGTATACACATGGGATAGTGATAATTTTTACTTAGGCACATAGCTACCACTTCCTAAACTGAACCCAGAATAAACCTATAAAGGAAGAAATTATGATTCTACATCATTGGAAACAAGACCACTATTGGCAATTTGAATATTAATTTCCTGGATCTATAGAATGTCAAATGTGAAAGAAAAGTTTTGTGAAGGAATTTTTGCATGAGAACAATGAAAACTTTCTGGTTTATATGTCTTCTGATTAAAAAAAAGTCCTCTATAATAAAATCCACTAAAAATGTTTTTAATTCCAAAAAGCAATGACATATTGTCATTTCACAGGTATCTCATTGTATCTTTTTTATTTTCCAACAATAAGCCCTGAACTTTGTTATTTCCAAAGTTCTTTTCCCACATTATTTCATATGCACCTTTTCATTTTTATATAACAAAACCAAATATGTATCTTTTAATTCCTCAGAAGATACAAAAATATATGTTTAATGAAGTCACTCATTGTCATTTCAAGTTGAATTCAGAAGCATCTTATTTGGGATCAAACAGATGCAGAATTGTCTGTGTTTATGGATGTCAGTGCCCTCAGGGTTGTCTCTGTGTAGCTCACCTTTGTATCCCCATGGAAACTAATTTTTTCTCCATTTCTAGGAAATGAATCACGGGAACACTTATTGTGTTCCCATGGAGATCTTCTGGAAGCCCATATTAATCTTCTCCTTTGAATATTAGCCAAATATGTTATTTCCCTTCTCTTTTAAAAGGTAGATGAGCATCCATTAATTTTGCAGAAAATGTAAAATCACTGGTAGCTTAAAAATGAAAAGCAATGAACAGATAAAACAATTAAAGATGGACTTTTATACTACAAAACTAGAGGCCCAGTGCACGAAATTCATGCAGGGGAGGGGGGTCCCTTGCCTGGCCTGTACCCTCTCGCAATCTGAGACCCCTTGGGGGATGTCTGACTGCCAGTTTATTGGGCCTAAACTGGCAGTTGGACATCCCTCTCGCAATCCGGAACTGCTTGCTCCTAACAGCTCACCTGCCTGCCTGCCTGATCGCCCCTAACTGCTTGCCTGCCTGCCTGACCAACCCTAACCACTCTGCATGCCTGCCTGATTGCCCCTAATCAATCTACCTTCGTGCCTGATCACCCCTAACCGCTTGCCTGCCTGCCTCATCACCCCTAACTACTTGTCTGTCTGCCTAATTGCCCTTAATCACTCTAACTGCCTGCCTGATCGCCCCTAACCACTCTGCCTGTCTGCTTGATCGCCCCTAACTGCTTGCCTGCCTGCCTGATCGCCCCTAACTGCCTCTGCCTCCACCCCTGCTCTGGGCGGCTTCGTCTGGAAGGACAACTGGAATGACATCTGGAAGGTCATTTGGCTGTCTGCCCTAATTAGCATATTAAGCTTTTATTATTATAGATGTTCACTGTCAATGTAATTTTTTAACAACTGAAAATCAGAGTCTACATAAAAATAATCTGGTTTTTAAAAAAATAAAAACAGAGTATCAAGTTGATATTGATAAGCAAGAAAGTGGTAGAGAAGTTACCATGTAAACAGGAATAAAGAAGCTTTAATCAGAATTTTCTTCAATCAGTAGAAAGTAATAGTTTAGTCCTCATCAAATTAGTCCCAGAAAATAAATATTCCTCTAGAGAATAAGAAATCAAATAGTTTCTGGAATACACAAACTCACATCCTTAATTGTTTTTTAATTTTCACCCAAGGATAGGTTTTTATTGATTTTAGAGAGAGAGGGAGGGAGGGAGAGACATTGATGTGAGAGAGAAACTTAGATTGGTTGCCTGTAACCTAGGTATGTGCCCTGACCAGGAATTGAATCTGCAACTTTTTGGTGCACAAGATAATGCACCAACCGCCGAAACCGGTTTGGCTCAGTGGATAGAGCGTCAGCCTGCGGACTGAGGGGTCCCAGGTTCGATTCCGGTCAGGGGCATGTACCTGGGTTGCGGGCACATCCCCAGTGGGAGATGTGCAGGAGGCAGCTGATCGATGTTTCTCTCTCATCGATGTTTCTATCTCTCTATCTCTCTCCCATCCTCTCTGTAAAAAAAAAAATCAATAAAATATATTTTAAAAAAAAGAAAGAAAAGATAATGCACCAACCAACTGAGCCAGGGCCTTTATTATTTTTTATTTTTTGTTCTCTGACACTATATTTTATTTAACTTTCTAACCCTCATATTCAAAACCCTGAATAAATGATATTGCATAGTTTACAAGTTACTTGGTTAAAAGAGCCTCTCAAATTAGAATCAATATATAACTATATTTGTATTAGGCACAAGTAATTCCAGGTAATAGTAGTCTTTGAGTGTTAGAAAAAATAGATTCAGAAACTCACTTTATTGTATATCATAATTGATATCTATTGGTTGTCTACAACGTTTATTGATGCTACTCTAATTTTCAGTTAAGGACCACCTCATTCTTAATCTTCAGTTCATGTAGTCAAGTGGAGCTGATACAACCCCGGGCAAGTGACATGAGTGGGTTATGACTCAGTCATAGCCAATTAGAGGACAGCATACATGCCCTAGTCTATTTTAACATGAATATGCTATCCTGCTAGGAAAAATAAGAATCAGGCTCAAATGCTTTATGATAAATATCGAAAAAAGTTCATTGTGGAGGTGAGATGTGGCACAGGGTTTGCTATAGTATGGACACATTAGTTTTCAGAGGGGAAATTAGAATGAAGACAATAAGATTCCCTTCTTGTGTTCACTACATGTGTATTCCAAAATTGTCAATGCAGGTCCTGATATTTTTGGTTGGACAAGCTCAGGCCATAATTTGGAGACACAGTGGAATCAAACTCGGTAGAATCACATGGGCACCTGGTATATTCAAGAACTGGAAGGTAGGAAAGAGGCAGTGGATAATGGGGAAGAACAACAACAGTGTCCTCTACATTCCTGGAGTTAGGCATTCTTTCCAGTGTTCCTAGAGTGCTTTGTGAGGATGTTGACAATGGCAGAAAACACATTGTATTATAATTATTTTGCCAACTGCCTCTTACAGTAAACTGTGAACTCCTTGCCAGGAGTGATTTTATCTTCATATCTGTAACCACTAGTCAGTGGTGGACACAGAGCAGAGGGCCATAAATATTTATTGCTATGAAATCATACATTATTAGAATTGGAAATGTCCCTGGAATTTATTTAGCTCCTTATTTTTATAGCTGTGGATATGGAGGCATGAGACACGCAATTTTGAACCTGAAGCCACAGTTAGAGGCAGAGGGAAATTTAGAAGCAAGTCATATTATACCTCATTCCATATTCATTAAACATTACCCCTCAAATGTCTACTAATATTTCTCATTTTCCCAAGTGAATGAACTGCACAAAGGCTCAGCACTAGGACTCATGCACATTCCAGCATAATGGTGGACTGGTAGATTAGGCAATTAAAAAATATTATATGCAGGGGTTTCTGGATAAGAACTTATCCTAAAGAAAGAGTACTGGTAGCAAACGTAACCCAGTAATAAAACTGAATTATATGCTGAGCTGTCAATTACTTAGATTTGTTAATTTATGTACTTATGCCTTAGTTTTAGATAAAACATTGAGAAAAGTTTAAATAACTGTTGCTTTTTTAGTTTTGGGAGAATTATTAACATATAATACATTGTACATATCTTATAGTGTACAACCACATAAATTTTAACATACAGACAACCATGAAACCATTGCTACAATCAAGGTAATGAGCATATCCATCACTGCCCAAAGTTGCCTCATGTTTCATTATAGTAATCATTCCCAGTGACTCTCTCCCATCTGCCCCAGGGAAACACTGATGTGCATACTGTCACTATAAATTAGTTTGCTTTTCCTAGAATTATTGTTCGCAGTTTTAGAATTTCATACAAACTAAAGCAGACATTTTTGGCATTTTTCACTCGACTAAATTATTTTTAGAGTCATCCATGTTGTTTTTTGTATTAACAGTTCACTCTCTTTTACCTCTCAGTAGTACTCCACACAATTTTTTTACACATTCAGATGTTGATGAACATTTAAATTATTTCCAAGTTTTGGCAATCCAACTAAAACATCTATGAACATTTGTGTACAAGTCTTGGTAGGGACATATGGTCTCTATTTCTTAGTTTAATACCTAAATGTGAAATGCCTGCATTATATTAGACATGTATGTTTAACTTTTTAGCAAACTGCAAACCTGTTTTCCAAAGTGATGCTATTATTTTATATTCCCATCATCACTGTAAAAAAATTCTGATTTCTCCACACTCTTGCTAATGCTAAGTGGGATCAGTCTTTTATAATTTTAGGCATTCTAATAGATGCAAAATGGTATCTCTTTTCTTTTGTCTGGTTCATTTTGAAACTGATGTTTGATGCATACATATTTAGAATTGCTATTCCTTCTTGAAGAATGGATCACTTTATCATAATGTAATGTCACTCATTATCTCTGATAATGTTCCTTGTGTTGAAGGTTTTATTGCCTGATATAAATATAGCTGCCTCAGCTTTATTTTAAATTGTGTTCACATGGTTTATCTTTTTCAATACTTATTCCTATAAATTACGTATGTTTTTTATATTTAAATTAATTTTCATATAAGTAACACATAATTGAGTCATTTTTTGAAATCCAGTTTGACACTCTGTCTTTAAATCAGTATGTTTAGATCCTGTGTGTTTAATGTGAAAATTAATATGGTTGATTAAAATGTTCTATCTTCTTAGCAAATATCTATTTTTAAATTATTTTCTTCCTTTTTTATGCCTTTTCAAAATAAACTGAGCATTTCATATACAATTTCATTTCTTAGTAACTTTTATTTGTACCACTTTAAAAATTGTTTGGTGGTTGTCCTAGGGTTTAAAGTATATATTTACTTATTCAGAATCTACTTTTATTTACTTTTAATTGCATTTTAAAAACTTTTTTATTTTTATTAAATCCTTATTGTTGAAAGTATTACATATGTCCCTTTTTCCCCCATTGACTGCTTCTGCGCCCCCCTCCACCACCACCCAGGCCTTCACCACCCTATTGTCTGTGTGCATGAGTTATGCATATATGCATTTAAGTTCTTTGACTGATCTTTTCCCACCCACCCACCTCCTCTGAGATTTGACAGTCTGTTCCATGCTTCTGTGTCTCTGGACCTATTTTGTTCAACAGTTTATTTTGTTCATTAGATGCCACATATGAGTGAGATCATGTGATACTTGTTTTTCTCTGACTGGCTTATTTCACTTAGCATAATACTCTCCAGGTCTCTCCATGCTGTCTCAAAGGGTAAGAGTCTATTTTAAACATTATACCACTTCACTTATAATGTGTAGACCCTATAACAATAAGATTTCTACATTCTCTTCATCCTTTGTGTTATTGTTATTGCATACATTATGTTTACATATGCAATAAAAGTACTACACATTGCTACTATTTTTTCTTTAGAGAGTCAGTAAACATTTAGAGCAGTTAATAAGGTATCTCATTGATTCCTATATCTGAAAAGAATCCAACATGGCATTGGATTACTGAGAACTCTTTGGATTGTTAGAAAACTCATTTCCTAAAACATACCTAATGCATAGTAGACACACAAATAAATACTTGGTGAATGGATAAATTCATGTTCCCTTTCCTGAAAATACAGTTTTTACTTTTTTAAAGAACTAATAAAATCCAGGAAATAATTTACAAGGCTCTCTACCTACTAGAATTAAGATACTATTCATTCTAAAAAGAAGTATGTTTATGCAGACTTCCAGGAGAAGTGGTTAGGGGGTGATACAGAAAGACAGAGAGACTGAAAGAAGGGGGCTACAGATAGAAGGGGGCTATTTCCACTCTTACCAAATGATACAACAGAATTAACATCTACCTAAGTAGGAG
Organism: Myotis yumanensis; assembly: GCF_028538775.1. Classification (NCBI taxonomy): domain Eukaryota; kingdom Metazoa; phylum Chordata; class Mammalia; order Chiroptera; family Vespertilionidae; genus Myotis; species Myotis yumanensis. Next base: position 71,008,786 of record NW_027223755.1, on the reverse strand, counting down.
GTCAGTATTCAAACAACTTAGATTAACAGGAAAGTCTTACTTTCAATTTTGTGTGAGTACTTTTCCTGATAATTTTAATTTTTAATTCTTCTGGGAATTAAAAATTAATTGAAAGCAGGACAGAAATTCAATAATCATGGCCTTTTACTACCCATTTTGCATTTTAAGATTAATATAATACTGATTATTATTCTATATTATTAATTCTTCAAAGTATTTACAATGTTTCATTGAGCACCAAATATTAATAAATATTGTATATACATTACATCATTTGCTCCTAGATTAGCATTTCATATAATACTAGAGGCCCGGCGCATGAAATTCATGCGCGGGTATGGTCGGTCCCTAGGCCTGGCCTGCGATCAGGGCCATCTTCCCCAGCTGCCTGCAGCTGGCCCCTCCCCCCGCTGCCACCCACCTCGGTTCTCCGTTCGTCATTGGGTGATTGGAGCCTGCTGGCTAAGGGAAGGGACCAAGAGGTTCGGTTGTTCCGCCCACTCACTGTCCCTGCCACCCACCCCAGTTTCCCGTTCACCATCAGGTGATCAGAGCCTGCCAGCCGGGGAAAGGGACTGAGAGGTGGTCAGTGCACCTCATAGTGACTGGTCGAGCGGTCATTCTGGTCATTCTGCCATTAGGGTCAATTTGCATATTACGCTCTTATTATATAGGATAGAAGCCTTGTGAACGGGTGGGGGCCGGCCAGCCTGCCCTGATGGGGGTCCCTTTTTGGGGTGGGGGTCCCCACTGGGGGTCAGGGCCAGCTGGGGCAAGGGGCCACAGGCAGTTTGCAGGCTGGCCACGCCCCCAATTGGTCCTTCTGGTCTCTGGCCATTCTGGCCGTTCTACCATTTTGGTCACTGGGCTTTTATTATATAGGATATGACAATTTTTTATATTCATTGTCTTATTTGATCCTTTCAACAATCCTGGAAAATAAGTGTTATCATTCCCATTACATGAATCTTTAAATCTGAGGAGGCTCAGAGATATTACTGGGTAAGAGAAAGACTTTACCAATGAATGAGAACATTAACTGCAAGTCTGATCTCTGCCAACTGCTGCATCTGGGGCATGTATTATCTAAATCATCCCTGATGTTCCATTGTACATTACATTTGACTGTTCCTATCCAATATCAGTCATGTAGCCAATCAAACCAAACCAATTTCTACCATAAAATAATAGTATTTTATCTCTATATATTTAAAAAGATATCAGATTAGGTCTATTTGACTTACTATATAGCTATACTCTTCTTCTTCTTTTAATTCTTGGGGAATTAAAATTTCTCCAAGAAATCCATTGATCCCCAAAATTAGATAACACTCTAACTGAATACAGTCATATGGCTATGATTTATTAGTTTTTAGACACACTATAACCTGATTAGATTATAAGCAAAATATATTTAAATACAACAAATATCCCATTTAAGTTATTGCAACATCAAACCTTAAACTGATAATTATTTTGTAGCATGTTAATCGTACATAAGATCTAATTAAAGTATTTAAACTGTTATAGATGATCACAGCAATATTTTGTATAAAGATATTCTATCATTAGAAAATTAAGATTGTGAATGATTCATATAGTAAATGATTCAGAAAGTGTTAGTGTTGCCAGATATTTAAAATTTTGATAGAAAGGAACAAAGACTCATAACTCAAAATTTGTATAATATTGTCCTTAGCCTACATTTGACTGACAAATAATGCCAAGTGGAAAGCAATTCTTTTTCATGGTATTGAAATTATTTAGGAGACAGCAGAAATTGTCACTTTTAGAGCAGTATGAATTCAGCTTACACATTAAAATCTAGTTTTTTTCTCAAAGAAGCTTAAAATTTAAAGTTCTTTTCTACTGACTACCCTTACACATTATTTATTCTTTAAAATATTGTCCTTAGCCTACATTTGACTGACAAGTAATGCCAAGTGGAAAGCAATTCTTTTTCATGGTATTGAAATTATTTAGGAGACAGCAGAAATTGTCACTTTTAGAGCAGTATGAATTCAGCTTACACATTAAAATCTAGTTTTTTTCTCAAAGAAGCTTAAAATTTAAAGTTCTTTTCTACTGACTATCCTTACACATCAATATGTCTACTATAATTTAGCAATATAACTTCCTTTTGGGATTTAAGTCATAAACATAAATTCTAGATGAAAAGTCACTATTAAAAGCTGTTGAAAACAAACGTCAAAAGAATGGCGGTATGAGTGGTTCCCCTGGTCTCCTCCCTTTACGTTGTAACAAGTTCAACGGGAAATCAGGCTGAAACCAGGATTTCCAAAACTGGAAAAATAATAAAACACACATCAATATGTCTGCTATAATTTAGCAATGTTTGCAAACAAAAATAAAAACTAAATCTCTAAATGCACTTCTCAGCAGAATATGAGCGTAACACTTCCTTTGTCATTTCCCAAAAGCTCTCAGTGGTTTTGTAAATCAGATACTATTTTTCTGCTTTAAAGGTCATAATTATACTGAAAATATTTCTAAAATCCAAATGATGAGTAGATATCATTAAGGAAGCAATAGCACCACTCACTTGGGTGTCCTCTAATGAATACCTGATCCAATAAGGGAATGGTTACAGAATGGAACTTAGATAAAATGGGTCTTTAATGGATATAGAGCACTTAAAAACTGCCCATAATACTTTTTAAAGTCCAAAGGAATTAGAAATGAGTTCTTCATGAGTTAAAAGGCCCTCACCTCATTATCCATCTTATAAGGCATGGGATTGCTCTGCCTTCAACCAGTTGCCTAAATGAAAAAGGGGTGGGAAACTAAGAGAGCACAAAGAAAATGAATGTTGTAAATACAGAAAGGGTATATAGAGAGAAAAAATATGTTTCTGTCTCCCTCTCCCTCTGTCTGTTTCTCTAAAATCAGTAAAAACATATTTAAACATATAGATGCAAAAAATGAAATGCAGAGAGGTTAAGTAACTTGCTCAGTACTGACAGTAGGTAAATAACAGAGCCAGGATTCAAGCTGAAGCAGTCAGTTTTATCATTTGCTATTTTTAAAGAACAAAGTTAGTAATAAAAATGTGTTTTGCAAAAATTTCTAGATGTGAAAGATTTTATTGAATTAGTCACTGCTTTTCTTCAGGGTTAATACTTGCTAATTTCTCTTTTAAAAAAAGATGCAGACAGATTTCAGTTTAAGACCATTTTGTTCAATACTTTAAAAAGCTGAATAATGCTCACAATAATGAGATTTTGGATTATATGTGCATGTATTTAAAATGTCCCAGGAGGAATTTAGTACAGAATTCATAAACTATTTCCTGACAGCAAAGGTTCTTAACTACATAATACATTGCCAAAAAGTAGTAGGATTTCCAAAACTGGAAAAATAATAAAACACACATCAATATGTCTGCTATAATTTAGCAATATAACTTCCTTTTGGGATTTAAGTCATAAACATAAATTCTAGATGAAAAGTCACTATTAAAAGCTGTTGAAAACAAACGTCAAAAGAATGGCGGTATGAGTGGTTCCCCTGGTCTCCTCCCTTGACGTTGTAACAAGTTCAAAAGCTATAATTCAGCAAAAGATTCCCTGCTCAACACACAAATATATCTGAGCACTCTGCATATTGAAATACCTGAAGGTGAGCAAAACTGAGTAAACAGGGAAGGGAGAAAAGCAGAGACGGGTGCCTAGGACACCACCCGGAGCTCAGTCTGGGTCTCAGGAGAGGGGAGAAATCAGGTTTCAGCCTGCACTCTCTGAAGCCCTGAGGAGCAGAAAGGTGGAGAGAACATCCTTGCCTGAGTGGTCAGCACATACTGTTGCTGAGCCCAGTGGCAGGGGCAGCGATTGAGCGCAGAGGTGCAGCCACAGCTATGTGGCCGCCGCTGTTGCCAGGCAGAAAAACAAAGCTATGGAACCTGGACACCTACCCTCACCCTCCCAGAGATACTAGTGGGCCCCAGAAAGAGCTGTAGTGGTGAGTATCAGGGGCTATAGAGCATGCTATCTGCAGCCCTGAAAACTGAAGAGACAGGTGCAAGGTTTGGCTAATCCCAGTGATAGGAGTGGAGATACAGAGGTGAGGGTGAGGGGAAGGGTGAGGCCTGACAGTCACCATTATTGGAAGGAGAACAAAGCCACAAATGCACCAGCTGGCCAATCCCAGCTAACCCCGCCCCCACCCATCATGGTTAGCACCAATGGGGGCACCTGGGACAGCTGTGGAAGTCCTCCGGGCAACCTCTGGTTGCAGGGAACTGCACTGGGATTTCATAGGCTTGGAAATTACCCACCACATTCGCCCATGGGGGTGGTACCCTGCCACCAACTGGTCACAGAGGAGATGCCTACCTCCCCCAGGGAATATAGGGCATTTCCTCATCCCTCCCTCCACGCCCAGAAATGGGAGAATCCAGATAGTGCAAGAGAAACTAAAAATACTGTGCTTTATCACCACCTCTGGAAAACAAAAGAAAGACATCTTAACCTGCTAATAGAGAAGTGCCACTCAAAAAAAGTAGATTTTATTCTCATAAATGCCTAGGCAGAGAAAGAATCCATCAAATACCATGAATAACCAAGGTAATGAGGCAACTCAAAAAGGAAATAAAAATATTCCAAAAAATAAACTTAAAGACATGGAAATATGGGATTTAAATGACAAAGAGCCCTAGCAGATTTGGCTTAGTGGCTACAGCAAGCATGTCAAACTCGCAGCCCGCGGGCCACATGCCTCGTTTATTTGGCCCATGTTAGCCTTTGAGTTTGACATGCTTGAGCTACAGCATCAGTCTGAAGGGTCTCAGGTTCCATTCCTGTCAAGGACATGTACCTCGGTTGCAGAATTGATCCAGGGCACAGGTCAGGGCCGGTGCAGGAAGCAACAAATTGATGTGTCTCTCTCACATCAATGTTTCTCTGTGCCTCTCCCTCTCCCTTCCACTATCTAAAATCAATGGAAAAAATATCCTTGGGTGAGGATTAACAATAAATGAATGAATGAATGACAAAGAATTAGAGATTGCAGTTCTTAAAATATTCAATGAGATATAAGAAAACACAGATAGCCAGTTTAATAAACTCAGAAATAAAATCATGATCAAAAGGAGTACTTTACAAAAACACTATATATGCTTGCATGATAAGGATGAAGAAACTATAGTTTCTCCAGGTGAAGCATCAGCATTTTATATTGAGAATCAAACACAATTGTTGGAACTGAAATAAAAAGCCCAAATATATTTGACAAAAAAGGCCATGGGGAACATCAAAGGACAATTTTAAATATCTATAACCCTCGTTCAGTGTGCAACATTATAAGAGATGAATATTAGAAGTAATTTAAAAATAAAGTCATAAATCTTACATTTCATATATTTCTTCTTTAAACAAGTATATCCATCATTTGGGAGGTAAGAATACAGAAATAGAGAATAGAAAGAGAAGAGGGTGTAAAAGAAGGGAGTGAGGTCTAAGAAAGAGAGAATTTCTGGTAATACTAGTAAGTGCTCTGAGTATAAAGGAGTGAAGTGGTGAGCCATCAGAGTGGGTTATCATCTTCAATGTCAGAACAACCTTCCCGTGGCTAGTGAGATGTGGGCAAAGATTCAAAGATAGTGAGTAAAGAAGCCATGTAAATCGAGGGGGAACTATTCCAGGCAGAGGGAAGAAAAAATGTAAAATATCCTTAGGTAGGAATTTGTCTGCTGTGTCTATATTCGCCAATAAACCAGAGTAACTGGGCAGTAGTTTACAAGAGGCCAAAAGGTTAGAAACCAGATATATGGTAGGAAGGCCAGGGCTTTTTAGACTATTGGGAGTACTTTTATTTTTATTATCTTTACTACCAATTATTTTGGGGGTAGATTTTAGGGAAAATTAGGGCAAAATAAGGTGAGAACTTAGGGAGCCATACAAAAATTCCCTCGACATTTAGTCAATGACGAGTTTTGAGCAAATTAGATCTGTTGATGTATTTTTTTAAATTACTATTACTATTATGTCAAGAAGAGCACATGACAGGGGTGATGGCAATCCTGGTAAGAGACAATGGTGATGCCGAACCGGTTTGGCTCAGTGGATAGAGCGTCGGCTTGCGGACTCAAGGGTCCCGGGTTCGATTCCGGTCAAGGGCATGTACCCCGGTTGCGGGCACATCCCCAGTGGGGGGCGTGCAGGAGGCAGCTGATCGATCTCTCTCATCAATGTTTCTGACTCTCTATCCCTCTCCCTTCTTCGCTGTGAAAAATCAATAAAATATATTTAAAAAAAAAAGAGAGACAATGGTGATGTGAATAATTAGCATAGAAGTGATAAGTTGTGATTACCTTCAGGATATATTTTTAAAGTGGATCCTACAGAATATATAAATGGATTTTCTGTGGAATGTGACAGAAAAAAGGAATCAAGGATAACACCAAGGTTATAATCTATGCAACTGGAAATATGCATTCACCATCAAATGATTTGAGGAAGAATGTGAGAGAAGTAGATTTGTGGGGTAATATAAGGAACATTTGCGGGGGGGGGGGGGCTTACAAGTGTGATATATAGAGTACACTGTTGTATTTATGTGTACTGAAGTCACAGGAGGGGTCTGAACTAGAGATATAAATTTGGGAGTTGTAAGCATGTAAATGGTGCTCAAAGCTATAAGAGCATATGAGATCACTAAGCAATGGCTGGAGAGGGAGGGAAGCAGGGGGCAGGAAAAGAGAAAGAACAGAAATTAAAAAAAAATTAAACACTGAGTACTGGAGCAGTTTAAAGTTGCAGACGACTCAAAAATGGAGGAAATTATTATTTGCTTTTAAGTAAGTAATTTAGGACGAATTGTGGATAAGAAGGGGATGAAGTTACGTGCAAAATTTTCTGAATATTTATGAAGCACAAACATGTGACGAGAAAGGACTGCACTTTGAGAATATGATGCTGTGATTCTAAGGAAATTCTTAGAAAATCTCAAATTGGCTGTCATTCCAAGATATACCAAATTTCAGAGAATATATCAATTCAGCAATATTTATGATGTGTCTACTAAATAAAAAGCAGAGGAATTTGCTAAGTGAAATAACAGGTTTATAGTCCCTCTACCTAGGAAGTTTACACACTAGTAAAATAAATGAGACATACCCAGATATCTATTATTTAATTCAGTATGGGAAAAGTGACTAACAGATCAATTGTTAGAGGGAGGTTAGATCCCTTTTATTTCAATACTAGAGGCCCTGTGCATGAAAATTCATGCATTGGAGGGGGGTCCCTCAGCCAGGCCTGCCCCCTCTCACAGTCCAGGAGCCCTCAGGGGTGGGAAGCAACCTGGCAATCAGGAGAAGGCGACATCCCATCACACCTCTGCTGCTGCCACTGCTGGCAGCACAAGCCTTGGCCAGCCCTGGTTACCTGAGCCTCGGGCGGCCCTGGGCAGCTGGGGGCTGAGGGGACTGGGGGACTCCAGAGGCAGGTGCATAGCAAGGCGGGCCCGGCCTTGCCACACATCGGCCACCCCAGCGGGGCTGAGAGGACTGGGCGCCACCATCTTGTGGCTGTGGGCACTGCCATCCTTGAGGGTGGGGCAGTCAATTAGCATATATCCTCCTTATTGGCTGTGGGCACCATCTTTGAGGGGGGGGCAGTCAATTAGCATATTCCCTTCTTATTGGCTGTGGGCACCGCCATCTTTGAGGGAGGGGCAATTAGCATATTCCCTCCTTATTGGCTGTGGGCGCCGCCATCTTTACTACAGTGTGAGGGTCAATTAGCATATTCCCTCTTTATTAGATAGAATGACTTAAGTCAACCTAACATTAAAGGGAAAAAAATGAACTCACTTAACTGAAAAAGGTTCCATGATGACATGGCTTTAATCTCAACATTGTTATAAGAATCTAATCTCCATTATAACTCCACTTTCTGTTTAGGCTTCCCTTGCGGGCAGGATGTTTCTTATGATGGCTCCCACAAAATTCAGGTTTATCTCTTCTTTGATTACATTTCAACAGAAAAAAAAGAGACCTTTTCCCCAAAAAAAGTTCTAACTAGCAATATGGCTCTGAGCCTCATGGATCTTAACTAAGACCTATGAAGAACTCTCATTATGTCTGGGTCAAGGGTGGGAAAGCATGAAAAGTGTGTTGTTTGACTTAACCATATGTCACATATACATGAGCTAAGGATAGGCAGAAGAATGAGTTCAAAAGAATGTCAGATTACTATTATGAGGAAAAGGAGGAATAAATGCTAAACAGGGTAAAAAAAAAACAATACATGTATACATAAAAGATGTGTGTACATATTATTTGTGAGTTGAGTGTGTGTATATGTGTGTACAATGTAGATATATAGACATATACATATATCCAATAGGTGCAATTAAAAAAGACATCAGGCCCAGCTGGCATTGCTCAGAGGTTGAGTGTCGACCTATGAACCAGGAGGTCACAGTTCGCTTCCCAGTCAGGGCACATGCCCAGGTTGTGGGCTCGATCACCAGTGTGGGGTGTGCAGGAGGCAGCCAATCAATGATTCTCTCTCATCACTGATGTTTCTATCTCTCTATCCCTCTCCCTTCCTCTCTGAAATCAATAAAAAAAAATAAAAAAAGACATCAGGAGAGGTGTAGAATTTGAGTTGAGACCTTGAGAATTTAAGTAGATGAAGGCACCAGAAAAAAAAAAAAAGAAGACATTCCAGGTGTAAGGAAATATAAAGCAAAGGGCAATGGCAAAAAAAAAAAAAAAAAAAAAAAAAAGACTGAAAGCATGCTGAAAAATGATCAAGAGGTAAATTTGACTGGGGGGTTGGATATATGCATGTATAGTGAAAACTCATGTGAAATAATGCTAAAAAGCCTTGACTGCCAGCGTAGAGTTGGCACTTCATTTATTAATGGGAACCCTTGACATTTAGGGAGAAGTAACATGATAAATTATTTAGAATGCATTTGCAACCAATAAAAAAAAAAGACCAGTTAAGAGCAGCTTATGTCATGGAGCATTTATTGTTTACTTAAGAAGTCCAGAGAAAAGCATTTCCAAGGTTTAATATGTTAACCTCCTTCTACTCTATCATCCCCTCTATGGTGAATTTTAAGGAGATGGCTTCATATCCTCACACATAAGAACAAGGAACTCCTCTTTATGCGGCTTTGTCTTTCTCAGGGAGAAAAATATATTGTCATCATAAATTATTTTTTAAATATATTTTATTGGTTTTTTACAGAGAGGAAGGGAGAGAGACAGAGAGTCAGAAACATCGATGAGAGAGAAACATCGATCAGCCGCCTCCTGCACATCTCCTACTGGGGATGTGCCCGCAACCCAGGTACATGCCCTTGACCGGAATCGAACCTGGGACCCTTCAGTCCGCAGGCCGACGCTCTATCCACTGAGCCAAACCGGTTTCGGCTGTCATCATAAATTTGATGACATCCATCTGGCTAAAACTGGGCTGCATGCTGACCTTAGACCCGTGGTCAGCAAACCGCAGTTCGCGAGCCACATGCGGCTCTTTGGCCCCTTGAGTGTGGCTCTTCCACAAAATACCACATGCGGGTGCGGGTGCGTACGTACAGTGCGATTGAAACTTCGTGGCCCACACGCAGAAGTCGGTATTTTGTGGAAGAGCCGGTATTTTGTGGAAGAGCCACACTCAAGGGGCCAAAGAGGCGCATGTGGCTCGCGAGCCATGGTTTGCCAAGCCGCAGTTTGCCGACCACTGCCCTAGACCAATCACTGGCAAGGGCACATATGTTGCCATTATTAGACTAGACCTATCATAATTTAGACTCTGCATTGGGTATTTTGCTCCTCTAACTCAATCACAGTTCTATTAGTAAAAAAAAAGAATTTACGGTTACTGGATAGGCAACCAATATGTACCACATGTTGGGAAAGACAAAATTAATCTGAAATTTGTGTGCAGAATGGATGAGGAAGTTGAGTTATAAAGGGTAGTGATGGAGAGCACATGGAGGTAGGGCATCACCCAGCGCACTGCCAGGGAGAAACTAATTGTGCATAAGTATAACCTTTGAGGACATAAACCACCATCTAATGTGAAGTTATGAGATGAGATGAGATGAGATGAGATGAGATGAGAGAGAGAGAGAGAGAATGAGAATATTTTGGTTTGTACTTCACACTATCAGATTGTTTAATTGCTTTAATTTCCTTATATCCCTAAGAGACTATTTACAATTATCTAATCACGTGTCTCCCAATTTAATTTACAGTATATTGAATACTTTTAAACGTCCCTTCTCTACTGCTCACCTTCCCCAGGTTCTCTGGCAAAGGCAGTGTAAAAGCAGTCCTATTTCCATCTTTTACTTATCAAAATTTCTTCACTTTCACCAGCTTAATTCAACATTCAGCATTTGGCATTATGCCACCTTGTGATTATTCCTTTCTGCTTGAGTTTTTAATTCTTTCTTTTAAAAAAATATTGGGCAATATGGGGATTTGAAGCAGCAAAAGACTTGACAAGGGCAAAAAACTGTTATGAACAACATTATGGGGTATGAGTAGCCAGCAAGTAAACACAGATAATAAACACTCACGCTACTTAATTTTGCTTTCTACTGTCACATGTTTTTTAAAGTCAATGATCATGGCTGTGCCCTGATCCTACGTGCCTATCTTACATTGTTAATCTATAGCATTGCAATACTAAGAACATCATTCACATAGGAGCCATGTGGTTTTTAATCAAATGGGAATAAGGTTGCTGGAACAAGCGCTTACTGACTTATCCAATAATTTGGATCATATGTCTACACTGCGGCACAATCAATCCATTTACTTTGCAAACACTTCCACATGTGCTTAAACAGTTTCTTGAAACAAACGAATCTTTGATCAAAACTTGATTCAGAGAAGCAATCAGATTTCACCACTAAGTTTATTGAGCAAGTAATTTATGAGCACAAACCACAGCCAACATGGTAGGGTGTGGCAAAATGGCTTTCAACGGTCAAAGATGAACAACCATAGGTCAAAACATGCAATGGATAGCAGTCACATTACCATAAATTATAACATACATTTCTCAGTTGATATTTAAAAATATGTGAATGTTTTCCTGTAAAGTAGTACCTGCTACTCTTTTTTTAATTGAAAAGTTTCTTCTTAATTTCATGACAAATAAGAGTGACCAAAGCACTCTTAGCTATTCTGCAATGTTAACTTTAGGCAATAAATTCTCCACAGGGAATCCTCAAACCTTTAACTTCCTTATGCTTTATGTGCTACAGTAATGCTCAAAACAAAAAACTTAAGTTCATTATTGAAGTATCTTCCTATTACTTAAAAATATATAGGTCTTCCCTGTTTTTATTTATTTTCCTGAGAGTATGGAAATAAGCTCTGTGAAAGGTGTGACAAATATTAATCTTAAATATGAATTCTCTCATAAAATGGACTAATGCATTTAATATAATGATTTCCTTTGCAATACGACTTTATATATAGTAAATATATATCTTCTATGAATTTAAAATATTTTATTTAACATTTTACTTCTATGAATTAAAAGATACTATGTCCCAAGTTGCTGCACTGAATAATTTTTCTGCCAACAAATAAAAAACAGGAGATGTAGAGTAATGTATGCTCATGTAACCACTTGTAGCTATATCTTGGATTGAAATGCTTCTCATATTTTTTAAAGCAGTATGAATGACTAATATAGGGCTTTGTATATTATAAAAAACTTGACAAACCAAAGCTTCTGTCAAGTTACTTTCTCCCAATCCCAATTAAAATATATAGAAATATGTATATATATATATATACTAATTTAACTGCTTTTAAAGGGATATCTATTTCTAAGTGCACAGCACCAAGATGAATAGCTAACATTTACTGAAGGTTAAAGAGATATCTTTTGTTTTGCTTTATCCCTTTGACAAAATACTAAATCTGCTAGTTTATATTATGAACACAGGTTAAAGACAATTTATCAGAAAAACTAAACACACCAAGCTGCACTAATTATTATTTATTCTTTCAGTACAATGTCCCTGGACATCTATGTATTATTGAACTCCTTTATATTGTGCATGTTTAAACAAAGATTTCTACAGATCTAACCCATTTCCCATCAGAATGCACAAACCATTTTATTGTAGCAATTACAAAGTAAAACAAAAGAGCAATTAAAGGTATTACCCATGTAATCTTCCCAAGAAGATGAAAAACGTTGACAACTGGGCTTAGAAGTAAAAAAAAAGCTAAATCTTCTTGTTCTGACTACGAAGAATAAACAATAGAACAAAAAAATAGGGAACTTTTCCATTTGCAATAGCATGGATGGAAATGGAGAGCATTATGCTAAGTGAAATAAGCCAGTCAGAGAAAAATAAATATCACAAGATCTCACTCATATGTGGGATATAATGATCAACATAATTTGATGAACAAGAATAGATCCAGAGACAAATGGTAGGAGGGTGGGGTTAGAGAGCAACCAAAGGACGTGTATGCATGCATATTAGCATAACCAATGGACACAGACACTGGGGCAGTGGAAGTTTGCCCAGGGTGGGAATGCCTGGGGGGGGGTGGAGGGGGAGGAAGGGGTTGTGGGGAGAGGGGGTCAATTGGGGAAAAAGAAGACATATGTAAAACTTTATACAATAAAAAAATTGGAAAATGGACCTTCAAATATATTGTATATAACTTGGTTGGTTGTTGTTGTTGTTTTTTATTTAAAACAACCAAATTCTATTTGTAAGAATGAATACAATAAAAAATACATAGACAGGCATATTAATGAAACCAAAGCACTATTGACAACCTACGCTTTCAAACAGGTCTAAGACTCAGATGGCAGTAGCTACTACATGTGTTTTAGATATAGTTCACCAGTTAAAAATCTGTTAGGCATTTTTCTTCTCTCTACCCATGTCTCAGACACTGAGGGCCAGTTTACTCTCCCGCTCTATCCTATATAATAAGAGAGGAATATCCTAATTAGCCATTACGCCCTGAGGTGTAATGACCAAGCGTATCATGAGCAGATCATGGATCAGCAGGAGGGTGGGCCAGCGAGGTACAAGCCGGCAGCAGAAAGCTACAAGACGGGGCAGGGCAGCAAGCAAGTGGGAGGCGGAGAGCTACAGGAGAGGGCAGGGCAACAAGCTATGAGGGGGAGGGGGCGAGAGGAGCTACAGGAGGGCAGGGCAGCAGGGGGAGAGCTACAGGAGGGCAGGGCAGTGGGCGGAGAGCTACAGGAGGGCCACAGTGACCGACTGGCGCATGGATTCGTGTGCAGGGCTACTAGTACTTTATATTTATGAAAACAAGCATCAACTTCAATCTACAGTCAAAATACTGAGGGAAATTTAACGTATAAAATATGTCCAATTACTTCAAATCAACTCAGGGCTCCACATAGCTAATGCACAGGAGCACACTTCTAGCCACATTGTTTATTCACTCAATAGGTATTTATTATGTAACAAAGACAGAAAACTCTACAAGCTTAGAAGAATATACTGATGGACAGGCATGATAAGTGCTCTCAAAGAACTGTCCATCTTATCCTCAATTTTATACAGGCCTTCTTCACACAGTTTTAAAAGTTTGTGCTGTGTAAACTCCTTTAAGTGATAGTCAAAAACTCTATTAGTATAAACAAATATATTGTAACAATAAAAAATAACAATAATTGATTTTTAAAAATTAACTGTGTCCTCTTCTTGGGTGACCAGAGACAAGGCATCAATTAACTTCATGCTTTACTGTATGGTTCCCTCAAGCCTCCAACATCATTCTATCAGCTCTCATTCTATTTTTGTGACCGTACTTTTTAAACTCCTACCTCAGCTTCTGTCCTCCAAATCCATTCTGCAAATGTTACTGTCCCAGTGGCTCAAAATTGATTTTATTCACTTTTCCTTGGAACTAGTTCTTGAAATTCAAAGGATCAATATTCTTAAACTAAATTACTATCCACACTCCTGCTGTGCTGGGAAGCAGGACAGTTACTTTCTAGAAAGGTGGTTTCTGTCACTTTCAAAATACTTTGATATTTATTTATCTTAAGACATATAGGACTAAATTTCAAATGAGGGAGAAACCTCAGATATATAATATCAGGTATATGATCCTTTTTACATTGAAAATAAAAATTTCCCTAGAATAAACATCTATACAAAAAACAAGCAAACATGAAGTTCGTGTTGCAATTGAGAGAACTTTCTCTGATAAGTCAAAATATTTCAGACTGTTCCAATTTATTTTGAATCAGTTTTGGAATCATTTAAAAATCATGAAATATGCAAGTCCTATGCCTGTCCAGCTGCTTAATTTTTCAGGATTATTTATAAATCACTTCTGTCCAATAAATAAAATTACCTTCCATGCTAAATTTAAATTACTAGACACTTCCAAAATATTTCTGAAACCAGCAACTGTTTTTCTCATTTGCTACTTGGCATATCTTCAAAAACTTATCTAACACTTGTAGCAATGTCTCAGAGATTTGATCAAGCATGTTTTAGTAACTTGTTTTCCCACTATGGCAACATCTGATTTCTAGCAGACAGTATGTCTGCAGATACGCTTCACAAATGTGAAGTGCCTAGGTATGCACAAATGTGCCCGAACCCAAGAGACATGAAGTAGCTAAGTAGCAAAACCGTAAGCAGCTGCGGCCTACAGTGATATATGGTAGAAGGAATAACCCTGGAGACGCCTCTTTGATTAATGGGCTGAGGGATATTGAAGTAGTGTTCTCTTCCTGCCAGAAGTCAGAGTGGTCTAATACCGGTGGTCAAACTTAGATGATCATCAGAATCACATGGGCATTTTAAATCTAGAGATTCCTGGGCTCCGTGCCCAGCAATTTGTTCCATAGGCCTTGGGACTAGAAATCTGTTTATTTGTTTTTATAAAGTTCCCCAGTTAGGAAAGTTTTTCCAATTTCCTGTTGAGGCAGGATTAGAATAAATTATAGAACAAAATATATACTTATATATGAGTCAGTACTTGGGTCAAATCCTGGTAATGCCACTTATGAACTTGTGAGTTTGGGCTATGTATTTAATCTATCTTTGTTTCAGTTTCCTTGTCGAGAAAAAAAAATGGGGTTAATGTTTTTTAAATCTTTATTGTTGAAAGTATAACTTTGTCTGACTTTTCTGCCATTGACCTCTTCTAGCCCACCCCCATCCCCCACCCAAGGCACCCTAGGTCTTCACCACCCTATTGTCTGTGTCCATGGGTTATGTATACATGCATACAAGTTCTTTGGTTGCTCTCTTCAAATGGGGTTAATTGTAATATCTATCTCATTAGGTTATTTTGAATACTCAGCAATTACTACCTTATAACTCAAAGAGTGGTCAGCAGATCAGCAGCACTGGCTCACTGGAAATGCAGAATCTCAGGCCCTGTCCAGAAATCTGCATTTTAATAAAATTTTCATATGTGGCATGTGACAGTTTGAAAAGCATCGATTTAGGACATGTGAAGGTCATACAATGGTAAGTACTTTATAATGTTGCTATTATTACTTTAAATCTAAAAATTAAACAACTTCAAGGTCTAAAAACTCTGCAAAGACCTGACACAAGCAGTGTCCAGTCAAATCTGTGGGAAACAATGGAGTCCAGCTTAGACCAGAGAAGCACACAAGGAGCTGAAAAAGAAAGTTTAGGAAGAACCATGACAGAACTTAATCTCTAGCAAGTTTCCCTCACAGTTGTCTTTCTGATGAGGGAGACAGAAAATCCAATAAATAATCACACTGTAGTAAAGGTTTACTCATCCTTACAGAGCTATTACCACTCATCCTTACCTCTGTTTTCCTCTTCTCTCTGTGGAGTAACTCCACCTGGTCTTGCAGAGCTCAACTCTAAGATACCTCCTCAGGTGAATTCTCCCCCACCCGTGACCTCCAGAACTAGGTCAAATCCTCTAATTGCAGATTCTCCTCATGTAAAGTACTTCTCATTTCCAGCATTCGTCAACTTGTCATTGTACAGCTGTGTGTGCGTTTATATGTGTGGGTTTAATGTCTGCCTCTCCTATAGCTCCATGAACGTTGGACAAAAGACATAATGTATACCCTTTTCCTGGACACTCAGCTTACAGAAAGACCGTGTATATTACATTAAAACTTCATGGCTGTCTTCGAATTTTTCTAAAACTAACATGACAATGGGAAATGGCCAGTAATTTATCCAGATAACATCTTATTTCCATCTCATTGTGGCATATGATAAATGGTACAAGGGGAGCTACCTACCATTTCAAACATTGTGTTATCCTTTAGAATGGAAGAAAAATAATGTCATAAGTTCAAAAGGACATTACTATGTTCTTCTTCTGGTCTTACATTTTGTAAAACTAAATTCAATTTGGCTCCTAGTTTATTTTAAGATAGATGTAATCACTCTCAATTTCTATTGCCCAATATTCTACAATTGCACCTTTGACTTCAGCCAGCTTATCAAAGGGAAATAGTACTCCAACACTCCTCAGATGAAAAACTAGCAAGAGGTACTTTGCCTCTATAATACCAAAATAAAATGGCTCAGCTGAAACCACGAAATCACAGACCTGTACATATATGCCTTATGCACACATAATCCCACACAATCCCACAGTCATACAGCAAATATTTGTCAACTTAGTCAAAGCTGTTGGTTGAATATCTAGGAGTAAACACAAGAGAAAATAAATGCCTACAGGGGACAAAAGCTTTGTTGACCTACAGAAAGTCAATAGTCTGGGCTAAGAATGATCATATTTTTATTGCCCTGAACCTGGAAATAACACAATAAACCAAGATATGGTTAAAGACCTAGGAACATCCAACATACTTTTTTAATCAATAATAAGCATATTTTAGGACAAAATATAAAAGCTTCTGGGCTTTATTTTTAAATCAGATTAGTCATGATTTAAATAAAACAAACCCTATCAAGTTCACTTTCAAGATGGTTAAGTTAGAACTGTGATAGTTGGTATGCTTAAAACTGTTGAAATAACCTTTTGTTTTAAGTGACTGCACTTAAATTGTTTCCACTGCACAGGGAATAAAACACACAGTGGGTACTGGCAGATGACAGAAAATTCAGTTGTACATTTGAAGTTTTCAGGCTTATTTCAATTGAACCAAACTGGTGACAATCAATCAAATAAAATCAACTGTTAGTTGTAGCTAAAAAGCTTTGAAAAAATTATTTTCTACCTCGAATTTCTCTACTCCTTTATAAATGCGGATTTTCAAAGAGAAAGCAAAGGCTAAGCATGGCAGGCAGGCTCTTCACCATGGCTTCCAGATTCCACTTTTTCCTCTATCATCTCACAGAAGCAGACTCTTCTAAACACCTATAGTAAAATCTTTAAAGAACAACACACACACACACACACATGCCACATTATATTTAGTTTTTAGGAGGAAGCAAAGCAGGTAAAAACAGGGAATTAAGGTCCTGACAACTAGGTTTTTTCAACATGCTGGCCTCCTACTATCAGCTTGGGAAGAGGGTCCCATGAGGTGCAAGGATTCAGAGACAATCAAGAGTAGCCACAACTCAGGACATTTTGTTGTTGTTTATACATATGCAAACTTTTATTTCATTTATTTTTAATTTTTTTCAATTATAGTATACATTTTATATTATTTTTATTAGTTTCAGGTATACAACATAGTGGTTAGACAATCATATTCTTTACAAAGTGATCCCCCCAATATTTCCAGTACCCAGCTGGCACCATACATAGTTATTCCAATATTATTGACTCTATTCCCTATGCGATACTTTATATCCCTGTGATTATTCTTTAACTACCAATTTGTACCCCCACACTGCTTGCCCTCTGGCAATCATCGATTTGTTCTCTGCATCCAGAACTCAGAACTTTGTGAGACTATATGCTCAGATTTCCTAAGCAAGTTGCCTTTGTCAAGAGGCTTGTGTCAGAAGCCTAATTATTTAGGGACAAATGCTATACCTCAAGCTCCAAAGATTTTTAATTTCTTTAGAATATTTTAAATGTACTATCTTATAACAAGTACAATTCAAATAAACATTTAAATTGTTATTCCTTTCGGAAAGAAGGGTACTTTAAAGTTCAACATCAGCAACATGCATTACCTGAAATAAAAAACGTTCTTAAAGTAATCAACTAAAATCAGTCCCTTCAAACACAATTTTAACCACCTGCTCAAAAGATGTTTAGGTTGATTATACTCGATAATGATTCCCAGACACTAAAATCTCAAGGATAGCATCACAAAATCTCCCAGGACCCTGCACAAGGGATTTTCTAGTAGCATCCAACGACATACACCCAGAGTTGAAGTCAAACTCCTGCAAACACTGGGAAACTGAAATATCAGTTTGGGGACAGGAAACTCTAAAAACTCCTTAGATTACAAGGTACAATCGATGTGCCTGAGAGACTAAATGCCAATATTAAGAATCCTTTTCTGGAGTCTGACCTCAGCTCTTGCCACTTATTTACCTTGTAGCTTTAGGCAAGTCTCTTGAGCTTTCTAAGCTTCAATTTCCTCAAATGTAAAATGATGATAACAAGGTCTACTTCACAAAATTGTGAAAATTAAAACAAATTACACACTTTAAAGATCTTTAAAAACATTAAGTCCCCATGTAAGATTTGCTTATTAAATGGGATTGGGAAAAAGAGGAAAGCTTAAATGATCATGGAATGCTCTATAATTTGTCATAAGGTAGCCAACAATACTTCCATAAAAAACACATAAATCCATTCTCTATATCAATTAAGCTAACAATCCTCAGAATAGCCTGTACTAGAGAGAAAAAATTAGGTTTATAATGTGGATAAATATAAACCTTGTTGTCAAAAAGTATCCTATATAATAAAAGGGTAATATGCAAATCAACTGAACGATGAAATGACCGAAACACCTGCAACCCCTTGCCTCAGCCATCCCCACCATGGAGCGGGCATCCCCACCCTGATTGGGGGTGGAGCCGGCCGGCAAACTGCCCAAGGCCCCTCGCCCTGGCCTACCCACCCCCAATCGCCCTCATTGGGGCGGGCGGGCCGGACCTCACTAGTGCACAAATCCATGCACTAAGCTTCTAGTTTATTATGAAATAAATACTCATGGGAATCAAAATGAAGATAACATTTTCAAGGATTGAACAGAAAAATCTGGTTCTTTCTAGATCTGGTTCTTGCCTTAAGCCCTGATAGCTGCTGCCAGTCAAAACACTTATTTGTAAACCTAAAGATCTTACATTCATAGATGTCAGTACATTTTTATTTATTCCCTCAAAAAGGAACTCGGACTTCTGTAACATGAATTTTAAGCAATAACTATATAGACCAGAAGTCCATATGCAGATTGAATAATAAACAAATGTTTTATCTTCTGTGTTTCCTGCTTATCTAAACATATAATTTTTAACCCAAAGCTCTGCTATAAAATAAAAGCAGTGTAATGTCATTCCTCAACTAAGCAGAAATATCTTTTCATCATCAAAGTTAATACTCCGAAGTTCAATTTGGAAAATAATTATTTAACTTTGAAATAGTGTCATCTATGTACAGCAAGTTTTTAAACCACAATGTTTATACAAGTCTAGTTTACTGGTATAAAAATGTATTAGACTTTACTTTGTGGAGTCTGTGATAAGAAATACATGGTTAAAGTTCTGATATTTGTATATAAAAAACCTTATCAAGATCACCATGTACAGCACTTGCCAGTGTGGCTCAGTTGTTTGAGCATGTCCTATGCACGGAGAAGTTGCAGGTTCAATTGTGGTCAGGGCACATGCCCGGGTTGCGGTCTTTATCCCCAGTGGGGGGCATGCAGGAAGCAGCAGGTTGATGTTCCTCTTTCACATTGATGTTTCTTTCTCCCTCTCCTATCTCCCCCTCTTCCCTCTCCCTCTCCCCCTAAAATCAATAAAAAACATACACTAAAAAAAAAAAGATTTCCATGTACAAATAAGTCTTGTGTTTTCTCCTGGCTCTCTGGAGCTGGACAGGCCCTGCTGCTGGTCTTTCACAGTGTACAGTGGATGGTCTTCAAGAGCACCACTGGCACTTCCTCTCTGTCTCCTAATTACCTCTCATCAAGGCAGGTCTTTTACACAGAGGTCCACTTCTTTAGGTATCCAAACAGCTAGTGCTTGTACCTCCTTTTTTTTGACAGATTAAAAACCATGGAAAACCCAGGTATCTTGCCTCCCTAGCTTTTACTCCACAGGAAATCTGAGAGAGAAGGAAGATGTGGTTATGCCATTCTGCAATTTCTTGACATTTCTTTCTCCAGTGGCACAAAAATGGGCCCATATGTTTTTTACCTCAACAAATACCCAGCCTGACAGAAAATAAGATTGCAGTCCCTGTATCTTACAGGAACTTTCAAACATAAGGTGAGAAAGGGGAAATTACAAAGAAATTTCTTTTAATAAGCACTTTTTAAAATGTTTTCTCCATAAAATTATTTATCTCCTAATTTCTCATTTTTGTCCCTTTTAATGAAAAGTAGGGGGAGAATCAGATAGGTCTTCTTCAAACCTCGCTGTAATTTGAAGGATCTTGAACTATAAATCAGATTAAATTTGATTTTGCCTCTTTTAAATCCATGAGCTATCTCCCTATTATTCCCTATAAGAAGTAGACAAGAAGCCAATTCTTTGGATTCCATATAAATGTTCATAGAACAATTGAACAATTGATGAAAAATGGTAATCCTTTTATTAGCCTACTTAGTGCAAAATGAAGTCAAAAGAAAAAAGTGCCCTGGGATCCTAAGTGTTGAGAAAGCATAATCTTGGAGAAGCAAGCCTCTACAATTCCACAATTAATTTTGTTCTTTTTAAAAATATATATATTTTATTGATTTTTTACAGAGAGGAAGGGAGAGGGATAAAGAGCTAGAAACATCAATGAGAGAGAAACATCAATCAGCTGCCTCCTGCACACTCCCCACTGGGTATGTGCCCACAACCCAGGTACATGCCCTTGACCGGAATCGAACCTGGGACCTTTAAGTCCACAGGCCAACGCTCTATCCACTGAGCCAAACAGGTTAGGGCTTAATTTTGTTCTTGAATTATTCAAATTAATCATTATAGAGGACTCAGATGGATGCAGTCAGAGGGCCAATTTGGGGGCCATATGGAGGACACTGATGGCCAACCTTAGGTAACCAGAAGATGAAGTACAAAGGGACATGGAAGAACCTCAGCGTTAGTGAGTACCACAGCTCAACATGGAGAGCTGGTGAGAGTCTGAAGAAAGAGACCAGGAGGTAAGGGTTAACATATCCCAGTCAATTACCTACATGCTGTCCTTGTGCAAAATTCCATGGAAACCAGCCACGGCCAAATTCTCAAGACAATCCTAGTAAAAGCTGAGATGGCAAATGAGACCACAGCTTCTGTACAGCTGCAACAAGTCTCAGACCTCATTCCCTTAATCATGCAAGCAGGAAGGTCCAATCAATAAATGCTAAGGTAGCATTTAAGGGGTGGAGGACAGGCTCTGGCACATCATACACCTCCTATGACACAGGGTTTGGAGCCAGGGCCTTGACTGTGGTTTTAAAAAAGGGCTGACACTACTTCAATTATGTTGCTTAAAAACTCCACCATACAAAGGCCAGATTCCTGTATCAGAATATGATGACCAGCCTTGCTAGATTCTTGCCCCAGATTCTGATGGGCAACTGAGTACCAGCAGCCTCTGTAAATGTTCCTCATAGATGACATGGTCATGCCATTCAGCAATTCACCCTTTTGTCTTCAACACAGACACAATGTGGTAGAAGTATAAATGGTTACATATAGAACAACCTTCATGTAAGGTAAATTAGCATTATGTATCAAAACGATAAATATATATATATATTGATCCAGAACTTCAACTTCTATAAATTTATCATATATACATACGAGAGGCCCGGTGCACAAAAATTTGTGCACTCAGGGGGAGGGGGGAGGGGGGTCCCCCAGCCCGGCCTGTGCCCTCTCGAAGTCTGGGACCCCTCGGGAGATAACGACCTGCTGGCTTAGGCCTGCTCCCGGGTGGCAGAGGGCAGGCCCAATCCCTAAGTGCAGCCCCTGGTCAGGCTCAGAGCAGGGCCGATTGGGGAGTTGGGGCGCTGCCCCGTCATGCACAGAGCAGGGCGGATCGGGAGGTTGCGATGCCACCCTCAGTCACGCTCAGGGTAGGGCCGATTGGGGGGTTGGGGCACCGCCCTCTGTCACACTCAAGGCAGGGTCGATGGGGAGGTTGCGGCACCACCCTCTGTCACGCACAGAGCAGGGCCAATCAGGGGGTTGGGGAGCTCCCCCCTGTCACACACAGAGCAGGGCCAATCAGGGGGTTGAGGAGCTCCCCCCTGTCACTCACAGAGTAGGGCCGATAGGGGAGTTGTGGCACCGCCCCCTGTCACACACAGAGCAGGGCGGATCAAGGGGTTGGGGCGCTGCACCCTGTCACACTCAGGGCAAGGCCAATGGGGAGGTTATGGCTCTAACCTGTCACACACAGAACAAGGCCCGTGGAGGGTGGTTGGGGCGCCACCCTCTATCACCCACAGAGCAGGGCCGATCAGAGGTTGGGGTGCCACCACTGTCACATTCAGGGCAGGGCCGATGGAGAGGTTATGGCTCTACCCTGTCACACACAGAGCAGGGCCCGTGGGGGGGGAGGGTTGGGGCGCCGCACCCTGTCACACACAGAGCAGGGCCGACCAGGGGGTTGGTGCGCTGCACCCTGTCAAACACAGAGCCGCAGGGCAATCAGGGGATTGGGGAGCTCCCCCCTATCAGGCACAGAGCAGGGCTGATCAGGGGGTTGGGGTGCCTTCCCCTGTCCCGAACAGAGCAGGGCGGATAGGGAGGTTGTGGCCCCGCCCCCTGTCACACACAGAGCCGCAGGGTGATCAGGGGGTTTTGGCGCTGCCCCCTGTCACGCTGATCCCGGTGCCGGGAGCCTCGCTGCTCTGCTGATCCCGGTGCTGGGAGGCATATTATCCTTTTACTTTATAGAATAGAGGCCTGGTGCATGGGTAGGGGCTGGCTGGTTTGCCCTGAAAGGCGTCCTGGATCAGGGTGGGGGTCCCCACTGGGGTGCCTGGCCAGTCTGGGTGAGGGGCTGAGGGCTGTTTTCCGGCTGGCGAGTGACTAAAGCTTCCAACCGCTCCTTGTTTTCTTTTTTTTTTTTTTTTATTCTGGGCCAGCTTTAGCTCTGAGGCCTCGCTGCTGAAAACATCAATACAATGTTTCGGTCCGGCTGGATTTCAGTCCGGCTGGTTTCGGGTGTTTTGTTTAGCTTCTTATTTGCAACATAGTACATAGTTGCTTAGAGTTGCAGCTGAGAGGCCGGCAAGTGAGGCGGGGAACATTGGAGTCTGCAGCAAGCAAGCCTCATGCTCGCTTCAGTGCCTGGCTGCCGGCCGCCATCTTGGCTGACAGTTAATTTGCATATACTCACTGATTAGCCAATGAAAAGGGTAGCGGTCGTACGCTAATTACCATGTTTCTCTTTTATTAGTGTAGATTGGCCTATATGCAAAAATTATGTTTGTACAAAGTGATCACAGGAGCACTGCTTTTTTTGTTATCAATATATTATAAAAATCTAAATGTTCATTGACAAGGGATTGTTTAAATACATAATGCTACACACACACACACACACACACACACACAATGGAATACTCTGCATCCGAAAAAAAAAGAATAATTTTTGTACTGATATAAAAATATCCAAAAATACCTTGTTTAGGGTATAGATGGTGAAAGATAGACTATTCACTTTTTCTCTTTATAATATTTGAGTGATAGGAATGTAATGCAAATTGTTAAATATATAAATACTAAAGTGATTCATGATAAATCTCTAAGAGCATAATGTTCACTTTAAATTGCAACAAAATAATGAAATATTTTGAATAAACTGAGATAAGGAGGTAAAGTTCTACATACTGAAAACTATAAGTATTTATGAAATAAATAAAAATAGAAATAAAGAGTAAAATAATTCAAGTTCATGGATTGAAGATTAGATATTATTAAAATGTTTATACTACTCAAATTATCTTCAGAGTCACTGCAATCTCTACCAAAATTTCAATGACATTTTTTATAGAAATAGGAAAAGCAATTATAAAATTCTTATGGAATCACAAAAGACCTTGAATATCCAAAGCTACCTTGACAAGAACAAAGCTTGAGGCATCACACTTTCTAATTCAAACTATATTATAAAGCTACAGTAATCAAACAACATGGTACTGGCACAAGCACAGATACATAGATAAATAGAACAGAATAGAGAGCCCAGAAATAAACTCTACATATAGAGTCAACTAATTTGTGACAAGGGCATCAGGAACACACAATGAAGAAAAGGTGATCTTCTTTTATACCTGGTGCTGGGAAAACTAGATACATATACGCAAAAAAAAATGAAACTGGACCTCTTTTTTTATACAACACACAAAAATTAACTCCAAAATGGATTGAAAACTTGATTGTAATACCTGAAACTATAAAACTCTTAGAAAAAAAGAAACAACAAGAAAAAGGTCCTTCACTGAAAAAAGAGATAGAGGAAGATATAAACAAATGGAATAATATACCATGTTCATGGGTTGGTAGAATCAACATCATTAAAATGTCCATACTACCCAAAGCAATCTATAGATTCAATGCAATCCTTATTAACATACCAAGGGCATATTTTAAAGACGTAGAAGAAATTCTCCAAAAATTCATCTGAAATAAAAAACGACCCCAAATAGCTGCAGCAATTTTGACAAAGAAAAACAAAGTTGGAGGGATCACAATACCAGATATCAAGCTATATTACAAGCCAGGTACTGGCACAAAAACAGGCAATAGACTAGTGGGAGAGAACAGAGAATCCAGAATTCGACCCAAGCTATTATGCTCAATTAATATTTGACAAAGAGGGCAAGAGCATACAATGCAGTCAAGACAGTCTCTTCAATTAATGGTGTAGGGAAAATTGGACAGATACATGCAAAAATTGAAACTAGACCACCAACTTACACCATACACAAAAATAAACTCAAAATGGATAAAGGACTTAAATGTAAGATGGGAAACCATAAAAATCTTAGAAGAAGCCATAGGCAGCGAAATAGCAGATATTTGTTGTAGCAATATCTTTACCGATACAGTTCCTAGGGCAATGAAAACTAAGGAGAAAATAAACAAATGGGACTACAACAAAATAAAAGGCTTCTGCACAGCAAAAGAAACCACCAACAAAACAACAAGAAAGCCCATTGCGTGGGAGAACATATTTGTCAATGTTATCTCCGATAAGGATTTAATCTCCAAAAGTTATAGGGAACTCATACAACTTAACAAAAGGAAGATAAACAATCCAATAAAAAAATGGACAAAGGAGCTAAATAGACACTTTTAGAAAGAGGACATATAGAAGGCTGAGAGACATATGAAAACATGCTCAAAGTCACTAATCATCTGAGAGATGCAAATAAAAACAATGAGGTGCCATCTCACACCTGTCAGAATGGCTATTGCACTGCTGATGGGAATGCAGATTGGTGCAGCCACTATGGAAAAAACAGTATGGAGTTTCCTCAAAAAATTAAAAATGGAACTTTCATTTGACCCAGTAATCCCATTTCTAGAAATATATCCCAAGAAACCAGAAACACCAATCAGAAAGAATATGTTCATAGCAGCACAATTTGCAATAGCTAAGATTTGGAAATAGCCTAAGTGCCCATCAGCAGATGAGTGGATTAAAAAACTGTAGTATATATATCTACACAATGGAATACTACTCAGCTATAAAAAAGAAGGAATTCTTACCATTTGCAACAGCATGGATGGAACTGGAGAGCATTATGCTAAGAGAAATAAGCCAGTCAGAGAAAGATAAATATCACATGACCTCACTCATTTGTGGAATATAATGAACAACATAAACTGATGAACAAAAATAGAACCAGAGTTATAGAAGCATCAAACAGACTGTCTAACCTATGAGGGAAGGCGAGTGGGGTGAGAGGGTAAGAGATCAAAGAACTTGTATGCATGCATATGAGTATAACCAATGGACACAGACATTGGGGGGGGCAGTGAGGGCATGTGCTGGGGGGTGGGGGTGGCTGGGGAGAGGTCAATGGGGGGAAAAGAAGACTTATGTAATACTTTAAACAATCAAAAATTTAAATTTTTTAAAAATTAAAAAGAATACCCTAGAAATGGATCATGGGGAAGAGAGAGAGAGAAAGAGAAAGAGAGAGAGAGAGAGAGAGAGAGAGAGAGAGAGAGAGAGAGAGAGAGAGAGAAAGAGAGAAAAGAAAAAGCTCCTTGACATTGATCTTGGTAATAACTTTTTTGATATGATACCAAAAACACAGGCAACAATAAGTAAGACCATGTCATACTAAAAATTTCTACATAGCAAAGAAAGCAATCAACAAAATGTAAAGGCAACCTGTGAGCTAGAGTAAAATATAGCAAACTGTATATCTAATAAGGGTTAAATATTTAAGAAATTTTTACAAGTCAATAGCAGAAAAACAAAACAAATTACCTGATTAAAAAATAGGCAAAGGACCTAAATAGGCATTTTTCTAAAGAAGATATACAAATGAGTAACAAGCAGATGAAAAGGGGCTCAACATCACTTACCAGGAAAATGCAAATAATAAAATACAATGAGATATCAACTCAAATCTGTTAGGGTGGCTACTATAAAAAAGACAAGAGAAGTGTTGGTGAGGATGTAGAGAAAAAAAGAATGCTTTCACACTGTTGGTAGGAATGTAAATCAGTCCAGCATGGAGGTTTCTCAAAAAATTAAAATTAGAACTACCATATGATCTAGCAGTACTACTTCTGGGTATGAAAACAGTATCTCAAAGAGATATTTGTACCCCCATGCTTATTATAGCATTTTTCACAACAGTCAACATATGGAAATAATCTAAGTGCCTATAGACTTATGAATGGATAAAGAAAATGAGATATAGATATAAACACACAGACACAGAGGAATATTATCCTATATAATAAAGAGGTAATATGCAAATTAACCCTCATGCCCTCACAAGATGGCTGCCTATGATTAGGCCGGCAGGGGGGTAAGTGAGGGACGAGCAAACGACTGAACAAGCAGGCTGCATGGGGCGACCAGGTTGGAGGGGTGGGGGGGCATGAGGGGTGACCAGGCTGGCTGAGGGGGGCAGTTGGGGGTGACTAGGCCAGCAGGGGGGGCAGTTAGGGATGACCAGGCCAGCAGGCGGGGCAGTTAGGGGCAATGAGGCCAGCACCCAGAGGCAGTGAGGGGCAATCAGGCCGGCGGGGGGGTGGGGGGTCAGTTAGGGACGACCAGGCAGTCAGGCAGGTGAGTGTTCCAGGAGCCAGCAGTCCAAGATTGTGAGAGGAATGTCTGACTGCTGGTTTAGGCCTGGGTCCCGGATTGGAGAGGGTGCAGGCTGGGCTGAGGGGACTCCCCACACACACACACAAATTTCATGCACTGGGCCTCTACTCATAATAATAAAAGGCCAAGAGGCATCACAACCAAAATGACCAAACTATTGGTCACCAGGAGGTGCATGGAGCACTTTCATCATGTGAGGTAATGAATGTGTTAATTAACTTGATTACAGTAATCATTTCATAATGTATACATATATCAAATCATCATATTAACTTAAATAAGTACAATTTTATTTGTTACTTTTACCTTAAAAATTGGGAGTAAACAAGTAGCAAATTTTTATGTGAGGTGATGCATGTGAAAACCTTTATTTAAAAATAAAAGGCTATACACATGTTAGGAATTATTACCATGAAAATTCACTGAACTGATGATTCCACTTTCCTGTCTCAAATAACTATCATTTTTACAAGCAGATCTTCAATCTTCCTCATTCTCCCCACATTTCCAACCTTGCCCTCTTTTGCTCCCTTAATGTCAGACTCTTAGCAGGTGGCCTGTCTCCTTCTTCAGAACAAAAAATAAAAGCTCTTATATGAAATTACTTAACAGTTAGACGACCAAACATATAACCTTATTCAACTTCTCCTCTTTCATTCTCGACAATGGCCAGTTTCTCCACCAATTTTCTATGAACGGTTTATACCTTGTCAGAAATCACATACTTGTGATCATTCCATCTCTCCTGTATCTTGAAACTTTCTGTCCATGTTGAGTTATTTTTATTAGCATTTAAAATAATCTGGCTCTTTGTCATAATATAACCCTGACCAGAAGTACAATCACAATGAAAACTATTCTCCCTGAAACTATGTTTCCTGCTTATTCACCTCTCTAATTACCTTTTCCCTACACTGCCATACTTCCCCAAAGAGTTGTCTATACTTCTTATCACCAATTTCTCAATCCTCCTTCAATCTGCCTTTAAACCTACCATTAGAGTTACTATTATTCTTATGTAATGAAAGTCACCAATGGCCACCATGCTGCCATAAATAATAAAACCCATGATAAACAATAAAATCTGTTCCATTATCATCTGACTTCACTTCTCATTTGAAACACACTACTGTCTTCTATTCTTTGATTTTAGGGAGGGGGAAGAAATGAGTGTCAGCTTCTCTCAATCAAAACACAAAACAACAACATAACTATACTTTGTCATATAAAAATATGATGGAGAAAGAACATTTTTACTTCTATTTTTACATATAAGTAAACTAAGGCCTACAAATTTTAAATCACTTTCCCAACAAAAGGCATAAATAGCTGAGATTCAAACCCTTTTGATATTCAAGTCCAACTCAGCTATGGTTTATAAATTGTAGAGCATGACTTTAGCTTTACCAAAACTTTAGTATATACTTCTACTCAGCAATATGCAGAATCCCATTTTCTCTTAACCATATTATTACTAGAGGCCCGGTGCATGAATTCATGCATGGGTGGGGTCCTTCAGCCTGGCTGGTGATTGGGGCCGATGGGGGGCGGGGTAGGACTGGCTGGCGGGGGGAAGGACCGAGGGAGGTTGGCTGCCCAGGGGGAGGGACCGTGGGAGGTAGGCCGACCAGGGGGAGAGACCATGAGAGGTTGGCTGTAGGAGCACACTGACCACCAGGGGGCAGCTCCTGCATTGAGCGTCTGCCCCCTTTTTGTCAGTACACATCATAGCAACTGGTTGACCGGTCCTTCCGTCGTTTGGTCGCTTAGGCTTTTATATATATAGAATAGATATGTTGACTAAAAGACTGACCACCAATTTGTATAAATAAGTAATGAATAAGATTTTTGAAAAGCTATTGTCATAGCTCACTATGGTAGCACAACCTTAAGAAGGATATACTCAGTAAAGATACTAGCAGTCAATTAAGCACTTGTAGATGTGCCATGAAATAAAAAGTATTCATTCATACAAGTGTGTCTTCTTGTGATGGTGAGCACCATCTAGCCATGAAATAGAAAGCTAATTCCTACATGGTATTAAGCTACTTTACAAAATGACACAGTAAGATTCCGAATAGAGCCATTAATCAGAAATGTAATCTCAGCAGTTAAAGCTGGATGTTCCTCACACATTGATAATGCTAGATCCTGGATGAGAGTTTTGAAACCCAGTTATTAGATATGTTTTAGAGGTTTTAAAATGTCCCAAAGGCCTATAACTTTCATCATGGGCACCAGTCGCTAAAAAGAACTCTATATGGCACATAAAACAGCGCAACACGGACCAACCATATGAAGAACATGGAATGTAAGTCTGGAAGAAATCAATGTCCAGGAGAAAAGGGCACACGGCTGGCAATACATGGCAGACAGAGGCACATATACATATGCACATGTGTACAGCTCTACGAACTTGAAAGAGTCCATGATCAACTGTAGGGCCTTCCATTTGATCCACTTTCTCAAACTTTATTTTTGCTTTATCTTGTTGCAATAATTCGATGTATTTCCCTTGTAACAGTAATTACAGTTAACTGTATCCTTTTAAAATGTCAAGGAATTAGTCTTTACAGAACTGAACCAAATTCTGAACCACTTCAAAATAGAGAAAGTTATATAATGGAGATTAAAATACCAGATTTGTTGCTGATACAGACCAGGTTGAATAAAACGACTTAGGTGTGAGAAAAAAAAAAAAAAGAAGGTTTTTCTAAGGCTGGACTTAAAAAATGAACTTTCATTAGCTAAATCCTGAAAAGAGAAAAACCACATTCAAAAGCCAAGTTTCTGATTATGTATTATTAACTAAGCACTAACTTACACATATAGTCAGATTTCTGCTTTTGTTTCATAAGACCATTTAATAAAGGAGCAAAAAGCTTCCAAGACAGAGCAGTGCCTTTTTAGCTGACTGTCATAACCTCAGGGCAGCCCTGCATGATACTGATTGCCACCAGTTTCAATCACTATCAAAGTGTGTGTGATTTCCGATTCACAATTTAGATTCACAATGTTCCCCTTGGTGTTGCTTAGGGTCGAGGACTCTTGCTCAGAAAAGATGAAGACAGCCTTCCAAAGACAGACAGATGCCCATCTCCCTCCCATGTCAGTCAGCTTTTCATACAATCTGACACATTTTGATGAGGCACAGTATTTTACTTTTTGAAGAAAAAAGAAGAAGCAATCTTAGAGTGGCATCGAGGTTTATTAAGCCAGAGAGAACTGTTTGCTTCCCTCTCAATTCCGTATGGCCCAAGGAGCTCAAAGGTCAAACTTCTGATTTAGATTAGGGTTCCGTATACGGTGAGGTAATATCAGTTCTCAAAGCAAGCCAAGTATAAACAAAGCTCCTAATAGGTCTTCTGGATTCCATAAACATCAGAGTTCTTGGAATTAAAAAACAAACAAACCCATATTGCTTTCAAATTCATCATTTTTCACTTTTGCAGCATTTTTATAATTCTAGGGAAAATACTTGACACATACTGTGAGCAATTTATGAATTCTGACTCCACATTGTAAATAATGGTGTAATGGTGGCCACAGATATGCAGCTGCTGGTCCACTGCAGGAGAGCCCAGCATGCAGTGACAGAAAACTTTATTCTCTGCTTTTACTTCTATTCTCTCCTCCCAGAGAACTATTAGCTCCTGGAACCCTGATATACTCCTTTCTCAGGACACCTGTTTTCATGCACCTATATCCTTCTCTTTCTTTTTACAACTAACTTGAAGTCTTATGGGAATGAAACATTTTTCCATTTTATTGCAAGACACTCATCACAAAATTTTATTTATGATCTGCCTCATTCAAAAGTCACTATTAGAAAATGTACCATAAAGAACATAGATATAGTAAGTATGATACATTAAAAAAAAAAAAAAAGGACCAAGGACATTAAGAAAAATTAAATCACCTGGGCCAAACCATTTATTTACAACTAGAGGCCCAGTGCGCAATTGGCATGGTGCGCGAGGAGGTGCCCTGCCTCCCGCTGTGCAAGGAGGCACCCCGCAGGCCACCCCGGGAGTCAGGCTGGACTGCTGCCACAGGCAGCCAGGACCTGCGCCTGACAGCCATCCCAGGCCCTTCCTGCCCCCATGCCTGTGCATTATGATGATTTAAATAACCGGAGCTGCTGCGCCAGCTCAGGCAGGCCCCATCTCTGTCTCTGTCTCTGCTCCAGGCCTCACCTGTGCACGCAACCTCCTCCTGTCTGGTGGTCCCGTTATGGTGTCCTGGCCTAATTTGCATATTACTTCTTTATATATTAAGATTGCTGCCATGACACTATATTTGGCTCTGATTCCTGACAGAAGGGACAGATATGGAGGAATAAGTGAGTATGTTTCCATTATCAAAATGCCAGATAAGTCCTGACTCTAGCTGGTTGTTCTATTGTATACTATTACCACATTTCGTACCGCTCAGGAGTTTTCTCGTGTTTCGTGCGCCATCTGTTAAGGACTGCTCATGAGTGTTTTAGTTTTTCACGCCCATGGAAAAAGGAGCGAATCTAGATACTTACGTAAATTTTGTTTGGTCCCTCTTCATAGAAGAAAATGTTTTACGGAGTACCATACGTTTAAAAAGTACTAGGAACTTTAATTGTTTAATTGTTTAGTTGTTTTTGTAAATAAAAATGTTATAATTATTGAAAAACAACACCTAAAGTGCATTATGATGATTTAAATAACGTGCAGTTTGCCCAAAAACATGTGGTCCCTGGCGTATGTCTTAGAGATTTCTATGCGGTACACAATGTGTTAACTTAGGCAATCAGAAGTCTACCTTTATTTTGTTCCCTTACAGAGTCACTCTCATTAAGATATACTCTAATGATATTGTCTTGGTTTTCCTTAAAGTTATTTAAAAAATAACTTTAAGATGTAAGAAATTTACTTTACATTTCAGTACCATTAAGTTATTCTATTTATATGGAGATGGTATTAATAAATCAGTATGGGTCCTTACATTTTGAAATCACATAATTGGATATTAATAGCATTCCATTACCCTTATATATCCATACACCATAACCACATTTCATAGCCATAGTCTTTTGTCCTGGATTATCTTGAAAGCTTTAAAAAGAGATTAATAGGCTTCAGTTTCCAAAGGTTAGTCAGCAATGATGAAGTTAGAGTTTCATAAGAAAGGAAAATATTTGGTGTATTAAAAGTAAACATTATACAGAGGAAGACGAAAGATAATTCCTAAAAGAATAAGATTCTAGTACATAGTTTGTACAGATTGATGCTATTTACCTTGTAATTTCTAGATTCAGAGAATATTGTCCCTATAAGGAATCTTAAAGATATACAGACTATCTCCTGAATTTGCCGAAGAGAAAAAAACAAATGAGGCACAGAAAAGGTAAGTGCCTTGCTTAAGTCCCATAACTGACCAGTGGGAAAGTCCAGAGTAGCTCTCAAGTCCCTGTACTGAAGGCTAATATCCTTCCCACTGCAGAATTCTCAACTCATCCTACCCCCCAAGCCCTTAGAAACAAAATCTTCTGTTCCCACCTAATGATCCCATGCAACTCAAATACAAGCAAAAGAGGCTCCTAAATTATGTTTTTTCTTTCAAGTTTTAAATTGGGTCTGTTTTCTAGCAGACATTTTTTAACTTGAAAATTCAGTTCTGGAGGCTCCCAATTTTTCAAATCAATACTGGGGGAAATTAATATGCTTTATGATTTGTTGGATAAGATCAATATTCTTTTTAACGATTCAGAGAAGAAGAGACTAAAGTGGTAACTTGTTCAGTGATTTTTATCAAATTAACATAAGTAATCAGATGGTTCAATCAGTTTGACTGATCAATTTCACTAATCATTGAAGCAACTAAAATGTATTAGTTTCAACATATGTAGTCCATCCTTCTATCCCTTCATACAGTTGTTCCTAGGTATTATGCCCATGCATCTACTATTGTTAGTTATCACATTAATTTGTGAATTTTTGTTTATTACTTTACTGAAAAGAAAATCTTTGTATAATCGTCTTATATAATAGTTTTGGTTTGATTTTGCTTAGTGAATATTTAGTAAGCACTTATCTCATTTGGGGCACCATATTAGCTACTGAGTGTATGGGTTTTATGGGAGAGACATCCATGACATTTTAATTTATAATATCAATACTGTGGCAGAGGGACGCACAGAGAATACTGAGAAGAACTACAGAGCTTAGGAATCTTTATAAAAGAGGTAGTTACATCTAAGCT
This sequence comes from Myotis yumanensis, assembly GCF_028538775.1. Classification (NCBI taxonomy): domain Eukaryota; kingdom Metazoa; phylum Chordata; class Mammalia; order Chiroptera; family Vespertilionidae; genus Myotis; species Myotis yumanensis. The sequence continues at coordinate 70,975,134 of NW_027223755.1, read as the reverse complement.
GAATGTAAGGAAGCAGAACAAGGTAGCTAGGTAAACAAAGCTAGGAGAAGTGGAGAGGAGAGTGTTCTAGGAAAAGAAAACATAGGCAAAGTATAGAAGCATGAAGGTGGGGAGCTTATGAAAGCAAAAAGTTGTCAACAGCATAAGAACAGTAATCCCCATTCTTTCGTGTATACTAGAATCAAGAGAATAGCACATGTTAAAAAAAAAAAAAAAAAAAAAAAAAAAAAGCCTGTCGATAGAATAGGTAGATTATCAAGTCTTCAGGTAATTTTGAAACACAACAGAATGTGAGAAGCATTGTATTAGAGCACACAATACTAGATGAGGAAGATGTGTAAAAGGACAGGGTAGGAAATAAGGCTAGAAAGAAATAAGGATTATAGTCTAGGTTTTGATAAGTCACAAGCAAAATTCCATGTTAAAAAGATCTCTACCAATAGCATAGATAGTAGGAAGGTGACACAACATGCCTGCATTTTGGATTGACTACTCTCAACTGTTAACAAAATACATTTGAGATGGAAAAATATGAAAAAAGAGCAATTAATTTCCAGTGACAGTAGCACAGGTGAGAGATGACAAAGGCATGCACTAGGGTTTAGGTTGCGGGAAAGAAGTGATGAAATACATTCAGTCATCAATTTGTATTAAGTAAAACCCAGGACAGGTGTGTGTAGTACACATCATGATTGGTGTGAGTTTAAATAAGGAAAAATAATCCTCAGTTTAAGCAATCATAGAGGGCTACAACTGAAAATGAGCCAATAGAACTAATATCTAGTAAAAACGATTGATTCCATTATAGTCAGCCTATAAAAGCCATACAACTGCAACGTAAAGTGATTATCTGAGTGGAAACTATTTTTAGAGTTTATTTTATTAAGAAATATTTAATGCACACAAAACATGTCTTGATTGAAAAGAGAACAGTAAAACAAAGATCCATATATTTGCTCCACTTAAGAAATAAAACATTGGAGGTAGAAAATGGCGACCAGCAGGAAGGTAGGGAGGGAGAGAGTGTGAGAGTGCAAGGAAGTGATAGAGGCATGTGTGGACATGTGTGGTGAGTGTGTATGAGCTAGGGACAGTTAGACTCTGCAGGTCTTCTAAGGGGCTGGTAAACCCGGCAGTCTTAGGCAGCGGAGTCCCGCTCCTGGCACAGACACTCCTGGGCGGCCAGCAAAGGCACAGTGACCACGCCATCTTGGGAAACAGAGCTGCTTGAGACTAGGATCCTGGCCTCAGCACCACCCAGTCTGATCTCACAAGCATACCAGGACCCTGCAGCTACTGGGGACAGAGACCTGCGACCACAGCTACAGACCTTCGGACACCAAAAGTTCAGAAATCCCTGTGGCAGATCCGTGAGTACCAGAGCCCATCCCCCCTGCCCCCAGGCTCACGGGCAGCGCCAGAGTAACTAACTGATAGACCTACCCCTTGCCAGGGCCTCAGCGCTGCAGGAACTTTGGCCTGGAAGTGCGCGAGCACCTTGGAACTGATCCTACACGCACTGCGGGCTTTGGAGCCCTGGGCTGGGAGCAAAAGCGCGCACAGCACCAGGAACTAATCCTGCGCGCACTGCTGGCATTGGAGCCCTGGGCTGGGAGCAATCGCGCGAACGGGAGTTTGTCCGCCTAGCACAGGCCCAGAAACCCCGTTTCTCAGGGCAGGAGGCAGCACCAAGCACCAGTGACTTGACTCTGTTTCTTATCATCTGCGCCTGAGATCCTGATTTCCGTGCATTCATACTAAGAGCCAGTGAATCCAATTCCTGGTGCAAGGGCACACAGGGACCCTGATTCTCAAGGTGAGGTTGCGCGAAGCAACAGAGACTCTGATACTGGACTCTTGGGGAACTCTGACTCCTGGCGCAAGCTAGGGGGCTCTGCTCTGGTTTTCAACACGCTCCAGGGGGGCCTCTATTTCAGCACAGTGCAGGCAGGGTCCCTAATTCTAAGGGCACGTGCGAGGCCACATTGAGTGTTGGCAACACTGATACAGAGCGAGCCTGGTTCCCACCAACCAACAACAACCACACATCTTAGTGTCAGAGCTCTTCAGTGACACTAGGGTGGTGGGAGCCTCCCACTGCACACGGCCCAGGCCCACGCAACTCGACCTTTGAACCATCAGGAGATAATCAGAATGAAGAGACGACACAACACCCAGAGGAAAGACAATGAGGAATCACCAAGAAAGGAAATTAATGAAGTTGAAGTGTGCAACATGACAGAAAAAGAATTCAGAATAATGGCTGTACAATTCATTCACCGGATGGATGAGAAAATCAACAACCTATGCAAGAATCAGGAAGAAATGAAAAGTGATATAGCTACAATCAAAAACACCATGGAAAGTTTCAACAGCAGACTAGAAGAAGCAGAAGACCGAATTAGTGAGTTAGAAGATAAGGCAGAGAAACAAGCTCAATCTGAACAGCAACTGGAGAAAAAAATTAAAAAACAGGAGGAGAGCCTAAGGGAGCTTCGAGACAACATGAAACGAAGTAACATACGCATAATAGGGCTGCAAGAAAGACAAGAAGAGCAGCAAGGATTAGAAAATCTATTTGGAGAAATAATGACAGAAAACTTCCCAGATATGGGGAAGAAAAAAGTTACACAAGTACAGAGAGTCCCAGGCAAGATGAACCCCAAAAGACCAACACCAAGACACGTCATAATAATGATGGCAAATGTCAAGACAAAGAGAGAATCTTAAAGGCTGCAAGAGAGAAACAGAGAGTTACCTACATAGGATCCCCCATCAGATTATCAAACGATTTCTCAACAGAAACACATCAGGCCAGAAAAGAATGGATGGAAATTTACAAAGTGATGCAAAGCAAAGGACTGAATCCAAGAATACTCTATCCAGCAAGGCTATCATTCAAAATTGAAGGGGAAATAAGAAGCTTCACAGACAAAAAAAGGCTAAGGGAGTTCATCACCACCAAGCCAGCAATGCAAGAAATGCTAAAGGGACTGGTGTAAAAAGAAGAAATAAAAAGCCCAGAAAGAAAGCAGCCACAAAAAAATAGAAATGGCTACAAACAAGTACCTTTCAATAATAACTTTAAATGTAAACGGACTAAATGGTCCAATCAAAAGACATCGAGTGGCTGAATGGATAAAAAAACATGACCCATACATTTGCTGTCTACAAGAGACCCACCTCATTAGAAGGGACTCACACAGACTGAAAGTGAAGGGATGGAAAAATATCTTTCAGGCAAATGGAAATGAAAAAAAAGCTGGGGTAGCAATACTTATATCCGACAAATAGACCTCAAAGTGAAGGCCATAACAAGAGATAAGGAAGGCCACTTCATAATACTAAAGGGATCAATACAACAAGAGGATATAACCCTGATAAACATATATGCACCCAATGCAGGAGCACCCACATACATAAGAAAACTCCTGGAAGATATCAGGGGAGAGATCGACAACAATACAATCATAGTAGGGGACTTTAATACACCACTGACATCACTGGATAAGTCCACTAGACAAACAATCAGCAAAGAAACAGCAATCCTAAATGACTCACTAGATCAGATGGACTTAATTGACATCTTCAGAACACTTCACCCCAAAGCCATGGAATATACATTCCTCTCAGGTGCTCATGGGACATATTCAAAAATAGACCACATATTGGGTCACAAGCAAAGTCTCCACAAATTCAAGAAGATTGAAATCATAAAAAGCATCTTCTCAGACCACGATGGCATAATGTTAGAAATAAACTACAATAAAAACAACCCAAAATACTCAAACACTTGGAAGCTGAATAGCATGTTATTAAATATTGATTGGGTTACCAATGAGATCAAAGAAGAAATTAAAAACATCCTGGACACTAATGACAATGAAAACACAACAATCCAAAACCTATGGGACATAATGAAAGCAGTCCTGAGAGGGAAGTTTATAGCTCTACAGGCCTATCTCAAAAAACAAGAAAAAATGGTAGTTAATCATCTAACTCTACAACTCAAAGAATTAGAAAGAGAGCAACAAGAAAACCCCAGAGTGAGCAGAAGGAAGGAGATAATAAAGATTAGAGCAGAAATCAATGAAACAGAGACCAAAAAAACAATACAGAAAATCAATGAAACCAAGAGCTGGTTCTTTGAAAGGATAAACAAGATTGACAAACCCCTAGCCAGGCTCACCAAGAAGCAAAGAGAGAGGTCCCAAATAAACCAAATCAGAAATGATAGAGGCGAAATAACAACAGACCCCACAGAAATACAAATGATTGTTAAACAATACTACGGACAACTCTACTCCAACAAACTAGACAACCTGGAGGAAATGGACAAATTCCTAGAAAAATACAACATTCCAAAACTCAATCAGGAAGAATCTAAAAATCTCAATAGGCCAATAACTATGGAAGAAATTGAAGCAGTTATCAAAAAGCTTCCAGCAAACAAAAACCCAGGACCAGACGGCTTCTCAGGGGAGTTTTACCAAACTTTCAAGGAAGAACTAAAACCTATCCTCCTCAGATTACTACAAAAAGTTCAAGAGGATGGAACACTTCCAAACACATTCTATGAAGCTAGCATCACCCTAATACCAAAACCAGGTAAAGACAACACAATGAAAGAGAATTATAGGCCAATATCCCTCATGAACATAGATGCCAAAATCCTCAACAAAATCTTAGCAAATCGGATCCAGCAGTACATCAGAAGGATCATACACCATGACCAAGTAGGATTTATCCCAGGGATGCAAGGATGGCACAACATCCGTAAATCAATAAACGTAATACATCACATAAACAAATTGAAAGAAAAAAACCACACGGTCATATCAATTGATGCAGAAAAAGCATTCAACAAAATCCAACACCCATTTTTGATAAAAACTCTCAGCAAAGTGGGAATAGAAGGATCATACCTCAACATAATAAAAGCCATATATGACAGGCCCACAGCCAACATCATACTCAATGGACAAAAACTAACACCATTTCCCCTAAGAACAGGAACAAGACAGGGATGTCCACTCTCTCCACTCCTGTTCAACATAGTCCTGGAAGTATTAGCCATTGCAATTAGACAAGAAGAAGAAATAAAAGGCATCCAAATTGGAAAAGAGGAAGTAAAACTGTCCTTATTTGCAGATGACATGATATTATACATACAGAACCCTAGAGACTCCATCAAAAAACTACTAGACTTAATACATGAATTTGGCAATGTAGCAGGATACAAAATTAACCCCAAGAAATCCGAGGCATTTCTATATACCAATAGTGAACTTTCAGAAAGAGAGATTATAAAAACAATCCCATTTACCATCGCACCAAAAAAATTAAGATACCTAGGAATAAACTTAACTAAAGAGGTAAAAGACCTCTACTCAGAAAACTATAGGACGTTGAAAAAAGAGATAGAGGAAGACATAAACAGATGGAAGAACATACCATGTTCTTGGATTGGTAGAATCAACATCATTAAAATGTCCATACTACCCAAAGCAATCTATACATTCAACGCACTTCCCATTAAAATTCCAATGGCCTTCTTCAAAGATCTAGAACGAACTCTCCAAAAATTCATCTGGAATAAAAAAAGACCCCGAATAGCTGCAGCGATCCTAAGAAAAAACAAAGTAGGTGGGATCTCAATGCCAGATATCAAGCTGTATTACAAAGCCACTGTTCTCAAAACTGCCTGGTACTTGCACAAGGACAGACATATAGATCAGTGGAATAGAATAGAGAGTCCAGAAATTAGCCCGAACCAATATGCTCAATTAATTTTTGACAAAGGAGGCATGAACATACAATGGAGCCAAGATAGTCTCTTCAATAAATGGTGTTGGGAAAATTGGACAGATACATGCAAGAAAATGAAACTAGACCACCAACTTACACCATACACAAGAATAAACTCAAAATGGATAAAGGACTTAAATGTACGACAGGAAACCATAAAAATTCTAGAAGAATACAAAGGCAGCAAAATCTCAGACATATGCCAAAGCAATTTCTTCACTGATACAGCTCCTAGGGCAGTTGAAACTAAAGAGAAAATGAACAAATGGGACTACATCAAAATAAAAAGCTTCTGCACAACAAAAGAAACCATCAACAAAACAACAAGAAAACCCACTGCGTGGGAAAACATATTTGCCAACGTCATATCTGATAAGGGCTTAATCTCCAAAATTTATAGGGAACTCATACAACTTAACAAAAAGAAGATAAACAATCCAATCAAAAAATGGGCAAAGGATCTAAATAGACACCTTTTAAAAGAGGACATTCAGAAAGCCAAGAGACATATGAAAACATGCTCAAAGTCACTAATCATCCGAGAGATGCAAATCAAAACAACAATGAGGTACCATCTCACACCTGTCAGAATGGCTATCATCAACAAATCAACAAACGACAAGTGCTGGAGAGGATGTGGAGAAAAAGGAACACTTGTGCACTGCTGGTGGGAATGCAGACTGGTGCAGCCACTATGGAAGACAGTATGGAGTTTCCTCAAAAAATTGGAAATGGAACTCCCATTTGACCCTGTGATCCCACTTCTAGGAATATATCCCAAGAAACCAGAAACACCAATCAGAAAGGATATATGCACCCCTATGTTCATAGCAGCACAATCCACCATAGCTAAGATCTGGAAACAGCCTAAGTGCCCATCAGTAGATGAATGGATTAGAAAACTATGGTACATCTACACGATGGAATACTATGCTGCTGTAAAAAAGAAGGAACTCTTACCATTTGCAACAGCATGGATGGAACTGGAGAGCATTATGCTAAGTGAAACAAGCCAGTCAATGAAGGAAAAATACCACATGATCTCACCCATTCATGGATAATAAAGACCATTACAAACTTTTGAACAATAATAGATACAGAGGCAGAGCTGCCTCAAACTGATTGTCAAACTGCAGTGGGAAGGCCAGGGAGGGTTGGGGGACAGGAGGGAGGGGAGTAAGAGATCAACCGAAGGACTTGTATGCATCCTTATAAGCATAACTAATGGACATAAGACACTGGGGGGTAAGGGAGGGCAGGGGTTTGTCAAGGGCGGGGGGGGGGGGGGAAGGACACTTATGTAATACCCTTTGTAATACTTTTAGCGAAAAAATAAATAAATAAAATAAAATAAACTTTAAAAAAAAAAAAGAAATAAAACATTACCAAAATGGACTAACAAGCAAAATAGAGACAGACTCATAGACAGAGGAGGCTGACAACTGTCAGGGGTGGGGGGTTAGGGGGTTAGCTGGAGTGAGGGGATGGTGGATGGGTCTAGCAAAACAGAAAAAAAAGAGAGAGAAAAACTCATGGACATGGATAACAGTGTGGTGATTGCTGGGTGGAGGAGGTGGAGGAGCATATAGATGAATATATATATATATATATATATATATATATATATATATATATATACACATATATACAGAGAGAGAGAGAGAGAGAGAGAGAGAGAGAGAGAGAGAGAGTGTTTTCAAACCAGAATCTTTTAAATAGATAGAATAAAAAATCTACTTAGGAGTATTTAATTTTTTTAACACCATTATAAATAAAATTTGAAGTTCTGCTTTCTGAGGAGCATTTTTCTTCATGTTCCTCTTCTTTCCATAACTAATGTGCCTCCACACCAGCATTCTCACACCTCTCTAATTATAAGGAAGACTACAGCTCTTTCTTTGCTTCATAGTTTAAATTTATTTTTAGATGCTGGCTTTCACATGCATGTCTTTCTTTTCTTAGTGATTCTTTCATCTAAAAATCAGAGATAAAATTTCAAGCTAGTGTTGCCTAGCTAAAAATACAGAGAATACAGTACTGTGTATATACATCATATAAAGTAGCAGAAAATATCTGGATGAAAAATGACCAGAACCCAGTTAGAAAATCAGGAGAGAAAACATTTGAGATTTTCTAAATATGTATTGTCTTTGGATATACTGACCTATTTTCTTTGGGAAATGAAGATTGTTAAATTTCAGATCTAAACATACAAGTGAAATTTTGAAATTGAAAGTATGTCTTAACAAAGATCAGTTTCACATTTCTAGATTCAGGAATTCACTTCTGGGTTCTAAATATTGACTGCTCCTCTCATTTCCAAATATTCCACTTTATTGAAGGTGTAAGTTATTCCCTAGCATCACTGAGGAGTGCTGCTGAGGATATGGCTGCCTGAGAATCAATCAAGGCAAAAACTCTCTCTACATGTAGATCAGAACAAGAGGAAGATGAGAATTATTGGCTTACATCTAAGAATATTTTAATACAGATAAATTCCTCTTATGTTGCAAAAATTAGATTTGCTTTCTAGTTTATACCTATATCCTAAGCCATTGCTTTATATCTTTTAGTTCAACATATGGATTAACTGAGTTGATCAATAGTTTAAAGAAATAAAACTGGGCCAAAAAATTTATCTAAATTCAGTCAATTCAGTTTAATTTACTGGGTGAAGTTTCCAATAGCAACTGAGTCCAATTATATCACTACCAACGAACTTTAAAAAAGTTCTTCAGGTTCAATATGCAATCTAATCTTCAACCAGAACATAAATTAAATTAATTCTATTCTTTTCTCATTGCATTAGTTTGATTTAAGTAGGATCTGAAAAATTTCTAATAGCAGATAATTCTAGTTCATCTTCTCCATGTGCAAACAGAACTGAGTTCTTTCATCAACCTATAACAAGTGACATATTTATGCTCATCATACCTTTTTCAACCTGTGTTTCTTTGTTCAAATATTAAATCATTTTCTATTACCTAGCAAAATATAGGTGTCAGTTTTATTTTGACTGTCAGGTTGTAAATTAATATAAAAGCAAGTTAAGTTATCAATTCTCCTGACAGGTGTCTTGCTCCCAAAAGAAAGCAGATTACTTTTCAAAACACATATTTGAAACTTGTTTTATCAGTTTCTGAAGTCACCATCTTCTTCATTTAAAGGCAATTGTTTTAATGACCATTTGTCAGCTCTTCTGTTCCTGTAGGAAGTCCAATGACATCTTCTGGGCTTGCACTGCCTTGTATCCTTCCAAAATATGTTTCCCTGGCCCCATTCTGTCCTCCTGAGGGCTTTCAATGGCTGCCCAGCAAGATACAGCAATAGAAGAGACAAGTATTAAGTTGATTGAAACATACATGTGTTCTGAGCAAACCAAAATAAAAAAGCATTTTCCCTAGGAAAATAATCCTACCCTTTTGTCTCCCTCTTATTTTACACTTACTTTGAACTAGCAGAAAGGGATGACTACCATCAACTAATGACATTACTTGACACTGAAATGGAAAGGTATGAAATGTTCTCTCTCCTATCAGGGACATGAAAATCTTGAGCCAGAGGCATAATTGGCATAAAGCAAAGCGAAACCCAGTACTCAAGACATTCTTCAGTTAAAGAAAATAAGGGATAAGGAATAATCTTTCCAACATTTAATGATATCTTCCTTATCCTATAGGAGCTGCTGAAATGAAAACACAACAAAATACCATTTTGCTAATAGTCTTTAAGGGTATCACTTTTATTCATCATGGGAAAAATCATTATGACTGATTTTCTTCAGTTATTAACTCTTACAATGTTCCATGCAGTTCTATAGACACAAAGTGTTTTTTAAACTAATATAGACTGCCTAAATGTGTAAAAGTTTACATGACTCAAAGTAGAAGGAAAACAATATTGAATGTAAAATTTTTTCAAACAGGCAATTTTCTGGCCCCTCTTCATTCCCACAACCCCCATAGAGACTCCAAAATCAGAACTACTACAATATGTCCAGAACTGAGCAAGTTAGAATTTTTATTGTTAATACTAGATTGCATCTTACTTATGAAAAAGGCTCATTTGAATTTTCATATTAAACATTGTCCTACTGCTTATACATTATGTAAATTCCTATTAGCAAAACTCAAAACACAGATTCAAGGAGTCATTTATATTGCCATAGTTCCTCTCTTCTCTTCAATTCACAAACTGACCTCAGGAGCATCTATTCCTGACCTAGCCCTTCCTGACCAGTGCCTACCCTCATCTTCATTATCCCTTTCTTATCCCACTAAATAGCATCTCAAAGGAAATATTAAGATACCTGTTTACTTAACTTGAATTTGGCTCTGTCTTCCCTTCATCCAAGTTTAAGATTCTTCCTTATGGTCCCCTTTTTCCTCCCTCTGGACAAGCCCGAGAATACCCCTACCAAACTTCAGAAAAATCCCTACTCAGGGCCACATAACAGACTTCACTAACAGCTATAAATCTCTCATGCAATTTCAGCACAAAGCCTGGAAAAAAAGAGGTCCTGTCGTATAGAAGAGAGTCTAGGTCTCATGGAGGGCCAAGAACTCCATCAGCTGCCTGGTGATATTTGAGAACATTCTAGAAAACTCCCACCTCCCAGGCCCCTCCCCAGTCAAGACTATTCCCATCCAGTTCCAGAAGTCAGCCAACCAATTCTTGAGAAGAAAAAGAAACTTTGTATAATAGAGAAGGCTGACATTGAAGGTGGTTCTGGTTGTGTTTGAATACTGCTTTGCTTCTTACCTGTGCAATTTGGGACAAGTCTCTAAACTTTTGAGCCTCAATTTCTTTTTCAAAAACTGAGACTATAAACCCTAACTTGAAAATTTCGAGTAAATGTAGACAATACATATAAAATGTAAGTCATATACTCATTAAATTGAAGCTCCTATTATTATTACTGTTGTATCCTCATACCTTAGTGAAAATGAGTTTATAAGATTCCTATTCTTATACCCAGAATGTATTTGGGGCAACATAATGTCCCCTGATAATTGATGGTGGGGGTAAGAGGGTGACAGTGAATTAAGAGGAAAGAAAATCGCTCACAGAGTACATTAGAGAGATACCAAAGACTAGAAAACCTACCATATTAGTCTTACAATCACAGGTAGAAGTAAAACAACTTTTACTAAAATGTCTAATATAAGCCACCACATTCCCAGGATTTTTTCTTATATCAAAATATATAATGCATTAATTAACATAATATCATTAAAATCTTCTAAATCATTTGCATATCTTCGTTTTACAAAATTTAAAAAACCACACCACAAACCTTGAATTTCAGGAAATGTAATTAACTTTACAGTTCACACAGCAGCTAAAAGGCCTTCCTAATTCCACCACTCGACCTTCTGCTTTGTCTCGCTGCCTTCCAGCAAGAAATCACATGCTGGCTATGCTTGAACTCATTTATGATTAAGTTCTCCTCTGTAACATGTCTACAATGCATTCTCACTTTGCTGGGGTGATAGACGAATAACATTAAATGTAGTATATGAAAGAGCAGTTATTACTAAAGAAAATGTTAACTTCATATCATTACCAAAAAAAAAAAAAGTTAACAGATTTATCAAACCCCAGTCCCCTGATTTTGTTTTATATTGTGACCCCATCCCTCCTATCCATTTTAATTCTGTCATCCTGACTTACTCATTTAGCAAATACATTTTGGCCACCTACTCCATCCACAGAATTGCCTCAGAACTGTAGGTCTGCCTTCAGGGAGTTAAGATATAGTGATGGAGGAAAACACAGAATTACAAATTACAGCTCAAAATGTTGAGAGACATAAAGAGGCATGAACTAGGCTTTGTGAGAACACAGCAAAGGTACTATCTCCGCCTGAGGTAATGCAGAAGCTCTCACAGAGGGAGACAAATGTCACTGTCATTGAAGGAAGATTAAGAATTTGTCCATTCCTTTGGAAATTTCTTAGTTCAAATGAGGAAATTTCTTTTTAACAGTCATTCTCCCCTGCCAAGAAACTGTGGTACTTCCTCTAATGATGAGCTGGAAAAGGTGATTACTTTTGCAAAGGCCTGAAAAGTGGAATGAAAGTACTTTAAATGGATGATTTTATTTGTGCATTGCCAGAAATTCTGCATTTAAGTGTAATGAGTGATTATGAGAGAATATCTTTTGAACTGTGTTAATGAAGCCTGTGTTAGATTATGAAGAAGAAAGAATTTCTGAAATGAGCCCAGCCAGTGTGGTCCAGTTGGTTGAGCCTTGTCCAATGTACCAAGAGGTTGCCGGTTCAATTCAGGTCAGGGCACATGCCTTGGTTGCAGGCTCAATCCCCAGTAGGGGGCGTGCTAGAAGCAGCTGATTGATGGTTCTATCTCTCCCTCTCCCTTCCTCTCTCTGAAATCAATAAAAACATGTTTTTTAAAAAAAATACAAAAGAATTTCTGAAATTTTTCCTCAAAAATATTCAATTCTAAGCCCTGAAACCTGGTTACAGGTTGACTTTAAAATATGGCTTGTCTGCGTGGACCCAATGCAATCATATGAACCTTCGAATCAGAAACTTTCTTTGGCTGATAGCATAAAAGAGAGATTAGAAGCGTGAGAAGAACTCCATGTGCATTGCTGATTTGAAGATACCAGGTAAAGAGAAATGTGGCTAGCAAAGAGCAGCCACAGCTGACAGCCAGCCAGGAAACAGGCTCTCAGATGGACAGCCATAAGGAACTGGATACTGCCAACAACCTGAATCAGCCTGGAAGCAGACTCTCCCCCACTCCCCAAGCCTGCAGAAAAGCCCAACCAGCCGACACCTTGATTTAGACCCTGAGCAGAGAAGCTAGTCAATCCCACCCAGGCTTCCAACCTACAGAAATATGAGATAATAATGGGTATTGCTTTAAGGCACTAAGTTTATGGTGATTTTTCACTCAGCAATAGAAAACTAATAAACTTAACATCTTCAAAATCCTATGAGGAGGAAAGGCTTAATATTTCAAGTATCTGTAGTGGTTTTTAGTGAGAGCTCTTAATATAAGTAGAAGTGATTCGTTCCTCCTTTATTAGGAGAGGGAGGTGGCAAGGGCACATATTCTGTCCCAAGTGATAATCAGTAAAGGTCTTAACAGCCCACGAAAAGCACTTGTTTTGCCCTCAGGAAAATAGGGTAAAGTCTCTGATTTATACTCTTCTATTTTTGTTCTTAATCTCTGAAGTTCAGACAGTAAATTCTTTCCTCTTCCAATCCAAATGCCTGTCATTTAGAATCTGGAACCCAAGACTCACTGGCCTAACACCACCCACTCTTCCACTTGCTCTAGCAAAAATAGAAGGTTAAAAGTGAGTTGTAGGTAAAGATTCCTGGTAGGAGCATATGTAACAATGTTTTTATTCTGTAGAAATCATGAAGTTAAAAGGCCTTGGAAAACAGAAACACAACCACAAGGAATGAAGTGGGCCCCAGATTATCCTTTTAAAAGAGAACTGAAATAAGAAAAAAAAAATCACATGAAAGATATAAAATAAGGAAAGCACAGAAATGACCAAAAATGTATATATTCTTCATGGAATTACAGTCATGTGCATCATAGCAATGTTTCAGTCAACTATGGACAGCCTATTTGATGGCGGTCCCAGACATTATAACGAAGCTGAAAAATTCCTACTGCTTAGTGACATTATAGCTGTCATAATGTCATAGTGCAATACATTACTTGCTTGACGCTGGTATAAACAAACCCACTGTGCTGCCAGTTGTAGTATAACACATATAATTATGTACAGTACATAACACCTGATAATGACAAACAACTACGTTATTGGTTTGTATTTTTGCTACACTATATTTTAGAGTGTACTCTTTCTACTTCTAAAAAAACGTTTGCTGTAAAACAGAACGCTGTGTTATGCTGGCAGCAGTCTCCTATCTTGTGTTTACCACTTTTCTTGATTGCATCATTTTCTCTTGTGCTTGATTTAACCTCATGTTGTTTTATACATTTTATGTACCTTTAGTGTACAGTGTTTATCAAGTCTATAGTAGTTCACACTAATGTCCTAGGCCCGTGGTCGGCAAACTGCGGCTCACGAGCCACTTGCGGCTCTTTGGCCCCTTGAGTGTGGCTCTTCCTAAGCCTTAGGAGTACCCTAATTAAGTTAATAACAATGTACCTACCTATTTAGTTTAAGTTTAAAAAATCTGGCTCTCAAAAGAAATTTTAATCGTTGTACTGTTGATATTTGGCTCTGTTGACTAATGAGTTTGCCGACCACGGTCCTAGGCCTTCACACTCACTCACCACTCACTCACTGACTCACCCAGAGCAACTTCCAGTCCTGCAAGCTCCACTCATGATACATCCCCTATACAAGCACCATATTTTATCTTTTATACAATATTTTTACTGTACTTTTTCTGTGTTTAGATATACAAGTACTCACCATTGTGTTGCAACTGTCTGCAGAATTCAATTCAGTAACATGCTATACAGATTTGTAGGCTAGGAATAAGAGGCTATACCATATAGCCTAGGTCAGTGGTTGGCAAACTGTGGCCCCTTGAGTGTGACTCTTCCACAAAATACCACGTGCAGGCGCACACGTACAGTGTGATTGAAACTTCGTGGCCACACTCAAGGGGCCAAAGAGCCGCATGTGGCTCGTGAGCCGCAGTTTGCCGACCACTGGCCTAGGTGAACAGTAGGCTATACCATCTAGGTTGGTGGGAATGCACTCTATGCTGCTTGTACAGTGACAAAATCAACCACCTAATGACACATTTCTTAGAATGCACCCTCATTGTTAAATAGTGTATGACTGTGTAAGATATTGGAATAGAATGTGGGTAAGAGGTTAAAACTTGAGGTGAATGAGCTGGCCAAGGGTCCAAATCAATAGAAGTGAAAAGCCATGGGAGTAGCAACATTGCTTAAGTTGAGCATTCTGGCCATAGTATGACAAAAAAAAAAAAGTAATAAAGGGCAAGATTGGAAGCAAGATCAACCTGAGTCTATCACAGCCAGACAGAGGATAAATAATGCTAACTTATCCTAAGATATCTATGGTCAGAAATTGTCTCATTCAAGATATAATTTGAAGGCAGATCTAAAACTCCTTGCCCCTGACCAGTTCTGCCCCTACTGCCTCCCCAGCATTTGTGTGGAGGGCATACTGCAAGGAGGATAGACTGGAGAAAGGAGACCAGCCTCAGAAGGCCACGGAAGTTTTCTGGACAAGAGATGATGAGAAGTAGAATTCACATGATTTAATTTCATTCTTTCAAGGCTCTTGAATCTTTCTTTACCTTTCTAAGTAAATAGCTACCATGTGGTGCCACCTGCCTCCCTTCTGTGAGTCACTTAATGAAGACTTGCCCATACTCCTCATTAGCAATTTGTTTTCCAGTGACAAGGTGACAGTTTCGGTTCATTTAACAAACAACCAATTTCCAACCATTGAAAAACCATCTGGGAACGTTGTTCTCATGAGATAAAATTGTTTTCTAATTGGTCTCTTTTACGGAAAATGTGTTCCTTCCCTGTATACAATGTTCACCTCTGTGCTGTGGCCAGAGGGATTCTGCAGGTTGGCCCCCAAGATGCTCGCTTTGGATGCCTGTGGCATCAGTGCAACCCAATGAGAGGCTACAGCCAGGCCTTCCAAATGGTCACTGAATTCGTTAGCTTTTACCACATCCCACAGGGAAACACTTAAACACAGGCAAAAGCAACTGCGCAAGATACAGCTTTGATGCTTAAAGCCTCCGAAGTCAGGAAGCACTGTTGACTTTGTTCTTTATGTTGACTGTTTAGATGCCATGCTAATTCAATGTAATTTCAAGGCTATTTTAAGCTCAATATTCAAATTTCAGTTTCACATGGCAATGTTTTGTCATTTTAAATACGTTAATAAGATATTGATAGCAATTAATGTGTAGTGGTTAAAGAGTCTGATTTTTCTCCTTTCCTTGTTCAGCTATTTATTTATTTATTTATTTACATGTTCTAAGTACCCACCATCTGCACTGAATATGGTCAGGGGAATGGGGTGAACACAGAGATAAGGACCTCACTCATTAATATAGCTTGTAGTCTAATTAATATAATTCAAAAATGTTGCAAAAACAGCTTTGTATTGGGAATCAGATCTGCCTTACAGTAACTTCATTGCCCTTTCATTTGGGCTCTAAAGTTGCTTTACCTTTCTGAGCCCAAGAAGTGAATCAGGAGGTGGAAGTAAAGAGTTGGGAATAGAAATCACAACTGTAAAGCCTACTTGCTTATAGCTTTGCCTTTAGTCTGGTAGAGGCCACATAAAGCAAAGAGTGTGTTAACTTCCCATAGAAATTAGCCTGGGAGGTAGATCTTGGTTCCCAAGTGACTTCAGATTCAGCAGCCACTATAGCACTGTAGGCAAATATAGAATCCCCATTCTCACTCATTCATATTCATATTCTCTCTCTCTCTCTCTCTCTCTCTCTCTCACACACACACACACACACACACACACACACTCACACACACACACACACCCTTCCTCTGGATCCTCTAGCTGGGATATATAACTTTAACTGCTGCCTTCAAGTTTGATCATCACATTCCAAGTTTTATTATATTTGCATTCTAACAATCCAAGCTCTCATTTTCAATTATACAAGATGCTTCCAAATGACTCCTTGAACATTCCTCAAATATCCCCACATTGGTCCAGGGAATATACATAGACATACACAAGACATGTACATAAGCAAATTAAGCCTATATATCAGTGATGGCGAACCTATGTCACGCGTGTCAGAGGTGACATGCGAACTCATTTTTTTGGTTGATTTTTCTTTGTTAAATGGCATTTAAATATATAAAATAAATATCAAAAACATAAATATTTGTTTTACTATGGTTGCAAATATCAAAAAATTTATATATGTGACACGGCACCAGAGTTAAGTTAGGGTTTTTCAAAATGCTGACACGCCGAGCTCAAAAGGTTCGCCATCACTGTTATATGTGCAAATTGAGCCCTAAGAACCTGCCTACAGAAAATTGAAGTTTAGTTAAAGCGTATTAAGCAACAAACATCTTTAGAATATTGGCATCAGTTAAAAAGCTTTTCACTTTAAATTTTTACTTACTCATGTTTCCATTAAAATATTTTGTTTAAATATTCTACTTTTATGTTTTTTGTCCAATAGAAAGAACTTTTAACCAAAGAAAATAAAAGCAGATGTTATAAAATTGAAAACTTTATTTTTTTCACTTTCTTGGCTTTTATAAGTATTTACTGTGTATATACTGTTATAGAAACATCTATTTTTGCTGGATTTAAAGGTATCACACTATGCAGTATTACACCAGTATTCTGGTAAGCATTCTCCCTCTTAAATACATTAAATGCCTCTAGCATTACTTCTAGTGTTATGTCTTTTACTACATTAAGAAATCTTTATCAGCATGCTCCTGACCTAAAGTTGCAATGCTTGTCAAATTTTCTTTTGTAGACATTGATAAAATTATATGAACTTAGAGACCCTTATTTTAAAACTTAAACCTAACATTGTAATTTTCCAAATGAGAAATGTAAGCCCAAGTACTGTAAAGTGATTAGTTCTACAAAGCCTCAGAGTTAGTTAAGTAGCAGGGTAAAGATCTGCTCTCCCCTGCTCACTGAGAAAACTAGCTGTAGTGGATATCTACAACACTAAGGAATCATTGTAACTAATTAATTCAAATGAATCAAATATGTATTTATTAAAATGCAAATGAAAATAACAACAGAGCACTAATGCCCCTATAAGACTGACAGAGATAAGTAGAATTGATAACACAAAGTGTTGGCAAAACGGAGTGGGAGGCCAGGTGGAATAGACAACCTGATAAAGTATTGGTAAGTGTGTAATTGATTAAAAAAAAAAAAAAACCTCTTTGGAGCCAACAATTATAAAAATTCAAAATTGCCTATACCAGTGATGGCGAACCTATGACACGCGTGTCAGAGGTGACACACGAACTCATTTTTTTGGTTGATTTTTCTTTGTTAAATGGCATTTAAATATATAAAATAAATATCAAAAATATAAGTCTTTGTTTTACTATGGTTGCAAATATCAAAAAAATTTTTGTGACACGGCACCAGAGTTAAGTTAGGGTTTTTCAAAATGCTGACACGCCGAGCTCAAAAGGTTCACCGTCACTGGCTTATACCATTTCAGCTAGAAATTTTACTTCTCAAAATTTATCTTAGGGCTAAAACCGGTTTTGCTCAGTGGATAGAGCGTCGGCCTGCGGACTGAAAGGTCCCAGGTTCAATTCCAGTCAAGGGCACGTACCTGGGTTGCGGGCACATCCCCAGTAGGAGATGTGCAGGAGGCAGCTGATCGATGTTTCTCTCTCATCGATGTTTCTAACTCTCTATCTCTCTCCCTTCCTCTCTGTAAAAAATCAATAAAATATATTTTTTAAAAATTTATCTTAGGGACATACTTACACATATACCCAAAATCATAAATAAGAATGTTCTTTGTAGCACTGTTTGAAAACAAACACTGGAAAACATGTGTATGTCCACCAATAGTGATCAAGTCACATACATTATGAGACAACTATAAAATGGAATAGTCTATAGCTGTTTTGAAGTGAAATGCAGATATACTAGCTTACTGGTTATTAGTTAGTAAATCAATTTCCAAAGCAGTTAACTCTTCATACTAGTCACAAAATTAAACTTTATTTCCAAATTGTTCTGGAAGGCAGATGTGGCCTTTGTGGTCCTCACCCACAAAAACCTCCCATTTCACCGCTATGCTCCTTCTCTCTGTTTAAAACAGAGGAACTTAAGTGCCTTGGAAACCATGTATTCAAACATGCAAAGCTGCTATAGCAAGGGCCCTGGGAAGAAAAGAACTGCTGGTTATGTAAGGAAGAGATAGGCCCTAATGAGATTTCAGAATTCACATTGCGGCAGCTAGCATTACCATAACTATAATAGTATACTCATTTAAGAGATATGCAGAATATATTAAAGAAGAAATGAGAAGTACAAAGCATCAGAAGTAATATGTTCACATTTGTGTATAACAACCAAAATTTTTCTATATGCATGCATGGCTTATTGAGAGTTAAACATAAGGTAAAATAGTAATCTGCTTTATGTTTCTGTCTTCATGGTGCCCTTTCTCATCACAGGAAAGTTCCCACTGCTTTTGGATCACTTTTAATTCATAATAAGAGTCTTTTAAAAGTAATTATGACTCATTTTCACATACTCTAAAATCTAGTCCATTCTAAACCCACACATCATCAAATGCAGCACTTCTTCCCTATGCCCCAGTTCCAGTGTGGGACATGGTTTGGAGCCAGGTGAGGGGAAGGGATGTTTAGTCTCTGCTTCCACTCCCCTCCTTGGTCTATCACACACCCCATCTTCTCCACTCCCACTCACTCTGCGGCTTCTGGGTATCCTCCACTGTCAGAGGTGAGGTTGGGGGAAAGAAAAGGCTAAGGTCCCTTAAATGACTGACATAATCTGGCCATATAAAACTGTCAGTACCAGAGGCAGCCAAGTGCTGGATGTAATTTAGGGTGGATTGGGGCTCTTCTAAGAAAACTTCTGCACTACATAATCCCTGATGTGGGCCTTGCACCTTCCATTTTTTTCTCCCTCATTTGCTGCCCCTACTGATATACCCCAAAGCCTCCCACTACTAATCTTCTCATCACCATCTCCAACTGACTTTCAGGAAGAAATTCATCAAGATGCTTCAAGCCAGATTACCTTCTTTAGTGTCCATTTGACTTGTGATAAACTCTTACATCATCCGAACTCAAGTGGTAGTAGCGCAGGTTTGCTCTCCTGCTGCCTCTCTCCTTACTCTGACTTCAGGATACTCAAGGCAAGAAGCAGATTTCTGGGTCTCTGTTTGGGAGCTCCCTATCTCTACGGAATGCATGGAAATGTGCTCAATGAATGTTGACACCAAACTTAATCTCGGTTCCATGGGTGAACCATGTCCTGCCTGAACACACCCGGCAGGGGGGTGAGATGCTGACCGCCCTCCCTGCAGACTCCCTAACAGCTGTGAGAGGTTGGCTAGAGATACACATGGCTTGGCCTGAAGAGAACAGAGTCCCTTACCCTCCTGTAGGGTAGAAAACAGAGAAAAGACACATTACACAAGACCCAACTCTCTCCACTCTTTATCATACAGACTTTATTACCTACGAAAAATCTGACTCCTTTTATATATCCTGAAGGTGAGGGGTTACAATTGATAGTTGCTAGACTAGTTCTTCTATATTTTGGTAATCTAGCATAGAAACTATAGCATATCCCTTCAGAAACTATCTACACTTTATTTTCAGTTTAGAATCTTCATTAAAAATTCAAAAATCACAGAGAAAAAAATTTAACATCCAAATATGTGTATTTGTTTGTTTGAGTGTGTGTGTGTACAAAAGCTCTTGCAAAATAAAATGCTTTGGGGAGGGAGATCAGAATCTAGGTTGGAAATGATACTCATTTCACATTGAAAATTCTATTACCCTGTTCAATTCTTTAATAATATGAAAGTATTAATTTTTATTTAAAAACCCATTTAATGTTTTAAATACAGAAAATTAGGATGTCACTGAAACTACTTTACAATGAGTTATAATAAACTAGAGGCACGGTGCACAAAAATTTGTGCACTGGGGGGGGGGTCCCCCAGCCCGGCCTGTGCCCTCTCGAAGTCTGGGACCCCTCGGGAGATAACGACCTGCTGGCTTAGGCCTGCTCCCGGGTGGCAGAGGGCAGGCCAAATTCCTAAGTGCAGCCCCTGGTCAGGCTCAGAGCAGGGCCGATTGGGGAGTTGGGGCGCCGCCCCATCATGCATAGAGCAGGGCAGATCGGGAGGTTGCAATGCCACCCTCAGTCACGCTCAGGGTAGGGCCGATTGGGGGGTTGGGGCACCGCCCCCTGTCACACTCAAGGCAGGGTCAATGGGGAGGTTGCGGCGCCACCCCTGTCACGCACAGAGCAGGGCCCATCAGGGGGTTGGGGTGCTGCCCCCTGTCACACACAGAGCAGGGCTGATCAGGGGGTTGAGGAGCTCCCCGCTGTCACTCACAGAGCAGGGCCGATAGGGGAGTTGGGGCACCGCCCCCGTCACACACAGAGCAGGGCGGATCAGGGGGTTGGGGTGCTGCACCCTGTCACACTCAGGGCAGGGCCAATGGGGAGGTTATGGCTCTACCCTGTCACACACAGAGCAAGGCCCATGGAGGGGGGTTGGGGCGCCACCCTCTATCACCCACAGAGCAGGGCCAATCAGGGGGTTGGGGTGCCGCCACTGTCACACTCGGGGCAGGGCCGATGGAGAGGTTATGGCTCCACCCTGTCACACACAGAGCAGGGCAGATCAGGGGGTTGGTGCGCTGCACCCTGTCAAACACAGAGCCGCAGGGCAATCAGGGGATTGGGGAGCTCCCCCCTGTCAGGCACAGAGCAGGGCAGATAGGGAGGTTGTGGCCCTGCCCCCTGTCACACACAGAGCCACAGGGTGATCAGGGGTTTTGGGCGCTGCCCCCTGTCATGCTGATCCCGGTGCCGGGAGCCTCGCTGCTCCGCTGATCCCGGTGCCGGGAGGCATATATTACCCTTTTACTATATAGGATAGAGGCCTGGTGCATGGGTGGGAGCCGGCTGGTTTGCCCTGAAGGGTGTCCTGGATCAGGGTGGGGGTCCCCACTGGGGTGCCTGGCCAGTCTGGGTGAGGGGCTGAGGGCTGTTTTCCAGAAGCGAGTGACTGAAGCTTCCAACCGCTCCTTGTTTTCTTTTCTTTTTTTTTTTATTCTGGGCCAGCTTTAGCTCTGAGGCCTTGCCGCTGAAAACATGGATACAATGTTGCTAAAGCCCGGCTGACTTTCTGGGCTTTTGTTTAGCTTTTTATTTGCAACATAGTACATAGTTGCTTAGAGTTGCAACTGAGAGGCGGGAAAGTGAGGCGGGGAACGTTGGAGTCTGCAGTCACTGAAGCAAGCGAGCCTCATGTTTGCTTCCAGCTGCCTGGCTGCCGGCCACCATCTTGGCTGACAGTTAATTTGCATATACTCACTGATTAGCCAATGAAAAGGGTAGTGGTCGTACGCTAATTACCATGTTTCTCTTTTATTAGTGTAGATGTCCTTGGCCATTTTATCCAAAGATATTAAAGCACCTGGTAAATCATTGCTAAATCTGAGACTTTATTGGCAGATTTCCACCCCCCACCCCCCCCCAAAAAAAGGTATGGAACTAGTAGTGACTGGAAAATAACAGTTCTGTCCTAGAAAATTATGGAAAACATCAGAAGAGACCCTTGAGATTCTGTCCTCCAGAAAAGCTGACAAGTGCATTGCCCACCTCCTGCCAAAACAGTGCACACAGATACTGAAGGTAATTGTTACTGTTTTCATTCCCGCTACTAAAGGTGCAGGCCACAGAAGAAAAGAACCAGTGGTACTAACAATTCCCTCATCTGGTGCCAACAAAGAAGAACTCACAATTTAAGCTGTCATCAATTTTGAACAACACATTTGACTGTTTCAGCTAAAAATACCTTGTATTTTGCTCTGATTTGGAACATAGTAAAATTTTTCTTGATAAAATAAAACTCTGTCATCAACTCTACTAGGAGATTCAATTATTTTCTCAGTATTTTATATTACCGTCGTTGAAATTTAGCCTGAAATCTATACATACAAACACACCATAATTTTAATTTATACAACTATAATAGTGAAATGGTAGAGCTTTCAATTCTTAATAGAATATAATTAATAGCAAGCTAGCCCTAGGCAGCCTCAAAAATGATTACAAAGGGTTAGGAGAAAGACTTCAAAGTAACACGAAACACTAAATCCGAAAATTAATCTATTGCTCTAATCTGGGTGGCCTATAAAGCTGATAAGCAGGAAACAAAATGAATCCACATGCTTAAGAATTGAGAAAAACACATTTTTGGGATAACTATTCATACCTGGTAACTCCCAGGAAACAATGAGACAGAAAGGTAAACTCAGGTTGCCATGGTATCTTAGGAGACAGTCCATACTAGGCAAGAGCTGGGGGCGGGGCAGAAAGAAGACTGCCAGGCCTAGTTCAGGCTGATGGTTGCAATTGTCCAGCAATTCCAAAGGGTACATATCGTTAGCCAGCAAGCCAGATGTGTTTTGTTCGGCCCACACAGTGTGTTTTTGTTTATTTGTTGTTTAGCTGGTTTTAACTGACATTTAAACATCAAAAGTTCCCATAAAAAAAAAATTGGCTTCAGCATGGAAAAAAGAAATGAAAGACCTTTGAACAAAAGGACCACACAATTCCACATGGCAACAGAAGGTGAAAACATATTAGCTGTAGCCCCCCTTAGGTTCCTCGATGTGGAGACTCAACAAGAGACTCAACAGGCTTTGCTCACTTATGTAGCCTTCTCCCCAGCCCATGTCAGCACCTGAGTTAGAGACCTTTGATAAAAATCTAATGGTTTAAAGCGTATTTTATAAAACTGTACATTGATGTTATAGTTAGAAATTTATTTGGGGTTTCATAACGGCAAAAAGCAAAAATGGCACAAAGCATTGCCTACTGCACTTTATTTGGCTGAAATAACACATAGAAAACAGTAAAGTAACAAGCAAAATTCATTGCTTCCTTAATTTATATTATTAGAAGACATGCAGAGACATGGCCAAATATAAAAGTATCAGTATTTAAGTAAGTTGCATGCAGTGGGAAGATTAATATACAGTTGGATAAAAATATAGTCCAATAATGAAGTGACTGCTCTGTCATACACACATTAATTTAAAAGGAGTCTATGGTAAGTTTAAAGAAAAGTGCTTACAGACAAAATTCATTACTGCATCAGGCAGAGATAAACTATTAAGCTGAAGATATGAAATCTAGGAGTGCCCAAAATTTTATGGGCAGGGTCTCATCAATTGGTTAATTTCACATATAGAAACATCAGCTATAAGGCTAGTTTCAAAATTGGGAAAATCCAGTGATGACTCCATGACCCTGCATTTTTCTTCACTCTATTTCTGTAGGTATTGGCAGCAAGGTGAAAGCAAAAATATTGGTCCATATACCAAACAAATGTCAATATTCAGATACATTAAAGACCAAATGTTTCAATAGCTTTCTCTTTAAAGTGAGGAATTTTTACCAAGAAGTGCATAGCAACTTCCTTTCTGGTCCCAGGCACTAACTAGATCTTGCGTACATACCAGAGCTGTCTTGGTGGAAATGCTCTCACTAAGGACTTAGACCTGAGAGCTTAAGCCAGAGGAAGCTAAAACAAATAGCTGCCTAAAAGTGGTTGCTCTCAACTCTGGCTGTACTTTAGATTCATCTTTGGAGCTTTTAAAAAATATTCCAATAACAAGGCCTTATCCCTTTGAGTGGTACTCAGACATCTGTAATTTGTAAAAACTCCCCAGATTCTAACTTGCAGCTGGGAATGAACACTGGCTTAGGCTAATTAAGATCCACCATTGGAGGTGGGATCAACTCTCAAACTGCATAGTTACTACAGCAAGAGAATAAAATTGGTATTTGGAAATCAGCCTCAGTGTCATACAAACACAAAGGAAACCTCAATACATTAAAAAAAAAAAACAAAAAAAAAAAAAACAGAGAACTATAGAACATGCTGAATATAAGATTGCCAAATTACATAGGTGATATTATATGAGTGTCCTGGGTTACTACTTCATCAAAAAAACAAAAGTGTAATTACATGCAGACCCTTAGGAAAACAATGAGCATAAAAAAGAATTACATATCAAATCAATTTATTCTATCTGAACTTGAATTTGGTGGATGCATATAGAAGTTCTAAATTGATTACTGTGCTGAAAAGGCTGATATTTCTCAACATGATATGGCATTCACAAAGCATTCCCCTTTCCTCTCCCCTCTCCCCTCCAGTAGAAGCTCCCCAGGATTTTTATGTTCTATATTTAGTACACTTACTGTCTTCTTCTGTTTTAGAGTAATTCATGTGTATTACTTATATTTTTGATAAATTGTAGTTTTCTGTTTTCATTCTGTGCTATAGTTATTAGGTGCTATTTTTTTTTTTTTTTGAAAGAAAGAAAATGAACAAGGGAAGGAAAACAAAAGAAGGGAGGGGTGAAAAAGTAGAAATCTTGACTAATTACAGAGCCACATGGTATTGCCTATTCTTCATTTTATTAACACTTAGTAACCATGTTGTATTCAAACAGAAAACTAGTTTAAAGATATTTCTCAGGACCTTCAGCTTCAAGACTTTTGCTTTATGTGTATATTGAGTGAAATGAACAAATAGGGCTCGAGAATAAATGCAATTCAAACCCTTCCCAAGCTCTTCTTCCCAACAAACTTGATCACTATGTAAAAAACAGTATGTATTACAGAGAAGACAGCAAAGAAAGGTTATGAAGGGTAAAATAAGGATATTACATAATATTAAAGGGGTCAATTATCCCAGAAGGCATAACAATTCTTAATATGTATGCACCTAATAATAGAGCATCAAACTCCATGAGGCAAAAACAGAACTGCAAGGAAATGTAAATGATTCCACTACTAGTTACAGACTTCAACAACCCTCTCAGAAACGGACATATCCAGCTAGCAGAAATCAGTAAGGATATTGTTGAATTCAACAATACCATGAACCAATTGGATATAATTAACATCTATAAATTACTTCATCCATAAACAGCAGAAAACATATTTTAAAAAATATATTTTTGTTTATTTCAGAGAGGAAGGGAGAGGGAGAGAGAGAAAGAAACATCAATGATGAGAGAAATCACTGATTGGCTGCCTCCTGCATGTCCCACCCTGGGGATCGGGCCCACAACCTGGACATGTGCCCTGACCAGGAATCAAACCATGACCTCCTGGTTCATAGATCAATGCTCAACCACTGAAGCCACACTGGCCAGGCAAAAATATATTTTTCACAGGCCCCCATGCAATACTCACCAAGATAGACCAATCCTAGAGCACAAAACACACCTTAACAAATTTAAAAGATTAGAAATAATAAACAATATCAAGCACTCAGACCACAATGGAATTAATCTAGAAATCAATAACAGAAAGATAACTGGAGAACCTTAAAATATGTAGAGATTAAACAACACTTCTACATAACACATGAGTCAGAGAATAAATCTTATGAGAAATTTTAAAATATTTTAAACTTGCTAAAAGTGAAAACAACTTATGGGTGAGTGACAGCAGCATCATGATAGCATAAGACATCCCTCATTTTGTATCCCACCCAACAACAAAATTCCGGCGTTGATCCATATAATAGGCAGACATTCCCCAATCCTGGCTACAGACAGTGAACCACTCCAGCCCCTCAGCTATGGGCCCATAAGCTTCTATAGAACACTGACTTAAACAATCACTCATAAACAAGAGAGCCTTTATGGATGTTCATGTTTCCAGCATACCACTGGAGCAAAAAAATATATGCCTTGGACACATTGCAGTAAGAGGAGCAGTTTGACTTTACCTGCATTATTCTTTGTCTGAAGCAGCACACCTTAGAAGCAAGAGAGATTTGTCCTCAGCCCATAATTTCTTCCTGTGGGGGAAAGGGAGAGCATGTGAGTGAGCATCTGGCTTCCTCAGCTCTGCAGGGCAATGTCAAATGCACTCACTTCTCTCTTCCGCCATTCAGAATACTAAATTATGAGCAAAATGACGGAGCATTGGGCAAAACACCAGATAGGATCTTTGGGAGGATATTAAAGGAACATAAATCCTACTAACTATATATTGCACCCCATCAAGAAACCCACAAATGAGCCAGTGGGAATACCTTACTATGGATGCCCCCGACTGATCATGGGCACCTCCAAGCACTCTGTATGCCTCACCCACATTTCCCACACCCACCTTTTGGTTCCCTTGTGCTCCTAATGGCAGCAGGGAGAGCAGGCTTTGGCAGACAGCTCAAGAGAGTGTGCAAAAAAGCCAGCCAAAATGTGGGACAGGGAACCACACGCTTGAGCTCTAGCACCATACTTGAGAAAATACAAAGAGAGACTATCAGCACTTGACCATGGGTATTGCAGGATCCACAAAAGGCATACAAGCTTAAGAATTCTACCATAAGAAGCATGGAGCAGGTGTACCCAACAAAAGGTCTGAAAGAGCCTCAGAACATCTACTAAGGATGACAGAAGGTATCTCTCTCCTAAAGGCAGATAGTAAAGTCGAATTAGTTGAAAACCTCCTAAGCAAATTATTAACAAACCAAATTTGACAACACATTAAAAGGCTCATACACCATGATCATGTGGGATTTATATGTATAATACAGAATGGTTGAACATATGCAAGTAATAACTGTAATACACTACATTAATAGAATTAAAAATAAAAGTGACCTGATTATCTAAACAGATACAGAAAAAGCATTTGAAAACACATCCTTTTATGATAAAAACACTCAGCATAGCAGAATAGAACAAACGTATCACAGCATAATAAAGGCTACACGTGACAAGTCCACAGCTAACATCATGCTCAACAGTGAAACGTTGAAAGCATTTCCTCTAAGATCAGATACAAGACAAGGTTGTCCACTCTCACCGCTCCTACTGCAAGCCCTAGCCAGAACAAATAGGCAACAAAAAGAAATAAAAGACTTCAAAATCTGAAAGGAGAAATAAAATTGTATTTGATTGCAAATGACATGCTCTTATATGTAGAAAACACTAAACAATCCAAATATATTGCTAGAACTAATAAACAAATTCTGTATAGTTGAAGAATACAAAATCAACCTACAGAAATCAGTTTAATTTCTATACATTAATAACAAAATATCTGAAACTAAAATTTAAAAATCTCCTTTTGATAGCAATAGAAATGATGTTACTTAGAAATAAAGTTAATCAAGGAGATAAAAATTAATACAATGAAAACAAAAAGGCCTTGATAAAATATATTAAAGATGAGGCACATACCCCATAAGCCTACAGGTACAATCTCTGGGGAATGGATGAAATGCTGACACTTGGAGTAAACAGGAGGAACCTGATACTGCCTCCGGGCTCCTTACTAATTGCCCCGGAGGTACAGAGGAAGGCAGCAATATGAAAGTGGCCACAAGGTGGCGACTGACAACTGGGGTAAAAGTCAGAAAGATGGATCTGAAGGGTGGGGGCGGGGGCAAGAGAGCACCCTCGCCCTCCAAGATCCCCAACTTTGTATTGTTCACCTCAGAGCATCTCTTATTTGGCTCCGAGTGGTGGAAAGTGTCCAGCACGGCCTTAGGCATCCACCAGGGACCTCCTGGCTGGCAAGGCGTGACCCTGGCCACAGAAGGGACATTTGGAAATACTTTTTCAGGAAGCTGTGGGGAGGAGGAGAGATTCCCCATGCGAATTCCTGGCAGCTCACAGGGATGTTGAAACTCCCGGGGCACGTGGGCATGGGCTCCTGATTTCCTGTCAATGTGCACGAATACATGCATTGGGCCACTAGAAACTATATGAATCCCAATCAAAACCACAAGGAGAGCCCTGGCTGGGAAGTGGGTAGCTCATTTGGTTAGAGCATTGTCCTGATATATCAAAGCTGGATGTCTGATCTCAGGGCACATACAAGAAGCAACCACTGAATACATACATAAGTGGAGCAAGCAAATTGATGTTCCTCTATCTCTTTCTTTTCCTCTATCTCTAAAATCAATCAATCAATAAAAATTATAATCAGATAATGGGAATAGTACAACCCAGAAACATGATGGTGTCACAGTGGCAGTACACAACAAATCTTGCCCTTTAGTCATATGATAGCAGAAAGTAATAAGGCCCAATACTTTGTCAAAAAACTATAAATAGGTTAAAAACAATTTTCAATTTCAGACTGTAAACCAGGGTGTTATTTGCAAAGGTGTATCTTCATTAAATAAACATTATATAAATGATGATTGAGTTCCCAATGCAGCTACTACAAGCCTATTTGAACCACAATGTACAGAAATCTATTTGGAATGACACCCTATAAGCTATCCATCATGTGTAAGCACACTTCTCTTTAGGAAGTATATTAAAAATTTCATCATGGACAACCAGAAATGAATTCTTCTTCCCCCACTTCCCTAAACCAATCAACACCTGAGGCAATTTAGGATGGCTTGCTAAGCCACCAAGCTCTCATTTTTTAGGGTAATTTCAAGAAGACATTTATCTGGACAGAGTCCAGAGGTGAGGAATAGAAGGAATACTTTCGCTAGATAGATGGGAGAAAAGAGCTGCTAAGAGAGTTTCAAAGAGTTAAAGGGTTGAAGCTGCTGCTACAGTAAAAGTCTTTAAATAGCCCAGGAGAAATGAGCTATTTTTTTCCATTCCTTCTCCCTCCTTCTTTATCATAAGTTGTACATGCTGTACAGTATTTTAGATTTATCTATGTTCTGTACATAATATTTATAATATTGTATTATTATAAAATTATCTTCAGTGTACCAAGAGATAAATTGTATTAAATATTTTATGTGTATCATTAATATTGTTTCTATTAATACGTAGAACATATAGTTCACAAATTTGGAATCATGTTCTTCATAAAATGTTGTATTTGCTGTGAGTGAATAATGAACATTTTCCCATATGATATTCTCCTAATATAATTTTAATTTGTGTATAGCATTCTATAATATTTCTTTATTGGGCAATTAGGTCATTTCCCATTTGCACTATTATAACATTACTGAACATTCTTATACATAAACCTCTGTGTACAATCTAGTTTTATTCTAGATGGTTTTTAATAACAGAATTTTAGAAGCAATGAGTCAATATATTTTAAGGTTATAGATAAATTAATGTTTCTCAATCCTGGCTGCACATTGGAATTATTTGGAGAGCTTTTAAAAAATATTGGCATCTGGAGTCCACCATTAAAGATTCTGATTTGATTGATTTAGGATGCAGCCCAAGTTTCTCTTGCTTTTAAGAGTTTGCCATGTGATTTGAATGTAAAGTCATATAGAGGCTGATATACTAGTACATATTAGCAAATTGACATGCTTACTCATACTAATACTAATTCACACTCCTCTAGCTTTATGAACAATGTCTACTCTCTCCAACATTGTGTGTTGTCCATATAGGAATCTTATTTTGCATTTTTTATTTCTAGTGAGATATTTTTCAAATATGTACTAACCACTTATAATTTTCCTTTTATAAATTGTCCCTTTATATTCTCTGCCCATTTGTTCAATTGCACTGCTCAAGTTGTTATAATCATCCATAAGAATAAAATAAGTATTCTGCCAAATAGAACCAATATGTCATGTATCTTTTACTTTTGTTTATGTAGTAGGTTATATAAAAATGTAAATAATTTAATCTATCTTTATATAGTTTTCCATTATTCTTATCCTCATTTAAACCAAATGTCAGCCGATGTCACTAGCCTTCTTAGAACTAAAATACAACCATGCATCTGGAAATTTGTTTTCCTAGTCGCCTCAGGCTCTAGTTTCCACTGAATTTGTTTAATGATCACTTTACCATCTCACTTAGGCAATTGCTTTGCATTTCATTTACCCAGACTTAGTACCCAGCCTCTTTCTTTAATTTGTTACAAATTATTCACACATAACAATTTTGTGTATAGACTTTGAGATTTGGGTGGAAACCCATGTGAGAGTATTCCAAGTGAATTGTTCTTCTTCTTAAAAGTCTCTTGGCTCTATTTGATGGACCTTATCTCCTACATAGATAGCTCTTCACTCTCCTCTAATCCACACCTCTTTTTCTACAAATTAGTATTAATGTAGAACAATTTAAATATTTCTTTTGTTGTCTGAGATCCAGCTCATCCTACAACTTTGTTTTGGTCAGAGTAGAATATCTACTGTAACGAACACTTCCCAAACTCTGGGGCTAAAGGCAACAGTTTTTCTAAGCTGCCATCCAGTGCAATGGTAGAGGTAGAGGAGCAGCTATGTCCAGTTATTCAGGAACCCTGAATTCTTCCATTTGTGTTTCCATCATCTTATTTGCTTCCAAAGAGCAGAGCTCAAAAGAGAGAACTGCTTAGGAAAGGCAAAAACGCTCTTAACAGTGTTCTTAAAATCACATACATCATTGACATACATATTCCATTGGCATAAAATAGTCACATGGCCCCATCCAAATACAAAGGGGTCTAGAAATGCGGTCTGTGCGTGTTGAGGAAAAAAAAGATATGAATATTGCCTGGCCAGCATGGCTCAGTGGTTGAGAGTTGACCTATGAACGAAGAGGTCATAGTTTGATTCCTGGGTTGTGGGCTTGATCCCCAGTGTGGGGCATGCAAGAGGCAGCTAATCAATGCTTTCTCTCATCATTGATGTTTCTATCTCTCTCTCCCTCTCCCTTCCTCTCTGAAATCAACAATTATATATATTTTTAAAAATTATATAAATATTGGTGGGCAATAGCAAATCCACAAGTATATTAAGGCATTTTGCTAAATAAGGAGAGTTTCCTCTAAAAACAAATTATCATCTCAGATAGTAAGAAAACCAATTGTTCATATGCTGCATTGGAAGACATTCCACACTGTGAGATCAGAAAAATATTTAACAATATTTTATGTACTTATTTCATTTTATTATTTACATTTAAATATTGATACCCCTGGAGTACATTTGGTGTGCAGTATAAATGAAACTTTATTCCAAAAATCCCACCAATTATCTAATACCATTTAGAGAATAATCTACTTTTAACATTTGATGTGAGAGAATGAGTTAGTTTCTGGAATATCAATAATGAATGGACAGATAGATGATAAAATCAGTACATTCTATACCTTACAACTTAACTTTTTTTAAAGTGTGATTTTAATACTATTTTTATGTTTACCTATATTTATGCAGAGTTAAAATTGAAAGACAAAACATGAAACAGGATAGGACAATGTATTAACTATTGACACTCCACACCAGCAGGTAATTCAGGACTGGTGTGGACTCCATCCTGAAGCGGTCAACACAAGAAGGGACCACCCACCACAGTTGTGATCTCCTTTCAACCCAGTGAGAAGCACAGCTGCTTACCCCAGTAAGCCATAGTCTGAACACCACCAACTTACTCCAATTTTAGGGTAGCCATTTACCAAATTGCAGGCCATCGTTTTCCAAGTAAATAAACAGCTTCAGTAGATACAAATGTAGAAAAATGACAGCAACTGATATGAGTCATCTTTGGGGTGTGTGTTTTTTTTAACATAATGTGTAAGCTTACTGAACGTCTCATAGGAATAAACCCCAGGAAGAGAGCCCTTAATTTCTAATAGCCAGACTGTAACCTGTAGGGAAGAGGTGCCAAACCCTCCTTTCTGCTCTGAAAGGGATTTCAAGAATGTTAAGACTCTACTGAAGCATTAGTCTGTTTCACATGGAATAAAGCCAGATTATAAACGCAGACCATATAATAAATTTGAGAGTGGATGACTAGGCGATAGAAAGACAGTAAATTAGAGTTAGAAAGATGAGACTTAACCAAGGAACAAGGCTGGGTTGGTTCACAGTGTTACAAAGACTGCCCCTCCAATTGGAGAGTGATACTAATGTATGAAGGGTTAAAGATATATTTTCTACATGTCTTTCACCACCCCAAACAGTCATTTCCTACCCAGATTAACTCAACAATCACCTACAATCCTTGTCTCCTCCAGTGCTGTCCTGTTGTAATATATTCCCTACACTTCTGGTGAACTTTTTGAAATGTAAATCAGATCACATCTATCCCCTGCTTTAAAATTATTCTTGGATTTTGATAACCTAGAGGATCAAGCCCACACTTTATCATATTGTCTTAGTTTGAAATAAGTATGTAAATGAAGGTTGGTTCTTTGGAGGTGATCCCAGGAAACACAAATGGAAAAGTGAGACAGGGAAGGGAGCAAAGTCTATAAAGGATGTATTAACAAGTAGGTTACCTCTGTGGGTAACTGGGGCTCAATCCCACTGCAGACCCTGTGTGTGTGTGTGTGTGTGTGTGTGTGTGTAACACACTTTATCATTGACTATCATCCCATTTGTTGAGAGTGCTCCGAGGCACAGCAATACTCCTTTCCAATTTGCAGTGCTTGAAAGGGAGCCATCTTCCCCGGTAGTAGAGCAAGATCTCAGGCACAAAAGAGAGAAGCAGATACTTCTGAGGTGGGACGATGTCAGTGTTCCAGAAACACATTTTTCAGCTGCAGATGAATTCATGAAGGCTGAGAAGAGACAGGTGGGGCATTCAAGAGTTTGCTTCGTTAGGGCAAAGCAGATCCTCACGATCTGGCATGGAACTTAGCAAACTTATCTCTGTCTACTTGATCCTATAATTCACCAACATTGAACTATCTGCTGCTTCTTGAATGGACTCCACTTTTTCAAAATTGCAAATTCACAATTTTACAATATGATTCACTTCTCTCCATTTCCACTGCAGATGATTCATATTTTGTTAGAGTGCTTATCTAGCATTATGAACCAACTAAATTTTCATACAAGTCTAATACAGAGAGTGGCCTGGAAGGAACACCCAAATGTTTCTTGAATGAATGATAAAAAAAGAACAGATCACTTGGATGGTGTTAAGATTGCTGACAGAACAAATGAACATGCTTTGTCTGATGGCATCATGTAGAACAAGCATGTCAAACTCAAAGGCTAACACGGGCCAAATAGACAAGGTTTAAGTTTATGTGGGTCACAAAAAAACAAAAGCTTCAATTTTCATAGAAATGTAGGTTTATTTCGATAGAGACATGCTGAATACAGAGGGCTGAAATAAATGAGTAATCGTTAACATAAAATAATAGAACATTTTGATGAAAATTATTTTTCTTGAACATTAACTTACCAAACACTGACTAACTGCACTAATTAATAAGTGTAATGCAAATCAACCTATTTTCTTGTTCTCTGAAAGCGAAATATTTCCTGTTGCGCACACCAAACAAGTCAGTACAAGGCTAATGACGTGGTAATCGGTTGCTAAAATGTGTGCTGCTAGCATTAGTGGAGAGAAATGATGTGCCTGCGCATAAGGCATGTAAGGGAAATGAATGCAACATGATTATAGTAATCAGTTATTAGTGAATGTTATTAATAATTATGTGTAATAGGATATTGTAAAAATTAAGTTAAATTTTTATTAAAACATTTCTTACATACTGTTATTTTGGCTGGGCCGCAAAAATATTCTTTGTGGGCCACATGCGGTCGGAGGGCAGCGAGTTTGACATGCTTGATGTAGAATAATCTCAGGCAGAAAAAAAAAAGCGCTTTACTAGTGTACTGAAACACAGCAGCAACCTGTTGGACAATACTTGTGACAGGAAGATAAACCAGATCCTTAAATGTTCGCTAAGAGAAACAAGTTTTTGCCTTTTTGGAGCTCAAGTTTGGGTCCTTCCTGAGTCTGAGGTTCTTAGAAGAACATGAGCAATTTTTTTTTCTTTTAATTATTATCCAAACTGGGTGCTTTCTCCCCAGTGGATATGGAGAGAGCTCCAGGGAGCCCAACTGCTACCGCTACTTGGCAAAGTTATCCCTTCAACTTCCATAAACATACAGTGAATCAGAAAAAAAAATTCCAATTGGGAGAATCAAATGCTCAGAATCACTGACATGTCACAGTGGCAGGAGGTTGTATGAGATTTACAGAATGGCTCATGAACCTGTTGACCTTGGTTCTAAATCTAGGAAGCAGACTTGTATGGCTTTGTTTGAGCTCAATCTTATAATTGGCCAGACCCCTTTAGGCTGGTGATAGGTATTAGCAGGATAGTCCCGAGAGATGCAAATCAAAACAACAATGAGGTACCATCTCACACCTGTCAGAATGGCCATCATCAACAAATCAACAAACGACAAGTGCTGGAGAGGATGTGGAGAAAAAGGAACACTTGTGCACTGCTGGTGGGAATGCAGACTGGTGCAGCCACTATGGAAGGCAGTATGGAGGTTCCTCAAAAAATTGGAAATGGAACTCCCATTTGACCCTGTGATCCCACTTCTAGGAATATATCCCAAGAAACCAGAAACACCAATCAGAAAGGATATATGTACCCAGATGTTCATAGCAGCACAATTCACCATAGCTAAGATCTGGAAACAGCCTAAGTGCCCATCAGTAGATGAATGGATTAGAAAAGTGTGGTACATCTACACGATGGAATACTATGCTGCTGTTAAAAAGAAGGAACTCCTACCATTTGCAACAGCATGGATGGAACTGGAGAGCATTATGCTAAGTGAAACAAGCCAGTCAATGAAGGAAAAATACCACATGATCTCACTCTTTCATGGATAATTAAGACCATTACAAACTTTTGAACAATAATAAATACAGTGGCAGAGCTGCCTCAAACTGATTGTCGGACTGCAGTGGGAAGGCCAGGGAGGGTTGGGGGACAGGAGGGAGGGGAGTAAGAGATCAACCGAAGGACTTGTATGCACCCATATAACCATAACTAATGGACATAAGACACTGGGGGGTAAGGGAGGGCAGGGGCTTGTCAAGGGCGGGGGGGAAAAAAGGACACTTATGTAATACCCTTTGTAATACTTTAAGCGAAAAATAAAAAAAATAAAAAAAAAATTAGCAGGATAGTCATCTGGGCACCAATAACTGTCACAGGATTCTTCTATTTCCCCCTGGCTGATTCAGGAGGTATACTGTAAAGTTGTAGAAATAAAATATGTAGGTACTTTTGTTTTGTGAGGGTAAAGACAGAAGATTTTAGAATTTATGGGTCTTAAGTAAAATATATCTTTAGCAGAAGTGAGGACAGGATGTCAAACCCAGGCTTTTTAGCCAATAAACTGGAATTTCTTTTTTTTTTTTTCTATTTGAAAATAAAACATCCTTTTGCTATGATAGGCACCAGTGTGTTCTCAAGTAAATGACTTGGGTCAGGGTACTGAGCTATCCACTGGAGAAGTATATTCAAGGTTTCTTTGAGCAAACAAAAACAGCACCTGGACATCTGGACACTTTTTGCAATAGTGCATGTAAAACAAGAACTACTGAGTGAGTCTATGGAACTCTGCTAAAAACAAACTCCCTATACAAGGCACTCACAAGCCAAACCCAGCTGATGGACGTGACAAGGGGACCCATGGAGAACACTGCAGAGCAAGGCCAAGTCTTTGACACAGAATGAAATCTTTCATCAGACACAGCCTGAGAAAGAGGAACATCTGACCTGATGCTTGTGCTCAACAAATGATAGAACACAATAATAAACAAAACCCACTCAGATGATTGCCTTATGCAGTGTGGAATGTGCGGGAGTTATAGTTCAAAAGGCCAACATATAAAATTGTTTTTAACAATCGTCCTCTTAACGTTCAAATGAATGTTAATCATCCTCATTTTAGAGTCTCATAAATGCATATGACCAAAAGAGAACAGAATGTGTTAATGACTAAACTCTGACTCATCTCTTTCACCCTGCATATTTATTTAGTCTATTGCCAAAACCTATCATTTCTTTCCTCAAAATGTCTTCTATAATTATACCTTTCCTATCTATCATCGGTGTGGTTTATAATACACATACATGATGTCAGTGAAGTCTTACAACACTACTGAGACACCATTTTACAAATTAATAAAACCGGGCATCAGCAATTAGGAAACTGGTTCAATGTCACTCAAATAGTAAATGATATCATCTCAACTTCTCATCTGGAAGATTATCTTTAAGGCACCATTCAGCTCTAAAATGCTATGATTACACTCACTCCTTTTCTTCAGTTGTCTGCCACTTAGTATAAGAATTGACCATTTCTCACCTGGGCAACCATACTTCCCTCTTTTTCTGATAGCAATAACCTCAGGGAACAAATCTTTCTTCTTCACTTAGCCCTCTCACTGTGTCACACTCTTCTTTGAAGCATGATAATAGCTCTCCTTGCTATTGTGATCATAGTTGGGATGTTCAGCCTATTTTCCCTAATCTCCTATTAAAGACTGAATTGTTTGACTCTGCCATCACCCACTCAGGCCAGGCAATGCCTAGTTAATCATCCATTCATTTATACATACCTCCCTTCTTCCTAGTCCTACCCTATCTCTACCCTGAGGCTTCACAAAGTTGTCTGATGTACAAACATGTATTTTATTTCTCTTCAACTAGTGGACTTCAGCTTCCTCTGCTTCTGTCCTCATTTAAATAACATTTAAAATCCCCCTTTAAAAAGCAGCATACCCAGCTCCTTACTTGACCTGGCCTAGTCCTATGGGAAAATGGAAATAGCACAGTAATGCTATCAGCTGCAGACAGCAAAGCCCCACAGGGCTACGACAAAGCATGTTTATCTGTACTTTATAGAACATGGAAAATTAACACTCAAAGTGTGTTAGACAAAGGAAAACAAATATTTTTATTTTGATAATATTTGTTATGTTTATGTGTCATGCTTAGAAATTATTTTGCTCAAAAATACAAATTGAAACAAATCTCAAGAGGCTTTAACACAAAGTTACCCTAAAAACCATCGGCTCTCTGAAATTGAATCCTCGAGATATTTACCTTTAAATGAAAAGCTACCAAAGTAAAATTTATATAGGGATATATTTGCTGTATTTGCTTTTACTCTTTGGGGTTTATGAAGAACAACATGAAAATGATGTTGTTTTTAACATGTTCATGTATGTTCCTTCCATTTTGCATTGTAGGCCTGTGCATCACAAAATACAAAGCATAAAGAATCTTCCGGAATAAAAGAAAAGCTACATGAGGACAATGAGTTAGCATTTTTTTGCCACCATTACATCTAGAACATTGCTGACATTTTAGAGTAAGCCATTAATAAATATTTATTAAATGCACCTTTGGCCCTGGCCGGGTAGCTCGGGTAGCTCAGGTAGTTGGAGTGTTGTCCTGTGCACCAAAGGGCTGTGGGTTCAATTTCCTGTCAGGGCACATACCTACATTTTGGGTTCAATGCCCAGTTGGGGAACGTACAGGAGGCAACTGATCAATGTTTCTCACTCTCTCCTTCCTTGCTCTAAAAGTCAATAAACATGTATTTGGGTGAGGATTTAAAAATATCACCTTTAATAGATAATGAATTTTTTTTAATTTCTAAGTCATGAACAGGATACAAGTTTTAACTGTGTAATTTCAATTGTGTGTGTGACACATTCTCAAGGGCATGGGTACTAATCTGAAGGGGACTGGTCCAGGCAACTAGGTTCATCCCTGCCTAAGAGTTTATGCAACTCCTAGAAGCAAAATGAAAGTGGCCAACGATTAAAAACTATACCTAGGTCACCATCAAAGTTATTCATTTCTCAAGTCCAGTAAACCTCAAAGACAAAAATTTCCCTTAAAAATGTTCTTCATTGCCATGCTTTCCTTTCCAATTCCAAGGACATTTGCCAGATACAAGTCCCCAAGCTTCTCAACCAGGAGTCATTGCAGCAGACTCCTTAAAGATTTCCTGACTCCCAGGTTTTCCAGTATCATCAAACATATCTTTCATAACAAAGTATATTACATCACTACACTTCCAAAATTATTATATTTTGTGATTTTACTGTTCATCAACATAAACTCTAACTTTTAGTGCTTTCTGTGACCCAGCTACAGAAATGTAGGTACTCTCCTGGACTTCTCCTTTTCCATTACAAACTCTCCTCTGAGTTAAACTCTAACCCAGCGGTTCTCAACCTGTGGGTCGCGACCCCTTTGGCGGTCGAACGACCCTTTCACAGGGGTCGCCTAAGACCATCCTGCATATCAGATATTTACAGTATGATTCATAACAGTAGCAGCATTACAGTTATGAAGTAGCAACGAAAATAATTTTATGGTTGGGTCACAACATGAGGAACTATATTTAAAGGGCCAGAAGGTTGAGAACCACTGCTCTAACCGATGACCAAATACTATTTGTTCTACTCTCAAGTTCAAAGTACTACACCTCTCTCAGACTACAGCAAGTATCATTTCCTGTTTTGTTTTGTTTTTTACTTACAGGACGGCACAGTGAGTTAGAGCACAGACTGCCTTCATTTAAAGCATAATCTTGCCATCTACTAACTATGTAATTCCACTCAAAGTAATTGATCTCTAGGTGCTTTACTATACTCATGTCTAACATGATGGGATATGAGAAGAGATAAACCAAAGAACTTATATGCTTATATGCATAGCCCATGGATACGGGCAATAGGGTAGTGAAGACCTAGGGGAGAGGGGTTCATAGGGACTGGGAAAGGGATAATGGGGAGGAAAATGGGAGATATCTGTAATACTATCAACAATAAAAAATATTTAAAAATGAAAAAAAATAAAATGATGGGATAATAATAGTATCTACCTGTTAGGCAGGATTAAATGAGAATTAAATTATAGGTGCTTAGATTATTGTGTGACACATATTAAGTGCTCTATAGGTAGTTGCATGATGGTGAGGACAATTATCCCCCCCAACTTACTCTATAAATGAGAACCAGAATAATCTTTTTAAAATGTCATATTTGCTTATATTCTTGCTTAAAACTCTCCAAAGAATTCCTACTAATATCACTCAGAACAAAATCCAAATTCTCCACTCTGCCCTCAATGTCCAGCATGACCTGTGCCCTGTCTACCTATCTAATTCAACTTCAGCATTTGCTCCCTTCCTTACTTTGCTCCAGGCTTTCCACTTCTTAGTTTCAGAACCCATCAGCCTCATTCTGTGTTATCTGTTCTCTCATCATCCCCATACCCATCTGACTCCTTCTCAACCATTAGATCTTAGCTTGAAATTTAACTCCTTAGAGATATTTGCTCTGACTTCCCCTATCTAAAAGATCCTTCCATCTCTAATATTCACTGTTGTAGCATCTAGTTTCATATCCTCCTCATCATATTAGTAGAAGTAGTAGTAGTAGTAGTACTATTGCTTACCACAAATTTGCTCCTTTCATTTATTTGCTTGTTTTTTATTTGCTGCACCAAACTAGAATATAAGTCGCATAAGGGCACTATCATACCTATTTTGTCCACCACTGAATAGTAGATAGCCTATGCATATCATCATAATTTGTGGCACATCCTAGCAATAGTTTTTTTTTATTTGGCTATTTGTTTCTACTTCAAGATTCTTGTTCTTTACTGTGTATGGGTCAATTGCCTCCTCTCTGCATCAATGTACACTATTTCCATCTCTAAGATTCACTAGGCCTCTTGGACAGTAATACTCAACCTTTCCGCCCTGGCCGCTGTGGCTCAGTGGATAGAGCGTCGGCCTGAAGACTGAAGGGTCCCGGGTTCGATTCCCGGTCAAGGGCACATGTCCGGGTTGTGGGCTCCATCCCCAGTGGGGGGCGTGCAGGAGGTAGCCGATCCATGGTTCTCTCTCCTCGTTGATGTTTCTCTCTCTCTCTCTCCATCTCCCTTCCTCTCTCTGAAATTAATAAAAACATTTAAAAAAAAAAATACTCAACCTTTCCAGCGGAGTGTACTAAATTTCTGATGAAGAAGTTTTTTAAGAGTTCTGTGAAAACCCTTGCCCCAACTTATCTTTGCTCCTTAGCATTCATGTATATCACATGAAATTTCTCCATAAAATTCTAATCCCTGTATATACACATTTTCTTACTATGTATTACCATCATTTTCTCACTAAACTCTGAGGTATTTGTACTGATTTGTTGGTATTTAGACTTATATGGTATTTGGACTTATTTATTCCTAGAATATTCAAAGTCAAAGAACAGCACATTTATAAAAAAATTTAAAGTTAAATAATATAAAGCTATAACCTAC
This sequence comes from Myotis yumanensis, assembly GCF_028538775.1. Classification (NCBI taxonomy): domain Eukaryota; kingdom Metazoa; phylum Chordata; class Mammalia; order Chiroptera; family Vespertilionidae; genus Myotis; species Myotis yumanensis. The sequence goes on along the minus strand of NW_027223755.1, from coordinate 70,934,541 downwards.
ATGCATATAGTAAAATTCTTAATAACTCAGCAAAGATTTTACCTCAACACCTTAACATCTATTTTTTAATAAATTCATTTCTCTACCCAAAAAAGATTCTTTTGTGAGTTTTGCAATAATTGGTTTTGCTTGGGTGGGGATGACACCTAAGCTTCCCAAAGTATTTTAGACTAAAAATTGCAGGAACAAAACATACCGGAGACCATATGGAAACAAGTTTTGCACGAATTCTGTGTAGTTAGCATTTGCTTCTATCAAAACTAGCTCAGAAACTGATAACCTTGGCTCTTTAGGCTTATGCTTAAAGGATAGTTTAATTATGGAATACTATCAGAAAGTGTTTTTGCCAAGTTCTTAATTGCTGAAATATTTTTTTAAAATATAGTGATAACTTATGCTTGCTTCTAATTTAGTTCAAGCTGGTTAAATTCTTTTGTCTATGCCACAGTTTCAGTACAAACACCTGCTATTCTAAATATCAGTATTGTTGACTCATGTTTCTTTGTCTAACATGACCTCAGAGATCAAACAGTAACTTTTACAAACATTATTAACCCTCAAAGCCAAAAGGAAACTTACATTTGTGACCAGGGCTGTTTCCAAAGTCTCTGAAGACAATATGCAGGGCTCTGTGGCCTCTCTTATTCCCAATTTTGCTCTAAAGATCCCTTATCCTCAAACTCAAAAAAGCATGGGGGGACAGGAGAGAAAGAAAAAGAAAAAATTGGGGGCAGCCAGCTCAATGCCAGCAGTTGTTCTGGGTGCTAAAAACAATGAGGTATAAGATGGGTGAGGTCAATGTTCCTCAAAGGACGTCACTGAATTCCACCGGTAATCTTAGCTCATTATTCTGACAGAAATGTACATCAGGATATCAATTTTTCTCTTTTCAATGCTGAAAGGCAAAATAAGATATCCTTTTTTGCCATAATTTGCTTTCTACTTCTCTTTTTAATTCATATTTTCCTCGAAATTTTTAGACATTTCCCATATTACTTAGGAATACCAAGTTTATAAATCTAAGATGCCATCATTATAAGAACACACCATTATTTTATGTACTACTAAGAGCAAAAAAAAAAAAAAATGCCACTGCCAATTAAATTATCACAATACTTTTCATCACTTTCAATTTTATATTGTAAATATGGCTCATTTAAACTAATAAGACATAAATGTATTATATATCATTGGTGTCCATGTAAAAAGAAATAAATATAACTACACTTTCTTTACATTCAGATTCCACATTACTGACCAATTGAGTAATTAAGTTCCATAATTTTCTATACAAAATTGTTCTGTGTCATCAAGATCTTTGATAAAACAGCATTTTTTAATAGTGCCTCAGTACTGTCTTCAGGATTCCCTGTGGATTTTTTGTTAGAGAGAGAGAGAGAGAGAGAGAGACAAAGACCAATATATATGAACATATATTAGAGTGTGTGTATATATATATGTGTGTGTGTGTGTGTGTGTGTATATATATATATATATATATATATATATATATATATATATAGGTTTTCATGCCCATGTATAGGCAATAACAACTACATCACAATTGCTGCCTAAATGACAGCAAGTATATGACACATTTTGATTTCACACCTGTTAAAATGTAAAAAGAAATGTGGCTCTTAAAAATGATGAACATGTCACACTAAAGGTATAAACCAATTTTTAAAAAATATATGCATTATAGCTACACATTTTTAAAGAAACATATTCCTGGTTCTATTCACAAATATCATCAAGGGCAATGTTACTCTTATGCAGGTAAGCAACAAATACATAGCAAATTCCAAACCAGTGTTAAAAACTGCCAACAAATGTGATCCCTTTCATTGATTCCTAAGGTAGAAACAGCAAATGTGTTCCCCTTCAAACGTTACCAGTGTCTGCTGTTGTTCTGTCGGAGGAAAATGGCTCAGAAGTAACACATGGATATCTAAGACTGCCTACGGAATCAGCTTTGCCAAGGACCTTAATTTAGCAACATAACATCCTAGAGATGGTAGAGAATTTGTAGAATGTCTAGTTCCAATATCCTCCTTTGCCACTGAGGAAACCAAGGTATGTGGTCACAGAGATAGACACTAGACCTCAAAGGGCCTGAAACTTGGGCCATTGCTCTTTTTTTTCTTTTTTCCAATCACCATTTATCCCTCCTTTACACTGCTCTTCCTATACACATTGTAAGTCTTCTCCAATACTTACAGAAGTAGTACCCCATTCTCACAATGTGACACTATTTGCAATTAAAAGGACACTTACCGCTTTACTATACATCTAAAACTAATACAGAACAATATCGAATGTAAACTGTAAAGGAAAATTTAAAAAAAGACACACTGCAATATTGCTCCTCTGGGCTAGACTGAAAAGGACTGAAAAATGCCTTTAAAACATTCCTAAAACTGAATTAGAAATGATCTAAAGATATCCATATAATGATCCTTAGTTCATTTCAAATTCTAAGCACCTCCAGAAATGACAGAGCTATCTAATGAGCAGAAATCAGCCATCTAGAAGAAAGATCAGTAAACTAGTTTAAGGGCAAAATCCCACCTGCCACCTGTTGTTGGAAATAAAGTTTTCTTGGAACACAGTCATGCCCATTGGTTTCTGTATTGTCTATGGCAGTTTTCAAGCTATAACAGCAGGGCTGAGCAGTTACCATGGAAACCTCGTGGCCTACAGTATGTACTATCCGGCCTTTCACAGAAAAAGTTTGCTGTCTCCTTAGATAAAAGAAAGGCTCTAGAGGACAGAGGCAGGAATGATAACGGGCTGCAGCTTCAAGCTCCAGCATAGATTACATGGATTATGTGTAAAAGACTATTCCCTTTAAATATGTGTAACCATAGTGCTCACTATCCATATTTCATATTTATAATTCATCATCTCATAAGATAGAACAGGTACACATGTACATATACACAAACACACATGCATACACTTGCAGAATAAAAAGGGTGACTTTTATTTAGTTATCTGTCATAGCTAACCTTCTTGTCACACTCCAATTAAATGATATATTTCTTTAGCTACAAAGATTTCATCAGTTGGTGTCTTAATTCATATCCTGTTTCCCAAAACCCTTGTCCAGTGTATTTGAGCTCTGGCTCCAAAATTTTCAACATTCCCACTTCTGTCATCGAAAACAGTAACCTGTCCCTCTGTATCGGTTCTGAAATAAAATTCTTGTCTGACAGACAATGATACTTTACTGAATATATCTGCAAATAGTGACTCCCCATCATCATAAGTAGGCTACATACTAGTAGTTCTAGTTATACAAATACTGTCAATTAAAAATACTGCTTTTATTTTTAAATATTATATATTGATGAATATGTATGGCACCTTTTTATAATATAATACTATAGCTATTAGGAGCTGAGACCTTCAGAACAACTGTGCTCCTCACTTAGCACAAAAATATGCACTTATCCTGAGTAAATCAAGGGAATGCCCTGATGGTGAAAACTCAACAGGACTTTCTTAGCATTATCAACAAAAATGAATCAAAAATTCAGCTCACAAAAAGAAGAATCACTGGATTTATTTGTAAATTGGTTTAGATAGTGATTCTAGATAAAAAGTAAAGGTTATTCTTTAGAAAATTTTGTGAAAGTAATAAAATTAGGATTTGGGGGATGGTACAACTTCCAAAACGATGTGGTAACCTACTAGATGGAAACTGTGTATCTAAATGGATGCCTCTTGAAGTGCAAAATCTCCCACGGCCTTACTGTGCCACCTTGTTATTACTTTACAGGCAGCCCCTACAAGAATAGAAGCATCCTGAAATGCAATTAATTAAATGAGTCCCTCAGCTGTGCTTTAAAAAAATTTTCTGAACTCTAATTGATTCTGAAAACTTTCCAACAGAGAACTTTATGTATGCTAATAGTGTGTTGGCCAGAAAATAGGCCCAACAATTTTGCCAGGGTAAGTACACCTAAGAGAGAGATTGGCAGCCATTCCCATTGATATTCTCCTAAGCCTGCAAGAATGCCTTTAAATCCTGCAATTGGTGAAAATAGTCCTTTAGGCATTCACACTTTCCAATCTCTCATTTTCCTCCCAGCTTGATTTATCACATGTTGGTTCTTTGGCTCTCAATCCAAAATAAAATCAACTCATTGAGGACTCAGAGGAAAATATAAGAGATCTGGGGATGCTGAGAGTATGAGAAAAACAAATGAGGCACTGAGGCATTAGACAAAACCTGCAATGAAGATGCAGAAAAAAAGGGAAACAGATTTACTTGGATGAAAAGAAAGTAGAATCCAAAAAGTAAGAAGCCGGATGGAGAGGGAGAGGAAAGGGTGGGGAACACAAATACACTGCCCAGATGGAACGGGACCCCTAGCTGTTAGTGCTTGTAAACATTGCAATGATTTAATGATCTCTTAGGGGGAGTTATAAAATGTTTTGTCTCTGGAATTGTTTACGTAAAAGGTAAGTAAATTGATGCAGAGAAGTTATTTTGTTGATAACATCTCTAGATGTCCTTCCAACTCCAATTCTATGATTTTGTAACTTAAGAATGACTAAGGTGCCTGGACGGCATGGCTCAGCGGTTGAGCATTGACCTATGAACCAAGAGGTCACAGTTGGATTCCTGGTCAGGGCACATGCCAGGGTTAATCCCCAGCATGCAGGAGGCAGCCAATCAATGATTCTCTCTCATCATTGATGTTTCTATTTCTCTCTCTCCCCCTCTCTGTTCCTCTCTGAAATAATAATAATAATAAAAAGAATGACTAAGGTGATGCTGAAAAATAAAAGAACCCATACTTATGTTAAGCATACACACAAGATTTATGGTCTGCCTCAGAACTCTGTTCCAGAGTAACATGGAGTGAATTTTAAATGCATAGTTCTCTGCTGGTAATCATTTGTTTAAATGCTAAAAGGGACTCAATACAATTGTATAACAATATCCAATCAATACACATAATTGCCCTGCTGGCTCCCCTTATACTCTAAGTCCAATTTTCTTAAACTCTAAATTAAATAGATTTCTAATCAGCTTTCCAATAGTCTTCTTTAAAATATCACAATTTCTACAAACTCTACTAGATTATTTCTATATTCTTAATTATAGGCCCAACATAAGTTGAACCAGCTAAGGAATTTTTTTTTCAAATTTCACAAAATGTAGCCTCCACTCTACTGCAATTCTATTCTACATTATGAAGTATACTTTCCTAAAAAAACAGCAGCATACTCATGTTTTCATTTCCATGTGTTATGATGGGTTAGATTTGAGAATGAAAGGATAGTGTATTGTGCATTTTCTCTTATTTACTTGCATTTTTAATAATATATGTATCTATTTTTCCTTTAGGTTTGTTGCACATGCAAAAAAAAAAATGTTCATGTCAATTTACTACCATGCAAATGAAGCTGAGACTTACAGCAATCAAGCTTCAATGTGGGAGCATTCTTTAGAATCTGAGCCTTCATTACCCCCTAATTTATAGGCCCATTTTATCAGGGACTATACATTTGGAAGTCCACGTTCAATTATATACGGTATTCAAAAGCTTTGTAGTATTCAAACTTGGCAGGATTATATTTAGACTATTTCTCACTATCATTTTGGATGAGTTTTTCTGTGTGTAGTATTTTTTTTTGTTTTTTGTTGTGTGTTCTGTTTTTTACCTACTCTGAATAATATACTCAACTACCCATTCATTATTTCTTTGGACACCTCTGCTATTTTCTGTTCCCCTTTTCCTTTTATTCCAGTAGTTATTTGCTTTCAGTTCTTTTTATAGGCCAATGAATTCATCATATATAGTCAGTATTTTCTCATAATTTTCACTCTAAATACTGTCTCTGACATCTCACCAATATCCTATTGGGTCCCACTATTTCTGATTTTCTTTGAATGCTAATTACTTCAGTCTTGAGCATTTGGGAAGAACTAATGAGTATAGGGGGAAACTGATGGTCCTAGAATTTTAAGGCCATTAACCCAGCTATGTCATTAACTTTCAGGAAGGGTCCTTATAGGAGGGATGATGATTATTATTCTTGTAGTATCTTTACTTTAAAAAAAAAAAAAGGAAAAATGGACCTACTTTCTCCAGCACAACTGGTTTTCAGACATAATAGGACTCATAAATTTAAAACAAAATTAGGAAATGTCAAGAATAACGTTAAGACATTATTTATCAGCATGCCGTTTTACAAGAGAAAACAATAAATAGATTAATTTCATTAATTAAATACTAAAACAGAGAAGAAGGAATAGATACACACAGTTTGAGAACTGTAAACTTGGGATTTTTTTTCTTGGGTGAGCAATAGAGCCAGTCGAGGTATTCACAGAAAAACAACTTCACCAATGTATGAATTCTCTGAAAACAGGACATATTCTGCAGCGACATGTATGCAACCAGTTGTCCCTATGTCATGGCTAGCTGTGACCTTTGCTAGGCACCTCCACCTGAGGCTCTCTCTATAGCATTTCTCCTATGAGAATTTCGCAACTCCCCTGAGTTTGAACTAACTCAGCTCCCAAGCCAAGCTGGCAATCAGGACATCAGTTCGCTCTGACACAGCATCATGAATTGAAAATAGCTTAGAAACAATGGCTTTTTGTTAGCATTTTTTTTTTTTTTGACAAAAAGGAAATTCATTTTATTACAACAGCACTCTTATCTGCATCAGAATAACCAAACCACCATCCAACCAGCCAAAGGAAGAAGCTGAGATTTAAGGACACTTGCTTCTTTAGAACTTCAGGAGCAGGAGCAGGTCGGTTCTCATAAAGCTCCTGCCAATATCATGCAACAGGAGACCGAGACTGGGGAGACTGGGGAGTCAGGGGAGGTGACCCATGGGCCTTCGAGAACTTCTCCAGTTGTTTCATCTTCTTATCTCGGGCACGGTTTTCCCGGTGCCTTGCTGCCAGGCTCAGGAGCACGCTTTTCACCCTATTTTGGACACAGGGCTGTCCGAAAACAGTGATTTCGATTAAGCTCCCGGAGTTCACCTTTTCCACCGTCAGCAGGACCTGGTTCATCCACTCTATTTCCGGAATCATGACTCCGTTTTTGCCGAAGATGGGGTCAGCCAGACATGCCTCCAGGTAAAACACCAATGGGTCTCTCAGCTCCGGTGCAGGAAACCACCAGGGCCGGGTGTGAATCCGTGGCAGTGGAAGCGGCATCTTCAGCAGCCTGTCCAGGGCCTGGGCAGACATCCATGGGTCCTCCTGGACCACAGCACCCGGCTGGTCGACCATGCTGGGACCTGCAGCTCCAGTGCGAGGTCGAGTGGCTCTCACAGAACTCTCGTTAGCATTTAACTATGTGAATACACACAGTGAAGCTGGACACAAAGCTTAAGGACCTACTCTCTTGTGTCATTTTGGTGTGGTGACCCCATTCGTCTTTGAGCTCCTTTTTGCATCTGGCACAAGATGTCATTGGATCTCCTTGTGCTTACCCTGCCCAGACCTGGATTCAGCTATTTCTCTAGGGCCCTCTCATTCCTTTCTTTTGGGGGATTAAAACAAATCTGTATGTTTTATGACTCAAAACTCAAAATAATAAAACCACAGATATCATTCTTATTCTTATTCCCCCCAATCTGTTCCTATCCATCCCCATCTTCAGGCCTCTGTTAAAATGTCCCGTCATCCCTGAGTACTACATGAAAGTGTAACTGTAGTCCCTGTTTTTACTTATCACACTTAACTTGCTTTAGTGTCCTTAATATTACCTATCACTACATGACATAATCATATATTTTTCCCTGTCTGCTTCAACTAGAATATAAATTCCATGAGAATACTTTGTTTCATTCAACCACTATACCCAAGCACCCTGAATAATCCCAAACACAGTGGGTCACTCAATACATATTTGCTGTATGACTTTTGTGAATAGATAACAATTTTCATTTTATACAAATGGGAGCCACCCTAGAAAGACTGCTCCATGCCTTGTGTTTTTCACACAATATCTCCTGGAAATCATCTCACATAAATTTTCCTCTTATTTTTAAAATAGAGTGTTTACATGTTTATGTACTGAGGTTCTTTTATTACTCAGGTGTTTACAGCAAAATAATGACAGTACTGTATAACATAACAGATTGTATTAATTTGAGAGAAAAGGACAATTGTGTGTGTGTGTGTGTGTGTGTGTGTGCGCGTTTAAATGTTCAAAGTGTTAACAATTTGGAAATTTTGGAGAAGGTATTCAAGTATTGTTTTAATTTTCCCAAAAGGAAAAGAATGGGAAAAAGAAAATAATAATGAAGGTGAGACTGCAAAGCAAGGAGCATGTCCATGGTGAGAGATGCAGAGACATCGCCTACCTCTCTCACCTTTCTCTTTCTCACCCCTACATTCCCTCTAAGAAAATAAATTACAGTAAATTACCTGCTCGGACAAAGGCAAACACAACCCCATATGCAGTTTGCTATGAATAATGCATTCTAAAGAACTCTTTTATTTGAAAATACAAAATGCTACATTTTGGGATTTCCTAGGAAGTGGAGTTGATATTTGATAATAATTCAAACAATACAAACACTATAATAACTGCTTATTTTATGTCTATTTGATGGGCAAACTGAAACACTATCCTAATTAAAAGGAGTCCCTATAGAAATGCATACTGAACACGCAATAGTAATAACTTTAACAAGACATTAGCATTTTTCTCCGAGGTCCAAAGGTGATTTAGGTAATGTTATATATCATACATTCCAGGAAAGTGTCAAATTAAACTGAGCAGGATTGGCCTCAGGCAAAACTCTAACATGGGCAAGTTTATGCTTTATTCCCAGGCTTCTCACTTTTAGATGATTCCCACAGCTCTTGGGTTGCCATCTAAAGCAGGTGTTATTTATTCATTCAATTTGTTTCTTCTCACCTCTGAGAACTTAACTCTGCCATGTGCCTGCTCTACTCAACCCTCTACTTCCTGATTCCCACAGGATTGCACAGAAATTTACTTTTTTCCTTCATGGTCCACAGTATTTGCTAGCTAGCATTATAAATCATTCCCGCTTAGCCTGCTAATTAGAAGTACTAGATGGCCATTCCATACAAGTGTTAACACAAGACAATACCATGACTTTTGGTCTAATGCCTCAGTTATTCCTTAGCTTCCTCTGTGAACCTATAGCCCTGTGCCCATCTTTTTTTTAATACATGTTACTTAAATTGTAATCATTTCTCTAGGTCTCTATCTCAGCCCAATGAGATCAAGTTCCTTAAGGGCAGATAGTACATCTTGAACACTTTTGTAACCCAACAAGTGACCCGATACTTAGCACATTATAAATGCTTACTAAAAGATTATTGAACTTAATTATCAAATTGAAAACAATTTTCAGGCATACCTCATTTTATTGCTCTTTGATTTATTATTAAGCTTCACAGGCATTGCAGTTTTTGTTATTGTTTTGGGCTTTTTTGTTTGTACTTAAAAAACAAAACAAAACAAAAAACACTCCATCAGCAAGACCCTCCATCAGCAAAAAGATTACAACTCACTTTATTGTTACACTCATTTTACTACAGTGGTCTGGAACTGAACTCACAATATCCAAGATATGTCTGTATTTCTGGAAACACTTGAGCCCACAAGTGATATTGTTTATAAGAGGGAATGCTTTGTTTTGGGAAAGAACAAACTAGTAAGAGGAATAACAGTTAGGGTAGCCAAACACCAAAAGCTGTTCCCTATTCATGGAAATACTCTCCGTTATGAGAGCAGAGAAATTCAACACAGACTTCCAGTTGAAACAAAGGGTAGCTTTATGGGAGGAACGAGCTTAGTATGCAATCTTGAGACAAACCAAGAAAAACACAGGCAGTAAAATCTCAGACATTTCTCACAGTGATATTTTTACTGATATAGCACCACAGGCAAGGGAAACAAAAGAAAAAAATAAACAAATGGGACTACATCAAACTAAAAAGTTTTTGCCAACCAAAGGAAACCATCAACAAAATGAAAAGACAACCCACTGAATGGAAGAACATACTCGCCAGTGATATATCTGATAAGGGGTTAATATCCAAAATTTATAAAGAACTTATAAAACTCAACACCAACAACAAACAAACAATCCAATTTAAAAATGGGCAAAGAACTTGAATAGATACTTCGCCAAAGAGGACATACCGATGGCCAATAGGCATATGAAAAGATGCTAAATGTCACTAATCATCAGAGAAATATAAATTGAAACCACAATGAAGTATCAACTCAAAATGTCAGAATGGCTATCATCCATAAATCAACAAACAAGTGCTGGCCAGGATGTGGAGAAAAGGGAACCCTCGTGCACTGTTGATGGAAAGACAGACTGGTGCAGCCACTGTGGAAAACAGTAGAAGAGTTTCCTGAAAAATGTTTTTAAAAATAAAAATTAAAAATGGAACTGCCTTATGACCCAGAGATTCCACTTCTGGAAATTTGTTGGAAGAATCCCAAAATATGAATTTGAGAGAATTTATGCACTCCTCTGTTTACTGCAGCATTAGATACAAGAGCCAAGATTTGAAGGCAGCCCAAGTGCCCATCAGCAGATGAGTGGTTATAAAAGCTGTGGTACATTTACACAATGGAGTACTACTCAGCTGTCAGAAGGAAGAAAATTTTACCCTTTGCAACAGCATGGATGGACCTGGAGAGCATCATGTTAAGTGAAATAAACCAGTCAGAGAAAGACAAGCACCATATGATTTCACTCATATGTGGAATGAACAAAATAAACGAACAAACAAAATAGAAACAGAGTCATAGATACAGACTCACAGCTGTCAGAGGGGAGGGAGGTTGTCGGGCTGGGTGAAAAAGGTGAAGGATTAAAAAACCTCATGGACACAGACAACAGTATGGTAATCACTAGAAGAAAGGGGTGGAGAGATAGAAAGGGGTGAGGGTATAAGGGCGATAAATGGAAAGAGACTTGACTCAGGGTGGTGAACACACAATACAATATACAGACGGTGTATTACAGAACTGTACACCTGGGACCTATTCAATTTTATTAACCAATGTCACCCCAATAAAGTCAATAAAAAGGTAAAAAGAAAGAAAATCTGTTTTTAAAAACAACAACAACTGATTTGGGGCCATTTACTGTGGAGCCTTCACTTTTACGCAGGTGATTCTTATTGTTCAACTGCGGTAACAAAAATTAACTTTACCCAAAACTTTTTCAACAAGAAAAGTACAATATGTTATATGTATTTCCTCCTGGAAATTAAAACCTTAACCTAATTAATGTCCTGGTCCTACAAAAACCAGCAATGCCTTTAGAAAATGAGGGAAAAGGAAGAAATTTTGTTTTGAGGCAAACAGCAATGATGTACTGACATCTACAGTAAACTGCAGTGGGGCCGAGACTCTAAAACTTTGAACTATGGAAAACGACCTCTGATACATGGTTCTCCAGACCTGCTGGATGCCAATGGAGAACCCTGGGGGACGGCACACCACCTGAACGCCAGACCCACAATCAGGGTCTTCTGTTCCCCTGAGCAAAACGCTGACTTACCTGCACCTCCGGTTCCTCATCTGAAAACCTAGCGCGTTGAACTTCTGTGATGTTAAGATTCTTTCAAGACGTATTACTAAATAATTCCACGTTTGATTTGTCCTTTCTAAAAAAAAAAAGTGTTGAATTTCCTCATAAGCGGTATTAGCACGTACAAGTTTGGAGTTTGGAGTAAATTCTGTGACCTCGCCCTCAAGACCACGGCTGAGATCTCGCAGCTCGATTCTCGCGGTTTTGCGCTCGCGGGATGCTGGCTGCAGATGGCTCGCAGCTGAATCTCGCTCTCAAGCAACTATCCTCAGGTGCAGGAAGTTCACTGGCAACAAACACTTCTTCCCAAGAAATAGTTTCCTCCCAGCTACTGATGACTGCAGCCATGCAAGGGCTCATTCAGCCCGCTTGCCTCAATTTGGGACAACTCTGTGCCCTCTAGGCCTAGAGCAGTGGTTCTCAACCTTGGCTGCACATTAGAGTCACCTGGGAATCTTTTTTTAAAATCCTGATTTCTGGGCCTCACCCTCCGGAAATTCTGTTTCTTTGTTATGGGGTGGGGCCACACAACATTAGTAACATAGTATGTGCGCACCCACAGGTGGTATTTTGTGGAAGAGCCACACTCAAGGGGCCAGAGAGCCGCATGTGGCTCTCGAGCCGCAGTTTGCCAAGCCGCAGTTTGCCGACCACTGAAAGGATTCTGATGAAGATATTGCAACTGCAACACAGTCCACCTCCTCCCTCAGCGCAATCCTGCCCCTCTCACTTCGTTTCAGGTAGTATTCTATTATGTCCAGCAATATCCTGCTGCAAGCATACCTCCTCCGGGTCAAGTGTGTATCCCAGAGAAGTCCACAGCAGATAGTTGGTACTACCAGTGGTCCTAGGAAGCAAATTATAAAATAGAATTTGAGGAAACTGATCATGAGCATCTGGTAGCTGGTGCTTATAATCCCTGGTGTGCTCTCATGGTGCAATTACTAAAACTTTTATCTGTGGTAAGTTGGGATGAGACATCAGTGTGTCAGAAAGCACTGGCAGGTGTCTTAGGTATTTGAGAGGCTTCAGAAGAAAAGCAATTATAAGATCTGTAGAATCAGACAACTTTTGCTGGCTACTACTAATGCACTGTAAAAATCAATGACACTCTGAGGGGGACTAATCTCAAGTTTAAAGCTAAGCATAAAAGTCAGAGGACCTCCTTGGAAGCCTATAGAAAGATTCTCATCTGCTGCAGACAGAGGGGAGAAAAAGCTTCAGATCAGGCCCAACAGTGAAGTATAAGGAAAGCAGAGGTCCAGTTGAGAGAAACTGAATTCTCAACCGCAGCAGGTATGCTACTCAAGATGGAACCCTGAGACTTGGAATTCGAACATCTGGGCTGAGACTCTTAAGAATCTTGACCTCTCAGATCCTACTCTCTAGCCCTGCAGAAGTAGCTTACTACCCTGTCCTTGCTTGAAGATGATACAGAGTCTTGAAAGAGAGTACATACCCTCTCAGATTCTCCCCCTCCCCCCTCACTAATCCTAGCTACAAGACTAGTAACTAGGGTCAAATCACAGCATAATCCAGTCAAAATGTCCTGGGCCTCCTAGGAGAGAAGAGGGATGCAGAAGCTGCAGCAAGTCCTTGTGAATGTGACTTGGCAGAAGCCAGGAGAGTGTGTATAGGGCTGGATTCTGAAGGTCTGGATCAAGGAGTATGGAGCATGAAGTCAGATAAGGTAGAGTTTATCGAGTTTATCAATATGGGGATGAGACAGAATAGGGGTAACACCGGACTCCATCTTCACCAAAAGAACTCCATCATAGAGGCCCGACTATGACTCCTTGCTTTCAGTAAAACTCCATAGTTGAAATTAACCTAACCACATCCTTAAAGGAAAGAATGTATAATGAGAACATCCTTTCTCAACATCATGTTCTGCAAAATAGTTTTGTCAATTAAATGGCAACCAGAATGTGTGCACAAGCATAATTTTACAGGCCCTTTGAGCGGTCCACTGACCATGGAAAAACATCTTGTGACTACCGCAGGATCAACCACCACCAGATGGCGATAGTGGGACAACTGACCTCACCCTCATTCCCAAGCCCTGTCCCTCCCTAAGGCCCCTGTATAAGCCATCCACAAAAACCCTTGAGGAGCTCAACTTCTCTTTCCTGGTTGACTCTCCTGTGCACAAGCTCTATTCAATAAACTCTATCTGCTTGATCTTGTCCTGGGTTCAGTGCTCATTTCTATAACATTGAGACTCAAGAACCTGGCATTCAAAGTCTGGTAACAGGACACTCTCCTGTGACACAGGACTTAATAATCTAACAAGAACCCTGAGAGATGGTGCTAGCACACTGCTAAAATGGCTCTAAGAAGCCTGGGAAAAGCGATGGCTCATGCTAAGAAAACTAGAAATGTTAGAATACCTGTGACAGTGAAAAGGGCTCAAAATGATCAGGACGGTAATATGCTAGGACCGTGGTCGGCAAACTGCAGCTCTCGAGCCACATGCGGCTCTTTGGCCCCTTGAGTGTGGCTCTTCCTAAGCCTTAGGAGTGCCCTAATTAAGTTGACAACAATGTACCTACCTATATAGTTTAAGTTTAAAAAATTTGGCTCTCAAAAGAAATTTCAATCGTTGTACTGTTGATATTTGGCTCTTTTGACTAATGAGTTTGCCAACCAATGTAGGGAGTACACTCTAATACAGTGGTTCTCAACCTTGGCTGCACATTAGAATCACCTGGAAATCTTTTTAAAATCCTGATTTCTGGGCCTCATTCTGGGTGTGAGGGGCAACACTCTTTATTGAAGCAATGGGGAGTGTGCTGGTGAAAGAAAAACCAGAAACAGTGAGAAATGTATTGGTGGCTGTTCTTTCTAAGACAGAGATAAAAGATGCTGTACAGTATTGGCCTACTGAATAGGAATATTGCTGTCTTAAAATAATAAAAGCCACAATATAATACTTCAGAAACAAGGGGTATGCAATTATCCAAATGAGAAGCAAGGTGGAGCTGTAAATGTGACCTTATTGGGTTCACTATTTTCTGAAAGAATTCTGAATATTCTGGGATGCAATTAAATTACTTTGAAATTGTTTGATTTTTGTAAGAATTCTTTTAAACTTTGTTAGGCGAGACCAAAGCAGCCTTTAGTCTCAAGCTCAATTTTGCCTAATGAGGCAATAAGTACCCTCTGGATACCTGACCTCACCCCCACCTCCATCTGGCTGCTGGAAATACCAACAACTCCTTGCCCTCTTTGTGCTCAGGAGATTGTTTTGACTGCTCTCTTTTGGTGGTTCCTTTTCCAGCCTTGAGTAGTCAGCTGAAGACCAGGGGACTCTCACAGATGTCTGTAGCTCCCTTTCTCTCTCTCTCTCTCTCTCTCTCTCTCTCTCTCTGTGTGTGTGTGTGTGTGTGTAGCTCTCTCCTTTCCAGCACTCTTCCCTGAGAACTTTAACCCTCTTGACCCTCCCACAGGCTCAGCTCAGTCTGCTCAGCTCAAAATATTTACAAATGAGAGTAGAAAACTATATTAAGAAAATGCAACCATGGCCAGTGTGGTTCAGCTGGTTGAACATCGTCCCATGCACTGAGAGGTCGCCGGTTTAATTCCTGGCCAGTGCACATGCCAGGGTTTCAGGCTCAATCCCTAGTGGGGAATGTGTAGGAGGCTGCTGATTGATTGTTCTCTCTCACCAATGTGCTTCTCTCTCTCTCTCTCTGCAAATCAATAAGATAGATAGATAGATAGATAGATAGATAGATAGATAGATAAAATCAGCCATTTTTCCTCTCAGATCAGTGTCCTAATGTTAAAAAAATGCAGCAAGATGACCATATTGACCAAGTTTAAGCATCAACCCATACAAATCTGTGTGCATTTTCTCAAATAATTACTAGTTGATGTATTACTCTTTCCCAGAAATCTCAGAGATATCTGAAATACAGAAAAGTACACCACCCAGAAAGTTTTATTAAGGTGTTTAATTAGCAGAAAACACTATAAAACATTCATGTAACCATTGAAATTTCTTAGGTTTCTTTAATCTACAAAACGCAATATTCTGACACCCCAGATAAACTGCCAATATGTGAGCTCCCACATTCTTCCTGCAGCCTCAATACTGTATGTCTTTATAGTAAACAAAGATGGAATTCCAGGCCAACCAGTGGCCCTATTTTCAAAAAACTTGTTTTTCACCCACAGTGGTGGGACCCTGCAGTCATGTTGGAATCACTTACCCTATATACCATGGGGTAGATACACAAGCAGGATAAACCAAGAAAGTTCTCTACCTAACAGAAATTTGGAAAGGGACCTAGAGGTACCAGTTGATTTCTTAGTGACCTTTACAACTGCCTGCAGCTGTCACATGGAAAAGCAGGGAAAGTTGATCTACAGAGAGCAGAGAGTACAGATTAAATATGCAAAGAGAAACAGAGATGATTTGGGAAAGAGTGAACAAGGTTACTGATGGCTTTTCAACTCCTGGTAATTTCCCTGTGTAAAATACATCTATGTTCCTGATATTGAGTTCCAATAAGAAACCATTTTAATAAATTCCCCTTCTCCCACTTAAACTAGTATAACAAAAATTGACTTAGCATGCCTTGTGGGATATAAAAATGAATCTTTATTTGTCTCCCATTGTCTCATTAAATTATTCAATGAGGGAAAATTTACTCTTGCCCTTGGATGAATAATTTTGCTAGTAAGTCCCATAAGTTTTTGTTCTCATCTAAAGTAGAATTTGTCCTGCAGTGACTTTAAAATCCATACATCTTCTTAGTTCTTTCATTTATATTATCCGGGTCCAGATATTACCCAAATTCAACTTTTCTATGAGGCTACCACTAAAGGTTAACCATTTGTAAACGGAAAGAGAGAGAAGCAAAAAGGGGGCATGTCATCTTTTCTACTGACCATGTCTTCTCCTCTGCTAACCATTGTTTCTGACATCCAAAGGGTTGAATTCAGGAAGGAAAGGAGCATGGGGTCAAAAGCAGTCATATATAGTGGGTACAGGTTTCATTTGGCAATGGGACCCTCTCAGTGACAAATGTATGGCTGCTGACCTATCTCACCAGAACCTTTGTGAACTTTCCAGGAAATACTCTTCACCCCATGCTAAGTGCCTCTGGCTGCCATTCCCACAAGGTGACAAATACACATATTTTTCTGGTAGCCCTTTCCCCTTTACCCCCTAGATTTTAGTGGTGGGTAATCCATGCCACACAAAACTCCATCTTAGAATACTCTTGGAGGCTCTCTTGGGCAGAATCGCAAGTGGCTCCATCAGTTCTGTCTTTCCTGTGAGGTCCATCCTGGGTGCGTAGGAGGCATTCATTCTTTGCACAGGTGCCTCTGAGAGTGGGTTATGTTTCAGAGTCCTCTGTTCTATTTCTGTGCCCTGCTGCCACCTACTAAGAACAGAAGCCTCTCACCTAGACCAGGAGTACATCTTATGATTTTTCTGAGTGGTCCTACTGAGATAGCACCACCCCCACCTCCTCTTTCTCAAGGAGCAGTGGGGATCAAAGCTCACAAATTCCTTCTTTTTTTTCTTCCTGAGATCCTTTCATCAATTGGCTTGGGTCATAGTCCCAAAGAGGGGTCTAAGAGTCTAAAACAAATCTTCCCACTTACTTTGAATTTTTTCATTTCAATATAGCACCTTTCTTTGTGTGAAATAGCCATTACATCTTGTAACCATCATAAAGAGTTAAATCTTATCACATAACATTAGCATTAGTTAATTTCTGTTATTATCCCTCCCTCTCCTGCCAAAGAACATTAATGAAGAACTCCTCCAGTATTCATGATAAATACCTAGCCTTTATGAACATGTAGGTAAATCTCACTATTGAATGACCATGAACATTTACGAAAAGAGACAATTTGCTGTCGAGAATTTAGCTAACAAATGAGCTAGCAAACCGTTCAACATCCTTATCCTTATGTGCTCATGATTGTCTTTACCCATAGTGGAATAGAAAATAACTCCTGTGAAATGCTTTAGGAAAAAGATCATTCTTATTTAGAAAAATAGAAATAAAAGATTACAGAATGTGAGTGTGACTTAAATCTATTACTTTTAGAATCACCAGACCCTTCACTCACTGAATAAATATTAACTGATCCCCTAGCATGTGCAAGCCGTTGGGATGGGTGCCAAGAATAGATGGGGAATAAAATGGGCATGAATCCTGCTCCTTTACAAAACAAAAAAATATTCATGAAATTATTTCTATCAATGCCATACTCATCAAGGGAGAAAGAAAATTGTGATGAAAGGTAAAATCTGCTTAATTATGGTGTGAACATAAGTACAGGAAAGATGTGCCTTGAATCAAAAAATGTGAATCTTTAGGAAGCCAGGTGTCTGTACAAGTTATTTTCATGAGGCAAACAAATGAACTGCTCTATAACAGAGTAATGAAAGGTAAAGAAATAATTTTGTTGTGTATACTATGAAGCTAATGGGAAAAATAGAATAAAGTAACCACATTTTTGCAGAATTGCTCTCTCCAAATCTGAAGAAACTAATGAAAAACCAGGGTTATGGCTTGGAGCAAGTTAAGTGCTCAGTGTCTGTTGGAGAAAAATGTCTTCTCACACACACACATACACACACACACACACACACACACACACCAATGCTAGTGCACATGTCACTTGTAGTATAGCAACAGCCCTTCTCATTCATCAGTGTTGCTTTTATCTTGTACATTCATGGAGGTTGAAAGTTAATCCTATATAATAAAAGCCTAATATGCTAAGTGTCTGGTCATCTGGTTGGCCGTTCAACCAATCAAAGCATAATATACTAATGATACGCTAAGGCCGCTCAACCGCTTGTGATGACATGCACTGGTCATCCAGCCGGTCAACCAGCTGCTATGATGTGCACTGACCACCAGGGGGTGGATGCTCCAATAGGTAGGTTAGCTTGCTGCTGGGGTCCGGCCAATTGGGACTGAGCGAGATGGGTCGGACACGCCCTGGAGCCCTCCCGAGGTCCCTCCCCGACTCCGATCATGCATTGGTAGGGTCCCTTGGCCTTGCCTGTGCCCTCTCACATTCAGCCCAATGGAATGACTGGTTGCTATGACACGCACTGACCACCAGGGGGAAGATGCTCAATGCAGGAGCCACCCCCTAGTGGTCAGTGCACTCCCACAGAGGGAGTGCCACTCAGCCAGAAGCCGGGCTCAGGACTGGCAAGCACAGCGGCAGTGGCAGGAACCTCCCCTGCCTCCTCAGCAGGCAGACATCCCCTGAGGGGTCCTGCACTGCAAGAGGGCACAGGCCGGGCTGAGGGACTCCCCCGCTCCCCCCGAGTGCATGATTTTTGTGCACTGGGCCTCTAGTATTATGATAATGATAAAATATAGGGTTTATTTTGCTAGCAGAAATCTGATTTTAAACTTCATAAACTACCTTACTCCTTTATTTTGTGGTTAAACATTTCATTTACATTTTGTTTTATTAGAGAAACTAGAGGCCTGATGCACAAAATTCATGCAAGGGCCTTGGCCCCATCTACCACTATGGCCAGGGGCCTCTGTCACCTCTGCTGTGGCTCCGTCCCGCCACTGCTGCTGCCACAGCCCCTGTCCACTATAGCTTTGTCTGAAAGGAAGGATGTCCAGAAGGATGTCTGGTCTAATTAGCATATTACACTTTTATTATTATAGATATACACTGAGTGGCCAGATTATTATGACCACCTGACGTTTGTAGGCAAATTAGCTATAATTTCACACTGAAGTTGCTAGAGGGACAGACCATTATAAATAGGAAAGCAGGTTGTTTACCATGACAGTAGAAGTGATTTTTTTCTGAAGATATGGGTAAACAACGCGATTTAACAGCCTTTGAACGTGGGATGATTGTTGGCGCTTGGAACCATTGAGCGAGAATCAGCAAAACAGCTGAATGCCTGTTCGAACACCTCTGCTGTCTGCAGTTACCAAGATAAAATGTCTCCAATTCACACAGGAACACAAGGATTGGACAGTCGAGCATTGGAAAAAAGTCAGGTGGTCCGATGAATCACGTTTCCAGTTGCATCATGCAGATGGCAGAGTGAGACTTTGGCAGAAACAGCATGAAAGCATGCAACCCCACATGCATCAGTACAACCCTTCAAGCTGGTGGGGCAGTGTTATGGTTTGGGGCATGTTTTCCTGGCATGATTTGGGCCCTTTAATTCATGTGGAACAACGTCTGAATAGCACAACATACCTAAGTATCGTTGCTGATCAAGTTCATCCTATCATGTTGATGGCGTATCCCAATAGAGATGGCTTCTTCCAACAAGACAATGCGCCATGACACGGTGCTCGTATTGTGCAGGAGTGGTTTTAAGAACATGAGGGAGACTTTACCTTGCTTAGGTGGCCCCCACAATCACCAGATCTCAATCCAATTGAGCATTTGTGGGACGAAGTTAAAAGCGCCATCACGCAGCTGGTTCCACAACCATCAAACCTCACAGAATTGGACAGTGCTATTCATCAGGCATGGTGTCAGATTCCTCGCATCACCTTTCAACATCTCGTGGAGTCAATGCCAAGACGAATCGCCGCAGTATTGAAGGCAAAAGGTGGCCCAATGAAGTACTGATGGGGTGGTCATAATAATCTGGCCACTCAGTGTATATGGCATGGAGATTCTGAAGAATTATCTGTAAGATTATCAAAAGGCCTCACAGTTGCCCAGATATACTGCCAATAAGCACTGGTTTCCACCAATGCTCATATCTGGGAGCAGTCATACAAACCTCCAAGTTACGAACATTTAAAAACCTACTTAAAAAGATTTTACCAGCCCAGCTGGCATGGCTCAGTGGTTGAAGTTCAACCTATGAACCAGGAGGTCATGGTTCAATTCTTGGTCAGGGCACATGCCCAGGTTGCAGGCTTGATCCCAGTGCGGGGCATGTAGCAGACAGCTGATCAATGATTCTCTCTCATCATTGATGTTTCTCTCTCTCCTTCTTCCTTCTTCTCTGAAAGCCATAAGAATATTTTTTTAAAAGAAAATACTTTACCAAAAATGAGTGCTGGTAACCTGCATTGGTATTTCTGCATACTTTGCATGTATTTGCCTGGGCCTTCTATGATTAAGTACTAATTGGTGATTTCTTTCTGATTTGTGGAAACCAGAACAGTCTCTTGAGAAACATCTCCATAGTAGGACTAAATTATAATCAATCCCAGGACACTCTTGAAACCCAAAGAGGGAGCTATTAATAAATATGACCCCCCCCCCCCCAAAAAAAATAAAGAGTTTAAACCAGCCAAGAGCAACTATGGTCACCCCAGCTGAGTTTTCAATTGGACTACCAAAATGCAGAATCTATATTTGCTTCCCTTGATTTGCAGAACAAAAATGCAACACCACAGGAGGGTTGAAAGATGTCAAAATGTGAGAAGACATACAATGTGTGGAGACTCAGGGCTGAACGGTGTGTATCTGCAATGCTTAAACTGCTAAAGATGGTAGCAACTGAAGAGAGGGAAGGGATTTGATCTGACACTGCCCTGCCCACACACTGTCCATGTCCCTCAGATGTAAGTGGAAAACTCACAGGCTCTCTCAGTTGATAACTAGAGTGTTCAGGGTGGCTATCACATCAGCTCATGAAACATGAAATCCCATAATAGAACAACTAGACCACGTGGGACCAAAAGCAAATTCCACAAGAACAAATTTTGCCAATTTACCTTTCTAGAAATTGTGACTTTAGGGAATTGAATACTTTGTAGGAATTAGACTAGTATAATTTGACAATTACTTACCTTTAAATACAATTTCTTTTCTACATTGATACCTATACTGTTGAGTCACCAGAACTCTGACATTAGGGTTATTTATGTAACCCAAGTTAACCCTCTGATATACCTAGCAGGATCTCAGATCTTCTTCCATACCCAGAATGCTATAAAGAAGCGCATTTTTAAACTAATGACCTGTCAGAAATTCTGTGTTATGCCAAGAGTATTAGTGTTTACTCCTGGGACAGAAAGGCATAACTGTGTTTGAACAAATTGCTTTTTGCAATTATCTTTGCTACTGATCCAATATCCATATGGAAAATTATGAATTTATAACACATATTCTTTCTCCTCCTTTATTCATTTGTTCTTTCATTCATTTAACCAATATTTGTGCCCACTGTGCACTAGGCATTGTGCTTGGTTGTAAAGGCAAATGATGAATAAGGCACAGCATGGCTTCTGCCCTTCCCTTATAAAGCTTTCCACTTA
This sequence comes from Myotis yumanensis, assembly GCF_028538775.1. NCBI lineage: Eukaryota > Metazoa > Chordata > Mammalia > Chiroptera > Vespertilionidae > Myotis > Myotis yumanensis. Next base: position 70,912,714 of record NW_027223755.1, on the reverse strand, counting down.
GTGAAGGAGACAGATCACCAACAAGTAAACTAGCCTACAATTGCCAGGCTATGGTCTGAGTCACTAGAAAATAAAATGGGAACATGGTTAGGTGGGGTAGTCAAAGGAGGCCCTTGAAGGAGTTGAAATGTAAGTCAAGATCCAAAGGGAAAGAAAGTCTCCATTCTTTGTTACTACCTTTAGATTATTTCTCTCTTTTCATTTCTTCACATCTCCAATATTAAGTGTCATACCCCCTCTGCACTCGTTTTCTTTCTCATCCATACTGATTCGACACTCTTATTCTTTCTTATATTGGTCACTGTGCATGTGGTCTCTCGGCAAGAAATTCTTAAGGAAATCCATTTTCTCTGATATATGGAAATTTAAGTCATCTTTATTCATTAACCTCATACTCATGTTGGTCATATTATACTAGGAAATACTGTTTAAGATGTGAACAAGAATCAAAGCATATTCTGTAACCTTTTATGTAACATGTTCTTGTATGATCAGAATTACTTTTGACAGAAAATAATTGAATCAGTTGGTGAGGCTTCTCGTTCCATGAATATAACTTGGGTTTCTTTTCTTCTGGCTCAAAATTATTATGGCAGACTTCTGAACATTGGCAAAGCAGCTGTATCATTGGGCCTAGGCATAAGAAGGCATTTCTAATCATTTTATGTAACCAATTCAACAAATTCATTAAACTGTATGCAATGGTGAATATAAGCACAGCCTTGTCCCTTAAAACTTATAGGACAGCAAAGCAGAGAAATTTGCTTTTACTACTATGGAACACATTTATTCCGGCTTTATTAGCCTAGTGGTAATAAATGCAGTTCGTATTAACAGTAATAACTCTGAATTCACTAATTCTTATCTAATTGCTGAATGATGGCCTTTAACCCCATGCTGATCCACCATTAATATCTCTGCAGTGGTATCTACCAGGACTTTCCTCTGTTCCTCCCAAGTGGCCCTGGTGTTCTGCAGTTTCTGACAGCCACTGTGATCTCACACAGGGAACATGGTTCCATCCGTTTTTATTTATAACCTTCTCTTTCTAGAACCCAGCTTTGTTATTGACCTGGCTTATTGTGTCTGGCTTCTGCTTTCCTCAGCATGAGTCCTCTCCAAAGAGACACCTCGGGCCCTGTGCAAACAGATGTGAGCTGTCAGCTCATGTAAGCAGGTGGCTACAATTGGCTAAACTCAGCATATATGGTCTCTATTTATTCTGACCAGAGCACCCCCAGGCCTTTCCCAGCTGTCATCAGGAGTGAAGAGCACAGAGTGAAGGTCCACTTTCCCAGGGTTATTAGTCTCATGAAAGGCATTCAGTTGGAGCCTCCACATTTGGTGTAAGCTCATTTCTCAACTAAAACTAGAATTAAGACCATGCTTCTTCTAGATATCCTACTCCCTTTACCAGAGGTCAAGAGGAAATATGTACGCTGAGACTATGTTTAAATATCATCTTGACCCTTTATCAGTGGGTTCAAGAGGGAACCCCCCAAAAATCCAACAATTTCTTATACCCAAAACACACATCCTTGTTACCGTCTATGCCGATTCCAGCAGGATTAATCTCATTATTCCCTTTATCTTTACAATGTTATCATAAAAAGTCAGATTCCCAGCATATAATCCATCACCTGCACTATACTTTTCACTAGGAGATGCAGTCACATCCCCTAATTCTTTCCCACACTCCACTCCAATTTTGAAAACTCTCCTACAATGTCCTCTGAAATTCACCATTCATCATCATCAAAATCCCCTATCTTAATATTTCTGAATGTTTACTTCATTTCCTGGACCTAATGAAAAGCTGACTACCCCTCAGGCTACTTTTTCCCTTTCAAGAATTTCAAGTCTCAAATGTTCTTTTCTTTCCTAAGTCTTTATAGTATTGGACTTGGTGATTCTCCCAGTTCTCATTACCACTTCTACACAATTCTCCATATAACCTCCATGTTAGTAAATCCAGCACTCATTCTTAGTCTTCATCTTATGTCACCTCTCAGGTACATTTGATGGAGTGAATAACTTGCTCTTTCTCAACATACTTTTTTCACTTGGAATTCAAGACATCATCCTTTCATAGGTTTTCTTCCAATGTCATTGATCACTTGTTCTCCACTTCTTTTGACAATTATTTTTCTTCTCAAATATTTCTTAATGTAGAAGAACCATGGAGGTCTCTTCTCCATAAACAGTCACATTCGTGGTGATTTAATTTATGCTGTACATTGTGTGTGTGTGTGTGTGTGTGTGTGTGTGTGTGTGTATACCTCCAGCTCAGATCTCTTTCCTAAATTCCATTCTTGTATATTCAATAATCCTCTCAATAGCTTCACTTGATTGTCTAATATATACTTCAAAGTTACCATATCCAATATTGAACTATTAATCTTACCCTTCAATCTTGCTCTATCATACAACTTTCCTTTTATCATTTTAAGGCAAATACATACTTATAGTTGCTCAGCTAAGTATTTGTGGAGTCATTGTTGATTCTTTCCTTTCATTCACACCCATATCTAAAATACCAGCAAGTCCTATTAGAACTGCCCTCAGAATATAACTAGAATCTGAGCACTTCTGACCTCACCCACTGCTACCACCCTAGTTCTATTCTGCATCATTTCTAGGATGGACTTCTGCTTTACTTTTTGCTTCCCTGCTGTCTGTTGTCACACTCAGCAGCTAGAATAATCTTTGTAAGACATAGGTCATATAATATCTGTCACTCCTCTGTTCAAAACCTTCCAATGGTTCCTCATTTTTCTCAGAGTAAAAGCCATGTCCCTGATGGCCCCTACAACCTCTCTGACTTCACTTCGTGGGTTTCTTCCACTTGTTATAAACTAGGCACAGCCAGAACCAGGGCCTTGCACTGTCTGTTCCCTTTCCTAGAAGTCCTTTGCCCAGATTGTCACATGGCTAATCCCGTCATTTCCTTCATGTTTTTGCTCAACTTATCTCCTCAATTAGTCCTACCTCACCCATCTGTTTCAAATTTAACCTGTTCCTCAATACCTGCTCTCCAGAACTCCTGATTCCCTTTGCCCTGCTCTCATTCTTTTTCCTTTTTCATAACATTTGTCATCTTCTAATAACTTATTTATAATGTATATTTCTTATTATCTGCCTCTTCTGCCCAGGAGGGTAGAGATTTTTGTCATATTCATTGATATATTACAAGTCCTTAGCACAGTGTCTGCTATTGAGTATATGCTCAATAAATAGCTGTTTAATTATGTTAAATCTGCTATCTCAAAAGAAATATAGTAAAATGTGGTATGTGGTTTCAGAAAAGGGTAAATAGAATATTTCAGAGACAAGGACAAAGGAGATTTTATTTCTCCTAGGAGCACCAAGTAAAGCTTTATAAAGAGGTAGAATATGAGATGGAGTTTGACAGGTAGGTAAGATTTTTTTTAAGTATGATAATGGCAGAAGTATAATCCAGAATCAGAAAAAAAGATCCATCAAAAATTAGACAACAACAAAAAACACCTAAAAGTGCATGAGGTGAAAAGTACTTTTGGTTGCCTAGAATGTGAACTTTTAGAGTAGGAAAACTGAGATGTACAACTGGAAGAAATGGAATAGGATCATAAGATCATGGATTTTAATGTTACAAGCAAAGTTAGACAATATATGTAGTATGCTGCTAGTAAAAAACTTTAAACAAAGAAAGGGCAAAATTGGACTGGGATGATATATTGGAGTATAGAGAAAAGGAAAAAAGACTATTCTGGAAAGTTGCTGCAATTTTCCATATGAGGAATTATGAGGTACTTAACTAGGCAATTCTAGGAGGAGATTTTTAAAAAGAAGTTGTAAGCTTATATATTCAGAGGAAGTTGAAGTAATGAGTCTTAGAGACTGAAAAAATAATAATGAGAAAGGATGAGAGAAATGTACATGGCAAGGTTTCTATTTTGAGAGACTGAGTATGAGAGAATACAAGATGGAGAAGATATGAGAGAACTTTGATTTGGAATTACTTTTGAGTAACCCTGGAAACATATTGGAAATGTGTTTGAGGCTTAGAAGAGAAGTTTAAACTGGAACTATATATTTTGATTTTGTGGTTCATGAGCATAATTATACAGTATCTGACCACTGACTTCCAAATTTACAGAGAGAAGCACATCATAACAGAAGGGAATATCTTGGAAATATTCAGAGAGGTGATGGGAATGATGTCATAATGCACTTAAAGAAGAAGAGGAAGAAAATGGAAGCAGGAGAAAGTAGTCAGGGATGAAATGTCAGTGTTCCAGGTCTTTGGTAGTCAAGTCTGAGTGACAGGCTGTGAATGCTGAATGAAGACTAGATCAAGATCATTAAAATAGAAGACAGAAAAGACTGGTGAGATCAGAGTGATCACGAGTCATTAGCATGAATGTGAAATCTGAAAGAACAATGACAAAGGTTTGAGTGAAGAGAAAGACGTATATAACCACAGTGCATTAGGGCTCTGAATGCGCAACACACCAAGCAAAGTGATAGAAACAAGTGGTTTATTTCTGTGCAATTATTTAAGTAAATTATACACAAAGTTATCAAACAGCTTTTACATTTTCAGATTAATGATCTGACAAATATATTAAATGGCACTGCTCCAAAAGGGCTGCAGGGCTCTATAATATCAGGTACATGAGAAAATAATAAATTAGCTACCTTACAGAATCATACAGAAAAATTATCATTAACTGGCCTTCTTTGATCAAATTCAAAAATCAAAGTTTTGTTTCATTGGATTTAATTTCTTATTATGTGGTGTTTTATTTATATAAAATAGCCTTTTTTAGTGGGACAAGCAATAACTGATATAACTATGACTTGTGTAAATAAAACACTGAACTTGATAGTGATTAATGGCTTCCATTACATTCAGAATCTAGGTTCAATTTCTGCCTCTGGAGATAGAAGCATACAAATTCTACACAAGATGAAGCAACATTTTCATATTTATATTTTATGAACTACTCAGATTTATGGTATATGAGTATTTCACTTGTACTTCATGTCTCTATATGTATTTTAAACTATTAGGTTCTTTTTCTGTACTTTTTAAAAAGAAACCTTTCATCTTTGTTCTCTATAAAAGTCATCGGCCAAGTTTATTTTGTATCATAAATCCATTTTCCTTCTTTTTTAAAAATCCTCACTCAAGGACATGTTCATTGATTTTCAGAGAGAGGAGTAAGGAGAGAAAGAGAGAGAGAGAAACATCGATTGGTTGCCTCTGTACATGCCCTGACCAGGGCCGGGGTTCAAACCTGCAACCTAGGTATGTGCCCTGACCGGGAATTGAACCCACCACCTTTCAGTGTACAGGATGATGTTCCAACCAACTGAGCCATGCCATATAGAGAATAAATCCATTTTCTATTTTATGTATGTGGTACAACCATATGATTCCCTGTAACTATGAATGATGATTTTCAAGCTGAAGCTTGGAACTATCTCTCCAAAAGCATGTCTCAACATTAAATATTAAGACATCACTTTAAAAAGGTAAGACATACAGGCTGTAGCAAAGATAATTAATGTTGCAAGGAAAGAATTAGACAGGAAAATAAATTATCCAAGAATAATTCTGGGCTGTCAAAAAATGTTCAAACTGTGCAATAATAGAAAAACCCAGGTCCTTATGTTTTCATTTCTCTCTTCCTTCACTCTGTTGATCCAATCTGCTATCAGTCTTTAGCACTCAAGGCAATCCTTAGACCTCAAATAAATGTATACAGAATTTTTAAAAAAACTTCTTTATGATTCCTTTGCCTTCAGAACATAGAAAATGGGAGTTGCCAGTTGTCAAGTATGTTTATGTAGCAAATGTTTTGTTTGCAAATACATATCTTGCCTTAAGAAAAGAAGAGATGGGAGGTTTGAGTTGTCACATTGATTTTAGTGTTGAATATATTACTTTAAGAAAACAGGCATAGCTTGTATTTGTCAGCAATTGCTAACAATAAAAAATGTATCTATTTCTACTGTGGCTGCATTTTATCTCACTGAGAAGTCAAAAGTTAATGAGTTGATAAACAATAAATCTCCCACGTATGGTAGTTGAAGTAGAAAAAGACATTCCAAGATAAAGCCTGTGAGCGGAGAAGAATCGCACCAAAGGGCCTGTTCTGTAGGTCTGGAGCTTTTTGGAGAGCCAACATAACTCTCCCCACTTTCAATAAATGTTAGGACCATGACCACCATGTCAGATACAGGCCAATAAAATTACTGGCTGTCACATCCACTGCCACAGCATCCAGGTGCAGCCTACTGGTCCCTGCCTAAAAATATTCTCATTCCTGCAGGGGAAATAGCAAACTGGATGATCCCACCTTCAATTCTCTACATTAACATCCATACTACAATAGTACTACAATTTGAATAGCCTTGTTCAAATAGTGAGAAAAGTGATACTTGAATTTGCCTTAGCCCCTTGGTTTAGGGAAGTTAAGAAAAAGAGGTTTCCACAATTGGAACATTCATTGGAGCACCTTATCCTCTAAACTCCTTATGAGGACTGTGAAGTAATTTTGATAGCACACCCAGCGAGGTCAGCAGTGCACTTAGTTCCCTGAGTCTAATGGATGACAAGTGACCATAGATATGCCCTGTGCTCCGCAAAGGGCTTCTGTTAGTTCATGAGGCTCTGGAAGTGACAAGGACCAACTTCAGAAGTTGCAAAAATAATTTCTATATTAGGTGAGGCTTGTCTGGAGGCTGCCCTGACTCTTCTGTAGGGGTTGGCTTCACATTCTCAGAGTGAAGCATTCCATTTTCACAATTAACCAGGTGAAGTGTAACTCGAACGAAAAACTTATCTCAGTAACAATACTTTGTATTAACCTCTCCCACTACTTTGACTAAAGTTAGAAATCATGCTCAAATGAGAATTTAATATTTTTCTATACACAAAAATGAAAATAAAGCATTTGTATCTCTTTCAAGAGTAGAGGACACAGTGTTTCATGTCTGAAAATTATTTCATTACATGGCAGAGTTATTAATCTTGCTTGCTTCTTCACCAAACTTCAGTGATCAGGCATCCTGTCTGTTGCTTTCACTATAATGTGTTCTTCAACAGTGAGCCAAAGATAGATGTCAAGCTTGAAGAAGAGGTTCATTTAACTTCATGTACTTTGCAGAGAAAGCTTCTGATGATTGTAAGATGTCATCAGAATTAATTACCAAATGGATGAATGAATTTTAAAATGAGGTTATAATTCATTGACCAAATTTTTGTTCACCATTCTTTAATTACGATGAGCCTATTCTATCTTGGATCAACATTCTTCTTTCTCCTTAATTGATCTCTTGTCATCCTTGGACAAAAAGTCATTTGTTAGTGCAGGAAGCAAAGTTAAACAAGGAATCTACAGATGTTGAAGGATTTTTATCTCATAAGAAACATGCCATGCAGAGTGTTTGCAATGGATAAAAATGGATATCACACACACACACACACACCGTGTTTGGGTTATTTTAACCAGGTTTGATATTCAAAATATGTAACAACTAGGATAGCATGAAACTAACCATCAGATTGAATGAAAAGATTAATCAGAATGAACATTGCATATCCTACTGGTCTAGCCATATTAATACATTTCAAATATTACCTTTGAAAAATATAATTTGCTCTCCTCATCTTTATTTTACTTTAAAAGTAAAATGTTATTTATAACTCTCAAGTCAGATTCTAAAACTCTGTAATCTTCATTGATATTTGCAGTGTAAACTGGGAGATACAACCTCAAATGCTATAGGGGTAAGTCAGAAATAAAAAGCCAGGAAGTGCATAAGTGAGCCGGGAGTGGCAAAGTATACAACGTGAGAGTGTATTTCCTCAACCAAAAATATTCAAATTCAATTCTGTTCAGGTCCAAACTTATGAGCATGCCTGGGTCCAATAAATATCTTCAAATGCTCTAATGTTTTCCAATATAACCAAGTACTTCTGAAATGCATTGCATTCCTCATGATGGACTATATCATTATGTCAAGGAAGTAGAATCATTTACAATAAAAAAATAAATAAAAATCAAAGATAAAAGTTCCTAATGTATCTCCTAGATTATAAACTGGGAGATCATGGGCCATGTCATATATCACCCTTATGCCTACCATGCTATTCCTCATTCTATATGTTATCAATGCAGAATAAATATACATCTTTTCTGTTTGTTCTGTAACATAAGGTTTTAATTTTTCTGAGCAAATGCTTATAAAGTAGAAATAGGAAACTACTTCACAAAGCCATTATAAATTCTAAATAGTAACATAAAAATGTAATATCATTACTATATTACAGGTCAAATTAGTCAATACTTCCAAAGGTTATATGGAGAAGGACTACATATGATCACAAATGCACAACCCTCTCAGAAAATTGACAACTCCATATGACTAAAAGCTTCCATAAGCATCTTGAAAAACCTACATACAACGCTATCCAGATTTGACGAACCAACATATCACTCATTCGTTCAATATGATTTCATAAAAACCACAGCAAATTTGTCAAAACACCATGGAGTTGATACAGATATTCCTGGAGTATGCTTCAATCCTAAAGGGACTTTAAGGAAATTCTTTCAATTACGGAATGAAGGTGAAGAAATCCACAATTCAGGAGGGACCATTAGAGTAGAATATAGCACCCATTTCTCCTTAAGCTTGGTAATTCTCCAACAAATCACAAAGGGTCATTCCTATTAGAGAAAATACAATGCATATTGTATTTCCCAAGTTCTCAAAACTAAAAAGTCTCAGAAGTTTATCATTTGATCCCAACATCCTGCTTTGTGTACCTCAGAACTCAAGTCTACAATTTTGTGGCTAAAAAATAATTTAAGAATTTGAAGAAAGTAGCGTGGGAGAAATAGATGTCTTAAAAAAAAAAAGACAAGAGGATTAGGTTAGCGTAACACAGTGACAGTCATGCTTGATCACTTGATAAATGGCCAGTGATGACCACATCCCAAGGTCACTGGACAAATGATTAAAATAAAACACTGACACTAATAGGAGTTCTCTCCAAGGCAACAGCAATTAAGACACTGACCTCATACCAAGAAAATGTGCCAAACAAGACACTTTATGAAGCTAAATGGTACAGAATTGGAAACTACACCATATACTAATAATTCACATTTTTTAATGTATTTTTGTGATAATGCTGGTCTATCACACTAACTGATGACAACTCATCTCTTGCTAATATGGCAGCTTATATGTGTGGTAGGTGATTAAAGACCAGCGTTTTAAATTTACATTTAAATCTTTTCTTTACTTAGAATAACATTACATAGCAAATAAGAGCATCATGACAAATGGAGAGAGAATGGGGACAGAAGGAGTAAGCTTTATATTTTAATACTTTAGCAACACTCAATCTGTGGATTGAGTAAAGCCAAGATTTTTGTAATCTCAAAAAATACAGACATTAAAAGCAATTTTACATTCAGAATACTGACTAAACACATTGTTTTGACATGTGATAAAATCTGAAAATATTTCTTAAACAGAATGCATAATAACAACATTAATCAGCTTTTCAAATCAATTGATTCTTAAGATGATACCACAAGTTTTAATCCATCCTTTGACTATTAATTTAAGAAGAAATATACTACATAATGAGTAAAATGTATGTAAACAGCTACCAAATTTTAAATGACTTGACATAAGGGAAACTACCAATTGCTTTAAAAAAAAAATCTGTCTCAATGAGAAAGTGTTAGCTAGAGAAATTCAGTATAATTTAGAGAATAAATATATTTAGTCCAAAATTATTAACAAAAGTGTACTTAGAAGTCTTGTCATATCCTGAAATGGCTATATATATACCTACCTTCACAAAAATAATTACTCAGATTCACTTTTATTCATGTCAACAAACTCCTGATTAAAAATAAAATATTCACATACATTCTTCATTCTATTATAAGCTATCAAGAATATTATTCCATCTGTCATTTAAACTAAAGTAATAACATGATAATTCTGGTGTGCCCAAGGATTTTACAGTCAACCTTAATTTATTTAATCTCTGGAATTCCTGTGGATTGAGTAAAGCCAAGATTTTTCAGAATACTGACTTTAAAAATTTTAAATCTCCCATTATTCTTTAGAATAGAATTCGCCATTCTCATCAAATGGCCAAATCCTAATACGTAAAAATGTTAGTATTTTGAAAAGCATTCTCTAATACAAAGAAGACAATTGAAATAAATGTTCGTTTGAAGATTCAGATAACTCCAAAGTAATGTATAAATTAAATAAAATCCCAGTGAAAATCCTAGCTGTATTTTTTAAAGAACTTTATTCTCTAAAATAAAGTCCAGAAATAGCAAAGTCAACCATAAAAATGCATATGGGCCTCTTATCAGATATTAAGAAACACTATAAGCCATAGGGGGCATGCTATATAGTAGTGGTCCAAGAACACACAGTTAAGTAAATGGGATATAAAAGAGAACTGAAGAGGAAATGATTGGTTGGATAAATTATGATAATAATAAAGGCAGAGAGAGATTCTTAACTCTGAACATAATCACAGCCCAATATCAGAAGAGTTTATAACACCAGAATAAGCTGAGTGGAAGCAAGATCAACCAGGAAATTCTACTCAGAATGTGACTTAATCCAAAAAAATAAACCAAGAGTCCACAGAGATGTTTCTGGTGGCTAGCAGAGCTCCCAGCAGCCAACATGCGAGGGCAGGACTGCTATAAAACTTAAAAGGCCCCGTGCAAAATAAACATGTGGGTCTCAATATGCTGGGAAAAAGTGTTGTTAAAGTGTTAAAATACAAAGCTTATTCCTTCTGTCCCCATTTTCTCTCCATTTGTCATGATACTGTTATTTGATATGTAATGTTATTCTAAGTAAGGAAAAAATTTAAATATAAATTATTAGTATAAATTTTAAACAATTGTTTTTACATTTTGCAATGTCAGTCTTAAATGCAAATACAAAAAAAAATGTATAGACACTTTGAATAATTATTAATTCCAATGGGTTAAATGTGAAAAGATAGAAACATCCATTGAGCTCTCAGCTGTAAAGTGTGTATACATTTTTTGAGACACCTTAAACAAGAGAACTTAGCTCTCATGTGGAATTAACTAAATTACAGAATTATAGTTTCATTGCTTGCATATGTCCACTGATGCATAGGAATATGCATTATATTCTCACAAGGACAGTGGAAAATCTGCACAAAATTAACACAAAATTTTTATACATGCACACCCTACCAATATTCTTTACCTTTGGCATATTAATGAGTAAGGAAGGGCTGAAAAGAAAAGGAATTATGGGTTATACTATCTTTCCCTTTTCTCTCTTTTATTTCCTATATAAGCAGTTGCCTAAGCAGGGAAGTAACATGCGGAAGAAAAGACATCAGAGGGTTCCTTGATTGTTTGTGTTTCTGAGAGTTCACTGATTGAATTATTTCCACACTCAAAGCAAGTCTGAACAGAAAGTGTCTCTTGGGGCTGTTAGCATGCCAGCTTTCTCAGTTGTCGATGTAACATGCTTACCATGTACACACTTTCAGTCTTGCTGAATGCCTGCATAACATGGGATGTGGGTAGAATAAGATGAGCTACCCCTGGCTGCACATATCTGGTATAATTCCCTCACTTGAATATGGTGGGGTCTTGTGAGTGTGATGGAATATCACACGCAGGATTATGTTACATTCATCTGGCAAAAGGGAAGGGACTTTGACGATGTAATTAACATACCAAGTCAGTTGACTCTATGTTAATAAAAAAGGTGATTATCCTAGGTGGGCCTGATCTAATCAGACAAGTCTTTCCCCACTCTCTCTTCTCCTTTCCCTATCCATTATATTGAGGCTTTGAAGAAGCAAGCTGCCATGAACTTGACTGTCACAAGAAAAAGGAATGCTGCCAACAATGTGAGGGAGCGTGAAAGCAGACCCTTTCCTCATCAAGCCTCCAAATGGGAATGCAGCCAGTCTGCCTGGAACATAGCCTTGTATGCCCCTAAACAGAGAACCCAATTTAACAATGCCTAGACTCCTGACCCACAGATATTGTTAGATAAAAATGTGTGCTTTTATAAACCGCTAGGTTTATAAATTATTATGTCATTTACAAAACGAACATATAAGTCCACCAGGACTCTGTGCTCATGGAGAATTGCAGATGCTATGAATAGGGCCGCTAGGAAGAGTGGCAAAGCATATACTGTGTACATCTTCCTTTTCTAATACATAGGCTCCATTGTCCCACATGAGTTTCTTACAAATCACAAGCTCAAAGGCAAAATTATTAAAAAGTTCAAATTAGGAGCAGTAAAGCCTTAAACCAAACATGGGGCCTTCCGACCATGGATCCCGTGCAATGCGCATGAAACTAACCTGTCCAAGTGGACAAAGACCAGGAACCTGGAAAGGTGACTCCCAAGGACAACATCTTCTCCTCTGCAAAATAAAATATTTCCCCTTGCTTCCCCCATAAAAGCAACACTGTCCTAGGGAGAGTAGTGAACAATTAGGATAGCAATCTAGGTACCAATCATTATCCAACTGAACTGTATAATTGGCCACATCAAAACTTGCTTTATGCTAAATTTTATACTTAATTACCTCACGGCTTTCTTTTCCCAAATCCTAATAAATGAGTCCCAGAAGGAACTTGCTATAAACAAAATTACAAAATTGCATTTTCTCTGAAATCCAAGTTGTAATGTGAATAATATATTCTAGCCCCATTTCACTCAGATCACAGCTCTTAAACTATGTTCTAAAAATTCCTTTAAAGTTACAGAATACCTTGAAGAGTGAATCCCTTTAACTCACCCTTTGGAACTGCATTCGATCATCTTTCTGAGATGGTTTTGCCCCCTAGAGACTCTATAAGGATGGACAATGTTAGAAGATTCATTGAAGAATTTTAAGATAATCGACCTAACTTCATAAAATCAACAATTTCTAAATTTCTGAAAGGTCACAAGATGTGATCTCCTAGCTATTCTGAGAGTAGAATTCATACAGAAGTTTTGTTCTCAAACTGTCTTGGCATTTGGGAAAACATGAGTGCTAAGCTCTGTTATTTTATTCGTCCAAGGGAGAAAAAACAGGTGAAGGAAGGCATTCTCATGAAAATATGCCAAAGTAATTTCAGTGCCCAAACCTCTCTCAAAAGTTGCAGCCCATGAGCAGCAGATCTTAGGTTGCTTGAAAGGGTCCAAAAGTTTATCCTTTATACTTTATTAAGGTTGGTTCCATCTGCAATCAGAGTGAATGGCTCAAAATCCATACAAAGAGAATTCTAATTTCTCATGTCTAATTTCTCCTGCCTCCAGTCTTAGAGTCAACTTTTTTATTCTATTTTTTTTACATTTTTTTTCTTCCCTTGACTCAGCTTTCCTTTATGGATACATCTCTATTTCTCCTTCCATTACAAAACTCCAGATTCACCTTATACTTGAATCACTTCAACACCTTTTTACCTTCCTAACATTCTTTATTCTTCTGGGAAATTTACAGAAAACTGTCAGATCAATCTCTATAAAATACTATCTCTGAAAATGAGCAAAGATAAATTGTGCATTAAAGTCTCCTCTTAGCCAGGAATCTACCCACCTTTTTACAGTGGTGGTTTCCTATGCAGTGAATACCAGGAAGCCTAGTCAGGTTCTCTGAGAGATAATATTTCTTCTAGGGAAAGTCAATCCAATTCTACATTTTTATATTCAACTAAACAAACATTTTTGAGCTCTCCACTATATGCCAGACACCATGCTTGACACTGGAGAGGCCACAGTGAGTAAGAAATGGCCGTGCCTATAAAGATCTCATTGATGCCCTGACCAGCATCAGCCTGCGGACTAAAAGGTCCCAGGTTCAATTCCAGTCAAGGGTATGTGCCTTGGTTGTGGGCACATCCCCAGTGGAGGGGGTGTGCAGGAGGCAGCTGATCGATGTTTCTCTCTCATTGATGTTTCTAACTCTATCCCTCTCCTTTCCTCTCTGTAAAAAATTAATAAAATATATATAAAAAATAAAATAAAATAAAATAAACAGCTCATTGAGGTCAGAAGAGTTTAAAGCACCCCACTCCTCAGACACACACACCAACAACAACTACGTGGCAATTGCTAGAGAACATTATGCATAAAATTCTATGAGGGCACAAATGATGGTAATTATGGGAATAAGATTAGAGAGAATAGACCTAGACAGACCTTGTAGGAGACAATCAACTAGGGCATTTATCATCCTGATCAGGTAATTAGGGTTTCTACTTTTTTTTTTTTTTTTTTTTTTAAATATATTTTATTGATTTTCCACAGAGAGGAAGGAAGAGAGACAGAGAGTTAGAAACATCGATGAGAGAGAAACATCGATCAGCTGCCCCCTGCACATCCCCCACTGGGGATGCGCCCGCAACCCAGGCACATGCCCCTGACCGGAATCGAACCCGGGACCCCCCAGTCCACAGGCCGACGCTCCATCCACTGAGCCAAACCGGTTTTGGCAAGGGTTTCTACTTTTAAATAATATTCAAAATAATAATTTTTTAAAAAACCCTTTCTTATAGTATATATATATATGGTTGTTAGTTTCCATTGGTAGGTAATGGATACCTAAATTAGAACAAAAGCAGCAAAAAGGGAAAGGCAGGGATGCACCACTATAATGAAGAAGTTACAAGACAATGACTAACGATGTGGGCAAGAGAATGAGAGAAAGGGAATAAGTTGGGCTGAATGCCCAAAACAAAATAAGGTATCAATGATAAAACATCCAGAATCAAACCAGGGCTAGAGAGGGGGAAAGAAGTGTGGCATTTTAGAAATACTGATTGAAAAGATGTCTCTACCTACAGCAGGCATTTATAGATGAGACCTAGCACACAATGTAGATATATCTTTGGGGACATGATGAGAACATTAAGAAAAAGGGATAAAAAAAAAAAAGAGCAAGGAGCCAAGAATGGAATTTCAGGATTCATCCACAATTGATGTCAGCAGAATCTGGAGAAACCAAGGGGAAAAAACAACCAGAAGCAGCCAGAAAATTAAGAAGAGACACACTACATGCCTGGCCAGTGTTGCTCAGTGGTTGAACATCAACCTATGAACCAGGAAATCAGGGTTAGATACCCGGTCAGGGCACATGCCCGGGTTGCGGGCTCAGTTCCCCAGTGTGGGGCATGCAGAAGGCAGTCAATTGATGATCCTTTCTCATTATTGATGTTTCTGTCTCTCTCCCTCCCTCTCCCTTCCTCTCTGAAATCAATAAAAATATATTTTAAAAAAATAAAAAGAAGAGAAATACATCAGAAGCCAGGACCTGTCAGTCTTATCAGGTACTGCTTTAAAATAAAGATTATGAATTATCCTCTGACCTAGTAAATTTTACCATTCATTTGTTTGTGGCCATGGAAACAGAGGGTAGTTTTCAAAATCTCATTTCAAAATATGAAGCAGGGGATTTTTATAGCATACACGAAGCTATATTTTTAATTATAAAGTAACAATATGAAAGAAAATCTGATGAAACACACTATAATTCACTTACAGTTTATGGGGGGAAATGGAGACACATGGCTTCTCTCTAGCTGATTTGGCTGCTCCCAGTAGCCACACTGCTGTAAACCTCCAACAGCAAACCTTAGACTCCAAAACAATAAAATAAAGACCATATAAAGACCTGCGTAATAAATATAGGACTGCATGTAAAGCCAGTATGTTTTATATTTTTAGTCCTAAGCAGAGGTCTCTTTCTTATACTAACATTGAAAGGAGCTACCAATAGTTCATAAATTCGAGCCTGTAAAACTGCATGCCTCGCACTGATACTCAATATTGTAGGCTTTTATAAGCAGAGCCCTCAACTCCACAGGCCACAAAAAAAAATGTTGTGTAGGACTGGCCTCTGTCTATAGGACAAATAGTTCAAATAAATCTAACTAAAAACATTAGCACTAAATAACTGAAATGTAATCGAACCAACCTATACATGAGACTATTATGATTTTTTCTTTCTTAAATGGAAAGTAGTAGTTGGAGTCAGATAGACTACTGTCCAAATTCTAGTTCTGTTACCTAATAGTTATGTGACCTTGAAAACGTTAAGGACTCTTGGTTTCCATACCTGAGAAATGGATAGTTTTATATAACTTGTAGGGTCATAGGGTAGGTTAAATGAGGTGGCATATATAAATTGCCTAGAACAGGGTCTGGTACATATCTGCACTGTATAATTGGATGAAATTAGTTATAAAGAACAACATTAATTTTGTTTGCTTTTTTTTATCTACCACAATTTCATTGAGTTGTACTTGCAAGAAATAGCAGCATTTTTATAATATGACATTTTCAAGATTCTACCTGATTAACGCCATTTCCACCAAACTGTATTGTTAATTTTTCTAGCCTTTATGACCACCTATGATTAATGATCTCTTAGCTCATAATAAATGTGATAATGTTATGAGTTCTGTAACTTGAAACATCTTAACTAGGACAAAATGAGATGATTTATGCAATCGAAGACAGGTAGGACAGCACATACTTGACCCTTATTCAAGAAATATAAAATAATTTATGATAGGAGTTCAGGACTATTTAGGAGAGGAAAATACATCATGCAAATAAAAAGAAACTATACTTTTAAAAGGTAGTATAAGCCTTCAGTTAATACAGCACGATCGTCGAAAACATTCCTCTTTTTAGTTCCCACAGGAGAGCCATTGACATTCACTGTCCTCAGTTGCCTTGTCTGTTAAATGCCAATAGCAATATTTACCTCATAAACTTTGAAGGATTAAATGACATAGTACATATGGTACATAACTGTCAAGAATACAGTTATTTCTCCATAATTAGTTATTGTTATTATACTCCCTTGAATTCATTAGAATCTTGGGAAGAAACAGAAGACACACTCAGCTGGAATTATGAAGAGCTTGCGATGTTAGAACTATTTTCAGAGGTGTGGGCAATGAGATAGTGGGATACCAGGGGAGTGACAACAATCAGAAGCCAGTGTCACAAGAGCCAAGCAAGGGAAGGGTAGTATTACCTTGCATGGTAGTCATAAAGGGACACAGAACTACAGTATGGAAAGGGGAAGGGAGAAATATCTCCATTTCCAACGGACAATCCGAACAAGAAACCAGAGGACAAGGAGTCAAGGTGCTGTGGCCCATGGGAATCAGCTCCCCAGGGCTCCACCAAGGGCAGGAAAGGGCAGAGAATGGATCTGGGGCTGAAGGGTTACACATAAACTCCCCAACCCAAACAATAACTGAAAAATTGAATCAAACCCTTTATTCAACAGAAATCATCTTAGCCCATAGCCTTTACTTTGCTCGCTGCATGTCTTCCTCAGTTCCTACTCCATGCCACGGTCTTTTTATTTTTAGGAGAAAGAACTAGGATGACAGTTGTGTCACATCTGATATCTTCTGTGGTTTTGATCAGTGGAGGGGAAGCCTTTATTTTGAGGCACCTAGTTCTCTTTTGCTGGTCCAATTTATAGTTAAAAGGAAGAAAATTCTTGATTATAAAAAATGCCATAAGCCTGACAAATCTAAGCTGTCAATTTGTTCATGCAAAAGACAGAGGTGCCAAAATCTAAGAAGCCTTTTAACGTTTTCAGCGATTGGTTAGCAAACAGAGCAATGGCTCACTTTACTTTTGGTCATTTACTATGCTACTCTTTCGAAGGTGACTCATAATTCTATTGGGGCTCAGGGCAGGCTGACCAAAAATATGCCGAAGTAGCATATCAATTATTTTCAATTAAAGTTACTTGAGAAAGAGCTGATGCAAGAAGAACACTCTGGCCTTCCCGTCTCTGTCCCCTCAAGACAGGAAATAAATCTCTCCTGTGGAAGATGCCCTCTCTGAAGCAGGCAGTAGAGAGGCATCCTCATCACCAGAGAGAGGGAATCCAGGGCTGAGGAGGCTATTTCTTTACTAACTAAGCACCCAAACCTTCTTTGTCTGGTCAGTTCCTCACAAACGTATGGTTTCTTTGTCTAAAAAGTATAAAAGCTACCTGCATTGATTATTTCTTTAGGTCTCATATCTATGAAACTTCCATATGTATGAATTTAAACTTGGGCTTCTCCTATTAATTTTATGTCCGTTTAATTCTTAAACTGACTAGAAGAACCTAGAAGGGTAGAAGGAAAAAAATGTTTCCTCCCCAACAATTCCAAGACCCACTTTCAGCCAAGCATTTCACATTCAATCAGCAAACAGCCTAATTTAATCAGCCTGAATCTTAATATTTGTCAAAGCTTCTTTCCTTAATCAAACTTTAGTCAAACTCCTCATAGTCGTCTTTTTTACTAGGATTTGCCCTTGAGTTCTGTCCTTTGCCTATTTAGTCTAGTTTTAGTAAGAATCCTGTTTGGTTATTTTAGCAAAAATCTCCTACCCTTGATATTTGATGAAATTCTTTATCCTCCACCTTGGATATCTTATCACACTAAAGACCTGCCTGCAGCCTTCAGTCAGGTTTCCTCTTAGTAGTTTCCCATTCACTGACTCCTACCCTGCTTTTTAACTATAAATCTCTACTTGTCCTTGTATTCAGAGGTGAGCCAAATTTTTCTCCCCACTATAAAATCCACTATAGTAGTCTCTCTGAATAAAGTTTTGTTTGAGTTTTGGTTTATTTTAGACAAGGTGTGGGGGGAGGCGGGGAGGAAGAAAGAGAGAAACATTGATCCCATATGTGCCCTGAGCTGGGATTGAACCTGCAACTTTTCGGTGTACTGGACAATGCTCCAACCAACTGGGCCACACTGGCCAGGGCTGCATTAGCATTCTTTAACAAGTGTCATAAGTAATTTTTTAACGTATAAGTAGTTTGAATTAATTAATATAAATTTTTATTTCATGCATTAATAATTGCTATTAGATACATATATATCATAGCATTCATAAATATATATGAACCAAAAATGATTAATGGAAGTCTTCAACAGAAAACTAAGCACTTTCTAGGGCACACTCTTCTAATTCTAATAGATCTGTGCCTTTCATTGACTTTGAGCTTTTTACAACTCGGTAAATTGTAGCTATTTGATTGAAATGGAAATAATTTTTGACCATAGACATGCAAACGAATTCCTTCAGTAGAGGGATGCTTGACTTATGGGAAAAGCCAACAATCCTACCTATTTGTAAATTTATTAAAACATTCCTGCCCTAACCGGTTTGGCTCAGTGGATAGAGTGTTGGCCTGCGGACTGAAGGGTCCCAGGTTTGATTCTGGTCAAGGGCATGTACCTTGGTTGCAGGCACATCCCCAGGAGGGGGTGTGCAGGAGGCAGGTGATCAATGTTTCTCTCTCATTTATGTTTCAAACTCTCTACCCCTCTCCCTTCCTCTCTGTAAAAAATCAATAAAATATATTTTTTTAAAAATCCCTAATTACCTATATCCATGTGGTAATTTCAATTCTCCCTTAAACCTGTTGTAATATCCTTCCAGTTTCTACAATAATTAATGAGTAAATAAAACTTCTGGCACATGTTCATTTTATATTTGCATAAGTCTCATAATTTTACTCTTTAAAACAATTATTTAACTGGTATTACTAATATGCCCCAATTTTACAGATTGTGTAAAATTGGGGCATATTAGTAATACCAGAAAAATTAGGTAACCAGCCTATGGTGGCACCATTAATAGTCTGAACTCATGATTGCTAAAGTCAAAGTACATACTTTTTCCAAACACTATAATTTTATTAATATAAACAAAATCACATAGAGTTTGAATGGTAGAGCACTGAATAGAACATTAGATCCTATGAAGCATGAAAACCCAACCAATAATTACTACTGATTAGATACTTAGCGACTAGAATTGCTAATTACATTTCAACTTAGTTGCTGTATGGTAATAAAAACAAAAATAATAGCTTAGTGAAGCATAAACAAAGTAGCCTAATGCAAATCCAACCATCAAACATGTCAATAAATTATTTCAATTAGAATTTGAAGAAGTCTCAGGTATATTTTTCTTCTCTCCACTGAATCCTAGGGTTATCAGAAACCATTACGTGATTTTGATTGGTTTTATACATACATAGTAAAAAAAAAAAAAAAAGAATCAGAGAAGGAGGAAAAGAAAGCAGAGAAAGAGGAGAAACAGCAGACTTCAACACGTGACAAGCTAAAAATTGCGCATGTATGATTCTGGAATTATGCTTTATAATTCTATGACACTGGGAAAGTTATTTAATCTGAGTTAAGTCCTTTTCATATAACAGGAACATGAGACCACCAAGCATTAACCTATTAATATAAAATGAGATAGTGATTATAAGCCATCTGCCACATAAGTGAGCTTTCATTACATTTTATTTCACTTTGCTCATCTCGATCTCTCCCTGCCCCAGATCATCCATTCAAAACAGTGAAGCAGTACTCAACCAGAATTTAGAATACACTTTACTATTAAGTAGTGCCAAACAGCTGACAATAAACCTGAATGTTCAACTAGATTTTGTTTCTACTCTGTACCTATGCAATATGAATTACCAGTGACACATTTACAAAACAAGTAATTTCAGGACTTACATTGGGAATGTCATGAAAAATGTGCTTGCCTTCAAAGAAATGTAGGACAAACAAATGCCAAATGACTCAGAAGTTCTGATCTCCATCAAAGTGTCTGAAAGAAAGATTCACAGTGTTAACAGTGTGACATCCTGGAGGGACAACTTTTATGTTTCGCTGGTTATCTTTGTGAAGTGACAAGCAAATATAGTCTTAAAGCCATTTAACATGATACAGTGCTCTAGATTTCCTCACTTAGCTACAGTTTTTTGTGGAGTAAAGTGATAGGAGAGTGTTTGTTTTAAATCACATTCCCAATTTAGTTCATATAGGATAAATGGTGAAACGTTGAGATCATCAATTTTTATTTTCCTAGCTTCTGCTATTGTCCTCAGCGACTTCTCTAAGTTCCCCTGCCCCCAACTCTTCCAGAATGTTGCACCTCATGAATCTCTCCAGAATTAAATAGGCATCGAAATTAAATATAATAACTCTAAACTTTCTGCAAAAACCCAAAACTATCTTCATGCTCTATACTAAATATCAATGTAAAATATGAAGTAAAAAGAAATTATTATTATTGAGTGGATAATTCATAAATTGTTTATAACTGCTTTAAGGTAAATGGAGCTTTTTCTACAGAGGGAAAAAAACTACAATAAAGAAAACACAAAAGGAAAGTGTAGGCATGAGTCATTCCCTGGATCTCTGGTAATCAACAATAGATTAACAGGCCTTATTAGACACAGCGATATTAAACATGAAGCAGTTTTTTTCCTGGGAAAAAGTTTATTTCAGGCCTCCTGTGATTCAACTGAGTTTGAATACATAATCATGAAGCCACCATAGGACAGCCTACATGTAAGTGCAGGCTGCTTGGCCTGTATCTGTCTTTTCAGGCATTCTCGTTCATCTTCAGGGGTCCTCAAACTACGGCCCGCGGGCCACATGCAAATACAAATATTGTATTTGTTACCGTTTTGTTTTTTTACTTCAAAATAAGATATGTGCAGTGTGCATAGGAATTTGTTCATAGTTTTTTTTTTTAAACTATAGTCCGGCCCTCCAACGGTCTGCGGGACAGTGAACTGGCCCCCTGTTTAAAAAGTTTGAGGACCCCTGAAGAGGATCAGTCATACAGTTCCATCACCAATGGCAAAGACCAAACCTCTGTTACCAGCACCTCTTTTCTCAGTTACTGAATACCACAGCAAGTCACACGGGCACTTAACACGATGCTAGTAATACCCATAATGCTGATCATGGAATCAGTGTGAATGAAACTATCCCAGCTATATCCAGTCAAAGTTAGTCCTATAGACAAAACTTATCCCAGTAAGTAACTGAGATAAAGAATAATACCAAGTTCTGAGATTTAGAAAATGGCCATATAGGCTAAATGTCTTGTGATTCTCAATTAACAAAAGATGTGTCGGTGGGTAATTTAATAATACATTATTCCTTTTGGGGTCTTCTGTTTCAACCCCAACAAGTCTACCATCAACTAGTATACTGAAACCGAGTTCTTGCACTAACTATCTGGAATTAGTATAGACCCCACATGCTAAGGTCTCAGTCATTACAAGAACGTTCCTATTTCTGATGCCAGCCACTAGTTCAAGTGATCCTCAGGCTGCCTGCACTACTGACCAACTGACTACACATTTGGGGGTTTTCATGACTCCCCAAATTTGATAATTTGCTGGAATAACTCACAGAATCAGGAAAGCACTAGACTTACAATGAATTGTATTATGATGGATACAATTCAGAGCAGCCAAATAAAGAGACACACAAGGTAAGGTCTGAGGGTGTCCCAAACACAGAGCCTCCAAGATCTCAACCCATGGAATCAGGGTGTATTACCCTCCAGGCACATCGATGGGTTCACCAACCAGGAAACTCCATTGAGCCGTGGGTCTAGAGATTTTACTGTGATTCTATTCTATCCTTGGCCACATCATTGAAATTAATCTCCAGTCCTCCTCCCCTCACTGGAGGCTGGTCTCACTCAAAGTCCCAACTCTCTCATCACATGAATGCCTTATGACCAGCCTCCTTCTTGAAGCTAGCTAGGGGACAGCCATGAATCACCTCATTAGTACAAACCCAGGAGGGAATCATGAATTATAACAACACTTTTATTATTCAGGAAATCCAAAGGATTTAGTCCCCCTCCCAGGATCCAGGGAAGAAAGCTAGCCAAACCTTTATTACACAACATGGGGACATGTTATAATCAAACAGAACCCGAGACAAGTCCTGAATGTGGAACTGATGATTGAATCATGTGTTGGGAAACATTAGTCACTTGTTTCTTCTGTACCAAAACCATGTGATCAGCTTCAGCAGGTCATTAAAACTGTCAGCTCTCTCATAGCTTATCCTGTTTTTAGAAAATAATGGAACTTGCAGCCTGAAAACAGAACTGCTTCAGGGGCATTCGTGCCATGTGGACAGACCCACATAGCCTACAACATTTAGCGCTCTCATTTTACTTGTAGGGGTCTATTTTGCTCTCTAAAAAATCCAATCTTCAGTCTAAAGAAAAGGACTTCTTCCCTAAGTACTGACAGGCTTAGAGGATGCCATTCTTTTCATATATCCAGTTTGAAATAGTTGATGCTCTGTAGCAAACACCTCTAGGAGGTCCATGTTATCAGTTATCAGTGAACGTGGGGTTGTTGAGGTACCACTGGAATAACCATTTCTGGAGGTCCTCACAGAAGATGAGATATGACAGAAAGCTCTATTTCCATGGAATTACATCCCTGGGTTTCCAGAGTCCCATTTCCCTTCCTCCAGTCATAGCGGAAGTGTAGCTGGGGTTTCAGTAAAGCTAGAATCAAAATCGGTGTCCAGAGTTTTCTTTTCATGTTGGAGTTGGGTCCAGTTCAGCATCAGGCTAGTTACAGTCCATTAGTCCAGTGTGTGAGGGGTCCACATGGCTGTGGGTCATGTGGTGAATGCAGGGAAGCAGGAGCAAAAGAGTCCCACAAGCCCAGAGGCACACAAAAGAGCGAACGTCTTTGTTTAGGGGGTTATATACCCCAAATATTTTTGCCCTTGCAGAGGTCATGCCCATTTTAGCCAAACATCTCTGACCCCAGGTGTAATTAACAGGCAAGTATCTTCCCAATGTTATCCAACTTTATTGGGCATGTGTCTATCTTTCCTTTGTCCAGACCCCTTCCCCCAGTGTTTTGCAGGGAACATGCCTATAATGTCTGGCCTTCCCTTTGCTCCTTTCCTATTATTAATAACTAGCTCTATTAGAATGAAAATGTTTAACAGTACACATACCATTCAGCAGTTACACTATATAGTTCTTCTGAATAAAGCATTACATTCCCATTCCCTCAGCACTTGTTTTAATATATGCTTCGCACATGAAAGTCTCTACCCCATGATCAATTCTTATCATCCATTTTCCAAAACTGAAAAGATGCATTAACATGTTTTCACTCTTTCATTTTGCATATTTGCCAACTTTGGGACACTCCTATGGCTTTATGTTATACATGTATAGGAGTAGCTGCCTACACAGCTAACTCATAGAACATAAATTATAGCCTCATTATATAACTCTTCTATTGGCACGGTGTTGTGTGATAAAAAGATATCTTTTATATTAAATGCATAAATGAGTACATGTTTATACAGAGAGATCACCACAAATGACTCAAGTTATGAAATCTTTGTTGCCTCTCTCCATGAGTCCTGCTGAGGAGAGCTGCCCTCACTCAGGCTCTTGTTCCACCTAACATCCCACAGCACAATTGTGAGGTCAGAGAGGGGCTCAGAAGGCCCTGTGCAATTTAGGAAACAGCTTCTCTGAATGCCTGACTCAGCTGTACACATTGTCTCTGCCCCATTTTCCTGTAACAACATTGTAAAGCAAGACCTTCACAGTAACTACCTAATTTGCAATGGATGGGTACTGTTTCTCCCCTGCCCCATACCTTACCCTTAAACATAGCTCTTTACAGGGTCTAGGGGAACTCACTTTGGATTCAATGCGGCTCCAAAAAGGCATCTGGGAAATGCTGGACTCTGTGTTTAATTCTCTGTGACTGTTTAATTCTCTGTAGCCTCAAGCTTGGCTGACTACCCAGAAAACCAGAATGCTACCCAAAGATAAACGCCGTGCCCCCAGGAAAGGGGTTAATGAGTGTATAGAGTGTGATAACTGCCTGATGTTATCTATTAACTTAGGAATTGTTCTTTCTGGTGGTCTATGTGACTACCCACCATATGGTTTTACGACTAGCCCCCTATAAAAACAGACCCTGTCCTGGAGGGGTGTGGATTCTTCCTGGCCGGCCATCACTGACAGCAGCTGCTTTGCCAATGTGTGCAAGCTTCTCCTATGACAGTTATTATGAATTTGCATAAGGCTATATATGTCAGCTCTTTGGACTTCATCCTGAACTTAAACTTTTGGGGCTTTCACCCAGCACAGGGACTGAAGCAGTCAGTTTTGATAGGCCACACTAGAGAAGATCTACCTGCAGCTGAAACACCGCACCAGAGGATACAAGGAAAGATGCTACTGAACTTGGCTATTAAGCCTGCACACTGGTCAGATGGTGTTTGCATCATCAAAGAGGGAAAGAATGAAAACTAGGAGGCTGGCATCTCTGTAAGGAGACTGATAGACATAACGTGGATCTAATGTGGCAAGGACCATCAAGATGCATTCCAAGGGGTAGGGGAGACCAGGGTATTGTCAAGGGCGGGGTAGCGGGGGGCCGGGGGGGAAGGACACATATGTAATACCCTTTGTAATACTTTAAGCAATAAAAAAAAAAAAAGATGCATTCCAAAGTGTGGGGTTCTCATAGTTTTACTTCTTAATTTCCTCTCCACTGGTGAGATATTAGCCAATTGCTTCCACAGAGAAGTCTTCAAACATCAAAAGGGTAAACAAAGTAAGACTTTGCCCCACATTAGGTCAACCTTGCTGATGTGCCTGGGGAAAAAGAAGAATCCTGTTGTCCTTGCTGCCTGAGGGCAAAGTGAAACAGGAATTTTAGGGGAATATAGGCAGGTTTAGGGAATTTTTAGAATTGGGGTCCATGAAAAAAAAGGGGGGCTACAGATTGGGAGAAGGTACATCTCCATAACACAAGGAAGCCAGATGCAGTTACATTTACATAAGACAAGGGAGCAGCAACAGGTATATTTCCATAAGACAAGGGCACTGGAAGTAGCCAAAAAAGGTCTATATTTACAAAATAAAGAAGGAAGAAAGCCCAGAAGGAATAGGAGGAGAAGGGAGGAGGGCCTCAGGAGACACTATAGTAACCAATTCAAAAGGGAATATTGACCAATTAGAGGGGATATCAGGACACAGGAACTGCAGCCTTTATAAACCATGGAGACAGGAAGTCGGTGGGACCCTTTCCCCCTCCCCACGTGGGAGTCCATTCTGTGGGACTCTTCCCCTCTCCCCGTGTGGGAGTCTATACTTGTTCTTCAATAAATCTTCACCTTTACTATACTACCCTCTGTCTGTGGATTCATTTTTCGACTCCTGTAGACAAAGAATCAGGTTCCATCCAAAAATTCCATATCAAAAGGGTAAAGAGAAGAGACCACCATGGCAGTCGAATCAATGAGATCAAAAGGTGTAATTGCAGAAAGAAGGGCAGCAGAACAGATGCCCCAAAGCATGACTGTGGGTTTGCTGGATAACCACATAACCAACATGCTTATTCTGAAGCAGCTTTGAGAATGTGGTTGCTTCTTTTAGCCAAGCTTCAGGCCAGCTCAGGCCCAAAGGTTAGTCACATATTAACAACCAACTCTAGGAAGTGGAACAATTTGCGTAAGCTTCAGATGCATAGAGGGAGAAAAGAAAAAACCTAACTGAGGAATCACTGACAGTAGCCTTGTCTTTGCAAATGAGAAAAAGCAAAATGATCTAAAACCATGCTTCTTTCAAGATCTGAAATACTGCCACTACCACCATCTAATGGAGATATAAAATAACTCACTTTCAAAAGAGAAATAATTAGATGATGTTGCTGAATTGAAAAAGCCATATATTAAAAATAAAGTTTCTATTACTGTAAAAGAAAATAGTGTTGTTCGTAGAAAAATTATAAAGTTCAGAAAAGTCTAAAAACAAACAACCATGATTCTGCCTCCGAGAGGCAACCACTATTATTTTTCCTTCCTCCTTTTCAATGTCTACGTATATTTTTACAAAGTTGTATACTATGAAACATTATACCCTGCTTTGTCAGTTATTATAATAACATCTCTTCCAACTGACTTTATATTTTAATACACCAACAAATTATTTCTGTCATTTTAGGTTATACAAAGTGCACAATAGTTTACCTCATAAATGTGATACCTAGTGAAACAGGAATTTTTAGGGGTGAAAAAGACAATTTTAGAAATTAAGAGGACCATGGAAGAAGCACAGGGCTACTGAGCAGCAGAAGGTATATTTCAATGAAATAGGGGAACTGAAAAGCTGCAACAGGTACATTTCCATAGAATGAGGGAACTGAAAACAGCAAAAGGTCTAAATTTACAAGATGAAAGGAAGGAAGCCCTTCATCCAGAAGGAGGAGAAGAAAGCCCAAAGGGAACAGGAAAACAATAAGGAAGGAAGGGGGCGGGGAGATCCTCACAAGTCCTATGTGAGGTTCCACCTTTGAGCTCAGGAGTTACCATAGTAACCAGTCTAAGGGAATAGTGACCAATCACAGGAGATATCAAGGCACAAAGATCTAAAAGGAACTCAGTGGGACTCTTTCCCCTTCCCCACATGGGAGTCTGTGCTGTGAGATTCTTTCCTGTTCCCCACATGGGAGTCCGTACTTGTTCTTCAATAAATTTCCACCTTTGCTGTACCACCTTCCATCCGTGGATTCATTCTTTGACTCCGCCAGACAAAGAGCCCGGGAACCAGTCTGCCCAGGGGAACACCAAGTGTGCCAGTCCAAAAATTCTGTTTCACTCGTGACAAATGAACAAATAGTCTGTGAGCTCTTGCTAGGTTCAGATGACTAGGCTAAACAGAAGAATCGAATTACAGTGGAATTCCTGCCTCCAGCATAGTCAGAAACAGGAAACCCCAGCGCCACTCACTACTCACAAATGAAGAGTCAACTGGAGCCTCCATCTTTGTACTGTACCATCTTTATTTTGGCTTCTCTATTTGCAAATGAAAGAAAGCAAAAGGCCTAAGAATTCTTCTGTGATTATTCTCTGTCAACCCTCTAGAATCTCCTGGTGTCTATTAAGACCCACTTCAATCATCACATATACACAACTCTGACTCCTTCTTCTCCAGGAAGTCTCAAGTGATCCTCCTTTGTGCTCCCATGGAGTTTTAAACAAAACTCTGTAATTTATCACATTTATTATATTATTGATTTACTGTAATTACTTTACCCCTTCTTCAGTCTATGAACTCTTTGAAGATAGAAATATTTCTTTTTTTTTTTCTCCTCAGAATCTAGCAATGTGTACTTGAGAGTAAGGGCTCAATAGACATAGTTTTGAGTAATTAAGATTGAATAAATTTAAAGTATGTAAAACAAAATTAATTTTAGACTGTAATGGAGAATAATAAACATTTATTTGAGAATTCCGAGAGACACAGATTTGATAGAAGCCTACATTGTGTTCCATGGAGACAAAGGGGAGGCCACATTTTATAGTGAACCTTCCTGCTCAAGTTCTCAATTAGGTTTGTTTTACGTAAATGAGGTTTCCAAATTGTGCAGTTATGATTGGATGGGGCAGGTCTCAGTCCCTTGGTAGAAAGATGAAATCAGGTTTCCCTGCAATGATTGTCTCAGACAGCATAAAGAAGCAGAGCATAGTACAGGAAGCTGAGAGTTCAGTCTGTGGTTCTTCCTAGTAAGCGAGCAGTGAGACGCCCCTGTGAGTAAATGACTATTAGACTGTTATTATTCATAAAATTTGGGACCTTGGTTGACCATGGGAAGACCATCTCAGCATTTAAATTCTTTCTTGGGATTCCCATCAAATGAATCTTTCCTTAGGCTCCACAAGCAAAACCCATTTTTCTGAAAATATGATAAAATAATACTGCACACTTATTATCTACTAGAGGCCCAGTGCACAAATTCGTGCACAGATGGGGTCTGGCCAGCCACCCCGATCAGGGCTGACCAGGCCAGGCAGGGCCAGATGGGAGGAGGGGACACGGGAGGTTGGCTGGTCAGTCCCAGCCCCTGGTCAAACTCCTGGTCGAACTCCCGGTCAAGGAAACAATTTGCATATTAGCCTCTTATTATATAGCATATATGAAAGCCTAAGTGACGGTTTGACTATTTGACCAGTAGCTATGATGCACACTGACCACCAAGAGGCAGACGCTCAACACACAGGCATGAAACACATGGAACAGACTGATGAATATCAGAGGAAAGAGGGAGAGGGGAGGACGGGAAGAGATTAACCAAAGATCTTATATGCATACTAGAGGTCCGCTGCACGGATTCGTGCACTGGTGGGATCCCTCAGCCTGGCCTGCGAGGGTTGGGCTGAAACCGACTCTCCAACATCCCCCAAGGGGTCCCAGATTATGAGAGGGCGTAGGCTATAAAATTATGCATGGCCTCTTTCTACTGTCAAATATCTAAATCTATAAATTCTAGACCCTGTCCAAGAGGACAGCATAGGAGAAGAGAGGACAAGCTTAAATGGCTTATCCACAATCACATAAATCAGGAAGGAAGCAGTAATCCATGATTATACAACATTTCCTCTAAAGGATTTGGAACATCTTGAGAAGATTTGAAAAGCTTTAATCCTTGGGGCATAAAACTCTGCTCTAAGAGTTAATGGGAAGCTTCCAATATTGTTTCTTGATTTTTTTTATCTTTTTTTTCTGACTGTATTTTATATTCGTTTCTATTTAAATTAATAAAAAACAAATCATTTTATACAAACTATCACATATTATAAATGCATATTTTATAAATAACATCAGAATGTTGGAAACTTGAAATAAAAAATATACTCAATATGTATGACATACTGTGCAGGAATACATACATGAGTTTCCTCACAGACATCCATTAAATTAATTCAATTTAAACCTCACCAGATAAATTCAATTTTAATTTTGCCCAGTATTGATCCCAAGTGAAGTTAGTTCAGGCTCTTTGGAGTGGAGTTATCTATTATAGCAATCACCACTGCAGAGAGCCAAAGAAGCAATTGAATTAGAGAAACTATTTGCAAATGGCCAAACAAATTGATAATTTTAAAAGAAATTAACTCTGACACAGAGAAAAGTATAAGCCCTGTTTGCTTTTTTCTACTATTGATTGTGGTTTCTTTTTAGCCAGATAATAGGAGGCTGATTGTGTTGTTATGGCAAAGCCATTCAAAGGCTCTCTCATTCACTAGCCCTGGGACAGCACAAACATCCCTGTATAGCAGTGGTTCTCAATCTTCGTAATGCCGCGACCCTTTAATACAGTTCCTCATGTTGTGGTGACCCCCAATTTCATTGTTACAAATTGAACATAATTAAAGCATAGTGATTAATCACAAAAACAATATGTAATTATATATGTGTTTTCCAATGGTCTTAGGCGACCCCTGTGAAAGGATCATTTGACCCCCAAAGGGGTTGCAACCTACAGGTTGAGAACCTCTGCTGTATAGCCTGGTGCTGAGATAACTCTTTTTTTTTAATTTTTTTTTATTGTTGACACTATTACAGATGTCCCTCATTTTCTCCCTCTTTGCCCACCTCCACCTAGCTCTAGCCCACCCCTATCCCCACCCTGGCCTTCACCGCCCTGTTGTGTGTCTCCATGGGCTACCAAAATGTGTTCTTTGGTTAATCTCTTCACCTTCTTAATTGAATATTTTTATTAAAGTTTAGTTGGCATACAATATCATATTAGTTTCAGGTATACAGCACGAATTTGATATTTATGTATCTTAAAATGTGCTCCCCACACGAAGTCCAGTCAACCATTTGTGTCCCTGTAAAGTTATCTCACACTACTGACTATCTTCTCTTTTTCACCCATCCTTCTACCTCCTCCTCTCTGGCAACCATCAATTTGTTCTTTGTTTCTATCAGTCTGTTTTTGTTTGGTTTGGTTTGGTTTGATGATATAAGTGAAATCTTGGTCTGAATTATTTCACTCAGGGTAACATCCTCCAGATCAGTGGTTCTCAACCTTCCTAATATCCCAACCCTTTAATACAGTTCCTCATGATGTGGTGACCCCCAATTTTATTGTTACAAATTGAACATAATTAAAGCATAGTGATTAATCACAAAAACAATATGTAATTATATGTGTTTTCCGATGGTCTTAGGCGACCCCTGTGAAAGGGTCATTTGACCCCCAAAGAGGTCGCGACCCACAGGTTGAGAACCCCTGCTCTAGATCCATCCATGTTATTGCAAATGGCAGGATTTCATTCTATTTTATGGTTGATATATATTCCATTGTGTAGGCAAGCTACATCATTCTTATTGGGGCAGGAACTTGATTGAGGGGAGCCATGGGGGAAAATGGGAGACATATGTAATACCCTCAACAATAAAGATATATAAATTTTTAAAAAATGTAAAATTCACATAATTTTATAAATTTTTTTATAAAAAGAATTTAGAGGAAGAAAAGATTGTATTGAATCTTTAGATATAGAGGCAACTCTTTCAAATGCTGTACTTTCCTTAGGCAGCTTCCTGCTGGGGAGATTATAAAGACTCCCAATCTGGCCAGAGCCACACTTTCAGGGCTCAATAAAGACACAGCTCTCCCCATGAGAAATGACTGCCCTAGAGCCATCATTAAAATGGGAGGCATTTGGGCAGGGCAATTGGAAAACAGGGTGCTGATTGCTGATTGGAGAGCCCTGAGTAACCATCCGGTTTGGTTTAAGCACAGAAGGTTATAGCTCTGTGTGACAT
This sequence comes from Myotis yumanensis, assembly GCF_028538775.1. Classification (NCBI taxonomy): domain Eukaryota; kingdom Metazoa; phylum Chordata; class Mammalia; order Chiroptera; family Vespertilionidae; genus Myotis; species Myotis yumanensis. The sequence goes on along the minus strand of NW_027223755.1, from coordinate 70,881,196 downwards.
TTCAAATAGCAGAAAGCATAAACCAACAAATAACTCTCCTTTGTTTCGTTATGACTGCAGCCATTCTCATTGTCCATTTGGAACCAAAGCTAAAAAAACAGAGTGATCTGACATAAAGTATTCAAAGTTACATACACCATTTTCACCACTTTCAAAACATTTTTTGCTCCTTTTGTAGCTTTTAGTGAACATCTAAATTTTTTTTAATTTCCGATAACTACATTTCAAGTAATGCTTCATTTAACTCTGAAAATCTATATTCAGTGATTCTCCAACTCTATCAGGCTTGGAAAGAAAAACAAATCCTTACTCCCATTTTTGTTTATAAAAATGTTTTATTAGCCGAAACCGTTTTGCTCAGTGGTTAGAGCGTCGGCCTGCGGACTGAAAGGTCCCAGGTTCGATTCCGGTCAAGGGCATGTACCTGGGTTGCGGGCACATCCCCGGTGAGAGATGTGCAGGAGGCAGCTGATCGATGTTTCTCTCTCATCTATGTTTCTAACTCTCTATCTCTCCCTTCCTCTCTGTAAAAAATCAATAAAATATATTTTTTTAAAAAAATGTTTTATTAAATACACACAAGAAAGGTTTATAAGTATATATTTGAAATGTAACAATAAAATGAACATTACATACATTCCACCCAACTTAGTAATATAACACTACAAATAGCTTTAAAGCCCCCTACGTACCTATTTCCAGGCCCAATCCCTTTTTCTTTGCCACTTAAGATACCAACCTGACTTATGTATTTATTATTCCCTTACTAATCTTTATAGTTCACTACATAAAGTTTTCTCTAAATATCACAGTAGTTTTACACTTTGTGTAAGGCAATAATTCAGTATGTATTCTTTTGTATATTTCCATTCTGGTATTGACAACATTTAGGTTATTTTCAGTTTCTTGCTATAATAAGCAATGCCACTTTAAACTTGCTTCTGGCTGACTCTGTCAGTAACATTTCAAAGATATATACCTAGACGTAAAATTTCTAAGTCAGAATATGTGTTTCTTCAACTCTATTGAATAATACCAAATATTGGCCCAAAGTAGTTGAAATAATTTATATTTCCACCAGCACTGTATATAAAAGTGTGGCAGTATAGTAAGAAGTTAGAAGAATTCCTGGACAAGTGGAATGGAGAAACTGATACAGGAAAATTAAACAAGACCAAGCAGTTTGGGCAGCTTGCAGCAGCTTGTGAATTGCAAGACCTTAACCTCCCCAACTAAGGGCACTTGAGAACAAGTGGTTTATACCTCTCCTCTCAAACCAGAGAATGCATAGCTTAAATCACCCTGGCCTGGGAAAACAGAGCACAAAGACACAATTAATGCCATTTGGGCCAGCTAAACCTAAGGACAGATGAAGTCTGGGGGACAAATAACAAATACCCCAAAGCATTTGAATGGTATCATTTGGGGGGAGAATGCTATGTAGGACAGATAGCTGCTAGGGCAGAAGGAAGAGAAGGGGAAAAAGGAAGAGTTTATCTCACCCACTGAACACAGAAGTCAGCTGTCTTGGGACTTGCGAAGATAAAAACGCCAGATGTTCGCATTAATCTGGAAAAAGCCACCACAATGTAAAAGGAGGACCTTGAAATCTACTCTATACAGCATGGGAACCTTGAAACCTATAGGGGGGGAAAGTATAAAACCCTTAAACCTCACCAGGCAGGGTGCTCAGCCTAGCTGAGTTGCCTGCTTTAGCTTTATGCCAAGTGTCTTCTTAATAAATTTGCTTGCTTTGCTTCAACACTACTTTCTGTCACTCATCTGAATTCTTTCTGGCCAGCGTGACAACAGCAGAGGAGGGAGAGCCCCCTCCAACTCAGGCAGCTCTTTGGTAACAAAGTTTCCATTTTTTCTACATCTTCATCAACATTTGGTATTAATAGACATTTTAATTTTCACCAATCTGGTAAATTTAAGCTATTATTTCATTGTGGTTATCATGTGCATTTGAGGTTGATCAAACTGGTATATGTTTATTTTGACATAAAGTAATTCATCTTCTTTGAAATGTATTTTAATAATTTTTGCCCATTTCCTCTTATGATGTTTGCTTTTCTATAATTTGTGTTTCTTTCATAATGATTGCTAATTATCACATCAAATGTGTATTCTAGAGAATGTTATTTTGCTAGTTTTATGTGTCAGAAATATCTTCTCTCAGTTTGTGGCTTTTCCCTCCCTTTTTCAAATTTTCCTTATAACACAATTCTTAATTTTAAAGTAAATTAATTTGTCAATGAATTTTAAAGTAAATGAATTAAAAATAAATAAATTTTCTTTATGGTTTGTGCTGTTTTTATTTTCTTTTTTCCTCTTTTAAAATTTTTTTTCAAAATCCTGAGATCATAAACATGGTCTCCTATATGTTCTTCTACAAATATTTCAACTTTTCTTTTCTCACTAAGGCAGTTTTCCTCCTGAATCTGACCTCTCTGAATTATATAACATTAAGATCCAACTTTATATTTTTCATACAGATAATCAATCCAGCACCATTTAGTAAGCAATCCATCCTTTACTCACTGACCAGAAAGCCACCTCTGCCATGAATCAAATTTTCATATACACAGGAGCTGGTTCTGGACTCTTTATTCTGATTTACTGTCTAATTTGTCTTTGTATGAGTGAATATAATCCTACCTAATTGACTGTAGAATTGAATAAGTCTGGGTTTATGGTAGAGAAAGGCCCCTGTGTTATTCTTCATTTATATCACTATTGTGAAAAGAGATAGCCAAGGTGGAGCCATTTATGTTGAGGGAACTAAAATGGAGCTGGTAAGCCAAGAAAAGGTTTGTCCTACACATGTTCCACCCAGACTGATTCTCCATGAACTTTTGAACTTTTTCAGCTGTGCCTAAATTTTAATCTTCTCATCACCATGACAACCAGACCATCATCATTTCTTACTTTGAAAGGAGCCAACCTCTTTTTTCCAGCCAACATCCTTTGTTTGCATAATGGGCTCAACCAATCCTTATTAATTTAGCCAGAATCCTTCATTTACATAAAGACCAGATTGAGGATAGAACATGCAGTCCAAGCCTTTACAAGCCCTGCCTTTCTTTGTTCTTTTCAGAGCACAATTTAGGTTACTACCTGAATCTGTGCCTTGGATTGCAATCCCTCATTTGCTCAAATGAACTCTTTTTATTCCTTATTACAGCCTAAATATTTTTTGTTAACACTATTTTAGCCAATCTTAGCTAATTATTTTAGAATGAGATTTTCAAGTTCTATGAAACCTTTCATGATGTTGGTTCATGTTGTATCGAATCTATAGATCAATTTGGGGATAAATAATAATTTTTCCCTTCATAAACATGATATAACTCTACATTTATTTTGTATTTCTACATTTAAAGGACTTTCTATATATTTCTACATAAATTTCTCTATAACTTTTGTTAGATTTGTTCATAGGTATCTTACTTTTTTTTATCCTATTTTAAATGGTAACTAATTTTTAATTTAATTTTTATTTCTTCCCAGTGTATACAACTAACATTTTACATTAATTTGCACCTGAAAATTTTTCAAAGAACTCATCTATTCTTCTAATTTTCTAACCATAATTCTGTTCTTTCATGTAGACAAACATAACACTTTTAAATGATACTATTTATGTTTTTCTCTTCTAATACTTAGAAGCTGTATTTTTTCTCTTGACCTCATTTATTATTTAGGATTTCCAGTATACTGTTGAGTGGAAGTGATAGAGTCTTTGCTTTAATTTTAATTTTAAAGGAAATGGTTTAATATTCCATTATTATATACAATCTTTTCTTTAAAGTTTTTTAAAATCAAATTTTCTTGTAAGTTTCCTCTATTCCTAACATCCTAAGAGCTGTCAGTATAGTACAAGGGTGGAAACCTTTTTTTTCTGCCAACGGCCATTTGGATATTTGCAACATCATTTGAAGGCCACACAAAATTATCAACTTAAAAATTAGCCTGCTATGTTTGGTCAAACATTTAATTAAGACACCCCTAAATACCTTGGCAGGGCCAGACCAAATGATTTTGTGGGCCTTATTGACCCACAAGACAAATGTCCCCCACCTGTGGTATAGTGTATTTTAAACTTTATTGCAGGCCTTTTTTTTTTTCACTTATTGGAAAAAGTCTTTCCTCCTTAAATCTGTTTATGTAATAGAAATAGATTTTCTAAAGCTAAACCAACCTTGTACTGAACTAACCCCAAGTTGATAATTATGAATTATCTTGTTTACATAATGCTGAATACATTTGCTAATAAGTTATCTAGGACTTTTGCATCTTTATTCATGCATGTGATTAATCTATAATTTTCTTTCCTGCTGTATCCCTTGGCTGTTGTGTGTCAAGGTTGTATTAGCCTTATAAAAAGAGACGGAGAGTGTTGCCTCTTTGTTCTTCTTTGGAAGAGTTTGTATAAGATTAGAATGAATTGTTTCATGAATATTTCATGGAATTGGCCTGTAAAATTATTTGAACCTGAGGTTTTCTGTGGGAAAATGTTTTAAATTATTTATTTTACCTTGTTGGTTGTTACACAACTTAAAGTTTTATTTACTTAAGTCAAATATGATCACTTTTTAAAAATTATATTTTTCTAAAATGTCTCCACTTTATTTAAGTTACAAAGTTTTTATAACATTGTTTTTCCATTTCTTTAATCTTTATTGCATCCATACTAAATTAGAGCTGGAAGGGTCTAGAGGTGAAGCTCTTGCACTCTACCGCTCATCATCAATGATCCCAAACAGGAAAGCCATACTTATCATCTCCAACAGGAAGATGTTTTCCTACTCTACTGCTCCAGAGCAAGAAGAAAGATCTCCTAACCCCCAGCAAACACTCAGCCAGTGAAAGACTATTATAACTCAACCAATGAAAAGCCACTATACTTTGAGCACCCAGTTTCCTCTAATGGACTCTGTTTACAACAGCCTGTTTGAATTCCCTCCTCTGTAAAAGAATATTCCTCTCCTTTGTTCTCTGGACTTGTGCATGATTTGCCATTAAACCTCATGTTCTTTGTTACAATTCTTTGTTGTTCCTGAATAAACCCACATTGTTGGAGAAATAGCTGGCTGTCTTAAGTTCAACATTATGTCCTCCCTTTCATTCCTGGCATTGTTATTTGTGTCTTCATTTTGCTTAATAAATTTTGCCAATGGTCTGCCATATCTCTTAGGCTTTTCAAATTACCAACTGTGGATTTCTTCAATCTTTTCTATTATATTTTTGTTTTTTGTTCATTCATTTTAGCTTCTATATTTACAATGTATTGGATGTGAGTTTCTTCTACTATTTTTTAACTACTTATTTTATAAATTTTCTAATTTCTTAAATTCACTGTTTAATTTCCAATCTTTCTTCTTTTCTAATAAAAGAATTTAAGGTAATAAACTGTCCTAGAAATATTGTTTTAACATTTACATTTTTATTGATTTCTAATTCCATAGAATAAAATGCTCAAATTTTATCTTCATTTTGATGAGTTTTGAGAATTATATATGTCCTTGTAATGTGATTTATGCTGATATCCAGAACATGTCCATCACACTAGAAAATTCCATCATGCCCCCTTTAACCAGTCTTCTTTCCAGCAGTGCCCTAGTCTCTGACATCTTTACCTATAGATTAGTTTTGCCTGTTGTTGAACATCATATAAATGGAATATTATAATATATATTCTCTGTATCCATCTATATTCTCTTGTTGTATGCCATCAGTAGGTTGTTGTTTTTTATTTCTGAGTAGTGCCCTTTCACAACTTGCTTATCCATTTTTCTATAGATATTGAGGCTGTTTCCAGTTTAGAGCTCTTATAAATAATATTTTTGTATAATGTCTTTTGATTTTTATCTATTTTTAAAATATGTTTTGTTTTCTTGGTATTGGTTATAAGAATTTCTTGTAATTTCTAGACAGTTATTTCTTACATATAAGTTTTGATAAACATTTTCCATAGTCTCTTGGTTAAATTTTTATTTTCTGAATGATGCATTTTAATCAGCAATATATTCAATTTTCAGAAAGTCCAATTTGATTTTTTTTCTTTTTGAGTAAATATATTTTTAAATTTCTCAAAATATCTTCAACTAACACTAAGGTCATAAATATATACTCCTATGTTTTCCTTCTAGTCTAGAAGCTTAATGACTCTAAATTTTATGTTTATACTAGAGGCCCAGTGCACAAAATTCGTGCACTCAGGGTGGGGGGAGATCCCTCAGCTTGGCCTGCACCCTCTCCCAATCTGGGACCTCTCGGGAGATATAGCAGTGTGACAAGTGGCAGGCAGCCAGGGAGGAGCCAGGATCGGGGCTGAGCGCCGCTCACGCTTATTCCTGCCCACTGCACAAAGTCAGGAGAGGCTCCCGCCATCGCATCTGTGCTCGCCAGCCATGAGCCCACTTCTGGCTGAGCAGCGCTCCCCCTGTGGGAGTGCACTGACCACCAGGGGACAGCTCCTACATTGATCATCTGCTCCCTGGTGGTCAGTGCGCATCATAGCAACTGGTCGTTCCAGTAGTTCCACTGTAACGGTCGCTTAGGCTTTTATTATATATGCTAGAGGCCCAGTGCATGAATTCATGCACCAGTGGGGTCTATCTGCTTGGCCTGCGGGATCGGGCCAAAACTGGCTCTCCAACATCCTCCAAGGGGTCCAAGATTGCGAGAGTCCACAGGCCAGGCCAAGGGACCCCACCAGTGCATGATTGGGGTCAGGGAGGAATGCGGGAGGTTGGCCAGCTGGGGAGGGACCGCAGGAGGGCTCCAGGGCATGTCCAGTCTGTCTTGCTCAGTGCCGATTGGCTGGACCCCAGCAGCAAGCTAACCTACCAGTCTAGTGTCTGCTTCTTGGTGGTCAGTGCACATCATAGCAACTGGTTGACTGGTTGAATGTCTGCCCCTGATGGTCAGTGCACATCATAGGGAGTGGTTGAGCAGCCTTAGCATATCATTAGCATATTACACTTTGATTGGTTGAATGGCCAACCAGTTGACCGGACACTTAGCATATTAGGCTTTTACTATATAGGATGTAAATGATGTAACAAATTGATTTGTGCATGAAATGAGATATAAGTCAATGTTTGTTTTTGTTTGTTTGTTTGTTTTTAAACATATTTTATTAATTTTTTTACAGAGAGGAAGGGAGAGGGATAGAGAGTTAGAAACGTCAATGAAAGAGAAACATTGATCAGCTGCCTCCTGCACACTCCCTATTGGATATGTGCCCGCAACCAAGGTACATGCCCTTGAGCGGAATTGAACCTGGGACCCTTCAGTCCACAGGCCAACGCTCTATTCACTGAGCCAAACTGGTTAGGGCTAGGTCAACGTTTTAATGGAAACATGAATAGAATAGAAAACATTTTCCTTTTGGAGAGTATAGCTCACCCCGATCTAATAATAGGCAAACATGGTAATTGACCGTACCTTCGCTATGCCTCTCATTGGCTAATCAGCGCAATATGCAAATTAACTGCCAACAAAGATGGCGACTAATTTGCATACTGCAGGCAGGGCGGGACAGCGCAAACCGCCAGCTCGCCACCATCCAGGGCAGGCCGGCTGCCCTGGGACCCCATCAGCAGGTCCCCGGAGGCAAGGCAGGCCCATCCCAGAAGGCCCAGCAGCTGGCCATTTCTTGCCACCCCCGGGACCCGAGATCAGCGGGTCCCAGGGCGGCAAGGCACACCAGCCCCAGAAGCCGTAGAAGCTGCCTGATATGGTAGTAACTCTATCAGTAAGCACTCTGAAAGTCAGTGGCATAAATGCACCAATTAAAAGACAGATTATGAGGGTGAATCAAAAACAAAACCCACTTTAAATATAAAGACACATATAGATTAAAAGTAAATGAATTAAGCTGCAGCCTGTTTTGCTCAGTGGACAGAGCATTAGCCCGTGGACTGAAGGGTCCCAGGTTCGATTCCAGTCAAGGGCATGTACCTCAGTTGCTGGCTTGATCCCCAGTCCCTATCAAAGCATGTGCAGGAGGCAACTAATCAATGTGTCTCTCCCTTTCCCTTCACTCTCTCTAAAATTTAATGGAAAAATATCCTTGGGTGAAGATTAACAAAAACAAAGTAAATGGATTAAGTAACATTAAAGAGATTATAAGAAAAATATATTCCAAATTTTGTTAGTTGTATAATGGTTATCTTTAAATTATTAACACCTAAGAAATTGGGTGAAGGGTACATATAATATGCTGTAGTATTTTATAGGTTTTTTTAAAATGTATGAGATTATTTCAAATTAAAATATTTAAAAAATTAAATATTAATAAAATATTAATTGAAATGTATCTGCATTACATAAAAAATCTAATTGCTTCTAGCATAATTTATTAAATTGTGTTAAAATTTACAAGAGTTCAATTAAAAAATACCTTAATTCTAAATGATATAATAGAAAATATATAATAGTGCAGTTATAAGCACTTATCTGAAAATAAAAGTTTAAAGAAGTGAATTTAAAGAAGGGATTAGCCAAAGAAAATATATGCAACCCATGGACACAGACAACAGTATGGTGATGGCCAGAGAGAAGTGGGGGGGCAAGAGCTGGGTAGAGGGGGCTAAAGGGAGGAAATAGGGACATCCTATATAATAAAAATAAAAGGCTAATATGCACATTGACTGAACGGCAGAATGACGGGTTGCTATGATGCGCACTGGCCACCAGGGGGCAGATGCTCAATGCAGGAGCTGCCCCCTGGTGGTCAGTGCACTTCCATATGGGGAGTGCCACTCAAGCAGAAGCTGGCTCATGGCTGGCCAGCACAGTGGTGGTGGCAGGAGCCTCTCCCACCTCCATGGCAGCACTAAGAATGTACAACTAACGGTTTAGACCCAATCCCTTGGGGGCCTAAGCCTTTAGTCAGACTCCCCCGAGGGCTCCCTGGCTGCCAGAAGGATGTCTGACTGCAAGCTTAGGCCTGATCCCCCCGGGAGTGGGCCTAAGTTGACAGGTGGACATCCCCCAAGGGGTCCTGGACTGTGAATGGGCGCAGGCTGGGCTGAGAGACGCCCCCTGAGTGCAAAAATTTTTGTGCACCGGACCTCTAGTCTATATATATAAAAGCCCAGCAACTGAATGGCGAAATGACCGGTTGACCAGTCACTATGTCGTGCACTAACCACCAGGGGGCAGCCGCTCAACACAGGAACTGCCCCCTGGTGGTCAGTGTGCTCCCACAGCAGGAGCAGACGCTCAGAGGTGGGTCCACAGCCACTCAGCTGATCAGGATAAGCGGTGCTTCCGCAGTGGGCTGATCCCCACAGGCCACACCCCACACCAGTACATGAATCTGTGCACCGGGCCTCTAGTTTGAAATAATTGACAATGAGTGGTAGAGTGTGAGAGCTCCCCCTATTGGTCCCTCCAACTCTAATTTACATGAGGGTTCTGTTTATTAATCTTCACAGTATAGATGCAATAAATAATAAAAAGATGAAAAGACAATGCTATAAAGAAGTTTATAGCAAATTAAGTGGAATTTTGAAAAATATATAACTTTTTAAAATATAACTTTTTAATTTGTTCATTGAAATTTTATTTTTGATTCTTATATTTTATTTCAAAAATTTTAGTTGGATTACTTTAATCTGATTGAGTTTCTTAATATCTGAATTAATATTTTTATATACTTATATTCTAATATGAACAAAATTATTTTCTATTCTGTGGCTATTAATTCCAATAACTGCATTATTTGAGAGTCTCATTATTGTTATTTGTTTCTATAAGCCTTTACTCTTTGACTTTAAGGAGTCTTGCATTTTGTAATTTTTTTTCCTTTTAAAATTTGAGCAAGACTTTCATTTTGGGACATTCTTGCAAACTGGTGTTCCTTAAAATAAAATCTGTTCATATTTGTCTCACATGCTTAGGAGCACTACTAATCAAGTATTATCTAAAATAAAAGTTTAGATAAAAGTTTTTGTTTCCAGATGGGTAGTGTGAATTTCAACCTTAAAGACACATGGGCACACGTTTTTGGTTACAAATCAAATTTTCTCTTCTGTATGGTTGAGATAAGGGAGCATCATTTCTGTCTCCCTTGGTGGCTAAACTTTTTCTTTCACTGAGGATATAGTTTTTTAGGGTCCTAGATTTGGGCAAGAGTCTCCTTTTAAATTTGTAAATGAGTGTAGGCTAGATTTACATTCTTTCCCCAAAAGTTTGTAAGATTTTTAAAATGGGTCTTCAGAATCACCATTCATTGATAATTTCCCCAAGATAACCAGATATTTTGTACTTGCTTAACTTTCTGGATTCTTATGTATCTTTTGTTTTTAGTCTCTAAATATTTTCCTTACTTTCTTGGTAATATTTTTCAGTGTCTTAATTTATTTTGAAGTGAAAGGTTTGTTGAGAATATCCAGTATACTATTTTATCAAAAATTGAAAATCCATATTTTCATTCAAACTGTTTACAGCCTCATCAGCTAACAATGATGCAATTCATATAGTTGGCAACAACAAACTACAAAACTAGAGGTATAGTGGGTAGTTCAATAGTTCACTGATTTTATCTAAACATCTGAGGTTCCAATTACCATTAAGGGTATTTAAAAAATACAAGATCATTTTCTGCACTCAGTATTTACAAAGATGATATTTAAAAATGGCACATATATCAGCTGATTAAGCAGGAGGGAAACCAAATCAAAAGCAAAAAGACATTAGTCATACTGGTGTAGACTTGCTGAATGACAGCCAATGTGCATGAAATATCACTGTGGACCAAGAGTGACCAGAGATATCTGTTTATTAAAATATTAACATTATACTTAATGCTTAGCCCATCATGTAAATTTATATTCTTATATTTTAATATCACAGACTCTTACCTACCTGAATGCAAGAATATGCTATAAGATCACTACATTTGCTGACTTAATGCCCATTAACAGAAAAGAAATGGAATTTAATATCCTTTAAAACTAAGCAAAAACTTGGTCAGTTTAGGATTATAGATTGGTGGCAGAGATGTCTTGAAGGGAGAACTTTGGTAAGACTAATGTTTCTGAATATCTCACTGAAAAAAATCCATTGATAATCAAATAGTTTAAACATTTCAAATCAGTCCATTTAATTATTGTAAGACGTGTTATCACATTTTTACCAGTGCTCATATAGTAGTAATAACATCGACACTGCCTGTAGACTTCTCTTTATCTTCCATTTTTCTAAATCCTGCTGGTAGCACATGCTTTTCAGAATTCAGTGACTGAATACATTTTATTTCAACTAAATGAGCATATAAACGTAGTCACATTTACCTTTCCTTTAACAAAACCTCTATGCAACTACATTTTGCTTATATTTAATGCTCGATCTTTTTTATTTCCCTTCCTCTAATTAATATATTTTCTTTCTCATCAGTACTATTCATATGTAGCTGGCATCTGAAATCTCTTTTGCAGATTATCTTTTTGGTGCTATTTCTCTTTGGAATGTTCTGCCTCTTGATGTTTTAATGGGGTTGGTATTGTGCAATGGGCAGGTTCCTCTCCCACTTGGGTGTGATCACCCCTCTAATAAAGGCCTACAAATAAGCAACTTTAGACCTCAGGAGGAACACTAAAAAGACATCCTATCTCTTTGGCCTACATTCTGCAGGCCTTCTGCATACTAAAGACCGCTAAGTCCAAGATTAGAAGGTAAGCCTATGGGAAATGTGCCAAAGAGGTCTGCTTCTATGTCTGGAAGGAAGAAACACTCTTGATTCTTATGTGCAATTGCCTAATTCACCAAGGTCAGCGAAGTCTTACAGGTTTTGGAGGCAAAGTCCTGTAGCAATTTTTCTCTCCTGGGGGGAGTAGGAAAACAGAAGGGAGAAGGGCATCCTACATGCATCCACTCACCTCTGATTACAGAGATTCTAACCATGTGAAGAATTTTGGTGTACACATGCAAGAAATGGTGACAGAGAAAAAGCAAATAAATAGTAATTTTGTCCAAAGCCTCCTTTTTACACCCCCATGAACCTGAAAAGGTGCTAGAAGACTGACTGAGGACTTGCAGGTTCAAGGTCCAAGCCATCTCTCACACATATGCTATGTGTTAACAAATGAGTCATGTTGATTGAAAGAGCAAAATAAAACTATATTCATTGAACCACTATGCACATAATTACTCAAGTATTTATATACAAGTATGTATATATTTTAATTCCCACTTTCACATTTATTTTTGTTTTAAAATATTACACTGGATGTTTTGCACAATTAATACCCTATTTCTTAAAGTCCAAACTCTCTTAATGTGTTACATCAAAAACAAACAGGACTCATCTTACTGTGCTCTATGTTTCAAAAGAAACTATCCTCATTTCTTTCTAATCATCAACGAGCTCACTGTTTACAATCAATTACTGTTTAATTCCCATGAGACCCTTTCAGTACTATCACTTTCAGAATACACACATCACCATCAGGCAATCCTCCCTGCTCCTTTACACTCTACATGTACTTCATTTCTATTAACAAAACCGAAGTTTGGGGAGTTGCTGCACTCCAACAGGAGCCTGGCAAGGTTTAATGGGAATTTTTCACAGTAGCCCGAAGTCTGAAATACCATGGACCGACTCATCATGCTCAGAAGCCAACACCAATTATAGCCATGCTGCTATACTTAAAAACCGCAATATAAAGATTCAGGATTGAGCACAGGATAGTGATCAGTGGATTCAAGTGCCACCTACAGGCTATCTCTCTATTATATTCTCTTTGTAGGACAAAATTAAAGGCAATGTACTGGAAGGGAGATGCATAACACTGGTCAGGAGAAACTAAAGCTGATTCTTATACTTGGGCCCTTCTGTAGTTTAACTTATTTTAGTGGTCCATATTTTTCCTCAATGGGCATAATTTAAAAATCAAACAGAGACCAAAGTTTTTATATTATCATCAAAAGAAATAAATGATCTATTCTATAGTATTCTGGTGAGACTACAAGCTGGTATGTTTAAAAGTTGACAAAAATATTGGGTTACTAGTATACTGGCATTAATATTACTATTACTCCCTTCTTGTATTTTTCACTTGTTTTTAAACTTTAAGTATCTCATTACATGTATACACTATATCTACACAGTAGTCACTGAGGTGCTTAGATGTTATTATAGATAATTTGTATCATAATTACCCCAAATCATCAAATATTCAATAAGTCATACTGTGAAATGGGCATGATAATAATGTGATGTGATAATACAAAAAAAAATTCTAGAAATTTGCATTATGCAGTTTGTCTACTTAACTTAATGCATTATAAAATGTACCTACCTTTATTGAAATTAAATGATTAAAATGTAAAAACTAAAGAAATATTTGTTGAGCTTCTTCTATGTCCCCAACACTGAGTTAGTTAGGGGCAATACAAGGAAAAGAACAGTCCTTATAACTATCATCATATTGTTAACAATATATTGGGGAAGGAAGACATTTATAGATTAACACATAAAGGGAGTAAGTGTTATAAGTATCGAAAAATACAAGAAATTATAGAAGAAACAGGATTTTAACTGAGGCTAGAATTGATAGATTAAAGTGGAGAATAATAGGGGGAAATGGAAAAAAGTATGTCAGCATGAACGCATGAGGTATACGTGCTCAAAAAATATACATGGCCAAACCACATTCCCCAACATCTGCTCTGTGACAGAACTCTACATACTTCTTTAGGTCTCCCAAAAACTCTGAAGTGGTTACTATTATTATTCCTATTTTATAAATGAGGATATTGAAGCTGAGAGAGGTTAAGTAATTTGAGCAAAGTCATTGAACTGATAAGTAGTAAAATCAGGATTCAAACCCACAACTTTGTTATTTCAAGGTGGGTGTCCTGAACCACTATGCCAACAATAAATAAACCATCTGTCTTCAAAGGATGCAGTATATGGCATGAGGTAAATTTAGGAAGTATAACAGCCGGGCAACAGATGGCACATTCAAATTAGATTATTCAAGCTGAGTTCCATACAGGGAATATTTACACAGGTATGTGCGAGGTAAAGCGAAACCACAAGAGTAAGGCAGTATCCCAGCAACACTAAACCATTTCCACCCCTCAGCCTGAAAGGTGGGGTGGAGAGTGAGAGGTATCAAAGCCCAGAAGGACAGAGGGATGCCGGACAAGATGCATGACTTTTAATAGAAAGGAAGAACCTGGGGAAATAAATTCCCTGACTTCATTCTCCTCCTTCCTATTTCCCACCAGGGTTTCCATTGATATAATTCATATAGATCAGCCCCCCAGGGCCACACAGCAGCTGAATCGAGGTGGAGAATGGATCTGGAGAAGCGAATGGAAGACAGGAGGCACTAGGATGTTCTGTGAGATTCTTGGGTGTTACTCTGTTGGGAATAAAGGGTCAATAAATGTTTGAGGTGTATAAATGAACTGCTTTAGGAAAACTAAATTGTTATTAATATGAATAGACTGAAAAGGCTGACAGCAAAAATGCTTAGAAAAAACCTTTACAAAAGTTTTGGTAGGAGGAATTAAAGATGATTCAAATATATGGAGAGATAATGGTGTGTCTATGGATCAAACCATTAACTATTGTTAATATTGATTTGGACTTTCAACACAACTCCAATGAAAAATATCACCAAGTTTTTTACATTAACAAGCTGATCCTAAAATTCATATGGAAATGAAAGACCAAAAATAGTCCTCACAGCTTTCAAAAGGGAGAACAAAACTGGATTGCTTACACTATCTAATTTCACAACTTATCAGTGACAGTAATCAATATAGTGTGACATTGGTGTGAAAATAAATAGATCAACAAAAGAGAACAAAATTGAGAAATATTCCCTCGCACATACATAGTCAATTGATTTTTGACAAAGTTACAAAGGCAATCCAGCAGAGAAAGGGTAGACTTAACTGGTGCCGGCATAATTGAATAATCTTATGTGAAATGCAAACTCTACTCCAGGTTTTCGGATCAAGAAGTGCCCTGCTAATTAGAGATCACCTCTGGGTGCTCTGGGAGAGACTGAGTATGACCACGCTGCATAAAGTGGTTATATCATCTGAAGTCTTTACCATGACAGTTCTCCTGAATCTTAATGTCAGGGGTTGAAAAAGCAATCCACTTCATTATAGAAGGGATACGTTCCCACCCAGCCTTGAACAGGTCCTTGAGTTTAAAGAATCCCAATTTTTTATAATTCTTTTTGCTCTGAGGGAGACACTATATCTTCCAAGGTTGTTTGTTTTACAAATATGATATCCAAAACCAAAAATATGTCCAGTCAAAGGCAGTCAGTGCTTCTGCTCATACAATGTGCAGAGAAATGAGACACGTGAAGAATTACCTCCCAGCACAAGGCTATGGGGATGGAGAGATTCTGATGAATTCACAACGTGCCTCTTAAGGGAACACTGTTTCTTTATTAATGAAGCCAACTTACAATTGTGCTTGTCAAATGTAATTGTTTCCATTCTCCTTAACTCCCTATCTCCTCCCATGAACACCAGACCCATAAGATACCAGTAACTGAAGCCAGAGAGAAAGAATGGTGGAGGATGTGCATGAGAAGGAGAGAGTGAGCGGCAGCATCCCACCCATTCTCCAGCTCTCTCTACGTTATCCCACTGCAGCCTGCGCTGGAGGGAGGCAGCAGGACATCGAGTTCTGAGTGGATAGTGAAGTACTGACTAGTATATGGAATCGGGTAGTCTAAATCCAGACTGACCTTTGCATCTTCAGATAAACCCAAAATTCATGGAATTTCCTGTTTCCTTCCAGGAAAAAACTAATCACGCGGAGCAAATTAAAAGGCTATATGGGGAAAAAATAAAGCAGTTTGTTTCCTACTTGGATACCACTAGAAATCTTGATAGCAACATGCCACTTAGTACACAATATTTATGCATAGAAAAAAATATCTGTTCAAGGGAATTCTCCTAGGGAGTTAAAATTTTATTATTTTACCTTATAGGTTTCAGCAAAGTTTGACTTCTATTTATTTTTTTACAAAAAAAATTATTTAACCTTGCTAATTTTGAAATAAATCATTATATATTGAATACAATGAAATAAAATAAAAAATAGAAAAAATATTAGAGGCCCAGAATAAACTCAGGAGTTAAACAAAACCCTCCAAAATATCACTTTCTTCAAGCATCATAATCTCATATTAAGGGCCCTTAAGTAGAGTGGGGGGGGGGGGGGGGGGGGCGGAGCACACCTGCTCAGCCATATTCAAGGAGCTAAACTGTACGCAGCACATATCTCAGTTCTATAGCAAAGGAATAAAGCCTGGTTCCAGGAGAGCAAAAATCAGCTTCCCCGGGATAGCCCTTCAGAGAAACATCGGGTTCTGGGCATGAGGCAGTGGAGGACTAGAATGTCATTATCATTGGAAGCAGTCATGCAGGAAGCAGAGGATCTCGGATCACAGCATGGAACAAAGAGAGGGCAAAGCAGTGCCTTTGGAACAAAACTCCCATTTTGGCTGCAGCACTCAGAAGCCACTTCTCTCTGAGAAAGAGTAGAGGTTCGTAGGTAAATGTTTATGGGAATCCATTTATCCTGTGGGCTACTCTAAATATTACTCTAGCAGCAGTTCTCAACCTGTGGGTCGCGACCCCTTTGGGGGTCGAACAACCCTTTCACAGGGGTCGCCTAAGACCATCCTGCATATCAGATATTTACATTATGATTCATAACAGTAGCAACATTACAGTTATGAAGTAGCAACGAAAATAATTTTATGGTTGGGTCACAACATGAGGAACTGTATTTAAAGGGCCAGAAGGTTGAGAACCACTGCTTAACGAGCCGTCGGATATACTATTATTCAATGTGGTTTCCTGGATTAAACTGAAAATTATTGCAGCAGCACTCACTTTTGGTAGCCAGATTTGCTCAGAGGCACTGGGTGTAATACACCAAGAAAAATTACTCACTGAGAGCCAACTTCAGGAGGACCCAACAGGACACCAATTCCTTCTACCCTGAGAACAATGACCTACCTTGTCTAGTTGCATGAAATCTCATCACCTCTAGATAATTCATATACTATACATGGATCAAGCAAAACAGTTTTCTTGCACATTAAGCACATCTATTGACAGCCTGATTTAAATAGTAGTGCTTCACAAATACTAGAATTTTTGAAATCTTATTTACATCAATGCTAACTGTATTTATAATGTCTCCCCCAATCAGGTTTTAACTTGTAATACATGGAGATGAAAAACAAACAGGAGTTCCTGCCTTGGGGGATTTGAGAATTAAGTCTGTGAAGTGGGTATTTAAGGACATAAAAGAATAATCGTGACCCCCAAATTTCAATAACACATATTCACAGAAAAGAAAAAACACTGCATTGAACTTTTGTCAAAGGTTAGAAAAATAAGTACATTGTGTGAAATTGATAAATTGATGGGTGCTCCCTGTTTAGAAAAGCTAAAATTAGATTCCTGATGACTGAATTCCCAGTATTCATTGGGAAGCTACCCTATCTCTTATCCTGGGAAGACTGGAGAGTGGTCTCCCAGAGAGCAGTTTCCTGATTCTAGAGACAAAGGTACTCTCTGGGTGCAGCCATCTGAAATGCTCAAATTAAAAGAAGGTGCAGAGCCCAAATCATGGAAGTCAGACGGGACTCAAAAAGGCAGAAAGGGAACCTACAAAGCTCCCCAAAGCAGAGGCCTCCTAAGGCAGATAGGAACACTCCGGCACAGTCATAAGCATCAGAGCCCAAGCTGCTGAGCAGATACAAAGCACTTTGGCCCAAATGATACCGGGTGGAGGTCCCGAGTAATTTGTAGGACTGTTAGGTCAGTCGGGCTCATTCTGGACCCCTACTAGTGTGTGATGAAGTGTGCCGCTTGCTTTACAGCAGGTGTGAGTGTGAGAGGTGTTTTCAAGAGGAGTTACACACATTTACCAAATGCTTAGAGAGGATTCTTGGTCTGTTTTTCTAGGAATCAGGATGAAGAGGGAGCTCCCCAATTGTTTGCACAACCTGGCACAGGCTAGGTTTAAAATGGCACATAACATAAACATTAACAGAGAATGGTATTCTCTGCAAAACACAAAACCAACATTTTATATAGGATATATGGTTTGATGCAGTCTTTTAATTACTAGAGCTATTTAGGCCTCATTTTCTTTCTTTTTATTTTAAGGATAAGTGAACATTTATTTCTAACATGTACTGGTTAGATGCAAATACATGTGAGTCATGGCCCACTGCGGAAAAGCACAATTTCTGGAAGCAATGCATGCTAATTAAGTCGTTATTGAAAATAACCATTTTGACAACTATAATTTTGCCACTACCTTTTCAAATCGTAAAATGAAAAGTATCTTGTAGCAAATATATTTTAACTAAAATATAGTATATTGCAGCTGCTAAAAAAAACCCTTGAGGCTGAGTTCTCTTTTGTGAACAATGTTGATTGATTGCTCAGGTAAACAAAACAAATCATAGTAAGGAATACCATATGACATTTTCAAAATATTCTCTTTAATGATACAACTGCCCAATAATTATTTTATTTTTAAGATTAAAACCTCCCCCTGGTAAATAAAAAAATTATTAATAACAAACTTCTATAAAACAATTCCCAATTAATATTTATCGAGGGCAAACCACATGCCAAACACTGTGCTAAGCATTTTATATGTATTTATCATTTCCCTGTTTATTTATCAAATCTAATCTAAGCTACTCTTATCTATACACCTAACTATCAGAGCAAACTAGATAATTATGTTCTAAATTCCACTCTTTCCAACTATCATTATATAATGAGCAATTTGAAAAGAACCAAAAATATAAATGCCAAAAAATAATCCAGTTCTACATAAGTTAACATAGAGAAATCCACTAATAAAAACAAAGCTCAAACAATTGCAAATGTTCAAATAGGAGAAGTTTACTTTGCATGATGATAAACGATAATAAACTATACCTCATAATAAATTTCAAAGAGAAAGGTTTCAAAACACTTGAAGTTGTCATAAAATCTTTCAAAATACTAGTAGACATTTCCATGGGTTATCTCCAAATAGTATATAAAATAATATTGGAACCCAGCTGGTGTGGCTCAGTGCTTGAGTGTCAACCTAGGAACCAGGAGGTTACGGTTCAATTCCTGGTCAGGGCCTATGCCTGGGTTGCAGGCTTGATCCCCAGTAGACGGTGTGCAGGAGGTAGCCGATCAATGATTCTCATCATTGATGTTTCAATCCCTTTCTCTCTCTCCCTTCATCTCTGAAATTAATAAAAATATATTTTAAAATAAAATATAATAATCTTGGGGAAATAGAGGTATTCTACATTCTTATAATTTTTTTTTGTCATTCTAGTTTTTTTTATGTAACTAGCTAAACCTGTCACCAAAATCCACAAAACAACCTTAAACAAAACTACAGAACAAACTTATTTGTGAATAGGTATTAAGTATTTCCAAATAAAATACTATTATCAATTGAATCCAGCAGTAAGGTAGGTATAGTGATTGATAAATAGAATTTTATTGTTAGTATAAAAGATATACATTCCCCTTGTAAAAATCAAACAACTCAGGAAAAGCAAAAATCACTTGAGTTTCTATTACCAAGATACAATCGATACTAACATTTGAAAATGTAGGAATGTTTATACATTCTTATAATTAACCAACGATTCTTTCTAACACCAAACAGGAAAACTATTAATACTATCCATAAAAAAGAATTAAATAAATAACTAAAAGGGGGGAAGAATAATTATTTGTTGAGTGAAGTTTGCCCATTAGCTATTGTTAAAAAAGACACAACCCTGAAAGTCAGTGATTTAAAACAATGAGCACTTATTCTTGCTCATAAGTTTATGGGCCCATGATGTGGTTCTACTGAATTGAGCCAGACTCAGCGGATCTTGGCTGAGCTCATTCATACATCTGCAAGCAGTTAGGGTGCTGGCTGGGAACTGATGCTTCAGGAAGGCCTCCATCCCACTGCAGTTATTGGCTTAGGCTGAACAACAGAGTCGCCAGGGTAATGTGTCTTTTAGCATCCAGCAGGATAGCTCGGGCTTTTTCTCACAGCGCAGACAGAGATCCAAGAAAAAGAACAAACAGTGTTAGGCCTCTTGAGGCCAGGCCTCTGAACTGACACAGTATCACTTTCAATGTCTTTTGGCCAAATCAAGTCACAAAATTAGCCCAAATTATAAACACTCATCTCTTGTTGAGAGGAACTATAAGGTCACATTGCAAAGGGTGTGAATTCAGGAAGGAGTAAAATATGTTTCCTGTTTATAATCCATTTATCACATGTCAAAAGAAAAGGAAAAGAATTCTGATGGATTCTGATGGTTTCCCCATATGTAATGTAAACATAGGTCATATAGGGGTATAGAACTACTTAAACTTTAAGCAGAATATTTAATTATGATTATTATAACACTAAAAAGTCATTTTATAATAAGTTGTATTCAGAAACACATAATTAAACTAGAGACAGAGATAATATTTCCAAAATTAAATTATATATTAATCTGTGGAATAGAGGAGAATATTATTATGGTAAATAATGGTGAAACCAAGCTTTTATAGCTAGCAAATTAATTTAATGTCCCTCACCATTTTAAATGAATAAATGTTCATTCTAAAAATTAATGTTAAAGAAGAATCAAATAGAGATCTTCTGTTATTTTAGTGAGCCCTACATATGCAATAAACACTATTTCCATACTACTGTCCTGAAGAATCTTTTGTTAGGGCAAGGTCAAAAATAGGGGGTTTGGAAATAAGATTTCCAAAATTGTTTCAATGTTGAAATGTATCACTAAAAAACAAATTTGATTCAATTTGCAAAATTAAAGATGTCTTGACTGATAAAGAAATAAGCCCTTTTTTTAAACAATGATGATAGGCCATTAATACACAAAAATGAAGAAATTATTTTTTAATCTTATATTCACTTAGTCTTTCAAGTTTTTAAAACTGTTTTCTATCTTCAATGTGTGCATTCAATTAATATTTCAATAAGCAATATTTATATTTAACAATAACAAGTAATGAGTAAATATTGCATTAAGTTCTTATGTAATAATTGCTTAAAATGCTACAAAGAGCAGTACATTATAAAACTCCTTTTTTATGTTTTATGTTACTGAAAAGTAGCAGTCAATGACATATATTGATGAACCTTTCCGAGAACTGTGTTAATATATTCCAAAATGTCTAAATTGAGCCTAAGCTCTTGGATAAAATACAAAGTTGTGTTACCCAAACATTGAAACACTCTTGGGCAAAACATATTCACCTCACTATGCAAAGTTAAACAATTAGAATTCGTGGAAGCATGAGGTTATCCAAGAGAAGTACTTCCCCCTTGATATTTTAAGTGGGAAAACTAAAAGCTTGAGTCTAGAATGGAGAGAAAAACTCACTTATATTATTATTTCTCTCTACTTTTTAATAAAATGTTCATCAGATAGCACAACCTCCTTTGGCATTTTGAATAATAGGTCTATTATCAGCAACATGTACTTTTTCCTCCTCCTCCCAGTGAGTACTAGTATTTTGAAAAGCTTAGTCATTACACTAATAGAAAATACCTTGCAATAACCAGAGAAAAATGGTTCTTACAATGACAAATTGCTTAAAGCAAAACTAAAGTGTTTGTACAATATTTCTTAAACCTGACAAATATTAGGAAATTTAAATATGCCAATACAAAGTACATCTTATTGTAAATTATATCTTATGGCCAGAGGGGGTAAGTTTTAGATGAAATAATGGCACTGTAAGAATGAGACTACCAATTTGATAAAAAAAATACAATTTAGCCAGGGTCTAAGTTTAAGCTTTTTATAAATGCCAGTTTTGAAAATATAAATATGTTATTTATATTAAATTAATTCACAAGTCTGTTTATTTTTATGATCCTTCAAATTCCAAAAGTATTTGTAATGTATTTTATTTGTAATCTATCCACAGATCTTACAAATTATTATATAAGTATTGATTTTTAGTCTTCTGAAATCCTAAGAAAAGTAGCATTTTTAATTAAGCATCAATTATCACTAAAAAGTTAGAAGTCTTAAAAGATACATCACTAAAGTAAAATATTACTATTAGCTTATTAACAAGATTTAATTTGTGTTGTCTCAAATGGCTTTCCTTTTCTAAGCAATTCTCTTTTTCCTACCTCTTAGAAATCATTCAGTGAATAAAAGGACAGTGATATAAATATATATATGTCAATTATTTTTAAAAATTCTATGGGGGATTGTCCTAACCATGTTACTGAAGAACTACAGAAATAATAAATAATAGTTACCTGCTGACAACTACTTACATATTTATTTCTAGATTCCACAATCCTACTTTTCACTGGATTAAAAGTTGATATTGAATGATACCACAATTGCCAATGTCTATCATTTTTCTGCTGATAAAAATGCTAGATAAGCTAACTTTTACTATTCAACTTAAAGAGCCTACATGTAAGGGAAAATACAAAAAAATATGTGTCTTGTTAATAATGCTCAAATGAACATAGGGGTGCATATAGCTTTGCGAATAAACGTTTTCAAATTTTGTGGGTAGATACCTAGAAAAGGGATCGCTGGGTCATATGATTTATCCTTTGTTTTTTTTTTTTTAGAGAGAGAGAGAGAGAGAGAGAGAGAGAGAGGAAGGGAGAGAGAGAAAAAAACATTGATCGGTTGCTTCCAGGGCTCTGTAACCTAGCTATGTGTCCTAACCTGGAACTGAACCTGCCACCTTTTGGTGCACGGGATGATGCTCCATCCAACTGTGCCACCCAGTCAGGGCGGCAACCCTGTTCTTAATTTTTCTGAGGAAGCTCCATACTGTTTTCCACAGTAGCTATACCAGTTTACATTCCCACTAGTAGTGAATGGAAACAACCAAAGTGCCCTTGGATAGATGGTTGGATAAAGAAGATGTGGTACACATACACAATGGAATACTACTCAGTCATAAGAAAAGATGAAATACTGCTATTTGCAACAACATGGATGAACCTTGAGAATAAAATGCTAAGTGATATAAGTCAGTCACACAAAACTAAATGAATAAATAAACCTTTCATGGTGGATGCTTTCTCTCATATCTGGGATATATAACTGAAATTCATAGGTACAGACAACAGTATGGCAGTTACCAGAGGGAAGGGGGGTGGAGGAGCAGTAAAGAGGGCCAAATATATGGTGATCAAAGATGACTGACTTTTGGTGGTGGGCACACAATGCAATATACAGATCATGTATCACAGAAATGTACCCTTGAAACCTATATGATTTTATTAACCAATGTTACCTCAATAAATTTAATTTAAAAATATGCTTCTTGTGGTTTTTCATATTCTTAGGGTTAGAATACCCATTATTGAGAAATATGAAGGCCAAGAATGGAATCTGACTTTAAGATCTTCAGAAACTACTAAGAAAATTAAAGAGCTACCCAGATAAATAAAATCTAAAGCAAAATAAGAACTATGGCCCATGAAACAATGGGTACATACCATAGAAGTTTAAAGGAAAAAGAAAAAAAGATGGTTTCTGAATAAGGGGCGAAGAAGGGAAAATCAGTAGACACTTAAACAAAAATCAGTTTGCATATGGCCTTAGTAGCTGGTAAGAATCTGGACATTAAGTTTAAATATACACAAATATTGGGGAAAAATAAGAAAAAGTGAAATTCACAACACACGTTCATGTTATTTAAAAGTGTTGATGGCCTTTTATGTGTTTAGGAAACTATGGTTTTACTTTGCTCCAAAAGTACAAAAAGCATGTCTTTTCATTTAGAGATCTCTTTCAAAGCTTCACCTTCCCTATAGTAGTTGCTCAATAAATCAGTGCTAAACTAATGAACCACCTAATGTAAACCTACTTCATGAAACATTTATTTAGTGATATAAATAAATAGTACAAAGAACCAGATACTTCTATTATAGCCATTAATTTATTTATGTTACCCATTTGCATGTTAGTCAAATAAATTAGTTGTAAAAGGCTTTATGATACCATATTCCTAGTTTTCAACATAAAAACTCCATGTTTTTATTGAGGAAACTGGGCGTTCAAAAGCTCATGTATTGTACCTTTTATGTTGCATGGAGATTTATAATGAAACTGTCAACTTTTTTACCATTTGGGTAAATAGACAACTAACCTCATTTTATAACACAGACTTTAATATCTCTGTGTGCATCATGTGTCACAAATAAAGAATTATGGGTATGAAAAGTAAAAGAATGTTAGCATTAAAACATAAAGAGCAATAGCAACGAGCTCAAGAGCTATAAGAGAGATTATAAGAAACTTATTCTCAATCACATTTATTATTTCCATGAAACATAAAGTCTACCAAATTTGCACTTAAGACAGTCTGTGTACTGCTTCTCAAAGTGAAGAAACAAACCTTTCATGGTGGATGCTATTTTTATTTTGAAATACTTACAGTTTCCCACTTATTCACTAATTCAAGAGCAACAAATAGGATACCATTATTAACTTTAATTATAAGAGGGGAACTTTTTACTAACAGCAAACTTTGGTATGAAATAGTCCATTTAAATGGTATGTCTTTTTTCATTTTCATTATTTAAATTACAGTTTCCCCCTTAAGCCCTAGAATTATTAATCAGTATTTTTTATTAAATTTATTGGAGTGACATTGGTTAATAGGGTCATATGGGTTTCAAGTGTAAATTTCTATGATACCTGATCTGTATAGTGCATTGTATATATTGCATTTGACTTTGGCCACTCAAAATCAAATCATCTTCCAACAACATATATTTGGCCCCCTTTCCTACCCCCACCCCCATTCCCTCTGGTCACCACCATACTGTTGTCTATGTCTGTGAGTTTGTTTTATATCCCACATAGGAGTGAAATCATATGGTTCTTTATCTGGATACTGTGTGGATCAACTAATTCTCTCTTTAGGATCTCACAGGCCGAAATCAAGGTGTTGGCAGAG
The DNA here is from genome assembly GCF_028538775.1 of Myotis yumanensis. Taxonomy (NCBI): domain Eukaryota; kingdom Metazoa; phylum Chordata; class Mammalia; order Chiroptera; family Vespertilionidae; genus Myotis; species Myotis yumanensis. The sequence continues at coordinate 70,856,185 of NW_027223755.1, read as the reverse complement.
TGGGGTTCCTTTCTGTGGGCTCTGGGAAGAATGCACTTCCAAGCTCATCCACGTTGTCGGCAAATTGCAGTTCCTTAAGGTTAGGGAGCTCAGGCCCTGTTTCTTTGCTGGCTGTCAACCAGGAGCTTCTCTCAGCTCCTTAAAGTCATCTGCATCTGGTCACATTGTCCCCATTCCATCTTAAAAGCCTGCAAGGGTGTGTCATGTGCTTTTCACACAAATCTCTGACTTTTCTTCTGTCACATCTATTTGACTCTAACTAAAAAAAAAAAAATGCTGTTTTTAAGGGCTCATGTGATTAGATTGCGTATACTGGTATAATCCAGAGTACTCTCCCTATTTTAGATCTGCTACCTTCATTACAGCTGCAAAATACCTTTTGCCATGTAACGTCACATAGTCAGTTTCTAGACATTAGGGTATTGGTTTCCCACGGACTTTTCTAGGAGATTATTCTGAAAAAATAAAAATAAAAAAACTATATAGATTTCTCCTTGAGTTGTTGACCAAATAGTAAACAGCTTGTGTTTAGGAAAAAAAAATTGCAAAGTATGGCCAAGAATATCTACTGAGGGAACAGTGAGCTGAATGCAGATTACAGAGGTTGCAAAATGTGAGCGGAACTCACTGAAAACTCACCTCCTTCCTCTATCAGACTTTCCATCTGGGGCTTATTAAATATGCCACCGTCATTATTCATGCATACCATTCAAGCCCGTCATGCATACAGAGCTGAAATCCTCTTCATCCCCTTCTAGATATTTCCTAGTATTTAGATAATTACTATTCATTGTGCAAGTATTATGATAAAAAGAATAATGACCACCCCCTACCCACCAAAGATGTTTATGTTCTAATCCCTAGGACCTGTGAATGTGTTATATTACATGGCAAGGGGAATTAAGGCTGTAGGTGGAATTAAGTTTTCAGCTGACTTTAAGATTGCATCCTGCACTACACAGGTGGGCCCAATGTCATCACAAAGGGCCTTTGCAATGTGAAGGGAAAAAAAAGAGACAGAAAAGCTAGAGTCAGCGATGCAATGTGAAATGGACTCAACCAGCCACTGCTGGCTTCAAAGACGGAAGGAGATCCTGAGCCAAGGATGCAGGAGGCCTCTAGAAAGTGCGAAAAGGCAAGAAAATGCATCCCCCCCTAGAGCTTCCAGAAAGGAACACAGCCCTGCTGACACTTTCATTTCAGCCCATGAAGACCTATTTTGGACTTCTGACCTCCAGAACTATTAGATATACATTTGTTTGAAGACACAGAGAGTTTGTCATAATTTGTTGCAGCAGCAATGGGAAACCAGTGCAAGTGTAAAAAAACATTCCTCAGAGGCGCACTTCCTGACAATCCAGATCAGGATGGAATCTTCTCGTATATATTCCCTTTAAACCTTTCACATCCTCATTGCATTCAGAATTTTTTATTCATTAGCTCCATTCCCCAAAAGGCCATATACCTGTCATGTTCATCGTTCTATTTCTAGCATCTATTGCTAAATCTAGATGATTGTGGTGCTTAAAATGTGTCATGGAATGAATTAATAAGGGAATTAGAACATGACAAAATTTATATTCTTCCAACCACCATATAATAGATATTTTCAAAAGAAATTACTCTAAGTTACTGTTGAGCTTTTTAAAAATTTGAAATAGGCCCTGGCTGGGTAGCTCATTTGGTTAGAGGTTCCTCCCAATCGATATGCCAAGGTTGCAAGTTTGATCCCCAGTCAGGGCATATACAAGAATCAGCCATTAATGCATAAATAATTGGAACAACAAATCAATGAAGTCTCTCTCTCTCTCTCTCTCTCTCTCTCTCATCAATAAAAAAATTGAAATAAAGAAGTACATCTAAAAAAGTACACGAGGCATCTGCAATCTGGAGTAAAAATCTGTTGTGCTTTATTTACTTACTGCTGAAAGCTTTCAGTTGTTTGAAGAATACTAGTAAGTGGAACTGTTTCTTTGAAAGTCTGAACTGAGTGTAATGAGAAAGAGCTTGGAAATCATAGACTTTAGATACTATCTTGAAAATATATACATAGTTAAACCTTCACTTCATACATCTGCTTGGATGTATTAAAAGGTGTTATATGTAAATACCATACTGGCACAAAACAGTCTTATTATTATACTCTTCTCCAAACTAACCAACAGAGAAGTAGCACTATCTTAAAATATCTATACCAGTGATTCTTGTGCCTGCTTGCATACTCCTATATTAAGAGTGGAAAGAGAAGACTAGGAAAGGGGCAGGAAGAGAATTAAAGAGAAAAATAAAGTGCAAGAGGCTGAATAAATGGTAAGGTAATTTAAATACGTTAGATAGCATTGATTTTATATGTTTAGTAATATAATAGTGTAGGAAGCGGCTACAGGGTTAAGCCTCGGACTGACCCGTTGGCAAAGCCACAAACAAGTTCCAGCTTAGAGGGCACAGCCCCCTTAGCATAATTAGGCTTGACTTTACGATGCTCCCTAGATCTTACCTGGGTAGCTAATAGACTGTGGGAGGTGCAGCAAGTGCTGCCAAAACAAGTGAAACTCACAAGAACATTGTAACTATGGTGACCACCACCTTGTTTACCTCTGGCTATAAAATAAAGGCTCAGCTTGCCATCTGGATCTCTCTCTGTGGCCTCAGCCAGGCACAGGAAGACTCACCTAGACCCAGCTGATTCTCTTTGTCCGTCTTTTCTTCATCCTTCACCGCCCTCACTCAGGCTTGCAGAACCCTTGGCTGAGCTGGCTTGGCACATAATATTATATGTAATATATATGTTAAATATATATTTATATTATGTATAATGATCTTCAAATAAGATACTGTTATACTATACCCCATTTTCATTGAGGGAGAAACAGGAAAATATTGGTGAAGAAAGGCTATAAGAAAAATAACATGGACATTAGCCATCAGTCTATCTAGGGTCTGTATATTAGAAGTGCATTTGGCAGAAGGTAATAGAATGAATACTCATGTATATATGGTGGGCTGCAAGTAATAATGGATAAACAATGAAAACAGTTTATTATCTCATCTAAGAAGTAAATCTTAAGATAAGCAGTCTTTGATGATGTCATCAAATATCCATCAAATACGCTGGCATTTGTGGACTTTATTGAGGGTATTCCTTATGCTGGGCCCAGTTTTGATACAAGCAGCTGCATTTGGATACAGTCACATATGGCGCATATATATCTACACTAATAAAAGACAAAGATGCTAATTGACCGTACCTTCGCTACGCCCACCAGCCATTCAGAAGAGTATGAAACTTAACCCAACAAAGATGGCGGTTAATTTGCATACACAGGCACCCAGCGAAGACTGAAGACAAGCACTGCAGAAGGGAGCCAAGCGGCAGAGAAGGGAACAGATCGGAGGTAGCAGAGACAGGAGCGGAGCCGAGGCAGCGGACACGGGAGGAAGGCAAAGCAGAGGACACAGGAGGGAGCCGAGGCGGCGGGGAAGGGAGAGAGTCGAGGGCGAAGCGGCGAAGGGAGGGAGCGAGGCAGCGGAGAAGGGAGCGAAGCCGGTGGGCTTCGCTCCCTTCTCTGCATCGCTCTGGTCTCAGGAAGCCCTATTCTTGCAGGAATCTTCCTGCCTTCCTGCAACGGGCCTCTAGTGTGTGTGTGTGTGTGTGTGTGTGTGTGTGTGTGTGTGTATGTGTGTGTGTGTATATATATAATTTGTCCCAATCAGTTCTCCATTCTCCCTGGAAAAGACCAAGTTAGCATTGGTCTCATAACTCACAGGAAATCTCCATAGTCAACAACTTTAGACACATAGGATTACTTATTTTTTCCTCATTTGTCTTTGCTTATATCTCCAATACTGTCTAACATATTGATTTGTCTTTGGTTATAATTCCAAAACTGTCTAACATATTGTTTTTTAAAGTTGCTTTTCCACTCCTCCCTTCAGGATACTGTAAGTTTTATTTAGAGAAATGTATATGTAATTGAAAAACTGAAGCCTTGTAATCAGGTTTCAGCCTCCTTTTTCAATTTAAGCCATACTTCTCTATCAGGCAAAATGTTGTCAAAAACTATAAGTTTTGGTTGTTATCTAGTTTTATTAGAATAGCAATCCTCCCTGTTTTTTTTTACATTTTATATTTAATATCCTTGGGTTTCACAGAAGGGAGTTAACTCAATATGCACTTCCACAACTAAGATTTTCAAATAAGCAGGGAAATGTTAAGACTTTGGAACTTGGTGCAGTCATCAGCATGTGTCCCTGAGGGCACAGTCTTGTTCAAGAGTAAATATGATAACAGAGCCATCTTAAGGATCTAGAGCAGTGGTTCTCAACCTTCCTAATGCCGTGACCCTTTAATACAGTTCCTCAGGTTGTGGTGACCCCCAACCATAAAATTATTTTCGTTGCTACTTCATAACTGTAATTTTGCTACTGTTATGAATCGTAATGTAAATACCTGATATGCAGGATGTATTTTCATTGTTACAAATTGAACATAATTAAAGCATAGTGATTAATTACAAAAACAATATGTAATCATATATGTGTTTTCCGATGGTCTTAGGCGACCCCTGTGAAAGGGTCGTTCGACCCCCAAAAGGATTGCGACCCACAGGTTGAGAACCGCTGATCTAGAACAATAGCTGTTTCATAAGCTATGTTTCTGAGGACAGTGAGTAGCCCATCTATTGGTCTGCATGGGGCCTTTCATCAAGGCTTGGAGTTGCTGTGTGTTTTTTCCACAGCAGCATTATAAACAGACTCTATTATTTTCACAACCAAATGTCTTATGAAACTCTGTGGAATAAACTCTGGGTACTTCAGAAAGTCAAAACTGGGTGGTGGCTTAACCATGAGATTTGATCAGAAAGTGCCTCGGGGTGAGGGAAAGCCTTGCAGTTGAGTACGTGTAAAGCAAGGAAGAATTTATATAAGAAAAAGATGAGGGGGAAGAGACACCTGTAGGTTAAACAGCAGGTACAGATGCGAAGTGGTAAAATGTAACCAATATGTGAAAAGAATAACAAAGTGTGACCCAATTTCATCACAGTTACTGGAGAACTAATGGGTAAGATAAACAACAACAAAAATTACAAGCCCATCAAAATGGCAAACCCATTAAAGGCACCAAGGAAAATGGAAATATTGTTGAGCAAAAACAAAAATGACCTTAAAAATGGAGTGATTTATCATGCTCCTATGTTGTAAGAATCAACCCTGTTAAAAGAGAAAGTGTCACCAAGTTGATCTATGGATTGAATACAATCTTAATAAAATTTTAGCAGTAACAGTATTTTATTTTTTTAGAAAAGGAACTAGTTTAAAATCTTTATGGAAATGGAAGGGATCTAGAAAAACCAAAGATATTTTAAGAAAAAAAGTACAAAATTTGAGGACTTCCCCTCCCTGATTTTATGACTACCTATAAAATGACGGTAATCAACTCATTTTACTATTAGCAAAGAAATAGACACATACATTAATGGATTAGAACAGAGGGTTACAGAAACAGTACCACAAATATATGCTCAAGTGATCAAGTGATGTTTAAAAAAGACATGTCAATGCCATTCATTGGGGAAAGAAAAGATTTGTCAACAAGTACTATGGCTTAACCAGATATCTAATGAGTTACCATTATGGGCACCAGAAACACTAAAATTAGAACACTAGGTATAACAAGTGTTGGTGAGGATATGGAACAACCAGAACTTTTATACCAGTATACTACCTGCGAGAATTCAAATTGTATAACTATTGCTATGGACTAGATGTCTGTTTTCCCCCAAAATTCATATGGTGAAATCCTAACCCCCAATTTGATGGCATTCAAAAGTGGGGCCTTTGGGGGATGATTAGGTTGTAAGAGTGGAGCCCTCATTAGTGGGACTAGTGCCCCTGTAAAAGGAACCCCAGAGCTCTCTTCCATTCCTTCACCATGTAAGGACACAGGGAGAAACAGGCAGTCTGTAACCCAGAAGAGGGCTTTCACTGGAACCCAACCATGCTGTCACCGTGATTGTGGACTTTCAAGCCTCCAGAATTTTGAAAAATAAATGTCTGTTGTTTATAAGTCACCCAGTCTATGGTACTTTGTTATAACAGCCCAAACTGAATAAAACAACTTCTTTGAAAGCCTTTTAAAGTTTCTTAAAAAGTTACATATTCCACATCTCAGTGTTCACTGAAGAGACATGAGAGCAGAAGTCTACCGGAGACTTGCTGCACACAGCATGGGGCAAAAGTAGGTTTACAGTTATGAGTACACAAAAGAGTTTATTCTTGTATTATTATTTACTAGAAGCCTGGTGCACAAATTCATGCTTGGGTGGGGTCTGGCTGGCCTGCCCTGATCAGGCCAATTGGGCCAGCCGGCCCGGGGGGAGGGGGCCCTGTGGAAGGTCGGCCAGCCCTGCCCCCAACTGGGGTGGGGGGGCCAATTGGGGGCAGGGTCAGCTGGGGAAAAGGGCTGCAGGAGGTTGGCCGACCAGCCCTGCTCCCATCGGGCCAGTTGGCCAGCCGCAGTGCGTGTCATAGCAACCAGTCGTTCCAGTGTTCCAGTCATTCTGATCACTTATTTGGCTTTTATATATAGAGATTAATTATTGTATTATTTTGCATACAATAAACCTGTTTTTGCCCGATCCTATAAGTGACTATTTATACCAGTGTTATTGAAACAGCAAAAATTTGGTAACAAATCAAATGATCAACAGCAGGAACATTTGAAGAAAAAAATTAACTGTTGATGCAAGATGTATAAATCTCAAAATAATTACACTTAGTGTAAAGAACCAAACAAAAAGTAATGTATGATTGCATGTACATAAAATTCTAGAAAATGAAAACTAAAGTGACATAAAGGAAATATGTGGTTACCTGCAGACAGGTATGGATAAAGAATGAATTATAAATAGACACAAGAAAAATTTTGAGGTAATATGCTCATTATCTTGATTGTCATGGTGGTTTCACGGGTGCATACATATATCAAAACTTGTCAAATTATATAATTTCAAGTGTGCAGTTATTAAATATCAATTATACCTTGATAAAGTTGTAAAAAAAAGTAAAAGAGTAGAAAGGTAAAAATAAAAACAAAAATTTAAAGGAGAATGAGTTTCAGGCTAGATTTTTGTGTCAAGTCAAATATTCAGGGAAGTTTAAATGTATAAAAACAGTAAATGTTGAGGAAGTTTTCCAAGATAGTAATAATAGTGATTCATTATGTATGTATGTATCACATTTGCTACTAATGTTACTGACAGATACCTAACTTCTGGGGGAGATTTTTAAAAATATCAAAAATACTATGCAAAACATATGTATATAGTTTAGCTACATTATTTTTAGCAGACATCATTTTTATCAGGTAAAAAGGAAGATTTGTTTATATACCTGTATCCCAAAATGTGAAATCACGCTTCTGGTAGTGAAGGTAGGAGATGAATCCATAAACCAGTGCTCAGCTGCATGTCTCCATATGCCTCTAATGTTTCATTATGGAGACTCTCCACACCATCCCATAACCAAGTATTGCTCTACAAATAATCTTTACTCCAAACTCAACAGCATGACTCATTTTTGTACCTTTTCTTGTTAATTTGATTGTGTGTTTATTTGGGAGAGATGCCTTCAGGTTCTCATTGTTTAAATTTATTAACTGTTTCATTTTTCAAAAGAAATATTTTACACAAATTAATATACAAGAACCCAAGTTACTTTTTGTCACTTGAGTCTCCCTATATTATCCAGCAATCCGGAATGGTCACAAATGAATTTCAACAATTTCCTTTCACATTTTCTAGTAAAATTATGATATACTTTTTTGTGTATGGTATTTAAATGTAGTTAATTTATTTTTTTCAATTACATTTTACATTCAATATTATTTTGTATTTGTCTCGGGTGTTCAGTAGGGTTAGACAATCCCATATTTGACAAAGTGGTTCTTCCAATACTTCACCTGGCATCATAACTAGTTAATAGAAAATAATTGATTATATTCCCCACGCTGTACTTTACATTCCCAAGACTATTCTGTGACTACCCATTTGTACTTCTTAATTGCTTCACCTTTTTCACCCAGCCCCTCTACAACCCTCACCTCTGGTAACTACCAGTCTGATATTATGATATACTACTTTTTAAAATTATAGACATATCAAAAACGTTATCTTTATCAGTTTTAAGCTGCAAAAAAAATTAATGCATTCTTTCCCGGAAAAGGGGAAGTATATGCTGAGTGAGCAGTTGCTACTCACCAACTACACTGCTACAGAGTATCATATTACTATTCATTAACAGTAATTAAATTATTTGAGAAACTAACTGACTGCAGCTATTTGTCCTAAAATCTGCAGAGACCTATGTTGTTAATTATTTCCACCATGCCTAACAGCAATTTCAAAAGCTCTAACTGCAATCAAAAAGCATATGTAATGAACTTGCCAAGGAGAAAGTTTTATGATGCATATTAAATGCAATGAAAATGTGAGAGTTGGAAACTTAAAAAAATAGTTAACACAGGGGACATTGCAAGTTAAGGGTCCCCACACTATTGGTGATTTCCACATTATGCATTTGTCCGCTTGAAGCAATAAAATAAGTATTGCTTTAAATATGCAGAAACTGAGAGCTTGATGTGAACACATAAATCTGTGAAGGGCACAAAACTCAATAAAGAGTATTATTGAGTATTATTGTGAGATGAGTTATAACTAGAAACATTAAGAGGGCACTTATTACAAAAACTGATGGATGAGTACAAAGTTCTAGACTTTTCTTAAGGGCTATTGGAAAATCCATGTCGTTTCCAAACTTATAATAAGGCTAGAAATTACATAGATAGGCAGTAGGCTCGATGGAAGAGCACAAAATTAGGAGGCACAGAATTCTGATAATTAATTCTAGCCTAGTCCTACCGTTTACGTATTGTGTGACATTAGGCAAGTTACCTAGCTTCTCAGAGCCTTAGTTTTCTCACCCATACAAAACAGGAATTATACCTTTCCCCATATGATCGTAATAAAGATTAAGTGAAATAATACACATGTGAGCTACTACAGAGTTCATAGAGCTTGACACATAGAGTTCAAAAATGGTACTTGCCATTATGAAGGTTTTTGCTGTTGTTTTTTCCAAACTGCAGAAACACATTGTTGAGCCAAATCAGGAAGATGACTGAACTTTCTAGATCCAGAGTATATTCTTCAATACTGAAATATTTAAGATACAAGTAACTTTTTATCATTTAAACTCAGTAAGGAAAAATATAATTTCTTACATTTTTTTGTAGTCCAATAACAGGACACTTTGCACAAATTAGTACTTAGCAAATTTTGGTACATTAAATTCCACACAAATCGTAATTCCTCAATTCTCTATAAATATTACTCCATAATTTTATAAATTTTGTATGAGGAAAATATGCATAGAGTACTACAAGAACATATTTACAATTATCTTAGGAATTCATTGGCAATTCAGACATGCAAAGATAGGTTGGGGACTCAATAATTATATCTCTTTAACTATAAGGACACAGTTCAGTGGTTCTCAACCTTCTGGCCCTTTAAATACAGTTCCTCATGTTGTGACCCAACCATAAAATTATTTTGTTGCTACTTCATAACTGTAATGTTGCTACTGTTATGAATCGTAATTTAAATATCTGATATGCAGGATGGTCTTCGGCAACTTCTTAAACTGAATGATAAGACTAAGAAATAAGCATTTAATCTAGCAGCATGGAGGTCATTGACGATACTTTATAAGAGGTAATCTGATGAAGATGTGGGGTCCAGAAAAGAAAATAAAGAGAGGAAGTGAAGTCACTGAGTATTGGCCAACTTTTCCAAGGAATTTGCTATAAAGATATACAGTGATAAGAAGCATGGCTGGAAGAAAATGTGGGTCCAAGAAAGGTGTGTGTGTGTTTTTAAATAAGGGAGTAAAAACAGGTTTGTAGCAATAGAATCATTTACATCATTGTTTACTAAAGGGCTTACTAATATTAAACATTTGTGTTATGCCAAAAATATAAGAATATTCTGAGATCAACTTTCAAGTACAAAAGGTTTTACTATTTGCAAAACAACAATAGTAAAACAAACAACAAAGAGATAGATTACAGACTTATTAGTTTCAAAAATTTGCATCTGTTTTATTAACACAAGGATAAAATAGGCCATTTTCAAATGTTAAGGAAGCATATTCATAGATTCCACTTCTATTACAATTCTCTTTAAAATTGAATGAGGAATGAAATCTGTGTACTTGCTTTCGTCTCCCATAGTGAATTTTTTATTGTCTACATCAAAGACAGCAAGATAAAGAAATCAATGGATAAGGAAAACATGAATAGTCATTTATCTTTGGATTTATAATGCTTTATTCTTGCAAGAGATTTCTTAGTGATTAGCTTAAAATTTTGATAAGATCAGAAGAAATGTGTTTCTGAGAATCCACATGCTATGTCTTCTAAGAATAATGGAGAGAAGCAATAAGGGACATCTGGGACTAGTAATAATAGAGCTCATACAACAAGAGAATGGAAGCCAAAGCCCCAACAATAACAATCACCAGATACCAAGTATGTTCTTTGCCAGTTGTTGCTTTCCAAGCATTGTCTCTCTGCTTTTCATAAAAACTAATATCAATGAGGAGGAAACTGATATTTGGGGAAAATATATAACTTCACCAATGCCTCCAAATTAGTAAGAAACAGAGCTGGAGATTCAAACTCAGGACTGCTTGGTAACAGAAACTACCACTTTCCAACAAGCCATGCTGCTTCTCTACTACCAATTTTCTACCATTAAGTAGTTTAAACCTATGTGTAACTTTAAAAGAGCAATTTTCATATTTTTTCTACTACCCATGTTCCCTAAAAATCATTCTACCATTATTGCAGATGAAAAACAAATATAGCAGTTGGTGGAGTGTTGTCCAGTATACCGAAAGGTTGAGGGTTCGAATCCTTGTTAGGATATGTAAGGACGGCAACCAACTGATGTGCTCTCTCACATAGATGTTTCTCTTTCTCTCTCTCTCCTCCCCTTTCTCTAAAATCAATAAGCATTAATATGGGTGAAGATTAAGAGCATAAACAAATAATACACCAGCCCCTAATAATAAGTTTCTGTCCTTCTAGGTCTCCATTGCCTTGAGGTGTATAAAATAAAGGCAATTCTGTCTCACACTTGACCCAAACAAACCTGTGATGCCTATAAAGGGTACATAAATTAGAATTCTTATTACTATGTCATGTGCCCTTTGTTTAACTATTCTGAATTTTTATTTCTTACGTAATTGTCCTATGCACTGAAGGGTTGTGGGCTGGATCCCCGGTTGGGGTGCAACAGGTCAATGTTTCTCACATTGATGTTTCTCTCTCTCCCTCTCTTTTCCTCTCTCTCTAAAATCAATTAAAAATAGGAAAAAAAATGGGCAGACATATACATTTAAGTGTTTGTAAATTAAATTTAAATTAAAGCTCTGAAAAATGAGTGGAGAAAATGAGAATCCAGAAATTAGATAAATGCATGGACTTCAGTGTGGATTAATTCCTTACTCAGATTAGTGAGCATCGGAATGTTACAGCCTATGTAGTAAAATTTAAAAAAAGAATCTACTGAAAACAAAAAGAAAGAAAATGTAATTACCAAGACTCATGCATGAAATGGTTCATAGAAGGTTTAAGCCCATGTCCTCCTCTTATAGTACTTCACATTTGGGGGAAGACTGTGAGTTATAATTACTACTGTGGCCATTATTGTAGTATGTTTTTAGTGCTATGTTTATCCAGCTTTGTAAAAGTGGTGTAGGAATAATCAAAGATTCATATTAAAGGGAAATCTTAAGTACCACTTTACTTAAATAATTAATGCAACAGAAAGGAGTAATGATTAAATGGACATTAGAATTGAGAATGTTTATTGTTAATTATTAAATTAGCCATGTTCTCTGTCCTGACCATTCATGATTTAAAAGTCAGTTTATGGTTCTCCAGAGCAGTGGCTGAGGCAGTGAATCTAATCTGGGTCTTCTTGTTTTCACTGAGCATTTGCTTTTCAATATCATAGCATTACAGCAGGGAGTGCTTCCTGGTGTAATATATGGAGAAAGTAATAGATAATTGCAGGATTAATGACTAGAAATAATTAAAATGACACTACTAAGCTCTGTCTTTTCAGGAAGAGAACGCCAATTAAGCCACATCTCCTTTCCATTATCATACCACTGCCAATTAAAGTCTGATATATTTTGTCAGTTTTATACAGATGAAGCTTTTAGTCTTTCATATATTCAAATTTACATTTTGGCAGAATTATAAAGGGCTCTGTCATTTACATTTTATATGCCTATAAAAGACTCCACTCAGACCATCCTTTACCCACTTCGCAACTTCTCTCATTGTCACGGATCAAAAAATGCCTGTTACTGTCACAGCTGTGTGATGCTTGTTAGCTTTTAACATTTATAATTTCTTAGAATGCAATTACGTAAGAAATAAAAATTCAGAATAGTTAAACAAAGGGCACATGACATAGTAATAAGAATTCTAATTTATGTACCCTTTATAGGCATCACAGGTTTGTTTGGGTCAAGTGTGAGACAGAATTGCCTTTATTTTATACTTCTCAAGGCAATGGAGACCTAGAAGGACAGAAACTTATTATTAGGGGCTGGTGTATTATTTGTTTATGCTCTTAATCTTCACCCATATTAATGCTTATTGATTTTAGAGAAAGGGGAGGAGAGAGAGAGAAAGAGAAACATATATGTGAGAGAGCACATCAATTGGTTGCCTTCCTTACATATCCTGACAAGGAATCGAACCCTCAACCTTTCGGTATACTGGACAACACTTTTTAAAGGTCAATTTATCCAATCAGTATTTCACTTCCGGTCATAGTTTCTAATTATGCAATAAACTTGAAATCATTACAATCTAGCCCAGAACTATGCCAAAGAGTATATTTTAGTGGGAATTGAATGTAGCCTCAAAATGTAATTATCTTAGTTTTTCAAATTCCCTCTCATTCTTCCAGTTCTTTTTGTAGAGATTTCTGGATTACATCAAGTCTCTGATATTACATTAAAAATTAGTGTTTATTGAGTTACACAGAGTTGACTAATTTTCCCAAGTGCTTCCAAGGCAAAAATGCATGTCTTCCCATTGTAGCAGATTACCAAATGTCAACTGTTGATGGGCATTTGAACCCATTTAGGATTGGAGGGCACATAATATTGAATTAAAGATTGAATATTGAATTTAGAACCTATCTAAATAGGAGTATCCTCAAATATTAATGTTTTCTAAGGACTCTACTATTATGGAAAAATATTAGAAAACTGTCTTAATAGCCAATTTTCAAGATAGCTGTTGGTATAATGCAAATTCAACCTAATTTTCTACCAATATGTGTGGTCTTCTAGAATAACAGATGCCTAGGCATGAATTTTACATATGGAAAAGTCTTCAGTGTAGGCAAAATTAAGTTATACTCAAAGAATTAAGGCACAAATGTGAAATCATCTTACAGAAATTTTCAACCATCAGGACTGAAGACAAGGAGTATCCCTCTGGTTAACCAATCACAACCAGGGAGGAGAGTAGTAAATACAAGTGTGTGTTCTGGAGTCTGAACACCTGAGTTCAAAGTGTGAACCACCACTTGCCAGCTGTTGAAACTTAGGAAGATAATAAATTTCCCCCTGTAGCAATTTTATCTGTGAAAGAGGATAATAATTATCTCTATTTCATAGGATTAGTGTGGGGATTAAATGGGATAATAAATGTGCAGCCAGCTCCTACAATAGTTCCTAGCATATAATAAAATTTCAAAATAAATGCTAGATATTTATAACAATTATCATATAATTTTCTTTTACTTAAAACATTTCATTCTGATGTATTCTGACTACTTAGGTACATTGCTGGTCTATACACAATTATCAGAATTCATACTTCTGGAAATATTAACCCATAATACATTATGCCTTTTTACATTTCAAAAGGGTGAGTATCTATACTAATAAAAGGGTAATATTCTAGTTAGACTGGACATCTTCCAGACATCCATCCGGACGTCCTTCCGGACAAAGCCACAGTGGCGGGTCTGAGGCAGAGGCAGTTAGGGGTGACCAGGCCAGCAGGCAGAGTGGTTAGGAGCGATCAGGCAGGCAGGCAGGTGAGCGGTTAGGAGCCAGCAGTCCCAGATTGTGAGAGGGATGTCCGGGATTGGAGAGGGTGCAGGCTGGGCTGAGGGACCCCCTTCCACCCCCAATGCACAAATTTCATGCTCTGGGCCTCTAGTCAGAAATAAAAAGAAATAAAGAATTTTCCCATCCTCTGTCTCCACCTCTATTTCTCAGATGTAAACAAAATAATAAGAATTTAAGGTGCAGCCTTCCAAATATTTTTCTGTGCTCTTCATTATCTTTAAATACCTTTTCTAGGTCATGGTTTGCTCTACAAATAAGAAGCAACTAAGGGGAATGTTAAATTATATGTATTGGACACCGTTTAGAGAGAAATTGATTCGTTGTTCCACTTATGTATACCTTCATTGGTTGACTCCTGTATGTGCCCTGACCAGGGATGAAAGCTGCAACCCTGGCACATCAGGACAATGCTCTCACCAACTGAGCTACTCAGCCATGGCCATGCCTTGACTTCTCCTAATCTTTAGTCATTTTTTAAATCTCTTCACAGTAACGTACATAAAGTAGTCTAATTGATTATGAGAAGAGGTTGACCAGAATGGGTATAGGGCAGTGGTTGGCAAACCGTGGCTCGCGAGCCACATGCGGCTCTTTGGCCCCTTGAGTATGGCTCTTCCACAAAATACAACATGTGGGCATGCATGGCCCATGTGCAGAAGTCGGTTTTTGGAAAGGAGATAGATGAAACAAGTATACAAGACGAGTGTGGATGGGAGAGTTGGAAGGGGTAGGCCTCAGCGAACATACCTCAATCAGATTGAGGACGTTTTTAGCAAAGTCCAGCTTAGGAGTACCCTAATTAAGTTAATAACAATGTACCTACCTATATAGTTTAAGTTTAAAAAATTTGGCTCTCAAAAGAAATTTCAATCGCTGTACTGTTGATATTTGGCTCTGTTGACTAATGAGTTTGCCCACCACTGGTATAGGGGGAAAGGCTAGGAAAAGTAAGAATATATATATATATATATATATATATATATATATATATATAAAAGCCTAAGTGACCGTTAGGACAGAACAACCAGAATGACCGGTCGGTATGATGCACACTGACCACCAGAGGGCAGATGCTCAACACAGGAGCTGCCCCCCAGTGGTCAGTGCACTCTCACAGCACAAGTGCCATTCAGCCAGAAGTGGGGCTCATGGCTAGTGAGTGCAGTAGCGGTGTCGGGAGCCTCTCCCACCTCTACAGCAGTGCTAAGGAGTGGCAAGCCAAGCAGTAAGGAGTGAGCAGGCAGGCAGGCGAGCAGTTAGGGGTGAGCAGGCAGGCAGGCAAGCAGTTAGGGGTGAGCAGGCAGGCAGGCAAGCAGTTAGGAATGAGCAGTCCTGGATTGCAAGAGGGATGTCCAACTGCTGGATGTCCGACTGTAGGAATCAGGCCTAAACCAGCAGTCAGACATCCCCCGAGGGGTCCCGGATTGCAAGAGGGCACAGGCCGGGCTGAGGGACCCTCCCCTCGTGCACAAATTTTGTGCACTGGGCCTCTAGAATATGTATAAAATAAAATAAAAGCCAAACTATAAAAACCAGATATTTTGTAAATAGATGATATGCTTGTGAAAGGAACATAAGCTCATTATCACTTCAGCACACTTCATCAGACATTTAATAAACACACAAGTTCTGTGTTAGCACCATGGCAATGAACAGGATGAAAACAGAGCATCAAAGAGTACCCATTCCCACAAAATGAAATTACCAGCATAAACTCGAAGATTAAAACTTAAATACTGCAGCACACAGCTGCATAAAATAGATTATTGTGTGGCCTGGAAAATTCATTGTAAGAAAGCAAGCTGGAAATTGAGAACTTGAATGACATTAAATTTCTTTAGCAAAAGAGACAGGATTCTGAGACCACTCTTTAATATCCCAAGCTACAAGTGCTTACAGAACAGAGAGCAGCTTGAGAGTTTGTCCTTATTTTAGCAAAGGGGGCGGGGGGAATCACATTTGAACCTCGAAGTAGTTTTCATTTTAAATAAATACCCCCCGCCCCAAAATGTATTAACTATATACATGTTTGCTCCAGTGACACATAATGTCTATGAACTACTTTCATTAGTTATACAACATAGTATTTGTTCTACAGCAATGACATAAATCACTTTGAGCATCTTCTTTTCATTCTCTCCCTTTAAGGTTTTGCTCAAATATGTGTCTTTATAAACCCCAGGACCCAATGGTTCTAATTTAACTCAGGAAGAGAAATCTTGAGAAGGTACACCAGCTTTTCTTAAAGTTAAAATTTACCTTTAAAAATTGGATTCACAATAGTTCCATGAATTGTGACAGTTAAAACAATGATAAAAAAGCATTTCTCAGTGTCAGCAAGTCTTTTCTAGGGTTTTTTGGTAAGATGGTTGAACTAACCAGTTTTAGTTCAACCATCTTAGCCAAATGGGGAATTTTACCAAACCCCTTCCAGGAGTTCTCTTTATGCTGCTTATAAGACTGACATGACCGAACTTTGAAAGTCAGTGAAATGAACACAATGAGTATTAAATGTTTTAGTTCCCAAAAAAGCAAGTAATCTCCACAAGGCCTTATGCAGTCAGGTTTTTTAAAAAAGTAAATTGATTATGCTCAACATACACTGTTTTTTATATAATATTAAATATTGTTATTATATAATAAATGTAAGTATTTTTACATTTAACTAAATAAATGATTTCTGAGTAATTGACAAGGACAAAATATTTCATGACATTTTGCTATTCAAAAGCAGCCAAAATAAAAACATCTATTAGTTGTTCAGGATAATCTAAGTAAAACCAGGAACACTAATTTTCAAAGCAATATAGTTGCTGAGACATCCAGTGCTCTCCTGCTGTAAGAACCCCATTTCCTAGGGGTTCCCTCCTGGCCTCTTGCCCTGGAATTGCCCCCAGATGCCAGCAGCTATTCCTCTGATTCACCGATCCACTGTGTACTGTTTGCCTTTGTTGTGTTGTTTCCATGACATAAAATGCAGTTGCTTCTTTCTCCGCTTTTTCTTGCTGTGCTTGTTCTTTAAGGCTCAGCTCAAAGTGCCAAATCCTCCATCAGACCTCTGAAATTTCCTTCTGTGCCTCGTGACATGAGCATAAAAGCTCATTCATCCACCTCTCTGTGAATCCACAGCACTCTGCTCACCATGGTCTGCAGGCACATCACGGATTTCTTTGCACCTTCAATAAAATCTTTTTTGATCTTTTCGAATGGTGGGAATAAAGACTGGTCATAACATAGTCACCAGTTTATCCGCTTTGACTTGAGCCAAGGTGAGTTGCAGATCAGACAGGTCTGTGGCATAGAGAACTAACATTTCTTGAGCATGAACTTCATGCCAGAATATGTAGGAGCTGGCTATTTGATGTCTATTAACAACTTTAACTCTAAAAATAACCCTATGTGTTAGATGCCATTATACACATTTTCCTGGGTAGAAAATTGAAACTCAGAGAGTTACTTGCTTAGCTTATCCCAGTGGTGAATCTGGGTTGCTAATTAAATGAGTTAAAATGCAGATCACCTTAGTGAAGGCTGAAATGCAGTATGGCAGAGCAATTAAAAGCATATGTGACCTTGAAAGCAAACAACATAGGTTTGAGTCCTAATGTTGATGCTTACAAGCCAACAAATCTTAGACAAACCCCACTCAGCCTCAAATGCTCTGACTGCACGAAGAGTACAATAGTGGTACTGACTTCTCAGAGATTTAGTTCAGGGTATCAAATTCTGGCACAACATAAGTAATATAATTTCAAGTCCTTGTGAAGTTAGACTGTTTCCTTTTTGTAACACTCCAAAGGCTTGCTGTCCTCAGAGTGACTCATTATTTAAATATGAGGGATTTTAAAGGAATATAGTCTCTACAGTTATACAAGACAGGCCTTCTTTCTTACTAATTCTTGCCCTATCACCTCCTTCTCACTTCTTAAACCGAATGTAAACACTTCTTTTGCGATTAAAAATAAGATTGGTGAGAGCAGGGTAAAAAATAAGTCATGTGCATCCCTATGAAATAGAGCAGGGAATGAATTATGTGAACAGATTTTACGGTGTTTTTCTTAAGCTTTAATATAAAGTAGAGTTTAGTCCTTTCCTTATAATAATTGGGATGATCCCTCACTAATCCAGAAGTTCACACTTTCAGAATTGCATTTACTATAGACCAGAAAGCAGCCCAGGAAAACAGTAGCTGGGCTCCAAATATAGTTACCTCACAGAGGTTTCCAACTCCTAGGATAGTAAATAAGAGGACACATCAGAGGTGCCTCCCTGACCCAGGATTAATGTACCACCAAGAAAAACGACAAATTTAATCGAAGGGATTACCATGGGCTCAGACTGCCAGTGCTAAACCATAACCATTCATTGTGAAGCCTGGTTGTTCCTGGAGCTCCTGAATGATGCCTTTTCATCAGCTCATCACTCTGACCCTCCTTAATGTCAAGAAAATCATGTTCTGCTCCCCAGTTCCTATTTCACTCAGATATTTTGGGTAACCATGAAACTGCCTGGGTTAAATCTTTGCTTTGTTTTGAAAGGCCATAAGACTGCATTACTGGTGTTAGACGATAAACTGAGACATATTAACATTTTAAGAATTTATTTGAGCAACAATCGATTCCAATTGAGCAATGCCAAACTAGTAGAGGCACTCTGCCAACGGGAGCTAGGGAAAAACTCGTAGAGAAAAGATAGAAGGGAAGGAAATTATTGATTGCCTATATCTTAAAACCCAGTTGGCTATTTGTGATTGGTGGTCCTCAGGTTTCAATTTTGTGACGTTAAGGTATTTACAGGTTTTTGTTTGCTTAAGCAGGAGCCATGATATTGGTGCAAACTCAGTCTAATGACCTCCTTGTTTAATTACTTCAGCATGATTTACAATGTTTGTATTTTCTAGTTATATTAGATGAGACCCAAATTAATTTTAATGAAAACAAAAATTTACAGGCATCACGATAAATTAAAAATAGTACTTGCAAGAAACAGGGGGAAAAAAGTGCCATGCTTAAGTGTGGAGAATGGCTACAGCATTCGGACAGGATCAAGCCTCGGACTGACTTGTGGCAAAGCCACATACAAGTCCCAGCTTGGAGGGCAAAGCCCTCCCAGCACAATTATAGCCAAAAGGCTATGATTGTAAGCTTGACCTTATGGTCCGACCCTGCAATCCTAGGTAGCTAAGGGATGTGGGCTGCAGGGCGTGCAGCAAGTGCTGCCAAAACAAGGCTTGGTAGACTTCAGAGAATGGCAACAACAGGAAAGAAGCAGATTTGAAACTCGCAAGAACATTGTCAACATCTTGCCCTTGTTTTGCTTTGTCTGATCTGACTATAAAATAAAGCTTTGGCTTACAGGCTGTGTCACTGTTTCCTCATCCAGGCACAGTGATCCACCTGGCCCCAACTGCATTCTCTTGTCTGTCTTTAATCCTTCACCACCCCTCCTCAGGTTCACTAGTGGCGGTGCTGGACACAGTTCACTTAAGGAAGTACATAATAAAGAAGGAATGAACTTAAAATGCCTTGGCTGTTTATAATGTCAAAAGAGATACTTTTATGGGGAAGATAGCCAGTTGAATTCATACACTTTTATATCTCTTTAATCATGGCCAGAGTCTCTCTTTCACTCTCCATTGATGAGTGCTCATTTTTCCAAGCTCCATTTGAAACATAAACCATGATTGGACTAGTACATCTCCCCGACAATGACCTGCTATATCCAAGTTTAAGTTATTCAACAGCTGTCACATTAATTATGTCTATCAGTTAAATTATTCTCACAAGTCCTATAGACATTCTTTGAAATAGAGCATTCATTTGGCATTTATGCATATTTCATTGTGTTATAGAACATTTTATTAAGAAAAGCAACTGTAAAATTGGCTTTTATGATAAATAACCTAATATTCACAGTCCTTCCTTTATGCTTGCTTAGTCATGCTCATTTTCATAAAGTTATGTGTTGAAGAGGAAAACTGCTCCTTATCCAGACTGCCAATCTCCTACTTCTTTTGCCACATTTACTGCTGTTGTTTCCCAAGTGAAATCTCACTTGAAGCTATAATGAGGTTGCACAATGTAACTATTGAAAAATACTATTGTTTTCTTATACAATTAATTTAAAAAGAAATTTAAAATGACTAATGGAGTATATTTTTGGAGTATTTTAGACACATGATGCTTCTTGTATATTTCTTCAATGGCAGAAATGGCAAAAAAGTGTAGTATATATATCATATAATATTACATGTAATGCATACTATATTGTATGCATGCATATATATCTTTATGAATTTATTTATTTACACATATGCTTTTAGATGCTTAAATCAAGCTTACTTGAAGTAAAAAGATGGGTGAACTTTTATTCATTTAACCAGTATTCGCCTAACTCTTACAACTTGCAAAGCATTGTTGTTCCAAGCTCCAAGCTCCAAGCACATGGATTACAAAATTGAAAAAGACACAGTATAACAACAAAGATACACATAGGATATTTGAAAATTTATTTAGCCAAAGTATTAAGAACAGTTTCCATGGCCCTTAAACTGGGACTTAAAAATTTAAATAGGAGTTGGATCAAAAAGTTTGGAAAAGACATTTAAAGCAAGGAACTGTAACAGTGTCTATTGCTTTAAAACTCAAAGTTTTCAATGGTAATTTGGCAAAATCAAATTCAGTGGGATGGTGGAGGCGGAAATCAGAAATAAAGATGTGAAAATGTGTTTAGAAAGTTAGGAAAAGGGGAAAACAAATAAAGACTACTTCTATAAGAAACTTGGCTATAAAAAGATATGTGTCTAAAATACTCCAGAAGGCAAAAGAATGAGAAATTTTGTGTTTGTTTTTTGAAGATGAATATTTTTTATGCTGAGATGAAGTAACCAGTTGAGAAACAAAGGTTTAAGAAGTTGTTAATTAATAAAGTTTCCAAGGAGAAGAATAGAAGGGGATTGAATAATTTTATTTAAAATAAAAGGAATGGCCTTATTTTGCATTTGGAGGGGGTAAATAGAAGTAACTGTAAATTAATGAACTTATGCACATAAAGAAAGGAAGTTAAGGAACTCAACAGCACATTTTCATTTTAAAAATAGGCAAAGTTGTCTCCTGAGATGAAAGGTCATTTGGATGTTTAAGGTGTGTTATAGCAGGAGATATATGAGAGTTCTGGAGGATAAGAGACTACTGACTACCACTAGGGACCCAAGTCAACTGAGGATGTAAACAATTCACGAAGACACTAACTTTCATATTTGGGTGATTTCTTTAAGGCAATTTATAGCATAGCAGATGGTAGATTCTTTGAAAAAAAAGGGGGGGGCTTAATATTAAGGCTCTTGGTAATATAATGGTTGGAGTCACCATGGAGACATGAGTGGATGAAAAATGAGTCATGAAGAAATGACAGCTCTGGAGAACAGTCTAGCACTGAAGATATTGGTGAGATGCAGTGCTAGTGCTGAAGAGCTAGAAGTTTATGGTGAAAGTTTGGTGTGTTGGAATATAAGACCTCAGGGGTAATAGACCACAAGTGTTATGGGCTGAGTTGTGTTCATATGTCATGTCAGTCATAACACCTAGCACCTCAAAATGTGACTATATTTGGAAATAGTATCTTCAAAGAGATAATTAAGTTAAAATGAGGTGGGGCTGGGTTGCAGTAATATGACTGTCATCATTGTAAGAAAAGGAGATTAGGGCACAGATATGCACTGAGGAAGACCATGTGCAGACACAGGGAGAAGACCATCATTTACCAGCCAAGGAGAGAGGACTCAGAAAAAGTTAGCCCTGCCAACATCTTGATCTCAGACTTCCAGCCTCCAGACTGTAACAAAATAACTTTCTGTTGTTTAAGCCGGGTATTTTGTTCAGGCAGCTCAATCAGACCTTTACAATGAGCAATAAGATTTCCTGCAGTGATTAGGAGATCCATCTCCCCTGCCACCATGAGCATGGTGACAGAATTCACAAAAACAGAGATGTCATAACAAGGGTGTATCAGCTGGATACTCTATTCATTGATCAAACATAGTAAAAACATTTTAGGCTAAATGTATGCAAATTAAATGTGTGAATGCAACTTGGGGCTTACGTGCTATTTTGTTGTTGTTTACATATTCATCTCGGTTATATGGTTATAAGCTCCTTGAGAGGTAGGTGTTACTATCAGTATTTTTGGTGTCTTCATAGTGACTGTACCGAAAGTGTTTTGCAAATGTTAGTTAAGTTAAACTAAAAGATATATACTCCTTGGAATTTAAAAGTGTTCTGTATATTAATATATGATCCCAGAAGTAATACATGCAATTATATATATTAAAGTGCTCATATTGATAAAGTTTATTATCTAAGTTCCTCTTGGCATCAAGTATAGGCCACAGAAGCTGTAAATATACGATTTGATATTGTAAATTACAATAAAAGAAATTTAAACGATGAGTTGGCTCTCTTAACCTTAAAGGATAGATGTGTGTTTCTTCATTTCTTTTCATGGTAAAGAGAAAAAGGACAGAATGATAAATTGGTATCTTCATTGTTGGCATGCTTCTAGGTGCCCTGGATAACATGCCAAAGTAACCAGAGGTTAGATGCTATTGGAGACAGTAGAATTATTCATTAGCAAGAGAGCTTGGAGACCATGTAGCTTCCTGAAGGATCATATATTAAATCTTTAATCTCAAAATTTATGGCTAAAAAGTCCTTAATCATATTAACATCATTGCTTTTTGTCTGTATTTCACTGTAATCATGATGGATTTTCTTAAGATGTACACCTTTCAAATTCAGGTACAAATAGCCTAAGATATGATTAATGCTTGACACAAAATTGGATTTCCCTCCCACATGCAGGAAAACAATCATAAGGCAGACAAGCCGCCACATTAACATTCACAAGAGAGTGCTTTTTCAAGGAATCAGCATAAAGTAAAATGTTGAAAATCTAGTGCACTGTCAGGTTTATGTGGGGGAATTAGAAAGGGGCTGTCTCAGCCCAAGTCTCATGCTTGGAAACTGTGCTGCTGCTACTTGGCATTAGAGCTTCGTAGGAGAGGCAGGAGCTCTAGGTGAGACACAGGCCCCAGAGACCCCCGAATCTGGCTCTGAAACACTCATTTAATGTCTGACTCTAACCCCTATATTTACAGTAAAGTGCCCCCATGTCTGCTTCTTAGTAATTCTATCAAACCACTGAACTAATCAAAACCAAGAAAACAAAACCAAGAACTAATCAAAACCAAGTTTAAGAGGAGCTTTTCCCTCTTAAATTTGATTCAAAATGAAATATAAAAAGAATAAAGTTACTTTGGAAATGAAAGTGGTGGGAATTTTCAAGTGGTCATGGGATTTTAGCATTAGAAGACATGTTAGCAGGCATTTAGACCCTCCCTCATCCTAAGGTCAAACAAATCCTCTGAGATCGGTGGTTCTCAAATCCCATAAAGGATTTGTTAAAACACAGGTGGCTGGGCCCCAACTGCAGAGTTTCTGACTCAGTCAATCTGGAGTGGGACTGAAGATTTCACATTTCTAACAAGTTCCCAGGTGAGACTGGAAGTGCTGGTTCGAGGATCACAGCTGGAGAACTGTGATTTTAGTCTTCAGTCACCTTTACTAACCAGTTACCTTTTCCTATTATGTGTGTACTCCAACACAATGCCCATCAGAGAGCAGACACTTAGTAATTTTTTATTGAATTGAGTTAGTGATTCCTTACTTTCTAGTGAAAAACTAGTTTTAAAAAAATAAAAAGAACTTGTATAAAACTCCCTTTTTACTTAGCCAGAAGATTTGCCCCTAAATACATGTATGACCTTCAATTCACGGGCTTTATAGATATTATTAGGGAGGAGGGGGGATAAATGGTCTATTTTCCAAGGGAAACAGAAAGCTGTTGTTTTAATTCAGGTAAGAGACAATGAAGGTCAGCACTGAGGCAAAAAGATGGGAAGAGTGAAATAAAATAAATTTAAGTAAGTTTTCAAATAGCACTTAGTGACCAATTAAGAACAGGATAGGGTAGAATTCTGAAATAACTCCAATATTTCAACTTGAGTCATCATGTGGATGTTGGTGCTTTTTACCAGGACAGACAAAATCTGCGAGGCCATGTCTCCTTTCTAGGTCATGTTAAGCTATAAATGTGAATAAAAGTAAAAATGTCCTTTTTCAATGAAAGATTCCATTTTGCTGTGTCCCTGCCTTAGTTGGAAAAAAAAAATTGATTGCTATCTATGCAGAACTTGCAAATGCTTTAGCAAGGGCTAAGATGTGCTCAGAGGAAATTTGCTTTGTTTTGTTTTTTACCCCCATGTAGCCTAGATTTTTGTGCTGAAATAACTGCATTAACACCTAACAAGATACTGAATTGTTTTTCAGAGACAACAGATAAAAACCGTAAGTCATGCAGCTGCAGCATGTGCAGAGGAGAGAACTTTTGCCTCCAGCGACACCAGCGCCAGTCCCATCCCCACACAGAAAGAACCAAAGGACCGGACATGACTGCAGCTTAAACACTGGAACCCTTTTAGAACCAAGGGTCTGTCAATCAGAAAGATCTGCTATTAACGGCCCTTTACCATAAATGGCCAACTTCTAAGTTTCTCCAATAAAACTTGCCCACATTATGCATACCTGTTCCCGCCAAACCTTTAAACCAGAGGTTCTCAACTTGTGGGTCGAGACCCCTTTGGCTGTTGAACGACCCTTTCACAGGGGTCGCCTAAGACCATCCTGCATATCAGATATTTACATTACGATTCATAACAGTAGCAACATTACAGTTATGAAGTAGCAACGAAAATAATTTTATGGTTGGGTCACAACATGAGGAACTGTATTTAAAGGGCCAGAAGGTTGAGAAACACTGCAAAGTTTAAACCCTTAGCTTGGTCCAGCAAGGAAGATGGATTTGAGGCAACATTAGGTCTCCCATCTTCTCAGTTAGTGCCTTTTCAATCAATAAACCTCCTCATTCTACAAACCCTGATGTTTTGACTTTTGGACTTTTAAAGCATCAGGCACCCGAACTTTGGGTCAGTAACACTAACACAAAGACATGGGACTAAATCAAATATGAAACTTAGGAAAGACACATCAGAGTTGGCCAGGGATTGAATTAGGAAAAGAAAAGGAGGCAGCGAACAAATAATGGCACTGAGATTGGATGTGAAGCCTCTCCCCCTAAAAATATTGTTCAGCCTGATACCTGAAGTTCCATGAGTAGAGATCCATTCTCTGCCTCAGAATTTCCTCCTCCCTGATGTTTTCCTTGAAAGTTCAAATTTTCATGAGAGTGATGTGGTAAGTCTATCATACGACTTTCCTCTATCACTGTCAAGTTGGAATGAACCAACAAACAAAAAATTGTGGCAATCAAAATTAATTTAAATATGATATTTGGTATAATGCCCCGGATATAGCCAGTGCTAACTATTATCTCCAGCCCTGAGGTCAGGAAGTAGCAATTACAACTTGCAAGTCTATGTTTCAACAGGGTTGATGCCACCCATTATTCAAAATCATTACCCCTGGGCTGTCCTGAGTGGGCAGCATCATCTCCCTGGTGAGGTGGCAATGCTTAAAAGAAAGAGGCAGCGGGGAGCCTTTAGCAGCCATTCTCATAGCAACTGGGGGAGAGTGTGTTGGGCCAGAAAAAGGATCTGGGTCCAGTACCAATAGTATCCACAAAACCACTGAATACTTACCACACTGTAGTATCTATTTAAATTTAAAGTAGTATGAAAGAACATGAGATCTTGGATCAAATTGCCTATGGATTTGGATTTTACACATAGCTAAGCGTCTTTGGGCAAATCACTTAACTTCTCTATACCTCAGGTCCCATGCCTATAAGCAGGGTAATAATCTCAATATCTACCTCACAGGGTTGTCATGAAAATGAAATGAAATAATATATATAAAGTGCTCAGACGAGTGCCTGGAACATAAGAACTTAACATATACTAGTTGTTATTGTTATTATTGCTATTGTTGTTGTTATGATTATTTTAATAATCAGATTAAGGGCCTACCTTCCTCACTAGGCAATGCAGCAGATAAGAAAAAGAAAGCAGACTGACAGACAAGAACTCACCTAACACTAACAGCTAGGGCCTGGGGTTGTTAGGAGATGGTCTGGCATTCACAGCTAAGCTGTGGCACATTCTTTTCCAGAAATTAACCTCACAGAACCTCAACATCAGACAAGATAGCTCTGTGACTGTAATAAAGTGTGATGGAAAAAAAAAAATACTCCATGTCCTTGTCAGAACACAAACAAAAGATTACAGTGCAACCATTACCAAACATCCTTCTCTCAGCTAACATGAGTACCACTGTTTCTTTGTCAATTAAAGGCTTAGCCTCACATTATTCTTCCCGCTTTCGAGATAAGATTCATTAAGATATCCAATTTTATAATTATTTTGCTCTCTGAAAGCACCCAATCCAGAGCAAATCTCACTTCCCTGAACCTTCCTCAAAAATCGCCTGACACATGCGCAAATCCTATAAATTCTTCTTAATGTCCTCTTTACATGTGGTAAACCCCATGTTTCTCCATTATGTATTATCTCCCTCATTGCAATAAACTGATAAATGAAACTTCATTTGACTACAAATATATTCCTGATGGTCTTTGGACAGAAGGCTTTGTCACAGAGATTATTCACCCTTGTACTCCCCGTGCCTAAAATGTAGGCATTTCATCTGAGATTTTGAGTTAGTTCCAAATCCTGATTGTGTGTAATGGCTGATATTGGTGCTTTTCACATTTAGAGTCTGTACAATAATTGAGAACACACAGCTACCTACTGAGTATAGAACGACCATGTTAGGCAAAATTGAGATACACATTTAAAAATCATAGTTCTGGGCATTTGGCCATCAGTAGCAATAACGAAGAACCTTAAGTCAAAGACTCATATAAAACTCTAAAATGACATTTAGAGTTGTGAATAGTATAAATTCTACAACAGATGCTGTTACAAATCAAAGAACCATCATTCTGTTGTGTGCATTGTATCAAGAGAACTATCTAAATGGGTATTCCCAGGCCGTCACAGTATTCTTGAAAATCATGTCTGGACTATTGCCACCTTGGTACAATTACATGTTTTTGGCCTACAATTGTACCTAGAAGAGAGAAAATTAACACAATGACTGGGAACTTCATGTTATTTGCTCAGTAGTAACTTGAACAGGCAGCCATTCCAGCTGATAGAAAATAATTTCATAGACAGTAGATAGATATAATGTAAATGAGTTATAGAATATACATAATTTTTGCAGCAGTTGGAAGAAAGTCTCATATCCACATTATATTAGTACAATGAAGCACTGTAAGGAGTGACAGAGTTCATTATTTTACCTCCACACTAATCTTTCAAGCCCCATGGTAACTTTTTCCCTTCAAGTCTTTGGTAGGGAATAAAATTTGAAATGCATTAAAATTTGATTCCTACCAAATCTGACTCTACAAGATTATCTTATTTATATTATTTTTAAAAGAAATAATTCCTATTATAGGCATAAATGAAAATTATTGCTATTTTTAAATTAACTACGTCATAACGTCAATATTTTAATGTTAGCTTACAGGTATGTTTGGAATAATATCTTCTTAGAAGGACATATGAAGTAATAATATAATGCTTGATTTGTACTTCAATCTAAGTATTCATGTTTTTATATAAATTATGTACATATTATAATTTGTGGTGATGACAATATTACATTAGAAACATGTTTTTTGTTTAAAGTTTACTAAATAGAGGTTATCACAAAGAAGAAAACCAAAACTATTCATAAGTCCAACATTAAAATATGTCCATAGTTAATAGTTTGATGCATAGTCCTCCTCATTTTTCTTTGCATATAACCACTATATTTCCTAAAATAGTATCTGCTATAAATACCATTTATAACCTTTAATTTTCCTTAATAAAATCATATAAATATTTTTATTTCAATGAAGGCATTCCTACACCATCATTATTTTAACACTAGAGGCCCAGTGCATGAATATGTGCATGGCTGGGGTCCAGCCAGCCCGCCCCAATGGGGGCCGATTGGGGCTGGGCTGGCAGGGTGGAGGGGCCATGGGAGGTCGGCCAGCCGGCCCTGCCCCTGAGCGGGATGGGGGGCAATCAGGGCCCAGGCCAGCGGGGGGGAGGGGAGGCTGCGGGAGGTTGAGGGGGTCCAATCAAGGCTCCGATTGGGCAACCACCACAGTGCACATCATAGCGACCGGTTGTTCCGGTCGTTCCAGTCATTCTGTCATTCTGGTTGCTTTGCTTTTATATATATAGATATGCATTCCCTTCATATTAAGAAATTTTGTTTGCAGCTTTTTTTAAAAAAAGGATAACTTCCAAAATGAGCAAGCTTCAGAAATCAGCATCCTACCTGCTCCTTATGGAAATCATCCAAAAGCAACAGGTAAATTTTTAATGTAAACACTATTTCCGATGAAGACAGGATAATCTGGTTTCTAAACTACATGCAACGGTTGTCAAAAGCAGTTGAGGTTAAGGGAGTAGATGGGGAAGAACCTTGGAATAAAAATTCAGAGTGAAGTTTCTCTAATGGAGAGCATACCTAAAAGTGCTATCAAAATACATTTGTACAAGTGTGAGGTTCAGAATGATGTTCAAAAAGTGTACCTCTTGACAGAGAGTGCAAGAACTTGCTTAAAGTGTGCGAAGCAACTGAAATTATCTTTGACTGTTCTGGTTCAGTAAAGTAGAACAGGCAAGCTACCAAATATATATATATATAAAGAAAAAGTTACCGTTAAATGAAGCAGTCTGCTTTTGACCACAGTGAGGAAGAGAACTTTTGAATTGTGAACAGCAGTAAAACTGGAACACTCTATGGACCTCCATCTGGCCTGCTCAAGAAATTTCTTGAAAAGAGTTGATGTAGGAAAAGCCCAATTGATTTAGTAATAAAAGAAAGAATTATTAAAGTATCATTCTAGTTCTGGCCAAGATGCAGTACCTTGGACCGAATTTATTTTCTCACCTTATGCAACCAGAAAACTGGATAAAATACATTCAAAACATGGTTTTTAAGACACTGGACATCAAGCAACAAAGGGCAGTGATGGCTGAGAGACAGGGAACAAATTAGGTGAGCCCGGTGGTTTACTGTCCAGCTTACTGTGCTGAGAGAGGTTCTAGGCCACACATCACTGAGAGAAGCAACCCAGAGGGAGACCAGCATCGAGTATTGGAGAGGAAGAGGAGATGGTTACACAGTGAAAGAACTCCAGAGACCTGCAGAGAATCCCCCTATGTCATCAGCCGAGTTCTTATCGATGTAAATCTATAGGAAAACTACCAAGGCTGAGGAAAGGGTCATCTGGAAGTTTAGAGGTAACCTTGCTGAGGGTTCACAGACTCTAGAGACAGTGCCTATTCATACCAACCCGGATGGAAGGTCTAAAGATTCAGGAGGTACTGCGTAGCATATACAAAAGGGTCTTGCCTCAATAATGGAGAATGATTAGCCCTAGAACACTGCTCTGCCATCTAACAAAACTCCCCACCTAACAAAGCTTAAAATTAAGACTAGAAAGAATGAAATTCACAATTTTAAAAATTTCCAGGCATGAAAAGGAGGGAAATATAATCTGTAATAACCAACACAGAATTGAGGCATATATTAGAATTGGCAAACAAGGAGATTAAAAGACTTATTATAACTGCATTCTATATGTTTAAAAAGTAGAAGTGTAAGATATAAAAAAACCCAAATCAGGCCTGGATGGCAAGGCTCAGTGGTTGAGTATTGGCCTGTGCACCAGAGGATCTCAGGTTTGATTCCTGATCAAAGGTATATACCTGGGTGGTAGCTTCAATGCCCAAGCCCTTGGGGTGTGTGCAGGAAGCAGCCAATCAATGTGTCTCTCTCATATCAATGATGTCTCTCTCTATATATATCTCTCTCCCTTGCTCCTTCCTTCCTTCCTCCTTTTCTCCCTTCTACTATCTGTCAAAATCAATGGGTTAGGATTAACAACAACAACAAAAAACCCAAATCAAACTAAAAGAAATAAAACATGCAATGTCTGAGATTAAAAATACAAAGAATGGAATGACAGCCCTGGAAACCACAAATCTATTTACTATCTATAGTTTTCTTTTCCAAAATGTTATATACTACGTAGCCTTTGAATCTCGCTTTATTTACTTAGCATAACACATTCAAGATTCATCAATATTGTTACATTAATCAGTTGTTCATTCCTTTTATTACAGAGTCATATTCAATTGTAGATATACTAAATTTTGAATATACTGTATTTCATCAGCTGAAGGACATTCGGGTCATTTCCAGTTTGTGCAATTGTGAAAGTAGCTGCTATATACACTTCTACAGAGATGTTTGTGCAGACCTCTATGTAGACCTTCATTTCTTTTGAGAATTAGGAATGGAACTGATGTGTATGATTAACTTTATAAGAAATTGTCAAATTGTCTTCCAAAGTAGTTGACTATTTTAAGTTCATAACATTAATGCATGATAGTTCTAGCTGTTCTGCATACTAATCAAAATCTTTTGTTTTAGTTATTCTAATAGGTGTGTAGTGGTTTCTCATTGTGGCTCTAATTTGCATTTCCCTAAGGCAAAATGATTTTGAATATGTTGAAATGATGTTGATGTTAAAATCTTTTAACTCATTTGCCATCTAAATCTCTTCCATGGTCAGGTATTTATTCAAACCTTTTACACATTTCTTTTTATTTGTAATTATTTTATTTTATTTATTTATTATTTTATTTATTTTATTTTATTTTATTTTATTATTTTATTTTGAGAGAGGGGAAGGCAGAGAGAGAGAAAGAAACATCAATGTAAGAAAGAAACATCAATTGGTTGCCTCCCTTACGCACCCCGACCCGGTATCAAACCCACAACCTAGGTATGTATCCTGACCAGGAATTGAACCTGCAACCTTTTGGTATAGAGACAATGCTTCAACCAACTGCACTATCTGGCCATGGCAAACCTTCTACCCATTTTAATTCAGTTTTTCTTTTTTTATTTTGAGTTATAAGAACTCTTTATACTTATTAAGTCTTTTATGAGATATATTTTGCAAATATTTTCTCCAAGTTTATTTCTTTTCATTTTTGTAACATATCACAGAGGAAAAGTGAGTTTTTCATTTTGTTAAAAAATTTATCAATATTTTCTTGTGTAGTTTATAGTTGTTGAGTCCTGCTCTAAAAACTTTTTGTCATCCAATGCCACAAAAGCTTTATCCTAGATTTCCTTCTGGAAATTTTATAAATTTAGCCCTTAAAAACAGATCTATTATCCATTTTGAGATCATTTTTATATTTGAAATGAATCACTAGTCATTGTTCATTGCTTTGCATATGGATATCCAGTTAGATGAGCATTACTATATGTTAAAAGACTATCATGACTCCATTTATTTGCCTTGGCATCTTTTTTTTAACTCTTAATTATTTAATGCTACGAGAACTTGATTGAAGTATAATCTGCATACAATAGAATGCACACATTTTAAGTGTACAGCTTAAGGTTTTTAACAAGTGTTTACTGTCATTTACCCTTGTCACAATATAGAATATATCGATCACTCTAGGATGTTCTTTTTTTTTTTCCAGTTGTGTGATCTTTTTTTAAAATTTTTTTAAAAATTTCTTTATTGATTAAGGTATTACATATGTGTCCTTATCCCACCATAACTCCCCCGACCTCCCCAACTCATGCCCTCACCCCCCTGTTGTCTGTGTCCATTAGTTAGGCTTATATGCATGCATATAAGTCCTTTGGTTGATCTTCCCCCCTTACCCCTACTCTCCCCTACCTTCCCTCTGGGGTTTGACAGTCTGATCGATGCTTCTCTGTCTCTGGATCTGTTTTTGTTAATTAGTTTATGTTGTTCATTATATTCCATAAATGAGTGAGATCATGTGATATTTGTCTCTCTCTTGCCTTGGCATCTTTATAAAAAAAAATAGAGCAACCATAACTCTGCAGAACTATTTCTATATTCTCTATTCTGTTCATTTGTCTATGTGTCTATCCTTAAAACAATACCTCATTAACTTCATTATTGTCACTTTATAATAAGAATTAAACTCAAGTCATATGAGTCCTACAGCTTTGCTGTTGTTTTAAAATATGTTGGCTATTCTATTTATTTTCCATATAAATACTATAGTCAGCTGATCAATCTCTACCCAAAGAAAGCATGCTGGGATTCTAATTAAAATTTAATTGAATCATAAGACAGTTTGGGGGGAATATTGGCATTTTAACAACATTGTCTTCCAATCAATAAACATGGTTTATCTTTCCATTTATATGTCTCTTTTGACTTACATAGTTGTAATGAATAATTTAGTTTTCAGATTACAAATATTTTACATATTTTGTTAAAATTATTCCTAATTTTCCTGTTTTTAATGCTAGTGAAAATTATAACATATTTAAGCTTAAATTTCCAAATGTTCATTCCTAGTATATAGAACTAAAATTTATTTTTTCAGTACATGGCTTTTACTGTATCTTTAAAATGTCACAAATAAATCTGAGGAATCCAGCTTCTTAGTGTTTCTGTAACTGGACAACTTAGATCTTCCTCATCAGTCTGCTGAACTGCTCCTTGTCAGAGACACAAATACATCCAAAAATGTTCTGATATTCTTGTTTTTTACTGTGTAACTTGCTGAATCAAAACAGCTGAATTTGATACAAGTTCAATGTCATTTCCTTCAAGAATTAACTCATTTTTCTAGGCTTGGGATACTGAACAAGCAACACCTGACCTTATCTGAACCCTGCGTATTTTTCCCATGAGAAATCTCTGATTTCAACAAGAGTACCATTCTCTTGAATACAACATTGATGGGGAAGTGAGCATAGACCTTATCTTGTAATGAAAGCCTTGTAGTGGAACACCCTTGATCATGTTCTGTACATGACTGCAATAGTGCCAATGACAGCCAGCTCCCCACACCATTTGTCAATCTGGAGCCTCTTCTTTTTCTTTCCAGAGAGACTGAGTTCTACATTGATGTGATTGAAGTCCCTCCACAGGGTGCTTCTGAGCCCCTTCACAGTAACTGTGTCTTGTCAAGGATGCTGACATTTTCTGGAATGTCGGCAGTCTGGTTGCTGGGAATGGTCCTCAGCCCACAGTCGTTGTGGCAAAAAGATAGAACTGATTTTTTATATTAATTTTGTCTGATGTGACCCTGATGACTCATTTATTAGTCTTAATAGCATTTTTTTGTACATTCTTTGGTATTTTCTAAGGAGTTAATCATGTCATCTCTAAATAAAGGAGCTTTTATTTTTTCTTTCCAATATATATGCCTTCTATTTTATTTTTCCCCCTGTTTTAGTGCACTAAGATCTGTATAATAAGGTGAATAGGAATGGTTACGTTTTTACCATTAAGTATTATATTGAAAGTATGGATTTTTGTAGAGTCTCTTTGTTGGTTTGAAGAAGGTCCTAATACATTAGGAGGTTTTTTTTAGTTTATTTGTTTGTTGTTTTGTTGTTTTGTAAGTGTAATTGGAGGCTGAATTTCTTCAAATACTTTTTTACATCCATTTAGATAATTATATATCTATTGATATAATACATCCTATTTTTATTTCTTATATTATTTTTATTTTTTGTTAATTCTCACGCAAGGGTATTTTTCCACTGATTTATTTTAAGAGAGTGGAAGGGAGGGGTAAAGACACATTGAGAAACACACTGATGTGAGAGAGACACATCAATTGGTTGCCTCCTGCACAGACTTCATATTGTATGGTACCATTTATACAAAATTTCTTGAAAGGCAAATTTGTATGTAGAGAAAGTATATCAGTGATTGCCTAGGGACTGACTACAAACAAGCACAGGAAACATTGGAGTGGTAAAAATATGCTAAAATGGATTGTGAGATTGATTATACAACTAATGAAAATACCAAAAATTATTATACTATATACTTACAATGGATGAATTTTATAGTATGCAAACTATATCTAAAGAAAGTCATTTTAGAAGAAGAAAAAGAGAAAAGAGGAAAAGTAGGAGGAAGAGAGAAAAGACCAACGGGGAGACACTTGAAAATCTGTGTGGAGAAAGAATTAAATTTATTTTGTGCTGTCCCAGTGAGAAGAACTAGAAGTACTGAACGAAAGTGGAAAAAGGAACATTTTATTTGATATGAGAAAAACTGTGCATCACCCTCTTTAAAAGAAGCAGCCTGCATTATAAGATTTTACCTCATCTCTGGAAGGTTAGTACCCTGCAAAGAATATTATAAAATCATAGTAGGAAAAAAATTGAAGTGAAATGTCAGTGTGACACCTTCCAAAGTTTTGATTATATGCATCTGAACCTTAACAAACTTATATACAATTTCTGATTTTGGCATCCTAAGATGGCCATTATTGAAGTAAAAAGTGATTTTAGAGGAAATGTCCTATGCTTCAATGGACATAAATCTGGCTGCTTCCCTGTCTTAATCCAACCTGACTCCAGGCTAAATGTATCCCTGTTTAGATCAAAACTGGCAATTCAGATTTCAGTTCCACAGGTAATGTAAGAAACTCTTCAGTTATTAAATCATTGGTGATGATGGTAGTGCATTGATTTTAAACAGAAAACTCAATTAATAATTGATCTATAGATATCTTTTCTCTGAATTTCAAGGGAGGGTGAATCAGTACTAATGAAGTAAATTTCTCAAGCACCTAGTACAAGAAAGTCCTGTGTTAAGTGTTGCAGGGCCTCTCAAAAATCTCACAGCCTGGTGAAAAATAGAATATGCAATTATAACACAGAACTAATGTGATTTTTAAAGGAGATTAAAAGTTACAAATAAGATCTGAGAAATTTAGCAGAAGAATCCTAGTAATGAAAAAAAGACCCAAGCAGCTCCAAACTGAAAGAAATATTTTCAAATGTTTGTTCAATGAATGTAGATATAATTCAAATTTACCCAGATAAAAATAAAAGTCCTGTAATCTCATAGAACATTTATAATTAGAAGTTACATCATGAAATATTTAGTCATTTCAAGTTCAAGTTGGAAGAACTGTTTTTCAATTGAGTTTCTGGAACATAAACCACTCTGCTTTCTGGTGGGAAACATAAATGACTATATAAGTTGAATATAAAATTCATGAACATCTGGAAGCCTGCTAATTGCAGACAGAATGTCACATAAAAAAAGAAATCAAAGAACTTCTTTCTGGCTCATGTGTCTTTAGGAGGGAGAAATCACTTTACTTGGCACAAGTACACTGCATAATTGACAAAATGTTGAGATGGCACATTTCACCATATGTGCTTCCTTGGATCTCATCAAGTCCCATGAACACTGGAGTCATAAACTCTACATTTGGTCTAGGGCAGTATATGATAAATTCTTAAATCACTGGTAATAAAGAGGTAGAGCAGAAGTTTAAATACAGCAAACAGACACGAAACTGAACCGCCTTAGCCAATTGAGATAGAGTAGATTCCTGATAAAGAAACTCAACTCTGAATGCATTGGGGGAGTGATGTCAGAGGGATGGTGGCGTAAGGGCGCGTCTATCTTCTCCCCCTAACATTTCAACAAAACAACCACCTATAATTCAACAAAGAAGTCCCTGCTCAACACGAATGCACACCTGAGAGACCTGCACACTGGAACAACTAAGGTGCGCTCCTAGAAATAAGCAGGGAGACGGGAAGGGAAGGGAGCCGAACATGGTTACAGCGGAACAGACACACAGCTGGGAACTGGCAGCTCATCAGCATCATGTGTCCATGGTCCAACACCAGTGAGTTGTAAAGTCTGCCACAAGGAGATTATTTTTAACAAGTTTGAAAGGGCGGGGAGTCCATTTTTGCATTCTCTATTCTCAATCAGAAAGTGGGAGAAACTCCTGGCAACATTTTGAAAACTGCAGTGGTCTCAGGCTAAGTCACCAGGCCTTGTTGAAGTTCTTTCAATCCCATTCAGCACATTAAAAACTTTTTAATTTTAGTTAGTGTTCCCACTCCCACCCCTAGTGCTGCATTTAAGGATGAGATCTGTTCAGGCGACAGACCCCTTCCACAGGGACTATTGCCACTTGCCCTGGAATGCCCCAGGCCTGGGAGACTTGTCTATGGGAAGCTTTCCGTAACAGCCCAACCCCGTTTCTGCTGGAACATCACCCTCACAGGCCCTGCCTTTCCTCAGCTTGGGAGTGTTCTAGACTTTGAGCAATACTTCTTTCTGCTACATATTTTTCCATTTTATTTCTATATGCTGTCTCCTACTCCAAGAAGGCTCCAAAGAGTTTAACTTGCATCTTAAATTGACTCCATCCCTTCTCTACCACATGTGTATGGCTAGTCACAAGATTTGAGTATCTGCTTTGTTCTCTTCATTTTTAAGCTCAAGTGTTTGCTTTTCTGGCACAATTTTCTCCAGTCTTTGTCTTGTCCTATTTTAAGAAATATAGTCATTGCGTTCTGGAACTGCCCCAAAAACCCATTGTTCAAACAAACCTTGTCCACCTTTGCCTCCCGAGTTAAATCATCCCCATCACTATCCCATAATACAAGCTAGGCTGGATTAGATCTATTATCACCTTTCCCTTTCAATGTATATTATCTCCAATGCACTTCCCTTTAAGCCTTTATTTTATAAGTTGCATTCCCTTGGGAGAGAGGTAATATCTTTATCCCCATGTACAATAATTGTGTCACCAGAAAGCCAGTACTCTTTTTAGACTGATTTTTTAATCATCCCCACTCAAATCTATCTAAGTATTCTGAACCCATGTGGCTAGTTCTCATTGAAGACGCCCTATTTACAACTTCAAGAGGACACTTATCAAGAGTTTGTTAGATATGGGATTCCCTCAGTACAATTTCCTTACACTCTCTGTGGTCCTGCTGCTACGCTACAGCTATATTTCTTTAGGTCCCAATCACCCTCTCTAATCCTAAAGATACCATTAAAAACATCCCTCTTTTATAGTTCCACTTTCAAGAGCAATTAGGTTGGGGCTTATTTTCTTTCATTTGTCAGACCCCTAAAATATCAATCATTTTCTTGAGATCATGTCTCTCTCATTCCAATTTAATTTGCCGGCTCTACTTTATTTTTCTCTTAATTTTCCCCCAAAATGTATGTTCTAATAATAAAAACAAAGCATATTTTTAAACCAAGATATTCTTGAATCGAAAATAAAGCCATTGCCAAGACAGTGTATTTTAATTTCCTTTTTAGACTTTTTGCACTATTCACTATATAGTAAGAGTATCTTTTTGTTCTTTAGTAAATTTTCTAACTTCTAAGGGTAAAACCAGAATCTAGGTCTCTAAAATAAAAATAAAAATAAACCATTGTCAGAGTTGATATAATTAGCATTTTCAGAACCCATATGAGTCCATGAAGTGGGATGGGAGTAAAAAACTCTCAGTGCACAATCCACATGATTCTAGTAGTTAGCTCCCCCACAGTCCCTTCCCTTGGTGCTGAATGCAGCTCACATAAATAGGAATAGAATTTGGGGCAGCTAATCAAGTACTGCATTTGTATGGCAGGCACAAAATTTATACTAGTTATTTGTAGCCCACATGGACTTAGCTGCCTTTGCAAACCATAGACCTGGCTGAGAAATACAATAAAAGCAGCACAATTATTCCACCCACCAATGCTTGCTAAGCATGTATGCTGAAGCTCTGCCTGTTTGGATGTGAGCCTTAATGAAGAGTGAAAGTTCTCTTTTTCTGGGATAGGAATAAGCAATAGACCTGAGATGCCTAGAGTTTTACCCTTCTATTCAACTAGCTTAGCAAGAAACAAACACTTGAGATTTATGAGTTAGCTGTACCCATTTCTGGAGAGATCAGACTAAAAGTGAATGTTGCTGAGAAAGATACACTGGTCCTTCATAAC
Source organism: Myotis yumanensis (assembly GCF_028538775.1). Taxonomy (NCBI): domain Eukaryota; kingdom Metazoa; phylum Chordata; class Mammalia; order Chiroptera; family Vespertilionidae; genus Myotis; species Myotis yumanensis. The sequence continues at coordinate 70,818,019 of NW_027223755.1, read as the reverse complement.
CCTCTAATATGCAAGTGATGTGATTTTCACCAGTGAGCTAGGCAAATTATTCCTTCATGAAAATAAGTCCCATACCCTACAAGGATCATCTTAAAATAAGAAGGTTTTGTCATCAAATGACACCTTAAGAAAGTGAAAATACTAGCTATACACTTGGGGGAAGGGCGGCATTTGCAAACATAAAACTCAATGATTAGTGTCAAGGATGCATATTAGAACTCCAACAAAACAATAAGAAAAGAACAAATAACCCAGTGGGAAAATCAGACAAAGGACATGAATAGGGATCCCACTGAAGAGCAAACACATAAGGTCAATAAATTGAAAAGTTGCCTGATCTCATTAATAATCACAGGTTGCAAAGCTAAGCCACAGTAAGTTATCATTTTATATCCACTCAATAAGCAAAAATAAAGAAATCTAACCAAACAAGAATAAGAGAGTATGGGAATCAATAAGATTTTTTTATAAAGTGATGTCAGCAACATGGCAGAACAGAAGGTCCCCAGCCCATGGACAAAGTGCCTTTATGGGATCTTGGGGACCCACATAAGAGGTTTTGAAACCCTGATGTAGCCCAAGACTGAAGAGGGTTGCTTTGGGAAGGCAGGCCCAACTCTGGTGGCAGATCCATTGACCAAGGCCCTGCTGCAGACTAGAAACAGTCCCATCTCCCTGTGGAACCATCTGTGGCCCCACTTGCCCACAGTCTGGCCCCTTCTGCCAAGGTACCTAGGAGGAGTTACACCTGGCAGTACCACCAGTAACAGGCTACCTGCCTTGGACCTGACTGCCATCCCTGAGCAGCTCTGTGACCCAGGTCCACCCCTGCTTTATTATGGTCCAGCATCAGTTCTGCCTGCCCAGGGACCAGCCCAGTGACCCAGTAAGTGTGTGCTCAGTGACCAAATGGAAGCCACACCCACCTGGCCCGTGGAAACAGGGCTGCCAAACACAGAGTCATATTTTTTTTAAATCTTTATTGTTGAAAGTATTACAGATGTCCCCTTTGTTCCCCATTGACCCCTTCTACCCTGCACCCATCCCTCCTCCCCGGGCCCCAGGCCTTCCCTACACTAGTATCTGTGTCCATGGGTTATGCATATATGCATACAAGTTCTATGGTTAATCTTTTCCCACCCACCCACCCCTCCCGCCTTCCCTATGAGATTCAAAGTCTGTTCCATGCTTCTATGCCTCTGGATCTATTTTGTTCATCAGTTTATTTTGTTCATTAGACTCCACAGATGGGTGAGATCATGTGATACTTGTCTTTCTCTGACTGGCTTATTCACTTAGCATAATACTCTCCAGGTCCCAGAGTCATTTTTGTTGTTGTTAATCCTCACCTGAGGATATTTTTTCCATTGATTTTTAGAGAGTGGAAAGGAGGGGGAGAGATAGAGAAAGAGAAAAATCAATGTGACAGAGACACATTAATTGGTTGCCTAGAGCAGGTGCCCCAACTGAGCTGGTGATGGAGCCTGCAACCTAGATATGTGCCCTTGACCAGAATCGAACTTGGGACCCTTCAGTCCACAGGCTGATGCTCTAACCACTTAGCAAACCAGTTAGGGCCAGAGTCATATTTTTTAATGTGAACATATATGCACTATAAATTCAGAAATTCTACTTTATGAATTTAACCAGTAAATATCTTATAAATATATACTAAGTAGGATGTCAAGATTTTTCATAGCAGAATTGTTCACTATATTAAACACAAAACATGTAAAATGCTCACAACAGGTGAGTATATGAATTGTGGTAAATTTGCAGTGGGATATACAATAGTGAAAAGAAGTGAACTCTAACTCATGCAAAAATGAAAGTATTAGAATAATATTCAGTAAAATAAACCCCATAGGACTTTGGACAGAATACTTTTAAGTGGTCAGTGCTATGAAATAAAATTTTTAAAAAACTAAAATTAAGTAATATATAGTTTAGGACTATACAGTAAACACAAGTTGGAGAACATGCTTTTATCAAGAGAAGAGAAAGACAGGTTAGTCTTTCTAACAAAGAGACAAAAGATGTAGTTAATCTTTTAGTTTTTAGATCAGATGGTTGTGTTATGGATGTTAATTTATTATAAATAACTACCTTAATTATAAAACCAGTAAAAAAGGATCATGATAATAAAAGTATGCCATGGATCAAGAACTCTAAGTAATTAAACCATATCAAGGATTCTAATTCAATCTTGTGTATCTAGAGTACATTATATTTACACATATGTAATGTTCACACACAATAATAAATTATTTACAATAGCCAATCACTTTTGCTTTCATTTGTAATTTCCTGAAAAGTTAACATTGTACAATGTTTAACACTGTTAACAACAGAAGAAAATTTATAATTTATAATCATGTTCCACACTACAAATATTTAATCAGGAAATAAAAATGATATCACTTCAACTGCCAGAAGAAACACATGTGATATTAGTTGAACCAATCCTGGTACTGAATTGAATGACTTATTGAAAAGATTTAGCGTGCACTACTTCCTTTATTACCAAAAAATTTTACTGAATTTCTACCTGCAAACCTTGAAAGAAGCATATAAAAAAATGTTAATTTGTTTTTGATGTTTTAGCTCTTTATCACTAGTAAAAAGGAAAAATATATATATGCACAGTAGCTTTGCTCTCCAAATGTCTTGATTTTAGGAAAACAAAAACTTCCCACATATATAAAAATAAGAGAAATTTCAAAGATAAAATTTGGAAGGTTCACTTCTAATAATGGAGGACTAGATAATTTGGACCAGTTTTCTTGCTAAAAGAAACAGAAACTTTGGACAAAATAAAACAAAATTTATGTAACGGCATCAAAGAACTCCTAAGGCAGTCAAGACTTATGGGGACAAGATCCAGATTAATGACTTAGAGCTTGAGGGCTGCTTGTGTCCTAAGGGTTTTTGTCCATTTTATTAGAAAAGCCTGAGATTGTGAGCAGACTGTGCAGTACATTCATGAGGCTAAGAAGACAAAAACTGGAAATTAGGAATCAACTAAGGGCGAAGAGAGAAAGAGTGACCTGTTAAACCATCTCCAGTGGTTCACAACCTTCCTAATGCCTCGACCCTTTAATACAGTTCTTCATGTTGCGGTGACCCCCAACCATAAAATTATTTTCGCTGCTACTTCATAACTGTAATTTTGCTACTGTTATGAATCGTAATGTAATCAGATGCAATAAGATGAGCCAATGCTCTACCCACAGGTTGGCGACCCACAGGTTGAGAACCACTGAATTGGGCTGGAACTGCAAAGTAAACATACTGGGAATAATTAGGAATTGCAAAATAGACAATTTTCATACTGACTGAAGCCCAGTTTTTTCTTTCTTTGTTTATTTTTTATTGATTTCAGAAGGGAAAGGGAAAGAGATAGAAAATAATCTCGAATAGCTGCCCCCTGCACACCCCCTACTGAGGATTGACTGGGAATCAAAACGTGACCTCTTGGTTCATGGGTTGACACTCAACCATTGAGCCATAGCAGGTGCGCTGAAGCCCAGTTTTTAATTGTTTTAACCCCTGATTGTAGTAAAATGACTTGGAATTACTACTTTCCAGAAATAAATATAAATTCTCTCACAGAAGATGACATTATCATAATCTTTAAACCAGATCTATAATTTTTGATATGGTATAGACAGCATAGGAGATATTGTGTGTCTCAGTTAACTTTAGACAACACAGTGTTTCTAAGATCCAAGAAAAATAATATATAACTAGTCACTCAAGGTCCCTGAGATAAGAGCATTAAGATAAATATGCCTAATATAAGGAAGTGGTTAAGATAGAGCAAATAACTAAGCCATAACAGAAATAAACCAAATGGAAATTGTAGATCAGTATATGGGTTTCAACAAGACTAAATATGGCTAGAGAGAGAACTAGAGATCTGGAAGAAAGGTCAGAACAAAATATCCAACTAGCTACAGTCTGGAAAAAAGAAAAAGATGAAAGATGCAGAAAGAAAGAAATGTGTAAGTAACAAATGGCATATGATGGAAAGGTATTACATACATGTATTTGGAGGCCCAGGAGAAAGAGAAAATGAAGTAAAAACAATGTTTTGAAGATTTAAAGAGGTAATGGCTGAGGTGTGTCTAAAACTGATAAAAACATATTAGTCACAGATTCCAAAGACACTATGAACACTAAGCAGGGAAATTACAAAAAAAAAAAAAATACATATAGGCACATATTAGTCAATCTGATGAAAACTTAAAGTGGTAAGAAAATCTTAAAAATTGCCAGAGAAAAAAAGTATAGTCTTTTCAGTGGATAAGATTATTAACCAAAATTGACCATTGATAAGTAGCACTCGCCCAATTTTTTGTGCTGCCTTGAAAAAGTCCAGAGTGTAAATTTACCTTTCTATCAGTTGCAGATATTCACTATTGACAACACCGGTCAAGATAATGACATTCCTAGAGACAAGCCAGGTAAGAATACCATCTTAGCCAGGTTTGTCTGTGCAACATTTTATAATATGAATACACAAGAGAAAGCATAATCTTTGGCTTCCTCCTTATATCTTATTTTCACTTTGCCTCCGGCCATAGCTTATCCATTTTCATAATTCTGACTGTCAAAATCCATTTGGACTATTATATTTCCTTTATATTCAATAGACTTTTTTTTTAAAAAAAGAGAGAACTAAAAGTTTATTTTACTTGTTAATTTAAATACATATAATTAATGAAGAGAGTTTGAAGAACTTTTGACCTTTTTAAAAAATATATTTTTATTTATTTCAGAGAGGAAGGGTGGGAAAGAGAGATAGAAACTTCAATAATAAGAATCATCAACAGGCTGTCTCCTGTGCCTAGCCTTAGGAGATATATCTGCAAAAATTTTGCTACAAGAAATGTCCATGATTTTACTGGTTATATTTTCATCTGGGATATTTCTGATTTCACAACTTCCATTTAAGTCTATAATCCACGTTGAGTTTAATCCTGTATATAGTGTAAATTGGTGTTTTAGTTTCCTTTTTGTACATGTATCTGTCCAATTTTCCCAACACCATTTATTGAAGGGGCTGTCTTTACCCCATTGTATGCACTTGTTCTTTGGTCAAATATTAATTTATCATAGAGGTTTATTGCTGGGCTCTCTATTCTACTAACAGTACAATGTACCAACTTCAGTTTACTGAACTATGTTTTTTCTCATACGATGAGGATTATGATCATGAAAGTATATTTGCTAATATTATTGAATAAAACACAATTTCTGATATCCTTTTCATTTCAAAGTCACAAATATTAAAGAATATTTAGATGAAATTGCAAATCCTGGTCTTTTCCACATTTATAGGAAACAAAGTTTTTCAGATAGCAGCTCAGTTATTCTGTGGTAAAAGTTACCATGGTAACTTTTGTAGTAATTACAAGAAATAGATCATTACCTTAGCAATCACAGACTGATTACTCCTTCTGGGAAACAGAAAAGGCAAACAATAGGCCCTACTTGACCTTCTGGCCTTGCCATTCTTACACTGGGTACAGGCAGTCCTCTGCTCCTCTCCGGGAAAGTTGTACTAATTGCTACAGTGTTTGTCAAAGTGAGTGCAATGCAAGTAACATTTTGGAAATATTAAACTAATATGGAACATTCTACATCTCCACCTCACTCCTTCCCAGAAGCTGAGGCCATTCCAGCTAGAACAGGTGAGACTTAGTGCCATTTTAGGAAATACAATGTAATATGAGGGATCGTCCAGACACACTTAGAAGAGGCAGAGTCAGCCTCCTACGTAGTGAAATGTAGGAATGAAAAGAGGAGGATCTGGAAGGAAGGAAAAGGTCAGGTACCAATATGTCTGCATATTTAAAAAGGTAACTGTGTAATTGAATCATTTGGAACTGTATGGAAGAATCCTATATAATAAAAGCCTAATATGCAAATCGACCAAACTGCGGAATGACGGCTGGAACTACTGGTTGCTATGACGCACACTGACCACCGGGGGCAGAGGCTTAATGCAGGAGCTGCCCCCAGCCCAAAGGCCCCAGGTCAGCCAAGGCAGGTGCCCCTGATTGCCCCTCCAGTCGCCCCACAGATTGGTCCTGATTGCTGGCCAGGCCTAGGGACCCTACCTGTGCACGAATTTTGTGCACCAGGCCTCTAGTCCATTAATATAATTGTTATTCCTTTTATATCAGGGCAAACAGGCCTGGGATTTGGGACTTAGAATCAGGGACTGCAAGCCTGTCTAGTTCTCCATTTGTTCTGTGCTTCATTCAACAGGACAGGTGAGTGATTTTCCATGATTTTAGCCGCCTGGCTTTTAGGCCAATAGTCATAGTTGATTCTCTTATCCATTGATGTAATAAGTAACATTTTCACAAATAAATGCGTGCATATGTTATCTCATAGTGTTATATGTTTTCAGATTATAGTCCAGGAAGATCAACTAATAAGTGGATCTTTAATGTTGTTTGAAATGGCCAAATTACGCCCTTCAGAAGTCATGCTATTTTACATTCCCAGAAGTGATCATCTGACACCTTTTGTGTTTTTCAGTCTCATCAACAGGGTACATTGTCAAGCTTTGGAGTTTTGCCAATCATATAGGTGAGAAATAATACAACTTTTGCTTTAATTTATTCTTAGTGAGACTGAATGTATTTTTATCTTCTTAAGAGTCATTTCCAATTCCTCTTATAAACTGTCGATATCTTTGGCAATTTTCTCTCAGTTTTGGTTTCAATTTTTGTGTTTTTGTTGTTGTTGTTTCTGGGTGTGTGTTTTTTAAGTGAACATGTCCTCAAGTTTTCATTGTCACAATAAAACAAAATATGAAGCTTAGAACTGGATCACTTGACCCTTTCTCTTTTTATCTCCTCCCAGTTCAAAATGCTTGCATCTCTTAATAGCCAACATTCTCTTAGATCTGTATTTGGGCTCAACACACTCAAGTCTCAGCACAATCTTCTTTGTAGCTTTAGCCTTTTTGAAGAAAACTGGCTTAGTGTGCCCACCATAGCCACTCTGCTTCCTGTCATAACACCGCTTTCCCTGCGCAAACAGAGAATCCTTGTCCTTCTCGTACTGTGTTACTTTGTGGGGTTGATGCTTGCCACGCTCCTTACAGAAGGTTTGGTGGGTTTTAGGAATGTTCACTATGTTTGCGAGAGCACTATCAGCAGGGAAAGCTTTGGTTTCAGTTTTTGAAAGTATATATACATATACATATGTGTGTGATTTCCTTACAATTTGTTGTTTGCCTACTGACTTCGATTATGATTTTAAACAGAAGTGTTCCGATTTCACAAAGTGGACTTTATAACTCTTTCATTTATTGCTTTTGGATTTTTCTTCATAATTAGATATCTGTGCTCCTTGGTTACAAAGTAATACATCTGTATTCTTTCAGGGCTATCATTTTAAAAAGTATTTTCCTTTTCAAACAAGTGATGGTCTGAGGCATTGATCTAATTTTATATTTTATTCTCCAAATAGTTCTTCAGTTGCCTTAAGCTCATTTATTTAAATGTCCATCATTTCCTTAGTGATTTGTCAACTTCCCACCATTGGTTTACCATTTTTTATCATAGACTAAATGTATATGCATTTAGTTCTAATTCTAGATTTTTCTTACTTCACTGTATCTTGCTTTCTTGATCTTGTGTCTTTTTATGCTATCTTGTCTTGAATATAAAGGCTGAGTAATACGTTTTAATACTTCAGAGATTAAGACTCCTCTACTGTTTGTCTTTTTCCCCAGGAGTCTCTTGGCTATTCTTGCTTGTTACTTTTTCCATGTGTACTTTAGAATCAATTTGTCTAGATCCAGGAAAAGAAAACTAAATTTAAAAAAAGATGCATTTGGTATTCAAATATGGTTTACCTTATATCTGTATCATGAGTGAGAGAACTGATATTTTTTATGATACTGTATTCATTAGCATATAGTATTTTTCCATTTATTAAATCTACTTTTGAGACTATTAAAATTATACCCTGATGGTTTATATGTTTCTTGTCAGTCTTAGATAGTATTGTAAATGGACTTTTTCTATTATATCTTCTAATTGGTGTATTTGAGATTTAGATGTGAAGGCAATTGATTCTTTTTTTTTTTAAGCTGTGATGATAGCAACAGCACATGTTCAAAATAGTTCTTTGACCTTTTATTTAACCCTTTTTCAGTTTTTAAAAAGTTTGTCCTGTAGTACCAGGTGCTTTTTCTATGATGAAATAACCAGGTTACCTGGAAACATGTTGATCCATTGGGTTTAGTCTTTAAACTTTGTTGGTGGGATCAAAGCTACATTTCTTCTACAGTTCTAGGGTTAAATTATGCCCTTCCCTCTCTTTAGGAAAGACAATTCTCCTAGTCTAATCAATTCCCACTGGTTTATGAGTTTTTCCCTCTGGCTAGTAGGTGAAGGCATTTTTCACAGCCCTGTCTGAACTACAGACACTGTTCCCTCTAGTCCTTTCAGGGTTTATTTTTTCCCTAGTCTTGATTAACTTTGTCATATGTATTTCCTTATTAGTACTCAACTGATTATGTGATTGGAACCCTCTGCCTATCTCCAGGCTCCTCTCTGGGTAACATGCTACGGGGAGTGACATTTCAGTTGAAGATCAGTGGTGCTAATGGTTGGGAAAGAATCCTAGTAGATAAGTGGTAACCCAAGTTCTTTAAGCCAACAATATGGCACTGAACCAGCATCGGGAAACCAAGTTCTATGTCTGGCTTTGTTCCTAAGTAACTTTAGGCAAGTTCTTAGCCTTTGTTGGCACATTTCCTCCTATGTTAAAGGATCTCTTCAGTTCCCTCAAATTCAAAATTATTCTATGATGTAATGCAAATAAATACATACTCTTTAGCAAGACATATGCGATGTATACTCTAGAATATCTTCCTCCAAACTTCTTTTTTAATCCTCACCTGAGGATATTTTTTCCATTAATTTTTTTTAAAAGAGTGAGTGGAGCCAAACCGGTTTGGCTCAGTGGATAGAGTGTCGGCCTGCGGACTCAAGGGTCGCAGGTTCGATTCCGGTCAAGGGCATGTACCTTGGTTGCGGGCACATCCCCAGTAGGGGGCATGCAGGAGGCAGCTGATCGATCTCTCTCATTGATGTTTCTAACTCTCTGTCCCTCTTAATTCTTCTCTGTAAAAAATCAATAAAATATATTTTTAAAAAAAAAAGAGTGAGTGGAAGCGAGGGGGGAGAGATGAGGGAGAAGAAGAGACAGAGAGAGAGAAGCATCCATGTGAGAGAGACACATGGATTTGCTGTGTCCCCATACACACCCTGATCTAGGGCCAAGGTTCACACCTGCAACACAGATATGTGCCTTTGACTGGGAATTGAACCCATGACCCTCCGGTGCAATCAGATGAGACAATGCTCTACCCACTGATCCATGCCAGCCAGGGCCTTCCAAACTTCTCATTTAAGGTTATTTCCTTCAATTCTAAAATATAAGTTTGAAATTGATATCAAGCAAGTGCTAAAGATGGAAGCCTATGACCAACATAGTCTCCAACTATTATTTTCTATGTGATTGCCTGAATACATAAATAAAATATACTTGTTACTCAATGGCACTTCCTGTTACGTTTCTAAGACCTCTGAAATTTACACTTTTAAAATCATTGTCTCTTTTCTCTCCCTCAAATACTGTCAATGTGAAAAATAGAAAAAAATTATCTATTAATTCTAAAAATCATTATTTGCATCTTGAAGATTTCACTGAAATTTAATATATTTAACATGAGAATCAGACATCATATCATTTTTTAAATCTCCTGAATAGGTTTTTACACAGTGTTAGTGACATCTAATTATATAAACTTGAAATTCAAAATTGTCTGTATTTGACAGATATTTCCAGAGCTATAACATTACATGGATTGCTTATAAAATATTTACTAAAATTGAATTGCTTATAAATTATAATTCAACACAATCGGGGGGAGGGGGAAATAAAAATATCATTTTGAAAGATTTTCCTTAAAAAGACATCTCTTTATGTAACAGTTTCAGTGTGTTTCCTTGACAACATCATTGCTAAGAAAGTCTCTTGAGGCAATAAAGAATCTGGTAAATGATTGATGTCTACTTTAAAAATAGAATGTGAACATGCCATGTGTAGTTAAACATGTCACTATAGTCATACAACCAAGAATAAGTTGCCAACATACTAGTTAAAGCTGTGTTAAATGTTTACTTAAAACAATAAAATTCAACAAACATGAAATTTTGAAAATTAGAAAAAAATAATAAATTCCAGAGTAAACAGATGTACTAATGCCACTGGTACTTTTCTTAAAATACTTTTTTATTGAATTTTAGAGAGAGAGGGATAGAGAGATAGAAATATTGAAGAGAGATATACATCATCGATTGGCTGCCTCCTGCATGCACCCGCACTGGGGATGGAGCTTGCAACTCAACTCGGCCATGTGCCCTGACCCAGAATTGAACCAGTGACCTCCTGGTTCCTGGGCCAATGCTCCACCACGAAGCCACACCAGCCATGCACCACAAGTACTTTAAATGTAATTGACACATTTAAATTGACATAATTTTCTTAAACCAAATTTAGCATTCATTAAGGTGTTCATTCATTCATTCATTAATGAGCTGTGAACTATCCTAGGTGCTGACTTTAATTGGTAAAGCCTCCTTGGAAAGTAATAACTAGAGAAAGCAGCATCTTCTCTGAGTGGCAGAGAGAATCAACATTCTGCCTGCATCTCATACTTAACATATTAAGACAGGGAGATACTTCAAAAGATTACTTAGTCCCTTCTCCTGCCACAGGGTGGGACTAACAACCATCTGTTTTCTAGATAACTTCCCAAGAATTGCTCTAATGCTATAGTCTAATATTTAATTTAACATATGTGGTTGATATTCCATTTTGGAGTCATAAAAATATATTTAAAAAAGCTGAACTTTCCAATTGTGGGAGGAAATGTAGCAAGAATATATATTTTTCTTTAGATAAATTTTTTTAAAAAGCACATGCATGGCTTATTTAATTCACTACAGCTGGATGTTAGCATCCAAATGATTACATTTCAGCACACTTTCCTACAGCTAGAACTGATCATCTGATGCAATAATTACAATGTGCAAAGACCATCACCCCAAATTAGGAAGCGGACCTACTGTTTGCATTATAAAATGAGATAAGATGACACTGGCCTGCAATCAGAGCTCTAAAATCACCTCAAAGTGTAAACTAGTCAAGATGATGCAGTGATATCACACTTCATGAACCCTTTCTAATCCAAAAGAGAGAGATGTGGGTAAAACATAAAAAGGGAAAGAACATGAATTTAAATACATTATATACCTCTCTATCAATCTGAAATTGACACAATGCAAATTTCTTGTGTCCCAAATTTTGATGCTGAAAGAGGAATTTTTAAAATTCTCCACACAAAAAGTAGGGTCCTGGATCTCTATCCTAAACTTCCACCTTGTGAGAAAGGGTTATAAAAAAAATAAATAATGCTACTGAATGTTGCTGGGAGCGCTAGCTCATGCTGTGCTCCAGGCTTAGTGTGGCTGAAACCAAATCTTTAAATGGCTTTTCTATTAGCAACTAGAGAACATGGTTTGGGATGCAGTCAAAAGAATTATCCAAGATAAAAAGATAATTGTTCTCAACAGCAAGTCTGAGTTCTAAGACCATTCATTGGCATCCATGAAACTGGGACTAACCTGGCAGCTTGGGGGCAGGGTAAAACCCCAGTCTCTTACAGTTCTTGACAGTCACCTCTTTATTGAGTTTATATTCTACAATCTGGATTCATACTTACTAATAATATCATGCTTCCTAGTGCCCTTCAACTGAAACATCAATGAATTTTTCCATCTGACCCAACCCCTATTGTATCCTAAGAACTCTTTTTTAAAGTAGTACTTTTATTTACTGTTTTAGTTAATAGCACTTATTAAATGTTTATAATGTACCAAGTACTCTTTTTGCAAATTTATAAATATGCACCCATTTAAGTAATAAGGGACCTAAAGTAAAATGTAGGCATCACAGGTTACATCCTGGGAGTAAGTCGGAGTAAGATACACAAAAGGACCCTGGCTATTTGGAAGGTGGATAATTGGTGGTTTCCACAGTGTTTACTAAGCATCTGCTATGTGCCAAACACCCTTATCTAATAGGTGAAGAGCAATCACTACACCAGAGAGAAGAGAGCTCTAAATTTACACAAAATCCCTCTAATTACTCTTATGCTTTCATCAATAATGAATTGTTTATAGGATCAATCATTCTCAAAAAAATCTTAATAGAGTTCTGTGTTTAAGAATCCCCCTAAGAATTTTTAAATATGGATGTAGATAAATAGACAGCTAGAGCTATATAGATACAAATAGATCTAGATATAGAGAGACATACATAGAGACATATATAGGGATATAGGTATATAAAATATAGATTTTAGATATATAGATTTTTATACATAGACTAGGGGCCAGGTACACAAAATTCGTGCACTGGGGGGGGGGGGGGGGGAGATGTCCCTCAGCCCAGCCTGCCCCCTCTCACATACTGGGAGCCCTCAGGGGATGTCCTGGTGATGGCTTAGGCCCGCTCCCTGCTCCCCTTGGGGATAGGGCCTAAGCCGCAGTCTGGCCTCCCTTTGTGGGAGGTGACCAGGCAGATCAGGGGAAGGCACCAGCCCCATCACCCCGCTACTGTAGCCACTGCCAGTCACCGCAGCCAGCAAGGTTTTTTCATCAACATGGACTCCAGTCCCTTCACCATGAAAAAATGACAACTTTCTTTAGGCATTTTCAAGATGTGTCTTTCATAGGATATGACATTTCTTCCTTTCTTTTTTTATCCTCACCTGAGGATATGTTTCCATTGATTTTTAGAGAATGTGGAAGAGAAAGGGAAAGACAGAGAGAAACATCAAAGTGAGAGGAACACTTTGATTGGTTGCCTCCTGCATGAGCCCTGACCTGGGCCCCGGCCAGGGAGGATCCTGCAACCTAGGTACATGCCTTTGGTTAGAATTGAACTCAGACCCTGCCATTGGCAGGCCAAGGCATTATCCACTGAGCCAAACCAGCTAGGGCAGGATATGACATTTCTTAGCCCTCCAGCAGCAGAACTTCATTTTTTTCACCAGGAGTGTGGTGAAAAACCCTAGATCACCTTTTTGGATTCTTATTAACCAAGTTACTAAGAATATTACCAGTGGCATACAGGGAGCTCAACCAATGAGCAGTCAGAAAAGGTGTTTCCTCTATAGTTCACACCAATCGCCAGCTTGCCCCCCCCACCCCCCAAGGCCTGACACCTCTGGCCCAGGCTTCAGCCCTGGGCAGGGGACCCCCATCTCCCCCTGATCACCGGCTCTGCCCTTGCCCAGGCCTCAGTGAGAGGTGTCAGGCCTGGGCAGGAGACCCCCATCTTCCCCCGATCACCAGCTCCGCCCCCCACTCAGGCCTGATGCCTCAGGCCTGGGCAGGGGACCCCCATCTCTCTCTGATCGCCGGCTTGGCCTCCCTGCCCAGTCCTGATGCCTCTCACTGAGGCATCAGGACTGGGCAGGGGACCCCCAGACCCCTCTGATTGCCAGCTCCACCCCCCGCCCAGGCCTGATGCCTCTGGCCCAGGCGTCAGGCCTGGGCAGGGGACCCCCAGACCCCTTCGATTGCCAGCTCCGCCCCCCGCCAAGGCCTGACACCTCAGCCAGAGGCGTTGACCTCCATCACCCTCCAATGGCCGGATTGGCCCCTTGCCCAGGCCTGACGCCTCCGCCAGAGGTGTCAGGCCTGGGCAGGGGACCCCCATCTCCCCCCGATCATGGCTTCTGGGCGGCTTCTGGGGCTTCTGAGGTCAGCCTGCGCCCCAGGATGGTGGCTCACGCTGGTGGCTGCACTGTCCCACCCTGCCTGCAGTATGCAAATTAGCTGCCATCTTTGTTGGCGGTTAATTTGCATATCATGCTGATTAGCCGATGGGAGGAGTAGTGAAGGTATGGTCAATTACCATGTTTGTCTATTATTAGATAGGATGGGTGGACCCAATCTGACTTTAGGTCAAGATGCTCATGGGAAAAACAAAGTGAAAAACCACCTTATAGAAGGCTAATGAAGTTAGGTTTATTTTTGTCTACTTTGCCTCATGTTTTAAAATTTGCATTTCATTTGTTTGCTTTTAATCTTCATCCAAATATACATTTTTATTGATTTTTAGAGAGAGAGGAAGGGGGAGAGAAAATTAAAACGCTGATGTACATCGATAGGTTGCCTCCCATACACACCCCAACAGGACTGAAACCGCAACCCAAGTATGTGCCCTGATCGGCAATCGAAGCTGCAACCTTTTTGGAGTACTGGACAATGTTCCAACGAACCAAGCCACCTAGCCAGGTCTCGAATTTCATTTTTAAAGCAAATGTGATTCTGATAGCACTCTATAAAAATTCCCCCCTAGCTGGTTTGGCTCCGTGGATGGAGTGTCAGCCTGCAGACTGAAGGGTCCCAGGTTCGATTCTGGTCAAGGGCACATGCCCAGGTTGCGGGCTCGATCCCCAGTAGGCGGCATGCAAGAGGCAGCCGATCAATGATTTTCTCTCAACATTGATGTTTCTATCTCTCCCTCTCCCTTCCTCTCTGAAATCAATAAAAATATATATTTAAAAAAAAGAATTCCACAATGGAAGGCATTATATGGCAACATAAGGGAATCTTTAGTTTCAGCTAAGTAATGCTTGTGTCTTTGTGCCACTAATCTACATTTTATGCTTTTCTGAAGGACGAAATCTCAAGTTACATAAAAAATAAATCATTGTAATCAGTTTTGCAAGTAATTCTTCAACAGGAATTGTTTTACACAGTAATTTTCCCATGGTTAATAAAATATATTATTCACTAACATCTATTACTCATAAATACAATCTACTTCACAAATCAAAGTACTTGTACACAAAGCACCTTGAGAACGTTTTCATCTGTCTGTAGTTGACATCAATAGGAATGAATTTTTCTTTCGTTCAGTCATTGTAGATAAATTATATCCTATTTCTGCACCTTGTTTTTCCCCTCCTCTGTCTAATATGGCTGTGAGGGCCCTAAATTTTATATTTGCATAGCATGTTATATAATGCTGGGAATTCAGCAAGTACATTTAATAGTTGTCTTCTTTACATATGGCACCTACTAAATAATACTAGTCAGAAGGCTATTATTATGTATTATTCACTCCACCACCAAGACAAGTATATAGTGAGTACTGAGCATATAGTATGTCCCATGTATTGAGCCCATAGATGAACAAAGGTCATAGACCCTACCCTCGTTGAGTTTGCAGACTAGATCTTCAGAAGAAATGTGACCCAAGATAAACATATGATAGATTTCCTTGAATTAATTCATTCCATCAAACAGCTAAAATTATAAATTATTTCCCCATATGACATATGCTCTTTTCAAGAACAAAACTACCCAATCATGAATTGCTTTTATGGTTTGGGAGAAAAGCCAATAATCAAACATTACAAAACTGCCATTTTATTGCAAAAATAAATCTGCTAAGTATATATACATAGACCCTGTTGAGTTCTGGAGCCTATTAAATAATTTTTTTTTATAATCTTTTGCTCATGATATGTCTCCACTGTCATTAAAACTGAAGAATAATTGCCCAAATCTTCTGAAAGTTAAGATGAGTTATCATGACATCTTAATAAAGCATGCGAGCATTTGACAAGTTTTATGACAAACCCGAAACTTTGCCATGGCTGTGCCTTTTACCTGGAAATAAAGCTTTCTTTCCTGACAGAAAAAAATTACTTTACTTGAAGCTACAGCAGAAACTGAGGGAAAGATGACAGTGCCTTAGTTTTATGGTGTGGCCCTCAGAATACAATGGAGAGATAAGATCAAAACTTGCAGTTTCAATCCGTGACTTCAGTGCTGGTAAAGCCAATAACTTCTACAAGCCCCCTGTTTGTGTAGCGGCTGAGAGAACAGAACCGGCCAGAGTCAGTTGCTCCTGCAGAGTAGCTATAGGAGACACACATTCTAATTCAAAGATCATGGTAAAAAAACAAACAGCAACATTGTTAGAATCATTTCTCTCAGCTCTGGAAGAAGACAAAGAGAAAGGGCAACATAGATGCTTAAAATCCAACAGACTGCTCTTGCCTGAAAGACACAAATCGGTCTTGAAAAATGAGCTCAGTTTTGAATACCTAATGTGTGCATTTCCCTTCAAACTTTTGAATATTAGTGTCCTTCCTAATCAGAGGTTCTTAATTACTGTTCACGCACGCCTCGGTGTGAGTAATGCCTACAGCAGATGGCACTGCCTCCTATAAACAAGCATTTGGCCAAACAGCACAACAGAGCCAATTTCTACAGTTTGACAGGTACCTTTCCATCTGATTGCATCTCTGGATCATAATTTCCTGGGTGAATGGCATCTCTGAGACTATTTTGTCAGATCTCAGTCTTTCCCTCACCCCTAATCAGCATCAGCTCATAAATACAGAAGCATACTTTCAAGAATTAAGGAATCCAGAACTTTAGTTACCAGAAAATCATATTTTTACAAAGTTCCACTTAAATATGTTTAACGCCAAGTTTAATAAAATTCTATGTAAATCAAAGAAAATATTTCTAAGATTAAAATACAAAGAAATGTTACTTAAATTCTTCCCTTCTGTTTTCCACCTTGAACGGCTTTATCCTTGGGGAGTATATTTTGTAATCATTTTCCATTATTCTTCCTTTTCTGTATTGCCATAAACTATGTTGCCTTGTGTCAATGCAAAACATTACTGTTCCTAGTGATTATCTTTTAAGATAAACATCAATAGTATTAGCCACAGTCTAATATTTTAGTAAAAAGTTAAAAACTGATATACTTTGTCATTTTTCAATCTAGCAAGTGAAACAATTGAATGTAATCATGTTAAAACAAAGTATACATGTGAACAATAGAACACATTCTAATGAAATTAAATTTCAATTTTGTACAGGCAACATATGAGCCACGTTGGGAGAGATGAATGTTTAGAAACTATAAATAATCCTTTCAAACCATGACAGGCAATTTTACTTGCACACAATTGGATAGAGTTTTAAATGAACAGAGTTTCACTTTTTGGCAAGTACTTAACAAAGATCTAGTTTATATCATGAAAAATGATTCAATTGAATATAGAAATGGCCTTTACGTCTTCCACCTTAGGAAAATATTTCTACCTAATGAGAGTCTTTTTAATCAAGCAAAGCTTCTATATTTCAATTCTCACAATTAACCATTTCCTATAAGTATACTCTCGCATCAAAACCTAGCCCATGAAGCGAAATGCAAAATAGGGACTAGGAGTGTTCAAAGAAGCAATACTATCAGGTGCTCTCCATCTCAGCTCACTCTCCTTAATATCTCCAGTTCCAATTCATTAGACAGAGAAGGAGCTCGGCCTCACCAGTAAAAACCATAGCTAAATAATGACGAAGAGAGAGATCATTTGCCATTTGCTTGCTCATATATCACTATCTTCCCTTTCTTCCAATACCCAACTTCATTGCCTTTCTTTGTTCTTTATTCCAGACCTACTTATTAAGCACCAAGTATGTGCCAGGGATTTTCCTAACAAGTGAAGACTTAAGTGAACAAAAGCAAGCATGATCTGGGTACCCCTTGTAGAATTAACGGTCTAGCAGAGAAGATAGACTTGAACTAATAATCACACAATAGAGGGGAAATGATTACCATGATTAAGTGCCAGGAAGGGAAGGCATATGGTGTCATGTTAGCTCATCACAGGAGGGCTTGCTGTAGTTAGAGAGGAAAAGTAAGGTTTCCCTGAGGCAGTGATGCTTGTGTGGACATCTGAACTTGTGAGGAGTAGGCAAATGTGGAAGGATCAGGGGAAAGAACAGACAACGCACCTCAGGCAGAAGGAACAGTGTGTACTGAGGGAAAACAATCAGAATGCAGTTTAGTGAGCAAATGGGCAGATGTGGGAAGTGGGATGTGGCCTTAGTGGGAGGAGGTGCAGTGTGGTCATGCAGGATCTTAGAGTTTATGTTAAGGATTTGGATCTTTATTCTAAGTGCAATGAGAAGTCATCAAATGGCTTTTCAAGCAAGAGGGTGAGGTAGTGACATTTGAACTGAACACGCTCACTACAGAGTAAACAACAGAATAGAGTAAGAGGATTAAAGACAGAAACAGAACAGGGAGAGGGTCACATAGAAGCCATTGAAATGGTTCAGGAACGAAGATGGTCGTTTGAACAGGATATGAGAATAATGATCGGATATTAGAATAATGATCCAGAAATAGGTATGGGGAATATTTATGTGGTAAAATTCACAAAACTTGGGGATAGATTGGATACAGGATACAGGGGGTATGCAGTTAACTCTGGGCTTCTGGCTTTGGTAATGTGTAGAATATGGCAACATTTACTGAGAAAGAAGATAGGAGGGAAGCATTAAGTTTGATGAGGAACTCATGGAGTATGAAGGACAATGTAAGAGTTGATTTCGACAAAACTTCCAGATGAGCTGAAGTTGTCAAGAAGACCACTGGAGAGATGAATATGACATCTGGGGAAGAGGTCTGGGTGAACTGCTTATTTGCAAGTATTCTGCAGAGGGGTGAGAATTGAGCCTTAAATGTGGATTGGACTGCGCAGGGAAAGAGTCCAGAGGGAAACACGAAAGCCTAGGAGCTGACTTTGAGAACACTCAAGATTTGGTGGCTTGACAGATGAGAATTGCCTGCAAAGGTGACTTCTATCTCTTTGGCAGCCTTCTTGAAACCACATGACTCAAAAGGCCAACCAGGAGAGTGGGGTGTCCTGGAAGCCAAGGAAAGACTGTGTAAGAAATGGTAAAGAGACAGTACACACTGAAAGCTAGTGAAAGGCCGAGTAAGATGAGTGTTGATGAATGGCTCATGGAAGATCATTACTGAATATGTAAGAGCTATATTGATAGGATGAGTAGAAACCAAACCAGAGTCCACAGGAGAGTGAACAATGTGAGGCTCTTGGCAAGTTTGATAGGAATGATCTTCGAGATTCAAAAAAGGGCCTGCCCCTCCCAGCCCTATCTTCCTAAAGCTACAAGAGGCTCGGATAAGACTATACCTTCACCTTAAGCCAGTGTTTCTCCACAGCAGCATACTTAGGAGTCACACCAAACCTACTGATTCAGACTCTCCAGATGCACAAACTTGGCCTTGGTTGATATGCTGCTAGAATCAGAAGCCAGCTCTAACCTTATGCTGTAACTCAGGCACCTTAGTCTATTGCATGCTTCTATGTCTCAGGATCTATTTTGTTTTTCAATTTAGTTTGTTCATTAAATTGCACATATAAGTGATATCACGTGATACTTATACTACTGTCACAATTAATCTCATGTACATGTACTTCCTGTGCTATCATTTACTTATTATATTTCTTTAAATCTGCCCACTTTACAACATAGACTAATTTATCATTAAAGGAAAATTTATGCTAATACCATAGATGGAAAACTGCCATTTATTGGAAGGTGGTTACTATAAATGAGTAAATAAATAAAATATTTATTTATTTTTAAATGTTAAATTCTAGATAGCTACTAAAGCATATGACTCTGAACCTTTAAAATAAACAAGGCGAGGAGAGCCAGTTAGCAAGAGAGATTCATCCCAAAACACAGATGAATGCTTACATTAGGTGATGTGCTTATTCCCTGCACAAGTTCTGAAACTGTGGTGTTTTCAGTCCACAAATTCAAAGATATGGAAAAACAAATGTGATCTTTCCTAGCTTGGTTTCTACTGTCTAATCTCATAGTTGTCATGGGAACTACTTAAATCTCCTCCCTCTAAGGTTATGCATACGATTAATATTTGTCACAGCCTGCATTTAGTTATCCTTGCAGTCAAATCTCAAGAACTGAACATTGAAATAGGAAGTGTCAGTTCATTCAAGAAACACTTGGTGAGCCACGCCTACCCACAGTGCTAAGGTTCAGGCATGAATAAGACAAAGTTCCCACAATCTAGGAATTCAATACCAAGAAGAGAGATGCACATGTAAACAAATTACACTTCAGAGTCAAAAGCGCAACAATGAAGTGTAGAAAAGGAAATGGATGTGTGGGAGGAAGGAGGAAGGGGGACATCAGGAAAGTCTTCCTAGAAGCATTTACACCAGCAGTTCTCAACCTGTGGGTCGCCACCCCTTTGGGGGTCGAACGACCCTTTCACAGGGGTCGCCTAAGATCATCGGAAGACACATATATAATTACATATAGTTTTTGTGATTAATCACTATGCTTTAATTATGTTCAATTTGAAACAATGAAATTGGGGGTCACCACAACATGAGGAACTGTATTAAAGGGTCGCGGCATTAGGCAAGTTGAGAACCACTGATTTACACATATACGCCAGACTATCTTTGCTTATTATGTAGTAAGAATTCTTAACTGTGCATGTATATACCTAGAGCTACTAAATATATTTCTCATACATTTTATTTTCCTTTTACTTATATGAGGTTTACTTTCTTCAAGTTGAAAGAATATTTCAAGTTTATTAGTAGTTAGTACTGTCTCTCATGGGGCCGCGGGGTTCTCAATGAGCAAGGAAGCTTTACTTGGCTGAGAGGGTACCTTGCACATGTGTCAGGAAACCCCAGAGCTCTGCCCGGGACCTGCTTATTATCCAGGAAAACCACAGTATTTCTGAGCTTCAGTTTCTCCTGTTATAAGGTAAGGCTAATAAAATTTGAAATGTGCTGACTTAAAGTAGCCTAGAATTTCTAATATTTGTGCAATTAATTTATTGTGGAAGAGAAAAATGCTTAAGAGGGATATTTAATTAAAAGTCAGTAGATTCTAAATTACAAAATAATTATCAGGTAATTATGAAATGATATCGGACACATGACATCCAACATAGCTCTCTTGAGGGAAAGAATTCAGTCTACATTTATTTCAATTAGTTTTGGGGAAGAAATTTGTTTAATTGTGACTAGAGATTTAAAACATTATTTATCAGGCTTTCCAAAAAGCAAGCTACATAAATATATAACAGATAACCCCATTGTTATACTATAAATTAAAATAAACCTTTATAATTACATTCAATTCAAAATGAATTGTTTTAAAAGTCCACTAGGCAACTTACTAAACTAGTAACAGTGGTTACATATGAGGAGGTCAGGGGAAGTTAGAAGAACCAATAGAATTTTTTAAAATCATAACTTAGAAAAAATGGAAAGAAAAAAAAAAGAAGCAAAGAGGAAGGGGTTGTACAAAGGAGATAAATTCTCATCCTTAGGAATGCAGGGAATGTCAGTATCTACTCTCTAATGAACATCAATAAAAACGAAAGGAAGAAGCATACATATTATTTAGAATGACAGAGGTCATGACTCGAAGAACTAGCTCGTTCATGCTTGAGAAGGGCTGCACTAGGTAGATCCACTTGCTCTTGGAGTGACCCAGTACAGAGGGGAAAGGACTCCGCTGGAAAGGGGCACTAAGGGCAGGAGCAATGTGCTTGGGAAGGGATGGGCAGAGCCCAAGTGGAGAGGAGAAGCAGGGTCCCTCATCCCCTGTGACCAGAGGGAAGATAAGAGAATGGGCCTTAGATTTGGCAGAAGAAAGATGTGAAGGTGTGGGAGTTCCTGGTTGCTTCTGTTTTCTCAATGATGCAGGAGGCAACATCAGCTGAGAGTGAGCAGGAGCAGGTGTGGCGGAGGAGTTGGAGACAGCCGCCGACGTGGAAGTGTCTTCTCACTGGCAAATACTCTGTCCTCAGGGCTGTCCACGGCCCTGTGGGGAGATTCACACAAGCTCTGCACTGTCCCACTTGCTATTGATTTTGCATTCAGTCTCTTTCGCTGCCTTAATAAAATTAAGAATATTATCCAAAAACAAAAACAAAAACCTAAAAAATAAATAATTAAAATAAATTCGTTACTCCCAGTGAGTAGGACTGGGAATAGGATGGAATGAAGGCAAACAAATTTATTTATTGAAAACTATTCTGTCTTCTTTTATTTTTTAACATAGACATATATTTCTCTGATAAAAATAAAACTTAAATGACTTTTAAAAGAACATTTTAAACTTTTAATATTGTAAGAGTCTTTTCATGAGAAGCCCATTAAAAGTGCTTTTAAATGGGCCTCATTTATCTAAGCAAGCAGCACAGAACCCTACCAGAGAAGGTGATGCCTCTAGGTAGTAGGTCTTTTTACTAGAACTTCAAATACCCAAAGAAGATAAAACAAACTTGACATGTCCCTCAGCAAAGTGTGTTCACTACTGAGAAGAAAAAAAAAGAACCTGCCTGTCAAGTAGTGAGAGAAGATGTCCCACAGAGAAAACACTTCTGCACAAAGGACACTAAGAGGGAAAGATTAACACTGGGTTTTGCCCATCAGGATGAACAAAAACTAAGAAGGAAGAGAGAAGCCTGGAGACATGCAGTTCAAGACTATATTGTGGATTGTGCTACAACTTACTTAGACATTTAGGCATCAAAACGGGAACATCATCACCATGCCTTAACTCCTTACAACTTGAAGAATGTTACAAATTTATAATTATCACTGGGTTGTGGTAAAGAGACTAGTTCTAATGTCAAGTAATTAGTGTACATTCAGGTTTGCCCATAAGAAATAAAAGAAAAAGGAATTTAGAGTTTAAAGACCCAGCTTTAGTGCACTGCTTGCAATTTACAAAGTATGGGGCATTGGCCAAGTCATGTAACTTTTCCAAAACTTCTTCATTTCCTTTTCTGTCTGTATCTCTATTTCAAGCTCTGTTAGAGATAATACATCATAATAGTAATAAAAGCAGCAGTAACAACAACAACAAAACCCAACTATTCCAACATTTCTGCTAGGTTTATCCTAAAAATAATATGGTATGATGGATAATTTTCCATATATATCAGTTTGAATGGCCACAGGGTATCCAGATTAAACATTATTTCTGGGTGTGTCTTTAGGGTGTTTCCAGATGAGAAGGACATTTGCCTAATGGACTCAAGTAAAGTAGATTGTCCACCGCTATGAGGGTGGCCATTATACAATCCTTTGAAGGCCTGAAGAGAACAAAAGGCTGAGAAAGAAGACATGTGCCCCTTTATCCTGCCTCCTAGATTGGGTTAGGACACCTCATCTTATCTTCTCTGGCCCTTGGACTAGGATTTACACCATCAACTCCCCTGGTTCTCAGGCCTTTCGACTGGAATACACCAGCTTGCAGACGGCAGATCTTGGGATGTCTCCACCTCCATCATCATGTGAGCCAATTCCTTATAACCATGCTCTTGTATTCTACTGGTATGTTTCTCTAGAACCCTAATAATTGTCATCCAGAAGCAGGTTCCTGACCCTGAGCTTTGGTTGATCACAGTGCTTCTATCCCTTCTGGAAGCCTATAATTTGCTGCTCATATCTTCAGGGTTCTATAAGAAGTACAAAGAAACACAAATGCTATGACTAAACCATCACTATAGCGTCAACACTTAGTTGACAAAACACTTTCTCATGTATCCTTGAGGAATTTATAATTTTAGGGATGAGTAGGTAATTTTGATCAAAAGTTAAAACTATTGTATAAAAGGAAGAAATAATGAGAATGTAAAATTAGTTTTTAATATCTAATTTATAACAGATTTATAAATTATAACTATAACTTTGGGGCATATATTTATTTAGCAGAAATAAAGTATGTTATCCATTATTTCAAAAAATATGTGCCATTCAACAGGACATTGGGAACACAAACAAGATAGAGAATAGATGCAAAGAACAGATTTGTATTCTTGTGACCTTAAGCAATAGGTGAACCAAGAAGACAATTTCAAGTTTAACTAATCAGGGCAGGAGTTTCCATGAATAGTAAGAATAGACAAGGCTATGCTGTAGGAATGAATACGTCCCACAGAATCAGTGGTAAATATAATAAAGGTTCATTTCTTACAGAGTCCACTGTGAGTCCAGGTGAAGTTCCACGGCTCTGTCTTCCCTGTGATAGCTCAGCAATCAGGCCGCTTTCATCCTGTGTCTCCGTGATCAACAGGACAGGGAGAAAGAGAGCCAGAGACTCCTGCTTAGACAAGTCAATGTTTTGGCCCCAACGTGACTCAAATCACTTCCACTCACAACTTATTTGCCATAATTAACCATATGGCCCTGCCCAATGTAAAGGAAGCTGAGAAGGGTACTTTCTAAGGTGTCTGAAAGGACAGAGAAGCAGACATCCATGAACAGGAGTAAGGCTACCTGAACAGGCACCATTCCCTATTGCTCTGCTTGCAGACTACTCTCCCCCCTGAATGATATTATTTGAATTGCAAATTGAGTAATCAGCTTTAAGTAATTTAAGTAATTATTTTAAAGGCAAATTAAGTTAGTAGAAATAAGTGGAAAATATGAGGTCAAACTAGCTAAATGGGAGGGAGGGGGGAGTCTAGGGAAGAGTCTGGATTAGAGAACCAAATGGACTAAGGGAGTCTTGAATACTGAAGACATGATGCTGATTCACTGACATGACTGCAATCAATATAGGTAAAGCAAATGTTCCTGAGCCGTGTGGCATCTCCTCTTTATCAGTACCTTCAAGGTACATGTTCATGAGTTGCTGACAACCAAGGAGGCCTGCTCTGACTGCTCACTGGGCACCTTGCTTCCACCAGGAGAATCTAGCCCACCCCATGGAGGGGGATGAGTCATAAGAAGAAAAAATAAACAAGAACAAAATGGGAAGTTGAAATGGGAGATGATGTTACTTTGTACAAGCAAAGTTTGAGAACAAAAAGGATTAAACTATACCAAAGAAAGGAAAATGAACCAGAGTTTACAGAATTTTTTTCAACTACACTTGCTGTATCTTACCCATTGCCTCTAGACTCTTGGATGACACGGGAAAGGAGAAAATTCAATAATTCAGGTAACTGCACTTGGCCTATGTCTGTTTTTAGACGTATGGCTAGGAGTTTGCTTCTGTTTATGAGGCTAATAAAAAAGAGTATTTTCTGTGCTATACTTGTAAACATTGCATGGATGTGCTGGTAACTTTTATGGTGACTTTTGACTCAGGGTCATTTATACTGACATCAGTAGTACTTTGCACTATGGGGATGTCCAAAAAAGGTTACAGATTGCACCACTACATTCCCTCCTGATTCCTAAGACATAAGTGTCTTCCTTTTGGCTTCACGAGCCTTGCACATGTGCCAGGTAACTGGGCCTCATGCACTGGGCCCACTGGGCATTCCTAAGCTTCCTGCTCGGGGGCACCGAGTTTGGAGACACATTTCAGATGTCTCCTTAGAATCTCAGGAAGCAAAGGGGCAAAACAGAAACTTTCACTTTCTGCTTTACACACTGTGTATAGTTTAAATTTATTTGTTTTTTTTTAGTATTCATTTTAGAAATTTATAAAAATGTGTAAAGCATAGACAATCAATAGGACCTGTTAAATTGTGAATTCGATAATGGGGTACAATAAAGGAAAGAGCCCAGCCAGGTGGATGGCAAGGATGAATAGAAAGATTGCAGAGTTATTTATCAAGACTGAAAACATAGGCGTAGCAGTGTTGGTGAAGAGGATGAAGGGATGAAGTTCAATTTTAGACAAAATTAGTTTGAGGCACCTACATCCAGATAGTAATGCAATAGTCTGAAGGTCATTCTTCCTACTAGCCATATGAAAGAAGGGCCTAGGGAATTTAATTGTACCTAAAGAAGCAAGGCATTCATTCTAATAGCCTGTTTGAATTTCATCATCAAAATATGAGTTTTTAATAAGCAAAATTAATTATATCACAATATTTTGAAGATAAAGTTTGTAAAACTAAAAAAACTGTCCTAGTTTTATAATTCTGATTTTATGTAATAGGTTTATTATTCAATTCTTACGCATGAGTGTCTGAAATCAATGTATCTTCTATGTTTTAAATATAGCTACATTATTCTCAATTGCTGAAACAAGCTGGACTAGAAATGAGTTTTAGGAGCTGAGATATTTATTCACTCAGTTTGACCCCAAACAACGATTCCCTTTACTTCAATTACCCTAGATATCATCATTTTCTACATGAGACGTGAAGCGAAAAGGTTGAGACTCACTGGATTAAAATAATCATTATAAATAAGTTCATTCATTAATTAAATTGTTTATTGTGTTATGAATAGCTCAAGATATTTTTTCTATTAATTTGTTTGGATAGCATGTCAAAAATGCTATTTAAGTACCTAATAGAACATGAGGTATATTGGTATATCCCACTCCATACCTAGCATCTTAAATCTATTATTTTGTAGAAGAAAATATAAATATTTTTCCAATATAGTACCTCATAGGATTGATGGTGTGCAAAAGTACCCCCTTGCTGACCTTTCCTTTGCCACCCTTTATTAAAGGTTAAACTGCCAAAACCGGTTTGGCTCAGTGGATAGAGCGTCAGACTGCGGACTGAAAGGTCCCAGGTTCGATTCCGGTCAAGGGCATGTACCTGGGTTGCGGGCACATCCCCAGTAGGAGATGTGCAGGAGGCAGCTGATCGATGTTTCTAACTCTCTATCTCTCTCCCTTCCTCTCTGTAAAAAATCAATAAAATATATTTTTTAAAAAAAGGTTAAACTAAAATTAACTTTTCCTTTCCCATCTGCATAACATTACCCCATTGCTTTGATGTGTCAAAGAAACACTTATCAGCATTAAAACTCATGTTGACATGGCTAAACGCTTGGCATGTGTTAAAGCTGTGAGGGCGAAAATAGTCCTTTGTAAGCAGTGAAAAGGGTCAAGCATGTTTTTAATCCTTCCTGTCCTATAAATTAAGCCACTATCACCACCTCCTTTCTGGATACCCAGTGACCTCAAATTCTGTCTACCTCCACTACATCAAAATAAATTCTGAGGATATTACCTGATAAACTCATTTAAACCAAGGTATAAACCTGTGATAATCCCAGTAAATTATCTCCCGAAGTATATTTGCATTTTTATGAGAGGAAACCCTCAGAAAAAATTATCAGATCTTAGCCTCAGGCTGTTCAAGTATTCTAGGCACAGGAAACTTTTTCAAATCCTTGACTTTGGACCAGTTAGGTGGCTAGCGGACTTGTCCATTATTTCTACAATTTTCTATGTGTAGTTTAAGACTTGGAAAATAAAAACACAACTAGAAGAATAAACTATTTTCTTCAAAAGGAAAACAAATTTGTGCATAACTAACTGTGTTCACCATGAATTGGATAGCCTCCTAACTTTTTTGGTCTGGCTACTTTTCCTTATGTCCCAAAAACTCAATCTTGAAGTCATCAATATCACCCAGAATTGGGCATTGGGCCTTTTTTAACACAGGAATAAAAGAGTAATCAGAAGCACTGGTCATCATGTCTCTAAGAAAGCTGAAATATAAATATATACTTCCTTGCTTTACAGCTTGATCTCCACTACATCCTAAACAAAGGATTATAAACACTTGGTTTTTCACATTAAACAATCATGAAAATGAAGACACATATTTAGGGCCACTTTCTTTCTGAAATATGCCACTCTTCAAATAGATTCTGTGCGTAAAGGAGTGAGACATGTAAAGTTTCTATCCTTGACACAGAGGACAACAAAAAACAGAGATGTGGTTTTTACTCATGACTATTGAAGGGCAATTGGTAAGGAGGACAGAAATAAGAATAGATGAGGGAACAGCTAAACTTACTAACTCAAATTCTAACCCGATTCCTCTTCAACCTAAACTTGATGGGATATTTTTCAAGAAGAAAGGTAATATACAAAACTTTCAAATACCTAATGAGTTCCATGTCCCTACAGTACCAGTGATCTGCCTGCAATAGTCTTTGTATTGAGGGAGACACTTCACTTGCCATTACTGGAGCTTCCATCAAGTACTGAGCCTTACACCTTACCCTACCCCACAAGAAGAAACAGAGTCAGAGTAAATTGATTTTACTCCAACCCCTTATTTATTTCTCCACATGGAATAGACCCAGGTGTCCACACAAGGTCACAACACCTAGACTTGGAAGGCAGGGGCAAAGGAGGAGTCACATTTTGTCTTTAGATCCATGCTGCATGTCCCATTCCAAGGTGAACACTGTCAGTGCTGGTGCTGTTCTTTCACTCTCCCTTGGCCAAGAGTTGAATAAATATGTCCTCCAACTCACTTTAGCTTTCCGTTTACACTTCAGATCCACGAATCATATTTTTTGGAAAGACACTCTTCAAAAGGTCATCAAATGTTTTGAGCTATAAAAATCGGTTCCCAATTCTCTGACCAAACTTATTCAAGATACAAGAATATCTGCTACGCTAGGAGACTGCCTACCTTATGCTCAGTAATGATGCAAAACAAATCTGTGGGTCCCTAAAGCCACCTTCAAGTTCAAATGCCTGATGTCTGTAAAGAATAATGCCTTTAAAATATCATAACAAATTTATATAAAGAAAAATGAAGCAGAAGAGAAAACTGTTTATTCCAAACAAATGCTTTCACTTTGTTCCCAGTGAAGGTTTCTGTGAGATAAGAGCCTGAATTAAAAGAGCACATAGATGAAGGCTACAGCCCATGTAATAAAATGTCAGCCTAAAAAAAGAGAGTCATCAGGGAGCTTCATTTGAACTTTGATTCCATAACTCAGTCACTGAGCTCAACAACCTCTTTGTACCTTATCAAAAACTGAAAGCAGATAGTCTCCTAAAACCAAAAATGAGAAATGAGGGCAAAAAGAAGGTCAAGTCTTAAGGCCCCCAACATCCTCCCCATCACCCCACTCTCCACCACCCCCACCATCACACTGGGACCCTCTATTCTTCATCTTTAGCCTTGGGCTCCTATCAAGTACATAAAGGGAATTCTTCTAAGATTTATATCCCCTCTGCTTTCTCTTTCTTTCAGATCATTGAGTTGATCTAAAATTCACAGTGGGTGAGAACATTTGAAAACCTCCTAATAGGGTAAAATACTACCAACCTAATCCTGGTTAACAATTAAACATGTCTAACATCAGGCTGATTTAGCACAGTAAATGGTCTGCGTATTGAAAGAATTAATGAGCAGTTCTCTTTAATTAAAATAGGCAAGAGTTTCTCCCCAAGTTTCTTGTAATAGAATACTAACTAATATGAAGGATTTTCTGGAGTTTTCTCATTTCTTTTCCAGGACGTACCATTAAAGAAGTACCATATTAACAATGCAAGAAAAAAATTTAAATCTGATATTCCCTACCACTGACAATTTAAGAAATATATAAAACCTTAGTTTTAACCATCAACTGTTGATTAGGTAATTAACTTATCTGTGCCTCAGCAACTCCTCTATGAAATAGGAATTGATCTTATTCAAATGGTGCATGTGTAAAGACAACTATAAACACAAGAGGCCAAACGGGTAAAATTTATTTCAGTGTTTTGTAAGCTGTTTATTTTTATATATTGGTTTGAGAGAGAGAGAGAGAGAGTGCAAGAGAGAGAGAGAGAGAGAGAGAGGCATCAATTTGCTGTTCCACCCACTTAGGCATTCATTGGTCGACTCTGGTATGTGTCCTGACTAGGGATCAAACCCACCACCTTGACATAGTGGGATGATGTTCTAACCAACTTGAGCTTTCCAGCCAGAGCATCTTACTAAGCTGTTGGTGGGTTACCTGTGATGTGATTCACATTCTGGTTTAACACTTGTTCAAGAGTAAGAATGTTTCCTTTCTCTATTACCTCTGTTGGAAAGGATTCTGGGTTGTGACAATATTTTGCTTTTAATTATGTTTCCCCAACACCTGCAAGGAGTCATTGACAAATCCTCCAAGTGGCATGTGGTTATGGCCATTCTGGGACCCTCCCCCCCAAAAAAGTGAAATAACTTACATGAACAACTGAGTTGACCACTTTGGCTTTGCTGTCTCATTGAATAATTAATCCAACTAAATATTAGGTACATATTTAATACTCAATAAATATCTATTGATTGACAAAACATGCCATTTTAAGGGTGCTACTATTCCTTAATTTGCTGGCTTTCATTTTATTTGCCTTTAATTGAACAATCCCCTATAATGGCTCTCCATTAATCTTTTAATGGAGGTCATAAGGTAGGCAGGTCATAACCATTGACCAATATAAATTCATAGAAGTGTTTGGTTTACCACCATTGTATTTTAAAAGCATTTGAACTTGAACCCCTTTAGGTTTATGAACTCTTTAGAACATCATCCTTATTGTCATCAAAATATTATTTAATACTACATATAGCCACTTCATATCAGGCACTCTTAGTATTTCTCTGCATTAATTTTTTGTTTTTTAGTAAGGATATCACTACATTTACTTTTATACCGGTAATTTTTCTACAGCTTTTTAAAAAATATATATATTATTGATTTTTTACAGAGAGGAAGGGAGAGGGATAGAGAATTAGAAGCATCGATGAGAGAAACATCGATCAGCTGCCTCCTGCACATCTTCTACTGGGGATGAGCCCGCAACCAAGGTACATGCCCTTGACCAGAATTGAACCTGGGACCTTTCAGTCCATAGACCGACGCTCTATCCACTGAGCCAAACCGGTTAGGGCTTTTCTACAGCTATAACATTTTCCTCTAGAAAATAAAAGAATCCCAAAATTAGAACTAGATCACTTGTTCCTTTCTTCTCTACATTAATTTCTACACCCACCTTGGGTTGGTCATATTAAACTACCCATTTTACAGATAGATGAGTTGTTAAGACACAGAGAAGCTAGTTACCTAAGGTCATAGGATTTGTACAATATGCAGCCAAAATTCAAACCCAGACATATGGCTCTCTAGCCAATAACTTCAACACCATTATGCTGCTCCTGACAAAAACCCTAAGTTAGTCACCCTACCTAAGGGATGCACACTTTCCCTAATTGCTTCTGGTTTATCTAAGTCTGATTCTGTTCTGACCCTGTAATCTGGCACAGGATCTTCTTGAGTATGTTTATGGCTACTAACTAACTACTAACTACTAACTACTAACTACTAACTACTAACATAGGTTCATATTTTGAACCCTATTAGACACAGTACCAGAAGGAAGGAAGTACAAAGTCAGAGAAACCCGTGAATAACTATCCCTTGCTTGAATATCTTACCCCAGATATAAAATTCTTATGCAACCATTGAGATCCTAAACTGGTTTGGATCAACAGAATGATTACCTGTCCAGTCTGGTTAAAGACACCAGATGTTTTATTGAAAAGCTTTCCAAGAATAAAATAATAATTCTACAACACATGGTAGGATTTCATGGGTGAGGGAGATCCTCCACTTCCAGGTAAGAGACGGAGAATAAACCCAATGATCACTAGAGGCTGAGAGTTAACATCTACGCAGGGAGGGATGAAGAGATGAAGACATGAAAAGGAATGTTGCAACTGATACTATGGCTGTGAGCCAGGATACACCAAGAACTATCAGTGCCATGCAAGGGGGACTAGAAAAACACAAACAAAGCAGACCAAGGAGATACGAGCTTTTCTCTGGGAAAGAAAAAGCAATACCCCAGTGGTAAACTGAAAGTCCAGGCCTGTACCCCATGTGGGTTTAGTACCCAAACATAAAGTT
Organism: Myotis yumanensis; assembly: GCF_028538775.1. Classification (NCBI taxonomy): domain Eukaryota; kingdom Metazoa; phylum Chordata; class Mammalia; order Chiroptera; family Vespertilionidae; genus Myotis; species Myotis yumanensis. The sequence continues at coordinate 70,786,395 of NW_027223755.1, read as the reverse complement.
CCTTAGAGGTGCAGAAAACTCCAAGCTGAAAATTCATGTAAACCTGCTCTATCCCTGGGGTGTTTGGAAGAAGCAAACATAGGCCGATTCTGGAGAGAAGCTCCCAAAATCCAGGCCACAAAGAATTTTCACAGGAAAAAAAACACAAGCCACACTAAAAATAATCTCACATTTTAAAACTATAACGCTCATGAGGAAACAATTCCCTGAGACTCATGAATCCTCAAAATAGACTCAAAATCTTCAGACAATTATTACTATAAAAAAATTCTGTAATCTCATTTCTTTAGTAGAAGTTTTAAATAGTGCTTTATTGGAAAAAAAAATTGGAGTTCTTCCTGCCACCACCCCCATGTATTACCCGTACCCATCCTGGAACTAATTCAAGTTGAACTTGAAGCTTTTTTATTATTACTTAGAAATGTCTGGCTCTAATCAAAGGAGGTATTCACTCGCAGTTGGCACTTAGGTCAATACAATATGAAAGGGAAAGTCATAAATGTCATAACAAGAACATCCCCTTTGTCTTTTTCTCTGAGGAAGTTGGCACAGAAATTTTTTTAAAGTAATAATTCTTCTGCTAGAGTCTTCTTAGCTTAGGAATCAAAAAATTGCAAAACATTTATATAAAAGTTCCTACTGTTTGTCTTCACAATAACCCAATAAATATTAGTGCATGTTTGCTGCATTTTCTCTGTGCTAGATGCAGGTGTCTTTCTGCTCCAGTTACAGGGAACGACTGAAGAGAGTTATTAAGAGTTAAACTCTGCATGAAAATAACATTCAAAGTCAGACCTATTAGTAAATTCTCAGACGGGTGAGTATATACAGAGAAAAGCAGAGTCCGAGGCATAAGCGAGTGATTGAAGTTCAGAGGCAGTAGGAAAAAAAATATAACCAAAGAGGAGTCATATTTCAAAGAGAAAAATGAGCATAGGTTATCGAGAGTCTCAAGAAAGCCCAAAATACAATGTTAAAACAACAGGAGGCCAGGTGATTGGAGAATCATGGGAGACACTCATGAAACAGAAATGAAGACATTTACAAACAAGAAAAATAAAGGGATGGTAAGGAAATGAAATAAATTAGTAGAAAGCATTCATTCAAACAATTGAGCCGTGAATAAAGATGATGGCAGCTGTGGGGAGAGCAACAGGTCCCAAGAAGGTGGCTTAGAAAGGACAAGCGGTGTTTTTGAAAGAAGGGAGTAAAATCGATGACAGGAGGAGGTGTGGACGGTAACCCCCTTTTACAAGTGATTAGAATCAAAGCTGGAGGTCGAGGGTTAGCACTGGGAGGAAGAGACAGCTCTTCACTGGGAACAGTTCTCACAAAGGTTAAGACATCACACAAGGAGGACACAGAAGCTTCTGTGAGAAGGGCTCAGTTGCCCCAGTTCCTGAGCCTCTGCAGGGATGGAGGAGATGCTGGGAGTGCCATAGGGAGTCCCGAAGGTCCCACTGAAGGGCAACAGCAACCTGGGTGGTGGACCACAGCCATTTACCTCTGGTGGCTTCCTACTGCCCTCTGCATGGTTAAGAACAAATAAACAAAATAAAAATTAAAATAAATAAAATTAAAAATATGCCAGTTGGAGACAGAGATTCAGATCCATTCTATGGCTAGCAAGCTTGCTGTCTAAAATTAGCTTTAGCCACTGAAAATGAGACCCTCTCATTATTTACAAAGCAAGAAAGGCTAAGGCAGAGAAAAGTTAGCTGGAGCCACTCCCACCCATACAAACAAATAAGCAAACAACAACAAAAATTCCTAAAAAAACAATTATAGGACACAGTACATGCTACTTCCTTTTGCAAATTCTTTTGAGAAGTGTTATCATCAGCAGCTTCACTTTTTCTTTTGCACATTAAGAAAGACCCTGAGTTAAGACGTTTCTACAGAATGAAAAGGTAAGGAAGAGGGAACAGGAGAGCATGTGCTTGTTGTAATAACATTACATCTGCAAGAATGACATGAGGCAGGAGAGAGGCACTTCGCACATGACCCTAAATGAAAGTGAAGCTTGAGGGTCTGTTAGCACTAAGGATTCAGCAGCAAGAATTAGTACAATAAGCAAAGGGACATCAATAACTAAAATTATTTTTGTAGGACAAATATGATGAGGATAGTTGTTTGTAAATATGACTATATTGTATATTTTAAAAACCAAATTATGTCAAACCTTTATTCCTTTTTAAGAAAAATTTTAAACTCAGACTAATTTTCCCTGCACACTGAGTCATTTCTGTCAGTGGCTGTGAATATTAAGTCTTTTACTATCTCAGAAAAGCTCTATCTGTGACTGATATCTAGGCAATAACGTTTTGTGCAAGGGTCTGTGTGTTTATTTGTTTAATTTGTTTTGGTTTTCAGTGGTTGTTTTGAAATACAAATACAGGTTTTTCAAGAAACAGTCACTTGAGAACAAACCAATGCTTCCTAAAACTGACAACAAAAAACTGGTTTGCGCCCTAAGGGCAGACTTATTTATTTTGCCCATATTTTACCAGCTTGAAGCTGAATATTTTATATCAACATGTGCAGGTGAAAATCAAAATGCAGCAACAATTCATCCATTGAGACTAAGAGATAAAATGTAATTTGATTTTCCCATACACTCAATCACCTATTTTTGGTTCTGTTTAGAAGTATTTTTCAAAAGTTTGATATGCTTGTTAGCAAAGCCCAACACAGATTCAACAATGCCCCAGACGGCCTTTATGACTTTTGATTTTTATTTATTTATTCATTGGATTTTTATAACTGCCCATTCCTGACGCTTTGAGATGCACACATACACATACACAGGGTTCTCACCATAATAGTTAAAAACAGCAAATAACTGTGATAATATCAAAGAGAAAAACCAATAAGTTATTTTTTTTAATCATTCATGCCTTATCCTTCCATCTGGATAGGCTCTACAGAAAAAGCAGGATTTGTGATTCAACTGGAATCCCATGGACATGGGCTTAGGGTTCTATTATTGCACAGAAAGAGAGGTCATCTCTTAAAAGATGTAAAATTGTACTTAAAGATTTCCTTCTCTTAGAAACCTTTCCTAACCACACCATAATCACCAACTGTTTGGGCTTAGGAAGCTACCAAAGGTCACTTCCTTTACTGTAATGATCCTTGGTATTTGATTTATATCGATAAAATTCATTAAGATACTAATTTTTGTCTTGGTTTTACTGTTTTTGCAGGTTTACAAATTCTATGAAATATTAAAAGGCTATTTATCCTATGCCTCCTTTTGCATAGGGGGTCCCCAAGACCACACCCAGCTTCACTGATTCACTTGGGAGTTTCACAGGACTAAGCATACAATTGCATTCATACCTAATATTTATTAAAGCAAAAGGATACAAACAAAATCAGCAAAGGGAAAAAGCAAGTGTGGTAAAGTCCAAAGGAAACCAGATACAAACTTCTAAAGGTTATTTCTGAGTGAAGTCACACAGAGCTTAATTCCTCCAGCATCAAATTGTGACCACACATGTGCTGGTGCTCTACCAGGGAAGCTCATGAGAGACTCAGTGGCCAAGAATTTTATTGGGGACTGGTCAAACGGACACCCTCTGCTTCTGCCAAAACTTCAGACTCCCAGAAGTAAAACAGGTGTTCCACATAAACCGTATATTTGCACAAACAGATTAGGCAAAATGAGCCACTCTTTTATGAGTTAGAGAGTGGTGGGAGCACTCCAGAAGTCCAGTTCCCAAACACAAACCAACAACCAGCTCTACACACAAGCCTTTCTAAGGATAGCAGTCTTGGTAACTCTATCCTTAGAGATGAGATAGTCCAATTTTTGTCTCTAAATCTGGAACCCTAAAGAAAACCTGAGCCACATGATCTCCAAGCGTAGAGCTAACTCTCTGTTCCTAACTGCTGCTGCCAAACAAAACACATAGAGAAACTCTTCCAAACAGAGAAACGGCTTTACTGAAACTACACCTGACTACTCAAAGTCTCATCTCCCCCCATCCACCACTACCCACAAACCTCAGCTTCTGGATTTCTCATCTGGAAAAGTAATTGACAATGTGAGATTCACCTTCATTTTCATCTAGGCATGAAGTGCTTAAAAATGGGCATGAATTTCTTGCCAAACTCACTTCATCTGCTAGTTTAGACAAATGCAGACTTCCTTCTGTAAGGATAAATAAAGAAATTTTTTAAAATCCTAAGTATATGATGCAGTTCAAATGAAAGATCTGCAGAATCAGATCTAATAATGTTCTGGCTAAAAAATTCAAGGAACTACTAACTTAGTATAGATAAAATATTTTCACTTGAGTCTTCAACAAGTTTCAAGAGAACATTGTGTCCATTAATCTAGATCAGATAGTCATTACAAAAATATACATATACTAGAGGCCCAGTGCATGAAATTCATGCACGGGGGCGGGGGGGGGGGGGGGTAGAGGGAGGGTCCCTCAGCTTGGCCTGCACCCTCTCGCAATCTGGGATCCCTCTGACATCCCTCTCACAGTCCAGGACAGCTGACTCCTAACCGCTTGCCTGCCTGCCTGATCACCCCTAACCACTCGCCTACCTGATCACCCCAACCACTCACCTGCCTGCCTGATTGCCCCTAACTGCCTCTGCCTCAGCTCTCGCTGCCACGGCTTCGTCAGGAAGGACATCCAGAATGATGTCCAGAAGGTCGTTCCGCTGTCCGGTCTAATTAGCATATTACGCTTTTATTATTATAGATATCTGATATGTAAAACTGCACATAAATGGAAAATTTTAATAGGAAATTTAAAACTACATGAAATATATATAAATTGGAAACCATAAAAACAGCAAATTAGGAGACAAGTTCAAAAAATTTTAAAGTTTTTTAAAAAGAGAAAGGAATAGAATAATGAAAGAAAAGATAAAACTTGTAGGGAATAAAGTTGCTAAGAGAGAAATCTTAAAAGTTCTCAGCACACACATATACAAATTATAACCATGTGAGGTCATGGATGTTTTAACTACCCTTATTGTGGTGATCATTTCACAATATATATGTCTTGCGAATCATCATGTTTATACCTAAAACTCACAGGATGTTATATGTCAATTATATCTCAATAAAGCTGGAAAAAAATAACAAATGACTGTTTAACTATATTTTATTTTACTTTCTTCCTCTTTTCGGGAGATTTTACGTGTTTTCAGATTCTCATTGTTGCAAACAAGTCTGTAATAAATAGTTATGTACAAAAATCTCTGTATGTATTTATGATTATTTTATAAAAGTAAGTTCCTGACTGAGTAAGAAGAAACAGATGTTTTTGTAGCTCTTGTTACTCATTAATAAAATTGTTTTCTATAAATATTCTAACTTTTATGCTCAATCCTTTGTGAATACATTATATGTATATATATATAGTTGGGCAAGGCACTGCCCATGCTCTGAGGTCTGAGGGTGCCACTGGCTATGCTCTGCAGTTGAGGGGCCACTAGATGGACTCCCTGACCCGGCGAGGCTGCTGCTGTGTTTTGCAGTCAAGCGGGGCCACTGTAATGACTTCTCGTTGGACAGGGTCACAGGTTATGCTCCCTAGCAAAGAGGTGCCACTGATTAGACTCTAATTGGGAGGAACTATGGGCTAGGCTGCACGATCTCTCCTAGTTGGGTAGGTTCTCAGGCTGTGTTTCCTGACCAGATGGTGCTGTGGCTGGACTTCAGGGTCAGTCAGGGCCACAGGCAGGGTACTGTCGTTGAACAGGCTGTGCTGGGAAAACAGTTGGGGCTACAAGTTGTGCCTTTAAGTTGGACAGGTCCATAGACTGGGCTTCAAGATCCTATAGGACACTGGCTATTCTCCACATCGGGCAAGCCTGGCTGGGCTCACAGCTGGGGAAGAGCCTCCAGTTGTATCCTGAAGTTGGATGGAGGTGGAGACTGTGCTGTGTGGTCTGTTGGGGTTACTGCCCAGGCTTCCTTGTTGGATGTGGCCACTGGCTAAGCTCCATGACAGGGCAAGGTTACCGGCTGGACTTCCTGCCTGGGTGAGGCCACAGGCTGTCTTCAGCGATCTTGCAGGGCCATAGGCTGGCTCCTTAGTTGGGGGTGGGTGGAAGTGGGGACAGAGGATATGATAACAGTTAGGCAGAGCTGCTGGCTTGGCTCCCAACCCTAGTGGGGCTGTAGGATGGGCTCATGGATGCCCAGGTTCTCTGACCAGGCTCCTGGATGATCAGCAGTTGGGTGTAGCTGAAAATTTGCTTCCCGTTCTGGATGGGGTGGTGTAACAGCTCCACTGCCTGCACAACCCACAGACTGGGGACCCAAGTGGGGCGAGCCACAGACTGGGGACCCAAGCGGGGCGAGCCACTGGCTGGAAATCCTGTCCGCCAAGATCTGAGGGCTGTTGTAAGCCCGCCCCCTTCTCGGTCTCTATCTGATCCCCAGTGATGCTCATGAAGCATCCCTCAGCACTGAGGAGGTTGGATATCCATCCACCTTGGGCTCTTTTCCCACTGCAGAAACCGCAGGCCCTGAGGGCCCTCGAAGCAGGGTGGCGCTGTGTGGGTCCGGTGGAGGGGCAATGTGGTCAGAGTGTCGGGCAACTCTTATCCTTCTGATGTGGTCTGTCCTCAGTCTCTGTGGTCTGAGGCTGCTTTATCCTCACCCTGGGGTTCCAGGATTTTCACAAGCATGTTTGTTTGTGGATAGCTGGTAGTTGGTCTTCTTGGGGGGGGGGGGGAGGGGGGGGGCTCGATGACATCATCTCCAGATTCTAGGTGGTCATTTAAAATAATGTTTTTTAATTACATTTATGATACTTGACAATGCCACCATATTTTGTTAAATGGAAACAGTTTTTTAAACATGAAAAGATGCACAAATAATTCACTAAAATGTTAGCTGCACTTATGTCTGGATATTAGCTTTAGGGTGTGTGTTTTTTTCTCATAGTCATTTAATGTTTTCCAAATTTTCGAAGAATTTTGAAAAGAACATCCTTATAATTCATATATATCATGTGCATAATCATAAAATACCCTTTCAACTCAGAGCAGCTTCTGTCTGTGTCTCTTGTATTCAAAAGAACATCTTTAAAATATTATTAAATGCTCTTCTTCCCCATTACTAAAGATAGAATTACATATTGTATATTTGTAAATATGCTTTTTTTTATACATAATCGGTTAGCTGTAAGAAAAAAATATTGTCCGAGTTGCGTGATTCATCTTAAAAGACAAAGAAAAAGATCTCACAAATTCAGTTGCACAGAATGGTATGTAATGGATAAGGATCACAGTGTGCTATGAATCTAGTGAGTTGAGTTGGCGATAAATTATAGAATTTTCTTTCTGCACAAAGCAATTTTCCCTAAATCTAGCTTCTATTGATGCTCACACTGTTCCTATTTTCTGTTCATTTAACAGTAAATTACCAGGTTATCTGAAAGCAATAATAAACTAATTTCTCTTTAGATCTTGTGAGGGAATTCTTTAAATTACAGTTTGGAAAATAAATGGAAAAGAGTGTCCCTCTGCCTCTCTGACATAGTTTTTATGTAATTACTTCCTCTGTTCTCATTCCCCCAATCAAAACAATGTCCCCATCTTCCCATTAACCACCATCACTTTCACAGCATCTCCCTTCTTTCCATGAATGCAGTGGGCACCAATTATGGTGAAATGTCAGCAAACAGCAGAAACATGATGCCATTAACCTACTACCATTGAACGGGACAGTTAATGTCAAAATGTGATAAATTTCTCATTGAAAGGCATTTTTCTCCATCCCTACAGCCCCTTATCTGCTCTGGATCCTGCTTGAATTTAAAATCAGCATCACAAATGGATGGGCCGGATTCTGAAATGTAACAAGCCAAGCCCTCTCAGAGGGATTAAAGATATCAGAAGGTGTATATACACCACAAACAACCTTCTGTTTCAAAAAGCTGTTGAGCAGGGAGAGAATTAACTTTTTTTTTAAAGGCCTGTGGACCTCCAGGTAGGGCCTCCATAAGTGGCCACCTGTACCAGAGATCCTTCAGGATCCGGATGACAGGCCACCTAAAGGTGACCTTCCTAAAGTCATTGATACTGACCAAGATAGTAAGCAGAATATCGATTTGCCAAGTAGCTAGAAACCAGGAAGCCTTGTAATCTCTACTGATCAGCACCCTCTCTCTGCAACAAGAACAATTTTATAAGCCAATTTAATCTCCACTTCAATCAAGAGAACAATTCCATCATTCCTGTAAGTTTCCTCGTGCCCTTTCCAGGCTATTGCCTTGCCCACACGCAGGCAACAATTACTGTGATTTTTATCACCTTAGATTTGTTTTGCCAGTCCTTGAACTTCACATATATGGAGTCCTACTTATGTCTTCTTTGTGTCTGACTTCTTTTGTTCAACTTTATATTTTTGAGATCCATCCAGTTTGTTGCTTTTATCAGTAGTTAATTTCCTTTTACTGCTGAATAACATTCCATTTTATAGATACATTATCACAAATTGTTTATCCGTTTTCCTGTTGATGAACATTTGCTTTGCTGCCAGTTTGTGGTTATTATGAATAAAGCTTCCAAGAATATTTTTGTATAAGCCTTTTTGTGGACATATAATCTTGTTTCTCTTGAGTAATTTTTAGGAATGAAATTCTTAATCACATTTAAACAGCCAAAATTTGAGTCATATATAGCATCAGCTTTTTGAGCACAGACATAAAAAGAAGCCTCCTATTCTATGCATCTCTTCCTATCTTTTTTGCCCTCTTCTGCATTTCCCCCCTTCAAATTCTTTTAACACTTCACAGCTTTAAGATGGGGGAGGAAAAGCAGTGCCCTTGAAACACTCATTCTTACCTATTAGAGATCATGAAAAGCAAGAAGCCAGGGTCTGAGCAGCACACGCAAGAGCAAAGTAACACATTCTTCTCAGAAGTCAGGAGTAGAAAAGAGAACAGGAAGTCAAGCATGGTGAGTATTCCCTTCTGCGACTCCAGTCACACTCCCACTCTTCTCTAACTTGCTTTTTTCCTCAGGAAGCTGAGCCCTACTAGTGGTATCATATGGACTCCTTTGACCTTTGCCTTCTACACTGGTTTGCCAATGGCTAATGCTGGCAAGAGACAAAGGTGGGAGAAGGGAGAGGTTAGGGAATTTACTCCTCCCTCCCCTCCACACCTCTTCCTAGTGAGCAGAAGCATGGCAGTGGCTATGTTCTTCACCCCAAGGTGACATCTCCATCACATGAACCCTCTCCCACTGCTGCAACTGTCCCCATCTTCTCATCACTACCACTCCCTTCAGGTCCAGAATTAGCATGTTTCACCAAGGAATGCTTCACCATTTTTGTTGGTTCCCTTAAACTTACTGACACCATTGTACATTGCTCCTTTATTAAACTTGTTGTCTTTAACTTACCCCTTTGAATTTGCTATCTGTGTGCTGCCCTGACTCTGGTTAATAGCTCAAGTTAGTAGTTTAAAAGAAGTATGTATCTAAGTCAGAGTGGGCGAGAATCCTGAAATACAAAGCGAAAACATGAATCAAGTTACCAGCAATCTGGGAGGTCAATGTAAGAGCCTGATTCTGATATGAGATCTGATCAAATGAGGAGCCTCTTGTACACTTTTAAGACAAGCTGAGCCACAAAGGGATGGAGATAAAGGTAGTAAATTCTGAGAGAAAACACATGTAAGGAGGGATCGGTCACAAGGTCAGAGACACAGTACAGGAAAATTGAACTCCATTGATCTATAGACTACCGCTCACTCTTCTCTCTTCCAAGTCTCCGAGTCTTCATCCTCAAACTTTCCCCCATTGTATAATTTCACCCATTCTCCTTAAGCCTTCATCTGTCATTCCCAGGTAGAAAAACATTACTCTTCAGTTCCAGACCCAGTTCCAGTCCCCTGCCACTAAAAATGTATTCTATTCCAAACTTACCACATCTTCATCCTCTCACAGTCACTTGGCAATTCCTCTTGACTTGCCTATTTCTACTCATGGCATCAGCTGCCCCCCCCCCCCCATTTCATCCCGCTCAATACCTCCAGCATTTTTCACTAGTTTTTCCCACAACCCCCATATCTAAATCTGTTGCCCAACAGAGACTCTATTGTACTAGTATACCACTGTGTATCTTCTCATGTTGACTTCAGTCTTCCTCTCCAGTCTCATCTCTCACCTCTTCTCTTTGTGGTCTCCATCCTATCTTAGAATATAATGCATGTCTTGCTTCTACATTATTCACTCAGGTAGAAAAAGCTTTTGCCAAACAATCCCATCTATGGGAAAAAAATTCAAATTTTAGTGTATATATATATGTCAAGTACCACTTCCCTCACAAAGTATTTCCTCTTTCCTTTCCTCCAACAAAATATTCTCTTCTCCTTCTGAATATTCTATTTATATCACTCTTATAATTTGTTTTTATTATGTATTATAATCATATGTTACATATTATAATTATGTATTATGTATTATACCAGTGATGGTGAACCTATGACACGTGTGTCAGAGGTGACACGCGAACTCTTATTTTTGGTTGATTTTTCTTTGTTAAATGGCATTTAAATATATAAAATAAATATCAAAAATATAAATCTTTGTTTTACTATGGTTGCAAATATCAAAAAATTTCTATATGTGACACGGCACCAGAGTTAAGTTAGGGTTTTTCAAAATGCTGACACGCCGAGCTCAAAAGGTTCACCATCACTGTATTATACTATTATGTATAACACTATTATGTATTATAATCATGAATTATGTATTAAAATCATGATTATAAAATACAAATGTTTTTCCTATGGTAAATTTCAAATCACTACAAAGTACAAAGGGTCCTATCTATTTGATTCTCTGCAGCAGTTTTTCAATAAATAATATGTGAATTGCATTCAATTAATTGCATTGAATTTTCTGACATGCATATCAAAATTTCAGACAAAGATATTTATAAAATTAAACAAAGACTGTCAAAAATCCAAAATCTGTACATTACATATCCTCTATCTAAATTTTTAGAACTTAGAAAATAAAATTAGAGTAAATTTATGAATAATATTTATCTTTGAAGTACTAACCAAGCCAGTCTTTAAAAAGTGATAAAAGTGATAAACTGTTGTACCTATAGTTCACAATAAAAGATTTGGTAACACATTTTTCTCTCCTAAACAAATTAAGTTATTTTGGTAACACATTTTTCTCTCCTAAACAAATTAAGCATGCAGTGTTTTGTTAGAAAAGTGAAGCCACTTGTGCCTGCACTGCAATTGTACTGATTGGTGCATATATGAAGTGGAAACTGAAAAACAAATGTTTTGCAGGATGTTTTCTATTTTCACAAAAACACCCACTCTTGCTAAGAATGAAAAATTTGGACCTAAACATTTCTCCTAGAAAACTTTGAAAAATCCTTTCGTTTGATCAATATTTCTACATATTTTTGTAATTATTTGGGACATCTGCATGAAAATATGTTCTTTGATTTAACTATTCATTCTCTTAAAAACCATAACTGAGTATTAGCATTATAATTTCCTGAAGAACATGTATTAGATTCTTCTATAATGACATCAGTGCCTATTTATATTTCTCCTGAAGCCCTCACCCACTTAGAGCCATTCTCCAGCCTATTATCTGTAACTATATGCAATAGACCTTCTGTTTGTTTGCATTTTAGTTTTGTTTTGTTTGCCTGTCCTATTTAATTCATAGCCCTTTCTTCTGTTATTAGCTCCCAGTTGTATTTTGGGGAAACTTCCTTCCCCACACCCTCAGTCTCTGTGGTCTGAACTGGTAGGACTGACTCCATCCTAAGCAGTAAAAATGGACACACATCAGCCTGTGAAGTCAGGCTGCAGTGTTTAGTGCACAAAGTAATAATGAAGGAAGTTGAATTCAGAAGAATCTGTCAGAGACACGTGGAACCCTTAGAAAAGGTATGTCTTCCCATTAGGATTGCTAAACAGAAGCTCCTGGGGAGAAGCCACTTGAGGAGGAAACCAATACAGGAAAGCAGAACAAGAGGTAGAGAAAGATTTCTGATACAATCAGTTTCGCATCTAGACTCAGAGATGCCTTAGCTGAATATGTAATTACATAAGCCAATCATTTTTAAATTAAGTCAATTTGTGAATCAATACATTTTTTTCAATTAAATAAATTTGAATTTATTTTTCTGTCCTTGCAAATGGAAAAATTCATTATCTGGAATGCCATGGAGTGCCTTCCTCACTGACCAAACACCAGTGTTCACCTGGCCTCCTGCCCCTTTACAGCCACTATAATCATGACTTACCCCATGGCCCAATATATAACCCTCATCCACAAACTCAAGAAATCCCTTTGGGCTGTATTCTAATGATCCGCTACTTCTCTCTACATAACAGTGCACTATGCAATGCCTTTTTAAAAAACATTCTTACCGGTTTATATGTTTGATTTTTTTAAAATCAACTCTTTTTAGAGAGAGAGGAGGGAGAGGGAGAAGCAGAGGAAAAGGAAAGGGAGAGTTAGGGAGAGAGAGAAACATCAATGTGAAAGAAACATCCATCAGTTGCCTCTTGAACATGCCCCAACTAGGGATTGAACTGCAACCTGAGTATGTGCCCTGACCTAGAATAGAACACCTGACCCTTTGGTGCACAGGAAATGCTCTAACCAACTGAGCCACATCAGCCAGGGCACAATGTCATTTTTTAAGTGTTCATTTACTATGTATCCCTAAAGATGTTACAATTCCTTATGCTTCTTGTTATATTTCCCACAATGTGCTTTAAGTTTTTAAATCATTTAAAATCATCAGAAAAACAATAAAACAAAGAAATAATTAACAACAAATATATAAATTAATAAAGTCACCGAAGAGGGCTTTGAGGTACATATTTGAAATATTGGTGATTCTAGAAGTAGGCAGAGCAAGTAGTTAGTACTGGTTGAGGACCACTTATAAGAGCCCCACCTCACCCCCAAACTGTAGCCCCTTATTGCCAATCCTACTTCCAATGAAATCACCATAAATAATTCTACCATTTAAGTTTTAAAAAGTGACCTGGGTAGTAAACACATCGACCATGTTTGGCATATTAAAAAATCCAGACACTTGGCATGACATCCATGAGTATATCCATGTCAAAAACATAAAACATAAAAATATAAGTATCCTAGAAAGCCCACTGCACATGGACTTTGAAAGACACACCATTCAGCTCCATGTTGCACATGAATAAAAGTTTCATTATGAATGATTGGTATACTTTCAGAAGATCCTGAATTTTCTAGTAAAGGTTATTTAAAAACTGGAATAGGGCTTGAAATAAAGTATTCTGTCACGCCTCCCCCCCAAAATTGAGATGTGTAAATTTTCCAAGCTTCATTTTTTCCATCAAGGCTATTGCCAAGGGAGATTATTATCTCTGACTTTTATCTCACTATTCAGAAAGGAGTACCGAAGCAATCTTAATAATACATCAGTCTCATCAATAAAACCTCTGCTGAACTCCAATTGACATGAACTTCTTGTGAAAAGTAATTGACCACATAGAATTTACTGTGGGCGTCGGCTAATGCTGAATACAAAAGCACAGGGAGATTGAGGAGGAAGGCCTGATGCAAGGTTATACACACTGTAAAGAAAGCTGAGTGGTCCTCACAGGAAAAACAATGTTGGGTCTACTTAAAAACCACTCAACATGAAATTAAGCTTTACATTTTGAATAAATAAATGTCTTGCTGGACAGGAAAATCTAGTGCCCCCAAATCCAGCGGGCACAAGGAGATGGTTTTGCAACCTTGCTACTGTCTGACATCAATGTCATAACAATCACACTGGTTACCGGCTGATTGTACTAGGGCTCCCCTTGTAGCATGAGATTCCAGTCATTCATCCAAGGTAACAGTCAGAGCTGGGAATGCTGACAGGGGTCAGCATCTCGGATATGCAGTTAATCCTAAAAGCTTTTAATTTCATGTGCAATACTGAACAGACTTTGTAAGTGAGTAAGATCGCTGGCACTCTCAATCCCAGTACAAAATTCCTGACAGCTAGCTCATAATGCACATGAAGGAGGGGGTTGAGCTTCAAATTTTAAAACAGCAAACGTAACATGTAAGTAAGGCTCAAAGATATATGTTTTTCCCTCATCCTGGAGACTGGAAATTGAAAAAGTGGCAGGTATAAGATACAATTTTTATTGATAACAATATATATAAAGACAGATTCTGAAGGTATTAAGGTCTAAGGACTCAGATTTCTTCACAAATACATATGTGTGTGCATATATATTTTACACACACACACACAGAATAATCAAACCTGAAGCAAAAATAGCACTTTGTAGAAGGCTCTCTCCTCCAACAATCCAAATTCTATCCAGTCCTGAATCCCTGTTAAGTCCTACCTTCTCCGGGGTCTTCCCTAGGAAATCCAGCCCACGTCCTCCCTCCTTTCTCAAACAAGATTTCTACTTCACCACCACCATCACACATGTGAGTACTTAAAGTGTAGGACCTTACATCTGAAGTAACAGGCTGCTCCTAAACCTGGAAGTTTAAAGCTAGTTGTGAAGACAAGATGCAAGCACAAAAAGGTATAATCAGCAGCTCACAATAACTGTGGATCATGTAGGTGAACACAGGAACGAGGAAAAGGAGGCCTCACCCAGGCTGGGCTGGTCAGAGATGGGACAGGTTTATGGTGGAGGTGGAGTTCAAGTTTGTCCTTGAAGAAGGGCTCTTCTCACATAGCCAGGATGCAGGAGAGACGCCGGGAAACATGAATATGATGTAGAGGCAAAGATGGACCAATACAGGACCGTCAGGAAGACTTGGGCTGCAACTAGGAGCCTCCCTGTTAGGAAGTTCACAGGTTCTCTTCATCTGTAGATTTACCCATTACTAAATGTGGTGTCTCCTGTGGGCAGAGTAAATCTCACTAACCAGAGCAAAAGCAATGCAATAGCACGTACTTATAAAATAATTTAATTTAGATAGCATTAGAAAGACAGACAAAGGATGACAAACTAGTGTCCACCCTGATTAGGGTTCATTTATACTGGTTGCCTCAATTTGGACCACAGCATAATAATTGTGAGTGAGTCCAGTTAACTCACATTTGAGGTAGAAGTCTTTCACTTACGAAGCATAATACAGTATAGACCAGGGGTGGGCAAACTTTTTGACTCGAGGGCCACAATGGGTTCTTAAACTGGACCGGAGGGCTGGAACAAAAGCATGGATGGAGTGTTTGTGTGAACTAATATAAATTCAAAGTAAACATCATTACATAAAAGGGTACGGTCTTTTTTTTTTTTTTTAGTTTTATTCATTTCAAACAGGCCGGATCCGGCCCGCGGGCTGTAGTTTGCCCACGGCTGGTATAGACTTAAGTAAAAGAGGGAATAATAGTTGCTTAAAAGTCACAATTGAATTTGAAATCCCCAGTGTGTGGGTTGAACTAAACTAAAGCAACATGAAAAAATGAATGAGCCTTATTCCCAAAAGCTAGGGACTTCCCTTTAACCTCTATGAAAAACATGCAGAGATTCATAGAGATTTAGGTCTTGCTAAGAGTTACTCTGAAGAAACCAAAGTTTCCCTTCAAGAGCCCAGGGAGTCTTGATCTTCCTTACATATTAAAGGCACCTGGAGAGATTTTAAAACCCTCTGAAGACAGGGCTCCCACCCGATCCATTAAATCAGAATCTTTGTGGGTGGAGATCAGGCAGGTGATTTTCACAGGCAGCAGGGTTGAGAACTACTGACATCTTCCCTCATACAATCATCAATGGTCTTACCAGGTTAGGAAGGGCTCAGCCATCAGCCTGTTTACTATCATCTTGTGAATGCCCAAAATCATTCACAGCACAGCATATACAAACCCTTAACCTTATGTAAGCTTTTGTCTTAGCTATCAATACTTGGCATAATTCACTAAGCAATTAGTAGAAAATCAGAAAAAAAAATCAAGCAAAGTAGGCACAGCGCTTAAGGAAATTTGTGAAAGAAAACAATTGGGACAAAAACAAGAAAAAGTGATATTAGAATTAAAAGTTCCTGAAATTTACAATATAGCCAATATTAACTCACCCCGTAAATATTTAGGATGATATATATTAACCACAATGACAATGGTAGTATCTACCAGTTTTTCTTTCTTACTAAGTTGCTTTATATATTAAACTCAATCTTACAATTCTATGAAAGAGAATACCCCATTTTAGAGATGAAGAAATAAGGCTCCTGATGACTACGTCATTTTGCCTGATGTAACCTAACTAGTGACTGAATTAGCTTTCAAAAAGATTTACTGATTCCAAAAGTGTCTCAAAGGCAATTTGATTTAGTTATAACCCACCATCATCCAAGGGCTCAGCCTACAGCCCCGAGCTATAGTTGGAGAGAGGGGATGGGAGTGGGTATATGAATTGTCGTAAGTGACTTTTGAGTCTATGCACTCCTGATTTAGGGGGGAAAAATCACTTAATTTTTAAATTGTTGAGCCAGGTTTAATTTCTAACCTCTCAGATGGGCTATATAAATGTCATTCCAGCCAGTTTCAAACTGTCTTTCCTAGAAGCAGCTTTTGTTCATGGACCCAATTTGCCAAGAATTCCCAATATTTTTGGAGCAAGAAAACTGAAATTTGCCCTAACCGGTTTGGCTCAGTGGATACAGTGTTGGCCTGAGGACTCAAGGGTCCCAGGTTCGATTCCAGTCAAGGGCATGTACCTTGGTTGTGGGCACATCCCCAGTAGGGAGTGTGCAGGAGGCAGCTGATCGATGTTTCTCTCTCATCGATGTTTCTAACTCTCTGTCCCTCTCCCTTCCTCTCTGTAAAAAAATCAATAAAATATATATTAAAAAAAAAGAAAACTGAAATTTGATTTTTGGAGCCAATTTCTTCCATGGTACTATTCTTTAAAACATTGTTCTTTTCCAACTATGTGGGTACTGGTAACGAGCCAGACCATTCAGGGAGTCAACACAGATCTGAAAGTAAAGGATAATACTTGAAAATTTCATGTAATTATTTCAATAAGTTCCTGAAAGTGTTTATAGCATTAACAGCACTCTGTACATGAGAGATTGCATTCTGTTTACAGAATGAGAACTAAGGGACACACACCAGCCTAACTCATCCAAAAAGGGCCAAAGCAGAGAATAACAACTCCTCACGCAGAGCATCGGACCCATCCCACAAGAGCTCTGCTATTCAATTTAAAGTCTGGCTTGTTCTACTTTCCCATCCAAATACCAAGAGAAAACACGTCAAACAATTCTGCCTTGAAGATTAGAATGGGGCTCCCATGGGGACTGGAGGAAAATCCACTCCTAACTGAAGATAGGCCCTTAAAATCCTAATCTAATTTTCTTATTTGCTGCCTGGCATGTCAGCCTGCTCCTTATAATTTATTCCAGCTGTTTCTCCTGAAAGTATGGTATTTGCAATTTGCTGTGGACCCCAAAAAGCACAAAGAAATGGTAAATCATCAAATGCTGATCACCAAGTTGAAGAAATAGATATTGCTTTTCCTAGGGGAAGACAGAAATGACTATTGCATAGTCGTAGTTTTAAATAATAGATGAAGGCTTCCTTTTAATGCATAAAAACCTGACAATGTCATGATTATATACTTGAAATGTATTACATGTTCAAGTACTAAAATATGAAGGATATAATCTCAGGATATGTTGTTTTCTGAATATGCTAATCTTAATTGCCATGAAATTTGCATTTCATATCACTTTTAGTCTGAATATGAGCATATTTTATCTGAAGCCAGTATCACTCAATTTTTCTTTATTTTGCTATCTTCATCCTTGATTTTTTTTAAAAGACAGAAATCTAATGCTAACATAATAATTCTAAAATTAAAATCATTAATTAAAATTCTGTCATTTTGCTTATCTTTCAGGCTTAAGAATGGATTAGTATACTTTAGCAATATTGGGTTCAAATACAATTAAAGTTGAACTTTTATATATTTTCCCATTTAAATGTTCAACCTTCTTTATATTCTTATAGGTTAACTCATTTCTACCTCTTTTTAAAGCACAAAATTAATAGTACTTCCTAACACAAATTATTGTTAAATAAGCCTTTCAGACTTATACTATGCTTCTAATTTTGGGTCTGTTTCTTAGGACAAGTCTATTTTTAATAAGATTGTTAAAAGTTAATTTATTTGTATAATGTTCTTCAAATTATACATACTATTATATTTTGTCACTTAAATTCATAATTTTGTTCATCAACCCTAGGTGAATTGAATTTAATCTGATAATTTTTTAAGTGATGAAGGCATTAAAGATCTCCTTATTTTCTGTAACACTGCTTCTTTAATATTTGGCATAAGTGGGATTTTACTTTAGTGTCTGCTATCCAAAAGACAGTCTTAAAATATTAACATAAAATTTTAGGAGACATCATAGATAAATGTCACCTAATTCAATTCAAAACATGTTTATTGTGCACCTACTATGTGCGGATACAGCAGAAAATACAATTGATAATGTCCTGTCTGATGAAGCTTTACACCCCAGTAGGGCTGTCACAGTAAAATGAGTAAATATATATCAAGTCATTGAAAGTGTTTAAAGAATAAGAGTAGGGTAAAGGAGATAAATGAGGCTGAAGAAAATACTCTTTACATATGGAGGTTAAAAAAGCCTCCTAGTTAGAAAGATGCTTAAACTAAGATCTAAAAGAGGGAAGAAAGTAAACTAAAAAGATACATAGGGAAGAAAATTACAGATGTGGGAAGAAGCAGAGTAAAAGCCCTTAAGGGTGAATGACTATTCATGGTGTGCAAAGAATATCAAAGATGTCATTGTGGTGGAGTGGAGTGGAGTAGAATCATGTAAGGGGAGATGGTAGAGATGAAGGCAGAAGGTTGCAGGAGTGGAAGAGGAATGGGCAGCAGATCATGTTGGGCATTATAGGCCAGAGTACGAGTTTTAGAAATGTGAAACCATCTGAAGATTTTGAAAGAGAACTGATATCTGTCTCCCATTTTTTAATGCTCTATGGAAAATTGGTTAAAAGGGTAGGTTAGAGCAAAGAGATGAGTTCAGATGCTACTGAAGTTCTAGACAATATGTGAGGAACCTCAGACCAGCATAGTAGTGGTGGAGGTAGTGAGAAATAGTTTGATTCTAGAGATACTTTGAAGGAAGAACCAAGATGGGTATATAGATAGATTGCTGAAATGGAGGTGTAAGAGGGAGAATCCAGAATGACTCCAAATTTTCACCCGATCAACTGGAAAAATGGAATTGCCAGATTTCAAAAAAAAAAAAAAGAAGAAAGCAGAGGACAAGCATAGGGAAAGAAATTATTAATTTGATTTTACAGTATGTAAATTCCTATTTTTAAAAATTAAAAATAGAACTACCATATGATCCAGCAATCACACTGTTTGGTATATATCCAAAGGAGATAAAATCACTATCTTGAAGAGATATCTGCTCTCCCATATTCATTGCAGAGTTACTCACAATAGGTAAGACATGGAAACAACCTAAGTATCTGTCAACAGATGCCAATACATATATATATATATATATATATATATATATATATATATATACACATACATATATATGCAATGGAATATTATAAAACCATTTAAAAATGCTGCCATTTGCAACAACATGGATAGACCTTGAGGGCATTATGCTAAGTGACATAAGTCAGCAAAAGACAAATACTGTATAATATTACTTATAGTGGAATCTAAAAACATTGAACTCAAAAATAGAGAGTATTGTTAGTTGCCAGGGGTTGAGAGGTGGCGGCAATGGGGAGATGTTGGCCAAACATGTTGGCACAAACTTTTTATTATAAGATGAGTAAGTTCCAGGGATTTAATATGAATCTAATAATCTAGTAACTATAGTTAAAATACTGTAATATGTACTTGAAAGTTGCTATGAGAATAGAGCTTTTATGTTCTCAACATAACAACCAAAACAAAAAACAACAATAACTATGTCAGGTAAAGTGTATATTAACTAACCTTAGTGTGGTAAACATGTAATATACAAGATGTCCCGAAAAATATATATACACTTTGAATAATTATTAATTCCAATAGGTTAAATCTGAAAAGACAGAAACATCAATTAAGCTATCAGCTATTAAGTGTATGTACCTTTTTCGGGACACCATGTATATGTGTATCAAATCATCACAGGGTATACATTAAATTTACACAATGTTATATGTCAATTATATCAATAAACCTGAAAATACAATTAATGTTTTAATTTTTTTAAATTGACAACTGGCCGGTTAGCTCAGTTAATTAGAGCATGGTGCTAATAGCACCAAGGTTGTGGGTTCAATCCCCCTATGGGCCAATAAAAATATTATTAAAACATTTTATTTTGGACAAATAAAATTGGGATTCTCATTAGTCATTCAAGAGTAGATGTAAAAAGGCAGGTGACTATGCAAGTCTGGTATTTGGTAGGAGAAATCTGGACTAGAAATAGAAATTTGGTAACATCAGTGTATAGATGGTAACTGGTTGCGACCGAATAAATTACTCTGGAGGTGAAGGAATATAGAAAAGACAGAGAGCTAAAGATTGCATTGAAGAGCC
Organism: Myotis yumanensis; assembly: GCF_028538775.1. Taxonomy (NCBI): domain Eukaryota; kingdom Metazoa; phylum Chordata; class Mammalia; order Chiroptera; family Vespertilionidae; genus Myotis; species Myotis yumanensis. Next base: position 70,765,816 of record NW_027223755.1, on the reverse strand, counting down.
TTGTTTTTGCCAAAAAAGGCAAAAGGTGAGGGAGAATACCCAATTTCAAGTAATTCAGACCATCTTATTTCTTTATGTTAGAGGGCGCTTTTATGGTTATATACAATTGGCAATTATCATAAGTTCTCTCATTTTCAGAGTAATCAGTACTAATGAAGTTAACGTATTATTTATTTGCTTGCTAAGCACCAGCTGCTAGTACCAGCTGATATGAACCTGAACAAAATTAGTTCAAGCATCATGAGAATTGGACTTCCCTAAAGGGAACTGTACCTTTGAATAATGTCTTTTAAGAAAACACAAAGGCTTTACACAGCCGTCTGGTGAACAAGAAATCGATAGGGCTGCTCTACATAGTATTTTATTCTGATGAAGGCTCCTCAATACTGGGTTTTTATCATCAGCCTACGAGGCAGTCACCTTTGAAATGAGGACAGATTATGTATTCATTTTTATCCCACTGTAATAATCAAGATAGCTCCAGTGATTCCAAACTCCTGGTGTTAAGACCTTTGTAGTCCCCTCTCCCATTGAATAGGGCTGGCCTGTATAACCAGTGGTCGGCAAACTCATTAGTCAACAGAGCCAAATATCAACAGTACAACAATTGAAATTTCTCTTGAGAGCCAAATTTTTTAAACTTAAACTATATAGGTAGGTACATTGTTATTAACTTAATTAGGGTCCTCCTAAGGCTTAGGAAGAGCCACACTCAAGGGGCCAAAGAGCCGCATGTGGCTCGCGAGCCACAGTTTGCCGACCACTGGTATAACCAATAGGATACTGTGGAAATGATGGTGTGTGACTTCGGAGGCTAGGTCATGAAAGACATCAAGGCTTCCACTTGCTTTTTCCTGAATTAGTCACTTTGGAGAAAGCCAGCTGATATGTTTTGAGGATACTCATGCAGCTGTAAAGCAAAAACCACTAGAAAAGGGACTGATGCCTCCTGCCAACAGCCAGCAAGGAACTGAGACCCCCATCAATGGCCAAGAGAATGAGCCATCTTGCAAACAGATTCTCCAGAGCCTTCAGATGAATACAGCCTTGGCCAACAACTTGAATGCAACTGCATGAAAGCCCTTAGCCATTACCACTCAACTAAGCTTGTCCCAGATTCTTGATCCATAGAAACTGGAATAACAAGGGTTATTGTTTTTCTAAGCTGCTAAACTATGGGGTTATTTTTTATATAGCAATCCTATATAATAAGAGCCTAATATGCTAAGTGTCTGATCATCCATTCAACCAATCAAAGAGTAATATGCTAATGATATGCTAAGGCTGCTCAACTGCTCCCTATGATGTGTACTGACCACCAGGGGGCAGACAGTTGTCTGGTCGACCAGTCACTATGATGTGCACTGACGATCAGGGGGCAGATGCTCCGACTGGTAGGTTAGCTTGCTGCTGGGGTCCAGCCAATCAGGACTGAGTGAGATAGGCCAGACATGCCCTGGAGCCCTAACACGGTCCCTCCCCGGCTGGCCAACCTCCCGCATCCCTCCCCAGACCTGATTGTGCACTGGTGGGGTCCCTCGGCCTGGCCTGCACCCTCTCACAATCTGGAACCCCTCAGGGAATGTTGGAGAGCCAGTTTTAGCTGATCCCACAGGCCAGGCTAAGGGACTCCACTGGTGCATGAATTCATGCACTGGGCCTCTAGTGGATAATGAAAACCTCCATAGTCTTTACTTTCCTATACCTTTTTTTCCTCTTGTCTACACATTTTATTTGGGGTTTGATTCACTCACAGGAGAATGGAGGTTAAAATAATTCTCAACATTGGCTGCATAAGAGAATTTATTTGAGAAGCTTTAAAAATATGCCCACTTGTTTCCCTACCCCAGAGGTTCTGAGTTCATTAGTCTGGGATACAGTGTGGACATCAGAATTGAGTCAATGCTATGTTCAAACATATGCTATCTGATTACAGATGAGATATGGAGCCAAATATTCACTTCTTTCTAAAAGTAAAAGGCAGCTTTGTTTTATGGGTCAGAATGTTCTAGTTATGGATGCTGACAAAAGCATCAGCAATGAAGGTGTATCTGTCATCATTTGCTAGTGACCCATACAGAGCAAATATATCTGTGGCTGGAGGTACAGAGGAAAATCCAGGTAGCTATGAACTATTTTCCACCTGACCTCAGCTTACATACCACTTAACACATGCTGCTGTGTGCCTACAGTTTCATTATGGATAACCTGAACTATTTCCTTCTTTTCACCCAAATTTCTCCTGCATTACATCCTCCTCGTGCTCCTACCCACATACATACCACACCCATATCAGTCAAGATGCTTTCAGTGGTAAGCACAGGAAAAACCCAACCCAATCAGCTTAAAATAAAAATGTACAGAGCTCCAGTGGCACAATTGGTTAATGTTGGTACTTATACAGCAATAAAATAAAATGCATTCTCTCTAATGACACAGAGCTCAGAGGTAGGACAGCCCAGAGTTGGTTAATTAAGTGGCTCATTAACATCATGCACACAGGTTCACTCCCTCTGTCTATACAATGGGGCCTTGACTTACGAGTGTCCTGACTAACGAATTTTTTGAGATACCAGCTATCTCTCGGCCGATTTTTTGCATTGAGTTGATAAAGTAATTTGAGTTAATGAGCTCCTTAATGAGCTCAGTCTCAGAATGAATTAAACTCGTAAGTCAAGGCCCCACTGTACTCAGGTGTTCCCCGGTGGACACAGACAACAGCCTCAACTCCAGGCATGAAGAGAAAAGGAGAAGAGAACATCTCTTCCAATATATCCCCTTTTATCAGGAAAAAAAAAAACACAACATTTACACACACACACAAGACTTTCCAGATATCACACTGGTGTGAAGACTAAGTTATTTGCTCATTTCAAGCAATCAGGAAAGAGAATAGGAAAATATGATTGCTAAGGCTGGACATGATTTATCCCACAGAACTAAAGTCAGGGTCAATCACAGTCTCTCTCTCTCTCTCTCACACACACACACACACACTTACACACACACACTTCCTTCACATTATGGACACTGATATATTCCATCAATTGGAATGCTTTCAATTGCCTATAACAGATATGTATCAGTTAACTATTGTGAGATGCAAAACACAAATATGAAATCTCAGTGGCATAAAACAAAAATCATGTATTCTTAGAAATTGGCAGGTGAGCATTAGACATTTGGTTCTGTTCATCTCAGCTGGACCTGTTCACATATCTGAGGTTCTTTTGATGGTCAGCTAATCTAGGTTGGGTTTGTCTAGGTGATGCTGTTGGAAGTCATGGGCCAAGCTAGACTTAGCTCCTCACTGCAGGTTGGGCTGAGGTCTATCCATTCCATATGTATTCATTCTGAGGCATGGGCAGAGGAGAAGATACCCAAGGAAGCTTTCTCATGGCAATAACAGAAACACAAGAAGGCAGGTAGAAATGTATGCCTCCTAAGGTCTAGATGCAGAACTACAGACACATTATTCCTTTTACCCTAACAATTGGATAAAGCAAGTTCATGGCCAAGGCCAAACCAAGATATAAGGTAAGAAGTTTGAATATAAGGAGAGGTTAAGAATTGAAGCCAGTATTTCTATCTACCACAGATACTAAATCTGACTTTGTTTACCAAAAACAAAATTATTAGAAAAGTATTGACGACTCACACAACTGATGGAAATTAATGGTTAGGCTTTTTAAAAAATCAGTATTTCCAAATAAACAAGAAGCTGAGAGCACTATGATCATGTTTAGTGTAATAATCTGCCAGGAGGCCACCACTTCCAGACACTCTGCCGCTGCCACTTCTGTGAAGAAACTTCTATTCTATTAAAGATGTCTTTTCTTTATTCATTCAAAATTGAAAACCCTTGTAGAAGCTCCAACTAGCCCAGTGTAGGTCATTCCCATGCAGTATTATCAGGGTCAGGGAAGAAAGGACCTAACTCTTTACATTTCCATATCGAGAGGTGGACGCTGCCTCCACCAAGACTACTCACAGAGATTCTCCCACAATATGAGGGGATGTAGATACCAGAGAGAAAAAGACACAATGTTAAGTGGCTGCACTAATATGATAGGGATTGTGTGAATGGATAAAAGACATCCCATTACTACATCAAAACATCCATTACAAAGGGAAGTACTTCATGCTCAACAACAGGCGGGTGAGTCATTAGATCATTCATGATAAACCATCTGAGGTTTACCCAGCATTTAAACAATAATTTCAAGCAACAATTTCTTTTGAATCATGAAAGAAAGAAATCTGCTAGCCTTTTAATTATTTCGTTCTGCTGAATATACTCAAGGAAATTAAATGTTCCCAATTTTACAATCAACACTTAAATAATTGAATATACATGCAAAAGGTAGGTACCTCATGCCCAAACATGCTCAGGAAAAATCATTGAGCCTTGAAATGTCCTAACTCACAAGGCTTTTTTATGCTGAGAGATGCACTCTGGTGTGATAGGTGTTCATTTCTACTCATGGCTTTAGGGGATCTATAAATTCAAATAACTATTACTATGCTTAAATAATGTAATTTCACTCAAGAGACATAGACTGCAGTGTCAGATAAGGTGATGAGATGAATGGATTTGGAGGATCTCATTTTTTTCTCTCTAATTCACTTTTGGATATTACCACAATGACAAATACACTGAAAAGAGAGGGCTTAATAAATGGCTGGTTTCATGAAATATTTAGAGTAAATCAAATCTCTATCACAAAACAGCCATTTGGTTGGTGAAGAGAAGTACATAAGGGGCAGAAAGGAAAATTAGAAAAGGGAAGGGAGGGAAAGAGGGAGAGTCAGGGAAACCAGGAGGCAGGGGGAGAGGAAAAGGAAAGGAGAAAGAGACAGCTGCCATCACCTCTCAGGGCGTTAGGCACACAGCCGTTCTCTGAATCATTCATGCCTCATTAGGGTTGTAAGATCGTACAGGATCTGCATGCAGAAGGTCAAGTGTGTTCTCTTAAGCAATTTCATTCTTCAGGAATTGGGGCCAGTGCGTCAGATGAAACGTGATGGCTCTCAGTAACTATACCCACATGTGTAGTCCAGGCTCCTGTGATCCCAGACTACTCTTTTTTTTTCTTTTTTCTGAAAATAAAGCAAGGATATTCTCATCAGAGGTAACCACTCAAATACACAAAAAATAGAGGAGAGTAAGGAATGCAAAAATAGGGCAGTATTCTTAAGACCCTGACTTCTCCTCTAAACAACATTCTGGGCAGCTGTTGTTTTGTTTCTATGACTGCTCTACTTCTCTTTTTCTTTCTTTCTTTTTTAACTTTTATTGATTTTTAGAAAGAGGAAGGAAAAGACAAAGAGAGAAACATTGATGTGAGAGAGAAACATGGATCGGTTGCCCCCTGCATGCACCCTGACTGGGGATCAAACCCTCAATCTGGGCCTGTGCCCTGACTGGGAATGGAACCACCAACCCAGCCCCCTGGCCAGGGCTATTCCTGCTCTCTTGTAGATACACTGTCCCCACATAAGTTCCTTTGCTTTTTACGCTTGACAATACTCAGCAAAGCCCCACCTTCTTTCTCTCCAGACTCTTCTACTAGATAGAGTGACCAGGAAAGAAAAATGAACCACTATTTACTATACTGAAAGTAATAATAGACTCAGGAATCTCAAGACACATATTGAAAGAACTTGACCAAATGCCCCAGAAGGTCATACCATAGAAAGGAAAATGAATGAAATTAATTCCATTCAGTTGTGTGTTCTGATTGAGTCATGGCACAATTTGGAGTCTTCAACAGTAAAATAAAGAGCTTCCTAACTTGGGCTATTTTAAACTTTCTCCATTAAATATAAGTACTTTTGCATATATGCATTTAAATAGGTCATCTAGTTCTAATTAGATCTAAATGAGAATAGAGAAAATAGCTGAAGTGTCCACAATGTATGCTCAATAAACTACAGTAATTAAATTATCTGAATAGGTCCTTATCTAGAAGAAAACTTTCTATTAAAAATAATGTACCCTTTCCTTATCTAAAGCAATCCAAAGATTCCAAATAATTAATTGCAGAGTCATTCCTTTTCTATTCTTGACTGAAATTGGTCAGAAAGGGTTTAAATTAATTTTACTTCTAGTCTGGACAACTCTCCAACAAATTGTGGTTTTCAATGCATTACTAATAATAAATTTTAGTACTCAGTTGGGCTGGTGTATTAAAAACACCTGATTTTAAAAGAAAAAGAAACCTACCCTTTTTTAATTCCAGAAAATAATTATATAAATATAAAATTATGTATATATAATTTTATATATATTTATATATATTATTGATTTTTAGAGAAGGGACAGAGGAGAGAGAGATTGATGTGGAGCATAATATCAATTGGCTGTCCCCTACAGACCTCTCACCAGGATCGAGCCCACAGTGCCCTGACCAGGAATGGAACCAGCAACCCGTCAGTGCACAGGACGATGCCCAACCAACTGAGCTACACCAGCCAGAGCTAAAATTTTTACATTCTTGTTTTTTGTACTTAGAGTCTCCAAAAGAATCTTTCTCATCATCCTGTTCCTTAATTTATTCCAATAAATGTTCCTACAAGATTCAAATTTACCCAATTATTTGCATGCTTTACCTCCACTTTTCAAATCCCTGCCAAATTCCAAATTAATTCTATTCATCATTATTTTCTATAGTCCAACAGTAAAAGAACCTTGTCTAAATGCTAATCTGCTGTGTATTCATTTTTTTCTCATATAGCTTCAGTTCCCCAGAGTTTGACATTTCAATAAATCCTTAAAAGGGATTATAATGCTGCCTTGCTACATTTTGTTTTCTATGAGAAAACAAATTAAGAAACTTCCCCACCTTCAACCTTTAAAAATTTAAAAAGAAACCTGTCTTTCTCTAGAAAACAGGTTTCAATGTGGAATTAATTCCAAGCATCTGGAATAAAAAAACAGTCCCTGGGTAACAGAAGATGAGTTCAATGGATTCTAGCAAAATCATTCCTATATGATGTCTCCTTCTAATCAATATGATCACTCTCATTCTTTTAAAGCCGAAAATCCCATATGGGCTCATGCAATATTAAAAAGATCCTTGGTTATTTTTCCTGCAACTCTGCATGCAGCCCTTGGGTTTCCCTGTCATTGAAGGCAGTCTGTGCACAGTGGATGGAAAACGATATCCATGATATTACTCTTCTCAACTGTATAAATTGAGAAGACAGATTAAATTTTTATCATGATTTGGGAGAAAGAAAACTTACTATGCAGGAGCTAATTAATATGAAAATAACTAATTGAATCAAGAGTTATACACAGCTGACTTGCTAAAATAGAGCAGGCTATATAGATGGACCAAACGAATTTATTCTCCTCATGTCCTCATTACCAAACACAGTGAACAGGTAGAGCCTGAGTGTCAGGCATGGCCTACCATTGCCTGTGCTTTAACATTTCTTTCATCAAGTAGCTCATGCCCATCACACAGGTCAGATTTACTTTACAGCTGCCACTCACATGTTCACGACCTCTGGTCAGTCTAACCCAAGGGAACAACCCCCTGAATCCAAGGTGTTTCTACAGTTTCAAATCTGCATCGGTCCATGCACTTGGCGAGTGCTAAAAAACAGGATTTGTAGGAATGACATTTCCTTCCAGAGAACAGCTCAATATTGGTTCAGCAAACAAAACTTTGATTCAGTCAAATGAAGCACTTCAAAGCCAGTGCAAACCACACTTTCTAGAACCATGTTGGGGAGTTCAGGAATTCAAAATCCAGAAAAATGTTCAAAATAGAAATAAATGCTCATCTCCAGTTTCATACTGGCGTGCCCACATGCTGAATCCTACTGGATGACTGACTATTTGCTACCACTTCCAATTCAATTTGTGTCAGGCCATGTCCTCGGGGCAATGAGGTGAGGAAGCTGGGAGGTGGCAGGAAACCACAAGTCTTCTTAGGGAAGGAGAGAGTAAATTGTGAGATTAAGAGCCATTTGTCAAGTTGGGCAGGAATGGGAGTGTGAAGATTGACCACAGCCTAGGGAAGGTAGGGAACACACAGCATCACATGAGGGCAGTTTAAAGGGACAGCAGGGTATGGAGTACATCACTTCTACCAACCTCTCATGGCCCCACCTAACCCAGAAATACAGTCTAGCCTTGTGCCTGGGATAGGAAATAAGAGGATTAGGAAATTGGATTTCATGAACATATGACAGTCTCTGACACATCAATCTAGAATTTAATTCTAACCCTCTTATGAAAGTTTTCAATTTCACCACAGTCAGAGGAAGATTTGCCCAGCTTCTGAGCACAAACACTAATCTCCCATTTGGCAAATAACTCTACCTTGTGCTTTTTCTTTATTGTTATCCCATCGCTATCAAATTATCGTGTTGTTTTTAACATTTAAGAATGTAAGTTTTGTTTCTCCAAGTAGATAATGAGCACTTATAAGTAGGGAGTATGTTGTATTTCTGGTTCAGACACATATAAACACACATACATACATGCTTGTACACACAGACCTCCCCTGGCCTTTCCTCCTATTAGGTATTTTACAGGAATATGGTGAGTGAGAGCATGAGGCTCAGACATGTAAAATTAACCTATCAATAATAAATACTCTTGGGCTTACAATGCAAAGGTCAGAGTTTGGGATACTAGAGATCCAATAGATGTCAACCACAGTATGCTCAGTGGACTGTGTGAAGATAGATATGTGCATAAAGTGATTTTTAATAGCAAATAGGAGTTTCCACATAAAATTTTGGTTTGATTGCATAAATTTATTTCCTGAAATAGTTTTAGCATAACTTCAAGGAATAAAAAAAATTATAAACTCAAAGGACAAAGAAAATGGAAAGAGACAATGGCAAGCCAGCCGTTTTCATTAAAACTTAATCCCTACCCATTTTGGCTCAATGGATAGAGCATTGGCCTGTGGGACCAAAGGGTCCCAGGTTCAATTCCAATCAAGGGCATGTACCTCAGTTGCAGGTTCCTCCCCAGCCCTGGTCAGGGCTCACCCAGGAGGCAACCAATCGATGTGTTTCTCTCACATCGATGTTTCTCTCTGTCTTTCACTCTCTCTTCCACTCTCCCTAAAAATCAATTGGAAAATATCCTCAGGTAAGGATTATAAACCAAACAAACACTTAAGACGGACAATGGACTGGGAACTGGTGAATGACTTGCATGAAAAAAGCTAAAACATGCAATGAAGGAAACTTTTGAGCAGTAGACTGACAGAGTCTTTAAAACCCTGGAAAGGTCTCAGGAATTAGAAGCATCTGGTACTTTGGGAGACAGAGGCAAGGATGAGACTGTATAAGGATTCAGTACACACTACAAGCCGCCTCTACCCTGGTCCAGGTGAGTTCTCCTCCCCATCCCTTCAAAAGAAGAGAAATGTACTCTCTAGAGCAGTGGTTCTCAACCTTCCTAATGCCACGACCCTTTAATATAGTTTCTCATGTTGTGGTGACCCCCAACCATAAAATTATTTTCATTGCTACTGCATAACTGTAATTTTGCTACTGTTATGAATCGTAATGTAAATATCTGATATGCAAGATGTATTTTCATTGTTACAAATTGAACATAATTAAAGCATAGTGATTAATCACAAAAACAATATGTAATTATATATGTGTTTTCCGATGGTCTTAGGCGACCCCTGTGAAAGCGTCGTTTGACCCCCAAAGGGGTCGCGACCCACAGGTTGAGAACCGCTACTCTAGAGAAATTGAGTCCAGGAAGACTTGGGACTCAGAGACACTGAACTCAGCAGGGAGAGTAAGCTGCTGTCTTGAAAATGAGAAATTAAGAGAATGCCTATTGTTAAAGGAAAAATTATTCTGACACCTGTTGAAGATGGTAAGGCAGACTTTACTCAGGAAGACTATTACAATGGGATTTGTAGGAGGGGACAGAGAATTGAGCTGAATACAAGAAGAAAAAGTAGAAATTTTAGCCAAGGAACAGGGTGGGGGCTCAGTGGATGGAAAATAACTAAAATGAACAGCAGGAGTAAAGAAGGACTCTGGCTAAACCTACTTTATAGGATTATTGCTAAAAGCAGGCCAAGGTCATAGGGTATCAAGGGTGTGGGATAAGGAATTTAATTGGATATCAAGGGTGATCAGATACCAAAGTTGAAAGATAAGGAACTTGATCAGATATTAAGGTTGGGCGATTTTCACTGAACTGCTCACCCAGCAGGAGTTTTACTAAAATTAGACCAAAAGAGGTAATGGCAGAGCCCAAAGGAGGAGGCCTAGTCAAAAAGAAGACTCAGAGGAACCCGAGGAACTAAAGCTTGGTCTTTGTCACTATGAATGGTGAGGGATGGGTGTGGGAGTACTGCTCAAACGTCAAGGATTGAGTATAAGAATGGCATTACACTTCTCAACCACATGACTAAAAGCTGGAAGATAATGGAATGTATCCAAAATTCTTAGAGAAACTTGTTTTCAATTTAGAATTTTATATCTAGTTAATTTGATTCAGGTGTGAGAATATACTCAAAACATTCTTAGATTATTTTCAAAAAATATTTTTCACATTCTTTGTTTTCTTAGGAACATATATAGGATGTGCTCTGAGTAAAGCTGTGAGCCCAAAAACTATCCCATGAGAGCTTGCTGCCTGCAGACAATTATTTAAGCTTCCACAGTTTAGGGAAATTAAACGATGACCAATTATTTTACAAAGGATCTTGGCATAAGAATTATAAATGAAAAGAGGTGGAAAATAATATTTTCCTCATGTTCAAAATTTTTTAAAACTAACATTATCTTTTATTAAACTTGTTTTGCAAGAGCAATATCCCACAAATGCTTGTGTCAGTAACTCTTCAGATCCTTTTGCTTCATTTTTGCTGGCACCAACATTTAATGCAATCATATGCTTGTGTGAACTTTTCAGCTTCTGAGGCATAGTAACCTGATCATTTTTCTTTTAGTTTTTCCATATATAGTAGACACTTCATTGTGTTCAATGGAGCATGAGAATAGGAGCCTGCTTTTTATTCAGTTGCCATGTTACTTTGGTGAATAAAGGTACTTATTGGATCACATAGGTTAAAAATTCATATCTGACTTGAGCCCAAGGCTCAAATTTTATCAGCATAACCAGGCTCTCTCTCTTTCTCTGCCTGTCCCCTAATGTGATGCCTTATTCTCAGGTTCAAGTCTAACAGAAAATAAAGAGCATCTCTTTCAGAAATATCAACTAAGGACCCAAAGAATTCACTTTGATTGGCCCACTTAAGTCAGGAACCTTTTCCTAAAACTAACATTATTGTATATCCTGGAAAATTAGGGTCACATTCTTTATGCTACAGAGCCCCATCTGGACACTTGGCCAGAGATAGGGAATCTAGTTCCCACAGGAAAATGGGGGTACTTTTTCCAGTAGATAGGGAATGAATGCTAGGCAATAAAAATAGCATATAGCCACAATAGCTTTTAATACATTCAAAAATTCCGTGTTCTACTGTCTCCACGAAGCAGAATTTCCTTGTCTTACCCTCAAGCCAACTTAATGTTTCCCTTGGTAAAAAAAAAAAATACTAAGGAGTAACACATATTTTCCTTTTAGACTTATGATCAAATCACAGAGATGTAGATTTTTCAATTTCTAAATAATCATTTGAAGTCTTTGCAGAGTCCTTGCTCAATGTTTGTGGTACTGGTAGTTATGACAGAAACTAATTATAATTGGGCTGAAAACTTGTGATTTTCTTTCCCCAGAGGGTCTGCATTTCCACCTGCAGCTTTCCCTTGAATATCTTCACATTCCACCCTCATCTTTGAAGATGAAATGTGAGGGTTTTCCTTTGCATCAACACGCCCTGGGCTGCGGGTCATAATCCGCCTCAGCAGGAAGCTAGGTATCTGGGAGAGCCCCGGTGTGCATCTCTGGGATCAGAGAGGAGTGCAGCTCCATGTAGGCCTCCTGCCTATGCCAGTAAATGGCTCAAGTGATGTGGTTTAATTCCTTTCTTTACAAAGGAAGAAATTAATTTTCAAAAATTGGCACGAGGCTCTGTTGTTCCTGTATTTGTCTGAGATAAACCACTTTCATTGTGTTCAGCTACACCTCTGTCTCAGGAGCACTGGACTAAGTCATCCCATGTTGCCACCAGGAAGGCCTGATTAGGGCTCCCGGGCTTATTTCTACAGAAACAATCCATTCTCTGCCATTACATCTCAAGTTCAGAGAAACCAGCAAAGCTCTTTTACTTTTAATCCTTACATTTTCTTTTTCAAATGAAAACTTTTCACATTTGTTTATAGAGAACCTACTAGAATTAAAAGTTCCCTGTCCTTAAGGAGATCATAGTCTGGTAGAAATTCTGATATGTTATTATATAATACAATAATTTAGAAATATACTATGGAATCTTAGAAACAACCTCTGGTAGCTAATCTCCTACACAAAAAAATTGTTTTTGATATTAAATTGCCACCAAAAAATACTCTTATGTACTCATTCAGATATACTGTGACAATGAATTATAAGAGAGATATATATGTACATGTACACATATATTTATATATTTATATTTAATATATCAAAGGCAAGTTTTTGATACATTTACTTACTCAAAGTATTTTTTTATCCTGTTGAACAAAGTCCTGTTCTTTGGTTTCATCAAATCATAGTTATTATAATAATTTACAAACTTAAAAAATAAAATCAATTTATTTACACTTCCTTTAGGCATAGCAGTTTCATAACTCTTTATATATCTTTAGTTTGTATTATCAAGCTCTCGTGATTCTTTCCTGATAAAAGTGGATGGGGGATGAATAGAAAGGACAACACAAAAAGAGAAGCAAGACTTCTTTTGGCTTTGTTTTCTGGTCATTTCTTGAATGGGATTTCCTATGTATGGTTTGGATCTAGCAGCTAAAGAGAAGTAACTAGTGAAAGTAGATATTTAAGAGCTAATTAATTTATTGTATAAGACAAATAATAAGAAGAAACATTTACAGTTATAAATTATAGAATTTCCCCCTTACTATAGATCCAAGTATAATAAATAAAAATAGAGATATTTTCCCAGGGTTTAAAAGAACCAAGAAGAATTTCCCACTTGGAATTTGCTCTTGTGCACAGCATCAGATTTCTCTCATGTGCAAAGCAAGGGAAAAAATTCAAGCTAAACCAAAACTGTAAGTTTTGTAATGTACCCCGCGAATCACACAGGACACCTCAAGAAGTCGAATTAAAGAGTCACATTTATTGCAAATCCAGGACTAGGAGGGGGCATTTCGCTCTCTCAAATCTCGTAGTAATTACCTAGCCCCAACACCAGATTTATATAGGCAAAAATCACAAAGGTATTGATTACATCTCAGGGTTTGGAATGAGGAACCTGGTTTGCACAAAGCAGTTACAGAAGCCAATTGAGCATGTTAGTTAAATTATAGTTTTGGGTCTCCCGATCACTGAATCAACAGAAACACATAGCCTGGAGCCATGGGTCTTGGGACCACTGAGTTGACAGAAACACATTATCTAGAGCACTCGGGTCTTGGGACCACTGAGTCAACCTGAACACATTATCTGTAGCCACTGAGGCAATTTAGGATAATTGTGCTGTTCTGGTTCCCAGGTACAGAAGAATGTGCTTTCTAAAACCAGTATGTCCACAACCAATGGGGTGTTGAAATTACAATCAATAGGGTATTCAATCAAATAGAATGATTTATTTAATTCAGAAAATCAAAATAACTTTTCTATTATTTAAGCAAGCAAATAAGTACAGAAGCCAAACAGCAGGGTTAAAGTTAAACTACAGTTTCTACCTGAGATGATTGCTACCATACTTCATAAGCTTCCCCAACATCTTGGCCCTAATGGCTTTTATTCTTCTTGCAAAAGCATTTTAATCCTGTAGTCAAAATAACTGCCTGTGACATGTCTGTACTTCTTTGCAAGGTTTTTAAAATATTTTCAAATGTAGTTTAACCAACCCAGGAAGCAACAGGTTAGACTATTGAGGCTACAATAGTAACTTCTGGTTGTTTACCACATCAGGATTTGTCTGGAGAAAGCTGGTGACGAAGTAAATTAAATTACAAGATAAATTCATTAGACAAGTCTGCTGGCACTAGACTTTTGAAAAAGAATTCAAATGATGAAAATATAGTCCATTATCATTAGTTCCACCAATCCCGAAATTTTTCACCCAAATATTATGATCGTCTGTATACTATTTATCAGTTACATATTTATCAACTGGAGTGTGCTCTGAAAGGAAAACCAATGAATAGGGAAGAAACAGTATAAGCTCACATATCAGGGGAGCCACGAAAGTCTTTGCTAATCTACCCTGAAGATAGGATTTAAACGGTTCACTGGATCCTGGAAGGCTAAGAGAGACCCAGGAAATAAAATGCTAATAAATGACGAAGTAGAACTATGCATTGAAATACAACTACTTTGAAGGTCAGTGTGACAAAATAAGGAAACACATGTCATCAAGCCTGAGATATGCTTTATAAGTTTCAATGTAGCTGGATTTATTTTTTATGTTGTTAAGCCTCACCAGCGGATATTTTTGCATTGATTTTTAGGGAGAGTGAAAGGGAGAGGGAAAGACAGAGAGAAACGATATGAGAGAAACGATGTGAGAGAAACACATGGATTAGTTGCCTCCTGCACAAGCCCTGACCAGGGCCAGGGCGGAGAAGAGCCTGCAACCGAGGTATATGCCCTTGACAGAATGAAACTCAAGACCCTTTGATCCGCAGGCCGACGCTCTATCAACTGAGCCAAACCAGCTAGGCCAATGTAGCTGGATTTTAAAATGAGACTGAGTACTCAGGTTTAAGAAACACAGGGATACCTCAGAGATATTGCAGGTGCCAGACCACCGTATTAAAGCAAGTGTCGCAAAGAAGCAAGTCGTAATATTTTTGTTGGTGAAGGTTCTTGGCTTCAATTTGTAAAAAACACATCTGCGAAGCACAATAAAGCGAAGCAAGATAAAACAAGGTATGCCCGTATCCATTTAAATTTCTTTTCCCCAGCTCTGTCCACTGAAAGGGCTCAGAAGCCCAGAAGCAATTACACCCCTGGAGCAATTAGCACATCTGACACTCATATCTTTATTTCTAAATACCATTCTCTACTAAAAGGAATCAGGTGCCCTTGAAGACATGGCAGATTCTAAGGCTGGGACAAGGAAGGAACAACATGAACCTGAAAATTTGGTGCCAGAAAGTAGGGAATGCTAAGAACAAACCAAAACTTAGAAAAAAAAATTAAGGACATGTCAATAGGACATATGGAACCAGCTCAAAGGAGTTCCCACTGGCAGGTCAGAGACCATTTGAGCATTAAAATAAATAAGGACTGTAACACATTATAACACATTGAATAAAATAATAGTCCATGAATCCATTTTGGTAATAAAGAAATGATTGATAAATAAATACATAGAATATACAGATAGATCTTTCTAACTATATAATGCTGACTAATAAATCTGGAACAATACAATTAGAAAATTACATGCAACTATCATGATAATCTATGTAGGCAAGACCAAGCAATGAATTGTCTATGGTATTAGGAGTGGGGGGTAAGTGAGAAATAGACTATTTTTATAGTTCCACCCCACACATTATCATAACTATAACAGGGGAATACAGCCAATGCCTACCCAATAGTAAGCCAAGGCTATGGCCCTGCCCAACTTCAGGGCACAGCCTGTGGTCCCACCTGGTCACACAACATAGCCCGAGACCCTGTATCAATTCAATGCTCTGCCTTTGGCCCCATCTGAATGCATAGTCCAGCCAGTAACACCAAAGTGCCAGGAAACACAGCCTGTGATCCTGCCCAACCAGAGGTGATTCCAGAGCCCAGCTAGTAGCCCTACTTGACAGCAGAACATAGCCAACAGCTCTGCCAGACTATGGCATCCACCTTGCAACCCCCCCCCCCCCCTTGAACTTGGAGCCCAGCCAGCAGGTTCACAGCCAGTGGAGTGCAAACAGCAGCCAATAGTAACTCCCCTGACCTCAGAGCATGGACAGTGGTCTTGCCCAAATTAATCCACATGAAATATCTGTGGAAACTGATAACAAAAAGACCCTGATGAAAGAAAATGAGGTAGACACAAATAAATGGAAAAATATTTCATGTTTATAGATCGGAAGAATTAATATTGTTAAAAAAGTCCATACTACCCAAAGGCACGTATAGATTCAATGTAATCCGTATCAAGACTCCAATGATATTTTTTATAGAAATAGAAAAAACAATTCCAAAATTCATATAGAACCACAAAAACACCAAAATAGCAAAAGCAATGTTGAGAAAGAACAAAGGTGGACGCATCACACTTCCTCATTTCAAACTATATTACAAAGCTACAGCAGTCAAAACAGTATGGTACTGGCCTACACTCTGACACCTAGACCAATGGAACAGAATTTAGAGCCCAGAAATAAATTTCCACATGCAGTAAACTAATATTTGACAAGGGAGCCAAGAATCCTCATTGGAAAAAAGATGATCTCTTAAATAAATGATGCTTAGAAAATAATATTCATACAAAAGAATGAAAATGGACCACTAGCTTACACCACTCTCAAAAATTAACTTGAAATATATTAAAGACTTAAATGTAATGTGTAAAATTGTAAAACTCCTATAAAAAACATAGAAGGTAAGCTCCTTGACAGTAGTCTTGGAAATAATTTTTTGGCTATAACATCAAAAGCACAAGTAACAAAAGCAAAAATAAAGAGAAAGGACTACATCAAACTAAAAAGTTTCTGCACATCAAAATAAACCATGAATAAAATGAAAGACAACCTAAGGAATAGGAAAAAATATTTGCAAATTACATATCTGATAAGAAGCAAGATCCAAAATATATAAGGAACTCATACAACTCAATGGCAAAATCATCATCATCATCATATTTAAAAATGGGCAGAGGACTTAAATAGACATGTTTTCCAGAGAAGATATACAAATATACAATAGGTGCATGAAAATATGCTCAACACCACTAATCAACAGGGAAATGCAAATCAAAACTATCAGGAGATATGACCTCACACCTGTTAGAATGACTATTATCAACTAAACAAGAGATAACAATTACTGGCAAGGATGTGGAGAAAGGGGAAACCTTATGCACTGCTAGTAAGAATGTAAATTGGTACAGCCACTATGGAAAACAGTATGGAATTCCTCAAAAAATTAAAAATAGAACTACCATATGATCCAACAATCCCACTTTTGGTATATATCTGAGGGAAATGAAGTTACTCTCTCAAAGATATATCCATACTCCCATGTTCACTGCAGCATTATTCACTATAGCCAAAACATGGAAACAACCTAGTGTTCATAGACAGACAATTGGCTAAAGAAAATGTGACTGATTTCATATATACATATACTCATGTATATATGTGCATCCCCACCAACAATGCACAAGCATTCCTCTTTTTCCACATCCTTGCCAGCAATTGTTATCTCTTGACTTTATACACACAAGGGAGTATTATCCAGTGCTAAGTGAAATAAGTCAGAACTAAATTCAAAGAAACAGGGTGCAGACATATCAAAAAGAAAGAAAGGAACCATCACATTATGAAAAACCACATATATAATGAGGTTAAAATTTTTTAAATTTAAAAACCATTCATTCAATACTTCTGCTATCATAACAATGAAAGTCTGATAAAAGCCAATCAAACATCAGATTTTTTTCTTGTAAAAGAATAAAGATGTTGCAACAGACACAAGACAAACATGTATGATAATGTCATTTTTTAGACAAAAGTAAGAAGTTATCAAAAAAACAGTCAAACATAGCCATTTACAATATATTGTTGGCACTTTCAGAAGGGGTGCTTTAGCTCATATGTCAGGTTCACCGTGATAAAGAACCAGAACTTGGAAAATGTTGAGCATCATAAATGACACAGTGGCTGAGAAACTAGAAGTTGACATACTTTATCATGATCCAAAACAAAACTGCTCTCA
This sequence comes from Myotis yumanensis, assembly GCF_028538775.1. Taxonomy (NCBI): domain Eukaryota; kingdom Metazoa; phylum Chordata; class Mammalia; order Chiroptera; family Vespertilionidae; genus Myotis; species Myotis yumanensis. Next base: position 70,747,803 of record NW_027223755.1, on the reverse strand, counting down.
GCCCTACACTTTGAAGGGGACAGAGGTTAGGAAAACATTAGCGTTTGTCTTATGGCCTTTCCAGCTTCAGAAAGCGAGGCCCCTGAGGATCAGCAGAGCCCCCTTTCCCAGGACCAGAGCATTTACCATGGTGTGAGAGACGATCCTAGTTCAGTGGTTGGCAAACCGCGGCTCGTGAGCCACATGCGGCTCTTTGGCCCCTTGAGTGTGGCTCTTCCACAAAATACCACGTGCGGGCACGCATGTACAGGGAACGTTGTGGAGTGAAAGAAGATGTAGTGTCGAGGATTGAGAAAGGTATGTTGAGATGATTTGGACATCTAGAGAGGATGAATGAAAGTAGATAGATGAAACAAGTATACAAGACGAGTGTGGATGGGAGAGTTGGAAGGGGGCGACCTCAGTGAATATACCTCAATCGGGAGTACCCTAATTAAGTTAATAACAATGTACCTATCTATATAGTTTAAGTTTAAAAAATTTGGCTCTCAAAAGAAATTTCAATCATTGTACTGTTGATATTTGGCTCTGTTGACTAATGAGTTTGCCGACCACTGTCCTAGTTGAATGGTGGCACATGACTGTCCACTGAAGACCGTGCTTTACCAGGACCACGACTCTGTTCCTCCTTTACCCGGAGGCTGCAGTGGCTCCCAGGTAGCCTTCACTACAGTGACCATTCTTCACAAACCACAGTTCATCTTCATTTTTTTTTAACACTTCACATTGGAAAAGAAAGCTGCATAGCAGCTTGTGTGAGTCCTATTATCAGAACAAAAGGAGCAAGAGAATGCACCAGCAGTCCTTTCCGATAATTTTTATGAACTGGATGAATGTTCTCATTGGGAAGTTAACTAAATTACTTAAAAATTTATCATGCTGAGAGAAGACTCAAGTTGGCTTCTGGCAATTTTTTTTCCCATTGACATTGCTTAATAAAACCCTTTAAGTGTTAGTAATATGCTGCCGGACTGGGATGCCCCTGTAGACAGTGTATTCAGTAATCCTGAGTATTACGGGCACTCTGAACAAGCAGAGGACAGGCAAGTCCTGCTGAGATGAGCACAGTATTGGGTAATCGATTGATTCACTCACTAAAATGTCCACCGGTAGGCACTGGCCTCCCTGGTGAGGTCAGACTCAGCCTCAGGGCCTGTGCATCGGAAGGCAAGAAAGACTCTCCGAGAGCTCAGGGCTGAACTTCAGCTTATCCAAACCAGCCCTCTGATGGGGGAGGGCGAGGAAGCCTAAAGCAACGGAATTACTAAGGAATTACTCTTGCAGTAGATTCCTCTAGTACCACCACTCAAAATCCAGAGCAGTCACAACAAGAAATAAGTATGTACTTCCTACTGGCCAGATAAAGGAGCCAGCATGTGAGATTCATAGGGAAGAGGGTGAAGAACTCCTGGTCCTGGCTTTGTAGAGAAAACGGGCCACAAAGAGCTGCGTCAAGGTCACTAGATAACTCACCCGGGACAGCAGGCTGGTGGCCCAGCAGGCCCATGCAGCCAATAGCAGACGCGTTTTATACAATGTCCTGGAGAGGATAGGAGCGAGGCTCCAGCAGACAGAAGCAGAGGCACAGACCGTGGCACTAATCTTATGTAAAAGATGACATAATCTTTGCAGTGGGTTCTCCTGGGGAAAACTGGGAAGGGGAAGGCTAAGGTCCAGGTGTAAATACCTGCTGAGCTTCTTGAGCTCGCTGCTTTCTCGCTGAGGCTGGCGGTGGTGGGTAAATTGCTCGCAGATCCTAGGGCTATGGTTTTGCATTGGGAGTTTCCGACTTTATTTGAGCACATCTTTTTCCGTAGTGGGTCCGGAAATCCGCTGAGTTGAACTGGGTCTGACTTAAAAACCGGACTGGGTCCCGGGCCAAACGGGATCTGACTTAGGAACCGCACAGGATCTGACCTAGGAGCTGAACTGAGCCCAGTGTGCGCTGGTTAACCTTCCCAAAGATAATCTTGGATTATGTGGCCACAGTGGATAACTTTTAATCTAGACAGGTTTGCCCATTTACAAGATGCCCTAGGCCAGGGGTGGGCAACCCCTGGCACGCGTGCCAAACATGGCACGCCAGTAACTTTTGCTGGCACACGAAAACCTCTCTTATAATCTTCCATTTACAATTTTTTTCTTAATATCGACTTTTTTATTTTTCAGATAAATTCAGTGTAGGCGCATCTTAGATAAATAAATAATTTTACATAACAAGTTATCTTAAAGACCATAGACATGGATTGACGAGAGAGGGGAAGAGCAATTTCTATGCCTCTGCCTTAACTCTCCCTGCCTTCCTAGATCCGACCAGTGTTTTGGTTTCATTCACATACGCTTGTGAATCTTTGTTCTCAGTGATGAATTTTGTTAAGTCTCATAATAGGAGTAGCCTGACGGATGAAAGTAGTAGCTCCTGCATATCTCTGAAGATCACGAAATATAAACTTGATGTAAAATCTCTGTCATCAGTGATGCAGCAGCAAAAGTCCCACTGATAATATCAAACGGAGTCATAAAGTTTTCTGTCGGACTATCAGTGTACATGTATACATTAAAAAATAAATGTATTTTTCATCATCATATACTGTTTTTGTCGCTTGAATGAATTTTATTATTTCTTCAAGGTTTTTCACGTACGTACACCTTAAGAGAGATCAAGTAGGTGTAACATGTTCTCAAAAAATTAGGGTTGGCACGCAGAAGAATTTTGAGTCAGAGATTTTGCTGGTTTTGGCACGCACTCACAAAAAGGTTGCCCACCCCTGCCCTAGGCCGTGGTCGGCAAACTGCGGCTCGAAAGCCACATGCGGCTCTTTGGCCCCTTGAGTGTGGCTCTTCCTAAGCCTTAGGAATACCCTAATTAAGTTAATAACAATGTACCGACCTATATAGTTTAAGTTTAAAAAATTTGGCTCTCAAAAGAAATTTCAATCGTTGTGCTGTTGATATTTGGCTCTGTCGACTAATGAGTTTGCCGACCACTGCGAGAAACCGGAGTCTCAGCCAAGCACTCAACATAAAGGACAGAGGGAAACACTTTTCCCTCCACTGCAGTTTCTGGTGACTGGGATGAGCACCTCGGGGACACCCGGCTTGCCCAGAGCCTGCAGATGGAATCGAGGGAGCACTGGCAGAAGCCAGCAAATGTGAGAAATCTTACCAAAGTCAGCTGTCCCAGATCTCTACCTATGGAGCTGGTCAAGACAGGAAGATAAAATTTCATGTTAAACCTTCCTTTCCAAATTCAGATGGGCAGGTACAACAATTGTATGAATTAGACCTTTGAATTGTGAATTTGCTTTCAGGTACCCGTTGGTTGTTGATCCTTTTTCTCCCAGACACAGTGATTACCTTCTTGTTTCTCCTACTTGGTGTCCTGAGAGCTTAACTTGGCACATCAGTTTGGTGGCCCCCAAAATATGGCCAGACAGAAATGTGGGTTGCACTTCATTTGTGACTAGGGTCCTACTGACTATTGCCAACTCTTGGAGGAATAGTTCAAGTCTTTTTTCGTTCAGTTATTGCTGGAAGTGGCTCTGAATCTTGGTAGAGTAGTATCTTTTGCACCTTCTTTGGAGATGCCTCTTGCATCCATGGGGCTGTTCAGTATTCTGAGGAATATTTACTATTTGTCACACCTGAAACCTGACAACATATTTGAAATGATTTTTTTTAAGTAGCTCTGTGGTCAGAAGTTGGCCAAATTAGAATAGATACTTAGAGCCTGATATGAACTTTTTCTTTTAGACCCTTTCCCCTAAACTAATTGAAACTATGTATCCAGAGGGGAGGGAGGTATTTCCTAAAAGAAGCCTTTATATGTAGAACATAGGAATCTTTTGATTTCCATCTTAGTTGAAGATCTTCCTGCTATAAAGAAGCAAATTAAAGATATTAGTGGGATGGGTTAATAAGCCTCAGTATCATTTGGGTTGCAGCCCAATTTTTTGAGGAATTAAAAATGACATTTCAGTTCTTGTAAAGACTCAGTTTGCAAGAACAGACATGTGGATCGATAGCCAATCAATAATTTCCTTACTTTGATTCTGCCTTTTCTCTATAAAAGCCTTTTCCCAAGATCCTGTCTGTGGAACATTCCTGACCACTTCTGGTTTGGCACTGCCCAATTCAAATCAATTTTTGCTCAAATACACTCATAAGAATTTTAATATACCTCAGTGTATCTTTTAAGAGCATGCATGCTTCAGTCCTTCACGGTACCCACCACTTTTTAGCTATCCATTGTGTTTCCCATTTAAGCCTCTGCGATGTGAGTGCTGGCCGGGTCCGGTGGTAGGTGGTTCAAAGAAAGGCCAATTAAACTGTTAGGACTGCTACTATTAACACTTTCAATAAAAAGCAAGCTATATTGTATTTCATACTTTTCCAGGCCTTTCACCTAAGACTTCAAAGTTCATTACCAAAAAAATATGTGGTCATGATTGCTCTCTCCTTATAAGATACATACTTTCAAAGAATCACACCACTCATGCATCTTTTTTGCAATGTACCTGCTTAATTTGAAATATCTTCTTTTGGCATAGAACAACAGATGAAGTACTATAACTTCTGACACAAAAGCATCAAACATTTTCCCTTTAGCTTAGCAATGTACAATAAGACAACAAACAAAAAGAATTATCCTGAAATTGGTCACACAGTACCCAAACGACTTGTCAGAGTATTTTAAGCAATAGATATTAGGGAGGCAATGCATATAATTACATGAATCCAAGAACATTTTCATAGCCTCCTGTGATTAAAACATACTGGGCCATAACAAGCCTCTAGACAATACTCAGATTAGTTCTATAATTTAAGTCCTGTTTGCAATAACCGCATAGAAAGCACAAACATCAAAACATCCCATTTGTGCTGGTAGCAATGAGATTCTATTATTCATTTATTCATTTCAAGGTTCTTAGTTGCAAACCAAAGAACTATTCTAGCTCATTAATGCAAAACATATACTTTATTAAAGGATATAAGTCTCAGAAGCCCTGGAAAAGCCACCAAAGCAGACTTGATGACCATTCTTCTAGGAACAACCTCCAAAATAAAACACAAGACTTTGCCAGCACCAGGGCTACCACCAGGCACAACACCAGGGCTTGCGCTGGTGATTCCAGGCACTGGAGACCACTGCTGGACTCTTCCAGCCTGTGCCTCTGAAAGGCTGGATGTCACTGTGTGGGCCATATGTTTGCACCTGGCTGCAAGGTATGATGGCCAGGAAAGCAAATTTCTAGGGTCTGGCACTGTGAGGAGTGGGGTCATAAGGTGAAGAATTCCCCAAACACAGGAAAGGGGTACAAAAGGGCTGAAGAATCCAAATAAATGACCAATGTACCCAACAAGCAACAGGGCACAGATGCAAGGGGAGGTGGAAAAATAATGTATTAAGGCAGGCAGGTGAGTGGTTAGGGGCTATCAGGCAGGCAGGCGAGCAGTTAGGGGCATCAGGTAGGTTGGCAGAGTGGTTAGGAGCGATCAGGCAGGCAGGCACCCTCTCACAATTCTGGACCCCTTGAGTGATCCTGATCCAGGATCAGGCCTAAACTGGCAACCGGACATCCCTCTCGCAATCCGGGATCACTGGCTCCTAAATGCTCGCCTGCCTGCCTGATAGCCCCTAACCACTCACCTACTTGCCTCATCACCCCTAACCACTAGCTTGCCTGCCTGATCATCCCTAACCTCCTCTGCCTACCTACCTGATTGCCCCTAACTGCTCGCCTGCCTGCCTGATCATCCCTAATTACTCTCCTGCCTGCCTGATCACCCCTAACTGCCTCTGCCTCAGCCCCCCACCACCACCACCCCACACCGCGGCTTCGTCCGGAAGGACATCTGGAATGACGTCCGGAAGGTCATTCGGCTGTCCGGTCTGATTAGCATATTACACTTTTATTATTATAGATAATTACAAATTGTGTAAGTGATGCAAAGGAAATCTGTTTCTCTGAGAGCCGATATCAACAGGACCCAACCTGAATTGGGGATCCAGAAGACTTCTTGAAAAAAAATGATTTCTGACCAGAAATCTGAGAAAAGAATAAGAGATCAATGAAAAAAGTCAAAGAACATTCCAGAACATTCCAGTCAGGGGGAACACATAAGCAGTGGGTCTGTGATGAGAGGGAACAGAGAAAGTTTGAGGAGGTGGAAGGAATATGTATCTACTCTACAATAAGGTTGGGGTTGGAAAGGAGTCTTGAAAAGAAGATTTGAAAGGAAAATGGTGGTAGATCAAACAATATTTATGTCTTCCTTCTGAAAGCAAATGTGGATGGGTGAGCAGGAGAACTCTAGAATGTTCACATTGCTTTGATTGTTGTGTGGCTCATGAGCATTTGGAGCTTGTGGGCATTGTGTGGTTCAGGAGAGAGGTGATAGGAGGCTTAACTTGTACAAGACATGTGGGAAAAGCCTCCAAGCCACTTACCATAGATTCTTTTGCATTTTCTTCAGTGTTTAAGTTCTATTTTAATCGTTTTTTCCCATTATTTTTCAAAATTGAATTACATACATGCCTAAAAATTTTTCTGATTTTGAGAAGTTTAACACTATAAATATTCCTTTTTTGGAAACTGCATCCAAGCTGACACTACAGAATATTTGCAATTTATAGCCTAATGCATTTGGACAATTTGCAATTCCTTGAAATTTGTAAATTATTATAAAATGCATTATGGTTTCCAAGCAGTAGTGGATGACCAGGAAATTATATTATTTATCACTGCTTTTCAGACGTCTACCTGAAAATTGCCTTTTCCTGCTTGTCACATCTACTGACTCTTCACCAAAAAACTCGGTTAATTTTTGCATAAATAGCAATAGAAATCTCTATAAGAATTTCATTATTTCTTTTCAATTATTTGAAATTCAGTTAGGACTGAGTATTTCTTTACATTAAAGCAGCCTGAAGCCTTAGATAAAAAAGTGGACTTTGGAGCCGGAAGACCAGATAAGTTCTGTTTCCATCACGGCCCAGATATGACATTTTGGGAGTTATTTGGTCCCTCCCAGCCTCTGTTTTCCTAGCTTTGACAAAAGAAGCATGATAGGACCTTCAGTTGAATTATAGCAAAGGTTAAATAAGAGGATATTTTATCAAAGTAATTGCATACTGGAAAACTAGAGAAGCATAAGTGGTTACTAAACATGAAAATGATTTACTAAATACCCTCCTCATTTGGGGAAGAGGAGGATACTTGCTAGAAAAGATAATATCCAAAGTGTTTGCAGCATTTTAACAATATGCACAAAAGTAGAGATAAAAACTGTTTTGATTGTGCCTGAGCTCCTTCTTTCTGGATTTTCCTCGCTGGTCTCTGACCTCAGAGCACGTGAAAACCCTAAGCCAGCCCACAATAGCATCTCAGATGGGCCACACCCCCACAAGGCAATCATGGTGGTAAATTTAAGCAGAGGCCAGGAGTAGGCAAGGCATACCTATTCAACAGCAATGCATACTTCGGTTCCTCCAGTGCATGGTTATGGGTTTATTTTATTTTATTTTATTTTATTTTATTTTATTTTATTTTTCATCAGATATACAGGACTGAATTAAAAATACTTCTCAGTTCAAGGCACATTATTATCATCGATCCAAGTGAGGCTCTCTAGTTTTAATATTCATTTATTCCATTTTATACCCATCTTCAAAGTAACCATTCTGTTGTGTTTATTCCTTTTTATTTTAAAGTGCTAAAAATGTGATGTGTGGTCTTATTGGCATTTATTTTAAACTATAAAAATCCTTATAGATCTCATTCTGTTTCTCCTTTTTTTAAGACTAAGCACTATCTTTTTAAGATCCAGTCCTATTTCTATGTATACATCAGATGTGTTCCTTGGAAAGCTGCTTAGTCATGCAAAGTATGTTTCCTTCAAGTCTTGCCTATTTACCCAAACTGCCACCAACTTCCACCATTGTAAACAACCTTGCAACAAATATCTTTATATATTTCATTCTATAAGCATGTTTAACATTTTCTTTGGGATAAATACTCAGGAGCAGAATTTCCAGGTCATAGTATATATGCATTCTTAATTTGTCTACCTCATGTCAGATAGTTCCTCAAAATTGCTTCTCCATGAAACTTCCTGCATACCTGCTTCCCTGACAACACTCAGCATTACCCAGCTTTCTAATTTTTGCCAATTTAATATTGTTCATTTGGCCTGTGTTTCTTTATTACCTTTATTTACTAGGCCTTCATGTGCTTGTTGGCTTTGATATATTTCTTGTCTGTAAATCTTTTGTTCATATTCTTTACCTGTTTTCCTACTGCAGTAACTAACTTGTCAATGTACAGAAATTCCTTCGTGATTATTAATCCCTTGTCAGTTTTTAACGTTGAAAATACTTTCTACCATTTAGTCATCTATTAATTTGGCCCATAGAATTCTTCATGAATGAAAGTTTTAATTTTTATATAAGTATATTTATTAATCTTCTGCTTTGTTGTTGTGTGTTTTGAAATTTTTAAAGTGTTTTCCCATTCCTAAATTATAAAAAAAAAAATACCTTAGACATTTTCTTCTATCAGCTGTAAATTTCTTTCCTTTCCAACTTAGATTTATCTAGAGGCCACCCTTTATGTGGGCTTAGGTAGAGAGCCAATTTAATTTTCTACATATAGTGAGCCAATTTCCCCCAAATACTTCAACTAAACAATTTCCATTGATTTGTGGTCATTCCTTTAAAGTTTATGAAATTCCCATGAAAACATTAGTTTCTTTCTGAGTGTGTTATTTTCTTCCATTTACTCTTTTTATCTGATCTTCACCAAAAGCTGGCTGCTTTTATAACTCCAGCCTTATAATATGTCTTATGTCTGACAGGGCAAGCTCTCCATCTTTATGACTTCTCTTCAAGCAACAGACAGCCATGGACTTTATTCCTCTCTATAAATTTTACAGCGAGTTTAGTAGTTTCTCTAAAATAACTGGAATTTTGATTGAAATTGCATTGCCCTTATATACTGCAGAACATCTACATCTTTGTAATATGAATTCATCCTATCCAAGAGCATGAAATGTCACTCCATTTATTCAGATCATCTTTTATGTCCTTTACTAGAATTTTAAAGTGTGTCAGGAAAATTATTTGAAACTTGGAAATAAGTTCCAAAAGGTAGTAGCACATCCTTCAGTATCACAAGGTGGGCAGAGGCCACACAAGGATTGCTATGAGAGTGCTCAGTTTCTCTCATTGCTGACTATTAATAAAAGGTCTCGGACATAGTGAGGTTATATGTTAACTTCTAGAATTTTGTCCAGTGGATACAAATAATTTTGTGTTTGGTGAAACAGATAACTCTAAAGATTTATGGTTTGTGGAAAATTCTTTTTATAACTAATTCAGCAATCTTATCCTAATATTTCTCTGTTAAATTGCCTATAAATCCCTGGCTTCCTAAGTGCTCTTTGAACTGACCATAACATCTTATTGATTCCCTCCTTAATTAATGATTTTAAAATCCTTGACCCATGTTCATTTTATATTTGCGGGAAAGGCATGATTTTATATTTTTGAAAAGTATAATTTGTCAAGTTTCTCCATGAAGATCTTACATTGTTGAGGTTACTATAACTACTGAGTATTTTATAGTTTTACTGTAATTATGAATGGAATATTATTTTTCTGGAGGTTTCTGAGTGATTATTGCTGGTATAGAGAAATTTGATTTTTGTTGGTTGATGTGTCTAACAACTTCGCTAAACTCTTATATTGGTTCTAATAGCTTCACTCTAAATTCTATTAGTTCTTTTACATAGACAATCATAATATCATCCATTAAGGAACAGCGAGATACTATTACACTAATACATTTTTAAAACTAGATAAAAAGAATAAATTTCTAGAAAATTATTGAATGCCAAATTAGCCCAAATTTTACAAATACTTCTGAGTGTGATCTTAGTTTTAGCTTCTGACTCAATAAAAATTCATACCTATATTGTGGTTTCACATAAATGACCTCATTTCATGTCAACTAAAATCCTAAGAGGCTAATGTTATGCTCATTACATATTGAAGAAAATAATATATATAAAGAGTAAGGCCATTATGAGAAGGTACAACACTAGCTATGGTGGATCCTTGTCAAAAACCCAGCTCTTGTGTCCTGAAATCTTTGCAACAGAAACTCCAGTCCTCCAGGTCAGTTTACTACCTAGCAAGTTCACAAAAATAAAGCTGATCGTAGCAAAGAAACACTCATCAACTAATAGGATAACTGCATTCACACAAGAGTTATTTTTGTCACTCTGGGATACAGAAGGAAGAGCACTGGGAAAACAAGATGATGACTATTCTGCAGGGGTTCTGTTTTCCCTTTGGGCTCTGGAGGACATGGCCAGGTTCCTGCAACTGACTTGGCAGTTTTGAAGATCTGCTTGTGGTTGGGTTGCCAAATTTAGCAAATATACAGGATGCCCAGTTAAATTTGAACTTCAGGTAAACAATGGATATTATTTTCATACTAGAGGCCCGGTGCACGAATTTGTGCACCAGTGGGGTCCCTCGACCTGGCCTGCGGGATAGGGCTAAAACGGCTCTCCAACATTCCCTGAGGGGTCCTGGACTGCGAGAGGGCACAGGCCAGGCTGAGGGACCCCACTGGTGCACAATTGGGGCCAGGGAGAGATGTGGGAGGTTGGCCAGCCAGGGAGAGACCGTGGGAGGGCTTCAGGGCGGTCCGACCTGTCTCGCTAAATCCTGATCGGCCAGACCCCAGCAGCAATGTAACCTACCAGTTGGAGAGTCTGGCCCCTGGTGGTCAGTGCACATCATAGCGAGCTGTTGAGCAGCCTTAGCATATCATTAGCATATTACACTTTGATTGGTTGAATGGCAGACCAGATGATCAGACACTAAGCATATTAGGCTTTTATTATATAGGATAAGCATGTCTCATGCAATATTTGGGATGTGCTTATAATAAAAAAGTATGTACCAAAACTCACATTGTTTAAATTCACTGAGTCAATTAATATGGGTTTCCATTTTTATGTAGAGCAAGCTATGTTCTTTACTGTGGAGAAATGATTTGTGGTAAAATAGAGACTAAAATCCAAGAAACACTAAAAAGCAAGCAAGAAAGTAAAGAAAAAAATGCTACATTATAATGTGAACAAACAGGGAATATAATTGTAATAGTTGCATCTCACATGGCCGAGGATGAATATGTAATGCTGGAAAATACTTTTACAATTGGGTTATACCCTGAGTTCACAATATTACACTGACTGGCAATCCCTCTTCATACAGAGAGTCTTTCAGCAGGAGAAAAGAAAAAATTAGTTTTCATCTTTAAAAAAAAGTACCACAGAAAGAGAAAAAGATTTGGCAAAGGACAACACAATAACGAGTTGTGGAAAAGCATTACAAAGTCAGAAGAGCTGGGCAAGTATTAATTTGACCACAGTATTAATAGGACAAATTGCTTCAGACTCTTAAAAGATAATGAGCATGCCAATTACTTTCTCAGGGCATAGGAGCAGGACGAGGAATTACCATTGTTTTTAGATGTAATAACAACAAGCTGAACAAGTGAGATATGTCATCCTCAAGCAGTTGTTCTTATTTGAGCAAAGAGATGTTAATCACAGGTGAGTCTTGCCAGTGGCTCTCCAATCACACAAGTCAGGGTTCGTTGGCAGTTCAAGCATGATGCTCTCAAATTAAATCTGGTATTAATGAGGTGCCACAATAAGGAGACTTGTGGCAACCATAAATCTTTTGATTTCCACGTCAGTTGTCTATTTGTCCTTGTTGACTGAGAGCATATATTTAATTCTGCTTTCAGGGTAAAAAGATGCCAGAGATGGAGGAAGAGAGAATTGATTCGTGAACATGGGTTGCTGTGCAGTAGGTCTTTTGACATCATAATAATTGCTATTTCTTTTATACATTAAGAATAATTTTCCTGTTACAAATATTACAACATGTTCAAATCTATTAAGGTTTCAGAGGAAATAACACAGGATTTTGGGTGGTATCAGCATTCCTCTGAAGTTCTTTTGTTGTTTTTATTATTGTTTTATTGCTGCTTGTTTGGGGGCTTTTAACCTGGATTTTTTATTAAAAAATATTTTTAACCTACAAAACAGTTGAAAGAAGAGAACAATAAATACCATTTACCTAAATTCATCAAATATTAACATTTTCATTTTTCTCCCTTCTTTTCTTTCTTTCTATATCTGGGCTAATCATTTTTTATATAAGAATATCCTCTATAATAAAAGAGAAACATGCAAATTAACCATCCCTCTGCTATGCTCAAGCCACGCCCATACGCCAATCAGGAGCGAGTATGCAAATTAACCCAACTAAGATGGCGGCAGCCACGGAGCTGGAGTGAGCAGGAGGGTTGGGTTGCCCCCAGCGATGGAGGAAGCCAAGCTTCCCTCTTGCCCTGGCCAGCCCTGGGCTATGCTCAAGGCTATGAAGTTTCAATTATAGAAGATAAATAAATCCCAGATACCTGCTTCCAGCCGGCCATGGCCTCCGCTCAAGGAGGCACTGAAAAAAAAGAAAAAAAGGAGAGGCTGGGAGCTTGGGTTGCTGGGGGGCGTGGCCAGCCTGAAAACGGCCATCAGCCCCTCACCCAGCCTGGCCAGGCACCCCAGCGGGACCCCCACCCTGATCTGGGACACCATTCAGGGCAAACCAGCCGGCCCCCTCCCATGCACCAGGCCTCTATCCTATATAATAAAAGGGTACTATGCAAATTGACCCTAACAGCAGAATGACTGGGAATGACTGGTCACTATGACACATACTGACTACCAGGGGGCAGACACTCAATGCAGGAGCTGCCCCCTGGTGGTCAGTGCTCTCCCACAGGGGGAGCTCTGCTCAGCCACAAGCCAGGCTAATGGCTGCCAGCACAGCAGTGGTGGCAGGAGCCTCTCCTGTCTCCTCAGCAGCACTAAGGATGTCTGACTGCAGCTTAGGCCTGCTCCCCGCTGGCAAGTGGACATCCCCCGAGAGCTCCCGGGCTGCCAAAGGGATGTCTGATTGCCATCTTAGGCCCAATCCCCCGGGGAGCTGGCCTAAGCCAGCAGGTGGACATTCCCTGAGAGGTCCCAGACTGCGAGAGGGCACAGGCCGGGCTGAGGGACCTCTCCGTGCCCCCCCCCCCCCCCCCCCGCCCGAGTGCACAAATTTCTGTGCACAGGGCCTCTAATATATATATATATAGTTATTTACTGAAACATTAAAAAATAAGTTATAGACACCATGACAGTGCATCTCTAAACACCACACATCTGGTAAGAATAAGAGTGTTGTGTTATATAACTACAATATTATTTTCATATATTCACATTCAAATTTCTCCAATTGACCAATTTGTCCTTTAAAATTGTTTTACTCTTTCAATATAGAATCAAATCAAGGTTAACACATTGCATTGGGTTATATCTCTTTAATATCTTCCAGTCTAGGACTAGGCTTTTATTATATAGAATGCAGAGCAAGTTTTTTTAATGGTTGATGTGTCTAACAACTTTGCTAAACTCTTATATTGGTTCTAATAGCAGTTATAGCCATATTACTAATAGTTCTAATAGCCATAGAAGTTATAGGTATAATTTTTGTTTTTGTTTCCATGACATTGAAAAATTCAGAACAGTTAACTTATACTATGCCCCACACTCTATATTTAATTTTTCTCCGCCATTAGATTAGGTTAAATATTGTGGCAGAAGAACTACCTACTTACATAAGCAGGCTTTCTGGAGAGAGCAAGGCAGTCCTCTCAAGCTGGTCTGAAACTGTCTTGCAAGACTGGCATGGGGTTTATATTGGTGAAAGGGTGAGATTGGCATGAGGGCTCCTGTACACAGACAGGTGCATGTGTGGTTTGACTTTCTCACCAGCACCAGATGAGGAAGCAGCCAAACTTCCTCATCAGTTTGTCTACAAGTGGGGCTGAAGGGGAAGGAGGAAGAGTGAGGCTCCAGATGTTAGCAGTCAAACATCAAAAAATGGAGTCATAGTCTTCGTTATACTGCACTATCTTACATTCTTTTATTTAAGTCTATGAGATAGAGACCTGTTGCACAGACACTTTCTATGTGTGCCCGATCGCCTTCACAGGGTACTTGGGAAGTGCATGGAATAAGAACACAAGTCACTTCATGCTCTTTTTAAAAAAGAATCTTTTAATATGCTTATATTGATGTTTATAGAGGAAGAGAGAGAGAAACATCAATAAGAGAGAATCATGGATCAGCGGCCTCCTGTACAACCCCCTAATGGGGATCAAGCCCATAACCCCGGCATGCTCCCTGACCAGGGACCAGCGACCTCTTGGTGCATGGGTCAATGCTCAACTACTGAGCCACACCAGCTAGGCTCAGCTCTTTGAGGAAGAAACTACTCTATAAATATGCAGCATTATCAGCAAAATCATTACTCCTTTCCAAGGTACTTGACATTTTCAAATTGTTTATAAATCAGTTATGGTCAGGGCTATCAATTATCTGTTTAGAAAATCAACCTTAGAAAGATCGTGTGCTTTCATGATGTCAGAGGGTTCCTGAGAGGGTCAAAGTTCTTAAACTTACATCTCAGCAGAACACCAAGATGATTCTCAGAGCCTTATATTGCATATGGAATGTTAGGTTAATCGAAATAACCACTATATTTAAACACACAAAAAATAAAGCTGCAGATCTTTGTCAAAACAAGTATTAATGATAATAATAAGAGCAGCTAGCACAGATTGAATGCCTTTATCTTCCAGGAACTCTTCCAAACACATCACAGACATTCTCATAATAGTCCAGTGGGTTAAATATTATTATTTTCCCAATTTTGCAATGAGGAAATTGAAGGCCATAGAAGTTATAGGTATAATTTGACCAACATCCCACTGTAGGTATATAAGGAGTGAGAATTCAAATATGAAACAGAAAGAGAACATTGAAAATTAAATATTTCAAAACTGTATTTTAGTTCTGACTGTAGAGCACAGATTGATTTCCACTAAATATCAGAAGTGCCAAGCAGGCTCAGCTTTTAACCTAGTTGGGATGGATTTTTATTCTGTTCTATTTAATTTTGACCTCAGAATAGTAGGGGTACAGCATCCAAGATAGCAAGTAGCCAAATGATGAGGCATTGGACAGATGAATGGTTTAAACATTCCCAACCTAAAAGGTCAAGTCAAAAAACAATTTAGAAATCAGTCATGTATGCCCTGTTGGGTTCTCAAGGCATTTTTCTTCTGTTGAAACCCAGATAAAGTTATATTGTGAAATGATAATGGCATTGACTTCAAGAGTAGCCTTAGAATGGTTTAAAAAATTGTTAAACCACTGTTTGACCTTCAACTTTGGAGATCTCAATATAATATGTATAGTGCTATAGCACTATACATGATTTATATATTTCTAAATGATTTATATATTTCTGAGCACTTTCACGCACCTTTCGTTTAATCTACTTAATAACAGTGCTATTTACAGAAATTTTATATACACAAACGTGGAACTAATATTCTATGCAATCCATGTGTATACTGAAGTACGGGAAGTGCATCAAACACCTTGTGCAATCTTGTGGCCCATCCCTTTGCTCAGGTGGCTGTAGCAATCAGCTGTGGCATGAATATAACCTCTGACAAAATGACACACCTCAGCTGTCTTTCCCTTGCTTTCTGCCCCAGGGTCCTCTACCCACTGAGATTCTGAGCAAAGCTGGTCATGTGCAAGCCTGGAGCAATCCCTGATCAATACGGGATAGGAATTGGTAAGTAAGCACACCCTTTCCCATCCCTGAAGGTAATTCTGAGGCACATACTGTACTGCTTCAGTGGGGCCTGGGCAGCACAGAGCCCCAGCTGCCCCCGCAGCCCCAGCCATCTCCTGAAAATGCACCCTTGGAGTGGCTTCCTTCCTTCCCTGTTTTGCTCCTCCCAATTGCCATGCCTCCTTTGCTTTATTAGATTTGGTTACAGTAGGTAATTAATAAGTAGTTAATATATACATCAAGAAAAGTCATATACCAGAGGAGCCATTCATCAAACCTTTGTCATAGGATCTGCTTTAGGGGTATCTAAGGGAAATCAGAGAGTTTAAGTAACTCATTAAAAAAAGTCAGTTACTACTGGAGTTATAAAATAGGTCTTCTGTCCCCTTATGGGATATGGATTAAAAGCATTGGATTCACCTGGGTTTGAAACTAGCTGAGACATCTTGAGACTGTGCCTTGACTTTTCTGAGCCTCAATTATTAAATGGGAATGGTAATAAAAATAATCACAAAGGCCAACCTTTATTGAGAGCTTCCATATGTAGATTCTGTTTTAATACTTTATATATACCATATATATGGTATATATACATATATATACACACACATATATATATGTATATGTATATATTCATCTACTAACCCTCACAATAACTTATGAGATATATGCTAGTATTATCACCATTTTACAGAGGAAGTAACCAGGGTACAGAAAGGTTCCTGTGCACAAAATCACAGAGCAAGTGGCACTTCAGATAATCAAGCCCCAGATAAACAAGCCTTAGGGCTCACACACTTAATTACTATTCATTAGCTTTACTATTTTCTCATGGGTTCATATTGATAAAATGTAATAAAATAAAAAATAAA
Source organism: Myotis yumanensis (assembly GCF_028538775.1). Lineage (NCBI taxonomy): Eukaryota > Metazoa > Chordata > Mammalia > Chiroptera > Vespertilionidae > Myotis > Myotis yumanensis. The sequence goes on along the minus strand of NW_027223755.1, from coordinate 70,731,153 downwards.
GCATTGACTACAGTGCCCAGTGCAAAAGAAGTACTTACAAATATTAGCTTGAAAAAAGAAATATACTTCTTTTAAAAGTTTGAATCCTCATGAAAAAATTGACAACAAATATCATTTTTCTGTCCATTTATCTTTGTTTCTCTAACTTCTTTTCTGAGACTCTCTTCCATTAAAATGTTACTGCCCTTCCATCTCTCTGACTTGCTGATGTTTTATGTTTCCTTGCTCCTGGTCCCCAGTCACCTTCTCCAACTTCTCCACATTCAAACCGAATTTTTCTCAATTTCAAGGCCGCTGACAGATCAGTATGAGAAACATCAGAGATAGTTTATTTTCATGACATCCCCTTCAGAATGTCACCAGCATAAATTTATGTGGCATTTGCGATAAAGCACCCCAAATACTTGCACAATCACCATCATTATTTTTCAAACCCCTGAAAATATAAATGAAGGCTTCCGTGATCTAGAGAAAGCAATACAAGGATCTCCCTGGCAATGTGGGTGCTGCCTACAGTCTGAAGCAAAAGCCAAAACAGCAAATAAATTAAATAAACACTTTATTTGATTCATTGGCAAGATCTTCTCTTTCTTGTAAATTAATAGTCTAAATGCTAACTCACTTTAACCTTCCCTCATAAATGATACCAATGAGGGTAATTTGCATATGCAAAAGAGTCACACAGGGAGCTTTAATTACGGCACTTGACAACTTCTCTGATTACTACATTTTTCAAGGCTGCCAAGAAATGTTGAACTACAGTCTTGACTTTTTTCTCCTAGTGGAAGAATATTGCTTATAGAAATCTGAACGATTGCGGTGATCACTAGTAAAACGTCAGCAGGTAACAAATAGATGGCCCCACTTTGTTTCCGAAGGCAACCTTGAATTATTCTAAGTTTTTAGGAAAGTGAAATTTACAGTGACTTGACTCTTCTTGGGGACTAAGCAGGGTATGAATTAATTGAATTTAGTTTAATTATGTAAGCTATTTCCCAATGAAGAAACATTCCCAGGTACTGTTAGTAAACTTACAATTTACTATCTTCCATTGAGTAAATTCTTCAAAGTGGTTGGCACATTAACATCTCCAAGGTTTGCAGTAGTTCCTCTATTTCTGTGGCAAGTAGCTGTTTGCTCTGATTTTTGGACAGTGGTTAATTAGTGGAATATTCATCTACACATTAACACATCTTAATGTATCCATACCTCACACTGAAATATTTCCCATCTGAAGAGTTTACACATTGCTTACTCTTTCAGTCATTGCTTGTTGCATTAAGTAATTGAAGGAAAAGCAAAATTCTCATGGTTGGTAGGACCCACATGTTAAATGTATATGTGTTTGTCTAAAGTCCATGATGTGCATTTCCTTGGGTCTTAGGCAATACTACTCTTAGGCTAAATACCAACCTCAGTGGTAATAATATTAATGTCTAATTTTGATCTTATGTGGGGTTTTTAATTTAGTTAACTCAACTGTTTTTTAGTTAACTCCCATGTTAAACATGCTGAAAAATTGTGTCCTCTATGGCCTATTACTTGAACAAATTGTACCATTAGTTTAAAATATAATGGAATGAAATTCAAGAGGGGAATTTTTAGCACCATTTTCATAGCGCACTCTTGGTACAGGAACCAAAATTATTAGCAGTGCCTCTTTTGCTTGTTTTAGGAGACTTCATTTTCAGCTGATAGTTACATCTCTAAAGAGATTTTATGCTTTCTGCTCAGATAGAAGAGCACACTTAGCTTTTTTAACATTCAAATAACACTCCCTCTACTCATCACCACCAAAGTCACTATCAATCCCAGAACCTATTAATGAACTACAAAATCTTTGCTGGTTTCAAGTTCTCACAGAAAAAGCAAGTCTGTGAGAGCATTTAACTAATTTTATCCTACTATTACACAGAATGTTCTTATATTCCAGAATTTACCTACAAAGATTTTAAAAGGTTCTTTCCTGTGATCCTGTGAATTAGTCATAATGACAACTTTCAGGGATAAAAGAGAGTCCTACAGGAGGAGACATCTGAGTGTAAGGGACTATTGCTTGGTAAAATTTAAAAAGAAAAAGCCCCAGTTAGGGATATACCATCCTTTGGCCATGGGAAAATCCATTTACTATAGTTCAAAAACAAGAAAGGGGCTACTTGCAAAACCCAGTTGAAGATGATAACAATTCAAGAGGAAATTCAGTCAAGGGAGGCACTGGCACCAAAGTTAAGTGGGGATCTAAGTGAGTAGCCAACATTGAGGTAAAAAAACAACAAACAAGTCATTAAGCAAGGGTGTCAGGAATGGGCACAGTAAGCAATCAGCTCAGAGGACACCTGCTCACCAGGTATGAACATCCCCACTGGTTCTTAAAGAGCTGTACCTGGTGGGAAATAGGCAGGACAGATTAAAGTCTTCCTTTCTGAAGCTTTGATGGCTATCCAGAGCCTTGTACTACCCAGAATCACCCTGCACTGCTGGAAGGCATGCAGTTAACAACTGAGAATGGCATTTCATAAATTTATTTCTCAATTCTAGAATGCTGTCATTTTAAAGGAACATTCTAAGTAGACCTTACAGTTAATTCAGAGCAGGGGGACCTACTAGATGCCAATATATTGTTCTCACATATATTCATAGTGCTGACTCTGCCTCTCTCTGTACCACCTTCCCCCCAACACCATCATTACCAGTCACATTACTAGGAACTATCATCAATATTATCAAAAGTTACTAAAAATTTAATTTTAAGCTCAAAATGTTTTCAAAGGCTGTCAAAGTTTCTGATGCTGAGTGATCTAAGCTAATTCCTCTCAAACTATAATATGCATACAAATCTCTTGGAAGATCTTATTAAAATTCTATATTTCTTGAGTGAGATCTGAGATTTTTGCATTTCTGACACATTCTTGGGTGATGTCAAAGCTGTGGCTCTACGGGCCACACCACTGAGTTCCTTGGTAACTAAGAACTTTTATAATTGTTCAATAGTCCTGATGCTTCTTCAGATTAGAATTCAGCTTAGAACCAAATCAATTCTCCAAAGAGTTCTCAAACTGAGGTCCTGGGTCTCCAGGTCCAGCATCACACTGCCTTGGTGCTAGTCCCAGCTCTTCTGCTTCCTTCCTGTGTAACCTAGCTACTGAATCTCTCCATGCCTCCATTTTCTCATCTTACAGAATTATATAAAATAGAATCTGGCTCATCCGGTCATTGTAGGGATTGAGATGACTCAGGTAACATGTCACCCATAGTGCTAAGCATGGTAATCAAACAGCAAAGGTTAGTTGTCCTTAGAAGACCCTAGGATGAAACTTCAGGGAAATCTATGAGAACACTGAAATGATTTCTAAAATATTCTATGTGCTGAAGTTTATTGCACCTAGAGAGAGTCCATGCTTATCACTGGATTCGCAGTGGAATTCATAACCCCAAGAAGTTTAAGAACCATTGATTAAGACTGACTATGGGGCCCAGAGCTGCCCTGGTATCCAGAATATGGGTCTAAGGAAAAGGCACATTTTGGCCTAGCACTGCAATGAGTCAAACCCCACTGGGTTGGGGGGACAAGCATAGGAGGAGCAGACAATAGACTAATGTCTTGCTACTTTATAATTAGTGTTGCTATTACCATAATCATGTGGGTGTTTATCCATTGGGATAAAGTTCTCCCTGGAACTCCTGTGCTCCAAGAGAATAAAACAATGCAGGGGGAAAACTCTGTCAGGCTGCCAATGACCTCACAGAGGTGTCATACTCATTTTTTAAGCAGTATCACCTGCCTGATCAGCATGCCCTATCCAACAGGCCCTAGGGGGACAGTTCTGTCGCAGCATGTCACAGAGCAATGGACAGAGGAAGGGGGATAGCACCACACCAAACAGGTCCTGACTGCTTGGAAGCAGGGTCTGCTGTGAACAGGTAGGCAGCAGACACAATCTCATCGTTTCTGAAGAAATTAAGCACTTACAAAGGCTAATGTCACATACCGAAGAGAACAGCCAGAGATGAATGGAGAAAAATCAAAACATAGCCATGACAAATTTATGAACAATAGTCAGAGTGAGAAACTGGTGTCAGCCAAAGCAGATGTGAGAAAAACAATACTTTAAAAACCATACTTTGCCGAAACTGGTTTGGCTCAGTGGATAGAGCGTTGGCCTGCAGACTGAAAGGTCCCGGGTTCGATTCCAGTCAAGGGCATGTGCCTGGGTTGCGGGCGGAGATGTGCAGGAGGCAGCTGATCGATGTTTCTCTCTCATCGATGTTTCTGGCTCTCTATCTCTCTCCCTTCCTCTCTGTAAAAAATCAATAAAATATATTTTAAAAAATAAAATTAAATTAGAAAAAATAAAAACCATACTTTATCCGTCTCTTACCTTACTGTTTAGTGGGCAAAAGAAGCCCACTTTCAGAAGAGATAGAGAAGAAATTTTTAAAAGTATGTATTATGGCAAAGATGTGAAGGCACTGAATGAACACTCAAAATACTCATTTTAGTGCTACTAGTTTAAATCAACCCATATGTACACTAATAAAAGACAAATATGCAAATTGACTGTACTTTTGCTACACCTTAAGTCACACCCACCAGCCAATCAGAGCGACTATATGCAAATTAACCCAACCAAGATGGTGGTCAGCAGCCACGGGGCTGGAGCAAGCAGGAGGCTTGGTTGCCCCAATGATGAAGGAAGCCAAGCTTCCCAGCTGCCACCTAGCTACTCCAATGAAGGCAACAAAGTTTCAATTATAGAAGGTAAATAAATCAGAATAAAAAAAGAAAAAAGAAAAAAAAGAGAGGCTGGGAGCTTCTGTCGCCAGGGGGCTTGGCCAGCCTGAAAACGGCCCTCAGCCCCTCACCCAGACTGGCCAGGCACCCCAGTGAGGACCCCCACCCTAAAGGGGGTGTGGCCAGCCTGCAAACAGCCATCAGCCCCTCACCCAGGCTGGCCAAACCTCCATGGGGTGAGGGTCCCCACTTGGGGGGGCTTGACCAGGCTGCAAACAGCCATCAACCCCTCACCCAGGCTGGCCAGGCACCCCAGTGGGGATCCCCACCCTGAAGGGGGTGTGACCAGCCGGCAAACAGCCATCAGCCCCTCACCCAGGCTGGCCAGGCACCCCAGCGGGACCCCCAGCCTGATCTGGGACACCCTTCAGGGCAAACCAGCTGGCCCCCACCCATGCACCAAGCCTCTATCCTATATAATAAAAAGGTAATATGCAAATTGACCTAACAGCAGAACGACTGGGAATGACTGGTCACTATGACACACACTGACCACCAGGAGCAGACGCTCAATGCAGGAGCTGCCCCCTGGTGGTCAGTGCGCTCCCACAGTGGGAGCTCTGCTCAGCCACAAGCCAGGCTGACAGCTGCCAGTACAGCGGTGGTGGTGGGAGCCTCTCCCGCCTCCTCAGCAGTGCTAAGAATGTCCAACTGCAGCTTAGACCTGCTCCCCGCTGGCAAGTGGACATCCCCCGAGGGCTTCCAAAGGGATGTCTGACTGCCAGCTTGGGCCTGATCCCCCAGGGAGCAGGCCTAAGCCAGCAGGTGGACATCCTCCAAGGGGTCCCAGAGTGCAAGAGAGCATAGGCTGGGCTGAGGGACCCCCCGAGTGCACAAATTTTTGTGCACTGGGCCTCTAGTATTATATAAAATATTAAAACTTAACACATAGGAAACTTGATTCTTAAGACTGTGAAGTAGGCACATGAAGACAAATATATATGCAAATATAAGGCCTTCAGCATTAAAATAAAGTATATTTATTAAACATAGTTATGAATTCTTAAGATGAAAAACTGGTTTTCACAGATATACATCCACATACCCAAAAGTGAACTTGATTTTAAATTATACAAGTAAAGATTATGTTATAAAAGTTCACTAAAAAGTGTACAAAATATAACCCTTTTGTCAGAATTCCTGCAACCAGAGATCACACCAGGATACATGAAGATTGATACCATGAAAATGATTTCTACTTTCAGTTATAAGACCCAACTTCAATATTTATAAAAATTACTAAAGAATCATCCTGATAGCTGATGCAATTTACTAAATTAGATACTTTGCTGAATTTGTAATAAGTTTTAAGTCACTATGAATGTCATAATTTGAATAGTTGACACTAAAGCTCAAGGTTATATTATTTTTGTGTAAGAAATAATCACACTAAAAAAAAGAAAAAAGAAAGAAAGAATTATACTAAAATAAAATTATTTTATAAATTTTGGAAATGGTACTTTTTCTTTTTAATCATAAATTATATCTCATATACCAGTTAATTTTATATTTCACCTGTTTGTAAAAAAAAACATACGAAACTCTAAAACTGATAGAAGAAACATAAGGGAAAAGCTCCAGGACATAGGATTTGGCAATGATTTCTTGAATATGACACCAAAAGTACAGACAACCTACAAAAATAGACAAATTGGACTACATCCAACTTTAGAACATCTGTGAAGCAAAGGAAACAATCTGAGAAGGCTAAAAAGGGCTAATTCCAATGTAACCCTTATATTTGGGGGGCTAACAATCGGAATCCATGCCAGCAAGCTCAGTGTACATTCTTGATAACCTATAATTAAGTCACTACCTCCTTCCTAGATACTGGTCTTGCAGAACCTGTTACAGAGGCCATAAAACTTCGAACAGTGCACTGCCCCGGAGGGAGGGTTATTAACGCTGGCGCCAGGCCAAACCATCAGATATGGCCTGGAGACCCCCAACACCTGGGGGCCTTCTTGCAAGGCCCGCAAAAAGGACCGGAAGCATAATCCATATTTGCGGGACAAAGACCACAGGGAGATATAAAAGAGAAGCCCCCTGCATGTTACTTTACTCAGATTTGGAAAGTTATTCCCTGAGTCTGCTGGTGTAAATAAACAGTGTCACTCCTTTTCTCTAAAGTGTCGCTTGGTTTTTCTGTGGTCTTCTGCAACCAATCAACAGAGTAAAAAGGCAATCTATGAGTAAGAGGAAGTATTTGAAAATCATATATCTGATGTGGGGTTATTATCTAGAATATCTGAGGAATATCTATAGCTCAACAACAAAGAAACAACAATACTTTTTAGATAGGCAAAAAACTTGAACAGACAATTCTCCAAAGAAAATATACAAATGGCCAACAAGCATATAAAAAGAAGCTCGACATCACTAAATAAGAGAATTTGCAAATCAACTACAATAAATGTAATCTCACACCCAAGAATGGCCAATATTAAAAAAACAAAAAAACAAAAATGACAAGGATGCAGAGAAATTGAAACCCTTGTACGCTCTGGAAAATGGTTATGGAAAACAGTGTGGAGGTTCCTCAAAAAAATTAAAATAGAATTATCATAAGACCCAGCAATCCCACTTCTGAGTATATATCCAAAAGAATTGAAAGCAGGATGTTAAAGAGACATTTGTATACCCATATTCATAGCAGCATTATTCACAATAACTAGGAATAGAAGCAACCTATGAATACCCATTGACAGTTGAAAGCATAAACAAAATGCAGTATATACATAAAATGAAATATTGTGCAGCCTCAAAAAGAGAAGGAAATCTTATCACATGGGTGGTATGGAATTTCAGTTTTGCAAGATGAAAAAGTTCCAGTAATCTGTTGCTCAAAATTGAATATACTTAAAACTACTGAACTGTAGTTTATTAACTGTAAATTATTAAGATGGTACATTTAATGTCATGTGCTTTATCACAATTTAAAATATATATATTATACCTGAGTACTAACTACAGAGAATATCATTTAATTTATCTGGCATGCAAACTGGACATTGAGATTTTTTTTAAAGCCCCTGCCCTCACCACAGTGATTCATCACTGCTCTACAGGACCATGGGCCTGGTGTTGTCAGACCTTCTAATATTTTCAAGAAAATCTAGAACCATGATTTTTATGTAAACATTTGTGATTTTTTAATGCTATCAACTAATTTTTAAAATGCTATGCAAACCAAACAGCACTTGCTGGCTCTAAGCTAGTGATGTCTAAGTTCCCTTTTAATTTGAAATGTCTGTGGATCAAAACTAAGTTTGTGTGTTTCAGTAGCTGGCTCCTTACCAGGTGAGTCTGCTCTGACTTTGAAACTTCCCTCCATGGAGTGCTCATCAATAAACTGGGTCACTCTCCACATCGAGGTGACACAAGAGGTCCATCAAGGCTATGAATCCTCAGCCCCATGTGGGTTATCGTTTTGGTCAGTAAAATAGATTGGGGATCTTTGAACAGCTAGTTCAGACAGAGAACCCTGTTGTTTAAGTTGAAGGTTACCCGGACTCCTAAATACATTTACCATTCAAAGGCTGAATTGCTTTGATGTAAGCAGGATTGGGGAAGGGGAAGTGAATGGCTGAGAACCATTTCCCATCCCATCAGGAGGTTTTTCTGTCCACAAAGCCTTTATGGAGGTTCAGAGGAAAAGCCTCAGGAGCTGGAGGAGGGACAGCAAGCTGAACCTCTGTATCCCCTGCTCCCAAACAGACCAGTGGCTGCTCTCCCCGCTCTTATCAGCTACACTGAGCGCCCACTCAAGCTTGTGTTCACAAAAGGGGTTCACCTGCTTTAAAAAACAGGAAAGTTAAAAACCCTGACCTAGATTAGGGTATTTAGTATGCTCACTCATTTTTCAGATGACACCAACAGAGATAAAACTAACTGAACAAATAGAAAATATAAGTACCAATGAATAGCGAAAAAATAGATGGGGAAAAGGTAGGACTCTGAGGCTGTCAAGCAAACTCAATAAAATGTTATTGTTAGAACAGAAATCCCGTTCAGGAAAGCGTAAGCAGAAGTCAGTGTGGGGATGTGAGACCCCAGCCCCCCAGCTTGCTTGCGGACCCTCCGTATGGAGCAGCACTCAGGCTGGGCTTCAGTGTCTGCAAATGTGAGCAGCTTGTTTAGCAGTGAGGTTAATTAAAGGTCTAAATGTGAAGTTATACATAAGCGTGAAGTAGCCAAGATTATTCTGCCAAAATAAAAACACCAGGAAGAGATTTAATATTGAAAGGCAAAGGGTGCAAAGGCAGAAAAAGAAAAAAAAATAAATAGATTAGATCAAAATGAAAAACTTTTGTGCATCAAAAAATGCTAGAAACAAGAAGAGGCTACCAATAGAATGGAAGGACATATTTGCAAATTATACAAATTATAAAGAACTTCTACTACTCAACACCAAAAAAACGGCAAAGGACTTAAATAAGAATTTCTCCAAAGAAAATACACAAATAGCCAATAAGCACATGAAAAGATGCTTTACAACACTAATCATTGGGGAAATATGAATCAAAACCACACTGAGATAGCAGTTCACATTTATTAGGATGGCTATTAGAGAGAGAGAGAGAGAGAGAGAGAGAGAGAGCGAGAGAGAGAGAAAGAGAGAGAGGAGAGAGAATAAGTGTTGGTAAAGATGTGGAGAAATTGGAACTCTTGTGCAATGCTGGTGGGAAAATCATCTGAGAGATGCAAATCAAAACGACAATGCGGTACCATCTCACACCTGTCAGAACGACTATCATCAACAAATCAACAAATGACAAGTGCTGATGAGGATGCAGAGAAAAAGGAACCCTTGTGCACTGCTGGTGGGAATGCAGATTGGTGCAGCCACTGTGGTGAACAGTATGGAGTTTCCTCAAAAAACTAAAAATGGAACTCCCATTTGACCCAGTGATCCCACTTCTAGGAATATATCCCAAGAAGCCAGAAACACCAATCAGAAAGGATATATGCACCCCTATGTTCATAGCCGCACAATTCACCATAGCTAAGATTTGGAAACTGCCTAAGTGCCCATCAGCAGATGAGTGGATTAAAAAACTTTGGTACATCTACATAATGGAATACTGTGCTGCAGTAAAAAAGAAGGAATTATTACCATTTGCAACATCATGGATGGAACTGCAGAGCATTATGCTAAGCAAAATAAGCCAGTCAGAGAAAGATAAATATCACATGATCTCACTCATTTGTGGAATATAATGAACAACATAAACTGATGAACAAAAACAGATCCAGAGACAGAGAAGCATTGATCAGACCGTCAAACCTCAGAGGGAAGGTAGGGGAGGGTGGGGGTAAAGGGGAGAGATCAACCAAAGGACTTGTATGCAAGCATATAAGCCTAACCAATGGATACAGACACCAGGGGAATGAGGGCATGAGTGGAGGGGGGGGGGGGGGGCAAAGGGGGGATAAGGACACATATGTAATACCTTAATCAATAAAGAAAAATAAATTTTAAAAAATGCTGGTGGGAATGTGAAATAGTGAAGCTACTACAGAAAACATAGCAATTCCTCAAAAAATTAAAAATAGAATCACCATATGATCCAACAATTTCACTTCTGGATATAGACCCAAAAGAATTGAAAGCAAGGACTTGAAAATATATTTGTCCACCCATCTTCATAGCAGCATTATTTGCAATAGCCAAAAGGTGGAAGCAACCCAAATAAGTGTTCCTCAATGGTGAATGGATAAACAAAATATAGTATAGGTCATCCGCTTCTCCCTCAGGAAGGACATTGGTGGTGGGGAGAATATAACTACCATGTCTTCCAGTGCTTTGCCAAAACCTCAGATGCGTGACCTTCTGGCCAAGTGTCTGAGATTTCATATTGTTGGAGCCATCATTGTATCCTTGGAGGTTGCAGCTTCCTATGAGTTTGGTGTAGCTGAACCAAGAAAGAAGGCATATGCAGATTTCTACAAAAATCATGATTCCATGAAAGATTTTGAGGAGATGAGGAAGGCTGGTGTCTTTCAGAGTACAAAGTGATCTTAGAATGTAAAGAATTTCTTTGGGTTAAATTCCATGGAAGTTTGTCACTGACCTGTGTTCCTGAACTATGAAACATGAATATTTGAGCTAAGGAATAGTTTCTCTTGATAAATAAACAATGAAATACTATGGACAACAAAAAAATGTAGTACAAACAAACAATGGAGTATTATGCAGCCTTAAAAGGGAAGGGAAGTCGGACATATGCTACAACATGGATGACTCTTGAAGACATTGTGGTAAAATAAGCCAGTCACAAAGGAACAAACATTGTATTATTCCACTTATATAAAACACCTAGAACATTCAGATTCATATAGACAGAAAGCAGAATAGTAGTGCCAGGAGTTGGGGGAGAGAGGAAAGAGGAGTTATTATTTAACGGGTAAAGAGTTTTCATTTTTCAAGATGAAAAATTTCCTGGAGATTAATAGTAGTGATGGTTACACAATATGAACGCCAATGAACTGTAACCATTATGAAATTGTTAAAATGGTAAATTACATTTTATGTATATTTTACCACAATTTAAAATATTTTAAAGACAAAGATTATGAGAATCATGAAAGCATGTTGGCCCACATGCTTAGTGAGTCTCATGAGACACCACCCCTAAGGACTTAACAAATTTCCTCTTCACAATATATTCCACTTTGTTTGGTAGATATGAGGATCTGTGATCAGCTCAGGGTGAACTCTGAGTGCACCTTCTATGGCAGGACTGATTATAAGGACTTTGACTTAGAGGGGAAATCAATGGAAACAGGAAAGCAAGCTTAGAAGGACTGGTTGAGCAAAATGAGATGAATAAGATAAGTGAAATATTTCAGGCCAAAAGGATTTTAGTGAACCTGATGATTCTCATACATTATTAGCAATGCAACTTATAACAGACACCAAACTACTTATCATAACAAGGCAGATCAAAGTCAACTGGTACAGTTTGTGAGAAAGAAGTCTTTAGATTACTAACAGCACAAATGTATAGGTACTAGGGATTTTTATCAGACACTGAATGTAATATAGAGAAAAATTAAGAATTTCCTTCTGAAACATACAAAATTGTCTCATGGGTGCTAAAACAATACTATGGTTTAGGATAGCAATGATTTTACACATTTTGGAATACCGGTAGTTATGGCTCCACTTCCTCTGAAAAAAGTGAAGATTCATATTTAGAGGGCTATGAGAACCTCACACTTGCTTGGCATGGCCAGTGCCACTATTCAAAATGCTTAAAGGAATTGAAATACACTGGATAGTGAATACTGTAAAACTAAAAATGAATAAAGGACATAACAAGTTTAATGCTCCCATGAATTGAGAATTAATAGCAAAATCACAACCAATAAGAGAGAATTCCAACAAAATAAGCTGGAAAAAGCTGAAAATAAATTTTAGTTACAAATGTAAAGAAGAGTTTTCAAGAAAACATTATGGCAATTTAACCTTCTGTCAAGGATTAAGCATATAAATTTTCAACTATGGAAACAACCAATTTCAAGAATAAATGCAAAGCTCCCAAGTTCCTGGTGGTGCTAGAGGTACAGCCCGGCCCTGCCTGAGGTGAGCAGTGAGGGAAGAAGGTGAAGGCATGGGGGTAAGAACAGCAGAAAGACACACTGGAGCTGCCAACAAACTCCTTCAGCAAGCAGCCCCCCAATCCACTGGCAGCACAGTGGTAACCGCACACCTGCCCACAGAGCCTGAAGCACACAGCAGAAGGATATACTGTGTCCAACGATATGCGAAGCCTCAGCAGCAAAGGTCTGTCCAAGTGGGCAAAATATAATCGACTTATGTGCTTTCCCTCTTTTTATTGAAGTCCCTCTTTGCCTCGAGTTGCTCAATGTTCACATCATAACAGCCATGCTCCATTTCCTAGAGATGGCCATTTCAGTGTTTGGGGTTTAGACAAATCCTTACCTGCATAATCTACTTCACAACAGCCATCCACGAGACCCACAGGACCATTGTTGCTCAGCATCTGGTCTTCCGAACCCCGCCTAGAAAACTGCTATATTTTCTCCAAGACACGCCTATCAGTCCACAGGAGCAGTGCTTCTTGGGTGAGCAAGTGCTTGTGTCTTGCCGATCCTTTTTCTCTTGAATAGAGCTCACTACGGCTTACTGAACTTCCTGTGTAGAATAGAAAGAGGAATAAAACCACATTTTGTAATCAAAGCTATGTTTGTCCTTATGACATAGCAATAAAGGAGAATAAACCATTCACTGGCCACCAAGTCTCAAAAGATGACGTTAAATTTTCCAGCTTTATGTTTTAGTGGTCTTTTTTTATTGAGACATAATCAACTTAAATTTGATGAAACAGAGACAAGATTATGGGAACAGCAACTATTCCAACCCCTGAGACTGCCTGGACTTTTCATTATTTCATTAGTCTGAAAGTATATTAAGATGCAGGTCTATGAAATTCCATTTTTACCCAAATCAAGGACTTGCTCTCTTTTTCTCCAAACTTTTTAAAAGAAAACACAGATAGTGTTGATAGAGATTAGTCATGTGGAGTGGGGTGCTTTTTAATGAGATCCGGGCCTGAGTCTCAGCTATACCACCAACTATGTAACCTGACATTCAGACTAGAAAATGAAATCATTGATCAAATTAAAAGGAATTTAAAGATGTCCCCTACCCCCAGACTCTAATATGTGGACTAAAGGATTTCCATATTTGTCTCCCCTTCCCACTCACTTTAGACTGGCATGTCTCACTGGGGAGTATTTATCCTATCTGCCTCCCTTCTATGTATGTATGGGTGAGGGGAAAAAAGCATCTATTCATGCGTTGATCCAGTCTTTAGGTCCATTTCTCATTAGTTTTCCTCCCATCACATAAGAGAATGAAAGCTTCAGGCAAGCCTTGAGGAGTAAACTACAGCCAACTATCAAATCCAAAGCCAGTCCAAGGTCAGCAATATGCCAATGAACCCAGTGTTTATTTCTTGGATATTAGGAATGTTTGATGTGAAAATGAAAAGGAGGGTTAATCAGTTAATGAATCTGGCAGAACAGCATCTGGAGGGCGAGGGAGGACAAGGCACTGAGTTCAGAAACCAAGGAGGCATCATGGACAAACCAGGTCATTGCCTACAAGTTTCTTCTTCTCTCCACAAGTTTGAACTTCCTTTCTATCATTTAAGAGTACAACCTTTTCCAGCTCTGCAAGGCTTGAACGCCTCTAGTGAAATGCCAGCATAAGTGAAAATTTAGTAGCTTTCCACCGTAGCACCTGTGCTGACAAATTGTACCAAGCTGCAGACAAGTTGGAGGCCTCATTGTGTTATAGACGGAACAGCTGGCCAGTCAGTGTTCATTAGCTGAATGGCTTCTGAAATCCCCGCTTGAGCTGGAAAGGAATCTCTGGAAAGGTAGTTAACTCTGAGCTTCCATGCAAGATCCATCTGTCATCTGAACAACTTTGTGGGAGGTGCCTGTTCTCTAGGCTGTGGCAACTGATAAGAAGATTGCCATCAGAAAGAGTGACGATGCTCCTCAATATATCCTTTCTGAGTGACAAAGAAAGTCTCTGTTGCCACTAGCTCAGGTTGTTAAACATCATCATACTCAGAACCAGAGTTATTTACCCAAAATCCTCCTTGAAAAAAGGAGCACTAGGTTATTAACAATGAGGTTCAGTCATGTTCCACTGAGAGGTGCTTCAGCTACCCATTTATGTTACCTATTGAGAATAGATATTCTAGGTCATTGTATCTACTATAGAAAGTCTGGGTTATAATAAATTACTCCCAGAATTATTCCAGTGGGTATAAGCATATATTATGGAGGTAGCATATTTTTCAAATTAAATGTTTTCTTTGTATGTATTGCCTGAAACATGCCCTAATTTCTCATGCAATTTTTAGTTATTAAAGTTCTTTAATTGAACTATTTCTTCTTTTTTATTCATACCCTCTAACAATCCCTAACCCTAATCCCACCCTATCCCAGGGATTCACAGTAAAAGGAAATAAGATTGTACATAGACAGAGCATATGTTCACACGTGCTCTCCAAAACTAACAAACCACGTATTTGAAAATCAATAAAGATAAAAAGGGACCCCTCCATGCTACATGACTACCTGAACTCACATTGATGTACTTCTACTCTCGGCCTTATCTTCCATTTCTAGATCCTTTCTCATCCTTTGGGAAAACCTGAACTTATCTTCTCAATGAGCAAACGAAAGGGTTTAACTCATCTCTATGTCTTCCTCCACAGCACAAATCTTGCATTTCCAAGTCCAGCTACTTGTCTGGACTCCCCCTAACTCCCTATGCTAAAGGGAAGGAAAAGTTGTTGTGTTTTAAATCCCATGAGAATGAAATTGGATGCAAACAAAGCTACCCAAACTGGCAGACTAGAGTAGACTGTTCTGAATTTACTCTTGGGGCAAAAGGATTTCTTCAAATGATGGTCATTTAAAATGATAATCTAATAGGAATGTAATTTAGCATCAGTTTAGGGAAAAACAAAGAACACTTTGTTTCCTACAGACGCTTTACAACCTACAAACTGAGCCGGGTAAGGTTTGATATCAGCACAACATAATGACTCCAAGACTATTAGGAAGATTATGGATGACTTCATAACCTAAAACAGTGGCCTACAGTTCCTACCTATTACTGGTTCTAATGATCATTCCTGCATTTTAATGTTTTATCATTACTAAGCCATCAGACACTGGAGATAGCAATATGAAATTACATCCCACTATTATTTTTGAGCAACTAATAGTTCCCACTTGAATAAAATGAATTTATTTTATACCAAATGCAATAAGACAGACCTAGTGTGGAACTTCAGTGCTGCACTATACTTGCTGGAAGTTGAGTTCATTAGATTCCTGGATGTCAGCACAACCCCAAGCTCCACCTCTCAGGCCTGCCATGGGCTACTATGTAATCACGCCTACGTGAGCCGAAATCTCCTCTTTTTTTAGTTTGTTTGCTTTTTCTCCATTTGTAAAATGGCAATAATACAAGTTTTCCAAGTCAGGGACCTCATTTCAGGATTTATTTTTGAGTTATGTTCCTAGAAGCTCTAAAATCCTGCATAGTTGTTTCAGGTGTCCAACTGGTCCAAATTTTTTATTTCTAATGTATATTTTAACTCTGTGGGAATATACTTGAAAGCACTAACTCACATGTGTTATATATCAGATGTTTAACACATTTGGGTGAACCCTCTTCCAAAATATTGTATGGTTAACTCATTCTTGCCTGCAAACCTCAGTATAAAACTTCTACCAAATCTGTGCATATAAATGACCTTCCTTTAAAAATCTTACTAACTAAAAGCCAGTTTCTGGCTTCCTCTCATTTCTAAATATGTATAATCAAGTCCCCACATATGTGAAAGGTTTTCCAAGGCCTACATTTTAAGCCAGTCCCTATTGGGCATGTGCAATACCTAGTCTCATTGTGGAACCTGTGGACAAGGCGCTAGTGGGACAGGAGAAACTGTTAAGGCCAGGTTACAAGGGCTGGTTAGGTGATGGCAGATTTTGCAATCATATTGGGGAATCATTGAATTTTCAGGGTGACAAATTTGGATTATAAAGGTTTAAATGAGACCCCACTCTGAATTTCATGCAACTAGATAGGATCTCAGACAGGTAGAACTGAGGAGAATGAAGAATCCATGTTCTTTGAACATCTCTCAGACTAATGTCCCTTGGTATAATTTGCTAAGTACATATCCTTCAAGTTCATCACAGTAAACTGTACCTTTGATAAGATTTAAATAAGAGATCTCATTTTTCCCTTACCAATAATTCAGTTCTACAATAGTGTGCCCCTCCCATTTATATGCTATGTGAGATGTAGACTCATTTACCTGGAGTACAGTCTTATCACCTAACGGTCAAATGTTCAATAACAAGTAAATTTCCAACAGGTAATGTCTTAATATTATCTATATATATAAAAAGGCAGCAACTGGAACACTGTAATGACCAGAACGACAGGTCACTATGACACCTACTGCAGCCAGTGGCCCCTACCCCCAGCCGGCCCAACCCCTGATCACCCCCTCACCCCAATAGGGGGTGTGGCCAGCCAGCCAACAACCCACGGCCTCTCCCCAGGCTGCTGGCCCCCCACCCCATTTGGGGGCAGGGCTGGCTGGCCCACCACCCACAGCCCCTCCCTATGGCCGGCCCCACCCCTAATCGGTCCTCCTACCCCAATTGGAGATGGGGGCCAGCCGGTCAATTGCCCATGGCTCCTCCCCCTGGCCGGCCCGGCCCTGACCAGGCCCCAATCGGGGCAGCCCAGCCGGCCAACCTCCCACCGTCACCTCCTCCCAACAGACCCAACCCCAATTCACCCAGATTGGAGCCAGGGTGGCCGGATCCCACCTGTGCACAAATTTGAGCACTGGGCCTCTAGTTGAATTATAAATCTTTTAGTACTTAAAAGTGTTGTGTGCTTCTTGTCTGACTTTGATGTTTGGGATAAAAATACAATCAGCAGATATTGTTGGTTATTCCATTTTGAAATGGAATTTCCTACTGTACCTCTTTGGGTTTCTGGATAAATAACTGCAGAGTGTCCTTACAGCATACTACAGCCTGTTACCATTTTTCAAATATCTCTGTTGAATTAGTATGTTCATAATATATTTTTTACTTTGGAGTTCTACTAAATATTATATTTGAAAAAATGAATCAATTTCTGGGGAAACATTTAAAACTACTATTTTGAAGATACAACCACTGATACTATTTGCAAACCATCCTGGTAGGTAGAGCCAAAACATCGAATGTGTAGCCCAAGCTATATTTTGTCCAAGCTGTGAGTAGGCGTCACTAGCAAGAGAGGGAAACGTCTTACCTTGTGCCAATCCAACATACAGATGGTATAGCTCTCCCAAATCAAACCTGTGATAAATGCATGAAAATAGATAAAAAGGCTGGGAGATAAAATAAAATAAAATAAAACTGAGAATTTGAGCTTCATCTGCACCAGAAATAATGTGAACAGGTCTCATGATGATCATATCATATTATCAATACTTTTTACAAATTGTAGGTGCTTCTGGCCTGGCTTTTATATTAACAACAAAGAATTAAAGCAGTTTTAAATGATTAGCTGTTATTACACATGGGTTCCAGCTATGCTCTTAACCCTCCTGACCCATGCAATCCCTTCTTTTTGCCTCCATCCATTTGCCCCCTAGAAATGGGCTCCAAATTTAAAATCAAGTCACTCCTATCCATTGTGCAGTTATGATTTCCCAGTTAAAGTTGTCTTTAAGAATATCTATACAGTACTTTTCCTTAAGAAAGAGCTTACACTTTGTTTGCATTTTTTCTTCTTATATATTTCAAGTAAGAGAACAAAGTGAGAAGAGTGGAGAGAAGCACTTTTTAGTACTCATTTTTAGTAACTAAGAAATAAAGGAGAATGAATGACCACCGGTCCCCCATCAAGTTCATTTAAACTTGATTACTAGCTATCAACTTAATTTAGTTTTCCTATGACACCAATTACTATTGTGTGCAGACAACTGAATTCAGCAGGACTTGATTATTGCAAATGATGTTATAATTATTCTTAAATCATTAACTGTTTCTCTTAGGTTATTTTTTCATTAGCATTTCATATAACTGATGCCTACTAGTGAACACATTTAATTATAAAACAGTAGTGCCCTTATGCTTTTTGGAATCACTTCTACATTGCATAATTATTTAAGCAGTACTGTAGCCAAATAATGCCTGTGAGAAATATGTTAACTATAAAGAAAATTTAAGTTTTTCTATCATTTAATATCTTTAGATAAAAGACAACTTGACAACTTTTTTCCTCAGGAAAATGATTTCATATAGGTTCTCCCAGAATCAAACCCAGTAATAAACATTCCAGTTCAAATAGTTAATTTGAGAAATGGAAGAAACCCCAGTAGGAAAGTAAGAAAGTTGGATAGGAAAGAGAAAGCAGAAATAAAGAGTATGCTATTAGCTGGGGAATAGTGTGGGCAACTGTAGCTAATCCACAAAGAAACTAGGAAATGCAATCATCCCCTCTGAAGAGCAAGAGGGATGGGGCTTTATGTACTCACTCTCATCATTCATTGGCTGAGGAGCCATTCATTCCCCTACTTCCTCACTGCTGTCTGCACAGGCGGGGAAGACGTCTACAGCTTCAGAAGATCTTGGGCTGGAAAATGGCAGAACCTGCAGCTGGAAGCCTGCTAAGTGCACAAAAAAGTAAGGTCTTAGACATATGTGAGGGGCACTGAACGAGTTGCTGATAGAAGACAAGTGGCTTAAACAAATTCAAAGTGTTTCACAAGTGACCTTAGCCGGAGCATAAAGAGTAAGAAATTTCTAAGCCTGAGATGCGCTATTCTCTATTATTTGAAAAATGATTAATTACTGTTTGCCTTTACCTAACAGTTCCTGTTTGCCAGGTTTTGCACTGAGTGCCCAACACCCACGAGCTTATTTAACCTTCGCAACAATCCTGTTCTTATCATCACCAATTTACAGATGAGAAAGTTGAGCTCAGTGGGAGTAAGACACCAACCCAGGTCTCTCAGGAGCCAAAGTATATGGTTTTTTTCTGCCTCCCCTTGCCTTCAAAGGAGCTTAGGTTAACAGATATATTTTCCTTAGCATGAGTTTATAATCAGCTCTGGAAATTCTATCTAAAGAACAGTCTACCACTTTCAGAGAAAGACCTTTTCGTCATACTTTTGAAATTCCAGCCTGTGTATAGTACCGAATATGGAGACAGTTCCCACCCTGGAGGCCCTGCCATTCCTGCTCCAGGGACTTTAGGAGATGCTCTTACTAGTACTTAGCACTTAGCACCTGCCCCATGTGGTCAGCACTTTCAAAGAGCTGCATGCTCTGTCTTGTCTCCTTTCCTGTCCGACTCCCATCCCCACTGCCTGGTCCTGGATGGGGAAGATCCTTTTTCTCAGTCTCCTTCCAGTCTGACTATTATTTCCCCTCCTCCCATTCTATATTCCATCAAGTGGCAATTTTATTCTAAGATCTCCAGGTAGAATGTTAACATAGATTTTCACATCTGAGTATTACAACTTCAGAAAGCTAATGTATAACCATTTTCTATAATGAACCCAAATTTAAATTTATTTTAATGTATTTTGGGGCAAAATAATATTTCACACTGACTTGTAGTAGTTCCTTTTTAATTCTGATTCTCCAAATCATTCTTAAAACCTTCAAACTTTAAGTCCCTTAATGCTACCACCGCCCGTTTTCAATTATTTGCATCAGAGGAAGGGACTCTCATGGGGGAAAGCCTTCTATGTTATTTTTCCAGCCTAATTTCTAGACAAAAGCTTCAAAGTGATCGACAGGCAGAAGGAATGTGACTCCAAATAAGCCACAATCTAGGAAGACAGTCCAAGAATTAGCAACGAAGGTCAAACCCCAGTAAGAATACTGATGTTTTGTTGTAGTGACATTTCCCAGTAATTGGTAGTTTGTTAAAAATGACATTTCCAGAATCAAAAGGGATAATGATGAAACACACCCAGAAATGAAAAGCAACAGGGAGCCTCAAACAGTAGCTGTTGGGAACTTATAAGTGGTACCAAGTGACTAACAAAGATAAGCAGCATTATCACTGATGGGGGAGTTTTGCTGCTGTCAAACCACAAGGAGTCAGGGAGGGGGGAGTGTCTGCCATGATTCGGCTTCCTCCTGCACTGTGTGGCACATGACAGTTCATCGGAAGGTTGACACAGGCATACACACACATATTGAGGAAAAAGAAACCTTCTGCAGCATCAATGTTTGAAAGAACCAAAGGTCTTTCGTCAATATTATTACAGGCTTCCTTCACATCCTGGAACCAGATCCACAGCAGAGTTTTACCTTCCTCAAGTAATATTGTGACAACTATATATGGTGCCAGGTGGGTACCTGTAACATCGGGAGAGCACTTTTTAAAGTATATGATTTTCTAACCATTATGCTGTACACCTGAAACTAACACAGAATAATATTGAATGGAAACTGTAATTGAAAAATTTAAAAAGTAGAGCTAAAGAGGCTTCAAGAGTAGCTCCCTTCCCTGAACCAGGTCTAAATAGTCTTCTTTTAAAATAAACAAGAAAATAGCTATTTTAGGATACTAAGCAACTTACTCCAATCTATACATCGACATGTATTGAACTTGATTCATATAGACACACTGAATACATCTTTCTGATTTTCAGATTACTTCTCAAATGTCTGAGCATATGCGGATCCCACACACACATACGCATACTCTTCGGGGGAAGAGAGGGTCTTGGAGAAATAAGGTCTTCAGCCATAAGTTTTAAGGAGAGTGAGATGTTCTCCTTTTTTAATAACTGCTTCAGAGGCACAAAGGTTTCCTGTGTCACCAATCATAACTGTGTTGCCTGTTTGGAGCAAGCATGGATGGCTTGGCCCTCCCTGTCCTCAGGAACAGCACTGTCTGCTGAGCCGGCACAGGTTTGGACCAGAGGGATTTCTTTGAAGAAATTTACAAGCAGTGCATGTTCCCCACCTCTCACAATCTGAGGAATATAGCTCCTCAAGTGCTGCAACTCATTTAATCATCATGGCTGTCCATTTCATCTTCTCCTGAGAAAGAAAGAAGATATTAATTGTATGGGAAGTTCCCATAAAAAGGAATTTGACCACTGTTCTCTAGAATACCCTTTCATCCTCACAAGTTTGGGGCTCAAGCAGAGGAGAAGGTGAGTAGGACCAGGAGTTATGCAGCTGTGCTTTGAAAAGGCCTTTAGCTGGTTCATGCTTCTAACACCCTGCCCAGGATTCATCAAACTCCTTTTTTTCCCTCTCTCTCACTGTTATTTCCATTCAGGTGTTACCTGTGCCAGACCTCTTTTCTATTGTGATGGCCCTTTTAGGTCCTGAGGCAATTTAAAATAATGCAAAGAAAGATCTGCCTTGCAGAAACTTTGGAGAGTTCACTGGTTTCATGTTGCTCTTATTGGAACTATGGCATAGCATCCTCTAGTCTACCCTCAATTTAAAACAAACAAACAAACAAAAAAACTCACTCACTGCCCCACTTGATTCAGTGACCTATATAGTCCTGTGTGACAGGGGTACACACACAGATGTTGAGCTTACTGTATATATTGATGCCCAATTAAATTCACCCCATACACGTATGTACCTACATGACTTTTCTGAACACACATCTGATGAAGTCCTCCAATAAATACCTCTAATGAATCCCTACTGAAAAGGACAAAGTTTAAACTTGTTAACATGGCCTAAAGAACCCTGCCTGCCTTTCCTGCCTCAGCTCCTGTCACTCCCTCCCTCAGATTCCATGCCCCAGCCATATCAAAGAACAGGCACTGTTCTCTCCACCTTACGGAGAGAACTCTGTACAGACTGGTCCCTCTGCCTGAAACTTTCTCCTTCCCTCCAACTTTGCCTGGGAAGGTCCTGGAAATGTTTTACTCTCTTACAGATCTCTAGTATTACTTCTTTTAAGAAGGTCCCATGGATCACCCATCTCCAGCTGGGTTTAATTGACCCTCCTGTTTGCACCCAAAGAGACCCTACTTGCTCTATCAAATGACTTGTTTCCTATCTCATAATTGCCTACTTATCAGGCTCTCTGACTGAACTATAAACTCTAACATCTGAGAATTTGCCTGGCTGGTGTGGCTCAGTGTGTGAGCATCTATCTCTTTAACCCTCTCCCTTCCTCACTAAAATAAATAAATAAATAACATTTTTAAAAATTAAAAAAAAGGGGGCTGAGAATATTTTTTCTTCACTATTGTATCTCAGAGGCTAACATGGTGCCTGACACATGACAGTAACTCAATAAATATCGGTGGATGGATGGATGGATGGATGGGAAGCTGGGCAGTTGTATGAGGTCAATCCCTATTCCATCCCTCATTCTCTTATCTGCAACCCAAATTACAACCCAGTTCTTCTGGTGGTACTCCCTGGTCCTATAGCATCTGTTAAATTCAGCAACATCCTTCCCATCCCAGACAGCACCACTTCAGACCATTTGTTCTCTTTGACTCTAGTAGTACCAGTGTTAGCTAAGTATGACAGTCTTCCCCTACCACATATAAAACCTCTGAGTCAGGTACAGCAGCTTCCTTTCACACTGCTCTCACCGGCCACAGAATGGATGAAATTCCCTTTGCCCATGTCTGTGAGCAGCATCAAGTCTTTGGGGCCTGGGAAACCCATTGTCAGAAGTTCACAGCATTTCTATAGCCTCAGCCCTGTTCTCTCTTTTGGAGTGAAAGTCCAAAGAGCACATCAGAGAATTTTCTGGACCTCCATAGGTATAAACAAGCTCCACCCTTGAAACACAATCTGGATAAAACCAAATATAAAAGCCTGCATACTAAAGGAAGCCAACTTTAAACTCGGGCTCTTACCTGGTCTCCAGAAACATCTAAGCTTGGGTCTGTCTTTTTAAGACCAGATCATAATCCTGTGGACCACTAGAGCCTGATAATGCTTCCAGAAGGATAACAAAACTGTTTCTGTGTAAATGGGGACCTGGATCTTTCACATTGCTCCTGTTAAATCTCCCACGACAACAAAACTTTACCCATAAAGGGTAAAAGCTACGTTAGCCCCAAGTTTCACAAACCTCCTCATCTCTTGTCAGTCATCTGCAGTTAATTCCAGGAAGACTTCATTTGGCATTGGAAACATGCTTGTCAGGATGACACTGACTTTGGGACTCCCCTTGAGTATGGGCTTCCAGACCTACTAAAAGGACCTCAGCAAAGTCCAAGGAAATAATTGCAGTTGAGAATTGGCCATGGCTTCTGACCTACATCTATAAAGGATTTCACACTCTACCCAGAGCCAGTGTGTACCACCCTTAACTGTCTCCATCATGGCTCAACAGCAGGGTTGTCAGATTTAGTCAATAAAATAAAAACAGGATACCAAATTAAATTTGCAGTTCATGTAAATATAAATAAATACTTATTTTTAGTATAAGTGAATCCTAAGCAATATTTGGGGTATACTTATATTAAATATGTATTTGTGATTTTTCAGATATTCAAATTTAAACCTTCAATATTTTATTGGCCAACCCAACTAATCAGAATGATGGAGACTCATAAGGATCCCAGAGATGCCTGAGAATTCTTGACTTCTATTTACACACCCTGAATAACGAGCATGAACTTTCCTCTCCAATTAATTAGCTATAATAAAATGTATCCTCAAGTTTAGGTCTTTTCCTACTTGTCATTGTCACTATCTTCTTTATTTTAAATAGATATTTATTTGCTCCAATCTTGATCAGTCATCAAAAAGAATTTGAAAGTTTATTAGATAAAGGGAGAACAACATGTATCTGAAAAATAAAGAGAACTGCCTGGTGTTTAGTGAAAACCTATTAGGAAGCTTGAAAAAGCCAAACTTAATAAGCAAACCTCTCCAAGGATATTTTCATAGCTTGATATGCTCCCACACTCTGAAAATATTATTGCATCAAGAATGTAGAACTGCAAACCAAACTGAAGGCTTCTTTATGACTCTGTTAAGTTGAGAATGCTCCGGTGCTCATAAGCGAGCTGAGTACCTGCTCCGGGGACCTTGGCAGTTGGTGGAGCTCTTCCAAATGCCTAAGGTAGAAAGAGCAAATTTTCTATGGGTACCCACCTTGGCCCCAATAAGATTTGCTACACTCCCTGTAGTAGACAACTTTAAGTACTTTCTACATATTTTCTTTTTCCTGTTACTATTTGGACTATATCCTAGACTTGACGTTACATAAATTGAATTCAAGAAGCTATTTTTAAAAGTTGGTAGGAAGTCTTGAATCTTGTAGTCCCTGGCTTACCTTCATCCAGCTGCATAAGGGTTTTAAAAATAGCAGTGTAGTTAGCCCATACAGCCATCCCATGGTAGTTTTAGAGATGTAAAAATGTATCATGATATTTAAAGGTTTTAGTGGCAAAATCATCAAGTCTCCCAGATGGAGGTAACAGAGCAAAGAGATTAAATGTATGGATTTTGACTTGCTCTAAGGTCTCAGGCAAGTCACTTGGCCTCTGGATATTTATGTGTATTTTATCTGCACTTACCTGTCACATGGGGTTTATAGTTGTACCTGACCCATTAGTATGTTGTGAGAATTATAAATGATAATTGTACATACAGCCATTACAAGAGTACCTGACACAGAATAAGCACTCAGCAGATATTCACTCCCAGCTACTGGAAATACTTCTCCATGAGGAGGATGGCATATACACACCTTTTTTCCCATATAGGTCACCTCCAATATCCTGTTATTCTATGGTTCATCCTCCTCATTGAGTCACCCACTCAATGTGGGGGGAAAAAAGTGTGTATGTGCATAGAAAAATGTCTGAAAGCTTATATACCAGATGGCTAATCACATTAACAGAGGATTGGAATAAATTGGGGAAGGAATAAAGAAAACTTGTTTTATTCCACTTCTACATCATTTGATTTTGACACTGAGACATCTCACATAATGTTTGTGTAATTTTTAAAATATGGCAGGATAAATATTTTGAAGTTTTCCTGCTATGTCTGTGTTGTTATTTTGGAATTGTTGGTATTTCTTGCTATCTTTGGATCTACACCCATTGAATCATCAGACCATTCTGGAGGGAGAAGACTAGAGCAGAGATGAAGTAAGAGAAAATTGGAACAACTCACAATGACCCTATATTGGGGAAGGATATGATGAGGCAAACATCCTACCCTTGTGATGACAAGGATTCTTTTGGCAGAGGATGGAGGGAGATTGGAGGCAGCTGGACAAGAGAATCTACTAGCAGGGAACACACACACAAATGCAGAGCAAACTCCCTGAGATTATTCTGTTTGCCTCCATGCAAGCATGTGTCTCCAGTGACCAGCATTGCACCCATGACTTCCAGCAAGAGAGTACCAGGAGGCCCATCTGACTTATTCTATCTCCACTATGGCAGGACATTTATAAACCTCTGAGTTGTGAGATGGTTCAGATACTTAGAGGGTGATGGTGGGGGATCACAGAGAGCCCCTGAACCTGCACTTGGTGGGAACAAACAGAACCAATTCAGAACTCCCCTGGGCCAGAGGTTTTCTGCACATACTGGTAGAACAATTTGAAGATTTATATGGGCCAGATACACCTCATTGAACTTGGACTCTCTTAGTACTTGATATGAGTACACTGTACAGTAACTTCAGGCATGAATAAATTCCTCATCTACTCTCATATACTACAGGCTAGTGTGATCTGGTCCCAGCTGACCCCAAGGTTGCAGAACAACAAAGTTCCTGCAAGGTTCCAAGAGTTGTGCTCACATTGACTTAGGACACAGACAGCTCATCCTGTGATATGCTATTGGCATCTGCCTCATAGAGTCATTCTGTGGACTAACTAAATAGTTCATACAAATGCTTGGAAGAATGCTTGGCTCATGATGCTTTCTCAGTAACTAATAGCTAATTTTATTATCATATTTCTCCTCCTTATTTAGAGAGAATTAAAGATTAAATTCTCATGACCCCTTAAAACAAGTTAAATAGTTTTTCTATTGATAATGATTCTGACTCCGGGTGTAAGAAATCATCAAAATCTACAGTGAAAAAAACAGGGGGCTTTAAAATCTTGAGGATAAAGTAGAGTGCCTCAAAGATGGAAGAACTTGGCCAAGAGATTCAAAAGAATATTCCCAGTAATGACAAGAAGAGAAAGTACTGGGGGTCCAGAACAGAAGAGTGTTTGGGTCAGATTTTGGCAGCGCCGTGATGAGGCCAGGAAATTGCATAGTGGAGTGACAACTGAGAAACCTATAAAGGGAACCCAAGCTTCTACACTTACAGGCTGCTCCAAAAAGCAAGGCAGAAACAGCTAAAATCTGTCAGGCCTAATGCAATTATTCAGATAGCAAAGGGCAACTCTGCTGAACTTGTCTGGATTTGTAACTAGAGTTCATAGTGCCCTTTCAACTTTATCTCACCTCCAATGTACCACAACCTTAAACACACACAACACACACCCCTTGGCACAGATTAAAAACTGATAAATGAAACCATTGCCTAAAGTGTTTTATGTGGAGTTTTCTTCCAATTTTTGGTGGGTTTTTTTGGTTTTGTTTTATTTGTTTATTTGTTTGTTTGTTTGGTTGGTTGGTTGGTTGGTTTTCTATTCATGTGGATTTTAAGACATCTTTACCCCATGACTTTTACCTAAATCATCTTTCTTGGATGGGAATCCAAAGCTCAATTTAGGCAGTTGTCCAGGGACTAGAATTTGCTGGGAGGTATTCTTGGTATGAGCTTTATTCTTAGAAGGCTTTGAAACTCAACTGCAGGTCTCTGTGGGCCTATTTCTGTGGGTTGCCAGACAGGGAAGCTTCCAGAATTACAAGAACACCTGTGAGGTTATTCTTTTTCAATAAATATTTTCTAAATTGTGAGGAATAAACTCTAAATGTTTGGAGGAAATTAGGGAGGGAGATTGAAAAATTACCGATATGGGAAAATAAGGGGGTCAGGATGTAGAGAAATAAGAAAAGGACCTTAAAAGATAGGAAGGCTTTGTCAAAAAAGAAAAGTTTTCTAATGGGTTATTTTGAAGCTACAAAATTAGAAGGATTATTGATGTGTGAATACTATGGCATAAAGTGGATAGACTTTATAAGGAGTTGCTGAGAATATGGTGAGAAGCATGTTTATCAAATTATAAATTCACTGCAATGGCATATTAGGGGGACATTGGGGAGTGGCAGTAAATGCTGGTGAGATGATAGTAGCAGGTGGAAAGCTGTTACAGGGGAAGATCAGTCTTGCAGAGGGAATGTCAGAGATGGACCAGTGTGAGCAGCAATGAGATAATGGGGGTTCCATGCTTCCTTCATTGAGTGAACTCAGTCCCACTGGCCAGCCTATAAACAAGCAGGACTATCCTAGCCGGTTTGGCTCAGTGGATAGAGTGTTGGTCTGCGGACTGAAGGGTCCCGGGTTCGATTCAGGTCAAGGGCACATGCCCAGATTGTGGGCTCAAACCCCAGTAGGGGGCATGCAGGAGGCAGCCGATCAGTGATTCTCTCTCATCATTGATGTTTCTATCTCTCTCTATCTCTCTCTCCCTCTCTCTTCCTCTCTGAAATCAATAAACATATGTTTAAAAAAAAACAAGCAGGACTTCAGGAAATGCGTGAGGCACTAGAGCTAGATTTCCATCATCAAGACTCAAACCATCTCTTCAAACTCACCTCTCCTTCCAGAGCTTCGTTTGGCTGTCTTTGTGACCCTCAAGCTGTGGACTAATATCACATAGCAAGATCGGTCATTAGTGTCCCTGGTCCCCCAGCTATCATGCTTTATATCATTGGAGTACTGAAGGCAGTGGCCAAACAATGGGAAACAAAAGTGTATGAACAAGAAGAGATCATGAAAAAGCCGCAGCATCTGTGACAGTGTGGCCCAAGTCAGCTGTGTGTTCCTGGCATCACCTTAATTGTGAACATCTTTTAGGAAGAAGTTCTCAGGAGGCAGAGCTTGGCTATCTAAATTCTCTGCGCCCTCACAGTCCCACTCAGTGACCTCAATAACAGCTTCGGTCCCCAACATCTTTCTGTGTCTACTCATAGGTTTTGGATTCTCCTTTCCTCCACATTTCTCTTGAGGTGGCCAAGGCGGAAGCAGGGCAGCTCAGGCCAGCCCAAACTCCCCTGGGATCCCAACAGGATACCCAGCATTAACCTCCTGCCTTCTGGGAAGCTCCATAAATGTTCCCATTTGGGGGACTTTTCATTTCATCTGTGCTTCAAATTGCTGGCTGGATGTGGCCTGTTGGCAGGTGGCTAAAGGTAAGCAGCAATCCTTTCAGACAGCCTGGCCCTTCTTGACTATCAGGATAAGTCTTCAGGGGTGTTCTAGGGAATGCTTTTTATTCTAGAAAAAATATGGAAACAATCCAACTGTCCAGTAAAGCTTGAATGAAAAATGAATGGTGCCATATGCATATGATGGTATAATAGCAAAGAGTTAAAAATGAAAGACCTAGATCTACATGAATTGACATGGATAAATCTTGAAAACACAATACTGATTGAAAGAAAATAAGATGCGACATTTCTCATAGTGATATTTTTTTCTGATATATTGCTTCAGGCAAGGGGAAAAAATAAACAAATGGAACTACAAACTAAAAACTTTTTGCACAGCAAAGGAACTATAAAAAAAAGAAAATAAGATGCAAGATGTTAGATTATGACAACAGTTATGTAAATATTTAAAACAATTCTACATATTGCTTATGGGTGCATATATATAAATATATATGCAAGAAAATAATTAAAATATGGCCTGAATACTTGCAAATCTTTGATGTTGGTTATCTCTGGGGAGGGAAGAAATCTTTAAAAAAAAGGTGCAGAAAAGGTTATTATGTGTTTTAAATGTATCTATAAAATGCATTATAGTGAACTAAATTTATCCACAGAATATAGTATTTACATTTAATATCATCACTTATCTAGGAAACTCTAAGGAATCCACACATAAACAAGTAGGAACTAATAACATAGTCAACAAGGCCAACGGATACAAGATCAACAAATGTTTTAAGTCAATCAAGTTCCTCTACATTAATAATAATAAAATAAAAAATGTAAGAGAAAATAAGAAAAAATATATTACTTAAAATAGTAACAAGAGCTATATAAACTTTTAGAGGTAAGCATATGTAAAAGTGAATATACCTAACAGTATGACTAATTAAATTGTGCCCAACTCAAGGTTAAAAAAATACACCACTCAACATGTTAACTTTATGGACCTCTTACTTTATGAGAAAAGACCCTCTTCTCAAATAGCAGATCAATAAAGGAGAGTGACTCTTAAGAAACAGTCTTTTAAAGCTCAGCTAGTCCAAGCCTCTGGGTTACACAGAAGGAAGTTGAGCTCAGATTAAGTAACTTAGTCAAGGGCCTGTTCTTACTTGAAGACTAGCAGTTTGCACTAATTCATAAGCCACAATCAAATTCAGTGCCTTGAAATAAAAGTAAAAAAAAAAAAAAAAAAAATTCCTGCAGAGAACAATCATGGAGAGTTACTCAACCTTAAGTGGAGAAACAGCCATGACAAAACTCCGGATATTGAGGGAAAATTGAAGTGCAGAGTTTAAGATGTCCATAACCCAGATGGAAACTGGAAACCATTTAAAATATTTTATCGAACATTAATGATACACACTGAGTATATAGAAGAAATGCAACCTGGTTAACTGGGAAAGTCACAAGACAGTTGCAGAAGAAAGGGGGAATCTTTCTCAAAGTGTCCATCAATAAATGAATAGATAAATTATACTTATCTAAAAAAGTGGGATGGATCTATATTAAAGATTTGTATTGAATATCTATAATAAAGACATTAAAAGAGCTCCAATAAAAATGTTAATTTTAGGATATGATATGGTATAATTTATGAACCAAAAATCTCTATAAAACTAGATATCTATCATAAACGAAACACTATATATGGAAATGCATGGACCAAAGGTTTTGAAATCAAACAGCTAATAATAAATCTCTCTGCAGAAGGAAACAGGCTTGGGAGTGGGGTTGGAGTATTATGAAAAGAGACTTTTATTTTACTTCAATATCGAGTTTTTAGTGAAGAGAACATTTCTGTATTACTCCTAAATTTCAAAAACATGTAACTGGATAATACTATGAAAAAATGAACTGGCATATTTTTTATTATTTCTCTTTTCTCCTAGATTTCCCCCCCCATCTTGCTAGCTTGGTATTCTGAGTTCATTGCATTAGGAAGGTAAAGACCCAGCTCAAATAAGGGAGAAAAAGAAAAATTCTTGGCTTTGAAATGTTAAAAGCAGAAACCCACAGCAGAACAAGAGAGATTTATGTCAACAAATAATAAATCTCACCTCAGTTGTAAAAAGTATTCCTTGAACTGGGAGGTAAGAAAGAGGTGGATCGGAGGGAGACATGTATTGAGGGAGAGAGATCGGTGTGGCCAGGGATAAGTTTTTTTGTTTTTGTTTTTGTTTTTTTAATTTATTTATTTATTTATTTTTTATTGCTTAAAGCATTACAAAGGGTATTACATATGTGTCCTTTTTTTTTCCCCCCGCCCTTGACAATACCCCGGCTTCCCCTACCCCCCAGTGTCTTATGTCCATTGGTTATGCTCATATGCATGCATACAAGCCCTTCAGTTGATCTCTTAACCCCCTCCCTCCTGCCCCCCAACCCTCCCCGGCCTTCCCGCTGCAGTTTGACAATCTGTGTGAGGCAGCTCTGCCTCTGTATCTATTATTGTTCAAAAGTTTATAATGGTCTCTATTATCCATGAATGAGTGAGATCATGTGGTATTTTTCCTTCATTGACTGGCTTATTTCACTTAGCATAATGCTCTCCAGCTCCATCCATGCCGTTGCAAATGGTAAGAGTACCTTCTTTCTTACAGCAGCATAGTATTCCATCGTGTAGATGTACCACACTTTTCTAATCCATTCATCTACTGATGGGCATTTAGGCTGTTTCCAGATCTTAGCTATGGTGAATTGTGCTGCTATGAACATGTAGGTGCATATATCCTTTCTGATTGGTGTTTCTGGTTTCTTGGGATAAATTCCTAGAAGTGGGATCACAGGGTCAAATGGGAGTTCCATTTCCAGTTTTTTGAGGAAACTCCATACTGTCTTCCATAGTGGCTGCACCAGTCTACATTCCCACCAGCAGTGCACAAGTGTTCCTTTTTCTCCACATCCTCTCCAGCACTTGTTGTTTGTTGATTTGTTGATGATAGCCATTCTGACAGGTGTGAGATGGTACCTCATTGTTGTTTTGATTTGCATCTCTCGGATGATTAGTGACTTTGAGCATGTTTTCATATGTCTCTTGGCTTTCTGAATGTCCTCTTTTGAAAGGTGTCTATTTAGATCCTTTGCCCATTTTTTGATTGGATTGTTTATCTTCTTTTTCTTAAGTTGTAAGAGTTCCCTATAAATTTTGGAGATTAGGCCCTTATCAGATATGACGTTGGCAAATATGTTTTCCCACGCAGTGGGTTTTCTTGTTGTTTTGTTGATGGTTTCTTTTGTTGTGCAGAAGCTTTTTATTTTGATGTAGTCCCATTTGTTCATTTTCTCTTTAGTTTCAACTGCTCTAGGAGCTGTATCAGTGAAGAAATTGCTTCGGCATATGTCTGAGATTTTGTTGCCCTTGGATTCTTCTAGAATTTTTATGGTTTCCTGTCGTACATTTAAGTCCTTTATCCATTTTGAGTTTATTTTTGTGCAGGGATAAGTTATATCAGTGTGCTTTAGGGACATTATGACCAGGATCAGAGTCCGTATCTAGAGCAGTGGTTCTCAACCTTCTGGCCCTTTAAATACAGTTCCTCATGTTGTGACCCAACCATAAAATTATTTTCATTGCTACTTCATAACTGTAATGTTGCTACTGTTATGAATTGTAATGTAAATGTCTGATATGCAGGATGGTCTTAGGCAACCCCTGTGAAAGGGTCGTTCGACCGCTAAAGGGGTCGCGATCCACAGGTTAAGAACCGCTGATCTAGAGACTATCCAGCCTGTATTTGACCACTGGCTCCAGTTTCCACTCCCAAACTCAGACACTTGCAGACTCCAAGAGTGAGTGAGTGTAAGTCAGGAGGGTCACACCCAGCTGCAAGGGTTGTGGCCAGTCCCCATTTGTGAGAAATCCCCATCTATCTTCATTTTCTGCTCTAGTTCATTTAGGCTGATTTCAGGGTGGGGAGTAGAGTTACATCTACTTTATTAGAATCCTAACCAACAGTTTAAAGATGAGCATACGTATGGCTTCAAACTGCTCTGAAATGCCTTATTCTGAGCAGAGATTCATAGTCTTATTAAAAATTTGTCTTGTCAGTGGCCCCAGTGAGATGATCTGGTGTGACAGACATGTACAGTCATCTTAGAAAAGCTTTGGAGCCAAAGGCCTTGATTCCCACTTCATGGTCAATGCAGTTCTTCCTGCAACACTATGAATCCTACCTACAGGCCCTCAGGTAACACCCTCCATGTTTTACAGGGAAGTCTCTATTCCAGCAGGATCCACAGTGAGAATCCTCATTGTATAACCAATATCCTACCAATTTATGGGGAATAACCCTTAGGTGTTTGAAGCAGTCAGTGGAAGAGAAAAGTCAAATAACATAC
This sequence comes from Myotis yumanensis, assembly GCF_028538775.1. NCBI lineage: Eukaryota > Metazoa > Chordata > Mammalia > Chiroptera > Vespertilionidae > Myotis > Myotis yumanensis. The sequence continues at coordinate 70,698,132 of NW_027223755.1, read as the reverse complement.
CAAGGAAAGGAGAGGAAATGATAAAGACTTAGGAAAAGAAGGGAAAAGAGATATTCTTGGTAGACTCAACAGCGGGTGAAAAGGAACGAAGGTGAAGATTGCAGAGTACACAGAGGTGGTCAAAGAGTGAGTATGAAAGGGTAGCTAGCACAGGCCTCAAATTCTGAACTCCTTGGAATGAGAGTTAAAGGTGGAACTAGGCATCTTGAGGCAAGAGATTTGTGTATATAGATGATATCCCCGAGGGAGAGGCTGGGAAGCATGAAACCAGTTAGGAAGATGGTTTATTATTATTGCCAAAATAATAATGGCAACACCAGATCACTGGAACCATCGTTCATTCAATAAAGCCCCAAAAACAGAATGGAGTTTTCTCAAAAAATTAAAAATGGAACTCCCATTTGACCCAATAATCCTACTTCTAGGAATATATCCCAAGAAATCAGAAACACCAATCAGAAAGGACATAATGCACCCCTATGTTCATAGCAGCACAATTCACCATAGCTAAGATTTAGAAACAGCCTAAGTGCCCATCAGCAGATGAGTGGATTAGATAACTGTGGTACATCTACACAATGAAATACTACGCTGCTATAAAAAAGAAAGAATTCTTACCATTTACAAAAGCATGGATAGACCTAGAGAGCAATACAGTAGGTCCTCGGGTTACGTAGGAGATCTGTTCCTATGGCGCGACGTAACATGATTTTCGCCGTAAGTTGGAACCCACCTACATAAGCACCTACATCACTCACATGGAGCACATACACAGCAGTAATGAAGTGAAAGAGTAAAAAAAATTTAAAAGAAAGATAACAATTCCTGACCTTTACTTGTGGTAAATAATAAAAAAACATAAAGCACATATGTAGATACATCGAAATGAAAGAATTTTTTTTTTTTTATAAATAAGTGGGAGATGGCGACGTAACCACGAAACAACCTACATCGAGTCCGACATAACCCGAGGACTGCCTGTATGCTAAGCGAAATAAGCCAGTCGGAGAAAGATAAGTATCATATGACCTCACTCATTTATGGAATATAATAAACAACATAAACTGATGAACAAAAATAGATCCAGAGACGTAGAAGCATTGAACAGATCATTAAACCTCAGAGGAAAGGCAGGGGATGGTGAGTGGGGTGGGGGATGGGATAAGAGATCAACCAAAGGACTTGTATGCATGCATATTAGCATAACCAATGGTCACAGACAATAGGGGGGTGAGGGCTTGTGCTGGGGGGAACGGGGGAGCAGGCTGGGAGAAGTGAATGGGGGGGGGGAAGGAGACTTATGTAATACTTTCAACAATAAAGAATTTTTTAAAATAAATTAAATAAATAAACAAATATAGCCCCATGGAAGATTCCCTACACATCCTGAAAAAAAAATCCATGGGACTTTGGAATTAGACTTTATTCTGCTTAAACTGGCAAAAATCTCTGAACTTCCAATTATTTCCTTCTAATTCCATCAATCCTTCCAAGGCCTGGCTTTGGCTCCCTATTCAGATTAGGAATCCACATTATTCCGCCCTCACCTTTTGGACTGTGGACAGCCTCATGCATCGAAATGTCCTCAGTGCCTCCTAGATGCCGTGAGCTCCAGTGGGTGGTAGAAGTGGTGTGAAGATGAAGTTCAGAGGTGACAGGATCAAAAGCTTGAGAGGCTAGAATGAGAATTTGTTTAGAAGTTATAATATTAACGTCAGAAACGGAAATATTAGAGCTCATTGGCGCAAACTGCTAACGCAGCAATCTCCTCCCCAAATTCCTGATTGTGGTCAGGTGGCTTCTTTTTGAACTTTGTAACAAAGTGTCACCATCTCAGGAGGACCCTGTTCCATGGACAGCTTCAAGACTGAGAAATTTCTCCTTCGTCTTGGGGTTTCCTTGTGAAGCCACAAATAACAGTCAGTCCTTTGTCCAGGCCAGGCCTAGGGAGGCATGCAAACCGCCTTCCAGTCCTCTGAAGTTACCCTTCCCAGTGTTTTAAATCAGGACCCATTAGACCTGGTTTCCACAGCTCCCGCTACTTTCCAAATGCTTCATCTGAACTCAGTGTAGCTGTTGTGGTCCCTGTGAAATGTGGTTTCCAGCCTTGGAAAACAGTCACACAGAAGCCTAATCAATCCCAGGAGACTAGATACTGTTGCTTCTGGAAAAGGATGGTGGATATCTTTGGTGTTTATGGAAAACCTCATCCATAAACCACTAGAGAGACAGATGTAGATGATATATGATAGATAGATGATGGATAGATAAAATAGCTAGATTAATTTAAGTAAAGAATATATCCACTAGGTATAGTGCCAGGTGGGTAGTAGATATATCAGGGGGAACACTTTGTAAAGTATATGATTGTCTAATCACTATGCTGTACACCTAAAACTAATACAGAATAATATTGAATTTAAACTGTAATTAAAAATTAAAAATTTTAAATATTAAAACAAAATTTTTTTAATTTAAAAAATGTATCCAGGAAAGTTTTGTGAAACAGCCTTTATTACATATGATGTTTATGTGTTAGATTGAGTACTGGTCCCTTCATCTTCCTTCATACCACTGGCATTCTGTCTGCTACTATCTCCAGGGTCCTATCTTCTCCCTGGAAGTGAGAAAACAAAAGAAGCAGAAGAGGAAAAGACAAGAAGCCATATGGACTCTATTAGTCAGTTACCCTCCATTTTGTCTTAAAGCTCAGAGGCCACACATACCACAATGAGTTTGTTTCCAGATCAACTACAGCAAAAGAAAGGTTCTAGAATATTTCCAGATCACTTATTACTGACCTCATTTTCATGTGTTTCTGTCTACACTTTCCACTCTCTCCCAAGGGACTCTTTCCATTGGCCATAGTGAGATCCCAGCTCAAGCCAAAGACTCTCAGCCCTGAAACCTCTGGTCCTGCTGAGCCCCCTGTCATTTCTTCAGACCACTCCTGGTCCTGGAGGGGCTGCTGGCGGTATTTCCTCTTAAGTGAGGTCCATCATGGAGACTCTGGGAGAACCCCTGTCAGAATTCTCCACTTTCTCAATAAGTAAATGGAGATCAACTCCCTGGAAGCGTTGGGTATGTCACAAGTTGGTGCAGCTCCAGCGGCACCAGGTAACCCAGTGCCGCCGTGCAGGCCCTTCCCTCAGGTTCCTCTGTGCCAGCCTCAGGCCTTACCTCTCCCAAGAGGAGGCCGCACCGTCTTCCAAGATCTTCTGGCCCAGGAGTCTCAGTTGCTGTGAGGAAACCAACACAGAGGGAGACGCTTCTTAGTTAAAGAAGAAAGGTGCTCTGTTAGCCCTTGGAAATCCTCAGAACTTCCTGCATCAGCTGAAACACTCATGATAAATTCTCACTTACAGTCAGGACTTAATTAAATGCCTGGGCAAGAAGCAAGGGGCCCAGTTTCCCACCACCACCACCCCGACCCCACCTTTCAGCTGTTCCCTGTTCTGATATAGCCACCAACTCTCTCTAATTGAGTCAGAGGCCTGGATTGGAGAGAGGACTGGCTTGGAGAAGGCACAGCTCCCTCAGCAGACCCAGCCGGAATGAAACATACAACCTTGACATGGGCTCCAGGACCTCCTCAAGCCAAGGTCTTACCCTATGGGCTGCTCCTCCACATTCTGTTTTTCTTCTTGCTTCTCTTTCTTTTCATTCTTCTTCACCTCCTCCTCCTTCTTCTCCCTGATGCTCTCCGATTCCACATTGCTTCTCAGCTGAGCCATGGTGAGATGAAAGACGTGACAACTGAAGCCCTCCCTGATCCCAAACTGCACATGCTCCTTGAGGATCTCCAAGGTGGGGAAGACCCGGCAGCAGGCCATGCACCTGAAGCCAGTCTCCATTGTAACTAGCCAGTCAGGTGTCTTGGCCCTGGGTCTCTCCTCAAATGTGGGAAACCCTGGTGGACTGTCTGGCTCTGCTCGTTCTTCATGCTCTTTCACCTCCCTGCTGGGCTCAGATAGGAGTTTTCTGGTGGACACGTCAGAGGGGGCTGTACCTACCAGCACGTCCTCAGGAAGTTTCACTTCTTCTATCCTTGGCTTCTTTTTTAGTGACTCTGAGGTTTCCTCTGTCTCCCAGGAGATAGCCACACCCTTTTTCACTTGTACTTGCATGTAGTATATTTTCATGCCCCTTTCCTCTTTGTTTATATACTGAGAGATCGCACAGGTCTTATAGGATGAAGGGGACGATAAGGAGACATGTGGTAAGAGGGGAACAGCCTCCTCTTGTTCCTTAATCTGAGCTAGGGTTGATCTAAACTGGGTACTCTCGTGATGTAATCTCCGGATTCCTGGGAAAGGAAATTAGAAACATAAGAATATGTGTGGGGCATGCGGACACTGAGGAACCAAGTATGAATATGCAGGATATAGGAGAAAGGTACTATGATGTGATGTAGTTGTGTGATGAGCTTGGTGTTTGTTGTTTATATTGTGGGGTATTATATCTGGTGTCATCTGTGGGTTTCTGATTTGTGTGTATAGGGATATTGGAGGGGTGCCTGTATATAGCGGTGTGGAGTATGGTGGTGAGGGCTGTGATATGTGGGATGTTGTTGGGGTGTGTGCTATGAGAGGGATGTGAGTTTGTGTTATTATTGCTGTGATATTTGTGGAATGTGGGCTGTGATGTAGGAGAATGGCATTGTGGGTCATGTGATTGGGTTTTGTGTGTGTGCTAAGAATGGATATCATGGAGTGTCGTTGTATGTGTGAAGTGTGAGGGCCTAGGCTGAGGAACTCTGTCCTCTGGAAGCAAAGACAAAGCTTACATGTTCCTCTGAAGGTGCTTAATCTGGTCCCTCTGCCTATACCTCAAGCCCAGACCTTTCTGGCCCTACTATGTTACTTCCCCACTGTGGTTGCACCAGGGCTCACCCTCTCCTATCATGAGCTCATATCCAAGATCTCCTAACCATTCTGCCATCCTCCCTAGGCTCCTTCACAGAGCCCTGATCATCTCCTATTCCCTAGGTCTCCATGAGGTTCATGCTTGGCTCTATGTGCCTCCTGCCATGCACCCAAGGAGGCCCATACTCTTACCACTATGGATGAACTTGAGTGGGGAAGAAACACAGGTGAAGTATTCAGAGGCAGAGGAGATCTCCCCTACCCCTGGGTCACAGTCTCTGGCCACCTCGGTTGATCCAAGCTGAAGGGCATCCTTTTGTGACTTCGAGATTCCTGAGGAAGGTAAAAAAGCCTCAGAGATATGTTTGTGAATCATTAATCTGCCCAACAAATGTTTATTGAGTGGCTGGCTTTTGTCAGGTGCAGTGAATATACATGGCTTAGACTCTGATTCTCAGTGGTTATTCCAGTGTTTAGTTATAATGAACAATTACTTTGTTAGTATCTTGTTAGGATGTAGGCCTGAGTGGTAACTGTGAATATGTCAGAGGTATGAGAGTGATATGTATCACCTAAACCTTTTTGTTGTTGTTAATCCTCACCCAAGGATATTTTTTCCATTCTTTTTCTTTCTTTCTTTTTTTTTTTTTTTTTACAGAGAGTGGAAAGGAAGGAGGGAGGGAGGGAGAGAAACATTGATGTGAGAGATACACTGATTGGTTGCCTCCCACACCTGCCCCAACTGGACTGGGGATGAACCTGCAAACCAGGTATATGCCCTTGCCTGGAATCAAACCCAAGGGCCAATATTCTAACTACTGTGTACCACTGACCAGGGCTCAGTTAAGCCTTTGGTAAGTGTGGGATTAGTGTGGTGACTAGGGCAGAAATGTCTGTATCTATGTTTATGGAGAGTTTGTGTGTACGGTTTGTGTCCACAACTCAGGAGTGTATGACATGTAACCTGATTATATGGTATGGTTTGTATTTATGGTATATATTCACTCATTCATTCATTTGCAATGTTCAATGAGCAATTACTATGTATCAGGCACTATTCCACTATTCTAGACTTGAATAATGCTGAACATTAGAGCAAGGAAACACACAGACTACTAAACAGAAATGCAAGAAGTATATAATGTGTCAGCTGGTAGTAAGCATATAAGGGTTTAGTAAACAAAAATACAGGACACCAGTTAAATTTGAATTTCAGATAAACCATGAATAATTCTTTAGTGTAAATATTCCCATGCGATATTTGGGTTCTAATATTTGGGACATACTCATACTAAAACATTATTTGTGGGTTATCTGAAATTCAAATTTAACTGGACAGTCTGTATTTTATCTGGCAAACATGATAAGGGTTGGTGAATCTGTTTCTTGGTGGTTTGTGCAAAGTGAGTCTGGTATTACTGTACAATGTGTTGTGTAGGTGGTGTATATGACATGTGACTGGTTCTTACAGAGGTATTTAGAGATAGTTGAAGCTACCTGTGTTTGCATGATAGCTGGATCTAATCTATATACACAACCTCCAGAGTTTGGTGTGGGAAGAGAGGAAGATATACACAGGGGTTGTATGTGAACATAGTATAGGAGTGATGTGTGTATACACCTATATACTCTGTGTGTTCTTTAATAAAAAGTTGTGTGTGCAGGTGTGTAATTTTTTTCTCCATCTGAGTGTACATGTATGTGTATGAGTGACTTTCCATGGAACACCCTTCACAAGAATTCTGATTCTGAATACACTTTCACGTGTATTGAGTGTCACCAGGTCCAGGCATGATTATAGGAACCTTACCACACAGACTACACATCCGATAAGCTCTCTATCCCATTTTATCCATGGGTTCCACCACACATGCACAAAGACAAAAAAATCCTGACGTGTACAGGACAGGAATAATCATTGCCTTCTCCCTCCTGTCCCAGCTGCTATCTGAACATCTGCCTACTGGCCAGGCCTCCATTCCCAGGGCTCATCCAATGGTCTTCAGGACCCTGGGCCTCATGAAGACTGCTGGGCTCCAATTTGGGACAGAAACCTGGAGCTGGATCTCTGGAGTGGGTTCCATTCTGCCCCACCTTCTACCTGTGACACCCCCCCACACACACACCTTTCTCAGGACAAGCTACTAGTTTACATTTAATGCACGCAGTCACCACGTGGCCTGGGAAGTACATTCATGGCTCTCAGTGCTCCCTGCAGGGCCCTGACATTTCTCACCCTCATCCATTTGGTCTTAGTCTCTGGAAGGCCTTTTGCTCCCCTTGATCTCTGGGAAGTTCACCCCTGTGGATTCACTCCCATGGATCAACTGGTAAATTCCTCCTGCTGAAGAAATAAAATCTCCTGCTTTCAACAGGATGCCATCCCTAGACAACAATCTCCTTTCAAACAGGCATTTTACTTCTCCAGATACTTTAAACAAGGCCTTTAACTCATTGAGCTTCACTTTGCTCTTTGGTAAAATGCACAGGGCAACCCATGGATCTCTAGCAGCACTCTTTACACACCACACCCCCCGGCCCAGTGACCCCAGGGTCAGATCAAGCAAAGAGAACAGAAAGAATGGGGGCACCGAGAAAAGCTGCACCTCTGAGCCTGTACAAGCAGAACCCCAGTGGGCTCCAAGTCCAACATAGCTCCAGGCTGGAACAGTCCCAGGAGAGTGCTCAGGTCCTCAGACCGGCAGGGTGGACTTTCCATCTGCCAGGGCATCTGGCCTCCCCGTGCTAACTCACCCCAGGGGGACCCTAAAGATGGACATGGCAGCACCGGTGATACCAGGTCTCTCCCTCCCTACTTCATAGGTGCACGTTGTCCTCAGGCCCAGCTTCTTAGAGAGGGCTCAGGCTGGCCGCCACCCTTGTGCCTCCAACAAGTTGCCCAGCACATACCTCCTCCCTTCTCATCAGTTTCCTGGGACTCATCATTTTCCAAATGTTTCCTCTTTTGTCGTTGTTTCATACTACCAGCAAGAAGAGCCCCCTAGAAGATGCCTAACATCCAGCTCCTCCTTCTCCCTACAGGTTGGCCCTCCTTGGCTCTCAGGAAGTCCATTGAAATGATTAAATACAGATGAAGAGGTGATTCTCTTAACTGGCTGAAGAACTCACACCCCTCAGAGAACCCGCAACACTGCCCAGTGCTCTCTACAGCGCAGGGCTATTAAGGTTCAAAGGTTGCCAAGCCCACAGCAGAATTCTCCGACCTCTATCATGACATCGGAGCATTCCATGGACCGAGGCCCAACAGTCCCTGTTACTGCACAGACCCCATTGTCAAGACCAATTCTTTTTCCCAATGGAACCTCTCCCATGAATTCAACTCTTGCATGTCCAATTGTGGCAGGATATACTGAGATGTTAATCTGTTCCTGTTTCATTTTTTTTCTTCCTTATTTCACCCTTCCCCTTCTGCATTCAAATGGGTAGCAGAGGCGGAGCATGGCAAGGCTGGAAGCAGGAACAGCAATCTTTGCTTTGTCCCTAAAGTCCCAGACTCCATAGAAAGATGGGCTGCTTGAGCAGACACAAAACAGAAGCAGGACTTTTGAAACTAGCTGTTCCCTTCTTACCCTGCAAGTGTTGAAACGTGCTAATTAAGTCAGGGAGAAATGTGTAGGGATCATGGAGAGGCTTCTCAAGTGTGGCTGGGGGGGGCGGGGGATAGATGTGCCAAAAACCAAGAGGAGATGGCTGTATTGTGCACACAAGCAGAATCTTGGCAACCTGTCCCACCCATGGCATGGGGGTCACCAAACCCAAAGGAGGCATGGCCACCAAGTTGATGGGATCGAAACTACAACTGTGGACTCTAATATAAACAGTGACCATGCTCTCGCCCCCAACCCTCAAGACCAGGGCCTTAAATGATTTCCAAACAGGAATGGGTGGAAATCCAAACAGGACACCTGCAGAATCAAGGCTTAAAATACAAACTAAGGGGAGTTATAAAAAAAATTTCACATTGTTTCTTGCATATCTCAGCTTGTGGGCTGAAGTTCATACCAGTTATAAGTGGCGACCCATCTGGATCCTCCTGATTCCAATCTAAAATTAGAGACACCTCATTGCAAGGCAGTGCCAGGATCCAAAGGGAGGAGTGGTGTACAGGAATGAGGTGAACTCCCAGAAGTCACTGCTAACATTACAAATGCCCAGTGGACTAAGGTGGGTCCAAATCTAAAAGGGCACCACAGAATGTCTTAAAGTCTCAGCAGAGGGAGGTGAAGGCAGGGCAAATGCAGCCTCGGGAGGATTCTTGGGTGAGGTTAGCCTTCCGGTTTCTTGCAGAATCCCTAGAAAAGAAGGGGCAAGGAAGATATTAAAAAACCTTTTGTGACAGAAATTTTCACACACAAAGTAAAGAGAATTCTATAGTGGGAACATGGCTTCATAAACCCGTTGCCCATTCTCAACAATTGTCAATATTCTGTCATTCTTGTTCTGTACACACACAAACACATGCACACACACAGGCACACTTTTAGCTTTTTGTCCACTGCTTTCATTTTAGGTGTGTGTGTTGTTGTTTTTTGGAAGGGGGAGAGGGTTTGAAGCAAGTCTCAGACGTCACATCATTTCTCCTTAAACATAGCAGTATTTATTTTCAACAGACTAAAAGGTGTTTTTTTTTAACATACAGAAATATTATTGTTATACTACCCAACAAATTTAGCCATAATTCCTTCATAGCACTTAATAACCAAGCCATACTCAATTTCCTCAAACTGTGTTAACATGTCTCTTTTTTTACCTGGTTCATTGATTTCAAGATCCAAGCAAGGTCCACATGTTGCAATTGGTTGATGTATCTTTTAGTCTAGAACAGTCCCCCCTCCCTTCTTTTTTGCCATTTATTTGTTGGAGAAATAAAGTCGTTTATCCTGTAGAATATTCCAGTTTGGAGTTGACTGACTATATTTCTGTGATGTCATTTAAGATATTCCCCTATTACCTGTACTTTCTTATAAGCATGTAATTAAATCTAGAGAATTTATTATATTTATATTCAATTTCTTATTATTTCAATATTACTTTATAAGGGGTGCTATTACCTTCCTATTACATCATAACAAGAAGCATATAAAGTCCCATTTTTAATGATACTAAGATTGATCAGTGGTTTCAGATGCTGTCAGCTTGACCCCTTCACCATAATGTTCCCCATGGCCAGGAGTTCTGCTTCTCATTGTGCTCATTTTGGGTCCAGGCTGACAAAGCTGCCACTACCTGAAAATTTTTCAGTCATCACTGTAGAGAGAAAGAATTCTGGGGAGTCTCACACTGGCATCAAATGTTCTGGCTCAAAGTAACAGACATCACTTCCACCCAAAATTGTTGACCACAGTCTCATCATGTGTCTCCCCATTTTCTAGGCTCCATAAGCAAAGTAACATGGACAGTACTAAGGAACAGCACAGAGACCATATAGAAAAATGCTAATGCGCTCTGGAGACCAAGATGGCGGCGTAGGTAAACACCGGAGACCGCTGCCGCAAACAACCATTTCAAAAATACAACTAAAAGACGGAACGGACATCACCCAGAACCACAGGAAGGCTGGCTGAAGAGAGACTCTACAACTAGAAGGAAAGAGAACAGCAAACCGAGGCTCAGAGTCGGCGCAGTGTGGAAAATACAAAGGTTTGCAGCGGCTGCCGGGGTTCTGAGAAGCAGAGCCTCTGGGAACGGGACTGAGAGCGGCCATAACTGCTCCCTCCGCCCGCCCTGTTGAGCCCGCCCCGCCCAAACCCTGCGCACAGCCATTTGCCGATCGCCTCAGGCAAAGGCTGGATTAGCGCCTCCCCAGAAGGCAGACGTTTTCTAAACAGCTGATTCCTACAGCCAGTTGGCCTGGTGGTCAAATCCCTCTAGTGTTAACTATAACAATTAAGGCTTGGCTAGAACAAGACTGCGCACAAAGACCACAAGGGGGTGCACCAAGAAAGCATAAAAGATGCGGAGACAAAAAAAAATGACAGAAATGGAGGATATGGAGCTAAGAATCGCAATTTTGAGGGCTTGCTATAAACTTGTGCAGAGCCTCATGAAAACTAATGAGACCCTCGATGCTACGATAAAGAAATTAGAAAGTAAGCATACACGGACTGAAATAAAGAATATTATACCAAATAGCAGACCAGAGGAGCACAAGAATCAAACCAAAGATTTGACAAAAAACACCCAACTGGAAAAGCAAAATGAAAAAAGAATCCGAAAGTGTGAAGATAGTGTAAGGAGCCTCTGGGACAGTTTCAAGCGTACCAACATCAGAATAATAGGGGTGCCAGAAGATGAAAGACAGCAAGATATTGAAAACCTATTTCAAGAAATAATGGCAGAAAACTTCCCCCACCTGGTGAAAGAAATGGACTTACAGGTCCAAGAAGCGCAGAGAACCCCAAACAAAAGGAATCCAAAGAGGACCACACCAAGACACATCATAATTAAAATGCCAAGAGCAAAAGACAAAGAGAGAATCTTAAAAGCAGCAAGAGAAAGAGACTCAATTACCTACAAGGGAGTGCCCATACGACTGTCAGCTGATTTCTCAACAGAAACTTTGCAGGCCAGAAGGGAATGGCAAGAAATATTCAAAGTACTGAATAGCAAGAACCTACAACCAAGATTACTTTATCCAGCAAAGCTATCATTCAGAATTGAAGGTCAGATAAAGAGCTTCACAGATAAGGAAAAGCTAAAGGACTTCATCACCACTAAACCAGTACTATACGAAATGCTGAAAGGTTTCCTTTAAGAAGAGGAAGAAGAAAAAGGTAAAGATACAAATTGTGAACAACAAACATGCATCTATCAACAAGTGAATCTAAGAATCAAGTGAATAAATAATCTGATGTACAGAATGAACTGGTGATTACAATGAATCAGGGACATAGAAGGGGAATGGACTGACTATTCTTGGGGGGGGGGGAGGGGAATGGGAGATGCGGGAAGAGACTGGACAAAAATCGTGCACCTATGGATGAGGACAGTGGGTGGGGAGTGACGGCGGAGGGTGGGGCGGGAACTGGGAGAAGGGGAGTTATGGGAAAAAAAGAGGAACAAATGTAATAATCTGAACAATAAAGATTTAATTTAAAAAAAAAAAAAGAAAAGAAAAATGCTAATGCTCAGTTTGAATATACGATGGGACAAAACCATCAAGCTGTGCATTCATGAAACTAGGGCTAGAAAGCAGATCTCTCAGATCATAATTCAGAACCTTCCACCATGCTGTGCTGGGATTTTTACACCAGGACAATGTAGTTATAAGACATTTACTTTTTTTTATTTCTTTTTTCATAAATAGGGTAAGGAGAGAAGGTTTGGAAGCCCATAAAACACTTGCCTTAAACCGAAAAGCAACTGTAAAATAATTTCGCTGCCTTTGGAAATGTTTGACCTACTAAAGATTATATGTCTGGGAGGCTTTTATATTCTGAATATAGGAAATACAAAGGAAACATCTTCCTAAGACTTCCAGAAACAGGCAGAAAAACTTTTGACTCCCATTTTGTTGCTTCGATTATCTTGTTGACACTCCAGGTCTTTGAGTAATAGTAGTGGCAACAGCCAGCGTTGAGCCAAGATAAAAGCATATATAATAGTGTGGCAGCCCCTGCAGAACCACATGCTACACTACAGAAAATGCTTTAGCTCAATCCTATTTGCTCATGGGTCTGTGCAAAGTAATAAATGGTTCTGAAACATTTATTTCAAATCGCTTTTGCTCTTGTTACTTTAAAGATAACTTGGCTGTGAAATATTTGCTCCATGATGAAAAAGAATTCATATATGGGAAGAGGATTTATGCATTAAGATATGCTTGCTTATTTTGCTTCTGCAGATACAACGCATATCTAATGAATTAGAGGTAATCTTCCACTCTTCTCCTAATTGTTGATAAATGAGTATGTCTTTCCCCACCTTTAATACTTCCTGGTCAGTTATTTTCTTAAAGAATATTATTTCCCCACTTAAATCTTAAATGGCTTCCCAATATGAACAGAGTAAAATGTAAAATATTCAACCAAACATGCGAACCCCTGCAGGGTTGAAAGCCCCTGTTGAGTTTTCCAGGCTATAGCACAACACTCTCCTTCTAATCTCTGCTCAAGCAGGACAAACGGCCCTCCCTCAAACAAAGCACAGGCCCTTCCTTGAGTCATTTCTTTCAAAAGCACAAACTTTTAAACTCCAATTTGTTTTTATGTTTAACTAAAATCCCACTTTCACCCTGGCTGAGTCACTCATTTGATTGGGTCGTTGTCCCATGCATCAAAAGGCTACGGGTCCAATTCCTGGTCAGGGCACATGCCTCGGTTGAGGGTTTGGTCCTTGGTCAGGGCACATGTAGGAGCCAGCCGATTGATGTTTCTCACATTGATGTTCCTCTCTCTCTCTCTTCCTCTCAAAAAAAAATAAACATCCCACTTTCTATGAGAAGCCTTTCTAGATATCCCAGTGAGAATGGACTCCACATTTTCATAGCATGCTAGTTGTGCCTCTATGATAACTCTTTTTATATTCTGTGTTCAGCCAGTCTATTAACAAATGTGTCTGATTTCCCCACAACACAGGGTACAAACCTTGAAAGTAGAGGCCATGATTCCTTATCTCTGATTTTTCCACAACTCCTTGCACTTAGCATGAGCTACCCAGTTTGCTCCTCTAACCCTCCCCTCAAAAAGCTTAAATAAATAAATTTCCAGAGTAGTGGATCTTCTTTCTCCCTAGGCCAGTGGTTCTCAACCTTCTGGCCCTTTAAATACAGTTCCTCATGTTGTGGTGACCCCCAACCATAAAATTATTTTCTTTGCTACTTCATAACTGTAATGTTACTACTGGTATGAATCATAATGTAAATATCTGATATGCAGGATGGTCTTAGATGACCCCTGTGAAAGGGTCATTCGACCCCGCAAAGGGGTCGCGACCCACAGGTTGAGAACCACTGCCCTAGGCCAAACTGTCCTGACCAGTGCCTCGTTCATTCTCCCCATGCCAGCACAGAAATGCCAGCTCTACATTAACCCAGACCACACCCATGACCTGAACCACAGTGAGAGCCCTGCTCATCCTGAGTCCTGTGTAATCACCCAGCCCCCTTCATCTCCATCTGAAATATTTTCCCCACTGCTTAAATTTAACCTTTGAGATTCAGTACCTTGAATGTTTAGCCTTCAAGGATTTTTATTAAAATACAACAACCTCATGAGAACTGATAGCTTAACTTAAACCATTATCAGCCCGTGTTAGCAAGGACTAATGCAGCAGTTCTCAACCTGTGGGTCGAGACCCCTTTGGGGGTCGAACGACCCTTTCACAGGGGTTGCCTAAGGCCATCCTGCATATCAGATATTTACATTATGATTCATAACAGTAGCAACATTACAGTTATGAAGTAGCAACAAAAATAATTTTATGGTTGGGGGTCACAACTGTATTTAAAGGGCCAGAAGGTTGAGAACCACTGGACTAATAGAAAACAAGCTGAGAATTGCACCATTTTTAATAGGGTAGGAGATGTAAAGATAGGGAAAAGAAGGAATGGTTTATTTGGTAGAGAGGAAGATGTTTGGGGTGGTGGTGAGAAAGTACCAAAAATAAATATTCAACGTCCTTACATATTTGGAACAGACTAGATCTTCCTGCAACGGTGTCCCCATGTGAAGCAATGTATTGAGATCATAAGACATGCATATCCATTGCAAAGTAATAACGTTGACAAGCTGAGTTGAGACTCATGGAGTTCAAATAACTACATAGTAATCAAACTTTAATTATAAAAGAGTCCAGGAATTGGAGTAAAACCCCAAATGTCAGGACACCTTCCTATCATGGACTTTGCTGCTATATATAAATTGTAGGCAGGGAAGCAAGCTTATAAGTAGGCTCAGCTGATTTCCTGGTGTCTAGGAATAATCTGAAATGAGCCACATTTTCCTCTAAACCCATTTGGTAGGGTTTTGAAAATCTCCATGAACCTTTGACAGCAGTTCATATAAGTAGAAGAGATTAACAGACTCTGACAAAGTTCTAAGAGTCTTTTCCAAAAGATAGGCAGTATATCCCCAACGAGGAGGGGAAGTGCCTGAGAATTCCAGGCTAAAAATGTTTCTTTCTCTATGAATCATATTCCCCTGATGTTTAAAGAATCACAAGGAAACCTGCTCCCAGGGGTGACAACTGAGGTCACTGGAAATTAGATGTTACTATGAGCCCATGGTGTCTTCCCCAAGGAAAGTAATGAAATGGTCAAACCCCCACTCCTTTTGCTGGAGTATTTACTGGATGACTCTACAAGAGTTCAGATATAGAACATGAGCAAAAACCTTCCATCAATTGCTTCTAGTCCTTAAAAAGAGGTAAGAGGCCCAAACCAGTTGATAATTCCTACCTGACACGGAGCTGGAACAGTGCAGCTAGTGGATGGGTAATTTTTAAGGCTACTTTTAGTTGTGTGTGAAACCCTTTGAATGGTTCTCCCTCTCTTGGGTATCCTGAAATTTCCATCTCATTAAAATGTGGAAAAGAATTCAAGTTCTATCTTCCCTCAGAGAGAAGAGGCAGCCACAGTGTCACAAACCTAAAGTTAGACTTTGTACATGCAGCCAAGTTAGACTATCTTAGTGTTGCAGCCTGACAATACCAGAGACCTGATTTGAGACTTGATAAAATCATTGTCAAATAGCATTTGTAAGAACGCAGTTGCAATGAGATGGTGTGCTAAGTTGAGGATAATGAATTATGCAGTTACAGCTGCAGGCCTCCGGGTGCCTACAGTCTAAGGCAGTGGTCGGCAAACCGCGGCTCTTTGGCCCCTTGAGTGTGGCTCTTCCTAAGCCTTAGGAGTACCCTAATTAAGTTAATAACAATGTACCTACCTATATAGTTTAAGTTTAAAAAATTTGGCTCTCAAAAGAAATTTCAATCGTTGTACTGTTGATATTTGGCTCTGTTGACTAATGAGTTTGCCGACCACTGGTCTAAGGCAAGCATGTGGGTATATAGGAAACACAAAATAGAAATGGCAGACAGAATTAAAATGGTCCAAGTTACTGCTCTGCCTTTGTGGATTCTTCCATCCCCTGTCACCCATCCATCCCCCAAAAGCACATCCCAACCCTGGTGACCAAGGTAGAGGTAGAGCCTGAACGACAGTCCAGCAGCTGCTGAGATGCTCATGGTTGGGAAAGGTTTTGATGTTTGTGAAATCCAATCCCCATGGTAGCCTTGAATTTCCTCTCCAATGGCTCTCCCAGGCAGTTATTCGAACCAGGTTCCAATACTTTCAGGGGCTGGGGACCCACCACTTTTTTAAAACACATACACACACAACCAAACTCTACATATTTGGGTGAGTATAAAAGGAAATTCTTCCTTGTGAGGAGAAATCTACTTCCTCAGAACCTTAGGACAACAGAGAATAAATTTACATTCCTCTTCCATAAGACACTCCTTCTAATATTGGAAGACTGTTACCTTGGCCCTTCAAGGCTTTTCTTCAGCTACCCAGCCTTATTCCTCCAAACATCCAGGTTTCGTTTCCCCATTGCCATCCATTCTCTCCTGAATGTGTCCTAGTTGCTTTATATTTGTCTTAATGTACATTCACCAAAACTGAACACAGTATTCCAACTAAGGTCCAGCCAAGGCAAAGTAGAGTGGGGTTCTCCCCCACTCAAAAGTACTTCTGCTAAGACTGGCTTGTTGTCAGCCTCATCAAACTAGTAACTCCTGCCCAGTAGATACAGCCCCTTTGAAGTGGCCAAGTCAAAATTCAAACCCATTATTTATGACCAACTGAGGATATCCCACTCTCTTCTACCCCTCACCAAAAGGCCATCCATAAGCCTCACTCCACAAACATAAAAGCTTAAGAAATGGGTGAGGTCTTCTGTTTTGCACATTCCTTTTAAAACGCTGAAAATTGTTTGATTTGCTCAGGATTTCTCAAAATACCCCAGGTCAAAATCATCTCAAAACATTATACAACGTGGTGAGCTAATTATATAAACCTTTAAATTCCATGAAGGGATACCTAATAAGTTAAGCCATTAAATGTAGGGAAGGCTGGCCAGTGTGGCTAAGTAGTTGAGCCTTGACCCATGAAGCAGGAGGTCACAGTTTGATTCCTGGTCAGGGCACATGACCAGGTGGGGGCTCAGTCCCCAGTACATGCCTGGGTTGTGGGCTTGGTCCCCAGGAGGGGGAGTGCAGGAGGTAGCCAATCAATGATTCTCTCTTATCATTGATGTTTCTATCCCTCTCTCCCTCTGAAATCAACACACACACACACACACACACATATATTAGTACATATATATTAAAATGTAGGGGAAAGGGTATAGGGCTATCATTAAAACCACCTGAGTTTGAAGCTCAATCACATTAATAAAGAGCTGTTGGCCAGGACATCTTATTCTGAACCTCTTTCCTTCTCTAGAAATGGGGATCATACTCTATCTTGCCATGTCCTTACCTAAGGTGCTTGCCACAAGCCTGGTTGATGGCAGCCAGGCAGTAAATGGTGTTTCCCCTCACAGCACAGATTACTGCAGCTTATATCTCATTTCCCTTAGTAGACCACTAACCCTTAGAGAAAGAGACTGAGACCTGCTTGTCTCTATGTCTCTCATATCCTCCACAGCTAGCATGAGTAGACACACATTCTTCTTGAATATAAATGTGAGCATCTGGCTTCAAATTCAGTCAAACATCATGTAGAAATAACCACATTTCTCTTCTGGCCTCTCAGCTTCACAGGGGATATTTGAAAATTCCCAGAGAGCATCTAGATTATCTATTAGAGAGACAATAGACTCTCCTCAGGTCTCAGGCGGTCATGTTCAAATGATGCTCGAAGTCTCATCTATTTGGGAAGCAGGTGGACATTGACATTTCTAATATTTTTTATGTTGACCCAATTTTAAGCTCTATTTCTCTCCTAAAGTAATGGTGTTCCGAGACATAGCTAAAGCAGGAGGGGCCAGAGGAAGCTGATGGGGAATGGCAGCATCTGATACCACCAATTTCTGACCTAAAGGAAAGTTTTGCTGGTCTCTGGTGTGTACCCTGAGCAATAAAATTAAGAGAGTTCACGCCCACACTGCCGCCGCCGGGCTGAGGTAATTGTTACTGTTATGGCTTTAGCAATGAGAGTGGGAGAAGATGAGAATTCTGAAAGAGACTGTTTACTGGAAAGCATCCCAAATATCTCATTAATCCGCTTTTCATTTGGCAGACTTTCCTTTCATTAAAAACGCCATGCTCTGCGGTTTGTGACAAAGCAAAACTGCCTCTGAGAAGGCGAAGCAGCCAAGTGGAAAGGACTGGGGCTCTGGAGTGAGTTAGACCTGGGTTTGGTTTCCATGGGTAGTGCTGACTTTCTCTGTGACTGTGGGCAGCTTTCCTTAGCCTGTTAAAGTCTCAACCTTCCCATCTATAAAGAGAGGATAACTGCCCTGTTGTGGTTTGGAAATGGTTGAGATCAGCCCTAGGACCTTGGGCATGTGTTTGTTTGTATGTTTATGCTTTATGGCTCAGATGGTCATCTTCAAAATGAAGATCGTAATAGTACTTGCTTCCCAGAGTCTGTGGTGAGGATTTAAATGAGTGAATTCTGTAAACTGTTTAGAACAGTGTCTGGCACACAGTGAGTGCCATGTAAGTGTTTGTTAACATCATCAGTATCAAGGGTTAAAGGATATCTGAAAAGGGGGCCTCGCACAGTGACTCGCCTGGTACCTGGGAGACGCTCCATAAATGTCAGGGGAGACCTCTCCCCCACGGCAAGAAGCCCACAGAAGCTTTGCACTGGGCTCTGAGGAAACTCCTTGGGTGGGAGGACCTTTTCCACAATCCTATACTTGGAACTTTGGAGAAAGAGGGTTAATGTAGATCACGCTGGTTTACAAAGAAACAGACAGAAGGAAGTGGAGGAAGACAGTCGGTAAGGGAGCTGGAGAAGGGATAAAGAGGCACAGTCCCTGAAAAGGAAAAACTGCAGGTTTTCTGACACCCAGATTACTGCGGTTTGTTTGTTCCCCACATCGTGCTGCCTTTTAAGTGCTCACTGGTTTGGAAACACCTTCCTACAGAGTTCCAGCTGTCAGGTGGTATCCGATCCTCTTTGAGGTTTTAATAAAGAGAGAGTAAAGGCCCAGCCAGTGTGGCTCAGTAGTTGAGCATCAACCCATGAACCAAGAGGTCTAGGTTCTATTTTGTGCTGGAATTCTGGGCCCCTCTGGTAGCTAATAGGTATTAGTCTGCCAGAAAATACGTGTAAGTATTTTCATGAGGAAGCAGGGGAGGGCAAGGTAATGGTCTTAAAGTAGTGTTAAATATTTTGTGGTTTTGTCCATGGCCTACGTACCCTTGTGGACTCACATCTCAGTGCTAAAAAGAGAGGGCTATACATCTAAAGAAAAATAAAGAGAAAATGTACTAACCATCCTGCCCTGCTCTGAGATACACGCATATCCCAAAAGGGGTAAGACCAACATTATCACACCTCTACCTGGCCCACATCAAGTACTTAAGAGTCTGTCAGAGACAAGGATTGTACCAGGAGAGGCTGTCCAATGAGAGCAAAAGCTGTGTCCCTCCGGAAGGCAACCAGCCTGCCCACATGGGAGCTGGAGCAGGAAACACATCATGAAACCCACAGGAGGTAAACAGAACTGGACAGCACACAGCAGACAAGCCCTAGGGACTCTGCTGGGGGTGGATGGGAGGACATTAGCGTGTGTAACAGCCAAAAGGATAAAAATCGAAAACCACAGGTTATTACCATTTATGTGACCCCTTTTAAAACTCCAGGCTAGTGTGGCCTGAGAAAATGAGCTGACATTGGTAATATCACCGCCTTCTGTTCCTTTAGTACAATTTAATCTGCACACAATGTTATAATGAGGATCCCTAGTGAGCTGTGCTCATCCAGACTAATTCTCTTCTGATGCCGGTGCTCCCAGGAAAAGAAACATGATTCTTGATTCTTATAATTTAATTATGTGCTGCTCTTCATATTAAAGTAATTCAAACTATTGTACCAATGTGACATACGATTTGTGTTACTTTTCTTATAAGTGGGATGGGCTGGTACTGAATCATCTGTTTTCTCAATCAGGGTCCCTTGCAACCAATCACACACTTCTGAGAAATAGCAGGTCAGGGTTAGGGGCACAGTATGTATTCATGAAAGAATTTCTCTATAAAGAAGCAATAAAGAACTGTTAAATCAATTAAACTAGGAGGCCATTAGACAGAGGTGGTTCTAATAACTCAGCATTCTATGCAAGCAACCCAAAACCTAAGCCTGTAAATGCCTACTGTTAAGAAATCAAAACCTAAGGACAACCAATCACAAACAGCCAACTCAGCTTTCGCAAATAATATAACTGCTTATAAGCTCCAGCCAATCAGATAATCCCCTTGCTTTGCTTCTACATCTTTTCTGTAAAATTGGTTCCTATTGGTAGAGCTCCTAGCCACTTCCCATTTGGCACTGCCCAATTCAAATGGGTTTTTATTCAAATAAACTCAAAATTTTTAATATGCTTCAGTTTATTATTTAACAGAACTAAGCAACACTAGTCTAAAGGAGAAGCAAAAAAAAATAAATGTTCATTAATATTAGCTGCAGCCTAGCCTTAACCTATCTGGACCTCAGTTTCTTCTTGAGTTAAAAACAAAACAAAACAGAAAACGTGCAGGTAAGATCTCCTATGCCTCTCCTCGGAGTTCCTATGAGAGCCAAAAAGTGATCATTTGAAACATTTTTAACCTATAAAGGATCATAAAAAATAAAGGCTGTAGGGGAAACCAAGATGGCGGCATAGGTTAACGCAGGAGTTTGCTGCCTTGAACAACCACTTCAAAAATACAACTAAAAGACGGAACGGACATCATTCAGAACCACAGGAAGGCTGGCTGAATGGAAGTTCTACAACTAGGAGGAACCGAGAATCAGAGGAGGCGCAGTGCTGAAGTAAAATACTAAGGTGCGGAGTGCGCGCGGCGCGGGCTGGTGGCTGCGGGCGCGGTTGTCTGTTTCAATCCGGAGGGAGCCTCAGACTCAGAGCTCCAGATCCGGGCAAGTCTCTAGGGACCCAGACTCAAACGGGAGAAGCAGGACTGTCTGGCTACAGTCCCTCCGAGGTTTGCAGCTGTTGCTGGGACAGAGAGGCAGAGCCCCTGGGGACGGACTGAGAGCAGCCATAACTGCTCCCTCCTCCACCCTGTTAATCCCGTGGGACCCGCCCCGCCCAAGCCCTGCACAGAGGCATTTGCCAGATAGCCTCAGGCAAAGGCTAGATTAGCACCTCCCTAGAGGACACAAGTTCTTCCACTGCAAACACAGCTGATTATCACAGCCAGTCGGCCTGGAGGTCAAATCCCTCTAGTATTAACTATAACAATCAAGGCTTAACTACAACAAGACTGCACACAAACACCACTAGGGGGTGTACCAAGAAAGCGTTAAAAAATGCGGAGACAAAGAAATAGGACAAAACTATCAAGGGAGGATATTGAGTTCAGAACCACACTTTTGAGGTCTCTCAAGAGGCTTCTAGAGTCTGTCGATAAACTTGATGAGATGTACAGGAAATCTAATGAGACCCTCGATGGTGTGATAAAGGACCATCTAGAAAGTAAGCATACACTGACTGAAATAAAGAATATTATACAGACTCCCAACAGCAGACCAGAGGAGCACAAGAATCAAGTCAAAGATTTGAAATGCGAAGAAGCGAGAAACACCCAACTGGAAAAGCAAAATGAAAAAAGAACCCAAAAATACGAAGATAGTGTAAGGAGCCTCTGGGACAGCTTCAAACGTACCAACATCAGAATTATAGGGGTACCAGAAGATGAGAGAGAGCAAGATATTGAAAACCTCTTTGAAGAAATAATGACAGAAAACTTCCCCTACCTGGTGAAAGAAATAGACTTCCAAGTCCAGGAAGCGCAGAGAACCCCAAACCAGAGGAATCCAAAGAGGACCACACCAAGACACATCATAATTAAAATGCCAAGAGCAAAAGACAAAGAGAGAATCTTAAAAGCAGCAAGAGAAAGAAAATCAGTTACCTACAAGGGAATACCCATATGACTGTCAGCTGATTTCTCAACAGAAACTTTGCAGGCCAGAAGGGAGTGGCAAGAAATATTCAAAGTGCTGAATACCAAGAACCTACAACCAAGATTACTTTATCCAGCAAAGCTATCATTCAGAATTGAAGGTCAGATAAAGAGCTTCACAGATAAGGAAAAGCTAAAGGAGTTCATCACCACCAAACCAGTATTATATGAAATGCTGAAAGGTATCCTTTAAGAAAAGGAAGAAGAAGAAAAAGGTAACGATACAAATTTTGAACAACAAATATGCATCTATCAACAAATGAATCTAAGAATCAAGTGAATAAATAACCTGATGTACAGAATGAACTGGTGATTATAATAGAATCAGGGACATAAAAAGAGAATGGACTGACTATTCTTGGGGGGAAAAGGGGTGTGGGAGATGCGGGAAGAGACTGGACAAAAATCGTGCACCTATGGATGAGGACAGTGGGTGGGGAGTGAGGACGGAGGGTGGGGTGGAAGCTGGAAGGAGGGGAGTTATGGGGGGAAAAAAGAGGAACAAATGTAATAATCTGAACAATAAAGATTTAACAAAAAAAATAAAAATAAAAAATAAAGGCTGTATAGTCCATTAGGGTAATAGAACTTTGTTTTCAGGTAAGTTAAAATGCCTGCTACCCCAACTGTTGTTAAATAACAAAATTCAACCAAGTTAATGTAAAGATCTAATTGTCTGTATTCAGTGATTCACGAATGAGCAGCATCCCATCTAGTAACAAGAAGGCCACACTCCAAGGGGTTGTACAAATGGAAGGTTTTTATAGGAAGAAGGGTGGGGCAGGGCAGCTATTAGCAAACAAAAGAAAGGATTAATTTTAGACCAGGACATCATTTGGGGGGAGAAGGGGCCAGCAAGGTTTTTACCAAGACTCTTTTTTTCGATGGGGATTGGTAGAGGGCCCATGTGACAGATTACCTCATTGGTGTTGACCAGAAAATTGCAGACTGGTAGGTTAAGATTACATTCCTGGTGAAGGTTGACATGGTAGGGGCAGAGATAGAATATTGGGGACTAGCTATTAGTTATAAGAAATATTAATCATGCTCTGTTAATTGGTCATTTTCTTCTGATTAAAGAAAGCACATTCTAACCTGGCGGGGAGTTGTACACAGTACAGGGGAGCTAACCTGGAAATGCAGCTCCTGGACATGGAAGTATCTGAGCCCATTATCATAGAAAGATTAACAACCTCATTGAGGAAAGGAAACAGTGGAGTCCCATGCCCCCAGCCCTTCGCAAATCCCCAGCCCGCATTGCTTGTAATCTGTAACCATTGTACCCATTCTTATTCCTTTTGCCTACTTCCCCATGCAATCTTTGTATTTGTACCCCATATAAGCAGCTGGCTTAGGGGGTGCAGAGCAGATTTTTGTGGATGACCTGCTGCTCTCCCATACTGCCCGCAGTATTGGAATAAAGACCCATATGATTCAACCCTGTCTCTGCTTAATTGGCTCAAGTAGTGACAGGCAGCCCAGACCCATTGGCTGTTGGATTTCAATAATGCAATAAGGTCAAGCATTAAGTCTAGGTTACGTATCATGGGCTTTAGCACAACGGATACCATTTGGTGCCTGTGGTTTTCTTTTTAACATTGTGATTTTACCAGTTAAAAATTTATAAAATATACCACTGCAGCTCATAATTTTCATGTGAATACATAAAGTACAGAGACAAAGAAAAGGACCAAATCCCCTCCCATCACAGTTTCTGGGCAGTTTTAGCTGATAATGTTTTAGTGGTGCTATTTTATACTATTGGATATAAGCTTTCTTTTGGGGAACAAATAAAATATATGTGCCAATACTAAGTTGATTTTGCCCATTATCTTATATGTACATGGGCATCTTCTTAAGGAAGTTTGCAAATCAATATGCCACCAGCGTAGGGAAAAGTGGCCACACACCAAAAGTGTGACTAAAAGGAAGCATCCTTCCCTTGAGAAAACCTAGTGGCTTTCAGAGAACAGAATGAGAAAGAAATTAAATTAGAGTTGTGGGTGGTGACAGCAGAAGAAGTAGGTCATCCTTTTAAATGCCATTTCCTGCAAAGTTTCATGTTAATAGAAGCCTAGAGTCCAAAAAGTGAGTTTCCCTATTGCCTAGGGGAAATGATGTCAAAGTAATTTAAATATTTTTCAAATGACTTTCTTTAATATCCCCTGCAACTGAGAAATCTCCCAGACCTGTAAATCTTAGCAAAACCATTGTTTCCAGCTCTAAACCATGCCTTCGGGTTTGGCTTTCTCTCTTCTTTTATGGATGAATAACATTTTCAATCAAGTTGTTTTTCTTGTTACTCCGGGAACCAGGCCTGTTTTGAATAAACATAATCCTCCATTTCAGGCTCTCTGGCCTTCCCTTCTCGTCTCTGCTAGAACATGAGATTCACGGTCCGGGACCTGCGTGGCATGCAGAGGAGATGCAGTGGATGGGACAACGTTTTTGAAATCTTAAGAGCAGGGTCACCTCAGAGAAGATGCTTCAATTCTCTGAGTCAGGTTCCCAGCTGTAAACTATGGACAAGAGTGACACTAATAAGAATCAAATAAAACTTCACTCAATGACCCCGCCTCTATGAATGCTCTCCTGTCCACTCTCTCCTCCCTTAGTGAGGCTACCCACTCCCCACCTTGTGTTCCCACTGTGTTGTGAACAGACTTGGATCACAACATTTTAGTTTACTTCCTTGTTTATATTTCTCTCTCCCTTCACCAGCCTAAAAACATTTAGAGGGCAGGACCTTGGCCTTATTTTAGGAATTCCCAAATCATGCTCACTAATGTTTGTTATGTAATGAGCTCAAAGTAATGTCTGATGAAAAATTAATTTGTTAATTAACTAGTTGATTGATTGAATGAATGCCACACATGAAAGCGCCTTGTAAACCTCCGATCACTAGACAAATGTAAGTTACTATTATATGGAATTCCATGAATTAACTTTGAACTTAATAAGTCAATTGCTCAAAGTCAAGAGGTAACAGACCTTATAAATGTTCTCATTTCATGGCATCCTTAGATTTTGTTTATTTACTTAATCCAGACAGCTGCCAAGAATTGACATACCCAACAATAATAATATGCTAAAAAAAAAAAAAAGAAAAAACAACAACAGTCCATGCAACAGAAATATTGAAAAATATTCTGCTGGTTAAAATAGTTGCCTCTTAGAGATGCAATGATGAAATTATATACTTTAACTTCTTCTTTGGGTACAATTTGGTGTCCTGGTTCAGACCATTATACTAACACCAACACTAAACACTCGGGGGCCTGTCCTCAGATGCCCAGTTTCACCAATTGCTTTTGGTATGAGAGTACTTATAAGAAGTAATTGGGTGTTTGGATTTTGTTTTTGTTTTTTACACTGTTCAATTCATAAGTATTAGATACCAGCTACATGTTGGCTAAGTAAAAGAGCTGCAAACAAGAATTTCAAGGTGGGGCGTGGGCTGCACCAGAGGGTCTTGACAAGAACACAAATACCGGGGAGAATCCAAGATGGCGGCATAGGTAAACACCAGAGTTTGCTGCCTCGAACAACCACTTCAAAAACACAACTAAAAGACAGAACGGACATCATCCAGAACCACAGGAAGGCTGGCTAAGTGGAAGTTCTACAACTAGGAGGAAAGAGAAAAGCATACCGAGGCTCAGAGGAGGCACAGTGCTGAAGTAAAATACTAAGGTGCGGAGTGCATGCAGAGCGGGCTAGCAGCTGAGGGCGTGGTTGTTGTTTTCAATCGGGAGGGAGTCTCAGGCTCTGAGCTCCAGTTCCAGGCGAGTCTCTAGGGACCCAGACTCTTACGGGAGAAGCGGGACTGTCTGGAATCACTCAGAACCCTAGGGCAGCTTTCTCTCCGTGGGGCTTGCAGCGATTACTGGGACACTGAGAAGCAGAGCCTCTGAGGGCGAGACTGAGAGCAGCCATAATTGCTAACCGCGCCCTGTTGATCCCATGGACCCGCCCCACCCAAGCCCTGCAGGGAGACTTTTGCTGGATAGCCTCAGGCAAAGGCTAGATTAGCACCCCCCTAGAGATCCAGGAGCCAGGAAGCCCAGAGGTCATAGTGGGACCATCTAGTTTGCAGCTCCATGGAACCATAAAAGACACACTCAGGGGGCAGACTCAGTGAGCACCAAAGCCCCACCAAAGCAAGTCTAGCCCCAGAGGGGTGTCTCCAGCACAGAAGTACTCCCACTGCAGACACAGCTGATCCTCACAGCCAATTGGCCTGGAGGTCAATTCCTCCCAGTGATAACAATCAAGGCTTAATTACAACAAGACTGTGCACAAAGCCCACAAGGGGGTGCACCAAGAGTGTCTACCTCAGGTAATTGGGACACTTAGCACAGAAAGGCACTCTATCGACACAGCGAAGCATAAAAAATGCCAAGACAAAGAAACAGGACACAAACAACAGAATTGGAGGAAAGCAAACTGCCAGATATAGAGTTCAAAACCACACTTTTAAGGTCTTTGAAGAACTGTCTAGAAGCCGCCGATAAATTTAATAAAGCCCTCGAAAAGACTGGTGAGACCGCCGATAAATGTAGTGAGATCTTCAAGAAATCTAATGAGACCCTCGATGTTGTGATAAAGGACCAATTAGAAATTAAGCATACACTGACTGAAATAAAGAACATTATACAGACTCCCAACAGCAGACCAGAGGATAGCAAGAATCAAGTCAAAGATTTGAAATATGAAGAAGCAAAAAACACCCAACCGGAAAAGCAAAATGAAAAAAGAATCCAAAAATACGAAGATAGTGTAAGGAGCCTCTGGGACAGCTTCAAGCATACCAACATCCAAATTATAGGGGTGCCAGAAGATGAGAGAGAGCAAGATATTGAAAACCTATTTGAAGAAATAATGACAGAAAACTTCCCCTACCTGGTGAAAGAAATAGACTTACAAGTCCAGGAAGCGCAGAGAACCCCAAACAAAAGGAATCCAAAGAGGACCACACCAAGACACATCATAATTAAAATGCCAAGAGCAAAAGACAAAGAGAGAATCCTAAAAGCAGCAAGAGAAAGAAAATCAGTTACCTACAAGGGAGTACTCATACGACTGTCAGCTGATTTCTCAACAGAAACTTTGCAGGCCAGAAGGGAATGGCAAGAAATATTCAAAGTGATGAATACCAAGAACCTACAACCAAGACTACTTTATCCAGCAAAGCTATCATTCAGAAGTGAAGGCCAGATAAAGAGCTTCACAGATAAGAAAAAGCTAAAGGAGTTCATCACCACCAAACCAGTATTATATGAAATGCTGAAAGGTATCCTTTAAGAAGAGGAAGAAGGAAAAGGTAAAGATACAAATTATGAACAACAAATACACATCTATCAACAAGTGAATCTAAAAATCAAGTGAATAAATAATCTGATGAACAGTATGAACTGGTGATTGTAATAGAATCAGGGACATAGAAAAGGAATGGACTGACTATTCTTGGGGGCGGGGAAAGGGGTATGGGGTGAGGGAAGAGATTGGACAATAATCGTGAACCTATGGATGAGGACAGCGGGTGGGGAGTGAGGGCGGAGGGTGGGGTGGGAACTGGGTGGAGGGGAGTTATGGTGGGAAAAAAGAGTAACTAATGTAATAATCTGAACAATAAAGATTTAATTTTTTTAAAAAAAGATAGTCTGTCTGCTAACCGCAATTACCTGCCTAAGAGCTAGATGTGTATCCAAAATTAAATAAAAGGCTGACGAGGCCTGGGCACCAAAAAAAAACACAAAAAAAACACAAATACCATAATCACGGCAGAACGTAAATGTCATAAGGCAATAGATAACTCCCCAGTGCTATGGGTCTAGAGACAGAAAGAAGTAACAGGCAAAAGAAGATCAGAAAAGGAGATGGAGGAGATAACACCTGTTATAAAAATTAAGCTTTGGACAATATTTCAATCCACATAGATAGGGAGATCAGCATGATAGGGCTGGGGAAAGCGGGATTCTAAGAAGGCATGATACTACAGAAAGTCCGGAAGGGAAAACCAGCTCCCATGGCTGTCTCTAGTCTTCATTTCCATTACATTCCATCTGTTCCTGGTATTCTATGCCAACTTGACTCTGGTAATAACCAGTTTCAGATTAGCTGCACTTGATGTAAAACAACACTAATATTATTACTGCAAATATCTCTCCCTTTTTACTGCAGCAATAAGTATTATTTTAAAGTAATGGATCAATACTGCATTTATATAATATCTTTAGAGAAATTATTCAAAATTTGAAATACACTTTGGGTAAATTATAATGTCTTTAATTTTTATTAGAATCCTAAACAAATATTTTTCTGCCTTTTCTGAAAATTATCTGTGCTTAACATGGAAAAACACCTTTTAATTACTATAGCATAACATTTTGCCAATGTCTACATCACTTGGTCTTTGCCAAATTCTGATGTCTAGCATTCGCATTAACTTCTTCAGAATATTTTTAAGAGCTGGGAAATGTAGATGTATAACCATAGCACATTTTGAACTCCATCAAATTCTAGAACAGGCTCTTCAATCTGTGATAGAAATAAAGAATTGGTTTAATGCAATGTCTTCCAAACTGCTGTTCTACAGGATATCAATAGGTGTTTCACTTTAAAAAATGGGACATATCAATTGAACAAAGTTAATTAGAATTTTTTGTTTGTTTTATTCACAAGACTTCTCAGAGTCATTAATATGTTCTCATAAGTTGTGAATCTCCAAAGAAGAGACATATGTCCTCCATACTTACTTTACAATGAAACATTTTTAGCCACGTCTATTAATTCCCAGAACGTTGTTTTAAGAAATACAAATCTGGCCCTGGCTGGTTTGGCTCAGTGGTTAGAGTGTGGGCCCACAGGCTGAAGGGACTTGGGCTCAATTCCCGGTCAAGGGCAAGTACTTCAATTGCAGGTTCAATCCCCACCCTGGTTGGGGCAGGTGCGGGAGGCAATCAATTTATGTGTGCCTCTCTCACACTGATGTTTCCCTCTCTCTCTCTCCCCCCAATCCTCCCTCTCTTTCACTCTTTAAAAATCAATGGAAAAAATATCCTTGGGTGAGGATTAAAAAATATATACAAATATGAAAAACAACTTATCTAATGAATTACACATGATTAAAGATAATTCCACAATTCAGTTTTGGAAGAACAGTTGACCTCCACAGAAATGTCTCCCTTCACCCAACAAAAAGCATGCTGAGCAAAACCAAGAATATTAATCCCAAACAAAACAAAAAATGTTACATAAATTATGTGGCAAATGCCACTTAGGCAATTCTTCCAAGGTGCCAAAACAAAAACTTTAAATATTAATTCCAAAGAAATACTGAAATTTTTCTAAAGTACAAAACATATTTGATATGCTAATAAATTGGTAACCAGTTACCATATATTAGATAAGAAGATACACAAACTATTTCATTCAGGTTTACTCACTTGCTAAACACATACCATCAGAATATCTAATAACTTTAAAAAGTATTTACATAAAATTCACTATTCAAGTCAAAAATTGCTTCAGTGAATCTGCATGTACATGCCAGAGAAAACATTTATGTAGCACAAAAGCCGTAGTAAAAAGCCCCCTCTCAGCTGTTCTCAAGACAGGTTTGGGGCTTGTGCACTCCGGTCAAAAGTGCTGTGTCACCTCCTTCACATGACTAAGAGAAAAATCTACAGAAAGGACCTCCCACTTCCCAAACCCAAACTTTGTCTATTATCTCCTCCTAGGCCAGTGAAGAAAGCTGGTCAAGCGATGTGGGAAAGCCATATATTAGAATAAAAGGGAGAAGTGATGAGCTCATGAAGAGAGAAGTAAACTTCCGAAGGACAAACTTGGCCAGGCACTTATCCCCACCTGCCAAGTCTATGATCTTTTAAAAATATATTTAAAAAACCTGTAAAGATATTTGAAAATGTGATTTCAGAAATTTTAACTGTTTTTATAGGTATGTAAGAGTAATTTCGTGATTTGTGGGAAATTGTTTTGTGATTTTGGGTGGGTTAGAAGGCCTTTACAATTTTCCCCACTTAAAATAGTGGGACATAGGCTACCCCTCTTCAAATATTTGACATCCAAAATATTTGCTTAGATTTGGATAAAGAAGGATGCCTAGTTACGTATTTGAACTATTCATGGAGTAGGTGGTTTGATACCTGCCAAAATAGTTTAACTTTTTCCAAGTAGACACCTTAGAAGTATAGGAATGTGTGACATTACTCCAACAATACTTTACTTACTCAAAATGTTTTTAACACCTTTTTAAAAATTGCCTTTATTTAGACTTTTAAATCTCCTTAGTGGTGAGAACAGACAAAGATATTCAGAGCCATATCTGGAAAATAAGGTAAGTAGTCCTTCCAAGAAATTGTATTTTGATCAACTGGGGGTCTCTTTTTAAAGTAATCTCACCAAATCTCTTGTGTGACTTATGAGTAGTTCTGAAATCAGTAGGATAGGAGACATTACAAAGTGTTTTGATTGATGGCAACATCATTAGAAAAGATACATTGTCCTGAAATGAATGTGAAGGATAACACTTTTTGTTAGGAACATTTCGATATGGTTGTTCAAAATAGCTCTCATACCTCTTTTCATGTTTTGTTCAAAAATAACTTGTCTATTTAAAGCAAATCCTTAGAGAACTAGATTCGTCTTTTCATTCAAATGGGATATTTCCCTTTCAAGTATTATTTGGAAGGAGAGATGAGACTTACTTTGTTCTGGCTCCCTCCCACTTATAATGTAGCGGGGGGGGGGGGGGGGGGGCGGGGGGGACTAGCAGGAGATAAAAAAAACATAGACAAGGTTTGGGTTTGGGAAGTGGGAGGTAATAGACAGATATTTGACAGGGAGATCAATCAGATTCACAGGACAAGGCACAGATTGTTTCAGAATCTTCCAGTACCTCCCAAGGCAACCAGACAAACCTCTGATGGTTTTCAATCATAATATTTACCTTACTTGAATTTCAAGTAACCTTAAAGCTACAGTCCTTTTGGCTCTGAGCAATATAACAATCGGCACTTACGAGACCTGGATTCCAGTTCCCATTCTGCCATTGGGCCTTAATCTACTGAGGACAGAGAACTCTGTTTTGTTCATTAATAAATCCAAAATAGTTACAATATGTACTCCCAGGTGCTCAATAAATACTTGAAGTAAGAAGGCTTAATTTCTCTAGGTCTCAATTTCCTTATCTGTTAAATAAGGACTCTGGCTTACACCAAGAGATTTCAACCATGGGATGTATTTACTAATAGAGCCTCATCTTTTTTGCTTTCCTCCTCTTTCTAATGGCAGAAGTGGGATTTATTCCAGGGATGCAAGGATGGTTCAACATCCACAAATCTGTCATTGTGATACACTACAGTAACAAAATGAAGGATAAAAATCATATGCTCATTCCAACAGATACAGAAAAAACATTTGACAAAATTCCACACCCATTTATGATAAATCTCTCAGAAAAGTGGGTATAGACAAAACATATTTCAGCATAATAAAGGCTATGTATAACAAGCTGACAGCTAACATCATACTCAATGTTGAAAACCTGAAAGCTTTTCCTTTAAAATCAGGAACAAGACAGTTACACCCACTCTTGTCACTTTTATTCAATATAGTATTGGAAGGCCTAGCCACAGAAATTAGGCATGAAAAATAAATAAAAAGCATCCAAGTCAGAAAGAAATAAGTAAAACTCTATTTGCAGACAACATGATGATATACATAGAAAACCCTAAAGACTCTACCAGAAGATTATTAGAACTAATAATCAAATCCAATAAAATTGCAGGTAGAAATGAACACATAAAAATATTTTGTGGTTTTATACACTAACAACAAGCTATCCAAAAGAGAAATTAAGAAAACACTCCATTTACAATTGCATCCTATATGATAAAAGCCTAATATGCTAAGTGTCTGGTCGTCCAGTAGTCTGTTCAACCAATCAAAGCATAATATGCTAATGATATGCTAAGGCTGCTCAACCACTCCCTATGATGTGCACTGACCACCAGAAGGAAGATGCTCCGACTGGTAGGTTAGCTTGCTGCTGGGGTCTGGCGGATCAGGACTGAGTGAGACAGGCCGGACACTCCCTTGAGCCCTCCTGCGGTCCCTCTCTGGCTGGCCAACCTGCCGCATCCCTCCCGGGCCCCAATTGTGCACTGGTGGAGTCCCTCGGCCTGGCCTGCGCTGTCTCACAATCCAGGACCCCTCAGGGAATGTCGGAGAGCCGGTTTCAGCCCGATCCCACAGGCCAGGTGAAGGGCCTCTAGTCAACAATAATAAAATAGCTAGAAGTAAATTTAACCAAGGAAGTAAAGTACCTATATACTGTAAATAAATTATAGGACATTGATAAAAGTAATTGAAGAAAACATAAATAAATAAAAAATACTGAGTGCTCATAAATTGGAAGAATCAATATTGCTAAAGTGTCCATATTACCCAAAGCAAATACTGATTCAGTGCAATCTCTGTCAAAATTCTAATAGTATTTTTATAGAACAATCTTAAAATTTCTGTGAAGTTACAAAAGACCTAATGAAAAAGAACAAAGCTGGAGGCATTCTACTCCCTGATTTCAAACTATATTACAAAGCTATGATAATAAAAAAAAAAGTATGGTATTGGCATCAAAATAGACACACAGATCAATGGAATAGAACAGAGAGCCCAGAAATAAACACACATACATATGGTCAATTAATTTATGGCAAAGGAGGCAAGAATATACAATGAGAAAAGGTCAGTGTCTTTAATAAATGGTGTTGAGAAAACTGGACAGTCATATGCAAAGGAATAAAACTAGACTATTACCTTACACCATACACAAAAATTAACTCAAAATGAATTAAAGACTTGAATATAAAACAGGTCTACTTAGAGGGGCTATTGCATGGGCATTAGTGCAAGGATTTTTTTATAGCTACTGATATTAAAGAAATTATTTCTGGATTCTTTAACTGCATTGTCAGTTATTGAACAGCTAGAAGCCTGACTTCCAGATAGCCTTAGGAAGCATACTTTAATCTCTCTGGGCTTTAAATTCCTTCTTTACAAAATGAGAAGGCAGCATTATAAACCATTGCAAGTATTTATAACAGAGGAGATTTAATACACAGAATGAGTTACTCAGGTGATAGAGAAGCTAGAGCCAAATGGGATGATGTGGTAACCCAGATATTAGGAACAGCAGGAAGCCAATGGCACCTCTAGGCTGCAAAACAAAGAGAGGAGGCGAATTGCTGGAGCTCAGGAGAGTCCATCAGCCAACAAAGGCTGGGACTATGGTGGGCCTGTAAAATGTGAGTTGGAACCACAGGATAAATTCAGCGACTGTTAGAGAATCAGCCCAAGGCAGAGAAGGAGGAGGGAAAATACTCTGGCTTTTCCCTTCTCCCTTCCCTCTCCCTCCAGTCTCTCACCAGTACCTTCCCTGGCTAAACTCAGGAGAAACCTGGGAACAACAAAGTTTGGGGAATGACAGCCTTCATGGGTCAGCCTCTCCATGACAGAGAACACAGGGTATAAGAAAAGGATTGAGGCTGAACAGGTCTAAGATCACCACAGTCTAGGTATCCACATTTTTTTTCAAGAGCAGTAACATGAAAATAAAGACATAAGTCAGAGGACTGTTTGAACTGATGATTATGGTAGCTGGAGCCCAGCCGGTGCAGCTCAGTGGTTGAGCATTGAACTATGAACCAGGAGGTCACAGTTTGATTCTCAGTCAGGGCACATGCCCGGGATGCAGGCTCTATCCCCAGTGTAGGATGTGCAGGAGGCAGCCAATCAATGATTCTCTGTCATCATCAATGTTTCTACCTCTCTCTCCCTCTCCCTTTTCCTATGTTTATATATATAAATATATAAATACACACACACACACACACACACACACACACACACACACACTAGAGGCCCAATGCACAAAGCCGCGGAAGCTTGCCTTGGCCCTCGCAGCCCGGCTTTGTCTGGACTTCATCTGGAAGGACATCCTTCTCTGGAAGGTCATCCAGCTGTCCGGTCTAATTAGCATAGTATGCTTTTATTATTATAGATTTTTTAAAAGGTAACAATAGCTGGTAAAGATCAATGACTGACATATAAACATGGGACTTTGCTTAGATAAAAGGCAAACCTATATCAAGGCATTATTCACATTCACAATCTTTTTATCCATCAAATGGGTCTGGTGCATGTCCATCACATCTGCTAACATGATTTCTGACAGCTGTATTCAACAGGAGCTAATGTATATGTGTGCTTTTGTTTGGTCATTTTAAAAATTTAACCAAAAGTTCCAGGCAGCCAGGACCCAGAGATTAGGTAGCTGCGCTGGCCTAAGGACCTCTTACTGGCTGGGCCAAGATACCGCAATTCCTTCATTTCTTCAGGGTGGTGCCTGCACCCTCCACCAGGGAAAGATTCCTGAAACTTCCAGGGAGGTGGTATAACTACCACAGTGGTCCTGCCAACATTGTCAGCCTCCACCAGGCCATGGGCACTGATTCTTGGTTAGGAAGTTCTTAAGACTAGTTCTCAGTCATGCAAATGATTCCTAAGGGACCCAGGACTGCTAAGAACTTCCTGGAGCCTTAGCACTTATCCACCCCTAGCCCTTTTCGGGGGGACCAGATTTCTAAAGTAAAATCTTTGGGTGTCAATTAGAACTAGACCAAAACTTGGAGTTCCTCACTCACCGGGCAATCGTGCTTGTGTTTTGTTCTCTAGAAGCCTGCTGGGCACTGGACCTCAGCCAACGGTGCTGAAAACACGCAGGTGAAACCTGGCACTTCTGTTTTGTGTGAGGATCATTGTGATGCCCCCCGCCCCTTAAAATGATCCACATAAGCACAAACTCATGCTTTTCTCTGTCAGCCCAAGGAAATGCTATAATTCCATGAATAAGAAGCCCTGTGGCCACCCTTTAGGTTTCCCTCCTCCTCATCCAGAGTTCTAGCCACCGGTGACAGTGACTGGCGCCAGGAGGCAGTGCCAGGGCTGGGTGAAGAGGGTCAAGTTTCAGCCAAGGCTGCAAAAAGCCTGCCCAGCAGAAACAGGAGCGCTCATCAGCCAGGTGACAAACAGAATTTTGTTCATGTCTACAAAACGTATATTCCCACATGCCCCACCGCACCCAACATCAAAATTTAGGAAGGAGTAAATATGGCCCACTGTCAGCTTATGGAGAGGAATCCAGGAAACTAGCTGGGAGACTTTATCTAAGAAGGAATTTTTTTAAAGGAAGGCATTTTTTTAAGACAACAAAAGGTGTCTATCTTGTTTATACATTTAACATTTTAATGGTTGGAAGGTTAAGGTTTTTGAGCAAGAATTGTTGCTATTCACCTAGAAGCAACTGATGGTTTTTTAGTGAACTTGACCCTCTCACAGGTATTTAAGAAGGCCTTTATAATGTCAAGCCCTGATCTTTTCCCTGAAAGAAGGCAAGAGACATAAGAATGACCTCTATAAAGTGGCAGTAAGTCACAGAGGAGCCAGCCTACCCATCGCCCTCAGGGAATCTACAGAGACAGAGAGGTAGACAGCTAGTTTGAAAAGGACAGAGGTAAAGGGACATCTGAAGACTCAAATCTCATGATAAGTTCACTTTGCAGAAAAACAGGAAGAAAACCCTCTGATGAGGGGACTTCAGGTGGTTACTTCCCTTACAGACTGGGGCTCTGCCACTAGTTTTTCTCTCTGCCCTTAATCCCCTCCTCTTCCCAACCTCATCCTTCCCCTGCAGGATGCAGATAATTAGCAAGCGCCCTGGAAGGGGGCCCTTGTAATCATTGCTTAGTGTCTTTTCCAATTGTCTAAGCTAATAAGAATCTAGGGTTTTCTAAACTAGTTCAACATATGGACCCCAAAAAAGGAAATTTACACTTACGGCTACTGTCGATGGCCTTTCCACAGTTAAATGTGTTTTCTTCAATCTTGTGCTATTTAAATAGTCGGTTCTACAGAACATTGTCCCTTTGGTGAAAGTGCTGGGACTTCAGCGTGTGGGGGTGAGAGCACTTTCAGGCAATGGACCTGCGGGGGGGGGGGGGGGGGGGAGCAGAACAGGCTGGCCCCTAAGAGTAAGAGCAGCAGCAGGAGTGGTAGCCCCTTCCTTCCACGAAGATGCTCCAGGTAGATGCAGGGAGAGGATCTCGTTGAAAGAAAACATGGGGAGGAAAAGGAGGTCAGCATCAAAAAGCACCTGAGCACCCACCAGCTTTGTACCATTTCAGGGATAAAAGTAAGAACTTTAGGCTGTCAGACCCAACTCTCCTATCCTGGGCTTTCATTTGTTTCTACAAAAACCTCCCTCAGCCCTGGGGGCCCCCTGGAATCACCTGGGGAGCTTTAAGAAGGCAATCTGATGTCAGGCCGCTCACCAAACCGATTGCACAAGGATGTCTGAGGGGAAGGGGCAAGCACTGAGGCTTGAACAACTCCCCTGATGACCCTAAGGTGACAGGAGGTTCCGAGACATACTTGACTCCACTGTCCCCAACTGGATCTAGAAGCCGCATTGGGAGCACCTCGGGGACCAGGAATTCACTGCCTTCCAAGAAAAGTTAGTCCGTGTTAAGACCGTTCTGGTTTGTACAGGTTTTCCTTATGCTGGGGCTCAACCTGCCTTTCTGTAACATCCACCAAATTGGCCTAGCTCCGCCCACAAGGGCCAACGAAAATCTACACAATGATACAAACCTGGAGGAACTTTGCTAGCACAGCTGACAGTGTGAGGGCAAAGCTGAGGCCAAATTTAA
The DNA here is from genome assembly GCF_028538775.1 of Myotis yumanensis. Lineage (NCBI taxonomy): Eukaryota > Metazoa > Chordata > Mammalia > Chiroptera > Vespertilionidae > Myotis > Myotis yumanensis. Next base: position 70,661,312 of record NW_027223755.1, on the reverse strand, counting down.
CCAAATGAAATCTAACAGGTACTTGTGTTCTTTTACTTAGGGCTAAGAAACTGCACCAGGAGAGGATGCGAGAGAAAGGGCTTAGCAACAGGACAGATTCCTGGGTAGGGGTGGAGGGTGGAGGCAGTAACTCAACAGGAATCATCAGAATGAAGTGGCTGCCCAAACTGTGCCTACTCTCTCTCCCCGCTGCATTAGCAGACACGTGATTCCAGAAAGCGGGATACTTTACCCACCTGTGGTAAAGACCTAACGCCACATGGCACACACTTCAGAAGAGACAGAGAAAAATAGAATGAACCCAACAGTGAGGAATTTTAAAATGTTTCAAATAAACTTTTAGGGGGAAAGCAAGTAAAAATGAAAATATTAAAATAAGGAACAGGAAACTAGCATTTGAGTCTATAGTCTGTGTCAGGTGTCCTACTTACATCAGGGGATCTTCTCAGGTAATCATGCGGAGGTGAACACACAGTACAGTGTGCAGATGATGTGTTGTGGAATTGTGTCCCTGAAACCTGTATACTTTTGTTAACCAGTGTCACCCCAATAAAATTCAATAAAAAGAAGGGAAGAAGGGCAGCCTCTGAGGTTACCTAATTATCTAAAGGGAAGATGTTTACATGGTCTCAATGATAAAACTAGGATGGGGAGTGAGCTTGAAGTTTAAAAAACAGATCACTTCAACTTTTGGTCAGGGGAGGGTCTCCTTCGGAAAAGACTAAGATAATTATGCTCAGTTGGTGGAACTCAGTTCATTGGTCCACACAGACTCCTCTTGTTTATTTATTCATTAACTCCTTTGTTTACTCTACACGCATAGTTTTCCAGTCCCCACGGCCCACTAGCACTTCTCTCCCACTTCATAGGCAACAATGCAGTTTCTTCTTCCCCATTTTAATGTTTCTTTTTCTTTTACTTTTTAAATTAAATTTTATTGGGGTGACATTGGTCAACATGAACATACATGTTTCATGTGTGGATTTCTAAGTTACAATATCTATATATAGCACCATGTGTCCACCACCCAAAGTCGTCTTCTCCTGTCACTTCATATTAGACCCCCCCTTCTTCCCCCACCCACTGGCAACCACCACACTGCTGTTTGTGTTCATGAATTTCAGTTTATATCCCACATATGAGTGAAGTCTTATGGTTCTTAGCTTTTTCTGTGTGACTTATTGAACTTAGCATAATGTTCTCACGGTCCATCCATGTTGTTGTAAATGACGCTATTTCATCCTTTCTTATGGCCGAGGAGTATTCCATTGTGTATATGTACCCCATCTCCTTTACCCAGTCCTCTATAGCAGGGCACTTTGGCTATTTCCATGTCTTGGCCACCGTGAATAATGCTGCAATGAACATAGGGGTGCATGTAATGTTTCTTTTTCATCTGTTTTTCCCCAAACTGTTCTTTATTTGAAACACTTAATTCTTTTATTTGCATATGTTCTTATAAAATTCTGTATGTGTTCTGTAAGTTTTCTTTTCCTATACTTTGCCATTTTCCACAAGGATTTGTACCTTTTTCTTGTTAGTGTGCAGTAGTTCTCTGTGTCTTCTACATATTAGTCCCTGTTGGCAACAGCCACGTTATTTATAGTCTACGAACATCCTAATATTTGCAATAACATTGCCCAGATATAACCAAAATCAGCTTTATCTTTCTTATGGATTTTACATTTCAAGTTTTATTTAACAAATCATTCCCAACCTTAAGGTCACAAAGAAATTCGCCTACATTTTCTTCTAATTGTATCGTTTTAACTTTCACATTTTGATCTTTGATTTCTGAAACCCACCTGTGGATGTGGTATTATGACAAGATCAATCTTATTTTTCTCCATATAATGAACCTGTTTTTCCAATGGCATCTCCTGCAGAATCCTTTTTCCCCAATAGACTTGTGTCCCACCTTTACATTCTATTCATTTCCAATCAATACATGAGTCTATTCTTGAGCTCTCTATTTCTCTGTGTCGTTCATCTATTTGTCTGTTCTTGAACCCACATGGCACTTTTTACTACTCTGGCTGTGCAGTATGTCTTCATATCTGCCCCAGACGGTTACCCCATTTCCTCTTTTTTCAGGACTGGCTTACTGTGAAGAAGTTCTGGAAGTCTGCAGGACCACATTGTGCTTATAGTTAACAATACTGTACTAAACACTGAAAAATTTGTTTAAAGGAGTAATTTCATGGCGTTTACCATGGTGGTTTTTAAAAAGAGATTCACTTACTGTTATAGACTTTCATTATTCTGCATAAATTTTAGAGTAAAGGCTATGATGTGCATTAAAAAAAACCCATGGGATTTTATAGGGATTGAATTGAAATTATATCTCGTTTAGGAAGAATCGCCATCTTCATTATATTAAGTCATCTCATCCAAGAGCATGGAATATCCCTCCATTTATTCAGGTTATCTTCTATGTCCTTTATTTCCTTTTTCCAACTTGTCGCCACAGACTGTGTATACACTTTTGGATACATTAATGCCCAGATACAGTCTTCCTGGCAGAAATCCCTATATGTGCTCTGATAGAGAAATGATATCAGGATAACAGAAGCCTCTGGTTATGGGATTTTTCAAACACATTCACATTTCCTGTGCTATCCCGCAGGTATGTGCAAAATAGCTAACCCAGCTGCCACTGCTCCTCCAGACAGGACCCTTCACTAACTTGGTCTGTCTTTCCTCTGTTACAGCCAGCATCCCTCTGTAACCCAAGCACCATAGATCTCAGGTCCCAGTTTCTTACCAGCACGTTGCTAGTCACCTTCCCAGTTTAGCAGCTCTGAGCAGATCCTGGTCTCAGGGAAGCAGATTTCAACTAAGCCCAAGGAGAGACTTTCTGACCCAGTTGTCCCAGGAGGGCGTGGTTACCAGGTAGTTGCCACCTCACCTGGGGAAAGCGGGCCTTTCCTCAGCCTGGTCAGGGAGAAGCCTGCAACGTCCCAGAATCCGAGGTCTCTGTGGTCACTTCCAGGTCTGACTTTTGGTTGTTCCTGGCGTATGGTGCCTCTTTTCACCTCCCAGCCTCACCTTAGAGGGGCACTCCTCTCCTCTGAGCCTGGGGTTCCAGGTTGGGAAAGTTGTTAAATGCCAGTTCAATTTATTTAATATTTATGGCTCTCTTCAAGTTTTCTATATTTGTGCTAGTTTTGCCATTTTGTATTTTTCAAGGATTTTATCCATTTCACCTAAGTTTTAGGTTCATTTACATATAGTTACTCATAGTAGAGTAAAACCCATAATTGGATAAGCAGAATGCAAACCAAAAAAAAAAATCAGTCATGTACATGAAGAGATGTTTAATCGTAAAGTTAATGAGATGTCCATGAGGAGCCTCCACAATCTGCAGCCAAGAATTGCAAAGTTGAGCTCAAATTTATCCCAGATAGCTGCAATGTGCTGCCACCTAGTGGTAACTGTCCAGTCTGGCTTAAATATAGATAATTCTAGGACCCAGGACTGGCTGAAACCTCCGTCAGTGGCAGCAATTCCAGGAATTTCCTAGTTAGTTGGTTGCCCACTGCTGCAGATTTGGGCTAAAGGGGCTCCTTCAAAGGTTGCCCGCTGTTCCCCCCACCCCAGACCTACACCCCTACCATGGCTCTCCCAGAAATGATACAAAGTTGACTCCCTGGCCATTTGAAAGTAGGGACAGACTATATTGTCAATCCCAAGAAATTGTGGGATATTATGGTACTTTTTCATTACTTTTTTTTTACATTCCTGTTGTATCTGTATGTATTTGGCCATTTTCTCCCTCTGTTCTTTACAAATTTATCATCTCTTTTACCCTATCTCTATTTTAAATGTTATTTTATTTTTTCCATCACCATTTATCTCCTCTATGCCCTCTTCCACCTCAACCCCACCCCACCCCAAGCAACCACCACACTGTTGTCCATGTCTATGAGTTTTCTTTTTTTCTCAACCCCTCTCCCCTGCCCCAAACCCCCAGAGCAGTCTGCCTGCTATCTATGAGTCTGTCTCTATTTTGCTTGGTAGTTCAGCTTGTTCATTAAATTCCATATATGAGTGAAATCATATGGTACTTATCTTTCTCTAAGTGGTTTATTTCACTTAACATAATGTTCTCCAGGTCCATCCATACTGTCACAAAGGGTAAAATTTTCTTCCTTTTCACAGCAGAGTAGTATCATTTTCCTTATCATTTTTGTTTAGAGTTTGTCAATCTCATCTATCTGGTCAAAAAAAGATTTTACTTTTGTTGATCTTTCTGTTTTTAGTAAGATAAATATTTTGATGGCATACAATTAATAAGTGTACAATTTGATGGCTTAAGTATATTCACAAGAAGATGCAATTAGTGTCACTGACATCCAGAACATTTTCATTACCTGTTGTCATCCCTTCCTCGTCCCTCCCTTCCCCCTGCTTCTAGAAACCACTGATCTGCTTTCTGTCTCATGGATTTCCTATCCTGGATAGTCCATACAAGTGGATTCATGCACTATCTGCTCTTTTATGTCTGGCTTCTTTCCCTTAGTCTTAGCATAATGTTTTCAAGCCTCATCCACACGGTAGCATATATTAGTGGGTTCCCCTTTCTATGGCGGAATAATATTTCATTGCATGGACATACCATTTTTTGTTCATCCTCATTAGTTGATGGACATTTGAGTTTCCAGTTTTGGGCTATGAACATTCATGAACACGTTTTTGTATGGACATGTTTTCTGTTCTTCTGAGTACACGTGATGAATCCGTGTTTAACTTTTACAGGAACTGCCAAGCTTTTCCACAGTGGCTACCCACCATTTCATATTCCCATCAGCAAAATGAATGGGTATCATTTTCTCTACATCCTAGTGGGTATGAAGAGGTATCTCATTGTGGTTTTGATTTGCATTTCCATAATAAGTAATTATGTTGAGCATTTTTTTCATGTGCTTATTGGCATTTGCATATCTTCTTTGGAGAAATGTTCCTTTAAATTATTTGCCCATTTTTAATTGGATTATTTGCCTCTTTATGGTTGAGTTGTAAGAGTTACTTATATAGTCTAGATACTGATTTTACCCACCACCTTTGATCAATTCCTTTGGCCAAGATTTTACCTGTGAAGTCAGGGAGAAGCAGCATTGAGAGGAGGCATTCTCCTGAGATTTTAATCCAACAGTCCTGGGAGTATGGAGGGCAGAGGTCAGAGGAGTATTAGGAAAGGTGCAGGTCAGCTTGTATATGTTTTCATCAACTATTTATCCTATTAGGACCCTGGCATTGCCTGGATCTTACCATTCCCAACATCAAAAATATGGGGTTTTTTCCTAAAATTTCAGTAATAAATCCCTATTTTTAGTCCAGGATCTTGAGGATAATCTTGATCCCTCTGTACTTTATCTGTAAAGTAGAGACATTATCCTTGAAGCATCATCTTGAGGATTATATATAATGTACAGAAACACTGGCTTATAGTTGAAATATTAGATGCTCCTCCCCTTGTTTTAATGTTTATTTCCCATATTCTGCCTTCCAACATCTTAATCTCTTATGTTCTCACTGCTTAAATATAATAAACATTTTCTTCTCATGCTGTAAATTACAAAGTCTTTGGCTGGCCTGCTATGGAAAGAGCTACTTTTACTGAGTTAAAGTACATATGTATACATGCAGCCTTCTAGGATGAGTTTATGTTCTAAAGGTTATAAAACAACTCTAAGTTAAAAAGTAGCCTTGTTTTTAAATTACATTTATGATTATGGTTTGTTGCTTATCATCTGATTCCCAATAGGCATTGCTGAATGGATGTTTACCCTGAAGCCTCATTTGTTAAAAAGAATATTGACATAAAAGAAACCTCACCAGAGCACCAAGAAAGATATATTGTTCCTTTACTTTCTAGACATCTAGTAGCAGAAAGTACATATTTTATTTAAAAGATTCAAAATACTACTGTTTGCAAACTGACACATGGAAATCTGATTCACAGTTTACTACTACAACATGTAATGGATGGAGTAAGTCATATAGTGGACATCTGAGGACTTGAGGAATCCTTTTTTAGTCATTGTCTAATATTATATCCAGCCTTCTAAAAACAATTTCAGTCTTTAGCATTTCAGAATAGCCTGAGAGCCAAAAATGATGATCAATAAGGAATAAATAGCTCAGTGTATAATATCCATACAAGGGAAGGGGTGATTTTCGAAAATGAAGAGTTCCATATCCCAAAGTTAAGGAATCCCCAAGGTAATCTTTTTTTTTGGGGGGGGGGGGGGGGGGGTATATTTATATTGTTTCTCCTTTATGCCTATAAAGGTTCTCAATTTCAAAAGCCTTGATTTGGCTTGAAGTATAGTTTGTTTGTTTGGTTTTAATTTTGTATCCTTCTCGTTTTGGTGTAACTGTGGTCAAAAGTTTACTCTCTCTTCCCATGAATGTGGCTGGTTCTTCTTAATGTTATTTGGAGAAAGGGAGCGAACACTGTCACTCTTCAGTACACATAGTAGCCACTGAATAAATTCTGATGACCTTGGTGAAGAAAAATATTCATAAAATCCCATATTCCAATTGGAATTCTTTACATTATCAAATGTATTAAGCTTAATCTGAAGAACAACTTTACATGTACAATGATTTGCAAGAGGGGCTTCACATTTAATCCTATTTTATACCAGTTAATTCTCATCGTGGGCCTTTTACATAACCGATCCAAAGCTAAATGACTAAAATTCCCCTGAATCTTTTCCCTACTGATGTTGCCTCCCAGCCAGTTTAAAAATGTCATTTCTGCAAATGAAAATCGCCTTTCCTGAAATTTAACAATTTCATGGTAATCATCCATCCATATTTAATTCTTATATGCTTTCATTTGAATAAAATTTCATGTAATATCATCAAATAAGTTTCCTTTGGGGCATAGTAATTTTCATATTGTCAACTTAACCATTAGTCAAGTATGTATCTTATTGTTTCCCAGAATCACCCTTTTCCCTTTTTCTTTTTAAGTCTGTACTTAACCTTCTTAGATTCAGGGATATTTTATACTAAAGAGGCAAAGTATCTCCCAGACTTATAGGAAAAAATCAAATTTTTTGTTGGATTTGTGGTCAACTTTAGCCAACAAAACTCAACCTCCTATTCACCATTCACAGACTGAGAGGTTACAAAACAAACTCCAGTCTTCACCATCTCACCAAGGGTTTTTCTGGAAACCCAGGCTCCTAGGGCTGGGATCCCCCAAGGGCATGTAGACCAGAGGCTTTCCACCTTAAGCACACATCAAAAATCACCTGGAAACTTGTTAAAACAAACTGCTGATTCAGTAGATCCAGCCCAGGCCCAAGAATTTGCATTCCTAACAGGACCTGGAAGCTGCTGGTGCCACAGTATGAAGTTTCCAGACCAGAATTCAATGACCAGAATTTGAAAACCACTGCCAAAGTCCCTGTGCATTAACCTCTGGAAAGACATGAACTTTTCTCAACACATATAGACTTCAGAGATTAAAAAGATTAGAAAAACTGCTAAAACCTTCCAGAATTCGTTTGCAGCCTGCACCAGCTCCAGAGATCATGAATTACGTAATCACTTGCTGAAGTCGCTCCTGGGGAATCTCTGGCCTGGATGCTGGGTCCTGCTCCCTTGCCTAGAGGTTCAGAATTTTCCAGACTCCCTCAGATCCACCACGTGACTCTTGTGGCCCTTGTCCTGGTGTCATGATGTTATTGTTATATAACTTCTAATGCTTAGAAAAGCAGATGAAGAAAAAAAAAAAAACCATGCCATCTTCTGAAGGCAGATAAAAACTGCTCACCAGGTCACGATTCCGCTGAAGAACAAGCCCTTTTAAGGGTCCAATATTAATGAGCAATCCAGTGGTCCCAGTACATTTTAAAACATCTCGAAGCTCATAGGAGGGGAAGTGCCTCATGTTCGCTTCCACTATTGCAAATACTTTGATAGCTTGAGAACAATTCAGAAAGGCAAAAGCATGTCCTCAATGAGCTGGTAACTCCGATAGAGATGGCATAAGGTCAGGAGAGGGGAGAATGTGCTGGTACTCACATCCCCTTACAATCATTTTAATTTATTCCTCCTGGTTCCATGCCATTTACAAATGCACTGAAAATATAGTGTAGGTTCTGCTAGAGTCCCTGGCACAAAGGAGGCTGCCTAAGGCACTGCTATTTTGGTTGTGGAGCAAAATTAGGTACTGATTACCTTATGTCTAATACTGTATGTGAGATGGTTCAGGGAGCAGTCATGAGTAATCTTTATTAAAAACAAAAAACCCTTTCAGAGAAGGGTAAGTATCACATGATCTCACTCATTTGTGGAATATAATGAATAACGTAAAATGATGAACAAAAACAGATCCAGAGACAGAAACATCGAGCAGACTGTCAAACCTCAGAGGGAAGGCAGGGAAGGTGGGGGGAAAGAGATCAACCAAAGAACTTGTATGCATGCACATGAGCATAACCAATGGACACAGACAGTAGAGGGGTGAGGGCATGTACTGACGGAAGGGAGCTGCCAGAGAGAAGTCAATGGGGGGAAAAGGAGACATATGTAATACTTTCAACAATAAAGAATTTAAATTAAAAAAATAAAAGCCTTTCTGAATTGTCTTCTCACAACTAACACAGTGATGTAAGACAATGCCAAAGCATATGAACAAGTATAACTAACTTATGGCAAAGAGCAAGGACTGAGAGGCACACATGAAAACATCTTGTATTATGAATCAGCTCCCCTGTTTCATTTGTGCGGCCCCAGTACCTATTTAACAGAGTCAGAGAAGAAAACTCAGTGTTTACAACATCCAAAATGAAGTGGCCGTCCTCGCCTCTAAGTATGTGGAGGACATGCTTACAGTGCTCTAGGTTTGGTCCCTAACTTACAGCTACCTTCTCTGAAGCTCTGGAGCCTCTTCCCCTGCCACATGTGGAGAGAGGGAAACTTCATACTGCAGAGCAATGAAGTGATTTCCCTCGGCCAAATATACAGGGAGCCTTCTTGCTTCAAAAGCATGCCTCAGCGTTCTCCTCCAGGCCTCCCTGCCAGCCCTGAGAGGCCACAGGAGTGGGCACAGCCTTGTTAGCCCACATGAAGGCCTGAGCTCCAAGCAACCCCTCTGCTCTCCACACCTTTGTCCCCTCTCATTATAAAAGCTCCTACAATACCACTTAACACTGGTTGGCTGATTAGACTTAAGGGTATATTAATTAAATGCTTCATCTCAACCAGGTGTTTACTTTTTTGCATTTGATCACTGATTACAGATTGAAATGTCTTCTCCTCTTACAAGTATTTTAGCCATCAGCAAGTAGATGGAGGGAAAATTTGTAGGGAACACTTAAAAACCACTTTTGGGAACTGGGGCGGGGGGGGGGGGGGGGGGGAGACATGGTGAGTGGGAGGCATGAGCCAGAAGAAAGTGGCACCCCATAACCACAGCCTTGGGATGGGACCTTCCCTCCCCAACATGAACATTGGCCCGAATGGAGACCATGCTCCCTCTCCTTCCCTCTCAGCCTCACCCTCTCAGCCTACCCAGATGCTAGGCTCCTGGGCCCGTTTGGACAGGTGGGCATGGTTCTGATTGCTACAAGAACCGGGGAATAGCCCTAGCATTTCCCAGGCTTCCTTGCTCATCTTTTTAAACCTGACAGAGGGCGGAGGCCACTCCACTAATGGCCTTTGTTGGGTCACACAATGTCCAGTGATTCCCCTAAATGAGGGGCCTCTGGTAAACTAAACTGGAAAACACATCCTAGGTCTGAGGCCTTTTACTCCCTGCGGTGTCCAGGGAGGCGAGGTGTTGTAGAAAAGGCTATCACCTAAAATTCGGGATATCAAGTCAGAGCAGATTCCTAAACAGTGTGGCCCGGTGGTGACTGCATCTTAACTAGAGACCACAACTGAGACCTGACACCAGCTGGAGCAGTGCAGTAGCTTCGCATTACAGCATGCACGTGTCTGAGGGGACTAGCTTTTTGTCATGAAAGTGTTAAAAATGCACAAAAGTAGAAAGAATAGTATAATCCACTATCAGATCACTTCAACCCTACCTAATTCAGTGTGCATTATATAACGTAAAGACATTTTCCTAAATTACCCTTAATAAAATTTCTTGATATCATCTAACATTCAGTCCGTACTCAATCATGAAATGGCGAGAAATGTTTTTATTTTATATGGCTAGCAGGAAAACTGATAATATTGAAAAATGGATTATAGCAATGCTGATTATAGATACTTAACAACTATCAAAAGAAACAAAACTTACACTGGGTTTGTTTAACTGTATTAAAATAACATTAATTAAATTATTTATTCAATCATTTGACATTTATCCCCAATGATCACAGGTCATAACAATTATGCATGTCATTAAGTGTGTCCTGGGTTACAGTGGGATTCAATAAAATGTACATGAGTAGTACAGGAATCTGCTTATAACTTCATAAGAAAATTGTTTATTTCCAAAGAAAATGAATTGACCTAGATAATCTGTGTTCAGACCCAGGGAAGTGTAGTTGATACCAGGAGTACAAAAAAAATCCTTGGACTTTATCAAACTCCTGACAACCTTCTCTCATTACCTTTGCAGTGATATATTATGCTCTTAGCTAGGTGAGGAAAATGCTGATATGAAACCTTGGCCCAATTACAGAAAATGCAATTGCTCTGGGATCTCTGAGGAGAAACTCTTTTTATGTGAAAATTTTAGAACCTGAAGGACTAGCTTTGCACACTGTAGCTGTTTAATAATTCCTCTTTCCCTCTTCCTACTCCCTGAACCCACCTCAATTTGCAGGTGAGGGTTCAGAAAACTGACCTTGAGCAAATTTCTTATTATAATTCAGGATGTCTTTTGGGAAACACTGATGTTATTACATCAGAAGGCTTTCTGCAAAGTTATTGTACTACCTTCACAAAAAATATGCACACATTTCTTTCTAAATCTAAAAATAAAAAGATGTACTTGATTCAAAGGAAATAGAAGTAAACAGAAGGCGCTCCACCCACTTGTCTCCTTCCACTGTGGCAATTGGTGTTTGTTCTCATTCTCTGCAGGCCTTGCAGCTGGCCACTTGGTCCTTTGGACACAGAATCTACTGAACTCAAGGACCCCACTCTGCCCCGTGGTCAACCAGACTGACTTAGAGTCCTGAGAAAACTACCCTCTGCAATGTTGACCTCAACTCATTAGTAAGGTCATAAGCATAACTGGGAAGCTTTTCTTAAGTTCACATTAGCCTGGGAAGGGAAGGGAAGGGAAAGGAAAGGAAGGGAAGGGAAGGGAAGGGAAGGGAAGGGAAGGGAAGGGAAGGGAAGGGAAGGGAAGGGAAGGGAAGGGAAGGGAAGGGAAGGGGAGGGGAGGGGAGGGGAGGGGAGGGGAGGGGAGGGGAAGGGAAGGATAAGAGAGGTAGGGAGGGAGAGAGGGAAGAGGGTAAAAAGAGGGAGGGCAGGCTATGCTTGGAAATGAACTCTCTAGAAGCCAAAGCACTAGTGAGCTTGTTAAAGATTTTCAGTCTGACAGCCCAGCTTTCCCAAACCATTGCAGCTATAAAGGGAATATAATTACACTTAACAGAAACCACCTGCATTTTGAAGTTGCCCTAAATTTAAAGCTTCTGGGAGTCTTAATTAAATTTAATGAAAACCATAGCTGCTAAACAAAGACGTATTGTAGCTCCCACTTAGTTATTCCCAGGAAATTAAGTAGCAATCATGAAGACCTACCTCAGCTTTCACATTTAAACCTCTGGATATTAACACCCAGAGTCTATAAATAAGGTAATGCTCTCTTCTTTTTATTAGCTAATAACACTGTCAAACTACTCACCTGCTCCTGTAGAAAGAAGGAAAAACAAAATTAGGAGAAAAAGAAAAGGAGAAAAGAACGAAGTACAGCAAAGTTATCCTGAGCATGAAACAGGACAGGGTATTTTATCCTAATTGTCTTCCCATCCCGTGAGCCCCTCCACCACCCCACCATCACTCCCAGTGACCTCTTTGTTGGTTTGTTTTTAAAAAAAACTGTATGTTGTTTGGCATTACAGTATAAGTGCCTGGTTAATTCAGATCAGATAGGTGTCTAAATTATAGCTCTAGACTATGTGGTTCCTTATACCCCATGCTAATCTTACCATATTTATATGTGGAAACAAGGGTGATCCTTTAGATGGATTTTAGCAACATACCAGTAGATTTACCCTGAAAGCCAACACAAGGCAGGCACATTCCTCTAGGAGTAGGCCAGGGAGGAGGGATGAAGTGGCCTCATCTGCCTCCACAGAGAGCAGCCAAATAGTCCAAGACAGGGCTTCAAATGTTAGTGTGACCCTAGCTGGTTGGCTCATAGACTAAAGGGTCCCGGGTTCAATTCTGGTCAAGGGCACGTACCTCCATTGCAGGCTCAATCCCTGGCATGCGGGAAGTGACCAATAAATGTGTCTCTCTCACATAGATGTTTTTGTCTCTTCCCCTCCTTTCCATTCTTTCTAAAAATGAATGGAAAAATATCCTTGGGTGAGGATTAACAAAAAAACAAACAGTGTGCATCAGAATCCCCTATTGCACTTGTTAAGACACTGATGGCTGGACCCCCACATGCCGGCATGTCAGCAGAGCTGAATCATCTGGGAAGGGCTGATGGCATTTCCCAAACCTGAAAAGGATGCATTAAATGATTGCTTGCTGCCAGACACTCAGGGCATCTTAATCTACATGTTATTACCTCCTACTGGCCAAACACCTGAACAGCCAAAGGCAGTTTCTCCAAAACCTGATAATCTGACAATGGATTGTGTATAGGAAACCTGGCCCTTTGATGTGTATATCTCCACCTTGCCTTAGGACAAATTGTGTTAACAAAAAGCAAGGGGTCCTGAGACTAGGAGAATTTAGTTCCTTTAGCTAAATCTTCTCTGAATCCCCATAATGCCTTTCAAAATTATGTTTCATCTCTGGACTCTTATTTAATTTACACACAGCGCCTTCTCCAGATTGCTGAACTCTTCTAGATGCTGGATTAAGACCATCGGCATTACCCAGAGATTCAGAATTCAGTAAGTCTGGAATGGGGCCCAAGAGCTTGCCTCTCTAACAAATTTCTAGGAGATGATTATACTTCTGGTCCCGAGACCATATTTTGAGAACCACTAGTCTAAGACACAGTGTCTCATAAGTTTAGAAACTGAAGCGTTATTTAGGAAAGGGTTTGGAATTCAGTAAATCCAACCCAAAAAAACAAAAGATAAAAAACTAAGCCATCAATAATAAGAGGTAGACAGCTAATGGTTGAGTCCCAGAAATCTGCCCGGTAAGAGCAGGCCCATCACCGTCAGCAGAGAAATAAAGTCTTACCCTGGGAAAGGTGAACAGAACCAGATGGGACCCTGTAGCCACAATCCACCTGCTGGAATCAGATTTGGACCTCCGTCCTTAAGGGAAGCAGCCAATATGCTGTGGGAGGTCCCTGGGGGCTGAGGAGTGAATCTGGGACAGGCAGCTTCAGGGCAGGGGACTTGGAGCATCTCCCACCCACGAGAAGATCTGACTGGTAGACTGAAGCACGTGTTCCCTCTACTGGCATCAAATGTCTGACAGCCAGAACCGCCCTCCACCCCCACAGAGACACACTCCTGCCCACAGGTGCTCCACGTCTTGACAATCTCTGTATAATTAAGCAAAATATCTGAATCACTGAACTTTAGTCTCATCTGCCTACATTTAGAGCATTGTCTGCACCAATTTAATGAATCATAGAACACACAACTATAAGGCAGTGTTATTAAAACACTTTCATATTCATTTTCACTTAACTCTTAAAACAGCCCATTGAAATGAGCCAAAGAACATCCAAGCGAAGGGATTCTCAGGCATCACACAACTGCCCTCAGACCTGCCATTCAGGGAGGTCGAGACCAGTGTCCTGATGCCAAGTCCATATTGTTCCCATCAAACCATGTTCCCTCCCTTCTAAGAAGGATTTGAACCAACTCTACAGAACAGGATAAATTGAATCTTTCCTGCTTCATTAAACAAAAAAACAAAATCAACAGACCATCCAAGGAAGCACATTTCATCATTCCACTGAGTTATCTAACACATGGCACAACCCATTTTCCTAAAGAAGTCCCTCCCTGCCTTAGGAAAAATAGAGTTCTCTGTCATTAGAGGTGACCAAGCAAAAGCTGCACAACCACTCGCCAGATACATTAAAAAATGATTCAAGTATCCAGTGGGATGGATATTGACTGATGCTATTGATTCTATTGAGTCTAAATTTTCTTAATTTCTCTATTAGGCTACTCTTTAAAAACAGACAGCATCCCTGTCACTCTTTCTGTAATTTTTGTGTTAAATGTTTCTGTGGGCCCAGTAATTTCAAAAGACAATGAAAATTCAGTATTTTTATTGCAAGAGTTAACATTTTCACAGTTGCCAGTTAGTTTACTTTTAACAAGTTGAAGTACACGGTAAGATGTTCCTTACCAGAATCCAGGTGTTTGGAATTCCAAAAATAGAACAATACTAGTACCTCAGAATCCCAAGAGTGTGTATTCTTGCTCAATAGAACCTTGACTATCAGAAAGGGTTTTCTTTAATCTTCTCTGATTAGAACTCTCTCTCTCCTTTTCTTTCTATTGCTCACACTGTAAGCACTTAAAATAAATGTCTTTCGATAAGTTTTTTTAAAAAATAATAAAATAAAGTAAATGTCCTTAGGCATCAACTCTGTGATGTTTATTGTACAGTAAAACCTTGCACATTTTTAATGGAATCATTATAAAAAATTCTGCTGATAAACCCAAGTAAAAGTACATTACTCTTTTAAATGGAAAGCCCATCAAGGCAACATGCCACATAGATGTAGGAGATTAATGAGCTGGGTTAGACTCCAGGCACCAGTACGTCCCAAGTCTGTGGCTCTGGGGAAGTTTCCTCTTTGGAAAAAAATGATGAAAAATGCATATAACTCACAGGAATAAAATGCAGTAACATAGGTGCAGTCCCAGCATAATGCATAAGGCAGCAGCATTTTACAGTAATTGAGCACGGAGATAGCTTGTGCCCAAATCCTCCACCTGCCACTTAACAGCAATCTGATCTTGAGGAAGTTATTTAACCTCCCCACACCTCTCTCCTCATCTTCATATGGAGGCTAATGATATTATCTACTTCACAGGCTTGTTGTGGTGATTAGCTGGGATGATAAGTCCCCTGGCACAGGGTGCTGGGGGTGGTGGGCACTTGGACATCCTTTCCCAAGCTATGTCTGAGTCTTCCTACTCCTTCCTACCTTGCCATCCTACTTTGAACAGAAGAAAAAAATACATGTAAGCTAGAAGCAGAATTCCTCTTAGGGAGAGAAACCTTTTTCTTTTGCTATATATACTGAAATTCTCATTAGCAAATGGATAGGAGCCCTCCAATGGCCTGGTTGAGAAACAGAGTTAAACGGTTGTATATAATGAAGTAGGAGGAGTGTGGGGCTTCTGGAGACACAGAGGTGAGGTGGGCAGATTTCAGGAGTCAGCCTGTTTGGAACTTTTTAATGGTGGCCAAGGCAGCCCTAAGAACCAGAGTGACTAGTATATTTCACAAGCAGTCTGCTGGGCTCAGGCTGTGATATAAGCCCTCTATGTTAACCATAACACTGCAGTAACAGTCTAGGACACATAGTTACCTTGAGTGTGTGGTTTTGGGGGTGGGGGGATATCAACAAAAAATGAATGCTATTCCACATTTAGATTCAATGCATAATAAGGGAATCACTGAATAAGGTGAGATGAGGAGTTGATCATTCAATACAATCAGAACATCATATCAAAAGGTCATTTGAAAGCCATCAAAAGCCGCCCAAGGATACAAGGACATGTGGGTAGGGACATTGGATGTTTCATTGTAAATAGATGGGAACTCTTGGTTTAAATATTAAATGAGAGGTGACCAATAGGACTTCATTGAAAACTTGGGCTCCCACCACCATTACACCATCAAGTCTGCTGACATCTTAATTATACCATTTTCTCCCTTTTCATCACTGGCTTTTCATTGGACATACATATACCACATAATTCTTACTGGATAAAGTGAAATACTTGATATCACAGCAAAGTTAGAACTTTGATGTTCATAGACTTCTAAAATCTTGAAACCAAAAGACCTTCTGGGGATAACCTAGTTCAAGCTGTTAACAGCTAGGAAACCAGCCAGGAAAATGACTTGTCCAGTTCTCATGGCAGGTTCCCAGCAGCATGTGGACTTGAGTTTTCAGCCAAGGGCAACTATTCCCTTCCTCTTCATAGGGTAGCTGTTTCAAATCAGAAAAGGAATAAAAATAAACCTAAGTAGGAAAGGTGCCTCACAAAAGTAGGGAACTATTACTAGTTGTCGGTACGTGTTGAGTTGAGATTATTAATCTATTTCAGTAATGGATAATCTCTTTATTTCAACTATGCTAATCAACCATATCAATATATCATTATATCACATAACTTTCTAATATATCCTCAGAATAAAATATCATGTTAAAACTCATTTTTGATATTTGAAAGTGAAATTAAGTATGAAAACATGTCCACTTGATTATCAGAACTTCTAAAGTTTTCCTTTGCTCTCCTATGTCTTGAACTGATTTTCAGTTGAGTTGAATTAAAGTGAACAGTTTAGAAAATCCAATCCTGTTACAAAAGATAAGATTTTAAATAATGTTTTGTTGTTTTCTAATTATTGAATAAGTGATTAAGTTCATTCTCACTGAATTCATAAAATAAAAATCAACTAAACATTTTAATTAACTTAATCTGGAGAACTGAAACCTATGATTTCTTTTAAATGGCTGAATAATAAAGTCATAGTTTTATAACAATTCAATGTGTGTTTATAAGTAATACTTTCACTTTTAAGATATACAAAAAGATACAGATGAGCTACTATATAGAAATGGGAGTTAATAGACCATGTCTTAGGAGTATAAGTATTGTTCTTTTATAATAGTTATAGATAAGCCTAATTAGATTCAAGAGAGAATTTGACTTTGTCAACTGTAAGATTTTATCAGAAAAAAAAAATAACAAAGACTATTGTATCTTTGGATATTGGAGGAGGGGTGGAGGTCTGGAGATGAGTTCCTGAGGTGTTGTCACAAGGCACTTGGGGAATGGAACATTAATACATAAAGTAGCTATACGGAGATATCAGCTAGGGGCACATTTTCAACTCCCCAAGGACATCAGAATTCAAACAACGTCAAAGATAAAAAAGCTGCTCTGGTCCAAGTAGTTATATAATACCCAGCCTTCTCCTATTTCACCTTTAATTTAAGAAATTTCTATAATTCCAACATTATAGAGTAAAAACGCTGCTAGCTGTAAAGAAGCAGCACTTTTCAGAGCTCCATTCACTTTAACTAAGAAGTCTACTTTAAAGCAGATCGTATTATCCTTAAAAGATAGGGATGGAGAGACATGTTTAGAAGTTCTGCTTAGAAGCATAGTGGATGAAACATGAACTAGGAGTTGAGACCTAGTTTCTTGGTCTGACTCAAACCTCTCCCATGTGACCTGGGACAAGTCACTGGGAGTTTCACTGCCATCTGCCGAATGGGTTTCTTTTTTGTCAACTCTAAAGAATAGAACTGATGACACATCTGGGGAAATACATATTTCTTAAACAACCCATTGAAAAATGTTAATTCTCTAATGAAAAATACTGTATCAATTTGAAAACCAAGCTCATAGATACAAAGAACAGATTGATGACTTCCAGAGGTGGGGGTGGAGAGTGGAGGGTTTGAGAAATGGATAGATAACCTTTTTATTTTAGGTTAAAAGTTCAAATAAAAAATGTTTAAATGCAATTTAAGTCAAACTTCAGAGAACATGAATATCTGCTAATGAATTTCTTTAAATAACAGCACTTTTAAGAAGTAACAATAAAATTAGAATCATTCATTCAATGTAATAAGCTGCTTGAAGTTAGCTATTTTCTCTTCCTTGTTCACATCTAAATTTTCAATGCCCCATATACAGTAGGAGTTCAGTAAATACTTAACTATCCATTGGTGGTCTTGAAAATTGTTATTTGGGAAAAAAAAAAAAAAGCCATATCTCTGGAACAGCTCCCATATTAAGCTAAAAGGTGAAGAGTAAGGGGAAATGACATTTGTTCCAATCTGTCCTAAGTCATTTCCCCAGGCCAAAAAAAAACTGAGTAATCTTAACCAGGCAGAGGAAAAAAAAAGAGAGGCCTATTTTCATAGGGGATAGTTGGCCAGAAGGTAGTGGTACCAAACACCACTCTAATTTCCCAATCTGAAATATAAGATAAAATACTCTTACTGTCCAGGTGCCCTCCATTGGGAAATGGGCAAAGGTAGTGGCTCACTTTGGACTGAGGCTTGGTTGTCAACTTCAGTTGATTATTCAAAAAGGCCAAAGATTTAAATCATTTTAATGCATGGCGTTACCCAGCTTATACTATGTCCTGTGGTATACCCATTCCCAATCAGAAGCAGGGCCCGCTCCTCCCGGTCCATCATCCCACAACCGGTAGCATACACACTTATTTTCTAATTTACAGCCACCTCATTTGAATCACAGGCCTAAGTTCTATTGCTTCCATTGCTTTTCTTGCTTGGTGATACAAATTCAGTAACACTAGGAACCAAAGCACTGAGTCAGCATGCATTGACTTACAGAGGCTGTCACTTTTGTTTTCTGTGTCAGAGCTCACCATTCCTCAAGATACCCACACTTGCTCTCCGTTCCTCACCTCCCCAAGTGGGATGATAAGCACAGAGGGGACCTGGAGGCTGTAAAGGATGTCATCAAGCTGTTCTTATATTTTCATCCAGTAATTCCACTCCCTAACAGTTTTGTGAGGAAACCATTCAGAAGACATGAAATATCTACAACAGTATTGTAGAGGGTGGTGGTTCATGAATGTTGATGGAGATGAAAAGGTGATACCTGAGTTGCTGGTTTGCAAAACCAGTGGATGTTGGGACCGTGGTCTAGTACACGTCACCTCCATAGAATGCACATGTGGGCTGGGAGGGGCAGGGCCAGGGATGTGCTGTGCAGTGGGAGAGAGCCTCTCATACCCCCATAATTCAGGTGAGTTAATTCCTATATAATAAAGAGGTAATATGCTAATTTGTCTGTTATGGTGTTGGAGTCACAACCAGTCAACAGGTTGCACATGCACAGGAGCTGGGGGATGGGGACGGGGGTGGGGACTTCCACCCCCAGCAGAGGCACGCCCAGGCCTACCCAGCACTAACCTCCCGCCCAGAGCTGAGGTGAAGCTGCCTGTCTGCATCCCTGACCTGGGACGTGACCCTGCCTGTCTGCATCCCTGACCTGGGACGTGACCCTGCTGCCTGCGTCCCTGACCTGGGACATGACGCTGCTGCCTGTGTCCTCGCTCAGCGCTGAGGTGAAGCAGGCAATAATGGTGTCTGAGTCACACCCAGTCAACGGGTTGCACATGCATAGGAGCTGTAGGGCAGGGACGGGGGCGGGGACTTCCGCCCCCAGCAGAGGTACGCCCAGGCCTGCCCAGTGCTAACATCCCGCCCAGCGCTGAGGTGAAGCTGCCTGCCTGTGTCCCTGACCTGGGACATGGTGCTGCCTGCGTGCGTCCCCCCTGCTCCCCAGCGCAGAGCTGCTTTGGTGTCTTGGTGAACTTTGCAAATGACCCAAGGAGGAAACCAAGAGGGGAGAGGCCGGGAGCTATGGATTCCCAGTGCTTCAGTCACTTGAAAACAGCCCCGCTTGGAATGCGAGGCAACTTATGTTCAGCTGAGAAGTGAGGGGGCTGAACACCATGGGGAGCGGGCCTAAGCCATCAGTAGGACATCCCATGAGGGTCCCAGACTGTGAGGGGGGGCAGGCCGGGCTGAGGGACCCCACTCCCTCATGCACAAATTTTCGTGCACTGGGCCTCTAGTACTTTCATAATTATTCAAAGCAAACAAAAATGACACTTTAAAGTTTTGTTTTCTAAACCAGAGCTCTCAACACCTATATCCCAGTCCCACCCTGCAGGCCAAATCCAGCTCATGGCCTGTTTTTGTACAGATTTTTATATTTGTAAAAAGCTATTTAAAAAATGAATATGCAACAGAGACCATATGTGGACTGCAAAGCCTAAAATATCTATTATCTGGTCCTTTACAGAAAATGTTTGTTAAACCCTGATTTAACCAGTCATTATCCTTTACTGATGGAACTTCAGGATACTAAGGAATAGAGAGCTATTCGACCTCCCTTCACAGGATTCTCACTGGAAATAACACGTTTCAGTCTGGGTTTTCTGGCTGAATTTTCTGTCTTCTTCCACGCTGCCTTCAAAAACTTCACCAGTCACTGCTCCCAGCAACATGCAGCTCTTTCTACTTCTCTATTTTTTTTTTATACTTGTCAGCTGTGAACTCAAAAGTTATTCAGCCAAGCTTCTTAAAATTGGGTTCTGGGTGAGGCTATAAACGCACTGTGCCTCAACATTTTCCCACCTCAGGTTTCTCTTTATTTTTTAAGCTAAGTTAACCCTGACATCTAGATGTTACCTACCAGGTAACTTCAGCAGATACAGTTCATACACATAAACCTAGATTCATTTTTAACTAAGGTTTGCAATTTTTCTCTTTTGCCTACCTATAGGTTTTTAAATATGTTCTTTTCTTTCCTCTCCCCTCTTAAATAGCTTAGTCCACACTGACCTAAAATCTTCTGCTCTTCAGAAAAATCACTTTCCATCACTGAACTTTTGAGGCTTCTTAACTTCATAATTTCAGTAGATTGGATTATCATATAGTTTTGCTGCAATATCTGCTAAAGAACAAAATTAATGTTAGGGTAGTAGTATTGTTAAATGGATTGTCTCTCATATCTATTTCTCTCCAATATAAAAATCATCTTTCTCAGGTTATTTGCTTTAAAATACAGATCAAAAATTCTGTGAGAGGTCAGAGGTTTTTCTACCAGTGTTGATAAAAAAAACAGCTGTGCACAGAGGCACACTGGGAGGCTTAAGGAGATAGAGCTGTTTACCAGGTGATGAGGTAAAAAGCAGTTTAGGAGAGCGAATGAGCCTTTGGGGCAGACATTTCTGCCTTGGCTCCCTCATACCCTAAATTCCCTGACATCACACCTGATTCTCTCTCGGACCATGTAGTTTGGGTGTGGCTGCTGTCCTTAGAAAGGTTTGTGTGCAAGGTTGGCCCTTGGCTGGCACCTGGGAACTTAGATTTCAGGAAGGTTCCCACCATGCCCTCACTGAGAATAGGGGGAACCTGTGCCCAAACTGTACAAACAATGTGGCTTAAATTAAACACCTGCTTTCCTTCTAGGAGTCTAGAATTTTGGCAGATGCTCTGGAGAAGCCTACGTGACCAAGCTCCCAGTTAAAGCCTTGGGCGCTGAGTCTCGGTGGACATGTCATACCTACTGCCACAGTTTGATGCTGGGGAAGCAAGCAGGTCCTCTGTAACTCCATGGGGAGAGAACTCTCAACGCCTCTACCTGATCTCCTCTGGACTTTCACCCTGTGACCCCTTTTCCCTCTTCTGATTCTGGTCTGTGTTGTTTTACTTAATAAATTATAGTCTTGATATGACTATATGCTGAGTCCTCTGAGTCCTCCCAGCAAACCACCCAAACTGGGGGAAGTCTTGGGGCTCCCCAACACTTCATCCTTAGCTTCATACAATGGTCAATCAGTACATCCAACATCTCCGGCTACAGTGATGGGCTCAGGGATTGGCTTTTAACCCATCACAGCCAGTGAAACCAGGTGAGAACTTCACTGGCCTTCTGCAGGCTGAGTTGGGATGGGACTGTGACGCTGTACCTGGTGGCTGCCTTCTTGTAACCACAACAGGAATAACCTGGAGCTTCCAGGAGCACCATGTGGAGCTGGCGGACAGAGCAGGCAGAGATGGCAAAGAATAGTGCCAAGATAACACTGAATTGCTTGGTCAAGCCCCTTCAAAGCCAGTCCTACCCTTCAGTTATGTGGATAAATTCTGTTATGCCTATTTGAACTGGTTTTATTACTTCCAACTGAAAGAATCCCAACTGATGCAACTGTCAATCATGTTAAGAGGCTGACAGTATGACGACAATCACAGATTTCAGTGGAGAAGCCACATGTTCAGAAGGCCCCTCTGATGGGTGGTGAGGGTGGACAGTAAAAGACTGGAGAGACCATTGGAAAGCTATTAAAATGAGCTGTCACATAGAAGGGCATACTCGGGTAGTGGTATCAGAGAATAAAATCTGTAAATATTCAGGAAGTAGAAAAGACAAAAGCTGTTGATGGATTAAATATGGGGTATGAAAAAGAGAGAATAAAAAAAGACTGCTTTCTTCATTTAGGCAAAAGGTGATGCCTTTAACCAAGACAAAAACAGAAAAAGACACAGATTTAGGGGTAGAGAGGAATATCATGTTTACTTTGGACATTGGTCTGCAGTAACTATGACAACAGTCTGGTAATGATTTGAAACTGTGGATGAAACTGTGGAATTATGGAAAAATCAAAGCTAAAGATACAGATTGGGAGTTACGAGCACTTAGGTAATGGCTGAAGATATGAGTAGATTGAATGATGCAGGAAGAAACTGTCTCCTGTAAAGAGAAGGCTGAAACCTTGATCAAAAATCATGAAAAAATAGGTAGACAGAGAAAATTAAAGAGACAAGAGAGATGAACTCATAAGCTCATTAAGAAGTTAATATATTTCTCATTAGAAGATAGAAGGGAAGTAACAAATTGAGGAGGATGGTGCATTCAATAATATTAACTATTATAGAAAGCTTAAGGAGCATGAGGACCAATAACAAAGCTGCTGCTAAATCTAGATACCAGTGTCTTTCTGACCTTTAAAGATTAACAGAGAGAGGTTAGTACGATAATTAAAATGTTGCTTTCTTGCCCTGCCAATGTGCTCTGTGGTTAGAGAATTGACCCACTCACTGAAGGGTTGCAGGTTCTATTCCCAGTCAAGGGCATGTACCTGTGTTGCAGGTTTGAACCCTAGCCCTGGGTTGGGGTGCATGCAGGAGGCAACCAATCAGTGTGTCTCTCTCACATTGATGTTCCCCCCTCCCCCTATCTTCCTCCCTCCCTTCCACTCTCTCTAAAAATCAATGGAAAAATATCCTCATGTGAGGATAGCAACAACACAACAAATCACTTTCTTAACATGTCTTAAGCATCTAAGGTCTCGATTCAACACATCCATTATGTGTGGTGGCATTTGATTAATTTTAATATGCTATTTAATATGCTATTTCTATTTAGAAGGACATTAAGCTTTTCCAAGCTCAACAGGGACAATAACTATTATAAAAGACCACCATTAAAATACTGCCATTGTTTTTTAAATTTAGTTGGCATAACAATGAATCACTGTGAATTAAAGTTAATTTTAAGACATCATACAAAGTTCAAAAGACTAAGGCATAATTGACAAATATGTAACTTTTCTTCTATGCCTTCTATATATTGTGCTCATTCATTAAATCAACAATAATACATTGAGGTCCTGTAGTATGTCCCAACACTGTGCTAAACACTAAAATTCTAAATTTCTGAGACCTACTCTCTAGATCTCTGAACTCCGATTCCCTCAATCTTATTCCCTGAAGCAAGTACTGTGCTGTGGGCTCCCAGAAGCCCTATTCAGGACTGAAGACATACCCCTCAGCTGCAGGGAAGATAATTAATTGACTATAAGCACACTCCAGGAACTGCTCTGCTGCTTCGCCCAAGGTCATGGCCCCTCCACAGGGCAGGTTGTAATCAATGACTAGTTACCTCAGGACAAGTCTAAAGGTGATCCCAGCTTCCGAGCTCCTTAAAGTATCTGAAGGCATGTGGGACAAGCACCATAGTGTAACTTCTCCCTCTGCCTAGCCCTGCTTCCTCTGTTTACCCCCACCTCCTCTGTGCGCTGATCCCAAGCACACTTCTAAATAAACTTCCTGCCCCTAAACCTTTATCTCAGTCTGCTCCCCAGAGAACTCACCCACCCACACATACCCTGCTCAGCTGTGCTCCATGACTGAAACGTACCCTCTCCCTGGCCTGAGCACCCACGCACTTTTTCATTACCTCTGCAGCCACACCATCAGAGAGCATTTTCTCAGCATCCATCATCTGAGTTAAAGGTTGGGGAAATAGTCGGCCGGTTAGCTCAGTTGGTTAGAGCGTGGTGCTAATAAAGGTTGGGGAAATAATGATATGACAGTACTTGCTAGTGAACATCTTACAATTTAAGTTTAACAATTAAGCAAGAAAGCTATATATTTGGTAGACTTACAAGCATTAGATGAAAGTAAAGAATTTCCAGCTAAAGGGGGAGAGGAAGAAAGAAAACTATTTGAGAACACAGAAGACCTTTCTCTTGCCTTAAAGCAGAATACTATTTACTATAGCAAAGTATGAAAAATGAGTACATGTATGAAAATTCATGTTAAAACCGGGGTTTCAATAAATTACAGAACAGAAAGTAACAAAAAGTGCAAAAGGCATCAATGTGGCCTTTATTCATTTAATTTTCCTTTCAACGTATAAATGCTATTAACAATTCTAAGGATACTAGACTTTAATGAAAAATTTTTATTATGAAGATAAGATCTATGAAGGATAATTATGTGCTATTTTACAGTCCCTTGTAAAAATAATGATAACATGAAAAATTAGTAGAAAATGAAAATCTGAAAAGTTATCTGAAATCTGAAAATGTTAAGCAATTTCTCCTGCATCTTAGTTTTGATCACTTTTGCTGAATCAGTTTTGTGCATTAAGGTGGAGAGGGTGTTCTTCTTTTGTTAACAATGGAGCATGTCCTTCAGAGCTTGGCATAGTTTTTAAAAATCGTCTGAAGCTTCAGGCTCAGCATGATGTTCCCTTTAGCCTTCAGTTTGCCACTGAAGAATGCCTGCAAAGAAGAGGGAAAGAGTACCAAACTTTATCACGTTACATTTTATTTGTATTTTTAAAAGATCACTGTTAAAAAAAAAAAAAAAAAGATCATTGTTGAGCTTGAATACAATTGAGTTAACTCTTGGCAACAAAGGCAACTTTTATCTAGCAATGATAGTTTAATGATTATAGTTTTAGACAGCTAAGAAAAAAATAGACTCCTGTGTATTTTAGAAAACCACAGACTAATTTATTTGAACTGACAGATCTGGGAGTTCTGCTTCAAACTATGCTTCCAGCTTTAATTTATGTTCTTAAACATGAATTTGAGAATATATGAATTTAAAAAAAGGCTTTACTGTGTTCCTAACAATTAAAATATTAAATTCAGAACTTTTAAAAGCAGATTAAAAATATGTATTACATCTTCATGAACTAGAAAGCCACATAATGATAAAAGAAGGTAGATAACCAAGTAGTGAGTAGATCCTGGGTGCTAGCATTAGAATGCCTGGGTTAAAATCTAGGCTCTGCCACTTACTAGAAAGCTGAGCTTAGGCAGATTCTGTAACCTCTCTGAGCTCCAGCCTCCTCTTCTATATGGGCAGGACAGCAGTACCTAAATCATGCAGCCTTGTTGTGTGAGTTAAATGAAATAGTGTGCAAAGTGCCTAGCTGAGTGTTTGCCATGTGGTAAGAGCACAGCAAGCTCATTATTACCAAGCGAAAGGCTGTCGTGTTCAAACACTAAGAGCTCCTGTCACTTCTGTATCTGACCTGACAAAGGAAGTTGTGCAAGTGCTTAAGTTTCTCCTCAATGTCAAGTTCCCTGTGAGTAAAATAAAAATAATAAATCAGTTTTTATTGCTTACTGAGAAAATAACACAGAATGGGAAATAAAAAGAAGTCCCTAGATTTTTATCTACATTATAAAATACACTTAACATTATGTACACTTAACATTAACAAAGCAGCCCTACAAATATAATCTTACTTCAGAAGCACAGCCATCAGCTTAAAGTGGGCATAACAGCAATTCTCAGCCCTGGGTGACAGATGAGAAACTGAGGCTCAGACAGCTTAGATAACCTATTCGAGGTCTCCTGCTTATTAATTAGTAGCAACTTAAAGTCAGAAGCAAACCCTCATCCTCTGGAGGAAAAGCAAAAACTACTTAAACTTTTTATCCCAGAAAAAATCAGGGAGAACTCGTTCCATCAGGATCAAGTGCTGGATATTCAAATGGAGACTGAACGACAGTTACAGTACTGAGGCCTGTTTACAGGTACTAACATCTGAGAGGACTTACAACCTAAAATAAAAACACCTCGTTTCTTGAAATAAATACACCAATATTTGGTGGTGGTTGCTGTGTGGAAAAACTGTGTACATAAATCTTTGTTCTTATTTATTTTCTTATAATAGATTCCTAGAAGAAGAATTAATAAATCATGACATTTCCTACATAAGATTCTTGACCATACCTCCATATTGCCACAGTTTCCAAACTATACACTGTGGGACCCCAGAGCATCTCAGTAAACCCACAGGGACACTAAGGAGTATTTAAAAATTGGTCAAATATAAAAAAACAACAACATGAAAAACTACTCTGTTTGGACCTAACTACTTAATAAACTGAATCCTTAGGTATTTCTTTTGGCCCAGGAGTGCCATGCAAGAAGCACTGAGACAATGATTCTCCATAAAGGAAGAAAGTCAGTGAACCTCTGCCACAGTACTTTCCAGGAAGACACCACCAAATTAAAACTCTTTCCAGGTACATGGGAATTCTCTTACTCCAACCTTAACAATACCATTTTCTTAATTTTTGAAAATCCAAGGCAAAATGACATGCTTTAATTTGCATTTTTAGATACTGGGAAAAATCAATAGTTTCTCTTATGTATATTAGTAATTTCTATTTCTTTCATTAATTACTGGTTCACATCTTTTGCCCATTTTTTTCTATTGAGATCTTACAGCTTTCCAGAAGTTTTTATAAGTTATAGATACCAACATACTGTGTATCATCATCTTTATTTTTCCCCAGGTTTATGGGAATACCTTATGGAGTCTGACATGCAGAAGTTTTTAATTTCTACACAGTCCAAACTAATGCTATTGAGTTCTGTTCCTTGTTTCTATCCTTGCCTTAATCTACTCAAGTATGAACTGAATGACTACATTATACTAAGCAATATTCTAGGCTAGAAAGGAGACATACCTCCCTGTTCTTGTGGAGTGCATATTATAGTAGGGGACTCAAAAAATAAAATGTAAGCAAAGACTTTAAGACTGGGAGCAGTAAGACCAGTCAAAAAGCTGTGTAGTAAGCCAGGTGAGATGATGGACGCTTGGATCATGGTGATATCCCTGGCAGTGAAGAGAAGAAGATGAATGTGAGGTATATTTTGGAGAAAGATCAGGCAGGATTAAGTACAAAAAGGATACAGAGGTATAGAAGGAAGCCAGGACAATTCTTATATTACTGAGCATATAAATTTGGGTAAAGAAGATGCTGCCATTTCCTGAAAAGGAAAAGACTATGGAGAAAATTAAATCATGAGTTCTACACTGGACATAGACATAATAAGTTTGAGATGCCAGTAAGATTTCCCACTCAAGAGGTCAAGTAGGGATCAGATTCTATCACTATGGAACTCAGAGAAGACAACTACTGAGACATTTAAATCTGTGAGTTGTCACCCTAGCTGGTTTGGCTCAATGGATAAAGCACCGGCCTGCAGACTGACGGGTTCCAGGTTCAATTCCGGTCAAGGGCACATGCCTGTGTGCAGGCTCGATCTCCAGTAGGGGGTGTGCAGGAGGCAGCCAATGAATGTTCTCTCTCATCATTGATGTTTCTATCTCTCTCTCCCTCTCCCTTCCTCTCTGAAATCAATAAAAAAAAAATTAAATCTGTGAGTTGTCAACTTATAGACAGCTTAAATACTATAGGATGAATGGACTATTTAAGGAGTGTGTTCTTTAGAAAAGAGCTGTGAAATGAGCCCTGAGAAACACCAAAATTTAATGGATGGGGTAGAATGCACCAAAGAAGGTCAGAAATAGCCAAAGGTGAAGGTGAAGGAAGCAAAACAGGAGAATATGGTGTCATGAAAGTCAAGGGATGAAATTATTTCAAGAAATTGATGATTAAAGGAGTTAAATGTTCCTGGAAAGTTGAGTAAGACATAGAGAAATATCCATTGGAATTAGTAAAACAGTGGTCATCAGTGACCTTCAAAACAACAGTATCAGATGCAGAAGTCAGATAAGAAAGGGCAGAAAAGCAAAGTCAAGACAGAATGTTTAAACATGTGCTGTACAATAAAGTAGCCACTAGCACATGTGGCTACTGAGCACTTGACATTATCATTAGCCCTTGCTGAGATGTACTATGAGGATAAAATACACACTGGATTTTAAAGACTTAGTATTTTAAAAAAGGATATAAAATATTCCATCATTATTTTTAATATTGATTACATCTTGAAATACTTGAATGTACTGAGTTAAATAAAAACACAGTTAGTCCTTGAACAGCATGAGTTTTAACTGTGCAGGTGGACTTATATGCAGGTTTTTTCCAATAAATTTACAGTCAGGCCTCTGCTCCCATGGATGTGAAACCTGGGGATAGAGGGCCAACTGTATACTTATAATGATGATAAATAGCATTGAGGTTGGAGAGAAGGTAATAGAACCAAATGAGTTTAGAAAACCCCTGATATTAATTAGCATTTCTCTAAGGATTATCATTAAGAATAAGAAATACCTAGGTTTTCATCAAGTTTTTGCTTCTACTTTTATTTTTTACACAATTCCATTCAGTATGGTATTGACTTAGATGTATGGAATAACATAAAGCACTACTATTTCCTAAGCAGCTGCCCAGTATCATTCACTGAATAATCCATTTCCCCCCAAAGGTCTGTTATTCCTAGCAATTATATAAATGTTTCCTTAATCCTACATTTAATCTTTATATACAGACATCTCAAGTATAACAAATCTAAAAAATAACTCATAATTACCTATTCTCTCCCCCAAAGGCAATTTCCACTCAGCAGATGCTGTCATTCCACAGCTCAGTGGCTTCCATTCACACTTAAGACCTGAACTCCTTACCAAGTTCTAGTCTAGAGAGTCCTGGGTGATCCAGCCCTTGCCTATTCTCCCATCTCACATCCTCCCACTCTCCCCAATGCTCATTTACTATCACTGGCCTCCTCACAGTTACATACACTTAATACAGCGGTTCTCAACTTGTGGGTTGCGACCCCTTTGGCGGTCGAATGACCCTTTCACAAGGGTCGCCTAAGACCATCCTGCATATCAGATATTTACATTAGGATTCATAACAGTAGCAACATTACAGTTATGAAGTAGCAACGAAAATAATTTTATGGTTGGGTCACAACATGAGGAACTGTATTTAAAGGGCCAGAAGGTTGAGAACCACTGACTTAATACGTGACCCTACTCCTGCCTCAAGCCTCTGCACTGGTTGTTTCCTTATAGCTCAGCCCTCACTTTGTTCAGACTGTTTTGGACAACCTTATCTAAAATAGTTCCTCTATCCTGTCACACTCTAATCCAGAGTTGGCAAACTAGAGCCTGTGGGCCAATACTACTCTGCTGCCTGTTTTGTAAGTAAAGTTACACTGGAACACAGCCACATCCATTTGTTCACATATGATCTATGGCTATGTTAATTCTACAATGGCGGAACTGAGTGGGTAAAACAGAAACCATCTGGCCTGCAAAACCTGAAATATTTATAATGGGACCCTATAGAGAACCCTGACTTAATTTTCTTCATACCTGAAATTATATTTTTCCACTCACCTCTAGAACTAAGTTCCGCACAGTTGGGGCACTGTCTTATCTAGCCATCCCTAGAACCTGAATATGAATAGGTACTAAATAAATTCCTGGGAAGGAGTAATCTCAGAACTCACTCAGTACCAAGTACTTACTAAACTCTTCACATATACTATTGGATTTAGTTATCATCACAATGCTTTGGGATTGTAATCATTCATTTTACCAATAAGAAAATTGAAGTTTAGAGAGTAAGTGGCAGGGCTAAGATTTAAACTCAGATATATCTGATGACAAAGAACATATACTTTACTGTACTACCTGACAATTCTTTTCAAATTATTTTACAATTTTTTTTAAATTAGTCTTTCTATCCAGAAAAACCGAACATTTTCCATTTATTCAAATTGCTCTGTTCCTTGTAAAGTTCTATAGTCTTCTTCAAATAAGCACTGCACTTATTAGGGTGGTCATTCGTGTTTTTCAGTTTAGATTGTAATTATAAACTAATTTTTAAAAATTATATCTTCTAGCTGGTTTTGCTGCTATGTGAAAGCTATTTTTAATAGTTATTGTGCATTTAACCACTTCTTTGAACTCCTCTATTCTAAGAACTAACAAGTTGACTCACTTGAGATTTCTAGCTACATAATCATGATTTGAAAATAACAAATTTTTCTACTCCATTCTAACTGCTACATCAGTTACTTTAACTTTGTGTGCTTGTAGATTGGGCCAAAAGTTTCAAAACAATACTAACTCATCATAATCAGAAATGGCACTCCTGTCTTAATCATGGTTTTCCACTATAATGTCTGACTTTAAATATTTCACCTTCAATAAGACACTAGTGCCCGGCCAGTGTGGCTCAGTGGTTGAGCATTGGCCCAGGAACCAGGAGGTCATAGTTCAATTCCCGGTTAGGGCACATGCCTGAGTTGCAGGCTTGGTTCCCAGTAGAGGGTGTACAGGAGGCAGCCAATCAATGATTCTCTCTCATAGATGTTTCTCTCTCTCTCTCCTTCTCCTTTCCTTTCTCTAAAATCAATAAAAATATATATTAAAAAAAGACACTAGCTGTTATACTTTATCCTTCTATTTCCAATTTTCAATGATGATTAAGACAAATTCTTAATCATATAACAGGAATGAATGTCTAATTTTATGAAATATCTAATATCATAGGGTTTTTCACCTTTGAATTAATGACCTAGTACAAAGTGTAGATGTGGGTTTTATATTGTTGATATGCTAAAGAATTCCACCAAAAGTTCAATTTTAAAATGTGTCAGCTGAAACTCTACCAGAAAAATTCATGATTTGACAACTCAGATATTGGTATCAACTGTCTCTTCTTCAGAGTTGTATGAACTCTGCCTTATAAATCAGAATTTGGAAGTCAGCTAAAAACTGCAATTGTCAAACAGAAAGCAATGATAAAGAAAAAATGAACATTTTAAGCATATTACCTTCTGAGGGTCAATCTTGCCCAGGACTACACCAATGAAATCATCATCTGAAAGTGTGATTGTTACATCAGCAGAGCCTTTTGCAGGACCTTGATACACTTTTCCGGTACCATTTTTTAGGTCAACAGCTGGGGAAAATAATAAAAAAACAATGTGGGTCATATTTTCTTCACAATATAGAGTAAAATAAACTATTTTAATATGGACATTTTTACAGTTTCCAAGTTAATGTGCTGCCTATTTATTCTAAATTAGATATCACCTGCCATTTGGAAAAAATTTTTAAATCCTTTATTTTTTGAGGTGTCCTTTTTATAAAGAAGTTCTCCAAAAAGTCAAATCAGTATTTTTCCTCAGTGAAGAAGTTTACACAACAGAAACATTTTAATGTAGAATAATATAAGGAAATTAAGTTGGTGAAGTTTATATGGTTACAGCCTTTAGGTTCAAATACTCAACAAAGGAGGAAGCTGAATTTTAAGAGTTGCATGTTGGGGGAAGGGAACACATACTATAATCTCCTTTCAAATACCTGAATTCATCAAGATAGTCAACATAAATTTAAAAAAATATTCTAATTAGTTTTGTTTTGATTTTTATAAAATACTTATTGCCTTAATTATTGTGAGTAAACATTAAAATTTACTCCTTTTCCGTTAACTGTTTTTGACAGAAGAATTAAGTGCCCCAGGCTGGGTAACTAGAAAAACTATTAAACCTTTACCTTCATTGCTCCCTGTATCACATGTATAGAGCTTCATGCCATAGTTACACTTGAAAAAGTTTTAATTATCATATATATGAGTGAGACCAGTCAGCCAGCAACCCGATTCTACTCCTCCAGCTTCAGCCTCCTGAGGGTGATTTCTCTTGCTACAGCGAAGGAGCTGCAGTCACATCACTCTCCCTGAGGTGTATAGGGCACTCCCAATTTAGGGTCAAGGAAAAGCTACACAATCTTAAGAAAAACCCACAGTGCTTACCTACATTCTGCTTAGCCAAGCCTTGCTCCAAAGAGAAAATCAAATCATTCTAACTTTCCACAAAAGAGAACGCTACCAACTAAACTAAAATATAATTTGACAATAATGGTTACCTTGGGAGGGGAAAGGGCTAAGGGAAGGGAACCTCTCTGCTTTGTATACTTCATTCACTCACTTCATTGCTTCTACTGTGGGTGTCAGACAATAGGCAAGGTACTACAAGTGAGGCAGGAAAAGCATAGACTGTTCTTATTGAAACTTACATATTATGAATGCGTTTTCATGTATTATTTGTACTACAGTGAAAAGGAAAGAAAGGGAGGAAAAGAGGGAAGAAGACAGAAAGGGAGGAGGGGGAGTGAAGAAGAGAGAAAGGAAGGACTCTAAAGGGAAGCAAACCTCTAGCATTCAAGGACAACACCATGGTTTAATTCTTCACTAGTATTTCTAAGGCCTACTGTCCATACGAGTCTTGCTCACCACACTCATCTCACTACTAAAGAGTGGAAGCAAGCCTCTTAGCAATGAAGGTTCTTAGCTGTCTGCCTGCCCTCTCACTCACCTGGTTTTACGTGCTACTTCACAGCCATGACCTTGTAAAGCAATAAAACTGTCTTCGGTGGAAATCTAGAAACTAATATTGATAAAATAAAAGAGCGCTAAGATGGGGAAAGTTCTTTGCAAGATACACAAAGTTGAGGTAAAGGAGTGGAACTTTCAGTTCTGCAGTGGCTCAGGTCACGGTCTACAACTTGCCTCTTGGGGAGAATCATCATCTACCACCATCACTTTGAGTTTACAGGCACCTGTAAGGTCACAGCTAATCTTAAATTAAAATGAAACAGATAGAATATATTTTATTTTAGTTGTACAACTTATTTTAAAAACTTTATAAAATGACTTTAGCTTTGTATTTATATAATCATTAAGGCTCCAAAAGAGTCTATAAAAAGTTCAGTTATATATTACAGCATTTAACGGGTGAGGGAGAGGTGTTAGATGAGCACATGGCATTTGGAAACTTGGAGATCTTCGAAGGTCTTAGGATATGGACCTTATAAATCACAAAGGGATTCTCTGGGAGAAAGAAGTTGTTTTTGTGGATACCTTCTCCCCTTAAGATTATAAATTCTTTGCTGAAACAAGAACGTCTAGTCTTTAAACCTCCTTATGCTTCCTTGAATAGAAAGTACTTAGTAACTATTTGTTAAATGGCTGATCAAAAAGCACCTGGAAGAAGCATCTCTATAAAAATAGTGACAGCAAACAAAAAACTTAGGATGAAAGTAAAGGTTTCTTTAA
The DNA here is from genome assembly GCF_028538775.1 of Myotis yumanensis. Taxonomy (NCBI): domain Eukaryota; kingdom Metazoa; phylum Chordata; class Mammalia; order Chiroptera; family Vespertilionidae; genus Myotis; species Myotis yumanensis. Next base: position 70,627,796 of record NW_027223755.1, on the reverse strand, counting down.
ATCACACCAAAAAGGACACAACACTTTTGTGCTATTCCTGCCAAAAGTTAATAAATTCTAATAATCATGAAGAAACATCAAATAAATACAAACTGAGGAACATTTTACAACATAAGTGGCCTCTACTCTTCAAATATGTCAATGTCCTAGAAAATAAAAACAGACTGAGGATTTGTCCAGGTGAAAGGGGACTAAAGAGACCTAACAACTAAATGAAATGCAATATATGATCCGACATTGGGCCCGAGCAGTTCTTACTTTTCCTTTCTTCATTTCTATTTTGTTAATGTTATTGCTATTGTTATTCCTTTGATATAAAGGACATTACTGAGGAAATTTGTGAAATATTAATAAGGTCTGTAGATTAAATAATACTGTATCAATGTTAATTTCCTGATGTTGATAATTATTCTCTGCATACATATAAGAAAGCATTCTTAGGAGATGCTACCACATTATTCAGGAATAAAGAGACATTGTGTCTGCAAGTTACTTTCAAATGCTTCAGAAAAACAATAATATGTATGAGAAACAAGAAAATGGAATAAAATGTTAATTTGAAGAAACTAGGTGAAGGACAGATATACATTCTCTGTATTATTCCTGCAACTTTTCTGTAAGACTGAAATTATTTCAAAATAAAAAAAAACTATAAGAAGATATTATTAAAATGAATAACACACACAGCAAAATGAAAAGCCATAATAGTTTTAGGTAATTTGTGTGTAAATGCACGTGGGCAGTCAGGGGCTGTGATGGTAAGAGGGGAAGCAGCCACTGTTGCTAAGGGAAAGAGTAACCTGAAGCTGACGCCTCTCAAACAAGTAGGTCCCCATCCCAGACTGGACAGCATCTTCTTTCCAAAGATCAGCTTTCAATTTTTTTTTTTTTCAGAGTTTCTATAAACACATGAGATGCTCATTTGGATCCCAACCCTAAATATGGGACCAACACCCTTAAGATTTCATTTATGTCCACGCTGAGAAACCCTAAAGGGGTTTCTGCTTCGACCACTAGAACATGAGCAGCAACCCAAGAGCTAACGGTATCCTCAAGCATGAATATATTCCGATCTTAAAAGAATGGCAGTTGCTCAAACTGTACATATTCTACCACATACTGGCAAATTTCCAAGGTCCAAAACAGATGACTTCTAACATGCAAAATAAAACAACTCTAACATCCATTCATGTTACATAGTGCATAATGGATGCCTGGATTTAGTCCAAGGTAGACAGCACTACACCATTGTTACAGTACACATTTTAAAAAAGCCAACTCACTTTATTATTCAGGTAACATTATTTAAGCAATAATGCATAGTATTTCTATAATCTTGCTATATAAATGTAAAATCCAATTATGTTCCTATAATGGAAAAGATTACAAATATGTAAAAGGAAACCAAATTTCCTTTAGGAGAAAAACAACCAAATTGCTCAATGCCAACCAGTTTAAACCTATCATCCTAAGGAACACAAATATACTTTCTACTCAGTAACAGCGTATCATTATTACATGAAAATAAATCTGTCTTTGTCAAAAGTTTCAGTTTTGCAGCTACTTTATAATCAAACAATAAACAAATCTTATTTGGGAACACAGGGCAATATTCATGTCTAGAGTTATAACAAATTGTATATTTAAAAATTGTTGGTCAAATTCTAAGATGCTCACTTTATTTAGAGAAAAATGGAAATACTGGAGCCATTATTCTGTAAACCATGAACAGCAAATAACCTTGTAGGAACAACAAAGACTTCCCTCTATTCCCTCCTGTGTGCCACAAAGCAGCGTAGCAAAGCTAATGCTCTGAGTTCCAACTAATAGTTCCATGAACATGGTTTCCAGTTCTGTCTCCAGCTGTGAACAGTTTCCACAACCTAGGCCAGATCTCGGGCTGCTACAGTTTGGGTACCACAGCTTTTCATCTTGTCTCCTAAACATTTCTGCTCTCTCATGTTTCACCTTTTAGTAACACAATCAAAATCCTCAGTCATGCCCTGACAGGTTTGGCTCAGTGGATAGAGCGTCGGCCTGCGGACTGAGGGGTCCCAGGTTCGCTTCCGGTCAAGGGCATGTACCTTGGTTGCGCGCACATCCCCAGTAGGGGGTGTGCAGGAGGCAGCTGATCCATGTTTCTAACTCTCTATCCCTCTCCCTTCCTCTCTGTAAAAAAAGCAATAAAATATATATTTTTTTTAAATCCTCAGTCATGCAGCTGAGCACTTCTTCATTAGCTGTCTCTTTCTCATTCCTCTTGTTTTCCAGGCATTCTTAGTAGCCCAGTCAGTCAATTCTATCTCAGCAACAGATCCACACAGGCCCTTTCCTCTCCATTAGTGCCATCACCTTTATAGAGGTCCCTCCTTCCTTTTTATCTGCGGTACAACCATCCTTGTTTCCTTAACTCCAGTATTTTAAACTTTCCTGGTTTCTGTAGACCAAAAAACACATTTGTCTCTTCACATCTGTAATCCACAACCTGGCAGAGAACTTGGCACATAGTAAATACTCAAATATTTGTTGAATGAACCAATCCTCCCGTCTGTGAAAGCCAACAGCATGTTTCCCATGTCTCTGATCACTTCTGTTCTACCAGAATTATTTGTATATATGAATAGGTCCCAATTCCCTATTTAAACTCCTTTGGGCCAGATGTGTTTAAGAATTCAGAATTTAGGAAGAAAATACAGTTCTTAAAACATGTATTACATATTATGGAAGACCTCCAACACTATAAACAAATATGTGGTTTCTGTATTTGACTAACCAGGTGAGATAAGGACAATCAGTTGCATCGTTAAGTTCTAGTCAGGTGTTGCCACCAATGAGTTATGAGAAAAAACTCTCCATTTTTAGAGCTTTCAGTTTCTGGAATTGCAGATAAAAAACTAACTGTGTTCTAATTTTCAGGAGCAGACTATTGTATAGGCCATATAAAGCCTCTGATTCTTTCATCTTCTTTATGCCTTTCTCTCATCTTCCATTTCCTCTGAATTTTTACTGCTGCTTAGAACAAAACTGTTGCTTAGGGACCCAAAGGGTTTACAAGGACAACTTTTGGCTGGCTTCAATTAACAGTAATAAAATCGTAAAATATACTACTTACTTATAAAATGTTTCAATTATATCATATTATTTCTGAATATTTCCTCATCCTAAACAGAAAATACATATTACTCTCCATATAATAAACTTATTGTTTTAAAAGAAGAAAAGGCACCAATTTCAGCACTTTTTTTAAAAGGCAAGCATCTGATTCCATCCAAAGCTGTGCATTTTACATGGCTTTTAGCACTTATTCAACACTTATGGAGTCAGGCTACTATGGGTTATAGATCGTACTTGAAGCTGGAAATAAACTAATCCAGAGCTCTTATCAGTGTTCAACCCAAGGTCAAGTGGGAGGAGACATATAATTAGAAATGACCATAACACAGTAAGATAACAGTAGTGAACAACAGGCTCTGTTCAAAGAGAATTCAGAGATTGTTTCTCCATCTGATGTCTATTTTTTAAAAAATATATATTATTTTTATTGATTTCAGAGAGGAAGGGAGAGGGAGAGATCAAAAACATTAATGATGAGAGAGAATCATTGATCGGTTGCCTCCTGCACACCCCATTCTGGGGATCGAGCCTGCAACCCAGACATGTGCCCTGACTGGGAACTGATGTCTATTTTTACCTTTCCAACCTAATCCAAGAATCTCTAGAAAAATAAAAAGACAAAGGACAACCTTTATTCAAAAGGGTAGAACACCTGAAGGTATATAGGCTATCTAAAAAAGATGTTCAGACATGTCAAGGCATTGAATTACATTTTGGAGTAATAAAAAAGGCAGAGACAAAAATCACTGTATTCCTGATATTATAATAAGTATTAACAGTGAAATAAGTAAAACAGGCTTCTATCTTAACCTTATCTACTTAAGGAAACACTATCTATGGACCATAATGTTTTTAAGAGTTCTAAAATAATACTCCATAAGCCAAACATTGTCTCCAGAGGTAGAAATAAGAAGCTGCAAGTGAATATTCCAAGATATAACTTCCTTCCCCAAAATACCTCACTAAGATCCTCTGGTTTCTCATGTATATCAGGGCCTGCATTTCTCCATGACACATACTATTGGCCTGCAGAAAACAGGAAGGGCTCTCCAGCCTCTCTCAGGTCATCTCAGCCCAGCGACACAGAGGCCACTGGCGGCTCCTAGATGACCAGAATGGGCCTCAGGGAGGCCTAACTCCAAAGACACAGCTTATGACTTTTCCTCCTCCACAGCCAAAGCCACCCCTCACCCAGTACTGACACAGAACCTCACTAACTCTCTCTATATTCGGACTAATTGGGTTTTCAAAGATTCACACCTCCCGCCCCCCCACGCCGCCCCCCCCCCCCCCCCTCCCCACACACACACACATGCATTCAGCCTGGAGATTTGTTGTTGGTGTTGTTTGGATGCTGGGTGAGGGAGTTAACAGGGAAGATGGGCATGATCCAAAATCTTTGGGTTGGAATGCGACTTCCAGGCCACTGAGCCCAAACCCTTGTTCCTAGACTTGCTCCAGGTCAGTCACTCATGTAGCTCCAGTGACACCTGAGGCCAGCCAAGGTACACTGAGTAGCTTAGCCCTGTTCTCTGTAACCAGGCTCCAGTCTGCCAACATATGAAGGCTGGGACAGCTAGCAGCATTTAACATAGGAAAATATTGGTAATAAGTATTTAGCAAACATTTTAAAAACTGCTTTTTAGGGGGGGAAAAAAGGATCTTAGGTGTTCCCTAAATCAAATTATTTAATCGTCTATTTCATGTCATTAGGTGTCAAGATGCAAAACAGAGGTGCCAAATGGAATCACCTTCTAAGATACCATAAGCCAAAAGACCAAGATAGCTTCTGCTGCTGCCAGCTATTGCTACTTAATTCGGTGACATAAAGACTTTGAGAAAACAATAAAAAGAACTAAAAATAGTTGCACAGCTGAGAATCCAATCAAATAATAGGAAGCAGATAACCAAAAAAAAAAAAAAAAAATGGTAAATCTTTTCAGAGAAAGCTTTAAGATCCAATTTCTCTGTTAACTTGAAGAGATGATAAGACCAACATAAGCCACAAGGCATCAATAATAAGTACTTATTAACAAGATCCAAAATACCCATTTTTTTCCCAGTGAAAATTTAAGGAAAAATCCCTTAGGTTAATTTAAGGCCATTTTTCTATGTAAGCACATTTTCTAATATTGCCTACAAGGAAACTGTCACCAAGATAAGGGGAAAACCTTAGTTGGTAATTGAAACTGTCTGCCAAGAGTGAGTCACTTGTCTACTTTATAAATCCCTTCAGACTTCTGCCAACAGTGAGACAGACAGTTCCAGCACCTTTTCTCACTCATAGATCTCATTTCTCTTCTTCAATATCTTCAAAAGTCCTATGCTTTATATTTATTACCCAACTTCCAATATATTGTCATCCATTGGGATAAAGTTGAATTCCATCACAGATACATACAAAGAAAAAGGGAAGGACAGAAAGATGAAAGAAAGGGAAGTGATGACACCTACATTTACAGTGTTAATCTATGGAGTTATTTAGAAAAATATTAGACCCTTTGAAATTTGGGGGACCAAGAACATATTACATTTTTGGCTTCCTTTATACCCCTTCTGGATTAACAGCCTATAAGTACAAACGTCTTCCAGAACAAACATTAAAATGTTAACTGTGGGTAGTAGAATTATACATCATTTTCTTTCTATATCAAATATTATACAATGAACATACATTGCCTAAAAGAAACAGCAACTGTTTTATTAAAAAGAAACGTGTTTATAATGAACCAAAATTAATTGAATAAAAGTTCAAAATGTTTTTTAGAAATATGTAATAGATTATTTCAAAAGTTTCAGTTGATTTAGAGATGCAGTTTAATTTTTTGGTCTAAATGAGCATTTATAGTGATCTTCAGTTGTAATGAGAAATAATCTGATTTTCAAGGCATTTAAATAGGCACCTTTAAATAACAGTCTGATAATTAAGGTAATAATCCAAATTACTAATGTTTTGGGATGAAAAAAACAATTTTAAAATTGTCAAAAATATAATGACAAAAATATCTCATTTGACCTGACAAACTTGCTTTATATGTTTAAGAGAAATTTGAAGATTAGTCAGAGAAGCATACTGCTAAGATGACTGTTTAAAAGTAGTAATACCGGTGTTACAATAGAATATTTAAAACAGGTATTTTCATTTTAATTGATTCCCTACATCTCCAAATAACACGTCTTTGGGTAACATGAAGCCTATTGTTTCCATTAAAAATAACTGACCTAAGAAGGTAGAATTTACCTACTTTCAAAGAGACAGGCTTTAACTATACTTTATCTCTATTTACTAAGCATTACTTTAAAATATTTTAAAGTCAGGAATATAACTTACTCCACTTAGCTGCAACATTTCCATCTTTAGTGATATGCCACTCAAATACAGCATTTACTTTCTTCACCACCTCGTGCCCAACATCCTTAAGACGACGGCCTATTTCCTCAAATACCAAGGTACTCTGAAGCTCCTCACCCTAGGAAAAAGAAAATTTAATTTTAAAAGTTATGTAAAAATCAGTCAAGGAGAAAAAGCATTACAAAATATATGTGCATTAAGGTGATTTTTCCAAAATCTACACCTAAATAAGGCAAACTAGTATCTTTTTTCTTTTTACTCCAGACTTCTTTCACACTTTCCTTATATTCAATCATTTCATCCAGAAATTCAGCCCTCTTAATAAGAGGCTTTTACTTTTATCAGAATTCAGAAATAATAGTTGAAAAGTAAATTAGGACGTAGACAACCTATATCTTAACTAACTTCAACAGGAAGATACAGGGCAAATCAATCAACTTCTGTGGTCTTATTTCTTTATTTGTAAAATGGGATTAAATTATATGAAAACTGAATTTCTAGCTCTAAAACTTCATAAATTTTTTATCTTAAAGTCTTCTTGAGAGAGATTCATTTTCACTCATTTAAGATCATAAGGTAAAGGTATGAAAACATTGACATTACAAAATTAGTATTTTGGAGACAGAGAACATAAACATTTTTATTAAAAGTCTCAGCATGCTAACAGAGAATAACAAAAATGTTTTGCCCTGGCTGGTGTGGCTCGGTTGCTTGGTGTGTCATTCTGTACACAGAAAGGTCGCAGGTTTGATTCCAGGCACGTGCCTAGGTTTAAGGTTCAATTCCCAGTAAGAGCACGTATAGTAGGCAACCATTCAATGTTTCTCTCTCACATAAAAAATGTTTTAATAAATAATACCATTGTTTTTATATTTGTATACAAAGCTTTATACAAACCTTTGTATCAAGAAAAGTTTTAGGATATTTAACTTTTTCACTTATTTTTCTCCAAAATATTGTTTGCTTGACATTTCTCATTAAACAATTGATTTAGGTACTCTAAGACTAGAAAATTAATTATTTTATCTTGAAAAATACCCCAGTATCCCCTCCAAAAAATTTTTTTTAAATGTACTTGTTGTCAAAATATTCTTTTTTATTCTAAGCAGTTTTGAAATCGATGTCATTTAGTTCAAGAATTAAGAATTGTTCACAGCTCTTAATTTTCAAAAGTAGGCTGAACATTCTTAAAGTAATTCAACAGAAATTAGGAGGTGGCTTGGATACCAATTTTCATAACCTACCTCAGAAGGTGTCTTGGCTAAAACATCAGATGTTGGCACAAGATCCACATATGCATTTGAAATGACGATGTTTCCAGTTTCTTGGGCCTTATAAGGGGTACAAAAAGGAAAAATAAACCAGTTCACTCTTATAATTCCAATGCAAACATTTCATGTGAAATAGTATAAAGTTATTTAAAGAAAATTTACTCTTTTCCCCTCATATAAAAAAGAAAATAATTCAAATTAAATGATAAGTTCATAAATTAAAAGTCAAGATGAATAAATAGGAAGACTTACTGATTTATTAATACTACTGTTAGTAACCTAACTGTAAAATCAACTGGAACCCTTTTAAAAATATGTTCAAGTAGGTCCCATCTCCAAAAATTCCAATTTAAATAATCTGGGGTGCAGCCTGGGCACTGGTACTTGGGGGACTTTTAAAAACACACAATTGTGTGTCTAGTGGGAACCAAAATGAGAATTACTGAACTGTTGAAAGGCAGAAGGCATGGCACAATATCCACATGAGGTAGAGGTAATCAAAGTATATTTCTGTTAATACTGGTCTTTTTAAAGTATTAATTCTACTTCTTATTTCAAATAGGAAGTATACATAACACAAACTAAATGGTTAAGTAGCCTTTTATCAAAATATTCATTACAGGAACTCAAATTCTAATTCTTAATACTTTATCTAAAATTATTTCAATGGCTATTCTTTCATAAAATTATGGAACTGCTAGAAATGTATAGGAAAGTATTTAAAAATTAAGGTAGCATTTATCCAAACTGATTTTTAACTATCAAGATCATTATCCTTTGACTACTTCATAAAAAAAGATCTTTCAAATTTGTTCATTTTATTTCAAATTATATCAGCAAAAGGTATGGAAAAAGACAATTTATAAACAAAATACACTTTAGTAAATTACTTTCTTGTAACCAAGCCAAGCATATCATTTGGAACATTAGTTTAAGATGTTTCTTAAAATACAATAGGAAGGAAAGAAAAAAGGGAGGGAGGGAGGGAGGGAGGAAGAGACGGAGGAATGATTCTTATATATAACTAGTAGAAAAAGAGCACATCTAATCACTGTATATTAGAGATAATGGTATAGCCTGCTTATAGGAACTCAATAACTAGAAGTTGTTACTATTATTAGTGGTGGTATTTAAGCTACTCAACACAAGTCATCTATGCAATACTGGTACATGATCAGGCCAAAAAGTATTAGCCGGTCAACTGTGTTAACAAAAATGACCTTTAAAACACTTGTAAGTAAAAGGAAGGTTGCATGTCCTTTTAGTATTTTACTGGGGCACTGCTTAACAGCCTCATCCCAAAATTACTTCACTCTATAGGGAAATACACTTTTATTTGTTTTGTTATTTATAATTAGTCTGACTCGTGACATAAAGTGTTAATTTGTGGACTTTTGTGTGATTAAGATACATGTGATTTTTGTCCAGTAGAAACCATAACCATAAAGGATATGGTTTTACTAGAGGCCTGGTGCACGACACTCGTGCACTCAGCGGGGAGGGTTTCCTCAGCCCAACCTGCGCCCTTTAGCTGTCCAGGAGCCCTCGGGGGATGTCTGACTGATGGCTTAGACCAGTGGTCGGCAAACTGCGGCTCGCAAGCCACATGCGGCTCTTTGGCCCCTTGAGTGTGGCTCTTCCACAAAATACCGACTTCTGCGCATGGGCCATGAAGTTTCGATCGCACTGTATATGCGTGCCCACACGTGGTATTTTGTGGAAGAGCCACACTCAAGGGGCCAAAGAGCTGCATGTGGCTCATGAGCCGCAGTTTGCCGACCACTGGCTTAGACCCACTCCCTGCCTAAGCCATCAGTCGGACATCCTTAGCGCTGCAGCCCAGCTTGTGGCTGAGCAGCGCTTCCCCTGTGAGAGGGCACTGATCACCAGGGGGCAACTCCTGCATTGGGCGTCTGCCCCCTGGTGGTCAGTGCACATCATAGCAACCAGTCGTTCTGCTGTTCTGTCAATTTGCATATTACCCTTTTATTATATACTAGAGGCCCAGTGCACAAAAATTTGTGCACTCGGGGGGCGGGGGAAGGGGGGTCCCCCAGCCCAGCCTGTGCCCTCTCGCAGTCTGGGACCCCTCGGGAGATAACGACCTGCCGGCTTAGGCCTGCTCCCAGGTGGCAGAGGGCAGGCCCAATCCCTAGGTGCAGCCCCTGGTCAGGCTCAGAGCAGGGCCGATTGGGGAGTCGGGGTGCCGCCCCGTCATGCACAGAGCAGGGCGGATTGGGAGGTTGCGATGCCACCCTCAGTCACTCTCAGGGTAGGGCCAACTGGGGGGTTGGGGCACCGCCCCCTGTCACACTCAAGGCAGGGTCGACGGGGAGGTTGAGGCGCCACCCCCTGTCACGCACAGAGCAGGGCCGATCAGGGGTTTGGGGCGCTGCCCCCTGTCACTCACAGAGCAGGGCCAATCAGGGGGTTGGAGCGCTGCCCCCTGTCACTCACAGAGCAGGGCTGATCAGGGGGTTGGGGCGCCACCACTGTCACACTCGGGGCAGGGCCGATGGAGAGGTTATGGGTCTACCCTGTCACACACAGAGCAGGGCCCGTGAGGGGGGGGGGGGGTTGGGGCGCCGCACCCTGTCACACACAGAACAGGGCCGATCAGGGGGTTGGGGTGCCTTCCCCTGTCACGAACAGAGCAGGGCAGATAGGGAGGTTATGGCCCCGCCCCCTGTCACACACAGAGCCGCAGGGTGATCAGGGGGTTTGGGCGCTGCCCCCTGTCACGCTGATCCCGGTGCCGGGAGCCTCGCTGCTCCGCTGATCCCGGTGCTGGGAGGCATATTATCCTTTTACTTTATAGAATAGAGGCCTGGTGCATGGGTAGGGGTTGGCTGGTTTGCCCTGAAGGGTGTCCTGGATCAGGGTGGGGGTCCCCACTGGGGTGCCTGGCCAGTCTGGGTGAGGGGCTGAGGGCTGTTTTCCGGCTGGCGAGTGACTGAAGCTTCCAATTGCTCCTTGTTTTCTTTTCTTTTTTTTTTTAATTCTGGGCCAGCTTTAGCTCTGAGGCCTCACTGCTGAAAACATCGATACAAAGTTTCGGTCTGGCTGGCTTTCAGTACGGCTGGTTTCTGGGGTTTTGTTTAGCTTCTTATTTGCAACATAGTACATAGTTGCTTAGAGTTGCAGCTGAGAGGCCGGCAAGTTAGGCGGGGAACGTTGGAGTCCGCAGTCACTGGAGCAAGCAAGCCTCATGTTCACTTCCAGCTGCCTGGCTGCCGGTCGCCATCTTGGCTGACAGTTAATTTGCATATACTCACTGATAAGCCAATGAAAAGGGTAGCGGTCGTATGCTAATTACCATGTTTCTCTTTTATTAGTGTAGACTAGAGGCCGGCTGCATGAAATTCGTACAAGAGTAGGCCTTCCTTCTCCTGGCTGCTGGCACCAGCTTCCCTCCGGCACTTGGGACCCAGGCTTCCCTCTGGCCACCGGCAGGTACCTGGGACCCGAGCTTCCCTTGTAGCCCCAACTTCGCCCGGAAGGATGTCTGGTCTAATTAGCATATTATGCTTTTATGCTTTTATTATTATAGAGGATTATTCTTTAGTACATTAACTAGTTTTGTCTCTAAATCAGTAAAATTATTTTAGAATGCATTTCCTATTGGACAACACACTGTTGTTCTAATTCTGTTTTGAACCAGTTTTACCATCTTGCTTATTAGTTCCCTCATTAAGAAATTAAATACATTTATGTTATGTTTTCATTTAAATCTCTCTGAGAGCCACGTCTTTAATTTTTTGAAGATTACAATTTGACAACCTAACTGTTTGAGCCAAAAAGATAGGGTTGGTTGCATTTTCAGAACAGCTTTGTCACTGCTACACTTACAGGAACCAGTTATCTATATATATAAAAGCCCAGCGCCCAGAATGGCAGAACAACCAGAACAACTGGAACAATAAGTGGCTATGACACGCATGCGGCAGCCAACCAGCCTGATCCGGGCCCCGATCGGCCCCCAACAGCCCGATTGGGGGTGGGGCTGACCAGCCAGCAGCCCACAGCTCCTCCCCTCCGCCAGCCCAGCCCGATGGGTCCCCATTGGGGCTGGCCAGCCATACCACACCCGTGCACGAATTTGTGCACCAGACCTCTATTTAAAAATAAAACAAAATAAAAAACAAGGTACATAGGCATCTTATTTCTAAATAAAAGTTACCACTGATTATACAAAGATTTTATAGGTTTTTGTCTCTTTTTTTGTTTGGTAATAACCAAAAAAAAAAAAAAGTTAATATGGAACAAAATTATAGGACAGAGTGAAGAGGGTAAAAAAACAATATTCATACCTTGGTTTGGAAATGAATTCTATTTCCTTCCTTCCACATCTCAGTTTTTAGAGTTTGTCCTGGATATACTGGTTTTGCAAAACGAGCCTTCAAAAAAATGAGTTTTGGGGTTGAAAATGTTTCAAAATGCAACTTTTCTACTTGTGAGAAAAAATTGTGAGGGAAGTCAAAGAGCATACAAGGAAGAAAAGACAGGTTTTAAATATAGTTGATTTTATAAAGCAATAAAAATAATATGAATAAATAAGTAGAGAAAGAATATAGTTAATATAAGCCAATTCTTTGTGTTTCAAAGTACAGAGTCAATAAATAGTGTTTAATCCTGGCAAACCAAGAAACAGAAACATAATTATATTAAGTAGTTCTATGTAGATAACCAGTAAAACCGTTAAAATAAAATCAAAAGCATGAAAATAACAAGTACTATCAAAGGCAAGGCATCAAAAAAATGCATTTTCACTGCTACATGGAACACAAGCTGATAAAAGCTTTGGGAGCTATTTTATACTGTACTACACTTTTTTTAAAGTGTATCCTTTGACTTACACTTATGCAAAGATATTGTTCAGAGATAGTTTTCTTTGTAATTTATAATGGATGAAAACTTGAAACCACTTAAAAGTACAAAAACTAAATGCTACCATCATATTAGAGTTCAAATGCAGCCATTTAACATTTTCAATTAAATTAATGTCAAATTACAAAACAGTGAAAAAAAATTTTAAGGTGAATCTCAAGTTTTTCTTAAAGCATATATGCTAATATATGTATGCAAATTATTTTATAAAACAATCTGATTAATATGTTAAAACTATAATTGTATATGATACCCTTACATGAAAAATGTGTAATAGAGGTAGTTTTAGCTACAAAGAGAAAAACGTGTTAACTGCCAAGTCAATGTAATAAAAATGTTTATTACTTCAGTACAGTACTTATTTTTTAAAAAGTCTCTAAATCTTGTTTTTTTCTCTAAAAATGAAAAAAAACATAACTAATGTTCAAATTATGCAATAATATGCGTGTACCTTAATTGCCTTAAATCTTGACACGTCACTGTCTGCAAACTGCTGCAAAACATGCCTGGCAGAAAATCCAAATGTACACAATCCATGTAATATGGGCTTGTTGAAACCTAAAAAGAGAGTTTAGCTAGATATGGACACATTTCATGCTTAAAAACCAAGAATAATTTAGGATTTCAAAAATATAATCTTCAAACTACATTAGAATGAATTATACCTTCTATTTTAAGCAACATGGAAAATATTCTATAAATAATACCTCCTGGATGAAAATTATGAAATAAAGAAAAAAATAAGGAATGTTAGAGATATGGGAACACAAAGCATTGTTTTGTTTAGCTTGGTTATAACCACGAAATCATCCATGATGATTTCAATATCCATGTATATAGATAATCTTTCCCTAAACCTTTCAGTTTCTTGCTATCTCCTCCAATGACCTTGACCTTAATGATAACTCAGACACTAACTCACATGGTCCTATCCTAGACCTTGCACTAGCAGGAGCTTCCTTCCACCATAATCTCAATTTCAAGTACACCATTTTCGGAACACTATTCCTACCTTTCAATATCCTTTGCATAAAAGTGTTATGAGAGGGCTATTTTTAAAATGTTACTTAAACTACAAGTCATAGTAGCAATGTCTTTAAGTCTTATTTAGATAACTGAGCTAATATTTTTTCATTGGCACGTATTTTAGCAACTCACCTGCTAAACCAGCAAAGTTAGGATCAATATGTAATGGATTCCAGTCACCACTGAGGCGGTACAGAGCAGCCTGTGCAGAGAAGAATTATAAATGTAACTAGTTTCCAGTGCTTTCTTAGAATACATTAAAAGAAAAACAGGAAATAGGGCTAGTTATTGTATATGAAATGCATTATAATGTACCTAATTGAAGCTTTGATTAAAATATAACTATTTCTAGCCCAAGCTGGTTTGGCCCAGTGGATAGAGCATCGGCCTGTGGACTGAAGGGTCCCAGGTTCAATTCCAGTCAAGGGCACATGCCCAGGTTGCGGGCTCGATCCCCAGCAGGGGGTGTACAGGAGGCAGCCAATCAATGATTCTCTTTATCACTGATGTTTCTATCGCTCTCTCCCTCTCCCTTCCTCTCTGAAATCAATAAAAATATATTTTTTTAAAAAACAAATAACTATTTCTAACAAAAAAAAAATTAACTCTAAAGCAAATTTTTGTAAAACCTGACATTGAAATCAGTTGAGAAGGATTGTCAAATAATAAGAAGGGATGCCAAGAACTATATCTATAACACTGTTTACCACTACTTAAGAAGAAATTCACAAAAAGAAATCCATCAATCTACTCTCATTAAAACACAATAAAGATAAGGTAAATGTTTACAGCCTTTTCTAACAAAGCAAAATGTATGCCAACCTTCTAAATAGAGTGTTTTAAATCAAACACAAAATGGTCAGGAATCTCTGACAAATGATGAGACCTCATTATTTATACAAAACATATTTGTCAACTTAATATTTGTCATGCAGCAAAATAGCCAATGCTGCTAAAAGCTAACAAAAAGTTCTCTTCGTCTGAAAAAGTAAAAGAAGAAAAATTCCTCTACTGTGTGTAGAAATTCAAGGCTTAGAAACTATTTAGTTTTTCTTATCTAAAGCAGATACATTTTATTATTTCAGTAACCCAAGAATAATAAAAGAGCATTTGTGGTTTTTCTGCACTGTGAAACCTTAAAGCTTTTTCTGTTCTTTAGTGCCCTAAAAAAATTGATTTCACTATGAAGCTTTAATTGAACATTCTTAAGAAATTGATTAGAAACAGACATTACAGAAACATTTAAAGGCAAAAACTAATTTGAAGAAAAAAAATATTGTTCTCTCCATCATCCGATTATATAGTGCAGAAAAAAAAATACAATTATGTATCAACCTTAATTCTTTCTGGCTCATAAAACTGTATTTCTATCTGCCAGAAAACATAAATCCTGAAGAAGTGCTCATATCCAGTATATCAAAATTAGCATCAAAAAGTAGTGAACTTTATAAATAATTTGCTGTCATTACATGCTCATTCACAGCATAACTTCAGAGCTTTGCCTTTTCTATTGTATCTCTGCATGGTTAGTCTTCTGGCCACTACAGAGAAGACTCTTCAGATCTCCCAAAAACAAAGTTGTTTTTCTCCTCTTTGTGGCTACTTTTTGTTTCTTAAATAAATCTTTACATGCTCATAGAATTTGTTACCTGATAAGGCATTTTATATCCACCATCAGAGAACAAATTATTTATGTCAAACAAAAGAGATTAAATCACCTACCCCTTCTAAGATGCTTTATTTTGCCTGTCTGCTAAAGTTAGAATAATATAATCTGATTCCAACCAATGCAGCTCGGCTTTCCTTCCCAAAGGAGAAAAGGATGACTAAAATTTGCCTTTTTATTCTTTCTATCCTGCCCTCTAAAGCTCTTATGAAAATCTTCACTAGTAAGCACGGCAGTCTTCCTAAGGCAAGCGCCCCAACGCCAACAAAGCATGATGCTCTTTGAAGAGACTAAGGAAAAGCCATTTTATATTATATTTTGATACCTAGTAAAGAAAAAATTGGTAAGTAAAAATTTAGAAAGAATGAATTCTAACCACACAAGTATTTTATATATTTTTTATTATGTTGAAGGACACAGGCACTACTTTTAGACTCAGAAAACTATAAGGTGTCAAGAGTTATAAATTAAAAAGTGTCAGCAGTCAGGTGGATTTAACACTTTAAAAAAATAAAATCTTACCTGATTAAGTGAGGTGGTGTCTGTAAATACAGCATCAGGATGTCTATTAGGTATGGCTACAGCTTCCTGAAAT
Source organism: Myotis yumanensis (assembly GCF_028538775.1). Lineage (NCBI taxonomy): Eukaryota > Metazoa > Chordata > Mammalia > Chiroptera > Vespertilionidae > Myotis > Myotis yumanensis. The sequence continues at coordinate 70,611,885 of NW_027223755.1, read as the reverse complement.
AAAAAAAATATTTTATGTTAAATACCAACAAAGTAACTTTTATTTTCTTAACCCAAACTGGTATTTGATCACCAACTATGTTTTAATATAATAAAATCTGCAAGTTGGATAACAAGTTTTTTTTAACCCTTTGCACTCCGAACCATTCTGGACATTGGCTACCAGCTACTCGACGCTACTTTGCGGCGGAAACGTGCATTTACAGACCCTCGTATTATTTAGTATAATTTTGGAACCAAGTAACGTATTATAATGATATTGGACTTATATGAATTGGGTGACATCGAGGAATGTATATTTGCAAAAAAAACAATATTTTATTGTTTATAATTTTGTACAGTATGATAAGTTTTGTAACACTCCCCAATATGCATTGCAGGCTGATTAGTGCATGTTTGACAGTAATAAGTGGTTTGACGCCTGCCACCAGGTGTTTTCCTGTTAGAACACACAATGCAGTCCCGTTTTCTTTGTCCCACATCGGGAATATGTAGTTTATTGTTTAATCCGACACAAAACCCGCTGACATTTCTTGTATATATCTTAGTAATTTTACGATATTTTGATTTAATTTCTTGTGCCATTTCAAGATAAAACTTCAGGGAAACATGCATGTCTCAAAAAGTTGCGTTGAAATAACTCAATTCCCCGTAATCACTAATAAACTGCAATGTCCCCTGAGAGGGGACATCCGAGTGATATGCTAGAATTCCGATGTCCCCTGAGAGGGGACAGTGGAGTGCAAGGGGTTAATACTTTATGTTCAGGAGATAATGTTTAAAATTTCATGACTGCTAGCTTCCTCTACATTATGATTTCCCTGTTTAATGAAAGGAGTTATATAACCAGATCCATTCTCTAGACCACGGAGAAGAAAAAGGTAAAGATTGTTTTCCAAATGCAAAAGATGAGGATAGATATAAAAATTAGACAATTCACATCTAAACTGATTTAATCTTTAAATGCACTTTACTAAAAGTATAGATCTCTTTGCATTTATAGCCTATTTGGAGTTGGTTGAACTTCTTGGATGTGTAGATTGTTTTTCATCAAAGGCATTATTCCTTCAATTATTTTTTTCTGCTTCTTTCCCTCCTCTCACTCTGCTCTCCCACTACTTGACCGTATCCCATGTTTCTCTGAGGCTTTTCATTCTTTTTTTCCCTTCTTCTGACACATACTCATAGATAGGTGGAATAGACAGATCTTCAACCTTTTTGATTCTTTCTTTTGCCAGATCAAATCTACTGTTGAGCCCCTCTAGTAAATTCCTCATCGCAATTATTGTACTTTCAGCTGCTGAACTTCTATTTGGTTCTTTTTTTATATATTTTCTATTTATTGACTTTTCTCTACTTGATGAATCATGTCATCATACATTACTTCTACTAGCAGGGTTTACTTTAGTTCTCTGAATATATAATAGCTGCTCTGAAGTCTCTGTTATTAAACCCTCTCATAGGTGATTTCTGTTGCCAGTTTTATTTTGCTTTGTTTTTCTTATCCATGGGTCATACTCTCCTGTTTCTTTCATGTCCTATTTTTCTGCTGATAACTGGACATTTTAGAATACATATTGTAGTAACTCTGGATACTAATCACCCTCCCCTTCACAGCTTGTTATTATTAACGTGTTAATTATTTAATGACTTGGCTAAATTATTTTAGATAAGTCTATTTCTCCCAGAGTGTGCAGCCCTGATGTTGCTCCTCAGAGGGTGCAGCTTGCCCTGGGGTGACAGTGGTTTTAGTAGGGCTCTCTATGCTAAACTGTCTGCCTCTTTTGGAATCACACCCAGCTGATGGGCTCCACTAGCTGCTAGATGACTGCTCTATTATTTTCAACAATGCTTTGGGGCACAAATTGCTCCAAGGTCTGATCCAATTACAGTCAGGCGTCTTTACAGGGGTAGTTAGTCTTTGGGGCCAGTCTTAGAGATGTGAACCCATGAGGACTCCACTTAGCTGTCTCATTCTTTGGTTCTCTCTAGTACTCTTCCACTAGGGCAGAGGGATCTGGGTGTTGGCTGCACCTGCCTGAAGTGAAGCTTCTACCACGTTGAACCAGGGAGAGAAAGGAAGGAGAGAATCATGGCTCAAATGCCAGATTCTCACTGTTCTTACCAAGATAGAGATTTTGAATAGGTATTTCTTCATTTGCTAATTCCCTTAAAACAATTCCCAGCAACTTTAAACTTTCTTTTTTTTTTACATAATTTTTACCAGTTATGATTGTTTCACTAGGGAAAGGGTCAAAGGAACTCACACACCATCATTCCAGAAGCAGTCTGTCAATGTTGCTTTAATAATACTTTATCTACTCCAGAAGAATATTTATTACAGTATAACTTTATTACCTCACATAAATTAGAGAAGTCTAGGTTAAATTAGTGTGAAATACAAGTTCTAAAACATTTTTAGAATAAATATGTTTTTAAGTAGAATTTGAGAACTACAGAATAACTAGAATTGCCTTATATAAGAGAAATGCTAAAGCTATTTAATGAATGAATATTTTAATTTCCACAAGAGTCCCTTGTATGTGTTAAGCTTTTCTAAAGACTTTTGGGAGCTACAAAGTTTGTATAAGAAAGTAAAAGCATACCCATAATTATCTCAGGTACATTATACTTATCTCAGCCAGACTTTACTATATGTAACGTATATTATATATTAAACTATACAAACATAAACAGCATTTCAAATCCAAGGAACATATTCTGATTCAAAGAAGTGTGGATTACTGAGCCTCTACTACATGAAATTACACACGTGGTAAAATGGAAAATTTAAGATACAGATCAGGATCCTTAACTACACATATACTTTACTTATAAAGTCATAGTCTACCTTGACTTTATCTGAAGTCCGTTTTCCACCAATGCCTCCAGAGCCAACAAGGAATAGGGAGAACTGATTATAACATATAAGTTCCTTCCCAGAATAAGAATAGACTGAAAAGTAAATGAAAAAAATGTTTTAAGTTGTCAAAAGACATAACTAATTAACCAATATATGATCAACAATTCCTTTAAAAGTTAAAAAACAAAATCCAATTACTGAAAGGTTTTATAATTTAAAGATGTCTAAGCTTGGTTACGAGCCATTCATTTTAATTCACCAGTTTCTGGAAGACAGACAGAAGAGGATGTTCACCAACCCTTACTTGACTATAAAATAGTATGTTCTCTCCCCTCTTTCTAAACCTCCCCAACTTTCATACTTTAATTCTCTCCACCTCAAACATTTCAAGCAATCCCTCTATAAAGCGCAGGTAACCTCACACTCAAACTTCCACACATTCTGCCAAAGCACTCAAAAAGAGCCTGAAATGTAAAAGAGGAAATAAGTGAGACTGAAAGTATAAGCTTCGGGAGGGAGGGATCATGGTTATTTTGCTCATCATCATATTCCCAGCAATTAGAATAGTACCTGGGATCAAAAGAGGCACCTGATAATGTTTATTAAATTAATTAACGAATCAATGATTAAATGACAAGTGAGCATGTTAGTAAACAGGTAAGCAAGTAATGAATGAGTGTAAGACAGCTGTCCCTCTTTCTACTGACTCATTTCCTAGCAAGAGTTTAAGTATTATCTGTGTTTCCAGCTCTAGAAAACTAGGAACATGATTTTGAACTGCATTACAGAAAAAATCCAATTATAACAAAAAATAAAAAGGTCATAGTAATTTGTATTTAAAATAAAAATTTTTGTTTATTAAATAAGAAACTGGATATTCTATTTCATTTATACTTATCTATAAATTCTAATACATTATTACATATTACCAAGCTATAGTTAAATAAATGGAGTCAGTCAAGAGAAAATAGTAAAAATTAAAGCTAAGGTTCCTGCAGAATTTTTGTGGTAAATTACATTTGGTAGGATGGCGAGAAGACTAAAAGATAACTGGGGGAATTACAGCCAAATACTGGCCAACATCTGGAATGACAATAAAATATGAAAATCTAAAAAAGAGAAATAGAGGAAGAAAGAGTGGAAGGGGAAAAGGAAAGATAATCAACTTACTGAGTTAACAAAAACAATGTAGTAGAATATTTAAGAGCATCAAAATGTTCTCAATATATTATTAAGTAAAAACAAGGCAAGTCCAAAACAGCAAATACAATATAACCTCCTATGTGTTTTGAACAAAAATGGTACCGCCTATATTCCAAGTATCAGATAATATCAAACTTTATACTGTCCTTTATTCCCCAAAATTTTTGACAATAAATATTTATTTTTTTCTTAAACTTTAAAATAAATAAATTTTAAGCAGTGTTATCTGTAGCTTATGTTTAATTATTAGTATTTCAACATTTATTAAACTATTATAATCTTTTTTCCACTGCAAATAAGATGTGGCTATAATGTTTAAACCACATTATGAGTTCAATAGGCTTGAAAGTGCAAGTTTAGGGACCTAACTACCATTTAGAAGAGTGATCCAGGGGTCAAATATGTTCCAAGTTCCAAAGAGCTAACAAAGAAAACAATTTCTACAATATCGCCTAATTACCAAAGGAGGGCTGTCTATGGATTCCTTCCTGTCCAAAACTAACTCCAGCAAGTATAATTCTCCTTATGTTCTCCAAACCAGCCATAGCTCTCCAGTGCTTTGTTTGTATCATCTCAAATCCCCTGAAGTGGCCCGCTCTCCCTACCCTTATCCTAATCTACTCCTTCTTACCATCCTTCCTTATTTTCTAAAACAGCTTCTTACTAATCACTTCTATGGTGAAGTACTATATTACATATAAAACCTATCAATCTAACAATATTATTATAAGAACTGGAAATTAGTTACCATCGATAAGAATTACTAAACCGGATCCTTTATCTAGGACATCAGCAACAACTGTTTCATTCCTTAATGTTCCTAAAATGAAAAGTAAAACAAATAAATAAATAAATAAATAGGCTGTTTTAAAGACCATAAGTAAGTAGACTGTGTTAAAAATAATAAGTTATTATATTAAGACATGAGAGACTTTAACATAATTTCCACTATTATAAGTTCAGCAAAACTAAAAATTATGATTTAAATTATTTTCATTATAATGCTAAATAATTCAACATTAGAGGCAGTCAGAACACTTGAGTCACTAAACTTGAATCAGTAATTCTGATAAATTAGGTCTTAAGAAATAATACTTTTCAATCATTCAACAAACATTTGTTAAAGATATGACCAGTGCCATTTACACCATTCCTTCTCAAATCTCTACTCTATTGGCTTCAATGGGACTGTTTCTCCCTAATCACTCTGTACTTTTACAGACTCTTCTTTCCATCATGGCGATGTCTTGATGGATCATCATTGTCTGGGGGTGAACTCATCTTTTTCTCAAACCTGCTTTTCTCTTTTGTTCCCTATGTAAATGAATGGTACTACCCATCAAGGTGCACAAGCCAGAAACTTGAGCATCACCCCTGACTCACAGAGTCTAAGTAGTGTCTACACTTGAGTATGCGGAGAATGGTAGAAGATGGATTCTACTAAAATTTTGTACTTCATCCTTAAGCCTGGGGTTTTAATAGGGAAGTTACAAACACATCTGCATTGCAGAAATAACATTACGGCTGCAATGAGGTGAATAAATCTCAAGGGAACAAGAATGGAGACAGAACACTTAAGAGAACAAGAGAAAATGGCCAGTGGTTCTCAACCTTCCTAATGCGGCGACCCTTTAATACAGTTCTTCATGTTGTGGTGACCCCCAACCATAAAATTATTTTCGTTGCTACTTCATAACTGTAATTTTGCTACTGTTATGAATCGTAATGTAAATATCTGATATGCAGGATGTATTTCAGGGGTCGTGACCCACAGGTTGAGAACCACTGTTAGACTAAACAAAGAAGTAGAAGTGGAGGTGGACAGAAATAGGATTCAGATGTACCAAAAGGAGAGGACCAACGAACTTGGTAAGTGTCTGGATGTGAAAGGTGGTAAAAGAGACGCCAAGGATGACATCCAGATTTCTCACTTTTCTAAAACTCTCTGACCCACCCACTTGTTTCCATCCTTCTACCACCTTAGTGCAAGCTACCATCATTTCATCTGAAGTACCACTACAGACTTTTAACGAGGTGCCTGCACATCCACTCTGACCAACTTTAAAACATGCTTCGTACATGTCAGGTGATTTTTTCCCAAAGTCAAATCTGACAATGTAATAAAGTGCTTTTCCCAACACCACCACTATCTCTCCCTACCAGTCCCATAAATATAAAATTGCGATAAATACAAAACTCCCTAACATGATCTGTGTGATACTATTCCCTGCCACCACCACCAGGCTCTCCGGCCACCCTGGCCTTCCTTACTCCTCCATTATCTATGCTTCTCATATTTCAAGAGCCTTTACACAGGCCCTTGGATGTCTGGAAAGCTCTTTCCTTCCTTCTTTGCCTCACTTCATACCTAGCTGAAATCTTCCTTTAAAATCTCTCTTCATATCAGTTCCTTAGAGAACACTCTCATTACCAACCCAATAATGTCCAAACCTTCTATTTTAAGTTCTAATGGTATCATGTATGTTTCACCTATAATGTTTATTACAAGTAGCTACAGGTAATATAATGTAATAACGGGTGATTTTGATGTGCAGTCAGATTACAAAATTATTTAAAACCAAATACTGCGCCTTACAAGTGGCAGGTATCCAGCAGATATTTGATAAACGCAGTCACCACATACTGTGCACTACAACTGATAAAAAGGACTGTGTGAAACTTAAGCTGTACCACTAACACTGAAAAAAAGCTACTCAGCCTTAAGCAATAAGAGTCTCATAATTTCTTTAGTAAAATAAGAATACTGAGGAAAGAGTTAAAGTAGGATTCTAGCTACTTGCTGACTTCTACATTATATAAAGTGAAATGAACAAGTAAGATATTATTGAGAAAAGTAGATGATTAAAGATGCAAAAAATTTTGTATCTTTTAACATGGTTTGCTCTATGAAAATCAGCACCAATATAAATACCTGAGAAAAGAATGAAGAACCATGTTAATAGGAATCATAACTGATTGTACACAATCACCAAGTTAGAACATATGCACAAAAATGTTCCTTTCATTTGTTAGTAACACATACATCAACAGAAATAAATTATTAGCATTTTGAAGTAATTTATTAAAGGAAATTATTAAAGGACAAAGTTTAAGATAATCAAAACAGGTACTAGTTAATAGCAACCTAGTCTAATCGCTGACAAGCGTGTAAATAACTTGTGATAAGCTTTATTTAGGTCTCTCTATGCCAATTTAACACACTGACACAGTTTGGAAGGTTAGTTAAAAAAATAAAATTATGATGTGGTTACAGGAATCAGTATATCAAGAACTCACCTGTTCTGGGAAGTGGTTTATACAACTCCAAGTACTGCTCCCCATGAAGAATCTATGTTAGGATAAGCAAAGTTTTATTAGCAGACTTTCTTTTTCCACGAGTATTGTCTGTGGATATTACTAATCAAAAGTGACATTTCACTGTCCACATGCTCACATCACTACTTCCCCCAAATTAATTGTCTCAGTTTGGCTCCTACTTCTTAAACACATGATTCAGAAATAATCAGTCCCCCAATCTCAAAACTGTCTTTTGGAACAGAGAAGGTATCTTATATTTGTGTTTTCTTGACATTCACAAATCCTTGTTGACTGATAACTATAGATTATTTGCCAGTGGAGACACTAAACTAAGCTGTACTTCCAGTGCTTGGAACATAGTGGGTCTCCAACACATATCTATTGAATGAAAATGAATTGGCAACCGCTAGTAATTTCAGGTCACACATACCAAATATAAACAACTCAACCAAAACACACACATAAACCTTCAAAACTATCTATAATAATCAAAGTGTAATATGCTAATTAGACTGGACATCCTTCCAGACGACCTTCCGGACGAAGCCAGGGCTGCGAGGGAAGCCGGTGCCAGCAACCGGAAGAAGAAAGGCCTAGTCTTGCACGAGTTTCATGTGTCGGGCCTCTAGTGTTCAAAATTAAAGTACTACCAATGCCAATATTTCCTTAGTATAATATCTTATAAATTTATCTACAAAGAGTAGATACTAAGGACACTGTAACTTCATAGCCACTTAACCTCCAAATATATGTAGGAAAACAATAGGACAGGAAAAACAAAACCTGCCCGCATATTCCAAAGACCACACTCCACTGCCATGGGGCAGCTTAATTCCCAGTCTTCCTCAGAACCCAGAAGAGGAAAAAGGGTTAGGTGGCTGGCAGTGCTGGGAGGACAAATGAAGGATGCCTTACTGTACCATAAGGCCTGGAAACTCAAGGCTGGGAAGACTGGGATTCAAATGCCAAGACAGCCCTAGCTGGTTTGGCTCAGTGGACAGAGCATCGGTCTGTGGACTGAAGAGTCCCGGGTTCAAGGGCACATACCTCAGGTACAGGCTCCTCCTCGGCCTAGGCCCTGGTCAGGGCATGTGGAGAAGGCAACCAACCGATGTGTTTCTTTCACATCAATATTTCTCTCTTTCTCTCTCTCTTCCACTCTCTCTAAAACTCAATGGAAAAATATCCTTAGGTAAGGATTACAAAATAAAAATAAAAAAAATAAATGCCAAAACAGCTATCATTCCAGGCCACAGGTTTTGAACACCATTTCTGATTTCCAATTCCTTTCAACTCTGAGGGACAATTCTGAAACATGTTTTGTTTGCTCTTACATTATGCAAACAGAAGAACTGTCTGCAGCAATTACCACGGGAGAGTGACTAAAACAACAAACTGCTTGGCACACATTTCTCAACTCCCTTCCAACTTCATGAACTACTCTTAATAAAATAAGGGTATTCTCCTAAGTTCAACACAGCAATGGGATAATGGAACCTCCAGTAAATGGGTTCTCCAATCAAGGAGTTGCAGAAATGGTCTCATAGCTCTGATTCAACAATTATCACTAGGCTCATTCTAAACCTTACTCCAAGGAATAAAATAAACCCCACCTCAAAAGCTTTCTCACAGTTGTTCACGCCTTCCTTTTTGAAACAATTTATTCACTTTGCTTTCCAAATACCATATTCTCCTGATATTCCTCATAACTCATTCCTTACCAGCCATTCCCATGCAGTCTCTCTCACTAATTTCTCCTCGTCTTTTCAACCACTAAACACTGCAGGGTCCCTAAACTCAAGATCTTCTCTACATATACTCACACATTAGGTAATTTCATGTCTTTAAATATCACTTACATGCTACAAACCCCAATTAGACCTTACCCCCAAACTCTAGATTCATATGTTCAACTGCCCACTTTTTAACTCCACCTGCATGTATGATAGGCATCTCAAATCTGTTGGAAAACAACTAATTATCCCCACCTTAAAGTAACTACATATATCTATTTTATTAGACATAGTAATGTCATATGTAATTATTATACATATTAAATATGTTGTATATAATTAATTATAAATAATATGTATACAGGGTGGGACAAAAGTAGGTGTACAGTTGTAAGTGAAACAGAGCTTATTCTTATATTGTTATTTACTAATTATTGTATTATTTTTCATATGAACAACTGTAAACCTACTTTTGCCCCACCCTGCATATTATCATCCCAGTTGTCCAGACTACAAACCTTTATCCTTGACTTCTTTTTTCCACCCTCATATCCAGCCTTTTGCTTGAATTATTACAGTAGGCTCCTAACTGGTTTCCATGCTTCCATGCTTGGCTCCTATATAATTTATTCCTCACACAGTAGCAAAAATGAGCCTATGAGTGAACACAGCCAGCTCATATCACCCCTCAGTTCAAAGTGCTACTAATGTCCCTACTAATTACTCAAGAGTATAAACTGAAATCCTTACAATGACTACAAGGCTCTCTTCTTCCACCACTGCCGCCTTCTCACTCTACAGCGACACTGGCCCCCTTGCTCACTCTACAGCTATATTGACCCCTTTGCTGTTCCAAAAATACCAAGTATGCACCTGCCTCAGGGCCTTTTACACTTGTTTTTTCTGCCTCAAATATTCTTCCATGGGATAATTCCCTGGCTTGCTCCTTCCCCAATATCATCAGATAATGATGATCATATCCACTTTACAGATAAGAAAACAAGCTTAGAGAAGTTATTTACCCTTGGTCAGACAGCAAGTAAATAGTAGAGAGAGAATTAATAACATTATGTCAAGGTTATGGGACTGCACATGACTGCTTCTTCTTTTTGTTTGCCTTTTCAACTACTAACCCTTTTCTCTGTTATTCTTAAAAAGAATATCAAAGGATATGCTAACTATTCCTGAATCAACCATTATAAACTGTTTTACTACTATACACGCACACATAAGGTATGATATTTATCAATCATATTTAAAGAAACAGAAAAAAAAACAAAATAAAGGTTTCTTATTATGCATACCTTTGCTAAGTCAATTGAAAGCCCAGGAATCTCTACTAAGTCTCCACGCATTACAGATTTCTGAGCTATAATAACTCCAAAGGTAGGCAAACAGGAGAAGTCAGAATGTCCTTCATAAATAAACTTCAAATCCTTTGGTTCCTTGACCGATGCTCCCACTCCGAGAGCATACATAATAGTTTCCAGTTCCGTGTAGGCAGAAGAAAATGAAGGAAGTGTGTAGCCAACAGCTTCACCCTAGGGGGCAATTGTAGGAAATGATTTTTGCACTCATCTTTAAAACTTCAATTTTTCAAAACTATTCATTGCTTACATACCTACTTTTGTTTTTGAAAAGATGTGATTAAAATATTATTTTAATGAATTTAATGGAGTATTATAATTATTTCATGATATTTAATTTTTTAAAAATAGAAACCAATTAGATAATGTGTGGAAAAGGACTGCATTTACAGGTAATTACATTTTTATTACTTGCTAACAGTTAGTATGTCTCGTTTTAAATTTTTCTATCTTTGAAGCTGGAAAGTCCTGTTAACTCAGCAACTATTAGCTACCCAAAAATAAAAAATTAAATTTAAAAAACCACATATTTATTATAAGTAGGAATAGTGAACTGCCCTATAATATCTATTACATAAAAATTCACTGTAAACAGATGAGCAAAACACTGCTTAATGCTTGTAAATTAGAATGCCTCATTATGGCTTTACGTGAAATGAGATTTTACCTGAAGTTCCTTCCTAGGAATGTACCTTATCTAAATGGATGTTGTAGTTTTCTATTTAGTGATGATATGCCTAGCTAATATGTAAAGCATATATGAGGTTATAAAAGAATGATGCCCAATTTTCAATCACTCCTTCTAAAGCAGGAGTCGCCAAACAATGCTGAGAGCTAAAAATGGTTTTTACATTTTTTCGGTGGTTAAAAAAAAAGAAAATCAAGAAGAGCATGTGTTAGAAATAGTATGTGGTCCAGAAAGTCTAAAATATTTTATTATCTGGCCCTTTACTAAAGAAGTTTGCCAACTCCTATCCTGAAGTAAAAGCACACTTATAAACTGATCACATTCTCAGCGTTAAAATTAGATGGTTAATTTTATCACTATGTCTGTCCTGAGTCACAAAACACCAAAATCACATGTGTCAAATGATTTACTTCTTACTATTTATGCATTACAAGTTTTTTTTTAAGGATAAGTACAAGAGATTGTAAATCTGCAAACTTCATGAGCTATAATCACAATTCTATTAGAATTTCTGACACAATGCGAGGCTTTTTACTTGCAGCCATGCTGAAACGTTTCTAAAAATACGTACATTCTATCAAAGCTTTCCCTTACAAGAAATGACTCAGAAGAGGCACTATATAAATTAGCCTTTTCTAATAAGTTCGAAAAATAGTGACTAACGTAGGATTATCAATGCTTCTGGCGGGGGGCGGGGGGGAGGGGGCGGGAGGAAGACACCTAGTTATCCTGAAGAAGAGAAAGTAAAGGTTACATTTAATATTTTAGCCTTGTGTTCAAATTTTATAAATATTTAGTAAATATTTTAAGAAAAGTTTTCTGGTCACTTATCTTTCCTATTAAACAACAGATGAATAGCTTGGAAAATATGTTTTGTATGAAACAAAAGAAAAAAGAGCAGGAAAAGGTCTCCCAAGAAGGCACAGCTTTAGGCTTTTTTTCCCTACTTACAGATCCTGAGGTGGCTTTTGATGATGCCGCATGGCTGGTATGATTTGCTGAAACTCCTCCATCTGAATCTATTTTACTTAGAACTCCGATTATACTGCCAGTTGATTCTAAAAAATAACAACAACAATAATGCCTTTGTTAAAGATGTGACTAAAGAAAGCTACAATGTGCTACATCAGCAACTTTAAACCTTTTTCATCTCATGGCACACAAAATCTCATTACTAAAATTCTGCGGCACACCAAAAATATACTTTTTGCCAATCTGACAAAAAAAATGGGTATAATTTTGATTCTTTTACACCGAACGGCTATTGTTGTGTTGGTTGTTGTCATTTTTTTGAAAGTCTAAGGGAAAAGACGTCAATGCTTTAAAAATTCTTGAGGAACACCAGTGTGCCTGCTGTGGCACACTGGTTGAAAATCACTGTGCTAGATAATTTTTCCTATAACGTTCAGCAAGTCTGCTGCAGACTCTAGACTGGCACTCATGAACTGAGTGTATAATGTCAGGCTATTATGGGAAAAAGTTGTGAAAGACTTTGAAATAGACTACAGATAACTGGGTGTTTTCAACTGAAAACAAGACACTGTCCAACATGCTCTTCCCAGGTTTGACCCTAAGGAGGCTCTGAGCTTTGCAATGTCTTTGAGCAATTTTACAACTCTGTAAGGTGGGATCCACAGACATGCAATTTCCGTTTAGTGGAGGGACAACTAATTTCCCTTCTCTGACCACCATCACCCTTTCCCCAGGATCAAACAATGCCATTCTGACCAGTGCCTCCACACAGGTTTTGGAAACTGCTATTCTGGGGTCTTAAGGTTAATAAAGAAGAATCATGGAGCAACCACATATGCCATACGATTCCAATGGCGCTGGGACCTTTCTAACAAACCTTAGAGTTATGGGCCTCCTTCTAAACTCAGAGAAAAACTACAACCAAATTACAGAATGTGAGAGGACCGGGGACATCTGCCCTTCCTGGTGACACTAATGGAGAGGATTTTTCCTACTAGTCCTATACTTTCTTCCCCACTCAGACTGCCGCCTAGAGGGGGCTATTTAACTGAAAGTCACCTTAATGAAGCTGGAAGTACCACACTCAGAGTGAGACAACCTGAGTTAACTCATGGCTCAAACACTGAGAAAGCTTGGAACATTTATTTAGTTTTTCTGGGATTTAGTTCATCATCTATAAAATGAGAAGTGGATACAGGTAGGTGCTCTAGACCAGCGGTCGCCAACCTTTCAGACCTCATGGACCACCAGTGGTCCTGTGAACCACTGATTGGCAACCGTTGCTCCAAAGGTTTCCTTAAACCAGTGGTCGCCAACCTTTCGGACCTCATGGACCACCAGTGGTCCGCAGACTACCAGTTGGCGACCACTGCTTTAGAGGGTCTCAATTCTATTAAAAATGTGAAATTTTTTCTTCTACCTGTACTTCAAATACAAGACATAGCTTGCAATCTATATATATAAAAGGCTAATATGCAAAGTGTCCCCCAGGAATTCAACCGGGAGACAGGGAGTTTGATTGCTTGCTATGACGTGTGCTGACCACCAGGGGGCGGTGCAGAACGAAGGAAGGCCCTGGCCGGCAGCCAGTAGACAGGGAAGGAAGGCCCCAGCTGGCTGCCAGAAGGCCCCAACCGGCCCTGATCACTGGCCAGGCCTAGGGACCCTACCCGTGCACAAATTTCATGCACCAGGCCTCTAGTTTATAATAACATAATTCATTTAGTCAACTTTTTCTTTATATTAGTCCAATACTTTCAAGTCAATAACGTGGAACTTTGACATCAGAGGAAAGTTTTTAATATACTTCTTCCTTTTTCCTTTCATTCATTTACATTGATAGGCAACTGCTACTGATAGACTAAATTTATCTCAAATATCAAAATATAGAATATAGAAAATGCTACCATTAATGACATAACAATTATGTTATCATCTGATTGAGGAAAAGCACAATAAAATTTCAGTGTATTTACCAGCAGGCAGCTAAGCGTTATTAAGGAAAAAAAACAGAATAGTCATTTTTCTGATATATTATTCTATCAAACATTAAATATATAATTACTAAGAGGGAAAAAAGAGTTCTCTGTGAAATAACCCTAATTCATGATCTTTCCTTTAAATTTTATATACTACTAGAGGCCCGGTGCACGAAATTCGTGCACAGGTTGGGGGAGGTCCTTCAACCCAGCCTGCACCCTCTCCAATTGGGACATCCCTCTCACAATCTGGGACTGCTGGCTCATAACCACTCACCTGCTTGCCTGCCTGGTCGCCCCTAACCACCTCTGCCTGTTGGCCAAATGCCCCTAACTCTGTGGTCGGCAAACTGTGGCTTACGAGCCACATGTGGCTCTTTGGCCCCTTGAGTGTGGCTCTTCCACAAAATACCACGTGTGGGTACGCACATACAGTGCGATTGAAACTTCGTGGCCCATGCGCAGAGGTTGGTATTTTGTGGAAGAGCCACACTCAAGGGGCCAAAGAGCCGCATATGGCTCGCGAGCCGCAGTTTGCCAAGCCGCAGTTTGCTGACCACTGCCCTAACTGCTCCCCTGACAATCTGATCACCCCTAATTGCCTCTTCCTGCCAACCTGATTGCACCCTAACTGCTCCCCCATGCTGGCCTGATCGCTCCCTAACTGCTCCCCCCTGCCGGCCTGATCACCCCCTAACTGCTCTCCCCTGCTGGCCTGATCGCCCCTAACCACCTCTGCCTCAGACCCCTACCACCGTGGCTTTATCTGGATGGATGTCCGGAAGATGTCTGGAAGATGTCCAGTCTAATTAGCATATTACCCTTTTATTAGTATAGATATGCACATGTGAGTTATGGTAGAAAAAATAATGTGACTTTTATTGGTTATCTACTTCTGTGGCATATCATAGATGATTCAATAATTCAAGGTAACAAGCATTACTAAATCCTTTCTATGAGTTCTGTACTATGCTAACACCAACTACTAAAGAAGTACATACAAGATATAGTCTCTGCCTTTAAAGGCACTTACTATGCAATTAAGAAACCACACTATGAAACAAGAGCAGTAAGAAGCAGTAATGTCTAGATGCTCTAGTTGTAACAGTTCAGCTACAAGAGAGATTAGTGTAGCCCAGAATATCTGGGGAGGTTTTGTTGAACATATAGGCCTTTAGCTTTTCTAAAGAAGTCCTAATAAAAGGAAGAAGAGGCATTTTAGAAAGACAGAGAAACAGTGGCAAAGACAAAGTGCCAGAACAGCAAATCTTTGCACCAAACAGAAGAGAGCTAACCCTAAATAAAATAGGCTTAAATAAACCTTTTGAGAAATAATGAAAAATCAGGTCAGGTAAGGAGCAAATGGTTAGATAATGGAAGACTTTGAAACGAACCACCAGATGAGAAGTAGATGCATTAAGCACAAATGAATAACTTATCTCACACACCAAAAAAAAAAAAAAGACTATAAAAAAACCTGAAAAACTGACAGTGGGAGTGACATACATATCTTAAATTTGAAGAGTTCTAATACATATTAGAGTAAAAAATGTACTCTAGATGATTTATGTGTCTAAGTCACCACATTTAAAATACAAAGAAATTCCATAAAAAGAATAAATTGCCTCTGGTTCCCCAGCCAGGACTGGACTGAGTGGGACTCTTTACCTTCAATTCTCTGAGGCTTGCTGGCATTTTCAAAGTCACAGATCTTTCTCCAGTTAGCCTTCACTGCTTCAGGAGTCATCGGCTGATTCCTCTGTCTTACAATTGCCCCAAGGCTCCGCTCCCAGCGCACTGGTTATAGAAACAAAAATAAGATACTGAACACATAGTTTAAGTAAAGTAAAACTCATAAGAGTCCCTTGAATTTTTTTAACTTTAAGAAAAAGGAAATTCAGAAAAAGGATTCCACTTCTTTTCCTAGATGCCTTAAAGTTGATATTTCTAAAATAACAAATCCATTAAGATAATGTCAATTTTTTAAGAAAATATTTGAAACTGAAGGGAAAAACCTTTCCTCTTACTATACCAAACACTATTAAATGCAGAATGAAATGCTGAATCAGAAAGAGTTATATACATACTATCATGCAAAAAAACTCACTTCATGACCACAGATCATTCGGGAAATATTCTTCAAGATAACAGAACAGAGCTTCGTTGGATAGTAAACCGAGGACTAGTAGTGATAACAGATCAAAAAGTTCAGACAGCCAAATACTATATCAAAATAATTTTCCCTTTTCCTCCCTTTGTTCTTCCTCCTTTTCCACAGGAAGTCAACTAGCACTCACAGATTCACAAAAATCATTACTACTGCGTAAGTTCCATGAGAATTAACATTGTTTTCTTTTCAAAAGACAGTAATAAATAACCACTAGTAACTTATTTAAATATAATGGTCAGATTCAGATGATTATTAAACTGAAGATCTATCTTGGAGAATGACAGAAATGACTGCTTCTAGAGCTTTCCTATTAATAAAGTCCCAGATACAGCTTTTATTATAAGAATGGATCTTCCTTTTTAAAATTGATGTCATAAGACACTTAATTGAGTAATATAACTCAATAACTGGAGAGAAGAGATGAAAATTTACTTTAATAACTGGAGAGAAGAGATGAAAATATTGATAATTTACAATGCTCTCCAGTAATGGTAACCTTTTAAATAATTCAATTAATTTTTATAGCACTAGCCAACTGCAAACATAAATTGGGTTACAGGAATTTTTACAATTTTTAAAAATTGCCTTAGAAAAGCAATTATTCAATCTGGAGCTCACAAGGTTTAAGGGCTGGGGTAAGAGAGGCTTAAAGCTAAATGAATTGAAGGGAAATAATTTCCACAGATCAGTTGCAACTTCTGTCCCACAAAATTGTCCATGTGACTCTATGTCTCTTGATGTCTCATGCTCTAAGGAAAAAAGAATTAAATGAGAGAACTGGAGAACTTGCCTGTTGTGGCTCTTCCCATCTTTTAAAAACCAGCTCCCCCTCCGTCCCACTCTCCTGCTGAAACAGTAAGAACAAGCACATGGCATGCCAGAGATGTGGGAGGACATCAATATAGAGACTATGCTGTCTGAAGGAAGAGCCAGTTCTGGATAAGAAGAGGCAAATCCTCAATAAGGACTGCCAACAGAAAGAAAATAAAACAGATTCTTGAAAATGCTACAGTCTGCAGGACAACTTCCACGTTTTAGAATACCTGGTGGTATAACAATGTTTGAGATTGAGTGTGTGTGCACTAGATTCAATGGTTAGGCATTTGACAAGATCTTTATCCAGCTCTAATTAGATATGCAGGTTTAAAGATATGGAAATAATAATGTATAGCAAAAGAGACTTACATTTTCCAATCCATCCTGCTCCAACCTACCAAGAAGAGGAAAAAAAGTTATACCATCTAATGTGAAATCACTAATAAAATTTTTAAAATGCAAAAAACAGGCAACTATCTTACTAAGAATATTAGAATACTAGATGACAAAGGATAAAAACAATACAAATATCTACTGGCCCTCGTGACTGCACTGTTCATGTTATCACAGTAGAAATATAAAGCAGCACAATGTAGTAGAAATCATGTAGTAGAAAAAAGACTCTGATGTCAGAAACCAAGGTTTAACACCAGTTCTTCTTACTGACTAGTTATGTGACCCTGGTCAAATTATTTGACTTTCCTAAAGCCAAGTTTCCACTTAGGTAAAATAAGTATAATAATACACTCTTCAATGAGGTAATCATGAAGGTTAAAAAACATAAATTATAAAATTGCCTAACACATCACAGACTTGATATACATGTCCCTCTAGAAAAACCTAGTGGATAAAAATATTAAAAGCAAAGAAAAATAAAACCAGGATCTGAGTTAATGAACTAAGTGTAGTCATTTTAATAAAACATCTTTATGTAAAGGTAAAGCAAATGACCAAATATATTAACTGCCACACAGAAGATAAATTTTTTTCTAAAGAACATTCAAAGATATTGTCAGAAGAAAATGTTGTACGTAAAGAAAACCTGTTTGCCATGTCTTCAAATGTCACTCAGTGTGCCAGAATTCCACACATGTATGGAAAGAAGAAAACTTACCAGTGGACAGTACACATCTTAGTGGCTATAGGCTTAAAGGTATGACTTTTTTTTCCCATCTTTTTCAAAGGTCTGATTTTTTAATCACCCTTTGCCTTTATATTAACAGGCCCACACTTTTTATAACAGACCCATCAGTCCTGATGCTGCCAAAGTAGATAAATCAGCAGTGGTTTTGACAACAGTCAAAAGAGATACCATTTTTTTTATCATGTTTGGGGAGTGAAGCAACAAACTACAAGCTCCTCTCAGGTGCTAGAAACATCAGCTTCAACTGAGCCAAAGGAACTGTATCTGCCATGCCAGTTATCTATTAGGACTTTACTTTCAAGGTTTAAGTCAGGATATCACACACACATACCTTACTTTATTTTATCAATCATACATACCAAATGTTCCTCACTAAAAATGTGCACAATATCATAAAAGAAAACCACACACAGAATTTCATCTACCCAAGATCCTGTGTATGTTTATTGTGTGCAAAATGCATATCTAAAAAAGACTACTAGTGTAAAATGCACATCTAATAAAAGACTGGAAGAGAATACATAAGAATATTAATAGTAATTATCTCTAAATAGTAGTAATGTGGGTGATTTTTTTCTTCTAAATATTTTCCTGTATATTTGAAGTTGTCTACAAAAACACATATTATTTTTGTTTCCAGAAATTAAATAATTGTAAAAGGTAAAAAGATTTTTTTTAATTCCCTAATAAGATTAAACACACACACACACACACACACACACACAAACAGGCAGGTAAAATTTTGAGCTTGATATTATTAAATTTTCTTCCTCTGTAAATTTAGTGTAGTAAATTTCTTTCCCACTCTAATTGTCCACAATTCACACCCAATGATTGTGATTAAGAAAGTGAGGCACATAACTCCACTTAAACATGGATAGACTGTTTTTTATTTACTTATCTGCTTTTTGTTCCAATAAATCAGGCTAAAATACTATCCACTTCAAACTGAGTCAGGTTATTTTACTACTAAGAAATATTTTTGGATATCATTCTATTCCTCATACAACAAACAGGTTCATTATTACTAGAGGAGGGGAGTCATAAAATATATCAACAGTTCATGCTAGAAAGGTAAAAAGAGATCAAACTCAAATGAGAAAAAATGCATAAAGTGGCATAAAGAGATCTAAATGGACTCTGACTATGGGTCTCAATGGATGATGTAATTATATGGGGTTTTTTGTTTTTTTAATTCTACAATAAACATTTAAAGCTTTGCAACAAGGAAAAAGGGAAGAGTTTATTTTTAAAGTTAAGATAAATAGTAAGCTGTGTTTACTGATCTACCACACCCAGACTAAATTCCTGCTATACTGATATATTTAAATTGAGGGGTGACTGCTAGGTACTATGTACTAGGTTCTATACTAAGAGTTTAAAAGTATGATTTCTGTTTGCCACAAAAAAAAAAAAAAAAAAACTAAAGTTCAGGGAGGTTAATTTGTACAAAATTCCAGCAAGCCAGCAACTGCCAGAATACCAGTAAGAACTAAAAATCTGACCTGGCTGACTCTAAGCCCTAGGCTCACCCTTCCACTTTACCACTGAGCTTCTCAAATCCAATGAGACTTTCTATATTTGATTATACACCCCAAACCAGCCACATTTTCATTTGGTAAGAATATCAGAAATGAAGAAGAAAGTAAAAAGAGAATTTATGAAGTTGCAGTTACTTTCTCAAAACATTCCTTAATGATAATATAACCATAAGATTTTTTAAAAATCAACTGATGCTGTTTTAAAAATGTGAGCAATTGGAAAATACTAATTTTTAAATCATTTTCATATCTAATTACACAATATTCCTTTGAAAGAAAGCAGGAAGGTACAGAATACCTCAAACAAGCCACCGTTTTCCTCACAACTCTCATGGCACAGCCAAAGGACCAGGGGTGCCACGTAATCTGGCTTCAGTGCTTCCAGAATATCTGAAATAAATGCCCCCCAAACAAGTTTATAAACAAGAATATGTACACACTTAAGCAATCATGTTACTTTCTGAAAATTTCTTACTTATAAAATGATAGGCAATTCAGAGACATTTCAAATAACAAGAACTAATTTAGATGTACAAAATTAGACTAACACTCAAGGCTTTTCAAATAACTTTTTCCATCCCAATAGAGATATTCCTAAAGTTCTCTCAAGTTTGAATATTAAATACATCAGACATATCTTTTCCAAGATGGATAACATACTATTCAGGAGAAGTCAGTTACAGCTGCCTAGGCAAACACTGGTGAGCAGAGCTATGTATGACATAGGAACTTAGCTACCATTCGTTCCCAAAACTATTTCACTCTCCCAGCCATTTAACCAGAAGCTAGAAAACTAAATTAAAAAAACAACAACAAACAAAAAAAACCACACACACACACACACACACACACACACACAAAAACACAGCCTTGACAATTGTAATGTTAGTTGGATAATGATGTGAGATGAACCTTGCAACCGTGTAAGATAATGATGTGAAATGAACCTTGCAACTGCATAAGATGATGGTGTGAAATGAACCTTGCAACCATTACTGATGAGTAACAAAGTGTAAGAAATATTTTCCCATTGCATCCTTTCTGTGAGCAACGTAACCAAGCAGAAAGGTACCACACAAGGAGTACGAAGACCTGGATTTTACTGCTAGCTCTGCCAAGCAGGCAATTTAGGACTGTGAACACATCACTCAACTCCCCTGGACATGTCTTCTCAGGAAGACGTAAGTAAAATGCTTTCCCTGCCTATTCCATCAAGTTGTTCCAAGGCTCAAATGAGATACAATTTGCTAATATACTTTATAATCTTTAAAGAATAAAATAATTGCACATTTTAATTGTGAAATTATGAAATATAATTTTATATTAATACTAGAGGCCCAGTGCACAAAAATTTGTGCACTCGGGGGGCAAAGGGGGGTCCCTCAGCCCGGCCTGTGCCCTCTTGCAGTCTGGGACCCCTCGGGAGATAACGACCTGCTGGCTTAGGCCTGCTCCTGGGTGGCAGAGGGCAGGCCCAATCCCTAGGTGCAGCCCCTGGTCAGGCTCAGAGCAGGGCTGATTGGGGAGTTAGGGAGCCGCCCCCTGTCATGCACAGAGCAGGGCGGATGGGGAGGTTGTGATGCCACCCTCAGTCACGCTCAGGGTAGGGCCGATTGGGGGGTTGGGGCACCGCCCCCTGTCACACTCAAGGCAGGGTCAATGGGGAGGTTGCAGCGCCACCCCCTGTCACGCACAGAGCAGGGCCGATCAGGGGGTTGGGGCGCTGCCCCCTGCACAGAGCAGGGCCCATCAGGGGGGTTGGGGCTCTGTACCCTGCAGGGCCAATCAGGGGGTTGGGGCGCTGCCCCCTGTCATGCACAGAGCAGGGCCCATCAGGGGGTTGAGGAGCTCCCCCCTGTCATGCACAGAGCAGGGCCCATCAGGGGGTTGGGGAGCTCCCCCCTGTCACTCACAGAGTAGGGCCGATAGGGGAGTTAGGGCACTGCCCCCTGTCACACACACAGCAGGGCGGATCAGGGGGTTGGGGCGCCGCCACTGTCACACTCAGGGCAGGGCCGATGGGGAGGTTATGGCTCTACCCTGTCACACACAGAGCAAGGCCCGTGGGGGGGGGGGGGGGGGGTTGGGGCGCTGCCCCCTGTCACACACACAGCAGGGCCGATCAGGGGGTTGGGGAGCCGTCACTCTCACACTCAGGGCAGGGCCGATGGGGAGGTTATGGCTGTACCCTGTCACACACAGAGCAGGGCCTGTGGGGGAGAGGGGATTGGGGCGCCCGCACCCTGTCACGCTGATCCGGTGCCAGGAGGCCTCACGGCTCCGCTGATCCCGGTGCCGGGAGGCATATTACCCTTTTACTATATAGGATAGAGGCCTGGTGCATGGGTAGGGGCTGGCTGGTTTGCCCTGAAGGGTGTCCTGGATCAGGGTGGGGGTCCCCACTGGGGTGCCTGGCCAGTCTGGGTGAGGAGCTGAGGGCTGCTTTCAGGCTGGCAATTGACTGAAGCTCCCAACCACTCCTTTTTTTCTTTTTCTTTTTTTTTTTTATTCTGGGCCAGCTTTAGCTCTGGCTCTAGCTCTGAGGCTTCCGCTGCTATAATCGAAACAATGTATAACTCTAGCTCTGAGATGACTGAAAGCTTTTTTCTGGGGTTTTGTTTAGCTTCTACATTTGCAACATAGTTTCTTAGAGTTGTAGCTCAGAGGCTGGCAAGGCAGGCGGGGAACGTTGGAGTCTGCAGTCACTGGAGCAAGCAAGCCTCATGTTCGCTTCCAGCTGCCTGGCTGCCGGCCGCTATCTTGGCTGACAGTTAATTTGCATAAGGATATGCTGATTAGCCAATGGGAAGGGTAGCGGTCGTATGCTAATTACCATGTTTCTCTTTTATTAGTGTAGATGCTAAAGTAACAAAGATGACATTTACAGTCTCTATAAATTAAAGAGCAGCTCCAAAAACTTTTCATTTCATAGCCTCTAAAAGTTCTCAAGTATGCAAAAAATCCAATGGTACACTGTTCTCAACTCTCTGTTATAAGCACAAGGAGAAAACCAAAGGGAGAATCCAACTTCTTAAATGACATGACAAAACAAATTCTTAACCTATACAGATGTTTGCGTTGACTAACTTTATAGTATTGAATGCAACAATTAACACATTAATGAAATCCAACTCACCATCTATTATCTTAGGTGATAAAAAAAAAAAGAGAGAAAAGAGCATGTCATATAGGAAGAATACTTCTGACTTGCATTTTATTTCACATATTGTCACTAGTAATTTAAGTAAATATTCTTGCTTTCCAGTACTAAAAATACATTCCAAACTCCAACGTTAGCTAGCATCTTATTAAGCCCGATTTTATGAACAAAAAACAGGATGAAGGAGGTAAGTGAAATTCCTGAGAATATCACAATGAGATACAATTTTATACTCACTAGACTGACACATACAAACAATGCCAAGTTTTGGGGAAGGACCAGGCATAGGGAAGGGTTAACTCAGCAGGCCAGGGTTGCTTAAACTTTGCACAATCCTAAGAAAGGTCTGTCTTCAGGACTGGAGCTTAGCCAGCTCCTGAGGGGTGAGGTCTGAGCCTTTGGAATATGCGGCCTAGTAGGAGTGAGTCCCTGGGCCATGCTGAACCAGTTTGATCAGATGGTTTATGCTAAGGATATGACGTATGGAGAAGTCTTTTTGCTCTGAGGGGATGGAGTCTGAGTGGCTGAGGTAAATCACACAGGAGCTGCTTGCTTACATGACTGACTTCCAATAAAAAGCCTAGACACCAAGGCTCAGGAGGGCTTCCCTGGCTGGCAACATTTTACAGATTCCATCCTGGTTTCTCATGAATTTCACTCTGTATGCCTTTCCCCCTAGCTGATTTTAACTTGTATATTTCACTATAAAAAACCACAACCATGAGCATAAGAGCTTTGCTGAGTTCTGTGAATTCTTCTAGAGAATTATGGAGCCTGGGGTGATCCTGGAAAACCCCAATCCAACCATAGGTCAGTGAGAACTCTGTAACCACTGATGAATGTTATATTGGCTTAACCCATTTGAAAATTATTTAGCATTATGTGAAGTTTAGCATTAGTATATTCCATAACTCAGCCATTTTACTTCTAAGTACACAACCTAGAATATCCTTGCTGTGTGACTCTGGACACATGAACAAGAATGGAAACTGGAAACAAACCCAGATGTCCACTAATAAGAATTAGATAAATTCTCATAATGGACTATTACAGAACTATTATATAAATGAGTGAACTACAGCTATAAATAATATAAATTAATGTTAGAAATATAACATTGTGCAATCCCCCCCCCCAAATTACAGTATATTACAATTTTATGAATATCAAAACAAGCAAACCAAATAGCTTTTAGCCACGTATTTATTATTTTTTAAATTTAATTAATATTTAAATGGTTTAGTATTTTTTAAAGAAAAATGGTACAGAAATGAAAACCAATCATTTTCTTTAAGTTATTACATCTTGGGGAAGCAAGAGGGTTGGGATGAAAGAATAACAAACAAAGATTTAAGTTACTGGTAATGCCCCGATTTAGAGGTTGCATGACAGCTAGTCTTCAAAATGGCCCCAGTGATTCCCCATCTCCTCTTATTCACCCCTTCCCACAATGTACCAGGATTGCTCTCTATGACCACTAGAATAGGACACTTCTGAAATTAAAAGATACTGCAACTTCTGTCTGATGGCTGTTTCTCTTTTTCAAATTATTAGCTCTGGGGGACGTCAGCTGCCCTACCAAGAGTAGTCCTATGGAGAAAACCACATTATGAGAAACTGAGGCCTCCTGCTAACTGTCATGTGCATGTATGAGCTTGGTAGTGGATGCTCTAACCCAGACAAGATTTCAAAGGACCAGAGTCCCAGAAAATATCTTCATTAAATATCATTACAGAAAACATCTTCATTAAACCCCAAAACTTCCCAGCTAAGCCACTGAAAACTCCTGATCCCAGAAACTGTGAGATAACAAATGTTTATTGTTTTAGTCTACTAAATGTTGGAATAATTTATCACAGAACAGTAAATAACTAATATAACTTGGGAAGTTAGTTCATGGCTATTCATTCTAGGACAGTGATGGCGAACCTTTTGAGCTCGGCGTGTCAGCATTTTGAAAAACCCTAACTTAACTCTGGTGCCGTGTCACATATAGAAATTTCTTGATATTTGCAACCATATTTTTGATATTTATTTTATACTAGAGGCCCGGTGCACTGGGGGGGGGGGGTCCCCCAGCCCGGCCTGTGCCCTCTCACAGTCTGGGACCCCTCGGGAGATAACGGCCTGCTGGCTTAGGGTGGCAGAGGGCAGGCCCAATCCCTAAGTGCAGCCCCTGGTCGGGCTCAGAGCAGGGCTGATTGTGGAGTTGGGGCGCTGCCCCGTCATGCACAGAGCAGGGCGGATCGGGAGGTTGCAATGCCACCCTCAGTCACGCTCAGGGTAGACTGATTGGGGGGTTGGGGCACCGCTCCCTGTTATACTCAAGGCAGGGTCAATGGGGAGGTTGCGGCCCCACCCCTTGTCATGCACAGAGCAGGGCCAATCAGGGGGTTGGGGTGCTGCCCCCTGTCACTCACAGAGCAGGGCCAATCAGGGGTTGGGGGGCTGCTCCCTGTCACTCACAGAGCAGGGCCAATCAGGGGGTTGGGGCGCTGCCCCCTGTCACTCACAGAGAAGGGTCCATCAGGGGGGTTGGGGCGCTGCCCCGTCACTCACAGAGTAGGGCCGATAGGGGAGCTGGGGCACCGCCCCCTGTCACACACAGAGCAGGGCGGATCAGGGGTTGGGGCGCTGCACCCTGTCACACTCAGGGCAGGGCCGATGGGGAGGTTATGGCTCTACCCTGTCACACACAGAGCAAGGCCCATGGAGGGGGGTTGGGGCGCCACCCTCTATCACCCACAGAGCAGGGCCGATCAGGGGTTTGGGGCACCGCCACTGTCATACTCGGGGCAGGGCCGATGGAGAGGTTATGGCTCTACCCTGTCACACACAGAGCAGGGACCGTGGGGGGGGGGGGGGGGGGTTGGGGCGCCTCACCCTGTCACACACAGAGCAGGGCGGATAGGGAGGTTGTGGCCCCGCCCCGTCACACACAGAGCCGCAGGGCAATCGGGGGATTGGGGAGCTCCCCCCTATCAGGCACAGAGCAGGGCTGATCAGGGGGTTGGGGCGCCTTTCCCTGTCACACACAGAGCAGGGCGGATAGGGAGGTTGTGGCCCCGCCCCCTGTCACACACAGAGCCGCAGGGCAATCGGGGGATTGGGGAGCTCCCCCCTATCAGGCACAGAGCAGGGCTGATCAGGGGATTGGGGCGCCTTTCCCTGTAACACACAGAGCAGGGCGGATAGGGAGGTTGTGGCCCCGCCCCCTGTCACACACAGAGCCACAGAGCAATCAGGGGATTGGGGAGCTCCCCCACATCAGGCACAGAGCAGGGCTGATCAGGGGGTTGGGGCGCCTTTCCCTGTCACACACAGAGCAGGGCGGATAGGGAGGTTGTGGCCCCGCCCCCTGTCACACACAGAGCCGCAGGGCAATCGGGGGATTGGGGAGCTCCCCCCTATCAGGCACAGAGCAGGGCTGATCAGGGGGTTTGGGGGCTGCCCCCTGTCACGCTGATCCCGGTGCTGGGAGCCTCGCTGCTCCGCTGACCCCGGTGCCAGGAGGCATATTACCCTTTTACTATATAGGATAGAGGCCTGGTGCATGGGTGGGGGCCGGCTGGTTTGCCCTGAAGGGTGTCCTGGATCAGGGTGGGGGTCCCCACTGGGGTGCCTGGCCAGGCTGGCTGAGGGGCTGAGGGCTGTTTTCCGGGTGGCGAGTGACTAAAGCTTCCAACCGCTCCTTGTTTTCTTTTTTTTTTTTTTTTTAATTCTGGGCCAGCTTTAGCTCTGAGGCCTCGCTGCTGAAAGCAAGGATACAATGTTGCGGTCCGGGGCTGACTGAAAGCAGGTTTTGTTTAGCTTTTTATTTGCAACGTAGTAATAGTTGCTTAGAGTTGCAGTTGAGAGTCGGGCAAGTAAGGTGGGGAACGTTGGAGTCTGCAGTCCCTGGAGGAAGCAAGCCTCCCTGCTCGCTTCAGTGCCTGGCTGCCGGCCGCCATCTTGGCTGACAGTTAATTTGCATAAGGATATGCTGATTAGCCAATGGGAAGGGTAGCGGTCGTACGCCAATTACCATGTTTCTCTTTTATTAGTGTAGATATTTAAATGCCATTTAACAAAGAAAAATCAACCAAAAAAATGAGTTCGCGTGTCACCTCTGACACACGTGTCATAGGTTCGCCATCACTGTTCTAGGATTATGTTTTATTTCATGTAAGAAACATGTAAGTTACATACATTTCTTTCCATTTATCAAATATATTTCAAATAGAAAAAAGAAACTGCAAACGTCTGCACACATTACTTATAACATCTGGTTTTTTAACAAATAATTCTTATAATAGCCTGTAAGTGGATATTTCAAAGGGAGAGAAGAAATTCTGTGCAAAATTAATTTTCAGCTTTTTCTAAGCTATTAAAAAAGGTAATAAAAACCAAAATAGGGTTGCAAGATAATGACATAGAAAGATCTTTAATTCACTTCCTCCCACTAACACACCAAATATACCCTACATACAGAGAAATTTCTCCTGAAGAGACACTTGGGGCTGACTGAGCAGCTTCTGCACAACCAATGGCATAGGGACCAGACAGAGAAGGGTAGGCGATACGGAGACGTGGTAATGAGGGGACCCATCCCCAACACAGTGTCCTGCAGTAGGAATATCACTGAGCGGCCCGCATGCAGACCACCTGCCCTGGGGCACAGCGAGAAAACAGCAGTCTAAAGGGCACCTAGCCTATATGTGAGGAAATCCATTTACAAACCCTAGTGTGCCTGCCACACGGGTGGAGAACTGCTGGAACTCGCTCCAGGATCAGAGGTAGCAAAGAGCATCATTTTTATGTTACCCCTCCACCTTAATAGCAGGGGTGAGAGCACAGTGCAGGCACTCTAGCTGGCCTGCCATGGCCATTCCGTGTCCCTGAGTCCCTGGCTCACACCAGCAACAACCATCCCCCAAAGGTGGCTCCAGTGAAGAGTGTCCTGGGACCCCCCAAACCTGCATGCAATCCAACTGCCCTGCCAGTGTATAACTGGTGAGTCATACCCTAGGTCACCCCCAGCCCATGCCTCCTCCATATCTAGCTGTCCCACCAAGGCAGCACCAGCAGTACATACCCTAGCTCCAGCCATTCTGCCAAGACAACCAAAACACAGTGCCCCCCAGGACCTCCAGGCCCACACCCACTGTAGCTCCAGCCATCCCACCAAGGCAGCCCCAGCATGGCAGTGCCCCAGGACACTCCAACCCACACCTGCTCCAGCTCCAGCCATTCCACCAAAATGGCCTTGACAGAGCGTGTTCTGGGGTGCCTCAGAACTACGCCTGTTCCACTTCTAGCCAGCCTGACAAAACCACCTGGCACACACAATCAATACGCTCCTATGCAAGGCTGCTCCTTCAAGACTGGAAGAAGTGGCTGTGTTGCCTAATTCATAGAAACAAATACAGAAAGTCAAACAAAATGGGGAGATATAGAAATAGACTCCAAACAAAAGAACAAAATAAAACAGAAACACTAATTAAACAAACGTAAGTAATTTACCTGATAAAAAGTTCAAAGTAATAGTCATAAAGATACTCACTGAACTCAGGAGAAGAATGAAAGAACACAGGGAGAACTTCAACAAAGGAAAAAAACACACACACAAGAAAAAAGCAATCAGAGCAGAAGAATGTAACTGAAATAAAAAGTAAACTAGAGGGAATTAACAACAGAGTGGTTGGTATGGAAGAACAGATCAGCAATCTAAAAGACATAACAGTAGAAATCATTCCATCAGAGCATCAAAAAGAAAAAAAAATAATAAAGATAGTTTAAGTGACCTCTAGAACAACATCAAGCATACTAACACTTACATTATAGGGATCCCAGAAGTGGGCAAGAGAAAGAAAGGGGTAGAAAACTCATTTGAAGAAATAGTCATTGAAAACTTCCCTAATCTGGAGAAGAAAACAGACATCCGGGTTCAGAGAGTCCTAAACAACATGAACCTAAAGAAATCTATTCCAAGACATCTACACTAATAAAAGAGAAATATGTAAATTGTTTGTCACTCTGCTATGCCCACCAGCCAATCAGGATGAGCATGCAAATTAACCCAACAAAGACGGCGGGTTAATTTGCATACGTAGGCACAGAGCAAAGACTGAAGGCTCTGGCTGGAGTGAAGACTGAGGACTGAAGAGGCTTGGCTTCTCTGCTGCAACCGCAGCAGAGAAGCCAAGCCTCACTGTGGGCAGAGGGGAGAAGCCAAGCCTCGCTGCGGCCGGAAAGGAGAAGCCTAACCTCGAGGCTTGGCTTCTCTGCTGTGGCTGGACCAAAGGCCTGGGTCCCGTGTGCTGGAGGAAAACCGGTACCGGCAGCAAGGGGAAGGAAGGCCTATTGTGTGAATCTTCGTGCAATGGGCCTCTAGTTTATAATAAAGATGGTAAAAGTTAAAAGACAGAGACAGAATTTTAGAGGTAGCAAGAGAAAACTGACTTGTCACATTCAAAGGAAACCCATAAGACTATCAACTGATTTTTCAGTAGAAACTTTATAGGCCAGAAGGGATATTTAAAATGATGACAAGGAAAAACTTACATCCCAGAATATGCTATGGGGCAAGGTTATCAATCAGAATTGGAGGAGTGTTTCCCAGGGAAGCTAAAACTAAGGAAGTTCATCACCACTAAACCAATAAGGAAGCACTGTCCTTAAACGACATATTATATCAGATGGCCTTAATAGATATTGCAGAACCTTTCATCCCAATACTGCAGAATACAGTCTTTTCAAATACAAATGGAACATTCTCCAGGATATGTCACATTTGGCCACAAAACAAGTCTTAATAAATTAAAGAATACTGAAATCATATCAAGTGCCTTTTCTGACAGCTGCATGGAACTAGAAATCAATCACAAGAAAAATCTAGAAAAAATACAAACACATGGAGACTAAACAACATGCTACTAAACAACCAATAGTTCAAAAGTCTATTAATTATTTTTAAAAATTAATATTATTATAAAACAGTAAGAATGCTATTACCACATTCTGTAAAAAATATATTTCTGTATACTGTATATACCTACGCAGAGAAAAAGAATGAAAGTGTATCTCAGTGTGGTAGAATTATGGCTCATTTTTTAATCCTTCTCTTGTGCTTTTCTAAAATTTTTGTAATGAACACACATTATACATAATGCTATTTTAAACTGTAGGAAAATAATTTTTTAACTATTCAGAAAATTAAATACTTTTGCAAAGCTCACCTCACACAGATTTGTGGGTAACAGCACTGAAAAATCTAAGCTACTTACCTTCAGGCATGACAGTCTTGGTCATCCGTGATCCAGCAGTAGGGGCAATAGTATTACAATGAATGTTGTTTTTCTGGCCTTCAATTGCAAGAGTATTTGCAAGGCCCAGAAGACCCAGCTTTGCAGCACTATAATTTGCCTGGCCAAAGTTGCCATATATTCCTGAAGCCGATGAAGTCATAATTATCCTAAAAGGAAAATCAATCCCCCAATATCATCTTTGCTATGATTTTATAATGCTACAACTGTATGTCTTTTGTTCTTTTCAGTATTATTACACCTGTCAAAAACAACTCTGTATATTGCCATTAGATTCTTACAATCATGATTCATATACCTAAAATAATATTAATAATAAAATTAATCTCGGCCCTGGACAGGTAGCTGAGTTGGTTAGAGCACCATCCTAATATGCTAAGGTTGCCCCAGTCAGGGCACATATAAGAAACAACCAATGAATGCATAAATAAGTCAAACAGCAAAACAATGTCTCTCTCTCTCTTTCTCTCTCTCTCTCTCTCTCTCTCTCTCTATTTCTCTCTCTCCTTCCTTCCTTCCCTTTCATTCTCTAAAATCAATAAATAAAATTAAAAATAAATGATAATAATAATAAAAGTAATCTCTCAAACTTCAACTATAAGATTTAACTGTTTTAAAAAGAATCCCTGTTTAGAACCAAATAAATTCAATTATAAGAATGTTCATTATCTATTGAAAACAACAATAAATATTTATAAACATAAAATAAACTGGCAATACATATGTTAAAATTTTAGTAAGAAATATTAGATAAAGCAGTTCTAATTCTTCAGTACTCATCACTTTGACTCTCTCCCTTTCTGGATAACATTAAATGCCTCATATTAAAACAATGCCATCTCATCATCTCACCCAATCTGACATATTTACTAGCTCTACCACGTTCTGAGTACTCACAGAGATGCAACTATGAGAGTTCTAGAGTTCCTAAACAGTTTATAAAGACTATCTCATGTCTCACAAGTATCAACTAACAGGAAACATCCACTCATTTCTCCTGAGTTAGTCACTGGATACACAAAATGATATTTTGGTTAGAGAATAAAGTACAGGTAAACTCAATGTTTACATGGCAAAATATCAGCACAGCAGAAAAATCATTAATAATGAAAAGTAGGAGGTGAAAATAATACATAAAGCTGTCCAGCTCAGCTAATCTATAACTAAATGACCAATTTAATGAGAGGGTATGTGCCAAAACTATACCTAAAAAGCCCACACATATATGACGATGTTTTCCTCAATATCAAAGCAATTATCATTCCCTCTACACAAGAACCCACACAGATTTCTAATCCCCCTGGAAAGCATATGCAACTCTACCTTCCAAATTTCTGTTTCTTCATGTGATCCCATGCTGCCCGGGTCACTTGGAATGAGCCCCGCAAATGAACTTTATGGATTAAATCTAAAACAAGAAATTATTTTTAGTATATATTTTGTCAAAAATTTCAATAGACGTCTCAGAATGAACATAAGCAATGATTTACTTATAAACTCATTTTAAACGTAGCATTCAAAATCAACTGAGTAAATATTTTTGCCTTTGTTCCAGTTAGGAAAAACCAATCATACCTGTTTTGCCTATCACTTATGATAAGGTTACTGAAACCCTGTACATATCTAAATACAATGACATCTTTTTTTCATAGATGTGAGCGAGAACGCAGTCCTCCACTACCACAAATTATGCAGTCGAATTTCCCACATTAGGGGAAATCGCAGGGGTCAGCATATGCAGAATGCAATGGATAAGGCTCCCCCTGGGAAAAACACCTTGGTGATCATGGTATTTCCCATGACAGGTAAGTATGGTACAATGCCATCTTTAATTTATGCCTACTTTATATAAAAAATCACTAACTTTACATATATAGTTGGGACTTGACACAAACATTAGTTAAAGCATAATCACAAACCACACGGTTCATCATCAAGAAATGTTTACAAAATGCTCAGTATATATCCCTATTTTTCCCAGGGTTTATAAATGAGTTAGAGAGAATTGGGGGGTTGGGGGTAGAAAACGAGAGAAAAGAGGGAGGGCGGAGGAAGTGAGAAAGAATGTTAATCTAATGAATAGACAACCTGGGGAATGGTTCAGATAGACAAAAACCTGTAGATTTAATTTTTAACTCAATTTATTTAGATATAATTTGATATTTTAATTATTAAGTTTTTAACCATTCTTACTTATTTTTGTTTCAATCTGGGGGTCTCATCAAATGTTTTCATGTATATGTTAGAAGAATAATGTAAGAGTGAAAAAAAGAAACTTAAAGGGGGTAGGGAGGTAGTAGTTAGGATGGTGAGCTGAGGATGAAACCAGAGGAGGAAATATCCCAGTCCAACAGGAGCTGAAAAGAAAGTGCCAACATAAACCCCCTTTGCCAACAAATCTTATCTTCGCTTCTTTTTTACTCCAATTCCTATAAGGGAAGAGGAAACTAAAAGCCCTTCTTTGCTTCACTCTAAGTCACAAAGATATATTTTGCTTCTTCTAACAGAATTTGTGGCCATATTCCTCAGGAGCACACACTACAAATGATGAGAGAATTCATCTCAGTTATCATGCCTGTCACTGTCTCAGCCACCATTGCTTGTTTTAGTTCTGATAGCCAATGAAAGCAAGGGCAAAGAAGAGTGAACAGAAAAAACATTTTTTTCCTAACTGATTTGTTCATTATCTAAACTCAATCTTTCCTAATGGAAAATTTTCCTACTTATTAGAAGCTTCAAACTTACATCTAGGTTTTCCCACCCATTACTAAGATTTCCATCATTGTTAGTGCCCCGGGCTACCTTCCATATCCTGCTCTTGCTCTTGAAATAAGAATCACACAGCCAGAGAAGCATGTTGCAGGCTGTTAGAAAGAGTTAATACTGCTAGGAAATGCTGACAACCTCTCAAGGGAAAAACAAATCAACAGGCACAAAATCCTTTTGAATAACTTCTGACAATTGATTTAAATTTTTTAAAATTTCTCAAATGTTTTAAAAAATCAGCTATTTCCAAGTGTTCATCATTTTCAGTTATAAAGCTTATGCATTACTTACATTAGCAGAAGTAGATAAAAGCAAGTTTTTTCTTAAATGTAGAAATTTATCAAATATTAAAAGGCTAAATGGACAGGTATACTAGTATTCTAGAGACATATATTAAAAACAACTTACCCCAGTCTTCATCACTTATTCTACTAAAGGAACGGTCCCTCAGAATTCTAAAAAATTGATATTATATTGGTTAGTGTGGGGAAGAAGTATATAGTTAAAAATAAAAAAACTTTGTATGCACATTACTAAAAATGAAAAAAATAAATACTCACCCAGCATTGTTAACCACAACATCTGCAATATAAAAAGATCCAGGTCACAAATATATAAGCAAGCATATTAATTGGTAAAGAGTGCTATCAGAACAAAACTTTATACGTAAAGAAAAAAAATCTATTCACAAAACCACAGCCAGTATCACGCTGAATCAGGGCTTTGCTCTCGAACTCACATATCTAAATATTTCCACCTCTACATTCTGCCGAAATTATATCATCCTATTTATATAATTAGCTATTGCACAACTCTTAGGTTCTTAGGATTCAGGGGTAACCACAAGCCATTCCTCATTTAACCACAAAATTCACTCAGAAAGTTAAAAACTGAAAAGGTTTTTTCCTTGCCACTCAAAAATCAAAAGCCCAGAAAGAAAACCAATACTTTAAACAATAAAGAATTTTAAAAATGTTAACACATAATTGTATTAGTATTCCTCTTATGAAAAGAAATCATATAATTTAAAGTGAACCACCATCATGTAACTATTTTCACCTATGACTTCCCACCTTTGTGGTCTTGATCCCTCTGTCACTATATGTGAACATGTCTCTTATGAGCTCAACCAAACATGACTAGAAAAACAAATATGCTTGACAGGAAAAACAAAGGAATACGTTCAAATTACAAAAAAAAAAATAATGTTTCCAGATTGTAAACATATTGGGCTAGTTTGCAATAATGTTTCTCTCTAGAATTCAAAAATCAACCTCTAGTTTTAAAAACTAGAGGCCCTCGGCCTGGCCAGCAATCAGGGCCCATTGGGGCTGGGCCAGCCAGGCGGGGGGAGGGCCATGGAGGTTGACTAGCCGGGCCAGGGGAAGAGGCCGAGGGAGGTTGGCCACCACCCGCCCCCCATCGGGGCCGATTGGGGCTGGCCGGCCATGGGGAGGAACCAGGGGAGGTTGGCCAGCCATGGGAGGTTGGCTGTGGGAGTGCACTGACCACCAGGGAGCAGCTCCTGCATTGAGCATCTGCCTCCTGGTGGTCAGTGAGGATCATAGCGACTGGAAAGGCTTTTATATATATAGACTAGAGGCCCGATGCACAAAATTCATGCAAGGGACTCAGCCCTCACAGCTGTGGCTTCATCCGGAAGGTCGTCTGGAAGGACGTCTGGAAGGTCGTTTGGCTGTCCGGTCTAATTAGCATATTACACTTTTATTATTATAGATGTGTGGAACTAAACCAGGAAGATTATCTAGAGAACGGTTGACTAAATGACATATTGGAAATGCTTCTTTAAAAATGAAGATTTTTTATTATACAGTTGACTACTGAACAACAGGGGTTTGAAATGCATGGGTCCACTTATATGTATTTTTATTTTCATAAATATACCAGAAAAATTTTTAGAGATTTGCAACAATGTGAAAATCTTGCAGACAAACCACAAACTCTAGAAATATTTTTTAAAAACTTAAGAAAAATTATGTATGTCATGAATACATAAATATATGTAGATACCAGTAGTCTATTTTATCATTTATTATCATAAAATATATACAAGTCTACTACAAAAAGTTAAAGTTTATAAAAACGTGCAAACACAGATCATATGTGGTACCATTCACAGTAGAGAAAAGTAAACAATTGTAAGGATGCACAATTAAATAAATGCATAAAGTTAACTGTATTATATACAGTACTATTGTGATAATTTTCTAGCCACCTTGCAATGAGACCAAGTGTTGCAAGTATCCAATTAAAATACCATGTGAACCTTATGCAGTTTGGCTCAGTGGATAGAACATCAGTCAGCAGACTGAAGGGTCCTGGGTTTGATTCCTGTCAAGGACACATACTTTGGTTGCAGGCTCGATTCCCCTGGCCCTGATCAGGGTGTGTATGGGAGACAACCAATAGCTGTGTCTCTCTCACATCGATGTTTCTCTCCCTCTCTGCCTCTCCCCCTCCCTTTCACTCTCTCTAAAAATCAATGAGAAAATATCCTCGGGAGAGGATTACCAAAAACAAATGCCATGTGATGCTAATCGCTCCTCATGAGAAGTTCCTCTCTTCAGCAAATTGTGTATAGCAGCAAAAAATAATGTTTTCATTTTTTGGTGCAATATGAAGTGCCACTCACTAGTGGTGCTGGAAATGCTCCCAAGAAGCAGCGAAAAGTTATGACATTATAAGAAAAAGTTGAGCCAGTTCTCTTACATCAACTGCCTAAGAGACTCGCTGTAAAAAGCAACAACCTCTCCTCTTCCTGTCCGCAAAGCAGCAACCACATGTGAGTGCATCTCCATCCACGTTGGCCAGGCTGGTGTCCAGATAGGCAATGCCTGCTGGGAGCTCTACTAGAACAGGTTGGGACTGTAACATGACCAGATGCGAAGTGACAAGCAGGCGTTCTCCATTTACTCAGCCCCCCAGGTTTCCACAGCTGAAGTTAGCCCTACTCCTCCATCCTCATCACCCACACCACCCTAGAGCACTCTATGCCTTCATGGTTGACAATGAGAACATCTACATCTCTTGTAGAAAATTTCATATTGAGCGCCCAACCTATACTAACCAGAATAGGGTGATAGGTCAAATTGTGTCTTCCATCACTAAATCCCTCAGATTTTTTTAAAAATATATTTTTATTGATTTCAGAGAGGAAGTGAGAGGGAGAGAGAGATAGAAACATCAATGATGAGAGTGAATCATTGATTGACTGCTTCCTGCACACACATCCCCCTGCTGGGGATCGAATCCACAACCCAGGCACGTGCCCTGAGAATCGAACCATGACCTCCTGGTTGATAGGTCGATGCTCAACCACTGAGCCATGACGGTCAGGCATGCTTCCCGATGATTTGATGGACCCCTGAATGTTGATCTGGCAGAACTCCAGACCAACCCAATGCACTATCCCTGCATCCACTTCCCTCTGGCCACTTATGCCCGAAATCTCTGCTGAGAAAGCCCATCAAGAACGGCCGTCTGTGGCAGAGATCACCAATGTGTGCTTTGAGCCAGCCAACCAGGTGGTGAAATGTGACCCTCACCACGGTAAATACATGGCTTGCTGCCTGTTGTACAGAGGTGACATGATTCCCAGAGATGTCAGTGCTGCCAGTGCCACCATCAAGGCGAAGCTGATCATCCAGTGTGTGGACTGGTGCCCCGCTCGCTTCAAAGTTGGCATTAATTACCAGCCTCCCACTGTGGTATCAGGTGGAAACCTGGCCAACGTACAGGGAGCTGTGTTCACACTGAGCAATACCACAGGTACTGCTGAGGCCTGGGTCGCCTGGACAAGTTTGACCTGATGTATGCCAAGCGTGCCTTTGTTCACTGGTACGTGCATGAGTGAGGGCATGGAAGAAGGAGAGCTTTCTGAGGCCCATGAGGACATGGCTGCCTTTGAGAGGAATTATGAGGAGGTTGGTGTGGATTCTGTTGAAGGAGAGGGTGAGGAAGAAGGAGAGGAATAAAGTTAAAATGTCACAACAGTGCTGCTTTTACAGGGAAGCTTATTCTATTTTTTTAATTTCTTTATTAATTAAGGTATTACATATATATCCTTATCCCACCATAACCCTCCCCCCACCCACCTCCCCAACTCATGCCCTCACCCCCCTGTTGTCTGTGTCCATTAGTTAGGCTTATATGCATGCATATAAGTCCTTTGGTTGATCTTTCCCCCTTACCTCCACCCTCCCCTACCTTCCCTCTGGGGTTTGACAGTCTGATCGATGCTTCTCTGTCTCTGGATCTGTTTTTAAACTTTGAAAAGTTATGGTCTGTTCAGTTGTTGGATGTAGCAGTGCATACTCTCATATACAATAACTGGCCTAGGCTTTAAAAAACACGAAGCTTTGTTGCAGTCCCAACCTGTCCATTTCTCTGATGGGTTTGAAAAAAGTATTCCTTGTCTTAAATTAAAAAAAAAAAAAAGTTGAATTACTTAACATGTACCATAGATTGAGAGCTCTAACTGGGGTTGCCTGCATTTCTAGATAAATGAATCCAGCATAAAGACCATTATAAACAAAAAAAGAAATTCATGAAGCCATCACTGCAGCTACACCCACAGTCATGAAAACTTTGTGCTTTTCGTGAATATCTTTTTATCTTGTATTGAAATGCAGCTTTTATGGGAGTGCAGGATTGCTGTGAGAAAGGCATGGCTACAGACACTAATGTGACTTGAGAAAAAGCAAACTCATTATATGACAACTTAAAGCAAATGGATGGTAAAGGACCTAAAGCTCAAGAATTTAATGGCAAAGGATGGTCTGGTAATTTTAGAAAGAGGTTTGGCTTAAAAATGTCAAGATAATATGGGAAGCAGCTTCTGCCGACCAACAGGCAGCAGACAAGTTCCCAGACACAAGTAAGAAAATCGCTGAGAAGAAAGGATATCTGCCTGAACAGGTTTTTAATGCAAATGAAAGTGCTCTATTCTGGAAAAAATAAATGCCACAAATGACATTTATTAGTAAGGAAAAGAGCACCACGATTTGAGGCAGGAAGGGGTAGCTAACTCTACTATTTTGTTCAAATGCAGTCAGGCATCAGGACTGCCCTTACCTATAAAACTGCTAAACCCCATGCCTTGTTAGTACCATAAAAGCAAAGAAACATCACCTATTCTTCCAAAAGCATCCAGTGCTGTCTTCACAAGCTTCTCTCCTGCTTCCACTGAATCTGAGGAAAGGGAAATTAGTACAAAACTTCAGTAGTATCTCTCAAAATGATTTCTAACTTCTTTTTTTAAAATTTTTATTTATTTTAGAGCAGCGATTCTCAACCTGTGGGTCGCGACCCCTTTGGCGGTCGAACGACCCTTTCACAGGGGTCGCCTAAGACCATCCCGCATATCAGATATTTACATTACGATTCATAACAGTAGCAAAATTACAGTTATGAAGTAGCAACGAAAATAATTTTATGGTTGGGTCACAACATGAGGAACTGTATTTAAAGGGCCAGAAGGTTGAGAACCACTGTTTTAGAGAGAGAAAAGAAAGGGGGAGGGGGAAGGAAAGAGGGAGGGAGAAAAGAAGGTGCACATTTAAACTGAAAAAGCATGTTCAACACTATATACTACATGTGGAAAATAAACCTGTTTTTTAATACTAAACACAAGCAATAAAGCCTGGCAAAAATAGTAGTTTCATTGTTTTCTGCTAATCAGCTGAAGGGAAGGGCTCATATCCCCAGAGTTGTGTGTCAAATGGTCAGCTGTCAACTCACTGTCACCACTGCCTCTTTCTATATTCTCTGCAATCACAGGGGAGGATCCAGGAAACACAGTCCCTTTCCTAGGTCACATATAGTCCTGAGTTAGCTATGTCAAAAAGAGATAATCATCTAAAGCATATCATCTAAAGCATGGAAAAGTAGAAGCCTGCAGAGGCAGGCAATCACGTGAGAAGTAAAACCAACAGCACATCTACCATCGGCTGCAGGCTGAGATGGTCATGGACAGTTTCCCTGACATGCACTTCCTCAACCCTTCCAATGGCTACGTTAGCCTCTAATTCTCTGTATTGAAACCCTCACACCTGGAAAACCTAAAGGAGCTTCAGTTTTTCTGACTGAATTCTGATTGACACAGGTTGCATATCAAAACTAGGGCGGGAGTGGGGGAGGGTCTGGAATTTTTATCTTTATAAAATAGGTTTTTAAAACACCAAAATTTAAATTTAAAAAAAAGAAAAAGGTGAAGATAGTTTTCTAGACCCTTAATGTGGAAAGAAGATACTAAAATGTCTGTTTCATTATTCCTTTAAACCAGGGGTGGGCAAACTTTTTGACTCGAGGGCCACAATGGGTTCTTAAACTGGACCGGAGGGCCGGAACAAAAGCATGGATGGAGTGTTTGTGTGAACTAATATAAATTCAAAGTAAACATCATTACATAAAAGGGTACGGTCTTTTTTTTTTTTAGTTTTATTCATTTCAAACGGGCCAGATCCGGCCTGCGGGCCGTAGTTTGCCCACGGCTGCTTTAAACTCTCAAAATAAATCATATCCTATTTCTTTTCCTCTAAAATTTCCAAATGAAGTCACTGGTAATCTAATTTAATCCCTGGCCCATATAAACAATTTAATTTGCAGAAAAATTAGTAAGTGCTAGCTTTTTAAAGTAAAGCTATTTAAGAAGTTTCCTTACAAATACTATACATTTGACTCAATACATCAAATGTAAAGATTGTATTTGCTGTTTTTCTTGTGGCTTCACTTTAATGCCTAACTTTGACACAAGTATTTATAAAGATAAGAAGTTACATATAGCAAGAGTACTTGTGAATAATGGAATATAGAGGTTGAGTACAGAAAGGGGGCATTTCACTTCTTACATGATATTACTTTTTCTAAATTTTTAAACAATTTCAAAAGAAAAATGTAATGTTATTCTACAGAAGTACATAAGACCTTTTAGCTAAAACAGGTCTTTTAAGAACAAGAACATATTCATATACACATCTACAACAATTTATTGATTATATCATGTGCTCATTAATAAAAAAAATTAAGTAAGCAATAGAAAAGGTAGACATAAAATAATCTATATCAAAAGAGTTAAAAATTCTCACATATGATAGAAAATATGTAGCCAAATAACTTTGTCTGAATTAGATAAAATCTAATTTCATAATTACATTGGAATGCAGAGATATTTGCTCAATGATTATCAATGTGTGCAATAGCATTAGCTGTAGGAAACATTTAAAAATAGTCTAATTCTCTCAAATACCATACCATAGTTGGCCACTGCCTTTCCACCTTTCCTTCTTATTTCTTCAACAACCTTATCGGCAGCTAAGGAGCCTTTACCAACTCCCTTGAAGTCCCCTCCTAAATCATTCACTGCAATGCAAAAACAAACAAACATGGAATCATTTCTAGACTTTCAAAGTATTGAGTTGAAATAAAATTATTAGTATATTTCTTTAGTCATCTGCCCAATTACATCCTATCTCACCCCCATCTTACTGAACACACCATGAGGTATATTCAAAACATGCCTCTCTTTTTGTTTTTAAATACAGACATGAAAAAGCAATAAAAATATTTAAACAGGTTTGTCATAAAATTGCAATTATATAATCTTTTTGTTTTTTAAAAAAAGAAAAAGAACATGATTTAACCCACTTTTAGCAAAAAAGAAAGAATAGGGAAAAACTAAAGATCACTTTTAGAATAAACACACAATGACATTTGTTTACTTCTGGGATTTTCCATTTAATAGTTTCGGATGGTGTTTGACAGCATGTAACTGAAACTGTAGGAAGTAAAACCATGAAAAAAGGGAACTAATGTACACTTAAAAATTTGTTAAGAGGGTAAACCTCATATCAAGTGTTCTTACCATAGTTTAAAAAGAAAGGTTAAAAATACATTATGAAATATCTTCTCTATGTGAAGAAAGCCTTTGTTTACAGAAATGGTGATAAAGAACAAACATGATATTAAACTATTAGAGAAGCAACTTAATAAGTTTTCATATATATACTATACCATAATCTATGATGAAGCAAATAAAACTATTTAAAAAATCAAAATTACATACAGAACTAATTTATCCCATGTTCAGTCACTAATTTATGACTCCGTCTTTATATCTTTAACTGACCACACTTACCAGATAACATCTGCCTATATCCAATTACATAGATATAAATGTTAATTGAGCATTTACTATTTGCAAGGAAATCTACAGAAGAACAAGAGATGAATAAGAATGGTACATCTTAAAGCGTTTATAATCTATGAATACCATAATGCACAATAAATTTTAGCATAAAATAAATAAAGGCCAACATAACTAAATAATAAGGCCAGATAAAGTAAATTTACACAATAATTTAAGGTAAAATTTATGAAATAACATGCAAAAACTAACGAAAAGATACATAGATCAATGCCAAATATTTTTAAAAAAACCACAGAATTTAAGAAAAATACTTGGGACAAAAAATTAATGTGCATTGCAAAATGATCTGTAAGATTTCTTAGGAATATAATAAAAAAATATTAAACAGTTAACCGCCACGATATTTTGAATTTAATTTAAAAAAGTCCACCGCTTGCATCTATAGACACTTATGGTGTACAAATAGTTAAATAATAAATGGCATGATGGCATATACTAAATTTTAAAGTATTTTAATAGCAGTTGATGATTACCACATCTGAAAAAAAAAGAAAATACTTTTTCTTCTGAAGAATGGTTTTGTTTTGTTTGCTTTTTGTAGCTTGGAATGAGAGTGGCAAGTGGTGTTGGGTGGTAAAGATAATACAGAGAAAAAGCAAATGCCTATCCACACGTAAAATTAGCTAAATAAATGTGTTTTTAACTAACTTTTTTTAAGGGAATATGTTTTTCAAAATGTGGACTCGGACATATTTTTTCTAACAATATAGACTTACCATTCTTACTGCATGTAAAAAATAATAAAACCACGAACACAAAATAATAAAAAGAGGCTTACATTATCCCTCAAGAAATTTAAAGAAAGCAGTAGTAAGATTCAAGACTAAATTCCTATTAATTGTTCATTTCCATGCAAATGACCAAAAACAACTAGCAAAAAATATCAAGATTTTAAGACATGAAGCTAACAGTCTTTTAAGAGCCTTTTTAACTAAGCAAGGGAAAGTTCAAAAGCAAATTGGCAAATGCGATATTTAAAGAATTGTTCAATTGTGCAATGAAACACCACCCCCAAGTGGAAATTGGTCAAAGTGCAACCACACAGGTAAGCATTGAGACCAATAATGTGCAGTGAAACAGTATCAGAACAGATTTATTCAAGATAAGTCTCTACATTTGAGAGCATTAAATTAGCACTGACCTCATTCAGTCACCCCACTGTCACCAGAGCTAAATTACACAACCCTAACTAGAAAAGCTGGTTACATGCTGAAGAGCTTGGATAGAAACAATATTAAGATTTTTTTTGCAACTGTACACAAGAGAAATCTATCCATATGTGTGACACTGTTACCACTTAAATTTATGGCTAAAATTATAATAATAATAATGATTTTTTTAAATACCATTATCACCTTATACTGGTATGTGTCTACTTGGCATTTTCAAAGAACCATTATGTACACTGCTGCATTTGCTCTCCACACAGCTTTTTAGGAGGTTAGCATGAAGAGTTGTTCCTTCTTTCACGGGTGAGGAAAGTTCAGGAAAAGTTAGGCAACTTGCCCTAGGCTCCAAGGCTGCATGAAATAGCAATATCCAGACCAGAACTCTGACCTACTACAATGCTACTCTGCTCCTCTAATGCTGTAAGCAAGTTTCTTTTATCCTGAAAAGA
The DNA here is from genome assembly GCF_028538775.1 of Myotis yumanensis. Classification (NCBI taxonomy): domain Eukaryota; kingdom Metazoa; phylum Chordata; class Mammalia; order Chiroptera; family Vespertilionidae; genus Myotis; species Myotis yumanensis. The sequence goes on along the minus strand of NW_027223755.1, from coordinate 70,569,017 downwards.
AGGTAATTATTTCCACTAAAAAAAAATCTTATTTGTTTGGGGAAGCTATAGAGGAAATGATAAATCAACCACCTCACTCAAACAAATAGCTTTAAAATAGGTAGTTGGAGAAACCAAGATGGTGGCATAGGTTAACGCCAGAGTCTGCTGCCTCAAACAACCACTTCAAAAATACAACTAAAAGACGGAACGGACATCATCCAGAACCACAGGAAGGCTGGCTGAATGGAAGTTCTACAACTAGGAGGAACCGAGAATCAGAGGAGGCGCAGTGCTGAAGTGAAATACTAAGGTGTGGAGTGCGGGCGGTGCGGCGCGGGCTGGTGGCTGCGGGCGCGGTTGTCTGTTTCAATCCGGAGGGAGCCTCAGACTCAGAGCTCCAGATCCGGGCAAGTCTCTAGGGACCTAGACTCAAACGGGAGAAGCAGGACTGTCTGGCTACGGTCCCTCCAAGGTTTGCAGCTGTTGCTGGGACAGAGAGGCAGAGCCCCTGGGGACGGACTGAGAGCAGCCATAACTGCTCCCTCCTCCGCCCTGTTGATCCCGTGGGACCCGCCCCACCCAAGCTCTGCACAGAGGCATTTGCCGGATAGCCTCAGGTAAAGGCTAGATTAGCACCTCCCTAGAGGACACAAGTTCTTCCACTGCAAACACAGCTGATTATCACAGCCAGTCAGCCTGGAGGTCAAATCCCTCTAGTATTAACTATAACAATCAAGGCTTAACTACAACAAGACTGCGCACAAAGACCACTAGGGGGTGTACCAAGAAAGCGTAAAAAATGCGGAGACAAAGAAACAGGACAAAACTATCAAGGGAGGATATTGAGTTCAGAACCACACTTTTGAGGTCTCTCAAGAGGCTTCTAGAGTCTGTCGATAAACTTGATGAGATGTACAGGAAATCTAATGAGACCCTCGATGGTGTGATAAAGGACCATCTAGAAAGTAAGCACACACTGACTGAAATAAAGAATATTATACAGACTCCCAACAGCAAACCAAAGGAGCGCAAGAATCAAGTCAAAGATTTGAAATGCGAAGAAGCGAGAAACACCCAACCAGAAAAGCAAAATGAAAAAAGAACCCAAAAATACGAAGATAGTGTAAGGAGCCTCTGGGACAGCTTCAAACGTACCAACATCAGAATTATAGGGGTACCAGAAGATGAGAGAGAGCAAGATATTGAAAACATATTTGAAGAAATAATGACAGAAAACTTCCCCCACCTGGTGAAAGAAATGGACTTCCAAGTCCAGGAAGCGCAGAGAACCCCAAACAAGAGGAATCCAAAGAGGACCACACCATCATTAAAATGCCAAGAGCAAAAGACAAAGAGAGAATCTTAAAAGCAGCAAGAGAAAGAAACTCAGTTACTTAAAAGGGAATACCCATACGACTGTCAGCTGATTTCTCAACAGAAACTTTGCAGACCAGAAGGGAGTGGCAAGAAATATTCAAAGTGATGAATAGCAAGAACCTACAACCAAGATTACTTTATCCAGCAAAGCTATTACTCAGAATTGAAGGTCAGATAAAGAGCTTCACAGATAAGGAAAAGCTAAAGGAGTTCATCACCACCAAACCAGTATTATATGAAATGCTGAAAGGTGTCCTTTAAGAAGAGGAAGAAGAAGAAAAAGGTAAAGATACAAACTATGAACAAAAAATATGCATCTATCAACAAATGAATCTAAGAATCAAGTGAATAAATAACCTGATGTACAGAATGAACTGGTGATTATAATAGAATCAGGGACATAGAAAGGGAATGGACTGACTATTCTTGGGGGGAAAAGGGGTGTGGGAGATGCGGGAAGAGACTGGACAAAAATCGTGCACCTAAGGATGAACATAGTGGGTGGGGAGTGAGGACGGAGGGTGGGGTGGGAGCTGGAAGGAGGGGAGTTATGGGGGGAAAAAAGAGGAACAAATGTAATAATCTGAACAATAAAGATTTAATTTTTAAAAAAATAAAATAAAATAAAAAATAAATTTAAAAAAATAGTAAAATAGGTAGTAAAAATGATAAGATGATGATAGTTAAGGACAGTATTTTCAATTGAAACCATCAAAATATCCCAAAATGTGATATACTTGTAAATTTTCATTTATATTTCTTACTGTTTTGCTTGTTTAAGTCACATTTTTTGGAGTGTTTATCCTTCTTACAGATTTTTAAGTGTACTTTATTTATAAAATATTTTAATTACATGCTATATGTGTTGCAAATCATAAATTACTTTATTAAAATGTTGAGAGAGGTAATATCTGAACATTAATATTACTTGATGGTTTCACTTTACTGCTTCAATTTATTATAGTAGTTCCTTCTTTTTTTGCTGTAGCTCAATGCGGCTACATTATCAAGAGGAATGATATTAAATGCTTTATATTTGAAAAGTGCTTTATAACTATCTTTACACATATTCACGTTCATATATTTATTCAATTCAAGGGTTTGTCATCAAATGAGTTATATCTATTACCAATGGCATATCTATAAACTATTTTTATTTCCAAAGTGTTGGGGGCCAGATGTAAGCTGGCAAGGTCCTTGTACCTGAAGGGGCTAGCAAGGCTGGGACCCTTACCCACAGAGTTTTCCCAGACTTGTTTGGATGGCGGTTATCAGTAGAATAAGAGCAACCTTTGTAGAATGAGAACAGCCTTTCATGGCTTACCAAGAAGTCTGTAACTATTTACTGAGATATACTGTACTGAGAGCTTGTCCTTCTGCTGTGTCCCTCCCTTAGAGATTAAGAGGAACAAAGAATACATTCCTCTTGACAGACCTCCTATTCAGTGTGCTGTGTATAAATAGGATTGTGTGACTAATAAAGTTGCTTCAGTTCCTCGAGAACTGGAGTCCTCCCGATCCCGCTTTCCTGTCTTTCTTTCTTTTCTCAATTCCCACCTCCCTGCCTCAGCCTGGCTCAACCTTGTCAGGCTGGCCCTGACACCAAAGTAAAACTATGCTTCCAATTCTACATAATTGGAATAACTTTTATATGTATTGATAGGTAAGACATCCTTTGTACTAGGTAATCCAAGAAGTGTATAAAAAGATAAGGCCCTAACCGGTTTGGCTCAGTGGATAGAGCATCAGCCTGCGGACTCAAGGGTCCCAGGTTCGATTCCAGTCAAGGGCATGTACCTTGGTTGTGGGCACATCCCCAGTGGGGAGTGTGCAGGAGGCAGCTGATTGATGTTTCTCTCTCATCGATGTTTCTAACTCTCTATCCCTCTCCCTTCCTCTCTGTAAAAAATCAATAAAATATATTTAAAATTTTAAAAAAATGAAAAGATAATAAGGGCAATATTATATTATAAAAGTATTTATTTTTTGGAGAAGTTACTTACTTTTTTTTTTTTGGCCCACCTCCTCAACCCACTTCCTCTCTGCCAACTGTTTTCTTTTTTTTTTTTAATTTTTTTTTTAAACATATTTTATTGATTTTTTACAGAGAAGAAGGGAGAGGGATAGAGAGTCAGAAACATCGATGAGAGAGATCGATCAGCTGCCTCCTGCATGCCCCCCACTGGGGATGTGCCCGCAACCAGGGTACATGCCCTTGACGGGAATCGAACCCGAGACCCTTGAGTCCGCGCAGGCTGACGCTCTATCCACTGAGCCAAACCGGTTCAGCGGTTTTCTGTTCTATGAGTATGTTTTGTTAGTTCATTTATTTTCTTTAGATTTCACAGATAAGTAAAACCATATGGTATTTGTCATTTTCAGTCTGATTTCACCTAGCATAATACCCTCTAGGTTCATCCATGTTGTCGAAAACGGTAAGATTTTGTTCTTTTTGTGGCCAACTAATATTCCATTGTACATAGGGGTGAACAAAAGTAGGTTTACAATTGTGAGTATGCAAAGCAGAGGCTATTACTTTGAGTTTTTAAGAAATGCAAACTCAAAAAGTCCCTTTTTACACATCCTCTATACCAGTGATGGCGAACGTGTGTCAGTGGTGACACGTGAACTCATTTTTTTGGTTTATTTTTCTTTGTTAAATGGCATTTAAATATGTAAAATAAATTATCAAAAATATAAATCTCTGTTTTACTATGGTTGCAAATATCAAAAAATTTCTATATGTGACACGGCACCAGAGTTAAGTTAGGGTTTTTCAAAATGCTGACACGCCGAGCTCAAAAGGTTCGCCATCACTGCTCTATACCTATCTCTCCCACAGATAACTGCATTAGGCTGTTCCTTGGATGTCCTTCTAGACATTTCTGTTTGAGGACATTTTCCCACTTTTTAAAGTTAATTTTGAGAGAGAGAGGAAGAAAGAAGGATAAAGAGAAACATCGATGTAAGAGAGAAACATTGATGTGAGAGAGAAGCCTCAATCGGCTGCCTCCCACATGCACCCTGATCAGGGACAAAGTCCGCAACCTGGCCAAGTGCCCTGAGTGGGAATCGAACCAGCAACCTTTTGGTGCACAGGACAACACTCCAACCAACTGAGCGACACCAGCCAGGGTGATTTTTCCCCATTTTGATAGTTTCCTATAGTGAACAATAGCATTAAGAATAATTTCATAGGTCCTGGTTGTGTAGCTCAGTTGGTTAGAGCATCGTCCAACTACACCAAGGTTGAGGGTTCAATTCCTGGTCAGGCCACATACAAGAATGCATAAATGAATGCATAAATAAGTGAAATAATAAATTGATGTTTTTATCCTCTCACTCTCCATCCTTTCTTCCCTCCCTCCCTCTCACTCTAAAATTAACAAAATGTTTTTTAATTAAAAAAAGTATAATTTAATTGATTAAATATATTTTTATTGATTTAAGAGAAAGGGAAAGGGGGAGAGAGAAACATCAATAATGAGAATCATTGATTGGCTGCCTCCTGCAGGCCCCCCACTGGGGATCAAGCCTGCAACCCAGGCATGTGCCCTTGACTGGAATCTTCTTGTGTCATAAAAATTTAACTTATTCACTCAATTGGCATCTATGTTCTAATCAATTACTAAGCAAAGCACTTTCCTTACACTTGAAGAGAATGCACCAGGGCCTAAGGCAGGCCCTTTTCTCTAAGCAACTGTAAAAGAAACATGTTGCTTACACAAGCAAGACCTCAGGCTCACTTTGACATATCTGGTTCATGAGCACAGCGCCTGCATCGGTTCCTTTCTTTTCCCTTTACAAAGGGCTTTCATTTTTTGTGTCATTTAATCTCCACCATAATCCTGGAAGTTAGGTACGGTGGCTACTAATATTCAGAGGTCACGTAGTTAGGTAGCGGAGCCAGGATTTGAAGCCTGACCTAACGTCACAGGCAATTCCCTTTTACCACTACAATTCACCTTCCAGCTATCACCATCACACAGCAGTTAAAAACACGGGCTCTGATCAGACCACATGAACTTCAGACCCACCTTTACCAATTTTGTAACTGCAGTAGAGAAAAGAAAGCATGTCAATCTTACTTTTAAAAACTGAACTTCAATCACTCAAAGGTGTTACTTCTCCAGTTCAAGAACAGAAAACATTCTGCCTTTCTTACTATCAAAGAAAAGGTCCTTCTTACTGAACACTTCAATCACTGCATGCATGCCCTCACGATAAAACTCATTATCAGGAAACTGGGTACGGCTCACCTACTGAGGAAACCTCAAAACTGTTCCATTTCCAATATTTTCTTCAGGTTCGTGCAAACGTTTTCTGAAAGATACAATTTCTACAAAACCAGATGACCCTTGTTACAATATAAAGCAAAGGCTTAGCAGTCTTATATCCAGATTTAAATCTCCCATAATTTTACATGACGGAATATAAAATGTAGCAATCCTATTAACATGAAGTTAGAGAGTATCTTCAGTGATGCCCGGGACTTTGGGCGTGGCCAGTGATTTTCTTTGGCCAATGAAATGTGAGTGGAAGCGGCCTGCCTCTGAACAGAAGCTCTCAGAGCCACCAAATGGATCTACTGTTGTTTTCCCTCTGTCCCAAGAGCCATGTCCCAGATGGAAGCTGCTCCTTTGGCTGGGATCCTGAAATTAGGAAGACACACAGAGCAGAGACACAGCTGACCAGAAGATGAAAGGTCACATAAGCATGAAATAATAATCCTGTTATTGTAAACCATTTAAATGAGCTTGTTAATCCAGCATAAGCCAGCAAAAGTTGATTTGAAGCAGTGGTTCTCAACCTTCTGGCCCTTTAAATACAGTTCCTCATGTTGTGACCCAACCATAAAATTATTTTTATTGCTACTTCATAACTGTAATGTTGCTACTGTTATGAATCGTAATGTAAATATCTGATATGCAGGATGGTCTTAGGCGACCCCTGTGAAAGGGTCGTTCAACTGCCAAAGGGGTCTCGACCCACAGGTTGAGAACTGCTGATTTAAAGGCTAAACAAGCTACTCTATTTCTTAAGGTCTTGCTTCTTACTGGCCTCGGAGCTAGTCACAGATTTTTCTGAAAACAAGATTCTCTGATGTCATAACATCCTAGGTTGGTTTATTCCTCTTTAATATATTTTGCTTACTCAGGTTTAAAAAAAATGCTGAGCAGAAGAAAAAATTTACAGGAGAAATGTTAGCACATGTGATGCAATCTAGAAGCAGGGTATCTGTTTTTAAAAAACTAAAGTAGAGAGTGGTGTTGATTAGGAAAGAGCACAACCCATTTATGCCTAGAAAGTTCACAGGTAAGTCACAGACTTAGAAGTGGAACAAATCAACATCCAAAAGTTTCACATAGACTGACTTCTCCCCTAAACCAAACTAAATCTGGCGCTCTCAGCCAAGACTGGCAAATATTTTTCCAAGACACACATTTTCTACCTTCTTAGACTTTCACCAGCACCTGCTGCAATACCATCTCTAAGGCAATGACAAAATAAACAGACACGCTGTCCCTGTTTACCTTTTAGAACTTAAAAACTCCTAATCAAAATTTATCAAAGGTTGCAAATATAGGAAAGCTGATCCCCACAAAAACACACTGCTGTAAACTTTTCATAAAACAAGTTTATAACCTAAAAAATTTATCTCAGTCACAACAAAAAAGAAAACAGAAATTTATTCAACCAATCTCAAAGACACACCAGCCCCTGCCCCCACCCCCCCAAAAAGCCTATGTCAAACAATAAAAGAACCAATGAAAAAGTAGCTTCTTTGCCCAAAGCAACATTCTAGGTCCTTTAGAAGATACAGAAGATAAAACGAGGTCCTTGCACTTACAGATTTGAGTGGAACAGATGAAAATAAAAAGTTATACGGTAAAAATATTTTTTAAAAAACTGCAGGAGAAACCAAGATGGCGGCATAGGTAAACACTGGAGATTGCTGCCTCGCACAACCACTTCAAAAATACAACTAAAAGACGGAACGGACATCATCCAGAACCACAGGAAGGCTGGCTGAGTGGAAATTCTACAACTAGAAGGAAAGAGAAAAGCATACCGAGGCTCAGAGGAGGCGCAGTGCGGAGGTGAAATACTAAGGTGCGGATGTGCGTGCGGAGCCCGCTGGCGGCTGAGGGCTCGGTTATTGTTTTCAATCGGGAGGGAGTCTCAGGCTCTGAGCTCCAGTTCCGGGCGAGTCTCTAGGGACTCAGACTCAGGCGGGAGAAGCGGGATTATCTGGCATCGGTCAGAAACCGAGGGCAGCTTTCTCTCCAAGGAGCTTGCAGTGATTAATGGGACACTGAGAAGCAGAGTCTCTGAGGGCAAGACTGAGAGCAGCCACAATTGCTAACCCCGCCCTGTTGATCCCCTGGGACCCACCCCGCCCAAGCCCTGCAGGGAGACTTTTGCTGGATAGCCTCAGGCAAAGGCTAGGTTAGCACCCCCCTAGAGATCCAGGAGCCAGGAAGCCCAGAGGTCAGAGTGGGACTATCCAGTTTGCAGCTCCCTGGAAACATAAAAGACACACTCAGGGGGCAGACTCAGTGAGTACCAAAGCCCCACCGAAGCAAGTCTAGCCCCAGAGGGGTGTCTCCAGCACAGAAGTTCTCCCACTGCAGACACAGCTGATCCTCACAGCCAATTGGCCTGGAGGTCAATTCCTCCCAGTGATAACTACAACAATCAAGGCTTAATTACAACAAGACTGTGCACAAAGCCCACAAGGGGGTGCACCAAGAGTGTATACCTCAGGTAATTAGGACACTTAGCACAGAAAGACACTCTATCGACACAGCGAAGCATAAAAAATGCCAAGACAAAGAAACAGGACACAAACGACAGAATTGGAGGAAAGCAAACTGCTGGATATAGAGTTCAAAGCCACACTTTTAAGGTCTTTAAAGAACTGTTTAGAAGCCCTCGAAAAGACTGGTAAGACCGCCGATAAATGTAGTGAGATCCTCAAGAAATCTAATGAGACCCTCGATGTTGTGATAAAGGACCAACTAGAAATTAAGCATACACTGACTGAAATAAAGAACATTATACAGACTCCCAACAGCAGACCAGAGGAGCGCAAGAATCAAGTCAAAGATTTGAAATATGAAGAAGCAAAAAACACCCAACTGGAAAAGCAAAGTGAAAAAAGAATCCAAAAATACGAAGATAGTGTAAGGAGCCTCTGGGACAGCTTCAAGCGTACAAACATCCGAATTATAGGGGTGCCAGAAGATGAGAGACAGCAAGATATTGAAAACCTATTTGAAGAAATAATGGCAGAAAACTTCCCCCACCTGGTGAAAGAAATGGACTTACAGGTCCAAAAAGTGCAGAGAACCCCAAACAAAAGGAATCCAAAGAGGACCACACCAAGACACATCATAATTAAAATGCCAAGAGCAAAAAACAAAGAGAGAATCCTAAAAGCAGCAAGAGAAAGAAAATCAGTTACCTACAAGGGAGTACCCATATGACTGTCTGCTGATTTCTCAACAGAAACTTTGCAGGCCAGAAGGGAGTGGCAAGAAATATTCAAAGTGATGAATACCAAGAACCTACAACTAAGACTACTTTGTCCAGCAAAGCTATCATTCAGAAGTGAAGGCCAGATAAAGAGCTTCACAGATAAGAAAAAGCTAAAGGAGTTCATCACCACCAAACCAGTATTATATGAAATGCTTAAAGGTATCCTTTAAGAAGAGGAAGAAGAAGAAAAAGGTAAAGATACAAATCATGAACAACAAATACACATCTATCAACAAGTGAATCTAAAAATCAAGTGAATAAATAATCTGATGAACAGTATGAACTGGTAATTGTAATAGAATCAGGGACATAGAATGGAATGGACTGACTATTCTTGGTGGGGGGAAAGGGATATGAGGGGTGAGGGAAGAGATTGGACAATAATCGTGCACCTATGGATTAGGACAGTGGGAGGGGAGTGAGGGCGGTGGGTGGGGTGGAACTGGGTGGAGGGGAGTTATGGTGGGAAAAAAGAGTAACTAATGTAATAATCTGAACAATAAAGATTTAATTAAAAAATAAATAAATAAATAAAAATAAAAACTCACACGCTCTGGTGCAAAATAAATAAATAAATAAATAAAATAAAAAAATGCAATATAGCCCTGACCAGTTTGGCTCAGTGGATAGAGCATCGGCCTGCAGACTGAAGGGTCCCAGGTTCGATTCCGGTCAGGGGCATGTACCTTGGTTGCGGGCACATCCCCAGTGGGGGGTGTGCAGGAGGCAGCTGATCGATGTTTCTACCTCTCTATCCCTCTCCCTTCCTCTCTGTAAAAAATCAATAAAATATATTTTTTAAAAACTGCAATATAAAAGAAGAGAAAAAACAGTAACAACATGTGACATTACGCCATGACATGAAATATATTTAGGAAAACCTGGTAAAGAAGACCTAAACTGTACACCCACTAGCCAAATACAGTGTCAAAATGTGTCCTTGCCACAAGAAGCAGATCGGATTAACAGACATGGGCTATGACCTTAAACAAGAAACACCCAAAGTCTCTGTGTCCTCTCCATAAACATTGGTTACACATCCCCAGTGAAGGAACATAATATATTCAATGCCCTGCTTAGGTTTTCTTTCTTTAGAAAATCTGGTTGCTTGCTTACTCTTTTGTTATGTCTCTATAAACAAATGAGGGGAAATTTATCTCTATGTAAGATATAAGAAAACTGGGATTGGGAAGCCAACAATTTTACCCCAGAAAAAGATACAAATAAATATCGGGCCATAACATTTGCCCTACCCACCTACCCTGCACTGAGCACTTAGTTATTCCCCACAAAGACTTGGATATAGACAATTCTGCCCCTGTGTTTACACCACGACCAAGTACATCAGGCCAGTCCACACCACTTATATTACAAAAACCTCCCACCTTTTGAGATTCTTCAATGCAGCACCTTCCAACTTACCCCTTATAATAAATCTCAAGCTAACTACCCCTTCAATAAAAATTTTTAAAAAACTGTTGTAAAAAGCTTCCATGTGAAAAACTTTGATTAAAGATATGTTTAAAAAGAACAATATACTTTGGATTCCCTAAGTCTAAACTTCTAGTTCTCCATATGCATTTATTTCTTACTCTTAGCAATGTATTTACACTTAGAGATTTATCTTGCATGAGCCTTCTATCTCAAAAAATGATAGCCCACAATATACCAAATGCAATAAATTCCTTTCATACCATGAATGGCATCCCATCCTTATCAATTCTGTTAAGTTGCAAATTCTGTGAAAGTAGTTTACTTTAAAATGTAAGTTATAAAGTCAGCCTCAAGGGGAGGGAGGGATTTTTGCTGGCAGAAGAAAAGATTAGTAATGAAATTTGACCTTGACACATTAGTGATATAAAGACAAACGTGGCTGGCTGGTGAAGACTGTCGTACTTTAGCTGCCAGCTACTGATTAAAAAGAAAAAAAAAAGTCAACTCACCAACAACTGATGCACCTCTTTCTGCAAAAGCCAGAGCATAGGCTCGGCCCAGTCCTAATGAAAAACAAAACAATAAAAAAGTTGAGCAAATGTTAGGGTAAGTTTTAGTCCACTCAACTCAATCCCTATTTTAAAGTAGCCATGAGCAACTAATTATATTATGTCTTCATTAGTACTCTCAACCTGTATTTCACCCTCTTCTACTTGCAGAGGTTAAAAAGCTTAAAACTGTATTTTCTACCTTTTCTACCTATCATTTCCTACCATTCTACCTGGTTGCTAGGATGCTAGACAGGAACTGGATTCCACCATTAAACGCATTTGCATGAAATCTGGAAAGTGGAAATGAGGCAGAGGCCACCTTACTGTGACTTCTAGCTGTTGCTGTTGGTTAAGGAGCAGATTTCTTGAAACTTCCTAGGTATTAAGAAACCGTGGACGTAGTGGCAACTTCTTACCCTAGCTCCCTAAATCTGGATGGTAGCTTCCTTGTTCTACATCCCTGGTATCCAATGAGGCTGCAGCAGTTTAATGGCAGCCTCACAGGTTGTGGCTCCTAATGGGCCTGCTCAGTATTGTTCCACCAGTCATTCCAGGAGGAACTGCCTAAAATACAAAGGGCTACGTTAAATCCTTTCCTGCTTCAAATATCTGGCGATTCTTAAATACTGCACTGGACTTTAATGACACAATCACCAATTACATATTTAATTCTCAATTAAATAGTAATTAAATGTTTAATTCCAGCTCAAAGATATAAGGTATAAATGTACACATTCAAAAATGAATACAGGTTTTACAGGCATAGAATATCTCGGGAAAAATATATAAGAGGCTGCCAATTAGTGCTAGCATCCAGGGCTGGGCAGAGCGGGACTGCTCAAGATTTCATCACGCTACTCAGAATAGTGCACAATGTTAAACTCCTGAAGTTTCTTTCTAGAACTTTCCATTTAACAAATTTTTGGGTCAACGGTAACTGAAGTCACAGGTTCACTGGGGACTAGTGCAGAGTGCTTGGCTCGATAAGTATGCAAACTTAACGAGGACTCTTAGATGCCTCTTTAAAGAAGGCCCTCTCGGGAATGAAAATCAGAGAGCCTAAAGCCATGGGACAGAGGAAAGTGACCGCTAAGTGAGGGACTTTTCGGAGGCAAGGAACTGACAGCTCCACTTCCGGGGCGGGGGCGCCCCCAGCCGCTTTCCCGCAACTTTAAAGACCTGAGTGAGGCCCGAGAGTCTCAAGGCAGAAGAGCCGCCCCTGATGAGCAGAGAGGAGCTCAGTTAGGACTTTCACCTCGTTCTGCAGCCCGCAGCCCAGCCCCGCCTCCCTCCTCGCGCAACTCTGGGGCCACGGGCGGCTGCACAGGGCGGGACGGGGACGGGGCTGCAGCTGACCGTGTGGGTAGGAGTTCGTGGCCCCCCACGCACGGCCGCCAGCCCCACCTCTCTCTCCCTCCACAACAGACTCGGTGTCCCGACAACAGCAGTTCTACGTCCTCTGCCCCCATCCGACCGCGTCCAGCCCCTCGCTCCCCACGCTGCTTCCCAGGCCGCTCCTTCCCCGACCCCACCCCGCCGCCCACAGCCCCATCCTGAGCCCGGACGGCAGCTGCTCCCACGCCGCGACCCCAGGGAGTGCGTGCCCTCCAGCCTTCGCGTGCTCACCTCCCCCGGCGCCGGTGACCAGAACCACCCGCCCGTCGAATCTCAGCGGCGAGGCCATGAGTCCAACCTGCAAGACACACAGAGACACAAGCAGAACCTCCGGAGCTCAGACTGCGGGACAGGGAGGAGACGGGCAAAGAGGAGGCGGGTGCGAGTGACCTGCCAGTTTCTGGGAAGGAGACGGACGCCGTAGTTTTCCAAGTGCGCCTGCGCGGAAACCCTTGGCCCTCTGGGAAATGTAGTCCAGCGTGCCTCCAGCGGGGAGGTGGCGGGGAGAGTCCAACCAAGAGGCTTAGGTTGAAAGCCCGTTTCTGCTGCACGAATTAGTAATAGGAGCTGCTGGAACTTGTGTGGTAAAATAGCTGACTTGGCACCTTGAGTTTATTCATTCACCCGTTGTTTTGTCATACACTCAACAAACGTTTTCTGGATTTAGGAGCTAGCCTAGAGACATAGGACGCAGCCCCTTTCCTTAAGTAGCTTTCAAAAGAGCCTCTAAGAAGGAATGGCATCCTTACCAATGAGTGAAGATGCCTCAGAATGTAATCTCTGGACCTCCTGCATGAAGTTCATCTGGGAACTGTCAAAAATGCATAGTCGTGGACCCCCACGCTGATCCCCCAAAACAGAATCGCGGGACCAAAAAAAAATGTTAACAAGTGTCCCTAAATGATTTTTGGTTTTGTATGTTGATAACAGTCCTATGATGTAATTCAGTCAACATTTATTAAGCACAAGTTTACAGATGAACAGTAAGGTCATCCGGAGTTACCCAAAGTCAAATATAAACCTTTAATAACAGTGTAAGACCTGTGGCAAATATGTACAAGTTAGCTAAATGGTGCCAAAATAAACGGACCCTACCCCTGTTGGGGAGAAAGGGGAAAACTTTCCAAAGGAGATGACGCACAAAGTACTTTCAGAAGTGAACTATGCAAAAAAAAAAAAAAAAAAAAAAAAAGGACATTACAGGCAATTAAATACTAGCTAGATAGGGGGCGGGGGCAGGGGCAGGAAGGGAGAGGGTAGGCCGCAGAAGTAAGCAGTCTGTCAGTTCACATTTAGATGTTTGAATTTAGTGCTGAGAATGACTTTAAGCAGCATTACTCCGGAGAACACATTTATATCATTGAAACATCGCTCTGCGCTATTACTGAGGAGTGATTGGAGGTTGACAAGGAGAACTGATAGAAGAAACCTACTCGGAAAAATTATGGAGGTCAGAAGTAAAGTCAGAGGAAATGTTGAAGAGGAAAAATGTTAAGATATTTTTGGAAATGGAGTGAAGGCTTTGTGATTAATTGGATGTGGATGTGAGGGAGGGACAACTGAAACAACCCCCATATTTCTGGCTTGAGAATCTAGGTTATGGTGGCAATCATCAGAATAGGAACAGTGGGAGAAGAGCAGCTTGTAGAGGGAACATGCTTGCGACTTGGGACACACTGCATTTGGGAGGTGAAGGGAAGCTATGGCTGCAGATGCCTCGCAGAAAGCTGTGGTTTTTAGAGCTCAGAGATTTTGTTGTTATTGTTTTAATATAATTTTATTGATTTCAGAAAGGAAGGGAGAGGGAGAGATAGAAATATCAATGATGAGAGAGAATCACGGATTGGTGCCTGCATGCCCCCTGACTGGGAATCAGACTATGACCTCCTTGTTCATAGGTCGATGCTCAACCACTGAGCCACACCAGCGGGGCTCTGAGAGTTTGATTTCAGTGGTCAGGCACAGCAAGAGAAGTCTCTCTGGAACTCAAGACTAACTCTCCAAAGAGCAGTCCTTTGGCTGAAAGCTGGCCCTAAAACAGCAACTTGCTCTCCTAACCATTTGTGCACATCTGCCTTATGACATTTGATCCCTGAATTCCAGTGCACATGGAAACCCCAGGAGGCTAACTCTGGGGGCACTGGGCCCAAAGATAAGAAATCTCTTGTGATATGAAAGAGGTGACTCCTAAAGCTTTGGGCCAAGACCTCGCCCTGTCCCAGTGCCTCCTCCAACCAATGGGGTGGGTTGCCTGGAGACGGAGCCCTCCTCTCAGTCCCATGCTGGCACTAGCTCTGCTGCCCGCCACACAGGCTGCTCTGTGAAAAGGTGAGTCTACCCTTGGTCCAGACCGATGACGACCTTCTTTGCATACTGGCCATGAGGAAGGCCCGGAGGTCTAGTCCGAGGGCATTATGAATCCAGGCTTGAATCAAGATGCAAAAGTGAGCCTTGGGCACGCCCATGTGGGAATCCTAGGTTCAAGAGTAAGCCTGTGTGACAGCTTGGTAGACTTTGGCCTCCACACCCCTAATTCCAGCAGAGAAAGCTGAAGTAGCCAGGCAATGCAGCAGAGCCAAATTTCACAAAGTAGATCCCTGTAGATGCCCTAGTGAACTGTGCACTAGGCCTTTTCTCCAAGCCCCACTTGGTGCAAGTGCCCAGATATCCTTGTCGGGTATCTGTTTGGATTTTGTGTTGTAATGTTTCCTCTTTAACCCAATAACCCTGTTCTTATGTTTTAAAAAAAGTAATTAGAAAACAAAAGGGGGGAAAAAGCAGTGTGTATCCATATTTTCAGCATCTACCCAGTTGTAACCTACAGTGAGGTGTCCCCACCACAGACCTACAATGGGAGTGAGAATTAAGGCTTCATCAGCCATTGCTGGGAGCCAATACTCCATTTCCCAGGCTCACATCCGGTGCTGCCTAGTCCCAGATCAACGCCAATAAGCATAGATAAATGCAAGTGCCTAGCAAGTGCCTGGTAAGTGCCCAAATAAATATGCCTTGAGTATGAATGAGAGGCAGTACAGATTTAGGAATGACAGTCATAGAAGTACAGTGAGGAATGTAATTTAAAACACTACAGAAAGTGTTCCTATACAGTAGAAGTATAGATTATTTTTTTTCTAAAGGTCTCATCTTGCTCTCAAGTTCTCGTTCTTGTGGGAGGGGAGGCAGAAAAGGAAACTTAAACTTGTCAGTTAAAAATAACCCAATCTGTTTGGGGTAAGTGCTATCTTTCAGAATTTCTCCCTCCTCCCTCGCCTAGCCTATAGGTCACCTTAACATAGAGGAAGGGTTTGGCAAAGGTAGGTGTGGTCCTTAAAGCCATACTGGTTTCTGCTTCTCCCCCCACCTACTGATAAAGTATGTGGCAGATAAAATGTGTGTTTTATTTCTCAGCATCATAGAGGGGTCTCAGTGGTTCTCAACCCACCTGCACTGGGCCCCAATTCAAATCTAGCTAGCCTCTGAATCGCATTTACATCAGTGTGTGGGTTTAGCTATTCCAAGAACCTGTTGTGCATTATATCTTACCCTGTGAACTATTTTAGCAATTTCTTTGTAAGTGTAAACATATTTCAAAATAAAAATTTATTCAAATCAAATTTTTTTAAAAAAATTATGCCAGCCAGGAGCCAAGGGAGACAGGCATAGGACCTTCAGCTTGCTCATCACATAGACTAACAACAAGGCTACTGCCATTCTGCTATGGTCACCCTATGATGATTCAAGATCACTTGTGTGGCAGTGTCTTCTCAGAGTCAAAATCTATCTGGTGCTTCTGTCCTTTTCACTGACCCATCTCTTCAAGCCCAGACTAGGAAGAAGACAAGGGGTGTTGGGGCCCTAAAGAATGCAGGCCAACCATTGCCCCTATTATCTACCCTCCTAACCCTTTCTATTGCCTTCCCAGTAAGAATTCTGTTTAATCTTTCCTGTTGGTTAGAACTCCTCCTAAGTTTGTCTTCTCTGCTTTGACCTTATGGATGTTTCTTTTCTAAGGGGTCATGCTTCTAAGGGAGAAACCACGCTTTATGGCTTAACCCTGATGCTGGGGAAAATGAAGGGATACTACAGTGAAACAATATTCTTCTCTTCTTTGCTTCTCAGTCTCTGAACCCAAGGAACACAGTACCTCCATCTTAACCTCAGAGGCTGAAATGCCAGGTACCTTCCTAGCCTCCCTTGCATCTAGGGGTAGCACACAACTTAAGTTCTACCAATCAGATGCTTCTCCCAAGGCATTGAATTAGGGTGGAATGACAAACTATACCAAATCCATTCTGGTGGTAAACGGAAGCAACAATGGCATCAGCTCTAGTGGGAGTGGGCAACATTCAATGGCAGCAGTGTCAGAGGCATGAATCGCAGTGTCCAGGATCCAGCTGCAAGGATAATGGTATCCTCATCAGACCACCTGGGGCATGATGGGCATGGTTCCTGACCACAGCAGCTCTGAACTTCATTTCCTAAAAATTCTGTCAGCTGTCACTGAGCTGTAGCTGCCTGGAGATTGCAGCTGCACGGGCTGATTTAGGACTTGTAAACCACAGAAGCCAAGTTAAATTTTTTTAAAAAACCAACCAACCAAACAAACAAACAAAAAACATAGATTCCTTTGGGAACCAACACAGATCTTCCAGGACCTCATACAGCATGTCAGGATCAGGTCTTGGATAGAGACAGGCATTTCTTTCCAGGGGTCACAAAAGCTCTCTAGTGGACCCTGTACTGCAAAGGCAGCTTTACTTTGCATGAACTTCAGACCCATTATTAGCACCTCTAGACTGGAGCACTTTAGTCTTGGCTTTTTCTCAAGCTCACCATAGTAGGTAGAAATCTAGTTAATTTTTTACTAAACTTTTTCTCCTTTATCTTGTCTCTTAGCCTTGAATAGATGACCCAGGTTGGACCTTATGCAGAAAAAAAGTAATATATACTTTTAAATATATATATATATATATATATATATAGAGAGAGAGAGAGAGAGAGAGAGAGAGGTGAGAGGGAAACATTGATTTGTTGCCTCCTCTACTTGCCTGGACCAGGGATTGAACCCGAAACCTGGGGTTGTGTTCTGACAGGGAATCCAACCACAACTTTTCGGTGTACAGGATGACACTCCAACCGAGACACCCAGCCAGGGGTGGGTATACTTCTTAATACCTAACATAAAGGGATTTCCTAACAATCTATTCTTGATTTTGAGCTTAATGATTTATTATAAGAGAACATACTTCGATTTTAATTCTTTTTCAATATATTGAGATTTATGATCAATTTTAGCAAAGAATCCAAGTGTACTTAAAAAGAATGTGTAATTTGCATTTTAGGGCTCAACGTTCTATATATGGCCATTAAGTTAAATCTGCAGATTGGATTATTTAATTCTTTTATATCCTTACTGATATTTTTGTCTGTTCTATCAGCTACTGAGATGAATGTGTATAAAATACCCCACTTGATTGTGGTCTGTAGGGAAAGGCCTAACCATTTAACACAGATTAGTGCCAGAAAAAGTTCTAGAAAGTCATATAAGTTACTTTTACCTTTGTCATTAAAGTGACACCTCAGTTTTAATCCCATCTCATTCCCTTTCTATCTAATGCAGATTTGCATAAATTGTTTAACTACTCTAATCTCCTCTTAAAAAATACCATGTTAAGTGCCTCATAAATAATAAGTGCTTAGTACATTAATTTTCTTCATTTTATGAGGAGGAATTGATAGTTTACTCTAGAACAGAACAGTGATTATGATTGTATCCTCATACCAGTAAATGGTTGGATATATTTAAGCTTAACTATTTATAGAGTTTCTAGTATGAACTATACGTGTAAGCACTTATCATCTAGTTGTTATTATTAAAGAATCTCTTTAAAATTTGTATTATGAGAGGTAGCTTAACAGGTATCTTAGCTATCTATTGTTACATAACAAATTACTACAAAACCTAGACAGTTTAAAATCACAACATTTACTTATCACCTCAGTTTCTGTGGGGTGGAAATCTGGGCATGATTTATCTTAGTTCCTTAAGCTCAAAGCCTCTTGAGATGTGTCTTATGAGACTGTAATCAAGGTGTCCATTGTGGCTGCAGTCATGTCAAGGTTCATTTGGGGAGTATCCACTCCGCGCTCACTACTGTGGCCATTGGCGACCTCTGGTCTTAGCCAGCTGCTGGCTGCAGACATCATGGGTGCCACATGGGCTCTCCATAAAGCTATTCACAACATGGCATATGAGAGAGCAAAATAAAGCACCCAAGATAGAAGCCATAGTCTTTTTAAAAATATATATATTTAAGAGCAGTTTTAGGTTTACAGCAAAATTAAGCAGAAAACAGAGTTCTTATATACATTTTGCCCCCACATATGAACACCTCCCACATCACTAACATGCCCTCATCAAGAGTGGTCATTTATTACAATTGATGAACCTACATTGACATATCATTATCACTCAAAGGCCATAGTTTACATTAAGATTCACTCTTCGTATTCTACATTCTCTGGGTTTTGACAATTGTATAATGACATCTATCCACTATTATAGTATCATCCTATATAATATAAGCCTAATATGCTAAGTGTCCGGTTGTCCAGTGACCTGTCAACTGTTCAATCAGTCAAAGCGTAATATGCTAAAGATATCCTAAGGCCACTCAACCGCTTGTTATGACGTGCACTGACCACCAGGGGGCAGATGCTCTGACTGGTAGGTTAGCTTGCTGCTGAGGTCTGGCAGATTGGGATTCAGCAAGATGGACTGGACATGCCCTAGAGCCCTCCTGTGGTCCCTCCCTGGCTGGCCAACCTCCCGCATCCCTCCCTGGCCCCGATTGTGCACTGTGGGGTCCCTCGGCCTGGTTGGTGCTCTCTCACAATCTCGGACCCCTCCGGGGATGTCAGAGAGCCGGTTTCAGCCCAATCCCACAGGCCAGGCTGAGAGACCCCACTGGTACACGAATTTGTGCACCAGGTCTCTAGTACAGAATAATTTCACTACCTTAAAAATCCTCTTCCTCTCACTGACACCTAGCAACCATTGGTCTTTTCACTGTCTCCATAGTTTTGTCTTTTCCAGCATGTCATTTAGTAGAAATCATACAGTATGTGACCTTTTACAAATTGGCTTCTTTCACTTAACAGTACACATTTAAGTTTTCTCCATGTCTTTTCATGGCTTGATAGCTCACTTCTTGTTAGCACTAAATAATATTCCATTGTCTGAATGTAGCAGAGTTTGTGTATCCATTTACTTACTGAAGGACATCTTGGTTGCTTCCAAGTTTTGGCAAGCCATAGTCTTTTTGTAACCTAATCTTGGAAGTAACATCCCATTCCTTCTGCTGCATTCAATTCATTGGAAGAAGTCAAAAAGTCCACCTTACACTCAAAGGGGAGAGATTACATGAAGGCATAAATACCCCCTGGGTATTTCCTGGGAATATCTGGTAGAAGGCCATCTTAGAAGTTGTCTTCCACACCAGGGGAGGCAAATGTTTACAGCTACCTTGACCATGCCCAAGCAGCCAGCCAGTTAAAGAATGCTCTTTAAAAGTCTGTGCCTGCAAAGGATCCACTCTTGTTTTGATGTAGCATAACTAACCAAAGTTCTAAAAACTGCTGAGCAGCAAAATGGGTGCACTTGACCCTAATGAAAACAATCCCAAGTCAATGCACAGCACTTTAAAATTTGCTGCCAACTCATTTTTCTAGAAAAACAGAATCTATTTCTAGCAAATTTTCTTGGACAGCTGCCCATCCATTCAGGTTTTTATAAAAGGGACATCCCACTTAAACTATGTAATTTGTTACACTCCCCTGCAGAGAGGAGTATATAATAGAGAATAAAATGCCCAAAAAATAAAATAATTTCAGTGTCATTGCATATATCATATATAGTAAAATATAATATACAGATTCTACATGTTTTATTTTTGTAGAGGAAATTGCTATTATTTTCCCTCAGCTGGAATGGAAGGGTGAAAATCCAGTGCCTTCTTTCCTCCTCAGATCATAAAATCCCCATACTAGTCCAACATTTGGTGGGGAAAGTGTTTGTGAAACCAACTCTTGGTGAGAACAGTGGATTAATGTGCTATTTACAACTTTTCTCAGGTGGATTCATTATTAAGTCTCTGAAAGACATGTCAAATTTATGCATAGATCCTCAATGCATCTTTGCCTGATTGGATTGTTATATCCAATCTAAATATGTTCTCATGTTAAACAACTTGGTGATTTGTGCCTTATGCAGGAACTCAAAGTTGGTACAATAGTTAGAAAACAGTGACACCACATAACCACAAGAGGGAGTGGAGCGCCACAGAAGTATTCCCTTTAATGTTTTTAAAGCTACATTCAGCTATTCTGGAGAAAGCAAAACTTTTGCTGTTTCTATCTTCTCCATCCCTTTTCCCCTTTGAATAATCTAGAGACTTTTTTTCTGGCCAAAGGCAGTTCCAATATCTCGGAGCAGATTATTTCTCCTGCTGCTATACCCTGCTGACTTCTCCAAGGGAAACACCTTAGTACTGATTCACAAAGAAGTGGGTTTCTGTCTCATTGCTGAAGACACCCTGCAGTGCCTGTCTCTGATTTCTGATTTGCCACCAGAGGCCAAGTACAGTTGACCCTTGAGCACCAAGATTTGAACTGTGTAGGTCCACTTATATGTGGGGTTTTTTCATTAAATACTGTAAATGTATTTTCTCTTCCTTATGATTTTTTTTTTTTTTCAGAGATAGAGAGAGCGAGAGAAACATCAACCTGTTGCTCCATTTGGTTTTTATGCATTCATTGGTTCATTCCTGTATGTGCCCTGACTGGGATTGAACCTGCAACCTTGGTGTATTGGGAGGATGCTCTCTAACCAACTGAGATACCCAGTCAAGGCTGATTTTCTTAGCATTTTCTTTTCTCTAGTTTACTTTACTTTAAGAATACAGTATATGCCCTAGCCAGTTTTGCTCAGTGGTTAGAGTGTCAGCCCTCGGACTGAAGGGTCTTGGGTTTGATTCGGGTCAAGGACACATACCTCATTTGTAGGCTGGATCCCTGACACTGGTCATGGCACACGAGGAAGCAACCAATCCATGTATCTCTCACATTGATGTTTCTCTCTTTCTCTGTGTCTCTCTCCCTCCCTTCCGCTCTCTCTAAAAAATCAATGGAAAAAATATCCTCAGGTGAGGATTAACAACAAAAAATATAGCATATAATACATATAATATACAAAATGTGTCTTTTTAAAATATATTTTTATTGATTTCAGAGAGGAAGGGAGAGGGAAAGATGGACTGAAACATCAGTGATGAGAGAGAATCATTGATGGGCTGTCTCCTGCACGCCCCCTACTGGGGATCAAGCCTACAACCCAGGCCGACACTCTTAACTACTGAGCCAAACTGACCAGGGCCAAAATATGTCTTAATCAACTGTTTATGTTATCAGTGAGGCTCCGAGCCAATAACAGGCTATTTAGTAGTTAAGTTTTGGAGGAGTCAAAAGTCATACATGAATTTTTGACTGCACAGGGGTTGGCACCAGTAACCCCTGCATTGTTCAAGGGTCAACTGTCTATTGTTTATGAGAATACTTCCTGTGTTCAGCAATTCAAGTACTTCTTGAGTTAATTTATCATGGCCCTAAAGCAACTAGGAAATACAAAGGCCAATGAGTGACTTTCAAAGGCTGAGAGTAAATGCTCAGTAAGCAGGAAAAGGTCAGATTTAGAGCCTGAGAAAACATACCTTTCCTAGAATGACATGAATAGAAATCTCCAGTTATAATCCACAATCATCCTTCAGTCCTTTGCACCTGAGGAAGTTCTAAAACTCTAAGTCCCATCAATGGTGTACCTTATACATAATTACTGTACAGAATGTTTTCAGATTTTTTTTCATGTTAGCACAGCCTGGATAAACAGAATGATGAATAGAGCTGCGCAAGGCAGTTCTCTCTCAGCAGTGTATGGCAGAATGTCAGGCAAAAATAGAAGGTAGAGTAAGTACAATGGGTGATAAATTATGACTGTGATAGTAGAAATATGATTCCTTGAGTCCTGGCTGATGCTTACTATGACACATGTATTCAACAGGACAGGTTTCAAAACTCTCAGAGTTTTGAAAAATTTGATAATAAATTACCAAATGTCTGCCAAAAGAGCTTATTCTTCTACTAGGGGCCCAGTGCATGAATTTGTGCACCTTGAAAGGAACTGTGAGCTGCAAGGCTATGGTAGGCACAGGGGCAGGTCTCGGCCCATCCTCCACGCCCCTGCCCAGCCCCTCCCACCACAGCCCTCAGTCCCCTGTCTGCTGGCAGCCCTGCTCCTGGCTCCTCCCATGTGCTAAAGGCACTGGCCCCACTCGCACCCGCTGATGGCGCAAAGTGATTGGGGCTGGCGCCAGCAGCAGTTGCAAGAAGGGGCTGCTGCCCCGATCGCCCCTCAGGAGCAGGGGGAGGTAGAGAAGCCCTGAGGGGCGATTGGGGCCAGCAGCCACCGCTCACATCCGCTGACGACACCAAGTGATCGGGGCCAGCGCCAGGCACTGGCAGTGGGTGTTAGCACCAGGCAGGACTGTGGTGTGCAGGAGCAAAGAATTTTCAGTAACCACCAAAGGGTTGCCCCAATGACAGCAACCGGCCCCCACCTTGGTCTGGCACCCCCACTCACCTGTTCCACCATCTGGCGTTGGACAATGCCTGCCATGTCCTGTGCTCTGCTGCCTGCTGCTGACACCCGCCATGTTTCATGGGCGCCCCCTGGTGGTCAGTGCATGTTATAGCAACCAGTTGTTCAGTTGTTTGGTTGTTCTGCCATTCGGTCTATTTGCATATTAGCCTTTTATTATATAGGATTAGATTTCTACAACCTCTCTCCAAAGAGTTCAAAGTGTTGTACTGAATGGAATGCAAACTTCTTTTCAACACTGTCAGAGGCAAAGCCTCATCTAGCCATGGCGGTGGGAGAAAAGATGGGAGATGGAGAAAACAATAACCAAGATGCCTTAAAGACTGGAGATGACTTCAGATGACTGAAGAAAGAGCGATAGCTCCATCTTTGATTGTGAAAACTCAGCTGGCAAAAGGAATGAGCATACAAATAAAGTCCTGTACTACAGCAGTCTTGAAAGCTTGGGGAAGCTTATTGCAACTCGGGAGACACATCACGTCCTGAACCTTGGGATCCTGCAGCCGATTTAGATCCAGAACATCTCATGATACAATTCCCTGGACTCCTCTCCCTAATGCCCTCCTGCTGTTAACACTGGTCCCTCTTATACAATGCTCATTTATTATGGAAAAATATTTACCTCCAGTGCATCACAAACTTGTATTTTTGCCATTGGATCAGCATTCGTTCCTGGCTATATGTCTGCTCGAGTCAATATGATTTTACAATCAAGCCCCCAAATCTCAGGAACTTCTCAGAAGCAGGTCAGCCTTGTCCCCAGGCTGAGAAGTCACTACATCAAGGTCTATCTCAGAAGTCTCAGCAAAGAAGCATGGAGTCCAGTGGCTTGTCATTATCCATTTCTGCAGTCAGGGGATTATGAAGCTGTGATTGTGCAGACCTGGGTCACATGCCACCTTTAGAGCTGGGGTGCAGTTAGCTCCACCTGCACTGAGAGAACTAGAAGAGGAGATTCCCAGTGAATGTTGAACTATTAGAAATAGAGTAAGTGAGTTCTGGGCAGCCAAGAAGCAACACGTGTCCACCTCAACCACTTTTCATCCCTTCCCTCTCCATAGTTTTCTAACACAAGCTCCTTTGCCTTCCACTTAGATGTCTGAATATAGTGCAAATAATGCCCTTGGTGTCATACACTGTGTTGGCTTTGACTATCAGCAACCACACACTGGTCATTGCTGTATGATGAGGATCATTAATATTCATTTCCTTAATACAGTCATGACAGGAATACGATCTAAGAAATGCATCATTAGGTGACCTTGTCATTGTGCTAAAACCATAGAGTGCACTTACACAAACCTACTTCACACCTAGTCCATACAGTAGAGCCTACTGCTCCGAGGCTATAAACCGGTATGGCATGATGCTGTACTGAATACTGTAGGCAACTATAACACAGTGGGAAGCATTTGTGTATCTAAGCATACCTAAGCACAGACAGGGTACAGTGAACTATGGCATAAGACAGGTGTGGGCAAACTTTTTGACTCAAGGGCCACAATGGGTTCTTAAACTGGACCGGAGGGCCGGAACAAAAGCATGGATGGAGTGTTTGTGTGAACTAATATAAATTCAAAGTAAACATCATTACATAAAAGGGTACGGTCTTTTTTTTTTTAGTTTTATTCATTTCAGACGGGCCGGATCCGGCCCGCGGGCCGTAGTTTGCCCATGGCTGGCATAAGAGATAAAAATGCTTCACCAGTATAGGGCCCTTGAATGGAGCTTGTAGGATGGAGTGGCTCTGGGTGAGTTGGGGAGAGAGTGGTGAGTGACTGGAAAGGCCCAGGGCATTACTGTGCACTGCTGTAGACTTTATAGACACTGCACACTTGGGCTACACTACATGTATTTAATTTTTTCTTTATTCAATAATAAATTAAACTTAGCTTACTGTGACATTTTTACTTCACACTTTTTAATTTTAAAAAATTTTAGACGTTTAAAATAGCAGATTAAAACACATACATTGCACAGCTACACAAAAATATTTTCTTTATTTACCTATTCTATAAGCCTTTTTCTATTAATTTTTTTCTTTTACTTTTTAAAGTTTTTTGTTGTTGTTGTTAAAAACTAAGACACAAACAACCACTTTAGCCTAAGCCTACACAAGGTCAGCATCATCAATAGCACTGCCTTCCACCTCCACATGTTGCCCCACTGGAAGGTCTCCAGAGGCAACGAAGCATGGAGCTGTCATCTCCTGTGATGATGATGCCACTAAGGTAAGCACGTAACGCACCACGGACATTCCTCTCTGCGACATTACAACAGCTACGATGTCACTAGGCAATAGGAAATTTTCAGCTCCATTATAACCTTATGGGACCATCATCAAATATGTGGTCCATTCTTTACAGAAACATTATTATGTGGCACATGACTATACTGTTTCAGTCTCTGCTCATATCTTTCATTAATTTCTGTTGCCCCAAGTCACACACACACACACACACACACACACACACACACACACCACAGGGAGCCAAGCCAATAGCAACATCTGACAACAACCACAAAGACCTGAGGTAATAACCATCATGGGGACAGGGGAAACGTCAAGGATGGTCAGGGTGGCGGAAGGCGTTTATTACCATTTTCAAATTGACCTCAGAACAAGGCATGCTATCAATACTAAATTCACATAAAATAAATCATTCTTTCAAGTAAACTTCTCAATTTCTCCCTTTGAGCACAGTATTCAAAAAATAAGTTAAAAAGAGTAGATACTTTTTACCCACATCTGGTTCCCAGAGTAATCACATGTAATCAAATAAATTATTGAGTGGTTCATAGGAAGGAGTGATTATACTTCCACAATGAGACATCTTCTCCAGCTTTTCAGAGCAAGAAGCATATATGATGAGAATAGAACAATTTTTCCCAAGAGACATCCTTTTTCCTCAATGTGATTCAGTTCTGCCCACAGTCTGAGGCGGCCACTGGAAAATCCCACTATAGGCCTTTTGGGTGATCCTGGGGGTATTGACTCGTGGGAACTAGGTCTCCTGGTTCTCTCAACCCTACAGTGAACAATGTGGGCTCAGGAGCTGGAGGGCAAGGACTCCCACCTTGCAGGCTTGAGAGGACACAGGCAAGGGGGCGATGCGTGGTGACTAAAGGGTGGCTCCAGAGGCGGGCAGCCTGGCTTATCATCCCAGCCTCCCCTTACCCCTGTGAGTCCTCCAACAGTCCTCTCCTTCGGGGCCTGCATTTTTCTCGTCTATAAAATGGTGATGAGTTCCTAGCTTCCAGAGTTATGATAGACACAGATGGTCCACAAAGAGAGTTAGCATAGAGCCAGGAATGTGCTACTACTAGTAAACAAACATTCGTTTGAATTACGCTTTTTGATTTGTGTTGTACTGTTTGTTGTTGCTTTTTATTTTGGTTTATGTTTAAGTGCTCAGGAGGTAAAGCTCAGGCTGAACTCTTACTTCCATCAGGAGAAGGACTGTCATTGACAATTTAAAACAGCCTTGAATTGAGAAAGGAGACCACCATTGGATAACTTCATTCTTCCCTGGAAATAGGAAAACACCAGGTTTAGATTTCCCTTTACCTACCACTTGGAAGGGCTAGCAAACAAATCTTAAGCAGCATATAGAATGTTTAATACACCTAATATGTGTGTTTTTTTCTAGAGTTTTTGCTTCTATTTTAAATTATTTTGACTTTTAATTCTGGCCCAAGGATATAATAGGACTCATCACACAACCCAAAAAGAAAAATTCAGAGCATTATTAATAGTGATAGCTTCTATTTATGGATATCCTGTTCTGAGTGCTATATGTGCCTTTCATGATTATTTGAGATGGGCACTCTGGGTGTGCCCATTTTATAGATGAGGAAACTGAGGCTCAATGAAATGAAATCACTTTCCCAAGCTTCAACTACAAAGCTTGTTTTCTTAACCTGAGGACACTTTGCAGCCTTCCAAAGTAGTTTAAATAAATGATCACAAATGCTTAAAAATAATAAACCTGAATTTGAACCAATACATCCTCATGATATTTCAGGACAGACTTTAATTCTGAATTCTAGCTGTTTTTTCTCCACTGACCAGGCCAGGTGCTCACTAGTCTGTTTCTTGGCAAAGTTTCCTGGGAATAGAGGTTCTTTGGGTTCCCTCTCCCTTCTCTAAAAGAGCAAGAAATTTTTACAGGAAATGCAGAACCAACCTAGCGATCATCTTCTAGCAATCAGAACTCTCTCCATTATAAGAACAGAAACATGACTCACTATGGTCTAAGCAATAAATACCAAATGTATTGGCTCTTGAAACTGAAGAAGTCGGAGGCAAGGCTGACTGCAGGCGGGCGGAAAGCACTGCTTCATATGATGCACCAGGACCCACTTTCTCTCCACCTCTTGACTCCGCTTTTCAGGTTTGTTCTTTCTCGGACTGGCTCTCTCCTCACGGAAGCACATTGGCTGCCAGAAGCTCCAGGCGCAAGCCCCGTAGTTTCACATTCAGTGGGAGGAGAGAATGGTTCTTTGCCTGTGTCTTAAGCAGAAGTCAGAGGATGATCTATTGTTGAACCTGATTACATGGCTGCATCCTGTACTCATCCTGGAATCAGTCACTGACTCAAAGGAAATAAAATGCTCTGATTGGCCAGACCCAGGTCATGTGCCCAACTGGCACCAGAGGTGACAGTAGCACCTGGATAGAGAGATGGGGACAGGTGCTAGTCCTAAAGAAAAACCAGAATGTTGTTAACAATTGAAAGAGAATGCATGTCTAGCTGCAAATGTAAATGATAAAACATAAGTGATTATAGGTCCTAATTCCCTATGAGCTTAGGTATTCAACTCTACATATTACTGTTATTTTTTTTAACCAGGGGCAAAGGTAAATGCAGTCCTCCGCCACCACAAATGATACAGTCGAGTGTCGCGCACTTGGGGAAATCGCAGGGGTCAGCACACCCGGAATGCAATGGGTGAGCCTCACCCTGGGAAAGCCACCTTCATGATCCTGATCTCTCTCCTGCCAGGTAAGTAGCGACCATACATGTTCTTAACTAAACTCCAGGCACATGTAATGACAATAAGACATAACATTAGAAGTCAGGACATTTCCTAAAATCCAGGCCGGATAACTACTGACAACATATAGGCAGTATGTTCTGGCAAAGTATAGATTTAATCAGTTAATATAAAGCACCGCTTCCTCAACAATTAAGTTAGGCCAGAGTCAAAACCTTCAAATCCAGAGCAATATAACAAGTGCCATCATCTCTTTTCATCCACACTCACTTTGTCACGACCTTGGAAATTCTAGGATTTAAAACAAGGAAGTCCTAACAGAGAATAAAGGAGCCAGAGGCAAGCAGGCTTAGAAGTTTTCAGCTTATCCTTAATGCTAACAGAGGAGAAAGGCCCTTCTCAGATGGCGCCCATATGGTTTACATATTGTATACATAGCATTTATGTCAAATCTACAGCCAGAGACAAGGGTGATGCAGAAGGAGCCCACCAACCACTTTTCCCAGGGCTGGAATCCACTGTGAACAGGATTTCAGTCAGGCAGTGGGGGGTGAGAGGGGTCATTGTTGGAGGGAGCCACAGATCGGCAAGGCAGAATTTGGTTTAGTTGAATGAAACTGTTAGCAGAGTTCGGGTGCCCTTGGTTGAATATGTTATTACGTTCCAGACGTAAAAGAAAGTCACCGCATGATAGCTAGTGAGTGTTTTCAAAATGAAGATGAACATTTAACTCTAAATCTGAATCTTCCTCAAATATCAACTGTAATATAAAATGCCCTAAGAATTAAGCAAGTCTTCTAAATACACTCTCATTTACTTTTTATTGCATTTATTGGGGTGAAATTGGTTAATAAAATTATATAGGTTTTAGGTGTACAATTCTATAATACATCATCTGTATATTGTATTGTATATTTATCACTCTGAGTGAAGACTCTATTCCATCACTATTTACCCCCCTTTACCCTTCTATTTAACTGCACAACACACCGTGGAGAATATCCTCATGAGATTCATTGCCTAAAGTTGGCAGTCACTCTTAGAATTGGTTCAAAAGAATATTTGAGGAATCAAATGAGCAAAAGAAGCCAGACACAAAAGAGTAAATATTGAATGATTCCACTTAAATGAAGCTCAAAAATAAGCAAAACTAATCTCTAGTGCGAGATAGAAGTCAGAACACTTGGTAAGTTGGGTGAGGAACTTCTGGGTGATAGAAATATTTTTCTTAATCATAGTGCTGGTTAACAGGTGTGTTCACTTTGTGAGAAATTTCTAGAACTGCAACCTTATGATTTTCTATATGTATGTTATATGTCAATAAGTTTAGTGAGAGGAGGAAGAGGAGGTTAGGGGGAAAAACGAAAGGGAGACTGAAAGGAAATGAATGGAAATTTAAAACAAAAAATAAAATAACAAGAGCCTGAAAAGATGTTTCATTAAGTAAAATCACAAGGAGCTATAATGACACACCTATTAGAACAGCTAAAACTTACCAATGGTGATGCTGACAAATGCTGGTGAGGATTTGGAGAAACTAGTTTGGTGTTTGCGTAAAGTGCTATTGCCATTCTGGAACATGTTTTACGCAGTATTTACCATATGGTTCAACCACCACATGCTAGGGCATTTATTCCAGAGAAATAGAAAATTATTTCACAAAAAATCTATACACAAATATTAATAACAACTTTATCCATAGTAGAAAAATACTGGAAATGACCCAAATATCCTTTAGTGGATGAATGGTTGAACAAACTCTTGTACATCCATATAATGGACTACTACTCAGCAATAAAAAGGGATGAATTACCAATACACACAACAACCTGGATAGACCTCAAGGGTGTCATGCTTAGTGAAGAGTTAATTGCCAAAGTTTATATACTTTATGATTCCATTTATGTAACATTCTCAAAATGATAGAACTATAGAGATAGAGAGAAGATGACCGGTTACTAGGGATGGGAGGGGGATGGAGAGGGAGGTGGTGTGAGCACAGAGAGGTAGGTGGCAGGAGAGAGGTCTTCTGTGGTGATGGAATAGTTCTGTATCTTGATTATGGTGGTACAATGGGATACAATGACACGAAACTATGCACACACACATACATGCACATTAAAAAGATAAACTCTCTATAGTGAAAACTAAATAAGGTCTGTGGTCTAGTAACAACATATCAATATCAATTCTGGGTTTTGAGATTGTGCCACACCTGTATAACAGGTCACCTTCAGAGAAAACCAGATGAAGGGTACGCAGGACTCTCTGCTCTCTTTATGAGTCTCTAACTGTTTTTAAATAAAAAAAGCTTTTTTAAATAAAAGAAGAATCTTCAACCCTCTCCAGTTTCAATTAGCCCCATACATGTTTGCCTATGCTGCCTCCCCCAGGCAGGGTTGCTACCCCAGTCTTACTGTTAAGCAAGTGCATCTACAGATAATACACACGGTGAGGGGAAGCCCACCACGCGTCTGGGGCTCACTGGTTCATCTCTCTTGCTCCTTGGGCTCGAGTGATTTGCATAGTGGGTTTCACATCAACTTAGAATTTAACTCTTTTCCTAAAAGTGGAATCTTCGTGTATATGTAGAAAGATTTTCATAAATATTATGAGGACTAAACAGAAAAATTAAAGGTAAGCTACTTAGGGAGACCATCTGACCATCTGCATTGAAATTATCACTGGAAAAGGATGAACAAATTTAGGCTGTCAAATTCCAAACTCGAATTGTGCTGACAGCAGCCAGGAAGTCAGAGACCCTTCCCAAGGTGGCTAAAGGGAGAGGGAGCCAATGTCCTATCAGGGGATTGCTTCTTTAAAGGCTGGGAGAAAGGAGTGTGGCAAAGGCCACGTGAATGCAGATTAGAGCAGACATCTTTCTTGGCCTGCTGATAAATGCAAAACTGGTTCAGCACGCAGGGTAGGGTTTTACACAATCAGCCCTGTTATTATTACTGCCCTTGGTTGAAATCACGTGGTTCATCAAGAGACAGACAAGACAAACTCAAACTTCAAAGCCCATCTTTTTGTAATCAGGAAAAATAAAAATTCCTGTCATGAGTTAGCAGGTATCAGGAACTGCTGTGATGTGTCCAAAAAGAACTTTGCACACCAACTCTCTAGACATACCCAATGAAAAGGAAAGCATCCCTGTCCTGGCTAGAGCCACAGGGAAAGGTGCTGGGGATGAAATACATTTAGGGTCTAAACCTCAGGCTGCATTCCTGGGCCTGATTTCCAATCCTTTGCCAGCAAGAGGACATGCTGTTTGTTAACTTTTTTCCCTTTTGTTTGTTTACTTTTAATCTGAGAATATGTTTTTATTGATTTTGAGAGAGAGAGAGAGAGTGAGAGAGAGAAACATCAATATGAGAGAGAAATATTGATTGGTTGCTTCCTGCATGCTCCCCACCAGGGATCGAAAGTGGATTCTTTTGGTGTACAGGCCCATGTTCCAATCAACTGAACCACACCAGCCAGGGCTTGTTAACTTTTCCTTTTCAAGATGCAAGAAGCTCTAGGCAGTGATAAACATGTGACAAGGGAGCAGACAGAACCAAACCAGCCAGAGGCATGGCTGGCAAGAAATATAGAAGGGCCATCCTCACCGGACCCGTTCAACCATGTGCTTCTGAGTCCTCGCCTGGGGTTTCAGGGGACACCGATTTACCTCCCTGAGGACAAGGACTTGAAGCCAGTTTATCCAGCTTCACAAGTGGGGCTATAATCTAGTTCTTAAAACAAATAATAAAAAAAAACATGATTTAAATAATTGTTTCCTATTCCTATTTCTCAAATATCCCCAAGAATTAAAATGTTAATTGTTAATTAAAATGTCCCTCCTTTGTTTTCACTCAGAGTCCTCTACTCAGTACAGTTTGTAATCTATGTCATGCCATAGACTCATTCACAAACATTTTTATTTTGAATGAAAAAAAAGAAGGCCTGTAAACACTTTTCTTTTACCTGCACCGTCACAACACACACACACACACACACACACACACACACACACACACACACGTACTTGCCATTGATTTTGAAAAGAAATCTGCCACTACTTTGAGCTCATTGCTTTTAAAGCATGAATTGAAAACTCAAAAAACTGTGAAAATGTTAAAGCCAGAAAGTGTATTCGAGGCTAACAAAGCCTTTCTTGGGACCCTCCTCATCCAGGGAATCCCAATTTAATACTAACTTACCTGTGGCCTAGTCTGTCTCCACATGAGTAAACTCCTCAAAGATAGGAACGAGGTGTTTCTGTGTAGTTCCCAGGCCCAACCTGGTGATGGACACATAATAGGTGTTCATTATACATTGAAAGCAAAAATCATTTTTTTAAGGAGACTGGGATTTAATAAAATTCTCTCGGGCTGCGGAAATCTGTTATTTTAGACTTACTTTCTTTGCTTAGTAAACAATACCTTACATGGGAATAGTCTTCAGGAGGTTGCAAAGCCCTCTGTGTTTTGCTTAATTTATCCAAAAAATGAGAATATGAAGAAAGTGATTTTATCCAAACTTTAGAGATAAGGTGAGAAGGCTCTCAGGCATTCATGGAGCCAGAAACCCTGGAAAAGGCCCAAGCACATGCCCGGTGTACCCTGCTAGGTCCTACCTGGCCACCCTCCAAGGAGTCCCCAGGCAGAAGAGATCACAGACTCCTGCACTTGGTGTTTGAAAATACTATGGAATGTTTCCGGTGACTGTTTCAGCAAGCCGAGAATGGGACTCCTTAGCTATGAGAACACAAAGCTGGTAAGATATGGCAGCGCTTGTCAAGCGGTGTGCCGTAAGAACTTTCAAAACATGCAACACCTGACTGTTTAGTCAGGGGCCCTGATCTCTTTTCCCTTGGATTGTCCACTAAAAAAATGACAACACAATAGCTGTCCGGTGTGAATGAATTAAAGTTATACCTATTTTTTTTTGTCAGATCGGCAAAAAAATATATTTTTCAGTGTGCTGCAGAATTTTGGTAATTAGATTCTGTGTGCCGTGGGATGAAAAAGGTTGAAAATCGCTGTGATAAGGGAAGAGCAATAATGCTGGCACTTTTATCTAATTATCAGCAAGTCCTTGTCCAGGACATTTAATACCTTTTATAAATGTATAATGTGCTTGGCAGGTATTTCTCCTTTAGTGAAAACAATTGGTCTTAGCAGCAAAAGATGCTGACAGTCACTGCTGAGCTGATAAGAGTCCATTTCCAGGAAAATGTAACCTTGATTTCTTATAAAACATCGGTCATCTCAGATAATGGTGACAATCTAGGTACGGATGCTTATATTCATATCTCACAACAGGCAGTTTTAAGTGACTTTATCCATAAGCTTTTAAATGGAAAAACTAAAGTACAGAGAAGCATGTTGTCTTAGATCACTCTGCAAATCAAAACACATACTTCTTAAAATAAAATATTCTTTTCTTGTGCTAAGGACAAACCCCATGAGGCAGAAATATAGTTATGCAGCTGTCGGTGGGGAGGGCAGGGAATTTCCTCAGCCACCCATGCAGGAAGAGGAGGGGCCTTATCCATTGGCTGGCTCATCTTATGAAGATCCACTGGAAATTAGGTGGACACAGCACCATTCTCTTTGCTTGCGGAACATTTTCCAAAGCACAGATGTTTTTCTCTTAACTGTGAACGCTGGCTAGCTTGTACATATCCTTTTTCAGGGCTCAGCCGATGGGCTGATTTGGAGTGGGTTGTCCCCTGTAGCTTGGGACCCATGTTCATTGCTGGATGGAAAACACATCTTTGGCTAGACAGACATAAATCAATATTACGGGAAAATGTTTCCATTTTGGGAAATTCCCCAAAATAAAAGTGTCTTTCTGGCTCTGGGCCTATATAACTAACCATGAGGACACCTCAATAAAAGAGAAAATGGATTTTCAATAGTTTTGCCATACTAGTGATATGTGATTATGAGCTCCTGAAGATTTTTCTGTTCCACTTTAGAAACAAAAAATTGACTCATTTTTTTTCTGGTTAGTGCCTTAGTGTTTTCATTAGGTATTTCTAAAAGACTTTATCTGAATCACAGTAAGAAAATTATTTCAGAGCTAGGATAAAATTTTACCTGTCATAAACAGCACTGAGTGTTAAAACCTGCTTTGAGCTTAACAAATTACACAGAAGCTTAATGCCCAGGAATACAATATATCAAGTAAACCAGTAATTTTTCAAACACTGAAAGGTTCAATTAATTTAGATAATACAAGTTTGGAAATGCAAGGTTGGCTAAAAATATTATAAATCCTATTAACTTGCTAATTAAGTTTGTTTTATTAGAATATTTTAATTTCCTAGCAATCAAATAGCATTTAACTTTTTACAACAAATATTTCATCATATGGATAGACACATTCATCTTTTATTTATTATCTGTCAAGATTGATATGCTAAATTATAACTTAGCTTAATGTGCTCTCATTAAGTATCTTGAGGATAAATTTAAATTTTCAGTAAAAATGCAATTAACTTGAAATGTAGACCCAAAAAATGCTTGTGGAGGAAAAAAAATCCATCATTACATTTAAGCTTTATGTTTATGTAAGTATTTATTTATATAGTGGGAGAGAAAAAACTTTCCAGATAATTATGAATGAGATACTGTTATATAATACATTATTTCTGTGTTAAAGCCACTGACATTTGCTTTTTTAAAATTAATTTTGAGTTGTATATGAAAGGTCTATTAATCAGAAAAATACAAGGTTATCTTTAAACTTACTTGTTCAGGTATTTCCAAACGGGAAGCCTGGAAAATCAAAGTTGCAACCTGGTGTTATACCTTTTCTGGGGACAAAATGGTGAGCTGTTGCTTCCTTTCTGGGTGTGTGCACACAGATCACTGTGTCCACTGAAAACCACCTGGGGGCTGGGGTACCCCATGTGTCAACGCTCAAAGTCATCATTAATTGTGAGCACCTTGAGTTTAAGTTCCAGAAGGGACAGAAATTTGAGCCATGAGATGCCCCCAGGAGAGGAGCCATGTTGAACATTTCATAAAATGTCTTTGTATAAATTACACCCAGACCTGAGAATAGGGCAGCCCTGTGGAATTTAAATATTATTTGAAATGTCGTTATGTGAAAACCACTTTAGAAGCACACTGCCCATTCTTCTCTGAACCAATGGTGTTTCTAGAATTGCCTTGATCTATTCTATCTTTAAAGGAAAATACAGTTTTATTGATATTATGCTTTTGATACTTAATAGCTATGTGACCTTCGGCAAATTCCTTAACTTCTCTTGCCCTAGTGTCCTCATCTGTAAAATGGTGAAGGTTGTGGCAGGGATTAAGTGAGTTAATGTCAATTGTTAAAACTAGTATAATCCCTGGCTGGCGTGGCTCAGTGGTTGAACATTGACTTATGAACCAGGAGGTTATGGTTTCATTCTGGGTCAGAGCACATGCCTGGGTGTGGGCTCGATCCCCATTGGGAGGCATGTAAGAGGCAGCCAATCAATGATTCTTTCTCATCATTGATGTTTCTATTTCTCTCTTACTCTCTGAAATCAATAAAAATATATTTTTCAAAAATACTAGTATTATCACTCATCTACTAGATTAACTCATAATTTTGCAGAGAAGCCATCAGCACTAAAATTTAAAAAGCAATTACAACACAATTCGTAAGTTTTTTCCAAAATGTAAAAAGACTCAATCTTTAAAAGACTTTCATAAGACCCCCAAAATGACTATTGCTTGGCTCAGAATTACCTATCCTAAATACATTTGGATTCTTTCTAGCTTTAACCACCCCCACTCCACCCTCCTCCCCCCCCCCCCCCCACAACTAAATTCATGCACAAAAAGAGTCCTGTTGCATCAAGATGAACTTGCTGATCAAGACTTTATAACTGATCCTTAGGGCATGCCTCCCAGGCACAGGGTTGGTAAGGAGATGAGTTCCTTCTAGAAGATGAAGCTGAGAGATAACAACAAACAGTTTTCCTCCGTCAGGATACTCCTCACTACCTTCCTTCTGTGTGAGATTAGGAGTAGCGCTACACCTGCAGGCACAACTCTAAGATCGGATGTGTCCAGACTGATCTAAATGTATCCCTAGGTCAGTGGTCTGCAAACTCATTAGTCAACAGAGCCAAATATCAACAGTACAACGATTAAAAATTTTTTTGAGAGCCAAATTTTTTAAACTTAAACTATATAGGTAGGTACATTGTTATTAACTTAATTAGGGTACTCCTAAGGCTTAGGAAGAGCCACACTCAAGGGGCCA
This sequence comes from Myotis yumanensis, assembly GCF_028538775.1. Lineage (NCBI taxonomy): Eukaryota > Metazoa > Chordata > Mammalia > Chiroptera > Vespertilionidae > Myotis > Myotis yumanensis. The sequence goes on along the minus strand of NW_027223755.1, from coordinate 70,532,771 downwards.
AAGAGCCGCATGTGGCTCGCGAGCCGCAGTTTGCCGACCACGGCCCTAGGTCCTCTCTCTCTGGTGGTCCTCTCTGTAGCTAGAGATGAGCAAGAAGCACACACCATCTGCCGGGGCACTCCATTTTCCACACTTGCTGAGGGAGGTCTTAGAGAACAGAATGCACCGAATCAGGAGCTCCCACAGATCACACTCAGCTTTCTCAAGTGAGGAAAGAAGAGCTGGTCAAGGAAGGCTGCTGAGCTAAATTTATGAGCTACTCCACAGAACATGAAGCTAGAGGGGTCTTTTCTGCAGTCACTATACTATTTCTATAACATATAGGAGTCACCTACAAGCTCTAGAAAGTAAGGAGAGTAATTTAAGTTCAAATCTTTATGTCAGGATTTAGTATCGAACACGGAGATACTCTTTGCCTCTGCTGCTTGTTTTAGACAGGCACATGAGGGTCCCAGGGAAGCTGGCTACCTTCTCTAGGTGGTAGTGGGTTAAAGCAGATCCCAATCTCTGGAAGTTTTAGTTGTAGGCCCTTTCCCAGGGAACTATTATTTGAATGTCACTATTCTAGGAGGCGGTCAAATTCAAGGCAGGAGTACACTAAATCACAGACATGATGACAATGCAAATGTTTAGTGCTGGTGGTTGCCTGTTATTTCCTAGGTGATACTGTTGGCCCACAGGCTTCCTTTCTTTTTTACAAAATAAGCAAATGTTTACTTTATCATTTACACACATAAAAATATACAGAAACAACATACAAACTGCTCGAAATGCAAATACTCTGGTTTACTTATCACAATAGCAAATAAAAAAATAGCAAAAACCTTTTCAGTTAAATAAAAAAGTGGCATTCTTTATTTACCTATCAAACCTTACTAAACATTGAAATGCATTCATTTTCATTCTCATGTTCTGTGGTAATATCCTTTCTTCCCTTTTGCCCCTCATTCCCCTAAATTATTTTGATGGGCTCATTTCTAAAAGAAAGATTGTTTTAATTTTCTTAATAACATGTACTTTTTATTGCCCTAATATCAAGAACAATCTAGAGTTTTCTCTGTCTCTTACATTTGAAATGAATATTAAAAATGGAGATTCCATCAGCACATTTTCAAGGTAACATGAAAGTTAAGCCCTCAGCAAGCATTTCAAAGCAATGGCATGCCATTCCGTTCTGGGGAATTATCATGTTTGGGGAAGTGTCAGGTTGGTACTAAAAACCAGGACTCACCTCCAGAAGCATATCTGATATTAAACATTATTCATAACCTCAAATACAGCTGTTTTCTATAATAGAGAAGCAGTTTTCTATTTCTCTGAGGGTTCCAATTTGACTACCTTAATTCTTTAATGTCTTAATAAAGACAATTCTTGAATGTCAATGACAAAAGTATTTAGCAAAAGAATGTTTGACAAAGGTAGAGTTGAAAATGGAATGGTTTCAAATGGAGAAATGACAGCAAGGGAAAGTTCTTGGCTTTTTAAAAGAGGTATATATACATAGTAAGGAATAAAAGTGAATCAAAACACATAATTCTGTACATGTTAGAAATATCCAATGTGCTGCCAACACAACTGCCCTAAAAAAGATGTGTCAAGGTTTGGAGCCACACATACTTTTCTCTGTATAACTCGACATTTGCGTTATGCAACCAAACATCTTTCCCAGGTTCTGTTAACCCTTAGAAGCATTTAACAACTGTTGGCAATATGCTTTTCTTCAAATAAAACGAGCTTCACAAGACATTGTCATTAATGTCTGACACTTGGATTGGGCAAAGTCTTTCTGAAATATGGTTACGCTTCAAAAAAACTCTTCTTTCCTTCATAAATCAACAGTGCTCCATCTTCAGATAAATCAGGAGCAGTCACCATCTTAATTCACATGCTCATATGTTCTCTTCATCCAACATTTTGTTGACGCCATCACAAAGTTTTTTTAAGTGGGGTTTAAAATTCCCAAAGGGATTATACAAGGCAGCCAGAAAATCACAATCTGAAAAGTGATCAAAGACATTATTAATCCGTCCGTGTGACTTTGCGGTGAGGTGGCGCTGAATGATCTGGTGCAGCAACTCTCTGCATTCGTTCAGCAGCCTGGACAGCACGTTCCGGTCAAAGGTGTAGTCCACCTGATGGAAACTGACCACGGTCATCGCAAGCTGATGAACTTTCTTCTTAAATTTCTCCATCAGCGCTAGCTCATCTTGATTGAACTGATTATTCCTGTACAGAATGGCCAACTTGAGGACTGTTTTGATGAGGTTTTTGATGATCTTTTCGGCCTCCTTCTTGTTCTGGGTGTACTCCCTGGTCACCCGGTACAGCTCATCTAGCACTTCGCTGCTCGTGTCATCGATTAAGGTGGTAGCGATGGATTTGGATACCATTTTACCCAAGATCTTCTTTTGTGCCTGAACGGCCAGGTTTTTGGAATTAAAGACATCTGTGGCCACTAAAAAACAAAGGGTGGGGGAATAACAGATCAGTATCAGTGACAGAGCAAATTAAAAACAGATACAATGGTGCATTTTCCTTCTCATTTTCCCACTATGTACAATATGCCTCCCATCTACTGATAATAGTTTCTTTTTAGAAAAGAGCTAAAAAAAAATTTTCCCTACATTTCTGGGCATTAGGTTCTAATCTGTTGTGCATAATCTTTAAAGTCTTTGGCAATTCAAGTATTTTTTTTTAATATTGATTTTTAGAGGGAGAGACGGGGGAGGGAGAGAGAGAAACATCAATGTGATAGGTAACATCGATCAATTGCTTCCTGCAGGCCCCCTACCCGGGATAGAGCCTGAAACCTGGGCAGGTGCCCTAACTGGGAATGGAATCAGCAATCTTTCGGTACATGGGATGACACCCAACCAACTGAGCCACACTGGCCAGGGCGGCAATTCAAGTATTTTATACCTTCTGCTATGTTGTCAATACTTCGCTTAGAAGTTAAAGGGTTCAACTTTCTTAAAAAGAACATTTTCTAATTAAAAAGAGTATGTCTCAGGAGGGAGTAAGGTTTTGTGCAATTTTTCTCTAGCTTCATTTGATAAGAAAGACATCAAAAACATAAAATCAACTCCACAAGTGTCCTCTGGGAAACAGTTACCAAGAATAATTTAAAGAAACTCATTTAAATGTAAGAGGGACAGATGACAAAGCTATGATATTGAGTAAAACGGCAAAATCATGGAAGCAAATCCAAAGGAGAGCCCAGTGTTACAATACACTTGTAAAAAGTCAAATTTCCCAAGACACTGGTCTATACCTACCAGTTTGGCCATCCTAACCACCCTGAATTTCAAGTCCCAGAAGCTGAGTATTGGGAAAAAAAATTCATTGGAGAGCTTCTTGTCACTTGCTATTTCTGATGAACGGCCACTGCTCCCTTCACACTTTTCTATGTTTTCAGAAAGTAACCATACTGTATGAGCCAATAATATGTGCTACATGAACAATATACTCTGAAGAAGCTGAGTCTTAAAGTTTACCTCTGGAGTTATCATAACTTAATTTGACAGAGGTTTAAGGTACATATTATAATAGTTGTATGTGTTAAATATTAATGAGACACTATGTGATGTTTCTAGCTTACAGCCAATCAGTGAAAATGCTCAAGCAATGTTTATTCCAGACCAAGTTTAGTTTTTCTCCAATTCCCATCCCCACCCCCCACCCTGTGCATGCGGCTCCACTGCAGCTGTGCTCTCTCCCTTTGCCTCGGTCCTCAGAGCTGTAGAGCTCAGGGGCTCTGCCCCACCTCTGGGTCCAGGAGCAGCTGTTCTCTCCACATATGCCCGTGTATAGGTCTAGGTCTGGGTGTTGGAAAGCACTCATCCAGTAATGGAAGATAATAGGCTTAAAAAGACAGATTATGAAGAATGAGTCAGGACATTAATGGTATAAAATTACTTCTAGTTTGGACAGGCCAGCAACATTAGAAAACTGCAATTCCCGAATCCAGGCTGGGAGCACGTATCAGGAGTGACTGCCTCAGTGTGGAACTGCCGTGTTGGATTTGAAGTTTGGGCCAAAGTAGCTCATGGTGTATAGTACAGGCAGCTGCAGAGTGGTTCCCTGAGACCAGAACATCATTCCTGAATATGCAGGGCCACACACTGTGAAAGAACAGCGTGATTGGACTAGAAGTCGTACCCTCAAACAAATGTTGATATTTAAACTTCTGAAAACTGAACTGAAACTGCAGAAGAAGAAATGAAATATATTTTGAGAAAGAAAAGGAAAGTGAAAAAGCATGAGAAACAGGCAACTTTGTGAAGGTTTCCAAACTTTTTTATGCTTTCATCATTTAAGCAAGTGGTCCATTTCTATTCCTATTCTTCAGTGGTTTTGCAAAAGAGCCTATGGGTTAACTCACACCTAAGAACCAATAGCTGAAGAAATGGGAATGGAATCAGCAGTCTCTCGGTGCACGGGATGACACCCAACCAACTGAGCCATGCTGGCCAGGGCTGCAAGTCAAGTATTTTATACCTTCAGCTATGTCGTCAATACTTTGCTTAGAAATTAATATTACCATATTAAGACCAGGGACTATCTTCCATTACTGAACTTATGATATGGACCTCAACAAATAAATAAACCTGATTGATACAGAAAGGGATGCCCCCAAATTTTCAAATACTCAGTAAGTAACTTAGGATTTCAGGTATTTATTATATATAAAGTTGAAAGGTTATTCTGCTTTTAATCTATTAGAACACAGCACAGTCGCAAACATCCCATCTGGGATTGACTACAATGCCTATTAGATGGAGTACCGTCATACACACATGGTGAAATAACTGAAGCTGGCGGAGTGTGGTCCTAGATGCCTCTGTGCTCCTTTTTCCAAGGCTGGGCTGCAAGCCTGCCCCTCGTCTAGGCTACTTTTCTTATTAAATCTAAATATCCCATTTAATTTCAAACACAGAGACCAAACAGAAACTCTGTGGTGCAGCACTTTCACTTCCCACAAGAGAAAGCATAAAAGGCAAGGCTACTGCCAGTTAAGCAAGCTTGGTCCTCCTTTACTGGTAACCACATCTCAAGCAGGACAGAGAAGTTGATCTCTGAGGCTCTCACACTCATCTCAGGAACTTCAAACCCTGCTCTAGAAACACGGCAGTAGCTTCACGCTCGGTTTTGTTCTGCAGTCACCTCTCAAAATGAGAATGAAGCTCTTTCTCCCGCTTTGCAGGGAAGACGTGCCTGCAGCTAATTTATTTTCTCCCGTTAGTGGAGGCTTCTTTGGAGCCAACTGGGGGTTGCGGCTGGGAGCTCTTGGCCAGGACTGTGTGGTCTGTGATCATGAAATGTGATTTTCTTTTCCTAGTAAATTAACCGCCGTTAGCCATTGCTGCTCAGGCTCATTTGTCAGGTCCACATCCTCTACCAGATCCTGTAAAGGCCTGGTGTATCTCAGAGCTCGTCCTGAACCGTTTTCCTGCTTCGCTCTACCCTCACTCCTGTGTGACCTCACCCACTCCCGTGGCTTCAGATGCATCCATGTGCCAATGACACCCACAGTCATAACTCAGCCCTGACCTCTTTTCCGAATTCATTTTGCAAATGCATTCAAGGTTTTTCTTTTCCTTGGCTATTTTGCAGGCATCTCAAATGTACCATGTCCCAAACTGAATCCTTGGTTTCCTCCTGCCCCCGAAGTTCTCCTCCTCCATTCTATCACCATCTTAATTAATAGCATCCCTTCCACCCATTTGCTCCAGTCAGAGTCCTGGGAGTCAGCCACCATACTATCTGCTCCCTTTCCCAGTCCATTATCAAGTTCTTTCTATGCTACCTGCCGCGATTCTCTAAATTCTATCTCCTTCCCACCATCTCCCCACACATCAGTCTAGTTTATGCCCCTTTCCAATCTGTTCCCACAAAGTAGCCAGGATTTTTAAAAATGTAAATTAGAAAATGATGCTCCGCTTAAAATATTTGCTAACCATCACACTTTCTTGTTCCTGAAATTTTCATTTGCCTAAATTTTTAATGTCTGCCTCTCCTTACCAGAATTTAAGTATTTTTTTAAATCCTCACCCAAGGATATTTTTCCATTGATTTTTAGATAGAGTGGAAGGGAGAAACATCGACATGAGAGACACACATCATGGACTGGTTGCCTCTTGCCGGGGGCTGGGGATAGAATCCACAACTGAGATATGTGCCCTTGACCGGGAAGCCCAAGGCTCTTTGGTCTATGGGCCAACACTTTAACCACTGAGCAAAACTGGCAGGGCAGAATCTAAGCTTTTTGAGAGCAGAGACTGTGTCTTGCTCACTGTGTCATTCCCGGGCCTAAAAGGGTGCCTGGCACATGGCGCTTCTGAAAGAAGCAGAGTCCATTTCTCCCCTCTTCACTATACTTAAATACTTCTCCATGGAAACATGCTGAGCTGCAAAATTAGAGTTTTAAATATATATGTGGGAGTTTTTGTTTGTTTGCTTTAAAGGCTAATGAAACAGATATTTGTTTTATCTAGCTAACAATGCGGTTTTCTTCCCCTTAAGAGCACTCCAGAGGGTGGTTTCTCTTACAGTCATCAATCAGCTCTCTTAAAGAGGGAAGATTTGTTATGCACCATGAGAAAACAGCAGAGGACAACAATTCAAATACTCAGTGGTTCTGACTGAGATACAGTAGAAGGAAACTTCTGCTTCTGATTGGACCTATGATTAAGCATGTAACAGAGGGATGGACCAAAGGTATGTCCTGGGACGCGACCAAGATGTGGATAGATGGTCTCAAGGAGAAAGTGCTGAAAGTATTGATTCAATGTTTTACCTACTAGAGTGAATTCACTTGTGTTTTAAAATATACATATACGTTGTTGACTAATGAAAAATGAAGCCATATGTTAAAAGTAAACAAAGGATTACTACTATGCTAAAACTACTGAGGAGTATTTTACGGAAACAATTGTAAATGTTATTTTGCACCTACTTATTTTACTGCCCCTCCCCTCATCCTTGGTAGCTCCTTTCTTGGCTTAATCAAATAGTCCATTTTAGCAATGTTTGCTGAAAAGCAAATTGATATTCAGGGAATCCTGGCTTTAATATCAACAATTATAAGCCTGGAGATAAACATTAATGGTAAAAATATACTGACCCCTGTATATATTTTACAAAGTACTCAGAAGGTTAAAAAAAACACACATTTGTACAGCATTAACTAATGAAAAATTATAGTTTTATGAAATTAACAAAAATTCCCCATAACATTACCTCAACTCAGAAATTGCTAATACAGTGAAGCACTCAAGTCAAGTCTTTTTTAAAAAATTTTGTTTTATTGCTTAAAGTATTACAAAGAGTAGACATGTGTCTCCTTTTTTTTTCCCCTTGACCTTCCCCCTGCCTCCCCTACCCACCAGTGTCTTGTGTCCATTGGTTATGCTTATATGCATGCATACAAGTCCTTCGGTTGATCTCTTACCACCACCACCCCTCCCCAACACAAAAGAAACCATCAACAAAACAACAAGAAAGCCCACTGCATGGGAGAACATATTTGCCAATGTTATCACCGATAAGGGTTTAATCTCCAACATTTATAGGGAACTCATACAACTTAACAAAAGGAAGATAAACAACCCAATCAAAATATGGGCAAAGGACCTAAATAGACACTTTTCGAAAGAGGACATTCAATTCACTTCTTTACATCCTCACCAGCAAATACATACTTTCTTCACCCATCAAACTTGTTATACCTGGAGCTTTTAAATGGTGACGACAGATGCACATTTATGCCACTGCTAATTCTTGCCTCGTTAAAATTTGATCAAGTGGGCCCAGCATTAGAAAGGATGAAAACGAAAACAATTTGGAGAGCATGTCTGGCTGTTGTAGTCTGTTAATAAAAGTTCTTTAAACAGATATATAAAATCGGATTTCTCTTGCCTCTGTGTAACTCCAAATCTAAATGGGGCTTAACAGAAAAGACAGTTTGGGGAGCAGCAAGGGGCCATAAGCAACCGTAAACACTGTCACAGGAAGTCAGCAGGCTGAGAGTTGACCTGCCTACATTGGGATTTGGAAATGCTCCAGAGAAGTAAGGAATAGTCGGAATGGCTGGAGAGCCTCCACACCAACAAATCCCAAAGTGGAAATTCAACAGGATAGAGAAGAAACAGCAAACAAAAAGAGAAAGAGAGTGCAGGGGTGGGGGTGGAGGACCACAGTCAGCATAAGCAGCAGAGATTCCAACTGTGAGGGGGCTGCCCCAAAAGGGTCAGACCTCTGACCAAGGCAGCCAGCTGGAGGCAATCTTAGCCAGAGAGAAAAGACAGGTGCCAGGCACCGTAACCCCAAAATTGGCCTTAGGTCACACAGATGAGGCCCTGACACAAAGGAACATAGTCTGGAAAGAATTAATACATCTGGGATCCTTAACCTGATACTGAACACACATTTTGGTGTGTATGAGTTTTCCTGACCCCAAGTGGTTAAAAACCAACAGTATGCATCATTACAGCGACAAGTTCTGTCATTCACTCTGTGTGTTACCTACCACTTCCAAAAAGTACATGCTCACTTAAAAAGGCAACATAATTAAAAATACAAATATAGCTTGGCTAGCGTGGCTCAGTGGTTGAGTGTCGACCTATGAACTAGGAGGTCACGGTTCGATTCCTCGTCAGAGCACATGCCCAGGTTGCAGGCTTGATCCCCAGTGTGAGGCCTGTAGGAGGTAGCTGGTCAATAATTCTCTCTCATCATTGATGTTTCTCTTTCTCTCCCCCTTCTCCCTTCCTTTCTGAAATCAACAAAAATTATTTTTTTTAAATGACAAATATAAGGGGGAAGTGGTGACTTTAAAATGGGCCAATAAAGAAAAGAATATCACTGGTGGTTTTTCAATGGGATATTAGAACTTGTAATACACCCCCTTCCAGAGTCTTTTTATTGTTCTTTACTTAATTATTTGACAACTTTGAGTTGCAGAAAACTGATAGTATTGCAAATGCCTCTTGTCTATAGAGACACACATGCTAGTGGAGGGGCAACTAATTTCTCCTTTTCTTGTTTGCCTGTGTTGCACTTGGACTTCTCCTTTGAACCTACTATAAGAGTTGACTGATTCATCATTAATTAACAAGGCAAGTAATGTCCTTAATATGCACATTTTTTATTGTAGAAGAGTCATGAGTTTACCTTCTTAAAAACATACTCATACTAACTTAAAGGGAAAAAAAGTACAGTATAAGCTTGTCTTCTAGTACACATTTCCTGTGGCAATTAATTCCCCCAGGTCCCTGGAAAAGAAGAGTTTACTTATAAAAGTCCAAATATTCTGTATCTAATGGTTCCTCGTACTGCCATGCTGCTCAGAGATATCACTGAGACTCTGTTTCCCCATCTCTAATATGAGAATAATGATCCCCAACTCTTGGAATTGTTCCAAAGATAAATAGGCATGGACCATATAGGACATGTCTCACACAATGCCTGGCACAGAATCTTCTCCACCGATCTGTTTAAAGAACTCAACAAATTAGGCCCTAGCCTGGTAGCTCAGTTGGTTAGAGCGTTGTCCTGATATGTCAAGGTTGTAGGTTCAATCCCCAGTCAGGGCACATACAAGAAACAACCAATGAATGCTTAAATAAGTGGAATAACAAATTGATGTTTCTCTCGCTCTCTCCCTTCCTATCAAATCAATCAGTCAATCAATCAATCAATCAATAAAAGAACTCAACACAGTAAACTTCAAACACATCCTGATGGTCTTTTGTACTGAATCACATTTGGTCAAAATTATTCAACTCCTGGAAGTAATATGGAGCTGGGAAACGCAAAATGCCAGATGGCTGTATGAAATCAGAGACCTCACACAGTTCAGTTATCAAGGAGCTGTATTTCCTCTTCCATGATGACATTAAAAAAATCTAATACATATTAAAATTATCAGGGAATTTCCCTTTTTTAAAGATGTTGAATCTCTTGTTAGTAACAGAGTCAGTAGTACAGGGACTGTGATAGGAAGTGCAAGGTTATTTTGTCTAGAGAAAATTGGAGAACAGAACTAAAGGCTACTACAAAAAAGACAGGAGGAGAAACAGTGTCAACATCCATGCAAAACTGTGCAACAGAAGCAAGATGTAAAGGAAATGAGCCAAAGATAAAGTTGAAGTGAAAATCCACAGCAGCCGACAAGATCATTCCAGTCACATGATCTCACCCAGAGTTTCCGAAGCCTCCCAGGAACCCAAATGCAGGGCAGGAAGCCAAGTGAGAACAGCCTGGATGGAAATACAAGGCTCAAGGTCAGGAGTCCTGGGTTGTAAACTTGAGTGCAATTTAATTTCTTTGAATCTCAGTTTTCTCATCTGCTAAGTGGAGCATCATTTCAGCTTAAGTGAGATTTAATGAGGTGCAAATCTGAAAGCATCCAGCAATGTGCTAGGCTCATGGCCAATGCACACTGGGTTTTGCTCCCTTACTTACTATCACTTGCAATGGAGGAGCAGGGACTCACACCAAATACTTGCACACACTGTGTTCTTTCTACTCATTTCTCCGTTTATTACCTATTTTCCAAATTTGTGGACAAGAGAAGTTATGCCCTAAAGAAAACACTATGAAGCCTTCCCTGTGTAAACTCAGGCTACTTTTGTTGCCTTAATTTTAGAATTTCTTCGTGACTTTGTGTCTCTTATTCCTATGGTTTAGTTTTGTAATGATTTGAAATTGAAAAATGTCACTTTCTGAGTCTCAACTCCTTTTACTTCATAATAGACCCCATCTCTGCTCTTTTTCTGTCAGTTTGCTCCAGAAACCTTATGATGCTGTGATTGCTTTCTGAATGGCATAAGCTCTCACTAGAGATCCCTGCTGCCTCCAGGTTCACTAATAGCAGGATTGGAAAAAAACTGGTGATATGAAGTGGTATTGTTGGACCTAAGGAATGTCAGTCTGGTAAATATTAGGACAGAGGTTACAAGAATAGAAATGAATTCTGTGCCTACCCAAAGTCAGAATGGGAGATTTTCAGCCCTGAGAGCCCATGGCTAGCTAACATATTTTGAACTTTTACTACATTATCCTGAGAACTACCCAGAATCTGTAGTTATCTTATTGGAGCTTCATAATCACCCCAACAGAGAAGTTATTATTATCCTCATTTTATATATAAGGTAACTGATGCCCTGAGAAATTAAGTTATTTCTCAAGGCCATAGGTCATTAAGTAAGAGATGAACTTGAACTCTGATATGTCCAACTGCAAGCTTTTCTCTGAAGAATTTCATTATATTGCCCTAGATGGGTAGCTCTGTTGGTTAGAGTGTTGTCCTACACCCAGGTTGTGGGTTCGATCCCCGGTCAGGGCACATACAAAAAGCAACCAATGAATACATAACAAAATCGAACAACCAATCGATGTTTTTCTCTTATCTCTCTCTAAAATCAGTTTAAAAAAAAGAATTTCATTATACTAAACGAGCTTAAGAAAGCAGCTTCCTCTTGAAGGTATGGGAAGACGATAATATTCAACTAAGTCAAATGAAATAAAAGAAAAGAAAAGCCAGAGACCACATCTCCCTGAGGAGGAAATGGATTCCATAAGGTAAATTAACCCAGCTGGGCTTGAAATAGTCTGTTTTTCCAGAGCAGTTTTAAAACATTTTAAAATATAATTTAAAATACAAAAATATGTGTTTGTTATTCAAAGGGCAGAATGTAAATATTTAAAGTGAAAAGTCTCTGTTTCAGCCTTACCACCCACTGTATAGTCTGACCCCAACCCCTGCTTCCAGGGGGCAACACTGCTCTTAGAATTTTGGTACCCTCTCAGAGTCTGTTTTTTTTTTTTTTTCCCCTGTGCATTGATAAGGATAACTATGAATAAGTACTGAGCAGTAAGTATTAAAGGCTTGCAGTTCTTAAAAAATACAACTTTGAGTGATGAGAGACTATAAACTGGAAGTGTCCATAATTCCATTCATGACTCCAACATAAAGTGATGAGTTGCTAGAGGCACCTGGCTATATTACCTTTGTTCCCACCCATGCAATAGCAATGAGAGTCTTTCGACGAGTGATGACAAGGAAGTGAGTGTGAAACACAGGTCTTATTTAATGGGGGCTGGGGGGGTGGATATAAGTGCTATGATTAGGGCAATCATAGAGCTTATCCTCTAAATGGGGTACCTTTGAAAAGAGCACTATTAGTAATTAGATGGTGACAGCAGATCTGTAACTATCCCAGGTAAATGTATGTAGTTACTGAAGACTTTACTTAAGTACTTAAGCACTAAAGACACTCAAGCTAAATAAGAAAGGGTCAAAAGTATTACCCAAATTTTTAGGACCTGAGAAATTTCTTGGGAACCCCACAGGAGCACTAGCTAGCATTTCCCCCAAATGACATTAACAACAAAAACTAGTTCTTCAAGAAGTTGAGTTTTTGTTGTTTTTTTAAAGGAAGTTAAGAATTTTATGGTGGGGGGTGGGAGGGATTCTCTCTAGTTACATAAGTTTGGGAAACTGTATATATATACTAAGGTCTCCTTTGAGGTGGACAAAATGCACTAATAATATTAAAGGTCTTGAGCACCAGGCAGTAAAGAAACATTTTAAGTCTACTTGCCCAAGTTCTCCACAGAGGACCCATGATCAAATTTGTGGAATAAGGTCAGTAATCAATTGACTTAGGCCCTTGCTATTCCTCTGGAATGGATTCACAATCATCTCCATGCACACAGGGGAGGGCAAGACAGGCAGTTGGGCAAAGGTAGGCAAAGGGGCATTGTGAACCCAGGCTCTAGAGTCACACTGTTGGGGTCAGAAGCTCGGCTCTCCTGCTAAGTGCCTGTATCTCAGTGGCAAACTACCCAACTTCTCTGTGTCTCAGTTTCCTCATGTGCAAATGGGGATACCTAAGGTTTTTATGAGAATTAAATTAAAATAATTCATATGCAGTGCTTAGAATAGTGCCAGATGTAAAAATAACTGGGTTGATTTTTAGAAACTATTATTATTGTCATTAATACTGCTATCATCATTAAGGTAGGTATTGTAGAAGTTCTGCTGCTTTGGGATGACACAGTTTTGTGGTCAAGTCTTGTGAAATAGGAGTGAGGGGAGAAGAGAGTACATTAACTCAAAGACATGAATCATTCAACAAAACTTCTGTTGAGTATGTGTCAGATAGTGTGGTTTCAAAGATAAAGAACACTATCCCTTATCTCCAGACATCTGTGTAACACGGGGGGCACATGGCCATGCAGAACGCAAGATGCAATGGTAGCAAAGAGAGGGAACATTAATTTGCTACATGGAGTGAGACAGGGAGGCAAGATTTGACAAAAGGAGATTGACCTAAGAGATCAACCTTGAAGGAAAAAAATATTCTGCCTCAGAAATAAATGAAATTGCATTCCAGAGCTGACCTATAGAATTCTTCCTGGCTGGTTAGGGACTAAGAATTCTGATCAGTAGTGTATCTGTGTGGCATTTACCCAGGGATACATGTGGGTCCTATGGCTTTTAGAAAAACTCATAAATTATGTATAAGGTTGTCAAGGCCCATAAAAATTCATTACAAAGGCACTTGATTTTCCTGAGGGCATTTGTAGGGAGAGGACGGACAGAACAGGTATCTGGGGTGGCATTCTGGTGACATGGGCCACCTGCATCAGAAGGGCCTGGAGGCCTCTTAGAAATACAGGTTGCCAGACCCACTGAATCAGAATCCCCAAGACTGTAGCTTAAGAAGCTGCATTTGTAAGAAGTGACCTATGTGGTTCAGTTGTATAACGAAGTTGGAGGACCCCAGCTCTGAGGTATACTTTTAGAAGACTGTACTTTAAATTTTCTTTTCTTTTTTTTTTTTTTTTGAGAAACCAGTTGAATTTCTGGTGGAGTTTCCTTACAATGGTGGTGCCTGGCTCAGGGCTGGCCAGAGAGTGGCCAAACCCACCCCCACCTGCCAGGGTTTCTGTGGTGGGAGTAGAAACAAGAATGTACTTTAAATTTTCAAATAGACTATGCTTTTGAGTACACTTTGGTCATGAGGCATGGAGTGAGTGGACTAGGAACAGATTTGATTCCCTCTCAAAATTTTTTCATTAACATAATAGATAGAAGCTTCTACACAGAATCCAGAGAAAATGCTTTCAGAATATAACTTATTATATTAAAGCCTCCAAGAATTTTAATAATGTATCCGAGAGAATAGAAAAGTTAGTCTCTTTTACATGCTACTTTAACAAAAGTTTAAACTACTGCTAGGCTTCAAATTAAATAAAAATATCCTATAAGCAGTTATACAAAAGTGACTTCAGTAAACTATGCTTTTTCTTTTTTACTTAAGTGAACCCTTCCTTACTAATTATGCTGTTCCAATATGTTAGGATTTCCTTAAAGACTTTTCAACTAAGCTGTGTTTACGTACATATTTTCTCGAGGACATGCAGCCTCTTCACTGTTGATAGAATCCAATCTTACCCCAGAATGAAGGTGAAAGTCCTCTACACAAGCTCCATGATTTCTGCTTCTCCACTCCCAAGTTCTCCAGGCCTGCCAGAGGCCCTAGCCTCTGATGAATATTTATACCCACGTGGTGTTTAGAAAACCAGTAATAGGTTTTAAAACCCAGCTGAAGGGCAGTTTGGTTACTGAACCAGCCCCTAAAAGTGGCACTGGCGGTCAACATACCCTTTCTGGTCTCACCAGAAAGGGTATGTTGTCTCACAATCAGACAACAAAATTACAGCTGACATTTGTGTAGAACTCTACAGTTTGCAAAATATTTCCCCCTGTATGAAAGTGTTCATTCTAGTTTGGTCCTCTTATTACCTAACCCTGTGAGAGCCAGGTGAGAGAACCGAGGCTCAGAAATCAAGTGCCTTGTCGAAGGGCATGGAATTAGTGGCAAAGCTAAGGTCATTGCTGCCTACATGGCCGCTCAGTAAGAAAAGTGAAATGAAGACAGTGTTCACTGTTTATGAATTTTCTATCGAATGCCATGATGCTGCTTAGCCAGCTGCAGAATCCCACTTCTTAGAGTCTGTCTGCTCCCCAAGATAAAGCAACTCCTTGAACCAAAAAAAAAAAAAAAAAAGGCTCACAGGTCTCACACATCACAGAGTAGACACTAAAGAGAAGCTGCGTACCTACCCTCCCCGTCTTCCTCCATCTGTCTGAAAAAGGCCTGCTCATCCTGTAAGGTTCAGTTTAAATGCCACCTTTTCCAAGATGCTTTTCCAAATCCATGGCTGAATGATTTCTCCAGATCCAAAGAGGAATAAATCTCTCCTTTTAAGATGCTTTTTCTGCCATGTGGGAGAGTTAAATTCCTATTGTATCTTTACTTGATTATGACTTTGGACAACTAAGGTACCATGTCCATTCAGCTCTGTATTCTTCAAAGTGTTTAACATGTGTATTCCAGCTAGCCTGTTGTGAATAAATCCCTGTTCTCTAATCTGCCTCCATGACACCCATCAAAATGTATTTTTAACTTTATTTTTGTTGTTGACACTATTACAAATGTCCCCATTCCCCACCCCTCCTCTTGCCACCTCCACCCAGCTCCCACACCCCTTCCTTCTGGCCACCGCCTCCCTGTTGTCTGTATCTGTGGGTTGTGCATATATGTTTTCTGCGATATTTTTTTACAGCAATTCATGAAGATGTGTCAGGAAGTCAATTCAATTCCATAGATCTAGAGCTTAACAAATGAACTTCTACTCCATGAACAAGAACATAGTCTTACATGTGGGATGTAAAATATTCTTTGTTTTAAAGGAGAGGAATCTAAATAAAAGACATGCCTTTTCTTTTTCTGTCTACTGCTTCTCCCCTGCCCTTTGGCAAAACATACAGAATAACCAGCCACTTTGTGTGGAGAATTGACCATATTTAGCTAACTCCATCGCTACTGCAAATCTTCTGGAATCACCCATGCAAATATCCCAAACCCATCTGTTTGAGTATTTTGGGAGCAGTAGCCTCTTGGCCTCAGTTTGGGCATTTCTCAAATATGCATCTTGGCACAGCCTCCCAACATTCTTGTCAAAACCTTTCCCCAATAACTGTATTAAAATGTTAAGTTAGTCATGCATTTTAGAGCCATGTCAACATCCTGGAGGCCAGGGCCCTTTACAGGTAAGGGAATGGTTAACGGGATCTGCTGGGCCTTAAGGTAAACAATCTCATTCCAAGTATCACAATACACAGAACCTCTGAAACTTTAGGCTACAACCTGGCAAACCCCTGAGCGCACTGGAGCAGCGCCTCTCCCTGCTGGGTACTCCCAATGAGGCACTTCTCTGTGGAGTGGCTTCTGCACCTCTCTAACCTGTTCTCCTGGCCCCTAATGCTCAGGTACCCCTGTTTTATTAAGATCGAGATATCTTGCAGAGGTTGTGACCAGGACACTGCATTATTTGGCCTGCACAGTGTTACACTGTTCTTAGAATTAGTGGCTGTTGTTAGAAAATTGGGAAATTGAACCTCAACATCTGTGTTTCTGATTTTCTTTGAAACATTCTAAGATTTGGCCAAATGGTCCCCCATTCCCACACAGCAATGACTGTTTTGAGGTACATTGCAGCTGCCCCCGTTAGAGGGAGCCCACTCCTGCAGTTCTGCACAAGCCCTCCCGGCCATCTTCACACATGGATGTTCCTTTCCTGGCTCTGCAGGCATTGGCGTGGGCAACTCCTTCCTTACAGAAATAAGTGGGACTACATTTCAGAGTCGGTCAATAGAGCTCCTACTGGCTAGTTAGGAATTAGAAATTCTGCCCATCAGCATACCTGTATTTCAGAAAGCCAAGGACATGTATGAGTCCTACAAATTTTAGAAATAATTTAAATTATGTTTAGCCAGTGAGATTCTGAGGAGGTTTTTTCTTGGGGGAAGTGGTGGAAAGGTTAAGAGTAATAATGACTTGTTTTTATACCACTTGTTATTAGGCCACAGACTTCAGGAAGCTACATTTGGGCACCTTATTTCTACATGTGTTAACTGGGTCACAGAGAGGTGAGGTGGTAAATGTGCCCATTTTATAAAGATCCTGGGAGAAAGCTGAACTTGGCTTTTCCATACCAGTGGGAGTTCTACCCAGTAAACAGACTTTTAGCAGAAACGCCTTCCCCAGTCATTAATTCATTTCCTCATTCTTTCACTCAACACATTTTTACTGAGCACCTATTGGATGCCAAAGTGCCTGCTTTCAAGAAACCCAGATTCTGGCAGAAGAAGATTTAAAACATAAACAAACAAGTTAAAAAAAAAAAAAAAAGTCAAGTAGTGGCAGGAGCTAAAAGAAAAATAAGGTGTGTGTGTGTGTGTATGCGTGTGCATGTGTGTGTGTGTATGCGTGTGTGTGTGTGTGTGTGTGTGTGTGTGTGTTGGGAAAGAGTAAAAAAGGATGGCAGGGGCAGGGCTTTGCTATTTTATCCAGAGTAGGAGAGGAAAGCCTTTCTGAAAAGAAGACATTTCAGCAGAAATGTTAAGGGGAAAGGGAGAGCCATGTTGGGTGAAATCCTACCCATTCCCTCATAGTCCTCAACGAAGCCTTTATTGACTAATCAGTCAGAAATGTTTTGTCCTCTTTCTAACTCTTACTGCAAACTGCTTGATCCCATATTTATTTGTTTCCATTTTCCCTGACAGTAAAATCCTTGGGATGGGTTATTTCTTTTCATTATGGAAAGAAATTATTTCTTTCTTTCCATAATGTATGTTCAATTAATCTTTATCTGCCATTTTAAAAAAGGGGGAGGATGGGGAATGAGTTATAATTTTTATAAGACACAAGCAAAATAAGATACTATAAACTACATTATTATTACTTATCTCAAATACTCTTACCTAAGCTATGAATATTCCAATATAATCCTTTGGAAAATGTTTATTCTAAATGAGTAATTCATAACTAAAGATAGGCATCCAAAAATATCTTATCTTGATAACATTTGGATTTGGGAAGAATTACTGTATAACCCATACTCTGAAGAAATAATAAGATAATTTTGTTCCTAAAATAGATGTTGCTTTTTTAAGATTAAAAAGGGCATTTTTAATTTTTTAAATTGATTTGAGAGAGAGAGAGGAATGGGGAGAGAAGGAGAGAGGGCGAGTGTAACATCAATTTGCTGTTTCACTTTTTTATGCATTCATTGGTTGATTCCAGTATGTGCCCACACCAGGGATTAAACCTGCAACCTTAGTGTATTAGGATGATGCTCTAACCAACTGACCTAACATCCAGGGCAAAAAAGAGCATATTTTAAAGAATTGACTCATAAAAATTAGAAACTTAAAAAGGCATAAATTCTGCCTTTCTTTGCTAGTTTGTTAAGAAAGAAAAAGTTGAAGATTAAGTTGGGACATAATGTAAAAGTCATTGAAATTGACTAACAAATTAAATTTAGAATTAAAAAACAATGAAATCTCCAAGAACCATAAAGACAAATAGTTTGTTAAAATAATTGTAACCCTTTGGTGTTGATGACACGTACTTGATATATGAAAGTCATTTTTCAGTTAAAGAAAATAACTAAAAAGGCCATTATAATCATTCTCTTGTAAGAACTAAAAAACGTTTCCCTAAATATATTAACTTGCTGTCTTGGAGATGGATTACTTCCCTAATGGTATATATTTGGGTAAAGTAAACTTTGGCAAATAACATAACGGATCAATTTAACGACTAGTTGCCAAATAACAACAAAATAAATCACTTCTCTAAACCACTGTGGCAGCCCCCACCTTTTAGTAGCTTTGTATTTTCACCCACTCATTCAACATTCCAGAGTGAATTAAAGCCACCATTCCACCTCTCACCATTTCTATCACCAGTCCTACTTTTGGAGATGGAAGAAATCATGAGGACCACAGAGGCCCAAAGGTTAATTCAGGGTCACAATGTAACCCTCATTAACTCCTCCTGGTCCCTGACTCCCCTGTGAAAAGTACACTATGTTGGGATTATCAAAATTACAAGCAGTACTTCCTTCATCTAAAACAGAGCTGACAAACTTTTGCCTGGTAATGCATTTTGTTGGACCTCAGTAATGTTTTTTTCTGTTTTAAATTTAGATAAAATTCATATAACAAAGTATTCACCATTGTAACCATTTAAAAAGTGTACACTTCAATAATTTTTATTATATGCACAATGTCATGCATCACCACCATAGAACTTCAGAACATTCTTATCACCTCAAAAAGGGAGCCTCATAATACTTCGTGTGTGTGTGTGTGTGTGTGTGTGTGTGTGTGTAAAAGTTGGGAGCGGTAACATAAAAATACACATTTCAAGCTTTTCTAGAAAAATGACCTGGAAACACTGGAGGGAATGGTTGGGAGAAATGGACTCCCCCAATATACCACCTGGCAACATGCCTATAGCGTCCAGAATACTACCCAAAGCATATGCATTAGCCACCCTGGCCTTACACGATCAGAGGCTCAAACCATTCTGAATCACTTCTCAGAGAGCCTTGGGTGTGACTCCATAGGCTAAGGCCCTCCCTCTGTTCCCCTGGCTGCCAATCAAGCCGAGCCAGACCGCTTCCCACATCTGACTCTCCAACAGATCTCTTGGCTTCTGCCAACTTCTTCTTCTATTTTTCTAAAATATATTTTTATTAATTTCAGAAAGGAAGGGAAAGGGGAAGAGAAATTGAAACATCAATGATGAGAGAGAATCATTGATCAGCTGCCTCCTGGATGCTCCTCACTGGGGATCAAGCCTGAAACGTGGGAACTGAACCGTGACTTCCTAGTTCACAGGCGATGCTCAACCAATGAGCCAACTTCTTAATCTACCTTTTCATCAAAATGCTTTGCATTTTCCACCCCAGGATCTTTGCTGAAATCTCTCTCTACCCAAAAAGCCACCCTGTATCTACCTGAGCAACATCTTAATTCCTTGTCTTTTCTGTACCACCGTCATGACTTACTGCCTTTGTTGTCTACTCACTACCTATATTTTATTTTCCTATGGTTACTTAATATCTTTTTATTAAAAAAACTAGAGGCCCGGTGCACAAAAATTTGTGCACTCGGGGGGGAGGGGGTCCCTCAGCCTGGCCTGTGCCCTCTCGCAGTCTGGGACCCCTTGGGGGATGTCCACCTGCTGGCTTAGGCCTGCTCCCCCAGGGGATCAGGCCTAAGCTGGCAGTCAGACATCCCTCTGGCAGTCCGGGAGCCCTCGGGGGATGTCCACTTGCCAGTGGGGAGCAGGCCTAAGCTGCAGTCGGACATCCTTAGCGCTGCTGAGGAGGCGGGAGAGGCTCCCACCACCACCGCTGTGCTGGCAGCCGTCAGTCTGGCTTGTGGCTGAGCAGAGCTCCCCCTGTGGGTGCGCACTGACCACCAGGGGGCAGCTCCTGCATTGAGCGTCTGCCCCTTGGTGGTCAGTGTGTGTCATAATGACCAGTCATTCCCATTCGTTCTGCTGTTAGGGTCAATTTGCATATTACCCTTTTATTATATAGGATAGAGGCCTGGTGCACGGGTGGGGGCCGGCTGGTTTGCCTTGAAGGGTGTCCTGGATCAGGGTAGGGGTCTCACTGGGGTGCCTGGCCAGCCTGGGTGAGGGGCTGATAGCTGTTTGCATGCTGGTCAAGCCCCTCAGTGGGGACCCTCACACCATGGGGATGTGGCCAGCCTCGGTGAGGGGCTGATGGCCATTTTCAGGCTGGCTACGCCCACGGGCTAGAAGCAGGTACCTGGGATTTATTTATCTTCTATCACTGAAATTTTGTAGCCTTGAGCAGAGCCCAGGTCTGGCCAGGGCAGGCAGGAAGCTTGGCTTCCTCCATCGCCAGGGGAAACCCAAGCCTCCTGCTTGCTCCAGCTCCGTGGCCGCTGCCATCTTTGTGATGGAGTGACAGTTAATTTGCATATTATTCTTTTATTAGATAGGATAAGTTCATTTTAAAAGTAAACTAGATACTGTATGTGAATGGAAACTGATACTACTCCCCTAAATATATCATAATAAAAAATCATTTAAAATTTTTTAAATGATTAAATTCAATGAGAAAAAAAGTCCCCAATACTATTTGTTTCTAGTCAGATATTATTGCCTGCCAAAGGCCATGCCCCATGTCTACCTGCAGGGCATAAAAGCTGAGTCAGTGTGAGTAAGGTGGCGAAAGTCATTCAGCCGCAAACACAGGCATTCTCCGTGAATGATGCAAAGCATTCCAAAGGAACCGAAAAGGGACTAATCTAGTTTTGTGATTGCAGATGATTTAACACTAGGCCCGGGGCCTCCTAGAATTGTTTACTGTACCACCACCAATGGGACATGCACCACGCACCACATGCCCCTGCTTTCCAAAGCTTCCTGCCAGTGCCATCCATCTCAACAGTTTTACCTCAAGTATCTCAGCCGCAGCCGTTCCTGAACCTCTCTAAGGGATGCGGTGCTCCCCTTGTATGTCCGTCCGTCCTTACTTGTCTGCTATCTCCCCCAGAATGAGAACTCTGCAAGGGCAGAGCCGGGTCTCCACACTGCATGCCCTTCTCGGGCGGAGGCTCCACACTACCTTACACCTGCTCAGGTTCCTGGCGCACACCTGTCTTGATTTCCCTGGTGAGGAGTTTTGAAGTGACTTTATAAAATTCCAAACCAGTTTCTAAATGAACTGAAACATGTCCTAGTAGTTCCTGAATAGTAAATAAAGTGACTGATATGGTATAAGGCACAGGGATCTGAACCTCTTTGCTCTTTCTTAGATTTGGGGATATTATATAGCAATGGATATAATAGCAACAATAATTACTACTGGGGGGTCCTTCTTGGTGTGCTAAGAGCTACCCTATTTAGGGCAGTTTTTGTTTTAAAGGGAAGTAAGTGTGCCTAGCAGGCTGGGAAGGGAGTGGGTATCACAGTGTCTAGGTTCTGTTTCTGGGGTGGACAAAGGGGCTGAGTACTTTCTGTGATACATCCAATGTCATTTATGCCCAGGAAGAATCAGTTCATCCTGTCAGGGTCAATTTGGTCAAGAGACATAGGACAAAGATCTCCATAAGTAAGTAAGAACGGTATAAATTAACATTTTTATAAAACATTAGGGGGCAATTTATGATGGTCCTTTTAAGGTATCTAGACTCATTTTCTAAAAGACTGGTGGCCTTATAAGATCTAAACACACGGTTCCCTGATGCTTATTTCATAAGGCCATGAATATAATTTTACTAAGTCAAATGATTAGTACGATTTATGGACATATCTTTGTTCCTGAGAAATATTACTAATGACCTGTAGTGGACATTTTATATTAAGTTCTTGATAAATAGCAGAACCTCCAATTAAAACAACGTTTCTAGGATAAAGACAACCCACTTTATTGAAATTTTCTTCTTTATATGATTTTGAATGTTCTCATTGCTGCAAAAGGCAGAAGATACCTTAGAAAAAGAGTATTGAATTTCTCTTTAAAATGCAAACCAATGTATAAGTAATACATACTTAAGAAAAAAACGAATCAAGTTTTTAGAACGTATGATTTGAGTCAGTTTCTAAATCTGAAAATTAAATCTACCCTAAAGGAACAGTCCCCTCCACCCGCCCCCCTTAAACCAAACTCCTGTCAATTTTCCATTTATGCCATTCAGTCTACTCCTGCTTTGAAAAGGATGGTGAGAGGAGTTAATGGATGTGCCAAAAAGAAGGGTTTATCCTCTTCCATTTTCAGCATGATCCATCGTTAATGCCATTTGCTGATCTTGGAATGAAGGAAACAGATGCTACTGTTGGACATGAAATGTCGTCTCATACAGTATTTTTAAGCTGTCAGCTGTACAGTTAGTCTTTATATAGGCAACGAACAAGTGCTTCTCTGTACCTTTATTTCCCTGAAACATACAAATACACAAATGCCAGAACTCCACCCACATTCCAATGCAGGGCACAGTCTACAACAAATACCCAGGAAGAATTCTGCCATATTTCCTCTGTTGATGAATAAGAGTGAAATCTTTTTTCACTACATCCTACAGAATTAAATAAAACCATATACCATACTTATTCCATACTACCCCAACCAAAATTTAGAAACTGTGTTTAAATGAATGTTGAGACCCTAGCTAACATCAAAAGGAATTTAATTCTTGAATAGCAAAGCTCTCACATCATTTTT
Source organism: Myotis yumanensis (assembly GCF_028538775.1). Taxonomy (NCBI): domain Eukaryota; kingdom Metazoa; phylum Chordata; class Mammalia; order Chiroptera; family Vespertilionidae; genus Myotis; species Myotis yumanensis. The sequence goes on along the minus strand of NW_027223755.1, from coordinate 70,509,644 downwards.
CTTCCATTAAGTTGGTATTATTACAAAATAGCACAATCTTAGATATAGGCACACAAAAAAGGAAACTAGAATTCTTGGTTTAAGAGACCAGCTTCCACATGTAGGCCTTAACAATATCCCAGCTCTCCAAGGTTTTAAATGGCATCTAATAAAGTATCAAGGGGTCAGAAGTTGGGTCATCTTTTCTTGAGCTGACTTATGGCTCATTGCATTCTGATGGAGGGTGAAGAATTTGAAACATTTTAACATATATATTTTTGAATCATTAGGGGTAGCTGAAAAGGTGCCTAGAACTCTGGCTGGAGGCTGGTGTTGGGTCAGTAGAGGTCTTAGCAACAGCTATTCCTTTGTCTCTGGGCTCCATGTGAAATGATGGCCCAAGCCTAGAAAGGCGAACACACTGGGCCCTTCTGGTCTTAGAAGCAAGATTTTCTTTCCACAATTGAGATCATTTTGACCAGGAGCTGACTTTATCACCCATCATTTGATTGAACTTCAGGGCATGTATGTTCATGGTTAAAGAGGGTTGAGGCCTTTATTTTGCTGTTGAAGTGCAATAAAGACCATTTCTCATCTTCTAGGTATAAACTAACAAATGAATGCTGGGATTTTAGTGGTTAAAAGCATTACATGGGGTTTATAGGCCTCTTTTACTTAGCCTAAAGAGTTTTAGATTTGAATTCATCTACTGTTTCTCTGTCTCCGAATCAAGTAACAGTTTTCTTTTCTCTAATCTTACTCCTAAAAGTTGCTTTTTATTTTAAACTAGACTTAATGGTAATAAACTTCTTTGGGTTGATCCATGCCCCAATGGCTGGAACCCAGGAAGATGTACAATTCCAATGAATTGAAACAGAGAGATGCTTTTGTGGGAAAACAAACAAAAAAACTAGTAGGGAAAAAAGCAGGTATTTCAAACACAAGGGTCACACCTAAAACACTCCTTTTCCTATTGCTCTACAATATGTACTACAAGTGTTTTGATAATAAAGCCAGTCTGATCCAAATTTAAAAGACAACTCTCCATGGGCAAACCTGGTCTGGTTAAAGCCTTCCCATAGGCCTGCGCTGAACATAGGCCTAATCACTGTGATTCAAAACACTGGCTAGGAGCCTAGCCAGCATGGCTCAGTGGTTGAGCATCAACCTACGAACCAGGAGGTCACGGTTCAATCCCCAGTCAGGGCACATGCCCAGGTTGTAGACTCGATCTCCAATGTGGGGTGTGCAGAAGGCGACCAATCAATGGTTCTCTCTCATCATTGATGTTTCTATCTCTTTCTTCCTCTCCTTTCCTCTCTGAAATCAACAAAAATATATTAAAAAACAAAACAAAAGAACCCTGGCTAGGAGACTGAATATCACCCAGACGGCCTCCAGAGGAATGAGCAAGAAGGTCCTACTGGACCTTCTGAAGTGCCCCCTATTTGCACAGTATATTCTGAATGTCCATCATGATTTTAGTTTTAGCTGACTGCGGGCGCCATGGATGGTACAGCCACCTAGCGTGTACAATGCCCTCCTATACCTAAAAAACAGCAAAAACAAAACAGACAGCAAGGCCAGATGATGGATCACCATCAATCAATCTTTGGATGATCCACGAATCTCATGAAACCAGCAAAGATTTTAATTCTGCAAAATATTTTACCCTCTGGATCACATGTCTATCCTCACACTTCATTGGTTATGAAGCATTTTCTGTTTCCCTACAATGTGCCCATCATCATAAAACCTACAAGAGTCTTGATCACTGCACAGGTAAAGGGGATTAACATTTCAGATCAGGGAATCGTTTCATTCACGAAAGTCTGGCTTGTTTAAATAGTTCTCTTTCCCATGGCAGCATCCTGCTGGAACAGGCAGAGGGTATTTGGGGTACAGGATTCCTGTATTTTCAAAAGACCGGATTTTTATCAAGCTCTAACCCAATGCACAGCAGAGTCTATTCTGTTCTGTTCTGCCTGGGTCTTGAAAACAGGAGAAGACCATGAGCAGCACAGAAGAACAAGCATTTCAGAGCCAACGTCACATTCAAACCAAGTATAGCAACCAATCCTGTCCATTATAAATTTATGATTTATTTCTAAATTTGGCAAAGGAAGTCTAGTTGTTCCAAAGAATCATTAATAACTACCCTAGCCCAAACTAAAAATATTTGCATGCATTTTGTATTTTAAATTATCATCCCATGGCACAATTCCACATCTGAAAAAATAAAATAAAAGCTCAGAGACTAACACTTGCACAGAGTTAAGGATTTAGAAAGAGAAACCCCTTTTTATTGTTCTTAGAGACATTCTCATCTAATAAATGCTGTGTCAACTTTAGCACTTCCACAAAATGTGGTGTTAAGACTTCTTAAATCCCTAAGACCCTTCCCCTGCCCCCCCAAAAAGCTGCTTAGAATAAGAAAGACAGGAGAGAAAAACATTTTTACTAAGGCAGAGAAAATTACATTTTTTAGGAAGCTGGCAAGAAAAAAGAAAATATGAAATTATCTTTAACATCCAGAAACAATAGCTATAGGCAACACGATGCCAAAAACATTTGGTATCTGTCAAAATCATATAATTCTTCCTGGGTTGTTAAAGGGCTACCTGACAAAAAATTATCTGAGAATCACTAGATTGACTGGAACTAACTTTTTTTGGGGGGTGGGGGTGGGGTGGGAAATGCTACTTCTAGTGGAGCTTAGATTTAATGAAGACGAGTCACACAGTACATGTAGATGTCCAGGCACATTCTCACTACTTGGAGTTTGAGGTGCTACACAGGCAAGTGAAGATTATTTCCCCATAACCTACCGCAGGAGGGAGATGATTTAAAAGGAGCTAAAAAAAAAAAAAAAGAAAGAATAATAAAAACAAATAAATGGAGCTAAGCATAAAGAGGCAATAAGGAGAGAATACTGACTCTAGCTGATTCTCATGACTATTCAAATACCCTATTATTCCATAAAAAAAATACCAGCACAAAATAAGTTTCAATTTGTATAACAGAAAATTTCAGGTGAAGTGATGGCCTGGAAAAAATGAGAAACCAAAGTGGCTGGCTTTGAGGTTCACACTTATCAGACATGTTGAAATGAGTGACAAAGACCTATTCTGTCCAGAAATCCCCCACTTACTTTATTTTTAAGCCTGGAAACTGGTTAGTCATATCTATACTGAACACTTCCTGTCCAGAGGCATGATGAAGGCAACAAACTGCCAAGTTTAGTAGCTGCCTACATTTAATCAATTGAGTCATTCATGGACTAAAAAACAGCATCAATCATAAAAAAGAAATCTGGCTAACTGAAGATATACAATGAAAACAGGTTTGACTATTTCATGGAATACAGATAGATGGGGGGTCGCGGGGAGGAGGTTAGAAAACAACAGACAATGTTACTTTAAGAGACAATTTGCTGGTATTCTCTGTGATATTCTAGAACACCACTACCAAATATAACAGTTCTCCCACTCCCACCCTCTACAATTAAATAGTCCAATTGACAGTCCACATCTTCATTTACAAAAGGGCCTGAAGACTGTAGAATGTCAACAAAATCAACTTACTCCTTTTTTCTTTTCACTTGGTCCAATTATATTTTAAAGGAAGGGCCTTGTGAGAGTTTAAAAGAAACAAATATGCAGAGGATTCAAATATACATCAGGAATGTAAACTTTATCATCTGGTTTAATCAACTGGTCTAACACCATAAGAACCCATCTTTGGAAAGAAAGGAACTCAATTAAGGATTTTAAGAATGACCCTTTTTCCGAGAAACCCTGAGGGCTGTGTCAGGCTTCAGCTCAGCCGCCTCTCCCAAGAGCATTATAATTTACCTGATTAACCCTTATACGTGTTCAAACAAGCCAGCTGAATTCCACTGCTGAGAGCAACAAGAACACCTCCCCTCCTCTCCCCCATGACTTAACCACATGCACAGAGGGCAACCCCAAAGCATGCTGGGATAGATAGCAACAACCAGTAATTGCTCCCGCTCTTCTAAGGTTATCAGCTTGATCAAGTCAGGGGTATGTTGAGTGAGCCAACTAATTTAAACCAGCCCTCCCCAGAAAAAGCCTCAGCCTGCAATTCTTAAGTAAGCCTGCTTACCATCAGACTTGTTAATGAGTGAACCCCGGAGAAGTGAGGTTCAGCTTCACAGGAGGGGGTGAGGGCTCTCTACTCCTTCAAGAGCCATTCACTGAAAGTTCCACCAGCCTTCCAGAAAATGGATGGCACAACCCAGCTGATGGCTTTGAAACGACGGCCGCAGGCTGGCATTACTGCTTTTCTAATTCATCATCGGTTTGCAAGCTATTTGAGGAAATTATTTTTATAATCCAGTAATACAGTCACTAGGAATCCAAGCCAACATCACACAGCCCTGGCTTCCGACTGGCCCCAACTGACAGCTGGAAATTCAGCAGGGGTGTTCCTGGGTGTCGACGCCTTGTTTATGGGTCTGCATGAACCCGCCTGAGAACTGGAGCGCTGCCGTGCCCGGCACACAGCACTATTTCACATCTCCAAATCTGTGTCCTACTCTGGAGACCACACAGCATCAGGCCTCCTGAGAACTGTAGAATCAAACAAAATAAACGGCCCAAACTTCTAATCCCAGTCACCCCGGTCATCCTGCAGCTCACCCCTCTACCTTTGCACACCTTTTGGGTTTTGTTTGGACTTTAGTTATTTCCTTCCTCCTCCCTTCCTCTCTCTCCACAGGCCTACCCTTCCCCTGGGGACTCTGCATCAGGCCTGGATCCCACCCCCTGTCTCCCAACTCCTCCCACTCCCCATCGCCTCCACTCACTATTTCTTCCTTATCTGTCCCTTGAAATGTCAAAACCTGCCAAATGGCCCCTCCTCCCTTCACTTCCTTGGCTAATCTGGTTTCCCAATTCTTTTCCTCCCCTTGCAGTAGGTGCTACTTGCCCCTGAATTCTACCTCCTTGGAAACTCTCCTGAGAGAATCCTTCTTTAATTATCTCCTTTCTCTGAAGAACAAACAACATTTAAACATGTGATATCAGGGAGGGGTGCATTTTCATTCTAGTTAATTCATAACTGACTTAATTTTAACCTTTGAAAGGTGAAAGCGATTTTAAGTGCTTCACAATGAAGGAGAGCAGTCAAGGCACTAATTTTACTTTTATCAAACAGCTTTGTAAAAGTTCCTTGGGACAAGCGCAGCTGCTTTCTACAGAATGTGAAATGAGTAACTCTTTTAAAAAAAAAATATTTTTAATTGATTTTTACAGAGAGGAAGGGAGACAGATAGCTGAAAACATTGATGAGAGAAAAGCACTGATTAGCTGCCTCCTGTACTACCCCCACATGCCCACAACTCAGGCATAGGCCCTTGGCCGGAATCGAACCCCAGACCCATTAGTCTGCAGGCCGACGCTCTATCCACTGAGCCATACCAGTCAGGGCGGAATGAGTACCTCTTAAAAGGGTAAATATCATAGGCAGGCCACGGGTGGGTTTGATCTTGGGTGTGATGATAAATCTCCTTCTTTACACAGCTTTGAGTGAAGCTCTCTAATCACTGACACAAGCATTATCTCATTGGTTCTCACAAGGGAGGAGCCACCTAGCATATTTCCACTGGCGTGACAATTGCTTAGCACCTCAGAATGGCTCAACTTAATGGCTCAATTTGGGTGTGGCCCAAGTGCTATTTAACACATATAAGAGTAAAGCCCTTGGAGTCCCCTGTGTTTCAAATCTAGGACATTCCTGGCTGAAACATCAGTGGTTTTCCTAGACAGGTGTTTCTGTCACAGGCAGGAAAAACATGGGGAAGAGAAAGTGAAGGCGAAAGGGAGGGGAGAAAAATTCTCTATTTCTCAGACAGGCCAAAGCTTCCCAGGATGAAGAGCTGGATTAAGTTTCCTCCTACCTCAGCTTGTCACCCTCAGGCACAGAGCTGATTTTGTGTGATGCCACAGGGAGGGGTCGGAGATGACAGGGGAGATCAGAAAGGAATCTGCTGGCAACTGGGACATGAAGGCCAGTAGAGACATGAAGGTCTCCCTTCCTCAGGAGATGGGGCAGGAGCTCACAGCGGGGCAGTCATCTCTGGGCCCACAGGCCTCCCTCATTCCCATTAAATATTGATTGAATACTTGGGATGTATTCTCAGCTCTTAGCAGACAAGCTCTTCAAACCCAGGCTCTCAGCTTTTACTGAGGCCCTAAGAGAGGTAATCTTCCAGGGAACCTCTCTTTAGACGTGGCTGACCACGCCTCCCCGGGGCTCTCATCCTCCTGGCTTCCAAAGCCCCTGTTCTTTCTTGTTTTCCTCCTACCTCTTGAGCTACCCATTTCTGTTCCCTATACCCCTTTCCCTTGTAGAAGTGGGTGTTCTCAGAGGCTAACTCCTCCTCTCTCTTCAGTCACTCCCTCCGAGATCACATAAGGGGAATCACCTCCTCCATGGTGACTGGATATTCCCACACTTGACTGCCAGGCTCCTCTGACCCAGGCTCAGTCTTGTCTTCCAGACCAACCCAGGCTTCTTGTGGGCTTGGTATCCCTACAACACAGCTTTGCATCTGCTCTCTTCCAGCTCAGCACCTGCTTCCCTCTTAGAACGTATCTCAGGCATGCTTTAGTCTAATATGAAGGCCTGCATTTTCCTAATGAGAAACCTGAAGCTCATAGAGCCTAATCAGCCACTGAAGGTTGCACAGACACCAAGGAGGCCAGCTCTTCTGACTCTCAGTGCCTGTCTTTTACCCACAGTGTCCCTGTGGGCAGCTGAGTCTGGCCCCGTGGATCACTGCAATGTGGCTCACCAGTGCCCTCCATGAACCCTCCACTCCACAATGCTCTAAGCTTCCTTCCTTCACTCTCCTCTTGCCTACAGGGCCAAGCTGAAGTCTGCTAACCCCTCTGTGAAGTCAATACTGCCCATCATGACTTTTGATGAACACTCCCTCCTCTAGATTCTCACAGGGTCTGCTGCCCCATCCTCTGAGCTGTTCTCATCCTGAGCTCCCCATCGTGTCTTCTGTCCACCGCAAGCAGAACAGCCTGCATTTCTGGGGAAACCTCTGGTCCCCGGCTCAGCCTAGCCGAGTGGGCCACGTGATAACACACACCTGGGCCAGGTGAGCTGGCAGCAAGCACAGATGGCCTGTCAAATTGGAAGGTAAATTCATGAGTTGTTTATTCTCTTTTGGGGAGTCAACCCTGACTTAGGCAAAAAAGGCCTGAAGGCTTCAGGAGCCAGAAGCTATTGTGGTCATTGGGGGCATTCTGTTTCATGGCCTCTTTGCCTCACCATTTCCTTGGAAGAAACTTTGCTCATCGTTATTTATAAAATTAAATCTTATTTGTCACTAAAAGTGCACTGCAATGAAAGTCCACAGTACTACTACTTACACAAACACAAATGCCCATACAACTTTTAAAACCATCCTAGTAGCACAAGCTTCGAAGTCATACAGAGTCCCAGACCAGCACTCCCTCAGCCATTTACTGCCTGTTCAGCAGCACACACTACAGCTCTAACTTTTCTTCAGGGTCCTTATGCCTTTTAAACAAGTCTTAAGCAATTGTTTTTATTGTTTCAAATATCTTGGTCTGCGGCTAGGGGAGCAGTGGGCTGCAGCCCCACAGCCATTTCCTGAAAGAGAATGCGATTTGATTCCCAGAACACACCAGGGCTGAGGTGCTGCGTGTGTGTGTGTGTGTGTGTGTGTGTGTGTGACACCCATCTGCTCCTGCAACGGCATGTCCGGTGTCTGAATGCTGACTCCCTTCCCACCCACACACACGCACACCTTCTCACCCAGCAAGACAGCCCCTGCCCAGCCAGCACCCTCAAAGTCTAATTTTTCTGAATGATGCTCCCAAAGGAATGAAAACAAGTGAGCTCACTGTGTAATTGCCTCTCACTCTGTCTACCACTTTCAAAACCAGGGATCTCACAGGCTTTATGTGCAGAGCTGAAGTTGATTTCACAATGCTTCATCTTTTACTCTCCTCAGGTACACACAGGAGAAGTGAAATGGGAAATCTCTAAGTGTCAACCATTCCATTAAAGTTCCCCCAGAAGGCAGTGAGAGATGTCTATACAAGCAGATCTGTCCTGCTTCAAGATCGCACGCAAAAATCCAGGATGCCAAGACCTACATTTGCAAAATTTCTTGTTTGCCAAATGGGCACAAGGGGGTTAGAAAGGGCCTAGACACCACTTCTCTGGGCCTCAGGTCCTTTTCTCTAAAGCAGCGGTTCTCAACCTGTGGGTCGCGACCCCTTTGGGGGTCGAACGACCCTTTCACAGGGGTCGCCTAAGACCATCAGAAAACACATATATAATTACATATTGTTTTTGTGATGAATCACTATGCTGTAATTATGTTCAATTTGTAACAATGAAATTGGGGGTCACCACAACATGAGGAACTGTATTAAAGGGTCGCAGCATTAGGAAGGTTAAGAACCACTGCTCTAAAGTGAAGAGGTTAGACAAGGGACCTGCAACATTGCTCTGAACTCTATACATGGTGATTCCACTTGTGTTGTTAGAGAGTCATTTTAATTATAAAAGTCTTCTCACTGCAGATCTTCCTTAAATATTACAGATACACATACTGATTTGATTTTTTAAAAATAAGTCAGTCAATGCTATGTTTTAGGCACACTCCACTATATGAAGAGAGGTGTACACCATGCCGACCTCACTGTTTCTGAAGCGGTTACCATCTTTTTCACACAGATGGAAATGTTGACAGACGGGTTGTAGCAAACCCAGCGAACCCGCATTATTCTGAAATGAACTGGGTCCTGAGGTTTTCTGGCCCTACTGCTTTCTCTTTCACCCGCCCGCCCATTTTTTGGCTACTTCCTGGTAAACAGCCAGGAGCAGGGAATTTAATCATCCACATTATTCCTGACTGTTCCCTGGCATCCTAATTAGGTGACAAGAAAGGTGTGATGCATATTCAATCTGATGAAAACTTCAGAAGTGAGGAAGAGAAGGCCCAAATATACATAAGCTTACAGAGCTGGGGTGTCAGGCAATACCAGGTTACTCCTGACACCCACTGTTGAGGAGACAGCAGGGCACACATCTCTAACTGGATTGTCCACTTTTAGCCCCTGTCAGCACACCTCACTCCAAGCCTAATGACCACATAAAAGGAAACATAATCACACCGAAGTCCAGTGTCTCGAGCTAGGCTGCACCCTTTATAGTATACATGACATCAAGGTCAGCAGCACCAAGTGCCATGCATTTCCTCGGAGCCGAACCACCGCGTCACCTGCTGTCCTCTCCATTCCCTCTGCAACGCAAGGGCTGGGGAAGGGAAGGAGACTGGTACAGTGATGCTTAGCAGCGGTGCTATTACAGAAGCTGCCACCCCATGTGAGGTTAAAACAGCGAGGACACCACATGGTATGGCAGCTTCTATAAAACCACTGGGGTGTTTGATGACTGAAGAGGATATTCCTAAGTCACCACCATGGAACGACTGAACTTCTCTATGATATCCCGCCTGGTGTTGGTCCCACTCTTTCTAGTGGAAGTCTCTACTTTCTGTGCCCCCTGGAGAGCCATAAGCCCTAGCAGGTTGGGGGATGCTGAGCATGAGGTCCCTGGGAGGTTCTGCAAGCCAGCCCGTTGGCACAATGGGCTTGGGGGGTAACCTTCAGGCATACCTCTTTCCTGGCACTTGATTGACCTTAGTCATTTGAATGGCAAGCTGATTGATCAAAACGGGCTTCCGGAAAACCCATGAGGGAATTGGGGACCCAATTACGACATACTCTGGTGAGACGGACTCAAGGTAACCTGGAGCCCAGAGAAACTTCTGCAGAAGCACTGAGAACATAGCAGCCTGTTAAAAGATGGTGAAACTGAGGAGCAGTTCAGGCTTTATGTTCAATTGAGAGTGCAAATATTGCAACAATTGAGAGTGCAAATGCCTGTTCATAGTCCCCGCCAATTAATGTATTATTAGGAGATAGGATGAACCAACTGAGTGGAACACAACTGTGCTGAGAATCATGCACTGGTATACGTATACGCCTTCCAGGTTTTAAAGAAGCTTGAAACTCCGTGGATGCTGCAAAGTCACCCAGTTGTGATAAAGTAACACACACATTAATTGAACCTTGTTTCACACCAGTGACCAGGGAAGTCTACACTTTCTGTCTCAAGCTGGCCACTGCCCCAGGAAGTGAGGCCCCTCTGGTCCCACATGTGCTCCGGGCCCTCTCTGCAGCGGGCTCCAGGCACCTGCTAGCCAGTCCTGCTGGGCTCCTTGGTCTGAAGGGTGCACTCCAGACTCCCTGTCTGTGCCCTGAGCAGTAGAGAAAGAGGCAGGGTCGGGCTATTCTCTTTCCCCTCCAAGATACCTGGTCTCTCCACTCCTGGCTTCTCAAATTGGACCACAGAGAGCATCCTCCTGAGTGCCAAGCTACCCGAGGAGGGGAGGGCAGCTTCTGGACAGCACAGGAGCACCTCAGGCTTGATGTTCAGTCGGCCTTTGTTCTAATCCTGATTCCACGTTCACAGCTTTGTAGTTTTAGGCCCTGTTTTTAACCTCTCTGAACCTCAGTTTTCTTAAATATATTTTATTGATTTTTTTACAGAGAGGAAGGGAGAGGGATAGAGAGTTAGAAACATCCATGAGAGAGAAACATCCATCAGCTGCCTCCTGCACACCCCCTACTGGGGATGTGCCCGCAACCAAGGTACATGCCCTTAACCAGAATCGAACCTGGGACCCTTCAGTCCGCAGGCCGATGCTCCATCCACTGAGCCAAACCAGTTAAGGCTGAACCTCAGTTTTCTTAATTGTTATGTGTAATTAACAAAAGGCTTCTTATGTAAGTATTAAATGAGATACACAATCAGATCCTTAGCACCATGTCTGGCACATGGAAGAGCCAAATACATTTTGGTTTCACAATTGTTTCTTCAGTCTTCAAGGCAATTGGAGATGCCAGCAAGCCACTCTGGCCCCTGACCCCAGAGATCAAGTTTATTCTATATCTATAAAAGGCTAAGTTGACTAAGTTTTCTCTCTGCCATTGACTGTATTATAGTGGGGACACTCTAAATGGGCTTGTCCTCTAGGTTTGAAAGGCACTATTCCTATAAAGTGAGGTTAGATGACTTATTACTCTAAAAGTTTCATCAGATCATATGATCTTTTAAATTAATTAATTAATTTGCTAATGCTTTATTAGGCCCTCCTATATGAGAGGCCCTAGGTCAAGCACCAGAGATTCAGAAAAAATAATACAAATCTTGCTGTCAGAAAGCTCATGATGAAATGGAGGCAAAGGTAAAGAAAAGTAATAACCATACAAATGAAACGTGGTGCAACTGAGGGGAGTACAGGGGGTTGGGGGAACTCTCTGAAGGAGCATCTACTCCAAATGGGGTCCAGGTGGCCACAAGATCCCCCTGAGGAGCGGCAAGAGAGTGATCCCAACAAAGGAAACAGCATTTGTTGAGGGAACAAGGAAGTAAGTAAAAGGGCAACACTAGGGTTGGACGGAGCAGTTCGGTGCTGTGGTCGATATTTGTTGTTGTTTTGGCGATCCACGTCCGACTCCCTTCCTTTTTCTGAGAAACCCTCATTTTGCAAGTGTTGGTAGGAGTCAGGCCTCTCTCCCACTACAAAAGCTGGAACCAGAAGTTCCCTCTCCCATGGGCAGCAAGGGGTAGGTACACAATCTAGCACTGATGAATCAGATGGTTTATGCTTGGGATTTTTGAATGTTCAGGATGACCAAATTTCGGCCACATCCGAAGTCCCAGCAGTGACAGAACTGAAAAATACAGAGGAGGAAAAGGCCATGGTGAGTTCCTTACCAGGCAATTCTAGGGTATGTCCTCGCTGCGTCTCCTGATGTATTTTCAGAGGATGTGTGAACAACCTTTCTGTGGATGTGTGAACTACCCAATACACTCTGAATAAATTTCTCCTGCTTATGATAGCAGGAATCAATTTCCATTTCTTGTATCCAAGAATCCTGATGACAGAGGTGGTTATTATTACCATCAGGGTACAAATGCTGAGGGCAAGAACCAAAGCAGAGATGGGGGAGATACGTTCAACAAATAATGAGGATGTTGAAGAGTCAGGAAGAATCTGAGGATAAAGGACAGTATCAAGGACAACTTGCAGATGTGTAATCTGGAAGCCAAAGAGAGCAATCATCAGTGAAAATACAAAGGGAGGACCAGATTTATGGAGAGTAGGAAATGATGGGCTCAGTTTACACATACTGAATTTGAGGTGACTACATGACATTCAAAGCATCGTGCTTACCAGCTACAGGGTATACAGGTGGCTCTGGGAAGAGTCCAGGCTGGAGAGCGAGGAGATTAGAAATCAACAGCTGGAAAAGGGAAGGGAAATCGGGAGAGTGTTGTGTCATAGGAACCAAGGAAGGAGTTGAGGGTTGCAGAGACAATGCTGCAAAAAAAGATCAAGTATAAGACCAGGACAGAAATGTGAATGCTGATCATTGGTGATTTTAGCACCTGGGAAGTCACTGGTGATATTGGTGATTTCAGTGGAATGGTAGAAAAAAGACAGACTTCAACGGGTTGAAGGATGAACAAGAGTGAAAAAGTAGAAAACATGCAAAAGCTTCTTTCTTTTTAAAGGGTTCATTTTAAAGGAGAGAGGACTGTCTAAAATTGAACAAAATATTGAGTATTACTTTTTTTAAATGGAGGTCATTCATTCATTTTATAAAATACTAGTGGGAAAGGAAATTAATTAGAAGAAATATTTTAATATCACTATTTGCCCTTTCTTTATAATAGAAGTGTCAACCAAATTCACAATTGGCAATGACAGATCAAAACACACACAAGTGTGATTGGCACCAGCGAGACTTTATATGTATCATGCACGCACGAGTCAACTTAGCCTTTTATAGATATAGAATAAACTTGCTTAAGTAGATGTGCTTTCTGATGTAGCTAAACTTTTCCCAGCCCAGTGAAGCACCCCAACTTCTCTTTCAGGTAATTGTCAGCAACACAGCAGTAAATATCAACACAAAGCAGATTATTATTATAGATCATGCAGGGAGAACAAAGGGTAAAATATTTAACTGCAGCAGTGCTTGACTATATTCTGCACAGTGACAAAACCTGAAGTCATTTTCAAGGTCCACCATTTCTTACTTCTTTTCAGTCTGGTCAAGTTTCTAAATCTCGGTTTTCAGGCTAATTAAAAGAAAATACGATTCCACCAAGTCTCCTATCTACCTACTCTAGGACTTCTGTGACAATCAAATGAGATAGGCATGGAAAAACACTTCACAGACATTTGGTTACAGTGTGAAATGTTTCCACCTGGCTATAAAGCAAGTCATGTTCCTGGGCTGAAGAATCTGCAAGGAGGCTAGTTGCTAGGGAAAGGAAACTGGGCGTTGCTACGTGACGTCATTACTCGGATGGTCAGACATTTAGCATATTAGCCTTTTATATATATAGATTGAATGATCACCTCTTATTGGATATATCTTGGATATACAATGAAGAATACAACAGACATGATTTTGCCCTTAAGGCCTTATGGTTTAGAGAAGAGATGCTAAACAATGTGATGAGTGACCTTGAGGAAAAGAATAGGTGCTCCGAGAAAGGACAATAAGGGATCCTAATTTAGGTTGGAGATTCAGGAAAAGCCTCCAACCAGGGAATGATCAGGAAAAGGGGTCAGGTGGAGAGAAGGATGTTTCAGGCAGAAAGAATAACAAGTGCTGACACCCTGAAGTAGGGAGGTTGAGCACGTCTACACACAGAAGTGAAGGAGCCAGGGAAGACATGCAGCTGACTGGTGCAGTGAGGAGCCTGAGGTGGAAGGAGTGGCCTTCTGCAGTGAGAATGACACACACCTGTTCCACAGACATCAGGAGGGTGGGTGTGGGTGGAGGTGAGCCTGTGGGTCTGGAAGCAGGAAGTTGAGGGAGTTGTCTAATGGCTACTGTTTTCTTTGTGAAATAGCAGGCCTGGTGAGGCATGCATGACTGGATGAGGTGGTGGTGGGAAATGCTATTATGGGCAATGGAGGAGGAGCCGAGCTCACTCACAGCTCAAGGCTTACTCTTTTCCGAGTCCTCTCAAGGCTACTCCTCCTTAACAACGGCGTCCTCACTTTCTGGTACCAAAGCTTCAAAACCAGGGCGAAGGAGCCCTGGATCCCTGGATGCTTAGCACCAGAAAGACACTCAGAGATCTTAACTGCCATTCATTTTTCTTACTATCTAATTAAGTAATTTACTCAGAAGAAAGCAACTAAATGCCAAAAGCGTGGCCATCAACCTATCTCCTCAGGAAGCCCTCATCTGTTGGATGGATACTGTTTGTATCTTTCCTTTTAATGGCTTCCCCTTTTTAATAAAGTGGGGTTTTCCTTCATATCTCTTGCTTTCTTATCATTGTATGTCTGAATATCTTAAATGTATTCAGCTTTCACTAAAGTGAGGCCTGAATTATTTTTCTCTGTTTAATACTCAAGCACAATTACATAATTATTTGTAAGCAGGCAAAATTAAATCAATTCTTTAAGAGGTGGCTATAGACTCAGGATGAAAGTTCAACACTCCTGGCATGGGACCAAGTACATTCTAAGCTATGATGGCTTAACAATATCCCCAGTCATTGCTACTACATTCACAAATATCTTGGCCTCCAAGGACCCTGAATCTGACTTGGTATTCTTTTCAGATTCATCCCCAAACAAAGTATACTAGTTTTGCCCCTCGGTTCAGAATAATGACTTAAAAGTATCTCCCATTACAGCACGAAGGCATGAAGCATCTGAAGACAATCTTCTTGCAATGAAGACACTGTGAAGAGCTTATGGTGATGTCACACTGCATGGGATACAGAAGTCCACAGGAGAGGGAGAAAAAAGCTAAGGAGAGGGGAAAGGAGTAATAAAGATAGAGAAGTGAGATGTTATCTACACAGCATAGCTCCTTTCATAGACATCTCAGTGGTGGGTTTAGATCCCAGCCAATAACCAGCCTTTCGAGAGCTGCCCGGGACACATGAAAGGGCACGCGCGCGCGCGCGCTCACATACACACCCACCCACCCACACACACACACACACACACTCACTCACCCTTTACCTCCTGGCAGAAGCTGCAATAATTCCATCTGTTAATAAAGTATGTGATCAATCTCCCTCAAGAGTTATTCCATATTCTACCCTAACTGCCATCAATTTAAAACTCTAGCACCTCATATTCTTTTACAAGAAACATTCTGGGCTTTCTGTAAGTAGCATGGAGGCCAGATAATTTGCTGCAGATCTGTGGAATGAAAATGATGACACGTGGAGGTGAGGTGAGAACGGGGGCCATCAGGGACCTCTTTACACACACTTTCAGGGTTACAACCAGAGAGCTGGGCAGGAGGAAAGAATGTGGGCACTGCCAGAGAAATATGTAAGGTACTTCGGGATACTGTCTTTCTACTTTCTCCCCTCTCCCTTTTTACCCAAAAGAAAGGAAAACCATGCCCGGGAGAAAATACCGACTTAAATGCTACTTGTCACTGAGACAGAAGTTCACCATTGGATTCTCTCAGCCCATTTCCTCTTCGCCTTCCTTCAACTACGTTTGCCTTACTAGAGACTGCTGCTAATGAGACAGAAAAGAGAAGTACCCATCAGCACACAGCTCCATCAGGACGCAGGTCACAGCAAGGAAACGGTAATCCCCCAAGCTCCACATCAAGCTCAAAAGCAATGCTCCTGGCTGTCATTTTCATTCGCACCAGCCCCGCATTTCTATTAAACGAGTCTCTTTTTAATGGACTGCTTCCCTCCATGGCATAAGAAGGTAAAACGTCGGCCCGCAGAGACGATATTACGAAACACGGAGCTTTTACTTTGGTAGAACCAGTAAGAGACCGGAGAGGACAACTTCCAAGGGCTCTCCTTGGGCTTCTCGGGCTCCCGGAGCTGCTGTGATTGACCTAACATGTACCAGTTGGCCAAGAGGCTACTTGCAAAGAAAAGGAATTTCCCAATCGTGAACATTCTGCGCCCTCACGCTCATTTTCCCCAGCCATCCCCACTCCCACCCCCGCGTACAAGAGGACTTTTGTAGACATAAAGTTTCAGGAAACAAAGCATACAAACACTCACACACAAATAAACTCCCCGAACTAACACGAGCGTATAATTGTGTTTTGGTTGGAGCTTGTCCAGCCTTGTCACCCGTTCTCTGTTAGGAGTAAATGAAACCCCGGCTTTGGCAAAGTTAGAAACAGACAGACTCTCCTCAGTTTCAGGCTGCACAAGGCTCCAGTCATATCTCCCAGCCCCTTCAGCCCCCAACAGAATGAACTCGCTGCTGAAAAAGCCAGCAAGGGGAAAAAAAACCCACCCGATTCCCCGAATAAAGAGCTTTCACTTCTCCTCCTCCCTCAGCTTCCCCTTTTAGCCTGGAACACAGGGCGTTTCTAAGTTCTGAAACCCTTTTCAAGAGACCCTCGACTTGGAGGGCTCTTCCAGGGGACGGGCTGGGGGCTGTCCTGATGCAGGCGGTGCTTTTCCCAGCACATTGTGCATTCTTGGAGGCAGGACCCGGGCCGCTCCGTTTCCAGAGAAATCTACAAGGCAGCCTTCAGTGGGCTGCCTGGAGCTGGGTCCCGCTCTGCCTCCCATCCGCTCTGAAGGGCGGCTGGATGGGGAGGGCACAGCCTTAGGCACAGGCAGCTCTAACAGGGCCGGGAAGGCGCAGGGAAAGGAACAAAGTACCCACCGCTCCCCGCACGGCTCCCATCTGCTCCCCTAGGCGCCCTCCCTCCACATTCCTCCGCCAGACTTGGCCGGGCCCCCGAGAAATCAGAATCATACCTTCCTTGGCTTCCTCGGCTTCGGAGTGCATGGTGCCCGGGTCACCGCGGCAGGGCGGCCGCCTCTGAAACTGCACTCGGACCGGCCGCAAGTTCGCTTCGCTGCCAACCCCCAACACGACGCAAAATAAAAGGAAGGAAAGCCACTAAAATCAAAACCCTCCCGGGGAGGGAGGGCTGGTTAGGGAGCGGGGATTTTAAGGGGGAAAGTTCTGTACGAGTGACGAATCGCGGCTCAGCTGGGCGGCAGGAGTCCGCCCCCGGGCGCTCGCCCCAGCCCGTCCCGGGGCGGAGGCGCCCTGGCGGCCCGCGGGCAGGGGCGCAGGGCGAGGGGCGCAGGCAGGTGGGGAGCAGGCCGGGCCTCAGCCTGGCTCGCTGAGAGGCAGGGCAGAGGGGTGCGGTCGGCAAAGGAAACTGAGACAGGCTAGGCCAGCCAAATACATATTCAGTGAAGTTAAAAAAAAAAAAAAAAAGGCGCGCTGCAAAATAGTAAATGCATCAGCAGTCCAGGAAACGTTTCTGAATCGTTGGGTGACATTTTTCGATGCCCATTTAGCTCTCCTTGTCTTGGGGTCTTATCCGCCCTCAAATTGCGGGTTTTAAAGCTGCTCGGTTTGGCACGTTGCTTTTGCAGGAAAGTAACGTGGATCTGGGTCCACGTGGCTGGAAGGACCTGCTTCACAAGCCTAAGAGGAGGGACTTGGGAAGAGAGTGGGGCCGGCCGGCCTCCACCCGTTACCTTGCACGGGGACAGCAGACCCAGCAGCTCACTCAGTGTAACTGGGCGAGCGCTGGACTCAAAGCCCAGCCCAGGTGCTCTGCAGTTACCCAAGGGTCATCCATCCTCAGAGAGAGCGAGCCTTTCCCTCCCCAGCTTCTCAGAGCAATCCTGGATAAATCCCTTCAAAATGCCAAAGGTGGGTGGGGGGTCGGGGGTGGGGGTAGGGGTAGGGGTGGGGGTGTATCCAAGCGTTTGAAATGCGGTTAGAATAAAGGGGCCAAGAGCCCTGAGGACGGATGGCAATTCTGCCCCTGGGCTGCTCCACAGGCTCCTACAATTGGCTGAGAAGAAGGCATTTTAGCTAGTAAAGCCTTGGTTTTTACTTGGGAGAGGTGGGGACAAGGCCGGCCATCGATATACCTGTCTTATGGAGAGATATACAGAGCGATTAGAAAAACGTGAGAGAAGTTATATTCTTTTAATAAGTTCACTTCCAGCTGCTTTCCTCCCTCATTTCCCATTTTTACATGGGGGGGCGGAGGGGGCGGGCGGGCAGGGGCAACAGGAAAGGCACTATGATAAACTTAGTAAAAACAATATACAAAATATATGGATTTAAAGAGTCTGAATTGAAATTTAGTTCTGCCATTTATTATTTGTATGACTTTGGTCATATTAATGAACCTCTCTGAGCCTTCCTTTTCTCATCTGGAAAGTGGGGATAAAAACAGTATTATTTACTTCACAGATTTATGTTTGGTGTTGAATAAGGTAATATAAACAACAAGTGATTTGAAAACCACAAGGTACCACACAGATTATTACAAATTATCACACCATTAAAAGTAAATTTTTGTAAAAGATGCTCTTGGGTTTTATTTCAATATTGGATTTGAACAGAAAAAAAGTATTTATGCTATTCACAAGTAGCGAAGGCTACTATAAATGTTAATATAAGGCCCAGATATGAAATCACTTCCAACTGCTGAGTGATTCTAACATGCCTAAGACCCAAGCAGGATTTTATCTCAATATCACTGACAGGGAAGGATGATGAGAGGAAGACACAGCCAGTCAGAGAGGAGACAAGAGGAGAAACATCTGGAAAATATCAGTACTGCAGGGCCTCCCGGAAACGGACCTCACCACCAAAAGGGTAACAAGCTGCGCCCCTGAAGTCCTTCAAGGTCCCTCTGCTAATCCTGTGGCAGGAGCTGCTCAGGTGTGTCCTCCACCCAGCAACCTCAGACATGGAAGAGACAAGAGGCTCATTCTGAATTCAAAGAAATGCTCCTCACTAGTCAGAAGCGACCTTGCCTGTCCTGTCTGGGGAAAGGACATTCTGGGAGCCCACCACCACCATCTGTCTTTGCCCTCCACCAGCAGCCCAGATGTCCCCACACCCCCACCGGAGCCCTGCAGGATCTCATCAGGACTGCACACTGCACAGGAAAGATAGCTCCTGGTCATCTATAATTGGAGGAAGACGCAACACCTTTTCAAGGTGATGATTATGCAAAGTCAGGCAACCCAAATGCCAGGCCCCATCCACCACAGGCAGTACTCTCTTTCAACCTCTTCTTTCAGCAAGTGCCTCCATAAGAACTGTTTATTAAATGTCATTTTGCAAGTCTAATGATGTACAAACCACACAAGGTGTGTCAAAATACCCGTCCTTAATGTCCTACTTGTTTTTCCATGGGGTTCCCCAAAAGACCTTCAGCCCAGCTCAGGTTAGCCAAGGAGAACAACTGCTGAGTGAACAGTTCAAACGCTGCCAAGTCAGCCTTGAAATTCAATTTAGAGTCATTTCAGCAGCTCGGGTGATCTTTGAACATTCACCATGATCCTCAGGAAACCTGGAGAGGAACTTAATGTCCTGATCTAGCTGACGTGCAAGGAATGCTCAGCTTATTTTTTTTTAAGTATGTGGCTAAGGATGCTCCTCATTCACCTGTACAACCTCAAAGCCCTCTGTGTTCCCTGGGCACTGCATTGCCCCATGCCCCCACCCTGCAATGATGACAAAAGGCCGCTGATTGTCTGGGACTTGCACATACACACTAGGTCAGTCACTTCCTCTTGATTTTGCTCTGCGTTGTGTTGTTGTTGTTGTTATTAATTCTCGCCTGAGGATATTTTTCCATTGACTTGTTTTTAGAGAGAGTGGAAGAGAGGGGAGAGACAGAGAGAGAGAGAAACATCGATGTGAGAGAGGCACATCGATTGGTTACCTCCCGTATATGTCCCAACCAGGGCTGGGGATCAAACCTGCAACCGAGATATATACCCTTGGCCAGGAATCAAACCTGGGACCCTTCAATCCACAGGCCGATGCTCTATCCACTGAGCCAAATCGGCTAGGGCTTGCTCTGCATTTATTCAAAAGGGGATTAGCTCCTTTCTAGCCCTAGTGAATAATGCTTTAGAATATAATAATGATTTGTTATCTCATGTAGGTGGAGCCTGTTCGCTCTTGTATGTTTAAGAAAAACTCCAACATCACTTTGTGTGGCTTGGAAAATGCTTGTGAGTCATACCAACAATATATTATAGACAACCTGATTAAAAAAATAACACACTTCTCATTTAATATCAAACTGCATTTAAATATTAAGTTGAACTCCTACCCATGTTTAATTATGAATCTCCCACCTTCTGTGTCAAGATGGGAGGTAAAATGCTGGCTAAGATTCTGATGTTTTTTTCAGTCAGTCATGATCAAATATTTACATGTGTCACAGGAAAAGGGGCCCCACTGATGCGGACCTTACTGCTATAATTTTGACCACAGAACTAAAGACCTCAATCTTCCATGTCACCTTGGTTCTAAGGAAGGTTTATTCATACCACATTTAAACTGAACTTCAGCACAGAGCAGCAGGAAAATCTCCTTTTAAATTATACCTCAAAAAGCTGTTAAAATTTTTTTTTTTAAAAAAGTCTGGGCTTTTGAGCCTTTTGCTTATAGTTGCCCAGATGTCTATTAAGAACAGGGGATCAGGGTGCTTATGGGAGGCAACTGATCAATGTTTCTCTTTCACATGAATGTTTCTCTCTCCCTCAAATCAATAAACATATCCTCAGGGAAGGATTTGGAAAAAAAAAAAAATGAATGGGGGAGGTCAGTAAGTTGTTAGACAAATGAGAAGGCCAGCAAGCCTGGGAGGAGAAGGTGCGGTTTATTTAGGAGGAATGATATACTCTGCTCACATCAAGAACGTTGTACGATCTCTGCAGTGAAAAATACTAAACAGCTCTGAAAATTAGTTATATACCTACAGCTTCTAGGTCATAAGAACCCCAGGTCACAAAAAACAGTCATTTCCTCAACATTTTTATTTCTATCCTGCTGATAAGATTTTGAATCTGTACGTAGAAGATTGTAGGTTGGGGCAGGGGGGAGGTGAGGTTGTTTATACTTGGTATCAAAAGTAGCTTTCTTCTATTTGACTTTGAGGCTTCCCTCAACTTGTCTTCTATTATGTCTATACCTTTGAAAGGCTTTGAAGACTTCCATGATCTATATGTAAAGCTGGTTTTCAGTCTCACATGGTTGGGGCGGCAGGGTGTGCATCCTTCTCACCCTCCTCGGACACTCTGTTGCATTTAACCTTCCAAAGAGAGGAGGGACTCAATGGGTATCTCTCCACTGCCCCTGGGGGCCACCAATGACAGTGGAGGTCACTTAAGCACCTTCCCAGGAGGCCACGCCCTGTGCCTCAAGAGTTCTTCAGCTTATGCATTGCTGGGTACTGGGATTAGGTTGGGGTCTTTGGGGGGTCGGGGGAATGGGACAGAACTGCTCTGAATCAAGGAAGAACATGAGAGTGAGTGTGGAGATGGAAGAGGAGAGAAAGCTGCTGCCGGGCCCTGCCTGGGAGTTTGCAGTTTGTTATGGGTAACCCTCTCCTTAGTGACATCTTCAATATATCCTCCTTGCTCACTAGTGCTCGGAGTGTGAGTAGAGGATTCTGAGGGAACATAAGAAGTGCTGACACCTGAGGTGAGCACACACATGGGGCAACAATGCACCTGGGATGCAGTGGTCTCCGAGGCTTTCTTGTTTGCTCTTGTTTCTCTCCTAAGAAATCTCCCTTGCTAAAAAGTTTTGAATAGGTGATTAAGCGCACACACACACTCTCAAAACCAGGTCTGAAATTATTATCTAAAGAATTTATGACTTATGATTTTTTTAATAATATTTAGCAATGATGCCTGTATAGGTTTCATTCAGACATTCCAATTAGCTCCCTTGGGTCGTTGTACCCATTCTGCAGACATGTAATTAAAGAAAGGGAGGTGATAGGATTTGTTCAATGTCACAAGACTAAGTAAGAATGTTCTTTAGACTACAGCAAATGCGGTCTCGGCCTCCTGTCTCCGATATCCAGACTTTCTCACTCTATTAAACTACTCATGTAAAATTCAAGTCCTTTATTTTGCAGAGTTTGAGCTGGCCATGATTCTAGCATAGGCAGCTCAAAGCATTCTGTTCAAATGCTTAGATCACAGCTTCAAATTAAAGTTATTCCACTGCTGATATTCAATGCTTTAAACTGTAAGTTCAATAGCTTCTATTTATTCAGGTACATGAAACTACAAATCTTTTTTTTTTTTTTTTTTTTAATTAAAAGTTTGGTCAAGACTCTAACTAACCCTTCTGATCCGAAGCTGTCAGGAGCCTGCAGAATAACACTGCTCAGTGTGGCTGACCTGGGTCTGATCACCATAGCCCAGTACTTACTACCTCATTTGCGTTAGGAGGTGTTTTCCCTACTTAATCTTCTCTCATTTTCCTTCTAAAAGCAGGCAAGTCATTTAGCCTTTCTGAGTTTCTGTTTGCACACCTGTAAAGTGGGGATAACGCCATCTAATTAACAGGGTAGTAGCTATAATGGAATGAGTCAATAATGTAATGAAGCACTGAAAATTATGAAGTCCCCCTTTGTCTCTTTTCCAAATACTTTTGTGAATAAGGCCAGATTGTTTTAGATTGTGCAGCATCTATTTAGAAGTCCTAAATGCTGGCTTTACAGATACTATAAGAAGGAGGTGTGGCAATTTCATGTGTGTGGCCCAACAACAGAAAGTGAAAATTAAAGGACTGAACTTCTTTACTGTCCCCAGGTTCATGAGGTCAACATGGGGGTAACATGAGAGGGGCTACAAAAAAGGATTCACCAGTAAGAAGAGAGGCAGGGCTGAGATTGGGTCTATACAGGTCAATTTAAAAAAAAATTTTAATTGATTTCAGAGAGGAAGAGAAAGGGAGAGAGAAATAGAAACATCAATGATGAGAGAGAATAATTGATTGGCTGCCTCCTGTGTATGCTCACATTGGGGATTGAGCCCACAAGTCAAGCATGTGCCCTGGCTGGGAATCAAAATGTGACCTCCTGGTTCATAGGTCGATGCTCAACCACTGAACTGTACCATCCAGGCCAGACGGGTCACTTCTGACCTACACGTCCCTGGCTTTCCTTTAGAAAAGCAGCAGGAGGAAAAAGTGATCAACAATCAGTCACAGAAACTCGGGCTTGGAAAGTACCTAAGAGGGCCTTTACTCTAATCCTCTCCCGGCTGGTAAAGCAATCTCCTAAGCACATCCCAGGCAATACTCATTCATCCAAATCTCCTCCGTTACTGCTATTCACAGACTCACTCCCTTCAGAGACAGACGCTTTCCTTTCTAATCATCTGAAAGTTCCTCCTCATAATGAACTGAAATTCAAGTTTAAGGGCGGTGATTATCAAATTATTTCCACTCTAACTACTATCTTCACTCCTTACAGCATTGAAATAATTTTGTGACGAGATAAACATACATTTTTAACTGAATCTTCTTTTTCACTAACCTAGTGGAGACCCCCTCACATTGGCTAGCGGGTTGCAGTTGAATGCAATGTAAGACAGTTGTGCAACTCTGCAGTGCCAGCCGCACATCTGTCATCGATTATTGTGAAGAATTCAGAAGCGAGCAGCTCCGGGCGAGGCAGTGACAATCGCTTTTCCCTTCCGTGTGCCCACTCTGAGGGGGTTGAAAACGATGCCAAGACAGGTTGGGCAGTGGGCCCTCCCTGACTGCATCTGAGCAGTTAAGAGCTTTACTCATGTTTCTGAACGAAATTTGAAATTTTGGTCAAAGAAAACAAAGTGGTGCTCCCTGTGTGGAATTTGGACCATAGACTCCTGGTCTGAGGTCTGTTTGAAAGTGTAATGCACTCCAAGTTGTCAGAATCTGATCTTCACATTGAGTTTCTGACTCGGGTAGGATCTCCATGAAGTTAACCTTTGTGCCAACTATAGTCACTGTTTAAGAGTCAGGAAAGGCTGGGAGGCGAAGGGACAGGCTGGCTGGGCTTGCCAGGTGGCAGCAGCCAAGGCTGAAACTCAACAAACTCAGCAGGTGGTGAATCTGTGAACCAAAGCAGAACTTATCCAAACGGGGTTGGGGTGGGCTGTTCTGCAGGTGGCCCAAAAAGGCATAGGTCAGAATTTTCCCATTTGAATAGGTCAGATTATAAAACTTAAATTATTCAGCTTCTCCTTATAGAACAGCTACAGAAATAGGTAGTAATTATGACTCACAAAGTTGTAGACATCACCAAAATGAATGTATTTTCTGGGAAACTGCTAACATGAACAGTGTGCCTGCCTACTTACCTAAAAAAAAGATCTTAGGAAGCCCATTCACTTCCTAGTAGGAACAGAAGACGGCTAATCACTAATTTCTTAATCTAAACTCTATTTCAACAGCAACGTCCCATCACATGCCATTTAACTTTCTCAGTGTCAGCTATGTACAATCAGCCCCAAACAGAGAGAGAAAATAACAATCTAAATGGTGCATCAGCCACCATCCCCATGTAATGATTTCATGCCCCAGAGTAAGCACGGAAGTTGCTGGTCCCTCCCTGACTCTCGTCTCCTTGCCTCTCACACTCTAAGCATCTCAGGCACTGGTGGTAAATGCTGTGTTTAAGACTATGTATTTTTTTCAAATCACTGTGCCTCCAAAGATAAGGCAACTCTTTCATCTGGTCCTGAAGAAACAGCCAGCTGTCCCAGTGCTAAAGAAAACATTGATACAGTCAGTCTTATATATACTGGAAGATGTATGTTATTCTCCAATCTGGTAATTCCCTAAGACATTTTCAAAAACAATATTGACCCCACGCAATTTTCACTTTACATCTGACTCTTCTGTACTCTTAACCAATCAGCATCTTGGATTCTCAGATCTTAGAGTGGTGTGGTCAGGATTGCTGAAAGAGATGCATTTTAGACCTAAGATCTCCAAATTGTGTGCCCTGGTGCCTCAGGGCACTATAGCAAACTCCCAGGGGTTGTGGCAGGATATTTTAAATTTGGAGGAAAACACAGCCTGTCTCAGACACTGCATGAACGACTGATCCAAGCTAGCTCACGGTGTAACATTAGAATGTGCTACATTTCTTTGGATGACATCATCTCTTTGCAAAGCTAGGTTGCTGGTGGTTGCTGTGATAAAAAGCAACTGAAAAGTAATGCGGGAAAGCAAATGAGGGTGGTGGGATCGGATCTGACTTGAAGGTTTGAGAAGTTGTGAGGTGGTCAGTGATCCATTTTCCAAATGCACCCTTCATTACTGGCTGTGAGGAAGTAAAGATGGGACTTGAAATGCTTTGTTTCTTTGCCCAGCTGGGACAGTTCTAAGCTTTGGCAGTGAAACGAAGTGTAGGGACATTACAGGACAAACTTTTCCTCCCTGGTTCTGGTGTGGTCTTGTTGCAAACTCCTACAGGCACAAATGGCACCCTTGGCACCTGGGCACCTTCTCCAGCAACTGCCTCTCCGGGTGGTCACAGCACCCAGCCCCCAGCAGCTTCTGACACCCCACCCCCAGGCGGTTTTATGTAGCAGAGTGCCTCCAGGGAGAAAACTCCCCATGAGCAGATGTCCTCAGCATCCCAGAGGGTGGGTTTCCAGCAGGTTCTTCCAGCACAGCATCATGTGACCTCTCTGCCATCCAAGGAGCCAGCCCTCCCCTCTCCAACAAGGTCTGGAGTGGAAGTGAGGGAAGCTCATGCTTGATGCTCTATCTCAAACCCGGGGAAAATGACTGCTCCTTTCATTGGCCACGCCTCTATTCTTTAGAATCCTCTTTACTTCCTAATAGCCAGTCCTCATCAATAGTTTCTTTTTTAAAAATAGTTTGCTTTCTTCATTATAATTTTTAATTGTAGTAAAAAAATCACATACAATTTACCATCGTAATCATTTTCAAGAGTACAGTTCAGTAGGATCACATATATTTACATTGCGGTGCAGCTCTCGTCACCATCCATTTCCACAACCCTTATAATTCTGCAAATCCAAAACTCTGTACCCATTAAACACCAACTCTCCATTCTCCTCTCCCCTCAGTCCCTGGCAACCACCATTCTACTTTCTGTCTCTGAATGTGAGTACTATAGGTACCTCAGGTAAGTGGAAGTGTAGAGTGTTTTTTTTGCGTGTGTGACTGACTTATTTTACTTAACACGATGCCCTTAAGGTTGAACCATATTGTAGCTTATGTCAGAATTTCCTGCCTAAATTTTTAAGGCTGAAGGATATTCCATTGTAGGTATGTACTACATTTTGCTTGTCCATTCATCTGTCAATGGACACCTGGGTTGCTTCCACCTTTTGGCTATTATAAATAATGCAGCTGTGCACCCTAGCCAGTTTGGCTCAGTGGATAGAGCATCAGCCTGCAGACCGAGGGGCCCAGATTCGATTCTGGTTAAGGGTACATACTTCTGTTGCAGGCTCCTCCCCGGCCCTGGTCGGGGTGCATGCAGGAGGCAACCAATCAGTGTGTTTCTCTCACATTGATGTTTCTGTCTTTCCCTCTCTCTTCTACTCTCTCTAAAAGACCAATGGAAAAATATCCTTGGGTGAGGATTAACAAAAAATAATAAGTAAAATAATAAATAAATAAATAAATAAATAAATAAAGCAGCTGTGAACATGGGTGCACAGAAACCTGCCCACATCTCTGCTTTCAGTTATTTTGGGGTATATTCCCAGGCGTGGAACTGCTAGATCATAGAGTGATACTATTTTTAATTTTTTGAGGAGACACCATCCTGTTTTGTTAGTAAACATTTCTTTGTATTAAAAGTACCGGGTAGTTTGTCTCCTGATGGGACCCTGACTGACACATGCAAGGCCCAACAGGTGCACACATGCCATTAGTAAGTAACTCTGGTGAAGAATGAAGTAAAAACATTCATTTCTAGCTTTCAATTTGTGTGTATTTTTTCACATGTCTACAAAATTACTAGTATTAGTACATGATTAGTTACTAAGTTATTTGGACCTAAGCAGTTCATAAGTGAAACTGTCAGGTATTTGTTTTATCCTAGAAATGACATGAAAACACGACAGAGGCATGAGTGAAGAATGTTTGGGAACCTTTGTCCCAGTCTACATATTTCAGCTGCCACTGAGACCTGTCTGCTTGAACGCCTCCTTAGACTCACGCTGTCTAGAAGTATCCTTATCCCTGAAGGAACAGACTGACGCACACACACGTTCCTTTACATGAGACCATGGGTTGAAATCCAAGTGCCCACTAAAGCTAGAAATATCATCATTCATACCTGCCACCACTGCTGGCTGCCCCAGTCCCTACACCCATGTAGGCAGCAGAGATCATTAGAGGCTGTGGGCGAGGCACCCAGATGCCCGCTGAAACACTGACCTGTCTCTCCCACAAAAAGCAACAGCAATGCAAGTGAGTGTGAATGACTCAACTAGAGGCAAAATCATGAATGTGCACCCCTGCACATAGATGTGAATGATTTGAAAAGTAGATGATCATTCAGAGACGTTGCTACTTGTTTTCATTAACTGGAAATTACTTGAAACAAACCTTATGATGAATCAGAACACCTTGAGTAGCCACTCAAGGCAGATTTGTAAGTCATTTAAAACACACGATTATAACTTATGGGGATCCCCCTGCTTCTTTTTAGGATAGAACACATGCTGGACACTTTGAAGGCACGACATAACTAAATAACTACTTATTTAATCGTTTCATAATATTGAATTATGACAACATAAGAACAAGCTTAATTTCCCCTTATGCAAAAAGTACATTACAACGAACTGCATACATAAATATGTTATCTTCAAAGAAAGAAAACAACAAAAGGAAATTTGCATTGCATCCGCAGAACTGAGGCTGATAATCTGCACTAATTCATAAATCTACCAGGTTTAAAAAAAAAAATCTATCAGAAAATGAGCCAAGAAGAAAACAGTCTGACAGCTGCAACCCTTCTGTTTTACAACATGCGCAGAATGGATGCACTTCCTTTAACATCTTCATAAACAGAGTGCTGAGCAAATGCAAACACCCGCAGTCAAAGCCACTCGAGTCCAGGCTTCACCTAATGGATTGTACTGATCTTCATGGAGGCAACCTTACCAGCCACTTACCAAACCCACCAGTTGTCCTAGGAACCATTCATAAAACAGATGGAACAAAATTCCATTGCAGTTTTTGGAATTTCCAGGGCCTGCAAGGTACCAGCAGCAGCTGCCCACTTTAAAAGAGCAGCAACCTTCCGTCCTCGGAATGGGAGCTCTGTTTCCTTTCTGTTAAGAACTAACATCCGGCACTAGGCCACCTGAATCGATACACTGATAAATCCCAGATGGCAATCCAGACACCTCCTTGCTTAAGGCATGAACTTCTCTCAGGTGGTAAACATTCTATTAAGCTAGGTTCTCAGGCCAGCTTCCCCTCGGAGCCTGTTTGTGCTTACAACATGCTATGTTTTAATATATTTTATTGATTTTTTACAGAGAGGAAGGGAGATAGAGAGTTAGAAACATCGAAGAGAGAGAAACATCCATCAGCTGCCTCCTGCACACTCCCCACTAGGGATGTGCCCGCAACCAAGGTACATGCCCTTGACGGGAATCGAACCTCGGACCCTTTGGTCCACAGGCTGACGCTCTATCCACTGAGCCAAACCAGTTAGGGCATAACGTGCTGTGTTTTAAAGCCACGTTGGGATCCATCATTGCACAATATGTAATTAATGTTGTCATATGTTTTGTTAATGAATAAAAATAACCTGTGAATGTAAAAAGCCAGCACCTTGGTTGTCCCAAATATCCTGTGATCTGGACCAGAGGAAGGAAAAAGTACTCCCTGGGCCATAGTGGCAAACTCTGAACCAGCAACCAGCTTAGAACCAAACAATTCTGTGTTTAGATTAAGCTATCTCTTAATACTGTCAGCAATAAGTATAACTTATCAAGTACCTACTACACACTAGGTATTATGCAAGATATATCACAGAACATATCTCTACTCTTACTTCAGCTCAGCAAGATGGTACATTCTAGCTTGATATGTGCTGTTGCATATGTGGCTACAAACCCTCATAACAAACCTGTAAGGAAGGAATCTTGGATATTATTGGCTCCTTTGCTTCTGGTGAGGGTACAGATCCTCCAAGAAATTAAGTGACTGGCCCAAGGTCACGTAGATCAGACTAAGTGTGAACTGAGACTAGAATGTGGGTCTTTTGACCTCATTTCTTGCTATTTTTCTCTATACTATGGTGTCTCTGATTGAGCAGAGCACAGATAATGCTATTTCAAAGCAAATATGCCATATGCTCCGAGAGGGATACAGAGCAGTAAGAGGTCAGAGGGCACAGCCAGCACAATGGCTGTGAAGCTGGCTGATTTGGAGAAAGAGGGAGCTAGACATTCATAGAAAAGGGGAAGTTCAGAGGAGCAATGGCTGTGGCAGGAGGGAAGGGGAGGAGTTCCACTTCACACACCTGAGTCTGAGGTCTGAGCAGGACAACCAGTGTGGGTACACGGTTGAGCCTCTTCTATCAGACTGGTTCCCATATAACCAGGGCTCTTCAAGAAAGTGCTGCACAGTTTTGGATGAAAATATTCCTAAAGTAGATTGCATAGCAATCTTCACTAAACAAAGGCTACGGATCATTTTTTTTTACAAACTAATATTATTAATCACACTATTCTGTAATTTAGATATGAACCTACTTTTTGCTCACTAAACCTTGTCTAATAAAGTTGTCCTTTTTCATTGTCATTACACCCAGTCAACAATGTCTATCCAATTTCAAGAGACAAGAAGATGCATACGATCAGGATTTCACAATTCTCTTAAATGCTCTAGAAAGCCTGTTTGCATACATAGATCTATAGATGTCACACCCGTCATATAGCAGAATCATGTTCTCAGAGGTGAGAGGAGGGACATTAGGTTCTAAGATCATTAAAGTGAAACTGCACATTGTTAAAATTACCTTGGAAATTCCTTAAATGGCCCAGAAAGTACAGTACTTTCTACACAGTTTTATAGCTACACAGCATTTATCAGTCCCTCTAACTCTTAGTATATGTTTCCCTACTGTTGCCAATCAGTTATATTCAGATTCTTTCTCCACGATGATGGTAAAATCATTATCACCCATTAGCCTGGTCTCCTGAACGATGTGTTACCCACTCTGTTGGTAGTCAGAGCCCTTAGAACTCATCTCTCCTTTGGTTTCATTGACAGGTAGCCATCACTGTTTAACATAAGCAATGCACAGAGTTGCTCCCTAGTCATGAAGTGGCTAAATGTGAATGGCCTGGGTTTCCTGAAAGCCGCCTTCCTCCTCAGGGACAGAAGCTGCTCTTTATTGACAATATCCAACATCTTCTGACTGGAGGTCTTAGGAAGAACCAAAGGTTGATGGAGGAAACCAGAGATTCATTGTCGGCTCTACAGGAAATGTAGACGTTACTGTTCAGATGTCACTGTCATTTAGGTAGTCATTCTGCAAATATTTATTGAGCATCTGCCATGCATAGGCACAAGGCATGTGGTATAGATAAAACCACCACGTACCTGTCCTCATAGAGTCCATAGCACAGCGGGGAAGAAGGGAGGACACTAACTAAAATAGAGTATGACAAAATATAGTATGTTAAGTACAATCGCAGAAAAGTATGGAGTGCTATGAAGGCTCATAGGACAAGTTCATAAACCAAACCTGGGGAAGGGAGTCATCATGAAAGGCTTCCTGAAAGAAGCTAAGACTTGAGGAACAGGAATTAGCCAAGGAAGAGGAGGTAGAGGGAAAAGAAGAAAGAGTGGTTCCAGGTAGAGTTAGCAGCATGTGTAATAGTCCATGGGTGAAAGACTCACCAGTCAGAAAGAAAGGCTAAAGTAAAGGCCAATGGATACGATGACCAGGTGGTCACTGGGGAGCTTTGAGGAAGACAATTTAGTAATATGACTGGTGACAGAAGCCAAATTGCAAGGAGTTGCAGAAAGGACTGGTGGACTATTGGCTGATAAAATCTCACTGAAAGAAACAAGTTGAGAGCACTCTGAAGAGAAAGCACTGTCAAAAGAACACAACTTTAGCACAGCTTTGAGTCTCTGTGCTGAAGGAATATTTAAATTCCCAGAACTCTTCCACCAGCCAGCACCAGACACAGGGAAGCTGGGTGCCATCAGTCCCTTACAGAAACACATTTGCAATAATTTGCATGGACTCTGATGTGAGTTTGAATAATGTAAATAAAACAGAATGAAGCTGAACCCCACTCCATGCTCAGTGGCTCGTGCTAGTCCAGTGGGCCTTACCGGAAGCAAGGCAACATAAGGCGTTACCCGGGAGGCTCCCAACCCTCCAATCATCTTCTCAGCACGACAGGAAGTACTCTCATTGGAGACGTGGTACTGTGGACTAAGCCCTATTTTCTGTTCTACCATCAGATTCTTTTAAAAATCCAAGCATCCCTTGGCAGAAAGTCCCATGGGTGACTAACATCTAAGAATAAATGAACTCCCTGGTTTCTTTGTTCACTCATGGCACTCATGGTAGAAGTGTAGGGTGGGCTGGAAGTTTGAGAAAGCTTGTCCCACTTCCAATTCCACCCTGGTCACTAACCCCACCCCTGCTAACAGTAAGAAAAGGCAAAAAGGAGTGTATATACTCAGCAGACAACTTCCAGGGCAGAAGTATATGTTTCAAATGCTTGGGGTTCCTTATCTTTAGTGATGCAATTTTTTAATGATGTAAAACCCTCAGAATTGTTTTGATTGAGATTTCGATCTCTGCTTCTCCAAACTGATTCAACCTCCAATGGCCATGCACCAAAGAAATGATTTTCATGAGGACATTATTTCTTTTGAAGTATTTCCAATTTGTGGGTAAAAATTATGGTTTTTACCACTTATCCCAACAATAGTCAGTCTTTTAATCTAAGGTAAAAAGCTGAAATGTGTTATAAAAACAAAATTACAAAAGGCTCACATTCATAAAATCTGGCATCTCTGAAGCTGAGCAAACACAACAACGATAGCTGATTAGTCAGATGAGATAGCCCAGGAATCACAAATTGGTAACCTTAGGTCTGAAACCAGTTCACAGGGTTTTCTTGGGCCAGATACGTTTTGTTTTTCACCTGAACTTTAATGCCTTTAGATGGGACCCATTCTCTGCAAGTTGGCTACAGGCCCCTGATCAGACAAAGCACCACTTACGTACACAGTCGTATTTCTTGCCTGGTTCCTGCAGATACTTGAGTTTGGGACCACTGGTTTATATAAACTGATAATAAGAATAAACAAATAACTTCTCTCCTACTCAGGTAGAGCTCCGGTGTTAACCGTTTCAGAGTGGAGCACATGTGGATTATTGAGCAACAGGATGGCTGAAAAACGATAAACCACAACAGCATGCAACACCACTGGCAATCAGACTCTTAGCAAAAGAGGAAACCAAAAACACCGGTGGCGCTCATCAGTCTCAGAATCAGCCATGTGACCATGGCTTTGAAACCACTTTTTAACAGAAGTATCTGCCAGAGTCACTCTCTGATCTCGCCTCATGTACACTGATCCCACAAGATCCCTGACATCTGGATGTCACAGAACACGAGCCTGGCAGCCAAAATCCAATCCGAGCTGGGCTTGGCAAAGGAAACAACCCTGCTATTCAGGGAGGTGTGGCTGTACTGCAGTATCGGTAGTGTCCAAAAAATGACACTCAACTTGGGGCAATTGGCCATTCAGCCACTTGGTGGCTATTTAAGACATCTGCAGCATGCAATGCACCGTGCCATCATCTGTATGTCTGTCTGTCTGTCCTGGCACAGAGGATTTAAGTCCCTACTTCAACCCCATCTCAGTTCCTTATTACACTTCCTATCACACCCTCTCATTTTATTTCTTTATTCCTCACACTTGTTCATGAATGAGAAATTAGGCTGAGCAAGTTGATAGGACATGCTCAAAGGCTTGTCCTACAAGTGTCTTCACAGGGACTAGAACTAGATGTCCAAGACCTCCACTGTGGAGGTGTTCTCTCTGCAGCCAGACGCCCTGGGACACAGCATGCATTTAAGCACCAATGTCCTTTTGCAGCCCAGCCCAGTATTCCTGGATTTGATTTCTGGCACATGGACAGTCTAGCTCACTCAAGGTCATCGTTAGGATTTCAGTCAAAGCCCACCCATAATGAAAGGCTCCTCTGCCCTGGTTGGCCCTCTGTGCATGCATTTCCCGCAGGGGCACGGCAAGGAATATTGCCGGGCTGGAGACAGGCTCTGAGTTTGTAATCTTGTACCCCAATCATGAATTTCATCTGCAAAGATAAACTGCTTGCTCTTCTGCCCCAACTTACCCATGACAAAAGTGGCGGTTTCCTTTGCATCACCATGTTCCTCACGCCTCAAGAGCCCTCTGAACTTGTCCCAGTCCTTCCCTGCCCCAGACAGCAGTCTCCTAGGAGTCTCGTCTGGGGTAAATGAAATCAAGCCCCATAGGACTGACTGCCCTGTTTTGTTTGTTCGTGTGCAGCTTCAAAGTCTTTATATTATGCAGAGCTTGGTAATACCAATTAAGATAGGTAAAATAATCAACGATAGCAATTAAGCTCATATCTATACAAGGTAGGGATACTCTTTACAGCAGTGGTTCTCAACCTTCCTAATGCCGCGACCCTTTAATACAGTTCCTCATGTTGTGGTGACCCCCAATTTCATTGTTACAAATTGAACATAATTAAAGCATAGTGATTCATCACAAAAACAATATGTAATTATATATGTGTTTTCCGGTGGTCTTAGGCGACCCCTGTGAAAGCGTCGTTTGACCCCCAAAGGGGTCGCGACCCACAGGTTGAGAACTGCTGCTTTACAGGGACATATGGCCGTATTACACTGTTTTAAAAGAAAAATGGTATTGGACTTCAGTGTTTTGTGGGGACTTATAATTACTATAGGTTAAAGGTTGCCTGTAATAATTTTCTCTAGTTCTTATTCTCATTGTTCAATGTTTACCAGACCAGGTCTAAGGTACCTTGGGGATACTTTATCAACTTTTGAGAATTTCCCTTCCTGATCCGCAGTTCCTGGAGTATGTGTCCTTGGTCTCCCTGATAGCATCTGTGTCATTGTCTTGAGGGGTGAGGGGTGGAATCCAATATGCAGGGCTCCGCTCACAGTGTTATATCATAGCCAGTCACCAGAAGCAACAGAGAAAAAACAGTGAACGGAAGCCTGTGGCAGACACTGTAGCTGACCAGCCATCACTGCCGTCCCCCCTCCTCTGCATTGTGCTGCTTGAGGGGGAAACTACCCCCACCCCTAGCTCTCAGGTTCAACCTGACCATTTAATTTTTTAATGTTTTTATTGATTTCAGAAAGAAGAATGGGGGAAAGAAGGATAGAAGCATCAATGATGAGAGAGAATCAACAATCAGCTGCCTCCTGCTTGCCCCCTATTGGGGATCGAGCCCACAACCCAGGCATGTGCCCTGACTGGGAATTGAACCAAAACCTCCTAGTTCATAGGTTGATACTCAACCACTGAGCCACACCGGCCAGAAAGCCCTGACCATTTTAACTCAGACAGTATTCCCATCCCCTTAGCCATATAGTGATTGGTTTAGGCAATCCAGCCTAAGCCAATCAACACAGCACATTCTATAGTCAGTAAACTGGCTTAAGACTAAGCAGATGGCCCAGTGTGAGTCAATGAGACACCAGAAATTTTCTGGGGCTTCTAGAAAAGGTCACTCACTCCTGTGATAGAGCCACTGGAAGTCAGTTCTCTCTCCCTCTGGACGGAGTGTTGTGGATAAGAAGTTAGAATTGCTGTAGACATCTAACCACCAGGACAGAAGTGAGCTGAGGATGAAATTCAACCAGAGGGCAGACTGGAAAGAAATGGGTTCTTGCCATCACTGAACTGCTAAATCAAAACTCATTCTAGTTATGTAAGCTAATAAAAAATTCTCTTTCGTACGAGCCAGTCTACACTGGGTTTCTCTCTCTTGCATAAGAGCCCTAACTGATATAACATCCTGTGCAGCTAACGAGGACTTCTAATGTTGCTGCCGGCTTCACCACATGACCAGCCCATTCTTCTCCATTTCCTCAAGCTCACTGCCTAACAAAGGCCAGAGCGCAGTCTGGAAGCCCCTCTCCTGCAAGGCCAAGGCTTGCCTGTCTGATGGCAAAGGTAACTGACAGCCATGCCCCCAGGGGAGGGGGGTTTGCTGAGAAATCTCAGCGGCACAGGCAGGGAGGAGAGCCTGAGAGACAGGCCCAGACTCCTTGGGCTTCCTCCTCCACTCCCAGCATGATACTGCCCACCATCCCGGATGGGCTTCCTAAGGGGCCTGTGTGGGGATATCTTTGCCACAAAGGGGTGGCCACCTTCCTGACAGGAGGCAGGGCAAGACTTGTAAGGTAGGCAAAGGTGTGCAAAAGCTCCAGACTAATGTGGAGCCAGGAGCCAGGAGCCAGGAGCCAGGTCAGGCCTGCCCTGGGATTTGTCCCAGGAACCAAGGTGTGTGGTAAGGCGCTCAGGGACACATTTGTGAAGAGTAGGAACTTATTAAGTAGGAACAGGCAGCACTGGGCTATTAGGATCAGGCCAGCTTCTTGCCTTAGGATATGCTGAAGTCCACCTGGGGTTGCTTTGAGGAAGGCACCCAGTGCACAGCTCACTGCCTTCCTGCACTTCCACTCAGCAGTCTTACAGCCGAAACATTGAATTCCAACAGAATGACTTTCTGGAAGCTGGAAGCTGGGGAAATTGGTCGGCATTTTAATTAGGCTGTCTTTGCAGGCACCTGTAACTGAACACTCTCGGGGTCCACCACCCACATGTAGCAAACACTTGTTCATAAGCTGGAAATGAAGAAATGTTTCTTGTCAAGTTTTCTTAAGGCCTCCTTGCTGCTGGTAGCAACTCCCAGGTAAATACCTGCATTTCTGCATTTGCTTTGTTGTCCTGAGTTTTGATCACAGAATTTCCCCCAGCAAGCACTCCTCCTCAGGTTCTCCCCAAAGCCAGCGAGGACAACTCTCCCAAAGACCACAAGCAAAGGACTGTGGGGGTCTTTGCCCTCATGATCTAGGGGTAGATGAAGAACTAACTACTGGAAGTACTGATACCAAAGGACGCCAATCAATGTTAACCCCAGGATTTGAGAGCTCATTTATAGACAATGTATACAAGTGAACATAAAAAAAAAAAACCACACAGAAAAAGGGCTATACAATTCTAAATGCAAATTAAGATGCTAATGTAAATCTTGAGGTATCCATAATGGGAAAAAGGGACAGAAGAGGCAAGAGAGTCAGGGATGACTTAATTCTCTCCACAAGATGGGACAACCTTACACAAATACCTCGCGTTACTCTGTCCACAGAGTACAGGCCATGGGTGACTAGAGGAGAGGGGGTGACTCAGGTAACAGCAAAGAGTTATTTTTCTCAATACTTAGCACTAGTCCGACCTTCGACAGAAAGTGAAATTAGAAGATTTGGCCTGTGTCCAGAGGACAACAGTCATAAGATTTAAAGGAATGGAAGAAAAACAAAGGCTTGAACTGACTCACAGTAAAGCAAGAAGACAAAGAATGTTGAGCAAAAATTGTCCAGGTCAAACTG
The DNA here is from genome assembly GCF_028538775.1 of Myotis yumanensis. Classification (NCBI taxonomy): domain Eukaryota; kingdom Metazoa; phylum Chordata; class Mammalia; order Chiroptera; family Vespertilionidae; genus Myotis; species Myotis yumanensis. Next base: position 70,473,074 of record NW_027223755.1, on the reverse strand, counting down.
CATTTAATAACCATCAGTCACTCTTATCTTGTGTTAACTGTATCCAAGTAACTTAGCAATGAACGTAGGGAGGCTTTAGAAGATTGTAGATTCTGGTTTATGAGATTATAGTACTTAGAAAACCAGAAGGATTTATCTCCAGATCAAAACAAAGAAAGGCAATATTTGGCAGGGGACTCCTCGGAGATGAGAGGTCTGACCCTTTCTTACGTTTGCAGCGGCTCCTCTGTAAGGTGGGCAGGACACACTGGGGAACAACCAGAATGAACCGCTGCAACAGCTGCTGGAGGAGCCACTGCACCTGGAAGTCTGGGCCGGTATGTGGCCCACATCCTACCAAGCAGCAGGGTGGTGGGAAGAATGCCGGGGTCAGAGGCAGGTTCTCATCCCAGCTCTGGCACTAGGACGCTGAATAACCATGGACACCTGACTTGACTTCTTCGTTGTCCTACATTTCATTTGTAAAAAAGTAGATTACACTAGCCCATCTCCTGCCCGGTAAAAGTCAATTCATTATAACTGTCCACAAGGCGCCACCTATTCTGGTTCCTCACCACCTGTCTGGATCATCTTCCCTCCTCATATCAGCCCCTTGGCCTTTCCTGGAATACCACACCCATTCCCACCTCAGGGCCTTTGCATCTGTTCTCCCTCTGCCCAGAATGTTCTTCCCCAGGATACTCACAGGCCTGGCTTCCTCACATCTTTCAGATGAATTTAATAGCACATTCTCAACATTCTCAGTGAGGACACACGATAGCAAATCCTCCCCCCACCCCCCCCCCCACACACAAAACAATCCTATCCCCCTTTCAGCTTAAAAGAAATCTTGTCCTTCCTTTTCCGTTAACAGTATCCCACCTAATATATATATATATATATATATATATATATATATATATATATATATATATATTCATATATTTAAAAAAATTCAGAACATATCTATAATAATAAAAGCATAATATGCTAATTAGACCAGACAGCTGAACGATCTTCCGAACATCATTCCGGACATCCTTCTGGATGAAGCTGTTGTGGTAGGGGCTGAGGCAGTTAGGGGTGATCAGGCAGGCAGGCAAGCAGTTAGGGGTATTCAGGCAGGCAGCAGAGTGGTTAGAGGTGATCAAGAAGGCAGGCAGAGTGGTTCAGGGCAATCAGGCAGGTAGGCAGAGGCGGTTAGGGGCGATGAGGCAGCCAGGCAGAGTGGTTAGGGGTGATCAGGCAGGCAGGTGAGCAGTTAGGAGCCAGTGGTCCCAGATTGCGAGAAGGATGTCTGAGGGGTCCCGGATTGCAAGAGGGTGCAGGCCAGGCTGAGGGATGCCCACCCCCATGCACAAATTTCATGCACCCGGCCTCTAGTAAAAAAAGAAAAATCAAGGATACAGGTGCCAAAGGCCAGAGGTAGCTAGAAAAGTGTGCCATGGGAAAAGCCTTATTACCTTGTTTTAAAAGCTGTAGCTAACATAAATCTTAGCTTAGTTTTCCTTTGATCTAGCTTCCCCTGCTCTACCTCTGAATGTTCTACTTATTTGCTTGCTTATTATCCAGAAGGTTGTCTCTCCAAGGGCAGGGACTTCTATCTGCTTTGTTCACTGGCATTTCCCTGGTACCTGGAAGAGTGCCTGGTACATAACAGGAATTCAGTAAGTTTTGGTGAATGGACACATGCATGGATGGGTGGAAGGGAGGGCAGGTATAGCTCTTTTTGTTTGTTTTTTATGTTTTTTTAAAGTTGATTTTTTTAGAGAGAGAGGAAGGGAGAGAGATAGAGAGATAGAAACATCAATGAGAGAGGAACATCATCGGTTGGCTGACTCTTGCATGCCCCTCACTGGGGATTGAGTCCGCAACCCGGGCATGTGCCCTGACTAGGAATCGAACCCACGACTTCCCAGTTCCTGGGTCGATGCTCAACTGCTGAGCCACACCGGCCAGGCTAAGTACAGCTCTTTACAGTGTCTTCCAGCTCTGAGGTCTGTGGGCTGTGGGGTCCATGTGAAGGGCTCTCCTCTTTCACCACTGTACCAGGATGGACTCTGTAACCACATGAAATAACAAGCCACCCCAGAGCCAGATGGGCTATGCCTTCACTTCACTGCAGAACTTCTCCAATGCTGGGTTCCACACGCTCCATGCCCTGAGCCAAAGGGCCATGTATGCCCTGCACTCTCAGCAATTGTTATGTATGGGAAATTATTTATATTTGATAAATGTGTTCTATATATTTAAATATATTTATTGGTATTCAGCTCCATTTTTTCCCTAAGGCAAAATTAATACAATTTTGGAGAACATGGTTACATCCATCTCCTTAGGCTAATTCTTCATCTAAAATACCCTGGCGGAAAGAGTAGTAAGCTTCCCTACCTCCAATACCACATATTAATTTGACCTGAAGTGAGAAGAGGTGGGTGATGCTCCTGTGTGCATCTGGGCCAGTTCCACTAGATGGCAACATGGCCAGGGTACATTTACCATGGCCAAGGGTGACAATTTCCAACAACATGGACTAGAGAAGCTCCCCCAGTCCTCCCCTCTCTCTCCCCCACCCCCGTTCTCTCCCACACTCATCCCCTTGCCTTTTCACATTCAGCCCTGGCTTTCTTCAACCAGTAATGTATCACTTGCTCTGAAATGGTTCATGCTTATTCCCGAATGTGTTTGACTTACTCCAGCCTTGGAAGCTTTATGTATGCTTCTTCTTTCTGCCAAAGTATATAACTCCCCCTCCCTTTGAAACCCTACCCAAAATCCCCTTCTTCTATAAAACCTTCCCAGCCAAACTTGGCTCTGATCCCAACTGCATATGTGCCATGATATACAGTCATAGACACATAACCATGTTTATATATCAGATAGAATATGGCTATATGCGTATAGAGAGAAAGCTGACAGAGAATCATGTGCACAGCTCCAGGCATCTGGTAGGCAAATGAACACTGAACACAAAGGATGTGCCGGTGACCACATTCTGTATCACAGAAGAAGTCATGGGTCTAGGAAATAATAGTCTTAGCTGACAAGCATTCAGTTAATGAGTCAAGAATCTAGATCTATTAACGCCCACCTAAGTCTTCACACTTCCAGTTCCTTTCTAACATTCGATTTAAGCTCCAGAAAGTTTTTTGAGCAGGAAAATTCCAGATAAACTTCAATAAATATTATACGTAAACTTGAAAAAATTGTATAAATGCTCTCTTTATTTCAATCCTCAAAAACTTTCCAAATTTGCCTTAACAAAATTAAGTACACTTGTAGAAGCATTCAATATGGCTGAAAACAAGCCTAAGGTGTATTTTAAAAGTACAAGAAGGGCTTATATATAGGATAAAATTGCTTACTGGCTGTTAGAGGAAATGGTAGCAGGGATCTTCTGACAAACATCTACACAATGGGAGAACAGAAATAAACATCCTTGAGTTTGCAGGCCATCACATGGCGTTACTGCCACTACCAGACCACTGGCAACCGGAGATGCCTTAGAGTTAATAAACTTGTGGAAATTATAAAAAAAGAAGAAACTTTAAGTGAAAAAGCTATCCAATCTTTTCAGAGCCCCATCTCTGAAACATCTCAAGTCTTCATTTGTCTACAAATGAAACTGTCTACATGCAAATTATAGATGCCATTTTTTCCACCCACAATAGTCAAACCTCCCTCAGCTTAATACCAGTTCTCCACACCCAGAGTCACAGCAAAAGAAAAGCCATGATTTGTTGAACACAAGCACTTTAAAGCTGCCACCAAAAGTCATTCCCTTGTAGGCAACACCAGGTTACTTAGTCATCTGAACTCTCCACCAGGTTCCGTCACGCACATTAAATCCAAGTTAGTGTGAGGGCAGTTTTAACTCACCTAGTCTCAGCATTTTCTCCCTGTCAATCAGGACAGCCTCACAGAGTCTTGGCAGAGTCACACCAACCGGAGGAACGCACACAGCCACCCTGTTGTATTCTATGGCATCTGTCTCAACCTCAGGAAGAGTCCGTCCTTCCCGAGAGTAATTCAGAAAAATCTATATCGTCCTTTAGAAAAATCCACCGTGAGCTTACCACGCAAATGCACAGAAGACACTGGTCAACAACAGACACTTTAAAAGTTGTCCTGCTTGTTATTCTGGGAGCTGGGTTTCGTCACCTGTAGTGGAATGCATTCGGTAGCCTTTAATTGTGACTCCAGATAGATCTCCACATCCCAGTGAGGAGGGGCTGGTTGCTACTTGCTACCTGTAAACCGCGGCTACACAAGAACACAGAGATTACCTGTGATAGGCGAGCAGGAGGTATTTTCAAAATCAAGCAGAAACAGGAAGTCTAATGTTTCAACATACTTTTAAAAAAAGGGAGTAGCCCCAATCATAGATGCCTGGACAAAAGAAAATCAAAAAACACCTCATTCCTACCTGGCCAGTATAAACATGAATGTCTATTAATAGGAAGTACTGCTCGGAGGTATTCTTGTTCTCAGAACTAGAGAACAGAGTTTGGGCAATGCTTCTACTTAAAATCTTTGGTCTTTCATTTTTGAAGAGAATACAAGGTTTTTATTTTTTAAAAAGCCCAGCTGGTGTGGCTCAGTGATGAAGTGCCAACCTATGAACCAGGAGGTCATGGTTCGATTCCTGATCAGGGCACATGCCCAGGTTGTGGGCTTGATCCCCAGTGTTGGGTGTACAGGAGGCAGCCTATCAGTGATTCTCTCTAATCACTGATGTTTCTCTCTCTTTCTCCCTCTCCCTTCCTCTCTAAAATCAATACAAATATATTTACAAAAATAAAATAAAATGTACATATGACTGTACCTAGACACACACAATATATACACACATACACACAGATATATGCACAGGCACTATTGAATAGAACTCTAGAAGCTTATGTACTTACCGGCGCTTTAACAGTCATCACCACCCACAAATCCTTCCCTTTCCCATCCCCACCACGTAAGATCCTGCCTGATGTGCTTCAAGTGCACCACCTCCCTGAAGCCTTTTTCTGAGTATCCCCTCCACCTATGTAGGATTTCAGTGTCCTCCTTCAACCCCATGGCAGCTCCCTGGAGCATTCTGATAACACTTTCTGGGTACCTAATCACGTTGTCCTTATATTACTACAGTGACTTATCTGTCTTACCTCTTCTACCTGTCAGTTTCTTGATTTCATTTTTATCCACTGAAGCAATAACACTTTGCCTTGAGCCTACCAGGGACTCAGCAGAAAAGATACCAAGTGAAAGGCAATAATCTAGTGGGCTCGGTTCATTGATGCCTACTACTAATTTGGAAAGAAGGCTGAAAAAGATATCAAATCAACATCAACTTACAAACATACTATACATTTCTTATTTTCTTTAGCCTACAGTATCATGTGACTAACTCATAATGGTTTGAATTTTACAACCTAGAAACCACCCTTTTACGTGTCTTTGTGTTATCATCCCAAATTCTGACGGGCTCCTTAATGCTAGGAATTCATCAGGGACTAAGGGTCAAAGAAGATGCCAAGAGAATACTACCCCTGGAAGTGCAAGTTTCCAAAGCACAAAGACTTCCCAAACCCTGATTCAGTTGCAAGTCCAAGGGTAAGTTACAATGTGCAAAGAGCAGAAATAACCAGATGGACGGGCCTCTCACATTTCCTTAAAATGTGTCCCCGGAGGTAGCTGCATGGCTAGGTGGCTACCAGGAACCACTCCGTCCACTACCAATGGGAGAGGAAGGAGCAGCAAAGTACAGCTGTGGGAGGGGCTGCTGGAGGAAGAGTGGTACAGCATCCAGTAAAAACAACTACACATCAGCACATCTGGATGGGCTACCAATCGGGCAGGGGATCATTTCCTTAAGACATCCCTCCCTCTTCTTGTCCTTGAGACCAGAATGCTTGGGTCTTACATGCTCAGATCTATTCAAAGTCTGCTGTTTTAAGCTGCCCTGGAAGTTGTAATTATATATTCTGGTCATCCTACTTTATGTGGGAAGAAAGAAGAATCATAGACCGGGGCTAAAGATCAGGGAGATTTGTGAAACAGTCAAAATTCACAGATTAGCCTTACGTGAAAAGTACCTAACTCTCTTCGGCTGCCTTTGTGGATATGAATACAGCTCTTCCATGCTTCCCTAGGACTTGCAAATTGGAACAGTCTCAGAAGATTCAAGGATCAACCGTTCTGGTGGCCAATGCAGAGGCATCACCGCACCTGAGGCCGGGAGGGCAGAGGAGGCAGCAGGGACTGCCAGCCCTAGAAACCCTGCCTGGCGGCCCAGTGACCAGAAATCTGCCCAGATCCAGCTCTGTTAGGGGAACTTATGGTCAGGAATACCAGGTACACGTGGCTCTCCATCCTTTTCTGAGGAGCACAGCTCTGCAGCTGAAGCAGGGAGCCCCCAGACCGCACCCCTGGGAGTACAACTGGCATTGCCTGTGACAGAGGCACCCAGAGTTTCACGGCGATACTGCATGGGCCTTCATTAGGGAAGTCTGGGTCCACTTTATCTGATATCTTTTCCACCTATCTGCAACCACGGGACTGACGGCGGCTATGAGAAAACCAGATCCTCCTCTTCCATGGGCATTCGTTATCAGCACATCATCTAGGCATCTCCTCCGAGCAGGGCACTATTGCTTGAATCATTTTGCTGTCCTCACACCCAGTGAAGTTGGTGGCAATCCCAATTTCCAGAGACTAGCAGAGAGAGAGGGAGAGAGCTCAAAGAGCATATTCCACAGGGCTCTGCAGGATGAGGCAGGGCTGGGAAGAGAAGCCATGAGAGCTAGGCCCTCCCTTCCCAGAGCAACCTCCACAGCACACACTCTCTCTCTGGCCCAGTTTCATGGACTGCTTATTACAAACCTCAAGAAAAATACTTCCTTTATAGCCACCTACATCCTTATCGGCCACACAGTCAGCAAAATCACCACAAGAATAATGAAATGTGCCTGCATGAAAAAGATATCTTAGTTTGTTTATTTCGTCGGACTCTATAGCCTCAGAGGCAGAACTGGAAACGTCTATGAAACACCTTGACCTTCCTGCTTTGGCATTCCCAAGACGCTCCCTAGTCCCTGGTGCAAGATACGATAAGGGGCTGCCAAGAGTAGTGGTGTTTTCTTTATGTTTGAGCTGCAACCCCTCCCCCATTCCCCATCATTCTCTCTGGACCCTCCTCTTCTGCACTCTCGGTCACCTTCACTCTTTTATGGGCCTCCCTGGAACTGTGGCCCCACCAGAGTCTCCTAGAGTCAATTTCTCTTTGTCCCTCTCCTCTTCTTCAAGGAACAAGCCGTCATCGGTGAAGCAGGAAAGAAAGCAGGACCGCCTGAGAATGACAAGGTGCTCCAGAGCGTTTTACAGATATTATCACAGAGATGGCAGAGCCAGACCTTCCCTCTCTCACCCAAGGAGGCCTTGCATGGGCAGAAAAGTGCATGGCTCCTGCCTCCACCAGGGTGGGAAGTCCCACTGGCTGAGCACCTGCTGGGTGCTGGGCAGCGTACATGACGCTCTCCCTGGGGTCACTCAGTCCTCGTCAGAACCCTGGGAGGTGGGCTCCATTACCCTCTGGTCACAGGTGAGGAAACTGAGCACCATAAACTTAATATTCCTCCTCAGCCCAATGCCAGGCGTGTCTTACTCCAAACCTGTTGGCTTTTTTTTTCTCTTCATATCATATCATGAAAGTGTCCTTGGTTTAAACAGACAGAAAGCACAAATATGGAACTGCCTGGAAAATGAAAAGGACACCTGGCAGTGAATTAAACTGTGAACAGGGCTGCAGTAGGCCAGCACTGGCAGCAAAGGCAGGGCTGGGGTGAGACTTCTCAAGCCTGTCATCGTTTCAGCTGTCATCCACGGCCTCCCCCGAATGGGCTGCACGGGAAACACGTGTGGGAAGGCAGACCTTGCTACCACACGGAATGTGTTTCTGTGTTTCAAGTATACATTTTATGAAATGTTACTCAGAAACAAACACAAAAGTACTGCCCTTCTCTTTTCTCTCTTAGAATCACCTAACTGCAGCATTGGCCAGACCTCTGATATCCAACCTCATTTCACAAGCGAGAGAATGAGGTCACTCAGGGAGGCCGACGGCGGGCGCCGGAACCACACGGCTGGCTGCTGGCTGCTGGCTGCGTGGCCGTGCAGCTGCGGGGGGAGCCGGTGTTAGGACTCCAGAATGAGCACTCACGTCTGTCTCCTCTGATGCAGGCTCACGTCTCTCTTCACACTTACTCCCCATCAGCATACGGAGCAGAGAAACTCGGGGCCTCTGCTGCAATAACTATGCTGGAGCTGGACTGGGGTTTATTTTCTCCTGAGCCAAGTAAAAACAGTGTCCTGACATTTATAGCATTCTTCCACTGCAAACCTTCATGTGAAATTGAACATGATCCCCAGTAATAAAATATTCAATTAATTAAACCCTCAATTTGCCAAGAAAAACTCTTCGATTCAGAGTAAAGGTCTCTATAAATTTCTAGAATTTCTAGTTAATACACAGCATTTGATATTTCCCAGGCCGAATTCCTCTCCCACCCTGCATCGCCAAACCCGCTCCTTCTTCTCTGTGTTGACCTTTCTGGATCCCATCCCCACCTGTCATCCTGTCATCACAAATCCTCCTCTTGGTCTGGATGGCCACTCATTCCCCAAGCTCTGCTGTCTTCTTATCTGTGCGTCTCCTGTTCTCATGTCCATTGGATTCTGTCGCGCCCTCGCTTTGCAGGTAGCAGAAGGTGGTTTTGTGAAAGACGACTTTCCAGAGAACGCCCACAAAGCAGGTCTGAGCTCCGTCCCCTCTGCAGAGGGCAGAGAGCTTTGCCATTGTGTCGTTTGACCCACAAGGTCATTTCCAAACTTGAATTTTAGAAACTTTCCAGAAACTTTTAAATTTCAAGAGCGATAAAAAAATGACACCTTGTCTTGAGATAAGTTTCTCTTTGCCCCCCTCCCGCAGCCCCCAGGAAAAGCACACAGCAGTTCTGACCATTTGCAGGGGAAGGACAATGTGCCACCCCATCTGCGTCTTATTCCCTTTGTACCCAGGGCCCCCTCGCTCCTGTACCTAACAATCAGCACCGGTCCTCCACCCCACCCTCCTCCGCCTGACAACGGAACAAATTCACCCCAAGACAAGCTGACATCAAACAAGCTCCTTCCACATATGATGGGGAGCAGGCGCTGCCAGCGAACAGCCTCTCGCCTCTGGTGCCCTGGAGAGGTGTCCAAGGCCCGCTATTCCCTCCCCTACAGAGGAGGGGCCAACGGAGCCCAAAGTCTCCTGTCTTGGGGTGTGTTTCTGTCTCCCTCTATCTACTCATCACTCAAGGCCTTCAAGACAAAGGAGGGCAGGTGTGCTAGTTTAATCTAGAAAATGCTCACCAATGCAGCAAAGGGCTGGCTGAAACTAAATACATACTCTTCCTTACCCCCAAACAGCCCCTCTTCTGGGCTCCATATCTCACCTTCCATCAGTCTCAGATCTCAACCTCAGTGTCATCATGAACCTCACTCTTTTCACTATCTCCCTCCACCCACCCCACCCCCAGCCACTGAGTTCTCATGTTTCCCGACCTTTCCAAGCCCTGTCTGCCTTCCCCTTGTCCAGCCCCTCCCCTGGCCTGTCCTTCCTGCTCCTTCCACTTAGGTGCCCTCATGGCACATCTTCCCAAAGCACATCCCCACCTGAGTTTAACAAGTGTTTTCTGGCCCACCCTCACCCTGCCACTCTGATGAGGAACGTGCAATGCTTCCCAACTACTCATGGTCAGAATCTGCACTGCTCCTCAAGGTCAGAATCAACCTGCCCGCCCACCTCCGGGCCTCTGCTCACCCGCTTGCCTTGACCTCCTGGGTCCTTCCCACCACCATCAGCTACAAAACACCGCCAGTCTCCCACCCGAGGCCTTCCCGGACCCTGTGGCCAGACGCCAGTCTCACTCCATGGGCTCCCTCTGTCACTTGGAAGCCTTCTTAAGCATCTAGCATGTTCTGCTCCAGGGACAGCGATCACTATACACATCTCGAGATCCCCATTATACTGCACAGTCATAGGTGATGGGCGAGTTCTTCCCTCGCTTGACCAAATCAGCCTGTATTTACCCAGAACCCACTGCATGTGAGGCACTGACTCAGGACGCAGTGGGAAATAAAACATCTGTCACAAAACTGACATTCGGGGAGAAAAAGATGGCAGATAAGCCACCACAAATAACTCCCAGACAGATCGTGAGAGCTGCCAGGATGGGAAGGAACAGGGGGCTGTGACGGAGCGCACGGGGGCAGAGGTGCATGGAGGTGAGCCCCAGAGCCGGAGGTGTCCCGCCCCAGACAGCACACGCTTGACACGCTCCGGGGAAAGGAGTGGAAGAAGGCCGTGTGGCTGCAGGGTTGGAAGCACGGGGAAGAAGGGTGTGAGAAGGAGTTGGGAGTTAGGCAAAGACCAGAATAGGTAGGGGCCATCCAGGACCTGGTCAGAACTTTATATGATATGGTGGGAACGTAAAACAGGTAAAAGTGTCTGAAAGGCAAAGTGGCAGTAAAGATCAAAACCTTCAAATGCCACACGCTCTTTGAACCATTTCCAGGAATACAGCCAATGAAACAGGCAAGTGTGGACGGCTCCAGTTCAAGGGAGCTGTGTGTTGTTATGCCAACGGTGGAAACAAGACAGCCCAACTACCCGAATGGGGGATTGGCTAAGTGAACTATGGTACATCTATCTAGTGGCACGTAAAACAGCCTTTTAAAATGATCTTGTGGAGTAATTAATAACATGAGAACGCTTCACAAAGGCCACAAAGCAATATATAAAAGCAAAGGAATTATACTAAGTAGTATATAATTTTTATAGAGGAAAAACTACAGGCATGCAGTTAAAAGCCTGCTGTGACATATTCACAATGTTTGTTTTTTTCTGCATGGTGAAATTAAGGAATACCTTCCCCGCCCCCCCCCGCCCCCCGTTTTTCTTTTCTTTCTTTTTTTTTTTGTCAAAGTGTAGTTCATAAATATACTATATATACTTCTGTAACAAGAAAAAAAGTTTAGAAACTCTGTGAGTCACAAGAATGTATGGCAGCATGTATATCCCATGAGGTCACAAAAATAAATCAAGGCTGCCAATCAGAAGATGGCAGGGCAATCTCCTGTCTTTTTAGGGGATGTTCAAAGCAAAACAGAAAAACAAGCCATAAAAACTCCCTGGAACTCGGGGCAGGAAGTGTGTCATTCCTTGCTTGCTTATCCTTCTGACTCAGCGCTGACTATTAAGCCCTTCTGATCCCTGTTCTGAGGGAGTGAGAGATAGGAGCTCTGGGAGGAGGGAGACTCGGACACCTCACCCAGAGTCTCCCAACCCAAAGGGAGGGGGGGAGGTTTGAAATTCTGACTCGGATCTTCTAGGGGAAAAAACCTTTCCCGATTCTTCTTTAGACTCTTTACAAGGGAGACCAACAGTCCCACTTCTATTAACTTACTTAAGTTCTTGTCTATTTCTTTTAAATGAGATTTGCTGCTCAAGACCCAAACACGCTTTTGTGTTCAAGCGTTCTTCCCAAACAGGTTTGAGACTTTCATAAACCGTTCAGACGAGTCACAGCAGGTCTCAGACATCTGGATCCCGGCTCACACATGCCCACGTTGAAAAGGCTCACTGCAGAGGCCCATTCAGCCGATTCGCCGCCCTGCTCCGCTGGGTCACCAAGGCGGTTTGGTTCCAAGTCCTGTTTGGCGTCTCCTAAGCTCAGAACTCAAAGGCCCTTCAAAGAGCACAGATTGAAAGTGATTTGCTAGCAGAACCCCACACACTTCTTTTAGTTCTGTTTTTAACAATCCCCTGGAAACTACAGAGCTCAGAAAAACATACACACAGGACTACACAACAAAACAGACATTTTTGACTGTGGAAGCCTTTACATTTTTAAGACAATTGAAGTCAGAATTTGAGGACACTGGCAATTACAATCCAGGGCCACTGCTTTCCCACACTCGTTCAACACATATCTACTGAGGCTTTACTATGCCCAACAGTAGCCCCTAGGACTTGTAAGCCAGGGGGCGGGAGGAAATATGTGATGTATTAGGACAGCAGGGTTGGAGTATGAAAAGAGGGAGGCAGAAGAGCAAAAGACAAAGAGAGAATCTTAAAAGCAGCAAGAGAAAGAGACTCAATTACCTACAAGGGAATACCCATAGGACTGTCAGCTGATTTCTCAACAGAAACTTTGCAGGCCAGAAGGGAATGGCAAGAAATATTCAAAGTGCTGAATACCAAGAACCTATAACCAAGATTACTTTATCCAGCAAAGCTATCATTCAGAATTGAAGGTCAGATAAAGAGCTTCACAGATAAGGAAAAGCTAAAGGAGTTCATCACCACTAAACCAGTATTATACGAAATGCTGAAAGATATCCTTTAAGAAGAGGAAGAAGAAAAAGGTAAAGATACAAATTGTGAACAACAAACATGCATCTATCAACAAGTGAATCTAAGAATCAAGTGAATAAATAATCTGATGTACAGAATGAACTGGTGATTATAATGAATCAGGGACATAGAAAGGGAATGGACTGACTATTCTTGGGGGAGGAAAGGGGAATGGGAGATGCGGGAAGAGACTGGACAAAAATCGTGCACCTATCGATGAGGACAGTGGGTGGGGAGTGAGGGTGGAGGGTGGGGCGGGAACTGGGAGGAGGGGAGTTATGGGAGGGAAAAAAAAGAGGAACAAATGTAATCTGAACAATAAATATTTAATAAAAAAAAAAAAAAGAAAAGAAAAGAGGGAGGCAGATAGTTCCAAGAAACTCCAACAAGTACAGTCAGTTTGAGAACAGGTTATTAAAAACATTATAAGCCCTGTTTAAACGTTCAACCTTATCAAAACTCCAACAAGGCATCTTAACCAGGGGATGACTATCAGGTAAATATAAAGACCAACAGCAGCACAGAGGCAGGCTGCTGTGGGGTGGGAATAGGGGCCATGTGGCATGTGAACTGTCCGAGGAGTAATCTAGGTAAGAGATGACGGTGGTGTCCTGGTCTTAGTCGCTGGCAGTAAACTGTGACAAGCGGAACATAGGTTCTACAGCCATTTCCTGGTCAAACTGATAATATTGGCAATTGATAGGGCACAGGGGTGAGTAGAGGAAGAAGCCTCCTAGGTTTCATTTACTGAGGGGAAGACAGGAAGAGAAGGTGAGCTCAGCTTCCTGCATATTGAATTCGAGTTGCCTGTGAGATATCCAGGTACCAATGAACACGTTACAGCTGGACATCCAGGGCTGGAACTTAGACACGAGGTCAGACTGGAAATGTACATTTGGAGCTCATAGCCATGTGACAATGTGAAGCCCTAGGAATGGATAGGATCACCAAGGGAGAAGAGAAGAGCGGAGAGCCCAGAGTCCTAAGAAATAGCAACATTTAAGAGAGGGACAAAGAAGAGGAAAGTGATTGAGAAGGAGCAGAGAGAAGAGGAAGAAGAAAATCAGGAGAGTGGACTAGCAAGGAAGCATCTGTATACGGAAATAGGAGCAGTGTGGACTGGCACTGAGCAGGCTAGAGAGGACTGACAGGTATCCACTCAGAGGTCACTAAAATGCTGGATGCTGCCCTACTTCTTCCCCATCCTCTATAGAGTCATCTGTGCACAGGCGGTGGCCAAGAGGGGGCGGCTGAGTAAGAGTCTAGGTTCTGAGATCAGCTTAGCAGCAGATCTTGGCTGTGGCAGCATGATCTGCTCAGGGTCTGAAAAAGGGACCAAGGGCCACAGAAGTGACACAAGGCAGGTTCGGGGATCAGGCCCTCTGTCACTCAGTCAAAAGTATTTATTGGTCATCTATGATGGATGGCTTGTTTACAGTGCAGGGGACAGAGCGGGGACAAAGTTCTAGCAAAGCAGCCAGGAAAACAGGATGTCCAACAGAGATAAAGGCCATGGGAGAGTGAAGGGAATCAACCAGAAGAAAAAGGAGCATTTTGGAGGGGCCTTCTCCTGGGGTGACATCTGAGCAGAAAGCTGAAAAGAGTGAGGGAGACAGCCAAAGAGCATGCTAGGGCAAGGGCCTTCCAGGCAGAGGGAAGGGTGGGTGCCAAGGCTCTGGGGTAGGAACAAGGTTGGGAAGTTTCAGGAACAGCTAGTCGGTGTGGTTTAACAGGAGTGGGGAAAGCTGGGGGTGTAAGAGATGAAGATGGAGAGCTGGGCAAGGGGTCCTAAGCTCGTGGTAAGAAAGGCAGACTTTATTCATTGTGATGGGAAGGCACGGGAGGGTTTGAAGCAAGGGAATGACAGGGTCTGGGGGTTTTACAGGAGCACTCTGACTACAGGAGAGGTGATGAGGGGGGGAGGCAGGAGCACTGGGGAAGTCGACGGTTGTTGAGAAGAGAAATGGTGGCAGTAGGAGTGCTGAGGTGTGAGGTGCACATATTTGGAAGGACAAGAGAGAAGACTTGCAGTTGGATTAGCTGTGAAGTGCCCAGGGAATAGAACTCAAGATGCCGCCTAGACTTTCAGCTGAGAGCTGTATGTATAAAGCGTAGGATGAGAAAAGCAGGCCCCGGGGAGGAGTAGGCTGGGAGGGCCAGGTGGAAACTGAGATGCCTGTTCCTATAGGAAATGTAAAATAGATAACAGAGCAGTCAAGTCAGGAGCTTGGAAAATATGTTTTACATACTTTTATTTGGGAGTCATTCGCTAGTATTTGGTATTTATTCCACGGGCCTAGATGAATTCACCTGGATTGGCAGTATACCCAGATAACAGAAAACAGCTCAAATAACATTTTAAAAACTGATGCCCATGAAGCTACAGCGATTCTGAATTGATTACGCTTGAATTAAAACTTAGCCCTTCTTTTAAGAGCCCAAGGCAGGTGAAGATCCACCGCTCAGAGAGTGGAGAAGAAAGGCCAGGACTGGGCCCTGGGCACCTCAGTAGTAGAGACGAGGGAGTTATGGATGTGGGGGAAAGCGGGTGTGATGCCTGGAAGCCAAGTCAGGAAAGTGTGTGAGGAGGAGGGCAGGATGGAACCTGTGGAATATTGCTGAGCCTGAGTAAGATGCGGATGGAAGAGTCCACAAATTTGTTAAACTGAAGGTCTCCATGGCTTGAACAGAAACAATTTTGGAGGAGTGGAGGGATGAGCAAGGGCAGCAAGCGGGGGAGACCACAGGCAGGGACAGCCCGTTTGAGAGCAGGGCCAGGGCTGGATGCCTTCTTTGGATTGTAGAATTTTGTTTTCCAGTTGTTTTTTTAAGATGGGTAATAAAAAGGCATGTTTTGATGCTGAAGAGGATGTTCCTATCTGGAGAAAAACACAAATGTGGTAATAGAGGGGATATAATTACAGGAGCACTTGCAGAAACTGGAAAGAAACAGCCATTAGGGATATTGAACTGATGAATCTGAAATTCCCCTTCAAATGTCAGGTATCTTCATTTTTCAGGGGATGTAATATGTCCTAAAAATCACAGAATGGCTAGACTGGCATGCAACTTAGTCCAATGTCTAATGTCCATATAATCTAGCATTTTTAACCTTTTTATATCTCATGGTATACATAAGTTAATTACTAAAATTCTGCAGCACACCAAAAAAAAATACTATATAATATAAGGTTAATATGCAAATAAACCAAATGGCAGAACCAAACAACCGGTCGCTATGACGTGTGCTGACCACCAGGAGGTGTGCGCGAAACATGGTGAGCATCAGCAGCAGTCGGCAGAGTGCAGAATGTGGCGGGCGTCAGCCACAGTGGGATGGTGGAGCAGGTGAGCGGGGGTGCCAGACCAAGGTGGGGTGCTGGTTGCTGTCATCAGGGTGAGCCCCTGGTGGTTACTGAAAATTCTTTGCTCCCATGAGCTGCAGTCCTACCCAGCACTCGCACCTGCTGCCGGCACCCAGCACCGGCCCCAATCACATCAGCGCCATCAGCGGGTGCGAGCGGCTACTGCCGGCCCCGATTGCCCCTGAGGATTTCTCCACCTCCCCCTGTTCCTGAGAGGTGATCGGGACAACAGCTACTACTTGCATTTGCTGACAGCACTGGCCCTGCTCGCACCCGCTGCTGCCGCCAGCCCCAATCGCTCCACGCCGTCAGCAGATGTGAGCGGGGCCGGCACCATCAGCACATGGGAGTGGTGGCAGTGGGAGTGGGGCTGATGGCAGACAGGGGATCAGGGGCCATGGTGGGAGGGGCTGGGCGGGGGTGCAGAGAATGGGCCGAGACCCGCCCCTCTGCCCACCACAGCCTCGCAGTCCACAGTTCCTTTCAAGGTACATGAATTCGTGCACTGGGCCCCTAGTATTATATATTTTGCCATCTGACAAAAAAAAAAAAAAATAGGTATAGTTTTGATTCATTCATACCAGACAGCCATTGTGTTGCTGTTATTTTTTAATTTGACAATCTAAGGGAAAAGAGGTCAGTGCCCCTGACTAAATAGTCAGATATTGCATGTTTTAAAAATTCTCGAGTCACACCAGTTGAAAATCACTAATCTAACCCAATGTCTACTTCCAGTCCAGTGTGGGAATCCCGCGTCCAATCCCATTTGTGGTCTTACTGACAACCTACAATGGAAGGGAATTCCTACACCTCTTCACTCCCTCCATCTTTCCCCCTTTAGTTCAAGAAGTGTCTCAGTTCAAAGAAACATTTCTTGAACTGAACCAGAACCTGTTTTCCTGTATTTCACTGGTTCTGTGCCTACAGGGTACACAGAATGCATCTAATCCCTCTTTCATGTCTTTCAAACATTTGGAAAACAATTAACTCTTGCCCCACCCTGTTATTCCAGTACTCCCCAAGCCAAACAGGTTCTTTTTACATGTATGGACACACCGGTCCCAATCCTAGGAAATATCTACACAGGGGCAGCCAATTCACCTAGCTGTTCTTTAGTATAATGAAGGTGTAGACAAACATTCTGGAATAAAGTTACACCAATATATATATTGGTGAACTCCCCAAATGCTGCCCTTCCAAGAAACCAGAATGGTTCCTGGTTATTTGGTTATTTCTACTTCAAAGTTCAGGCTTGATCCATTCAATCCTTAAGCACTAATTTAATTATTTTCTCCTCATCCTGTCCCCCAGTCCCAACAGAGAACAACCACCCCCCAACACACATACACACACACACAGATACACCCACACCCACACCCACACCCACACCATATGTTCACACTCAGACTGCAAGGAATATTTGACCATTTATTATTAAGCACACTTTGTAATGGTTCTCATGACAATCAAACTTTTAGGAAAGAACTTCTACACCATAAACTTAGATTACTTTTCTGCAAACTTCATGCAACAAAACTCCAAAGTCGGAAGCAAAACCTTAATTTTTACCTATTGGAAGAAAACTAAATTAAATGTAATAATAAATTAAATTAAAAGCACAGCTACAAAACCCAGGCTTAGATGAAAATTAAATTACCCCTTGGATTATGGAGTCATTACTAAAATTCAATGAAGAAACAGGATATGTTATTCCAACACAGAAGTTTGGAGTATTCATGCCAAATATTACATGAGCTGTTACTCGTCTAGTCTTAATTTAAAACATTCCAACCACTAGGTGTAAAAGGCACCCAGCATGCAAGAGTATTGGCTGAGTGCCTCAAACCACACTAAAACAGGCTAAAATAGTTTTTAAAACTATTATAGCAATTAATGCAAAATGCACATAGTAGGCCCTGAAATGTATACTGAATAAATAAACTCCATTACATTGGAGTCAAAGAACTCATGCAATGGGGGGGGGGGGGGGGACTGAAAAAACTATTATAGGCATAACCCCACATTCATATACATGAATTTAATTCTAGTACAAAAGCTTGATGTAGAGCATTAAAAGTACCACTTGAAATCTATTTCAATCCCTTTACAGAGATAAATTTTTTGCCCTGACCGGTTTGGCTCAGTGGATAGAGCGTCGGCCTACAGACTGAAGGGTCCCGGGATCTATTCCAGTCAAGGGCATGTACCTTGGTTGCGGGCACATCCCCAGTAGGGGGTGTGCAGGAGGCAGCTGATCGATGTTTCTCTCTCATTGATGTTGCTAACTCTCTATCCCTCTCTCTTCCTCTCTGTAAAAAATCAATAAAATATATTAAAAAAGAGAGAGAAATTTTTTAAAAACACAATTGGCAATCAACCACCTGCATAAGATCAATGAATCAGAGCAAATTCAAAAGCTATAACTACCCACTTTCATCAGTTTTTGAAAACAAAAACATTTTTAGTATATCTAATATGTTACCTTATATTTAATATTACAATTTTCCACCTCGATTAAATACCTTAAGTTTGACAGTGTACTTGGGAGGAAGACAAGTTATTTATGGCAAAGATCTTTTATGTGTGTCACACTAGAAAACTGGATGGGGAGAGATAAAGTTCATAACATAAATTATACAATATAATAAATATAGATTCCAGTTTACCTGCTATAAATGTATTTCTGAATGTCTCAAAATTAAAGAAAACTGTACCACGCTAAGATTAAAAATGCCTTTCCTCGCCTCCTCTTATCCAGTCAAAAGGAAAGAAGAGAAAGAACTCCCTACAGCACACAAAATCAGATTTCTTATAGCACATGTAAAACACTTTTAAATGCACTCCCTAATTTTAGGAAACTTTATATAAGAAAATAAGCAACTCAAAAGCTTGATTTTAAATTATTTAACTTGGCTAATTTCTATGGGTTTAATTTTCCAAACTTTAGTCGTCTTCCAAGCCATTCAAGTGCAGTAACTTATGGACCCACAGGAAGAGATCCTGCCCCAAAAAATCAGAGCCAGGAGGTGCACCAGCTATAAGACAGACCAGGACCACCGTGCGGGCAGGAGGGAGAAGGCTCAAAGGATAGAGGCATTTGCTGAGCCACTTCCTCTCATCTTGCTGGGAGGCCAAAAATGTAAACTTCTGCATGCCATGCTTTCCTCAGAGTGGGCATACCTTTTCGCTCTGGCACACCTCATTTCGTAAGCCTGATTATTCAAGAGCCGTGGTCGGCAAACTGCGGCTCGAGAGCCACATGTGGCTCTTTGGCCCCTTGAGTGTGGCTCTTCCTAAGCCTTAGGAGTACCCTAATTAAGTTAAGAACAATGCACCTACCTATATAGTTTAAGTTTAAAAAATTTGGCTCTCAAAAGGAATTTCAATTGTACTGTTGATATTTGGCTCGGTTGACTAATGAGTTTGCCGACCACTGGAGCATTGTTTCTCAACCTAGAACCGTTGACCTTTTAAGCCCCATAATTATGTATGTTACGGTGAAGCTGGCCTGTGCACAGACGGTTGTTCAACCTCTCTGGCTTCTACCCACTAGATGCCAGTAGCACACCACTCACCTAGTTGTGACGACCAAAAATATCTCCAGATATTGCCAAATGTCCCCTGGGACCAGATTGCCACAGGTTGAAAGCTACTGTTTAAGAACACTGGTTCCCCTGAGGAGTTTTTTTAAAATAGTGATTCCAAGTCTCACCCCCAGAGATTTTGATTTAATTCTTTTGGGCTAGGTTTTTTAAGCCAGAAGATTCTAATGTGCGGCAAGTGTGAGAGCCTCTCCCCTAGCGTATATCAATGATATCAAATAAGTCATTAAATCAAGAAGACACAACACAAACATGCTGCATTCCCCCAAAGTAGAATATTCCTTATCTTGGCTCTGGAATCTATACGATTACCGTGAACAGGAAAAAAGCAGAGGCCACAGATAAAGGTGATCTGTGGCTCTGACCTGCAAACTTTTTTTCCCCCCCTTTTGGCTGCACATGAACCAGAGCATCAAGACTTACTTGAACCTTACCGCTATGTGGTTTGGGATATTTAGAAACCAAGCTTCCCAGAGAGGAAACACAGAACTCTTCCCTCACAGGGTGAAAATACCAGCTCTACAGTGAAGACAACCTTGGAGCTGCTGTTTCTACTGAGTGCCACGAAACTGGCCTTGGACAAATGCTGAGCTCACTACAGACAACAAACAAACAAACAATCTGTGGGCAGGGAGGACACCCAGAGACCCACGTGGGAACGGAAATGAAGCCCTTCTTGGGGGGTGCATCCTCGCTGTAGATGACATTACCAGAGACTTGCCTGGAGTTGACAGCAAAGCTTGATGCCTGTACACAAGCTCATGGCCATGAGCAGCTGATACTCTTCCTTCCAGCCCTTTACATCTCAGTGTCCCCTTCCAGCTTCCTCAGTCTGTTCAGCAACACAGGGCCTGCCTACTTCCAACTTTTGCAGAGAATGACCTGACACTGTCCCAAGGGCACTGTTCCCCTGAGTGCTAGTCACTGGCAATGGCTTCCCCATCAACCACATGCCAGCCTACTGGTTATGCTAACAGATTGACGGCTGTTTCTTTAATTAGGACAAAAGCAAGTAGACACACATGCATTCACACAGGAGGTGCTTCTCCTAGTTCAGGAACAATTACAATCAGCAACTTGTACCGAGTTGTACGATGCAGTGTTTTGCTAAGCGCTATACATGCATTCTTTTGCTGGCCCCTGACAGCAAGTGAAGGAGATGCATTACTGTCCCCATTGGCAAGACAAGGTTATTGAGGCTTAGGCACTTTAAGAATCCTATCCAACGCAAAACCAGAACTTGGACCCATTTCTTCCTGGCACCAAAGTCCATGCTCTTAACCATCATGCAATGTGGCCTCCCTGGTTCTGCAAGAATCCAGATCAGTGACTTGAACTCTACCAACTGTGAATGTTTCAAATTCTCACTGATTTGGGTTTGGAATGCTAGGTTGGGAGGAAATTTCCCAGACACAGAGAGAATGTATGATATGCAGATTTTGTCCAGACGCCACCATGAAGACCACAGAGCACTCAGAACCTGACTTATTTTAATCCTAGAGTTCAGATTTGACTCCTCATACTCACTATGCTTTACTGACTCTTCTTTCAAGTCTCCCCTTCATGCTCTGTTTTCCTTGCTTGAACTCTCATTTCTCACTCTTGGATTTCCAAGTGCCTCTGAGCGGGCTTAGTCCAGCTCGCTTAATTGTAACCCATCTTGCACACAGATGTCAAATCTTTCAATGCCATTTCCAAGTTGTCCCTCCTCTGCTAAACAATGTGCAAGTTCCCTATTTCTGATGGCCCAAAATCTTCTACACAATTCTGAAGACTCCTTTTACTCAGATCCTATACTAACCATGTAGTGCTCTCCTTACTATTTTCCACTATAAAACCTCAAAATTCTAGTCTCACCAATTTCCACTGTCTTCCACAAACACTGCTCACACCAACCTCTGTGACCTGGCTCTGAGACTCCCATTCTCCATGTCTGAACCAAGACCCACCTCACTTTGAATCCTTTATTGCAGCATTCAATCTATATATATATAAAAGGCTAAGTGACTGACTGTATGTCCATCCAACCGTCCAACTGACCAACCGGCCGGTACATATGATGCACACTGGCAATTTAAAAATAAACGTTGACTTGCACACTTCTATTATAGAGAAAGGGCGAATAGCGATATTAAAATATTTTGTATTTTAATTTTATAATACTACTAGAGGCCCGATGCATGAAATTCATGCAAGAGTAGGCCTTCCTTCTCCCGGCTGCTGGCACTGGCTTCCCTTGGCACCTGGGACCTGGGCTTCCCTTGCAGCCCTGGTCATCTGGAAGGATGTCTGGTCTAATTAGCATATTATGCTTTTATTATTATAGATATTATATATACTATTTTGACATGTAATTTTTTGCAGTAATGTAATTACTGCATGAATCTTTCTTCAAATTAATTTCCTTTCAATGTGCACGAATCCATGCACCAGGCCCCAATATATATATATATATGGCATAACTAGACTACTGGGACACTCTGATAATTGGATCTGAGGTGCTCTCCTTCCTCCCCAAAATTTTATTAAGCAGTGTCAAAACCAATAAGTACAAGAAATAAAAATTCCTGTACTCCTGGAGTCTTCCTTCTCCTGACTTTTTGCGGCCAAATCAACCTTTCCCAAAGATGCTAGACTCATACATATTCATTTCAAATGAGCTTAGTAAGTGCTACGTGCCATACCCAGCACCCCTCTTGAATCAAAATGAGAAGTCCTACAGTATACAGTGCCACTGTACTTGACAACCTAGCATTTGTCAAAGAAACTTGTTTGTATTTATGAGGGAGACACAGAAACATCCTATAGATGATGGGAAAAGTTGATTTTACCAGTGGTTTGAAAATTCCCAGAGCACATGGCTATTTCCATAAGCATTTATTTAGCCCACAGCTATTGCTAAATGGTTCTGTCAGACAGACCCTGTGCCACTGGTTGGAGATTCATGGTGAACAAAACAGACACAGGGTTCTTACCCCTATGCTACATTGTCTCTATACCAGTATATTGTATGTTAACTACATGTGAAGAAATTACTGTCTCCAGTGAGAAAAACGAGCTTAATTTTGTTCTCGGATTTAATCTCAGATGTCACACATAAATGCTTAGCACACAGTAAGCACTCAAATATTTGTTGAATAAATACATCAGTCAATGCCGTACAATTTTGCACTTGGTTTATAAGCTGAGCTAGATGCAAGAAAATGTTTCATGGCTTGAGCCTTGTCTCCCCAGACAGACTATGTGCCCTTCTTAAGCACAAGGATCTTGTTATGGTTATAATAACGTGCCAACTAGAACCACCCATCTTAAGGCCGCTTCATAAGATACAATCTCAGAATTTAAAAGAAGCATCCATGACTCTGCAGATGGCGGGAGCTTATATACAGAAAATCCTAGATTCCACCAAAAGACTGTTGGAACTAATAAACAAATCTGGTAAATTTGCAGGATACAAAATCAACACACAAAAAGCAGTTGCTGTACTAACAAGGAATTATCTGAAAAAGAAATTTTAAAAAATCCCATTTAAATTGTATCAAAAATGATAAAATATTTAGGAATAAATTGAACCAAGAAGGTGAATGGCCTGTATTCCGAAAACTAGAAGACATTTATGAAAGAAATGGAAGAGGACACAAATAAATGGAAGAATATTGGGTGTTCAGTGGATCGAGAGAATTAACATTGTTAAAATGTCCATACTTCCCAAAGCCATCTATAATCCCATGCAATCCCTATCAACTTTCCAATGCCATTTTTTACAGAAATAGAAAAACAAAATCCTAAACTTCATATGGAACTACTAAGCACTTCTAAGAAAACAAAGCTGGAGCAGCACACTTCCTGATTTCAAACTATATGAAAAAGCTATAGTAATCAAAACATATGATATTGCCATAAAAACAGACACATAAGCCAATGGGACAGAATTGAAGGCCCAGAAATAAACCCATGCATATACAGTCAACTAACATTTGACAAGGGAGCCATGAATACTTAATAGGGAAAAGATACTTTCTTCAGTAAATGGTGCTGGAAAAACTGGATATTCACATGCAAAAGAAAGAAAACAGACCCCTATTTTACAACAATCACATAAATTAACTCGAATGAATTAAGTACTTAAATGTAAGATTTGAAACCATAAAATTCCTGGAAGAAAACATGGGGCTGAAAAAGTTCCTCAACATTGGTCTTGGCAATGATTTTATGGATATGACACTAGAAACAAAAATTTTAAAAGCAAATGACATCAAACTATAAAGGTCTGCACAGCAAAAGAAATGACCAACAAACTGAAAAAGCAATCTACGAAATGAGAGAAAATTTTTGCAAACCCTGTATCTGACCAGGGATTGGTGTTCAAACTATGTAGGAACTCACACAACTCAATAGTGGCAAAGAAATGGAATAGGCATGTTTTCTAAAGAGGATATTTAAACGGCCAAAAGATTTAGGAAAAGGTGCTCAACATCACTAATCACTAGGGAAATGCAAATCACAACCGCAGGAGATACCACCTCACCCCTGCTTCCCCGAACCCCAAGTAAGCACGTTTACCCCTTCCCCACTGTCCTCTCTTACTTAAACAAGATCATATTAAACATGTTACTTTGGAGTTTAATAATACATTGTTAACATCTTTCGAAGTCAGTATATAGCTCTTTATTCTTTCTGTCATGGTTCAACACTAGCCCATTGTGGGGCAGTATCCCAACTAAGTTATCTTGAATTAAATTAGGTTTGCTTTATTTTTTTTTTTTTTTTTTTTTTTTTTTTTTAAATATATTTTATTGATTTTTCACAGAGAGGAAGGGAGAGAGATAGAGAGTTAGAAACATCGATGAGAGAGAAACATCGACCAGCTGCCTCCTGCACATCTCCTACTGGGGATGTGCCCGCAACCCAGGTACATGCCCTTGACCGGAATCGAACCCGGGACCTTTCAGTCCGAAGGCCGACGCTCTATCCACTGAGCCAAACCGGTTTCGGCAAAATTAGGTTTGCTTTAGTTTGATGATCATTTGGGCTGTTTCCAGTTTTTTTTCTATCACATATAATATTGCAATGCTTATCCTAAGAATACATCTGAGCATCTACATTCTTGCATGTGTCCAATTATTACCTAAGAATACATTCCTGGAAGTGGAATGTCTGGGTCAAAAGATACACAGGTTTTATATTTTGATACATAAGTTGCCAGTTTGCAATCTTATCAGTAGTGTTTGAGACTGAGAATGCCTCTGTTTGCCCATTTCCTTCCAACCCTGGGCCTTATCAAACTCTGCCTATCAGATAATAGACATGAAAAATGATATCCCCTCATAGCACACAGACCTGGTACAGCTCTGCAGTTACCTAACATTTTCCCTCTACTAAACGTAATGCCTGGGTTCCCACCGAAAATGGAACCCATGTATGTTCTACACAAGAATTCCATGTATGCTGATTCTGACTTATAATGACAAGGTTTTTAGCTAGTGCTATTTTCAATAGTCCATATCATGACACTAAATCTATTTTGCACAACACCAAAAACCCAGAAAAAAAGGTGAAATAGAAAGGATGCAGAAGAAAGAGAATTCAAAGAGGGGAGGGGTGGTTCTTGAGGGGTATAGTGGAAACCGATGAAGACACACTTTGCCTTGAAGAAGCCAGTTCCGGACTTTGCAATAACCTGGAGAAACAACCGAAGTAACATCCTGCTGCACTCAGGAGGACCACTGCGGTCGGTGGATGGTCTATTCCTCTGCTTAACACCCAAACCCCACACACCGGAGCTCTGCTCCTCCTTCCCGAGTGAACACCCTCAGGGCTCTTCATCAGCACCTCACAGTAATTTTCATCCACTTTCTAATCAGCTAATTTCCCCATAACATTAGTATAAAAGGGTTCATTCATTAGGTTCTTTATTTTCATTTTACCTTTCAAAATTCATGTTGCCATTCCCCCCCCCCGCCCCCCCGCTTGTTCCCTTTAAAATGAACACCAAATAAAGCTAGAAATATTTAAGCTTTTGGAATATCATGTTTGGTTTTTTTTAAAAAAAACTTTTACATGCCCTGGTTGGTGTGGTTCAGTGGTTAGAGTGCTGGCCCTCGAACCGAAGGGTTGTGGGTTCAGTTCCGGTCAAGGGCATGTACCTGGGTTGCAGGTTCCCTGCCCCATTTTGGGGTGTGTGTGAGAGGCAACCCATTGATGTGGCTCTCTCACACCGATGTTTCTCTCCTCTTTCCTTCTCCTCCCTTTTACTCTCTAAAAAAATCAATGGGAAAAATATCCTCCAGTGAGGATTAACAACAACAAAAACTCTTATGGATTTTGGAGAACAGAGAAGGGGAGAAAAAGGAGAAGGAAGGGAAGGGGATACCCCATTTTCAAAGCATTTTCATCCTCCTTAAAGACTAGGCATTGGCCCTGACCAGGTTTGGCTCTCTCCCCTCCAAGCTTTCTGAGACCTTCCCTCCCTCCACTGCGGAGAGCAGTCCTCAGGTAATCCTCCAGGGGGGACCAGCTACTTGGCCTACAGCCTTGGGCAGTGTCCCTGCTGGAGGGACTGTCCTGGGGGAGGCTCCTCACCTCTGGGCCCTTCCAGGATGGCTCCACAGACTTCCCCGTGTCCGTAAGTGCCCACCAGAGACAGTGCCAGTCCCACTGCCCCCCAGCGGCGTCTTGTGTGTGGGTGGCACTGGAAGTAACACCTATTTCCTATCTCTGCAAAGGCATCTGAGTTCTGAGAGATACAATCTCCCTCAGGGCAGTTAGTGATTTCTGTTGCTCTAAACTCCATCTTCTTAGCGAAGAAAAGCTCTCCCACAGAAGACATCACAGGCTCACAGAGGAAGAGAAAAGAACCGCCGCTCGCCGAAATCCCACTATGCGCCAGGTGTTTCATTCGGGATATCCCACGCAGGCCTCCCACAGTCCTGTGTGCCTGCTTCCATTTCTTCCCACTGCCCCTGGGAAAACTTAGAAATTACCTCGGCTTAAAAGAAATGAAGTCACTTGACTGGCCGAGGCCTCACACTGGGAAGCATTAGAGCTGAAATCCAGACAACCTGTGCCCTGGGCTCCTTGGGCCGGCACACAGCTCCTGTCACGCTGAGAACAGAACTTTCCTCAGTGAAGCCCACCCCCTCCCCCCAGCAGCCCCGGGTGGGCTTTGTCTGTCAGCATGTGCTGAGACTGGGTGTGGTGCACCCTGTCCTCCCACTGTGCGTCTCCCAGTCTGACACTGATGCTGCATTCTCCTGTGGAACCAGTTCTTACCTATTTCCTGTGCTGTTATCTTTTCATTAGTCTTATTTATTTTCTTTATTGATTAAGGTATTACATATGTGTCCTTATCCCCCCATTCCCCGCCCCCCCCCCCCACCTCCCCGCTCATGCCCTCACCCCTGGTGTCTGTGTCCATTGGTTAGGCTTATATGCATGCATACAAGTCCTTTGGCTGATCTCCCCCTTCCCCCACCCTCCCCTGCCTTTCCATTAGTCTTAGAACCATCATGTTAACATATCATTTAAACAACTGCTGAAAGGAACCGTTTTCTGAGCCCACGTTGGAGTGAACCGCAGCTGTCCTTGGTTACCAAGTCTCACCCCCCCACGCCACCCCGTCCCTGTCCCCGAGCTTTCCTCAGATGCTCAGAACAGTCCAAAACCAAAAGAACTTGAGAACTCCTGAGGACTCTTCCACAAAGTATTTTTTCATTTAAGAAATAAAAACAAAATGTGCTGCTAAATACAGCCCTCTGAGTGTCTTGCACGGCCGTGTGTCCGTGCAGAGACTCAGAGGCACCCACACATGAAGTGGGTGCATTTCATCTCGGTCCAATGAGATGACTACTTGCCACCCAGGGTGAGGAAGTCGAATACTAATGCATGTTGCAGAGGCTTTTACTGCAGAGGAAGGAAGTTGTGGTTTGAGCAGGGGAGGAAAGTGCAGAAGAGGACTTTGATCTTTGTATTTCACAAAAAGCAACTGAAAATGTAAAATAACTGTCTGCGTTGATACCAGTTGACAGTTAACAAGAACAGTTGGACAATTTTATCACACGCGGGCACGCTGCTTTGGCTTCTCCACACACGGGATTGGGACATGATAGATGATAGCTGAAGGGAAAAGGGGTCGGCGTCCCTGGGGCACGGAGGGCACCCTGGCTCAGACACCCTGCCAGCGCGCTATTAGAACCGTCTGAGGAAAGACCAAAAAAGCTGCGACAGCCAAGAATATTTATTAAGTGCCGACTGTTTCAGACCCACTCCCAAGGCCGTCCCTGATGTAATGGAAGCCCTTCGGTGCCAAGAGCAGGAGCCTGCGTGAAGTACTGCACACCAGCTGGGACATTGAAAAAGAAAAGTGGGGGGAGAGCGGTGGTTTAATTTCCAACCTAATTAAACAGGAGAAACAGATGTGAGGGCCCAGACCTGCCAACCCCAGGCCCCTGGGAAATGACGCAGATGGCCCTCAGCGCCGTCACAGGTGGAAGACTGGGGACGTCAGTGGGACGGGATGCGCCATCGGCAGCAAGGCTGTCCCTTCCTGACCCCCGTCTGCCTCCAGCTCTGCCATAGTCACTTCATAATGTTCTTTTATACCAATTCTCAGCTGGGCAAGTAGCACAAAATCCCATGTGTTGAGCCATAAGAAGTTTCCTTCTCTGTAAGTGAAGGGGGTGGAACCAGCTTCTAAATTCTGCCATCCTAAGGGACACGGCTTTAGTATTTCTCAAGGTGCTGCCTGGGACTTGGTTTTTCCAAGAAACGGGGCTCTTGAGTAAATGGAGGTTTGCTTTCAAATGACACGTGCAGACACTAACGCAGAGCAGTAGCTGCTGATAAACTCTGTCTGCAAAACCCTGGCCGGTTTCCAAGACTGCTTTGATGGAAAAATAACTAGAACTATATTTTCATCATTAAATTAGATAAGGATACTTTCCAGATAAGCCTTATACACACACTTACTAAAATACACTGTACTTTGTATTTCCTCAATTCCAAAATGCCATCGATCGTAAGATACACAATTTTATAGCAGGGGTTTCGGGGGAGGGCTATGACATTATCTGAATACACCCCCAAGTGAGAATTCTTTAAAAAATGAAAACTATGCATCTTAGAATTGAAAGACTGTGGTATGAATGGGTAAGTATAGATGCTTAACTATATGTATCTGTCTACCTTTCCAGAAACTTCCCCTGCTAGGGATCCTGGAAGAAGCCATTCATCTGTCTGCTTGGTTCCTTCCTAACACTCAAAACACAGAAGCTAGTAAGAGGCTTATAAAACATGCACTCAAAAATGTACTGTGTGCCTTGGCTGGTGTGTTCAGTGGTTAGAGCGTCGGCCCATGCACTGAAGAGTCTCTGGTTGGTTCGATTCCCAGTCAAAGGCAGGTACTGGGGTGCAGGTTTGATCCTCTGCTCCACTGGGGGGGGGGGGTGCAGAAGGCAACCAATGGATGTGGGTCTCTCACATCGATGTGTGCTCTCTCTGCCCCCTCCCTTCCACTCTCTTTAAAAATCAATGAAAAAAATATCCTCAGAAGAGGATTAACAACAACAAAAAAGTACTGTGTGCACAATTTGTGACCCAGCAATTCCGATTCTAGAAACCTGCCTTATACATACAATTGCTTATATATAGTGACATACAAAAAAGAATGTTTACTGCAGCATTATTTGAAATATAAAAATCTGTAAACATCACTACTATTCAACAATTAAGGGAATTCTTAAACAAATCATAATACATTCATGAATTTGGAATATGAACATGTATTTGAAAACAGATTTAGAATATAGAATACAATGAAGTGAAAGGATAAAGTAGATCTCTCTCTGACAATATGGACTGATGTTCAAAATAATGAATGTGTGGGGAGAAAAAGTGAGCTCTAAAAGAGTAACATTTTATATTTTATCAACTATAAATTCACGTTTCATAACTTCACATGTAAAATTGGTGTATCAATTAATAGAAATACAGTAATATGATCCTATTTGTGTGTATACATGCCATATATATATGGCTTGATGCACAAAATTTGTACAAGAGTAGGACTTCCTCTGGCTGCCTGCACCGGCTTCCCTCTGGCACCCAGGACCCAGGCTTCCCTTGCAGACCTGGCTTCATCTGGAAGGTCGTCCGGAACTACACCCAGAAGGACATCCAGTCTAATTAGCATATTATGCTTTTATTATTATAGATATACTAGAGGCCCGGTGCACAAAAATTTGTGCACTGGGGTGGGGGGGGGGTCCCTCAGCCCGGCCTGTGCCCTCTTGCAGTCTGGGACCCCTCAGGAGATAACGACCTGCTGGCTTAGGCCTGCTCCCAGGTGGCAGAGGGAAGGCCCAATCCCTAGGTGCAGCCCCTGGTCAGGCTCATAGCAGGGCCGATTGGGGAGTTGGGGCGCCGCCCCCTGTCATGCACAGAGCAGGGCGGATCAGGAGGTTGCGATGCCACCCTCAGTCACGCTCAGGGTGGGGCCGATTGGGGGCGTTGGGACACCGCTC
Organism: Myotis yumanensis; assembly: GCF_028538775.1. NCBI lineage: Eukaryota > Metazoa > Chordata > Mammalia > Chiroptera > Vespertilionidae > Myotis > Myotis yumanensis. The sequence goes on along the minus strand of NW_027223755.1, from coordinate 70,443,160 downwards.
CCTGTCACACTCAAGGCAGGGTCGATGGGGAGGTTGCGGCACCACGCCCTGTCACGCACAGAGCAGGGCCAATCAGGGGTTTGGGGCACTGCCCCCTGTCATGCACAGAGCAGGGCCCATCAGGGGGTTGAGGAGCTCCCTCCTGTCATGCACAGAGCAGGGCCCATCAGGGGGTTGGGGAGCTCCCCCCTGTCACGCACAGAGTAGGGCTGATAGGGGAGTTAGGGCACCGCCCCCTGTCACACACAGAGCAGGGCCCTTGGGGGGGGGGGGGGGGCGCTGGGGCACCGCACCCTGTCACACACAGAGCAGGGCCCATCAGGGGGTTGGGGCGCCTTCCCCTGTCATGAACAGAGCAGGGCGGATAGGGAGGTTGTGGCCCCGCCCCCTGTCACACACAGAGCTGCAGGGCGATCAGGGGGTTTGGGTGCTGCCCCCTGTCACGCTGATCCCGGTGCTGGGAGGCATATTACCCTTTTACTATATAGGATAGAGGCCTGGGGGCCGGCTGGTTTGCCCTGAAGGGTGTCCTGGATCAGGGTGGGGGTCCCCACTGGGGTGCCTGGCCAGCCTGGATGAGGGGATGATGGCTGTTTGCAGCTGGTCACACATCCTTCAGGGTGGGGGTCCCCACTGGGGTGCCTGGCCAGTCTGGGTGTGAGGCTGAGGGCTGCTTTCAGGCTGGCGGTTGTTGACTGAAGCTCCCAACCGCTCCTTTTTTTTCTCTTTTTTTATTTTATTCTGGGCCAGCTTTAGCTCTGGCTCTAGCTCTGAGGCTTCGTATCTGGTTTGTTTGCCGTTCTATAATCAAAACAATGTATAACTTCAGCTCTGAGATCCCGGCAGGCTGAAAGCTGGTTTCTGGGGTTTTGTTTAGCTTCTTATTTGCAACATAGTACATAGTTGCTTAGAGTTGCAACTCAGAGGCCGGCAAGGCAGGCAGGGAATGTTGGAGTCTGCAGTCACTGGAGCAAGTAAGCCTCATGTTCGCTTCCAGCTGCCTGGCTGCCGGCCGCCATCTTGGCTGACAGTTAATTTGCATAAGGATATGCTGATTAGCCAATGGGAAGGGTAGCGGTCGTACGCTAATTACCATGTTTCTCTTTTATTAGTGTAGATATGTATATGTTTGTATATATATATATATCTATACACACATTATATATATATATATATATATGTATTATTCAATAGGCATGGAAAATTTCTGGAAAACTACTTCTAACTGTAAAGTAGGGGAAGAAAAGTGTTTTAATTGTTTTACTTTACTTAAGCCCATATACTTTCTTAAGGTTTGAGGTGTTTCATTGAACACGTATTACTTCCATTAAAAAACAACAACACACAGTGTAAGTAATTCAGGTTCATAAAGGTAGTGGCTTGGACAACTATTGGGACAGGCTACCTGTTCTGAGGAACCCACCTATGGTACTTTTTATTTTATAAAAAATGAAAAGCAAGGACCAAAGAAAGGGTAAGTTCACTAAGAGATCCTGAGCACCTAGCAGAATTTTGCTTCCTACTTGTTTCCTGATCATTGAGGCCAGTCTGGCCAAAAGCTACGGCCTCTCCGTGCTGGGGAGGAAGAGAGTCGGGAATTCAGCAGAAGTCCCGTCCTCTGGAAGGACGGAGCCACAAAGCACAGCCGGTGTCCTCTTTCTCTGAGAGACCAAGTGGGAGGAAGGAGACAGTGGGAGGCCAAGGCCATCCCCGCCCAGAACTGGATAGCGGCCAGGACAAGCCAGGTCCCGAGGACAGGTCAGCTGGGGCCCTGAGGAACACTCAAAAGGTGGAGATTCAGGGCAGTGTTTCTCACTTTGTGGTCCTCCACCATCAGAGTCAACAGGGGGGCTTGTTAAAACGCAGATTTCTCTGCCCACCCAGGTCTGAGGCAAAGTCGTTCCACAAACAGTCCAAACCCGAGCTATGGTGATTTGGATATTTGTACTTGTCACGTAAAGTGGGCAACCTTTGTAATATGTAAAAAGTAGATTTAAAAGTTTAATGCATTTTGTTCCAAATGACTTTTTAAATTAAAATTGATCCTACCATTCAAACAGGAAGGACCTAGATCTTCTGAGATTAAAACCTTTATATTTTAATAGTCGTTATAAACTGAAACAAAAACTTAGAAATTTCATCTCCTCCTTGACAACTAGAAAGTATCCCTCTCCCCCACAGATTTAAGAAAATGGTCACTTTAACAAATCTGTTCACTGAGTATCTAATATATCTAACAAACACTTTATTTTATTGTTCTCTTTGCTCTATTTAGAGAAGCAACTTTGACAATTTTGTAATGATCTGTTCTCTTTCAGAGTAGATGAGCCTAATAAACTTGACAGTTCTGAATGAAGAAAAGTCAGTTCATTTCTTAGGGGAGGAACCTCTAAAATGACTATCAAAAAGGTGTTTTAAATAACCTACATTTTCTCAGGCCTGGATTTCCTTTTGCACGTCAGCTTATTTATCTGAATTCTGCTCATTGGGTGAGGCTGCACCTGGGAGCTCACAGCACTAAAACTTGCTCTTCTGTTGTTTGGAGTTTAAAGATTTAAGCTTATTTCACTCCTCTCTCTAAGTGCTGTGATATTATTTTTCTCTTTACATCATGATTGAGACATATTATACTGACTTACTTACACATGACTTAATTATATGCCCTCTAAAGATAATTTTCACCTCGCCATTCCTGCAGGATTTTTCTATTCTGGTGCAATGCAGCTTTAAACACAGGGTTAGAATTTAGCAAAATGTACCACTTAAATCAATCTGTATTAAACAGATGTTTCCATTTGCTTCCTGATGCATCCAAAAGGGAAACTTGTGTACAAGGTTTACATAGACAATTTAAAATAATTTCTGAAAGGACAGTATCAGTTTATTAAAAGCAAATTATGCTCTGGGGAGGTGTGTGGTGGGGGAACAGGGATAGTTATGGTACTTTCATCTGATAGAAGTGAGTTCATGTAATCACGGTCTTGGATCTCACATTCCTAACAAGACAGTAACAAGATTTGCAATATGATGCGGAATGTAACTGAAGTGCAGGCTTTAAGGACTTTGCCTAGGGTTGCACCATGAACCACGGCAGGGAAAGAGGTCAGGTTTCCCTGTGGGTCATTGAGGACCGGAAGTTTCCAGAAGGTCATCACTGCCTTCTGTAGTAAACACTCTGCCCCCACCCCTACAAGCTCTTTTCTCTAAGCAATTCACTCTGTGTTTAAACAAGAAGACACTCAGGATTTTTCTTACTGATCAAGGTAAGATTAGTAGGGATCACATAAAAAACTGACAACCACAGTGGTTCTCAACCTTCTGGCCCTTTAAATACAGTTCCTCATGTTGTGACCCAACCATAAAATTATTTTCGTTGCTACTTCATAACTGTAATGTTGCTACTGTTATGAACCGTAATGTAAATATCTGATATGCAGGATGGTCTTAGGCGACCCCTGTGAAAGGGTCGTTCGACCGCCAAAGGGGTCTTGACCCACAGGTTGAGAACCGCTGAGGAGGAAGTAGTCGTTTAAATGCCAATCTGGTACATCCCTTGTTTCAGACCAGCTGGCCTCAGTAAGCTCATGGTGCCTCCCTGTATTCACTCATTCACGTGTCCCCTTAAGCCCAGCATGCCCACTGTGTGCCCTCACGGGGTCCAGTCCCTGCCGACAGTAACGAATGATTCAGGTTGTGGAGTCAACACGCCTGGGATCAAATCCTACTTCTACCAATTAGTAGCAGCAAAACCCTCAGTGAGTTATACAATTTCCCATGACTCAGTTTACTCATCCTTAAAATGGAGCTAATAATATCATCTATTTTAAAGTGTGGCTGTGAGGATTAAATGAGTTAATATAAATAACACCCTTAGTAAAGGGACTAGTATTTAGTAAGTGCTCAACAAATGCTAGCTATTATGATTATTATTAGAGGGGGAGGCAGACCAATAGACCTGCAGTTACAGTAGAGTAAGTCCTGGAGAGATGCCCTGGAGGAATCCATAAGAGCAGCATCTAATTTGCATGGGGGCATTAGGGGCTACAGGGCATGAGGGCACCCTTGGGAGCATCTCAAAGCATGAGTCGCTCCAAGCAGAAGGAGGAATATGGGTAAAAGTTTAGATTCAACTAACTACAAGAAATAGTTCAAAACAGCTGAAGCCCAGAGGCCCTTGGAAGAGGGGAAGGAAATTAGGCTGGAATGTTGGACCGGAACCAGATAAGGAGGCCTTTAATATGTTGGGTGAAGGAGTTAGGGCGAACTTGATCCTGAGAGCAGGGGGAGTCCTTTTGAGAATTTCAAGCTGGGGGATGACAGGGTGATCTCTGTCTCTTGGAAGGATCACTCGAGGTCTTGGGAGGAAGACCAGAGAAGGCAGTCTTGCCATTTATACTCAGAAGATAGAAAACTGGTTGAAATGTTGACCTTTGGAGACCACTTACCTGGTGAATTTACTTAGGGGAAATAGTGCATCCCTAACAATGGTGGGAAACCATTGCACAAGGTGCCAGAAGCTAAGTAAGGTTGTTTTGTGTTTACTCTCACTACAGGGTCCACTTAATGTGATGGGCGGGAACTTGCGCAAAGGGTGACCATCTCATGAATGTGCGTGCCACAGGCTCACCCTTCTTCCTCCCATCGGTTTCTGTTGCTGCCATGATTACTCTTCTTCCTCAGCACACACTGCATGAAACTTGTACATGAACTCAACTTGTTTTCCCTTTCTGTTTTATTTGTCTGATATACGCCTTCCATCCTTCTGGTTTCTATGCCATCACACAACACTTTAAATTTGTTTCTATGTTTTTATTGATTGAGAGAGAGGGTGGCGGGAGGGAGAAGGATAGAAGGATGAAAACACTGATGAGAGAGGAACATCATGGATAGGCTGCCTCCTGCACACCCCACACTGGGGATCGAGCCTACAACCAGGGCATGTGCCCTGACCAGGAATCGAACGGTGACCTCTTGGTTCCTGGGTCAACACTAAATCAGTGTTGAGCCACACTGGCCGGGCATAACACTTTCATGTTACTTCACCCTATGGCACCCTGTGATGGCAGAAGGGGAAAGCCTGTCTCCAATGTTTGAGGGCTCTGAGACTCAAGTCAAGAAGCCTAGTTGTGGTGACCCACAAGAGGCCCAAGTTAGCCCAGCTGGGAGCACACAGCAGCGCCCTCAGTATGGCAGGAGAGAGCAGAGGGAGGAGGAAGGAGGCAAAGTGTTTTCTGCCTAACACACTGTCAGCAGCAAAAACCTAACTGGGACCCAAGCAATCCTCTAGCTTCCAAACTCTGAGCATTTTCTACCAGACAACTTACACTTTAAACAGCCCAGCCGGCGTGGCTTAGTGGTTGAGTGAAAACCTATGAACCAGTAGACCAGGGTTTGATTCCGGTCAAGGGCACATGCCTGGGTTGTGGGCTTGATCCCCAGTAGGGGGCATGCAGGAGGCAGCCAATCAATGATTCTCTCTCATCATTGGTGTTTCTATCTCTCTCTCCCTCTCCCTTCCTTTCTGAAATAAATAAATTTAAACAAAACACAATACTCATTAAAGTGAGTATATTCTTAATGATCTCACTGGTGAGGGTAATGGAAAACCAAGCAGTTATCTCTAACCGAATTGGAATGTTTATTCTGGCTGCAGAGCTGTTCCCCTGAAGGAATCCGCTGGGAGACCAGGCCCCAGCTCCCCAGTTTCCTAGTTTGTGGTTTCTGCTGTGTGGGCTCTAGGGCCCAGGAACAGTTGGTCTTTTCTCAGAAGAGAGAAGCAGAGGAGAGAAGAGCAGACGTGACAGGTGAGTCTTTCCAGGTAAAGTTCTAAAACATGATAAAATTAAGTGAATGAAGGCAGAAATTATAGTTGTAATGGCTCAAAGTATAACCATTTACAATATCAAATCTCCACCCAGAAGTGGGAAATCCCAATTAGGAGGGATCCCTCCTTCAACGCTGAGGCAAAATTAGGGCAGGAAGGAAATCAAGGGGTATTTCACTTCCCCCCCTTTTCTCCTCCGCATTTGACAGGAGAGTTGCTTTGTTCTGCTGTTTTGAGTTTTTGTTTCTGTAGGTGAACCCTCTTAGATCATATCCTTTCAGTCTTAAATAAGAATGGGAATCAATGCACTGATTCAGCTAACCCTGATGTGAAGATGGTCAGCTGCGCAACCCACCCCGAGATGAGCTCATAAAATGTCCATTAAAAGACTAGAGGGAAGGAGGGGAGGCTACGGAAAAGCAGCAGCTGTCCCACTTGCTACAGGTGAAGAATGCGACAGTTCTGCAGAACCAGTTCTCCACAGAAACAGAAGTCTTTTCAGCCCATCCTTCCCAGAGGAAGGTGAGGTTTTTTGTTGTTTTTGTTTTGTTTTGTTTTGTTTATAGCATTCACCCAGTGACTAGCAGGAAACATATTAGAAGTAGAAGAGGAAATAACTATTCAGTGTGCTCTAGAAATTATTTTCTCTCATAAAAGAATGACAAAATTTCTGGAATATCTCCCTTGGAATGCAAGCCTTTTGAGTTTGTCTCCGAGTACAAGGATCTTCTAGTCCACAAAATACCGGTAAGCATTTACAGAAAAGCTATACATTAGAACTAAAGGACCTGATCATACACAATAGATGGATCAAAGCTCCAGTTCAATGCACTGGCCAGTCCGACCCCAAAAGGTCCTGTGATTTTGGTCCTATATCTAGTAAGTGAATAACCAATCCTTCTTTTCTCTTACTTGCTAAAAAAGGGGACTGAAACATCGAAAGTATTTCAGAGCTGGATGGGACCTTAAAAATTATGTAATCTAAGTGGTGTCTTCTTTCCTAAAGATCAACTGGAAAATTCCTAGGAACAGCTACCCCAGCCCTTCCCAGTTCCTGGACTCTTGTTTCCCTATACCGTCCCCAACACAAAACAATCATATGAGCTTTTGTGACCATAAGACATTAGACTATATTTCTGGTACATTATGAATATATGCCTTAATACTTCCAGGTCAGTTCCCATTTCATTTCTTTCTTTCCTTCCCTCCCACTCTCCCTCCCTCCCTCCCTCCCTCCCTCTTCACTCCCTCCCTTCTCTCTCTCTCTCTCTCTCTCTCTCTCTCTCTCTCTCTCTCTTTCTTTGTTAATCTTCACCCAAGGATGTTTTCTCCATCAATTTTTAGAGAGAGTGGAAGGGAGGGAGAGAGACAGAGAGAGAGAAACATCAATGTGAAAGAGACACATCAATTGGTTGCCTCCTACAGAAGCCCCAACTGGGGCTGAGGATATAGTCTGCATTCCTGGTTTTTGCTTTTTTTTTTTTTTTTTTTTTCAGTTGTTTGAGGGGGATTTTCAGAAACTACCTTTGTTAGCTTGAAACCAGAAGTCTCCAACTTTCATAAGATTACGATGAAATACTTGGCTGATGAAAATACATGGACAATGATCATTTCAAACTAAGAAAGAGGGAGGAAGACAAAGCCCTGCCCCAACCCCTAAACACGAGTTTTATTCCATACATGTCTTATATGTGCATGGAAGAGGCTGCCTCTCACTATTCAGAGAGACAAGCAGCCCTTACTTCACTATATTTGATTATTATTCCATTTGCTTAATTTAGACAAAATAAGAACTCTCTTTGAAACTGAAAATAATGTATGAGTTTTTTAAAAATAAAATTATTCTTCCAAGTTTCCTATAAATATTTTGGCAAATGCCAAGCACACAAAACTGATTCTGAACAATTCCCCCCGCCCCCCCACCACACACACAAATCACATCTACTGTAATTGCTCTCTCTTTTGAAAAATGTTCAACTGTAAATTATGCACTGTAGTCCGGAAACAGTGGCTAAACACACATATAATAATTGGCTGTTATTATCCAATCAGCAAATATTTATTGAACACCCTGTGAGCCAGGTACAGCAGGGGAAATAGAAATGGATAAAGATATGGCCTTTATGGCCCTTGTAATCTACTTGTGATAAGACAAAAACACGAAAAGTTAAACAGTACAAAGTAGTATGTGGTCAAGGGGCATGGGCGGAAGTGTTATAAAATTTTAGAAATTAAGAGTTGACAACCCGGATAATACTGAGGGGAAAAAAAAGGCGGTAAGGGTTTAAGGCCATAGAAACCCTAAAGCTCACACACAGACCAAAGCTATAATAGGCCAAGGATTCTATAACTGGCCTGCTCAAATATCTTCAATGCCCCACCATGAACAACCAAAGGAAGTCCAAACTCCCTAGCTTGGCCTCCAAGACCTCACAGCCCTTGCCCCAATCACCTTGCCGGGTTTTGCTCCATCCAGACATACCTTGTCACCGTCAACCCTTTTTGCTCCTGATGCCCTATCCTTCTCAACACCCTTTTCCACAACATCCTTCTTGGAAGCACCCCAACACTGTTTTTCCTTTTTCATTACTGCACAAGATCTTTGCCTCTTGAGACACCCAGTCTTCAAGATGCTCTCCAATGATTCTCCCTTCCTGGCATTCACTCCCTTGTGTAGTCTCCTCCCACACTGAATAGGGACAGGCTGTGTCACCAATGGGATACTGTGGAAGTGATGGATCAGTCACTCTATGGAGAGCCACCCACCAGGTCATGAGGACACTCCAGTAAACCTCTGGAGAAATCTACATGGTGAGAAGCTGAGGCTTCCTGCTCAGAACCAGCACAGACTTGCCAACCCTGTCAGTGAACCAGCTTGGAATTGGATCCTCAGGAAAGAAACAGAAAAAGCCCCAGCAAAACCTTCAGATGTTTGTGGAGCTGGCCAACTCCCTGACTCTAACCTCACGAGAGAACCCAAGTTAGAATCACCTAGCTAAACTGCTCCCAAATTCCTGACCCACAGAAATTGTGTGTAATAGATGTTCATTCTTGTTTCCAGCTACTAAGTTTTAGGGCACTTGGTTATGTAGCAATAGAAACAAATACCCAACTGATAATTTGCATCCTAACTTTTTAAAAAATAAGTTTTTATTGATTTCAGAGAAAGGAAGGGAGAGTCAGAGTGAGATAGAAACATCAAAGATGAGAGAATTATCAATTGGTGCCTCCTGCACACCCCCTACTGGGGAACGAGCCCACAACCAGTGCATGTTCCCTGACTGGGAATCGAACCAGTGACCTCCTGGTTCATGGTTCGATGCTCAACCACTGAGCAACACCGGCCAGGCTGCATCTTAACTTTTTTTCTTAGAACTAGATCTACATTTCCCAGGGGACAGGGACCTTCTTTGCCATTTTTCAATTCTCTGCATGCTGTAGTAAGACACTTAGTAATCATTGGTTGAATGACTGAATGATAAAAGAAAAACTAAATGAAACTATTGGTGAAGTTGTGCCTTGGGCAGAGTTCTTATATGTTTTGGATGATTCTGTCATTTAATTTTTTTTTTTTTTACTTTTTGATTTTTGACTTCAAGGACTGAGTGGTGTAGTAATAGGAGGAGCAGCTGGTAGTTTGGATTGTGATCCCATCTCTGGCTTTTAGGAAATACTGCATGGAATACAGAGAGACCTGCCTCACCTCTGCCTCAGGACTTGCCTCCCCCCTGACATTCCTAACCTGCCCAAGGCACTTAGCAGTGTCACAGGTGGTAAACAGGCAGTGGGACAGGGCAGGAGTCGGGATGGTAATGAGGGAAGACACTGGCAGTAAGAAACAGCAAGGGCTTGCTATCCATCAATGACGTCTAAGCAGCCTACACCTGGCAGAATCCCTACTCTAGGCGCTCTGGCCCCAGTCGCAGGAACTGAAGGCATTTCATAGGTTTCTAATCAACCTTTCTTCTGAATCCTCCAATATTTTAAAGAAAATTGAAACCCAATGCAGTTCCCCTCTTGAATTCAGGAATGTTATGGTTATAAACAAAAGATGGGGATTCTATGGAAAATAACCTCACAGAGTGATCTGATCATAAATTCCTACCTGGGCAGGTCATGGTGGGTAGTCACTCCCCAGGCATATATCCTTTTAGTAAAAGGTTTATTTTTGCCTTGAGCAAGCCCTGTGCATTTCTTCTGTGCATCTAGGGCAGTGGTTCTCAACCTTCCTAATGCCACGACCCTTTAATACTCCTCATGTTCCTCATGTTGTGGTGACCCCCAACCATAAAATTATTTTCGTTGCTACTTCATAACTGTAATTTTGCTACTGTTATGAATCATAATATAAATATCTGATATGCAAGATGTATTTTCATTGTTACAAATTGAACATAATTAAAGCATAGTGATTAATCACAAAAACAATATGTAATTATATATGTGTTTTCCGATGGTCTTAGGCGACCCCTGTGAAAGGGTCGTTCGACCCCCAACGGGGTCGCGACCCACAGGTTGAGAACCGCTGATCTAGGGTAACATGCCTTTGAAATAAGCCAAAACCACCCTCAAGAGAGCACATGCTTTCTCCTACCTCCAGGTAATCTTCTTTCTGTTCCTTTAATTTCAAATGCATCAGTAAAAGAACCTGCAAAACTGTTATTCTCTGCAGCATTTGAGATCTTGCTCCCTGGCCTGTCATCAATTTGGATGTTTCATCAAAATTTTGTATAGGTTTGGATGTTTCTTATGTAGACATGGTCTTGACAGAATCCTTCTCATAGGTCTTCTTGGAACTCACTGTAGCTGGGCTGGGTAAACAATAAAACTGAATACCTCTCTTTAGGCCACAGATAAAAACAGAACAAAACAAGACCTATCTTTCAAGGGTCTTTTTATAGGCCAAACCATAGATACCACACAAAGATGCAGTCACCACTTTGAGAAACTCAGAGAAATCTGATCATCATCCCTATGCTGAATTATAGGAGATTATACACAGTAAGCAGAGCAGAGTAAGATAATTACAAAATATACTAATTCCTAACAGGTAACCTGGCCCAGAAGGTAAATTTACCTTGACTCAACATTTGTATTAATGACTCTGAGTGATAATAGAAGTAGTAAAATAATCAAGAATCTCTATATAGGAAAGCTACAAAACATGTTAGTAGACAGTTGGTTCTCATTGTAAAAAGGAGTGAATGTGGCTTTAAATCAATAAAGGAAGTACAAATCTAGTCACTTTAGCCTAGGGCCAAAGCAAGAAGACAGAGTTCCAAGAATGGGCATATAGTGCTTGTTAGAATTCTGTGAAGTTTAATCTTAAAGCCCCCCCACCCCCCACCCCCCTTTGTAGACTATATCCAAAGAGATTCTGGTTTTGAGCCTAATGATTTCCATATGTTAAACACACCTCATTGCTATAGGCACTGGTCAGATTAGTTTCTTCTGAAAAAGGAGACTAGAGATTGATTCTTCTATGTAAAATTATTCCATCCCATTAGTGCTGGAGACCTGAAGTCATTAGCAAACAACCTGGGCCTAGTTACACAAGCCTGCTGATAGGGAAAGCTGCCTTCCAGCTGTTCCCTGCAAGCCTCTGTAAATAAAGAGCCATTGCCTGGGCAAACACTGTCCAGCCTCTTAAAGACGCATATTTCATTCAAGAAAACATTTTAAAGTGGCTCATGATCTTAATCTCATTTATTGTGCTGCAAAATTCAATCAGGTTAATATTTTGCTCCAGTACATCTCAGCAACATCCAAATAAGATCATATCTTTTAAAAGTATACAAGGCTGACACTCCCTCAGGCTACATCTTTGCTCGGTTATCTTCATTTCTTTCTCTTTTTTTAAAAAAAATATATTTTATTGATTTTTTACAGAGAGGAAGGGAGAGAGATAGAGAGTTAGAAACATCGATGAGAGAGAAACATCGATCAGCTGCCTCCTGCACACCCCCCACGGGGGATGTGCCCGCAACCAAGGTACATGCCCTTGACCGGAATCGAACCTGGGACCCTTCAGTCCGCAGGCCGACGCTCTATCCACTGAGCCAAACCGGTTTCGGCTCTTCATTTCTTGCTCAAGAAAGGCAACATTCAACTGAACCCCAAACAATTCAGTGAGAAACAGAATCAAATGCTCATTAAACATGTGGAACTGTGTAGAAAATAATGTTAAGAAAAAAGCAGGACACTAAACTGTGTATATATATTATGGTCACAGCTACAATATATTATCCATATATATAAAAGGCTAATATGCTAAGTGTCCGACCATCCGACTGGTTTCTATGATGCGCACTGACCACCAGGGGGCAGATACTCAACGCAGGAGCTGCCATGATGCGCGTTGGTCATTTACAGAGAAATGGCACCACAGATCTGGTACCCAAAAAACAACACTCAGCTTCCCCCAAGTGGGACACAGGCCCTGCCACCCCAGAGCGACACCTCACCAAATCGCAGCCAACACTGCTGAGACCCCATAGTGCAAAATGTGGCCCAGAGCTCAGCCCAGCTGGGAAATGGACGCTGTGGGCACCGGATAATGACGCCACGAAGCAAGGACCGGCTTCCTCTCCCTAGCGACTAGCCTCCTTGGAGTTTCTTCAGCCCAAAAACATGACTTGCTTTATAGCCAGGTGAAAACATTTTACACTTTAACCAAATGTCTGTGAAGCATTTTCACGTTCCTCATCTCATTTGATCCTCACAGAAGTCCTGGAGTAGGTAGATAGGAGACTCAATGGAATCCTATTTTCTCTTCATTAGCCGAAAAACGGAGATTTAGAAAACTTAGAAACTTGACCTGGCTGAAAAGAAGTAAGAAATGGTGGACCTTGAAAATGACTTCAGGTTTTGTCACTGCACAGAATATAGTCAAACACTGATGCAGTTCAATATTTTACCCTTTGTTCTCCCTGTGTGATCTACAATAATAATCTGTTTCATGTTGATGTTTACTGCTGTGTTGCTGACGATTACCTGAAAGAAAAGTTGGGATGCTTCACTGGCCTGGAAAAAGTTTAGCTAAATCAGAAAGCAGGTCTAATTAAGCAAGTTTGTTGATCGTGAGTTTGGTTGACACTTCTATTATAGAGAAAGGGTGAAGAGCGATATTAAAATATTTCTTCTAATTAATTTCCATTCAATTTGCACAAATTTGTGCACCAGGCCACTAGTAATATATAACTATGGATAAGGCTGGAAAGGAATATGAAAAATGAAGTTGTTTTCTCACACACATCTATAATTTTATGTTTAGTCTTTCTAAATTTCATTCACTTCTCCTGTGGTTACCTTAATTTACTTACTTCTAGTGTAGTTTGTTTGCTTTCTTTTTTATCTTCGCCCAAGGATATTTTTCCTATTGCTTTCTAGAGAGAGTGACAGGAGGGACAGAGGACAGTGAGAAAGAAATATCACATGAGAGAGTCACATTGATTGGTTGCCTCCCACAGGTGCACCCCACTCCCCCCCTTACTGGGGCCAGGGAACTTGCCAGGGAACAAAGGCAGGCCCTTGATGGGGAATCAAACCCAGGACCTGTGGGGAGCCGATATAGGGTTAAGCCTCGGACTGACTTGTTAGCAAAATCACAAACAAGTCTTCTTCCGAGTCTTAAACAACCCAATCCGAGAGGTGGCTGCTGATTTACACGCGCTGTCATTTAAAAAAATAAAATGGGGGAATTTGCCGGGAGCCGGTCCACCCTTGCTGCTTGACGCAGTCGCTGCAGGGAAGAAACATCTGCACAGCTTATGTTTCAAGGGACCTGGCGTATATGACATATGTTTGCTCCCCCTCTTAAGCGCTATGTGTTTTAACCAGCACCACCTCCCCGAGAAAGGTTGTTTCCCCAGGTTAGGGGTTGAGACTAAGGAAGAGAATAAATCAGTAAATCCCCCTAGTGTTACAGAAATACCATGTACTACTTATGAAGAACTTGGACTAAGACTGTTGGCAATAAATTTGGGACTTGTTGGGCCCGCATCCCCAGGGGTCTGCCCATCAGGGAAAGCACGAAAGCCTATACCCCTGGAGACCCACCGACACAGGGCAGTCCCAGGGAAGGCAAGCAGCAAGGCTGGGAGGACATAACCTTTACTGGGTAGGATAAACTCCTTCAGTCACTTCATTGTAGCCTATCAGTAGAGCAGTGACCTTGGAATAGCCCTTGTAATGGAACAGAGATTAACCTAGACAAGATTAATATCAACAGAACTAGATAGAGACAGGATTTTTGGCTAAGGTCAGATAAGAAACAAGGAATTGTAGAACGTGACCCAAAACTTACCATGATGTGATTATAGAGGCATGCTTATAGGATCAAATGGTATAAATATAGATGTAATAGGACAATAAAGAGGAACCTGGCTATGATGATCACCTGAACGCTGCCTCCGTGTCATTCCTTCTTCGCCGACTCCGTCCACACCTTGGGGAACCCCTGGACCTGATGGGGCTGGACCCCAACAAGGACCCTCCATAGGCTAGCACTCCAACCACTGAGCCAAACCAGTCAAGGCTATTTTAAATTGTTAGGATAAGATCTCACTTCATCAGACAAAAACTTATGAGCCAGTTACTCATGTAAAGGGCGGTGACCACCCTAGATAGATGCCTGTATGTCTCTTCCTAAAAATTCCGTAAGGATAGCAATTCCACAATTTTCAAGTTTCTTTCCCCTGGAAGAAATTTTGCTTAACCTGCCACTGATAGTGGATTTTTAAAAAAATCTTCATTTAAAAAAAAAATTTGCTTCAAACTAAAATAATCCTAATAATGAAAGTTAAAAGGATATTTGGGCAGCCCTAACCGGTTTGGCTCAGTGGATAGAGCGTCGGCCAGCGGACTGAAGGGTCCCAGGTTTGATTCCGGTCAAGGGCATGTACCTTGGTTGCGGGCACATCCCCAGTAGGGAGTGTGCAGGAGGCAGCTGATCGATGTTTCTCTCTCATCGATGTTTCTAACTCTCTATCCCTCTCCCTCCCTCTCTGTAAAAAAATCAATAAAATATAGTTTTTAAAAAAAGGATATTTGGGCAAATCATTAAAATGGAGTATTCATTCATACATATTTCTAGGAACATGGGTAAAGAGATGAGTTCTGGAGATGAACAAAACATAGGTACTGCCCTCAGGAAGATACTCTAGTCGGGCCAAGGGCACAGAGAGCTGCAAACTAAGGTAAAATGCCATAAGGGATCAAGTCAACATAGAAACAGGGAGACCAGAGGGGCTATTCAAATTCTTAAGAGGAAGAGATTACTTCTGGTCATTTTGTTCCTGGTAAAGAAGAGTGTCAAGAAAGGTTGCATGGCGGAGGCACATCTGAACTGGATCCCGAAGGAAAGAGAAATGATGGGCAGGAGAGGGGGCTTTACCCAGCAAGGAAAAAATCAGAGAAGAGTGGGTTGTGTTCTAGAACAATGCACAGTGTAGGAATGAGAACCAGAGGAAATATGCGGAAGAGTAATGGGGATCAGGCCTTGCCTTGACCTTACAGAAAAGGGTGGGGCAAGTGAGCAAATATTATTCTTTGGGGCCTGGGCAAGGAGCCTTGCATTTGCTATTGTGTTTAGTCCTGAAAACTTGTTTTTCAAGTGAGAAGTCAGAGTCTCTTAAGAGCATGCGACTCACCTACATATCCCCAAGGTAGTACTGTGCCTGGTGCTCAACAGGTCCGCAAAGAATTGTCTGAATGCATGGGTGACAAACCAGCAGGCCATGCTCTGCTGCCCCACCATATTGCTCTGTTGGACTTGTTTTTGATAGATATTGGGAGCCATTGACAACTGAGCAGCTGTGGGTTAAGAAGAGTACAGTAGCCCTGGCCAGGTAGCTCAGTTGGTTAGAGCAGTGGTAGGCAAACTGGGGCTCGCGAGCCACATGCAGCTCCTTGGCCCCTTGAGTGTGGATCTTCCACAAAATACCACGTGCGGGCACACATGTACAGTGCAATTGAAACTTCGTGGCCCATGTGCAGAAGTCAGTATTTTGTGGAAGAGCCACACTCAAGGGGCCAAAGAGCCGCCTGTGGCTCATGAGCCGCAGCTTGCCAACCACTGGGTTAGAGCATCACCCTAATACCAAGGTTGCAGGTTTGATCCTCGGTCAGGGCACATACAAGAATCAACCAATGAATGCATAAATAAGTGGAACAACAAATTGGTGTTTCTCTCTCTCTCTCTCTCAAATCAATCAATAAAAAATTTTTAAAAGAAGTATAGTAAAGGCTTGGAGATGAAATGGGGGAGTTACCTAATGTTTATAGACAACATCTTGCTTTGCTTAGCATGCTTTGTTCATACAGATTTTTCTGAGGAAGTATGAGAATGCCTCAAAATCTCAACTGAAATTTAAATTCTCTCCTTTACCAAATGTACTTTGATTTTGAAATTTAACCACTATAGAAGGTATAAAATGAAAAGTTAAACTTCTTTTCCCCTCTTCCAACTAATAATTCCATTATTAATAGTATAATGTTCATACTTCTAAAAAATGCTTATGCACTCATAAGTATATAATATGCCTATTTTTAAACATAATGAGATCATTATTTTGCTTTTTTATTTAATCTCTCTTGGAGATCTTTCCGTATCAGTGCACAGAGAACCACCTTGTTCTAAAGCTGCATAATGTTTCACCTCCAGGAAGTACCATAATGTCTTTAAGGTGCCCATGCCTATTTAAGTTGTCTTAGAGTTTTTGTTTTGTTCATTCTTAAGAACAGCACCGTAATAAACTCTTTTTATCCCAAATTGAATTCACTTGTGGTCATTTGTATCCACCTCTTAGACTCTAAGACTTAGAGAGTCATAGATGGGCTCTCTTGTGTAATAAGAGAGCAAATTTCCTCATGTTACTATAGTTAACAACACTTATCTTAGCAATGAAGGGGAACACAAAGATAATCTAAAAATAAATTTACTCATGGAGTTTTATCTCCTGTTATAGCCCTGGGCCTCCCGGAAAGACTCAGGGCCTGAGTTCTGGCTTCTCACCCTGAGCTGCTGGTACAGAATTCCCCATCCCACCGCAGCAGACAGCATGCCTTCCGAGGGCCGCAGGCATTCCTGCGCTTGCTATCAGTGACTTGGCCTCCCCTCGTTTCCTTGCTCAAAATGACAATGAAACATGCAGGTGATAACAGTCAGCACGGCAGGATTTCAGAGGTGGGAGAGATGAGAGATGTAGCCTACACCTCACATCTTAGATTTGGAAATTCTGACTTAGAGGGTTGAATATCTCAGGGAGATCACACAGCCAGCCACCGCAGTCCACCTTTCCCAGGCCTGACCGAGCTTTTCCAGTTCCATTTAACCAAATAACATCAGCATCCTTTGCTTAATTACTTCAAAGAGAACGTGTAAGCAAAATTTGTCTGTAATATTCCACTGAGTAGAAATAATGATGCTTAAAACAAAATAAAAAGACCATCTGAGGACATATGTAGAGACAGCATAGACAGTAAGAAATTCAAAAACCTTATTTTAAATATTTTTAACTTCTTTCTCCATGAAATTCACTCCTAGAGTGTCTAACAAATTTTGAAACTGACACATATAAGTTCACAAATTTTGAAACTGACACATATAAGTCCCCTCTTACGTTCTTGTTGAGGTGTTAGCTACTACTGCTGACCTATTATCAGCAAGACTTGCAGCTGTCCAGTTGTCTGCAGCCCTGACAGGGGGATTTCCAATCCTGGAACTGTCTCTCTGAGCGAGCCACATTTGCATGACCCCTCTCCCCCTCCCACTCATGCTACAGAGTCCAAATCAGGGATGTTGAATAGGTCCTGAGAGAAGTCTGTTTAAGATCTAAACATCATAGAGTAGCCAGCTCTACCCTGGAGCCCTGCTCAGTTACTGATGTAGAAAAACCCCTGCAAGCTGGCTTGGTGAAGTCTGCATTTCTGCATGAGGAAGTAAGAATACAGCAATATGGTCAAGAATCAATGGATGTGACTATCAGCTATGCTGTTGACCTTGAGTAAGGACTTAAACTCTCATGGTCTGTTTCTTCGTCTTTCAAATGGGGATAATAATGATTGAACCTAGGGTTTGGCAATGTATATAAACATCTTAGTACAATACCTGGCACATAGTAAGTGCTCAATAAATGTTCAGCCTCACCCTGGCTCACAGAGGGTCCAATGAGAAGCAAAAGGCAAAAGGCAGCTGGAATAAGGAAAAGAAGGCAAAGTCTTTAGCATGATCTCTGTTGAGTTAATAAAAGCAGAATAGAAAATGGTTATATTTTTACACAAGTCCATACTTTCTGTGGAGATTCCTAGGAACAAAGAGTCATCCCCAGGACTGTTTTAATTGAAATGTGAAATGCTCGATCTGGGGAAAATGCACCAGGGTGGGTCAGGCTGATGATCGGCCTCCCCTGGGCCCAGCCACAGGGGCGGAGAGCCTGACTCCACTGCCTCACCTCAGGGGAGTGACAAGAACAGAACAGTGGGTCAGCATCATGTCAGGGTGGCTTTTCCCTATCACTGACTCTGTTACCTGTGAGATTTCCCCGTGTGGTCAAGGCTACTTCTTCACACCTGAAATAAGAGATCACCTCAGCATTCAATCTGTTGAGGAAGAGCCACTATCCCGTTACCTCTGGATTATTCTCACCATTGCTTTTGTACGGTGAATGTGTTTTAAAATTATGTCTCATGACGTTGTTTTTGTTTTTTCTTTTCTATTTTTCTGCTAATTGCATGGCAGTGAGATAGTCAAGAGGACGGGAACAGAGTGTCTACATGGCCCACAGACCAGGACTGAACAAGGAGAACCAGGGCAGGACACCGCTGGACTAGCGTGGGGCAGGCATAAGGCCGGGCAGCCCAAGGTCTTGCCCATGTAACGGATGTGCTGAGAAATGTGAGTTTGTGTCAGACGTTGTCACAAACCCACTGCCTATAGGAGGCAGGCCGATAAATGACTGAGACAATGCAACAGCGAGAAGCAGAGGCTTTGGCCAAACCGGCAGGTAGGCACCACTAGCCGGCGTTTAAAGTTAAAAATGAAGCACAGTGTTATGTTAAACAAAATGCATCAGGGATCACATCTGGGCCTGGGGCTCCCACTCTGATGTCTGGCCATGGGTTCTGGCAGACATGAAGTGAGAGGTGAAAAGGTCAGCCAAGAAAGGAAAGAGCGGGTGGTGCTCCAGCCCCCTTCTCCCTCCCCCAGAGAGGCCTGGGCCTTCAAACCCACAATGAGTGGTCATTGTTCCCATAAGCCCTACCTAAAACCCACCATAGGGAGGGCAGTGGGTATGGAGGTCACGGTGACATTCAGTGTAGAGCCAGACACTCTGTGAGCCAGGGGTTCCCATGTGCTGGTCCTGAAAACCCAGTAAAGTGAGAACATGGTCTGAGTCTGACACTGTGAACACAGGAACAACCCGAGACAATAGATGCAGCGCCCACACCCCTTCGGCTCAGGGGAGAGACTGCCTCAGTGGGCACAGCTGTGTCAGAGGCAAAGTCACCTGATTGGGGGGAAAGAGTTAACGGGGCTGGACGGTTCCCGACAGGCTAAAAGGGGAAGGACAGAACCCACATCCTTTCACATCATTTATTTCATAAACAAGCATATTTTTAGTGCTAATGCTGTACATTGTACAAGGTACAGCTGAGGCTACAGAGATGAAAAGCTATAGGTACTGAGAGTAAATGTCTTATTCTGAGTTCACAGGAGCAAGAGCTTATTTGGCACCGTGGTTGGCCAAGCCATAACCTTGGATTTGGTAACATAACAGCTCACTAATCACTGTATGGACTGCTAGGTAGATGGCAGATGGAAGGAAACAGACATATAATTAGGATCTCAAAATGCTTAGAAGAGTAGGTCATACAGAGGGAAAGAAAATCAGATTACCATAACCAGATTTTTTGACAATACTTTGTCAGAAGAAAATAGAGCAACATATTTAAGACTCTCAAGGAAAGAAAATGTGTGCCAAGGATGTTATATCTAACAAAACTCACTTCTAATAAAGGCTCACCAAGTGTTATCAAAAAAATGAGGGAATATTGTTCCCATGAGCCCCACCTAGAAATCTGCTGCAGAAAGAGCTTCAATCAACCTAGAGACATATGAAAACATGCTCAAAGTCACTAATCACCTAAGAGATGCAAATCAAAACAACAATGAGGCACCATCTCACACCTGTCAGAATGGCTATCATCAACAAATCAACAAACGACAAGTGCTGGCAAGGATGCGGAGAAAAAGGAACCCTCGTGCGCTGCTGGTGGTAAGGCAGACTGGTGCAGCCACTGTGGAAGACAATATGGAGTTTCCTCAAAAAGTTAAAAATGGAACTCCCATTGACCCAGTGATCCCACTTCTAGGAATATATCCCAAGAAACTAGAAACACCAATAAAAAAGGACATACCCACCCCTATGTTCATAGCAGCACAATTTACCATAGCTAAGATTTGGAAACAGCCTAAGTGCCCATCAGCAGTTGAGTGGATTAAAATCCTGTAGTACATCTACACAATGGAATACTATGCTGCTATAAAAAAGAAGGAACTTTTACCATTTGCAAGAGCATGGATGGAACTGGAGAGCATTATGCTAAGTGAAATAAGCCAGTCAGAGAAAGATAAATATCACATGATCTCACTCATATGTGGGATATAATGATCAACATAAACTGATGAACAAAAATAGATCCAGAGACAAATGGCAGGGGAGATGGGCGGGCGGGGGGGGGGGGGGTGCTTTAGAGGCCAACCAAAGGACTTGTATGCATGCATATTAACATAACCAATGGACACAGACACTGGGGTGTTGGGGGCTTGTCCTCGGGGGTGGAAATGACTGGGGGAGGTCAGTCAGGGAAAAAGGAGACATAGTAAAACTTTAGACAATAAGAAAAAAAGAAAGCTTCAATCAAAATGTCTCAAGACACTGATATGAGAACTGATGAGCAGCACATATAGAGTTTCCTATAGAAATAAAGAGGCTGCTGTGTACGTACACAGGAAAATTCAGCCCTCATGCATCCAGGGGGCCATGTGACTGGTGACTTGTTGAAGGTCACCAGGTGGGTGCACCCTCCCATGGTTCTCCTTCCTACGACTGACAATAACAAAATGTGAAAAACAAAACTGGGACACGAACTGCAAAGAAGACCCTGACTGCTGGAGAGGTAACAGCCTTTGGGAGTTCACAGAAAATGAGGGAGTTTGTAGCATTTTATTGAGGGTCAAACTCCGCAGTAGTTCAGAGCACAGGTATGGGAGGTGAGACACCCGAGCTGCTGGGTGTGCACCCAGGCTCGGCCAGGCACCTGCGGCAGGTTATTTAACCTCCCCAAACCACAATCCCTCATCTGTAAACTCGGATTAACCATAATACCTTCCTCATAGATCCCTTGAGATGAAATGAGACAATGTGTATAAAGCACTTGCCCATTTTAAGTACTCAATAAATGTTTGTCATGATGACTGTCATTGGGGTTGTGAATATTTCCAGAACCATAAAGAGCACTCTATTTGATGGACATCTTCCGGGTATGAAGGCAGGATGAAGACATCCACAGGAAGTTGTGCTATTTTTATAAACCCAGATCCTGGACGTTAGAAAGTCACTGCTCATTGTAATTAAGTATATGTACCTTTCAACACCGTTCACATCTTTGTTCTGTTTTTCTACCAACTACTCATCACGGGTAGGCAGTTTTCATTCCAATAAAACCTGCGGTTAATATGTCAGTAATAATAATGTCTTCGATAGACAGCTTCCAGGGCACAGGAGCTGGGTCTAGTGCAGATGGTATTGGTCTGCCCAATAACCATGCCCCTCTCCCTTCTTCCTATTGGCACCCCCTCCTGTGGAGGCCCCCTCAACGCCTCTGTGCACTTGCACAGCTTCCCTGGCAGCTGTGACTCAGCTCCTGCCAATGAGGCCTGAGGGAGCTTCAGGAAAGATTCTATCCCCTGATGAACAGATTTATTGCTGCCCTCTCTGTGCCCACCCTCCTCCCCCACCACACACACACATACACACACACACACACACACATCCACACACACACACGTCCACACACACTTCCTGCCTTTGCATGAGGTTGGGGAGTGTAAGATATCCATTGCTGAGGAAACCATTTTCTGCCCATGAGGTGGCTAGTCTGTAGGAAAAAGCTGACATGCTAAGGATGGGAGAAGAGAAAGACAAAAAGACCTGGTCCCTGATGACAGTGTCTGAGTCACTGATTCAACTTTGGATCGGACCAACCCCGACTAACCTTCATGGAAGATAATTTAAAAAAAAAAATTTTTATTGATTTTTTACAGAGAGGAAGGGAGAGGGAGAGCCACAGAGAGTTAGAAACATCGATGAGAGAGAAACATCGATCAGCTGCCTCCTGCACACTCCCCACTGGGGATGTGCCCACAACCAAGGTACATGCCCTTGACCAGAATCGAACCCGGGACCCTTCAGTCCACAGAGCGATGCTCTATCCACTGAGCCAAACCAGTCAGGGCCATGGAAGATAATTTAATGCCTTTACTATTCAAACCACTTTAACATTTCTCAGGATGGGTACACAGGTGTTCGTTTCAATCTGCTTTCAACTTGAAAGCTATAGTTTGTATTTTCAAGAGATTTGTTCTTTCCACCTGGAGGTGGGGGTGGGGGGAAGAACCCTATAGATATCTGCTCCTGAATAATCTTCTCTGTACAAGACATTGACACTAGTCTCCCAGGCTGGGGTTTTCAATTCCCTGCACATCAGTCACCGGGGACCTTGTAGAAATACCGATCCCCAGGCCCATCCTTTGGGATGCGACAGGAGGCAGGACCCAGGAACCTGCACCTTTGGTACCAAGCTTCCCAGTTGATTCTGTCATGCAGTCAAGTTGGGAGCTATGGCCCCAGATGAGCCCTAAGATACAGCAGCATATTGGGCAAGTTCAAAGTTTCATTTGTCATATCACCTCTTGGCTGTCCAGATAAAAACGTCCTCAAACCGCCCCTCAGGGGCACACGGGGCAGGGACTCTGCTTCCTTGGGAGGCGCCCCGTTGACACGTGGTCTCTCGTGCTCTCTCGCCCTGGCAAGTCATAGTAGCCGTTCCCTCGGGCACTGCCATTCCAGGCCATAAAAGCAAAGGCACGAAATGGCTCAGTGTGTGCAGCCCAGAGGCCAGCACTGCATGCTGTGGGAGGTCTGAGCTCGCTCACCTCTCCCAGTTCACTCCAGGGGCCTGGGGACCGTGTCTACACCGAGGCAGGAGCAAGTCCGTTGCAAAGTCAAGACCGCTTTGCCCTTCTAGGGCAGTGAGAGTATTTAAGCAAACACCAGCCCTTTCCCAGAAAACAATCTCTTTTTAAAGGGGAAGAAGGAAAAATAAGAGTTGCTTCCTGATCAGAGCTGTGTGATCAGGCACTGGACTCACTTCTTAAAGGTCTGCGTCATCAAAGTTTGTTTCGAACTTTGCCATCTGATGCCCACGCTGTGCCTGCAGTTCTTCTCGGAAGACCACCGTGGCACTTTGCGGAATTCGGGGACAGGTAGGTTTCCACAAGCACACGCCACAAACTCCGCCTCTGCCACTTTGGTTGACAGTCATATAATAAATCTGGTTTGAAGGAATAAGAGCTAGGCATAGAGAAGGTATTGGCCGAGTGAGTTATTTCTTACTTTTTGGCTCCTTGCAAACATTCATGTGTAACCATGTGCCCTTCGGAGTGGCGTGTCCCAGAAAAACTTGCCCCAACGGGTAACCCTAGGTGCCTCCCTGCCCTCTGCCTCCCAGAACTCTCACAACCCCCTTCCCCCATCCCCCCAGGACGTGCTGGCCCAAGCGCCTTTGCGACACCCAGAGTGGCTGAGACAAGTCTTCCTGTCTTGGATAACCTGGTTTCACCCATTACCTGTTTTATACAAGGACCTCCAGTGGTGAAAGGCCAAGCCGCTGCTCACAACTGAACTGTAATGGGTCTTTTACAAGCTTTCTCAGCCACAGGGAGGCTTACTGGATGCCAAGCTCTCCTTCAGGCCCAGACACCTACAGCCCAGGTGCCCTGCTCTGGCTCATTTCTCAGCAGCAGCAGCAGCAGCAGCAGCAAGATTTCCCTCTATAATCACTTGAGTGCAGCTGGGAATCACTGAAACTGTGCTACAGTCACCCAGCTGTTCATGGCTCAGCCACCACTGCCTGTGCTACATTCTTTGGGCTCCTCTGGCATCCTTAGAAGGAAAAAAGGAAGTTCGTGCTAAGAGCACATAAAATGCAAGATACCATTCTCCCTCTCTACCTCTCTACGCCACTAGGGCTGCTTACAAACACCATCCTCTTGAAATGAGACCGATTTGGCCCATCCGACAAAGCCTACCCTTTGCTGGGCGCCTTCTGCACACAGGACAGCAGGAGAGGAACATGCTGGTTTAACCCTCACAACCATCCTCTGATGTAAATACTCTTCCGGTTTCCAGGGGAAGCACGCTCAGAGAACTCAGTAGATTGCCTGAAGTCGCACAGCCAGGGGTGGCTGAGCCATGAACAACTGATTGCATGTGAACCAACCACTACTTGACTAACTTAAAAGTCATCTTCATTCCCAATGTTCAAGGAAACCACCACAAGTGGAATTTCGGACTTAATTCCATTGTCTGTAAGCAACTAAACCCTCAGCATGGGGCGCTCCCATGGAGGCCCTTCCTGTGACCTCTCACCCTTTTTTCTTCTTCATGGGGCAGCGTGCTGTATGCCTAGCCCTCAGGCACCTGGAGAGAGAGTCACCTCCGTCTGTGATCCCTCTGTTCTACATCGAAAAGCACAACCCTAGCAAACAAACTTGATAGCGCCCATCTAGCTTTGCAGCCGGTTCTGAACCATAAATACTTGCTTTTAGAGAAAAAGCAACCGCTCTCCAAAAGAATGGGTGGGTGTAATCTGATTGTTGTGGAGCCTGTGACATTTTCACACACGTTTCTCAGGTAACTTCTATGCTTGACATAAAAAACCAAGAAAACAAAATCCTATGGAATTTGGTGTGTTGCTGTTAGACACTGGTTATTTGAAACAGACATCAGAAGAAACATGCTGGCCCTGGCTGGGTAGCTCAGTTGGTTAAAGCATCGTACAGATAAGCCAAGGTTGGGGGTTCGATTTCTGGTCAGGGCACAAGAAGAATCAGCCAATGAATGCATAACTAAATGGAACAACAAATCAATGTTTCTCTCTCTTTCTCTCTCTCTCTCTCTTTCTCTTACCAATCAATAAAAACATGTTAGAAAGAAGAAATGTGCTCACTTCAGTCTCTTATGATTGTGAAATAAAATCTTTTAAAATTGGTTCTTCTACTGTCCTAAGGAAGCAAGCGCCTTTACTTTCTGCTATGAAACACAGAAGAATTCTGAACCCATTTTTGCCATTATCAGTTTACTTGCAGGGACCCGTTCTTACAAACAAACATCTCTCTGCAAGTTACCAGTCCTCTGGGATCCCATGCCTTCCTGTGACCATGAGAAGGCTGTGCAGTACCACACACATGTAGTCCAATAAATGCCGGCTGCATGAATGACCGGTGCTCACCTCCTGCAAACTAGACGGAGGGACACACCTCCCAGCTTGTAAATGGCAAACGTTACGGTCTGAGACTCACAGGCCGGGTGGTTTCTAAAGTGCCTCTCGCCTCTCACACTCCAGAATTATCTGCCCTCTACTTGTAGCTCATTTCCTCTTCTTACCACCAAGATGTAGACTGCAAACTAGCCTCCACTGGATACTGTTCGACCTCATTTACATTTTGCAACAAGGTTCACTGATTTTTTTTTTTTAAACTCTGAATGAATCATTCATTTTCAGCTACTGAGAGGCACCACTGACAGACAAAGGTCTAGAACCTGTGGTTAGCTCAGACCCTAGGGCCAAAGTCATAAAAAACAGAGAAGGGGACATAAAGGTTGGGGTGTAAACCTCTCCTTTTCAGTGTTTGTTGAGTTCTTAGTGTGCGTTTGGTATTAAATGCAGGATGTGGGCAGTGTCAGGAGGAGTGAGGTGATAAAAGTTAATCTGGCACCACACAGTGCCTTCCCTTCACTTCTGTCAGAGCTGATTCTCTGTAAATGCCAAAATGGGGCGAACTGTCTACTTTTTACCCAGGTTGGCCCCTGTGCATAACCCCCTGGCAACAGAGTTGCATTAAGGTGCCTTTTCCCTCTGAGAGAAACAGGGGCCCCTATTGTTATCACTGACCTTCCCTGCCTCCTGGGGTTACTGGGGCTCAATCCCTTCCATCTGTACCTGACAAGAATGGACGGAGCCGGGAAATGACCCATCCTGCAGGGTGTGGAGGCAAAGCTCAGTTCTGATGGAGTACAAATGACATGGCCAGAAGGAAATGTGTCACTCCAAGTGGCTGTCCCAAGCAGAACAGGGTAAAGAGGATTCATGAACTGGGAGGCCTCTGTAGTGCCCAGCATTGTGGCAGACTCAGCTTCAAGGGTCAGCAACTTGCAGTTCCCCAAGGCATAAACGACCTAGAAATCTGCTCCTCCCCCTCCCCCCTGCCCCCCGCCCCCCCCCCCCCCCCACATGGCATTTCCCAAAGAGGACTGTTTGGATGCAATCATTTTCCTCCACAAACCCTTTCCTCCAATTTCAAAAGAATGAAGAATTACAGAGAACAGGCCTCATAAAATACTCTGTTCCTGGCCCTGGCAGTGTGGGTGTTCACTCTCCGTTTCTGCCACTCTGTTGGGATCCCAGAACAGCCTGTCCTCACCACACCTCACTACACAAATGAAGAGTATATCTAGCAAGACAGGCAGAAACAAAAAAATCAAGAGACAACAAAGATGAGAAGATTTTCCAGCTCACACCATCCCTTTTCTAATTTAAACACTGGAACATCAATTAGCACAATAGAAGTCTCCCTGAAAGAAAAAAAAAAAATGTAAAAGCCCATTTGTGGAGGATCACTACTTTTGGGGGGAAATCTTCTTACATTAACAATTTATTAATGATTCTTAAATTATCACATAATCTAGATGAACATAATGGCTTATAATGCAAAAGCTTAATACAAAACATCCAATATCTAAGATATTCTTATTTTACAGGGAGGTAAGTGGCAATCCACTTCCTAAATTTTACTTATTTGAATTACAGGTAAACCTCAAAAATCGGGCAAGGGGTGGGGGAGGCAATTACCATGTGTGGACAGGAACAGGCATCCAGAAAATCTATAAAAAAGGTAACTGTGTTACCAGCTACAGTATTAACAACAGCTTGCTATTGCTGACTTAACTTCCCATGACAGATCTAATTAGAAGGTGGCAATAAATGTTTCCAGGTGTTTAATTAAGTGTGATAATTATTTCTTTCCTTAAAGAGTTGGAGTCATATGTTTACATTTCAAAGCATAATGTTTCCTTACTTAAACTCTGTGGAAACACTTTTGGGTAACACAGGATTCAAACCAGGATAAAAATATCTGGTGCGATAAGCAGCAGTTGAAGTGCTCTAACAACACTAACTTCCATATGCCAACGCACAATGGCAACTAAAGGCTGTTCTGTTCTGGTTATTTTCTTTAGCCACAGAGTTTTTGTTATCCTCACACCACAATGAATAATTTCTACTCAACAGGTCATTTCAAGGAATTCTTATCAAGGAAGTGGGGAGATTTTCTGGGTATCTCCACTTTCACAGAAGGAACATAGTAACAATAAACTGAGAGCTAGAAGAATTCAGAGATTACTAGAATTGGATGGGACCTCAGCAACCAAGGAATCATTTCATAGACGGACTCAAAAACAGCATTGCTCTCAATTAAAGCTATTAACTGTTTTAAAATGCAGAAATATGCCCTATATTTGAGTTAATCTTGACCCCCATAAAAATAATGTATGGAGGGATGGAATTATCAGTCTTAAGTAACCCAAGGACTTTGTTGTTTCAACACTGGGCACTCAACCACCATCTCCTAGGCTCCCATGATTCCCTCAGAGGAGGGGCAGCTTTTTACACAGTCCTGTGTTTCAGCAAATCAGATGGCTTTAGAGATACGGTGTCACTGAGTCAATAAACACCCTTTAGGTGCCCAAATCTGGCTGGTCAGCCTGGTCTTTTAAGTGCCTGCCAACCGCCAGAGTCCCAGGGCGCTCATCAGGTGTTCCTGCTTCAGGTGCTGAGCGCTGGAGCGCCCCACGTGCGCGCGCACTCAACTTCTTCAATGAAGTCTCCACCGTTGGATTTCGCGGCAGGAGTCGAGTCCCCGCCAGTTTTACAATGCGGGTTGGATTACAGACTCAGGCCAGCACTCGGTCTGCAATCTGGGGCACCCTGATAACCCGGGCAGTCCCTTTCCACAGCAAGAGTTGCTACCAGGAGGGCGTGACACCTAGCGGGGGCTGCGTCTACAGAAGGAAGGAAGGAACTGCGAGTGGGGCTCGGGACAGGGGGTGGAAGTTCAGGGTCGGCCCGAGTCTGGAGGGGCTCCTACCCGAATCTCTCGGATTGTCGCTGCGACGCAGGACCTGGGTAAAACTCCGTCCGGGTGGTTTCCAGGCTGTGCGCGCCTGCACATACAGCTACACACACTCGCTCACACGTACCCGCTCACACCCACTCACACTCACTCCCGAAACTCTCGGGGGGGCGGAAAGCGCGCTCCCAGTAGCAGCCCGCAGCCCAGCGTCCGGGAAAGCCCCACGAGGGTGCGTGCGGGACCCGCGCGCCTGGGAGCCACTTACTCGGAAGAGGGGGCGCGGGGGCGCCTGGACAGAGAGGAGCTGGGCGAGCTGACGGCGCGGACGGGGTTCCTAGTCGCTCCAACGCTCGCGGGCTCCCGCGGACCGATCAACCCCGCGCGCCAGAGCAGGCGGGAGAAAAGAAGTCAGAGTCCGGGATGGAGTGGGCTGTGGGGAGGGGGGGGGGGGGAGGATGGGGAGGGGGGAGCGGAGGGGCAGGGCGAGGCGGGCCGGGGGGAGGGGCTAGGAGGCCGGGAGGAGTGGCGGAGGGGCTAAGAAGCTGGGAGGAGGGGCTTACAGTGGTTCTCAACCTGTCGGTCCGGACCCCTTTGGGAGTTGAATGACCCTTTCACAGGGGTCGCCTAAGACCATCCTGCATATCAGATATTTACATTATGATTCACAGCAGTAGCAAAATTACAGTTATGAAGTAGCAACGAAAATAATTTTATGGTTGGGTCACAACATGAGGAACTGTATTTAAAGGGCCAGAAGGTTGAGAACCACTGGCTAGGTCACAGTGATGGTGAACCTATGACACGCGTGTCAGAGGTGACACTCGAACTCATTTTTTTGGTTGATTTTTCTTTGTTAAATGGCATTTAAATATATAAAATAAATATCAAAAATATGTCTTTGTTTTACTATGGTTGCAAATATCAAAAAATTTCTATATGTGACACAGCACCAGAGTTGACACTACGAGCTCAAAAGGTTCAAGGTCGGGAGGAGGGGCTAGGAGGCACTGGCTTCTGTTTCTTTTTTTTTTTTTTTTTTTAATATTTTTAAAAATTGACTTCAGAGAAAATGGGGGGGGGGGGGGGAGAGAGGGGGCGAGCAATGACGAGAGAGAAGAGAATCATTGATTGGCTGCCTCCTGCACAACCCACACTGGGGCTTGAGCCTGCAACCCAAGCATGTGCCCTGACCAGGAATGAAACCGTGATCTCCTGGTTCATACTCCGATGTTCAACCACTGAGTCATGCCAGCTGGGCATCAGTTTCTTCAGTTGTAAAAATGAAATGCCAATCTCCTAGTGTGTTGAGATGTTTAAATATATTTTTTGCACCGTGCCTGGCACGTAAAAGCAAGTGTGAATGTGAGCATCTGTTGTCATTACTATTATCCCTATGAACCCCGAAATCCCACGTGGGTTTTTTTGTTTTGTTTGGCCTCAAGTCGATCCGGTGATGTCTGATGCGCTTGTGATTCCACTCCTGGAGGCTGCAGGGCTTCCTCCCTTAAAGTCTCATGGGCTTATGGGAAGCCAGCCTGGCCTCAGCTACCCCTGTGGACTTCATTTTGTGGCTAGCTCTCCACCTGGATGGGGCAGAATGTAGACCTTCCTCCTGCTGAGGAGCCCTGACCCAGGGTAACTACTCTCAAGGGCAAGGGTGCTGCACCTTCCTGGAAATAGGATGCTATAGCAAAGGGTGACTTTTTGCACAGTCTTAGCCACTTCCATCAGCCACCCTCCCCAAGAAACCAATTCTCTGCATGTTTCTAGATGTTCACCCCTTCAGCCATTCTTAACAGAAATTGAGAATGCTTTTATGTTATTTTTGTGATTGAGCCACTGGAGTCTTTGTCTATGTGGGTTCTTCCTTACCTGAACTTTTTTTTTTAACTGTCTCAAATCTCACTTGAGCTTTATCCCAAATACTACAAAGACTAGTTTTGTTCTGTCTTTGGCTGCACAATTCTACTGTGAAAGTCTTTTTCTATAAATTATATATGGCCTACATTCCTAGTTCTATTGATAGATGTCTCTTGTGTATTTACACCCATGAGACACTAGTCCAAGTTGGCAACGCTTTACTTGAAAAAAAAAAAAAATATATATATATATATATATATATACACACACACACACACATATATATAAAATTTCAGAGAGGAAGAGGGAGAAACATCAATGATGAGAATCATTGATTGGCTGCCTCCTGCACACCCCACAGTGGGTATTGAGCCCACAACCAATCCAACCTTAACTTCCTGATTCATACATAGGTTGACACTCAACCACTAAGCCATGCAGGCCAGGCGCTTTACTTGATTTTTAACGAGGCTCCCACCTTAATCGTGAAACACTGGGAGCATATCACTCTCCCTTACTGGGTTCTGAGTCCAATGTTCTCCTTCAACAGCCTCACTTCTTTCCCTCTAATTACCAATACTCACAGTAAAGAGTTGGTGTGCTACTTACTTCTGTGTAGTTTTCTGTGTGCACACATAGGTCTGTTCCTCCCTCTACCTAGCAACTGTCTCATTAATTTTTAAAAAATTTATTCAATACTGTGGATCAACAATGGTCTCAGAGTCAAGACACTGGCAAGATTGTGGTTATAAATCCTTCTGTTAAGATCTCAGATTTAAGGATGTAACCTGTAGACCCCTTTTGTGAGAAAGTAAAATTTCTAAAAATCTGTACACCACAGCAACCTCATAGGTGGCCCAAGGTAGAGAAGAGCCTGTCTTAGAAAAAAAAATATGGGTGTAGGCTTTGTCTAATGAGTGGATTAAAATTTAATGTATATGAAAGCCACAGTTTTTAAAAGCAATTTTTCTAGATTGAACCATAAGGGGTAGGGATAGCACAAACGTAGAGGCCTTTGAATCCTCAAACTTCTCTTGTGAGGAAATGGGCTGAGAACAGTACTCAGTTAAATACATGGAAAAGGAAGGATGACTCAGAGGTAGGAAAAAACAACCCAGTGGATAGAGCTACCACTTGCAGAGATTTACTTCCAGGGAAATGGATTACTCAAGGAACTGCTGACAGGTGCCCAGCTAAATGTCAGAATCTCTGTAGACCAGGGACTACTATGTGACTCTTATTTTCCCTCTTTAGGAATGGGAGCTACCTTACCTCTGCCTCATCACTGTATGCTTGGTGTGTGGAAGGCACATAACTTCCCACTAGTTCAGAGGTCTTTAGACTATACTTAAGGAATCTCATTCAAGGCACCACATACACACCTGAACCTGACTTAGATGAGGGAAACCTGGGGCTCAAGTCTGACCCTGATGGACTAGGATGAAAATACTGAAGTTTTGGGGAGTGTTTTGCATGTGGGGGGAATATAGTTTTAAAAGCTTATTTAACACATATCCCAGGTCGATGCACTGTACTGCTTAAATTCTGTTACAAAGGTCATACCTGTACTAACACTGAGTAGACAATCAGCTGTATATGAGTAAAGCATTTCCACTGTGGAAAGAAATAGGTTGTCACATCAATTGTTTGTACCACCCATCTGTATTTGCAGTGGAAGAACAAAAGAAATTTTTTCTTCCAAGAAGCCTTGTGAAACAATGTGACACTCTAACTGCATTACCTCCCTGAATGTCAGGCCATATACATACAGAAAAATACTAAGCAAGCAAAAGGGAAGAATAATCAGGAAAAACTCAAAAACAGATTTAACTTTGAAAGTTACTGTAGCAAAACTACATACACTTCTAAAAGACTGAAAGGTACATTTAAGTAATCTATGTTAAACTTTTTCCAAGTACTCCAAATGGTATCCTTTCTTACATAGGTAACATCAAGCATCAAAAATATCCCAGCAATTCACAAAAAGGATTCCTGACCTTACTCAACAGAGCAGCTCCCAGTTTAGTCCTATTAAAATTAGTTGTTTTTTTTTCCCACCAACACAACAATCTTTGGTATCATGTTACTGAGTGGGGTTTAAAGGAGTTTGGAAAAATATTACCTCCTTCTTTCCTACTCCTATGTTAAAAAGTTTTGTTTTGTGCGTATTCTTTCATACATAGTTCTGTCTCTAAACCTATACAGGACTAAACTGTCACAAATATGGGATATTACACCTTTGACTTTGCAATCTTTCTCACCAACCTCTTTTCAGATTAGCAGATACAAATCTAACATTCTTTTAGTGTTGAGAGAATATTCTATTGTACGAATGTGCCACAATTTGTTCAAGAACTTACTAATTAACATTTAGATTTCAATTTTTTTTCTAATTAACATTTAGATATTTCAATACACACTGTGTACATATATTTTTGTGTAAGGGTGCTTTTATTTTTATAGGATAATTTCTCAAAAGTAGGATTACTCATATGTTTAGGTAACTGTAGCAGTTTAGTTCTGCCAGCAATGTTTTAGTGTGCCCATCTCCTTACATCTTCACCAATATTGATGTCACTGTTTTAACTTTAAACCGATCTGATAGAAACATTTCTTTTAACCATATTTCATGCTTGCTTTTTCAATGTCCTATTCTGTGAGTTATTTGCCAATTTCTCCAATAATCTGCCTATTATTTGAAAGTTCTCTTTATATACAGAGACATTAATATTTTTTCAATTACTATACACATATTTCTTCTAGTCACCTGTTCTTTTAACTTTGGCTGTGGCTCCCTGCCATATGAGATTTAAATTTTGTTTAGTAAGATCACACCTCTAAGGTTGTATAAGGATTTTAAGAGGGTGTTCTGATTGTTGAGACTAATGTGAGAAATTTCCGTAATGTTATTTTTTTAAGTAATTAAAAAAAGAAGAAGAAATGAATTTGGGCAAGACAGAGAGCAAGAAAGGAGGATAGCGTTGACTGTCGCATGATTCTACATATGCAAATACCTACATTTCAGAAAATGAGGCTTGAAATGTTGTGAATTGTCCCATCATTATAAAGCCACATTCTCAGAAAAGGCACAACTAAAAAAAATGTATTTTGATGTATTCACCTCATTAATGTGAATGAAATTTTGCATATATGTACATCATTTTATACTTAGATATGCATTCCTACTATTTTTATTCTCATCTTTTTTGAATAATGCTTACCTAACTAAGTTAAAAGGATATAGAAAAGGAAGAACAGGAATACTGGGAAAAGTATTCAATTCTTCCCACATTAACCAAATTCAAATACAGAAATTCTCCATTTTAAAATGTGACACATACTTTAAGTCAACTAAAGTCTCATAATTATTACTTAAAACAATAGCATGCTAAAAAAAAGTCACTGCATGATTGTTTATTTAAAATATTATGACTCTGGATGTAATTACATATGGGCTTACATAATTTATTATTCATATAAACCCTCAATTAAAATGCATAATAGTTCACCCACAATGCCTTTTTTCTAAGCATAATAAATTTTTTATTAAAAGTGTTTAAAGCCTTTTGAATCTTGATTTGTGAAGAAATTACTGAAAAATAATTTAAGCTTAACTACATCAAACAATGGTATTGTTTGCAATGCTGTCACAGATTCCTCCATGGCAACAGTCACGTGCTGTTACTGCACAATTTATGGTACAGGTTATTATGTGCACATAAAATCTACATAATGACAGTATTTTCACTGCAACTTGCTCAACACATTTAAAATTATGAATACAATTTACAAAATATTTAACAATATACTTTTAAGATAAAAGTATCCTGAGGATATTACAAAATTCATTTTACCAGCCCTTCTTTTCTTTGTTTTATTTCACTCTTTAATTTCCAAGATAATAGCTGTTTATACTTTGTTACATAAAAATGTCCTTATAGTCCCTATTAACAAAATATATTTAAGCTCAATAGCATATAATTGTCCCTCAAACACTTAGTTCCAACCGCCTGTCTCCTTGGTTAAAATCAAGTATTTATCAAGTTTTCTATAATTCTGAATCAGAAAAGGTATAGCAAAACAGAGAGAAATAGGGTTAGCACATCTAAGTTAAAAGCACTGCATTTTTAATATTTTGGTCATATTTTATAATAAAATAATATATTTTGGCAAAAATAATAAAATATAAGGTTCAGTTTATTTTCTATTAATGGTAGATCTGGCAGGTATTTTACACTTGTAAATACTACCTATTTAATTTGACTGTTTTCACATTTGTTTTTAAAAACACTGCTATAAGGTTTTCACAACTTTTGAGACTAAAAGCACCTAAAAAATAAAATTTAAGTAAAATGTTTGTTTGATCAAAAAATCCTTTCATTAATTTATAAACTTACTTTTAAGTGTCTCATATATACCAACACAGAATTGTTATTGCCTGCTAGGACATATTTGACTCAATGTAATCTTTAAAATAATAATCCTGGAAGTCTTCCTGAAATTCATGTGAAAATTCGATGGGAATTCAAAAAAATTTTTTTAAGAACATAAAACAAATAGCTGCAAAAAAAATTGTTATTCTGGTGGTAGTAGTAATGATGGCGCAAAAACACATGAAAAGACTTGTAGTTTTCTCATATATACACAAAGTATGTTCAAATAAGATGTGCAAGGTATATTACATATATACAACACACAACCACACACACGCACACATATATATATACACACACATACATATATATATACACATATATATACATATATATGTATAAAGTAATTAAATGTATATATATATTATACACACACACACACACACACACACACATACATATATATACACACACACATACACACACTTGGGCTCCAGTAGGGAAACTTGAAAACTTATATAATGAGCCACTTGGCTCATTTATCACTGAAGTCCCAATAATAGTGTTAATAGAGATGTACATTATTTTTTTGATTCTTACTCAAATATCAATCTATTATTAGTTAAGAGAAGACTTTCAGATGTATAAGTTTGAAAAAGGAACTGAGAGCATGGTGAATTAAGTGATGATGGATATGCAACTGCTTTTACATAAAAGGTATTTTTACTGTGGAAGAAATTCATGCAGAGGTATCTGCAGAAGACTTTATCAACCATAAGAAAACAAAACTCATTTGACACTGTGACATCCTCACTATAACACACTATAAATATGTAATGTTACAGCATTACTTATACATTCTAGTTTGGGCAACAGAGTCTAATTCTGAATGACCTTGTTATTTTTTAAGGCATCAGTGCATCAAGGGCAAAGCTCCATAAAATAAATATGGAAACAAGAAAGCATTAGCTTATTTGTGGCATTGAGAGCAACCAATGTACATTATATGTGTTGGCCACTTCTATGGAATAGGTACTAAATTATAGACCTTATGGTCAAAATGTTACAACATAAATTTCACATCATGTTTCAATACTTCATTTAATGGGCTAAACTGATCCGGCAGTATCCTCATTTTCATTGTTCCATCAGCTCCACATGAAAAAATGTGATTTGCTGGCCCTGTCTCAATTTGCATCACTCCGGTTCCGATATTTCTGAAAATGGATTGCCGAGCATGTTCACTGATAAAAGTGTGAAGAAGACTAAAGGTAGAGAGATTCCAAATCTGTAAGATATTAAGAACAAAATAAAACTTGGGGTTGATGACAACCTAAAAAGTACAAATATAATATTTAGGCCTGTCTTCCTGTGCAAAAAAGGAATTTCTAAAACAAAGATGGAGAAAAGCCTGTGTAGGCCTGAGTTCTGAATAGGATGTAACTCACTTAGATATTATTACATTCTTCAAAACCCATCCAGTAAGAGAGGTATTTTTAACCCTGCATTGGAGATGAGAAAACTTAGGTACAAGGATGTTAAGTGTACAATGCTACAAAAACTTGCAATATTATAGGGACTACCATAAAAATTTCCTATCTCTCAGCAACGCTTTTGCTGTGTAGTTCGATAGTGAAGTAATCTTGTCTCTATAATGTAAAATACCACCAGGGGATCAGAACCACTGAAAAGCACTAGATACCTAGAGGCCTCAGATAAGGCAAATCTATGTTCCAACTACAAGATAAGGTTAATTATTATAACTTCAGAATAGTTAATTTACTAAATAGAAACTTTCTATTTTCATCCCTTTCTAAATAAATATGTCTGTCCCTAAAGTAATTTATAAGAATCTTCACTTATGTGGAACCTAAATGCTTTCAGGACATTGTTTTAAATTTAGGGAAACCAATTTATTTATTTATTTATTTTTAGATCTCATTAACAAAAATCTTACTTTTCTTTAAAAAGTAAATTGCCAGAACCGGTTTGGCTCAGTGAATAGAGCATCGGCCTGCGGACTGAAGGGTCCCAGGTTCGATTCCGGTCAAGGGCATGTACCTGGGTTGTGGACACATCCCCAGTGGGAGATGTGCGGGAGGCAGCTAATCGATGTTTCTCTCTCATCGATGTTTCTGGCTCTCTGTCTCTCTCCCTTCCTCTCTGTAAAAATATCAATAAAATATATTTTAAAAAATTAATTAATTAATTTCTACCATTCTAGACATACTTGTTAAACTGTGACTTCTGAATATACTACATTGTTTACTTTCAAATCTTTTTTTTTACTCAATTAGATAATAAAACTGAGTACAAAATAAAGAACTAATCTAAAACACAGTATAAACTGCCTAAACTGAGGGCAGTTCAAATATAATTAATTTTTTCTTGCTAAGAATTTTGAAAATAATATGCCAGTTCTAACAAAGTAGTCCAATTTATTTGCACTAAATAGACTCTCTAGCATTTAAATTAATGGATTATAAGAAATCAAACACCCCCAGTAGATTGCTGACCATTAGAATAATTTAGGGTCTAGTCTAAACTAACTTATTTCTGCAGATGTTTCCAAGTGTGGCCAGAGGACTCTCCATCAAAACCACTAGGTCTGTGTTATAAAAATGCACATTCCTGAACCTTGGTCTTACTAAGTATTTTTGGGGTGGGACCTAACAATAGAATTTTTGGAGTGGGGTACATTTTTAATAAGCTGCTTAACATTTAAAAAACCCCTTGGTTTTAAACACAGTGGGGTTTAAGAAGGACTGTTATAGGCAGGACTTATCCAGGAACATTCAGAATTACTGAATCAGGCACTGAGTAGTTGCATGCTAAACTATAAATAAATAAATAAAAATGGCATAAGGAAATATGTCAGTATATTTCATGGTACCTGAAATAGAATTCAGTAATGCTTAACATGCAGTCAAGACTAATTTTAACATCTGAAATGTATTTATATCCATGGAAAAATCTAGTTCTTTTATATGCATTAATTAAGCATATCTGAAAAAGATAATTTTCAAGTTAATCATTACTTCATTTGTTAAAAGATTTATTAAATAACAATGTGGTTGACTACAAAGGAGTTGTTTATATATATATATATATATTATTTAAAGAGACTAACATCATCAATTATGATTAAAGACCTAAGGTTTCTGAAGATTTCTTTTTGTAGATATTGTGGCATTACTGTTTACCTTTATGCTGCCTTCAGCAGATCCTGTAACAAAGTACTCTTCAGTTGGGTCAATAGCAACGGCTTTAACAGGAGAATCATGGCTCTGGAAAAGCTGCCTTTGTTGTCGTTGCTGAAGGTCAAAGACACATGTAAAACCTTTCCTGCCACATGATATTAGTAGCTGATGTTTTGGAGCATATGCTAAAACAGTGGCTCCACTATCATGGCAAATAAAAGCTGAAAGGAAAAAAAAAAGTAAAAATCATTTAATAGTATAAGAAACAGACTTCTGGCTTTTAGCCAAGGTGAAATGTTAGAACATGTGTTTTTGTGGACATGTGTTTTCATTTCTCTTGGATATATGGATTTATATATATATATATATATGTATATATATATATGAATGATATACTGCTGGGTCATATTAAGTGTATGTTTAACTTTATTAGAAACTACCAAACAGTTTTCCAAAGTGGTTGTGCAACTTCATACCTCTATCAATAAATCCTGAGTGTTCCGGTTTTTCCATATCCTCACCAACACTTGTTATCCTAGAATCTTTAATTTTGGCCATTTCAGTGTATAGAGTAGTATCTTATGGTGAATTTAATTTGCATTTCCCTGATAACTATTGATGCTGAACATCATTTCGTATGCTTATTTGCTATTCAAATGTTGATAAGTGAATAATTTAAAAAATCTTAAATATATTATTTCTTTCATGGGTTATGCTTTTGGTTGTGTATCTAAAAAGTCATCACCAAACCCAAGAACACCTAGATTTTCTCTTACATTTTGTTCTAGGAATTCTGTAGTTTGTATTTAACTCTATGATCCATTTTTAGTTCATTTTCATGAAAAGAGTGAGGTTAATTTTTCTGCATATCAGCATCCAATTATTTTTCTGCATATCAGCATCCAATTATTTGTTGAAAAATTGTCTCCATTGAATTGTCTTTGTATCTTTATTAACAATCAATCCACTATTTATGTGTGAGTTTATTACTGGGCTACCTACAAGCATACCTTGCTTTGTTTCACTTTTTTGTACTTCACAGACACTGTATTGCTTGTGGCAACCCTGTATAGGGCAAGTCTGTTAGCGTCATTTTTCTAACAGCATTTGCTCACTTTGTGGCTCTGTCACATTTTGATAATTCTCTCAATATTTCAAACTTTTTCATTATTATTATGTTTGTTATGATGATCTGTGGTCAGTGATTTTTGATGTTACTATTATAATTGTTTTGGGGTGCTATGAATCATGCCTATATGATGACACACTTAATAAATGTTGAGTATGTTCTGATTGGCTGTTCCCCCATGTGTTTTCCTCTCCTCAGACCTCCCTATTCCCTGAGACACAGCAATATTGAAATAAGATCAATCAATAACCCTACAATGGCCTCTAAGTGTTCAAGTGAAAGGAAGAGTCTCACATCTCCCACTTTACATCAACAGCTAGAAATGATTAAACTTAGTGAGAAAGGCATGTCAAAAGCCAAGATAGGCAGAAAGCTAGACTTCTTGCACTAGTGAGCCAAGTTGTAAATGCAAAGGAAAAGTTCTTGAAGAAAATTAAAAGTGCTACTCCAGTGAACACACAAATTATAAGAAAGCAAAACAGCTTTATTACTGATTTGGAGAAAGTTTCAGTGGTCCAGATAGGTCAAACCAGCCACAATATTTCCTTAGGCCAAAACTAAGCCAGAGCAAGGCTCTACCTCTCTTCAATTCTACAAAGACAGAGAGAGGTGAGGAAACTACAGAAAACAAGTTGGAAGTTAGCAGAGTTTGGTTCGTGAGGTTTAAAGAAAGAATCTGTCTTCAAAACTTAAAATGTACAAGTGCTGATGGAGAAGCTACAGCAAGTTATCCAGAAGATCCCGCTAAGATAATGAAATGACAGAGTTTCAGTGTAGATGAAACAGTCTTATTTATATTGGAAGAAGATACCATCTAGGACAGTGATGGCGAACCTATGACACACGTGTCAGAGGTGACATGTGAACTCATTTTTTGGGTTGATTTTTCTTTGTTAAATGGCATTTAAATATATAAAATAAATATCAAAAGTATAAATCTTTGTTTTACTATGGTTGCAAATATCAAAAAATTTCTATATGTGACACGGCACCAGAGTTAAGTTAGGGTTTTTCAAAATGCTGATACGCCGAGCTCAAAAGGTTCGCCATCACTGATCTAGGACTTTCATAGCTAGAAAGAAGTCAAGCTTGGTTTCAAAGCTTTAAAGGATGGGCTGACTTTCTTTGTTGGGGCTAATGCAGCTGGGAACTTTTAAGTCGAAGCTAATGTTCACTTACACTCCAAAAATCCTATATTATTTAGCCCGTAAGTATTATGCTAAATCAACTCTGCCTGTGCTCTATAAAAAACAACAACATGCCCTAGCTGGTTTGGCTTAATGGATAGAGTGTTCCCAAGTTCGATTCCAGTCAAGGGCATGTACCTTGGCTCGATCCCTGGCCCTAGTTGGGGAGCATGCAGGAGGCAACCAATTGATGTGTCTCTCTCACATCGATGTTGCTTTCTCTCTCTCCCCCCCCCCCCCCCCTTCCTTCCACTCTCTAAAAATCAATGTAAAAATATCCTCTGGTGAGGATTAACAACAACAAAAAAGAACCAACAAAGCCTGAATGACAGCATATCTGTTTATAATGTGCTTTACTGACTATTTTTTAAAATATATTTCTTTATTGATTTAAGAGAGGAAGGGGGGGAGAGAGAGAGAGAGAAGAGAGAGAGAGAGAGAGAGAGAGAGAGAGAGAGAGAGAGAGAAAGAAACATCAATGATGAGAGAGAATCATTGATCGGCTGCCTCCTGCACGGCCCCTACTGAGGATCAAGCCCGCAACCCAGGCATGTGCCCTTGGTCAGAATTGAACCCGGGACCCCTCAGTCCATAGGCCAATGCTCTATTCACTGAGCCAAACTGGCTAGGGCTTTACTGACTATTTTAAGCCCACTGTTGAGATCTACTGCACAGAAAAAAATTATTTTTAAATTATTACTGCTCATTGACAATGCATGTGCTCACCCAAGAGCTCTGATGGAGATGTACAAGATTCATATTTTCATGCCTGCTAACACAACAACCATTCTGTAGCCCATGGATCAGTAATTTCAATTTTCAATTCTTATTACTTAAGAAATACATTTTGTCTGGCTAGTGTGGCTCAGCGGTTGAGCATCAACCCAGAAACCAAGTGGTCATGGGTTTGATTCCTGGTCAGGGCGCATGTCCAGGTTGTGGGGTTGATCCCTATTAAGGGGCGCATAGGAGACAGTCAATTGACAATGTTCCATCTCCCTATACCTCTTCTTTCCTCACAAAAACATATTTTTTTTAAAAAGAAATACATTTCCTAAGTCTATAGATGCCATAAGTAGTGATTCCTCCGATGGATCTGGGCAAAGTAAATTGAAAACCTTCTGGAAGGGATTCCCCATTCTAGATGCCATTAAGAACATTTGTGATTTATGGGAAGAGGTCAAAATATCAATATTAACAGGAGTTTAGAAGATGTTGATTCCAACTCTTCTGGATGACTTTGAGGGGTTGAAGAGTTCAGTGGAGAAAGTAACTGCAGAAGTGATGGAAATAACAAGAGAACCAGAATTAGAAGTGGAGCTTGGCGATGTGACCGAATTGCTAAAACTTGGTAAATGCTGAGTTGGTTCTTATGGATGAGCAAAGAAAGATGTCTTCAGATGGAATCTACTCCTGGTGAAAATGCTGTGAAGATTGTTGAAATGACAACAAAGGATTTAGAATATTACATAAACTTAGTTGACTAAGCAGAAGCAGGTTGAACTGTGAATAAAATGCGATCAAACAGCATCACATACCACAGAGCAATAGTTACTAAAAAGACTACAGTATGTATAGTGTAATCATAACTTTTATAGGCAATGGGAAACCAAAAAACTTGTGTGACTTGCTTTACAGGCATACCTCAGAGATACTGCCATTGAGTTCCAGACCACTGCAATAAAAGAATATAGCAATAAAGCAAGTAGTAATCTTTGTGCTAGTGGAAGATCTTGCCTTCAATTTGTAAAAAATGCAACATCTGTAAAGCTCAAAAAAGGGAAGTGCGATAAAATGATGTATGCCTATATTGCAATATTCACTTTATGGTGGTGGTCCAAAACTGAACCAGTAACATCACTGAGGTATGTCTGTATCCTGTTCTATGATATGTGTCTATTCTTAAGCCAATATCACAATATCTTAATTATTATAGCTTTATAGTAAGATCTAAAATCAGGTAATGTGAGTCCTCCAAGTTTGTTTTTCTAAAGTTCTTAGTATTCTAGATCTGTTGCCTCTCTCTACAAACTTTAGAACCAGTTTGTTGATATGTACAAAATGGCTTGCTGGGACTTTAATTAGATAGGATTGAATCTATGATGTTGGAACTGACAACTTAATAATATGGAGTATTCCAATCTGTGCATATGGAATATCTATTTATCTAGATCTTTGATTTCTTTTATCTTTTATGTTTTTTCTCCAACAGATGCTATACATATTTTGTTAGATTTATGCCTCAATATTTCATTATTTTGGATATTATAAATGGTAGTATTTTTTAAATTTCAAATGCCGCCCTGACCGGGTTGGCTCAGCGGATAGAGCGTCGGCTGCGGACTGGAGGGTCCCAGGTTCGATTCCGGTCAAGGGCATGTGCCTTGGTTGCGGGCACATCCCCAGTGGGGAGTGTGTGCAGGAGGCAGCTGATTGATGTTTCTCTCTCATCGATGTTTCTAGCTCTCTGTCCCTCTCTCTTCCTCTCTGTGGAAAATCAATAAAACATATTTAAAAAAAAAAAAATTTCAAATGCCAATTGTTTGTCTATAGGAAAGCAACTGACTTTAGTATTGATCATGTATTCTATACTCTGCTATACTCAGACATTCATTCCTGGAAGTGGTTTTTGTAGATTCTTAGGGATTTTCTACAGAGATATTTGTTTCACCTGTGAATAAAAACATTCTTTTTCTACTCTTCCAATCTGTACACCTTTTATTTCCTTTTGTCTTATTGCATTAGTTAGGTCTTCCAGTACAATGTTAGTTAAATAGGAATGGTGAGTGGGAACAAAATGTTATGCAATAATTGATGTTCACAATGATGACTTATAACCATCAGATCCAAAGTAAAGACAAATGATTTTTATATTATCTGTTCTACTGTCCCTCATTAAGGTATAGTGAAGGGTTAATTATGCATACTGCATTATTTCTGCTTTTAAACTGTGCCACCAAGT
The DNA here is from genome assembly GCF_028538775.1 of Myotis yumanensis. NCBI lineage: Eukaryota > Metazoa > Chordata > Mammalia > Chiroptera > Vespertilionidae > Myotis > Myotis yumanensis. Next base: position 70,400,151 of record NW_027223755.1, on the reverse strand, counting down.
GCAAAATAAACCTCATGGGATAATAAATATGCCATTTAAAAAACCATATTCATTTAAAAATAATATTTAGTTTATGAATTTCTTGACTTTCAATATTTATAAAATGCTTTCAAAACTTACCATGAACTAAACTATTGGCAGATGCTACAAGAGTATCCCACAAACATATGTTTCTGGAAAAAAAAAAAAAGATTACTCTTGAGTGACACAAAGTTAACAGAATAAAAAGTATGTCTCATATTGTAACGTAACATTTAAACCTTGCTCTCTCAGAAAGTTCTTAAATTTATAAACACACCAAATACAAGTAACCAATATATTTATGTATGATTAATTTTAAACAAAATTTAAAAACTAATAACTCATAAAATTGAGTAATTCACATTAACATGTATTTACAAATGCTACTATATGAAGCCTGAATAGGGAAGCTACTTTTTATATTCACTGATTCTCTAACAGACTCCCATACACAAATAAGATACACTGAATTTTCTGGAGTGCCAAGAAAACTTATTTCTACTATGAATGGGAGCAGCTTTTATGCCTTTCCATGAGTTGCAAAGGAGGCACCAATATATGTAAGAATTTCTATGGAAGATGGGTTAAAAACTCCATATTCCTACAGTCCCATTTCTAGGGCAAAATGAGGCCGTACCCCTAAATATAAAAGCTCACCAGCCTCAGTTAGCCTTGACCTCATAACTCAGCTGTATGAAGGAAGTCAAAAGTGGGGGTGTGGAGATGGAGGCAGGGGAAGACATATTTAAAGATTTTTGAGGGGATGGAGACAGGCTATCACTTATTAGCTAATGTACAATTAGCAATCTTAGTTTCTTTTTGTGAAACAGTCAGTGATTTCAACTGGTTGGTTGCAAGAATTTTTAAAACATGAAATACCCGACTATGTATTCAGGGATACTGACCTCTCTTCCCTTAGACTGTCAAATTAAAAAAATGACAACAGCCAACACAACAATAGCCATCCGGTGTGAATGCCCTGTCTTGAACCATAAATATACAGATCATATAATAGAGTCGAATCTCATTGGTCATGTTACATAAAAAGGTTGCATCTGATTGATTAATTCTTGGTACCAGAAATCCTTACATACAAGTGTAGACACCTGATTTTTTTTAAAAAGTCACTTTGGAGCAAATATGGTAGATAATAATTTTTATGTCAATCAAAATTATACCTATTTTTTGTCAGATGGGCAAAAATTAATATATTTTAGGTGTGCTGCAGAATTTTTATAGTTAATGTATGCCATGAGATGAAAAAGGTTGAAAATCGCTGATCTAGCTAATAGAGCCATAGTGAGCATTAACTAAATAGCATGGCCAATAACTAATTGAGTTTTTGGGGTTTTTTTTCTCAAGCTTTCTTTTTTTTTTTTTTTTAAATATATTTTATTGATTCTTTACAGAGAGGAAGGGAGAGAGATAGAGAGTTAGAAACATTGATGAGAGAGAAACATCGATCAGCTGCCTCCTGCACACCCCCCACGGGGGATGTGCCCGCAACCAAGGTACATGCCCTTGACCGGAATCGAACCTGGGACCCTTCAGTCCGCAGGCCGACGCTCTATCCACTGAGCCAAACCGGTTAGGGCACCTCAAGCTTTCTTAACACAGGGAATCATATGGGGAAAAATTAATTCCACCAACAACCAAACCTTCTTTCTTACACTCAAATCTTAACATTAGAATATTAACAATACAAAAGGAATGGATTTTTTTCAAAAAAATTTTGAATTTTATTTAATTTATTGAAGCGACATTGCTAATTAAAATTATATAGGTTTCAAGTGTACAATTCTATGATTTGTGTGTTCACCACCCAAAATAAAGTCTCCTTTCATCACCATGTATTCGACTCCCTCTACGCTACCTGGATTTGTTTTTAATGGCACCAGAATACCATTAAATTTACAATTAGAATACTAAAATGCCCAAAGAAAGAATTTTTATAATAAATATATTTAAAGGCATGATTATAAAGACATTCTTGAGATGTAAAGACATAAAGCAATTAGAAATAAAGCTCAGCTATTTCATACGCACTTCAATTTCAGTTATAATCTCTTACCTATTGTCAGTTGAAAGACCAGCTGTAGCTATTAGAGAGGAGGAACTAATGAAGACAAAATCATTGGCTGTTTTGTTATGACACTGCCAAGTCTGTAATAGTTATAAACAGCAAATGTTAATGTTATTAACAGTTTCATAACCAGGTAGATGCATTAATCAAAAAATGATCATGTAATTTGTGGCTTACTTAAAGCCTTTGCATTTCCTCCCCTCCCGCCCCACCCCCCTGAACTTTAGAAAAATTTCAGGGGTAAAACAGAGAATACTCATACACCCTTTACCCAGATTCACCAATTTTTAACATTTGCCACATTTGCTTTGCTTCTCCTTCTTTCATATACTTACACCCATGCACACATACACACACCTATTCCTGAACCATTTAAATAAGCTGCATATGTCATGACCCTTTATGAGGCCCTTTGCTTTTGTTCAACCAAAAGTTCAAAGGGAAACAAAAGGAGGTTAAACTCTAAATATTTCCCTTGGAATATCTGTAAAAATTTTTGTCTTAGAAGACAGAAACTAGGATACTAGATTCTCAGGCAAGATTATTTATTTTCAGAAATATTTAAAGTTTTAAATAATTTTTCATATCCTATATAATAAAGAGGTAATATGCAAATTAACCCTCTCGTCCTCACAAGATGGCTGCCTACCACCAGGCTGGCAGTGGGGTTAGTGAGGGGTGACCAAACAACTGAACAAGCAGGCTGCACGGGGCGACCAAGCTGGCAGGGGGGTTAGTGAGGGATGACCAAATGACTGAACAGCAGGCTATGTGCGGCGACCAGGCCAGCAGAGGGGCTGTGAGGGGCAACGAGGCTGGTCGGGGGAGGCAGTTGGGGGTGACCAGGCTGGCAGGCGGGCAGTTAGGGGTGACCAGGCTGGCATGCAGAGGGAGTGAGGGGCGATCAGGCAGGTAGAGAGGGGCAGTTAGGGGAGACCAGGCAGGTGAACGATTAGTAGCCAGCGGTCCTGGATTGTGAGAGGGATGTCCCAGGATCGGGCCTAAACCGGCAGTAGGACATCCCCCAAGGGGTTCCGGATTGGAGAGGGTGCAGGCTGGGCTGAGGGAATCCAGCCCCCCATGCACGAATTTTGTGCACCGGGCCTCTAGTATATGAATTAAAACATATTACTAATATTAACTAAATTTAAAAATTTAGTGTCTTTCAATATTCCTTCAAAGAATAACTTAAAAATATTATGAGAGGTTTAATTAATTATAAAGACTTCCAAGTTATGTTTGTTCAGATGTTTCTCTTCAATAAAAAATGACTTTAAAAAATATTTGTATTGATTTCAGAGAGGAAGGGAAACGGAGAGAGAGAAATAGAAACATCAATGATGAGAGAGAATCATGATCGGCTGCCTACTGCATGCCCCACACTGGGAATAAAGCCCACAACCCAGGCATGTGCCCTGACCAGGAATCAAACCGTGACCTCCTGGTTCATAGGTTGACACTCAGTCACTCAGCCATGCAGGCGGGGCTAATAAATGATTTTTTAAAGTATGTCAAAATCATCAAATGAAGATTTTTTCCTCTGAGTCACTTCCCCACTCCTCCCTGATCACTATTGGAGCTGGGCTAGAGGATATGTCCTTAAAACAAACAAATCTACTTTACTCCCCCAAAGTCAATAATGAACATTTTAATCCAATTTATCTCTTTAGAAATTAAAAAATCATACAAAAACAGTCCCTTAGGAAACATAAATGTGTATATTTGAATCTGTTGACTTAATAAAAATATAGGGAAAAATAAAGGTATCTCATCAACTCTCCCTTGTTTGCTTTCATTAGATTAGTACTATATTCAAGCATTTAACCTTAGGTGAATTATCAGAATCTTAACCCATATTCTTAATATTTTCTTGATAGATATTGCTTAGTCCTATAAAGGGCTTCACTAAAGAATATGTTATATATAAATTCAGTGCTTGTGAAGATGTAGAAAATTCATTAAGCCTGTGTGATCCTGAATTGAAACGTATCAATTTTTTTTTAAAAGAGATGAGCAAGAAAATAATAGTACCAGCTATAGAATACACTTTCTACTTTGTTTGTTCATGAGGAATAACGCAGAAAGGCAACCAGATGCACTGGGCTTTTGATCATTCTTTTTAGGTGTAATACCCACTGCAGCTTAGTGAGGCTAGGAAAGGGTTTGAGTAACTCACAGTTTGCATTGGTCTCTGGAGGTGCCATGTTGGTGATAAACAGGTTAATTTTACAAGTTACCAGAGATTTTTATGCCTTACAGAGTAATTTTCGCATAATACAAGGACAGGAGCTTATAGTAAACTGTTGAATACATAGGACTAGACAGATTTTATTTTTTTGGCTTTAATATTTCTTGCCTCAAATATATATTCTTAGTGTCTTTAAATAAAAATTCATAAAATTTTGAAGTTAGGAATTTTTGGCTTACCAGGTATGGCTTAGGCATGCTTCCAGTGACTGGACAACATTTCCAGTTTGTTTGATACAAACTTAAATATCCATCAGCATCAACTATTCCAAACTTGGAGAAAAAATATTTAAGTGTTTAATACAAATACAGAAGCACACATTTACCCTTACCCTTACTTTGAATCACATATGTTGACTCCTAAACATTTGATTAAAAATTGTTTAACTTTTCACTTCACCTATGCATCCAGAAAAACATTTAGGTACTGTTTTAAAAATTTCAAGGTTAGACATTAAAAAAATAAACATCAGAGACCCATTTTATTAATGCTAACCAACAGCATAATCTATATATTCTCTGTAAGTACTTCAAAAATAGGATGCTGGATTTATACATTAAGCTAAGTGATAAAGTTTTAGCATGTATAAGATAGAAAACTGTTCATTTTGAAAAAGACAAAATGATAACTTCCAGAAATATACAGTAAGGAAAACATGTAAATAACAGTAGAGAATACAATGAAACAAAGATTATCACAGTAAAAAGAATTCCACTATGGGAACTCAGGGCAATCTGATTGGGAAGATGTCAAATAATCCAGAAAGGGATTATATGATACAGATCTTGAAGGATGAGTAAGGCTGCTGGCAATTTTTCCTTTAAATTATAAAAATAATGCATATTTATAAAAAGTATGTAAAATAAAGCAAATGTCTACTTTGGACTATTGCCTTCTCCCATTTCCAGGCCTAACAATTAACAAAAATTTTATGGGTTCCCTTCGAGATTTGTTCTACAAATATTCAACAATTCACACATACATAATTTTTTTAAAGTTAGAATCATAATAAATACACAATTCTACAATTATGTTTTTAACTTATAGCCATCTTTCCACATTGGTACATATAAATCACCCTCATTCTTGCGCTGTGTAGCATTACACTATATAGTTATAACTTTTAAAAACTTTTCCCTATAGACAGTTTCCAATTTTTCCCACATAAAAAGTGTTACTTTGAACATTCTTGTACATATACCTTTGAGTATTTATGTAGGATATCTAGAAATGGGAAAGCTTTGTCAAAGGACATTATCTAAAATTGGTAATTAAAGACAAAATTAAATCCTAAGAGGTAATACCAACTTACACTCCCACTTTTCTTACACATTAGTAAACACTGCATTACTTCAATTATTAATAAAGGTTATTGGCCATGCATAATTTAATGTTGATTGTACATATCCTTTGTCTACCTCTCTATTAAGTTGTCTTCTAAAAATCTGATTGATAGGGCTAATATGAGGTATAAACCAACTCTTACTATATTTGTTATAGATATTTTTCCAGGGGCTATCTTTTTTGTTATTTTTCTTAAGTTTTTTGGAGTAGATTTAGGTATGTTTTTCAGAAAGGGTATATAGAAAGTCCCAAGTCTCTGCATACTTAAAAAATGTGTTTATTTTGCTGTCAAATCTGAATAATAGTTTGGATAGACATCAAACTCATAGTTCTCATTACTTGTACATCAGAATTCTGTGAGTATTGTTCTACTGCAGTGATGGTGAACCTATGATACGCGTGTCAGAGGTTGATTTTTCTTTGTTAAATGGCATTTAAATATATAAAATAAATATCAAAAATATAAATCTTTGTTTTACTATGGTTGCAAATATCAAAAAATTTCTATATGTGACACGGCACCAGAGTTAAGTTAGGGTTTTTCAAAATGCTGACACGCCGAGCTCAAAAGGTTCGCCATCACTGTTCTACTGTCTATTTGTAGCCTCTATTTTGAAGGCAATGCCATTAATTTTTGGAGAGGGTGGTGGAGAGGCTCTAAGTAACCATTGTTACCTCTTTTCCTTCCTAGAAGCTCTCTTTATCCTTGAATTAAAAATAAAACAAAAATTAAATAATCAGGATATGTTTAGCACCTGCTGTTACTCAATATTTCTAGTACTTGGTAGGCCCTTCCTTACTCCTGGTTCATGATCTTTAGAGAGTAAGGGAAAGGGATAGAGAGATAAAAACATCAATGAGAGACATTGATCGGCTGCCTCCTGCACACCTTCTACTGGGGATTGAGCCCACAATCCGGGTATGTACCCTGACTGGGAATCGAACCATGACCTCCTGGTTCATGGGTTGGCTCTCAACCACTGGGCAACACTGGCTGGGCAACACTTTTCCTTAAAGACTCTACAGTAATTATTTTAGGCTTGCCAGCTATAAAGTCTTTGTTCTCTTGAACTCTGCTGTTATAGTGGAAAAGTAACCATAGAAAACAAATAATGAATGGAGTATCTGTGTTCCAATAAAACTTTATTTACAAAACAGATGGCTAGACTATAGTTTGTCAATAAACTGTTCTAGAGCAGTGCTTCTCAAAACTTCAATGTGTGTACATATCATCAGAGTATGTGGTTGAAATGCAGATGGTGATTCAGTAGGTCTGAAGTAGAGTCAATAATTTGCACTCTAAGATGTTCCCAGATGTTACTTGCTACCTGGTACTTGACCATACTTTGAGTAGGTTCCAGAGGATAAACAAAAATATATATCAAATGTTTAATCAAAAATGTGTAACAGAAGGTGGTCCTATCATCATTTGGTCCTTGAGCATCATTTAAATGAATTTTAATAGACATATATATAATGTCTTTCCAAGAAGAACCAAACAAATATAAGTGTTCTTGGAGAGGTTTTTTTTTTTAAATTCATATAGATTAATGCTTTACTATTAGCTCACTGAGCTATACTCTTCAGAAACCCAAACTAGTAATATTTATAAACCTCCAACATAATCAAACCATTTTCCCATTTGTATTTTTATATACTACCTTATTTCCCTGGTAGTTAAATCTCATTCTTGTAACTCTTGAATTGCCGCCAGATCGAAAGCAGGTTATCTGTTGAGAATGGCCCCATTCAAACATTCTGACACTTCCATCCTGAGCTCCTGTCAGATCTGCATTACAAGAGGGCACAAATTGCAAATTTATTTCAGGAATCTTTGGAAAATTTATTTTTTAATCCAATGTGAAAATATTTATGGAAGAAACACCTAAGAAATGAAGCATAGCCAATTTATATGAATTTACCTTTGTATGAAATTTCACTTGAATATTTCATCTTAAAAACAGATAGTAATATGATGTACTTTTATTTGAATGAGAACATATGCTCATACAAAACAACAGAAGCAATTAAAGCAGAACTCTATAAATATTATTTCCTTTTGAAATGACCTCAATGATGTTTTAATAGCCTTTAATAAATAGCTTTTGTGATAACCACTTAAATTCTTGGGATTACTAAAGAGCCAATTCTTAACAGTAATACTATTAATGTTTACATTTATACATTTTTGCCTTAGCTGGTTTGGTTCAGTGGATAGAGCATGGGCCTGTGGACTGAAAGGTCCCAGGTTCAATTCTGGTCAAGGGCACATGCCCAGGTTGTGGGCTCGATCCGCAGTAGGGGGCGTGTAGGAGGCAGCTGATCAATGATTCTCTCTTATCATTGATGTTTCTATCTCTTGCTCCCACTCCCTTCTTCTCTGAAATCAATAAAAATATATATATTTTTTAAAGTTTATACACTTCCCTCTTGGAAAAAAAAGATTGTAGAAGGCCTTGAATGTCATGATAAAAAACATTTCTAGTAGCTATTCCAATTACTTGATATCTCAAAATGTTGTTTCATTGAGAAATATGAATAAGTTAAATAATTTCTAATTCTTCACTTCACCATTTACTAATTTTGTGAGACTAAGAAATTTATTTTAATCTCCCTGATCCTATTTCCTTCCCATAAAAGGAGAATAATGATACAAATAGGTATCAATTTATGTTAAGTATAATTATCAGTATTAATGAGGTTTAGAAGTCATGAGAAATTTATTAATGTAAATAAAGACCTACCACATTGCTAGTCATATATTAGTCAAGATTCCTTATTCCTTACCAAGTATTTAAAGTAAATGGACTTCAATTGTTTTGAAATGTTTTAACACTGGGCTGGGGTGGAGGCGTGGGGAGAATTCTTGAGACTGGGATAAAAGTTATTTTCTCTCTACCCCAACAGTCTTGCTTAGCTTATTCAGAAAAATAAATTGGGCTACTTGAGTTTAAAAACCGCTCAAAATTTTATATTATTATTTCTGGTTTTATTTATTTGAGAAAAATCCTTCATTATTAGTATCTGACATATAAAATGAAATAGTCTCTTAAAGCCTTTGTAGCCTAAGATTTTAAAGGGCAAGATAAAGGTTCCTATAACCAAGTTGTATGAGTAAATATCCCTCATTAGCAATTGAATAGTATTATATCAAAGAGGTAAGAATGGGTTAATAACTACAATGGTGAAAACCTCAATAAGTTCATAATTTTAAAAAGGAAGTCCTCTTAAGACTTTCATTTCTATTTTATTCCAACCTGTTAGCCTAACTTCTAAAAAATATCTCTAGGGTAGAAGTAAAAAAATATTGGTTTCTAGTGACTAAGATTTTTTCAAAATCTACTCCAAGAGAAGAAGCTATTATGAGGTATCTGAAATTTGGAGTAAAATTTTCAAAAATCCTGTCTCATAACATTCTCACTACATAAAAAGTGTTTATTGCTGAGCTAAATTACTACCTGTACACTTGATCATGACATGAAAAGATATACTGAAAAAAATCCAGTGATTAATTTAATGAGCTTTAAAATTTTCAAGTCATTTATCTGCCAGTTATGATACTTCCCTGAAGAAAGTAAGTTCTTATTCCAAAACAGAAGTGATCTGATGTTACCTAATGACTTTGAAAATAAGTCCATTAACTGCCTTTGAAACTAGGGATCTCTTTGTTTAAATTTATGGGATTGAGGTAAAGAATATTTCCTATAAACTAGTCATCTGTTGGGACAGAGATGACTATGGAGATGAGAAGAAATGAAGTCCTTTCAATATTTCAAGATACTTCCAAACCCTATAGAATCAAGATAGATTTTTAAGAAATGTCAAATGTTTCTTGCTGTGGGAGTAATATTATTTAGGCTTTGTTTATAAAATACATTTGACTAGTTGCTCTCTATGCTTCATTACTGATTCTTAGTTTTCTCTTCACATTAGACTTGTGGATAGAAAATATACTTTTAGTGTTGAATAAATTCAAGGTAGTAAAAACAGACTAATTTTTAATATTATTATATTCCTCTAGCATAAGTAACAGAAAGTACTCTCTTCATTTTAAATATATGGTTCTCTTGAATCCTTTTATTGGACTCTGGTGTACAATTTTGATAAGAGATGCTTACGATAATTAAGTTGAAAAGAACACTGGTTTTATCAATTGTATTTTATCGAAATAAATCTCAAAAAAGAAGGTAGAATTTTTATAGGTTATTAAATTGGAGGGATATGAATACCTCTTAATAACATGCTCTATTTTTGTTACTTTGTGGTAGGACAACTTAAAATTATATTTAAAAAATTTGGAATACCTCACATGCCAATATAAATATTGAATCCAACCCACTAGTTAATTTTAAAATTGTCTCTCTTTTCTCTGCCTCAATACTTCTAATATTTGAGGGTTCACTCAAAATAAACATACTTTGCCTTAGAAGAATATTATAATAACCATTTCCTATACTTAATATTAGTGTGTCCAATAAAAGACAAACTGACAAAATAGTAATAAAATACAAACTGATTATGATGAGCAATAAATGACCAAGATATGCTTCCGGTTTATGTAAGAAAAGATGGAAGTAATCCTAGTGTTTAAAAAGTAATTATCAACTACAACTTAACATTGTGTAAAGAGTCCAAAAACATTAAAAAATAAAATGTGCTAACTTAAAAATATGTAGTCAAAATGCTAAAAATTTACTACATTAATTTAGGCTTCCCTATTAATTCAAAAAAATTTTTTTTTTCTGTTTTTATCCAATTTTGAAATGAAGATGTTATTTGCTAGCAAACATTCTCTACAAAAAAAGTAAAATAAATGTTGACTATCTTTTGACTTAAACTTTAATTCCTTAGAATAATCGCTAATTATTATCAACTTACAGTAAGGAAGAGTAGGGTGAGAAGTCATTCTTCTGACATTATTAATGGCTTTCTTAATCATCTGTTAATAAAGAAAAAATTTTCTTTTAGTCACAATAGCATTAAAAATTTTACTTGTGACAGGACATTCAAATAAAATTAATTAATTAATTAATATGTGATTCCATAATTGTCATGATTAGTGGTAAAAACACTAAATATGGTAACAAATTGAGTTTAATAGCTCAGTCATCTTACATTTCAGTATACATACATTTTCTGCATCTAGGCTCTAGGAACAAAGTCACCTTGAGTATTTAGTCTTACCTCCTGTCTTGACAATTCTTTTCTGATCCCATTAAATTTATTGCAATAATCCTGAATAGTTATAAGGTTAAAAAGATAGGCAGAAGCATGTGAAGAAAAAAAAAAGGTAAACAGAAAATCATATCAATTTTTAATTGATAATTTGGAACTGTTTATTAACCCGTTTGTAAATCATGTTTTGAATGATTTACAAAGCCTGTCAAATAAAAGTAAAATATATATGTAAAATTAAAGAGATTATTTTAATTTATAGAACATTTCCTATTTACACAGCACCGTAACTACAGTTACATATTACCCTAAATTTGTACATCACTATCATGTAGCCTTTTTGTTCTGAATTTTAAATTGTTCAGTTAGCCTAAAGTAGGGAGGGAAATGGGGATTTGATAGGGAGGGAAGAGATTATCCAGAAGAACTGGTGAGGGATAGAAACACTAACAGGTATATATAGATACAGATAATATTTCAATAAAGCAGAAGTTGGTTACAACAAATGTTCTTTTCCATTAGTGTTCATAATTCAATAAAATAATGGGCTTAAGAAAATATTTTACCAATTTCCCACAAAAGAATGAAAACCCAATAAATGTTAAACTTTTGTTTAGAAAACTTCATGCTTAAATCTCATGTTACCCTTAATTAAAGAAATGCCTAAAGATTTCTGTTCTTCGTTTATCTTTTTTTCTAACTAAATGATATTTTCTGACTAAAATATCAAAGGAAAACGATAAGTATAAAAAAATATACAAACACAGATTTAAGTTTCTGAAAGCACATGTAAAACATTATAAGGGGAAAAAGTCATTAATTATTTCAGAAGATCCATATAAAAAATAACATTATATAGATATGGTGTCTTTTTCTGGAGGATAGAGTGGGACAATCCCTATTTATGTTTACAAATCACAATGACCCCAACTAAAAATATATCTTTCTTTAGACAGGAAGAAAATTAAGTCCTATAAGAATGACAATGGTTAATTATGTATTATAATGCTTTGAAGTATAAAATATTTTCTGAGCACCTATTATATATTAAATGCCATTTTAGTTAGAGATCATCTGTGTATAAGGCAGGCATAAAGTAACCTCTCAAAGAGCTTAGAGGGTATAAAAAAGATATCCAAATAACAGATAAGTTCAAAACTGATAAAAGTTACAAGGATGATAAAATGAAATTATATGACATAGAGCGACTGGGGGTAAAGTAGGGAGGGGCAGATGCCTTTACGAGGTAAGCAAGGGAAATCTATGGGAATTTGGGTTAAGATCTGAAAGAGCATTTCAAGCAGAATGCAAGGCACAGGCCCTGATATGGCAATGAGCTTAATGTGTTCCAGTGACAGAAAGATAATAACTAGAGCAAAGATAATCAGGTGTATAATGAAGGGCGATAAGGCTGCCAGAGGCCAGGAGGGGTTAAATCACATAGGGCCTTAGAGGCCATGTTAATAAGGACATGTTTTTGTGTTTTTTTTCAAGTTGTACTGGAAAATCTGAAAGTATCAAGCAGGGAAGTGACAACCTGAATGATGCTTTAGAAAACAGCAACTCTGGTTGCTGTGTACAGAATAGAGGGAGCAATGTGGAAGCAAAGGGATCAGCACAGAAAGCTGTTACAGGAAGAACTGTATTGCATATTCTCTGAAACTGGAGTTGGAAAAAAATGCCTATTACTTCTTTTTTTAAACAATATATCTTTATTGATTTCAGAGAGAAAGAGAGGGGAAAGAGAGATAGAAACATCAATGATGAGAAACATCACTGATAGGCTGCCTCCTGCACATCCCCTACTGGGGATCAAGCCTGCAAGAATCGAACCTGGGACCCTTCAGTCCGCAGGCTGTCACTCTATCCACTGAGCCAAACCAGTTAGGGCTACTTCTTTTAATATATTTTGTATATTATCTTTATGGTCTCCTATAAAAGATGATAATATCAGATTTAATAAATGAATTTTAATATAGCTGTCAATTGGGAAAAAATAACTATTAATGACCAAGTTATTCATTTGAATAACTACTATAATGCTTTTCAAATTCTTCAACTTAATTTTTTGATTAAGGTATGACATATGTGTCCTTATCCCTCTATTGCCCCCACCCCCACCCCCGCCCCGTTCATGCCCTCACTCCCCTGGTGTCTGTGTTCATTGGTTAGGCTTATATACATTCATACAAGTCCTTTGGTTGATCTCTCCCCCTTACCCCCACCCTTGTCTACCTTCACTCTGAGATTTGAGCATCTGATCAATGCTTCTCTGTCTCTGGATCTGTTTTTGTTCATCAGATTATGTTGTTCATTATAATCCACAAGTGAGTGAGATCATGTAATATTTATCTTTCTCTGACTGACTTATTTCGCTTAGTATAATGCTCTCCAGCTCCATCCATGCTGTTGCAAATGGTAGGAGTTCCTTCCTTTTTACAGCATAGTATTCCATAGTGTAGATGTACCAAAGTTTTTTAATCCACTCATCTGCTGATGGGCACTTAGGCTGTTTCCAAATCTTAGCTTTGTAAATTGTGCTGCTATGAACATAGGGGTGCATATATCCTTTCTGATTGGTGTGTCTACTTTCTTGGGATATATTCCTATAAGTGGGATTACTGGGTCAAATCGGAGTTCCATTTTCAGTTTTTCTGATGAAACTCCATACTGTGCTCCACAGTGGCTGCACCAGTCTGCATTCTCACCAGCAGTGCATGAGGGTTCAAATAATAAAAGCCTTATATGACAAACCTACAGCCAACATTATACTCAATGGGCAAAAACTAAAACCATTTCCCCTAAGAACAGGAACAAGACAGGGATGCCTGCTTTCACCACTTCTGTTCGACATAGTACTAGAAGTGCTAGCCACAGCAATCAGACAAGAAGAAATCAAAGGCATTCAAATTGGAAAAGAAGAAGTAAAACTGCCATTATTCGCAGATGACATGATACTGTAAACAGAAAACTCTAAAGACTCCAAAAAAATTATTAGACTTAATAAATGAATTCGGCAATGTAGCAGGATACAAAATTAACGACAAGAAATCAATGGCATTTTTATACACCAATAGTGAACTTACAGAAAGAGAGATTTTTTTTTTTAAATATATTTTATTGATTTTTTACAGAGAGGAAGGAAGAGAGATAGAGTCAGAAACATCGATGAGAGAGAAACATTGATCAGCTGCCTCTTGCACACCCCCTACTGGGGATGTGCCCGCAACCCAGGTACATGCCCTTGACCGGAATCGAACCTGGGACCTTTCAGTCCGCAGGCCGACGCTCTATCCACTGAGCCAAACCGGTTTCGGCCAGAAAGAGAGATTTAAAAAAAACAAAAAAAAAAAAAACAAAAAACAATCCCATTTACCATCGCACCTAAAAAATTAAGATACCTAGGAATAAACTTAACTAAGGAGGTAAAAGACCAGTACTCAGAAAACTACAGGACAATGAAAAAAGAGATAGAGGAAGACATAAACAGAAGGAAGAACATACTGTGTTCATGGACTGGTGGAATCAATATCATTAAAATGTCCATACTACCCAAAGCAATCTATAGATTCAATGCACTCCCCATTAAAATATCAATGGCATATTTCACAGACCTAGAAAGAACTCTTCCAAAAATTCATCTGGAATAAAACAAGACCCAGAATAGCTGTAGCAATCCTGAGAAAGAACAAAGTAGGAGGGATCTCAATACCAGTTATCAAGCTGAATTACAAAGCCACTGTTTTCAAAACTGCCTGGTACTGACACAAGAACAGACATATAGACCAATGGAAGAGAATAGAGAACCCATGAAAACATATTCTTCATAACCAAAATTTACAATTTGCAGCAAATATAACTTACTACAAAGTTAAGCATTTTTAGATCTATTGGTTAAATGATCTTGTATCTATTAAACTAGAGAAAAAAATAGGATATTCATATACAAATATTTTTAACTGTACGTACCACGGATGCTCCTCTGCCAGTCTGTGTACTACCAAGCCATGGCATGTTGATTGGAGTGCCAGGATTGCTATGTGTGTATGGGGTTGTACCTTGCACAGTTGTTAAATCATCATGAGCATGTATAACCAAGAAATCTTCTGACCTACAAAGAAATGTCAACCAGGATGAAAACAACCCATTTTTTTTCTATTATACCTGAAAGCTCTAACAGACAACTTTGTTTCCCTTTAAAATAAATTGTCTTAAACTCTTAACTCCTTACTCATAGACAATAACTTCATATGTAATTTCAAATCCCGTCACTAATTCTCTTTTAACCCTCAATTACCTTCTTTAAAGCTCCTAACCATTGGTCTTTACTCTTTAGCAGCTTCCATTTATTTATTTATTTATTTTTTTAAATATATTTTTATTGATTTTTCACAGAGAGGAAGGGAGAGAGATAGAGAGTTAGAAACATCGATGAGAGAGAAACATCGATCAGCTGCCTCCTGCACATCTCCCACTGGGGATGTGCCCGCAACCCAGGTACATGCCCTTGACCGGAATCGAACCTGGGACCTTTCAGTCCGCAGGCCGACGCTCTATCCACTGAGCCAAACCGGTTTCGGCAGCTTCCATTTATAATCTAGGAATATTCCTTTAAAAAATCTTTTGAAAGTTATAGTTCTGTAGAATCAACATTCAAATTGCAATGTTACTGAATAAAAACAAAGTATAAGGGTACCCTTTGGTTTCCATTTCTATATCGTCATCTACCCAAGTATAGATCTGTGTAGCCAGAATTCCAGAAACATCCAGTTCTTGAACATCATGGCTTGAAGCAATTGCTACACAGTTTCTATTTGCCTGAAAAATAAACCATATGGTAATTTTTCAATAATAAAGTACAACGTGTATATGGGCTACTTTTGAACATGAAAACTACAAAATAACCTCAAGAAATGGTAACTTTAAGATACAGAATATACTGCATTCTCACAAACGACTATTTTAAATTAATTTTGATAATTAAATTTTGAGTGTAATAATCATCAGCTTGAGCTTTGAGATATGTTTATGTTCTAAGAATTCAAGAGCATCCAAGAGAAAGCTAGCTATAAGTGGTAATGGATGTTTTCTACTTTATTTCTTCTTCTAGCACTGTCTTGCCAGTTTATTACAATGTTACAATCTCCCTAAGGTTTACATAGTTTAGAAACTGGGAGGGAGATGATGAAGACGTAGGAGCCCTGAAAGGTAGAGAACGATTAGTGGGATAAGGAACACCAAAGTAAAGAAAGAGTGGTGAATTATTCAAATAAGATAATACCACTTTTACCTAAAGCCTTTCAATCTTGGGGGGGGGGGGGGGGGGGGGATGGAATTTAGAAAAGGACCATAAAGAAAAAGTGTAAGGGTAGAGAAAGGCTGGGGGAAGTATGACACAAAAAGATCATAAAGAAAAGTTGGTCAGATTAAATGATATAAAATTTTAAACATCTATGATTTAAAAATGTACACCTCCAAAGTAGAAAATGGAAAGATAAAATCAAAGAAGGATTAATATTTCCATCATTATGTAAAATGTGAATACAAACCAATTAGGAAAAAGCTGAGACCCCAGAGATAAATGGAAAAAGGATATAACTAGATGGCTGGGAAACCATTCTTCGTGAGTCTCTTCTGCGTATCTTGTGAGTGAGTCACTGCCCTTTGTTCCATAGTATTATCTCTAGGATGTCTATATAGCTATAATCTCTCCTGCCAGGTCAAAGGGCAGGTATACTTACTAATATTAGAAAAGATTTGGGGTTCCTTAAACTCATTGTTCCTCTCCTGTGATGCAAGCCACTTTGTGTGCAGGTATCATCTGGCCCTCACTCTATTGCTTTGGAATTATAGCTCAGGAACCAAGATAAAAATAGTGGTACTCTGGCTACTGCTTTTGCTACTAGAAATAAACTGTCCTTTGTCTCTGGTCCAGGAGTCATGTCTTCTAACAGAATCCATTAAACTGTGAAAACTAACTTTTAGCTTAAATGCAAGAGAATATCTCATCTTTCAGTTTCTGACACAGATAATTCACAACTAAACAAATGGGGAAAGTTCAATCTCATCAGCATTTTAATTTTATTTTTTATTAACTTTGAGAGAGAGAGAGAGAGAGAGAGAGAGAGAGAGAGAGAGAGAGAGGTGTGAGAGAAATATCAATCGCTTGCCTCTGTACATGCCCGACTGGGGATTGAACCCGCAACCTGGGTATATGCCCTGACCAGGAATCCAACCTGCCACTTTTTGTTGTATGGGATGAAACTCCAGCCAACTGAGCCATACCAGCCAGGGCTCATTGGCATTTTTAAATAATGCAATGTAAAGCAAAAGGTATTATTTCTCAGTTACTAATTTAACAAACCTGGAGAAATAAATGTTAAACAGGTACACTGTTACCCAGTAAATAGCAGACTTTGTATACATGGATGATTGTTCATTACTAGTTGCTTATATAAATCCCTCCCCAAAAAAGCACAAATGCTAATTGGTTTTATAGCACAGAACATTTAAAGTCATATTTTCTTCAGGGTAAGGAAGGTACTAGTACTTATTGGGTATAGACAATAATCATGAGAACTGCCTGCTTAAGGGCTGCTTCCAAACCTGCCTGTCTTGACAGAACTAGTCATTGTTCAGGGGAAGATATATATGAGGGAAATGAGACAAAGGGGACAGGAAGAGATGAGGACAGAAGGACAAAAGAACTATCCAGGAGAAATCAAAGAAGAGAGAGAAATAGCAAAGGAAGATGGAGAACTTTTTGGCGAAATGATTACTGAATGGATGCCACAGGATATACATTTGAATAATATTTAAAATTTGTTTTTAAATTAGAAACACATGAAAAAAAATATATATCCTTTAAATTAATGAAAATAAAAGGAAACAAAAGTATCTAGAAGTCACCATAAACTCTGCAGTAAAGCAATTAGGGAAGACAGAAGGGGAAAATGATTAAGACAAATTTCAACTTTGAACCACTGTACATAAAAGAAGATGTTGAGTAGAAGGCAGAGGAATACAAAGAAAACACTCCAGTTGGGCAGCTATTACAGCTGTAAGTCAAAGAGGGAGAATTTCTATGAGTTACATAAGCTTAAATTTGATAAAATATTAAGACCCATGTTCAACATATTCATATAAGGACCTCTGATTTGGATTAACCCTTCTTATGTGTTGTATAAGTTCTAAAGGTTATCACATATATAAATACCTGATACTTCCCTCTGAATAGTAATAAAACATTATTTTATCTGCTATATATTCATGATCAAAAAATTAAATTATCAAACAATATAATCATTTTATAATATGAAAAATTTATTGAGAATGCAATTTTAGGAGTGGGAAGTAACTTTTTTTTTTTTTTTAAGAATTTTTGTGAGTTTATTTGAAGGGAAGTAACTTTGAGAAAAATAAATACTGATACTGAATAAATGATCAGAACAGGAAACATTCTCCAACTATGAGTAGCTAGTACCTGAAGAAAAATATCTGTGTACTTACTTTATTAACAGCAAAGGCAGTAATGATATCGGATTCCTTATGAATAATTCTTGCTTTACCTCCAGGATATCCCAAATCTGCTTCTATCTAAATGGAGAAAAAGAAAATATAAAAATACAGTGATTTTAGTAATAGAAAGAATATATACCAATATGTCATTTAATATTTGCATAAATTATTTTCAGAAACTTTTTAGGTATTTCAAATACAAAGGTACTATTTTCCATGCTCATTATCTCTAAAACAAAATTTATCTGACAAGGGGAATTTAAATTATTTCAAATTTGCTTTTTCACATATAATAAGATAGTTGATATAACATACAACTTCGTTAATTGCTTATATTCCCAAGCTATAATGAATTAACTTTAAAGGATCAAGACATTTTAATTATTAAAGTAGATTTATTTACCACATTTCTTAGTATTATAATCCTTTGATAATATTTTAAATATTAAAAAGTCAGATGGTAAATAGTTTTGGTTTTGTGGACCATAGAGTGTCACTGCTGCATATTCTTTTTTTAAAATATTTTTATTGATTTTTTACTTTTATTTTTTTAATGAGAGAGGAAGGCAAAGGGAGAGAGTGAGAGTGAAACATTGATTGGCTACCTCTTGCACAACCCCTACAGGGGATCAAGCAGGAAATCTGAAATCTGGGCACGTGCCCTGACTTGGGAATGGAACCAGCAACCCTTCAGTGCATGGGACAACTCTCCAATCAACTGAGCCACACTGATCAGGGCATGCATATTCTTTTTTAAACAATCTTTATAACAATATAAAGGCCATTCTTAGAAGATCCAGTTGGATATGGCCTACTGAATATAGTTTACTGACTGCTGGTCTAAAATAACATTTAATTTATAGAAGAAAAACCTGAAACCCTAAAAGGCACAGTAATTTGCCCAAGTCAATAACCATTTTAGTAGCTGAGTAAACCGTAATTCAGTGTACTTTAGATGAGAGACACATAGTTGACCTTATACTTACCTCAGAAGTATGTACAACACCTTTGAACCTGGAAGAGAGTACTGTATAAAATCAACATTTACAGTCCCGTGGAGTTGGGTGGATGCAGCTGGGGCTAATTTGTAGTGGGTTGGGATTCTGGTCCCACCTCATCTGCGGGGGCCAGAGCTGATCCCAGACCAACCTCGGCCGTATAAAGTTTGTTTTCAATGGCTGTGGGGGTGCAGTGGCCTAACTTCTGGCCTGACTTCTAAGTGCAGGCCTGTATCTCCCAGGAGGCCCCAGAGGCAATGCACCCGGTGGACAGCTTCAGACCACATCAAAACATCACCCAACCACCTCCACAGCGACACACTCAACGTGCAGACTACATGGGTACCACAGCTTTGCTGAAATAAGTCCTGCTCTGTGTGGAGAGCCCCTGCACAGTTCATCATCCACAGTGGTCAGTGATGGCAGCTAGTCCTTGCAGCAGATTGGCCTAAGGAGTAAATCCCTCCCATTGAAGTGCTAACAGCAATCAAGGCTCAATTACAACAGAAGGGTCTACACAGCCCATAGAAGGAGGGGTTGCACAACTGGAGTGCACAGCTTGGGTGATCAGGGAGGCTGCGCCACTGGATCCTACAGGACACATACTACAATAGGCCACTCTACCAAGCCCGGGAGACATAGCAGCTCTACCTAATACAAAGAAACAAACACAAGGAGGCTGCCAAAATGAGACGACAAAAACACGTCCGAAATGAAAGAACAGAACAAAACTCCAGGAAAAGAACTAATAACCGAAATAGAGATAAGCAATCTGTCAGATGCAGAGTTCAAAACACTATTTATAAGGAGGCTCAAGGAACTTTAGTAAGGACCTCAACATCATAAAAAAGCACTAGCTAGAAATGCAGGATTCACTAACTGAAATCAAGAATAATTTACAGGAAATCAACATTAGATAGGTAAGGCCAAGAATAAAATCAGCAATTTGTAATATAAGGAAGTGAAAAACACTCTATCAGAACAGCAAAAAGAAAAAAGAATTTTAAAAAATGAGGATAGTGGGACAACGTCAAGCAAACCAACATTTGCATCATAGGGGTGCCAGAAGGAGGAGAAAGCAAGAAATTGAAAACTTATTTGAAAAGTAATGACAGAAAACTTCCCTAAGTTGGGGAAGGAAATAGACATATAAGACCAGTAAGCGAGGAGAATCCCAAGCAAGATGAACCCAAAGAGGCCCACACCGAAGACACATTATAATTAAAATGCAAAAGGTTAAAGACAAACAGAGAATCTTAAAAGCAGCAAGAGAAAAGCAGTTCGTTACCTACAAGGGAGCTCCTATACAACTGTCAGCTGATTTCTCAGCAGAAACTTTGCAGGCCAAAAAACAGTGGCAACAAATATTCAAAGTGATGAAAAGCAAAGACCTACAACCAAGATTACTCTACCCAGCAGAGCTATGACTTAGAATGGAAGGACATAAAGAGCTTCCCAGACAAAGGAAATTTAAAGTTCATCATCAAACCAGTATTATATGAAATGTTAAAGGGTCTTCTTTAAGAAGAAAAAAAAAATTAAAAAATGAGCAATAAAATGGCAATAAATACATATCTATCTGATGGTTGACAGATGGGAGAGGGTTTAGGAGGATAAGTGGAAAAGGTGAAGGGATTAAGAAGTACAAATTGGTTTGGCTCAGTGGATAGAGCGTCGACCTACAGACTGAAGGGTCCCAGGTTCTATTCCGGCCAAGGGCACATGCCGGGGTTGTGGGCTCGATCCCCAGTAGGGGGCGTGCAGGAGGCAGCCAATCAATGATTCTCTCTTATCATTGATGTTTCTATTTCTCTCTCCCTCTCCCTTCCTCTCTGAAATCAATAAATACATTTTTTTAAAAAAGAAGTACAAATTGGTTGTTATGGAACAGTCACGGGGATCTAAAGTACAGCATAGGGAATATAGTCAATAATATTTTAATAACTATGATGCTAGATGGGTAGTGACTAGATTTATCAGGATGATCACTTAGTAAGCTATATAATGTCTCATCACTCGGGTATACACATGAAACTAATATAATATTGTATGGCAACTGTTAATTGAAAATTTTAAATGATTTAAATGAAAAACAAAAATTTTTAGTCACTTACTAAAATAAAATCAACATTTACTGCCGAAGCCGGTTTGGCTCAGTGGATAGAGCGTTGGCCTGCGGACTGAAAGGTCCCAGGTTCGATTCCGGTCAAGGGCATGTACCTGGGTTGTGGGCACATCCCCAGTGGGGGATGTGCAGGAGGCAGCTGATCGATGTTTCTCTCTCATCGATGTTTCTAACTCTCTATCTCTCTCCCTTCCTCTCTGTAAAAAGTCAATAAAATATATTTAAAAAAAAATAATAATAATAATAAAAACATTTACTAAAATAAGAACTGGGAATGTTGCATAATGTAGGATAATTTCATTTTATTTTAACCTCACTAACCTTCAATCTTTAAAATGAATTACTATAAAATGTTACACGACTTACTGGGAAGCATAGAAGTTATTCATTTGAAATTATAATGCAACAAATTTACTTTCTGCAAAATTTAGATAAAACATCTCCAATACCCCATCCATTGCTTGTCCATAGAACTGAGTAGTTAGCAGTATTCTTTTAAATGGCTACTGAGGTGACCATATAATTCCAAAGTTGAAAGAGAATTATAAATAACCAAACCAAAATAGCCCTACGCAAACAACTCATATCACTGAATGTAAAGATGTGAAATATATTCTAATCTAAAATGCAATTTGATTACAAACATAAAAAAAATTTCAGTGTTTGCTAAACATTTTGGTTTCTTTAAAGGCAAACTTCTTTTCTAAGAAACACTTAGGTTTGCTATAAGAAGCCCAGCAACCAATAAGAATGTCAAAAATAAGATTTGTTTGTTTGTTTTATGATAAAATGCCAACATAGCCACCTCTCTGCCTGATATCTAAAACACACTTAAGTATCCACTACGGGGTTTTGAAGAAATTAAAAGTAGAGAAAATTGTATTTCCATTAAATAGAGGGATATACTATTTGCTAATAATGGTTGGGTAGTTGGGGTGGACATAACAGTTTCACCTGCAGAGCTTCTTCAAATTTTACACATATGGGGATGAAAGATCTTGCAGGCATGAAATTCAAAAAAGCTTCTTCAATGTAGGAATACATTACTGTCCTCTTATTATTTAGATTTACTAAAACATTGTTTCTTAATAGTCTGGACCCAAGATGACCTGAATGAGAGTCAACTGGTGGGGGGTGAGGGGCAGTGTAAGAATGATGTTTAGCATCTCAGGCGCTTATGCATATTTAATTTTGAGAACACTTATAAATGTCAGGAGATGAGATTGGAGAAGTAGGCAGGGTTCAGTTTGGACAGGGCCTCAGAATCCATAATAAGATTCAGATTTTATTTTAAGACTAGAAAGCCATAGTTCTGGGTGTTGTGAGACAAAACAAAGTTGTATGAACAGCTCCCAGGAAACCACTTATGAGCCTGCTACAGTAGCTAAATAAGAAGTAATGGTGGATCAATGGACACAGACAGTAGGGGGGTAAGGGCATGTGCTGGGGGCTGGGAGTGGCCAGGGAGAAGTCAATGGTGGAAAAAAGAGACTTATGTAATACTTTAAACAATAAAGAATTTAAATTAAAAAAAAAAAAGAGGTAATGGTGGATCTGATTAGGGTAATAGAAATGGTGTTATGATAAGTGGTTGGAAATGAGATAAATGTTAATGTATTGAGAGTGCAGTATGAGTGAAAATGATGAAGCAAGGATGACTCCTTGTTTTCAGACTGGATAACAGGGTGAGTGAAGGCACCATTTACTGAGACAAAAGTGAAGAAAAGAGTAGGTTTGGGTTGGGATTAGGGGCAGACATGAAATTCTGTTTTGACATTCAGGGAGAGGTAGCTATTAGATTATGTATGCTAGTCTGGAGTTTAGGAAATAAATGGGGCTACTGAAATTTAAGACATCAAAACTATGGATGATATTTAAGCCATTAGATAACCCAAAGAGAAAGTAAAGATAGGGACAGAGAAGGTTAAAAAAATAAGTTCTGGAGTGCCCAACACTTCAAGGATGGGGGGAAAAAATAGGACAATTCAGGTGTGGGAAGTAGCAGAGGAATAAGAAGTGACTTTACCATATATTCTACTGTATATTGAAAGGATAAAATATTATTAATAACTTTATACCAATATATTTGACAACTGATGTGACAAATTTCTTAAAAGACATATACTACCAAAGTACACTAAAAAAATAAATAATCTGAACTGCCCTATATGTTAAAGAAATTGAATTTGAAGCTAAAAAATTCCAGGCCCAGATGATTTTCTCTGGTGAATTCTAACAAACATATAAGGAACAAATAACACTAACTCTACACAAATGAATTCCAAAAAATTAAAGAGGAGAGACTATGCAACTCTATGAAGATAGCATTAGTTTAAAACCAGCCACTCAGCTGAACAGGTGCCAGACACCGGGCTCACAACTGGCGAGCACAGCTGCAGCGGCACACACATCTCCTGTAGACACTCCCCTTGCAGGCCTCTCTCCCATTGGGACCAGGATCAGGACTAGCATAGGGACTGACGGCGTGAGCCCATGGGAGCCTACCGAGCAGCGGTGGCAGCAGGTGCAGCAGGGCTGGGATGAGCAGGAGCGGCACAGCACCTAGCCCAGGCTCAGGCTCCTCCCTGGGACGCCTGCCACTTCGCGCACTACTACATCCCTTGGGGGATGTTGGACTGCCAGGTTTGGCCTGATCCCCGCAGGCCATGCCAAGGGACCCCACCAGTGCACGAATCCATGCACCAGGCCTCTAGTTAAAACTATAATGAACTACCACTACACACCTACTAAAATGGCTAAAATAAAGGCTGACAATACCAAGTGTTGATAAGGATGTAAAGCAACTGGGATTTCATGCACTGCTGCTGGAAATATAAAATGTTTCTACCACCTTGGAAAATACTTAAGCAGTTTCTCAAAAAGTTAACCACACACCTACAATATAGTCTAGCCATCCCACTCCTAGGCATTTACACAAGAGAAATGAAAGAATATGTCCAACCAAAGAGACTTGTGTTTGAATATTCTAAGCAGTCTTATTTGAAATAGCTCCAAAATGGAAAAGGCTTAAGTGTTCATCAACAAGTCATTGGATAAACAAATTTTGGTATAGACATACAATGAATGCACCAGCAATAATAAAAAAAAAATACTGAAATACACAATATGAAGGAATCTCAAAATAAATATGCTGAGAAAGCACATAGAAAAAAAAGACATTGTATAATCTCATTTACAAAAATTCCAGAAAATGCAAACCAATCTATAATATCAGGAAGAAAATTAGTAGTTACCTGGGGAGGAAAAGGGCAGAGAGGGGAGGGAAAAATACGGGAGGGGTTAGTTTTGGGGGTAATGGATATATTTATTATCTTGATTGTGCTGATGGCTTCACCCATGTAAACATATGTAAAATTTCATCACATTCTAATAAATCTGTGCACTTATTGTAAGTCGGGTATAGCTAATAAAGCTGTTAAAACTGTCCCATGTGGCTTGAAAAACTGGCCAAAAACATTATGGTGTTAAACAAACACAATGACTGACTTCTGATGTAGTGTAACGACTATAGTAATATAACATTCTGATTAACATTTTATAAACAGTGTCAAGAAAATCTTTGGATAAGGATTCATGCCCTAGCCTGTTTGGCTCAGTAGACAGAATGTCAGCCTGCGGAGAGAAGGGTCCCGGGTTCAATTCTGGGTAAGGGTACATACCACAATTGCAGGCTCCTCCCCGGCCCAGGCCCTGGTAGGGACACGTGTAGAAGGCAACCATTAGATGTGTTTCTCTCACATCGGTATTTCTGTCTTTCCGTCTCCCTTCCACTCTCTCTAAAAATCAATCGAAAAATATCCTCGGGTGAGGATTAAAAAAAAAAAGATTCATGATAATGTATAGACTGTAGTAATTAATGATTACTGCAAGGCAAGGAATATTGTTAACTGTTTAAAAGTTTGAATAATATTCTCTCAAAACTCCAAAAGGCCATTAGAAATTCCCAAAGTTAAGTGTGTACTGCATATATTTATTTTGCCAAGGTTTTAGTTACAATATGCACTTCACATCAAATTAGTCTTTCTTATTAACTGTACAGAATTTTTTCTATTTTACAAAAAGATTCCTTTGAAAAAGACTTCACAGCCTTGAAAAAATCTTTTGAAAAATGTTTTCCCTAAAAATTACTCTTAAAATAAAAATGTGAAACACATGAATCATATATCAACCTAATATGTCCTATTCGAATGTGTGACCACAGAACATTTGGTAGTTATTTTATGGTTGTACAAATTCTTATCGTTTGTGCCGTGTTCTGAGTTCTTATTGTACATAAGATAATATGTACAATTATTGAGTTCTTATTGTACATAAGATAATATGCTGTATCCTATTTTTACCAGTAAAATAAATGAGATATAATAGTATTTGATATATTTTAAGAAATTAATATAAGAGGAAAGAATTTTAACTTAAAAAGTGATACTTGCAAAAACAGAACAATGCTACTATACTACTATAATGGCTATTTTAATTACAATTTATTAAGAACTTTAATTGTATTTACTATGAAAAAATCTGTAGCCAAAACAGGATACATTCAACTCCCTTTAAAATTGCATTCTCTTATTAATAAAACAGAAACAATGTTATGATTGCAATATTTAAGCTGTTAAAATAAAATAATAAATTGAGGGAATAGTAATTTAACTGCATTGGAAACAAAGTCCAGTCCAAAGTTAAATGGAAACACTTTGTTTTTCTTGCTAAAGAATGCAATTTCTAATTTCAGTTGAATGATGCTTTGTACCTTATTGATGTTTGGCTCCTCCATCATAGAATTTTTGATGGTTTCACAGTTGTCCTCTAATGACTTCATCAAGAAAGAATAATCACACGACAAAGAGTAAGATACGATGTAACATGCAAAATACTAGGGATATTTTTTAAATTATATTTTTCGCCAAACTTAGTAACATTGGACTAAGTTATTATTTTTAAAATTTCATATATCTTAAAAGAAGCATGTGTGTGGTGCAGAGTTAGGGGTTAAGGAAAACTTAATCCCTCAAAATTCATTAACAACCACTATAAATTTTATTCAACCTCCTGAGAAATTTTTACTCACTTAACTTTGAAATGTTGATATTAAAGCAAGATTATAGCCCAAGTACTTTATAAATTTCAGAGCTAATGGTGCAAGAGTACTATCAACTGAAAATTAAAGTCAAATTGTTCTCTTATACAGTATTATTTCTTGTCTCCTCACTCTTCATAAAAACATCATGATTAAAAAAATTTTATTTCTAGGTCTCTAATTCTCGCTTTGTCTTGACTGAGGCAGAAAGACTCAACTAACTGCTTGGAGGAATACATGATTCTTTTTTTGTGAAATAATAAAAGTATACTTATTTTTTTTTATTAATTTAGTATATGTGTATCCAACAACATATTAATACTATCATAATAAGGTTGTTATTTAAAGGTATAGAGTCTCTTTTTCTCTCTTTTTTATTGAATTTATTGGGGTGACACTGGTTAATAAAATCATATAGGTTTTAGATACACATACTTCTTAAAAAGGGATATTAACACTAGTTAAAGAAAGAGCTGGTTCAAGACCTTTAGTTTTTCTCAGAAAATGAAAGAAAACAGAAAAAGGAATTAGGGTGCCAAGAATTTTTTTTTTAATTTGGTCAGGAATGATTCAGATGTAGTCTATTTATAGTCATCTGCACTTAATTTCCAAATAAATACAAATAGGGAAGACCTTCTGTTTTAAAAATGCATGTAGCACTAAAAACTACATTATATAGGAAAAGAAAGATCTGAGGATACAACAGAATTTTAACATCAGGTAAAGAACGTTTCATTTTCAAAGACATAAAGAAATAAAGAACAGTAGCACTTCCAAAATATTCTCCATTATCTGCCACCTAATAACAACCATTAATCATGAAGTTTTTAAATAAGTTAAATGTACTAGTTAAAACACAGCAGAGTGAAAGGTATTATACTCATTTTGCAGATTAAAAAAAACCCACACATTAAAATACATAGAAAACATTTAGCTTACTGATATAGAGCTTTTATTCCAGCATTCATATTACTGCTTTTGATTAAAATGATTATAATACAAAAATAACTTTACTTATTTATCTGCTATCTTTCCTTACTCACTCTGGTTTCCTTATGTTACTCTATTTCCTTAATGATTCTATCCCTTGATTCTACTGGACAATCTAGTGGTACAGTCTTTTGTTTTGTTTTGAGAACTATTTCATTTCACAAATACACTAAATATATCAGAGGTAGAAATTTTTTAATTTTTACAGTTATAGTAATCAAACATGACAATGTTTTTTAAAAAATGATTTTGTACTTGAAGTTATTATGCCAAATTTGCATATTCATGTAACAAGGTACTTCAGAGAAACCGAAGAAGTAACAAGCACAGTAAACATGCTTTTTATTCAGAGCAATCAACAGTGCTTTATACACTATTATCAGAATACTTTAAGTTGCAATAAATTATTTTAGGCAAACATATATTTAAAATAAGAAACATTACCTCATCTGTAAACATACGCTAATTAGTCTGACACTCTTATCTAGTAAATTCACTTTTAATTTTATTCATCCAAAAACTTGCTTAAACTGTTTTACTAGTTCATATGCTAAATATTTAAGATATAGCTTACTTAAGGTTATATAGAAATAGTTTCATTTGTATTGTATCTATTGGATTTATTATTTGCTCAGATTTCAAATATTATACTAAGGTACATATGTCAAAAGTCTTCTAAATTAGCAAAAACACTAAATATTGTTTCTTGGCCTGGCTAATTCAGATATATTTACATAAACAGGCAAATACTAATTAACAGCATGTATAATTGCCTCTAATAAATTAGTGCTTAGACTGAGAGACAATGAATTAGATGTAATTTTCCTTTTTTCAATGAGGTTAGATGTCATCTTGCTTTTTGTTAACTTGTCTATTAAGAAACCATTCTATTTCCTAATTTATCCAACTGAAATATGATCCTTTTTTCCTTCCACTTCAAAAACTTGCTTTCAGACAAGTTCAGTGAACCACAGACCAGTTGCCAGTCTTGAACACTTTGTTACTAGTCCATGAGAAGATAAGGAATTAACTAAATCCACTGTTTAGTTTACCCTATATTTTTTTAATAGCAAAATTGTCTCAATGAAGAAAACAAAATGTTAATTTACATTCAGGTACAAGTTTCCCATAACAACATATTGAAAGTTTTTAGTAGCACTGAACTGAGAAGAATAATCATTATAATGATAACATCGAGGTATAATCAACCTGTTACTATATTATTAAAATTAGTTTGCAAAATTTCATTAAGAAGCATAATCAACAGAGTAAAAAAAAAATTTGAACGTACATATTCGAAATGCTTTCAGTATATAAACCTAGTTTCAATTAAACTTCTAAGATAAACTTCTTTAACTGTCACATGAAAATCATGGGAGCTTTCTAATTTGTCTCTTAAATGGTGATCATGAGAGTTCAAAACAGGAAACAAAGATACAGAATCTTAACCAATTATCTTTTGGGAGAAAAGTCTCAAATACATCTGAATTAGTTACTTTAAATAAAACAGATTTAAGAAAATACTGACCCTTTCTCTTTCCTATTCAATTACTTTTCTATACATTAACTGCATAGGATATTTTTATGATATAAAAATTAGTTTTATTTTATTTTATTTTTTAATATATTTTTATTGATTTCAGAGAGGAAGGGAAAGGGAGATAGAAACATCAATGATGAAAGAGAACCACTGATCCGCTGCCTCCTGCATGCCTCCTACTGGGGACCGAGCCCACAACCCGGGCATGTGCCCTTGACCAGAATCGAACCTGGGACCTTTCAGTCTACAGGCCAACGCTCTATCCACTAAGCCAAACTGGCTATGACAAAGTTATTTTTATTTTTTTTTATTTATTGATTTGAGATAGAGGAGGAAGGAGAGAAAGAGAGAAATATCAACTTGTTGTTCCACTTATTTATGCATTTATTGGTTGATTCTTGTATGTGCCCTGACCAGGGATGGAACCCTAACTTTGGTGCGTTGGGATGATGCTCCAACCAACTGAGCTAACCAGCCAAGGTTAAAATGAGTTAAACAGTCTATAAAAGGCAACTTATTCTTTATGGTTACATAATACAAAAGACTTCAATAATAAAACAGTAAGCAGGTTTTAACTTATACGAACCTCATTTAGGCACCTTTTCTTTGTAAATATATTTCTGATAAAGGTTTCCTGAATTTCTTCTTGCTTCACCAAGTACTGCCAAAGTCTTTTCACAGACAGTGCCAGGTGGTGTTTGGATCTGCAGAGAGACAATATCTTTAATTATACACTTAAAATTCTGATTGACTTGACTATATCTACTAAGTGTTATATAAATATTTATAATAATATTTAACTAGAATTAGACCAAATCATCTTGGGTTGCAATCAGTACTAGTAGACTTTTTCTTAAAGGACTGGATGGTAAATATTTTAGGCTTTGTAGGCCAGATGGTCTCTCATACTATTACTCAGCTCTGCCAATGAAGTGGGAAAGGAGCAGAGATGATATTAAAATGAAAGGGTGTGGCTGTGATCCAATAAAACTTTATTTACAATATAGGAGGAAGGATTTTGGCCCACAGGCTGCAGTTTGCTGACCCCTCACCTAGAAATATAATAGTAATGCTTCCTAGAAGAGATCTACAAGCAGAGCTACTGTGTTGTCTGTAAACACATACCAGTCCATGAAGTCTGTTACTGATGTGCAATGAGGTAAGAGCTTATGAAAAAAAATGTAAATGAACTATCATTAAGTCACTATAGTAAGACTTTGATGAAGCAAGCACTGCACTGATTTACCTTTTACACCTCACAAACAGCAAACCAGATTTCTGGCTATTTTGAATAGCACTGCTCGAGAGTGGGTGCCAGTCAACTACGAGCCTGCCTTCCATATTCAAAAATAAGGTTTATTATGTAACAGCCATGCCCATTCATTTACCACTTACAGTTCATAGTTGCTTTCACTATACAATGGCAAGGCTGAATAGTTGCCACAAGAATTGTAAGGTCCCCAAAGCCTAAAATGTTTACTTATTTGGAACTTTGCAGGAAATGTTTGCTAACCTCTGGACTATAATATGCATCACACAGAGTCGCAGAGATGAGCCTGGAAGAGCATATTATACATAAAAGAACTTAAATGTTTTTTCTTCAAATACTACCTAAAACCACTCTTGATTTTGTAAAACTCATACTTCAAAACAATATCCATAGGAAAACCTACTTGAAAGGAGTGTTTGTAGGTTCCAGCAAAGCTTTGTGGCGGAGAATTGCAGGACCTGCAGACAAACTCTCTTCTGAAGTATAACTTGCGATATAGTTTTGAGGGGGCCCACCATGGACTTCAAGTCGTCGGAGAAGAACTTGCTCCCAACACTGAAGAGTTTTTAGAACTGCATGACAAAGTGGTGAACTAACAGGAAGCTCTAAAATGAGAAAATAAAATTGACCCACATTTATCTTCTGTAGTAAAATGCTATACTCAACTGTAAGAATGACTGAGATATTAACACACATTTTGTCAGAGGTGATGTGAAAGAGGAGGGCATAGAATTCTAGAGTATAAGAAAAAGGACAGCACCCGGCTGGTGTGGCTGAGTGGTTGAGCATCAACCTCTGAACCGGAAGGTCAGGGTTCGATTCCTGGTCAGGGCACATGCCCAGGTTACAGGCATGCAGGAGGCAACTGATCAATGATTTTCATCATTGATATTTCTATCTCCCTCTCCCTCTCCCTTCCTCTCTGAAAGCAATAAAAAAAACGTATTTTAAAAAAGGATATCATAAATTTGTGTAACATTTCAACATAAATAGGTGACCAAGAACATCAACAAAAAATGGGCAATCTAAGTCAAAATTATATCATAGCTTTACAACTAGTACTTGGAATAATATTTATGCCATGATTTAAATAACAGCTATGTCAATTACTGCTTTTGACTTTAATTTCACATAAAAAAATTTACCGGAATATTATAAAACTATGTCTGGGAAGAAAATTAATTGCTTTAACCTTTGTATCAGCCCAATTTCTGTATAGCATATAACTACAATTTGCTTAGAAAATTAAATAATTCACAAAAGTAAAAAAAAAAAAAGTTATGTAATACTATGAAATGCAGCACTTTCCAATTCTCCACTTCTATACTCTTGAATCCTAATCCTATTCTCAACTTTTAGCTCTTTACCTACAAAAATCTAAACATGTTCATACTGTGAATTCTTAATCTTTCAATTTTAGAAATGATCTTCTGATATACTACTATAGAATATGAGAATAAACTCGCTCCATCATTCCAATATAATCACATAATAATTTTTTATTAAATTGGCATTTTAGTTTTCACCTTTATATATATATTAAATACAGATCACAGCTGAATCACTTGGTATCATAACATGACTCTTTCTTTCCTATACTACATTTCCTCCCTTGGAGTTAATCTCTAACTTTTCGCATTTACTTAGTTTTCTATGTGTCTACCACTATTAAATCTCCCAATATCTCAGCTATGGCTATAATTACAGTCTCAATAAAGTCAATCACATCAGGTTCAAATTCCCTGCTTTCTTGTCCTCCTAAGAGCACTAAAAAGGTGATAGACATATCTATAGACGGTTGGGTTGGTTAACAGAAACCTATCTTCTACAATAGGAAGTTATTAAACTTTTTCTCCATTATTTGAAAAAATACAAAATAGTAAATCAAAAGCAATGGCAATATTAATTCATGTTAAAATATTTTTTAGGGGGGATGAGGACACATTTGTAATACCTTAACTAATAAAGAATATAAAAAAAATTTAAAAAAATATTTTTTAGCCCGGCTGGTGTGGGTCAGTGGTTGAGCATCAGACCATGCACCAAGAGGTTACTGGTTTGATTTCCAGTCAGGGCACATGCCCAGATTGCAGGCTCGATCCCCAGAAGAGGGTATGCAGGAGGCAGTCAATCGTTGATCTCTCATCGATGTTTCTCTTTCTCTCTCTCTCTCTCTCAAAAAAAAAAAAAAAACACAAAAAAAATATTTTAATAAACAAATAAATAAAGTAAAATATTTTTTACCTGCAAGATCGTGACCTGCAAAGGGATAGAAAGTCTTCAAGTTGTTGAGTACCAATTGCACCATTGCCAAGCGCATCAATGACCAACTAAAAATAAAGCAACAGTAGATCTGTTAAATTTTACTCAGGGATTTAAGAATACACCACTCTCTGACCCAACAATTCCACTACTAGTAATTTATCCTGATTATATACTTCCACAAAAACAAACAAAAAAACACCAAATGCATGTAGTACTCAAGTCTGCATTATCTACAACAGCAAAATACTAGAAACAATCAAATTATCTATCAAGAGAGTACTGGTTAAATATCTACAGTTTTGAACCACGGAATATTAGGGTAGCCATTTTTAAAGAATGAAAAAGGATCTCTAAGTGTTAATATAGTGTGGACTCCAGTATGTATTGACAAATAAAAAGTTATGGAACCCTACATATAGTATGCTACCTACAGGGGAAATATAAGATTTCACACATACACACACATGCTTAATTCTGCAAACAGAAAAATAAGCCAGAAACTGTAGAGGATGTAGAAAAGACATTAGCTGGAAGAGAGAAATGGTGAGACTTCTTATTTCACATTTTTATACAGTTTTATGTTTTTATTTAAAAATATTTCAGCTTCTCTTTTATTTCAAGTGACACATTTATTTCTTAGAGTAATGGCTTTTTATTTCTTTAAGCTGTGGTAAACAAATCATAAAATTTCATCTTAACTATTATCAAGCATACAGTTCAGTCGCATTAAATATATTTATATTGCTGTGCAACCATCTATTTCCAGAATCCTTTTCATCTTGCAAAACTGAAACTCTATACCCATTAAGCAACAATTCTCCATTTCCACCTTCTCCTAGCCCCTGGCAACCACCATTCTATTTTCTGTCTATGAATTTGATTACTCTAGGTATCTCATATAAGTGGAATTATACAGTATTTTTCTTTTTGTGGTTTAATTTGCTTAGCATAATGCTGTCAAGATACATCCATATCATAGTAGCATGTATCAGAATTTCCATACTTTTAAAGGTTGAATAATATTCCATTGTACATTTATGTCACATTGTGTTTATGCATTTACCTGTTGATAGATATTCAAGTTGCTTCTACCCCACTGGCTATTATGAATAATGTTGTTATGAACATGGGTGTACAAACACCTGTTTAATAACCTGCTTTGTATTCTTTTGGGTATATACCCAGGAGTCAAATTGATGGATCACATGATAATTCCATTTTTAATTTTTGAGAAACTGTCATACTGTTTTCCATGATGGTTGCACCATTTTACTTTCCCACTAACATAGCATAGGGTTCCAGTTTCTCCGCACCCTTGCCAACACTTTTATTTTCTGGATGTGTTTTTTTTCTATAGTAGCCATCTCAATGGGTCTGAGATCATCTTTCATAGTGATTTTGACTTGCATTTCCCTACTGATCAGCTATAGTGAGCATTTTTTTCATGTGCCTTTCAATAAAGGAGTACTTCATTGGTCATTTTTATAACTTTTTGGGGAAAATGTCTATTCTAATCATTTGTTGATTTTTAATTGGGTTGAGCTTTTGTTGTTGAGTTACACAATTTGATTTTTGAGCCATGTTAATATTTCATATATTAAAAAAAAACAAAATTAGATCAACAAGAAATAATCAACACATTAATAAAAGCAAGGTAACAAATATACCAGCACTCCTACATATAAGAATAACACTCATCGAGGGTGAATGTTTTGAACATTTATGATTCTTATCATATATGAAATAACTTTTAAAACAGTGATCACTGACATGTTAGCATACTAATGTTCACTGAAAAGACATTAGATTTTCTAGGATAAAACAGTGGGAATTATTTACATTAGGGAGCAAAAGCCAAAGACTAATCTGATAGTAATATTTTTGAGGACTAATAAAAAGTATAGGTCATCCGTGGAATTATTAAGAAAAGGAATTTACCAATTTCAATTAAAGAAATCTAAGTTAAATGTGTTATAAGTCCTAAGCCACTAGTTTCACATGTACTATTTTCAAAAATATTATATGTGACATCATTTTTTTAAAAAGCTTACATCAAGTATTCCATACCTGTATGAATTTGAATTAGAATGCTCTTGGAGATGGAAATCTGAAACATCATCATCATCATCATCATCATCATCACTGTCCACACTCTCCTCTGAATCATATTCTCTACTTAGGGAAGGGGGTAAAAAAGGCTAAAATAAAAAAGTTACAGAATTTACCATGAACTATCTGATTTAATACATTGAATTACATAGTCTAATATTAGCAATTTATCCCATTTTCAGATATTTTGTTATAAGAAGTAAAACCAGCATTTGATTTTTTCCATTGATTTCTAGAGAGTGGAAGGGAGGGAGAAGGGAGGAGAAGAGAAAGGGAAGGAAAAAGAGAGAGAGAGAAAAAATCAATGTGAGAGAGATACATTGATTGGTTGCCTCCCGCATGTGCCTCTACCAGGGCTGGGGAATCTGCAACTGAGGTACTTGCCCTTGACTGGGAATCAAACCCTTGACCCTTTGGTCCATGGGCCAATGCTCTAACCACTGAGAAAAACTGGGCAGAGCTGCTTCTTTTTTCTTGACATTCTATGCCTTTGACATCACTTTACACAATTTCCTTACTTATTCATCCATTCAACAAAATTTTATCAGGTATCTACTGTGTTTAAAAAAGCATCCTATATAATAAAAGGCTAATATGGAAATCGACCAAACAGCAGAACTACTAGTCGCAATGATGGGCACTGACCACTTAGGGGACAGACGCTCAACGTAGGAGCTGCCCCCTGGTGGTCAGTGCGCTCCCACAGGGGGAGCACCGCTCAGCCAGAGGCTGGGCTGGCGAGCACAGGCGGTGGCGAGAGCCTCTCCTGCCTCCGCTGCAGCACTTAAGGGCCCCTCAGAGGACATCCCTCGAGGGGTCCCGGACTGTGAGATGGCACAGACTGGGCTGAGGGGCCCCCCCACCCCCCAGTGCACAAATGTTGTGCACCAGGCCACTAGCACTTGATATAAAAATGTTTAAGATATATACACAGTCACTGCCATCACAGAGCTTATAATTTAATGGAAAAAAATAGGTAAATAGTAGAAAGCTAAGTAGAGTGCATTTATAGAGTGTAATGGAGTGTCACAAATGAGTTTTAAGTAGAGAACAGGTAATAAGATTTATGTCAATAATATTACCAACACCACTCACTTATGAAAGAAAAGTCAAATGGCAAGAGTAGAAATGGACACATCAATAACTAAGGCAAGAACTGGCAGTCTACACACAAGTGTTAGTGATGGAGATGAAGAGAAATAACAGATTTATAGTGTATTTGGGGGAAAGCATTGACAGATTTGCTAATAAATCTGGAGAGCAAGAGAAACAGAGGAAAAATATGATTTCTGGTTTTCTGGCTTGAGCAACTA
This sequence comes from Myotis yumanensis, assembly GCF_028538775.1. NCBI lineage: Eukaryota > Metazoa > Chordata > Mammalia > Chiroptera > Vespertilionidae > Myotis > Myotis yumanensis. The sequence goes on along the minus strand of NW_027223755.1, from coordinate 70,364,054 downwards.
TAAGGATAAAGATGCCATTTACTAAAACAAGAGGACTTTGATTGTTAAGGGAGGAGGTATTGGAGAAAATAAATACCAAAACCCAAATCTTGAAGATCAAGATTCACAGGTCAAGTAGAAAAAGAAAGATAAGAAAAGATACTATGAAGGAATTAATAGTAAGGTTAGGGGAAAAAATAGAAGAAAGCGGCATCAGAGAACAAGAGTTTAAGTACTTCAAAAAGAAGGAAATGGTCAGATGTGCTGTATATTGCTAAGAGGTAAAATAAGATGATGATCAAGAAGTTTCAGTTATATTTGACATGTGTGCCACCTGAATCTCAAGAACAGCAGTTTCAGCAGGGTAGTTGTGTGAGATGTCATACAATAGGTAAATATGAAAGGGATCTAAGGTAATAAAAAAATGTAGCCTCCTCCTTTCAAGTGGTTTCACTTCCTGTGGTTTCAATTACATGTGATCAACTTCAGTTCGAAACATGAAATAGAAAATTTAAAAAATAAAGAATTACTAAGTTTTAAAATGCGTGCTGTTCTGAGTAGCATGATGAAATCTTGCATTGCCTTGCTCTGTACCACCCAAGACGTGTATCAACCCTTTGTTCAGTGTGTCCATGCTATAAATGTTACCTGCCCATTATCACTAAGTAGCCATTTTGGTTATCAGATAGACAGTGTGGTATGGCAGTGCTTATGTTCAAGTAACCTTATAGTAGTCTAATACTACGTCCCAATGCCTACAATTCATCTCACATTATCTCATCAAGTAAGCATTGTATCATCTCACATCATCACAAGAAGGGTGAGTATAGTACAATTAGATATTTTGAGAGAGATACCAGTTACCTCCCTATTAGAGTTTATTGTCACTATAATTGTTCTATTTTATTATTAGTTATTGTTGTTAATCTCTTACAATGCCTAATTTATAAATTAATCTTTATCCTAGGTATGTATGTATAGGAAAAAACAAAATATATACAATTGCCCCTTGAACAACATGGGTTTGACTTGTGTGGATTTACTTACATGTGGATTTTTACTAGATCCACATAGTTCAAGCCTGTGTTGTTCAAGGGTCAACTGTATTTTTGATCCGTGGTTTGTATGCAGCTGGCTGACTACAGATGTACGTGAAAATTTCAACTGTTTGTGTGCGTGTGCGTACGTGTGTGTGTGTGTGTGTGTGTGTGTGTGGTGAGGGGCTGGTACCTCCTCTGGATTCAGCCTTCCACTGGGGTCTTGGAACATATTCCGCACAGATAAGGACAACTACTGCTTATAGTTTTGAAAAGTTGAATAAGAATAGAAAGCAGAGTCTGGCCAGTATGGATCAGTGGTTGAGCGTCAACCTATGAACCAGGAGGTCACAGTTTTATTCCAGGTCAGGGCACATGCCCAGGTTGCAGGCTCAATCCCCAGCTGACCAATAATTCTCTCTCACCATTGATGTTTCTATCTCTGCCTATCCCTTCCTCTCTGAAATCAATAAAAGCATATTAAAAAAAAAAATAGAAAGCAGAGAAATGAATAGCTGAAAAATTTGGGGGGTTAAAGCAGGATTTGGAATGGGAAACAGGAGAGCACATTTCTGCCCTGATGGGAGGAGCCAATAGAGAGGAGAGAACTGAAGGCAAAGCAAAGAGTATAGAAGAAAAGCAAACATGGGATTCAGAAGAGAAATGGAGTCTTTGATAGGAAGGACTATTCATAATAATAGGAGGAAAGAAGAAGATGAAAGGAAACACAGAGCTTCATGACAGGATGATAAAAGAGTTTTGTCTAATTCTATTTTTTAATGACTTAAGATATGAGGTCATCAATTAACAATGAGAATGAAAGAGATGTGGGAAGTTTGAAAAGTTATACAGAAACATAGCAGGGAGGACAGAACTTCTGGAATAGCTGAGTAAAGAGGTTTGGTAAATCTTCTCCCCAAAAAGCAATAATAAAACTGCATAAAATTGTCAAAAACAATCATTTAAAGATATTGGAAAGTGACCAAATGCATATAACACATTAAAAATATGTAAGAAATATCTACTGAATCTCTGTAAAACAGTCAGAATCTGGCATTTTAGCCAGGGGCTACCTTCATCCCCACCCCTGCCACTCTGTGGTACAATTGTTCTAACAGGGCCAGAAGGGCAGTCTGTGAGGACTAAGAACTCTGCTTCTTGACCAAAGGAGGTTGACTTTAATAAAAATTCCATACCCCCGAGGCACTGTAAAAAACTACAGATATCTCATCAGTAAACATTTAGGGAAGGCTAACATCTCATCTATCCTGAGGCTGTGATACAGACTGGGGCAAGAGCAGACCAATCAGAAATTTAACAAGAAGATCCAGGTATAAGAAGAACATGTTAATCAAGAACCCTATATCCAGCAATCTATGCTTCAAAAATGAAGATGAAACAAAGACATTCCCATATAAATAAGTGCTTAGTAAACATTTGTTCAATGAATAAATGACTGTGCAAATGTCTTTCTTTACAGTGAAGCATAAAAGACAAGAGGAAAATAAAAACCGCTGCGTATATAAGAAATTTGTCTGATTACAGGAGAAGACATATACAGGTAGTTCTTGCTTGGCATGTAGTGCAGGAATATAAAAATGTCTAAGCAAGCTGGAGCCATGCAAAGCAATCTTAATAATCAGTGGAAAATTACAAGATTCTGTGACTATTTTTTTAAAAAATATATTTTTATTGATTTTTTACAGAGAGGAAGAGAGAGAGATAGAGAGTTAGAAACATCAATGAGAGAGAAACATCGATCAGCTGCCTCCTGCACATCTCCCACTGGGGATGTGCCCGCGACCCAGGTACATGCCCTTGACCGGAATCGAACTTGGGACCTTTCAGTCCGCAGGCCGACGCACTATCCACTGAGCCAAACCGGTTTTGGCATTACAAGATTCTGTGACTATTAAAAATATTTGTCAAAACACTAGAAACTCTTACGGTCAGCTAGGAAAATAAAAAATAGTAAAAATATTTATTTTATACATTGTAAAGTGTTAGAAACATTGAGAATTAAAGTACTTTATATTTTTGAAAAAAAATTTACTGAGTACTTGCCTTCTAACAGTATAAAGCATCTTTTCTAATCTTGGCAAACTGTCATAAACATATCTAAGTCTGTATCAGCTTCCAACATTTTATGCTTTGTGCTTTCAATGTTGTGAAATATTACCCAGAGTTCCTTTAACAGGAAGGTGTTTGTTTGTTTGTTTGTTTTTTGCTCATTTCACTATCTCTGGAACATCTTCATCCTTTTGTCACATTTTCCTCATTTATGTTGATAAGTTGGCCTTAACTAGATTTCTCTAGCTGCAGATCTAGAGTCTCTTAAATAACAGTAAAGTCAATAATTCCAAAGTTAGCTAATTTTTCTATAACTTTACATTTGATTTGAATTTCACTTCTAGTACTATCACTTTTCATATTTTTTGTTGCCTTTTCATCAATGTTAGTCAATTCCCTCTTCTAATTATCCAATTTTACAAAATGTCACTTGGGTTTATAATGGGAGACAAGGAGGCAGGACACAACCCCTCTTCCTGTCTATGTATGAATTGAACAACAGATACTAAATGACCAATCACCAGCAGACTTTGAAAGAACTGCTGTGATTAGTCACTGATCATGAGGTACATCTGTTATTTTCATTGTAATTTGTGGATTGAAAAGCTAGCAGGGAACTTTGTACTTGATGTAATTACTCACATTTAATATACTGTGGTAATTTAAACTTGAATCATGTTGTTGAGGGGCTAATGTTATTTAATTAAAAAGATGAAATCTGTGTATATCAACCAATGCAGGACTGCCTGTAATATAGAAAAAAAAATGAGAATATGGATGGCAGTTTAACTTCTGACGGACTTGATTCCCTAATTACTACCAAGTACATTGGTATTAAGGTGTTAACTAATATATCTTTTCATCTTAATAAATGAACTTCATATAAAATGCAAAAATCATAACTTAGCAAGGAACTGCCTTAAAAACTGGTTGGAAATATAGGCAAAATATTTGTTTTTTTGGGGGAATGTAGCCTGATAAAATGAAAATTTTCAAAACCACAGTGGGAAAATATTTGGAAGCACCAACAATTACACTAATTTTAAACACTTTCATTTCCACTTAACTGCATAAATATTGATCTGGACAGCACTTTTATTACCTTGGCTATGAAATAGTCCCAGATGCTGAGCTCAGGTGGGATGAACTTCTCTTTCACTGTCAATGACTCCTGGTTTACTGGCGGTGAGGAAGAGGTCAGTGGGGCAGATTCTCTGCCAGACACTTTTGATGGCCTAAAACGTGTGTTCTGTTTCTCTCCTTCTTCCACTAGTGAGGAAACTAATAAGAACAAAGTAAAGTATTATTAAGTACTATTTTCATTGTATGAGACCTAAGGCTAACTATAAATAAGTACACACACAAAACTGAGATTCTTATTATGATAGTAAGGTAAGAAAATTGATAGAGGAAGTGAGACAAAACTACCTTGAATTTATCTCACTCTCTGTTGACTTATGCATTGTATATGTAGGTGGTAGGATGTAGTATCTGCTTGTAAATGAGCCCCCACATGATAGGAAATTATCTACATTGTTCTGTTTTGTTTTTTTAAGAACATCATGGTAACAAAAAAGAATATCATGGATGTCGATGTTAATTAAAGGCAACAACTCAGGAGATTCTTCAGTAATCACTGGCCTTTTATCTACATATAAAACTACATTTTCAATGAAAATTTAAAAATTCAAACACATAACTATTTAATTAAACTGACTCAGACTTTTAGAAATGGTTTGAAGATGGAATTTTCTAGTCAATGGATTAACAAAGAGGTAGAATATGTAATCTCTATTGTTTTAACTTCAAAACACTTAACAGTATTCTTTTAGCATTTTACCTTAGAATATTAAGGGAATTAGCACAGAAAAGCAAGTTATGCAAATCTTTAATGAACACTAAGTCACAGTATACAAATCACCAGTGAAGAATCAAGGATCTCCTAAACACAGGCATGACCTGATAGACAAACAACGCCACATTAAAGCACATCAATATTCTCCTTCAAGGGTTCCAGTGAGCATGAATTTACCTCCCAAATGAATGCAATAATTGTGCTGTAATAAACTTTGTTTTATTGTCTGAAGCTACTTGGCTTGCATAAACAGCATGCTCATGCATTATATCAAGCTACGGCCAAGCTCAGTTTAACAGAATAATTTAATTATTTCAGAAAAAGGAAATTAAGTTAAATAAAATTAGTATTCTAAGACATGGCTAAAAAGTGGTATGATTATTACATAATCTTTCAAAAGGCTTAAAAGGAACTATTAAATTAAATGTATAATTTTTTCTGTTCTTATTAGTAATTGATAATTAACAAAAACCTTTCTAATATACCTGTTGCATACATTTACATATGTTCTAAAACTTAAACAGTGATTTTTCCAAATTTTCACTAGGTAAAATATTCAGGATATAAAGGTTGTTGTTTTTTTTTTTTTTTACTTTTCAAATAATTGCTATGGTTTAAGATAAATCTATCATTTAACTTTAACATTACTATTTTGCCTTTGTTTTTAAATTAGACAGCTTCATAAAAGCTTAGGGGATCACCTGGAAAATAAAATTTTCAAACAATGCTAAATTAATAAACGTCATAAAAATGTAAATTTTTTTTTAAAGCAGAACATAAGAGGGTTTTTAAAATGAGAAAACATTTTAAGATATAGTCTGTGAAGCCAGACAGATGACATGAAAATAAGAGATTAACCACACTCAGGGAAAATATTTAAAATTACAGACTCAATCCCAGAGGTATAAAACTATTTATCAAAACACTATTAATAAACAAGGACAATGGGAGGGGGGGACATGACAAACAAGTTCACATTACTGAATGTTATATTACCTGAAAAGCTACAAAAAAAAAATAAATAACCTGAATGATGCCTCCTAGCAAACAAATGGTCTGTAACTTGTTATTAGGGTAGATGCTCCCTCTTCACCCTCAAATTGCAGCAGACCTAAAATAATTTTATACTTAAATCACACTGGGTTAGAGTGGTCATGAAACTTAAGGGCAGCAATAGAAACTATTTGGCTATTGAGTACTCACTGCTTGTTTTTGAAAATGCTAATAATTAAATATCAAAAACTTCTGCCATTCCTTGGGTAAAAACTGATGCTACTGTTCCATTGTTAAAGGGGTAAATGGCTACTTTACTAGTAATAGAAGAAAAAAATTAGTATTAGGGAGAAGTGAAAAGGAACTTTAGATACAGAACGTATGAATTCAAAAAATAAATTTCTCAGTTGCTTTGGATTCACAGAATGTACTTTTGAAAAGTGGGCTTCCATGACAAGATTGTGGACTGAGAATACAAGAAGCCCTATCCTCATCCTTAACACATTCTGCAGTGGTTTCCTTAGAATTATGGAAATAACACGCCAAAGAACTCGAAACAGAAATGGAGAATGGTTGAGGCTACATATAAGGAACGGACGTGGGAGATACAAAGAAGTAAGAAAGACAATGTTTTTTATCATTAAGTTCTTCTGTACTGCTGAATTTTACCACATTTATACTGCTTTCGTTAAAATTAACACACAAGGAAGGCTAATAAGTTAACACTTTTTTCCAGGTTATTATTTTAAATAAAATCCACTCTAGCCTGTGTGGCTTAGTGGATAGAGTACCGGCCTGAGGGCTGAAGGGCCCTGGGTTTGATTCCGGTCAAGAAAACATACTTCGGTTGATCTCTCCCCCTTGTATACATGCATATAAGCCTAACCAATAGCAACAGACACCAGGGGGGTGAGGACATGAGTGGGGGGGTGGGGGGCAATGGAGGGATAAGGACACATGTGATACCTTAATCAATAAAGAAAAAAAAAAAGAGCATATACTTCAGTTGCAGGCTCTTCCCCAGCCCAGGCCCTTGTTGGGTGCGTGCAGAGGCAACCAATTGATGTGTTTCTCTCACATCGATATTTTTCTCTGTCATTCCCTCTCTCTCCTACTCTCTCTAAAAATCAATAGAAAAATATCCTCAGGTGAGGATTAAAAAAAATAATAAATAAAATCAGAAACAACAAAATTAATATTCTGAACCTAGATTAAAATGTTATTTCTTTCAAAAACTGACCTCAGAGTAACCAGCAGAACCATCTCATTCTCCACTTCTCAATCTAAGGCACCTCTATCCATAGGGCTATTCATGAGTGTCCCAGAGTATGCATAAAGCTTCAGGAGGCATATATCCTGGACCTTCAAATTTAGCTTCAAATTAATTTTTTGGGGGGGAAGGTGGAGTTAAATAACTTCATTGATGATTTAAAACATTTTATGTTGAAAGCAACAGATATGGAGAAGATAAAAGTCATTTAAGTTTAAAATAAAATAGATTTCTTCCCTTCAACAAGGTAATTCAGTCTAAGAGATCTCCTAAGAGAAATATATCCATTCTCCTTTATCATTAGGGGTGTACTACAAATGTATGTGGACATAAATTAAGTATAAAACAAATTCTCAAAATTCTATGTAAAACATGATTTTACAAGTAAACTTCAAATGCTCATAAAAGGAAAAGACAAAATCAGGAGATTAAATAAGCAGTGAATTTAAGGTACTTCTTAATCTTCAAAGAATAAAATTAATGATAAAATAAAGTCTGGCAGGTGATATTATCAGATTTTACCAAGACTATTGACTCTTAAGATTTTCCTAGGATCAATACTTCACACAGTGAACCTGCTTCATAAATGTCCATAAAAATGAACTGATGAATTTCTTAACAGAAAGCAGTGATGTGTGTCTCCAAACCACAGAGCAAGGTAGTCTCCAAAGCAGTTGGTGTCAAAATGGTTCATTGAAATATGGAAGGAAAATATTCAGATTTATTTTTTTAATAAGTTCAAGTGGGGAAGGAGAAAGCAAAGAGGAGAAAAGGGGTAAGAAGGGAAAAGAGAAAAGAAGAGAGGAGTGGTGGAGAATAAAGAGAAGGGGGTTGAGGGAAAGAAGAAGGCACAAGGGGAAGGAAGAAGGAAAAGGGCAGGCAGAAGAAAAAGAGAAGGGAAGAAGAAAATAAATATTGTCACTGTTTAATATCTGGATCAACAACAGTACATGTTATTTATAGATAAATAATGTACATATCTTGGGATTTTGCTCAAGCATGTTTCAAGGATAGGGTTATGCAATTTAAAAAATTGGAGATAACTGCCCTTGAGTGCTACTTTTCAATCACCCTGCTGGCTACAATATGGTTCTGTCTATAGGATTTTAGCTCAAACTCAACAGACTTATTAAAAATTTGAATGGAGTATATACAGGGTGGGGTAAAGTAGGTTTATAGTTGTTTGTATGAAAAATAATATAATAATTATAAATAACAATAAACTGTGTTTCGTGTACTCACAAATGTAAACCTACTTTTGTACCACCCTGTCTATACAATGAAATATTATTCAGGTGTACAAAGGAAGGAAATCCTGCCACATGTTAAAACACAGATGAACCCTGAGGACATTATGCTAAGTGAAAAAAAGAAATCACAAAAAGACAAATATTTTAAGACTCCCCTATATGAAGTAACAAAAGTAGTCAAATTCATGGAAACAGAAAGTAGAATGGTGGTTACAGGAGATGGTGAAAGGGAAAAGGGGAAGTTGTTTAATGGGTATAAAATTTCAAATTTGTAAAATGAATAAGTTCTGGAGATTTGTTTCACAGCAATGTGAAAGTACTTATTACTACTGAACTGTACACAAATAGTTTAGATAGCATATTTTATGTTTTTGACCACATTAAAAATTTATAATACAGAAAATACATTAAAGCTATTTTGCTGCAGTACTTAGGACTGCCAGAATATATTAGAAAATGGGATTGGACATAGAGATCACATGCTTAATTTCAGTAAGAATGAGGGAGTCTAGGTAAGAGCTGAGATGTTTCATAAAAAAATATTTATCTGTAAAATTTTACACATGTGCATGTCTTAGTGTTTTTTTAACCTTCTATGCTTTCTCTACCTTTATTATCTAAGTATGTGCCTTCCCCTGTAGTTATGAAATGAATCTAATGCTTTTTAAACTTTAAAATTTATACCATATGGCCCTCATAGAAAAGTCTCTAACCAAAAAATATATTCCCTTTTCTAGTAAAACTAGTTATTTTGCAGTGCATCAGATAATTATAAGTGTTTGGCATATTCAACTATATTTTCAATAGTTGATTTTATTTTATATTGTAAACTAGAGGCCAGGTGCACGAAATTTGTGCATAGGAGGAGGGGGTCCCCTCAGCCCAGCCTGCAACAACGCCAGTGTCCCTTGTCCTGGCCTCCGGCCCGAGGCCCCTCCCCTCCCTCCATGCGGCCAGGCGACGCCGCCAGAGTCCCACACCGGCCACTATGGGCACCATCTTTTGTCATGGAGTAGTGGCTAATTTACATATTACTCTTTTATTAGATAGGATACACTGATGTACAATCATTAAATACTAAATAAATAACTTTTATTTTATATGAATAAAATGGGAAAAAGCAAAACATCTGTATTTTCTGATCTGTATTTAATATAAATAACCAAATACCAAAAATATACTTTAAAATATCTAGAACATCATTAGCAGTTTTGTGGTAAAAATGAAAAAAATAACATGCTTACCACAAATACTTATTTTATATTTCATTCTCAATTTGGAGACATTAAAAATCATTACTATAAATTTATCAAGATAAACAATTCACAATTCTTGTTAATTTCAAATATTATAACAAAAACAAAAAAATCTTTAAATATTTTTATTTGCTATAAAATATGCAATGAAAAGCAAAAGTATGGATTTCTAACTGTTAGCAGAAAAAAGGTAATTTTTTGAAAATTTTTATTGCTCAGCTGATGGTCTACTTTAAACTCCATGAACATATACCTGCACTATAATTTTAATTAATTAGAAAATAATAAATCCTTCATTAACATATAACTGAAGTCCACAAAGCAAATTAAACTTATTTTAAAAATACACTACTGATATATATACATTAACATGTTGGTTAAGAATTTTGTCTGCCAAGCTAACATCTAATAAAAATCATCTATCATTGTCATATATTACAAAGTGTATGTCATAATTAAATTTTAAGTCACTAAAAGAATTAGTACACTGACTGTATAATAAACATTCTCTAGAAATATAATTTAGTTTATGAGACCATTATTTCAAAGAAAATTAAAATGAAGATTTATACCAGAACAAGAAAATAGTGACTTTTAAATTACTCTCATAGTACCAAGTTTATGAAAACACTTTTTAAAACACAGATTTTTAGGGGTTCCAAGCATTTATTTCGTTTTGAATATACCATACTTTGACACTGATTAAGCTGTCAGGAAAATGAAATACTCTATAGCAGTGGTTCTCAACCTTGGCTGCACATTAGAATCACCTGGGAATCTTTTAAAAATCCTGATTTCTGTCCCAGGTGATTCTAATGTGCAGCCAAGGTTGAGAACCACTGCTCTATAGACTATTTTGGCTCCACTCAGGGCAATTTTTCTAAAGCACATTATTTTAAACCCTTGGTCAACAATGTATACTGAATGTATGTACAATTAGACTCTTGGGATATTATAATTATGGTTAACAGTAATTCAAACCTGCATGACTGCTTACTTACAACCTAAAATGTATCAGGCTGCTGTGCTGCTTCAGTTGGTGAGTTTTCAGAAAATAATATTGCCTTCAAAAATGGAGATTTCAGAACTCTGCCTTATGTTGAAAGGCACTCCTACTTGTTTCTAGTTTTGGTTGACTTTCTGTTCTCAGATTTTCTCTCTCCAACTGTCAGTTGATTCTGCTTCACTGGACTGCTGCTTCTAATTACTATCCACTGTTTTTACCTCTTCCCCCTTTATCTCTGTTTTTCTACGTCTTTCTTTCTTTTTCTACCCACTCCTTCTCAAACTAGATCAGCTTTGGGGCCATTAGGCCTTTGGCTTCACCATTCAGTGAGTACCCCTATTTTTTGGTTAGCAAAATGGTGAATCATGTAATTCATGTCTTCTATAAACGCTGCTTTAGTTGCTTTAGTTATTGTTGTATTCAGAATAGTTTGTGGGTTCTCAAAAACAGATAAGCATCACATAACCTAGATGTGGCTACAACCAGCCCTACCACTAAGTGAACCATGTTTTAAGTATTCTATATTATTTGCCTGCCAGTGGTGGGATATAATTTATGACAGTATTTATGATAGGGTGTACTTGAAAGATAATTTATGTAATGATATTTCTGTCTAGAAACAATTAAATCTGAATGGCTAAACAAAGAACAACCTGGGCTTTTAGGAAGGTTTTTTATATATCTGTATTCAGCAAAAATGGTTGGAACTGAGACCTAATACCTAGCCAGTAAGAATGCATTTTTAATTTTTACAGGTATATGGATATTCCATAGTAAAAACTTATCCCTTTTTAACATTTCACATTAATAAGATCAGTCTTAACAAATGCTTTTCTCTTACAACACACTAAAAACAGTGCAAAAATTAATCTGCCAATTATTTATTTATTTAATACTAATCTCAATAGAGCTATAAATTTTACTCCCTATTAGACTTTTAAGTTAGTCTTTTCCTTTTTTTTAATCAAAAAATAAAGCAGGTAAATTACTCTTTAAAAATTATAAAAGAGAAGTTATGAAAATCAGAATATTTTTTTAAATTTAAAAGCAATATTATCACATATGGGCTAATAAATTACAAAAAGAAAACTTTTTAAAAAGGCAGAAGCATTATGAAGATTCTTTTCAAGTCAACAAAGTGTGGTGTTTCTATCTTTAAATAAACACATATAGTTTCAATGTTAGAAAGTTCAGAAGAGGATACAATTGTTTGAAATATTTACTTTTCATAGTATTATGGAACACTTAGAAATCCAAAACCCCTAATGTCCAGAATCATAATATGCAAAACAACAAAGCAGCGTCATTTGAAAATTTTTCCTATTATTTCAAGCCATAGTTCGATTTGGCATGATTAGCAGTGACATTTATCTCTACACATTTAAAAATATGTTAAAGTGTAAGGGATAGAAAACATCAAAATAAAAAATTTTAAAAAGAATAAAAATGTAGAAATGATTTTCTAATATGCTAATCATTTTTTAAATCAAAAATATGGCTTGCTTAAAATAAATTTTCAATTTTCTACAGTAAATGCCAAACAAAACAAAACTGGCCCACTGTACCCCAAACCCCTCCAAAACAACACAAAGCAAGCTGGACTGTAGAAGCCTATTTCTAAAGCTAATATCTTGCCTGCAAGACTGGGAGGGCTATGAGAACTGATGGCTGAAAAAGCTTTGGAAAAGCCCACACATTCCATGGAGAATACCACTACCTGGTGGGGGCTAGGCATAGCAAAGTGCCTTCCTGCCAAAGAAAGAAGAGAGAATCTGTATTTGGGATAGAACAAAAACCAATGTTATGCATTATTTCAACAAATGAAAATTTCAATAGTAAAAGATCAAAGAAAATTACATTAGATAGTCCTAATCACTGGTACATGAGTATCTTAAAGTTTGAAATTGCACCAATAACTTTATAATGCATTTTCACCATAAAAATATTGGTTCAGAATTTAAGAATATGGTCTGTATCAAGATCTTTCTATAAATAAATTGAAATGTATTTACATTTGACAAAGTTACCATTCTGATAAATAAATGAAGCCTCAGTCTTTAATGAACAACAACACATAAAACAAATAAAAAACTAACCGGGTAATGCTTTTGAGTGTGTCTGTTCTTTGCTGGAAAGACATGCACCTCCACCAAATACAGCAGACCACATTTTTTCATTTAGAGGATGTGCCACAATCCGAAATAGTTCATTACTAGAATGTGTTGCCAAGCCATGGATGAAGAGACTAAGATACACTGCTGTGAGAATCTCACAGAGCAAAATTGTAAGCCCTGACTGGGCTTCTTCACCAGAAGAATTCAAAAGTTGAATTAGAGAAGTTATTCCTAGAAAAACAACAAACACATACCACTGACGATAAATTTTAAAAATAAAAAAATTAACTACATTTTCTAATTTTTAAAAAAACTTTATTACATTAGGATTAAAACATTTTCTTCTCTAAATTCATAGATGAGTAGAGGTCACTATGGGTTAATGCATAATTCTGAGCTTTCATTCAATTTAGAGAAACACTAAAAATCTGTAATCTGATTCAAATATGATAGATAAGCACTGGCTGGCATAGCTCCGTGGTTAGAGTGTAGGCCTGCTCACTGGAGGGTCACAGGTTAGATTTCCAGGTTCAATTCTCAGGTCAAGGGCATACACTGGGTTTCAGGTTCAATTCCACCCCCCAACCCGCCCCAACCCCCCCCCCCCCCCCCACCCAGGGGTGCATGCAGGAGGCAACCAATCGATGTGTCTCGCATCAATGTTGTTCTCTCTCCTCTCTTTCTCCCCTTCCTCCTTTCCTTCCACCTCTCTAAAAAAAGTCAGTGAAAAAATATCCTCACTCCTTGGGTGAGGATTGAAAAAAAATTAAAAAAAAAAAAAAAACAGCCCAGCTGGTGTGGGTTAGTGGTTAAGCATCAATCTATGAACCAGGAGGTCATGGTTCGATTTCCAGTCAGGGCACATGCCAAGGAGGAGGCATGCAGGAGGCAGCCGATCAATGATTCTCTCGCATCATTGATGCTTTTATCTCTCTCTCCCTCTCCCTTCCTCTCTGAAATTAGTGAAAATATATTAGAAAATAAAAAAAAATATGATAGATAAAATATAATTGCTATGATAAATATTTTTCTGCAAAATTATAAAAATATAACAAAACATTTGAGTTATTTTAATATAATGATGAAATAAATACTAAAATTAAGTGACTGCATAATTTGTAATAAGTGGAGAATGCTGAACTGGTATCAATTCTAAAAAATATTTAATAATGGTTATCATATAGCAAAGCCCAACCAAACCTAATTTTCCCTCATCTGATTAAATTCAAGCTAAGAAAAACTCATACACATATAAATTATTTATACCTGGCCACTGAGCTGGTGATGTATTAGGAGTTATTGCTTCATCTAAGCTTCCTGTTTTCAAAGAATGTCGATGGGGAAGCAGTACTGTCTGATACACCATTCCAGTAAATTGATTTGTTTGAAATGAGCTAAGAGAAGAAAACATTTAAGTAATAGTAATCTACAATGGCCCACAATAACAACAACAATAATATACAGATCTAAAATGATTTTCACATATAATATTCCATGTTTTAGATCTAACTTCTAGGGTACCTTAAGTGTAAATTTTTGTTATCAGTTACACTACTATTACATCTACACTATATTCTATAGTCAAGTGCTATATTAAAATAAAGTATCCTTTAATTATAAATATACAAATTTTTTAAATTAAAACATGTGATAGGTTTTAAGTTTATTTAGTGAAGACATAGAATATGTACAAATGAGAAAACTGAATTACTATTGACCACAAATAGCAAGCTTATACATTACACTTTAAAACAAGGTTATTTGGCTGAAAACAAAGTCAATTTAGGTTTAATTTAATATTTAATGGCTAGTCTATCCTAGCCATGGGTAGATTACATCAAGTATATGCACCAAGTTCCAGGCATATAATAAAAAACATGGTGTGTGTCTCCCATGAAATTTATAGCCTGATAGGGAAATCAGACACAAATAATTTTACCACATTTTTAAAGACAAAATCTATTCAATACAGTGCCATGAAAGCAAAAGACAGGAGAATTTCACATAATTTAGGAATTCAGGGTAAGCTTCCCCAAGTAAATGGCACTTTAAAACTAAACAGATGAATGAACAAAATAACTTGCAGCTTGACACAGACTATGAAATATAACAGAAAAATTTAAGATTTTTTAAAATACATAACATTTTGCTAACCTGTCAAATTTCTGTATTGTGCATAAAGTAAAGGAATATGATATTTATAAAGAACATTTAATTGTTTAGACCTATTCTGATTAGTAAGTCTTATTAATGATAGCATTTTGATGCATTTGTAAATAGTTTCTCTTGCTTTATTTTCCAAGTACAAGATGGCAGAGTAACAACAAAAAAATCCCATTACAGCAAATGGATGTAAGAAAGATAAAAATATGTTGGTGAAAGTAAAGTTATACTTAATAACGAGAAAATGAACTCTTGGAGGATCAGAGTAAATAAAAAAAATCAAGTTAAAGCAAACCTAGAAATACATAACCAGAGTAGTAAGCTAAGATTACCCATGGGAAAATTCACATAATTTATAACATAAACAGACTGAAAAAAATCAGTACCAAGGAAGGCTGACATCATGTAAGAGACAAAAAACTCAGTGAAAGACCTATACCTGAGGAAGCAGACTTATCAGAACATTAAGAAAAATGCTTTATCTTCAGACAGGTTAAACAAAAATCAATAAATAAAGGCAATAAGTCATAATAAATATTGCTATTAAAATCAACAGAGGTCTTAAAAAATGAAACACTTAGACTTAATAAAAGATAAGATGTTGCTGAAGAATGAATTAGTGTCTAGAAAATGAAGCTAGGATTTCTCCTGAAAAGCAGCAAAAAGAAATAAAGGTAAGAAACAAGTGAAAGCTGCCAGACAGGATAAAATTCACCTCGACAAGACATAACACAAAGGGACCAAAGCATGAATGTACTCACGACAATAATAATCCTACTATAAGTGACCACCTGAGAAAAGAAAATTCGGGGAGAGAAAAGAGAGCATAAATGATATCGAAGAGAGTGAAAAAGATAGGAGAGAAAAGAAGAAGGAAGAAAAGGATATTATATATATGGGGAAAACACCACAGAACCAATACATAAACAAACAAACAAAACAAACAAAAAAAATAATTATAATTTAAAAATTAAAAAAAAAAATACAAACACCAAACCCCCAGCAAAGAGGGTGGGGGCAGAATCTGTAGATGCTGAGCTTATATATAGAAGATAAGGTTAAAAGTTGGATGAATATAGGAGGATTCTCAGTTCAGTATAGAGGAAGTAGAAAGGGGATGGGTGGATAAGAGGAAAGAGAACGAGAAAAAAAATAATAAATTTACAAAAAATTTGATTTCAAAAATGGTATAAAATAGCAAATAAAAATAAACTAAAATAGAGTGATGGAAAAATAATGTGAAAAGAAATAGAAAATAAAGCAACAAACAAAAACAGGAAAACAAAGAAAACAAAGAAAAAAAAGAGATAAATAAAAAATAAAATAAAAATTTAAAAAAAAGAAACAAGTGAAAGCTAAAAGAAAAATAAGAGGAATCCATAAGTTCTAATATCTGTCTAATAGGAAAGGAAAAGAACTAAAGAAAGATATAGAAAGACCCCTGAGCATTAAGCAATATTTTTTTAAAGCCTAGGTGAATTACAGTGAAAACTTAGGACTTAAAGAGGAAAAATCATCAACAAAATAAGCATCAATTCTTCTGTAAAAATTTTCCTGATTCCAAGTCAGTCACTCCTTCCTCTGTACTATCCATCATATTATAGTACTTATCATTTAAGTACTATGCCATACTATATATCATTTATTCATTCACATTTATTAGTAACAAACTACATTAACCTTAAGGAAGGAGAACTTACCTCAGTGCTTATCATGATGTCTGGCATTAGGCACTGATCAATAAAAGGCTATAAAGCAAGTTATGTTGACAAGGGTTTACTTGAGATTCATTTGCCATAAAGGCACAAGTTAAAATTTCAAAGATGAAAAAAAAAGGACTCAACACTTCAACCATATGCTTCTTGCATTATTTAAAGTATAGTGCTGTATACAGTTTTTTCAAAGCAAGAGCATATATATTCTGAAAACTCATCAGTTTGCTGCGCACATTTTAAAATTTCACAAAGATATTTACCTGTAGTTATGACTACCACAAAGGCACTGATATATACAAGCAGAAAGTGAGGCTGCTAAAGTATGCATTACATATACCTGGAAAAAACAAACAAACACCAAAATTACTTTAAGTATGCAATGTAACTTTTTTCAAGACCTAACATAATCAGCATTTTTAAAAGATGAAAAAATGATTTTGCCCTTATAAACTATTTTTTCTCCTAAACACTAATCTCTACCTTCTGAGGCCTCTCTACAGATAAAGAAAAAATACTGAGGCCTTCGGTAGAAATTATAAAACACATACCTGCTACCTATATTCTATTTTAAGAGCAAATGGGAACAGATGCCAGCTATTCAGTAGTGCATGAACCGTGTATCAAAAGCAAACCCTTTAGGGTTCAACCTGCTTCTTCCTCAACCAAAATATAAAAAAGCAGAGCCTGATAAAAGACAGTTCACCTATTGACAGGTCATTGAAGAATGTGCTACCACATATTCTAGTGACTACAGAAAGCAAACAATTTAAAGAAAGTGAAATTTAAGAGAAAGAAGGTATGAACCACAGCAATTAAAGGGAAACATTTGTATTGGACAAGAGGTTCTAAACATGGCATGATGAGAAATAATAGAAGTAGATCTGAGGATGAAGAAGTGTAACCTAGGTAAGAAAGTAGACTAGACAACTATTAAAAGACTAAGTTCTTGATCTAATTAAGAAGGTATGACAGTCTTTTAAGTTGATAAAAAATGGATAGATTAAAATCTCATTGCTATTTCTACTTCAATTATCAGCAAGACATGTAGTATGAATTAAAATTATGAATATCATCATATAAAATTAAGGATCAACAAATTTTAATATTTAAAAGCAAAGACCATGTATGGAAGATTGTGAAAATGATAGAATATTTTCCAGCTTCTCCAATCAAAATGTGGAGACTGTTTCCCCACTTATTGAATCTGGACTCGCCTTCTAACTTGCTTGGACCAGGAGGATACAACAGAAGTCATGTGTGAATTCTGAACCTAGTCCTCAAAAAGCCTTGCAAATTTTTGCTGCTTTTAAAACTCCTGCAACCAGAACAGCCATCATGGCTCAGTGGTTGAACACTGACCTATTAACCAGGAGGTCATGGTTAGATTCCTGGTCAGGGCACATACCCAGGTTGCAGGCTCGATCCCCAGTCCGGGGCATACAGGAGGCAGCAGATCAATGATCCTCTCTCATTATTGATGCTTCTATCTCTCTCTCCCTCTCTCTTCCTCTCTGAAATCAATAAAAAAATACTTAAAACAACAAAAAAAAAACCTCCTGCAATCATGATATGAAATAACCTAGATGTGATTATTAATTTTATATGTGAACATGACCAGGTCTTCAGGTGCCCAGACATTTGGTCAAACATTATTCTAGGTGCATCTGTTAGGGTGATTTGGGGAGATTATCACTTGAATTGGAACACTAAGCAAAGCAGATAGGGGAAGGCCTCATCCAATCAACTGGAAGACCTGAATAGAACAAAAAAAGTAGAGAATGAGGGAATTCTGCCTGGTTGCATTGAGGTGAGTCTTGAGTCTTTCCTGACTTTTTTTTTTTTAATCCTCACCCTAGGATATTTTTCCATTGATTTTTAGAGAGTGGGAGAGGGAAAGACAAGGAGAAATACTGATGTGAAACACATCGATTGGTTGCCTCCTGTATGTGTCTCTACCAGGGCCTGGGCCGACAGAAGCTTGCAACCGAGGTACATGCCCTTGACCAGAACTGAAACCCGGATCCTTCAGTCCCCAGGCCAACACTCCATCCACTGAGCCAAACTGGCTCAGGCCCTGCCTTTGAATTAGAACTGAAATACTGGCTCTTCTTGGGTCTCAAGCCTGGTAGCTTTCAACTGGAATTTACATTACCAGCTATCCTGGTTCTCAGGACTTCAGACTAGGACTGGAACTACATGATCAGCTCTCCTGGGTCTCCAGCTTGTCAAATGCACATCTTTGGACTTCTCAGCCTCCATAATCATGTGAGCCAATTGCTTATAATAAAGCTCTTTACACACGCATGCACACCCCTTATTGGTTCTTTTTCTCTAGAGAACCCAGAATAATATGCTATGCTTGGCTGTTGGAAGATGAAAAATGTATGACCCAGATTTTCTGTCAGCCCTGCAAACATTCTGCTTACCAACAGAAATCTGAAGTCATCCTAGATCTGTGGTCGGCAAATTGCGGCTCGCAAGCCACATGCGGTTCTTTGGCCCCTTGAGTGTGGCTCTTCCTAAGCCTTAGGAGTACCCTAATTAAGTTAATAACAATGTACCTACCTATATAGTTTAAGTTTAAAAAATTTGGCTCTCTTGTCAGAACTGGTTTGGCTCAGTGGATAGAGCGTCGGCCTGCGGACTGAAAGGTCCCAGGTTCGATTCCGGTCAAGGGCATGTACCTGGGTTGCGGGCACATCCCCAGTAGATGTGCAGGAGGCAGCTGATCGATGTTCCTCTCTCATCGATGTTTCTAACTCTCTATCTCTCTCCCTTCCTCTCTGTAAAAAATCAATAAAATATATTAAAAAAAAATAAAATTTGGCTCTCAAAAGAAATTTCAATCGTCGTATTGTTGATATTTGGCTCTGTTGACTAATGAGTTTGCCGACCACTGCCCTAGAGGATTCACTGGGACAAAATAATTCACATTGTCCTGAAAATATGTAATCTTTTAATATTAACAAAGAAAACCTTTACATAGATATTAGTAACTTCACACCATAATATTAAGTCTCTATATCTAAAAAACAATCAGCTTTTTGACTAAGTGTACTGCTAAAGAAATCACGTATCTGCATATATACCAATTACTCTTATCTTAATAAAATGGCTAAATAAGACTTAGTAACTAGCATTGGATTAAAAATTAAAATACTCTAGTGGGTATAAGTAACACAAGTAAGATGAACCTGGCCTACAACCAGAAGTTTTCTTTGATAAACTTGGTAATGTAACAATCACTATGTATAGTCTGATGTTTAAAATTATTTTTTAAAACCCTAACACTTATCTTTTAGTTTTACTGTAGTATAATTAAAAGACTGAAACCAAGCATACTTACTTTATTGCTTTGGATATCTGGATGGGGTGGTGAATCAAAGTTTATTATGGCATGTAGAATATCATGTGTTAGATTACTAAGGTGTAATAATGGATTGGCAACTACTGTTTTGGCACTGGCTGTACAAGCAAAGAGGAGAGGTACTGAGGTTTGCTCTGACAGAGAGCTAGGAAATATTGGTTCTGATGTTTCCTTAAAAACAAAGAAAAAAAAGGTTAACCAGCCATTTATAGTTATAACCCATTATTTATGTAATTCAGGGGTTTCTTTGCAAAACTTCAAAACACTTAAAACTTAAAAGTTTAACACAAACTTTTTATAGTTAGAAGGGATCGGAGGAGGTCATCATTCTAGGAATTATACTGAAAAATGATGGAACAATACCCTCTTATCGTAAGAAATTCATCAGCTCATAAGGGCATTCATATAAGAATGTGGCATTTGAATTCAGCATATCATAGGGCCTAATATCAAATTGTCTTTAAACTGCAATACATGCATAAGTCCACAAATTCACAATGAAGTACCATGCAAAAATGAGCATTCCTTAAAGCTACCATAACTAAGAAAATCAACAAATTTTAATATTTGAAAGCAATGATCAAAAACATTTTCATATATGTGCTATTTTGACTGGCTATCATATAAGTTACATACCTGCTGAGATTCTTGTAAAAGCAAAATCAATTCCATTCTCACAGAGGCAAGGCCCCCACCATGGGATCCATGAAGTATGCAGTAACTAAGAAACATTCTCAACAGTGACTGATATTTCAAAAGCCATTGTCTTTTTTCCTGAAAATTTTCTCTCAGTTGTTTCACTTTTTTTTCATGAAGCAAATCTTCATCATCTTCATTTATTCCCAATTCATCTCCATTTGCACCAAATGCAGACTGTAATTCTTCAGCATCTGAACAATAGTCACAAGTCTTCTGGAGAGCTATCATCTCCTTTTCAAGCCAGTGATATAGTTGGTAACGCAATTTTCCACCATCTATTTCATAGCCAGTAGATAAAGTACGAAGTTCTCCTGTGAGAATCTTTAAACATGCTCTAAATTTTAGTTGAACTGCAATTATATCTTCTGACGGACTTAAAATGTCATTTTCATCTAGCATGCTGAGAGATTCTGTGTAATTAGAACTCGTTTCATCTATTTTTTTCCCTATTTTTTCCTTTGAATGTTTTAGTTCTTTCATTGAAATAGGGAGATCCTCATTTTCTTCATCATTATCACTGTCCCATTTTAATTCTAAAGAGTCATCCTGAAATACAACACTTGGTTGGCTCCAATCAAAAGAAAGAGTGGAGTTCGACTGCTTCTCTGAGGAACCCTCTGAAGAAGATCCAAAACCATTCGTGAGTGACTGTGACCAATCGATAGCAGAAGACTTATCTTCCCTTGCATCCAATTTCAATGGAGAAGTTGGAGAACAGTCTTTACTAGTATCCATAAAATTAGCTGTTCTACAAAAAGGTTTTGTCTTCTTAATGACTTTTGGTATCTTTGATAATACTTCCAAAGCCAACATGGGGCAGCCAGCTTTTAAATGAGCACAGGCAGTAGTAAAAAATAATCTTCTTTCACTTAAATTAATTGTTCCTGCGAGTCCACTTTTTCCTGTTAAACTCACATGTGTGGAAAACGCATCAGATGATCCAAAATGACGTCTCAGCAAAAGAGGATGTGTTCTTAGATAATTGTAGAAGTTAAAAACTGCAGGATTACAGGCTGACATAGTGACTTGATCTGAAAGTAAATTCATTTTATGAGCCAAGAAAAATTCTTTAAGAGTTGTATTGTAGCATTTTTCTCTACTATGGCCCCTTTATCTACCTGGTCTTTCTTTAGACAAAATTTTATTAACACACCATACTAATACATAGTATTGAACAGACAAAAACACATTTTTATCCCAGCCAGCATGGCTCAATGGTTAAGCCTTGACATATGGTCATGGCACATGCCTGGGTTGTGGGCTCAATCCCCAGTGTGAGGCATGCAGAAGGCAGCTGATCAATGATTCTCTCTCATCACTGATGTTTCTAACTCTTTCTCTCCCTCTCTGAAATCAATAAAACTATATACTTTTTAAAAACAACACATTTGTAATAAAATTTGTTCTAACATAGTAGAAAAACAAAGGTTATGCTGAATTCACATACTTTCAGGTAACAATCTAAGGTAATTTAAAACACCCACTTACACCTAGTTCTTTTTCTCTTACTTTCCCAGATAATCCTTTCCAATCTGCTTGGCTAGATCTTCCTCATTTTCTCTACCTCTGAGTATTCTAGAGTTCGATGCTTGACTTTTTTCCTATCTACACTAATTGTGTAAACTCATATAGTCACATGGCTTTAAACACCATCTAAATGCTAATAACTTGCACATCTCTATCACTTGTCCCAAATTCTCCCTGTAAATCCATACTACTATATCCAAAGGCCTACATTACATTTCCATTTACATGTACATACTCTTGCCTCAGGGCCTTTAGTGAGCCTTTGGCCCAAGCATGTCAAACTCGCAATCTGTGGGCCACAGGCAGCCCACGACGAATATTTTTGTGGTCCAGCCAATATAACGGTATATAAAAAAGTCTTAATAAAAATTTTGTATCTTAATTTTTACAATATCCTGTTATACATAATTATTATCAATGAACAACAATGTTCACTAATGACTGATTGCTATAATCATATTGCATTCATTTCCTTTAGGCGCCTTACGTACAGGCACACCATTTCTCTCCACTAATACTAGCAGCAAATATTTTAGCAGCCGATTGCCAAGTCATTAGTTTTGTACTGACTTGTTTGGTGTGCGCAACAGGAAATATTTCGCTTTTGGAGAACAGGAAAAATAGGTTTATTTGCATTACGCTTATTAATATGTGCAGTTATTCAGTGTCTGGTAAGTTAATGTTCAAGAAAAAATATTAATTTTTATTAAAATGTTCTATTATTTTATGTTAATGATTACTCATTTATTTCAGCCCTTTGTATCCAACATGTCTCTATTGAAATAAACCTACGTTTCTAGGAAAATTGAAGCTTTTGCTTTTTTGAGGCCCACATAAATTTAACCTTGCTTATTTGACAGTGTTAGCCTTTGAGTTTGACATGCTTGCTTTGGCCTAAACTACTCTACCCATATATCTACATGTAGTGAGCCTTTGGCCTAAACTACTCTATCCATACATCTACTCGCTCATTTCAATTAGTTGATCTTATTAGAGAAGTCTTCTCTAGCTAAAGCAACACTCCCCAAAATTTGCTCCCAGTCTTCCCTATATCATTTATCTATTGCCCAAGCTAAAAACCCAGGAATTATCCTTGATTCTCACTCTCTTCACATCTAGCGAATCTTGTCCTACGTAGTCAACCTTAACATTATATTCCAAATCCAACCACTTCTCTCTGCCTCCACTCCTACCATCTTGGTCCAAGCCACTATTATTCTTTAGTTTTTTTCTTCTAAAATACAGGTTTTTGTGTTTTTAATCCTTTATTGTTGAAAATATTAGATATGTCTCCCTTTTCCTCCATTGACCCTTTCTATCCCAGCCCTGTCCCCTGCGCCTAGAATGCAGGTTTAACTGGCTCTAAAAGTATGTGATCATGTATTAATCCCAAATCAAAATACATTTTTGACAAGAATATGTATAGGTATAAAATAAGTGACTGGCCCTAGCTGGTTTGGCTCAGCTAGAGCCTCAGCTTGCAGACTGAAGGGTCCCAGATTCAATTCCAGTCAAGGGCACATGCCCAGGTTGCGGGCTCGATTCCCAGTAGGGGGCATGCAGTAGGCAGCTGATCAATCATTCTCTCTCATCATTGATGTTTCTATCTCTCTCTCCCCTCTCCCTTCCTCTCTGAAATCAATATATTTAAAAAAATAAAATAAGTGACTAGAAAAGACCTTTTATTTCTCCCCTTCATTATACAGAGGCCAGTTTGGAAATCTATAGCTTAGATAGCTAAGATACTAGAACAATTGAGTAATATGACTTTTTCATAATAAGACATATGACACTTCATAATTAAATGATGCTATACAAAAAGCTATGAACTAGAACCTTTTCCAAATAGTACTCCAAATGATATGACACCTACTATACCAGCTATCATATACAATTCAATTCTAACTATAGAAAAATATGTGAAGAGCATATACCATCATTTTTATATAAAACTATATAAATAATTCCACATTATACTAACCTCTAGAAAAGTTTTAGCAGAAAGGATTTCTAAAACAAAAGGCAGAAGTAGATTCAAAAAGGAACATTAAAAAAAAATGTACCTCACGCATCTTATGAACAAGACAGTCAAAAAATTAGCAATTTTAATCACACCACGTATGTCAACTTTTTCTTTTTAATAATATGTTTTTATTGAATTCAGAGAAAAAGGAAGAGGAAGAGAGAAATAGAAACATCAAGGATGAGAGAGAATCATTGATAGGCTGCTTCCTGCATGCCCCCCAGTGGGGATTGAGCCCACAACCCGGGCACGTGCCCTTGGCCTGAATTGAACCTGGGACCCTTCAGTCCACTGGCCGATGCTCTCTCCACTGAGTCAAACCGACTAGGGCTCAACTTTTTTTTTTTTTTTTTTTTACAATAAATACAGTTCTACTATATAAATTATAAAACTGATTAATATGCTAACTTCCACCTCAGATAAACTGAGTTTATATCAGTATTTTCTTCAAAACATTTATATTCAACTGTTTATACATTTATATTGAATACATTGATTTCATAAAAACAGAAAATCCAAAGTATGCATAACTGTGTCCCCAACTGAACTATAAAGTCTTAGACCATGTCTTCAACTTGCTTTGTTATTACCATTAATATCTAACAGTGTGTTCTATACCCAGCAAATACTAATAAAACTCTTAGATCTTAACAACGTAAAAGTGCAGCTTACCATCTTCCTCTCTGACAGGTTGCTTTATTAATGTTTCCAGTGCACTACCATAATCTTCCAAAATCCAATATGCCATACTCCGAAGAAAAGGGTCATAATGCATATTGATGTTCAATGAATTGAGTTCATCGATAGGAGAAAGAATTCCCAAAATTTTTTTACGCAAAATAGACTTATATGTTGCAGATTTATCAAATTCAGACTCATATAGTCTTGCTATTACAAGAGCCAACTGAATATCATTCAGTTTCTCAAGACATACCTTGTAAAAAAAAAAAAAAAAGATTGTTTATATATAAGCGGGAGTATCTTTCACTTAAGATAAACTCAACTCAATCACTATTAACTACATGAACACAAGGCTTTATTAATATCTGAATCAGTGAACAAGGATGATTAAAAAAACATACTGCTTGCTTTGGCAAGTCTACTTGTCAGCATTTATGTTAATAGCTTATAAATTTTAGTATCTGCCAATACTAAATATGTTTGCAAAAAGAATTGGCCTAATAAGGAAATTGAAGAATTAAGAATTGAATAATTCTTAATAGCATCAAATCAAATTATGTATTTTGTTTTACTCTTGAACTCTTACTGTTCCCATCCACGGTAGCAGACTATAATGTTTTCGAAATTAAAAAAGAACACAATTTTTGCTTGTATGAAACTCTGAGCAAAAGGGCAATTTAAGATAGAAATGTTATATCTTAAGTATTCATAAATTTTTAAGGTTTATTGAGAAAGAATCTGTTAAAAATTTGTGAAGGTTCATCAACTGAGACAGAGCAAAAAATATATAGGTTAAAATATGTTTTAATTGTAGGAGAAACTTTTTTTTAACCTGTTAAATATTATGAGTCAGAACAACTACCTATCTCTACCAACCAACACGACCTGGCTAATCTTAATTCTGTATAAACATCGTTCAAGCTAAATGACAAAATTTTAAAAGTCACTGTAAAATATTATCAATTACTTTAGGTACTTAGCCTTGTGTTATTTCCACTAGACTTAAGTTGAAATAAAAAAATTAAAATTTTAGCCCTAGAGATGACCATGCGATTTTTAAAAAGGTTTCATTCATTACCTCAATTGCATCTCTGAGGCAACCAGCTAAAAGAAAAAATGCTGCAGAATGTTCAAATCTCTGTTTGCCTAACAAAGAAAAAGCATTCTTTAAAGCTGCTTTACGCCATCTCTCATCTTCAAAATTGTGTCCAAAAAACTGTGTCATCTTGGTATCATTTTGGGATCTGTAAGGGAAAAAAAAGTATAAAAATTTTAGAATATAATGTTTCTACATCAGAACTGATTTTATAAAGTTAGCCACTTAAAAGTTAAGACTGGCAAGAAACATTTGACAGTTTAAAAGTAACTATACATTTTCTTTTCTGAGCAAAGAACATTAATGATAAACATTTAGTTTCTCAAAAATATCTCAGATTATTAAAAAAAATGCTTTCAAACTATTGAAAAAACAACATTAGTAGCATTGTGAGAAATTATTTTAAAATCTATGTGAAATATATAATTTATATTAACTTCTGTGCTACTTCACCATTTAAACCTCATCAATCAATCACCTTTACTTTGATGATCAAAACCTAAAAACTCTGTCCTGATTCAAAACAATACTAAAAGGATCTAGTCTCTTACAAAACTGACTGGTACCATGATTTTCCCCCAGAGGTTGCTGTTCATATGGTTCATGCTGAACAGAACCCAAAACAAATGGTGATCATGTTCGCCAAGTGTTGCTGAGGACAAATGAAACAAAAATCCTAAGTGACCCAAACTCAATTATGGAGTCTGGCCGGTAAGAGGACAGTTTAGAGGGATAGCCTGGTCCATGGGCTCTTATAGAGCACAGAATAGATGCTTGTTCCAGATTCTAGCAATTTATCTTCCCAGCTTTAGTTCTTTGTCCTATAGGAATATCATAAAAAGTTCTTAAGCAAAAAAATATTTTTCTGGCCTGATAAAACCTAAAAACAAACTAAAGTTACCTATCAAGTTCTTCTGCTCTGCCCAACCGGAGTGGCTCAGTGGTTGAGTGTAAACTTATGAACCAGGAGGTTGCGGTTCTATTCCTGGTCAGGGCACATGCCCCGGGTGCCAGCTCAATACCCAGTGTGGGCGTGCAGGAGACAGCCTATCAATGATTCTTTCTCATCATTGATGTTTCTATCTCTCTCTCCCCATCCATTCCTCTCTGAAATCAATAAAAATACATTAAATAAGTAAAAAAAGATGTGCTCTAGAAAATATCTGGGATTCTCCCCTATAAAATGTCTCCTTAAATATAAAAATAACTAAAAATCTACATGAATCACACTAACCAGAACAACAAATCTTTATTTCATACATTTACTTTATGAACAGTTCTTCATTTTAAAGTAGTTTTCTCACCTACCTATATAATCCCCAAATCACAGCTTTCTTTTTCATTGCAAGGTAGAAAATGGCAGCATCTAAAGGATCATTCTTTCTATAAAAGGCTGCTTTGGCTACCTATAAGTAGAATATATTGTTCAATATTTCACAGAAATCATTTTTAAGAGAACAAATAGTTTCCCTCATATCCAAGATTTAATATACAGATTATTATACATTAATATACATTAATCTGTTTAAATGTTCAACAGATTTTTTTAAATATGTATGTAAACACACACACATACATATTCAACAATTACAAAAATAATTTATGGTGATGGCCTCCAAGGATACAGAGAGATGAGAACAGGACTATACTTTTCATTACAATCTTTTCTGTACTATTTTATTTTTTCTAAAAGTTTATGTATTTTGTAAAAATCTGACATATATACTAAACAAGTGTATCAACTAGAAATTTAAGAATTAGAATAGAAACTTTAAAATATTATATTCACATATTTTCAAATATAAAACTATGTAAAATCATCTCACTGCTTCAAAAAAACAAAGAGTAATTTAAAGGAACATCCAAAATATAATTTTCATACCAACATAAAATACCTTTTCTATGCATTTGCGTAAGATGCAAGTATTCCGGACCCACCATCCCACGCCCATAGCTCTCAGTTCAGACCAAGTGGGATTGTTTTTCTGCATTATTGGCAACATGTTCAGCAGTTCTTCTTCTGCTACTGAATGAAATGCCCAGGCAAAATGACTAGTAGACAGGCCTAAAGAAATGTCAAAAAAATGTTGGTAAGAAATATAAACACAATTATACAATGATTATCAGAAATGTGTTCCATATTTGCAATAAAAATATCTAAACTTTGTATGAGACTCACAAAGTTACAATTAAGTGTTTAGGGCTAGAGGAAATATGGGTTATTTTTTTTCTTGCTTCTCTAAACAATCCTATCGTTTCAATATTTTCTATAATGAGCATATATTTTCTATAATTAAAATATGTATTTTTTAAAAGATAAGAAAAAATGCTTGTGGCAAATGCCGCTGCGCAGAGTATTTTGTTCTCTAGCTATTCCCCATGACTTTTTCTTAGAAAATGAGAAACACAAGGTATTTTTCTATACTGGTATGATTCTTCTTCAAAGCTGATTCTCATTTTCCTTTGGTCAACATTTGTTTTGTGAATTTAATTCTACGGAATTTAAAAAAGCATCAAATAAACATTATATCCTGGTGAACAGAATTTAAGACAGTAAAGACTCATATCAAAAATTTTTCATACTATTTAATTTGTGTTTTTACCATTAATACACATTGTTCATAAAGTTATTGTTTTTATTAACAACTCAATATTTTATCATATTAATATGGCAATGTTTACATAATGACTTATTCTATTTGGGGCATTTGACTTATATGTAGTTTTTCACCAATAGGTAGTACAGATATAAAAAAAAGAGCTTTAAAAAATCGTTTTTTCTTCCCAAAGTGGGATTAACATATATATTTCCATATTGCTTTTCAAAGAGGTTTTCATAATTTTAAGTACTATAACCAATATTCAGGTACGTGTTTACCCATATTATGCTTACATTGAATTTTTCTTTTACTTTTTACAGTAGAGTGAATTGTTACCTCATTATTGTGTTAAATTGAGTTTCCTTCATTATTAGTGAAATAGAGAATTTCCCCTAGCATGTCTTTATTCTTTGTATTTTTTTGTTATTTATATATTTTGGCTATTTATCTGTCCAGAAAAAGGTACTGATTTTTTATGTTTTTATCAGCCCCTTATACATTATAGATAATAAACTTTATTTGACATTTAAAAGAAAAGCCCTAGTTGGGTGGTTCAGTTGGTAGGAGCACTGTCCTGTGCACCAAAGGGTTTCGGGTTCGATTCCCAGTCAGGGTACATACCTAGGTTTTGGGTTTGATTCCTGGTCAGGGCGCGTATAGGAGGCAATGAATTGATGTTTCTTTTTCACAATGATGTTTCTCTCTCTCTCTCTCTCTCTCTCTCTCTCTCAAATCAATAAAAACATATCCTTGGGTGAGGATTAAAAAAAAAAAAAAAAGACTGTGAAGACTCTGGAATCAGAATGCATGCATTAAATTCCAAGTCCATCCTTAATTAACTTTATAACTTTGGGCAAGCTTCTTGGTCTCCTGATTCCTCAATTTTCTCATTTAAAAAATGTGAATAATCATGGGACCTACCATAATACATTGTTGTAAGGATTAAATTAATATTGTTAAAGCATTTAGACTAATACCTGGCACATAATAACTATTATTATCCCTCTAGGGGCCCGATGCATGAAATTCGTGCAAGAGTAGGCCTTCCTTCCCCCAGCTGCTGGCATCGGCTTCCCTCTGGCACTCGGGACCCGGGCTTCCCTCTAGCCACAGGCAGGCACCCGGGACCCGGGCTTCCCTCGAAGCCCCAGCTTCGTCTGGAAGGTCACCAGAAAGGACATCTGGTCTAATTAGCATATTATGCTTTTATTATTATAGATGTCACTATATTTAGGAAGGTACTTTTATGTTTATACAGCACCATTTACATTAGCAATTCTTTCAACCTATTGGCACCACATGGGGTGTTTATTGTTCAGCTTCTATTTCTTCTTCACAGTGCATTTCGTTTAGTATTACTGGGCGAAGTAAATGATTAATTACAAGATGTGGCTTTGAAATATATGGACTGAAATGTTTAACCTAATATCCAGCGCCAAAGAATTTAAAATTCTCATTATACCCAAGTCTATGGAAAAAAATATATATATAAATTAAAAAAAAAACAATACTTATGCTGTGAACGGACTATTATTCTAAATTATTTTTACACTAGAGGCCCGTTGCATGAAAATTTGCACACATGGTGGGGTGAGGGGGTGGGGCGTCCCTCAGACCAGCCTGCACCCTCTTGCAGTCTGGGACCCCTCATGGGATGTCCACCTGCCGGCTTAGGACAGGAGCTGCCCCCTGGTGGTCAGTGCACGTCATAGCGACCAGTCATTCCAGTCATTCTGCCATTAGGGTCAATTTGCATATTACCCTTTTATTATATAGGATTTCTATTATCTCTCAACCGCGTTCAATAATTTTTCATAAATAATTAAAGAATTTGACTTAGAATTTTAAGTTTTACTTTCCCCAAAAGTGGAGAAGGAAGCAAAAAGAGAAACAAGGACAGAAAGGAAAAGAGAGAGCAAGAGACAGAGACCAATTAACAGAGGCGAACCTGTAGAATCAATAATGCTGGAAGGCAGCTCTATCTCTTATACTTCCTGGACACTGAACCAATAAATATCCTGTTTTGCTTAAGGTACCTTAAAGGTAGTAAAGTATTTCTGTTACTCTGAAAGTCCTGACTAACAGTATATATTAGTATCTGAAATGTTCTTAAACTAATATCTAAAATACACATTAATGTTAACAATAGTTTTGGGGGTACTCTTCTTTTGTAAAATAATTAAAATTTGAATATGTATCTTTTTCTGTAACAAAAATGTTAATCAATTTTTTTCTCAAAAATTTCAAAAGGGAGAAAAAGATAATCTAGAAAAGAAATTAAAGAGAAGGAAATACTAATTGGCCTTTAATGTATGATGTGCTTAAAACATAACACAGAATATCCAATTGCCCAATTGCTACATGTTTCTATTTCTTCATTAACTCTTTCCATCTACCAAAAATATTCCAATACTGCCTCAGTGGTTACAGTGTTGGCCCGCACACCACAGGGTCGCCAGTTAGATTCTTGGACAAGGGCATGTATAGGTTTGATCCTAGGCCCCGGACTGGGTGCATGTGAGAGGCACTTCATCTATGTGTCTTTCTCACATCAATGTTTTTCTCTTTGCCCCTCTCTCCCTACCTTTCACTCTCTCTAAAAATCCATGGAAAAAAATATCCTCTGATGAGGATGAACCAAAAAAGAAAAAAAAAAAAAAGAAGAAAATTTCCTATACCTTAAGTAAAGAAAATTAAGTGAAAATAAACATTTTTAAAATAAATTAAGGAAACTTAGCATGTGTCAAATTTGTCAGCATTATCATATCTGAGCAAATGCAAACTTCTGAAGCCTTTCTTTTCCTCTTCTTGCCTTACTTCCTTTTAACAGATTACTACCAAAATCACCTTGGTGAAGGAGTTGAGCTCGATAAGCTGGAAGGGAAGTTGTAAGAAAAGTATGAAGTCGAACAGCCAAAAGAAATTTTAACCCACATTCGTCAAGAGTTTCTCCACCTATAAAAAAGGAAAAAAGCATTTACTCATTTTTATTTGTAACACAACGTTTCATCAACAAAACACAAGTAAATGCTAATAATTTTGACAAGCAGCATGTCACAGCACCAAATACAGAGATAATACATTCTGAAACTGAAAACAGTTATCAGTCTAAATATTTATTTTTTCCTATACAATTATATACTACAGAAAGAAGGGTAGTTAAATATTGTGAAGAATAATAAAGAAGAGAATAAATTGACTCAGGGTCTGTGACATTTTTTATAATCAGACCTCCTCTGATCTGAATCTTACTTAAATTTAACTAAATTTTAAAATAGTTTAACCTTCTCTGTGGTATATGTTACAATATTTCCCATATTGATTCAAGTCATACACTCACCCCAATAATGTTCTGCTAACACTGAAAGAAATAGTTATACAGTGGGAAGGCCTGCTTTTTACATTAAATAATTAAAAATATAAGATACCTATAATATATTTATATCAAAAATAGTATCTACTACCAACACTTCTTAAAGTAAAAGTGTCATGATTCATGGCCAACATTTTTTCTTTAATTTTTAATTATCATTATTTTCTTAAGTTTATCCCATATTTTCCTTTCAAGCAGAGTTCAAGGGGTCTAGCCTACTGATCTCTATCTGGTGCATCTGGCTGCACTTGTTTCAATCTTTGAAATGTGATGGAAATTCTACATTCAAATTGATTTGTAACTCAGGAGATTAAAAAGAAAAAAAAAAGATCTCTGGATGAGGAATAAACCTAATTTTATTATGCTTATTTTTGTTATTCTAGGTAGGAGTATACATTAATGCAAATTTTTAAAATAAACCTCAATATATTAAAAGCCAAATAATAGCAAATTATCACAACATGAAAATAAAATGGAAATCACACTTGCA
The DNA here is from genome assembly GCF_028538775.1 of Myotis yumanensis. NCBI lineage: Eukaryota > Metazoa > Chordata > Mammalia > Chiroptera > Vespertilionidae > Myotis > Myotis yumanensis. The sequence continues at coordinate 70,331,490 of NW_027223755.1, read as the reverse complement.
TTATCTAAAGTAATTATTTAATAAGAATGTTAACTTTTCCTAAACTCAAAGGATTCAGGTGGATCTTTAACATTATTAAGCAAACTATTATGTAAAAATTTAAAATAACTGGCAAAATGAATTTTTGTATTATAATTTCTATTTCAAATTCTATTTCAGAGCACGATGTATGGGATAAATAGCATATTTTCAACTACTGTGAAGTCAGCAATGATGATTAAAAACCACTGTATCATTTTTATAAAATATTTTTTAGATTTTCTGTGAAATTAGGTAAAAATATCACTAGTTTTTCTTCTGATCCTGTACCCAATTTAGTTTTACCTTGGCTTCTGTCTCTGCTTTCTCCAATATCAGTGCTGGTAGTTGCAATTGTATCTGCTAAGGCCATCAAAGACATCTGCTCCATCCTGCTGAGTCCTGGTAAACTAGAATGAAGTAAGTGGCCAGAAAGAACCTGAGCATGCTCAGGACCAAAGTAAGTTGGACTATATTGTGAAAGGTCAATAACCCTTGGCTTTGTATTTTCTTCATCTGTCTCTAACACATTACTATCAGTCATTAGAGTTGAAATCTGAAAAAGCTCATCATAATTTTCTTTTGATAACTGGTTTGAGTTATTCAAGCTACTCTGATTACTAGATTTCTCCAAAGATAAGTAATAGCTATCATCATCTGCCGCAAGTAAGGCATATAAAGGAAGTGGAGGAACAGAATCTATTTCTGTGTAATCTGTATTTTCACTCTTGTTGAATGTCTGGGGGTCTCTGGTGGTGCTTCCACTGGCACTGATGGTGAGAGACCTAAGGCGGCGCTCATGACAAGATTCCGTTTCATTCAGGGCCACAACTTCTCCAGCAATGCACTTGACAAGATGTGACAAGATGGCCTTTGCTCTTCGAACTTTGCCAAGATCCATGAGTTCCAAAAGCTGCAAGGGATGGTACTGAGGTAAAGTTGGGGAAAGAACATGAGCTGCTTCAAAAAGACCTGAATCTTCCATGTCCACAGAAGGATCAAATGCAGTTTTCTTTCCACAGATTTTCTGTGCAAGACTGGTCATAGATCGAGTCAGAGTTTTCTTTGGAGGATGTATTCCAGAACTTGATGAGTTACTCTGTTTTATTAAACTTATTATAGATGGAGTGCTCCCATTGTATGAATCTGTTATAACAGGTTCTTGCTTAGAAGATGGCTGCCACTGGGAATATACATGCATCTCACAATCCATTCCTACCACCAGGATGCCATCCCGGACCCATGATAAAGAAACAGGAAAAGGTGGAGAGCCTTCTACAGAAGAAACCAAATCCACACTTCGTAACAGTACAAACTTAGAAAGAGGCGCAACTTTAGTATTCTCCCAGAGAGGAAATGCCAGGCTTTCCTTACTAGTCTGTTCTTGTACCTTGCCATCCAGGAGTCCATACATCAAAAGTTTTGATCCAATTCCTACAGTCAAGATATGAGAACCATCTTCCCTTGATATCCAATCTAAGTGAACTAAATGCTTTATGTTTGATGTTATACTCTCTTTACTGGATAAATATACCTCCTGCTTATCATAGGCCACTAAATTGCTATCAATGCTAATGCCAGAATCCAACACCGTATTTAACTCATCTAAATGAATTGTCTGTTCAAGGACCCAACATGAACCTCCTGTAGACTCACATTCAAAAATGCTTACATGCATCACAAAGTCCTGAGAAGGTCTACTATTAGATGCAGGCTGCTTATATGCTACTGCTAAACGATTTGTGTGTGCACAGCTAACTTCTACAGGCCTTCCAGGTACAGTAATACTACTATTACTCTGAAGTCCATCTTCAATAAGTAATGGCCATTCCTCCCAAGTGTATACAAGATCCATTTTTCCATTATTTGATGTGGCAGCTTCTCCATATGTTACTTTGCATCTCCAGAATCTTACTTTCTCATCTGAGCATGAAGTTGCCAATAAATAGGGAGCACTGCATATGGGATATATGGAAGAAGAACTCAGATGACCTAAAATAAAAATAATCCATTAACAAAATGTCAAATTTGGTTAAATATTTCTATTTTCATGTACTAAAGGTTTTAGTCTTTTGTATGAACTACTGTTAACAACATAACAGTCAATAATAGTTTAAGGGTCAATAAGATCAGTAAAAAGCCTTCAGGACAACAAAAAGTATGCAAGAAGAACAGTATTACCAAATCTGAAAGAACTCTGAGACAATTTAGTTCAATTCCTGCATTTTATAGGTAAAGACCCTTGACCAAATATGTTAAGTATCTTATGCCTAAATCAAATAGCTAGATTAAGGCAGAATTAGAAAACCTGAATTTAAGTCCTGGTTCTCATGCCAATATTCTTTTCACAGCTCTTTACTAGTTTTACATATTATTGTAAATCTCATTTTATAATTTTTTAAAATATGTTTTTTTATTAATTTCAGAAAGGAAGGAGAGGGGAGATAGAAACATCAATGATGAGAAAGAATCATCGATGGGCTGCCTCCTGCATGCCCCCTACTGGGGATTGAGCTTACTACCTAGGCATGTGTCCTGACCAGAAATTGAACCATGACCTCCTAGTTCATAGGTCAACACTCAACCATTGAGTCACACTGGCCAGGCTATAAATCTTATTTTAAAGATATCAGCACAATTTTAAAAACTTGTCAACATTCATGGGTCACATCTCTGATATTTTTCAATACCATTTTGTGAGTGGGCCATGCTTACCTTAATACTGAATGGGCACTCAATGATTAGGATATTTGATATAACTAATGCTGAGAAGATTCCTAAGTGGGACATAACATTTTCTTGGGCTTACTGTAATCATATACTCTTAATTTCCTAAACCAGGATTTAGCAAATTTTTTCTTAAAAGGGACAGATAGTAATCATTTTGGGCTTTGTTAGCCATAGGTCTCTGATGTAACTACCCAACTCTGCCACTATAGAACAAAAATAGCCATATACAAATAAATGTGGCTATGTTCCACTCAAACTTATTTACAAAACAGGTAGATGGCCCATAGTTTGCCAACCCCTGTCCTATATAAGATTTCTTATAATTAGAACATTTATCGTATTTTAAAAGCCCATTTCAACATAATTGTAATTTTTTTAAGTCCTCAGGAATATAGTACATTTTCTAATAGTATTGACTAAAAAAAATTCTAAGACTAGGAAAAAACTTTTACAGTACTCTCCCCTCATTTACAGTTCACCTTCCGTGGTTTCAAATACCAACGAGCAAATGAGATCTGAAAATATTAAATAGGAAATTCCAGAAATAAACAATTTGTAAGTTTTAAATTAAACACCATCTGAGTAGCATGATAAAATTCGCACTGTCCAGTTTTGTCCTGCCTAGAATATGAGTCATCCCATTGTATAGTGTATCTACACCGTGCTACCAGGCTGATAGTCACTTAGTAATCAGAGCAACTGTTGCGGTATCGCAGTGCTTGTGTTCAGGTAACCCTTATTTTACTAAATTATAGTCCCAAAAGCCTAAGAGTAGTGATGCTGGCAATTTGAATAATTCAAAGAGAAGTGGTAAAGTGCTTCCTTTCAGTGAAAAAGTATGCATATATAGGAACAAACAGTATATCTAGGGTTTGGTACTATCCTCAGTTTCAGGCATCTACTGGGAGATTTGGAACTTAATTCTTCAGAATAAGGGTGGATTACTGTACCATACATTAGGTTTTCCATACAAAATAAATTTCTTCTTTTTCCCTAGAACTTCTTTTTTCCTCCAAATTCAACTGGGGCCAAAGTTAGATAAGAGGATTGTTTTCAGAAATATCCTCAGTTTCTCTTACATTTTCCATATTATTTTAATTGGAATTCAGTAGTGAAGATCATACTTAAAGACAATAGCTCTTAAAAGTGTCAATGTAAGAGTCATTCTTTTTCAAATGTTCACTTTCCTTGTACTAATTCCTCTTTTATTAAAATATACAAAGAAGCAGAATGCAGATGTTATCAGAACACTGTTAATACCTACACCTGCCAACTTAAATTAGAAAAAAATTAGGTATCTGATAACATAGCAACTGAAAAGCATTCAAGTAATCAGTCAAAAAAAAAAAAATGAGGGAAGTAGAAAAGACCAAAACCCACACTATGACTATGAAAATGAAAGAATTAAGTGACAAGAAGATAGATTTTTGTCTTAGTTTTCTTGATACCCTAGAACAGCAGTTCTTTATTTTTTTTGTGCATTAGAATTATCTGGAAGACTTGTTAAAACAGACCCCAAGAGTTTGTGATTCAATAATTCTAGGGTACAGCCTAAGAATTTTTTTTTTTCCAATTAAGTTCCCTGGTAATGGTGATGCTGCTAGTCTGGGGACCACCTTTTGAGAACCACTGCCCTAAGATAAAGATACTAAATATGAATCAGGAACCACACACTCATAATCTTTCACAGCACACGGCTCCAGGGCAGCACTACCAATATTATCAATGTTGGCAAATAAAGGGCATTACTATCTCTACCCTAGAAACTTTCACTTTGTCTTCACAAAAGGATAATGAGAATTTATTTTAGAAATAAATATTTAAGACTACAACTGACTGATAAATGTCAAAACAATCTGAAAACAATGAGAAATTCAACCTATCAAATTTAGGGTACTTAAAGATATTCTTTCCATTTATGTTTCTATGTGAATTTAAAAGTAGTAGTTGCACATATTTTTAATTATCTAATAAGCACTCATGGATTACAAAGTTTGCATAGTCTTTTTTCACAAAATTTACAAACCTGCTGATGGCTTAACACTTATTATCTCAACTCCTTGTGGCAAATGCAACTCTTGGCTATAAACCATTTCTGAAGACAGAGTTAATTTGCTGGTACTCTGGAGATTTGCTCTGCAAGCCTGATACTTCTGTGAAAAAGGAGATAGGATTTTCTCTGGAGAAGATGAATAATGTTCTTCTGGCTGCCAAACTGCTTCAGATATTTTTGTATCTATATTTTCATCTATAAAACATAAGAAAAAAAGCAAAAACCAGGGGTGTGGGGGAACCCTATAAACATTATAAATTGCTACATTTCATAATCCAAAACTGCCTTATAAAAGATTTTAAAAGTAATAAACATATTAATGATTCTTTATAACAAGAAAATCAGAAAATCATTTTGCATTTTAATTAACTGAATAAACTATATTATCACTATTCAATAAGAACAGCTTTAAAAATATGCACTGAACTGCCTAATCATATGTACTTTGTTAATTTAAGCCAACTTAAAGTTAAAACAAAAAGACTCACCCAATGAGACAGGAATGGACTTTAAATGTAAATTCCACATGTGTAACAATGAGCGGTTGTCTTGAGTGCACTCTATTACAATTAGGTAGAATTTTTCAGAAAATCCATTAGGTGAGCTGCCTATGGATATTAAAGATATTTTTCACTATCAACATGGATAAGTGAGATAACTTATTAAATATGATAACTTAAAATAACTGATTTCTTAAAATATATATTTTATTGATTTCAGAGAGGAAAGGAAAGGGAGACAGAGATAGAAACATCAATGATGAGAGAGAATCACTGATCAGCTGCCTCCTACACACCCCACACTGGGGACTGAGCCCACAACCCAGGCATGTGCCCTGACCAGGAATCAAACCGGAAATCAAATCTCCTGGTTCATAGGTTGGTGCTCAACCATGGAGCTACGCTTGCCAGGCAAAATAACTGATTTTTTAAAATCAAAACTCTTATCTACAGCTCCAAATACAAAATGGAATTATAGAACAGAATCAACATTACCACATGAATTTGTATTAATTTAAAATTTTAACAAGTATGCTATACTTAAATTTCATTTTTGAACTGACAGCCTTAAAAAAATCACATAATACAGTCATCACCAATACAATGTTCATACAGATTAGACCATATTAAGTAGGAAATTTCTGAATAGATAAGAACTATGTGATAGGTACGTTAAGTCAACATATCATGATGAAAATAGTGTTGTCAAATATATTTTGAAATAAGACCATAATGAAATGACCTGTTAATGATGTTTATCTAAGGACCAATATATCAGTATTCATTATCCAACTTAAAATTCAGGAAAATTTTTCTTAGTCAAAACTACATAATTTAAGCAGCACATAAGTTGCTTAAAATAAACTAAAAAAATGCGTCTATCTAAAATATATCATAAAATCAGTAATTCATTATTGCCTGAAAAAAACAAACTTAAAAATGCTAGGTTTTAACCCAAGTTTTCTTATTTTATGTCTAGAAAATTACACTATAGAAACAATATAAATCATAGAACATATAAAAATATCAGAAAACAACTATTTTGTCCTTTTAAATTTTCATAGAAAAAAAGTTTCAAAGGAACACCAGAAAAGAAAGATAACCATAGTATCTTAAGAGACTAAACGAAATGGTAACTTTGGTAATGTGTTTGGGGTGAGTTAGGCATTTCAATTACAAGAATTAAGAGAAAGGGAAGGAAGGATACAGGATTATAACAAAGTAAAAAATAACAGAAATAAATCTATTTCTGATAAATTTTACTAACAAGGAAGTTTTATGAGAGGAATTGTTAACAATACTAGCATTCTTATTAATATCCTATATAATAATAGAGAAACATGGTAATTAACCATAACTTCGCTACCCTTCCCATTGGCTAATCAGCGAGATATGCAAATTAACTGCCAACCAAGATGGCGGAGCAGCGAGGCCTCACTGCCCCTGTGTCAAGCAGAGCCGCGAGGCCTCCCAGCACTGGGATCAGTGGAGCCGCGAGGCCTCCTGGCCCCTGGAGCAGGGTGACAGGGGGCAACGCCCAAACCTCCTGATCGCCCTGCGGCTCTGTGTGTGACAGGGGGCGGGGCCACAACCTCCCTATCAGCCCTGCTCTGTTCGTGAAAGGGGAAGGCGCCCCAACCCCCTGATTGGCCCTGCTCTATGCCTGATAGGGGGGAGCTCCCCAACCCCCTGATCAGCCCTGTTCTGTGTGTGACAGTGTGTGGTGCCCCAACCCCTCCATGGGCCCTGCTGTGTGTGTGACGGGGTGGAGCCGCAACCTCCCCATCGGCCCTGCCCTGAGTGTGACAGGGGGGAGTGCCTCAACCCCCTGATCGGCCCTGATCTGTGGGTGACAAGGGACGGCGCCCCAAACCCCTGATAGGCCCTGCTCTGTGTGTGTGACAGGGGGCGGTGCCCCAACTCCCCTATCGGCCCTACTCTATGCGTGACAGGGGGGAGCTCCCCAACCCCCTGATCAGCCCTGCTCTGTGGGTGACAAGGGGCGGTGCCCCAAACACCTGATAGGCCCTGCTCTGTGTGTGACAGGGGGCAGTGCCCCAACTCCCCTATAGGCCCTACTCTGAGCCCGACCAGGGGCTGCACCTAGGGATTGGGCCTGCCCTCTGCCTCCTGGGAGTGGGCCTAAGCCAGCACATCATTATCTCCCGAGGGGTCCCAGACTGTGAGAGGGCACAAGTGGGGCTGAGGGACACCCCCCCCCCCCCCAGTGCACAAATTTTTGTGCACCGGGCCTCTAGTTTTAATATAAGAAAGGAAAAGTACAGAACATTTTATTGATAATAAATAACCCTTTATCCTGTAACTGACATCTTTATTTCTCATTTTTTAGCATCCTACCACCATTATATTTAGAGGTTACAAAAGCACTGTGCTTTTGCACAGTTCATGAATTCTCAGGCAAAAATGATAGAAGACTAAATGAAAGCAGTGATAAGAAATCCTATATATAAAAGCATAATATGTTAAGTGTCCGACCGTTCAACCATTCATTCGACCGTTCCACTAGTTGCTATGATGCGCACTGACCACCAGGGAGCAGACACTCTGACTGGTAGGTTACCTTGCTGCTAGGGTCCAGCCGATTGGGACCGGGCAAGACAGGCCAGACATGCCCTGGAGCCCTCCCTCAGTTCCTTCCCAGCCAGCCGGCCCCTATCACACTGATCGGGACTAGGAGAGATGGCCCCTATCAGCCCAGTTCACTGGCCAGGCCGAGGGAACCCACCGGTGCACCGGCCTCTAGTTAGACATAAAAGTACAGAACTCAAAGAAGTACTTCTCAGAGGAAAATGGAAAAAAGGTAGAATAAAGAAAAAAGTGCAATAGAAGTAAAAAAAAATCTGGAACAAATAAAAATGTAGTCATTAATATTCCTTGAGGCTCATAACTAACTTTTAAAACAACAGGTACACACTGCATGGTTGCTTTATAAGAAAAGTCAATTTTGTGTTTGGTTTGGCTCTGAAAATTAAAACTGATGACTAAAAGATTTTAGCTTTATTGTGCTTTGTTTTCCTTTATGCAGAATAAACAGTTAATATTGAGTGGAGGTGTTTAAATAATTTTCAAAACTATTTAAAAAAAGTCTTAATTAAGACATTTGGTCTTTAACTTATAACTTGAAGTGTTAAGCTACTGCTTAAAATTATAGGTGTCTACACTATCCAAATTGTTAGGGTAGGAGCAGATCTACCAAAAAGCACTCATGCATTAATGACAAAATACATTTATATTATGCTTTTTAGAAAACATAATTGACAAACCCTTTCAATTTGCTTATACTTCCTGATTAAAAGTAAAGATACTGACATTTATGATAAATAATGCCTCAACCTACACAAGAAAATTTAAACTTCAAATAGATGATATGAGATATTATATGAATTTATCTTTATTAACTGCCTAACATACTCTACAGAACATTTCTCATTACATAAAAAATTGGTCTTTACCTTCATCAGATAATATTCTATCTTTTCCCATACTTTTCTTCTCAAGATTATTCAAAATGAAGTCTTCTTGAAAAACATGAAGCAGCTGGGTTTTTCGGCCTTGCTGAATGTAAATAAATAGTAATGTAAGTTGACATATATGTTATTTACCTAATGCTAAGTGGCAACAAAAAACATACTTACAAGTTTTGTAATGGGATCTAATGCGATAATGCATCCTGGCCTGGCTGTTGATTGTTGACTTACGATGTTAAACACTTCACCAACATATTTCTGTTTTTCAAAAAAATGGAAATAAGCAAAAATAGGTGTTTCCTTTATTAAACACTTAAAAATAATAGCAAAAACATTAAATTTTAGGCATAATAATCAATAATAAATACATTTAAGTGTGGCCAAATAAGTTCACAAGTCACTTTCATTATAAACATCCTAGGACTCTTACCTTACTAGGGAATTACATAGGAATGAATAGGAATTACAGCTCCATGCTTAGAAAAAACAAAAGCAATGCTTGGTAATTATAAGGGGAAAAAGTATTTTATATCTATAAATGTGAAAGACTGACATCAATTTCTTGGAACTGTTCAAGAATCAATGCTTTTTAAGCACTAATTTTGAGGTAAGAAGACTGCAGCTAAAGAAACAAGTTGATATATTTTTTATTGAGCCACCTATGTCCTGACTGCTATAGTCAAAGTCATATTGTTCAATTCAATCTTCATCATACTTGATTTATCAACAGCATTTGATCCTGGTGATCACTTCCTCCTCCTTGAAGTAATTTTCTCCACTTGCCTTCCATTATACACCGCACTCATACCATCCCACTTTTAACAATGGATTGCCCCAGGGTTCAATCCTTCTATCACTCTAATTTCCAACTCTATTCTCTCCCTTAGTGACTTCATTCAGCTCCACAAATTTAAATTTGGATTCTAACAACTACTTATTTTATATCTTCAGACCAGCCTCTCATTTAAATTCCAGAGACTAAGCCTACTGGATCTCTTAGATGTCAAACAGGCATCTCAAAATTAACATGTCCAAAGCTATTGCAGGCTTGATCCCCAGTAGGGGGCATGCAGGAGTCACCTGATCAATGATTCTGATCATTGATATTTCTCTCTCTCTCCCTCTTTCTTCCTCTCTGAAATCAATAATATATATATATATTAAAATCTGCTACTTATACATTCTTCACAACTCAACTTGAGGCAATTCTATTTTTACTAATGCTTAGCCACAAAGGTTAGGAGTCATTCTCTTTTTCTCACACAAAAGCCATGTCCATTCCAACCCTAGCTATTTGATGTTCAAAATACATCCAGATTGGACCAATTCTTATCATATTTATAACTATCACTTGCAACCATTGAAAGGCCGTTTGACTCTCTCCTGGATTACTATAATATCTTCTTGAATAGGTCTGATTTCACTTCTGTGTCCTTTGTCTAATCTATATAGCAATCACAATGATCCTTTAAAAGACGGAGATCAGCCCTAGCCCATGTTCTTAGTGGTTAGAGTGTCGGCCAGCACACACCAAAAAGTCATGGGTTCAATACCTTGTCAAGGGCATGTACCTGGGTTGCAGGTTCAAGCCCCAGCCCTGGTTAGGGCTCATTAGGGAGGCAACCAATTGATGTGTCTCTCTCACACTGATGCTTTTTTCTCTCCCCCTACGCTCCCTCCCTTCCATTCTCTCTAAAATGCAATGGAGGGTGGAGAGGAGGTAGAATATCCTCAGGTGAGAATTTAAAACAACAAAAAACCTGAGATCATATCACACTTTGGCATTTTCTTCAATGGGTTCTATGTTATTCAGAGTAAAAGCCAAACTTACCACAATCACCGATGAAGTCTCATATGGTATGGCCAGGCTAACTTTCTGACTCATCCCTGACTACTCTCCTGCCACCTCATTTATTCTGGTCTACTCCAGTCACAATGAAATCCTTGTTGCTCCTTTAAATACCAAATATGTTCTGGATTCACGATTTTGCCTTGGCTGTTACTCTTCCTGTAATACTCACTCTAAATATCCACATAGCTAGCTCTGCCATCTCCTTTAGATCTTTACTCAAATGGTACCTTTTTTTGTGAGGCTTTCTCTGACCAGCACCTTACTTGGCACTCTCCACTACTTTACTAGAATGTTGCTCTCCATGGTATTTCTAAATATAGTTTTACCTTTCCCCCTTTATCCCTTCATTAGAATATAAGCTCCAATTTTTGTCTCTTTTACTCACATCTAAATTCCAGCACTTAAAACATTTCCTACAACTATATGCCAACTAATTGGGCAATATGGACAAAATAGATAAATTCCTAGAAACACAATGGGGGGAAAAAAGAGACATATTTAATACTTTAAACTATAAAGAATTTAAATTAAAAACAAAAAAACAACACACACACACACACACACACACACACACACACACAAAACAACAAACGGGCCGACCACAGGCTCTCATTAAATATTGAAAAAAAAAAAAATTCCTAGAAACACACAATCTTCCAGAACTATATCGGGAAGAACCAGAGAATCTGAATAGACAGATTACAACTAGTGAAACTGAAGCAGTAATTTTAAAAAACTCCCAATTAACAAATGTCCTGATTAGATGGCTTCACGGATGAATTTTACCAAACATTCAAAGAAGAGCTAACACATATCCTTCTCAAACCATTCAAAAAAATGCAAGAGGAGGGAAGATTCCCAAGCTCATTTTACAAGGCCAGCATTATCCTAATTCCAAAACCAGATAGAGACACTATGAAAAAAAGAAAATTATAGGATAATATCCCTGATGAACATAGATGCCAAAATCCTCAATGAAATATCAGCAAACCAAATCCAGCAATACATTAAAAACATCATACACCATGATCAAGTGGAATTTATTCTGGGGATACAAGGTTGCTACAATACCCTCAAATCAATAAACATGATACACCACATAAACAAAATGAAGGATAAAAACTACACTGTCATATCAATAGATACAGAAAAAGCATTTGATAAAATCCACCACCCATCTATATACATAAAAGCCTAAGCGACCTTTATGATGGAACGACCGGAATGACCAGTCCCTATGATGCACACTGACCACCAGGGGACAAATGCTCAACGCAGGAGCTTCTCCCAGCCCACAGGCCCCAATCACTGATGGGGCCCGAAGGCCAACCTCCTGGGTCCCTCCCCCTATCCTCCCCCAGGCTGGCAGGCCCTTATCTGCCTGCTGCCCACCCACCACGGTGGCAGTTGGCCCCTCCCCCTGGCCAGCAGATGACCGGGACCAACCCCCCGACCCCCCATCAGGCGATCAGGACCAACCCCAGGCTGGGACAGGGAACCAGGAGTAGGTGGCGGCAGATGTGGGTGGCAAGGGAAGGAGGATGAGGCGGGGAAGTTGATCGGCCCTGATCGCTGGCCAGGCCTAGGGACCCCATCTATACAACTCAATATCAAAAAAAACAAATAATCCAATTAAAACATAGTCAGAGGAGCCCTGGCCGGTTTGACTCAGTGGATAGAGCGTCAGCCTGCAGACTGAAAGGTCCCAGGTTCGATTCCGGTTAAGGGCATGTACCTTGGTTGCAGGCACATCCCCAGTAAGAGGTGTAGGAGGCAGCTGATCGATGTTTCTCTCTCGTCGATGTTTCTAACTCTCTATCCCTCTCCCTTCCTCTCTGTAAAAAATTAATAAAATATTTTTTAAAAAAAAAAATAGGCAGAGGACCTGAACAGACATTCTCCAAAGAGGACATGCATATGAAAAGATGGTCAAGGAGGTCACTAATCATTAGAGAAATGCAAATTAAAACCACAATGAGGTATCACCTCACACCTCTCAGAATGGCTATCATCAATAGATCAACAAACAAGTGCTGGCTAGGATGAGGAGAAAGGGGAACCCTGGTGCACTGTTGGTGGGTATGCAGATTGGTGCACTACTGTGGAAAGTATAGAGTTACCTCAAAAATTTAAAAATGGAACTGCCTTATGACTCAGGAATTCTACCCTGGGAATTTATCCGAAGAAATCCAAAGCACTAATTCAAAAGAATATATGCATCTTTATGTTCACTGTAGTGTTATTTTCAATAGCCCAGATTTGGAAGTAGCCCAAGCGTCCTTCAGAACGTGAGTGGATAAAAAAAGCTGTGATACATCTACACAATAGAATACTACTTGAAAGTAAAAAAGAAGGAAATTTTACCCTTTGTGACAGCATGGATGGACCTGGAGAGCATTATGCTATGTAAATAAGCAAGTTGGAGAAAGACAAATACCCTATGATTTCACTTATATGGGGGATCTAAAGAACAAAATGAACTAGTAAGCAAAACAGAGACAAACTCTTAGATTGAGAATAGGCTGACAGCTGTCTGGGGGCTAGGGGGAGTTGTGGGTGGGGTGTGAGAGGTGTGGAGAGATTGAGCAAGACAGGAAAAGGAAAAGAGAAAGAACTCACAAACACTGACAAAAGCGTGGTAATTGCCAAGGGGCAGGGAATGGGAGAAGGAGAAGGGTATAGGGGAGATAAACGGTGATAGACAGAAATTTGACCTGGGGTGGTGAATACATAATACAGTGTACAGATGATGTGTTGTAGAATTGTGCACCTGAAACTTGTATTACTTATAAATTTAATAAAAAGAAAACATAAAACAATTACTGAAAAATATAAGGCCCTCAATAAATGTGTTTCTATTATAACGCTATATATGTGGCTTGAAAAAAACTCTATTCTGCAAAACCATGCATTAAAAATAACTTAGAAATAAAACAGGATTGGAGGAGACCACTAACACCTATGCAATTCTGTAACCAGGGCATTAACAAAAACATTAATTGGTAGTTGAGGAGACAGCTTGAATCTCCTAAATAGGAAGTTCAGTAAAGCTGAAGATTACCTCAGGGAATATTTTTTAATATATTTTTATTGATTTCAGAGAGGAAGGGAGAGGGAGAGATAGAAACATTAATGATAGAGGCCAACCCAAAAACACTGCCACCCAGAGGTAGAGCCACAAACTGACTCTTAGGGGAATACAAATTAAGGCAGACTGGATCACAAATACGGCCTGCTTTAAAATCAGGACTGTGATTTACAACACGGAGGAACAGTGTAATGCAGGCAACACTCTCCTAAATACCTGGCAGGACCAAGGCGAACCAGGCTGAAGAGTAGAAGAACCGAAAGACCATCACTACTGCAAATTTTTTCTTTTTCTTTTTCTTTTTAATTTTTTCACCTTTTTACTAAGAAACCAATTTTTTTTTCTCTTTTTCCATCACCTGATTTTACCCTTTCAATTACCACATTTTTATTTTTAACCAGTATTATTACTCCTACCATTTTACCATTTTTTAAAGTGCCATTTTATTTTCTCTTTATTTTCTTTTGGGATTAGTGTTCTCCATTCTATTTTCATCGTTCCTTTAGCATTAATTTTCCCTATCTCAATTCCACCTCTTTGCTAAAACCCTCTTCCTTACTTTTCCCCTTTTGGTGTCCTGTTTCTCTTACCCTATTCCTGCTCCAGACCTTCCCAATTCCCTCTTTTTACCCCCTGTCTAATTCCACCCTACTTATATATCCTATTTCCAATCTACTGCTCTAAATCCTTATACACCTATTCTTTATCCTTCTTCACTTTCCAACCATTTTTTTTTCTCTCTTATCTTTCTATTGTTTTCTTGATTGTTGAATATATTGGGCTTTTTTTTTTTTTTTTTTTTTTTTTTTTTTTTTTTTTTTAAATTTGTTTGTTTGTTTTGTTTTGTGTTTTTTCTTCTTTTTTAGGACTGGTTGTGAGGTTGTTTTTCTTTTTCTTTTTCTTTTTCTTTTTTTTTTCTGCTGGTTTTTCCCTTCCCTCCCCCACCCCACCCCAGCTATTTTTGTGCTTCTGTTTTCCCTTACCCCTCTGGATATTATTGGTGGTTTGTAGTTTGCATTCATCTCCAGGGATCTGTTGCTGGAATTTGTTGAGATTAGTGGCAGTTCTATTGGAGTTTGCTCCTCATACGGGGAGTCTCTTCCCCACTTCTACTTCATTCTCTTTTTTCGCTCTCTTTTTTCCCCCCTCTTTTTTCCCAATTCTATTTTTGCACTCCTTTTTTGTTTGTTTTTTTCTTATTTTTCTTTTCTGTTCTCTCTTTTATCTTCTTCTCTTCTTTCTCCCTTATCCCCTAATTCTCTTAATTCGGTTGGTCACCTTTATTTGGAGTTATTAATATTGTGAATATACTTGTGCTCAGTGCCTGGTACGTTGTGCCTTGCTCTGTTGTATTTTGTGCCTTTAAATCAACGCAGCAGATCCAAGCAACAGCAGCCCCCTGATCACCGCAGCCTCCTGATCACCACAGCCTCCTGATCACCACACCCTCTGTCTGTGGAACAGCAACTGTACGTGAAGCCTCCCCCCACCAGCCAGAAGAGCCAACACAGCTGTGAACAACACCCACCAGAGGAGCTGCTGCCAACTGGAAAGCAGCTGCTACCGCAACCGTCTGAGCAGCAACCACAACCCAAGGAGCCCCTGCCACCCAGGGAGCAGCCACTGAACACCTCAACATCTACATATGTCAGCGAGATCAAACATGGGTAGGCAAAGAAACCCCCAAAGGAAAGAAAAGGAGGACTCGCCAGAAAAGCAGCTAAGTGAGACAGAGATATGCAACATGACGGAAAAAGAATTCAGAATAAGGTTCCTAGAGTACATGCACCACATGTTCAAGAAGCAAGAAGAAACAGATGAAAAACTCAACTACTTATGCAAGAAGCTAGAAGAAACAGATGAAAAAATCAACAACTTAAGTAAGTCCCAAGAAGAAATGAAGAGTGACATAGCTTCAATAAAAAACTCCATTGAAAGTATCAACAGTAGACTGGGAGAAGCGGAGGACCGAATTAGTGAATTAGAAGACAAGGAAGCAAAACACACTCAAACTGTACGGCAAATGGAGAAAAAAATTAAAAGACAGGAGGAGAGCCTAAGGGAGCTTTGGGACAACATGAAACGAAACAACATACGAATAATAGGGGTGCCAGAACAACAGAAAGATGAACATGGATTAGAAAACCTATTCGAAGAAATAATATCAGAAAACTTCCCTGAGGTGGGGAAGAAAAAAGTCACACAAGCCCAGAGAGTCCCAAACAAGGTGAACCCGAAAAGACCCACACCAAGACACATCATAATTACCATGGCAAATGTTCAGGATAAAGAGAGAATCTTACAGGCTGCAAGAGAGAGACGGAAAGTAACATACAAGGGATCTCCCATTAGATTATCAAATGATTTCTCAACAGAAACACATCAGGCCAGAAAAGAATGGACGGAAATCTACAAAGTGATGCAAAGCAAAGGACTGAATCCAAGAATACTCTATCCAGCAAGGCTATCATTCAAAATTGAAGGGGAAATAAGAAGCTTCACAGACAAAAAAGGGCTAAGGGAGTTTATCACCACCAAGCCAGCCATGCAAGAAATGCTAAAGGGACTGGTGTAAAAAGAAGAAATATCAAGCTCAGAAAGAAAACAGCCACACACACACACACAAAAAGAAATGGCTACAAACAAATACCTTTCAATAATAACTTTAAATGTAAATGGACTAAATGCTCCAACCAAAAGACATCGAGTGGCTGAATGGATAAAAAAACATGACCCATACATCTGCTGTCTACAAGAGACCCACCTCATTAGAAGGGACTCACACAGACTGAAAGTGAAGGGATGGAAAAATATCTTTCACGCAAATGGAAAGGAAAAGAAAGCTGGGGTAGCAATACTTATATCTGACAAAGTACATCTCAAAGTGAAGGCCATAACCAGAGATAAGGAAGGCCACTTCATAATACTAAAGGGATCAATACAACAAGAAGATATAACCCTGGTAAACATATATGCACCCAATGCAGGAGCACCCACATACATAAGAAAACTTCTGGAAGATATCAGGGGAGAGATCGACAACAATACAATCATAGTAGGGGACTTTAATACACCACTGACATCACTGGATAAATCCGCTAGACAAAAACTCAGCAAAGAAACAGCAATCCTAAATGACTCACTAGATCAGATGGACTTAATTGACATCTTCAGAACACTTCACCCCACAGCTGCGGAATATACATTCCTCTCAGGTGCTCATGGGACATATTCAAAAATAGACCACATATTGGGTCACAAGCAAAGTCTCCACAAATTCAAGAAGATTGAAATCATAAAAAGCTTCTTCACAGACCACGATGGCATAATGTTAGAAATAAACTACAATAAAAACAACCCAAAATACTCAAACACTTGGAAGCTGAATAGCATGTTATTAAATATTGATTGGGTTACCGATGACATCAAAGAAGAAATTAAAAACATCCTGGACACTAATGACAATGAAAACACAACAATCCAAAACCTCTGGGACACAATGAAAGCAGTCCTGAGAGGGAAGTTTATAGCTCTACAGGCCTATCTCAAAAAACAAGAAAAAATGGTAGTCAATCATCTAACTCTACAACTCAAAGAATTAGAAAGAGAGCAACAAGAAAACCCCAGAGTGAGCAGAAGGAAGGAGATAATAAAGATTAGAGCAGAAATCAATGAAATAGAGACCAAAAAAACAATACAGAAAATCAATGAAACCAAGAGCTGGTTCTTTGAAAGGATAAACAAGATTGACAAACCCCTAGCCAGGCTCACCAAGAAGCAAAGAGAGAGGTCCCAAATAAACCAAATCAGAAATGATAGAGGCGAAATAACAACAGACCCCACAGAAATACAAATGATTGTTAAACAATACTACGAGCAACTCTACTCCAACAAACTGGACAACCTGGAGGAAATGGACAAATTCCTAGAAAAATACAACATTCCAAAACTCAATCAGGAAGAATCTAAAAACCTCAATAGGCCAATAACTATGGAAGAAATTGAAGCAGTCATCAGAAAGCTTCCAGCAAACAAAAGCCCAGGGCCAGACGGCTTCACAGGGGAGTTCTACCAAACATTCAAGGAAGAACTAAAACCTACCCTCCTCAGACTACTACAAAAAATTCAAGAGGAAGGAACGCTTCCAAGCTCATTCTATGAAGCCAGCATCACCCTAATACCAAAACCAGGTAAAGACATCACAATGAAAGAGAATTACAGGCCAATATCCCTCATGAACATAGATGCCAAAATCCTCAACAAAATCTTAGCAAATCGGATCCAGCAGTACATCAGAAGGATCATACACCATGACCAAGTAGGATTCATCCCAGAGATGCAAGGATGGTACAACATCCGTAAATCAATAAATGTGATACATCACATAAACAAATTGAAAGAAAAAAACCACATGGTCATATCAATTGATGCAGAAAAAGCATTCGACAAAATCCAACACCCATTTTTGATAAAAACTCTCAGAAAGGTGGGAATAGAAGGATCATACCTCAACATAATAAAAGCCATATATGACAGGCCCACTGCCAACATCATACTCAATGGACAAAAACTAACACCATTTCCCCTAAGAACAGGAACAAGACAGGGATGCCCACTCTCACCACTCCTGTTCAACATAGTACTGGAAGTATTAGCCATTGCAATTAGGCAAGAAGAAGGAATAAAAGGCATCCAAATTGGAAAAGAGGAAGTAAAACTGTCCTTATTTGCAGATGACATGATATTATACATACAAAACCCTAGAGACTCCATCAAAAAGCTACTAGACTTAATACATGAATTTGGCAATGTAGCAGGATACAAAATTAACCCCAAGAAATCTGAGGCATTTCTATACACCAACAGTGAACTTTCAGAAAGGGAGATCAGAAAAACAATCCCATTTACCATCGCACCAAAAAAATTAAGATACCTAGGAATAAACTTAACTAAAGAGGTTAAAGACCTCTACTCAGAAAACTACAGGACGTTGAAAAAAGAGATAGAGGAAGACATAAACAGATGGAAGAACATACCATGTTCTTGGATTGGTAGAATCAACATCATTAAAATGTCCATACTACCCAAAGCAATCTATACATTCAACGCACTTCCCATTAAAATACCAATGGCCTTCTTCAAAGATCTAGAACGAACTCTCCAAAAATTCATCTGGAATAAAAAAAGACCCCGAATAGCTGCAACGATCCTGAGAAAGAACAAAGTAGGTGGGATCTCAATGCCAGATATCAAGCTGTATTACAAAGCCACTGTTCTCAAAACTGCCTGGTACTGGCACAAGAACAGACATATAGATCAGTGGAATAGAATAGAGAGTCCAGAAATTAGCCCGAACCAATATGCTCAATTAATTTTTGACAAAGGAGGCATGAACATACAATGGAGCCAAGATAGTCTCTTCAATAAATGGTGTTGGGAAAATTGGACAGACATATGCAAGAAAATGAAACTAGACCACCAACTTACACCATACACAAGAATAAACTCAAAATGGATAAAGGACTTAAATGTACGACAGGAAACCATAAAAATTCTAGAAGAATACAAAGGCAACAAAATCTCAGACATATGCCAAAACAATTTCTTCACTGATACAGCTCCTAGGGCAGTTGAAACTAAAGAGAAACTGAACAAATGGGACTACATCAAAATAAAAAGCTTCTGCACAGCAAAAGAAACCATCAACAAAACAACAAGAAAACCCACCTCGTGGGAAAACATATTTGCCAACGTCATATCGGATAAGGGCTTAATCTCCAAAATTTATAGGGAACTCATACAACTTAACAAAAAGAAGATAAACAATCCAATCAAAAAATGGGCAAAGGATCTAAATAGACACCTTTCAAAAGAGGACATTCAGAAAGCCAAGAGACATATGAAAACATGCTCAAAGTCACTAATCATCCGAGAGATGCAAATCAAAACAACAATGAGGTACCATCTCACACCTGTCAGAATGGCCATCATCAACAAATCAACAAACGACAAGTGCTGGAGAGGATGTGGAGAAAAAGGAACACTTGTGCACTGCTGGTGGGAATGCAGACTGGTGCAGCCACTATGGAAGGCAGTATGGAGGTTCCTCAAAAAATTGGAAATGGAACTCCCATTTGACCCTGTGATCCCACTACTAGGAATATATCCCAAGAAACCAGAAACACCTATCAGAAAGGATATATGCACCTAGATGTTCATAGCAGCACAATTCACCATAGCTAAGATCTGGAAACAGCCTAAGTGCCCATCAGTAGATGAATGGATTAGAAAACTGTGGTACATCTACACGATGGAATACTATGCTGCTGTTAAAAAGAAGGAACTCCTACCATTTGCAACATCATGGATGGAACTGGAGAGCATTATGCTAAGTGAAACAAGCCAGTCAATGAAGGAAAAATACCACATGATCTCACTCATTCATGAATAATAAAGACCATTACAAACTTTTGAACAATAATAGATACAGAGGCAGAGCTGCCTCAAACTGATTGTCAAACTGCAGTGGGAAGGCCAGAGAGAGTTGGGGGGCAGGAGGGAGGGGAGTAAGAGATCAACCGAAGGACTTGTATGCATGCATATAAGCATAACTAATGGACATAAGACACTGGGGGGTAAGGGAGGGTAGTGGTTTGTCAAGGGCGGGGGGGGGGGAAAAAGGATACTTATGTAATACCCTTTGTAATACTTTAAGAGGAAAATAAAAAAAAAAAAAAAAAAAAAAAAAAAAAAGAATATTATACAGAAAAAAAAAAAAAAAAAAAAAAAAAAAAAAAAAAAAAAAAAAAAAGAAACATTAATGATGAGAATCACTGATCGGCTGCCTCCTGTATGCCCCCTACTGGTGATCAAGCCCACAACCCAGGCATGTGCCCTTGACCAGAATCGAACCTGGGACTTCTCAGTCCATAGGCCAACACTCTATCTACTGAGCCAAACCAGTTAGGGCTCAGGGAATATGTTAAAATATCAAAACCAAAAACATGAAAATACTGGCTTGCTGGAGGTGCTGAAATATGCAGATGATGGGTTGCTATTAGTTGAGCACAGGAAGAAGTACTGCCTATCATAGGCAAAAGCTTTGCAACGGTGCTGAAAGAACTCCATCCTGTATTGCAACCAAGCTGAAAGCTTTTTTCTTTGTTGATTAAAATTAAAATCCCACTCCTGTTATTCCAGCTCACCTTGCCTAGAAAAGAACTGCATATGAACTAACATAACTTGAACATTATACTAACTAACTTCTATTAGTGCCCATTTATCTCTAGCAAAAAGTATTGCAGAAACACATATTGTAGAACACTAGACTTTACATATCCAATAAGTATAAATTAAGTATCTAAAAAAATGTTTAGTTTTAAAAGCCATTTACTTACAGAAATTTCAGGATTGGAAAGTTCACAGAGAAGTTTCTTGGCATCAACAACTGCTTCATATAATCTCAGATACTGTCCATCACTTGCTACGAAGCAAGCACTAGGAGAGTTGCAGTATGCACCTACAAAGTATTTATAAACATTTAAAATTTAATCATTAATCAATAATGTCAGAAAATCTAAATATATTAAATAAAAATCAGAATGCTTACCTAGGCAGTAACTGGGAATAAGAGTGGGCAGCCATGCCACATTGGAAAATGCAGAAACATGAAGAGAATTAATCCGGGCAAGCTCAGAAACTCCTCCAGAAAAAGACAATGGCCCAACTGGATCAACCCTCCAAAGAATTAGCTCACTATAAACGGCATTGGGATCCTGAAATGCCATATCACCGGTGCTTTTATCCTGTTGTGCCAAATCTTCAGTATTTATTGCATCATAAGGTTGTTTTTGGTTATCAACATCTGGTGTCCTTAATGCATTATGGTGTGATGTTGTCAACAATAATGGTAATACTGAATGGCAAGCTAAATCATTAAGATGAAAGCGATGACCACAATATCTAGATTTGTGTGAAATACTGATAACTGTAGAAAAAGCAGATTCCTCAGCAAAACTGACTAGCCACTGATTCAGAGAGCCATCAGCATGCTTTGAAATCATCATAACATTAGGGGTAAAAATACTTAATTTTAAGCTATTAGTTGATTTACTGTGACCAGAAGAAATAAGCATTGATGTGGAACGTGTGAGACTAGAAGGCTTTTGTTTCCCTTGCTGAAGAGCCAAGTCAACATTCTTGGTACAGGCATACATCACTATGCTTTTACAGAGAGAGTTCGCATCACCTGTGGGAAAAGCTACAGGAATTCTGGAAACAAAGGACACCTAGAATTAAGAAAGTGATCATTAGAATGCATGGAATTATATAAAGAGGTATTACAAAACTGTACCCACATTTAACAAATAGCTTTCCAGAGATCTTAATAATAGTACCTGTACTTGGCGAAACATACCAGGCTGGTATTCATCCAGCCAATCCACATGCCAAACCAGCAAAGAGCCATCCATGGGATGAATACTGAATAGCATGTCTGCATTTTTACTCCACTCAGACAGAAGTACTTCAATCTGATGATCAATGGCAGCTGATGGTAATGGTACAAAACTTGAGTTTGGTACCATTTTATCACTACTCAAGTCCTTTTTTTCATGATTTATTTTCAGATCATCAACACCATCATCCATTTCTATAAGCAAAAGAATTCATGAACCAAGTAAATACAATCAAGCTATTACTATAAATTAAAAGATATCTTTTTAGAATATATTTCTTTATTGATTTCAGAGAGGAACAGAGAGGGAGAGAGAGATAGAAACATCAATGATGAGAGAGAATCATTGATTGGCTGCCTCCTGCACGCCCCCTACTGAGGATCGAGCCCGCAACCCTGGCATGTGCCCTTGGCCGGAATCGAACCTGGTACCCTTCAGTCTGCAGGTTGAAGCTCTAAACACTGAGCCAAACCGGCTAGGGCTAAAAGATATCTTTAAAAATGCATTCAAGATGAAAAACATAATAGTTTTCATAAACAAGAAATGGGCCCCCCTTTAAAATCACTGGATTACTGGTAGAAGGGCTATAATTGCACTGGAAAATAGGTAAACTGGTTTCTAAACCCAGATATACCACAATTAACTACTCAGAAGTGAGACACACCAATTCTCTGGATCTTAGTTTTGCTCATGGTAAAATGAGGGAGTTGGATCTGGGGCTATAATTCTGGGCTGAATTTTAAAAATATAGTATTAGAATGGAATTTGCACCTTTTCATAATACCATATTTATGAAAACCTAAGTCTTCTATACTAGCTATCCTCTGGGTCAGCAGCCGCCAACCTTTTAGACCTCACGGACCATCAGTGGTCCGCGGACCACCAATTGGTGACCACTGCTCTAGGAGCATGCACTTATAACTGGCATGACATTTTAAAGAAACTATTTTAAAGGAATACAGTTATAGTACCCAATTTCCAGATTTTCTTCAACATATAGGTAATTAAAAATAAACTGATACAGCCCTAGCCAGTTTGGTTCAGTGGATGGAGTGACGGCCTGAGGACTGAAGGGTCCCAGGTTCAATTCCAGTCAAAGGCTCCATCCCCAGTGGGGGGCGTGCAGGAGGCAGCTGATCAATGATTCTGTCTCATCATTGATGTTTCTCTCTTTCCCTCTCCCTTCCTCTCTGAAATCAATAAAAATATAAATAAATAAATAAATGAAATAAGCTGGTACACCAACTTAATCCAGGTAAATATGTATATTCTGACCTCTATTTCAAACACCTTGGACCCTATTTCTGTTTAAGAGACTTCAAAAATGTTAGACTATTGGTTTTTAAAAATTGGTCAAGACATATAAATCATTAAGAAAAAGAAAAGTAATTCAATAGAAAATCAGGAAAAGGGCATGAAGAGCTAAAATAATTCTGTTCAATTTGCTTCAAGAAAATGCCAAGTAAAACAAGATACTATTTTCCCCTTATTGACTGGCAAAAGTAATATAATGAAAAGATCCAGTGCCGAAACCGGTTTGGCTCAGTGGATAGAGCGTCGGCCTGCGGACTGAAAGGTCCCAGGTTTGATTCCGGTCAAGGGCATGTACCTGGGTTGCGGTCACATCCCCAGTAGGAGATGTGCGGGAGGCAGCTGATCAATGTTTCTCTCTCATCGATGTTTCTAACTCTCTATCTCTCTCCCTTCCTCTCTGTAAAAAATCAATAAAATATATTTAAAAAAAAAAAAAAAGAAAAGAAAAGAAAAGATCCAGTGATGGCAAGGATGTGAAAAAAAGATATATGGAGATACTCAGAGGGAGCATAAACTGGTAAAACATTTCTGGAGGTCAATTTGGCAGAAGATGCTATGCTGTACACCTGAAACTAATTACCCCCCCCAAAAAATTTTTTTTTAAGTTAAATTTAAAAAAATTGACAGACATTATTGAAATTTAAAATGTTTACACTCTAGCAATTCCGCATATAGGAATGTATGTTACAGAAAAATTCACACAAAGATGAAAAGATGTGTCACTGTACCATTACCAGTATAGTGAAAAACTACTCAAATCAATTTAAATGTCCATCAACAGAGGAAATGCTAAAGTTTTCTCTTAACATGGCATACTCAGAAAATGTTTTTAAAAAGTGAGATAGAAAATTTCCCATACTGAATTTGAAAAGCAGGTTGCAAAACACTAATTTTGTTTAAAAATAAACTTCCGTAGTACTTTTTAAAAAACTGCCTATGCAAATATGTAGGAAGATAGAAAAGAATAAGGTAGAAGGACACTCACTAAACAATATGTAAACTTTATACCTATCTAACCCATTTTATTTTTTTCCCTAATGAGCATGTACAATATTATAGTTAAAACCAAACTTTTTAAAAACAAAAACATTTATGAACCACAAACTGTAGCAGATAGCTAGCTGGTCACCACAAATTCGGCTTCCTAGTCCTTAACATAGGATGGCTGGCTACGCAGTCAGGGACTACGTGCACCCCGTGACTAGTGCTTTCCACTGAAATTAGAAAGCGATATGTGCCAATTCTGAGTCAAAGTTGAGAAACAGCTTTACCTTCTCCTCTCCCTCTCTCCCCACCTGACCAGGCTAAATGCAGAAGAGTTTAAGGCCCTAGTGCAGTGATGGCGAACCTATGACACGCGTGTCAGAGGTGACATGCGAACTCATTTTTTTGGTTGATTTTTCTTTGTTAAATGGCATTTAAATATATAAAATAAATATCAAAAATATAAATCTTTGTTTTACTATGGTTGCAAATATCAAAAAATTTCTATGTGACATGGCACCAGAGTTAAGTTAGGGTTTTTCAAAATGCTGACACGCCGAGCTCAAAAGGTTCGCCAACACTGCCGTAGTGTAATGCTTCCCAAACTTTTATATACAAATCACCTGGGGATTTCATTAAAACCATGGATTCTTGTTTAGAAGCTCTAGTAGAATCTGAGATTGTGCATTTCTAACAAGCTCCTGGGTAATGTCCATGCTGCTAGTCCACAGATAGTCCCAGGATTAAGTTGCAAGGCCCTAAGGGTTGACCGATGCCTAAGTATGGAGAATCTTGAGTCCCTATATCACCATGTGGAAGAAAGCTACATGGAAAAGGAATATCTACACTAAATTATTAAATGAGCTAGTCTAAATTTATATTATGTCATTGCAATTCTAAAGTTTATTTCTGATAGTAGCTAGTGTTTTCCTAATATAAGAATCTTTACTATTTTGAACAAAAATTTACATTTTTTATCCTTCTTAAAGCTTTACCTTCATCAGATTTTACATCTGCTTGATTAGAGTCTTCCACACTGGCCTCAGAAGATGGTTGTTCAAAACTTTTTCTAAGTTGTTGTAAAAAGACTTCCATGGACAAAGTAAAATGTAACTCTTTATTGTTTAGCCAGTGAACCACAAAAGGTCCACTCTTCTGTTCATTTTCACTTAGACTTAGAGATGTAATAGAAGGAAGAAGTGGAATATCTGTAAACAACAACAAAAGCAACAAAATTAAAATTTCTATTATTCTAGCATACAAACATCCAGGTCTCCTATTTTTATTGACTGCTACATTTACTTTTAGACCTCTGCAATACATTTTATTTAACCTATAAATAAGACTCCCAACTTAATGTCTGCCACAATTATTATTAAAGATAACAAATGGTAAATTTAATATACCTATTATAAAGGAGGTAAAATTATGTATTCTAGGTCATATAGCATACTTTATTTTTATATGCATAATTTTCTTCAGTTCTAAAAATAATCTCATTAAGAAATGTCTATCATTTATAGACATCTTAATAAGAATGTCTTCATTTATACAAACACTTTGATAAGAAACATTTTAACCTGATCTACCATGCAAACGCCATCATCATGATGTCAAAGAAACTAATAAGTTATCTGGACAGCAACAACTTTCTTTCTTAATAGACAGACATATTAACTTTTGTAATGGCCCATCCATCTAGTCCTAAGATAGACACTACTTATTTATTAGCATCAAGATTGAAGTTGGAAAAGTGAAATTGAGGTTCCCTTATGTTCAAAAAAGGCTTTAAAAACAAACTAATTCAGCTAAAACAATAATTGTTCCTTGGTATTATTTTTGATATAATTGCTAAAGTAAGCATATTGAAGTACAAATTCAACCTAAGTTATGACAAATCATGATCCCTAATTAAAAAAGGAAAGAAAAATTTGTCTATCATATTAAATCACATCTAAATCTTTCTCATGCTGATAAACAGTAAAGGATGAAATGGATTCAGGAAATGTAAATTGATTCTATGCTTCATGAGAGCAAGGATCAGACCTGTTTTGTAACTCCAGTTCCTACCACTATCTTCAATTCCTATACTGGTACAGACTAAACACTCAATAAAAGCCTAGAGGGACTGAACTACCAATTCCATTGTTCCTAGGCGGATACACACCACTTCCAGGAATTAAGAAAATGCCCTCAAGAATACTAATGGGTGGGATTTTCTAATTTTTGACTTACAATCAAATCAAAAGAGACCAGCAATGTCTCTAACAGACTGCATGCCTGGTTGTTAAAGTACACAAGGAGGGGCTAATACTGGATTTTAGCAGAAGCATTCTGGCTAAACAAAAAACCATCTCACATTTTTTTTGTCTCCTGACCTTACTTAAAGAATCTGATTAGTCATTTTTATGAGAAATCTTCGTGGAAAGGATATTAAGTACTAGAATGAAGAGAACATACTCTTAGGAGCTCCTCTCCTGTTTCTATTTCTATTGATGGGCAAATAAGTGAAGCCAAATCTGAAAGTGGGGCTTTAAATAAGAAATAAAGCATCCAGAAAGGTAATTCCAATAGATTCAATTTCAGGAAATGGATTTTCCATAGGGTCTATTCTACCTGCTAGTATTATTTTGCTTTGATTTGCTCTATATGTAGGGATTTTCCTTTGGTACAATCTAAGAAAGGTTTTAGAACTTTCCTTATTGGAAGGTAGTCATCAAGGAGCTGCTACGTGGGAACTAAGGTTTTCCTTTTCTGTAATTTCGTAGCCTTTTCATTAATGTGAGAATTTAAGCTTTCTACCAGTATATTTTCAAAATACTGTCTTTTGCTCAGCAGATACTCAAAATGATTCTACTGACCTTAGAATTGCCTCTGTCAATGTATATCTTTTGATAAAGGTAATGATATTTTCCAAGCCTATATAATTTTTAAATAAAAATAATTCAATACTCTCCCCTTTACACTTTCTTGGTTCATGGATTCTTTTAGGGCTGGTAGCTCTACATGTTAACTTATCAGAGCACTTTTCACTTTAATTCAAGTAACTAATGGACCATACTTATTGCTATGTTTCTTTGAAGAATACAATCCAGCAAATCCAGTGTGCTACATGAAAACAGATGTTGCTAAATTTATGCTTAAGAATATCCCAAAATATATAAAAACTTATCAATAGTGGTTATCTTCTAGGGAGAAAAACTAGGTTGGATAGAGGTGAAAAAAGGCTTTTACTTTTCACTTTCTGTACAGATGGTATTAATCATATGCAAATATTATTTTTAATATTTTCCCAGTAGTATTCTAAGGTTCTACTTGAAATGCCCCAGCTGTGATCAGTTGGTTTCTAAACTTGCACAAAATATTTACTAAAATGATAAGCACTTAAATTCTTCAAATTTATAGACAGATCCAGATATCCTAATCTTCAATCCAATAGTACACATTTGACTTTAGAAATAAGTTTCTTAATTCTTCCATTTATATCTTCTACATATTTCTGCTCTATTTCTGAAAAGGTTTCAAAGATCAAGTACTAAACACATTGGTTTTATTTTAACAACTATAAATAATTATAAAATACCACTCTGTGATGTTAACCTCTGTGTTAAGAATTAGCTCAAATCTCAAATTTGAATAAACTACTAAAGAATCTCAATGGCTTATCAAGATTTTAAATGACAAGCCAAATCATAGCCTTCAGGAGAAAAAATAAATAAATAAAAATCTCATCTTGTATAACCAGTGAGTTGGCTATAATGAAAAATTAACTAAGAAAGTCACCTCCACTTTTTTTTACCTAATTATAACTAAAAGTATAACTTATTTGTTAACAAAATCAATCTACTCGATTCCAAAAACATTTTTGAACAGTGCTTTATTACCCGTGGCTGGGTTGATGCTGGCTGCAATATGAAAGTGGCAAAGTGCATTGGCATGCAGTGGAGTGTTCCTGTGGACGTGATGAGGATCCTGCTGATGTGGCAGGTATCCGGTATGTGCTACAAGTGCAAGAGATCTCCTTCGACCTCTACGAAAATGTCTCAGATTTACCTGTGTGAATAAACAAAGCAAAACTAATGCCTATATTGACATAGGATATATGTATAGGTTACATAATGACTGTTAGACATTACAGATATTCTATTTCAGATGAGTTTATATGTACATTTGTACATAAATATTTTTCAGTAGTTTTGAACAGCTAATTTGAAACCTGAAGAAGCTTGGAGCTTAAACTGCCTGACTCTTAATTATTACATATACATTGCAATTTTTATTTGGTTTATTTTCTGATAAGTAATTTCCCGAACTTAAAAGAAAAGTTTACAATAATGTGTCTGTGGACAATGATGTCTCTATGTACTGTTTTCTTTGTATCCACAGCTTACTCCCTATGACCAGAAAGCATTGGGTAATATCACCATAATAAATTAGGGTTTTATTTCACAATTTACAAAGCATTTTCAGAGATTATCTCATTTTACCCATAAGGCAGACATTGAAAATATTTTTATTCTCATCTTTCAGATGATAAAATAGTTTATATAGAACCCAAGATCTAGAAGTAGACAAGAATCTCCGAATTTTTAGTTGTTGAGTCTCCATGCATATATATTTCATAATATTCTGAGCCATTAGAATACTATACTAATTTGAAAAAATAGTTGTTCCATAATCATACAAAGCATTAAAGATAAATCATTTTTAGATCACTTCCTGTTTTCAATATTAAGAAAACAATAAAAAGAATCTGTATTACTAGACAGTGTTCAATTAGTACAAACATCGAAAATTGACTTTTACTTTCTATACCACTTAGTAAAATAAATACTCCAAGTTCTGAGGGGTTCTAAAGATAACAACTATAGAACAGAATCTGACAAACTCCTCTAATCATTCCTGTAATTAAGACAGGACAAAACACCCCAAGCTCTAAAGAAATAATAAATAAAAAATTCTTATAATCCCACCTTTGCTTTCTCAGATTTTAATTTACTTTATGTTATTTTAGCTAAGACAAGTGCAAGCATCCTTTTGTTATCATCAGTTGACCTAAGATTAACTTCATAATTGTATTTTTTTTGCTCCAGACAAAATCCTTAAGAATACTTTTTAAACCAAATAAAACTGAAAATTTTTGAGATATTCTTAAGACATAGGTATTTTTTATAACTATCCACGCGACTTTGAATATTAATTAGGATAAATGTTATAAAAAAGGCAATGTACAAAAAGTTTTAAAACTTGTAGGAAATAACATTTAACAAAAACACTCACATCTAAAGTGTTTTGAACTCGTTCTTTACTGGAAGCATTTCTCTCGAACTTATTTGTTAAATTAAGTGGTTCAGTCCAATGATTGCTGTCACCTCCATAAAGTAAACAGTCATTTGGTAAAAATGTCTCTACCCAAAGACGACACACATTATCTTTGCAGCAAGTCAACAGTACATTGCATACAGAAGCCCTAAAGAATAAAAACATATTAGAGGCAAAAATATAAATTTTACATATCACATTCTATAATATTTCTAAAATGCTACAATATTTCTAAAATGCACAGAACTAAGGTACTGATGAAGAAAATATCAATATACATTTATACAATGTATTTAATCAAAACCACTACAATTGAGTGGGTTTGTGGTTTCACCACATCAAATGCTTGCTAACCTATTTCTTTTCTGCCTAGAATTAGATAGTTCTTGTTTCAGTCATCTAAGATTTTTCTTACTGCTGAAGAATAAAGACTGAGATCATGCCACAATCCCTCGGTTAATATTTTTAAAAAAAACAACAACCCACATCTAGTAAAATTTTCTGATTTATTCAGTGGATGGTTATTTGAATTATTTCATAATGCTTCGCTTTTACTTCCTGTACAGGCACATGTACACTGGTCCCTAACAGGCTACATTAACTAGTATACTTATTCTCTCCTTGCCTAACACATATGCTAAAATAGTGAGTAGGAAGAATAGAAAATCCATGATATAATAAGTACAGCCACCTACTTCCGTAGTCATTCGTGATTTTCAGTGAAGTGACTATCTTGCCACCCCACAAAATAAAATCAAAACCAACTGCACATATATTAATAAGATCCATAAGCATTAAGAGTTCAAGGTTGAAATTCTATTCACAAAGACTACCTCCTATCAGGACACTCTGCAAATTTAGAAAAAAAGAAGGCACAATATCCTGTAGTATTATAGTTTTATTTAAATACATTTGATTATAAAATGAGCAATCAGTAGAAGGCTTCTATCAGGTAATTCAGTAAGTCAAATTTTTTAAAAAGGAAATAAAAATATTCTGTAGCAGTCACTTTGTTAAACCCAATTTAAAAAGAATAGCAAAGGGGAAGAAAAGAGAGGAGAGCATGTTTTATTCTGATTGCTCTTTCCTTCAGCTTTCCTTCTATATTCTCTCACCTCTCTCCTTCCTCCCCCTTCCTTCCCTTGTCTACTCCCTTTTCTTCCTTATCCAGCTACTCCCTGGGCTTCTCTCCCTCAATTCTCAGCTTCTCCTCCTCTCCAGGCTACCCTCTCTTTCTCCTGTCCCTTCACTTCTCTCCACTTCTTAGAGCCCTTCCTTCATTCCTTTCCAAGCCCTGTTTGTTTTCTCCTTTCTCTATCCTCATGCCTCCTCCATTTTTTCTCCCTCTTTTTTCTCTAGTCCACTCTGCCCTTTTCCTACCCCTCCCCCCTTCCCTCTTGGTTTTCTCTAGTACATTCACACACACAGGCAGTGGCAATGAAACTAAAAGTAAGAAAACAGAAACAGAAGGAAATACATCAAAAGGAAATATATAGAAAGTTCAAGGTTCATAGTGCCCATTAGTAAAGGGCAGAATGGAAAGGCTTACCATGGAAAAGCAGAAGGTAGGAGACTAAAGGGCTGAATAGACAACAACCAGAAGAAGTATAAGAATTTAGGTAAGGGCAACGAAGTAAGAAAGAAAGGTGTACAACTCAGAAGCATGGAGAGGGTTTTGACCCTGGAATGTGGGGTGTCCCAGCTGACTTTCCTTAGGATACTAGGCCTACAATCAGTGTAAACAGCTAGCATATAAGAAATATTCTGATCTACTTGAGGCATTTCTCTGGAATACTTTCCTTCCTCACATCTTCATCTGGGTATCTTATTTTTCTTCAGTGGCATATCATTGAAGATAAAAAATAAAAAAAGGTGTAACCTTATAGAAGGCAACCATGTGATGGGTGTAACAACAGGCTAAAACAGTTTGAAACTGTCATCTAAACCAACTTTTGAAGGTTTCTGGAGGATATAAACAAATCTCCCAACCTGTCCTACATTCGTCAGTTTTTAATTAGTAAAGATGCTTATTCAAACACTTCTCCATTATTCTTTCTCAAACCAGCAGTCCCTTACATAATGTATTACCATTTGGCCAAGCATCTCTTTTTCTTAATTTAATCCTCACCGAGTATTTTTCCAATGATTTTTTGGGGGAGAGAGAGAGAGAAATATCAATGTGAGAGAGACACAAAGAATGGTTGCCTCCCACATATGCTCTGAGCAGGGCTGGGGATCAAACCTGCACCGCAGAACTCTTCACCCTTCAGACTGTTGCTCTAACCACTGGGAAACAGGCTAGGGCTGGTTGAGCATCTTAATTTTATGTGAAAAACAAACCACCTATATCACTTGCTCAGTGAAGATGCCATATTAAGAAGAACAATGATCTTTGATGGGATCTCTTTCTCCTGAGAAAGGGTCAGCCTTCCCACTATGTATATCTGCAGGCAGTAGGCAATTGGTAAAACAAAAGTGAAAACAGAGAGTGCAGGGAGATAAGCTGATTCTTAAGTCACATGGATCCAAGAATAAAATTCTGGAGACCTCTAAAAGATGCCATAACAAACAGAAAATTCTAGTTCTAGATCACAGTTCCCTGTGCTTCAAAACTTAGTTGGTAAGAGATAAAATGAACCCAGGGAGTAAAAAACCAACCAAACAAAAAACTGGTATGCCTTATTACTGTTATCAGGCATTTGTAATGGCCCAGTGTAAGGCATCTGGCCTTGTCTCCACTGTGACCATTTTGCCAACACTGAGTGAACTTGGTCAGGAGCAGATGTACCTGTCCTCTCTTAAAAGACACGATACTATATAAGCCTCTTTTTCAGTACGCTGGTAGTCTAACATCAGTGAATGAAAACTTGGGATATAGCAGAAGAAATCAGCCTCTGAAATGATGTTATCTTCAGATACTTCTAAAAGGTGTAAGTCAGTGGTTGAGCAACGACCCATGAACCAGGAGGTCAAGGTTCGACTCCTGGTCACAGCACATGCCCAGGTTATAGGCTAAATCCCCAGTGGGGGGCTACAGGAGGCAGTCAATCAATGATTTTCTCTCTCTCTCTCTCTCTCTCTCTCTCTCTCTCTCTCTTTCATCATTGATGTTTCTATCCCTCTCTCCCTCTTCCTTCCTCACTCTGAAACTTAAAAAATAAAAAAGGTTCACAGTTGCGATGACAGCTATTTTCACTGGGGTATTTTTTTTTAACCAGAGGAAATACACATAGAAAGTAGAAGACAAGGGAGTAAAATGTGAAAAGTTCCAGACAAACAACAATATGAAGAATGATTATGGGATAAAAGAATTAGATACATAACACAGAGAAGAAAAAGATGCACAACTCTTGTCACTTAAAAACATCTAAAATGGAAGTATATTATCCTTTCACATGGCTCTCCTCTTAACTGCCTCGTGGCCAGAGGGCTACAAGCCAGGGACCATGTAATATTACTTGAATATTCATAGGCAAAGTCCTATACCTATGGGTTCTCAAAATAAGAAAAGTAGTCAAAGTCACAATGATGATGTTCTCTTAATACATGGGAAATATTACTAAGACACTGACCTAGGCATATATTTACTTGTTTTACGCCAGGAAAATCCATTTACAGCTCGAGGATGGGCCAGATATACAAAAGAAAAGTCAATTTCTCCTTGGGATTGTTTTTCTGAACTTTTATCTGGAGAGGTAACAGTTGTCCGCCAGTTTTCTACATTATACCATACCTTTAAAAGACAGTCATCCTAAGAGAGAGAAAAAAACAAAAAACAGAAAAACATCCACATCAGAATTAAAGATTAAGTGAAATAGCAAAAGTAAGGTTTTTCTCCTCAATCACAGCAACTTAAAAATGGGGAAAGGGGTTGTGCATAGATGAACTATGTAGAAAATCTCTGATTTTGACACTTTTCTATTAGATTCCTTAACTATGCTTTGAGAATTAAGGTGTGTGAATGTGTGTATTTAGCAAGGGTTGGTTCAAGGAAAATTCTAGTTACTATATACGATGAAAAACAGTCGTTCAGAAAACTGAAAGATGAAGTTAAGGGCACTTTTTCCATTTAGCCAAGTATCAAATAAGAAAACATTACTACTGACAAACTTAAAAAGACTGATAATATCTGAAAACAAAGGGCAGTTTTCATGAAATATCATATGAATGTTCAAAGAAAATGTTGAAGATGATAAGTAGTTAACAACTACTACTATATTAAATAATCTAAGTAAAATCAAAATTACATCTCCTAATTTTGGATGTAAGAGAAGAACAAGGGAGACTAAAACGCACCATGTTTTACTCTTAAACTGTAATTACATTCCCACCTGTAATGTCAACCTGAATAAACAGCTCCACTTCTAAGAAAACCTCACTGAGGCCCAGTCAATGTGGCTTAATGGTTGAGCCTCAACCCATGACCCAGGAGGTCACGGTTAGATTCCCAGTTAGGGCACATGCCTGGTGTTTCAGGCTCAATTCCCCATAGGGGGCATGTACGAGGCAGCCAATCGATTGATGTTTCCATCTCTCTCTCTCCCTTCATCTCTCTAAAAATCAATAAAAACGTATTTTTTTTAAAACCCACTGAAGATTTAGAGTATCTCACATTCTTAATTTGCAGAAGGCTTTGAGCAATGAGAATAACTTCAGAACAATAACGTCAACTGTGCATTAACTGCTCTGTAAACCAATAATTAAAAATAAAATCATTTCAAAGAAATACATTGTTCTAAAATCAATAGATAATAACAAAGAAAATGATTACAAATGTCCTTCTGGAAAGTCTGTAAATTCTTATAGCTTAAATACAGCTTATATATGTCAGATTAAAGATAATATAAATAGTAGCAACAGTTTATAGACAGTATACTACATGCAGGGCACTATGCCAGTCACTTTACATATACTGTCTAAATTAATCCTATGATGAATGACCTGAAGTAGGTATTATTATCCTCAGTTTACATGAGAAAACCAAGGCTCAAAGAGATTAACTACTTACTGAATATCAAAAAGTTGGTAAATGGTAGATTTATAACCAGATTACTTTTAAGTCTATGCTGTCTCAATTATACTATATTACTTTTTAACACAATAACATTGAGCCAATTTTGCTATTAACATTTTAAACAGAAAATATTTTCAACTTAAGTAAGAATAAAGCCGATTAATGTTTATATGAAGTTTCAAAATAAACCATAAACACAATCTGGCAATAGCAGTTTCATAAATTACCTTCCCAGCGGTGGCAAAAAATTCTCCATCTGGTGAAAATTTCATTAAATGAATTTGAGAAGCAGTTCTGTAAATTAAACAAAGAACAATTGTCAAGGAAAAATAAGTAAGAAATAATGCAGTATTACTCCACTAAACTATACTCAGCAATTCCTTCAAATAATAAAACTTTCTAATAACACAAGTTACACCTCACTTTTAAGTACAACTCTTAAATATAAAATAAATTTTAAAATATAAAACTTTACATTAAATATAGAGATTATTTTTATGTCTAAATATCCATACATAAGAATCATACAAGGAATGACTTGTCAGTCTTTAAAACTTAAGACCAGCCCTGGCCAGTGTGGCTCAGTTGGTTGGAGCATTGTCCAGTACACCAAAAAGTTTCAGGTTCAATTCTTGGTCAGGGCACATACATAGGTTTTGGGTTCAATCCCCAGTCAGGGAGCATATGGGAGGCGATGGATCAATGTTTCTCTCTCTCCCTTCTTTCTAAAAAAAATAAATTAATTAATTAAAATTTAAAAATCAATAAATACATCCTCGGTTATTAAAAAATAAATAAAACTTAAGACCAGAGTCATAGCTCTCATTCCCTCAGAATGTGAAAGAATGATTTTATTTTTAATCTGGAATCTAATATCCAGAGCCACAGATAATCTATATTCCACAATACATTTTCAGGGACAAATCAGTATTTTAAGATGAATTCTGCCTGAAGGCAGCATTTGACTAATTAAAGATTATGTGTGGGTTAATGGCCATCATAAACTCAGCCTGCCAGCTTCACCTGTATACTTGGTAAGTACTAGTTTTTCTTCTCCAAGGAGCTTTGGCTCATTTCCCTTCATTGCCTTCTGGCTACCCATATATGCTGATCCCAAGACACTTCTCACTATCTTCGCTTTCCTTTTCTTAACCAAGTTCATGCTTATATTCATCCTAAAATTATTTGTAAAGCAGACGAAAGATGACTTCTGTTATAACTCAGCACAAATAATGTTTTCCTCATTTTAAATGCAATAAATACATAATAGAAAATATTGATACAGACGGATAAGAAAATGAAATCATCTATAGTTTCAAAGAAAACCACTCAACATTTTATTTTATTTTATTTTAAAATACATTTTATTGATTTTAGAGAGGAAAGGAGAGGTAGAAAGAGATAGAAACATCAATGATAAGAGAGAATCATTGATTGACTGCCTCCAGCACGTCCCCTACTGGGGATCAAGCCCGCAACCCAGGCATGTGCCCTTGGCCGGAATTGAACCTGGGACTTTCAGTCCGCAGGCCGACGCTCTATCCATTGAGCCAAACCAGCTAGGGCACCACTCTTAACATTTTAATACACAGAATTCCAGATGCTTCTGTCCACTCTCCCTTATCTACTTTCTATAGGACAGTGGTTCTCAACCTTTTGGCCCTTTAAATACAGTTCCTCAAGTTGTGACCCAACCATAAAATTATTTTCGTTGCTATTTCATAACTGTAATGTTGCTACTGTTATGAATGGTAATGTAAATATCTGATCTGCAGGATGGTCTTAGGCGACCCCTGTAAAAGGATCGTTCGACCGCCAAAGGGGTCACGACCCACAGGTTGAGAACCGCTGCTATAGGAGGATGTAGAAGAGGGTATGAAAACCGAGGTCATATTTACAATTTTATATGCAACATTTATTTTTAAATGTTATGAAAAGTTTTGTGTATCAATATGTGTAAATCTGCGTTGATTTACTGGTTTATGGTATTCTATTACACATATATGCAATGATTTTAACGAGTCTTCAGTTGATTATTCAGGGAATTTTTCTGTATTTTAGTTGTAATTCCAGTTTGGTCCTGGGAGCGTGTCCATGCAGCATCCACTTACTCTGCTGCCATTTTTAATCTTCCCAAGTGAGCTATCTGCAATGATTTTAAATAATTTGACAATTCACTGCTGTTTTCTCATTTTGCTGTTTTGAAAAAAAAAAAAGTGGTGTGATGAACACTCTTGCAAATGCATTTTTTATGCATCTGGTTAGCCCTACAGGTGTCCTTAAGACAAATTATTAAAAATGCCTGGTATCCATGATTGTGACCTTGTCCCCACTAATCTTTTCTCAAAAGAGCAACTAAAACAGTCTTTTAAAAGGGAATCAGATCTCAACACTCCCTCTGCTCAAAACGCTAATAGCCTCACACTCACTTAGAAAAGGCAAAAGCCTCACAATAACCTATAAATGGACTCTTGACTTTGACCATTTCCCCTATCACTCTTCACCTTGTTCACTTTCCTTCAGCCACAAGCTAAGCAGCAGTTTTTGCAATGGATGTTCCCTCTGCCTACAACAGTCTTCTCCCAGAGATATGCACACATGGCTTACTGCCTCCCTTCCTCCAGGTCTATACTCAAATGCCACCTCTACTCCTCTTCCCCTTACCCTACTTACTTTTTCTTTATCGTACTTACTGATCTTCATCTACATGTGTAGCATGTTTTAATTTTTTTCTTATATTTAGTAAATTATGGAGACCTATTAAGTATAGTGTAATCTTCAGCTAATCCTTAATCAAAATTTGCAGTTTCTAGTTTCATGGCTTTTCTGCTTACTTAATAAACCAGCTCAAATAAATTAGTATGTCTAGCCCAAGTTATTACTGTATAATCTTGATTTAACTTAAAATTATTCCCCTCTCCCAAATAATACATTCTCAGTTTAACCCAATGGAAACCCCTTACTAGATCTGCAGTGGAAGGCAACAGCACACTTCGCTGCTCCCCTCTTCCCAATTTTCTAAAGAAAAGAGTCCAAAACAAAGCCATAGCTCTTTCCAAAGAACTATCTTTGCAAAATCCTATTCCCTTTTCACATGGTAAGCCTTTTTAATACTCATGATCTAGCTGAGGGGTACAAAATACATGGAACCAGCTCCTTTGAAATCTCCTTGGTAAATTCCATATATAGGAGGGATGCATTACACTCATTTTGGTATCTCATATATATCCTATTATTGCTTCAAATAACACTGACTCAGGAAGAATGGCATTTAACATCCTGTCATACCAGTTTACTGGTTATTGCCTATCTTCCCCAATCTGTTCCCTGCTCTATTTCAAGCACTTTTACACTGCCTGGAACATGATAAGCACTCAACAAATATTTGTTGAATTAATGAATAAAATTTAAAATTGCTATTAAAGGTATGAAAAAAAACTAAGCCTGCTAATTCATATTTCCAAATTGTTCTCTAGAAAGATAATTCTAATTGCACTCCCTTCTTAACAGTATAAAAAAGTAGCTGTTGATCTGCAACTAGGAGAAAACCAAGATGGCGGCATAGATAAATACCGGAAATTGCTGCCTCCCACAACAACTTCAAAAAATACAACTAAAAGACAAAACGGACATCATCCAGAACCACGGGAAGGCTGGCTGAGTGGAAATTCTACAACTAGAAGGAAAGAGAAAAGCACTGAGACTCAGAGGAGGTGTGGAAGTAAAGTGCAGAGGTACGGAGGCGCACGCAGCAAGGGCTGGCAACTGAGGACGCGGCTGTCTTTTTGAATCAGGAGGGAGTCACAAGCTCCCGACTGCTCTGAACTCCACTTCTGGGAAGTCTCTGGGGACCCAGACTCATACGGGGAGAAACTGGACTGTCTGGCAGCGGGCGGAACTTGAGGGCGGCTTCCTCTCAGAGGTACTTGCAGCTATTACCGGGACACTGAGACTCGGGGCCTCTTAGGGCAGGACTGAGGATCAGCCATAGCTGTTTGCTCCGCCCTGTTGATCCCTGAGACCCCGCCCCACCCAAGCTGCGGCAGAGGCTTTTGCATATGAATGCCCTGGCCCTTTGCAATCTGAAAAATACCTAACAAATTTCAGCTGGGCCAGACAGACCCAGAACTCCAAGAGAAGGCCCAAGGCCCCACAGAAGCTTGCATTAATTCACAGCTGGGCCTCATCTGGCACCTCCAAACCCCAAACAAAGAAGGGGAATCTGCAGATCTCTTCGTAGCTCCTGCTGGGTAGCCTCAGGCAGAGGCTAAATTAGCACCTCCTTAGATCCAAGAGCCAGATTACAACTCCTCAGATCCATAAGGGGGCAGAGGCGCACGCGGCAAAGGCTGGCAACTGAGAACTCGGCTGTCTTTTTGAATCGGGAGAGAGTCTATAGGGGGCAGACTCAGTGAGCACCAAAGCCCCACTGAAGCAAGTCTTGCCCCAGAAGGGTGTCTTCAGCACAGAAGTTCTCCCACAGCAGACACAGCTGATTCTCAAAGCCAATTGGCCTGGAAGTCAATTCCTCCCAGTGATACCTACAACAATCAAGGCTTAACTACAACAAGACTGTGCACAAAGCCCACAAAGGGGTGCACCAAGAGTGTCCACCTCAGGTAATTGGGGAGGCTGAGCCACTGGGCCCTATAGGACACCTAGCACAGAAAGCCACTTTATCAACACAGGGAAGCATAAAAAATGCGGAGACAAAGAAACAGGACACAAATGACAGAAATGGAGGAAAGCAAAATACTGGATATAGAATTCAAAACCACACTTTTAAGGTTTTTCAAGAACTTTCTAGAAACTGCTGATAAATTTAGTAAGACCTTCAAAAAGATTGGTGAGACCACCGATAAATGTAGTGAGACCCTCACGAAATCTAGTGAGACCCTCGAGGTTATGAAAAAGGACCAACTAAAAATTAAGCATACACTGACTGAAATAAAAAATATTATGCAGAGTTCCAACAGCAGACTAGAGGATCACAAGAATCAAGTCAAAGATTTGAAATACGAAGAAGCAAAAAACACCCAACCGGAAAAGCAAAATGAAAAAAGAATCCAAAAATACGAAGATAGTGTAAGGAGCCTCTGGGACAACTTCAAGCGTACCAACATCCGAATTATAGGGGTGCCAGAAGAAGAGAGAGAGCAAGATATTGAAAACCTATTTGAAGAAATAATGACAGAAAACTTCCCCTACCTGGTGAAAGAAATAGACTTCCAAGTCCAGAAAGTGCAGAGAACCCCAAACAAGAGGAATCCAACGAGGACCACACCAAGACACATCATAATTAAAATGCCAAGAGCAAAAGACAAAGAGAGAAATCTTAAAAGCAGCAAGAGAAAAAAAGTCAGTTACCTACAAGGGAGTACCCATACAACTGTCAGCTGATTTCTCAACAGAAACTATGCAGGCCAGAAGGGAGTGGCAAGAAATATTCAAAGTGATGAATGGCAAGAACCTACCTAGCAAAGATTACTTTACCCAGCAAAGCTATCATTCAGAATTGAAGGTCAGATAAAGAGCTTCACAGATAAGAAAAAGCTAAAGGAGTTCATCACCACCAAACCAGTATTATATGAAATGCTGAAAGGTAGCCTTTAAGAAGAGGAAGAAGAAGAAAAAGGTAAAGATAAAAATTATGAACAACAAATACACATCTATCAACAAGTGAATCTAAAAATCAAGTGAATAATCTGATGAACAGTATGAACTGGTGATTGTAATAGAATCAGGGACATAGAAAGGGAGTATACTATTCTTGGGGGGGAAAGGGGTGTGGGGGATGCAGGAAGAGACTGGACAAAAATCGTACACCTATGGATGAGAACAGTGGGTGGGGAGTGAGGGCGGGGGGGGGGGGGGGGAGGAACTGGAAGGAGGGGAGTTATGGGGGGGGGGAAAGAGGAACAAATGTAATAATCTGAACAATAAAGATGTAATTTAAAAAAAGTAGTTGTTTTTCCAAACACTCACTAGTAATAGCCATTATTCATCCTCTTTCTGGATATTTCACATTTCTTGATTTCAAGTGAGATCAATCAACCATTAATATGTTTATTAGTCATAAGTACTGCGGTTTAAAATTTTTCTCCTCATTGTCCATTTCTGTTCTTTTCTAATTAATTTTTAAGACCTTGTTTTAAAAAAGGGATTATCCCAAAATTGCAAATATTTTCTCTCTCAAGTTTTTATTTCTTTTCCTTAGGGTCCTTCTTATTTACAGAATTTTTCTTTTTTTGGTAATCCTCATCCAAAAATATTTTTTCCACTGATTTTTTTAGAGAGAGTGGAATAGAGGGAAGGAGAAGAGAAAGAGAGAGCGAGTGAAAGAGAAAAATTTATGTGAGAGATATCTCAAATGTGCCCCAAACCTGGCCGAGGATCAAACCTGCAACCCAGGTATGTGCCCTTTACCAGGAATCGAACCTGAGACATTCACCAGCAACACTCTAACCATTTAGCAACACTAGCCAGGGCGAAAGAAATATTTTATTGCTACAGTAAAAACAATCAATTTTTTCCTTTCTTTTCCTTTCCTTTCCTTTCCTTTCCTTTCCTTTCAGTTTCAAGTTTTGGTATCATACTTAGAAAGTCTTTACCTAACTCTAAAGCAATACTTTTCTTCCCATAGCAATAGAACATAAGTGACAAATGTTAGCCATATATGTGACTTAAAATTTCCTAGTAGCCACATTTAAAAAAGTAAAAACAGGTGAAATTAATTATATTTTATTTAAACTAATATATCAAAAATATTATCATTTCAAGATGTAATCAATAAAAAATTGATAGGATAATTTACATTCTTTTCTTTGTGCTAAGTTTTTGAAATCCAGTATGAATTTTATATCTACAGCACATCTCATTTCAGGCTAGCTACATTTCAAGTGCTCAACAGTGATATGTGGCTTGTTGGTACCATACTAAACATTGTAGCTCTGAAATATAAAAATTCACCTGTTTTCTTCTAATATTTGTTTCATTATATAGAAATTCAATTTGTTCTTCCTTTGACCTTTATTTTGGTGTCAGATATGAAACAGACTCTAACTTCATTTCTCTTCCATAAAGCTAGTAAGTTTGTCCCTCTCATGTAAAATGCCACCTTAAATATTAAACCTCCACATATAACTGGGTCTAATTCTGAACCCTAATCTGTCTGTTCTTATATCAATGACAAACTGCTTGATCAGTTGTAGCTTTAGAATTCATTTTCCTATGCTAATATCTTCGTTCTTTCTTTTCTCTCAGAATTTTCCCATACTTGACCTTTTAAATGAACTTCAGCACTATGCTCAAAAGTAGAAATTCCAATGGGATTTTGACAAAAATTATGTCCAATATATAGATTACTTTGGGAAAAATGTACCTCTTCACAACAGAAAAATTTTCATTCAAAAGCATTAAAAGTATCTGTCTTTTTCCTTTTGTATAATTTAGCAAGTTCTATTAATGATCTTCATATAGGCCTTACACATTTCATAAATGTTTTATTCAACAAGTTAAAAAAAAAATTTGTAGAACATGGGAAATGGTGAATACTCTGTATATATTTTTAAAAAAGCATGTCACAATAAAAAAAAGTCAATACATTTTATGTTAGTGTGGTTTTACACAAACTAAATGCATCTATAATAAAACCACATGGCAGAGGTTTGTCAGTTTAATCCCCTAATTAATTGCTTACTTGTAATGCCAAATGCATCTCCAGTCTCCCAAGTTAAGACCTGTTTTATCTGGATTTTCATCTTCAGTTGGCTTCTCCAAGTTAGCATTGGACCAGAGTTGCAAACAGCTAGAACCAGTTAAAAGACGATTGCCTAAAAAATATATATATATATATTATTCAGCATTTATTAGTTAGGAATTTAGTTGGTGAGTTAAGTTACACACTCAATAGTTTCATATAACACTATAAAGATAAAATAACTTCCAAAAAAAAGTCAAATAACAAAAAGAGATTGGGGGAGAAGGATTAAAGTTATATTTTAATTTTGTTAAAGCAGCTTAGGGGGGAAAAAAAGAGATTTTTATAATCTCTCATTCAACAAACATTTAATGAGCATCTTCTTTGTACCAGGCACTGTGCTAGGCATGAAGCATATAATGACAAATATAACACTGTCCTTTTTTATAATGAGTTTATATTCCAGTAGAAAAATATGAACAAAGGCATGAAGACATTCGAATTCAAATATATTCCCAAGAATGGCTTGTAATCTGTACAAAATAAATAGATCTGTAAAAATAAATAAGATTGGAAAAAAATCTGAGGTCAGATTATGAAACACTTTTGATGTTCATAAGGAGTTTGGAGTTTGTTATAGATACTTGGAAGTTAAAGATTTTTAAGTGGGAGGAGGGAGTTTACATAAATGGATCTGTATTTTAGAACAAGGGGTCTCAACTGGGGGGAGGGGTATTAACAGAGAGACTTGAAAAGGCCTGTGAACCTCACTTCATTGAGATATGCAAGTTATATGTATAGTATGTACATTTTTCTAGAGAGATATTCAGTAATTTCCACCATACTTTAAAAAATTCCAGTACACAAAGAATGGTAAAGATTCATTTTAGAAAATAACTCTAGTGATAGACAAGATTAGGGAAAACATAAGACAGAGAAACCTGGTTAACCTTCTGTAATATACTGATGGGAAATCACGAGGACCTCAATCAAATATTAAAGTAAGACAAGGACTTGAAAGTCATTTCAAAAGCAGAATTTTCAAGGCTTAACACCAATAAAAAAAACAGGAACATACAATAGGTTTCAGGGGTAGATTTCAACTTCATGACTTGGATAACTGAGTAGAAGATTGTGCTATAATCCAAACAAAGAATATAGGGAAGGTGATGTAACTTTTGCAAAAAAGCTGACAATAAATAAAGCATTCACCTTAGCAATTAAGAACTACAGATTGGTGTCTCTTGGAAACATCATATTATTTCAAAAGGAAAGTGGGTCTGTGGCACATAGACTTTAGAAATCCTTGTGTCTTAATTCCCAATTAAGTCACTTATAACCATGTGAATTTGATCAAGTTGGGAAGTGTTTGAGCCTCAATTTTCTCATCTATAAAATTAAAAATTTGTATAGTGTTGTGGTAAAGATTAGCTATCTACACTAATAAAAGAGAAACATGGTAATTGGCGTACGACCGCTACCCTTCCCATTGGCTAATCAGCGTATCCTTATGCAAATTAACTGTCAGCCAAGATGGCGGCCGGCACCCAGGCACTGAAGCGAGCAGGGAGGCTTGCTTCCTCCAGGAACTGCAGACTCCAACGTTCCCCAACCCCCCTTGCCGGACTCTCAACTGCAACTCTAAGCAACTATTACTATGTTGCAAATAAGAAGCTAAACAAAACAGGCTTTCAGTCAGCCCC
Organism: Myotis yumanensis; assembly: GCF_028538775.1. Taxonomy (NCBI): domain Eukaryota; kingdom Metazoa; phylum Chordata; class Mammalia; order Chiroptera; family Vespertilionidae; genus Myotis; species Myotis yumanensis. Next base: position 70,287,269 of record NW_027223755.1, on the reverse strand, counting down.
AGACCGCAACATTGTGTCCATGTTTTCAGCAGCGAGGCCTCAGAGCTAAAGCTGGCCCAGAATAAAAAAAAAAAAAGAAAAGAAAACAAGGAGCGGTTGGGAGCTTTTAGTCAAATGTCAGTGGGAAAACAGCCCTCAGCCCCTCAGCCAGCCTGGCCAGGTACCCCAGTGGGGACCCCCACCCTGATCCAGGACACCCTTCAGGGCAAACCAGCCGGCCCCTACCCATGAACCAGGCCTCTATTCTATATAGTAAAAGGGTAATATGCCTCCCGGCACCGGGATAAGCGGAGCAGCGAGGCTCCCAGCACCGGGATCAGCATGACAGGGGGCAGCACCTAAACCCCCTGATCAGCCCTGCTCTGTGCCTGATAGGGGGGGAGCTCCCCAATCCCCCGATTGCCCTGCAGCTGTGTGTGTGACAGGGTGCAGCGCACCAACCCCCTGATCGGCCCTGCTGTGTGTGTGACAGGGTAGAACCATAACCTCTCTATCGGCCCTGCCCTGAGTGTTACAGTGGCGGCGCCCCAACCCCCTGATCGGCCCTGTTCTGTGGGTGATAGAGGGCGGCGCCCCAACCCCCCTCCATGGGCCTTGCTCTGTGTGTGACAGGGTAGAGCCATAACCTCCCCATTGGCCCTGCCCTGAGTGTGACAGGGTGCAGCAGCCCCAACCCCCTGATCCGCCCTGCTCTGTGTGTGACAGGGGGTGGTGCCCCAACTCCCCTATTGGCCCTACTCTGTGAGTGACGGGGGGAGCTCCTCAAACCCCTGATGGGCCCTGCTCTGTGTGTGACAGGGTACAGAGCCCCAACCCCCCTAATGGGCCCTGCTCTGTGACAGGGCGCAGTGCCCCAACCCCCCTGATGGACCCTGCTCTGTGAGTGACAGGGGGCAGCTCCCCAACCCCCTGATCGGCACTGCTCTGTGCGTGACGGAGGTGGCACCGCAACCTCCCCATTGACCCTGCCTTGAGTGTAACAGGGGGCGGTGCCCCAACCCCCCAATCAGTCTACCCTGAGCGTGACTGAGGGTGGCATTGCAACCTCCCAATCCGCCCTGCTCTGTGCATGACGGGGCGGCGCCCCAACTCCCCAATCAGCCCTGCTCTGAGCCTGACCAGGGGCTGCACCTAGGGATTGGGCCTGCCCTCTGCCACCCTGGAGCAGGCTTAAGCCAGCAGGTCGTTATCTCCCGAGGGGTCCCAGACTGGGAGAGGGCACAGGCCGGGCTGGGGGACCTCCCCCCCCCCCGAGTGCACAAATTTTTGTGCACTGGGCCTCTAGTAATATGTATAATGTATTTAGAATAGGCTAGGCCAGTGGTCGGCAAACCGCGGCTCGTGAGCCACATGCGGCTCTTTGGCCCCTTGAGTGTGGCTCTTCCACAAAATACCATGTGCGGGCGTGCACGTACAGTGCAATTGAAACTTTGTGGCCCAGGCGCAGAAGTCGGTTTTCGGCCTGGGCGAGTCTATTTTGAAGAAGTGGCGTTAGAAGAAGTGGTCGGTCGTTCGGGCGATGGGATACGCAGTGCAGGGAGGCGTGCGTGATTCATGCACGAGTTGAGTGAGCCAGTCAGTCAGCAGTCTCATTGTGCAGTGGTTAGTGCTAGTCATGTCCGCAAATCGCGTGCGGGTGACAAAAGTACCTACTCGAAGCATAAAGTTACCTGTATTTTTCCAACCAGCTGCAAATCCTACAGGTATTTAATTTTATCAATAAATAATATCGTTATTAAGCCGAACCAGTTTGGCTCAGTGGATAGAGCGTCGGCCTGTGGACTCAAGGGTCCCAGGTTCGATTCCGGTCAAGGGCATGTACCTGGGTTGCAGGCACTTCCCTACTGGGGGCTGTGCAGGAGGCAGCTGATCGATCTCTCTCATCGATGTTTCTAACTCTCTATCCCTCTCCCTTCTTCTCTGTAAAAATTCAATAAAATATATTTAAAAAAAATAAAAAATAAAAAAATAAATAAATAAATAATATCGTTATTAAGTATGATATCAAGTTTCATTCAACATACCAATAGTTTAACTAAGACTTAAAACTTTAAGTAAAGTTTATTAAGTTAATTTTAGGGAACATTGTGGAGTGAAAGAAGATGTAGTATCGAGGACTGAGAAAGGTATGTTGAGATGGTTTGGACATATAGAGAGGATGAACGAAAGGAGATAGATGGAAAAGTATACAAGACAAGTGTGGATGGGAGAGTTGGAAGGGGTCGACCTCAGCAAACGTACATCAATCAGATTGAGGACGTTTTTAGCAAAGGCCAGCTTAGGAGTACCCTAATTAAGTTAATAACAATGTACCTACCTATATAGTTTAAGTTTAAAAAATTTGGCTCTCAAAAGAAATTTCAATCGTTGTACCATTGATATTTGGCTCTGTTGACTAATGAGTTTGCCGACCACTGGGCTAGGCACTTAGAAAAAGCTCAATAAATAACAGCAACTAGGGGGAAAGTCTCACAGGCAGATAAAAACAATCCAGAAAGTACTAATGAGACATTCCATTTAAATATGATTACTAGCCCTAGCTGGTTTGGCTTTGTGGATAGAGTGTTGGCCTGGTGAATGAAGGGTCCTGGGTTCGATTCTAGTCAAGGGCAAATGCCCGGGTTGTGGGCTTGATTCCCAGTAGGGGGCATGCAGCAGGCAGCCAGTCAATGATTCTCTCTCATCACTGATGTTTCTCTCTCTCTCTCCCTCTCCCTTCCTCTCTGAAATCAATAAAAATATATTTGAAAATAAATAAATATGAATACTATTCCACTGTTTAACTTACTAACAGACACAAGTTTTCTATCCTTTCCTTTTTTTTTTTTTTTTTGGAGATATAATTGTCATATAACATTATTAGTTTCAAGTGTATAACATGATTCAATATTTGCACATATTGACAAATGATCACAATAAATCTACCTAACATCCACCACCACATATGGTTATAACTTTTTTCCTTATGATGAGAACTTTAAAGATATACTCTCTTAGCAACTTACAAATATACAATACAGTGTTATTAACTACTAGAGGCCCAGTGCACAAAATTCGTGCATGGGTAGGGTCCCTAGGCCTGGTCGGCGATCAGGGCCAATCTGGTTCCCCGCCTCCCCGCCTCCCCCTTCCCTTGCCATCCGCACACCAGCACCACGTAGTTCCCCCCACCTCCCCCTACCCTCGCCATCCACATGGTTCCCCCCCGCCGCCTCCCTGACTCCTCCTTCCCTTGCCACCCACGTGTTCCCCCTGCCTCCTCCCTCCTTCACTCCCTCAGCACCGTCATCGCCTGCCATGTTTCATGCCACCCCCTGGTGGTCAGCGCATGCCATAGCGAGTGATCAAACTCGATTTCCTGATCAAACGCCTGAGGGGACACTTTGCATATTTGCCTTTTATATATATAGACTAGAGGCCCGGTGCACAAAAATTTGTGCACTCAGGGGGGAGGAGGGGTCCCTCAGCCCGGCCTGTGCCCTCTCGCAGTCTGGGACCCCTCAGGGGATGAACACCTGCTGGCTTAGGCCTGCTCCCTGGGGGATTGGGCCTGAGATGGCAATCAGACATCCCTCTGGCAGCCCGGCAGCCCTCGGGGGATGTCCATTTGCCAGCGGGGAGCAGGCCTAAACTGCAGTCTGACATCCTTAGCACTGCTGAGGAAGGCAGGAGAGGCTCCCACCACCACCGCTGTACTGGCAGCCATCAGCCTGGCTTGTGGCTGAGCAGAGCTCCTCCCATGTGAGAGTGCCCTGACCACCAGAGGACAGCTCCTGCATTGAGCGTCTGCCCCCTGGTGGTCAGTGTGTGTCATAGTGACCAGTCATTCCCAGTCATTCTGCTGTTGGGGTCAGTTTGCATATTACCCTTTTACTATATCGGATAGAGGCCTGGTGCACGGGTGGGGGCCGGCTGGTTTTCCCTGAAGGATGTCCCGGATCAGGGTGGGGGTCCCGCTTGGGTGCCTGGCCAGCCTGGATGAGGGGATGATGGCTGTTTGCAGCTGGTCACACCCCCTTCAGGGTGGGGGTCGCCACTGGGGTGCCTGGCCAGTCTGGGTGAGGGGCTGAGGGCCGTTTTCAGGCTGGCGGGTGACTGAAGCTCCCAAGCTCTCCTTTTTTTCTTTTTATTCTGGGATTTATTTACCTTCTATGGCTGTCACTGGAGCTGAGAGCCGGCTTTAGCTCTGAGGCTCAGCTCCAGCTCTGAGACCTTGGCTGCTGAAAGCAGGTATCTGGGTTTGTTTGGCTTCTATAATTGAAACACTGTTGCAGCTCCAGCTCTGAGGCCCGGCTGGCTGAAAGCAGGTTTCTGGGGTTTGTTTAGCTTCTATAATTGCAACATTGTTTCTTAGAACGCAGCTCAGAGGCTGGCAGCGGCAGGCGGGGAACCTTGGCTTCCTCCATTACTGGAGCAAGCAAGCCTCCTGTTCGCTTCAGCTGCCTGGCTGCCGGCCGCCATCTTGGTTGGCAGTTAATTTGTATATCGCCCTGATTAGCCAATGGGAAGTGTGTCGGAGGTATGGTTAATTACCATGTTTGTCTATTATTAGATAGGATAGTCAGTGCTGTACATTACATCCCCAGGATGTTCTTTATCATATAACTGGAAATTATTAACATAAACTGAAAATAAATTTACCCCATGAAGGATTAAGAATTTAATAAAGAATGCAAAATAATTAATCCTGAGTATGGAATAACACAAAAGTAGGTAAGGTATGGTATAAAATATATTGATTTGAACACAAAGGGCAGAGGTATGGAGATTAAAATTGGGGAGGGGGAAGCATAAGAAGCCTAAGACAGAAAATCTTATGATTTAAGCAAGGTGCAATAGTGGATTTCAAGACAACACAAGAGCATTATAGTCAATTTACTAACATCAACTGAAAAAATATCCAAATACCTGGCAGATAAATATATAAATACTGAACAAAACCAAAATGCTAGTATTTCATGTAAAATATTAAAAATAATTTTATAAATAATTACGAAATTCATTTGTAAAAGTAATAATTATACTAACAGCTCCCAAATATTTAGTATAACTGTAATCTATTCCTCAACCGAATTCTAAACTTTAAAGTATTTAATAGTAAAAAGAAAAATAATGAACTTTTATATGAATTTTAATTCAATCACAGTTAAAAAAGATAATGGTCATGAGCTGCTGTCAAGTCACTACGAGACATGTTAAAAAATAAGTCATCATCTATTAATACTACTCTGTAATGATGATTTTAGAGGTATTTAACATTAATACTATCCTCTAAAACATTAGTACTAACAAACCATGGGCACAAAAATTCTAAGCAACTGATACATTATTAATAAATAAATATATATATACATATATATATGTATATATATATGTATATATATATATAAAATGTTTTTATTGCAGTTAATATGATACTGTAAGAAGACAGTTCACTTGCTAACAATATTTCTATAGAACTTTATCACTTACCAAATACTTTCATATATATTGCCATATATGATCATTAAAAAACTATTTTGTGAGCCCTAGTCAGTTTGCTCAGTGGTTAGAACATTGGCCAGCAGACTCAAGGGTCACGAGTTCGATTCCTATCAAGGGCACAAACCTCAGCTGCAGGCTTGATCTCCAGCCCCAGTCAGTGTACAGGAGGCAACCAATCGATGTGTCTCTTTCTCTCTGTCTGTCCCTCTCCCTTCCACTCTCTAAAAATCAATGGAAAAAATATCCTCAGGTGAGGAGTAACCAAAAAAACAAAACAAAAAAACCCCTATTTTGTGAAATAAATTTTATCCTAATTTACAAGTGAGTTAAACCTTTCTCGACCTGCTAAATAACCTGTTTATGATCACAAAACTTGTCAAATATGTGAACATTTATTCAGAGCTTAATATATGATGGGTCCTGAAAGATAAATACTGAATAAAATAGAATCTCGTCCCTTGTCTAATCAAAACAATAAACCATGTAAACAAATACAATAGACTGTAGTGCCATATATAGTAACTCTATAATTTATTATCCAAATAGAACCCTTGTGAGAGTAGAAGGTACACAATTAATAATCATATGAGGACAATAGGAATAAACCGGGACCTAAGTCACCCTATCCACAATAGAGTTATATACAAAGTGCCATACTAAATGCCAAATTTGAACTCAGGCCCAATCTCTTTCAATTGTATGCATAAAATATATATGTAGGCACCAGCTAGTAAACACCAATCTTACAATCTCATGAGAAGGAACATTTTAAAACATTGTGAGATTTTTTTTTTTAAATCTCAAAGACAACCTCTTCCCTTATTAAATCATTTCCAAAGGTTCTGAAATTTGTGTTCTAAATTAACTTTTTTCCTCAGCTATTTCATCTACTATATTAAAATTAAACTATTTTATCTACCTAAACTGATTACTTCTGTTTCTATGTTCCAAAGATAACTTCTTTCTTATATTCTAGATCAGTGATTTTCAATTTTCAACCAGTGTGCCGCAAAAGGCACACTGTGTGCTGCAAGAATGTTTAAAACATGCACTACCTGACTATTTAGTCAGGAGCACTGACCTCTTTTCCCTTAGACTGTCAAATTAGAAAATGACAACAGCCAACATGACAAAAGCCGCCCACAGTGAATGAATCAAAATTATGCCTATTTTTTTTGTCAGATTGGTAAAAAATATTTTTTTGGTGTGCCACAGAATTTTAGTAATTAGTTTATGTGTGCCATGGAATGAAAAAGGTTGAAAATCGTTTTTCTAGATTCAACTTTCTATCTATGAGATATTGATGTAAGACATGCAAGCATCTCAAATTCCACACATCCAAACAAAACCTATGTTCTATTCTAACTCTTGCATATTAATCTTCTAATTGTGGTCATATCTTCAAAGTCATGTGAAATCCAGTTGTCAAATAATGTCAATTATATTGTCTAAATGCATTTCATATCCATGTACTCCTTTTCACTATTCATTGAATATTAATTGATACCTACTATGTTAAAGGCACTGAAACAAATTCTATTTCTCATTCACACTACTATAAAGGCATATTTTCCAAAGATACTTATAAATAATATTTATCCTCCTATTCCTCTTATCTCTAAATCCTTCTAACTCACTGCTACAAAGGAAACTCTTGCAAACCATTTAACACTAGCCACTTTCAAAGACCTATTATACCTTTTAGACAATTAACAAGAATTAAATTCAAATCCCTTACCATGACTTTAAAGGTCTTCTATAATAAGCTGCAATCTTCTCTCATCTCCAGAATCACTCCAGCCTCAATGAAGTACTAACCACTATTCGAATCTATCTTACACTTTCTTTCTTTGTGCCTTTGCTCATTGTGGTAGATTGGTAAAAATGGATTTGGGATGGTTTTTAAGTACAGAAATATATAACTAGTACATATGCACATTAACTCTTTTTAGACTTCACTTCTTTTTCTCTTCTAAATCTAACCCCACCTTCATTGTTAAATCTATCTACTCTCAGGTCAAAAGGCTCCTCTTCAAGCAAACTTTGATTCCTTACAGAGAATTAATGTCACCTTCCCAAAACAAGTATTCCTCCTATAGCTGGCATCTTCATTTCACCATAAGCTCTAAAAGAGTGCAATCTGTTTTATTACTTTTGTGTTCCCCACAATCTCACATAAAGCAGAAATGAAATACATGAAAATAATAAAAGCAATAGCCTAGGCAAGTGATATTTCATTTCAGTTAATCCTGTCTGTGTTCTTACCTGCTGGATCCCAAGTTATATTGTGCGCTATTGATTCCAGAAAAAACTGACCATTTTTCTGCCATTGACTATATAATTCCTAAAATAAAAAAAAGTCATTTATCCAATTATTATTGGTATCTTTTCTCTGACAAGAGTATATACTTATTATTATTACTGTTACTAATACATGCAGTCATTTTTAAAACAAAAATGTTCAATTCTGTCAAGAAAAATAAGGAAGGCTGGCTGATATGGCTCAGTGGTTGAGTATCAACTTATCAATCAGGAAGTCTCCTTTTCATTACTGGTCAGGGTACATGCCCAGTTTTCGGCGATCCCCAATAGGGGCATGCAGGAGGCAGCTAAGCAATGTTCTCATCACTGCTTTTCTATTTCTCCCTTCCTCTCTGAAATCAATAAATATTTTTAAAAAGAAAAATAAAGAATATGTGATGGAGGATATCAGTAAGAGACTATCCATTCCTGGAGGTTCAAAAGTCTTTCTTTAGTATATTTAAACAACCAATGAATATATGCCACTTTGGACAAGATTCTTATTGACCTCAAGACTTTTAAAATTATAATTATTACTTATTAATATTGTTACAAAGATTCAATTTTAAATATATCTGTGTCACTGCTACTTGAGGCTTTCTTCTTTTTTAATGTTTTATCCTCATCTGAGATGATATGGTATGCTTAAAAATTCAGAATAAGAGATATAACACTTGCAATATAATGTATAATTTAAGTCTTTTTATTCCTTAAAGAAATAATTTTCAACTTTTTTACCTGAAAACCTAAGAAATATATGTTGCACTGTGACCCAAAATACACACAGCATACACACACATAAATGCAATCATAAGTAATCTACCTTTAGAGTGTGATGCACTCTAAAATTTTCTATTCCATTTCATCTTCTTTTACATTCAGGTTGTGGCCTACTAAGTTGACTTCACTAACCTCTAATAGTTTGAGACCTATAAAAACTTTCTTAATGAATTAGTTCCAAACTTTAAAACAAGAATAGGCTGGATGCTTATTAAAAATTCAAATTTCCAAGACCCATGTCCAAAGGTTCAGGATCAAAAGGTCCAAGACGGGGCACAAGAATCTGCACTTTAAACCAACAACCCGGATTTTGATACAGGTGGCCTGGCAGAATATGCTTTTATAAAACACTGCCTTGCAGGAATGGTTCTCAATCACAGTATACATGAGAACCCTCTCTAGAATTAGACATACAAGGGCCTACTAGACACAACTCCACACCTACAAATTTAAAAATCCCCAGAATGGGGTCTGGATACATCAGAACTAGTGATTCTGAAGAGTACCTCTTATGAAAAACCAATATCTTAAAAGAATATTCCAGAATGTATAAAGAAATGGAAACAATATATTTTTATGAGGATCTAAACATTCTCTGAGACTATATCCTGGAATAACAGATTTTATGCGCCTTCCAAGTCTTGATTTTTCCATCTGATCCAGTTTTCCCCTTATTCATCAAGCTTTTTTTTACCCTCTCTGGGAAGTCAGTGTTACCTACCAATAAATCAACTTCTTCTTCTTAATGAGTTTCTGACACTGTTATATTAATCATATATCAAGAGAAAATGGGCAAAAACCGAAAATCTCAATTCTACCCTTACTAATATAGACCTTTTAATATAACATACAAATGTTAAAAGTCAGTTATTTCATTTAACTCAAATATATTGAGTATTATTTGAAATACATTGTTCTGAGTGGAGTGACCACCTTTAAAATTTATTTTTAGTACTATCAATTACTAATTCATAAGGCTATAAGAGCTTCTAATATTGGCTTCATTAATGTATAAACACAAATAAAAATGAGGGGAGAACAGTGAACTCTCCTTCCATCGAATTTAAAAATGGGTATCAATCCAGAGAAAATATTTTTTATTAACACAAGGTAGAGAAAAGAATGCTCACACATAGGAATCAATAAAGCTGGTTTTACTCTTAGTTCTGTGGCTTAACAGCTGTTTTGTTGGTCAAGTCACATTTCTTTCAGGGCCTCTGCTGCTTATTTATAAAGAAAGAAATTATAACTACAAAACTAAGTCAGAGGGAATATGCAAGATACTAATGAGCAAAGTGAAAATGAAAACTATTAAAAGATATATAAAGGTATGTCTATTAAAACACTCTTTAATTCTTTACATTTAACAGATTTCTACACAATCTCTGACATCATGTCATCCTTACAATAGCCCATGAAGAATAACTAGATAGTAACCAATTTCAGAATTGAGCAAAGCGTCTCATAAAGCTCCTTGCTTAGGATTAAATAGCTAAAAAGCAGCAAAGAAACCCCAGTTTCTCTGACTCCGAATAAATGCTCTTTGGACTACACTATCCTGATCTCCTTTCATATGGTTTAAATCATTAGCTTAATTTTCAGTGGAGATGGGTAAAATAACCTGGTTTGTCTGTCATACTTAAAAGCATTAAAGCACCCAAGATATCTACTACATAACCTCAGTATTTATAAACGATAATTTTAACCAGCTTTCAGAACTATTCCTTAATATAGTTTCTTTATTTAAAAAATGCACTGGGCTGGTAACAATTATATTACATGATATAATAAGTGCAAGAAAATAAATCCTGGAGTTATGTTAAGACTGCAATTAAAACATGTAACTTTAAGAACAAAATACATAAGGCAGAAAAACTACACAAAATTAGATCACAAAAGCAAAGAATAAAGTGCCACATATGACTGGACAACAGTATCTGTACTAGCAATAACTTTGTTATAACTGCCAAACTTAAAGTTGTTGACTCTTCAAATACAGAATAAAAAATGTCCAAAGGAAAAAAATAAAAATATGTCAAGACAATTCATTGACACAGTTTAATTCTATTTCAAAGAAAGATTTAAACGTATTTGTAACATGAAAGTGGCATTTGATTATAACAAATTTATACAGATTTATTTGATGATCACTCTGATTTTGTACTCTTAAAAATAACATCTTTTAATACGCAAGACATTTCAATTCCTAAAAGGAAAATGATAAATTACTGACCAAATTTTTCTTTTGCTTCGGTAGGATAACTGGTTCAAAAACAGAGATAACATTTCCATAGGATGCTGCAATCTTTTAAAAAGAAAAATGAAAAGATAAATTATGGATATGTTAACTTACTTATGAATCAAAAGAGCAAAAGAAATGAATAATATAACTTAAAATATACCCACATGTGCAATTTCATGCACCAATACTTAAGAATGTCAGTTTTAGAGACTACCATATCTAGATCAGAATCCCACTACATACTGTTACTTACTGTGTAACTAGTAATTTAATCTCTCTTAATCTTAGTTTCTCTATCCATATTTATAACATGTATAATAATATCTTCCTAACAGAAGTATTTTGAGGACTGAAATGACATTTGTAAATCATCTAGTACCTATCTATCTATAATAATAAAAGCATAATATGCTAATTAGACCAGACGTCCTTCTGGATGACCCTCCGGGGCTGCGAGGGAAGCCCGGGTCCCGGGTGCCAGAGGGAAGCTGGTGCTAGCAGCTGGGGGAAGAAAGGCCTACTCTTGCATGAATTTCATGCATCAAGGCTCTAGTCTATACTAATAAAAGGGTAATATATTAATTAGACCAGGTCGACCAGATATCTTCCAGACATCCAACTTCCTTCCAGACAAAGCCACAGTGGCAGGGGCCAAGGCAGAGGCAGTTAGGGGTGATCAGGCCATCAGGGGAGCAAGCAGTCAGGGGCAATCAGGTCGTCAGAGGAGCAAGCAGTTAGGGGCAATCAGTCCGGCGGGGGAACTAGCAGTTAGGGGTGAGATCAGGCCGGCGAAGGGAAGCAAGCAGGGGTGAGATCAGGTCAGCATGGGGGAGCAAGCAGTTAGGGGCGAGATCAGGCCGGCGTTGGGGAGCAAGCAGTTAGGAGCAAGATCAGGCCGGCACAGGGGAGCAAGCAGTTAGGGGGTGATCAGGCCAGCAGGGGAGGGCAGTTGGGGGGCAATCAGGTCGGTAGGGGAAGACAGGTGGGGGCAATCAGGCCAGCAGGAGAGGGCAGTTGGGGGCAATCAAGCTGGCAGGGGAGCAGTTAGGTGGCAATCAGGCCAGCAGGGGAGCGGTCAGGGGGAGATCAGGCCAGCAGGGGAGCAGTTAGGTGGTGATCAGGCTGGCAGGCAGAGGTGGTTAGGGGTGATCAGGCAAGCAGGCAGGCGAGCGGTTAGGAGCCAGTGGTCCCGGATTGTGAGAGGGATGTCCGACTGCCAGTTTAGGTCCAATCCCTGCAGTCAGACATCCCCCAAGGAGTCCCAGATTGGAGAGGGTGCAGGCCGAGCCAAGGGACACCCCAACCTCCCCCCCGCCACCCCGTGCAGGAATTTCATGCACCAGGCCTCTAGTATATATATAAAAGCCCAGCAACCAAATGGTGGAATGACCAGAATGATGCAGGAGCTGCCCCCTAGTGGTCAGTGTGCTCCCACAGCAGGCCGCTCCCTGCAGGCCATGCTCCCCACCAGTGCACGAATCCATGCACCAGGCCTCTATTATCATTATATGATTATAGTAAATATTAATTCCCTTCCTCAACAGAAGAGTATGTATTGATGTATTCCTTGTCAAGTATAAAATTTCACATGACTTAAAAATCAGTTTTTAGGTTACCTATCCTCAAAGCTCACAATTCTCTGAATGTAAATATAACTTTTTAAAAATAAAACTTAGATATGTTCCTTTGTGAACTCTCTAAAGAGTGTATTTTTCAAATTTTCCATTTTATCTGAGTATATTTAAAATTTACTCTTTAAGTCAATAAAGCATAACCTTTCCTGGCTCTATTTTATATTATGAAAGTAATTATTACTAAAGTTTGAGTGAGTCACAAATGAAGAACACTGAAATATCAGAAAACAGATAGACAGATTTATAAAATGAATCAGGGATAAAAATAAGAAAAAATAATCAAGTGAAGGGGGAAAGTATGAAGATGTAACATACATATGGAAAAAAACACTTGTCGATGGATATGTCTAAGGAGTTCTTCTGATAGAGAAATCATCTGCACTGAGGCAGTCTTAGAGGACATATTTTGTTTGGACCTTTAAACTGTGGGTAGTGTTTCTTCAAAAGATAGTGAATATTCAATTTTTAGAAATAAGTCATAATATGAACACAAGTGTAAAGACCAAAAGAGGCAGCAATGTATGTTTGGAGGTAACTGACCACCAGCCAAGCTAGAAGAGTGTCCCTTATAATAGAATAACAAACATGAAGCCAAAAGGCAGGTTTGAGCCAGCTGTACAGGGTCCCATGACAAGGTGAACATTTAGAACTTTCGTAAGGTACTGGTAAGCTAAGAATCTTTTTAAGCAAATGAATAACAAGATAAATGCAGATGAATTTTCTCAGGAAAATTAATCTGGCAGTACTACAAAGAAAAACCAGTAATGATAAAATACTGACGCCTATAGTATCAAGCAGCATTTCCTTCTTACAGACAAACAGAGGTCCCCAGGTACTAGAACCTATAAAATTTTCTTCCTGATAGCTTAAGTAATCATTTGATTATATTGATACTAGTAAAAAACAATTTGCCTTTACTTAGAATGATTATAAAACAAAATGACCTTTTCATTCTAACTTGAACTGTCATGTAACTAGCTTATCACAAAAAGATAACTAATATTGGAAGTTATTAAAATTAATTTCTGATATTAATCAGCCCTATGTGTATCTAGGTATCAGTCAGTTTTTATACAATAATGAAGATTACAGAATGACAGAGCTAGGAGATCACACAAACATGAAGAAAAAAAGAAAAAATCTCAATAAATATTAGCATTCCATAATAAAGATCATTTCTATAGTACAATGAGAATAAAAGGAGTGAACAAAAGAAAGATGAGAGACACTTGTAACTACACTGAAGGGAAGGAAACACAGGATTAACAAGAAGAATAGTCCAACAAATAGGTAAAGATTGCAGGAGTTGAAACTCCTTTTACCATGAATATCTTCACACTAGGTCCCAAAAAGTAACTTTTCAGACTGGCAGGTCTATCAGAAATGATTGGATTTTTTAAAAGGATTGGGTCCACTTTGGTTCCTCACACAAAATGTTGTGGTGGAACCATATAGTCAAACAAAGTATTTAAATATCTAGCAAAAAAATAAATAAATAATTTTGTAAAGTTCATCCCAGTCTAGCCCAGAGGCAACCATACCTAGGACTGGCCACCTATGCCTATATGGTGATATATTATGCTATATACTATGCTGCCTATTAGTTATGACTCTTCCAATTCTGATACTATATAGGACTGTATTTAACCTTACATAGCATCATATGCCTCTTTTGTTGTTGTTTTACTTTCAAGGTCACTTTTTATTTTTCATACGCAAAATAAAAATTTCATTTTTCTTATAGACTTGCAATAAATAAACAAAAAATTATACACATTTAGAAGAGTTTATCATAATTTTAGTATAAGAAGTTACAAGAAGATAACTACCTGTTGGCAGGCAAAGTATGAATCTAACAAATGATTTCTCATCAGTAATTTATTTGTAAATAGCTGGAAGATTATTGTCATTCTTGTCCCTCAATCCAATTAATTTTTAATCAAGTAAGTTTTACACCTGTTATCTACACTAATGACAAAGATGCTAATTGACTGTACCTTCACTACGCCCACCAGCCAATCAGAAGAGTATGCAAATTAACCCAACAAAGATGGCCGTTAAATTTGCATACTGCCGGTGGGGCGGGCAGCGCCAGACACCGCCGATGGGATCTGGGCTGCAGATCGGGGACCGGGGAGGCAGGGCAGGCAGCGCCAGATGCCACCCAGGGAGGCGGAGCCGGCGATCACCCCGGCCAGAAGCCTGAGGCCTGGGCAGGGGCAGAGCCGGCAATCACACAGGGCTGGGGGACCCCTGCCCAGGCCTAATGCCCCGGCCAGAGGCCTGAGGCCTGGGCAGGCCTGAGGCCTGGACAGGGGCGGAGCCAGCGATTGCCCAGGGCTGGAGGTCCCCTGCCCAGATCTAACACCCTAACCAGAGGCCTGGGCAGGGGGCAGAGCCTGCGATCTGAGCAGGCTGGGGGTTCCCTGCCCAGGCCTAACACCCCAGCCAGAGGCCTGAGGCCTGGGTAGGCGATCGGAGAGGGCTGGGGGTCCCCTGTCCAGACCTAATGCCCTGGCCAGAGGCCTGAGGCCTGGGAGGGGAGTAGCCGGCGATCGCCTGGGGCTGGAGGTCCCCTGCCCAGACCTAACGCCCTGGCCAGAAGCCTGAGGCCTGGGCAGGGGCGGAGCCGGCGATCGGAGCAGGCTGCAGGTCCCCTGCCGAGGCCTAAGGCCCTGGACAGAGGTCTTAGGCCTGGGCAGGTGATCGGAGTGGACTGGGGGTCCCCTGCCCAGGCCTAATGCCCCTCTGGCCTGGGCAGTGGCGGAGCCTGCTATCTGAGCAGGCTGGGGGTCCCCTGCCCAGGCCTAACGCCCTGGCCAGAAGCCTGAGGCCTGGGCAGGGGCGGAGCCTGGGATCGGAGCGGCCTGGGGGTCCCCTGCCGAGGCCTAACACCCCAGCCAGAGGCCTGAGGCCTGGGTAGGCGATCAGAGCGGGCTGGGGGTCCCCTGCCCAGGTGTAAGGCCCCGGCCAGAGGTCTTAGGCCTGGGCAGATGATCGGAGCGGCCTGGGGGTCCCCTGCCCAGGCCTAACGCCCGGCCTAAGGCCTTAGGCCTGGGCAGGGGCCGAGCCGGGGATCGGTGTGAACTACAGAGGAAACACCTTTTCTGACCACTCATTGGCTAAGCTCCCTGTATGCCACTGGTAATATTCTTAGTAACTTGGGTAATAAGAATCCAAGAAGGTGATGTAGGGTTTTTCCACTTCACTCCTGGAGAATAAAACGAAGGTCTGCTGCTGGAGGGGCTAAGAAATATCATATCCTGCCCTAGCCGGTTTGGCTCAGTAGATAATGCCTCAGCCTGCCTACCACAGGGTCTGGGTTCAACTATGACCAAGGGCATGTATCTAAGTTGCAGGTTCTTCCCTGGCTGGGGCCCAGGTCAGCGCTCATGCAGGACACAACTAATCAAAGTGTTCCACTCACTTTGATGTTTCTCTCTGTCTTTCCCTTTCTCTTCCACATTCTCTAAACATCAATGGAAACATATCCTCAGGTGAGGATAAAAAAAAATAGTAAAGAAATGTCATGTCCTATGAAAGACACATCTTGAAAATGCCTAAAGAAAGTTGTCATTTTTTCATGGTGAAGAGACGAGTCCGTGTTGATGAGAACACCTTGGTGGCTGCGGTGACTGGCAGTGGCTGCAGCAGTGAGGTAATGGGGCTGGTGCCTTCCCCTGATCAGCCCGGCCACCTCCCACAAAGGGAGGCCAGGCTGCGACTTAGGCCCAGTCCCCAAGGGGAGCAGTGAGCGGGCCTAAGCCATCAGTAGGACATCCCCTGAGGGCTCCCAGTATGTGAGAGGAGGCAGGCTGGGCTGAGGGGCCACTCCCATCCAGTGCACGAATTTCGTGCACCGGGCCCCTAGTAGAGGTAATAAGTATTAAAGTTCTTTGTCGCCCTAGCTAGTTTGACTCAGTGGACAGAATGTCAGCCTGCAGACAAAGGGTCACAGGTTCAATTCTGGTCAAGGGCACATACCTAGGTTGCAGGCTCCTGCCCGGCCTGGGCCCTGGTCAGGGTGCGTGCAGAAGGCAACCAATCGATGTGTTTCTCTCACATCGATATTTCTCTCTGTCTTTCCCTCTCTCTTACACTCTCTCTAAAAATCAATGGAAAAATATCCTCTAATGAGGATTATAAATAAATAAATAAATAAATAAATAATTTCTTTTTCAACATAGAGAGAAGATTATGCTTTATTTCAAATTTATATAAGAATAGAATTCTTGAAAATCTTAAAGATACATTTGAGAGAGCCAGGGATTTTGTTCTCTATAGTGCATCTTAGAGAGCCAAAAGAAATTTGTAGCTACATTGCACTTGAAACAAAGCAAGTCTCTAATTCAATAGGAAATATACTTCAGACTAGCCTGGCATAAACCATATTCAAAACTAATTTCATATTATCACAAGATTACAAACCTTGCCTTGTTGCATTGAACAGTCTACACATCCTATTTGTATATTTCCATGTTTAGCTCCTGGGATTATTTGTAATCTTTCAAAATCACTTCCCAGTATAACAATGTCACATCCAGATGCATAAGCCTAAAAAAAGAAAGAAAATAAAAACAATAAAATTATCAAGAAAGTATTTATCAAGTAAAATACTGGCATTAAATATTACATTTTAACAGATTACTTTTAAATTCTTTTTTAAAAATTTGTACTATTTAAGAATATTTCCTTTACCTCTCATATACAGTCCCATCAGCAAATTCAATCAGTCCTATCTTCTCCAATGAATGCCACCGCCCTTATCTAAGCCCATCTCTTTCCTGCACTATTGTTAATAGTCTGACTGCTTCCATTCTTGCTTCCCTCTAATTTTTTTCCACACAAAGACAAAAGTGATCTTTTACACCAAATAATTTTCCCTGTTTAACCCCCTCCAATATTTTCTTGGAATAAAATCCTAACTCCTTACCATGGTCAATGCCCTAAATCCAAAATGGGAACCTTTTTTCTGCCAAGGACCATTTGGATATTATAACATTATTCACGGGCCGTACAAAGTTATCAAACTAAAAATTATGTTGTTATGAAAAAAGCTCCGAGATATATTGAATTTCAAGTCCCACCTGCATTTGCCTTGGCAGGGCCAGACCAAATGATAAGGACCCGACAGTTCCCCACCCCTGCCCTAAATGATTGTCCCTAATTCTCTACATCTCAAGGTTCTCTTTCCTTACCTCAATTGGCTCCTGGCCTTATATTGCCCTTCTTTCTGTTCCTTAGGCATATCAATCTTTTCCATCTCAAAGTGTTTTATCTACCTTTTATCTGCCTAGTCTTTGTCTAGCTAGCTTCTTTTCAACATTCAGATCTCAGTTCCTCACCTACCTGCTCCCCACCTTTTTTCCACCCTTCTCTCTTTCTCTCTCTCTCTCATTCCTTCCCATCACTTTACAATTTATTTTTCTCTGTAGCATATACCATAACTTGTAAATTATTTCTTATTATCCATTTCTATTACTAGACATTAACTTTCAAGACAAAAAGGTAGGGTTCAAGTTTATATTGTGCTGTGCTCTCACACCCAATCTAACTGAAGGTCCTGCTATATAAATAATTTATGGAATAAATGAAGTACTTAATTTTACAAAGGGAATCACCATAACCAAACAAAATAAAAGGATTTAATTTAAGGCTTGTTTGGCAAGTATTTTATAGCTCTTTTTTAATTTTATAATAAGCAGAACTTTCCCAACCAGAATTCTTTTTGTGGTCTTTTCCACACCTTCCCAGTGCACGGGAGTTTCTTCAATTACTTGGCCATCCTAAAATTTAATATCTGAATATTAAATTTTCACATCCTAAAATTTAAAATTCACATATTAAAGGTCAGCATGCAATGTAACACCGATAATAAAACATCTATTACACACTACTTTCCATCCTGATATGTTCCTAAAGTTTTAATAATTTTTCATTTCTCATCACTTTTGCACATTCACATACACCTTACTTAATGTAAAAAATATTATACTTAATAGATACTTTATGACTTTAATTCCTACCAAACCCAAAATGGTCCTATTCACAAGCTACCAAAAAATATTAGAAAATGGACTTGAGAGAAGATACAAATAAATCTGCTCAGATTACAGACAAGAAAAGGATGCCTAAGTAGGTTGACATAACATCTTAGTGGCAGAGTGGATTTGAGAACCCTGATCTCTTGATTCTTGATCTAGTGTTATTCCCATGGCAACACAGGGTCTTTCCTAGTTAATCATGCTTCCCTGGAATTTTCCAAAAAGAAATTAGGGATAATCAAGTCTGGTTCCACTAGTGTCACATAGTGGAAAAAATTAAAATTAGCTCAGTAAACAAAACAAAAAACCTCATGATAGTCTGCTCACCTATACAAATATCCGCAATAGGATCATAAGGCTTGTCATGAGACTATTAGTAAGAATAGGTTCCAAAAACTAACTTATTTCAAGAAAAATTTTCATTCATAAAGTTCTAAGTACTTAATATTTTAAAAACTGATTTTTCAATATTAAATTTGGATAAAATACTAATTGTCCCTGGTTTCCCAAAAAGTTGTTTCAAATTCTGAATGTTTACAACTTAGATTCCCTCCTTGTTATATATTTAAAGTCTTCATAATTCTGCTTTCCTTTTGTTATACCTGAAATAATCTACCTACTTTCAGATATTATGTTGCAACTATTTTTGTCAATAATCACGATTCTAAATTTTCCATAAGTCTATATTAATCCTGAAGTACCTCACCAAATTACTGTTTAATATAACAAATATTAAACATTTGCAGAATTGGAAAATATAAAATTATCTCAGAAATATACTTAGTCCTATAGAGAGGAAGATGCCAATTTATAATACCATTAACCCTAGATCATACAAAGACTTATCCATTCTGGATTAGCCCTGTTCTTTTCCCTCTGCTATATTATATTATCACTTGACTTTTGTCATTTATACTGTTATTTGACTTTTCCTTAGTAAGAATACCACAAGATGCAAAGCCGTCTCTCTCTAATTTTGATAAATTTTAAATCCAATGAAAATTATTGATCTTCATCTAGAATATCTCTCATTCAGTCCTCATTTGGCAATAAACTAGTAGATTTGGGGGGAAAAAACCGATATAACCAGCTGCACTCCACATTTCACAAGTTAACAATTATGCTTGGGGCTTATAATAAAGGTTCTCTGGTTTTCTTGACTACAGAATTTAAATGCTTACAGTTTATTTGATTTGTAACTAGATGTAGGATGAATAAAAAACTCAAACCATACTTGCATTTTGTTCTATTTCTTAATCACTCACAAAAAATTGTAACTGTCTCCTAAAAAATCCTGTTAAGCACAGAATACCGGTTGAATAAACTATGATAGATACCCACAATGGAATATTATACAGTTGTAAAAAGAATGAGGAAGATATATATGAATTGACAATGGTGTGTTTCTAGGGGATAGTACAGTATTAAGTTGGGGAAAAAACAATGAAGTACAAAAAAGCATTTATAGTATGTTATTTTTGTGTAAGAAACAAGTTAAATAAGAAAACATACGTTTCCAAAATAAATAAATAAATAAATAATAAATCTTTAAAAAAGAAAACATACATGTCTCTGTTTATTAAAAACAGAAATACAGGAAAGATAAAAGTAGGAAACAAAGTTTGTTATCAACAAAGGTAGGTGGGAAAGGATGGCGTGGAAGGGATACAGGAAAGAATGGCACTTCTTAGTATAACTTAATATATAGTGCCGGGGCTGACCAGCAGACCCAGAGCTATGGATGAATAGATTACTCTGACACACGTTTCTGTGAAAGAGAGGCTAAGGGGCTGGTTGGCAGGAGGCACCAAAACAGCCTCAATGGCCTGCCTCATTAGGCTTTTATTGTAACAACAGCTTGAACTAAAATTAACCTCTAGATACAATCAGCAGGGTAAGTATCCTTGAGAAAGCTCATGCTTCTACAAGGTTGGGTCTAAAAGACTAAACATAGAGATTCCAGCAAAACACCCAGGGGCTCGGAATTGTTTGGAAAAGTCAAGGCAGGGGCTTCTGACTTCGGCAAGGTCCCCCTAAGAAGCCCCCGACCTTTTGGAAAATCCTCCTTACAGACTTTCTAACCAAGTCCCATGCTTCCCCACAATATAGTTATGATTTCTGAAAATATATTAATGTCATACATCTTAAAATTTTAATTCAATCTGAATGGGGGAAAGGGGAAGGTAAGTGAAACAAATGAACTAACTGCATTTCAAGTGAATACTATAGCCACACCTAAAGAAAGCCAAGAACAAACTAAGTAACTTATGAACACAGAATTTCACCATATATTTTTGTCTTAGGCAGTTAGAAAGAAAAAACTAGTCTTCCTCCAGTGTTTCTTCTTTACTCTCACACTACTACCAAATTCACAAACTTTTGAGTATTGTGTGAAGGAACACACCAAGCAATGCCTATAGTTTAATTCAATTCTGACACTACCTAGAGATAACATTAGATTCCAAAGGTTAAGAAGGGCTCAGTCTTGGATGAGACTGTCCTCTACTTCAGATGTTAATCACAAGTACTAGGACCCCAAATTATCCACAATTTCTGTTCAACTTGGCTACAAATCAGAGGTTCCCATGACCTCCTCCTCCTTGGATTTGATTATTTGCTAAAACGGTTCACAGAACTCAGAAAAACAGTTATGTTTATTAGCCGAGAACAACAACAGATCCAGGGACAGAGAAGCATCAATCAGACTGTCAAACCTCAGCGGGAAGGTAGGGGAGGGTGGGGGTAAGGGAAAGAGATCAACCAAAGGACTTATATGCAAGCATATAGGCCTAACCAATGAACACAGACAACAGGGGGGTGAAGGCCAGAGTTGGGGGGATGAGGGGTAATGTGGGGATAAGGACACATATGTAATAACTTAATCAATAAAGAAATTTAAAAAAATACAGATGAACAGCCAGATGAAGAGATACATAGGGGAGGTCTTGGAGGGTCTCTAGTGCAGGGGCTCCACAGTCCCTGTTCAGTTGGGATGCATCACCCTCCTGGTACATGGAGGTATTCACCAAAATGAAAGCTCCCTGAACTCCATACTGTTGGAATTTTATGGAGGTTGCCTCATGTAGGCATGATCATTTATTAACTCCATTTTCAGCCCCCCTTTCCCCTCTAGAAAATGGGGAGAGGGGTAGAGTTGAAAATCCCAAGCTTCTAATCATGATTTAGTCTTTCTGATCACCAGACACCATCCAGTAACTAACTAGGAGCCCACCCAGTTGCCTCATTAGAACAAAAGATGTTCCTAATGTTCTTATCACCTAATTTAGAAGCTCTGTGCCAGAAACAGAAGGAGAGAAATAGAGGCAGCACAGAGACCAATACAAATATACACAGAGTGACCAGATTATTATGACCGGCCAGATTATTATGACCACCCCATCAGTACAATGAAGTGAATTAGTTCTGCAAATAATAATAATAATAATAATAATAAAAACCTTGAGAGTATTTGCTTAGGAAATTTTCAATATTCAGTATTTTTGGAACTATCAATGTACTGATGGGGTGGTCATAATAATCTGGCCACTCAGTGTATATTCTATTACTCTCAGGCAGGGTAGGAAGAAAAAATACAAACAAATTCTAAACTCTTTTTGTAAGTTTTTAATTGTAGTGGTATGGATGATGCTATTCTACTAGTAAAACAGTTTTAGATGTAGTATAGAAATGAGCCACAGATCTCATTGTATAAGAAAGAGCAGCCCTGGCTGGTTTGGCTCAGTGGATACAGCATCGGCCTGCAGACTGAAGGGTCCCAGGTTCATTTCTGGTCAAGGGCACATGCCTGGGTTGTGGGCTCAATCCCCAGATGAGGGCAAGCAAGAGGCAGCCGATCAATGATTCTCTCTCATCATTTATGTGTCCATCTCTCTCTT
Source organism: Myotis yumanensis (assembly GCF_028538775.1). Classification (NCBI taxonomy): domain Eukaryota; kingdom Metazoa; phylum Chordata; class Mammalia; order Chiroptera; family Vespertilionidae; genus Myotis; species Myotis yumanensis. The sequence continues at coordinate 70,264,888 of NW_027223755.1, read as the reverse complement.
CCTCTCCCTGCCCCTCTGAAATCAATAAAAATATACATTTAAAAAAAATAAAATATATAAGGGCTCTAAAAAAGGGGGGGGGTAATTAAAGGGATGGTGTAGGGTAGCTATAATGAGAACCCAGAATACCTTGTTATACCAGAAAGATACTAAGTGCTTTAAAAAAAAAAAAAAGACCAGGTAAGAATCATCACTAATGGATGCTCAATCAAGGGGAAAATTTTGATGAGGTTGAGGATTATTTTCTGCCTGGTCATAAAATAGTGTTCACACACTGCATATATTGCAAGTACGTATATGTATGTGGGGGCGGGGGGCAGTTTTGCAATGGAAACATTGGGCAATAACTTGAGGGGTTATCAAAATTAATATCACCGATGATAGATATGTGTCTGCAAATGTGATATTCAAAAAAGGATGCAACATCATTTACACATAATTTTGCCCAAGAATGCATACCTTCATTCTAATCAAAAGGAATCTGTATTCCAAATGAGGTATCATCCAAAAATCACTTGAAATAGACATATCCTCCTACAGATAGTCCTAATAATTATTAAAATTAATTTGTCTTTAGAGTTTATACCACATGATGAAGTAATAAAAAAGTAACACATAAAAAATAAATAGAGAAAACAACTTATAATTTAAAATGGGCCCTAGCCGGTTTGGCTCAGTGGACAGTGTCAAACTGCAGATTAAAGGGTCCCGGGTTCGATTCCAGTCAAGGGCACATGTCCAGGTTGCAGGCTCGATCCCCAGTAGGGGGCGTGCAGGAGGCAGCCGATCAATGATTTGCTCTCATTATTGATGTTTCTATCTCTCTCTCCCTCTCCCTTCCTCTCTGAAGTCAATAAAAAATACATTTTAAGTAAAAAAATAAAATTAAATGGGCTGTGCGTGATTACCTATCCCCCACTAAATTCTTTTATTTTTAATCTTTATTGTTGAGAGTATTACAGATGTCTCCTCCTTTTCCCCCCGCCCCCCTCCACCCAGTTCCCACCCCACTCCAGGCCTTCACTACTCTGTTGTCTGTGTCCATAGGTAATGCATATATGCATATAAGATCTTTGATTCATCTCTTCCCACCACCCTCCCCTACTCCCTCTGAGATTCATCAGTCTATCCCACATTTCCATGCCTCTGGTTCTATTTTATTAATCAGTTTATTTTGTTCATTAGATTTCTTGTTCATTTATTTTGATTTTTAGATTCAATTGTTTTTGTTTGTTTATTTTTTTAATATATCTTTATTGACTTCAGAGAGGAAGGGAGAGGAGAGAGATAGAAACATCGATGAGAAAGAATCATTGATCAGCTGCCTCCTGCATTTCCCAGACTGGGGATTGAGCCCACAACCCGGGCATGTGCCCTGACCAGGAATCGAACCCTAACCTCCTGGTTCAGAGGTCGATGTCCAACCACTGAACCATGCAGGCTGGGCCAATTGTTGATAGATAGGTATTTGTTGCCATCTTATTGTTCAATTTTTTATCTTTATCTTTGTCATCGTCATACTCTTCTTAAAGAATACCCTTCAATATTTCATGTAATACTGGTTTGATGATGATAAACTCCTTTAGCTTTTTCTATCTATGAAGCTCTTTATCTGACCTGCAATTCTAAATGATAGCTTTGCTTTATAGAGTAATCTTGGCTGTAGGTTCTTGCTATTCATCACTGTGAATACTTCTTGCCACTTCCTTCTGGCCTGGTAAGTTTCTGTTGAAAAAACAGCTGACAGTCATATGGGCACTCTCTTGTAGATAACTGCTTTTCTCTTGTAGCTCTTAAGATTCTCTCTTTGTTTTTAACCCTTGGCATTTTAATTATTCTGTGTCTTGGTGTGGGTCTCTTTGGATTCCTCTTGTTTGGGACTCAATGCACTTCCTGGACTTGTAAGTCTATTTCTTTCAACAGGTAGAAGTTTTCTGTCATTTTTTTTTTTTTGCACTCTCTCTTCTCCTTCTGGCACCACCATAATGCAAATGTTGGTAGGCTTGAAGTTGTCCCAGAGGCTCCTTACACTGTGTTCATATTTTTTTATTCTTTTTTCTTTTTGCTCTTCTGATTGGGTATTTTTTGCTTCCTCATATTCCAAATTACTGATTTAATTCTTGGCATATTCTACTCTACTACTGAATCCCTGTAAATTACTCTTTATTTCAGTTAGTGTATGTTTAATTTCTGATTGGTCTTTTTTCATGTCTGAATTTCTCACTAAGATTCTTGAATGTCTCACTAAAGTCCCTTGAAGTTCTCACTAAGATCCATTAGCAACCTTATAACCATTGTTTTGAACTCTGTATCCAGTAGTTTGCTTGCTTCCATTTCTTTCATTTGTGACATGCTTCTCTGTCTCCACACTTTGGTTGCTTTACTGTGTCTGTTTATATGTATTAGATAAAGCTGCTATGTCTCCTGGAATAAAAGAGTGGCCTTATGTAGTAGGTGTCCTGTCGGGCCCAGTGGCTCAGCCTCCCAGTCACCTGAGCTGGGTACTTTAGGTGCATCCCCATGTGGGCTGTGTGCAGTCTTATAGTTGAACCTTGCTAGCGCCACTGGGAGGAATTGTCCTCCAGGTCTATTGGCTGTGAGGACCAGCTACAACTTCAGTGGAAGAGCTGCTGTGCAGGAGACACCCCTATGGACCAGGACTTGCTTCAGTGGGACTTTGGTGCTCACTGAGTCTGCCCCTTGAGTGTGTCACTTGTGGACGTGTAGAGTTTGCAGTCTGGTATTCATACCAGACTGTCACTGGGTGCACTGGCTCTGGGGCCTCCTGGAAGAAGCTACAGAGAGATCTGCAGATGGCTGCTACTTGTATTAGGTTTGGAAGTGCCCAGGTGAGGCCCAGCTGTGAAGCAAGGCAGGCTGGTGCTAGTGCCCAGTTTTGGGCCTTTTGTTGATAGGTTTGGGGTATGCTGTCACTGGCTGCAGCTTGTTTGAGAGATTTTAGGAAAGTCTGAAGCTGAGCCAGGACAGGCCATTCATATGGAAAAGCTGTTGCAAATAGCTTGAGTGAGGCTGCAAATTGGACAGAGCAAGGTCTCAGGGAATGACCAGGGCCATGCTGGTGGAAACTCAGATATGCCTGCCAGTTAGTTCTGTGATGGGGGCAGTCCCAGCACAGGAACAATGACCCCTGGGAGCACTCCTATCTGGGAGAAAGGCGTCCCTGAGTTCCTGTCCCGATGCCATACAATCCAGTTCCTCCCCGTATGTCCCTGGATTCCCCAAAGCTGCCGTCCGGTGCCCAGCGTTGGAGCTCAGAGGAAGCCAGACCATGTTCATCCACTGGCCCTTTAAGAGGAAATGCCTGGGTCTCCAGTAGCCTCCATGTCACTCAGCCGAAATCCCCACTGGTTTTTATAGCCCGAAGTTACAGGGACTTCTCTTCCAAGCTCTGGATCCCTAGACTGGGGGTCTGGTGTGGGGCTGGGACCCCTTGCTTCTCAGGGGAGACCTTCACAGCAGAAATATCCCTGTTAATTAAAAAAAAAACACCACACGTGGGTGTTGAACGAGCCTGTTCCTCGCCTCTGCCCCTCTTACTAGTTTCAATGTACTTTCTTCTTTACTACTCGAATTGTCTGACTTCCATTCAGCCAGACTTCAGGTGGTTCTGAATGATGGTTGTTCTGTATTTTAGCTGTAATTTTGATGTGGATGTGGAAGGTCACTAGCACCAACATTTACTCATGCTGCTATCTTGCCACTAAATTCTTTAATAACCCATATACCTAGTTTTAAATAAAAACTTAAGTTGTAACACAACACATAATATTTCTAGAATAAAATCTAAAACGAGTTTTACAGATTTTTCTATCATAAATAATTCTCAAAAACTCATTTCAAAGTGTCCTGATTATATTCTGGAATGTTATCAAAACCATAGAAGCTACACTGCTTTATCAAACAAACTGTCATGCTACTTGCTCTTCAAAATTAATATGCATATATTACAATTGGTACTCTACCTGTTTCTGATTGTAATCAAAATAATCTATGATTAAAATAAAAATTAAATTGACAAATAAAAATCTTTATTAGGCACAAATGACATTAGGCTTACTAACTTTGAAACTAAAGATAGCACACATGAGTTCATGTGTGCTATCAAGCATATAATTAAAACCTGATTTTTAACTATAAATTTTGGCAGACAACCTTCTATAATAGTCTACATTTCAAAAATTATCCAAGTCTGTAACAATAGGTATTTTAATTTGGAAATCCTGTGATTCTGTAAAACACTTAGAATTCCTGTGTTTACTGTTTTGTTTTCACCAACCATACCAGGTAAATATCCCAAAGAATGTCTTCCTGGTATATTTTCTGGTTAAATGAGTTAGTTTTGGTATGTTGTAATTAACACTGCTCTCGCTTTTAAAAACAATGTTAAGAATTAGTATTACTTCAATAATCTTAAAGGCACTTTAATACTATTTAAAACATAGTATTTTAAAACAGGCCCAATTCTTAAAACAAAGTCTAATTTAGAACTCACAATGGCATATGAGTACCACAAAAATCTCTTCCTCCAGGTGCGAACATATCAAACTTCCCCCTCCTGTATCTTCTCCACATACAAAGACCCACATAGCCCCTCCAAAAAAGAATCTTTCCATTCTCCCACCTTTAAAGGATTCTCTAGAGCAGCGATTTTAAACTGGTGTGTTGCATTAGCCTCCTTTCCTTAGATTGTCAAATAAAAAAAATGACATCAGGTGGGAATGCAGACTGGTGCAGCCACTGTGGAAAACAGTATGGAGTTTCCTCAAAAAATTAAAAATAGAACTCCCATTTGACCCAATAATCCCACTTCTAGGAATATATCCCAAGAAATCAGAAACACCAATCAGAACGGATATGTGCACCCCTATGTTCATAGCAGCACAATTTACAATAGCTAAGATTTGGAAACTGCCTAAGTGCCCATCAGCAGATGAGTGGATTAAAAAAACTGTGGTACATCTACACAATGGAATACTACCCTGCTGTAAAAAAGAAGGAACTCTTACCATTCACAACAGCATGGATGGACCTGGAAAGCATTATGCTAAGTGAAATAAGCCAGTCGGAAAAAGATAAATATCACATTATCTCACTCATTTGTGGAATATAATGAACAGCATAAAATGATGAACAAAAATAGATCCAGAGACAGAGAAGCATCCAACAGATCGTCAAACCTCACAGGGAAGGTAGAAGAAGGTGAGGGGAGGGGAGAGTAAGAGATCAACCAAAGGACTTGTATGCATGCATATGAGCAAAACGAATGGACACAGATACAAGGGGGGTGAGGGCATGTGCTGGGGGGTGGGAGGGGCCGGGAAGAGGTCAATGGGGGAAAAGGAGACATATATAATACTTTAAACAAGAGGAGGGAGACCAAGATGGCGGCGTAGGTAAACACCGGAGACCGCTGCCGCAAACAACCATTTCAAAAATACAACTAAAAGACTGAAAGGACATCACCCAGAAACACAGGAAGGCTGGCTGAAGAGAGACTCTACAACTAGAAGGAAAGAGAACAGCAAATCGAGGCTCAGAGGCGGCGCAGTGTGGAAAATACAAAGGTATCGAGGTGCGCGCGCAAAGCGGGCTGGTGGCTGAGGGCGCGGTTGTCGTTTTCTGTCGGGAGTGAGTCTCAGACTCTGGGCTCCAGATCCGGGCGAGTCTCTAGGGACCCAGACTCAAACGGGAGAAGCGGGATTATCCGGCATCAGTTGGAACCTGAGGGCAGCTTTCTCTCCGAGGTTTGCAGCGGCTGCCGGGGTTCTGAGAAGCAGAGCCTCTGGGAACGGGACTGAGCGTGGCCATAACTGCTCCCTCCGCCCGCCCTGTTGATCCCGCCCCGCCCAAACTCTGCGCACAGCCATTTGCCGATCGCCTCAGGCAAAGGCTGGATTAGCGCCTCCCCAGAAGGCAGACGTTTTCATACAGCTGATTCCTATAGCCAGTCGGCCTGGGGGTCAAATCCCTCTAGTGTTAACTACAACAATTAAGGCTTGGCTAGAACAAGACTGCGCACAGAGACCACAAGGGGGTGCACCAAGAAAGCATAAAAGATGCGGAGACAAAAAAACATGACAGAAATGGAGGATATGGAGCTAAGAATCGCAATTTTGAGGGCTTGCCATAAATTTGTGCAGAGCCTCACGAAAACTAATGAGACCCTCGATGCTACGATAAAGAAATTAGAAAGTAAGCATACACGGACTGAAATAAAGAATATTATACCCAATAGCAGACCAGAGGAGTACAATAATCAAACCAAAGATTCGACAAAAAACACCCAATTGGAAAAGCAAAATGAAAAAAGAATCCGAAAGTGTGAAGATAGTGTAAGAAGCCTCAGGGACAGCTTTAAGCGGTCTAATATCAGAGTCATTGGAGTGCCAGAAGATGAGAGACAGCAAGATATTGAAAACCTATTTCAAGAAATAATGGCAGAAAACTTCCCCCACCTGGTGAAAGAAATGGACTTACAGGTCCAAGAAGCGCAGAGAACCCCAAACAAAAGGAATCCAAAGAGGACCACACCAAGGCACATCATCATTAAAATGCCAAGAGCAAAAGACAAAGAGAAAATCTTAAAAGCAGCAAGAGAAAGAGGCTCAATTACCTACAAGGGAATACCCATACGACTGTCAGCTGATTTCTCAACAGAAACTTTGCAGGCCAGAAGGGAATGGCAAGAAATATTCAAAGTGCTGAATACCAAGAACCTACAACCAAGATTACTTTATCCAGCAAAGCTATCATTCAGAATTGAAGGTCAGATAAAGAGCTTCACAGATAAGGAAAAGCTAAAGGAGTTCATCACCGCCAAACCAGTATTATATGAAATGCTGAAAGGTATCCTTTAAGAAGAGGAAGAAGAAGAAAAAGGTAAAGATACAAATTATGAACAACAAACATGCATCTATCAACAAATGAATCTAAGAATCAAGTGAATAAATAACCTGATGTACAGAATGAACTGGTGATTATAATAGAATCAGGGACATAGAAAGGGAATAGACTGACTATTCTTGGGGGAAAAAGGGGTGTGGGAGATGCGGGAAGTGACTGGACAAAAATCATGCACCTATGGATGAACACAGTGGGTGGGGAGTGAGGGTGGAGGGTGGGGTGGGAGCTGGAAGGAGGGGAGTTATGGGGGGAAAAAAGAGGAACAAATGTAATAATCTGAACAATAAAGATTTAATTTAAAAAAAAAATACTTTAAACAATAAAGAATTTTTAAAAATAACAGCCAATACAACAAATGACAGGTGTGAATGCCTGTCTTGAATCATAAATACTATATGTAGGTCATAAAATAGAGTTGTATCTTACTGGTAACATCTTATAATAAGGTTGTGTCTGATTGGTTAATTCTTGGTACCAGAAATCCTTATATACAAGTACTATAGGCACCTGATTCGTTAAAAAGTCACCTTAGTGAAATATGGGTAGGAAATTAGCATTTTTTTTTTTTTTTGGTAAAGCAATCAAAATTACACCTATTTTTTTGTTAGATTGGCAAAAAAAATGTATATTTTGGTGTGTTGCCAAATTTTACTAATTAGTTTATGTGTGCCATGAGATGAAATAGGTTTAAAATTTCTGCTCTAGAGTGAACAAAAGAAAAAGTTAAAGGATGCTTACTATGACAGAAAGTTGAGAAAGGAGAATGCTAATTAAGCCGTAGTTCTCTACCAACAGCCAGATAGTTGCAGTCAGTTTCTTGCCTTGAATCTGAGTTCCCTTGGCTGGGAACACTGAGTTTTCTCATCCAACAGGGAGCCTGGACCTATATAACATGTTTACTTTCAGAGCTAAGGTATATAAATTCCATACTAGACACAGAAAGTCAAGTATTAAGACAATCTTGGAAATTACCTCCATCTCTCCATTTCACTCAAAACAGTTTCAACACTACTAGTAAGTATGAATAAACCAGAAAATGGGGGGGTGGGGAGAGAGAAATTCAAAAAGTGTAAAAAAACTTGCCCTGGATATACAACTAACTATGAGACTGGGCTGGAAGTCAAATCCAGGTAATGACTCTAGTATTAGGTCTCATCAGTACTTCAATCCCTATTCTAGATACAATGAAACCATGGAAGACATACACAAAGCAAGACAGGTTAATGATACACTGGAAGTGCAAATAAAGTGCTTTGAAAGTATGAGATATGGTCACTGCCTACTAGAAGCTTTCATACTATGAGCAAAGTCAAAATAGTTTGTTGCCAGTTTAAGTAGTAAAAAAGTATCTTGGATATACTAACTATATTTAGTATGGCATATTTTAAAATTGAAACTCCAAGAAAACATGCATTCAATTTCATTTCAATTTACTAGGTAAAACCTGTCACACTTTATTGTGAAAATAGGATCTCATCTCTTGTAATCTTTTGAAACAAGAACAGGTGAGTTATCAGCAAACATGGGAAGTGGGGAATTACAAACACAGTACTGTCTTCAGAGAAAGCATACCATACCAAGAGGAATAGAAATTCTTCACGGGGGCCTGCAAGAGGAAGATCTCATGTCCTTAACTCAAGTAAAATTGGAATTTAGAGAAATTTTTTTAGCCTGCACATACCATGTACCATTAGTGTTTGCTACTTTCCTATTAAAAAAAAAGAATTCCAAATCAAAAGAGATTAAAAATAAAATTCAAGGAGTAAACAATAGATTCTGCTTTTAACATGAAAGAAAAATGGGCACTTCAAAAGAAGTAAATTTAAGATATATACAGTATCCAGGAAACCGAGGGCAAGAAATTTAGTTTATAACAAAACTATCAACTTAATGTTAAAGTCAAGGATAGATGGGCTGCAAAGGAAACAGATGATTATTAATCCTTAAACTATCACCAAAACTGGGTCTCTACACTAAACCGGTGGTTCTCAACCTTCCTAATGCCGCGACACTTTAATACAGTTCCTCATGTTGTGGTGACCCCCAACCATAAAATTATTTTCGTTGCTACTTCATAACTGTAATTTTGCTACAATTATGAATCGTAATGTAAATATCTGATATGCAGGATGTATTTTCATTGTTACAAATTGAACATAATTAAAGCATAGTGATTAATCACAAAAACAATATGTAATTATATATGTGTTTTCTGATGGTCTTAGGCAACCCCTGTGAAAGGGTCGTTTGACCCCCAAAGGGGTCGCGACCCACAGGTTGAGAACCGCTGCACTAAACAAAAAATAAATAAAAGTATTTTTACTGTATTTATTGCAATGTTTCCTAAGATCTGGAGATTAAAGCCTGTTCTATGGAAATGGACTTTAAAATGCAGCAGGCGGGACCAAGAAGCTACATGATGGTGTAGGATAACTATATAAGCTTTGGCACATTCACTTACCTCTCCTTTAAAATAACATGGGGGCATTCATCAAGGTTTTATATACACTTTAGATGGATCATCTAGGTATATAAATATGCCAGCATATTGTATATGCTTTGAAGTAGATTACATAGATCCTTTTTTTAAAAAAAAAAAAATGTATTTTTATTGATTTCAGAGAGGAAGAGAAATAGAAACATCAATGATGTGAGAGAATCATTGATTCGCTGCCTCCTGCATGTCCCCTACTGGGGATCAAGCCCGCAACCAGGGCATGTGCCCTGACTGGGAATCGAACCGTGACCTCCTGGTTCCTAGGTAGGCGCTCAACCACTGGGCCATGCCAGCCCGACGGTTATATAGATTCTTAAAGCGTGCTTACATAGAAACTTAATGCCTTCTTACAAAAAGTTCTTAGAATTTACATAGGAGGAAGCACTCATATAACTTTAGGAGATAGCAGAGAATGCAATGTTACTATCCTATAATCTCCCACTAGGAAAACCTCCTTGAGTAAATGCTCTTTATTCTCTCCCTCTCCATAGCAAGAGCAGAGAGCAATGTCCAACTACAGCTGCTCACTGAAACCCTCAGAGCTCACTCTTCTGAGTATTCTGGCTAGGCTAACATTTAGAGCTGAATCTCTAAAACTGCTAGGGTCAAGTGCAAGCTAAGAAGTGCATGCGTTAATCTACAGGGGAGGTACAGACTCTATTTTAAAGCAAAGTATTGGTTGGCACAGATCTAAAAACACAACTGAGGAATTAAATGCCTGCACCATGTAAAATAATGACTATTATTTATTCTGACTGACAAAGACCACAAAAAAGGTCAAAGCTAGACAGAAAGAAATCATGGGTATCTATCAACTCCTTACTTTGTTTCACTTATTTATGTAAACTTTAGTTTTACTTTTAATCACAACTAAGCCATAAGTTACACTAGTTGTAGCAGAAATCATCAGCACTGTAAATATGTTTAGATATAGAGTATCATGTGAATACTGACTTTTAGTTTGAAGTTATTACAAAAACTATAATTAAAGCAGAAATTTCCACTATAGTCCTAGTAAGTAGGCAGAAATTTGGAGTCCCCTTACTTCCAATAGTCGGATAAGGCTAATGAAAAACAAATCACTTTCAGTACACCTTCACCTTGGATTACTGCTCCACAGCGAAAAGGAGTTTCACTGAGAAACAGGAATGCAACTTCTAGTAATTAATGTGAACAATCTAATCGAAGTAAGTTCCCCAGGATTACTAAACGGTCACATGCGGGAATTCAAAGGACGTCGGGAGTAAGTTATTTATTAAAAAATATTTTTTTACTTTCTAAAGTGATTCCTCAGGAGAACAAACGAGAAGCGCTGTTTTCACTGTATTTTTAACCAGCGCTGGCTGTTAACAATTGGTAACTATTTGAAGACACCCACTCACCCACTCATTCTAACTACAAGGCTACTTGACCTTAACTTAGAGTAAGAAATGAAATCCATCCCAACTATTTCTCAACTTGACCATGTTAAGCCTATGGAGTAGGATAAGAAGCAGCCCTCCCTCCCCACCGCACACACACACACAACATTACACAATTTTTGTTTAAACGGCTTTGCCAAACCACCCCGGCCCAAGGACGTCAGACTGAACACTTAAAATACCCTCCGAACATCCTCCCGAGCCCGGGCTCTGCACTGGAAGGACCTCCAGGACCCGAAGGTTTTCCCTCCCTCCCTCTCGAGGCCAGGTGCGCCCGGCCGGGCGGCGGGACCTCCGAGAGGCCCAGGGGGCCCAGGGGACCCCCACCCCCGGGGGTGGCAGGGAGTAGGCGCGTTCCCGGCTCTGCCCGTCATTCCAGGCCGAGACCGGCGGACCCGCCGCGGGCGACGCGGGAGCCTCCCTGACTCACCGTGAAGCGCTGGTCGCCGACGCTGCCCACGGAGAAGCAGTGGTCGCCGGGGTTCACAGCCCCGGTCAGCACCTGGTGCAAGTTCATGTCGGCGCCTTAGTCCAGCAACGGACACCGCGGCCGGCTCATGCCCGGGGTCAGCGGCGGCTTCCCTCCCGGCTTCCCTCAGGGGCGGCGGCCGCTCTAAAGGCGGCGACCGCGGCAGCGACGGGCGCCCTGAGCTAGAGCCGCGCAGCTGGGGCCCGCAGCTCGTGCCGAGCCCGGAGGGCGAGGTCTAGAGGGGGCGGGCCGGCGGGCGGGGCGCCGCGCTGGTCCGCGCACCTGTCACAACCCCCGCAGGCCCAGGTGGAGCTCGTCGACGCGGGGGCTGCGACTCACCGGCCAGGACGGCAGCCTGCCCACACACTTCTGGGCTCCGGTGGGTGGTTCTCACCAAGCCCGAGTCGCGGAGGCAGCACCCGCTCGCCCTCCCTGCCTAACCAGTTCCTTCCCGGCTCCCGGGTCCGCCACCCCTGTAGGCCTTGGCCGCTCACTGCGCGTCGCCAGGTCGAAATATCGCGAGATTTCCCGCGGCGTATCGGAGGGCAGCGTTAAAGGACTCACTTTTTTTTTTTACCACAGTACAGTATACAGATCAGCAAGTGGATATGAAAACTCCCCTTCGAGTCAGATGCTGGCCAATCCCGAGCTCCAGTCAACCTAGGGCTCCGCCCACCACTGAGGACAGACCGAGCTCTTGGAGGCTTGAGAGACACTCTGCCCATTTGAGTGTTGAACATAAGGAGCCTAATAGAAATATGAGCCTAGAACGAAGTGACAGTTTTCAAGTTATTCTTTAGCTGAGGGCTTAATCTGACCGTTGCGCCAGAAAGTTTAAAGGGGAGAAGTGCATTAGAAATGGAGTTGCAGAGTCCTCGGTCCTGAGAGAGACTACAAGTCCCAAGAAGCACCGCTCCCCTAGGCGGCTCTGGAGAACTCCAAGTAAATGTGACTCTGGAAGCGTCTCTGTCGCAGCGTTCATAGTACCTGCATTTCCAACTCGCCAAACAGGGTTATTGTGAAAGGTTTAAAACACTTGACAAGTACTGAGATGTTTTCACTTAAGTTCACCTTAAACCTGCGTCTGTAATAATCCTGTGCCAGCTCTGCGCTGAGCATCTGTTTTGGAAAAACCTAAGGATTCCAAAATGATTAGTATCATAGTTAACAACTGTGAAATTACAACTCTCCTTGTATTTTGACACAATTTTGTATTATTGTTGACAAACATTTGTTTATATGTCTCCTCTCATATACTGTAAGTCTCCTAGGGACAGACTGTGTCCTGCTTGCCTCTGTATCCGCAAGTATCTAGCACAGTGCCAGTTCCAATTTATAAACTGCAGTTCAATAAGTGTTAAATGAATGAATGTAAACAGGAACTCTCCAACTAAAGAGTAGTTTTTAAAAATTACTCAATTTAGTTTTATACACTGCTGTTGTGGGGGGGGGGGGGTAAGCAACACTGATACTTAGATGGAAGGAGTACTACTAATTTTTTTTCATTTTGTTTTCCTTAAGTTTTTCGCAATGTACACTTACTTTGTTTTGAAGTAAAGAGTTAGTTAAAAAACAAGTTTGCCCTAGCCTAGCCGGTTTGGTTCAGTGGATAGAGCATCAGCCTGCAGATTGAAGGGTCCCACCTTTGATTCTGGTCAAGAGCACATACCTCTGTTGCAGGCTCAATCCCCAGCCCTGTTTGGGGCTCAAGTGGGAAACAACCAATCAATGTGTCTCTCTGTCTCTCTTCCTCCCTTCCACTCTCTTAAAAAAAATAAATAAATAAATAAAAAGTTTAAGAGCCATCTCCCTTTTTTAATTTGAAAGATGTAAGTGAATCCCATTATTTATCCCAGTCTCTTCATAAAAATGAAGGACTTAAAACTTAATTTGTCATTTAAGAAAAACTATTGAGTTCAAACATACTTACAGTTTAATTTGTATTTTAATTATTGATCCAAATTGTATTTATTTTAGTCCCTAAATCAAGAATTTTCTATGTCCTACATAAATTTTCTGTCTGGCTCTAAAGCTTTTTACTCATTCCATTCTGCCCAGTTTTTGGTTTTGAAAGGCATGCAGTATATAGCAGAATAAAAGAAACTACATGACCTAGAGGTTAGGAAATCTGAGATCTAGCTCTGATCTTTCTGTTTGACCTTGGAAAGTCTTGTTAGTTTTAAGACTCATTTTCCTTATCTGTAAAATTAACAAGTTTAACCTGATTATCAACAACATTTTGTCTTTTTCACTCCTGCAACTCTGTACATCTGTTAGTTTTTATTAAATTCCTTTAGCCTCAAGATAGACTACCTGAGTTTGAATCCTGGCCTAACTACTCAGACAAATAATTTAATCTCTCTGTGATTTACTTATCTATAAAGTGAGGATAGTAGTAAATTTTTAAAATATAATTGTGAGGAATAAATGAGAACAGTGTTTGGGACATTGTCAGAATTCAATGAATGTTAGCTACTTTATGAGTATTACTCCTAAATAAACCTAACATTTTGAGATATACTTACTCTTTCTAAGGTTTTCCAAATAGTGTCAAACTCCAGTCTGAATCAAACTCTCTAAGGTGTTTAAGACTGCCTCAACTGCTCTTGAGGCCATGCCAGTCTGTACCTAAAATTATGGAACTACGAAAGCTAATGAAAAGCAAGGACATTTTTTTTAAGCAAGGATATTCTTTTGCCTATGTCTACTGTCAAAGAGTTGACTACGAATTCCACTGACAAAAATAATTTATTCAGGAAAAAGAAAGGATTACAATCCAGTACATACAGCCTTGGTGGGTCACACAGAAGAGAGCAAGAGTGACGTTCTTATCAGAAGGGAAAAAGAAGTTAAGGGGAGGGGCTGTTGTAACCATAGAGCTCTGTTGTAAAGGTTGAGTTCTTCCCACAGGGCTTTCCATAGGGATGGAGGGTGTGAGAACTCTTTCCACAGGCCCTCCTGATTCTTGTCTTGGTTAAAGTCTCTGTCATGAATTTTGACACCTCTTATTTATCAGAAATACTCTACTACTTTATTAAATTGCCCATTAAACCATCTATCTTTTATATACAGCAGAATTAACTATTTCAATAAAAGAACTAAATGCTATAACTTACCTATTTCTTCCACTGCAAATCCAGCCTACTGTCTAGTTTTATACAGCCTTTAAGCTAAGAATGGTTTTTACATTTTTAAATGTTTGAAAAATATCAATAAAATAATATTTCATGATACATGAAAATTATATGAAACTCACATGTCTATTAATAAAATTTTGTTGGAACAAAGATATGCATAGTGTCTATGGCTGCTTTCACGCTGTAATTTTTATTTTCAACGGAACTGAGTATTTTCAACAGAGTATTTTCAACAGAACTGAGTATTTTCAACAGAACTGTGTATTTTCAACAGAACTGAGTATTTTCAACAGAGATCATTATAGCCTGAAAAGCCAAAAGTATTTACTATTTGTCCCTTTGAAGAAAAGTTTGCTGACTCCTGGCCTGTAGGAAGGATCCTCTATTGCTCTATGGGCAGTGCAAGTCTTAGCTATGCAGTATTGTTGTTCTACTGCATGACAGCTTAATTAGAAAAAAACATTTAATGTTAATGATTACACAATCATCTTTAAATATATCTATTCAATATATCTCTGATTCTCCAGTATTTATTATAGTACAGAGTAGATACTCCCTAATAGTTAAATGCAAAGGTGAATATAGATAGAACCTGACTTACATGTATATACATATATATATATATATATAATTTCCTTGAAAGAATTATCCCAGAGAGGTGGCCATAGATAATTCCTTTGCTTCCAAGCTACTGCTCCTCATAGATCACCTCTTCTTAACAAGGGCCTATCCAATTCTAAATCCAATCCTGACTTCTTACGCAACTTGACCTTGTGGCAAAATTAGTAAGGCAAGGAAATGGCAGAGAAGGTAAATTATACATGCCTGCCTTTCATCTCCCCATCCCTGTACCTTTCTGCCCAGAGACACGAATCCATCTCATAACACACACACACACACACACACACAAAATCTCAGGGAATTCTTGAATCTAATTATTCCCTGAACTGTATGTAACTGATTTTTATCATTCTTTCCTTTGAATGCTCAAACGCTGTGCGATTTTGTGTTTTTCCCTTTAGATTTTTTTTTTTTTAGTTTCTTTAGTTTTATTTCTAAGAAATAAAAGAGGAAGGGTGGCTGTAAAAAAAAGGAAGTCTCCTTTTAAAAGTAAAATTCTGTATATTTTGCATTATTACTAACAGCAAAATCTCTTAGAAAACCAAAGTGCTGCAGTTTCTGGGACTGGCAGGCCAATAGAAGTTAGGCTTTTTTCAGTGCTAGTCTTAAAGGGGAAGGGAGAATTTTATTAAAGGCTCAAGGGTGGTGACAATGTAAAGAAAGCAAACAGGCTAAATTCTGAGATCCTTGTGGAGAAAGAGAAGCCCATCTGAAGCCAGCTCAGATGCAAAAGTAATCATGCCTCTTTCTCATTCCCTGACATCCTTGTGATTACCCTCCTCCCTGCCACCTTCATCAAAACTCATCAATATAAATCCCTATCCTCCCAGGGCCTGTTCTGCAGCACCCCCCAATAGAAGCTTCAGTCCCCGTTGCCAACATCCAATAAATGAAGGAGGTTAGAAGTAAAGGGAGTCCCTAATCCATAACTAAGGCTGAATCAAGGGGACTGTATTGCTGGAATTTCACACAAGCATTTCAAACTTATTATCTCATAAAAATAATATGAGGGTCTCTGTGCAACTAAGACATTAATTGCCACCAGAAACCTGCCTATACTGCCAACAGCAACCTTACTATACAGCAGAATCAATCAAGAATGTTGTAGGGTTTAATAGATATTTCAGCAATTATTCAGGATCCTAGATATGATTTAAAATGTTACTATAGAAAAATTAATCCCAATACCTCTAAAATTTGGAGATTGCCATTAAATACTCTTGGCTTACACTTGCTCAGCTGGAGGGTTCTTCACCTTTAAGCATTTAAAGTGCAGTTATTTATAAAAGCTACTATTTTTTAAACACCCACTCTACGCTTTAATTGATGTTTTATCTTATTTAAATATCAACAACTCTATAAGGGTAATATCTCTGCTTTCAAATGAAGAAACCAAAACTCAAAAGAGATTAAATAACTTGCCCAAGGTCGCTTTAGATTTGTGTCAACTCACTATCCAAAGATTTGACCTCAGATCTCTTGGATTGCAAAGGCCCTCTAAGTATTCTCCAAAGACTCCTGAATCCCAAGGTGAATACAATCAGAGCCTACTTATCTTCTACCTGGCAAGGTAAGGAGAGGCAAGAAAGGTGAGTTGACTTCTTTAAACTGGGTCTTCAGTGATTCTCTGGTATCGATGTGGCTCTTCTTGTGTCTATCCAAGTTTTCATTAGTAGGAAACAGAAGTCAAGAGATGTAAATTTGCTTTCCCTCCCTTTCTCCACCATTATGGTGTATGTAGTCAACTCTGTTCCTTTCTATGTCTTCTCACAGAACTTTCAGGATCAAGTAATTTCTGGCCATGAAGATGGTAGCCACAATGAAGAAGGCGGCTATAGAAGATGTCAATGTTACTTTTGAAGATCGACTAAAGATACAAAATTTGCACAAATGCAAGTAGAATCACAGAGCTGAAGGAAGAAATAGACATAAAAAAGAAACAACATCAAAATTTAGAAGATGTTTGTGAGGACATCATGCTTAGAGATGACGACTGCCAAATAATACCTCATCAAATTGGAGCTATTTTCAGTAGACATTTTCAAAAAGAAACACAAGAAATGTTAGAAGAAGCAAAGAAAGATTTGCAAGAAATAGACACCTTAGAATCCAGAGTGGAATTAATTCAGCAGGTATTGGCATATTTGAAAGTTCAGTTATATGCAAAATTTTTTAAAAATATATTTTTATTGATTCCAGAGAGGAAGGGAGAGGGAGAGAGAGATAGAAACATCAATAATGAGAGAGCATCATTGATCGGCTGCCTCCTTCATGCCCCCCATTGGGGATCGAGCCTGCAACCCAGGATGTGGCCTTGACCGGAATCAAACCCGGGACCCTTAAGTCAGCAGGCTGATGCTCTATCCACTGAGCAAAACCAGCCAGGGCTATGCAAAATTTGGGAGCAACATAAACCTTGAAGCTGATGAAAGTTAAACATTTTATAATATTTTATAAAAATTTGTTTAATAAACTTGAAAATTGTTTGAGTGATAATTTCCCTTCAAATAATATGGAAAGCAAAACTTTCTTTAGGATATTTATTTACTAGTATTTATTTATTTAATGAAAACTTGCCTATTTTCATGTCTTGTTTATTTGTTTTATATTTTTAAAAGAAGGCAATATTCATCTATGTATTTTGCATAATTATATCAAGTGTAGGGGTTTTACCAGTATGTCATGTTATTAAAATCAGTTAAGAAAAAACAGTAATTACTGGCCAAGAAACAAAAGCAGAATTGTCCTGTTCCTCAATGGATTCAGATGAAATCTGGTAATAAAATCAGGTACAATTCCAAAAGGTAACATTGGAGAAGAACCAAGCTGGTTCTATAAGGAATCACACATGAGATGACATACATATTTACACTGTTACAAGGTCACCTGAATCTTATCGTATTACTCTGAAAACATCACTACTATGTGGACAGTGAAACTTGGTTTTATTGGTAAGGTAATTTTTCTTTTTATTTCTATGCTTCTGCACTGGTAGGTTGGTTCAGTAATAAATATGTGAGAACTTTTGTTTGAAAAAAAAGTAATTTTGAAAGTGAAAGGAGAGGCCATATGGAAGGTAACAGCAAGGAGTTTTGTTTAGTCAGGAGCAACTTGTGACAATGGACTCTGGGACAGGAATGAAGAAGAGACACTATCCCAATCAAAACCCCAGAGAGTTTTTTGTGTGAATATTGACAATTGATTCTAAAATTTTATGAAGAAGGCAAAAGACTCAGTTTAGCAAACACAATATTGAAGGAAAAGAAAGCAGTTAGAGGACTGACATTACCCAATTTCAAGACTTACTATAAAGCTACAGCTATTAAGACAGTATGTTATTGGTGAAAGAATAGACCAATAGATCAATGGAATAGAAAGAGAGCCTAGGAAAAGACCCACATAAATATAGTCAACTGATTTTTGACAAAGGAACAAAGGCAATACAGTGGGACAAAGATAGTCTTTTCAACAAATATTGCTGGAAAAACTGGGCAACCACATATCAAAAAAAATAATAATAATCTAGACACAGACCTTAAATCCTTCACAAAATTAACTCAAAATGGATCGTAGACCTAAATATAAAACACAAAACTATAAAACGATTAGAAGATAACATAGGAGAAACTAGATGGCCTTAGGTTTGAAAATAACTAATTAGATACAATGCCAAAGGCATGATTCATGAAAGAGTGGATAAACTGGACTTCATTTAAATAAAAAAACAACTGCTCAGTGAAAGACAATGGCAATGAGAAGACAAACCATAGTCTGGGAGAAAATATTTCTAAAAGACAATCTGATAAAGAACTGTTAGCCAAAATATACAAAGAACTCTTAAAACAACATAAAAAAAGACAACTGGTTAATAAATGGGCCAAAGATTTTAATAGATATCTTACCAAAGAAGATATACAGACAGCAAATAAGCATATGAAAAGATGCTCCACATCTTATGTTACCCAGGAAATGCAAATTAAAACATCATGATAGTACTACATATCTATCAGGTGGGTCAAAATATAGAACACTGACAACACCAAATGCTGACAAGGATGTAGAGCAACAGAAAATCTCACTAATTGCTGGTGAAAACGCAAAATGGTATAGTCACATGGGAAGACAGTTCGGCAGTTTCTTATAAAATTAAACCTACCATATGATCTAGCTATCATTGTTCCTCAATATTTACCCAGAGGAGTTGAAAAAATATCCACACAAAAACCTGTACACAGGCCCTAGCCGGTTTGGCTCAGTGGATAGAGCGTCGGGCTGCGAACGGAAGAGTCCCAGGTTCGATTCCGGTCAAGGGCATGTACCTTAGTTGCGGGCACATCCCCCGTGGAGGGGTGTGCAGGAGGCAGCTGATTGATGTTTCTCTCTCATCGATGTTTCTGGTTCTCTGTCCCTCTCCCTTCTTCTCTGTAAAAAATCAATAAAATATTTTTTTAAAAAAAACCTGTACACAGATGTTTACAACAGCTTTATTATAATTGCCAAAACTTGGAAACAACCAAAGTGTCCTTCAATAAATGAATGGGTAAATAAACTTGCCCAAGGTCTAGACAATGGATTATTATTTAGTGCTAAAAAGAAATCAGCTATTAAGCCATGATGAGTCATGGAGAGACCTTAAATGCATATTACTAAGTGAAAGAAGCTAATCTAAAAAGGCTACACACTGTATGATTTTAACTACATGGCATTCTATAAAAAAGCAAAACTATGGAGACAGTAAAAAGATCATTGATTGTCAGGCATTGGGGGTGATGGATAAAAAGGTGAAGCATAGAGCCTTTTAAAATGGCAGTGAAAATACTCTGTATAATACTATCAAGATGGGTACATGTCATTATACATTTGTCCAAACCTATAGAATGTACAGCACCAAGAGAATCATTTTGGGTGATTAAGATGTGTCAATGTAGGTTTATCCGTCATAACACATATATCATTTGGGTGAGGAATATTGGTAATGGGGAGGCTATGCATGTGTGAGGGCAGGGGAATTTGGAAAATCTCTGTTCTTTCCTCTTAGTTTTGCTGTGAACCTAAAACTTAAAAAAAAATAGAATCTTAAAAAGTGGGAGGGGAAGTCTGATTTGGGAAATCATCAGAACCTACCACTTCCCTCTAGCTGAAAAGGTCAGAAGAGATAGGGCAGGTAAATTAATTTACAAACATCTTGGGAATGCTTCTCAAGCATGGGGAATAATTTCAAAAGACTGGTATATTCTGAAAGCAGATAAAACAAAAGGTGTGAGCAGGGGGGGAAATGTTTTTACTCAATTCAATTATAAACAAAGCTTCTCAGGAACTATGCTTACACTCTCTCAAGAATATATTACAGAATAACTACTGAGGCAGAACATAAAATTTTCCACTGAAATAAACTGCTGACCTCTTTTCTGCCTAGAACACAATAGCAAGTGCCCTTGAAGCAATCTACTAGTATGTCTATGTAAGTTACTTGAGTGACTCTAATTATGCAATATAAATAAGCTGAGGCTATTTCTGCATAAAGATGGGAGAATGAAGTGGGTCACACATCTATCTGTTCACCAACATAAAACTAAATAAAAAATATACATATTTAAAAACAGCGAAATGTTGTTAGTAACGACCACATTAGGAAAGAAACACAACCTCATGAGATAAATTAAAGAAAGTGATGACCAATTACCAAGCAGAAGACTCTGCTGAGGTTTATTACAGCTCTGCTTGCATCTCCCAGAAGCAATCCTCAAAAGTAAAAAACTAACCATAAGAATTCTCACAAATAATCTCAAATTTAAAAAGAAGTCGATTGAGAATATATCTTTTTTTCTCTCTCTCTTTGCCAAGAATGGCAATGTCTGCTAGAGAGTGGTAGGTGAGAAGAGAAATGAACAACCATCAGTTGGTCTGCCCTTCACAGGTCAATATTTAGGCTCCAGGGCCCTACACCAGTTTAGGGGAATGACAGTGGTAACTCACATGTAATCTACAAAATCCCACCAGAGTACATGCTCTTAACTGCTAGACCATGCTGCTTCTCTTTTGGTTCCCTGGCCACAGCACTTGAATCAGGAATGAACCCTGATTGGGTCAATCAGAATTCTTCTCTGGGATGTTTCTGCTGTAAGTTGCTGTGAACTTTTGCATTTTTGAAAGAAAGGACCACCATCTCTGAACATAGATGATGCCTGAGTGTTTTAGGGAAAAAAAAAAAAGAGAGAGAGTAAAATAGAGCTAAGTTTTATATATATATATATATATATATATATATATATATATATATATATTCTATACTAATAAAAAGGTAATGGGTAATATGCTAATTAGACCAGGAGACCTTCCGGACAAAGCCATGGTGCCAGGGCTGAGGTAGAGGCGGTTAGGGGTGATCAGGCCAGGAGGGGAGGGCAGTTGGGGGTGATCAGGCTGGTGGGGGGGCAGTTGGGGGCGAGCAGGATGGCAGGGAGGGCAGTTGGGGGTGAGCAGGATGGCAGGGGGCACAGTTGGGGGGAGCAGGATGGCAGGTGGGGGCAGTTGGGGACAATCAGGCCAGCGGGAGGGGGCAGTGGGGGGTGATCAGGCCGGCAGGGGAGGGCCCACAGGGATTGGGCCTAAACCAGCAGTCGGACATCCCCCAAGGGGTCCCAAATTGGATAGGGTGCAGGCCGGGCTGAGAGACACACCAGACCCCCCCCCCCCCCCGCATGAATTTCGTGCACTGGGCCTCTAATATAGATAGATAGATGATAGATAGATAGATAGATAGATAGTTAGATAGATAGATATATAGATAGACAGACAGACAGGTAGAGAGATAGAGATAGATAGATAGATAGAGATAGAGAGATAGAGATAGAGATAGAGATAGAGATAGAGATAGAGATAGAGATAGAGATATATATATACACTTTTATTGATTTCAGAGAGGGAGAGAGAATCATTGACCAGCTGCCTCCTGCATACCACCTACTGGGGATGGAACCTGCAACCCAGACGTGTGCCCTGACTGGGAATCAAATGGTGACCTCCTGGTTCATAGGTCAATGCTCAACCACTGAGCAACACCACCAGCAGGGCAAGCTACGTTTATTTTTGATAATGAGTAGGAGGATGCCATGACAACCTCACTTGAAACCTTGGTCCAAATTTGTGTAATGCCCATCCTACCTAATTATATGAGCCCAAATCTTCCCCACCTGCTTTTTTTCTTTTTGCATTTCTTCCTCCTCCTCCTCTTTTCCTTCTCCTACATTTCCTTTTTCTTTAGCTTAAGTTAGTTTGAGTTTTAATTGTTTCTGTCACTTTGGATTACAAGATTAATACATGGTAACTTACACTCCAACCAGCATGAGAATTCCAATTTTTCTGACTCTGGAAAATAAAAGCACATGAATTAGCAGAAAGAAGAGCATCAGATATGGGATAAAGGCAAGGAAAATGCTTTATGCATAACTTGACATAACTGGACTAAATTGCTGCTAATAGGGTTTTTAAAAATAAAACTAGAGACACCAGGTAGAAAATTAATTCCACAGAAAAGAGGGCTCTGAACAAGTAGAAGAAAGCAAGTTGAGGACTGGATGAATTAATCTGATTTCACTTGCTGACTTTTTTATTTTCCATATAACAGAGGAAAGAAAAGGAGGAGCTTTTAAAGAAGCAAATTCAGTAAGCAGGGTTTTCTAAAAACCCTTATTTCTGTAGCTGAAATTGCTGGAATTTCAAATGGCCACAATACTGTTCTCTGTGTTCTGGAAGAACACTGACATAGTCTCTTGATGCAGAGGCTTTTGATTGTAGTTCCTGGATCAAAAGCATCCATAGAGAGAGAGCTCCAGGTTGTAAATAGTGCTTTTATTAAAACACAACTATCTGAACCAATAATGGATGTTCAGTAAATAGGGTCTTTTGTTTTCTGAATCTTCAGAACTAGAGGTAGTTAAAAAAACACACAAACAAAACCTTTGTTGTTTGCATATGAAAACGTCAATTCTGTTGTATATATTTCTGAGAAAAATGAACCTCATCCTTGCTTGTGTTTTTCAAAAATGAAATGCAAAAAATGTATTGGATGATACTTTCACATGTTTATAACTTTTTTATTATAGATAATGAGGTTTTAGTGTCTAACATGATATGTTGTTTCCTTACTATTCTTTCTAGAAAGTTTTTATCCTGTAAAAGAAGGGAGATAAAAATTTGAAAGTTTCTCATAGAAAGTAGGAAAGGACACAGGCTGCTGATTAACAGGGGAACCATAGAGGAGCCTTAAAAAGTATGTTTCCTTTGGGTGTGAAGAGAGCAGAGCGCCTGAAGAGTGGCTCCTCTGTGTATAACACATCCAAAGGCAAGTTGGGCTTACTCTTTACAGGTGGCAGGGTACTATGGCCTTCCTGTAACATTACGCCCCATACATGAAGAGAAAAAAAAAGAAAGACAAAAAAAAGTATGTTTCTGGTGGGGAGGGGAGAAAACAACGATGCTGCTCAGAGGCTGAAAAGAATTAAAGTCCAAGAAGAAAGAGAGCATTGGGTTAGGGATTTAGGAGGTCACTGGTGACTTTTAGGAATGTATGAAAAGGGCACAAGGAGGCATTAGCTGGCATTGTCTTTGCCTTAGTACTTATTCATTGTCCTTTTCTCAAGCTGGGTCCTAAAAAGAGGATAACTATGAAGAAAATTACAAGGCTCTGACGACTTAGTCCACCATGAGGGCCTCAATCTTCCAGCCAAGCCTTTAATCTGACTTAGATCCTGAGAGTATTTCAATAAACACAAATATCTTCCCTTTTTCTTTCCTTCTTTCTTTTTTTTTCCATACTTCTTCTTTTTAAAATCTCTCCTTTTTTTTTTTCTTTTTAAGGGTTAGGAAGTTTTGAAAGTTCCCTAATATCTAGAAGACTCTGACTGGGAGAGGTGCTGACTAGAACTACCTAGACTACAATAGATAAAAAGGACAACGACTCCCTAAGCTTCAGTCAAATATAAGTTCCTTCTAACACTGACTTTGGACCACTGTCTTGAAGAGTCTAATTAGTTTGCTTCTCTGACCTTGATTGCTACCTTTAACAGAGATTTTAAAGCCTGTTGTCTCCTAAACTTGCCAAGCCCTGCTTCCTCGGTCTAGTCAGCAATCTTGCCCTGCCCAGACCTCTTGCTGTCTGACCACACTGCTTAGCTAACCCCATTGTGTCACACCCCACTGCTTATTCCTCCTTTGGAAACACCCATCTAAGAGCTAGCTCCTTACACAAATGGAAAGACAGTAAATATTCTTGACAGAGTTAAGACCAAGGAATAAGGAATCAAGGGTGGAGGGTTTGGACTTGGAAATTGAGACCTTCAGCTAGAGGGGGTGGAGGTGGAGTAAGAAAGGTTAAACTTGATAGTCTATCCTTTCTGCAAAGTAGGATACAAAACCCTGTCAAAGAAGGAGTGTGGATTTTATAGTATGTGAATTATGTTTCAATAAAGCTGTTGTAAAAAGGGAGCACATGTAAGGAGATGGGATAAAATTAGAAAAGTATTGACTTTAGACCAGCTGGCATGGCTTTGTGGTTGAGTATCGACCTATGAACCAGAAGGTCACATGCCCAGGTTGCGGGCTCGATCCCCAGTGTGGGACTTGCAGGAGGCAGCTGATCAATGATTCTCATCATTGATGTTTCTTTTGTTCTCTCTCCTTCTGCTTCCCTCTGTGAAATCAATAAAAAAAAAATATTTTTTAAAAAAAGGAAAGAAAAGTATTGACTTTAAAAATTACATTAAAAGTTACATTTATATTAGCATGGCAGTTCCTGGTTATGGGTCCTTTTAATGATATTTCTATATTGAGTGATTCAATTGTCTATACGTTCCTCTCTTCCTTTCTCATTGAACTATTAGATTCTTCCAAAGATTTCCTTAGAATCTGTTCAATTTTCTAGTGGTCATTCCAGGGAAGAAACAAATGGAGCATAACCTTATATTTCCAAATAAACATGATGTCTAAACAAAATATTCTAATGCACAAATAATATTTATATAAGATTTTTTAGGATATTTATATGCAACTAGCAATGACTTAAATAATGGAGACATATAATTGTGCTATACAACACAGATAGTACCAGGATGTTGCAGCAACAAAATGTGGACTGTCTCCTGATGGGCACACAAGGGCATACACACGGCAGCTCCAAAAATTTCCTCACCAGAAAACATACAGGAAGGATGGGGAAGGAAAAGGCATTCTCCTCACCTTCTACTTTTTTTTTTTTTAACCAGGAAGGAAAGTCTTCCAAGAAAGCTACCAAAAAAAATTCCTATCATATTCAATGGCCTAAAATTGGTCATATTGCAAACCCCTAACTTCCTGGGAGGCTAGGGAAATGAATAACTGACTTTGCAAAGCCTTGCAGTGGTTCTCAACCTGTAGGTCGTGACCCCTTTGGCAGTCGAACGATCCTTTCACAGGGGTTGCCTAAGACCATCCTTATATCCATATCATCCTTATATCCAAATATCTAAAATATCCATATCAGATATTTACATTACAATTCATAACAGTAGCAAAATTACAGTTATGAAGTAGCAACGAAAATAATTTTATGGTTGGGGGTCACAACATGAGGAACTGTTTTAAAGGGCCAGAAGGTTGAGAACCACTGCCTTAGAAGAACAAGTTCAAGAAAAGAGGGGCCCTAACCGGTTTGGCTCAGTGGATGGAGCGTCTGCCTGTGGACTGAGGGGTCCCTGGTTCGATTCGGTCAAAGCTGATAGATGTTTCTCTCTCATTGATGTTTCAAACTATCCCTCTCCATTCCTCTCTGTAAAAAAAAAAAAAAAAAAAAAATCAATAAAATATATTTTTTAAAAAAGAAAAGAGGGGACTGGAAATTATATAACTGTTTGCCACATAATTCACTCAGAAAAAGTATAATAAAAACAAAAATATGTGCTTGAGGAACTTCTGATATGAGCAGATTTCATTTAAACTAAGGCAAGGCTTAAAAACTGAGGACTAATTTTTTTTTTAAATTCTCACTTGAGGATATTTTTCCATTGATTTTTAGAGTGGAAGAGAAAGGGAAAGACAGAGAGAAATATTGATGTGAGAGGAAGACATCGATTGGTTGCCTCCTGCACACACCCTGACCAGGCCTAGGCCAGGGAGGAGCCTGCAACCAAGATACGTGGCCTTGACAGGATTCAAACCCAGGACCCTTCGGTTCGCAGGCCAACACTCTATGCACTGAGCCAAACCAGCTAGGGCTGAGGACTAAAATTTGAGGAGAAATGGCATACTTGAATAGTAGACAGAACTTCAAAAACCAAAACATGAGCATATGAAAATATGTTATGAAAATAAATCTGATTAAGATAGCTCTGTGTTTTGAATTCCACTGACTTTGGGAGGACTATTAATTTCTTGTAGTACTGGCTGTTCCTGGAATTCTCCTGTGTCACCTCCAGAGTAGATGCCGGTGGGCCAAGAGCCTGGATGTTTCTATCTCAAACAAGTTAGATGAATGTTTCTAACAACCACTCTTAATAATAGTATTTGTTGTTCTTTCTATCTTAATTTCAAATTGGGTCACATTTATCATCTCTATACTACTCAAAGAGGTTTTAAGTAAAACACTATAGATCCTAAATATAATACTAGAGGATAAAGAAAAGTGCTGATATTTGGGAAAATGTAACCTAATTCTTAGGCCTTGGATCCCTAAAAAAGTAAAAAAAAAAACAAAAAAAAAACTTAGAAAAACAAAACAACTGTTTTTCGTTCAGACTGTGAGGCAATATGTAGAGAAGCGAAACATGGGTCAGTGCTGAAACAGACATGGCCAATAACAATGGATATGGAACAGTTTCTTAGAGGAAGGTACCCCTTAGGTAAGTCTGTGGAAGTTGAGGGTGAGAAGAGAAAAGGGAATGTTCTCCAGGCAAAGTAAGCAGCCCCAGTAAAGGTTATGAAAAAGCTTGGCCAGTCCAGGGACTTGCAAACATTTTGGGTCGCTAGAGTAGCTAGGTGACAAATAAGGGATGATACATTTATTTTGGAAAATGTGTCTCCCTTAATCCCTATTTCAAATAAAGCAATTTAGAGGAAAGAATGCAATTTGGTAAAAGTATAATTCTTGACTAATTGTGTTTTACCCCAAACGGTTCTATTTTGACTATTATAGATGTCTTGATCCTGATAGTCTTACTTGTTTTTTTTTTTAACTGCCCTAAGATTTAGCTTTGAGAAAAGAGTTATGCCACAGGTTCAATTCTACTGATACCCTTTCTCCTACCCTAATCCAGTTGCTACAAATTTTTGAAATCTCATTCTGGATAAGCATAAATTTGTGCAAATGTGTCTACTATTAACCAGATGTTATTTAATTGGTAAAAGCAGTCATGTTCAAATACTCAAGTGTTCAAAGCCATTTATAGAAATG
This sequence comes from Myotis yumanensis, assembly GCF_028538775.1. Lineage (NCBI taxonomy): Eukaryota > Metazoa > Chordata > Mammalia > Chiroptera > Vespertilionidae > Myotis > Myotis yumanensis. The sequence goes on along the minus strand of NW_027223755.1, from coordinate 70,237,395 downwards.
GACAATATTCTTATACCTGAATAACAAATATACATTTGTATATGTGTCTGTGTATATTCCTATATGTGTACCCACAAGTATTTCAATTTTTGTAGTATCCATTTATAACCTAAACCCAATGTTTTCCTAATTATTATTGTTAAGCAACATTGTTGTTAGTAAACTTTGTACATGGAGAGAAGTATTACAGTAAACCAGCTGAGGCACAATTCAGTGCCCTTACCCAGGAGGTTTTTATTTAGAACATAAGCAATGTGGACCCTAATGATAGACACAGAAACATGTCTTATCCTTGTTTCCTGTTTTTTGTGTGTGTGTGACCTCAGCTTTAGAGAATTAAGCTAATAATAACACTTCCTTGTTCAGAGCACATTGCCATCATTTGTGATACCTTTACCCCCACTCACTCACATTAAAAATTTTAGGTAAGTTGAATAATTTACATGAATACTCCCATTCCCCAGAGTTTAGATGGGAACAAAATTCTAGGAGTCAGAGAGATCAGGGTTTGGATCCTAATTTTTTGCCACTTAATGAGCATGCAATCTGGGTAACTGACTTAACCTCACTGAGACTATTTTCTCATCTGTAAAATGGGAATAATAATAGCTGCCTCATAGGGCTGTTGTGAGAATTAGATTATGCACCTAGAGTGCTTAGCACAGTGTCTGGTACATGGTAAGTGCTCAATACATTTTTGTTATTATTAGACCACGAATGGCATAAGAACTTTGAATTTGGATAAAGACCAATCCAAACTTGTCATATCTACTACCAATATGCTATGTAACTTTAAGTAAGTTACTGTGCCAAACTGTTACTCTATTTCTGCAACTAAGGACTGGAAATGACATTGCAACTTTTGTAAATAAAATTGTGAGGCACTAAATAAATGTTAATATAGGTCACTCATTAAAATCTGTAGTTGCTTATAATCCTGAAGATAAGTATAATTAATATTTAGTATTAATAAGGTGACTTCCACTCAGGCATTAATAAGACATTTCAAAGATGAACAAGCATAGAACACTGACTCTCCCCAAGGTTATAGATTCAGTAAGATAGGAGGGACAGATATTTCTTAACTGACAGGCAATGAGAGAAGAAATTTATCTTCTCTGAAGAGTTTTATGTTTATTCCTAAACAGCAAATAGTAAGCCTTCAGTGAACCTTACTAACTGGTCCATTTGGTTAATGCCCAGCTCTTCTGTGGGAGATTATATTGTGGGTCTCTAGGCCACTTGAATACTAATAACTATGCCCATTCCTCTCACCTCTGATGCCTAATTCTGACATAAAATTTAGCTTCCCTAAAGAGCAGCAAAGGAAGAAATGTTTGCTGTAAAAGCGATGGAACTCCTGGGTCCTCTAAAGCAGTCTGCTTTGACCCTCACTTTTCAAGACATAGGATTCATTATTGTTTTTTTAGGCTTTTAGTTGAATGGTTGCATAGAGCAGTGACTTAGAGCTTTTGAGCCAGTCTGCCTGGTTTGAATTCTGGTGCTCTCTAGCAGTGTAACCTTAACCCTGACAAAAATAGCACCTACCTCATGAATTAGACCAGCACTTGGACCATACTACGGTTAAATTAATAGTAACTATTAGTTCTACAGCCAAAACTGTATGCCTAATTGGAATGTGGTTCACCCGAAAACTGGAAATTGTCTTAAATTGAAGTAGTTTATATGAGCAGTTACCATCAAGCTATCAAAGTGAATGATGCCACAGTCACATAACTAACACCCATTCTTTTCTCCTCCGTGCTAAAATTCCCAAAGTTAGTATTGCACAGAGAACAAGTGCATGGGCTTTTATATCCGTCATGACACTTGCTATATGCCCTTGCCTTGGTTTTCCCATCTGTAAAATGGTTAAAAATAGTACTTTCTTCACAGAGTTGTGAGATTTAGATGAGATAATGCAAGGAAAGTGACTAGTATGGTTTCTGACAAATAGAATATTATGCCATTAATAATAAATGTTAATGGTTTTTATTACTATTTTACTAGTATTTATTTTTTTATTTTTGAGGGATAAGAGAGGAAGGGGAAAGAGAGAAAAAAAAAAAACACATCAATTTGTTGTTCCACTTATTTATGCACTCATTGGTTGATTCTTTTATGTGCCTGGACAGAGATCGAACTCACAGCCTTAGCGTATCAGGACAACACTAACCAACTGAATGACCTGGCCAGGCTGTTATTATTATTTTAAATAAAATAACAATGAAAATAAGTGACTCTGATATTTCTAGGTTTAGCTATATCACAATTTAAATGTGTCCAGAATTGGGGCTTCTCCTTGTAGATTTAGACATACATAAATAATTTTAGAAAAATCCTATGCCTGGGATACTGTTTGATAAGTGCTTCTGTGAATACATTGAATGTTTTTCCTTTCCTCTATGAACCTTACATCTCAGTCTCTAAGAGTTTGTACTTTGTTTTACCTTACTATTTCAGGTCAGTTCAGCTCAGGGAGGTTATTTATGTCATCACAAGGTCTTGCTGTATCTAATCCAGTCTTGATCTGAATCTGTTAGAAGTAGCTAAAAGGAGTCATGGCCAGTTGGTAGTAGTTAAAAAAGGATGAAGGGTTTGGGGAAACATTTTTAAAGAGTAATAGGAAAATAATAGAACATTATTTCTTTGGATTTAAATGTCTTGCATATATTGGAGTTTGGATTACCTTCTCTGTGGGCTAAATCTAGCAAAATTTTAGTGGGCATTTTCCCTCATCCAATGTACTCTAATTAAAGCTCATTATTGTTTTAATAAATTAAAATTAATATTAGCCTAAACAAAATGCAAAAAGGAAGGCAAACCTTTAGCTCCACTCTTGCTCAAATGAATTCCAAAGCAAAACAGTAGTTTTACATTATGAGTTGCTCTCAAATATTCAAAGCACTGCCTTAATATTTAAACAGATAGACACTTTTTAAAATTGTCAAACTGTAGTAAATTAACAAAAGATTTTAGCAGAAAAAAATTCCATAAATTCCTAAAGGGAAGCAGAATTGTGTTTACCCATTCATATACATACACTAGGTTATTTATTAAATTCCCTTTCCCTAACCACAGCCCTTAGTCCAAACTTTATCTTCAGTTGCTGTGGATCAAGAACGTTGCTGTGGCAACACTGGGACTATGGCACTAGGTTGTGGCCAAGTCAGAATACACCAGCATCTGCACCTCTGTGTATATCTGTAGCTCTTTGTTTACAGCACTTACCATTTATTACCCATATGTGATTTGTTTGGTTATTTTTGTATCTGTCCTTAAGATAGTTCTTAGAAGCCCCACTGCATAGGCTAATGTCCTGCTAGAAGGAAGTGTGGTAGGCAGTTAGACAGACATGAGCAGAGCAAGGGCGGTGGGCCAGGTAACAGGGACTTAAATTAAATAAGATATTTAGTGAAATTGGACTTTTCTTGTTGATGCAGGACTGTTTTAGACTCCTCCAGAGAAAATTATTTATGAGGAGATCATGAAGGAAGGTGTGTGGTTCCACCCCTAAGAGGTCCTCAATTTAGGGCCCTTGAAGGATGTTTACAATGAAGATATAAGGCAAGGTATTATCCTCAGAGTACACGTTGTGGGTCCACAATAACATGACTTTCTAATTAGGGCTTTTGGTTATTTCTTAGCATTAATCCTACTTCACTAGGATTCTGAACGGCCTTACTTTGTACTAAACTACATTACACACTTAGGGCAAGGTCCCAGGGTTTATTAGCATATTAGTTTATTTTACTAGTTTTATTAATTTTTAGACTAACAAAACTCATACTAATAACAGTGTTTTCATTATAAAGTACTGTAACTAGGCAACCGGGAATTGGATTAGAATCTGCAGTTTGTTTGACACAACAATTCTCGTTGCCCTCAGGCTTCCATCAACAAGGTTAGAGATTCCTGTGACAATGTCAAGCAGTTCAAGAATTATTGGATCATCTGTGTTAATATTTTCCCCAGTGTGCTTGAGATCAAGTATTTTTCTTACTATTACTTTTAAAAACTATATTGCTTTAGCCCGGCCATGGTGGCTCAATGGTTGAGTGTCAACCTATGAACCATGAGGTCACGGTGAGACTCCTAGACAGGGCACATGCCTAGGTTGTAGGCTCGATCCCCAGTGTGGGGTGTGCAGGAGACAACCAATCAATGATTCTTTCTCATCATTAATGTTTCTGTCTCTCTCTACCTCTCCCTTCCTCTATAATAATAAAAGTGTAATATGCCAATTAGACCGGACGTCCTTCCAGACATCCTTCCGTCCTCCCAGACAAAGCCAGGGCTGGGAGGGAAGCCTGGGTCCTGGGTGCCTGCCAGAGGCTGGAGGGAAGCCTGGGTCCCAGGTGCCAGAGGGAAGCCAATACCAGCAGCCAGGGGAAGGAAGGCCTACTCTTGCATGAATTTCATGCATTGGGCCTCTAGTCCTATCTAATAATAGACAAACATGGTAATTGACCTTACCTTTGCTATGCCTCCCATTGGCTAATCAGCATGATATGCAAATTACTGCCAAAAAAGATGGCGGCTAATTTTCATATACAGGCTGGGAGCGAAGACTGAAGGCACCGTAGAAGGAAGCCAAGCAATGGAGCCGAGGTAGCAGAGATGGGCAAGGTAGGAGCCGCAGAGATGGGAGCGAAGCCCTATTCTTGCAGGAATCCTCCTGCAACGGGCTTCTAGTAAATATATAAAAGAAAATCATATTGCTTTAAATGGGTTACCTAAAATACAGTCTCTTACTAACATAGGCAAGACATCATAGATTGAAACCAAGCTTATCTAGGCCTAACCTATCTTTGGGTATAAATGAGAACTAATTTTTTTTGTTAATTCTCATCTGAGGATATTTTTTCCATTGATTTTTAGAGAGAATAGAAGGGAAGGGGAGAGACAGAGAAACATTGATGTGAGAGAGACACATCGATTGGTTGCCTCCTCATCAAATCTGCAACCAAGATATGTGCCCCTGACTGGAATCAAACCTGGGACCCTTCAATCCGCAGGCTGACACTCTGTCCACTGAGCCAAACCAGCTAGGACTAGTGAGAACTAATTTTAATAAAATTTCAGAATTGTATACAAAACATTGGCATTTTATTTTTTGTATCTATTCTCATAAGAAACTTTATCAAATAGGAAGGGATATGAAAACTCTGAAGTCATAAATTCTTGGTCTATGGCATTCAAAAATTTCACAATTATGTTTTCTGCTACAGTGATATTTGTTACATTATTTATAAACAGCTTATGTTAGAAGTTAGGATATTGAGATAGTAATGACAGAATTAACAGAGAGCTATTGAGTTGTCTAATATAATTCATAGGGTATAGGGCAGAATAACAGAAAGAAGGGGCCTTGGAATAGGATTTTCAGCTCTAAGTGGTTTAGGCTACTATTTGCCCCTAAAGTGAACATACATGCAACAGCTATTAATACATAATTTTAAAAGGTGAGAAAATATCTTTGTATTCAGTTTAGCAGTATATTTTGATATTTGAATCCGCCCAAATTTCATCTCAAATAACCTAATGTTGAAAACAAATAGGAAAATGGCTCTTTCATCTCCTTATTATGATTTCAAATGGTTTATGTTTAAATAATTCTTCAGATGAGAAACCAAGATGGCGGCATAGGTAAACACGGGAGTTTGCTGCCTCGAACAACCACTTCAAAAATACAACTAAAAGACGGAACGGACATCATCCAGAACCACAGGAAAGCTGGCTGAGTGGATGTTCTACAACTAGGAGGAAAGAGAAAAGCATACCGAGGCTCAGAGGAGGCACAGTGCTGAAGTAAAATACTAAGGTTCGGAGTGCATGTGGAGCGGGCTGGAGGCTGAGGGCGCGGTTGTTTTCAATCGGGAGGGAGTCTCAGGCTCTGAGCTCCAGTTCCGGGCGAGTCTCTAAGGACCCAGACTCATACGGGAGAAGTGGGACTGTCTGGCATCGCTCAGAACCCTAGGGCAGCTTTCTCTCCGTGGGGCTTGCAGCGACTACTGGGACACTGAGAAGCAGAGCCTCTGAGGGCAAGACTGAGAGCAGCCATAATTGCTAACCCCGCCCTGTTGATCCCCTGGGACCCGCCCCGCCCAAGCCCTGCAGGGAGGCTTTTGCTGGATAGCCTCAGGCAAAGGCTAGATTAGCACCTCCCTAGAGATCCAGGAGCCAGGAAGCCCAGAGGTCAGAGTGGGACCATCCAGCTTTAAGCTCCGTGGAACCATAAAAGACACACTCAGGAGGCAGACTCAGTGAGCACCAAAGCCCCATCGAAGCAAGTCTAGCCCCAGAGGGGTGTCTCCAGCACAGAAGTTCTCCCACCGCAGACACAGCTGATTCTCACAGCCAATTAACCTGGAGGTCAATTCCTCACAGTGATAACTACAACAATCAAGGCTTAACCACAACAAGACTGTGCACAAAGCCCACAAGGGGGTGCACCAAGAGTGTCTACCTTAGGTAATTGGGACACTTAGCACAGAAAGGCACTCTATCGACACAGCGAAGCATAAAAAAATGCTGAGACAAAGAAACAGGACACAAACGACAGAATTGGAGGAAAGCAAACTGTTGGATATAGAGTTCAAAACCACACTTTTAAGGTCTTTAAAGAACTGTTTAGAAGCCCTCGAAAAGACTGGTAAGACCGCCGATAAATGTAGTGAGATCCTCAAGAAATCTAATGAGACCCTCGATGTTGTGATAAAGGACCAACTAGAAATTAAGCATACACTGACTGAAATAAAGAATATTATACAGACTCCCAACAGCAGACCAGAGGGTCGCAAGGATCAAGTCAAAGATTTGAAATACGAAGAAGCAAAAAACACCCAACCGGAAAAGCAAAATGAAAAAAGAATCCGAAAATATGAAGATAGTGTAAGGAGCCTCTGGGACAGCTTCAAGCGTACCAACATCCGAATTATAGGGGTGCCAGAAGATGAGAGAGAGCAAGATATTGAAAACCTATTTGAAGAAATAATGACAGAAAACTTCCCCTACCTGGTGAAAGGAATAGACTTCCAAGTCCAGGAAGCGCAGAGAACCCCAAACAAAAGGAATCCAAAGAGGACCACACCAAGACACATCATCATTAAAATGCCAAGAGCAAAAGACAAAGAGAGAATCCTAAAAGCAGCAAGAGAAAGAAAATCAGTTACCTACAAGGGAGTACCCATACGACTGTCAGCTGATTTCTCAACAGAAACTTTGCAGGCCAGAAGGGAATGGCAAGAAATATTCAAAGTGATGAATACCAAGAACCTACAACCAAGACTACTTTATCCAGCAAAGCTATCATTCAGAAGTGAAGGCCAGATAAAGAGCTTCACAGATAAGAAAAAGCTAAAGGAGTTCATCACCACCAAACCAGTATTATATGAAATGCTGAGAGGTATCCTGCAAGAAGAGGAAGAAGAAGAAAAAGGTAAAGATACAAATTATGAACAACAAATACGCATCTATCAACAAGTGAATCTAAAAATCAAGTGAATAAATAATCTGATGAACTGGTGATTGTAATAGAATCAGGGACATAGAAAGGGAATGGACTGACTATTCTTGGGGGGGGGGGGGGGAAGAAAGGGGTGTGGGGGTGAGTGAAGAGATTAGACAACAATGGTGCACCTATGGATGAGGACAGTGGGTGGGGAGTGAGGGCAGAGGGTGGGGTTGGAACTGGGTGGAGGGGAGTTATGGTGGGAAAAAAGAGTAACTAATGTAATAATCTGAACAATAAAGATTTAATTAAAAAAATAAATAAATAAATAAATAAATAAATAATTCTTCTGAAAATTACTTTAGGACTGACAGCTAATGACTCAATGGAACAGTTGCACCTCTGACTCATGGAGAATCTGGTATAAGCATTTGACTCATCTGCTTCTTTCATTTAGGAAATGTCACTCTAAATGTACCATAAGGTGCTTGTGAAATACTTGAATGCTCATATAAGAGGTGCTAGAAAATTACAAGGTTAGAGAGTCTTATTTTAAAATATGGTTTTATAAAGCTTCAAGCAGATGTTTTAGTTCAGTAGATCAATTCTGGGTAACCTATTTATGTGTGTGTGGGAGGGTGGAACCTAACTCCCCTCCAAATGAAATATCTCATTTACAAGTTTTATAGCTTCTGGTCATTAGGTTAAATAGAATAAACTGAAAGAAACAAAAACATTCAGTACTGGATTTAATTTAAAAATTTTTCCTAATTAGGTTTAAAAATCCACACAATATCCAGATCCCAACATAAATTAAGTTAATTAGATTAGTTGCTTATTCCACTTTGGTTAAGTAGAATTAAACCTGTCTGCAGCATAATTTTTTTAAGATTAACAAATGTCGGTCTCCTAAAATTACTTTTATTAAACAGAAAGCATGATGTGATATATTAAAAAACATGCTTTTCTTAGAATAACTGACAACTTTTTAAATAGTAGACTTTATTTTTAGAACAGTTTTAGATTTACAGAAAAACTGAGACGATAGCTCAGAGTTCCCATATACCCCACATCTCGTTTCCCCTATTATTATTTTACATTATTATTGTTAAAATTAATTAATGAATATTTACACATTATTATTGTTATTTTTGATACATTATTATTAACTAAAGTCCGTGATTTACTCAGACTTCATAATTTTACCTAATGCCTTGTTTTTGTCCCAGGATGTCAGTAAAATACCACATTGCATTTAGTCATTATCTGTCCCTACACTCCTCTTGGCTGTGACACTCTCTCTTTTTTAAAAAATATATTTTATTGATTTTTTACAGAGAAGAAGGGAGAGGGATAGAGAGTTAGAAACATCGACGAGAGAGACACATCGATCAGCTGCCTCCTGCACACCCCCTACTGGGGATGTGCCCACAACCAAGGTACATGCCCTTGACCGGAATTGAACCTGGGACCTTTCAGTCCGCAGGCCTATGCTCTATCCACTGAGCCAAACCGGTTAGGGCTGTAACACTCTCTTAAGACACTTTCTTATTTTTGATGACTGACTATTTTGAGGAATTCTAGTCAAGTAGTTTGTAAGATGTTCCTCTGTTGGGCTTTATATGTGTTTTTTTCCTCATGATTGGGAGATAACCATACAGGTAAAGTACAATTTTCATCATCATATTAAGGCTATTTACATCTACTTGATTTATTACTGTTAGTGTTGACCTTGATCTCCTGACTGTATTTCTCAGGTTTCTCTACTACAAAGTTATTCTTTCCCCCTCTTTTCCATACTGCACTCTTTGGAAATAAGTCACTATGCACAGGCCACACTTAAAGAGTTCCCATAACTCCTAAGTCAGGAGTTATGTTCCTTCTATTTGAGGGTGGAATAGCTATGTAAATTATTTGTTAATTCCTTTGCATGGGAGATTTCTCTGTTCTCCCCTATTTATTTATTTATTTATTTATTTATTTATTTATTTGCTCAATCATTTGTTTATGAAAGTATGGATACATGGATTTGTACTTTACATGTTGGTTTATAATCTTATACTACTTTATTTTATGGCTTAAATTGTTCCATCTTTGGCCATTGTGAGTTCTTTCAGTTGAGTCCTATGCTACTTTGACATGCCCCACCATTGTTTTTTGTTTGTTTGTTTGTTTTAGCATTTCCTTAGTTTCTGGCACTATAAGATGCTTCAAGCTCATCAGGCATAGCTGACAGCTTATAAAAATGTAATTCTTGCTAATTAGGAGAATTGACAATTATAATAAACTCTTATTTATCTCCAAGCCAAACTGTTAAAGAATCCAAAAAACTATTTTTTCCTGCATTTTATATTATAAGAGATAATCATGAGATCAGTATGAATTCTATTTTGTTTTTATAATTTTTATAGCTTCAATAATTACAATTAAGATTTATAATGATGTGGGTAAGAACCTCAAGATTTTTCTGAATCAAATAAAGATTTAGCACTAGTTGGTTTGGCTCAGTGGATAAAGCGTCGGCCTGTGGACTGAAGGGTCTCAGGTTCGATTCTGGTCAAGGGCACGTGCCTGGGTTGTGGGCTCAGTCCCAGTGGGGGGCATGCAGGAGGCAGCCAATCAATGATTCTCTCTCGTCATTGATTTTTCTATCTCTCTCTCCCTCTCCCGTCCTCTCTGAAATCAATAAAAATATAGATTTAAACATAGTAAGTATAATTTTAATACTACATATATTCTACTTTTAAAAAAATTCACAGTCAAATGTCATATATAAAAAATGTCCAACCATCACAGGTAATTGGAATTTTACCCAAGCAAGCTGAACAATTTGTTTATAAGATTGTGGGTAAATTTGAACATTTGTTAGGATATAAGGTGCATTCATAACTTAGAATCTCAGATAACATTAGGGTTCCCACAATGGCAAGATTGATATTAAATGTATTATTATGAGCAAAAGTATATAGCAAAGTACCAGATACACTTGTTTGAGCCTTAATATTCAGGCTAATGAGGTGCCAGAGATATATATATAAAGCCTTGTGTGTGCTCGCTTCGGCAGCACATACACTAAAATATAAAGCCTTGTAGTACATGCTAGCCTAGATGTGTTTTATTTTCTCAAGGATATGACTTTGAAGGCTTAGTGTAGGCTGGAAGGTTTCCTTTGATGTTTAGATGTGAATGATTCCAAGGGACTGCTGGGTCCCTGGGTGACTCTGGAGAAAGTTGATAGCAATTCTGCTGCTATGTCCTGGTAACAAGACAATGTAAAGATTTACTGTTTAAACTTGAATGGCTGGTAAAAATAAAATTTTTTAATGACTCTGTAATTATCATTGAAATCAATTTACAGGTACTGCTGGAGTCACACACTGTTCAGTCTTCTGGGCTGCCCTCCACAGATTGCCTGCAAAGGCTACTGGGCTGCCATGACTAGAAGCAAACTAATAATCAGGATGGTTCTTTTCCCGATAATGGCAAGGATTTTTTTTTTCCTCCCAAACATTTCCTGTTGATGGGACAAATAGCAACCCTATATTATACCCAATTTTCACTGTGATAAAAAAGGTATGGTCTTTTAAACTAAAAGGTGGCTATATATTTAAATACAGGAAACCTGAAATTAGTTGACTTCTCTATTATTGTATTATTCTATATTATTATTATTGTTATTTACTGACCTATATAATATTCTTCCCCCCCCCACACACACTTTTTTTTGCAGTTACAAAATATTATGGGCATTATGCAATTTAAACTTTACAATAACCTAGGAAGGAAAGCAGAATGGATACCTTTCTTCATTTTACAGATTAGAAAACAGAGAGGCTCAGACTGGTAATAGAATTTTCACAGAGGAAAATGTCAGAATTGAATTTTGAAGCCCTGTTTTTTGTTCTAAATTCTGTGCTCTTTCTGTAAACTATACCAGTGTTTCCCACAGTAAATTGATTTTAGGTAGTAAACAGATTACTATTTTATTAACAGTCAAATATGTAAAAATATAATTAGCACATCAAGCTTATGGTATCACAGATATATTATTTTAGGATGAGATTAAACTAGGTATTGAATATAAAAGTGAGTTGAAATACATAAACATATTAATTGAATACTGAAATGGGTGGTATATGAATATGGAAGAAATCATGAATGTGAATGACTGGACTTATACTCTGCCTAGATCCTAAAAGTAATCAAGTCATTCCTAAAGGAAATCAAGCAAGACACAAAAAACAAACAAACAAACAAAAATATATAGAGAAAGGTAATAAATAGGTTAAATTTTATGATTTTAAGAACTATGACAGTCTGTGTTCACCTGACCACATAAATTTAATGTGTTATATAATTACTGTAAACATTTTTAAAGTAAAAAATATTATGTAAGTGCCAAATATTTTAAAATATTTTCTCTCTTATGTAATTTTGGGAAATTTTAATTGTAGTAATAATTTGTATTTTTCTTTACATTTTTATCATAATGAAATCAGATGTCATATGAAAGCATCAACTAGCCAAATTTACCACTCTTAATAAGAAGTAAGATATTGTTTTTCCTCAGGCAAAGGGAATTGATTTCTAATTGGGAAGTAGAATTAACAGACATGGATTTTGATTTTCTGAAATGGAGAGGCAATAAGATGTCCCACAAAATGCATTGGGCCAAGAATTACCTGTCTTGGGGGTTAATCTTAGTTTTGTGACTACCTAGCTATGTGACTTTAAGCAAATGGTCTATTTTAAAGAAATCTTTATAAAATAAAGAAGATTAAGGTTTTAAAGAGTTTTTCTTAGTCCTAATTCTCTCTGAATCAAAAATTCATTTTAATCAATTCTCCACCTCAGTAAAGCAGTTTTCAAAAACAATGAATTTGGGTTGTCAATCCTATTTGATTTGTGAGGGGGTGCTAGAATGGGCCCTTTCTCCAGCAATTCTCTTACGTAGGCCCCAAATCCTTCGGGGATATTCCCTGTGCCTCAAGGATGTGAGGGCTGATTGGAGCAAACATACTCTCCTGCCTTCCCCATCTCCAGGCCTTAAAGTAATTTTTCCATTTATTCATCAACATCCATCTTAAAGTTAGAAGGTATTAAAAAATATTTGTTTTACTGAAGTATTTTAATTGTTTGCTCTGATTGATCAAGATTTCATTCAACTACTATTTATATAACATTAGTTTCAAAAAAATAAAAAATTCACCCTAATTAAGAAAGAGGGTAAAGGAGATTGCTATAAAGATACTTTTGAACTTACTAGTAGAACTGGAACTATCACTCTGTCTCGCTTTCATGGGTCATAGTTTCTACTTCCCTTTGTATTTCTGCTCATTATCTGCCTGGTGACTAACTTCTGCTTACAGTTTCTACTCCCTTTTAACTTCTGCTTGCACATGACTTGCACCTGTCTTGTTACTATGCTAGGTGCTGGAAATATAGCAGTGAGTAAAGTGGCCCTGATCCCTCATGGGGACTCACAATACAGCAGGGGAGAGAAGGAGGGAGGGAGAGTTAGAGAGAGAATGCTATGAGACAAACAACAGGCCTTCTAAGTTGAAACATGCAAGGTCCAGTGAGAACATACACATACACACGAAGTCAGTGTAATATAAACTGGATCATGATTCATGTGTAGGTCATGAAATCAGTGTAATGGCTTAAGACCTGCATTTATATATATATATATATATATATATATATATATATATATATATATATATATATACAGTGATTTTAGAGAGGAAGGGAGAGGGAGAGAGAGATAGAAACATCAATGATGAGGGAGAATCACTGATTGGGTGCTTCCTGCACGCCCCCTACTGGCGATCACATGCTTGCAACCTGGGCATGTGCCTTTGACGGGAATCCAACCCGGGACCCTTCAGTCCACAGGCCGACACTCCATCCACTGAACCAAACCAGGGCAAGACCTGCATTTTTTACAAAAGAAATAACAGAAAATATCAGAGTAAATCACACTTAGTAAGGAAAAGCATTGTTAAACATTTATTTCAGTTTATATTATCAGTGAATAAACAAAAATTCAGCTCCTAAGAGGAAAACAAGAAATAGAAAAATTAGTGATCTAGAGAATATATTAGTAGATGATGAAACTGAAAAACAAAAGGCGAGGAGGGGTATATAAAGTGTCAGAGGTAGGGATTGAAATTTTAGAGATAATAGATGCCTTTTGGGTAAAGACCTCAAAGAACTGAGGGAGTGAAGACAAGGCTGTGTGTGAGTCATCTCTGCAGCCCCAGCATCTAGCCAAGTGTCAGGCATCTTTGTTGGGTTTCAAGATGTCTGCTGAATAATTAATCGGAGAGAAGAAAACAAATTTCATCTAAGGTAAATTTTATAAAAGATGAGAGACAGGCAGAAATGAAAATGACATGTTTGTGGGAAAATGAAGAATCCTACTGAACAGGAACAGAGAGAATGCAAAGTGGAGGGATTGGTTTTAATTACAGTCTTTGAATTGTAAAGAACAGAAATTCATTCAGAACAACTTTCTTAAGATGATAATTATCAATAAGGAAAATAGTGATAGCACAGGAATTCAAGTCTAGTATTAATATAGGCTATCCCTTAATATGCTTTATTTTCTTTGCAACTGTTTCAAGGTGTCTCTTTGCTTCTCCTGTAATTATGAACTGGTTCACATACTCTTTACTCTTTTATTCCCATATTTTTTTTTACCCCATGGATTAAGTCAACATTTCAGTTCACTCAAGGTTCATTATTTGCCCATCTGTCCTCTTTTTACTTCATGACCTTTCTGATTTTGCTCCCAGAGCTAAATTGAAAGGCACAAAGATCAACATAACCAGGATAGTGGTTCTGGGAATAATGCTGGAAGGAGAGGATAGGTGTGAAGATTAGCTCTTCATTACATGTAGCTCTTCACTCCAGTCACAATAGACAATGTACATGCTGTTCTCTCTGCTTTAAATACACAGCTTCAAAAAGTCACTCTTCTATTTTCCCACAGTACCCTGTGTATACCTCTAGTATAATACCTATAATTCTTCCTTGGGATTATCTATTTACTTTGTTATCCTATATAATAAAACCCAAATATGCAAATCGACTGAATGGCCAATATTGACCACCAGAGGGCAGACCTTCAATACAGGAGCTGCCCCCCTGGTGGTCAGTACGCTCCCACAGGGGGAGTGCTGCTCAGCCAGAAGCTGGGTTCACTGCTGGCAAGCGCAGCGGTGGTGGCGGGAGCCTCTCCCACCTCCACTGCAGGTGGGCAATAAGGAGTGAGGGGTCCTGGAATGCGAGAGCCATGGACTGTGAGAGGGTGCAGGCTGGGCTGAGGGACCCCACCCCCAGGGCACGAATTTTGTGCACTGGGCCTCTAGTGACTATATAATAAGTTTTTCAACAGCAAGGAGAATGAATGAATGACTACATTAGTCAAAAATTTATTTATGCCCTAGCTGGTTTGGCTCGTGGATAGAGCATCAGCATGCAGACTGAAGGGCCCTAGGTTCGATTTTGGTCAAGGGCACATGCCCAGGTTGCAGGCTCAACCCCCAATAGGGGGCGTGCAGGAGGAAGCTGATCCATGATTCACTCTCATCATTGATGGTCTCAATCTCTTTCTCTCCTTCTCCCTTCCTCTCTGAAATCAATAAAGATATACTTTGAAAAAAAAATTATTTACTTTTTTTTTTTGGTGCCCCATTCCTGGAGGTACTGCAATAGCGGGTCAATGCATGGAGTGGACGGAGCAAGCTCCTATTCCATCTTCTTATTCCAAAAATACATCCTATATAATAAAACCCTAATATGCAGATTGACAGAACGGCAGAACAACCAGTGGAATGACTGATCGCTATGATGCACACTGACCACCAGGGGGCAGATGTTCAATGAAGGAGCTGCCCCCAGACCGCAGGCCACGGGCCAGCCAAGGCAGGTGCCAGTGGGGTCCCCCAATTGCCCCACTGGTCGCCCCACAGATTGGCCCTGATTGCCGGCCAGGCCTAGGGACCCTACCCATGCACGAATTTCATGCATCAGGCCTCTAGTTTAATATCCTTGGATAGAGGACATATCAGATATTAAACTGATAAGAAGAGATACTACACTTGATCTTAGCCAAAGGCCGGGAAGCGATTACATTTATTTTACACTAGCACACCCATTTGTTCACTCATATATAATTTATTGAGTACCTATGTGAATGTATAAGGGAGGCACAGATAAATATATTGAAAGAATGGGTAGGTCCTTCTACTTCTCCCATGGACAGATCCCAAACTATTACAGGCAGGGAAGAAAGCTCTCACAATGTTTCATATTAATATACTTTTAGACAAAAGAACTCTTTAAGCCTCTAAGAAAAGTGGAAAAAGAGGAAATAGCTAAAGCAATATGACCAGCAGTGGTAATTAACCTGCTTCTAAAATGCTTAAGATGGCTTGGCCAACCAGTCTTGATCATAGTGGTAACTCTGGTGTACCACAAAGGCAGACCTGCAGGGGAGATTGAGTCATGATGAACATTTTTGCGACCTGCCTCCTGTGTGACTTACTCCTAAGGACAAGTGAATAGTTTCTCAGTATTTCACAAAATTGGCATAATAATGAACACCAGTCTGGCACCTCATCTCATTCCTTGATGTTTTTTCTATAGTAATGAGGCAGTCAGACCTAACATTTATTTATTTATTTTATTTTATTTTTTAAAATATATTTTTATTGATTTCAGAGAGGAAGGGAGGAGAGAGAGATAGAAACATCAGTGATGAGAATCATTGACTGGCTGCCTCCTGCACGCCTCACACTTGGAATCAAGCCCGCAACCTGGGTATGTGTCCTGACCAGCAATGGAACCACGACCTGGTTCATAGGTTGATGCTCAACCACTGAGCCATGTTGGCCGGGCAATTTTTTTAAAGAGTAGAATAATCTGAGATAGAACTATTTCCTAAATAACGTTACACAGCAAAAACAAAGAAAAGGATGAAAGGCTCTTTTTTAAAAAATATATTTTTTTATTGATTTTAGAGAGGAAGGGAGAGGGATAAAGAGATAGAAACATCAATGATGAGAGAGAATCATTGATCGGCTGCCTCCTGCATGACCCCTACTGGGGATCAAGCCCACAACCCAGCCATGTGCCCTTGGCCAGAATCGAACCTGGGACCCTTCAGTCCACTGGCCAACACTCTATCCAGTGAGCCAAACTAGCTGCAGTGGTCGGCAAACTCATTAGTCAACAGAGCCAAATATCAACAGTACAACGATTGAAATTTCTTTGGAGAGCCAAATTTTTTAAACTTAAACTATATAGGTAGGTATGTTATTATTAACTTAATTAGGGTACTCCTAAGGCTTAGGAAGAGCCACACTCAAGGGGCCAAAGAGCCACATGTGGCTCGCGAGCTGCAGTTTGCCGACCATGGGCTAGGGCATGAAAGGCTCTTTTAAGCATTTTGTTAACTTCTTGAGTTTTATTTTTCAAATGTTTTTTCACCTATTGGAAAGAAGGCATGTGAGGTATTACATGATGTTCAGCACATTGCATGGCATACAGGAGATCAAAACAAACAAAACAGAAACACCAGCTGCATGACCCAGGCTGTACCTTCTAGGAATGCACAATGTATTAATTTTGGTGGTATCATTAAAGACTGAGGTTTTTCTGTTTTTCATTCTGTCATCTTCAGCATGTTGGTTCATGCTCTGAGGCTTGTCCCTTCTGACCACAAAATGATATAAGATGCTATATCATCAAGTTGAAGAAGAGGAGTAATTTTCTTCCATGGGCCTATTATTATCAGCTAGGAGAAACTTCTGCTGGAAAACCCCTAGTAGGCTGCTTGTCATGTGTCTGGCCAAAATTGCTTCACATGCCCACACATAAACCAGTTATTGGCAAGGGGAATGGAATGGCAATAACTGGCACCAATCAATATCACTGGGGCTTGGGACTTCAGATGTTCAAATGGCAGGTTATAGTCAAATACAGCTAAAGGGAAGAAGGGGGAAGGGAAGCAAAGCAAAGAAGAAAGGAAATAAAACATAGGAAAAGAGAAAAAGTAAATCTATCTATAGAGGAAATGTTCTATCTGTAAATGATCTTTATGAACCATGTACACTAGCAATGTGTCATTTGACCCACAATTCCATGCTGCCAAGGAGCAAATGTAGGAATAAATAAGCAATGCAGTCCTGATTTTGATCTCAGGCAAAAAGGAGGTAATATCATTTCATTAACTGGGGGATTTGTAAAAAAAAAAAAAGCTTGATATAGGAAAGGAAGCCTCTTGTTTGCTTGTCATCTCTGGTTCAGTTTTATGATAAAAAGAAATAAAAACAGGAGCATTCTCAGATGAGAACCAGTTTAATAACAATGGTTTTTCACATAACGAAATATCTCTCAACCTTATAGAAAATAAAGAAAAACGTAAGTCTTTGCTTTAAGTTTGCTATAAAGTTAACACAAAAACATAATGGAGAAAATGGTAAGCCTAGCATAAGGAAATCTGTATTAAAAATCAGTTATGAAAAATTTTAAAAATCATGGGGTAGCCATTCACAAAAGTATTCACAGTAGGACCCTTTACATAAAGTCTACGTACTTCATTGTAGACACAAAAATAATATTATAAATTAGTGGGAAAGATCCAAACCTCTTAAAGTAGAAATTCCCTTTGATCTTCTGTATTTGTTTGTATAGAAAATTTCTTCATAAAGAGCCTTTTTGGTGAAGAACAGAGAGTACAATTATTTATGAAGCTGTCCTTTAATTCAACCAATGAGTTTAATGGAAAAGGTTTCCTATGACTTCCTTTGTCAGTCTCTGAAGTACCCTTCCTCTTCTAGTCTCAAGTCCTTAGCTGTGTCTGGGACGCTGAGTAGATCCATTACCAGGAACCAGGATGCTGGCATTTGCCTATTAGACTATAACCTGCCATTTGAACACCTGAACTCCCAAATGATTCATGTGAAACAAACCTGAGTTTACCATAACCTTTAGATTTGGCTGTTGTCTTCACTCATTTAGGGAAAGCTTTCCAATTTCTAGCTGGGTTTTGAAATAAAAAGACATGGATTCAAGTCCTAGTTCTGCTACTGTTTTTAATGAATGAGTAAAGATGGATTGTCCAATAAGTGACTCTAGGAATTCTCTCTGGGTTGTCTGGATGAACTAGCTTCTGGGTTGTCTGGATGAAACTAGCTTCAGGGAACTCCTCCCTCTCCCCTTACCAGTGGAAGGGGCTATGTCTCAAACAATGTGTGGCACCACCGATTTTCTTTCTCCTCAATGGGAATAGTTGCACCCCAAACCAACTCCCCACAGGAGCTAACGACTATTGTTTACAGATAACTGGCCTCTAAGCTCAGACCACTTAGTGCCCAAGCCCAGACTTTATGTCCTTTACCTATAAAAAAGAACAACAAGGCGTAAAATCCCTCTCTTGAAGCACTGCCCTGTTATGCATCCAGATGCACACTTGACCCTACTGAGCTCACCTCTTTAAGAGATGCCCAGAGAATGGGGGGCCCTTTTGCCTGTGCCATACACACAAGGGATATGCTGATATTTGCAAAAGCCCTTGGCTTTCAGTGTGATATTTAACTTCTTTGACCTTTTGTTTCCTTATCTGTGAAAAAGGAAAAAACAATACTTATCTCACAGGATTGTTTTGAAAGTTAAATTTATCTAATCATTCAACCCATGCAGGAAACACTACTGAGTTAGCTCTCATGTACACTTTTGCTGCACGGATTAAAAATCACCTTTGAGCCCTAGCCAGTTTGGCTCAGTGGACAGAGTGTCAGTCTGGGGACAGAAGGGTCCCAGGTTCAATTCCGGTCAAGGGCACAAGCTTGGGTTGCAGGCTCAATCCCCAGCAGGAGGCAGCTGATCAATGATTTGATTCCCTCTCATCATTGATGTTTCTATCTCTCTCTCCCTCTCCCTTCCTCTCTGAAATCTATATATATATATATATATATATATATATGTAAAAGAAAATCACCTTTGCCCGTGTTGTGGTGTCCTGAAAAGTGCATGGACTTTTGAATCAAAGATTTGGCTTTACATTGTGACTTTGTTGCTTTGTGCCCCTGTGACCTTGAGTGAAAACTTAACTCTCTGTACTTAAGAGAACGCGTGAGTAATGGGGGAAAAAGGAGGACCTATGTAATACTTTCAACAATAAAGATTAAAAGAAAAAAAGAGAGAGTGTGTGAGTACTAAATAAGATTATGTCTATAACAAGATTGAGTACATTTGGCACCTAGTACATGCTCAATACATTTTTTATTTGCTTTCCTGGTTTCTGCTGCCCTTTCTCCCTTCTTCCTTACTTTCACTGATGCTTGCTTGCTTCTTATTCCTTCCTGACTTCTCCTTCCTTGTTTCACTTATCCTGACTCTTACCCCCTCCAATTATTTCTCAAACTAATATGAAATGCTTTCCCAAATCCCACAAATTCCTAATATGCTGCATGGAATGCAGAAGTGAGTCCTTAATTGATGTGGGCATAGAGCTGGGTGCACTTTCTGGTCTAGGCTATGAATTTCATCCCATCTGTTAAAATATCTAAGGGGATAAAAATCTCAACCTTGAAATTCTTTGAGGAACAAACACTTCCTACCTGGCAGCTTTGAGCCCCAGAGAGCATTTTGGTTTAACACAGCAATTTTCAATCCTTTTCATTTCATGGCACCCATAAACTAATTTCTAAAATTCTGTGGCACACCAAAAAATACATTTTTTGCTGATATGACCAAACATAAGTATAATTTCTATTCATTTACACCAGACAGCTATTGTTGTGTTGGCTGTAGTCATTTTTTAATTTAACAATCTCAGGAAAAAGAGGTCAGTGCCCCTGACTAAATAGTCAAGTATTGAATGTTTTTAAAATTCTTGCTGGCACACTGTTTGAAAATTGCTGGTCTAACGTCATCTGTTGCCAGTTTCTCACTTGATTTAACAATGAAAAGTCATATGCTCCTACCCTGGCTCTCCTTTAAAATGTATCTTTGTTTTGAATTTAAATACTACATAGGGGAAAATATGAACTTTGCTTAAAAGCATCCTAGCATCTATCTTTTGCTCTTTAATCCTTAAATATAGCTGAGGGAAAATATTGCAAAATTTGTAAGCAATTTTTTAAAAGTTGAAGTTACATAATTAATATATAGAGTCAAAATCCTTGGACATAGAGAGAGGACAGATTTTTTCATCTATTTCCCTCAAAGCAACAACCCTTCATGTGAGCTCCTATAGTAACCTGCAAGGACCTTGAGCTCAAAAAAACAGTGACTTTCATTAGCCTATCCTTGACACAGTGAACTTATCTATTAACACAGAGCCTCAAAATGTCACTAGAATTCATCCTAACACTAAAATATGGAAGCAGAAACCACTGTCATAGAATTATGGAATTCTAGAACCACTATGCTCCTCAGAAACAATCTTCTATAACTTTCTTATTTTACAGCTAAGGAAACTGAGGACCAGACATTTTAAGTTGCTAATAAAAGATCTGAAAGCAAGCAGTGCTAGATAGAGCAAATTCCCTATTTCCTTTCATTTATTTTTCTTAAAGGTACACTATAAATAATTAGGAGAAGTAAGGCTGTAATAGTGTTATCTATTGATAATCACCCATGCTAGGCAGAGCATAGTACTTATGCTTCTTCTGTAGACTTAGAACAGTTAAAAGTGGATATCTTTTATTTAGACAATTGGGGAGATCTAAATAAGTTCTATAGCTTAGATAACAGAATAAAATCTATGTTAAAAGTTGCATGTGGTCATATAAGAAAATATCCTTGTATTGGGGAATTATATACAAGTATTTAGGGGTAATGAGACATTATGTCTGTAGTTTACTTTTAGATGGTTCAGAAAGTGTGTGTGTGTGGGAGAGAGAGAGAGAGAGAGAGAGAGAGAGAGAGAGAGAGAGAGAGAGAGAAGTGGCTTGAATTAGAATAACAAAAAGATGAAAAGAAATGCACCAGACTAAGGATGTAATTTAAAGTAGTCAAAAGATTGGTTGATGGTTTAGACATACTATAGCTAAAGCAAAAAAGAATCATGGGACACTCACATATTTTTTTAGTTGGACTGAGTGATTGAGATAGGGAAGACTGGGGTGATGAACATGTTTGGTAGAAAGTAGCACCAAAAGTATGCCAAGAATTCTATTTTGTCCGTGCCATACTTCAAGTACCAACATTGAAATTATGTAGAGATATCAAGTATGTGGTTGGATATAAGAATCTGAAATATTAAAGGGAAGATAGGGATGGAAATATAGATTTGAAATTAATGTGATATTAAGTGCTTTTTTAAAATTTTATTTTATTAATATTATTTTTTAATCCTCACCTGAGGATATTTTCCCATTAATTTAAATATATATATATATATATATATATATATATATATTTTATTTTAGAGAGGAAGGGAGAGGGAGAGAGAGATAGAAACATCTATGATGAGAGAGAATCATTGATCGGCTACCTCCTGCATGCCCCCTACTGGAGATCAAGCCTGCAACCCGGGCAATGTGCCCTTGACCAAATTTGAACCTGGGACCCTTCAGTCCACAGGCAGATGCTCTATTCACTGAGCCAAACCAGCTAGGGCTTTCCATTGATTTTTAGAGAGAGGGAAAGACAGAGAAAAATATTGATGTGAGAGAACACATCGATTGGTTGCCTCTTTCACCAGCCCCTACCAGAGCCCAGGCCTGTGAGGAACCTGCAACCAAGGTACATGACCTTGACCAGAATTGAACCCGGGACCCTTAGGTCTGCAGACCGACACTTTGTCCACTGAGCCAAATTGGCCAGGGAGATGTGCTTTTGATTAAAAAACAAAAACACAGAGATTTCATTGTACCCTAGAAATACCTGGAGGTTACCTCATTTAAGAAGGGGCAGCAAAGAAAATGAACCATCACTATGCTATGTCTAGTTTTTACTACAGCTAGCGCCACGAATGCTTTTCAAACTCATTTGATTGTATTATAGTCTTCCAAGAGGTCTGGAACATGAAGGTGACCATTGGTGATTCTATATTCATTTTTAGCTTATTGCTCCTGGGACATGACTGGAGGTGAAAGGAATGGAGAACATATGAACAGGGAAAAGTCCGATATTTCTCAAAACAAATGTAATTCATTGAAATAGCATATACAGTGGGGCCTTGACTTACGAGTGTCCCGACTAATGAGTTTTTTGAGATACCAGCTGTCCCTCTGCTGATTTTTTGCATTGAGTTGACAGAGTAATTTGAGTTAATGAGCTCCTTAACGAGCTCGGTCTCAGAACGAATTAAACTCGTAAGTCAAGGCCCCACTGTATAAAGGGGACATCTGTAATATTTTCAACAATAAAGATAAATTTAAAAAAGGAAATAGCATGTATACGACTTAACAGCAATAGAATTCCAAAATAAATATCCTTTTAATTTCATTATAATTCCTTCCTCAATATTCCTGCAAAGATAAATATATGTAGCCTTGCTACTTGACATAACCCTTCAAATAGTTTAAAATAGGACAGCATTCGGATTCCATGCCAAAGCAGATGGAACTGTCAGAGTAGGCAGTTAGTTATTAACGAAAGAGAAAGGAGGCAGACATCTGGTTAAGCCTGATTAAGTCAGGAAACGAAGTTTCAGTCACCGTGGGGAGTAACCAGCACCATTTTGGACAACATCCCCTCTAGTCAACAAGGCAGAAAAGTCAGCCTTACAGTTACCCCAAGTGGTTACAGGCTTGGGGGGGCGGGCTTCACAAAATGGCAAGGGGAAATTCCTTTCACTAAGTGCATGCATAGTAGAAGCCAAGATGAAGCAGAGGGATTCTTTTTACTAAGTGCATATATAGTAGAAGCCAAACAATGAAACAAAACTATGAAGCATGCACAGTAGAAGCCAAAATGGTGACCATAAAGGGGGAAGAGACTAACCTGGGAAAAGGATCCGATTGGAGAATGGCACAAGACCTCGGGAAAGCTAGGAAAGAGATTGGATGGGGGGGGGGGGGGGGGGGGGTGGGGGGGGGGCGTGGGGATGGCACTAACAAAAGCCTCGGAAAAGCCAGGAACCCAGCTCACATCCTCCTTGGGGCACATCTGTGTCCTTCTTTCTCTTGGACATGTACTTTTTGCATTATTTTCTCCTAAACTCTAAGGGTCCCTGTAAGACTTGCAACCAGAGGAGCAGCGAGCAATGGCAGAGCACTCTTTTGCCTCTGTAACATCCTTTCTTGTGTCCATGCAGACACTACCATAAAGCCTGCCCACTCTCTGTTCCTCTGAGAGTGTACTATCTCTTTTTGCTCTAATAAATCTGCCACTATCATTTCAATCTCTTCTTACATGAGTTTCCCTGAAATTCTTCCCCCAAGACACTGTGGAAGAACTGCAGCCTCTGGTACCAGAAATATAACAAAGCCCTGGTGTTATTTCTAAAATTATAACACATTTATATAGCACTTTATAATTTATAAAGTCTTTCCCCACAGCTTTGCAAGGTAAATAAGATATATATAATTATGAATAAGGAAAAATGACAGCCTCTGGAAATGAGGTAGCTTGTTTAAATTAAAATGATTATTTTAAGTGACAAGACTATGCTTAAAAGCTAGATCTTCTAACTCTGGGGCTAGTTCTCTTCCTCTGATACCATAAAGCTTCTTTCCTTTTTTTATAACATGGTTAAGTAGATATTTGTTTCCTCGATTTCATATTGCACAGAACTGAGTTTACTTACAGTGAAATGAATGCCTTGACATTATGAAATTATAAAATTATATATATTATATATATATATATTTCAGAAAGAGCTAAGATCAGAATTTATATTTCCCGAGTTGCTGTTTCCACTGATGATTCAGCTAGAGATGTTTATCACTGTAAATCACGGTTTTTGCTACATAAGTACTTTTAGCCAAAACTCTGAGCAAAATATGCCTGACATAAATTCTCTTATGAATGGTTATAATTCAATTTCTTACCATATTTACTGCATTTTTTAAGTTTCCAGAGAGATAATGTTTATATTACATAAACGTGCTTGTTTTTAAACACCTTTTGCAGAAGGAAGTTTAAAATTGCTGAAGCAGATGTGACTATTGCCAAAAAAAAAAAAAAATGAGGAAGTTAAACAAAACTAAATATAAAAATGTTAGAATATCAGATGTTAGAATGCCTGAGTGGATGCATTGTGGCAGTCACACTTGGGAAATCTTACATTTTACATTTTGGAGACATGTTTTACACAAAGGCCCTATTTTTGTTTTAGAAGAGGCATGAGTGCAGTTTAAGACTAGCCCAAAGAATCACACTGTACTAGATGTTTATAGACACTGATAAAATTTCTCACAACCTATATACCTCATTAATACTGATAATTATACTTAAAATAAGTTGAGTCCTATATGTATCATTATTCTCTTTTCACCAGAAGGAAATAGGTTCAGGGAAATTAAAATAAGTTTCCTATTATCACACAATTAATAAATGATGAAGAATTAGTAATTATTTAGCTTGTTTATATCTCGCAATGAAACAAATAACATATTTTGAGAAATCAAGTAAATTATAATAACTATTAGAAATGTTTTTTTTTTTATCATGGTTTCCCCAGGGCAGATGTCTGGCTGGGCCTATGCTCTTGCTGGAACTCATGCTGAATTAGCACCTCCTTCCTCTAGCCACACCCAGGGCTGAGAGCTGATCTTCACTTGCTTATGTTTACCTTTGAGACAAGAAATTTAGTCTCTAACATAGAAAACATAGGAAAAACTGAAAATGCAAAAGAATAATAGATTTATTTGCAGAAATAAACTTGTTCTTGGAACTAAAAGCCAGAGCATGGCAGGTCTGCAAACACTCTGGATCTCTGGCCTTCTTCCACTTGACCTCTGCCTGTTCAAATTTGTTTTTTCTTTCCAAACTTCGGATAAAGCTAGCGATGGATGTGCTGCCTTTATTGGACGGGGTTTCATAGTCAGTCTTCCCAGCACTGAAAGGCTGAGGTTGAGAGACCTCTGTTTAAGTCCGTGAGAACATTACTAGTAAGTTCAGACTGCAGTTCTGTCTCAGCATCTGTGGGGGTGACCTCAGCCCAGGTGGCACAGAGCCCATGCTGGTGTCCGGGGTGCGCTCCCTGCGGGCCCAGCTCACCATAGATGCCTCTTCTCCTGAGTCTCTGCCACCTTCCCCGGTCCTCAGGCTAGAAGTTCTGGTTTCTCTCAGAATCTGAGATGCCTCTCCCCCCATGCGCTGTGCCGAAGCTTCACATAACTGGGTGGTTATCAGGGCAAAGTGGAAAGAGTAAAAAAAGAGAAAAATAATCAGGATTCCCCCAAAATTGTGGAAAATGGTCCCTGTGGGGGCCATTTTCCCAGGTCCTCGCCAGAAACCAGTTTTCCGTGGCATTTTAGGAGCTTAATTCCTGTTCTGGTTGCAGCTTCAGGGTAGGTGCAGGGCCAGGAGAGAAGAGGGAATGTTCCCGGGCAGTGCCCCCAAGTCTGGCTCCAACAGCCCTTTGTCCAGTCCTCTCTGTGTCATTCCAGTCCTGCCGTGATCAGGAGGGAAAACCAATCAGCTCACCTCTAGGCTGCTCATTTGTCAGGTTCTATATATTTTTATTGATTTCAGAAAGGAAGGGAGAGGGAGAGAGATAGAAACATCAATGATGAGAGAGAATCATAGATAGGCTACCTCCTGCACGCCCCACAATGGGGATCGAGCCCGCAACCCGGGCATGTGTCCCTGACCAGAATGGAACCAGGGACTCCCCAGCCCGCAGGTCGACACTCTATCCACTAAGCCAAACCAGCTAGGGCATATGTCAGGTTCTGACTTCCCGCTCAGTCTGCCTGTGGCTGCTTCCTTTCCAGAGTCCGCAATTTCCAGCCTTTTCAATTCTGTCCCTAGCTAGTGGTGATCATCAGTGAGGGGACGGCTGGCTGTGGACCTGCTCCACCTTGGTGGCTCCAGAATATTGTGTTATCTTTTTTTTTTTTTTTTTTTTTTTTTTAAAGAACAAAGGGAAGGAAGAAAGTGAGCCTGGACAGCAAGTAGACTTTCTTTAGAAATAAATGAACAGTGTCTTTTCTCATAGACCTTAGAAGTGCTCTGTTGGTTGGTATGAGGTACTTTTTGTTTTTCTCTCTGGGTATTCTTCCTGAAAAAGGTGGACGGAGTTGGCGGCACAGATATGGGGACAGAGGGTGAGCGTGCAGTCCCGGGTTTCGAGAGGCATGCTGTTCACACTGTTCTGCATTTGTGAGCCTCTCTCACCTTGTGGTTCAGGATTGGCAGTAGGTGGGACCAGCTCCTCCTGTGCCTTCCTGATATGCCCGTCTGTTGGTCCTGCATGCCATTGTCAGTTGAATGTGGAGGGTCAGCAGGCCTCCAGGGCACTTAGTGAAGCCACCTGTCTGAAAGCCCTGGGTCCCCGACTCACTGTGCGGAGAGGAAGAGCCACAGTGGTTCCCAGGCCCACAACATGGGACACAAATAGATTTCACTGGGTTCAGACATTGGAAAGTCCGATATTACTTTAACAGACACAGTCTTTGATGGGCAATTAGAATCTCCCGGGCTTAACCTCTGAGTAAGTGTTGGACTTTTGATGAGTTACTTTTCGTCTCTCATCTTGGTTTAACCTCCTGCAGAATAGAGCCATCTCTGGAAGAAGAGAGCATGTAGAGATAAGGTACTATTATCATCAAATTTTGAGCACCATAATGCCAAATACACAGAGAAAAATTATTAATCATCCCTTACCTTTGATAGAGTGTAAGCACCATTTCTGCAGTTGTGATCTGCAGATCATTTAAAAGCATAGACTCCCTACAATGGTGCCACCTTCCCTCTGATCATCACATGTCCTTGAATCGTGTCAGATATAAATATTGTTACCTCAGCCATTTTCCTCATTTCCATTTACATAAAATGTCTTTTTTTTATCCCTTTCCTTTTAGTCTGTGTGTTTATCTATTATTTTGATGTGCATTTCTTGTAGACAGCATACATATGGGTCTTATTTCCTTATCCATTCAGCTGCCCTATGTCTTTTGATTGGAGCATTTAAAGTGATTATTGATAGGGTAGTATTTATTGCCATTTTATTCTTTTAACTGTGTTCGTGTTGTTTTTTTCTTTTTCTTCAAGAAGATCCTTTAATAGGCACTGTATTACTGATTTGATGGTGACAAACATTTTTAGTCTTTTCTTGACTGAAAAGCTCTTTATTTTTTTTTTCAATTTTAAATGCTGGCCTTGTTGGGTAGAGTAGTGTTGGCTTTAGTTTATTGCTTTTTATCACTTTGAATAATTTGTTCTAAACCCTTCTCTCCTGAAATGTTTCTGTTGAGAAATCAGCTATTAGACTTATAGTTGCTCCCTTGAAGGTAACTCTCTCTCTTGCTGATTTTAAGATTCTTTGTTTTTAACCTTTGTCATTTTAATTATGATGTGTCTTGGTATGGACTTCTTTGAGTTCATCTGCTTTGGGACACTCTGTGCTTCCTGGACTGGTGTGTCTTTTTCCTTCACCAGGTTAGGGAAGTTTTCAATTATTTCTTCAAATAGGTTCTCAATTCCTTGCTCTATTTGTTCTTCTTCTGTTACCCCTATGATGTGGATGTTGTTATGCTTCATGTTCCAAAGGTCCCTTAAACTATCCTCATTTTTTAATTTTTTTATTTTTTTTGCTGCATTGAATGGGTGTTTTCTGCTGCCCTGTCTTTGAAATTGCTTATTTGATCCTCGGTTTCATCCAATCAACAGTTTATTCCTTCTAGAGTATTCTTCATTTCAGATATTGTATTGTTAATTTCTGATTGGTTCTTTTTTCGTTTCTATTTCCTTTTTCATGCTATCTCTTTATGTTCTCACTGATTTCATCCATTCTTTTTCTAACGAGCATCCACATATCCACTGCTTTGATCTCTACATCTGGCAGATTGCTTGCCTCTACTTCATTTAACTTTTTTTTCTTTCTAATTTATTCTGTTCTTTCATTTGGGGCATATTTCTTTGTCTTCCCATTGTGGCTGTTTCTTTGTTTCTATTTATTAGGTAGATATGCTTTGGTTCCCACTCTTGATAGGGTGGCCACCATCTTAGATCTCTAACAGTGTATTTCCTTTTAAGAAGGAATAATATTGTATTGGTGGACCCACCTTGTGTTTATCCATTCATCCATCACTGGAATACCTGAGTTGCTTCAATGTTTAGCTATTGTGAATAACACTGATGTGAACATGGGTGTGCATATATTTCTTCAAGACCCTGCCTTCAATTCTTTAACCCTTTGCAGTCCAATGTTATTTTTGGAATTCAAACAGTCTGGTCCAAATTAATTGACGGGATTGAATGTTGAACTTTTTAATGTTCTTATTGCTTGACGTTGGACCTGCCTCTAGCGCCTGGTCTGTCGAGTCAGCCTCGAGGTTGGACTGAAAATGTTTAAAATCTATATTTTTTAAATTATATTTTATTGATTTTTTTACAGAGAGGAAGGGAGAGAGATAGAGAGGTAGAAACATCGATGAGAGAGAAACATCGATCAGCCGCCTCCTGCACACCTCCTACTGGGGATGTGCCCGCAACCAAGGTACATGCCCTTGACCGAAATCGAACCTGGGACCTTTCAGTCTGTAGGCCGATGCTCTATCCACTGAGCCAAACCAGTTAGGGCTTCAATTCTTTAAGTAAATATCCAGAAATGGGATTGCTGGATCACATGGTAGTTCTATGTTGTTGTTTTATTCTTGAGGAACCTGCTTTCCACAGCAGTTGCACCTGTTCACATTTCTAACTTGAGGGTACAACCATCTGTATATTGTATGCCCACCACCTGGCTTTCATTGTAAGAGTGGAATTAAAAGGTTGAAACAGACCACATCTTTAGACTTAAGGCATATGGAACTCATAGCTTGAGATTAGCCATGTGAGCTCAAGGACTCTACAGTGAGTCCATGGGTTCTCAGAGGCCTGGGAGCTGCTTCCTGCTGTGGGCAATTCATGGGTCTTCTGGGATGGGGCAGAGGAGCAAGAGCATGATTAGGTCATGCAGCTGCAATCTTATCATTGTGTCATGAAAGTTTAGTCCCTTTGTGTGTGGCTGACCCTAGCAGATGCCTCCCTCCATTTCTTTCCTAACAGAACTATAGTTCTATTCAGATGTTCCATCAGATATATGTTCACTGGCTTCCCAAGCAGGACTCTTCCAGCCTTTTGCCCCTAAGGCATGGTGAGCCAGGCTGGCTGGGGTGCAGGGGAGGGCAGAGGGCGGGTAAAGAGCCCTTGGGTGGGTTGAAAATGCTATTAGATCCATTAAGGCTTTTAGGCATGAGAATGACATGATCTGATATATGTATATGTATATGTGTTTGTGTGTGTGTGTGTGTGTATGCACTGGCAGATCCAGTGTCTGGTGAAGGTCTGCTTTCTACTTGTAGACAGCTGTCTTCCTGCTATAACATTACATGGTAATTTATATTTTTTAAAGATGACTCTGCAATTTTACATTGGGAATATTTGAGATGTGTCTTTTTCTTTTTCTTAAATTTATTGGGGTGGCACTGGTTAATATAGGTTTCAAGTGTAAATTTCTATGATATATAATTTGTATATTTTATTGTGTGCCTATCACCCCAAGTTAAATAATCTTTCTGTTATATGTACATTTGGCTCCTTTATCCTTTACTACCATCCATGCCCGTTCCCACAGGTAACCATCATACTGTTTTCTGTGTCTATGAGTTTCAGTTTTATATCCCACATATGAGTGAAATCATGTGGTTCTTAGCTTTTTACGACTGACTTATTTCTCTTAGCATAATATCCTCATGTTGTTGCATATTGCATTTTTCATCTTTTCTTGTGGCTTGAGATGGGTCTTGAAAGCACAGGTAGGATTTAGACAGATGAAGAGGGTGAGGAAAGTGCTTCAGGTACAAAGAGTGGGCACATAGCCTGAAGGCAGGAGAGATGAAGACCCTAGCACACACCCTGCAGAGGCCTGGGGGGGCAAGGCAGGGGAACAGAAGACCCTCTATGGAAGGGACAAGGCAGAGGGGGAAAGGGACCATCCATAGAGAGAGCAGGGCAGGGGGAGAGAGGACCCTGTCCCTTCCGTGAAGGATCCCGTGTCCCCTGCCCTGCCTTCTCCATGGAGAATCCTGTGTCCCCTGACCTGCCTTCTCCATGGAGGGTCCCCTGTCTTTCCTGGAGGAAGGAGAGATAAAGACTGGCGACCTTAGCACAGACCTCCCAGAAGCCTATGAATGAGGGGACAGGGCAGAGAAACAGAAGACCCTACATGGAGGGGGCAGAGTAGGAAGGACAAAGGACCCTTCATGCAGGAGGCAAGGCAGGGGGACAGGGAACCCTCCATGGAGAGGCAGGGTACTGAAACAAGGGACCCTTGCCCGGAATAATAGTGTTGTTAATTTGCCATTTGCTTGGAATAGTGTTGTTTTTAAATTTGTCTTACTAAGAGATATTATCCTGTATGCTATTGGTTTGTGAAATGCCTACTCTGAGCCTTTGTTAAACAAATTGCTGGCAAAGACTAATCAATCTCTGAGCATAATTTTGATTCCCAAAACAAATAAAACATAAATTTATATACTATTTGAGGAAATAAAGCTTTTTCTCCTCTTTCTCAATAGTAACATCTCTCATTGTAGTGTGCGCCTATAGGAATCAGGAATATAATATCTGTTACTGATCTATCCTCTCCTATATAATAAAAGGCTAATATGAAAATCGACTGAATGGTGGGACAACTGGTCACTATGATGTGCACTGACCACCAGGGGGCAGATGCTCAACACAGGAGCTGCCCCCTGGTGGTCAGTGTGCTCCCACAGGGGGAGTGCTGCTCAGCCAGAAGCCAGGCTCATGGCTGGCAAGCGGAGCAGTGGTGGCAGGAGCCACTCTTGCCTCCGCGGCAGCGCTAAGGACCCCTCAGGCAATGTCCGACTGCCGGGAGTGGACCTAAGCTGGCAGTCAGACATCCCCCAAGGGTCCCGGACTACGAGAGGGTGCTGGCTTGGCTGAGGGACACCCCCCCCCCCCCTCCAGTACATGAATGTCGTGCACCGGGCCTCTAGTGTTATATAAATGCCAAAATTACAGTTGTATTTATGGCCAGTAATAGAGCCTGTAAACATTATTAAATTGTTTTAAAAATAACAGAGAATAGTTACCTGGGAGGCACAAAAAAAGAAATTGCTTTGTTGGAGATTGTTAACCTAAAAATAAAATATCTTTCAAAGTAAGGGGCAACAAGCATTTATTTGAGATAAAAAAAAAAAAAAACTATTCAGAAAGCACTGATTTAGATAGAAGCCCACAAAATATTCTGATAAAGAGACAAAGGCAAGGGGTGTTTATGAGAAAGGGAAGGACAATTACATCGGTAGAGGAAGGCCTTTCTATGAGTACAGAAAAGCTTACATAATGATACTAATTTTAAACAATTTTCAGTCTGTGAGTCATCAGTCTTATAGTCATAATATCTGCTTTCTTATTATCTTTGCAAATAGTTCTTTGGGACACAATGTTGTTTCAGGCCCAGTCCAAAGGTGATTTTGCCCTAATTTAACATTCCAAAGATTTGAGGCCTAAGACGTGCGGGGCAGCGACTCTGGAATGGCAGCTCTGGCTCCGTTTTAAAGTGGCTCCATCTATTATTATTATTTTTTTTTTACAAGACTACCTCAAAGATTTTCCTTTTATTTACATTGACTGCCTGTGGGGCCCCTCAGGTGATTCCAATGTAGACCAGGGTGGAGAAGTACTGTGTCAGATGATCTTTAAGCTCCCTTCCTGCTCCAAAATTAGTTGTTTCTAATAATAGAGTTACATTTTTGTTTCATTCAAATAGTTAAATTTAAACATTTGCCAGTTGTTTGAATTTATTCTTATATTTTCAGTATTTAACTCTCAGGAAGGATATTCAAGTCAAAATGCAAAAGTGTCTCCTGTTACAATACTTATTTGTAAAACAAAAAAAAATCTAAGCAAAGAAGAAACTTTAAAAAATAAGCCTGTGAGCAGAATTCAAAATTATGTGTAGATAAGGGGCAATAAATTTCCAAGTTAATTAAACCTAGACTTTTAAGAAAAGATGAAAGCAAAACTGCACAGCCAGGAAATATAAAAATTAGAATAGATCCCTGAGGAAACCCAGGCAGGAAAAATTAAGGACATTTTTATATAGAGTTGTGTCAGGAAACGTATGGAAAAAAAGAGATTAAACCAATGATATAACAAATGAAGAGATGGTGCAGGTGACCTGGGAGAGAAGCTGGGTGAAAGGCATAAATTATGAAGGAAGGCGCTGCCCTGAGAAAAAGAAGCTCAACCTCTTCACTGGAGTTAGAGGGAGCAGCAAATGGTCTAGGCCTTAGGGGTTGAGGGAGAGACCATCACATCTTCATCATCAACTAGGTCATTTAAGAACAATTTATGTCAAAATAACCATTATAGATGTACTTAAGGCACATACAATACATATGAGGCTCACTGGACTCACTACCAATTCACATTTAAAAAAAGATCAGAAAGCCCTAGGCAGTTTGGCTCAGTGGATTGAGTGTTGGCCTGTGGACTGAAGGGTCCCAGGTTCAGTTCTGGTCAAGGGCACATGCCTGGTTGCAGGCTTGGTCCTCAATAAGGGGCGTGCAGGAGGCAACCGATCAATGATTCTCTCTCACCATTGATGTTTCTGTCTGTCTCCCTCTCCCTTCCCCTTTGAAATCAATAGGCTCAGAGCAGGCATTTCACAAACCAATAGCATACAGGATAATATCTCTTAGTAAGAAAAAATATTTTTTTAAATGTTTTAAAAAAAGAGCAGAAATATATTAAGAAAAGGTAGCCCACGGAAGCCACCTTTCCCTTATATTACTTGACATTCAAGAGCCTTTAACACAACATAGTTAATTTACCAGAGCAGCATATATTTGGGATGGCAATATGCCAGAGCAGCATATATTTGGGTGGTTTATAGAAACCACCTTCTCCTTATATTACTTGACATTTTAGAACATTTTAGGTTTTGATGTCTAGTTGTTAATGTTCCACATTCTTCTTCTAAAAATGAGGTTCACATGGCCATTGTGCAGAACGTTTGTAAGACAAAGGAAAACACACTCCCTGAGAGACCTCCAATCCCAGCACCTTGATATAAATATCAATAATATTTTTGGCATTTATATTTACATTTTTTCATATGAAGTTTGTATGAATTTGCAACCTTACCTTTAGATGTGCAAAAATGGAAGGCAAGATTTGGGCCCTCATGATCTGCACACCCTGGTGTTAGGTCTATGACTGTGTTACTTTTCACAACAAAAGGGAATTAAGGTTGCAGATGGAATTAGGTTGCTAAGCAGTTAACAAAATAGGGAGATTATACTGGGCTACTTGGGTGGAAATGGAAGTAGAAAAGGAAGTCAGAGAGATGTGACTGTTAGGAAGAGGCAGGAGAGATTCGAATCATGAGGGGGACTCAACCTGCCACTACTGGCTTTGATGATGTAGCATGGGGATCATGAGCCAGAAGGAGTTTAGAATATGCTACCCCAAATATATGTTGCTCTGGCATATTGACTATTTTGTCTTTAAGGCTCTTGAAAAACAGAAAATATAAGAAAAATACTTAGATTTTTCTTTAAAAGCGGGGGATGAAATACCTATATGAAAGATGTCCTCCCTATACCGTAAGAAAAATACATTCTAATCATCAAGGACAGGAAGTTGATATAAAGAGAATTCTATATAAACAGACCTTGTTAAAATAATTCCTGTCTTCCTTAAGCCTGCCCACATAGCTGAGTCACCTTTTCACAATTGCCTCTCTTTGTTCTAATATAAAAGTGAATTGGTTTCACAATTTCTTTGGGTCTTTGTGCCTCATGAAAGCTCCTAAGTCATGAAAAGCTTGTTAAATAAATGTGTATACTTTTCTTCTGTTGATTTGTATTATGTCAATTTAATTCTCAGACCCAGACAAAAGGAACCCTAAGAGGTTTTGTAGGGAGCAGCTATAGGGTCAAGCCTCGGATTGACCTATGGCAGGGCCACAAACAAGTCCCAGCTTGGAGGGCAGAGCCCTCCTAGCATAATTAAGCTTGACTTTATAGTCCTCCCTTGTTCCTTCCTAGGTAGTTAATGGGCTGTGGGAGGTGCAGCAAGTGCTGCCAAAACAAGCTGAAACTTGCAAGATCATTGTAAACATGTTGACCACTTCCCTTGTTTTGCTTTGTGTGCTCTGACTATAAAATAAAGCTTCAGCTTACAGGCTGGGTCTCTCTGTGTCCTCATCCAGGCACAAGTGATCCACCTAGCCCCAACTGTATTCTCTTACTCTGTCTTCTTTAATCCTTCACTGCCCCTCCTCAGGTTCAAGTTTTAATAAAGATAACCGTTTGCCATCCCTACAAGTGCCCTCTAGAACAGTGATGGAGAACCTTTTGAGCTCAGCGTGTCAGCATTTTGAAAAACCCTAACTTAACTCTGGTGCCATGTCATATAGAAATTTTTTGATATTTGCAACCATAGTGAAACAAAGATTTATATTTTTGATATTTATTTTATATATTTAAATGCCACTTAACAAAGAAAAATCAACCCAAAAAATGAGTTCGCCATCACTGCTCTAGAAGATGGGAACAGCCTTCTGTTGATAGCCAGCAAGTAAATAACAACCACATTCCTGCACTGATAAATTGGTTGTATCCCTTAAAGGACTTTTGCTTCCCATCTTGGTATCTTGGCATTTCCCAGAGGTTGGGTCACTGATGGTCTTTATTCTTATACCAGGGTCTGTCTCGGGCTAGTAGCCTCACATAAAGTAGCACCCAGCTGGGTGGGTAATACATTTCCCCAGGCTTTTAAAGTCAGGCTTCATAAAACTGGATATTGGGTGAATTTCTTGCTTTCCATACGGGAAACAACTCTTTTTTTTCTCTCTCCCAATTCGATTCTTTGATTCTGATCAACCTCTGGGAAATAGGTTATACAGAAACAAGGATGGAGCAAGGTAAAATGATCCTACGGTAAAATCCTAGGCAAGAGATGATAGGACTTGAACCAGCGCAGAAGTGATAAATGGTTGCATTTTGAATACTTTCAAGGGTAGAACCAGTGATTTGACATGGGGTGTTAAGTCAAATATAAGCAGGTTTGTCAGGACTCACCTGCCTTCACATACCTCATTATTGGGAGTCCAAAGGGACCATTACTAGTCAATGACTCAAGGGAACATTTCACATCTTGAAACTAGAAATGAGAGTATAAAGGGTATCACACATGAGAATTTAATTTTAGTAGTTAAAGACTTGGTTCTCCAACCTAAATCTACAGCCAATATTTATTTATTTATTTTTATTCGTCTCCTTTTCTACGGTCTTTGGGTTTTGATTATCTTCCAATTCCAGCTGGCATAAGTGCCAGTTCTTTCCCCTATCCTGCATCCGTCACCCGTGCATGGTTCAGCCTTTTCTTATCCCTCCGTTACAGAAGTAGTCCAAAAGAAATGATGGCTGCTGTTTGCAGGGGAAGAGAATACAAGGTCGTTGAAAACAGCCCTCTATTCTATTCAAAAACTTGACTTTACATTACTGAAAACCGAATAGTGAAATAAAACACTTTAAGAAATACAATATTGCTCTATGACTGTTAGTGGTAAATCTACTTTATTGGTGGAAGTAGCGTAAAGTATTAATAAATTAAGAGAGGAGACCAAGATGGCGGCGTAGGTAAACACCGGAGACCGCTGCCGCAAACAACCATTTCAAAAATACAACTAAAAGACTGAACGGACATCACCCAGAACCACAGGAAGGCTGGCTGAAGAGAGACTCTACAACTAGAAGGAAAGAGAACAGCAAATCGAGGCTCAGAGGCGGCGCAGTGTGGAAAATACAAAGGTACCGAGGTGCGCGCGCAAAGCGGGCTGGTGGCTGAGGGCGCGGTTGTCGTTTTCGGTCGGGAGTGAGTCTCAGACTCTGGGCTCCAGATCCGGGCGAGTCTCTAGGGACCCAGACTCAAACGGGAGAAGCGGGATTATCCGGCATCAGTTGGAACCTGAGGGCAGCTTTCTCTCCGAGGTTTGCAGCGGCTGCCGGGGTTCTGAGAAGCAGAGCCTCTGGGAACGGGACTGAGCGTGGCCATAACTGCTCCCTCCGCCCGCCCTGTTGATCCCGCCCCGCCCAAACCCTGCGCACAGCCATTTGCCGATCGCCTCAGGCAAAGGCTGGATTAGCGCCTCCCCAGAAGGCAGACGTTTTCCTTACAGCTGATTCCTATAGCCAGTCGGCCTGGGGGTCAAATCCCTCTAGTGTTAACTACAACAATTAAGGCTTGGCTAGAACAAGACTGCGCACAGAGACCACAAGGGGGTGCACCAAGAAAGCATAAAAGATGCGGAGACAAAGAAACATGACAGAAATGGAGGATATGGAGCTAAGAATCGCAATTTTGAGGGCTTGCCATAAATTTGTGCAGAGCCTCACGAAAACTAATGAGACCCTCGATGCTACGATAAAGAAATTAGAAAGTAAGCATACACGGACTGAAATAAAGAATATTATACCCAATAGCAGACCAGAGGAGTACAATAATCAAACAAAAGATTCGACAAAAAACACCCAATTGGAAAAGCAAAATGAAAAAAGAATCCGAAAGTGTGAAGATAGTGTAAGGAGCCTCTGGGACAGCTTTAAGCGGTCTAATATCAGAGTCATTGGAGTGCCAGAAGATGAGAGACAGCAAGATATTGAAAACCTATTTCAAGAAAAAATGGCAGAAAACTTCCCCCACCTGGTGAAAGAAATGGACTTACAGGTCCAAGAAGCGCAGAGAACCCCAAACAAAAGGAATCCAAAGAGGACCACACCAAGACACATCATCATTAAAATGCCAAGAGCAAAAGACAAAGAGAAAATCTTAAAAGCAGCAAGAGAAAGAGGCTCAATTACCTACAAGGGAATACCCATACGACTGTCAGCTGATTTCTCAACAGAAACTTTGCAGGCCAGAAGGGAATGGCAAGAAATATTCAAAGTGCTGAATACCAAGAACCTACAACCAAGATTACTTTATCCAGCAAAGCTATCATTCAGAATTGAAGGTCAAATAAAGAGCTTCACAGATAAGGAAAAGCTAAAGGAGTTCATCACCGCCAAACCAGTATTATATGAAATGCTGAAAGGTATCCTTTAAGAAGAGGAAGAAGAAGAAAAAGGTAAAGATACAAATTATGAACAACAAACATGCATCTATCAACAAATGAATCTAAGAATCAAGTGAATAAATAACCTGATGTACAGAATGAACTGGTGATTATAATAGAATCAGGGACATAGAAAGGGAATAGACTGACTATTCTTGGGGGAAAAAGGGGTGTGGGAGATGCAGGAAGTGACTGGACAAAAATCATGCACCTATGGATGAACACAGTGGGTGGGGAGTGAGGGTGGAGGGTGGGGTGGGAGCTGGAAGGAGGGGAGTTATGGGGGGAAAAAAGAGGAACAAATGTAATAATCTGAACAATAAAGATTTAATTTAAAAAAAAATAAATAAATAAATAAATAAATAAATTAAAAGAAGCAGTATCATTTTGGGCAAGTAGAATTTCCGCTTTCGTTGTAAGGTGGACTTCATTTTGGCTTTTAAAAAACTGCGGGCTCTACTGCTGTTATCCAGGAGCTGTAAAAACTTGGGCAAGGTAGTTTACTTTTACTTTCTCTGTCTCCCCCCCCCCCCACCGCCGCCCCCCCCACCCCCCCCCCCAATCCATAAAATCTCAACCCTCCTATTGCCTCCTGATCTTAGGGGCCTTGGAAAACTCAAAACCTCATTTAACAAAAACTTGGTGTCTACTGTACGCTTGATGCCGGGAGAAATACCAAGTACAAGATACAGGACACAGGTCCCTGCCTTTCTAGAGCAAAAAGTTTGCATGAATCAGGCAAGCGTGAATTCAATTTCCAGTCAGTGCAACATCTCCTGGGTTGGCCTTTAGCTATCACGTACATCAGCTGCTGCAACTGCTGTGAACACTCACCCAGCAAATTCTTCAAGGGCCATGCTAAGGCGGAAAAGGCTGAATTCCATCTTATTTTCGCTTTTAAAGAAGTGAAATTAAGGACGGTTCACTGGGCTTTGCTACCTGCGGCGTTTTCAGAGGGCATTCCTTTACCTGCCCCAGCGACGCTAAGCTAACCTCACACTTCCCCAGGACAAGCCTCACTTCCCAGTCTGGTTCTCGGTGGAAGGTCGCACTGGACATTGACCAATGGGCTCGTTCCTTCTCCGCTGAGGGGCGGGACCATGGGGCGTCAACGTCGGAGGCCCGCCCCCGGACGTGGCGTGCGTGCGTGGCGGCGCGCGGCGCGAGCCGGGTTCTCTGGCGTGTGGCGCCCCCTGGCGGCAGCGGGGACTCAGCGTGAACAGCCGGAGCTGCGTCCCCGCCATGGACCCGCAGAAAGAGGCGCGAACACCCCGGGACCCGGTCGCGCGGCCGCCGGCCTCGCGGTCTCAGACGCCGAAGGAGGAGGAGCGGCGGGAGAGCGGCGAGGCGCCGGCGGCGGCCCTGGGCGAGGAGGCGGAAGACAGTGCGGACGGGCTGTGGGAGCTGCCGGTGGAGCCGGCTGAGCGGAGGCCCGAGTGCAGCCGGTGCAGGTGACGGGGAGCGGGGAGGAAGGAGGGGCCGCGGGGCGGGGCGGCCTCCGGGGAGGCTGCGGGGCGCTCCCCGACGAGCGAGGAGCGCTGGCTCAGGCATCGCAGCGCTCGGGGTGCGGGCCCGCTGGCTGACCTCGCAATCACGGAGCGCACTTGTCACTGCTCTTGAGTAAGAAGCCGCTTCCCTAGGTTCCGTGTTATGTAGCCTTACTCCCCGCAAGACCCGGAGCGCGTCACGTGATCAGCGGACTTCAGTTCTCCTGTCAAGAAACTTAAGAGTGATGGGAAAGAAAGGCTTAATGGCAGTAACACTTGTAATTGTTAACACCGTTATGCATAAGCGACAGTCATCTAGCAAATAAAAACAAAACAAAACGCATTAGAGGACAGAAACAAAGTGTCTGTAGAGGCGTTGAAGATTATATTCAGAATTCTAAATTCCCTCGGAAATATTTACTGAGCACCCACTGTGTGCCGGGTCCTGGGGATGCAGGCATTTATGGATAAAACAGACGTGGTCTCGCACAGTCCGAGGACGGGATTCTGGACTGAACACGCAGCACCACCACCAGCTCACATTGAATGCTCACAATGCGCGCAATTGTGTGGGTACTTGTCAGGAGGGTTGTGAGGATTGCTTTCCCTGCTTGTTCCAACATTTGCTATTGAGATACACGATTCTCTTCTCGTCCTGGGTGTTCTGGATCATTTTCCCTGGATACTGAAGGTCTCCATCTATCACCTAGCTCACTGTTGCCCTCCACAATGTAACTGTTAGGTGGTGCCCCTGCGTCCTCACCTTGGAATCACACTGCGCTTAGTCACCAGATGTTTACTGTCCTGAGTTGGCTCTCACCAGATGTTTACTGTCCTGAGTTGGCTCTCACTAAAGCCACCAGTAATATGCATGAGGTGAAATCCAACGGATCCTTTTCTGTTCAATTCTTACTAGACTTTTTGGCAGCATTCTGCAGTTGAATACTCACTTCTTTTTTATATATATATAATTATCACTTTTTATTTTTTAAAAATGGTACAGCTGCTTTATTTTTATTTATTTATTTTTAATCCTCATTAGAGGATATTTTTCCATTCATTTTTAGAGAGAGTGGAAGAGAGAATAAAAGACAGAGAGCAATATTGATATGAGAGAAACACATTGATTGGTTGCCTCCTGCCCACACCCGGACCAGGGCCCGGGCCCAGGAGGAGCCTGCCACCAAGGTACATGCGCTTGACTGGAATAGAACCCGGGCCCTTTAGTCCGCAGGCCAATGCTTTATCCACTGAGCCAAACCAACGAGGCCCGGGCAATACTCACTTCTTGAAACACATTTTCTGTGGCTTCCCTTTGGTTTATCTGACTTCTTTGCCCTAGACTTCTTTTCCTATTCTGCTTTAACTCTAAATGTTGCACTTCAGGTCATGATTCTAAATTCTCTTCCAATACCACACGCTTCCCACAAGTGATGTTACCAGTTTTCATGGGTAAGTTATCGTCTCTAACTACAATATCTCTAGCCCAGCGATTTTCAACTTTTTTGATTTCATAGCACACGTAAACTAATTACTAAAATTCTGCAGCACACCAAAAAAGATTTTATATATTTTGCTCATCTGAAAAAAAAAATAGGTATAATTTTGATTCATTCACACTGGGCAGCTATTGTGTGAGCTGTTGTCATTTTTTTTAAATTTAACATCTTAGGGAAAAGAGCTCAGTGCCCCTGACTCAAGAGTCAGAGATTGCATGTTTTAAAAATTCTTGTGGCACACCGGTTGAAAATTGTTGCTCTAGCCCAGTGGTCGGCAAACTGCGGCTCACGAGCCACATGTGGCTCTTTGGCCCCTTGAGTGTGGCACTTCCACAAAATACCGACTTCTGCGCATGGGCCACGAAGTTTCAATCGCACTGTACATGCGCGCCCGCACGTGGTATTTTGTGGAAGATCCACACTCAAGGGGCCAAAGAGCCGCATGTGGCTCGCGAGCCACATGTGGCTCGCCAGCCGCAGTTTGCTGACCACTGCTCTAGCCCATACCCTTCTCCTGGGTACCGGACCTATGCATTCCTTTAACCATTGTTTATTGAGTGCTCTGCTGATCACTGGTAATACAGTGGAGTCAGTGTCCACATGGAGTGTTCAGTCTGGTATTGGATACAGATAGTAAACCAGTAAACAAGAAACCAAATACATAATTACAGTTTTGAAAAAACACCCAGCAATGAAGAAAAGGAATAGGTTGCTATGATAAAAATAGAAGGGGGTGGTGGTGTCAGGAAAGATTTCTGAGGAGATAGCATTTATATTGAAAGTTGAAAGATGGGAAGGATTCAGCCAGGAGAAAAGCATTCCCAGGAGACTAGGACAGACTGGCTGAAGATCTGTACCACTTGAGTGCTTGGGGTATCCTACTGGGGACATTTTGTTCTTTTGCCAGGGCTGGATTGTAAGACCTCAGAAGAAGGGATCTGGAGTGTAAGGAACTTTTTATATTTTCTAAGTGTACTATGTATAGTAGAACCTTAATAGACTTTTGAGGAGGATGGATAATTTGTGTCTAGAAGGCACCATTTATATGAATAGAAGGGGCGTTGAATATAATTTATTTAAACAAGCTGTCTAAGGGTGTTAGATGATAAGACTTAAAAATGCTGAAAGAAAAGTGTTTCAAATATAAATCCAGGGCTAAAGTATCATGTGAGCTTTATTATATAGTTTTCAGTCTATTTAAAACTGCTAATTATAAGTGTTGTATATACTTTAAAAAAGTAGTCTCTTTTGTTTAGCAAAGGGTTATAACTTTTCTGATCTGCTTCCCCCCCTTTAATAGACTTTACTTTAAAAAAATATTTTTTATTGATTTTTAGAGAGAGAGAGAGCAAGGGAGAGGGTGAGAGAGAGAGAGAGAAACATCTTTGTGAGAGCAAGACATTGATTTGCTGTGTCCTGCTGCTCCCTACCAGGGATCAAGTCTGCAACCAAGGCATGTGCCCTGCCTGGGAATCAAACGGTCAACTTTTTGTTGCATGGGATGGCCCAACCAACCTAGCCATATCATCCAGGGCAATAGACTTTACTTTTTAAAGAGTACTTTTAGATTTACAGCAAAATTGAAGTGGTAGGTATGGAGATGTCCCATATAA
Source organism: Myotis yumanensis (assembly GCF_028538775.1). Taxonomy (NCBI): domain Eukaryota; kingdom Metazoa; phylum Chordata; class Mammalia; order Chiroptera; family Vespertilionidae; genus Myotis; species Myotis yumanensis. The sequence goes on along the minus strand of NW_027223755.1, from coordinate 70,195,075 downwards.
CCCTTGCTCCTACCCACCCATGAATAATTTCCTTCATTATCAGCATTCCCCACCGGAGTGGCACATTTTTACTGTTCATGAATTACACTGACACATCAGTATCACTCAAAGTTTATAGTTTACATTAGGTTAATTCTTGGTGTTGTGCATATTTTAAGTTTGGACAAATTTTAATAATATATATCCACTATTATAGTATCATAGAGAGTATTTTCATACCCTAAAAATCCTCTTTGCTCTTCATTTTTATCTTTCATACCCCTAATCTGATCTGCTTTTGAAAAATAAAAATGGCTTGCTGGATTTTAGCTTGTTTTCAGTTACATTTTGTTAATATTTTAGGGTTTAGATTCATGCCAATATTTCTGCATGTAGCTTTTTCTAGTAAATTTTTCTACCTTTTAAAAGCTCTTCTCCCTGTTGGCATGCTATGCATTTTGTTTGTTTTAATTGTTTAGAATACAATTCTAGAAATATGAAGACTATCAGGCAATGGTTCTCAACCTTCCTAATGCCACTACCCTTTAATACGCCGGGTACTTGTATGTGGGTGGACCCGCCTGGAGACGGATAGAGGAGCGGTGTCTCAGTTCCTAAGACCATCGAAATGTGTGTTTTCCGATGGTCTTAGGCGACCCCTGTGAAAGGGTCGTTCGACCCCCGAAAGGGGTCTCAACCCACAGGTTGAGAACCGCTGCTATTAGGTGTTATCAATACAATATAAACTAATTGATGGCTCTTTATATTTTATTTTATTAGGCTGTTAGGGTCTTATTAGTTTTCTCTGTGAACATTTATGCTTAAAATAGTTTTAAAAACGAAAAATCATTCTTAGATTTGAGTAATCACTAAATCACAATTTTTTGGCCATTTATTTAAAATAGAATTTATTTCTCTAAACACATAACTAGCCTCCATGTATTTGAATGTTTTTGGGTGTTTTTACTGTAGTTGATTTCTGATTTCATTCCACTGTAATCTGAGAAGATGCTTGATATGATTTCAGTTTTCATGAACTTGTAAAGACTTGTTTTGTGTCCTAAGATGTGGTCTATCTTTATGAATGATCTATGTGCACTTGAGAAGAATGTATATTCTTCAGCTTTGGGGTGAAATGTTCTATAAATGTCAGTTAAATCCATCTGATCCAGTGTGTTCTTTAGAGTCACTGTTTCCTTGTTAAGTTTTTGTCTGGAAGATCTATTGAGTGAAGTCAGTGGGGTGTTACAGTCTCCTACTATGTCTGTCTCTCTCTTAAAGTCCTCTAGAAGTTTTTTGTTTTTTAAATATATTTACATGCTTCTATATTGGGTTCATATATGTTTACCAGGATTCTATCCTCTTATTGGATCGATCCTTTTAGTATTATGTGTAGTGACCTTTGTTGTCTCTTGTGATGGCCTTCATTTTGAAGTCTATTTTGTTGGATATGAGTATTGCTACTCCAGCTTTTTTTTCTTTTCCATTGGCATAGAAATTTTTTTTTCCATCCCTTCACTTTCATCCAGTGTGTGTCTTTTGTTTTGAGGTGGGTCTCTTGTAGACAGCATATAGTTGGGTCATGTTTTTATATCCATTCAGCTACGCATGCCTTTTGATTGGAACATTTAATCTATTTACATTTAGGGTTATTGATAGGTACTTATTTGTAGCCATTTTAATTCTGTATGGCTAGGTTTCTCTCTCTGTTTCTTCTTCTCCTTACAGCAGTCCCTTTAGCATTCCTTGTAATGCTGGCTTGGTGGTGATGTACTCCTTTAGCCTTTTTTTGTCTGGGAAGCTCTTTATTTGACCATCTGTTTTGAATGATAGCCTTGCTGGATATAGTAATCTTGGTTTCAGATTCTTGCTTTCCATTACCTTGTGTACTTCATGTCATGCCAAAAAATCTTCTGGCCTGTAGAGTTTCTGATGAGAAATTAGGTGTCAGCCTTATTAGAGTTTCTTTGTAGATAACAGTTTTCTTTTCTCCTGCTGCCTTTAAGATTCTCTCTTTGTCTTTAATTTTTGGCATTTTAATTACGATGTGTCTGGATTTGGGTCTGTTTGGGTTTTTCTTGCTTGGGGTTCTCTGTGCCTCCTGGACTTGTGTGACTTTTTCCTTTACTAGGTTAGGGAAGTTTTCTGCCATTATTTCTTCAAACATGTTCTCTATCCCTATCTCCCTTTCTGGCATACCTGCTATTTGAATATTGTTATGTTTCACATTTTCCCACAGCTCCCTCCTGTTTTTTAATTGTTTTTTAATTGAGTGAGTGATTTTTTTCAACCCTGTCTTCTAATTTACTGATTCGATCCTCAGCTTCTTCTAATCTGCTATGTATTCCTTCCAATGTGTTCTTTATTTGTGCTATGTCATTCTTTATTTCTGTTTTCATATCTTTTTGCATGTTGTTGAGCATCTTTATCATCATTATTCTGAACTCTGTATCAGATAAATTTATTTATCCATTTATCTCTTCTTCTGGAGAATTTTCTTGTTCTTTCATTTGGGGGTTGTTTTTTAGCCTCCTCATTTTGGCTGCTTGTTTAGGTAGATTGCTCTGCCTCTCAATCTCTAGTGCAGGACAGTGTCAAATGCTGCTTCTGATTAGGCAAAAACTCAAAGACTCAAAGTCTCCAGAGACGCCTTTGTCTACAGCAGCGGTTCTCAACCTGTGGGTCGTGACTCCTTTGGCGGTCGAAGGACCCTTTCACAGGGGTCGCCTAAGACCATCCTGCAGATCAGATATTTACATTATGATTCATAACAGTAGCAACATTACACTTATGAAGTAGCAACAAAAATAATTTTATGGTTGGGTCACAACTTGAGGAACTGTATTTAAAGGGCCAGAAGGTTGAGAACCACTGGTCTACAGACTGATAGGATTTTCAGGAGTTTTTTTCAACAGGGTGAAGCAATTGTTCTGCTTGGAGGCTAATTGTTATTCTCAGTCTTTTATAGTCCTGAGCAACTCCACACCATGGGCAAGATGTTTTCCCGATAGGGTGGATCAACTATCTTCCCCCCAGGCAAGGTAGCCTGTATAGCAAATGTCTGCATGAGAAAGATGACCTCTACAGCATGAGGGAATGACTAAGCATAGGAAACCGGGGTGTCTGCCTCCTGAGCTCTAACCCCAAAGCCCCCATCCTGGCGTCTGCTCATACAGCTCCAGTCCACTCTGCCCTCCCTCTGCTAAAGCACAAGGTGGTGGCTTGACAAGGAATTTTGTGTATTGGCCCTTTAAGAGGGTGCCTGAATTTCTAGCTGTATATTCCCTGGCAGACAGCAACCCTGCTGCTTTTATGTTATGTGGGTACTGTTCTCAGTGCTGGTGCTTTCTGCTGGGGGGCCCAGCTTGGGGATTAGACTCCAGAGTTCTCAGAGGCAACCCCCCACAGCTGCGATGTCTCTCTGGAACTTCAGTTGCTGTCTGTTGGAGCCCGGCCAGCCCTTTTGTGCCTCTGCCCCCCTACCAGTCTCTCTGTGGTCTCCACTCTCGGTCCTCGGTTATTAGGGTTCTCTCTAGCAAGTCTTCTGTTGATTATTCAGGAAGTTTTTCTATATTTTAGTTGTAATATCAGTTTGGTCCTGGGAGCATGTCTGTGTAATGTCCACTTACTCTGCCGCCATTTTTAATCTTTCCCCCAAGGTAGTTTGAAATAAAGATTGTTGAATTGGTATCTAATTAGAATTAGAAAGCAAACGGTTTTGGTAAATTCAAAATCAACTAGGTTAGCCCTGGCCAGTGGGGCACAGTTATTTGGAGCATTGTGTCATACACTGGAGGTCGTGGTTTTTAATTCCTGGTTAGGGCACAGAACCAGGTTTCAAATTCTATCCCCAATGGGGGTGCATATGGAAGGCAAGAGATCACTCCATGTCTCTCTCTCTCTCTCTCTCTCTCTCTCTCTTTCTCTCCTTCTCTTTCTAAAGTCAATAAAGAAACAAACATATCCTAAGGTGAGGATTAAAAAATTAAAATCAACTAGGTTATTGATGATAATTTTTAGGGTTAAAAACTTAGATAATCTGCAAGTTTAATTTTTTGTGCATTTCAAAAGTATATTCCTAAGAGAAAATTATTAAGGTAATGTTCTCTTTTCTGTTAGTATAGAAAATATGTTTACTCTTTGAAGTAGTTCATTAGTAATATATGTGGAAAGCTAACTGATTTATAGATTGCTTTGCAAGCTAATCATATCTTTAAAGTTGAGCAAAGATGATATATGTCAAAAGGGAATTTTTTTTTTCATAATCTTAATTAAATCTCCAAGGAGGAGTGACCAATTTTAAAAATCACATTAGAGCTTTCTAAATGTTTGATTTATATTCCCCAAGAAAAATAAGAGTTAGTTATTACCCTCTGATAGAAGTTTTCTTCAAAGAACATCAAAGCATATTAATTCTTTAAAGTATATTTGCCCGAAATTAATAATTCATAATTCTGTTAGTGCTTATGTAGTGAGAAAACATATTCGGAAGTAGTATAGTCTAAAATTTGTCATTACTTAAAGAGTTCACAGGTTACAAGTGCTTTTACATCTATATTTTTATTCAGTACATAAGATAGCTTTATGAATTAAATAGTTATTCCCTTTTATAGTCTCTCAAGGTCAGATGACTACTAAGAAGTATAGCTGCTTTAGCTTTCATATTTTTATTAGTATAGTATACCAAATAATAATGAATTATACTGAAATGAATAGTATTGCTGCTTTTGTTTTCCTGTTGCATATAATAAATACTTTGAGGGGAGTATTTGTCTTATAATCCATCAATTCTTCCATTTTCCTTTGTCCATGACTACTTTTAGTTACTTTGGGATGAGCAATTTTTTTTGGGGGGGGGGGGGCAGCAATGGGGGAGAAGCAATTTTAATTATTGTCTTTTTTTTTTTAAGATAGAGCTTTTATCTCTTGAATCCTTTACCTGCCTATGGTCAGCGTCTCATTTGTATTAGTGGCATCTCACTTTTCAGTCAGAAAGGCAAATTTGTCAAAGGGGAGGGGTTGGGGAGTGGAGAGCACTGCTTTAGACCTCTGGAGCACAGGTCTCTGAACTCTCATTTAAAGATATTTATTGTCGAGGAGAATCGAAGATGGCGGCATAGGTAAACACCGGAGACTGCCGCCGTGGACAACCACTTCAAAAATACAACTAAAAGTCGGAGCGGACATCAACCAGAACCACAGGAAGGCTGGCTGAGGAGAGTCTCTTCAACTAGAAGCAAAAACAACAGCATTCCGACGCTCAGCGGAGGCGCAGTGTGGAAAATTTAAAGGTACGGCGGAGCGGTGGTGAGGGTGCGCGCGCAAAGCGGGCTGGCAGCTGAGGGCGCGATTGTCGTTTTCAATCAGGAGCGAGTCTCAGACTCTGGGCTACAGATCCGGGCGAGTCTCTAGGGACCCAGACTCAAACGGGAGAAGCGGGACTGTCTGGCTACGGCCCTCCGAGGTTTGCAGCGATTGCTGGGACAGAGAGGCAGAGCCCCTGGGGACGGACTGAGAGCGGCCATAGCTGCTCCCTCCCCCCGCCCTGTTGAGCCCGCCCCGCCCAAACCCCCCGCGCACAACCATTTGCCGACCGCCTCAGGCAAGGGCTGGACTAGCACCTCCCCTGAGGACTGAAGTTTTCCCACAGCTGATTTCCACCGCCAGTCGGCCTGGTGGTCAAATCCCTCTAGTGTTAACTACAACAATTAAGGCTTCGCTAGAACAAGACTGCGCACAGAGACCACAAGGGGGTGCACCAAGAAAGCATAAAAGATGCGGAGACAAAAAAACATGACAGAAATGGAGGATATGGAGCTAAGAATCGCAATTTTGAGGGCTTGCCATAAATTTGTGCAGAGCCTCACGAAAACTAATGAGACCCTCGATGCTACGATAAAGAAATTAGAAAGTAAGCATACACGGACTGAAATAAAGAATATTATACCCAATAGCAGACCAGAGGAGTACAATAATCAAACCAAAGATTCGACAAAAAACACCCAATTGGAAAAGCAAAATGAAAAAAGAATCCGAAAGTGTGAAGATAGTGTAAGGAGCCTCTGGGACAGCTTTAAGCGGACTAATATCAGAGTCATTGGAGTCCCAGAAGATGAGAGACAGCAAGATATTGAAAACCTATTTCAAGAAATAATGGCAGAAAACTTCCCCCACCTGGAGAAAGAAATGGACTTACAGGTCCAAGAAGCGCAGAGAACCCCAAACAAAAGGAATCCAAAGAGGACCACACCAAGACACATCATCATTAAAATGCCAAGAGCAAAAGACAAAGAGAAAATCTTAAAAGCAGCAAGAGAAAGAGGCTCAATTACCTACAAGGGAATACCCATACGACTGTCAGCTGATTTCTCAACAGAAACTTTGCAGGCCAGAAGGGAATGGCAAGAAATATTCAAAGTGCTGAATACCAAGAACCTACAACCAAGATTACTTTATCCAGCAAAGCTATCATTCAGAATTGAAGGTCAGATAAAGAGCTTCACAGATAAGGAAAAACTAAAGGAGTTCATCACCGCCAAACCAGTATTATATGAAATGCTGAAAGGTATCCTTTAAGAAGAGGAAGAAGAAGAAAAAGGTAAAGATACAAATTATGAACAACAAATATGCATCTATCAACAAATGAATCTAAGAATCAAGTGAATAAATAACCTGATGTACAGAATGAACTGGTGACTATAATGAATCAGGGACATAGAAAGGGAATGGACTGACTATTCTTGGGGGGGAAAGGGGAATGGGAGATTCGGGAAGAGACTGGACAAAAATCATGCACCTAGGGATGAACTCAGTGGGTGGGGAGTGAGGGTGGAGGGTGGGGTGGGAGCTGGAAGGAGGGGAGTTATGGGGGGAAAAAAGAGGAACAAATGTAATAATCTGAACAATAAAGATTTAAAAAAAAAAAAAGATATTTATTGTCTTTATAGAGTTGCTTCCTTTCCTGTAACATGATTTTATTTTCTAAGCTTATCCTTCCTCTACTGAAGTCAGTTATAAAATAATAGTATAGTGATAAAAACAACTTTTGGGAGTATGAAAATGTTATTGTTATTTATATTTGAAGCAATCAGACATACAAGTTATTTTTTTTCTCTTTATGAGGTAAAAGTTTAGTATAATATTGATAAAGAAGAGCTGTTTTTTTTATTATTTAGAGGATTATTTTTCTTTTTTTGTTTTGTTAATCCTCACCTGAGGATATTTTTTCCATTGATTTTTAGAGAGAGTGAAAAGGAGGGAGGAGTGAGGGAGGGAGGGAAGGGGGGAGGGAGAGAGAGAGAGAGAGAGAGAGAGAGAGAGAGAGAAAGAAACATTTACATGAAAGAGACACATTAATTGATTGTGTCCCGAATGTGCCCAGACTGGGTCTGGGACGAGGGATAGATCCTGCAACCAAGGTAGGCATCCTTGACTGGCCAGGACAGAGCTGTTTCTTTTTTAATTGGTTTCAGAAATTTAAAAACTAGTTTATGATAAAGATTATATTCCTTTAAAATGACAGTAGAGGGCACTGTGGTATTTAGTTTTTTAAAGCTTGTTTTAAAATCACCAAGTTGTTGGCATTTTTATGTGTAATAGTGTCTATTCAAGTAATCTATTGAAGGCTATGAAACTCTTTGTTCTTTGCTTTTTCACTCTGTTGGGACTATAACAATCTTGTTGAGTATTGGGAAATCTGAGGTGCACTATTTTTCTGTGTTCTACATTTGCTTTTTTTTTATATAGGTAAAAGAAATTCTTTTAAAATATTAATTCTTGTAAATCTATTCACTAATCCTTACATGTTTTTCTCTGTGAGATTTTCTTGTTTAAAATTAGTATTATGAGAAAAGTAGTTTTGGTGGATCTTATCTAAGGCATTTAATTAAATTTTTGAAAAATGTTTTTTTGTAGGTTCTAGCATCTCTGGTCATATGCCAGCTACAATTTCATTTGCCTACAGGTTGGCAGAGATAGCATGCCCAGAGTGACAGATTACCCTTGTATTATAGCATTCACTTCAGAAGCCAGTCAATCTTAGTCTGACAGGAGTCCTACATATTTATTCCTATAATCCTTAATGAGAAAAGAAAAAAAAACAACCCATAGATTTTATAAAAATTTCCTCAGGGAAATTATTCAAAAATTTTACTTATATTTTAAGAATATAATTAACATTAAGTGGGTTGTATATATTTTAAAGAAGATAAACCACAATGATGGAAAACAGTACAGTGGGGCCTTGACTTACGAGTGTCCCGACTAACGAGTTTTTTTGAGATATGAGCCATCTCTCGGCCGATTTTTTGCTTTGAGTTGCAAGCTCAAAAAAATTCGGGTTACGAGCCAGCTTCAGATACCCCACCGCTAGTTGGCGCAGCAAACGTCACAGTGATTTGACATACGAGCAATTTGAGTTATGAGCTCCGTCACAGAACGAATTATACTCGTAAGTCAAGGCCCCACTGTACTTACAATACATTGGCAATACATTATACATGTGGAAGAGGGTAAAACCTCAGCTCATACTTTGGTCATTCTGTTATACATTAGCTGAAAATTAATATTTGTAAATGATTACAATTTTATAACATTTGCTTATGATTCATTCAGTAGTTATTCCCCAGAACTTTCCTGGTACTTTATTACCAGCTTTATGAAGGAGGAAATTGGAAAACCTGTGACGTGCTCCAGCTCACATAGCAAGACAATGACATTGTCAGTGACATACCTTAAGTTCTTCCCCAAGCCTATATCCAATTGACTAGTTGATATTTCCTCAGATATTAGTTTTTTCTTTCTTAGATCTGTACAGATTCTAGAAGTAGTTTGATTTTTATTTTAAAATGAATGTTCATTATGTGTAAATAATGTTTTGATGTGTAGTTTTCTGGTATTTTTTTTTCTGTCAACCACAATAGTTCAAAGGAAGGAAGGAAGGAAGGAGTTTTCTGGCATATCAAAAACAAATAAGCTCCATGAGAGCAGGAATCTTTGTTTTGTTGCCCCAAGTGCCTAATATCTGGCCCATAAGTGTACAGTAAATATTTGAATAAAAAATTTTGGAATTTATAATTTTTAAATCTAGTAACAATTTGAAATATCTAAATCTTTAAGAGTTAAGTTTGGATAGAGGAAGAATTCTTGTTCTTTGGAAAAAGATTTTAGAATGAGGAGAGCAATTACTATACACTTATCTACTAGTTTGGTAAGAGATGGTTTAACATTCGGACAGCTAATCACCAGCACAGTGTATGCAGACTATTGTGGAGGAGAAGAGTATAAGGAAAATTGCTGTTAAAGTATAAACAAATAAGCACAAATTCATATTGTAAAGTAACTTGCTAAGATATAAAGTTGATCAATTATAATGCAAAATATTCAAAAGAGCTATAATTTTTTTTTAAATTTGAGGTAAATGTAACAAGACTTAGGTTAACAAAGGAGACATGCTTTATAGTAAATAGGTGATTATATTTTATGAGCATGTCAAAGCATAAGCCAAAAACAAGTAGTTTTAGCCTAAATCACCGTTACAGTGTCTACACGTAAAGTGTTTAGCTGTTTTTTGTTTGTTTGTTTTGTTTTTAAATATATTTTGTTGATTTTTTTACAGAGAGGAAGGGAGAGGGATAGAGAGTTAGAAACATCAATGAGAGAGAAACATCGATCAGCTGCCTCCTGCACACCTCCTGCTAGGGATGTGCCCGCAACCAAGGTACATACCCTTGACCAGAATCGAACCTGGGACCTGTTAGTCTGCAGCCTGACATTCTATCCAGTGAGCCAAACCAGTTAGGGCTAGTTGCTTTTTTTATTAGTAAACTAGAGGCCTGTTGCATGAAATCCGTGCACTCAGGGTTGGGAGGTCCCTCAGCCTGGCCTGCACCCTCTCAGTCCAGGATCCCTCGCTCCTTACAGCCCGCCTGCTCACTGCTCCTTACTACTCAGCTTGCTGCGTCTGCCCCCTGGTGGGGAGGGACCACGGGAGGGCTCCAGGGCATTTCTGGCCCATCTCACTCAGTCCTGATCGGCTGGACCCCAGCAGCAAGCTAATCTACCAGTCAGCGCGTCTGGCCCCTGGTGGTCAGTGCATGCCATAGCGACTGGTTGACCAGTCGACTGTCTGCTCCCTGGTGGTCAATGCTCGTCATAACAAGCAGTTGAGCGGCCTTAGCATATCATTAGCATATTATGCTTTGATTGGTTAAACTGCTGCCCAGATGGCCGGACACTTAGCATATTAAGCTTTTATTATATAGGATATTTTGTTCAGTAAATATTTTTGCCTCTTATGCTCTCACTTATTAGAATCATCACAAATTATAACAAAGGAAGATCTGAGACTCTGAATTTCATTTATAATAAAAACTAATTGTGTAAGTACTAGAGAGGAAGTGAAGGAGAGAGCAATATTTGATATGTAAGAAAATGAAGGGGTAGGAAAAGAAATGATGTAGGTGGAGAAAGGCATCTGGGTATTCTTTCACACATTCAGCATGTATTTAATGATAGCTTACTGTGCTAGGCATTGGGATATAAAAGTGAAAAAAATAGACCAAGTTCTTGCTTTCATGTAGCTTACAATGTAGGGAGGAAACCCACCTTGAGATAACATAATGCCAAATAAAAATGCCTCTTTCTTACTAACTACGTTTAATATTCTTTTTCCATTGCATTTTTCATTTTTTAAAATAACAGCTTTATTAAGATACTAGAGGCCTGATGCACAAATTCATGCACGGGTGGGATCCTACCGGCCCACCCCAATGGGGGCCCATCGGGGCCGGGATGGTTGGGGGGAGGGGACACGGGAGGTTGGCCAGCCCTGCCCCTGATCGGGTTGAGCGGGCTGATTGAGGGTGGGGAAGCTGGGGACGGGTGCAAGAGATTGGCCACCTGGCCCTGCCCCTGATCGTTGTGGTGGGGGGCTGGCTGGGGGAAGGGGCCGTGGGCAGTAGGCTGGCAGGTCCTGCCCCTGATTAGGGTGGGGGAGCTGATCAGGGGCCGGGCTGACCCGGGGGGAGGGGCCATGTGAGGTTGGCCAGCTGGCCCTGCCCCCAGTTGGGGTGGGGCAGGCCAATCGGGGGCTTGGCCGCCCTGGGGGGGAGGGGTTGCGGGAGGTTGGCTGGCCGGCCAGTCATACCCCTGATTGGGGTGGGGGGCCAGATCGGGGCCAGGCCAGCCAGGGGGAGGGGCTGTGGGAGGTTTTGGGGGGCGATTGGGGCCCTGGTTGGGCCGGTTGGCTGCCTCAGTGCGCGTCATAGTGATCGGTCATTCTAGTTGTTCCGTTGTTGCGGTCACTTGGCTTTTATATATATAAATGATTCACATGCCATGACATTTATTCTTTTAAAATGTACAATTTGGAGGTTTTTGTTTTATTAGCTGAATTGTGCAAATCACTATTCCAGGGTTCTCTTTCAGTATCTCTTTTCCAGATCTTTCTCTGGGAAAGCTGCCTTCTTTTGCTATTAATCCTGCCCATTAGACTTCACTAATTACCAGCTGACTGTTCTGCATTTTGATGTAGTCCCCTAGCAGTGGTCAGCAAACGCATTAGTCAACAGAGCCAAATATCAACAATACAACGATTGAAATTTTTTTTGAGAGCCAAATTTTTTAAACTTAAACTATATAGGTAGGTATATTGTTATTAACTTAATTAGGGTACTCCTAAGGCTTAGGAAGAGCCACACTCAAGAGGCCAAAGAGCCACATGTGGCTCGAGAGCTGCAGTTTGCCGACCACGGCCCTAGGGCACAAATTGCTCAGCAGTCTGACATTAAATTCTAGTAGGGGTAGTTTTTGTGGCTACTGTTTGAGGTTTGTTCTACTGCAGGTGTGCTCTTCTTAGCTATCTCCTTTCTTGTTTCTTTTTTATTCCCCTGATGAACTAGATAGCCTATGACTTAGCTTGTTGCTCGCTGTGGTCGGCAAACTGCGGCTCGCGAGCCACATGCAGCACTTTGGCCCCTTGAGTGTGGCTCTTCCTAAGCCTTAAGAGTACCCTAATTAAGTTAATAACAGTGTACCTACCTATATAGTTTAAGTTTAAAAAATTTGGCTCTCAAAAGAAATTTCAATCGTTGTACTGTTGATATTTGGCTCTGTTGACTAATGAGTTTGCCGACCACTGGTAGAGGAGTTAATGTTTTTAAGGTACCCTTAGGCTTGAATTTCCTCACACTGTTTAAAATAAAGTCAGTTACTCTTGAGAGAACTTCAGAGCTCTTATATTCTGCCTGTCCTCCAAGGCAAACTCTCTGAGCCACTGTTCTGGACACAGGGCTGGGCAGTAGCCTCTGGCTTGCTATTCAGGTGTCAGATGAGCAAACAGGAGGTGGGGTGGGGAGTGGGGCCACAGCAATCTCAGCCTGCCGCACTGTGGTAAAGCTTCTGTTTTACAGCTGGAGACTGGGTGGAGAAAGGGAGCCTCTGAGCTCTTAGCCACCCTCACCGGGAATTTAGCCTCTTTAACTTGGAGTCGATGACCTGCCTTTTTCTGTGACATACAGTAAACTTTGATTAAGAGCTGAGAGGAAGCTCTGTTCTTTTGGCCACACCTTCTTGGAATGGAGCTTCTGCCAACCTGAGCTGGGGCAAGGTAGGAAATGGGTCATGGCCCAGATGCCATAAACTGTCCCTGGGATAGGGGAGGGCATGGAATGGAAATAGAATCATAATTGTTTAATAGCTACTCACTGTGAAGAAGAGATTTTCTTATAGACCCTGGGAAACTAAACAACGCATTATAAGGAGGAGAACAGACCCTGGGGATAAGACAGCCAGGAGCTCAGATCAAGGACAGAATCTATCTGAAGGGAGACAGCATTCCAGGCTATCTTTGCTGTGTTATGGGGCTACTCTTTGCAAGGACAATGGAAGAAGGCAGACCCTAAGGTAGGAACTCACTAACTTTAGATTTTTCCCCACCCACTAACCCTCTATGAGCTTGTTTGAAATGAAGGGTCAGAGCGGTCTTTTCAGAGTGTTATACCTGCTGCTCTCTCAGATTGTCAGCTATCTGATTAATAAATGCACCATAAGGATTCAACCTCATCTGTACTTACTTGACTCTGGTAGTGGTGGGCAACTAGAACCCTTTCGAGTCTGGTTTCGCCTATACCAAATTTTAGTAGACATTCTTGAATAATATTTCTCTATTCAAATATGTCCTCAGGGCAATTTCTAGACTTTACATGGTTGTTTTTATAAATAGTTTTTGTCAGTATTTGCTTGCTTCACTGGCAAGTGGGTCTGTGAAGCAACTTTCCTTATCATCCTGCAAGTGGAACTCTCCAAACTACTTAATTCCAAATATTCCTAAAGTTCAGAATGTCTTCTCAGTAAGGAAATTACCTTCTCAAGTAACTGAGTTGTTGTTTTTCGTTTTTTTCTCCTCTGAACAGAGGTTTTGGTCAGACATGAAACCCAGAGCTACCAATATCAGGGCAGTGTTTGCACTATTCTGTCATATTAAGGACTTTAATAATCACCATATATATCATGAGCTAAAAATGTTATTTTCAGGGTATGTTTACCTAGTTTTCTGCTATTCACAGAAATCTGCAGCTTCCTCCCAGCGTGTTTACTTGGTTGCAGTTCTTTGGCTCTATTGATGTTTCCTGCATAGGACAGTTGTGGTTTTTTTTGGGGGTGGGGGGTGGGGGGCATTCTTTTGTATTCTTAGGTATTTGATATTAAATTAAATTCTGAATTTTTAAAATGGCTTCATCTGATTTGAAATTACATTTTATAAAATAATTTTACTGACATCTGTGCATTTTAGTCATATACAGAGTTACATATAAAAGAGTTAGATACTTAGCCCTGGCCAGGTGGCTCAGTTGGTTGGAGCATCATCCTGTACACTGAATGATTGTGGGTTTGATTCCCCATCAGGTCATATAGATAGATTGTGGGTTCCATCCTGGTTCGATAGTATACTGATCAGTGTTTCTCTCTCACATTGGTGCCTCTCTCTCTCTCTCTCTCTCTCTCTCTCTCTCTCTCCCTCTCCCTCCCTCCCTCCCTCCTCTCCTCTCTAAAATCAATAAGATTCTCGGGTGAGGATTACAAAAATAATAAATTAAGTCAGAAGCTTAAAGTTTTAGAAGTTGAATGTGCATCATTTTTTATTCTGCTGAATGGAGAATCCTTTCTATTTGTCGCCCTTGATATGTTTGTCAAAATACCTAGTTCAGTCAGTCACTCTCTGTTCCTTTTTGTGTTTACTTTTGTTTACTCTTCTTGTGACCACGGAATGACTCCATTCCTAAAATCTCACATTCCTGGGAGAGAATCCAGTGTAGGGCAGAGTAATCATACCAGACATTTTGTATGTCATTGGAAAGCAAGTATATTGGTTTTCCTTTGGTTAATCATCCATTTTAGTTTTGATGGTGGAGAGTGGAGTGGGGACATGTTGTAAAATACATTTATACCTCTGCCTAAGATTATCACATAGATAATTTCTTCAGCAGGAGCATAGGTTTGACAGTTTCTTGCAGAATGAGATGGTAGATACAATTGAACCAATTTACTCACACTCTAAGTTTATTGGCATAAGCATTTCTTACCTCAGGCTATACCTCTGCATAAGCAAGATTACTGAAGGAGTTGATAGTGGTTAGTTTTGCAGTAGTTAGTATGCTCTTGGGAATTCCCTTAAAATCACATTCACTTGTACACTATTGTAATGTCATATAACACCTGTCTGTAATAGTGATCTGTTGTGAAAATTTACTTCCATGATACACTGTGTCAGGCTGCTTGATGAATTTCATACTGGTAAACACACATATCAAATGTAGGGTTTAATGGTAAAATATCCATGTATGTTTCTACAATTCCTTTGGAAGGACACACAAGTAACTGGTTATTGGTTGCCCCTAGAGAAGAGAATACTCTAAGCTAGAGGGCTCAGATGGGAAGTGTACCTTTTTATTCCATATGCATTTTGTAATGAGTACAAGTGTTACTGAAACAGTAGTAGCTTTACTTACTAAAAAGTAAGTAAAACAAAAACAACAAAGTAAACAACAGCAAAAGGGAATATAGGCAGATGCTCTGCCTATTATATTTGGATATAATTCTAGCCAAATATAATTTGGTGGCTGCTGTTTGGGTTTCTCACAATTATTAAGCTCTCCGTGTTGATTGATGTCTAAATTTGATTATAACTTCCTTTTAGGTGGTAATTCTGTTCTAATACTTTATCATCATAATGTTCCCTCCAACTTCCAGATGATGTAGAAAAGTTGCCAAGTTTCTCTTTGACATGAGATCTGTTCTTGATTTGGAATGCAAGTTAGAAGTGTTGCTTCATGAATAAAGACTATGCTCCTGATTTATGAGTATTGTTCAACTACAGATAACTAAGACAAGATTTTTTCGAGGTACTTTGATCTAGATGATAAAGAATTTACTAGAATCTTTTTTTCAAATTCTCATATGTAAAGTCTGAGTGAATAAATTCATTCTTGGTGTTTCATTTTAAAAGAATGCAACTTTAGCCTTGGCCAGTGTTTCTCAGTGGTTGGAGCATCATCCTGTGCACAGAAGGGTCATAGGTTAGATCTCCAGTCAGGGTACATATCTAGGTTTTGGATTTGATGCCTGGTTGGGGTGTGTGTTGGCGGCAATCGATCAATGTTTCTTTCTCACATTGATGTTTCTCTCTCTCTCACTTTCCCTCTTTCCTTTCTTCCCTCTCTCCTCTTCTCTGTGCAGAGCGTTTGGTGATCCTGAGGGGCGGGGGGGGGGGGGGGGGGGGGGGGGGGGGGCGGCGAAGGATGTAGAAAAGACAGACAAAGAGAATAAGCTGGGTCTACTCTAGGTGGATCTCCTGTGCCTGGCAAAGGCCACAGAGAGAGATCCAGATGGCAAGCTGAGGCTTTATTTTACAGCCAGAGGTAAACAAGGTAGTGGTCACCATAGTTACAGTGTTCTTGTGAGTTTCACTTGTTTTGGCAGCACTTGCTGCACCTCCCCGAAACCCATTAGCTACCCAGATAGGATCTAGGGAGGGTCATAAGGTCAAGCCTAATTATGCTAAGGGGGCTGTGCCCTGTAAGCTGGGACTTGTTTGTGGCTTTGCCAACAGGTCAGTCCGAGGCTTAACCCTATAGCCACTCCCTACACGTCTCTCTCTAGAGTCAATGAGAAAAAAAAATCCTCCAGTGAGGATTAAAAAATAAAAAAGTTGGGTTATGTTCAAGTTTCAGGTTATTGTCATATTTTATTTTAAACATTTACAGGCTTTCTTTTTCTTTATGCCCTTTAGCCGGCCTCAGAAAGTGTGTTTATGTCCGTTTCTACCAGTGCGTCCTCTGCACATTTCTACCTACTTGTACATAATTCAGCATCCAGCAGAGGTGAGTAAGACTTCATAAAATGCACAATTTCAAATAGAATATTAGTATACAAGAGGAAACACAGATGAACATATTCATTCCTCCCAGCTGCTTAGCATTTCTGGAAATAAATCGATGATGAATGTTTTCTCTTTGGGAAAAAAATAGTTTCTTTTATATATTATATGGTAGTATGGTGTTATATGCTTTGGAGATGGAGAAAATAATGTTATTTCATAAAAACTGTCATTGAATAGTATAGAAATTTAGAACTTCAACAATATTGTGTGAAGGGAAAAAGATTTTTTTGAGTAAAGAGTTAGTAAAATCATTGCTATTTAAATTTTGATCATAGCTTATATTCATTGATGTCTTGTTAAAATAGAAGTACCTCTCAGCATATTATTTTATTTTTTGTTTTTATTTCTTAATTTTGATTTTTCAAAGTTGACATACAATTTTATATTAGTTTCATTTATACAATATAGTGACATTTATTTAACTTATGAAGTTAACTGATAAACCTAGTAAACATCTGACACCATACATAGTTATTACAATATTATTGGCCATATTCCCTATGCTATACTTGACATCCCCATGACTATTTTGTAACTACCAGTTTGTATTTCTTAATCCCTACCCCCTTTTCATCTATCTCCCCAACCCCCCTCCATCTGGCAATTGTCAAAATGTTCTCTGTATCTATGTTTGTTTTTGTTTTGCTTGTTCGTGTATTTTGTTTTTCAGATTCCACATATAAGTGAAATCATATGGCATTTGTTTTTCTCTGTCTGACATTTCATTCATCATAATACCCTTTAGGTCAGGGGTGGGGAACCTTTTTCCTGCCAAGTGCCATTTGAATATTCATAATATCATTTGCGGGCCATACAAAATTATCAACTTAAAAATATTTGGTCAAACATTGAATTAGCTCATCCCTAATGCCTTGGTAGGACCAGACCAAATGATTTTTGTGGGCCTTACGCAGCTCCCAGCCGGATTTCCCTATTCCTGCTCTAGGTTTGTCTGTGTTTTGCAGATGGCAAGATGTTCCTTTTTTTTTTTTAAATCCTTACATGAAGATATTTTTTCCATTGATTATTAGAGAGAGTGGAAGGGAGGAAGGAGCAAAAGAGAAGGAGAGAAAAAGAGAGAGAAACATCGAAGTGAGAGATATAATTGATTGCCTCCAACACATGCCAGGGGCATGATCAAACCTGCAACCAGTGTGCCCTTCACTGGGAATTGAGCCCTCGACCCTTTGGTCCATGGGCTGTTGCTCTAACCACTGAGCAACTGCCAGGGAAAGTCCTTTTTTATGGCTGAGTCATATTCCATTCATTGCGTATATGAACCACTTCTTTACCTATTCATCTATTGATGGACATTTAGGTTGCTTCCATATCTTGGCTGTTGTAAATAATTCCACAGTTAACATATAGATGTATATGTCTTTTCAATTTAGTGCTTTTTTTTTCAGATAAATACCTAGAAGTGGAGTTTTTGGCCCTTCTTTCTCTCTTATTATACTAGTAGAGCCTTTAAAATTTTTATTTATCCTCACCTAGTGATGTGTTTATTAATTTTTGAGAGAGGAGGGCGGGGAGAGAGAGAGAGAGAGAAACATCAATGTGAGAGAGAAACATTGATCGGTTGCCTCTTATATGTGCCCTGACTGGGGATCGAACCCACAACCTTTTTTGGCGTATGGGACAACACTCCAACCAACTGAGCCACCTGATCAGGGCTAGCCTTTGTTTTAAAGTCTAATTTGTCTGGTATAAATATTGCTACCCAGCTCTTTTTGTTTGCTTGTTTCCATTTTCATGAAATATCTTTTTCCATCCCTTTACTTTTAGTCTTTGTATGTCTTTTTTGATCTGAAGTGAATCTCTTATAGGCACCATATGGGGTTTTGTTTTCTTATCCATTCAGCTGCCCTATGTCTTTTGATTGGAGAATTTAATCCATTTACATTTAAAGTAATTGTGCTTATTACCACTCTCTGCATTTTAGTGTCACAAAATGAATGTATAAAATAATTTTTTTGTTTTTGAATTAGAACAAATATGTATATTTTATAGTATACATGTTATATGTAAAGAGTTTCTGATTAATACTCTCCTATATTAGGAAGTGTATGCGTGTTTATGTGTTTGTAACTCTTGATTAACTGTAGTAATGAAGAGAGAAGGGAAGGAGGTCTTAGACAACCAAAAATTACATTAAAACAAAACTAGTCATAGTATGTTACCATAGTATGTGACAGTTCAGTGTAAACTGTCACAGCATTTAGGGACTCATGACATCATAGATTGAACCCAGGTTTTTGAAGGACTAATTTTTTAAAAAATTTCTTAAGCCTATACCAATTGAAGACTTTAACAAAGATATAAAAGATATTAGTCTGTCTTTTTCCTTTTCCAAATGATGAAGCACTTATTCTTTAATTACAAATTGTTAAATATTCCATTTATTGGGCAACCTTTTTTTCAGTGTTAACAATAGCGTATTTTGGTCAGGACTGTGACAGTTTGGTCACTAGCATTATTTTGTTACATTTAAACTTGCAACAGTGTGCAGCTCAAATTTACATAAAATGATAGCTTACTGGCCATAACAGTTTTGACTAAAGCTTAACTTTAGATGGTGAATGCTACTATGATTTTACAGTATACACAGTATGGTGTCTTTTTATTATTATGTGCTTCCAGACATAGATGGCTTTTAAAATGTAGGTGTTTTCATTGATTTGTGGCAACTTTAATGTTTTCAAATCCTTCCTCCCTTCTTCCTACCTTCCTTTCTTCCTTTCACTGTTAGTTCACAATTTAGGTAATCAGTCCACAATTGTGTGCTCCAAATGTATCTTATGTGTATATAAGTACATCCATATTGTTTTCCTTATTGCCCAAGGAATTTTCCAATCTTAATTTATCTCAATAACACTGAGCTGCTTGTGCTCAATCTCAGTACACTATTTTCAATAAAAGAATGTACCAATTTGATGGCTCCCTCTAAAAAGTGATTGAAAACCATTTGGATAAGCAGTAGGAGGTGGCTTTGGGAAAAGGAGACTTAGTGGCATGGATGATATGGAGGTGATATGATGGAGCATTTCAAAGACTAGGTATATATATGTAGAAAATTACTTAAGAATGAAAACAAGACAGTCTCTCAAAAAAGCTTTACAAGAAAGAAATGTTAAACTGCTTGGCCATTTGTGAACAATGTATATGTAGCCATAATGATATAAACACTGTTTATTGGTTTAACTAAAAATATTAGAAGCTCTGGCCAGTGTGGCTCAGTTGGTTGAAGTGCCATCTTTACACCGAAAGGTGGCAGACTTGATTATCGCTCAGGGCACATACTCAGATTGCAGGTTTAATTCCCTGTCTGGGCACATATGGGAGGGCACATATGGGAGGTAGCCGATTGATGTTTCTCTCTTACATCGATGTTTCTCTCTTTCTCTTTCCCTTCCTTTTTCGAAAATCAATTAAGAGCACAATACAAAACAAAACATGTCCTCGGGTGAAGATTACAAAAAATATATTAGACGTGAGGGTAAGGGGTGATGTCAGAAAGCTGAATCCTCATTTATTATGAGAGGCTGTAGTTATAAAGGGCAAGTAGTTAAGAGTAAGGGCAGATTGTTTGAGTTTAAATCCTTAATAACTCTGTAATCTCTGTAACCCTGGGCAAGTTAATTAACCTCCCTGTTTTCACTTTTGTTATTAGTAAAATGTTCACGTTAAAAGATACACTTCTTTACTGGTTTATTATGAATAGTAGTTAAATATATTTATAAAATGCATTTTGAATTATGTACATTAAAGTTAGTTATTATGATAATGGTAGTTTGTAGATAATTGATAAATTACTAATACAATAAAGCAAGAAATAGCAAAACATGCATTGTTTAGAAATATTGAGATCAATACTAAAAGATATAACTAAAACAGTTAAAGTGATTGCCTCTGGAAATGGTTTAGGGGAGTGTATTGGAGAACATTATAAATTTTTGGCACTATTTAATTTGACATATATACATGCATTAATTTGATGCATATATATATATGTCAAAAGTTTGGAAAGTGATGTCAGTATGTGTCAAAGTCTCCTAGTGATGATCTAGAGGTAAGAAAACAGTATGAAGCACTGTAAAATGTCCCCTCTCACCTGTCTCCTCTTAGTTGCATATATATTAACTGCTCCAAATTGCTGTTTTCATGTTTCCTTAGAACTCCAGCTTGCTTCATGTTCTTGAAAAAATCCCAGCAAATACTTAATCTCCTATTTTCTTTTCCTACTTTTTATTAGGTAGATGAATTTAGCTATTCTCAGCATCTTTAAATTTATTTTTCAGTAATAATTTATTATTATTTTAATCAATAATTAAGGAACCCAGGAGAGAAAGTACACACAAAAATATCCCTAAAGGGTGTATATACGTGTGTGTGTGTGTGTGTGTGTGTGTGTGGTGGTGAATGGTGAATACTGTTATGACAATACTTTTTTTTTGCTGCTTGATCAATAAGTATATTATTGTCTGTATCTGAAAAATCTTTATAGAAAATTGTGACTTGGTTTATTAGCTCTCAGCAGCCCTTTCCTGAGCTCTGAGGAAGCTTGCCTTCTTTTGAGCTACCTGATCTTTCTTCTGGGCAAGAGACATTTTGAGATGGTTCCACCTCCTATTTTTAACTTCTTTCTTAGGCTTCTTCTCATAGACTGGTTTCTCTCCTATAGCAGCATGAGCTTTCTTATACTTCTCCTCCATCGTGTCTGGAGTTATGTTGTTTTTTTATGTACTGAGAGAATTGTTTCTTGTAAGCATCTTCATCTTCCATTAGGTAATGCAGATATTCTGAAACTAGAGGCCCAGTGCACAAAATTGTGCACTGGCGGGGGGGTGTCCCTCAGCCCAGCCTGCACCTCTCCAATCTGGGACCTCTCGGGGATGTCCAACTGCCAGTTGGACATCCCTCTCACAATCCCGGACTGCTGGCTCCCAACCGCTTGCCTGCCTGCCTACCTGATTGCCCCTAACTGCTTCTGCCTGCCAGTCTGATCACTCCCTAACCACTCCCCTGCCAGCCTGATCAACGCCTAACTGCCCCCCTGCCAGCCCGATTGCCCCCAACTGCCCTCCCCTGCTGGCCTGGTCACCCCCAACTGCCCTCCCCTGCTGGCCAGGTTGCCCCCAGTGGCCCTCCCCTGCTGGCCTGGTCCTGCCCAACTGCCCTCCCCTGCCGGCCTGGTCGCTCCTAACTGCCCTCCCTCCCCTGCCAGCCCGATTGTTCCCAACTGCCCTTGCCAGCCCGGTCGTCCCAACTGCCCTCTCTTGCCGGCCCAGTCACCCCCAACTGCCCTCCCCTGCCAGCCTGGTTGCCCGTAACTGCCCTCCCCTGCTGGCCTGATCACCCACAACTGCCCTCCCCTGCCAGCCATCTTGTGGCTGTGGGCGCCGCCATCTTTGAGGGTGTGGCAGTCAATTAGCATATTCCCTCCTTATTGGCTGTGGGTGCTGCCATCTTTGAGGGCAGGGCAGTCAATTAGCACATTCCCTCCTTATTGGCTATGGGTGCCACCATCTTTGTGACGGTGTAAGGGTCAATTAGCATATTTCCTCTTTATTAGATAGAATGTTCTGACCCATGATGTGCTTCTGATGTACTTCTGCATTGAATTTCTTGCTTTCTGAATCATAACCAGGGAATCATTTGGAACTGTGAGGGATAGACGAGTCTCTTTCCACAGCTCGCTTTAGGGACCCAGAAACTTTATTTCTAGTAGTAGTTCTGGCAAGCCCTGCACTCAAAAATGGCAGGTGAAGGCACCAGGTTTACCATCAATGCTTTCCACATTGTATTTGTCTCTGACACCTACATTTGGCTCTCATAGATCCTGTCCAGGCGAAAACTATAGGAAGCCTGTGGGCCAGCAGTAGGCCTGTACAATGTGCTGCAGCATAATTTGTCAGGCCAACCTGCACCCCATACTTTGGGAGTTTATGAGCAAAAGCTACACAACTATCATATCTCCTTTCAGATGGGCATAAGCAGTCTGACAAATGATGTGTCTGTTACACGAACTGTCATCCTGTATTTGGGTGTGTTGTATTTATTTTTATCCTAGATTACTGAGCATTTCCAGGAATCAGTTTTACTCTCTCATCATCTTGTAAATCTCACTTGGTATTTCTTGAAGTAGGCCTTATTTTTGACAACGTTAACAAACCCCATCCTGTGGAAGAGAGGCCTGTGTCTGCAGCTCTGGTCCAGCATAGCTCCAGTGGGGGTGAGGGGAAATACAATACTTTCTATTTGTGCTACATTACTGTTTTGTGTAGTAATTTGCTAGGTAAATTATATTCCCAAAGTAAAGTAAATAATATTTCATTATTTCACATACACAAAAATAATCAAATTATTCACTGCAAGGATCTATACAAGCAGTATTATATAAATTGAAAAAGATAATATTGGGTTGTATGTAGGTACACTGATGAGAGAGGGGCTCTGTTATACATGCGATCAAGCATGACATTCCCAGTTGGACCTGAGGAGCCAGAGAATGGCTGAGCACTATAGACCAAAATCACCAAGATAAGTGCAGGCTAATGCAGAATAGCTAATCACCTGGCTCTGCTGGGATTAAGGATAGAATTCCTGTGACAACAAGAAAGATTTTTAGTGTTAGATGTTAGGACATTAAAAAAAACACCACTTTTGATAGTTAATGGGATTTATAAATATGGTCACCAGATTTTTTCACTTTAAAAGATATTTTTCTTCCATTTCTATACTCTTTATTCTTTGGAAGTAAGGTTATAAATTCAGCCCATACTCAAGTGGGAGGGAGAAATTAAGCTCCACCTCCTGCAGTGGCAAGTATTTACATTTATTACTTGGAATTCTCCTCTCTCTTTTCTCCCATTTATTTGTTTATATCAGTCTGGATTCTTATTTTATACTTTGGGTTATAATTCAAATACTATGTTAACTTAATTTTGTTGCTCATATTGTTCTATTTTGGGCCATTGGGAGCTGTTAAGATTGGCTTCTATGTGTCATTGATATGCTCCATCGTTTTGTTTTTTGAAATCTTCCTTGCTTTCTGAGCATAAAGATCTAGGCAATTATCTTCAGGTAATTACTAATGGAATAAAAGTTTTTCAGAATAAATGATTTAATTTAGTTAAACACAAATTTATATTTTTCGTAATTTTAACTATGATTTAATATTATCTTGTTTTGATCAATAAACCTTTAAATATACCCAAGTAGAATAAAAATGTATACTTGTAGTATATTTACTACTGATAAATCAGAGAAATGATAGTTCTTTTTATTAAACTGTGGTCTGAAGTAAAAGACTTGTGAAAATTCTGTATAATGTTATGAATCAAATGTTCATTATAAAATTTTAAAAGTGTGTTTGTCTAAATAAAAATCTACAGTTTAATTTTTTAATTAAAGGAAAGCAAAGTGTTGCGGACAGTTCCTCTACTAGCAGCATGCCTCCCCCAGGACAAGTGTAAAGTCAAGATTGGTCGTCGTTTTAGTGAAGAAAGGTAAATTAACTTTTAGGGCAACTTAAAATGATTTTTCTCCATAGATCTTTAAAAATGATTTCTTTAAACTTACCCTTTAGACCTAGAATAGTGATGGTGAACCTATGACACGCGTGTCAGAGGTGACACACGAACTCATTTTTTTGGTTGATTTTTCTTTGTTAAAATGGCATTTAAATATATAAAGTAAGTATCAAAAATATAAATCTTTGTTTTACTATGGTTGCAAATATCAAAAAATTTCTATATGTGACACGGCACCAGAGTTAAGTTAGGATTTTTCAAAATGCTGACACGCCGAGCTCAAAAGGTTCGCCATCACTGACCTAGAATGTGGTACATTGGAAGTGGTAAAAAAAAATTAAGTTCTGCCTTTTCTCTCAAAATAATACAAGATAAAGCAAAACATAAACAAAAACATTTTCCCAAAACAGACCTAGTGGAATAAACAAAGGGATGATAGCATTATCCAAATTGCGTACTAATATATATTAAGCCTAAAAGACATATATTTACTGTTTATTTCATTTTTGTTTAGATGGTAGGGTACTTGTATTTAGTTCCATATTTTTATTTTTTACATTATATATATGAGATACATTTATATAAGTAAATACATATCTATCCATTTCTAGCTCATTAAGGCTTTTCTAACATACAGTGACTAGAACTATATTTAGTATCCTAGTTATAGGCACATCATCTATTAAGTATAAAACACAATCTCCTGTCATATTTAAACTATTCTTTTTTGCCTGGCAGGTGTCGCTCGGTGATTGAGCATCGACCTATGAATGCAGGATATCATGGTTCAATTCCTGGTCAGGGCACATGCCTGGGTTGAGGGCTCTGTCCCCAGTAGGGGGTGTGCAGGAGATAGCTGATTGATGATGTTTCTCTCTCATTGATGTTTTTATCTCTTTATCCCTCTCCCTTCGTCTCTGAATTCAATAAAAAAGGTATTTTAAGAAATGTCCTTTTTGATGAGGCCCAGTATTTTTATGTACAGTTACCATTAGTTGATATCTTATTGACAGATCTATAATGTTCTTGGATCTTATTTTACATTGTATTACATAAACCATTATCATAAACATATGTTATATACTATTTATATTTAAATTTTCTACCAGCCTTTTTATACCTTTGAATTATCTGTGTTGCTTTTCTGCCCATTCACAAAGCCTTCACAAATTACTTAGATCCTGTCTACATAATTAAATATATCTTTTGATGCAAAATTTAATTTCTCATGAAAGTATGGAGATTTCATTTTCAGTTAACTTAGAAAAATGTTAAGTAAGACTTGTACTAGCATGAAGCCCAGTGAATTGACCAAGCTTTTTCATTACTTTATTATTTTAGCTTCCTTTATAATTTAGCTTCATATAATGAAAATAACATCATATTAGAACTTTATATAATAATATTTTTCTTTTCTCTGAAACTGTTGGTTAGGCACACTTTTCTCATATAGAATTTTCTATTGTAGTTTTTGCATAGCCTTGCCCACAAAGGAGAAATTTGCTCTGGGCTTGGTGCTGCTATTGGGAATTTTGCCATTTTGTTGGGAATGGAAGCAAGATCCAGAGCTTATCACATGGGGAGCAGCAACATCATTTACACTGTGACACTTCTTTCATACAGAGGCTCTTTATGATAGTTCCTCTATAATTCTTGGGTGGATGTGGCTATATAGATGGAATAGGGTCCTATTTAATCTTTCAGCTTGGATCTAGGTTATTGTATTGCAAAAGTGATGAGCACCTATGGTATTGAAATGGAAACTACTTGGGCCATCTCTGACATTTTGGCTATGTAACCCCTCTAGAATGTGCTTGGGGATGAGAAGCTTGACACTTTTACAAATAGCTTATCCCATTTTGAGCCCATTATAGTAAGTAGTTCAGTTTTTTTCCATGGTGTCTAATATAGTGCTTACTCAGTAAATTATTATTCACCGATGGATTTTAAACTAAAGCTCATTGAGATTATTGATTTAATATTAATCTGGTAATATTAACTTAAACTTTTCCTAGAGTATGTGATATAAGCATAGGGGAATGCTTATGAGGCATTACTTTTGGTATCCTTTATAAATGGACATTAAAAATACTTATTTTTAACTTTTTGCCTCTATTGTACCTCTATTGTATAAGAAAACTTTTGGGGTTTCTTTTGTGTGTTTTTTTTTAAACAATTGGGTTTTACGTATCAACCCTATATCCAGTGACTTTGTAAGTACATTTGTTGTAGAAATTGTTTTGTAGATTCTCTAGGACTTTCTGTGTAAGTAGCATTAGCATATGCAAATAGGATCATTTATACTTTTTTCAAATTTTATGCCCTTTTTTTTTCTTGCCTTATTGCAATAATTGGGACCTTCGATACAGCGTGTGTTAGGAATGGTGAAAACCAACATCTTTACCTTGATCCCAGTCTCAAAGAACATTGTTAAAGAACATATGAAATTGGCCATACATTTTTGTAGATGCCTTTTACTGGTTTGAAGAAGATGCCATTTATTGTCTTTAATTGACTCTTTAATTTGTCTCCTTTCCCCTCAAGCTTGTTTTGTTTCCTGTAGTGTAGACAGAGGCTATCTTACTATACATCTCCAGTCCCAAAATGCTTTGATATATATTTTGGAATGAAGTTCAATAAGAATAATAAAACTTTTTGTTAGCCCACCAGGTAATAGAGATTTTTTTTAAAAATTTTTTAGAGATCCTGAACTTTCAACTGTTTGTCGGAAGTCTGGTACATTAATATTATATCCAGGGGCTGAAGCTGCTAATTTGGAAGAGTTTATATTAGATTCTCCTATTTATCCTTCCACAATCATCATCATCGATGGTACATGGAGCCAGGCTAAGGACATTTTCTATAAGAATTCCTTGTTCCGACTGCCCAAACAGGTAAACATAGAATAAAGACAAATGTATTATTATGTATGTTATATATGTTGTTTGTAAGGGGATACATATACATTTTATGGTATTTGTATAGGTGAGCGTGTACCTAAATATGTGCATGCTTCTATGTGTGTGTGTTTGTGTTGGAGGGGTGTAGGTTTGAGATATCTGTGTAGAAACTTTCAAATTTGTCCTTCTTTCTCAGTTCCCACTGCCTAATTTCATCATAGTTCAGGCGTTTTGCTATATGAAGAGTTTCTCAGATATTTAATTAGAGACATCTAAGGATGATTTCTATTTGTATTAATGTTTTTATTGAGAATTATTATGTTTAAATACTTTTATTTGGTAACTAAGTTACTATGTTCTTATTAGGATTGACTGAATTTTTATGAAATACTTTTTTGTATTCTTTATTATAAGCATATGATTTATCCTTCAATTTGTTGATGTAATTAATGATGATGATACATATCCTACTATTGAACCATTCTTGTGTTCCAGGAATGAATTCTACTTGGTCATATTATGTAGTCCTTTTTATATATTGCTGAAGCTTATGTTTTATTTTATGACATTGAGTTATTATTTATATGTTTTTTGTACTTTCATTGTCTGGTATACTAAGATGATATTAACTTCACCAAATAAATAGGAGAGATTTTAGTATTTTTCTGTGGCCTGGGATAGTTTAAATAATATTAGAATTCCTTGCTCCGTAAAAATTAGATAGAACTCATTGACAAAACCTTGTCCTGTTTTTAAATTGTTTCATACTCTTTATAGGTATTATTCAAGCTTTCTAATTCTGGTTGGTTCAGTTTTTAATAACTTTTATCTTTTCTAGGGAATTATTTCTTTCCCTTGAGTTAAATTGGTTGCCAATGCCTTTATGTATTCTTTATTTTATTTTATTTTGTTTTTTTATGTTGATATTTGCTTATCATGACTTTTTTAAAAAAAATCCTTAGCCAAGGATATTTTTCCATTGGTTTTAGAGAGAGTGGAAGAGAGAAGGAAAGACAGAGAGAAATATCGATGTGATAGAAACACATTGATTGGTTGCCTCCCACATAAGCCCCGACCAGAGCCTGAGCTGGGGAGGAACCTGCAACAGAGGTACGTGACCTTGACTGGAATCAAACCCAGGACCCATCGGTCCGCAGGCCAATGCTCTATCCATTGGAGCCAAACTGGCTAGGGCTCTTTATGTATTCTTTATTACTTATTTTAACTTAAAAATATTCCTTTCTTCCTTCTAATCATATGTAAAACGACATACACATATTTTTCCCCATGAACAGACTCAAAAGAGGTTTATCTATTTTATTGCACTTTAAAAGGTATTAGACTTTAGATTGTTCTAATAGCTGTTATACTTTATTCTCATTTCATTAATTTGAGCTTGTATCTTGATCAGTGTATTTTGCCCTATTTTTAGCTTATTTTTTCTGATTTTTAAGATTTGTACTTAAGAGTACTAAATTCCTTTGTTAAGGTTTGTATTTCTTCTTCATAATAAAGGGAAAGGAGGCTGCAATATTTCTTCTTAGTATAACTTTCATTCTATCCTACAACTTTGGGTTTATGTGTTCTTATATTTAGAACACTGATATAATTTGTAATTTGTTTTGCTTTCCTTCTACCCATGGATTATCAGTAAGTTTTTAAGTCTCAAGAATAGTTAATGTGGTGAGTGCTTTGAATGGGCCAGTCCCACTTCCAAGTACTTTACATATATTAGCTTGTTTTAACTTTTTCCAAATCCTATGAAGTTAAGTATTATTATTATCTTAGACCAGTGGTCGGCAAACTCATTAGTCAGCAGAGCCAAATATCAACAGTACAACGATTGAAATTTCTTTTGAGAGCCAAATTTTTTAAACTTAAACTATATAGGTAGGTACATTGTTATTAACTTAATTAATAATTTTGGGTTGAGTACTTAGAGTTAACAACATGAGTTCAATACACTAATATATTTATGGAATGCCTATTATGTGTCTACTAGAGGCCCGGTGCATGAAATTCGTGCACTGGGGGGAGGGGTTCCCTCAGCCCAGCCTGCCCCTCAGTCTGGGAGCCCTCAGTGGATGTCCTGACGGCCACAGTCTGGCAGCAGAGGCTCAGAGCAGGCGTCCCGTGTGTGTGTGTGTGTGTGTGTGTGTGTGTGTGTATGTGTGTATGTGTGTATGTGTATGTGTCTGCTGGGGCCTGCCCCAGCCGCACCACGTAGGCTCGGAGCAGTTGCCGTGTGTGTGTGTGTGTGTGTGTGTGTGTGTGTCCGTCCGTCCCCATTGGGGGCCTGCCCCCAGCTGTGTAGGAGGCTCAGATCAGTCGCTCAGTGTGTGTGTGTGTGTCTGCTGGGGGCCTGCCCCCAGCCACACTGTGGAGGCTTGGAGCAGGCGCCGCTCTGTGTTGATCTCTCAGGCTCCTGGCCTCCACTGTGTGTTGTTCTCTCCCTTGAGCTGTGGCCAGGGTGGGGTGCTGCCTGCAGGCTGCACTTTCCTGCTCACTGATCGCCATGGCGACCCAGGAGCAGGCCCACCTGGGGGCTGCCTGCAGGCTGCGCTTTTCTGCTCTGGGATCACCATGGCGACCCAGGAGCTTGCCCACCTGGGGGCTGCCTGCAGGCTGCGCTTTCCTGCTCGCGGATCACCATGGGTTCCTGGCTGGCAGCGGGGCTTAGGCAGCACATGGGGGTCCTGGCTGGGGGCAGGGCTTAGGCGGCGCGGGGCTTAGGTGGCACACGGGCTTCCCGCTGGGGGTGGGGCTTAGGCGGCACATGGGTGTCCCGCCGGGGGCGGGGCTTAGGCAGCACATGGGAGTCCCGGCTGGGGGCGGGACTTAGGCAGCACACGGGCGTCCTGGTTGGGGGCGGGGCTTAGGCGGCACAATCGTGCCATCTAAGCCCTGCCGCCCAGTTCGTACATGGGGCCCGGATGGTGGCTTGCATTGTCCCGCCCTGCCTGCTGTATGCAAATTAGCCGCCATCTTTGTTGGTGGTTAATTTGCATATCGTGCTGATTAGCCAATGGGAGGTGTAACAAAGGTACGGTCAATTACCATCTTTGTCTATTATTAGATAGGAAGGCTGGAGATAACATGACTTCCTTCTGGAACTACATTCTAGTGAGGAAGATCAACTTTAAATAAATAAATAGTCACATCAAATAATTGCAGTTGTCATGAGTGCTAAGGAAGGAAATAAACAGTAAGCGAGAGAAGTTATTTAGCAAGGTTAGGCATTTAAACCCCTCTAAGCAGATAAGTTTCATTTTATAATAATAAAGCCAACACAAAATAATTATAATTCTTAAATTGATGAAAAAAATACCTGTAGGATTTGCAGCTGGTTGGAAAAATACAGGTAACTATGCTTCTAGTAGGTAGTTTTGTCACCCACGCGCGATTTGCAGACGCAACTAGCACTAACCACTGCACAATGAGACTGCTGACTGACTGGCTCACTCAACTCATGCATGAATCGCACACGCCTCCCCCACGCTGCGTAGCCTGCGTCCTGCCTGCACTGCGTCTCTGGTTGCCTGACCGACCGACACCCCCCACTTCTGAACCACTTCTTCAAAACAGACTCGCCCAGGCTGAAAACCGACTTTTGCGCATGGGCCACGAAGTTTCAATCGCACTGTACGTGCGCACCCGCACGTGGTATTTTGTGGAAGAGCCACACTCAAGGGGCCAAAGAGCCGCGTGTGGCTTGCGAGCTGCGGTTTGCCGACCACTATCTTAGACGAAACTGAGGCACAGGGATGTTAAATAGTTTGTTTAACTATTTCACAGCAGAACTGCAATTTGAACCTATCTAGTTTAGAGGCAAAGCCTGTGGTCTTAACCAAAGTGGTATACTGCTTCTAAAATGGAAAATTTCTACC
Source organism: Myotis yumanensis (assembly GCF_028538775.1). Classification (NCBI taxonomy): domain Eukaryota; kingdom Metazoa; phylum Chordata; class Mammalia; order Chiroptera; family Vespertilionidae; genus Myotis; species Myotis yumanensis. The sequence continues at coordinate 70,164,339 of NW_027223755.1, read as the reverse complement.
CAAGATATTTACATACTAGAGGCCCAGTGCATGAAATTTGTGCACTCAGGGGGAGGGGGGAAATCCCTTAGCTTGGATTGTGAGAGGGTGCAGGCCAGGCCGAGGGACCCCACTGGTGCACGATTGTGACCAGGGAAGGACATGGGAGGTTGGCTAGCCAGGGAGGGACTGTGGGAGGGCTCCAGGGCGTGTCTGGCCTGTCTCACTCAGTCCCAATCAGCCAGACCCCAGCAGCAAGCTAACCTACCAGTCGGAACATCTGCCCCCTGGTGGTCGTGCACGTCATAGCAACTGGTCGACCGGTTGACTGACTGCCCCGTGGTGGTCAGTGCATGTCATAGTGACTGGTCAACCGGTTGACTATCTGCTCCCTGGTGGTCAGTGCACGTCATAGCCAGCGGTTGAGTGGCCTTAGCATATTATTAGCATATTACGCTTTGATTGGTTGAATGACCAACCAGACAATCAGACACTTAGCATATTAGGCTTTTACTATATAGGACTAGAGGCCAGGTGCACGAAATTTGTGCACTTCGGGGGGGGGGGGTCCCTCAGCCCAGCCTGCGCCCTGTCACAGTCCGGGAGCCCTTGGGTGATGTCGGACTGCTGATTTCGGCTCAATCCCCACAGGCCAGGCCAAGGGACCCTGCCAGTTCACGAATCCATGCACCAGGCCAGTTTCAGCCCGATCCCTGCAGGCCCGGCTGAGGGACCATCTGGGACCCCTTGGGGGATGTTGGACTGCTGGTTTCGGCCCAATCCCCACAGGCCAGGCCAAGGGACCCCTCCAGTGCACGAATCCATGCACTGGGCCAGTTTCAGTCTGTTCCCTGTAGGCCTGGCTGAGGGACCACCGGATTTGTGCATCAGTCCTCTAGTATGTATATAAGATCTTTGTTTAAACTCTTCCCACCCTTCCCCCTTTCCTCTGAGATTCATCAGTCTGTTCCATGTTTCCATGCCTGTGCATTGAGCATCTGTCCCCTGGTGGTCAGTGCACATCATAGCTACTGATCGAACGGTCGCTTAGGCTTTTATATATATATACGAAAGTCCTGGTGCACGAAAATTTGTACACTTGAGGGAATCCATCAGCCCGGCCTGCACTCTCTCGCAGTCCAGGACCCATCAGGGGATATCCACCTGTCGGCTTAGGCTTGCTCCCCAGGGGATTGGGCCTAAGCTGGCAGTCAGCCATCCCTCTGGCAGCCCAGGAGCCCTCAGTGGATGTCTGACTAATGACTTAGGCCTGCTCTCCACCTCTGCTGCTGCGCTGGCCAGCCATGAGCTGGCTTCTGGCTGAGCGATGCTCCCTCTGTGGAAGTGCACTGACTCCCGGGGACAGCTCTTGCATTGAGCATCTGCTCCCTGGTGGTCAGTGCGTGTCATAGTGACCAGTCGTTCCTGGTCTTTCTGCCGTTAGGGTAAATTTGCATATTACCCTTTCTTTATATAGGTTATAGCAGCCGTGGGCAAACTACAGCCCGCAGGCCGGATCCGGCCCATTTGAAATGAATAAAACTAAAAAAAAAACAGACCATACCCTTTTATGTAATGATGTTTACTTTGAATTTATATTAGTTCACACAAACACTCCATCCATCCTTTTGTTCCAGCCCTCCGGTCCAGTTTAAGAACCCATTGTGGCCCTCGAGTCAAAAAGTTTGCCCACCCCTGGGTTATAGTCACCATTCTTAGATCCCTAGGACTTACTTATCTTAAAACAAAGTTTATCCCTTTGACCCCCTTCATCCATTATGCCTGCATCCTACTCCCTACCTCTTTTAACCACCAAAATGTTCTCTGTATCAATGAGCTCACTTATTTTGTTTCGTTTTGGTTTTAGATTCCCAATATTAGTGATATTTTATCGCATTTGTTTTTCTTTGTCTGATTTATTTCACTTAGCATAAAGCCCTCAAGATTTATCCTAGGTTGGTTTTATGATATGATTTAATGTATAGACACACCCAAATGGTATGTCAGATATGTAGAAAAATCATGCAGTAATACAAAATCTGTATAGCATAAATGGATGTCAACTTTTGATGATTTATAAGCTTAGAGCATCTGGTCCTTTGATATCATTAATGACTTTGCATGCAGTTCAAATCTTAAGATTCATATGGCATTCATTTGTGTAAATATGATAGAAAATAGCTCAAAAATATTATAGATTTATGAGTTATAGCAGGTATTAAGTGTACTCTTCCCAAATGAATGTTTGCAAAGGTGATTTTGATTGCAAAAATTTAATTCTTGTTTTTACCCTCTGCCTTGATCAGAAACATTTTAAAACTGTATATTCAAGTGTGAATATGATTCGAGACAATTATGTTAAGGACAAATTACGATAAATGTTTGGATATAATTATAAAGTTAACTTTAAATACTCAATTCCACCTTAAAATGTAATTTTTTGGTTTATAGAAATCTGGGTACTCTTACCAGTGTATGATATAATATTTGCCCTATTTTTAAGTATAATGAATTATAGTTGTCATATATTTGTGTGCTTTATAATTTTAGCTATACATTCTCACAGATGTTCATGCCTACATTTCACTAATTGTATACATGTTTTTTGGGTCTCTACATGTTTTAGGTACTATGCAACACAAAGAACATATTTTTTTTCTTTTTGCCTTTGAACATTTGATAACTGATATTTCAAATACCATAATTGAAGTTCTCCATTATTCAGTACTTCATCAAGTTAAATAATTATATTTTTATAAATTATTTTGTTTCTCAGAGGATCACTAGATAGAGTGATGATATATTGATACAGTATAAAGTGAGAAAAGATGCTATTATGTGATATACAGATATATTACTAGATTATGTTTAATGATAAATTGCCCAAAACATAGAAACAATAGAAAATAATTAAGTATGAATCATTAAAAAGAATTTAAGATTACAATGAACCATCTGATTTAATTTTGAGTTTATTTGAGTTTAAGGTGAGAGTTCCTAATATAAAGTTATTTAATCTCCTGATGATTTGACTTGATAATCTACTTTTTACACAGTTAGGACACACTTAAAGAACTTCTCTAATTTATGTTGACAGGTCTCAGACACCACCTATAGTCTATTTAATACTTAACTAGGTAACTAGATCTTCCTTGTTTAAATTCACATGGTGTACCCCAATATATTGTATACTAATATAGCATTTTCTTCAACTACATGAAGGTGTAATTTAGACCAGATAGTAAGCTTTAGAGAAAATATCAACAGAGGCATTCTGTACTCTGTGTTTTAATTTGATTCTCAGTAAAAATCAAATTATTAAAAACTGAACTGTTTAGGATTGTGAAACTGTTTTCTCCAAATTTGATTGTTTTAATGCTGCTTCATTATTTTTATTGTTTTATTATTTTTTAACATACTATAACATGTGATAGTGTTAAGTTTTCAAGCATACTTATGATGTAAGGTATGTACTTACATATTTGGAATCCTCCCATCTTTTTGTCAGTGTTTTGATTTTGCATTTTAAAGGGAGATCATAAGTTGTTGATTGATTGTGGCTACCCAAAAAATACAGGAAAAATTTCATGGAGAAAATATATAAACGGTTGGCACTAGAAGTTTTAACAATTTTTATTATAAATTTATATTTGCATGTTATATTTCACAATACAGTTAAATCCTGAGAGACTGTAAAATATATGTGAATCTATATATTTGGGTAGTGGTAATGATTTTGAGACCCTCTGCTAGTAAGTACATCAAGAAATAAACTTTTGAGTAGTTTTTCCATCATTGATTTTTGTTTAATCTATTAACTCTGTTAATCTATCTTAAAATATTTTATCTTTTTTAATGTCAAGATCTGGACTATAGTTTCTAGATGGATAAAGTTATTCTCTTCTGCAAACTGAGCTATCACTTCAGTTCATGGCTACAATTTTGCTATCATTATCTTTGTAGTTAATACCATGTCTGCTAAACTTGTGTGAAGCTTTACAATTATTTATAGATATTCAAATGACAGTAAGTAGCTTTTCTTACATTTACATTTAAAATAATTGGAATCATTTTAAAAGATATTAAGCTAACAAATAGAAGAATTTTCATATTAACACTTATTATGACAACCCCAGTTCTCATAGAATAAATTGGCTTTATAATACTAATAAAACTAAACTTCAACTAGTAACATGAATGAATTTCATAAACATAATGTTGATGAAAGCCAGACATAAATGAATACGCCTATATGATTCCATTTATATAAAGTTTAAAACGGGCAAAACCATGGTTTTAGAGGACAGGATAAAGGTCAGTTTATTTTGTGGGGGTGCGAGTGGCATGGAAGGGGTCTGGATTCTGGTTATATTCTGTTTGTTGGGTACTGGTTACACAGATATGTTCCCTTTGTAAAGATTCATAGAGTTGCATTACTTGTAACTTGGGCCTATATACAGACAGTCCTCGGGTTATGTCGGGTGACGTCGGACTCGACGTACGTTGTTTCATGGTTATGTTGCCATCTCCCATTTATTTATAAAAAAAAAATTCTGTTATTTTGACATATGTACATATGTGTTTTATGGTTTTTATTATTTATTTACCATTAGTAAAGGTCAGGAATTATCTTTTTTTTACATTCTTTTTACTGTTTCACTTCGTTGCTGCTGTGTATGTGCTCCATGTGAGTGACATAGGTGCTTATGTAAGTGGGTTCCGACTTACGGTGAAAATCGCATTACGTTGCGCTGTAGGAACAGATCTCTGACCTAACCCGAGGACCTACTGTATCTCTATCTCTATATATCTAATCTATGTCTATATCTATATCTATATCTATATCTATATCTATATCTATATCTGTATCATCTATATCTATACCTATACCATCTACATCTATCTATCTATCTATCTATCTATCTATCTATCTATCTCTTTAAGAAGAAGTACGTATACAGTTGATTCTTATTATTTACTAGAGGCCCATCGCCTGAGGAGGCGCCCCGCTTCCCGCTGTGCAAGGAGCCCCTCGGGGGGGCCGGGACCTGCGCCTGACCAGCGTAGTGCCAGCCGCTGCTTTGTGTCGGCTAGGGTGTGGGGGTGCTCTGAGCCGCACTGCGCTGCTCGGAGCACGCACCTGGCTGCTGCGTTGTGTCCGCTGGGGTGGGGGCAGGCGCTCCTGTGTGTTGTGTCTCTACTCTGGCCTGCCCCAGCCCCAGCCTTCCCACGGCCGCTGGGGTGGAGGCAGCACGCAGTCCCCTCCCGCCCATTTGCGCATGCAGCTCCTCCTGAGCGGTCGTGATGCAGCTCCTCCTGATCAGTCGTGTCGCTCGGCTAATTAGTTTATTCCCTGTTTATATATATAGATGATGGCTAGACTATATAAAGTTGTTGTTTACACTGAATTAGTGAATATTGAGCCATTGCCTTTAGGGGAAATAAAAGATTAGTTTTCTATAGCCTCTCGTTACAACAGTTTTGCCAGTCAATACATAAACTTGTTTTATATTGTGTTTTTGTTTACAGAAATGATTTAATACATACATTGACTCATTAACAGAACTCATGCCTGAGTGAAGCTTATTTCATATATATTTTCTCCGTAAGAGCACATCTCAGCCTTCTTGTGCTTAGGAACACTAGACAGCACTTGAACACTGTGCTGGGGACCATTTTAATAGTGAAATCATCAACAAAAAAGCACAAAACTGCTCAAAATGTGGTACTAATACACCGAGGAAAGGATACTTGTTTACAACATGAGAGCTGAAATGAGAAGGCACAGTGTCACTGTGTTCTACCCCAGGTGGAAATGTGTTCTTTGGGCAATGTAAATTTTCCACTTTTCTGTGTGTGAGCATGCTTGCCACTGACTGTAAAACCTAGAGTATTGATCTGGGAATTAAAATTTAATTTTAGTAAGTGAATTAACAAATACAGAATCTATAAATAATGAGGAGTGACTGTATGTGTGTGTATATCTATATAAATCTATATATATCTACACTAATAAAAGAAACATGCAAATTGGTGTCACTCTGCTACGCCCACCAGCCAATCAGGATTAGTATGCAAATTAACCCAACAAAGATGGCAGTTAATTTGCATATGCAGGCATGGAGCGAAGACTGAAGACGACTGAAGACTGAAGACAACTGAAGACTGAAAAGGCTTGGCTTCTCCGCTGCAGCTGGAGCAAAGAAGCCAAGCCTCGCTACTGCGGCCGGAACAGAGAAGCCAAGCCTCGCTGCTGCGGCTGGAGCGGAGGAGCCAAGCCTCGCTGCTGCGGCCGGACCAAAGGCCTGGGTCCCGGGTGCCGGAGGAAAACCGGTGCCGGCAGCCAGAGGACGGAAGGCCTGTTGCGTGAATCCTTGTGCAATGGGCCTCTAGTATATATCTATAATTTCTGTTAGTACTTGAGTAAATATTTCTAGATCAAGTATGTAAGTGGACTTTTTCTCCTTAAACTAAATGTTTTTAATGCCAGTTTGTGATTAAAATTAGATAAATTCTAGAGTACTGATTTTGTTAATATTTTTCCCCAGACCAGGTTTATATGATAACCATAATGTTTGGTGACAAGCTTTATTAGATTTAAAATATTATCATCTGATTCCTTACAGATTCATTATAACATTGCACATTAGTTTGCTTTGGCCTGGTAACAACTTACCAATAGGTTATTACTTTTCATGTGCTGTAATTCTTATCCAACCTTTAGGAGATTTCAGAGGTACCATTACAAAAGACTGGATTAAGAATTAATTTTCAGATATTAAGTTTACTCTGTGATTGTTTGCAATTATGCATATTTCAAAAGTAAATACTATTTAGGACAATTTGTTTTACACACTGATTCCTTTTAACTACCTTTAATTTAATTTTTTTCCAAGGAACAGAAAATATGCCATTTAGGTCAGTCTCAGCCAGTGGTTTGTATAGACTAATGCATTGTTTTTGACAATGACGTGTGGCTGTTGTTTCAATTACCTCTTGCTATATGTGCAGAATGCAATTAATATAGGTTTGAGTTGGCTCTCCTTAGAAACAAGAATGCTTGCAAATATGGCCTTTGGCTGGCATCTGTGAGTGTGAATGGCAAACAGTTTCCTACACAGATATAAAACTTTTCCCTAAATGGTAAGAGTGGCTCATTGTGCTTAAATTATTTGTGCAAACAATCCTATATAATAAAAGCCTAATATGCAAATTGTCCCCTCTGGTGGTCGTTCGACCAGGAATTCGACTGGGAGACCGGGAGTTTGATCGCTCACTATGACCAGGGGGTGGTGGCCAACCTCCCATGGTGCCTGGGCAGGGGGCTGTGACCTCACACCGGCTACCTGGAGGTGGGGGTAATGGGGTCAGAGGTGCGGTGAGAATGCGGGGTGTCCACTGAGCTTGCTCTCCGCCTGCTACCCTCCCCCGGGACACCAGGGCTCGCGTGTCGGGAAAGCCCCCACACTCAGGTGCCGGGCACCCGCAAGGAGCCCACCCTGCACCCGCATGGCCTCTACCGAGTGAGCTGGGCCGCAGCTGCTGCGACTACAGGGGCCAGTCGGGCTCCCGTGGGTTCACACAGGAGCCGGTCTGCGAGGCCTGGCCAGGAGAGAGCGCGCTGCCCACCCGACTTCCATGTGGTGCTGCTGGGCGGTCCAGAGGCCCACACTGTGCCTCAGCCCACGGCGTCTGGCCGCGCTCACCACATCTCCACATGGACTCGGGTGCCGTGTCTCAGGCAGAGGGGGGCGCGCAGGACCTGGGGGCCCAGGTGCTGCCCAGGGCCCAGAGGTCAGCTGGGACCTGCCTTTCCGTGCCAGATGCTCACACTTCGATTGCCGGCCAGGCCTAGGGACTGCACTCATGCATGAATTTCGTGCACCAGGCCTATGGTGATATATAATGAGTACCTGCTTTTCTCTTGGAGTCTGAAATTTGGTATGTGCCAGGCAGAGGGTGCCTAAGTGACTAGCCTCCATTAAAGACCGTGGGCACTGTCTTCAATGAGCTTCTCCAGTAGACAACACTTCACGTAGGTTGTCACAGTTCAGTGCCATTTTAGGATTTAAGTGCATCTTAAGCAACTTCACCGGGAGAGGACTCTTAGAAGCTTACATTGTTTTCCTCTGGACCAGGGGTGGGCAAACTTTTTGACTCGAGGGCCACAATGGGTTCTTAAACTGGACCGGAGGGCCGGAACAAAAGCATGGATGGAGTGTTTGTGTGAACTAATATAAATTCAAAGTAAACATCATTACATAAAAGGGTACGGTCTTTTTTTTTTTTTTTAGTTTTATTCATTTCCAAAGGGGCCGGATCCTGCCCGCGGGCTGTAGTTTGCCCACGGCTGCTCTGGACTCTGTCATATGTTTGTTCCCTTTGCTTATTCTGCTTTGTATTATTTTGCTGTAAGAAATTTTAGACATAAATTTGACTATATGCTGAGTTTTGTGAGGCCTAGTGAATCTCTGAGCTTGTGAGTGTTCTTGGGGACTTCTGACATACTGCATAACAAATTTGCACAAAACTTGGTATGAAAACAACAACCAATTTATTGTATTTAATGATTTTGTTAGTCAAACACAGTTTGATTTGGTGTTGACAGCGGTCACTGTGTGGTTTGGTCTGGACTTTATGCACATATCTGGCATGTTGGCAGCGAGGAATGGAGGATTGTGCTCAGCTTGTATTGTAGCTTAGAATGTAGCCTCTCCTGTTTTAGAGGCTTGAAATGCCAGTGAAGAAGTCAGATGACCCTGGATAAATAGATTGTTCATTCACTTACCTTCTACTTCTGAAATAAGCTTATATTTTTATTCTTAGCTGGAGTAATTGGAGTAATGAATTCCCTATATTATCACATATTTTACAAATTAGTTAATTCCGCTTATTTTTCCTCAGATCACCTTCTCCGAGTATTAGGGAATTGCTTTTTGTTTTACTGAAGAATTCTATGTTTATGTTATCCATACCCTGTATGATTTTATTAACATGTAACATCTTCTCTTGGCTTTTATTTTTCTCAGAAGATAATTAATGTTTTTATTGTATCCGTTTTAGAGAGTGATTATTCTGGTTGTCTTTATCTTTAATCATTTCCAGATTTTTCATTTTGAAAATGAAAAAAATCTGATCTACATGCAGTATGATAGGCTCAGATGCACCATAACATTTGTTCTCCAGAACTATGGAAGCATGAATTCCCTTTGCATAAAATTTTATGACTAGAAATTATTTTTAATATGGAAAAATTTCCAACCTGTAATGAGAAATGTTTTTTGTTTACTCACTGGTTTATAGTTTCTACAGACCCCCTGGAGCCTTCTTTTAGGAATAACTGAAAAATTATTGAATTCTCTCAGTGGCTATTACATATTTTAGCTTGTAGTTTGATATTTTCATATTTGAGTTCCTTCAGAACTCCCATGTGAATGTTATTCAATCCTAATTTATTTATATTCAATAATTATTTTTCAGTATTAACAATAAATGACATCTCTGTGGGATATTGCATGGTAGAAAGTAATTTAGTATGCATTATATATATGGCAGGCAGGATATATCCTATACTATATATTTAGTATGCATTATATATATGGCAGGCAGGATACTGGCCACTCCGCTTGCCTCAGGTTTTGGAAATTTGATGTTTTAAGCTAGATGTTTGGATAGTCAGGGTGAATCCTGAACATTAATGGCCACTGTGAGCCCACCCTCTGCTTTTCCTCTTTTAGAGTGCCCAGTCTAGGTGACTGAATTTCAGTCTTGATTTCTGGTTTAACATTTTGTTTCCTCCAGTAAGACTAAACTCTACCTTAAACCTATACTTTCCTAGTTCTTGGACCACAAAAGCTCCACCTACTGGCTGGAATCTTGTCCGAAAGATAGGATTATGATGGTACCACCCACCTGACTCTTCTGGCCTTGTTTCACTTACTAGTTGGAGTTCTTCTGGCTATTTATCACCTTTTCAGTGCCACTAACAACATGGTAGTTTGGTTGTTGGTCACCTTTTTTTCTGGGCAGTCCTACAGTATGGGCTTACTTATACTCACCTTCCTCATTAGCATATATTGAAATTGAAACCATAGTAAGGACTTCCATACTTCCTTAGAATAATCCTAAACTGTTAATTAAATTTAGATTCTTTTCACTTACCATTTTCTCATATATGTCTTCAAAATTAAAATGAAATTAAGAATTCAGACCCTGTCCTACCCAGTTTGGCTTGTCTGCCTGAGTACCGAAAGGTCCTGGGATTGATTCTGTCAAGGTCATGTACCTTGGTTGCAGGCTCCTCCCAGGCTGGGGACCTGGTTGGAGCTTGTGCAGGAGGCAACCAATCGGTGTGTTTCTCTCACATCGATATTTATCTTTGTCTATTCCTCTCACTTTCACTCTTTCTAAAAATCAATGGAAAAATATCCTCGGGTGAGGATTAAAAAAAAAAAAAAGAATTCAGAATGTCTTTAAAGTAATAATTTTCATGAATGGTTGAGTCTAAGGTATACATTTGTGGGTCATTTCCAGGTAGGTGGTAAGTTAAATGAGGCTATTGATGATGTTATCTAGTAGGAAAATATAGAGTAAAAAGAAAAGAGTATTTGAGTTTGGGCCTTGAAGAACTTGAGTATGTAATAGCCAGGGGAGAACCTCAAAGGAGACAGAGAACATGAAGCTAGCTAGGTAGAAGGATAACTAGGGGAGTCTGGTGTCTGGGGAACAAAGGAAGAAGAGAGCGTTACCAGAGTTGAATGCTCCTGTAAGATCAATTAAAATGAAGACAGGGAAACATCCATTAGTTTTAGTGACATGATGTTCATTGATGGTTTTAGTAATAGTGTTTTAGTGGAGTGATAAGTTGGAAATCAGGCAGCATGGCTTAAGGGGCAGTGCTGTACGAGAGTGCCTTTTTCTTAATAGCCTTTCCAACAAAGTGGTTAAATCTATCTCTGAGTATTTCATATTTTTGATGCTATTATAATGATGCATATTTTGTTGATTTAAATTTCTAATTGTTTGTGGCTAAATAATAGAAATACAGTTCAATTTTGTATATTGACCAGAGACCTTTCTAACTTATTATTTGCAGTACATTTTATTTTATTATTATTTTTATTTATTAAGGTATTACATATGTGTCCTTATCCCCTCATTGTCCCCCTACCCACCCTATTCATGCCCTCACCGTCCCTGGTGTGTGTGTCCATTGGTTAGGTTTATATGCATGCATACAAGTCCTTTGGTTGATCTCTCCCTACCCCCACCCTCCCCTTCCTTCCCCCTGAGGTTTGATGGTCTGACTGATGCTTCTCTGTCTCTGGATCTGTTTTTGTTCATCAGTTTATGTTGTTCATTATATTCCACAAATGAATGAGATCATGTGATATTTATCTTTCTCTGACTGGCTTATTTTGCTTAGCATAATGCTCTCCAGTCCCATCCATGCTGTTGCAAATGGTAAGAATTCCTTCTTTTTTACAGCAGCGTAGTATTCCATTGTGTAGCTATACCACAGTTCTTTAATCCACTCATCTCCTGATGGGCACTTAGGCTGTTTCCAAATCTTAGCTATGGTAAATTGGGCTGCTGTGAACATAGGGGTGCATATATCCTTTCTGATTGGTGTTTCTGATTTCTTGGGATATATTCCTAGAAGTGGGATCACTGGGTCAAATGGGAGTTCCAGTTTTAGTTTTTTGAGGAAACTGCATAGAGTTCTCCACAGTGGCTACACCAGTCTGCATTCCCACCAGCAGTGCGTGACGGTTCCTTTTTCTCCGCATCCTCACAAGCACTTGTCGTTTGTTGATTTGTTGATGATAGCTATTCTAACAGGTGTGAGATGGTACCTCATTGTCATTTTGATTTGCATCTCTTGGATGTTTAGTGACTTTGAGAATGTTTTCATATGTCTCTTGGCCTCCCTTATGTCCTCTTTCTAAAATTACATATTTAGGTACGTTGTCCATTTTTTAATTGGGTTGTTTATCTTCCTTTTGTTAAGTTGTATGAGTTCCCTGTAAATGTTGGAGATCAAACCCTTATCGGTGATAATATTGGCAGATATGTTCTCCCATGCAGTGGGCTTTCTTGTTTTGTTGATGATTTCTTTTGCTGTATAGAAGCTTTTTATTTTGATGTAGTTCCATTTGTTTATTTTCTCTTTAGTTTCCATTGCCCTAGGAGCTGCATTGGTGAAGACATTGCTTGGCATATGTCTGAGATTTTGCTGCCTGTGGATTAAATATATTTCTTAGGTTTTTAAAAACTTATATGGGCATATGTAAGTCATTTTTAGATGGTGAGATGGTAAAAGAAATTATTTCTATTGTGGAAATTTTGTTAGAAAAAGATATTTTACAAAAGTTGAAATATTTTCAAGTTAGCTACCCTTCAAGTGCTCATAGACTATAACAGGGGTGGGCAACCTTTTTGTGAGTGCGTGCCAAAACCAGCAAAATCTCTGACTCAAAATTCTTCTGCATGCCAACCCTAATTTTTTGAGAACATGTTACGCCTACTTGATATCTCTTAAGGTGTACGTATGTGAAGAACCTTGAAGAAATAATAAAATTCATTCGAGCGACAAAAACACAGTATATGAAGATGAAAAATACATTTATTTTTTAATGTATACATGTACACTGATAGTCCGACAGAAAACTTTATGACTCCGTTTGATATTATCGGTGGGACTTTTGCTGCTACATCACTGATGACAGAGATTTTACATCAGGTTTATATTTCGTGACCTTCAGAGAGATGCACGAGCTACTACTTTCATCCGTCAGGCTACTCCTATTATGAGACTTAACAAAATTCATCACTGAGAACAAAGATTCACAATTGTAAATGGAAGATTATAAAAGAGGGTTTCGCGTGCCAGCAAAAGTTACTGGCGTGCCATCTTTGGCACGAATGCCAGGGGTTGCCCACCCCTGGACTATAAGATCTTCCCTATGATATCAAAGGTTAGCTAATTCAAATTAGGAAAAATTGCAGATACTTGTATTTAGCTTTATATGTCATGTGATAAAAGAGATACAGCCCAATTAATAATTTGGGAAAAATATTTTGGGTAAGCTCAAATGTAAGAAGAAAAGTTGTCAATTTGTAACCTAAAAAATTGAACACAGGGTATAGATATTTTTTAATTATTTCAAATCCTTCAAAGAATGTCACCTAAATATGAAAAAATTCATTTATTTCATGTGAATAGTATCCCAGCTATGATAGGATAAAAATTCAGATTTTTTAGAATTTTCACGTAAGAAATAGTTTATTTATTGCTTCATTTAATCATTTATTACATATTGAATATATTTGTACCTTAGTTTTCTAAAGTAGTATCTCTGAAAAGTAATCATGTATTCAATTGTTAAGAATAATTATGTGTATATGTACAAATGCTATTAATTATCACTGACTAATGGTGGAACAATTGAAAGAAATAGAGGACAGTGAACTTAATCAATTGTTATATGCTAATTCTTGTTGGTTGCATAGTAGAAGAATTTTACAAAAAAAAATATGTATTGTTAACTCCAAGTTAAAATGTTTACCAAATGTTCAACAAACAAAAACAACAACAAAAAATGGCATTGTGATTAAAGTTTTTTCACCATTATTGTAGTTTATGCAGGTGAATTTGAAGCTCAAGGAAAGGAAATTGTAAGAAAAACTTGAGGATTGCTTTGTTTACATTGATAAATTTGAAATTACTTTTCAATTTATGAAGTAACCTTTTGAATTTGACAGTAAAACTGAGTTGACATAAGGTTTAGTGAATTTACTTACTACACAGTCATGGATTTTAAAGTGGTAAGCTTTTGCTTCTGAGTTAAAGCAGTGATTTTAAAAAGATGAACCAATTTAGTCAATGTGAATATATATTGAAGGGATATATTTATATGGTATATGAATGTATGATTGGAAAACTTTGAAATATGTTGGAACAACTTACATGTGTGAACTACTTTTTAAACTCTTATTGATAAAATCTAAATGCCGATTAAGTATTTATGATTAAAATTTAGCCAACTAAATACATGTTCTGTATATATAAAATACACAATGGTTTTCAAAGACTTAGTTTTAAGAAAAGAATATAAAATCTCAATAATTTTTATACTATTATAAAATAACTAGAGGCCCGATGCACAAAAATTGTGCAAAAGCAGGCCTTCCTTCCCCTGGCTGCCGGCACCGGCTTCCTTCTGGCACTCGGGACCCGGGCTTCTCTCGCAGCCCCGGCTTTGTCCGGCAGGTCGTCCGGAAGGGTGTCCGGTCTAATTAGCATATTGCACTTTTATTATTATAGATTTTATAATAATAGTTATTTTAGTAATAATATATAAAATAATTTTTTATTTTGACTCTTGTGTTAAATAAGATATATTAAAATTAATTTCACCTTTTTTTTTTACTTTAAAAATGTATCTATTAGAAAATTTAGTGTTACATATATAGGTTGAAATATATTCTCACTAGAGAGAATTGAGCTAGATTATTGTATAAAAGTTTGTGGGCATTTTCTGGATGCTTGAGGTTAAGAGAAGTTTGAGTTAAGGGCAGTTTGGTCTTTAATTCAATCACTAGTAATTTCTTGGTTGTCCTGGTCACTTCAACAACTCTGAGAAAGGCTTATAATACATTTTTTAAAAATCCTCAACTGAGAATATGTTTTTTAAAATTGATTTTTAGAAACAGAGAGAAGGAGAGAGAGAGAAACATTGATCAGTTGCCTCCCATATATGCCCCAGATCGAACCAGCAACCTAGGTACAGGCCCTGACCAGAAATTAAACCAGCCACCTTTTGGTGTACGGGACGATGTTCCAACCAACTGATCCACCTGATAGGGCAGATTTATAATGCATACTATTTATTAAATACTAGAGGACCTGTGCACAAATTCACGCACAGGTGGGGTCCCTCGTGGTGGCCTGCAGGAATAGGGCCCCAGCTTGTGCCCCCAGGCTTGCAGCCCCGCCTGGCACCCCACCTTGGCCTGGCGCCGCCCCCTCACCTGCTCCACCATCCCGCCTGTGGGCGATTGATCGGGCTGGGCCCCCCTTCCAGCTTCCTCAGTGCCTGGGAGCTAGGTGGCGGCCCCGCCCCCTGCCGCCACTGCTGGTCGCTGTCTGAGGGGTGATCAGTGGGGTGATGGGGCCCCCGCTCGCACCCTCCTTGGCCTGGCGCTGCATGTTCACCTGCTGCACCATCACACCACAGTCCCACTTTCTTCAGGGCCCATCAGGCCGGCAGCACCTCCACTGCCAACTGCTGCCAGCGCCGTGTCGCCAACGCCTTCCATGTTCTGTGCTGCCCCCTGGTGGTCAGCATGCATCATAGTGAGTGGTTGAACTCCTGGTGGAACTCCAGCTTGGACAATTTGCATATTAGGCTTTTATTATATAGGATTAATACCTGATCCAATGGATGCTACTGGGTTGTAGTCATATGTGCAAGCATCTGCTAACATAAAATGAATTTGTGTTTGTATATATTAATTACTGTAACTTCTAGTGAGCCATATTATGATACTGATGGTCTTTGTCTCTAATTGCTTGCATTCTTTCATAGGAGTACGTTATTCAGAACTATTTTGCATTGTCACAGTTGGGAGTACATACATACTGTGAGTGGCAGTATATACTCTATAAACTTTTTTAAAAAATATATTTTATTGATTTTTTACAGAGAGGAAGGGAGAGGGATAGTTAGAAACATTAATGAGAGAGAAACATCGATCACCCCCAACTGGGGATTTGCCTGCAACCAAATACATGCCCTTGTCCAGAATCGAACCTGGGAACCTTTCAGTCTGCAGGCCGACGCTCCATCCACTGAGCCAAACCAGTTAGGGCACTCTATAAACTTTCTTATAACAGCTGTCAGTTGGCAGAGATAATCCTGGAGAAGTAATACATTAATTCAGCTCAGTGGACATAGTTATTTCAGAGAAAGAAGGGTTATTTGCATAGCAGGCATGCTTGGTATAGTTTGGCAACTGTCATGATTGTTTGTCTCAGTTATAGGGCATGGTGGGTAAAATTGCCTCTGTTTACAAAGGATTGCGGAGTGGGAAGAGATGGCTGAAAATACTTGACCTTCCAATACCTTGCTAATAATGAAAATAATTTTAAAATTTAGGATTTTTGTATAAGTTTGGAAAACATCTTGTATAGAAATGGAAAAATCAGAAGAATACATATTTTAAAATATTTTATTGCATCTAGAGGTTGCTGATGAAATTTCATTATTGATAAAATCTATAATAATAAAAGCATAATATGCAAATAGACCGAATAACCGAACAGCAGAATGACCGAACAGCAGAACAACCGGACTACCTTCCGGTTGTTCTGCTGTTTGGACTACCTTCCGGATGACCATGCTATGACACACACTGGCGCCAGGCCAGTCAAGGCAGATGTGATGCGATTGGTCAGGGGGCCCCGCTATCAGCCCATGATCACCCCACAGAGGGAGGCCCAGGCCAGCCAAGTGATCACACCCCACGCCTGTAGCCTGCAGAGGGAGGCGACCAGTGGTGAGGGAGGGGGAGGCAGCACTGCACAGATGGCAAGCAGTGGCAGGGGCGGGGTTGGGGCCATCTGCCGGCAGCTAGGGGAAGGAAAGCCCCGATAGGCCTTGATCGCCGGCCAGGCCTAGGGACCCTACCCGAGGGGTCCTGGACTGCGAGAGGGTTCAGGCTGGGTTGAGGGACACCCCCCTTCCCCATGCATGAATTTCGTGCACCAGGTCTCTAGTTGTTAAATAAATATGTAAGAATTTTTCACCCTGCAAAATTTCATATTTAGCCCTTTACATATTTTGCTCTATTTTTATCTGCTTAATCATGAGCTGTACATGTATTTAAAATATGTTTTTACCTATGTATTTATTTGACTTCTGAATTAAAGAGTAATTCATGTAATTAGCTTGTGAAATTGAAAGTTTATGAGATCAGGATTTTACACTTGAGTGACTTGCTTTAATTTATATTCTTAGGATAGCATTCTGTCTAAAAGTAAGGTCCACCAGTTTTCAATGCTACATAGAAATTTAAATGAATTAATTCAAAGTCTAAGAACTGTTAGTTTACTAGTATGAAATGTGAATTACTGAGGAGTATATAGAAGATTGTCTGCTTAGAACTTTAGTGTACTTGGTGTAATGAAATGTGCATGACAGGGTATATGGCAAAATGTGTCTGTGCTCAGGTCCTGATGTGAGACTGCTGGCTTTATACCTGTCTCTACAACTTTCTGGCTGTTTGATATGGCAAGTTACATTTCTGCTCTTAGATTTCTCATTGGGAAAATGGAAATAATGACAGCATTTACTTAATAGGTGCTTGTGAGGTTTAAGTGAGATAATATATTGCAAAGCATTTAGCATAGCTCCTGGCTTTTAGTGAGCATCTACCAAGTATTATTTATTGATAATGTGTATAACAGTATTTAATTATTTTTGTTGGGCAACTGGACTGGGACTTGCCTATTTATTTTAGCTTTTTCTTACTTAATAGATTATACTTTGCATCACATTATTACCAAAGAGTAACAGAATGAAGTATATATTTCTGAAGCTAGAGTATCTTAAATTTTAATACAAAGCTGAGTGAAGTTCTTCATATTTTCCTGAATTATATTTTTTAAAGGGTACATTTTAGAAAGCAATGATTTAATCACTTTCTTGCATCACAATAATTAAATAATTGTTGAAAAGACTATAATTAGCATTTATTTTTTGGAATGTAATACTTTATAAAAGTAATATGTTCATGTGGCTGAAAATTCAAAAGATATGAGAGTATGTAGTGGAAAGTTTTCTCCTACCTCTATGCCCCATGTACAAAGTGGTGACCAATATATTAAGATTTTTGTCTATTTTTTCAGATTTATTTTATTTATATGCAACTAAATATATATATATATATATATATATATATATTCCCCCTTAGATACAGTGGGGCCTTGACTTACGAGTGTCCCGACTAACGAGTTTTTCGAGATATGAGCCATCTCTTGGCTGATTTTTTGCTTTGAGTTGTGAGCTAAAATTCGAGTTATGAGCCAGCTTCGGATACCCCACCGCTAGTTGGCGCAGCGAATGTCACAGTGAACGCCACAACATCAGCCCAGCATCACGTGTCTCACTCGTTCACTTTAAGATTTGACATACGAGTAATTTGAGTTACGAGCTCCGTCACAGAACGAATTAAACCCGTAAGTCAAGGCCCCACTGTATATGGTAGATACCTTGCTCGTTTCATTTAACAAGTATCTATGCTATCTGCAGGATATCTTCCCACCATTTTTAAAATCAAGAGATTAGATCTATGAATGGCAATGAATACAAACCCCTATCTCTGATCTTTTTACTCTCATCCTTGTCTCTTTACCAGATTGGAGTGTACTTCCACCATGTAAAATCTGTGAAACAACGAGCCAGCCCTGCTTTAGTCCTTGCTGATAGCATAGACACTTGGCATTTCATTTAACAATGCATTTTACGACCTGTTCTGTATCTTTATATACACAGCTCCCTCATTCATTTTTAGCTGCCTTGTATTTTGTTTCTGGATATACTGTAATTTATTGCTTGATGTTAAATTATTCTTCCCTTGACATTTGTTTTTCCTGTTTATTCTTCTCCTTAATTTTCTGGTAATAGCTATGTGTAGGATACTGTGGTTTCCTTTTTTGTTTACTCATCTTTCTATGAGGTGGATTTTTCTTGTTATTTGTAGGTGATACTTGTGAGGGAATGACCAGAGCCCTGTGAGGAATTTTTTTTTAAATCTTGGGTTTGACTAGATTTTACCAAGAACATCATTCATAAAAGAATAAATTGACTTGGACTCCCATTAAAATTAGAAGCTTCTGCTCTTCAGAGACACTATTGAGAGAATGTAAAGGCAAGACACAGACTGAGAGAAAATATTTGCAAAGAATAGATTTGAGAAAGGACTTGTGTTTGGGATATATAAATATTTTTCAAAAAATAATTAGAAAACCATCTCAAATCAAAAGTTTTGAACACTTTGTCAAAGATAAATGAATAGCAAATATGCATGTGAAAAGATGCTTACAATTATTAGAGAAATGAAAATAAAACCACAGTGCGATACTGTTACACACCTATTAGAATGGATAAAATTAAAGACTATCCACACTATGTATTGGCAAAGCTCTAGAACAGTGGTTCTCAACCTGTGGGTCGCGACCCCTTTGGCGGTCGAACGACCCTTTCACAGGTGTTGCCTAAGACCATCCTGCATATCAGATATTTACATTACGATTCATAACAGTAGCAACATTACAGTTATGAAGTAGCAACGAAAATAATTTTATGGTTGGGTCACAACATGAGGAACTGGATTTAAAGGGCCAGAAGGTTGAGAACCACTGCTAGAGTGACCGAAATGCTCGTACACTCCTAGGGGCAATGTACAGTGATACAGCCACCTTGGAAAATAGTTTGTCAGTTTCTTAAGAAGTTAAACATACGTCTAACCTGAGATCTGAAGGTTAATGTCCATACAAAAACTTATACATGAATGTTTATAGCCGTTAAACTTGTAATAGCAACAAACTAGGAACAACCAAAATGTCTGTCAACAGGTGTATAAAAAAAAATGTGTGGTATATCCATATAATGGAAAACTACTGAGCAGTAAAAAGCAATGAACTCTTGATACACACTACAACACAAATGAATCCAAAAATAATTATGCTGAGTGAAAGAAGCCAGATAACTGTGTGATTCCATTTACATAAAATTCTAGGAAATTCAGATTAATCTATACTGTCATAAACAAGATCATTGCTTGCCTGGATGGGATTGGGTGGGGAGAGAGGGAGAGACGAGAAGAGATTACAGGGTTACAAGGTGATGGTTATGTTTATCTTGATTGTGGTGTTGGTTTCACAGGTATATACACATATGTGCTTTAATTCTGTGCAGTTTATTCTATATCAGTTTTACCCCAGTAAAGTACTGAAAAATAATTTAAGGCAGTGGTCGGCAAACTCATTAGTCAACAGAGCCAAATATCAACAGTACAACGATTGAAATTTCTTTTGAGAGCCAAATTTTTTAAACTTAAACGATATAGATAAGTACATTGTTATTACCTTAATTAGGGTACTCCTAAGCTGGCCTTTGCTAAAAACGTCCTCAATCTGATTGAGGTACATTCGCTGAGATCGGCCCCTTCCAACTCTCCCATCCACACTCATCTTGTATACTTGTTTCGTCTTGTATTCTCATTTCATTCATCCTCTCTATATGTCCAAACCATCTCAACATACCTTTCTCAATCCTTGACACTACATCTTTTTTCACTGCACAACGTTCCCTAAAATTAACTTAATAAACTTTACTTAAAGTTTTAAGTCAACTTCGCACTGTATGTGCGCGCCCGCACATGGTATTTTGTGGAAGAACCACACTCAAGGGGCCAAAGAGCGGCATGTGGCTCGTGAGCTGCGGTTTGCCGACCACTGATCTAAGGGAAGCAGACAAAAGTCCACATAGCTAGAGTAATCAGCAATACAGTCCAGACTTCAAAAATTATTGCTAGGATGTGCACAGTTGCAGATGGTAATGTCAAGTCAGTAAGAGTCACATTAAAATGTCTAGAGGTTTAGCCATTCCTCTTGGGCCCAATCTTTTATATACATAAGGCTAGAGTAGAATATTGATCTGGATATGTGCAGGAAACCATCTCCTGTGGCTGGGTAAACACATTAAACAATATGTGCTGTGAAAGTATAGATCTGTACACTAGATGTGAACACAGTCTTAATTCATCACCCTTAGGCTTCCTAGACTGTCAGAACCTGATCCAAGCACATGGCTAAACTGAGTTTCAGTTAACAAGACTCAAATTAACTGGAAATCTCTGTGACTCACTTTAATATGCCCTTGGATCAACTTTATTAGGCTCCATCCTTATATTCTGACACAAACATTTAGAAGATTGAATGTTATTACACATTTTATTTATTATTTTTAATTAAATTTATTGGGGTGATATTGGTTAATAAAATCACATAAGTTTCAAGCGTACATTTCTTTTGATTTTAGAATAATTGTAGATCCACATGCAGTTGTAAGAAATACTTCAGAGAAACATTTCAGCTTTTTAAACTTTATAATTTCAATACAACTGTAATATAGCTGAAATAATATTGTCTTTAACCCTTTTTACTTTTCTGACTGGGGCCCTGCAAATTAGACTGACCAGCCAGACCCCATCCATGCACGAATTCGTGCACCGGGCCTCTAGTTTATACATAATTTTGTTATTACTATTATGCTGTCTTTGTAGAAACAGTTTGGCTTGGTACTTTTGCTGATTATTATTTTTTAAAGAATAGTAACATTTTATAACTATAAGGGTGCTGATTCTGTCACATATTTTCATATAAGGAGACTAAGTCTCAGGAAGTTTAAATAACTTGTCTGATGTTACACAAATAATTTTAAGTGGGAGGGATTTTTTTTAAAAGACAAGTGACAATTGAATAGTTTTTAGATTTATAACTTGTGTGCCTGATTGTTCTAAAATGGAACATATTAAGTGGTTATTTTAGAGGTCAAGTTTATCAGGAGAACTTTTACTGTTTTACTAAGGACATTTTAAAAAATATATATTTTATTGATTTTTTACAGAGAGGAAGGGAGAGGGATGGAGAGTTAGAAACATCACTCAACTGCCTTCTGCACACCCCCTACTGGGGATGTGCCCGCAACCAAGGTACATACCCTTGACTGGAATCGACCCTGGGACCCTTCAGTCCGCAGGCCGATGCTCTATACACTAAGCCAAACCAGTTAGGGCTCTAAGGACATTCTTAAGTGAAATTGGATGTATGGATCTATCTATATATTTATCTATCTATTTATATTTGTGTATAGAGCATTGTGGGGGGGCGGGGAGTAGCTTGAGATGTCAATCATTTTGGTTATATTCTGTTTCTTAAATAGTTAGAAGATCCAGGGATGTCAGTTTTAGTCTTATACTTCATAACTCAAACATTACACATTTTATTTTGTATATATAAAGATTTTTATAATTACATATTAAAAACTAAAGTATTGGAAGAATAAATACCACTAGTAAATAGTCATTGTCTCTGGGTGGTGACATTACAGGGTACTTGACTTTTTATATTATGCATTTCTGTATTTTTTAGATATTTTATAATTAACACTAGAGGCCCGGTGCACAAAAATTTGTGCACTCGGGGGGGAAGAGGGGGTCCTTCAGCCCGGCCTGTGCCCTCTCGCAGCCTGGGACCCCTCGGGAGATAACGACCTGCTGGCTTAGGCCTGCTCCTGGGTGACAGAGGGCAGGCCCAATCCCTAGGTGCAGCCCCTGGTCGGGCTCAGAGCAGGGCTGATTGGGGAGTTGGGGCGCCGCCCCCTGTCATGCACAGAGCAGGGCGGATTGGGAGGTTGCGATGCCACCCTCAGTCACGCTCAGGGTAGGGCTGATTGGGGGGTTGGGGCACCACCCCCTATCACGCTCAAGGCAGGGTCGATGGGGAGGTTGCGGCGCCACCCCCTGTGACGCACAGAGCAGGGCCAATCAGGGGGGTTGGGGCTTTGTACCCTGCAGGGCCCATCAGGGGGGTTGGGGCTCCGTACCCTGTCACGCATAGAGCAGGGCCAATCAGGGGGTTGGGGAGCTCCCCCCTGTCATGCACAGAGCAGGGCCGATCAGGGGGTTGAGGAGCTCCCCCCTGTCACTCACAGAGTAGGGCCGATAGGGGAGTTATGGCACCGCCCCCTGTCACACACAGAGCAGAGCGGATCAGGGGGTTGGGGCGCCGCCACTGTCACACTCAGGGCAGGGCCGATGGGGAGGTTATGGCTCTACGCCATCACACACAAAGCAGGGCCCGTGGGGCGGGGGGGGAGGGTGGTTGGGGCGCCGCACCCTGTCACACACAGAGCCGCAGGGCAATCAGGGGGTTTGGGCACTGCCCCCTGTCACGCTGATCCGGTGCCAGGAGGCCTCGTGGCTCCGCTGATCCCGGTGCTGGGAGGCATATTACCCTTTTACTATACAGGATAGAGGCCTGGGGGCCGGCTGGTTTGCCCTGAAGGGTGTCCTGGATCAGGGTGGGGGTCCCCACTGGGGTGCCTGGCCAGTCTGGGTGAGGAGCTGAGGGCTGCTTTCAGGCTGGCGTTTGTTGACTGAAGCTCCCAACCGCTCCTTTTTTTCTTTTTCTTTTTCTTTTTTTTTTTCTGGGCCAGCTTTAGCTCTGGCTCTAGCTCTGAGGCTTCCGCTGCTATAATCGAAACAATGTATAACTCTAGCTCTGAGATCCCGGCTGGCTGAAAGCTTTTTTCTGGGGTTTTGTTTAGCTTCTATATTTGCAACATAGTTTCTTAGAGTTGTAGCTCAGAGGCCGGCAAGTCAGGTGGGGAACGTTGCAGTCTGCAGTCACTGGAGCAAGCAAGCCTCATGTTCGCTTCCAGCTGCCTGGCTGCCGGCCGCCATCTTGGCTGACAGTTAATTTGCATAAGGATATGCTGATTAGCCAATGGGAAGGGTAGCGGTCGTACGCTAATTACCATGTTTCTCTTTTATTAGTGTAGATTATATCTAGAAAAGACACTGAATATAGGAAGTAAAAGCACAAATGTAAAATTTTTCAATTATTTTGCTAATAAAGATGGTAACCTTGTGTTATACACTACCTTATTAAGCTGTCATGTCAGACTTAATGCTAAGGATATTTATTTTTGTAAATCATTAGGCACAGTATTTACTCTCATTTCAGACTTCCAGATAAGCCTCTTTATCTTTCATCAGAATTTTAGTAAGTCCAAATTTGGGTCAGCAAATTCTCCACTGGTATAATATATAGGTGAATTTAAAACCAAAGTTGACCTTTGAGTGATCAAAAGATAACTAATATATACTATATTGTTACAGTGATAGTACTTAATTATCCTCTCCTATGCAATATTATTAAACAATTCCAAAACTACTCACTTTAAGTAAAAGTTTATTTTATAAGTTGTGCAGCAAGTGTCCTCTGTCTACATGACACTTCACATTTTTAGATTTTTTTAGAACCTATAGCTAAATATAAATATATTATGAAAAGTTAGAGTAAAAATGATAAAACATTTTAATTTTAAAGAACAAAATATAAATTCTGTGGTTATTAAAACAGCCTCTGATTATTTTAAAATCTTTAAAAAAATTCTAACTTTATATAGAATGTTAAATGTTTTAGAAACATGAATGATATAATTGATCATGAAACACTACCTTCCATGATATTAACTTTATATATATTTCTTGGATTGACAATTTAGAAACTTTTTGGTATCTCTATTTTTATGGTAAAGTAAAAATGTGTGTGTGTGTGTATATAACTAGACAAATGAACCAGTTGAAAAAGTTTTTGTGACATTTACTTTCTTTATATGACTGTACAGTTTAAAACATTTCATGACATTTATTCCCTTTATAATTTTTTTCTTTAAATGAGTGCTCTGAAAATGTCACTTTGAATTAAAGCATAATGTCTGGAAAAGATAACTTATTTATGTTCTTGATGTAGATTTCAATAACATGCTGAGTTTTGCTCTAGTTGATTTTTTCCTGTATCCCTAGAGAAAGCTGAAAATATTTAGATATAAGATTTTTAAATTTTGCATCATAGAGAATAATGTTAGAATTGCATAGAATAAAAGAAAGTAATCATTTTAATATTCTTAGAAAAGGATAGGATAAGCACTACATATTTTATAATTAAGAAGAGTTCATATTTGATTCATAAAGTCTAAGTGCTTTTTATAGATGCCTCAGCTTAAATGCAGATGTACTATTTTTGGCTAAATTTCTAGTTCTTGTAGGATTTGTGTGCCATAAGTGGGCTCTCCCTGCTATATAAACTTACTAACATCCCTCAAAAGAGGTAAATTATGACTAGTATATATTTTTCAATTCCAGCCTTTTAATGTAAAAATTGATAATTGACTAAAGTAGTATTTTATCAACTTCATAAGCTTAAATTTAGACACTAATCCCTAACCTCTTTATACAGATCCTTTGTCCACTTCTCATTTTTACATCTGCTTCCCCAGTAAAGTCACCCCCCTCCCCAATTTAAGTGTTGCTGGGTTTAAATTCATAGGTATAGTTTGTTTTCTAATGGCTGTGATGAGTGTTCATTAACTTAACCACTATTTATTGAATACCAGCCACTGGGTGTTGAGCACTGTTCTTGACACCAGAATACAGTGGTGAGTGAAACAGACAGTCTATGTCCTAGTGGAGCTTACATCATGGGAAATAAACAGCCAGTTAGATCAGTATATAATTATAAATTAAAGTAAATTTTATAAGGTTGCTTAAAATGGGGATTTGATTGAAGTTGGGGCTCACAAAGACCTCTCTAGTATTTGAAAACTAAAGGATAAGTAGTAGTTAGCAAAAAGAAGGGTAAATAAAATTTCATACATAGTCTGGCTGGTGTGTAGTGATGGAAGTATGGAGAGAGCAGTCTTGATCAGGTAGAAGATTTATAGACCATGTTAAGGATTTAGCTTAGTGGCAAGCTAAGGATTTTAATCTGAGTGACAATGTGATCAGTTTTTTGTTGTTTTAAAGAGCAGTTTTAGGTGCACAGCAAAATTGACTGGAAAGTACAGAGAGAGTTTGTGTTATAAAATATTTTATTATGACTTCAGTTTTTTCTTTATGACAAAATATAATGATGCAGCCCTATAAAACCTTTAATTCCATATATTCCATTGAACATTAGGAGAAAATAATCAGGTTACTTTCTCGGTAAAACACGGTGCTTCCCTCAACATTTAGAAACCTGTAATCCATCCTTGCAAAGTCCTGTATGTTTCCTCTTAGTGAAGCCCAGAGTTTTATGCCTCTTGCTCCAAACACTGCTTATTTATTATTTATTTGTTAGATTTCAAAGGCACACTTGTTTATTTTTTAAAGGTTCACTTAGGTGACACAACAAGAATGATATAAGAAGACTTAAGTGGAAGCAAGATTATTCAGATAGACCTTTGCAAAGATTCAGGCTAGAAATGATGGTGGCTTAAAATTGAATACTATCATTGGAGAGAACGTTATCTATATTCTATATATATAAAAAGCCAGTGTTCCTAATGGCCGGAACGACCAAACGACCAGTTGCCATGAAGTGGCATTGACCACTTCTCGGTCCGCTCACAGGCGGGGGTGGGGCGAGACTGGTGACTGGCAAGCGGGCTGAACTGCTGACCTCTTGGTCCCTCGCCCCCGCCCCTGACCCGCAGGCTCGATGGATCAGCAATGGTGAGTGGGGTAATCGGGGTGGGTGGCGGGAGGACTGGGCTGGCTGTCAGGACGTTGGGATCACCAGCTCATCCCCGGCTGCTTGGGGGCTCAGGCATGTGGGAAAGCAGGCGCTGGCAACTTCGCCTCCATTTGCGTGCACCGGGCCAATCAATCGCTGATGGAATGCTCTGCCCGCTCAGGGCAGCTCATGACGGGTGGGTAGGTCGCGGTGCGCCCTGCAGCCTCTGTCAGCGCCTCAAGTCCCAGCAGCAGTGGCAGCAGCAGCGGTGGTGGTGGCGCCCGTGTGAGCAGCCCGAGCCGGCAGGCCCAGTGCATGTGCATGGAGGTGAAGTCTCCAGCGCCCGCTTTCCTGCAGGCCTGAGCCCCAGAGCAGCTGGGGATGAGCTGGTGATCCCAACGGCCTGACAGCCCAGTGGTGGAGGCGGCATTTGGCTTGGGGACTGGCAAGCGGGCAGAAAATGGCCCTGATCGCAGGAGGCTAGGCCTAGGGACCCTACCTGCACGATTTAATTGTGCGCTGGGCCTTTAGTTTAAAAATAAATTCTGTGCTATATAAACTGTAAGTGAAAAATCAATTTTAAAAAATGATAAAATTCATGCTAATAGTTGCAAAGATTTTATGTGGTTGGGTGTGTCTCTGACTTAGAGTGTTGACCATGTTTAGTAGAAAGAAAACTAATTAATATAGATGAAATTAGGTTCTAGATATTGCCAATAAATTAAATACACACAAACAGCTTTTACATGGGTTAAAGAAATAATGAGAGTCTTAAGATAATAGTAAGTTAAAACTACAGGAGTAGCTTTCATTAAGCAGCTGGTGATAAACAATATAATAATAAACCACAATTTGTTAAATATTTTATATTATAATAGTGGTACTTTTATTGTAATTAATGCCTTTCCACAAAGAAGTGTGGAATTAACATGTCACTGGTTTTGATTATATTTAATTGAATATTTGATTTTGATTTAATAGAATTTTTATTTAAATCACTTGCAAAGATGAATAAGCTTTGGGAAAATTCACTTTTAATTTGAAAGCAGAATATATTTCTTCCTGAATAGAAAAGAAATCTCTGCCATTTAATAAGAATTCTCCATTTCATATTCTTTTCCCATATTCTTTTTATTCTTCATTGCAGTTGACAGAATTTTACCATCTTTCTGAGTGGAACATATTGTATCATTAATGGTGATTACACAGGACTTTATGTTGTGTTTGAATGGATTCATTTAAAAAATACCAGTTCACTTTTTGGATTTTACTAGCTCTCTTAAATAGTCTAAGAAAGTAATTAACAGAACAAATATAAGTATTATCTAACATCTCAATATGTTGACTTATAGTTAAATGGACAGTTATCAATAAAATTAAATTCCACGCCACAGAATATAATGCATGTTATATTTCTCTTTACTACCTTTTCAGCTCTCACACAGAATGGTTATTGTATATTTGAGTTTAAAGACGTATTCTTCAATCAGCAGCTATTTATATCCTTGTCATTTTGTTAGGTTGATAAGATAGTAAGTTCAGGGTCAAAATTTGGCTGATTATTGTTCTTTAAATAATAGACAAATATTGTGTTTGCATGTATGCCTATATGTAACTTTTTTTTCACTTTGCTGCACAATGAAAATGGAAAAAATATACATGTAATTCAGTCAGGGTGTCCATTTCATTTAGTTTCTTTTCTGGAGATTTGTTCTGTTCTTTCATTTAGGACCAGTTTTTTGGTCTCCTCATTTTGGCTGCTTTCCTGTGGTTGTTTCTATGTATTAGGTAGAGATGCTATGTCTCCTGGACTTGGTAGAGTAACCTCCTGTAGTAGGTGTCCTGTAGGGTCACAGCCTACCCAGTCACTTGAGCTGGGTGCTCTAGGTGCGCCCCCCCCCCTGTTGTAGTTGAACCTTGATTGCTGTTGGCAGGTCACTGGGAGGGATTGACCCACGGGCTGATTCTGCTGCAAGGACCAGCTGTGACTATAGCAGAGGCCAGTGGTCTGATTTTTATAGGTGAGAAGGAACTGAGAAACTGAATGACTTGACTGAGATTGATTAATTATTGTCAGGTTTGATATAATAATCCTGGTCTTCAATGTCTTCTTTCTATATTCCATGCTGTTATCATATGTTAATTTTTTTCTTTGAATAATTTTGCCTTGAATTTTCTTGTACATTTACTTGAGAAGATAAGACTTTTGACACATTATTTGTTATGATGCCTGTGACTTCTCAAAAAGATGGATCCACAGTGTTTCTTTTTGCTTATTTACTCATTGAATTAAATATGTGATGAAGGTGAAATAGCACAAAAAAAGAGGAGCTTGGAGAATGTCATATTAGCATACTCTAATAACATCCTATTTAATAAAGAGCTAATATGCTAATTAGACCAAACAGCAGAACAACCGTCTGGATGACCTTCTGGAAGAAGCCAGGGCTGCAAGGGCCAGCCAAGGCAGGCAGGGCTGCGAGGGCCCAGCCCCTTGCATGAATTTCATGCATTGGGCTTCTAGTGTATATTAGTAATATGACAGATCTTAGTTATATACTCTTTTAATATATCCAATTACTGTATAATTCCTGGAGAGATGATGTGTGTAGGATATTCTGAAGTGTAACACATGATAAATTTCAAATTCTGAATTTTCATATAGCCATGTGGGTCACAGTAAAAATTAAAACACCTCCCTGAAACGAGAAATGTCTTTTAAAAATCAAATTCATTCCAATAAACAAAACTTACTGTGAATTTCGCATGTTTCACAAAGATTTTGTTATAATCGGCTGTCTATTATAATTTCTTCAGTGATGACTTGAAATTGAATATTGAAAAACTAGTCTGTACTCTGTTCTACTAGTTGACCTGATGAAATATTAAAGCCATTAGTAATTACAGTTAATCAACATCATGAATTATTCTTACAGTTATTTAATCATAGGCTTTCTTTCCATCACTGTACATGTTTTTCAATTTTTTCCTCCATCTCTTTGCTTCCTTGCATCTAATTTTTAGTTTGCTGTTGGTAGAAATGTAGAATAATCTTACTATGATCATATCTAAAACATTATTAGTCAAATACGCTTTAAAGGATGTATCCCAAAACCAAATACATTATGTAGTGAATCTTGATGATACCCACTGTGCTTTCCCCCCTCCTTCTTTCCCTCCCTTACTTTCTCTCTCCCTCTCCTCCCCTTCCTCTCTTCCTTTCTTCTTTCCTCCTCTTCTCCTCTCTTCCTCTTTCTCAGGAAAGAAAGGAAACAAGTTGTAGAAGATAATTCTTTGAACAAAAAGCAATTCTAATAGAACTATATTATGGGGGCACTGCATGAGAAAAAAAGAAGAGAAAGGATTGAGGGACAAGATGCCATGGATGGGTTTTAATGGTGTAAAGGAATGAGAGACTCATAGGACTTTAGAGATATTAGAAAATAAGAGAGCCCAGCTGGCGTGGCTCAGTGGTTTGAGCATCAGCCTATGAACCAGAATTCCCGGTCAGGGCATATGTCCAAGTTGCGGGCTCAATCCATATTGTGGGATGTGCAGGAGGCAGCCGATCAATTATTCTCTCTCATCATTAATGCTTCTATCTCTCTCTCCCTCTCCCTTCCTCTCTAAAATCATTAAAAATATATTTTAAAAAAAGAAAATAAGAGAGAACACCTGATTTTAATAAGTTGCTTTGTATTAATACTTAGACACCACTACCATCAATCCCCATGCTTACATAATTTATGAGTAAAAGCTGGAATTCTCATCGTTCCACACATGTTTAAATGTGATTCTGATCAGAGTGTGGGCTAGGAATGTGGCTTTGTGAGTATAAAATTATTTGTTCATTTAATTAAAATAGGAATCTAAAGGCCAAATGTGTTGACATTCAAATTTTTATTGCTTTTTTATTTTTTTTAATTTTTATTTTTTTTAGTTATATATGTGCTTCTTTATTAACACAATTCCCAGATGTAACAGTGGGCCTAATTGCTATTATAATTTCAAAGTAATGATGTGCATAAATGAAATTTTAAAATTTCTGTAAAACTATAACATGCTTTAAAAATGTTGCTGATTTATGTTGATGACAAAGTGACATATAATGTAAGTACCTCTGTGATTTGTGGTATAAATTCATAATGAAGGAATGTTAAATTCTAGTTAGAGATTAGTAAAAAAATAAAGATGTGCTATTTTTCTCCCCATCCAAGTTCAGGAAGTTCCTGAATTCACCTCTGGTCTACATTTAACCTCCTTAAAAACAAGGATTATATCCTAATCATATTAAAAATTTCTAATCTGATACAAACCTTGACACATAATACAGGTGATCAATACATTTTTTGAATATTAACTCATGAATGGTAATAGCAAACTTTGGTTGAGCATGTACTATGTGCCAGGTATTGTGCTAGGCTCTTTTTTTTTTTTTTCTGAATTATTATTTTTATTTTTTTATTTATTTTTTTTTCGCTTAAAGTATTACAAAGGGTATTATATAAGTGTCCTTTTTTCCCCCCCGCCCTTGACAGACCCCTGCCCTCCCTTACCCCCCAGTGTCTTATGTCCATTAGTTATGGTTATATGGGTGCATACAAGTCCTTCGGTTGATCTCTTACTCCCCTCCCTCCTGTCCCCCAACCCTCCCTGGCCTTCCCACTGCAGTCCGACAATCAGTTTGAGGCAGCTCTGCCACTGTATTTATTATTGTTCAAAAGTTTATAATGGTCTCTATTATCCATGAATGAGTGAGATCATGTGGTATTTTTCCTTCATTGACTGGCTTGTTTCACTTAGCATAATGCTCTCCAGCTCCATCCATGCCGTTGCAAATGGTAAGAGTTCCTTCTTTTTACAGCAGCATAGTATTCCATCTTGTAGATGTACCACAGTTTTCTAATCCATTCATCTACTGATGGGCACTTAGGCTGTTCCCAGATCTTAGCTATGGTGAATTGTGCTGCTATGAACATCTGGGTACATATATCCTTTCTGATTGGTGTTTCTGGTTTCTTGGGATATATTCCTAGAAGTGGGATCACAGGGTCAAATGGGAGTTCCATTTCCAATTTTTTGAGGAACCTCCATACTGCCTTCCATAGTGGCTGCACCAGTCTGCATTCCCACCAGCAGTGCACCAGTGTTCCTTTTTCTCCACATCCTCTCCAGCACTTGTCGTTTGTTGATTTGTTGATGATGGCCATTCTGACAGGTGTGAGATGGTACCTCATTGTTGTTTTGATTTGCATCTCTCGGATGATTAGTGACTTTGAGCATGTTTTCATATGTCTCTTGGCTTTCTGAATGTCCTCTTTTGAAAGGTGTCTATTTAGATCCTTTGCCCATTTTTTGATTGGATTGTTTATCTTCTTTTTGTTAAGTTGTATGAGTTCCCTATAAATTTTGGAGATTAAGCCCTTATCCGATATGACGTTGGCAAATATGTTTTCCCACGAGGTGGGTTTTCTTGTTGTTTTGTTGATGGTTTCTTTTGCTGTGCAGAAGCTTTTTATTTTGATGTAGTCCCATTTGTTCAGTTTCTCTTTAGTTTCAACTGCCCTAGGAGCTGTATCAGTGAAGAAATTGTTTTGGCATATTGCTTTTTTATATCTGATTCTGTCTCAGTCATTAGGTCTCAGTTAAAATAGTATCTTCATGGATAAAAAATGTATAGTATGTCACCTTTTTCTAAAAAGAGAAGACACATACATACAATATGTGTATGTGTGTGTGTGTCTATATTTATACACATTCACACCCATATGGACATACACCTATCAGTTTATATAAGAAATAATGGGAGGATAAATTATGAAATAAATTCTCCAAAGTGATTACACCATTTTCAGTGCCACTACAGTGTTAGAGAGTTTCATTTGCTTCATATCCTCCCCTGGTGCTGTTAGTCTTTTTGATTTTAACTGTTCTGGTGAGTATGAAATATTATATCATTGTGATCTTAATTTACATTAAATCATGCTGAGCCCTTTTACACATACCTATTTGCCATTCTTACATCTTCTTTGTGAAGTATCTATTCACTCTTTTGCCCATTGAGAGGGGGCTATTAGTCTACTTATTTTTGATTTGTAGGAATTTGTATATATGTATTCTGGTATCCTCTTATACTATTTGAAAATAACTAACATAAGGATAAGGATATGTGTAGATATGTGTATAGAAAATATTGATACATTTAATATTTCTAAACTGGCAATTTCAGAAGGAAATTTAATTAGTATTTAAAACACAGACTTTTTAGTTTTAAATTTAAAACAAAAATTACATTCTTTCCTGTTTTTGGTTTCAGGTGCAGTTAAAAACTAGCATTTCTAGTCAGTATGTAATTCGGGCGCAACCAACTAATAGGTGCCTATCTACACTGGAGTGTGCAGCTGTTGCTCTTTCCATCTTAGAGAAAAATAATTACATACAAGAGGTAGGTATGTCTTTGAAAGATTATATAGTTTTTGAAAATAAGATTTTGATTAGATTTTATCTAGAAAAGTTAAAAATACATAGCTTGTTAAGTTTGTAGCTCAAGTGACAAGTAGAATGTATCTGTGATAGAAGTTTGTGGCCCTGGCCAGTGTGGCCTAGTTGGTTGGATCAGCCACCATTAGACCAAGGATCCATTAAAAGTTCAAATCTTGAAGGGAAAATATAATCTTTGTGTATAGATGTAGAACTTATTTCCTTGCCCTGACCAGCTGGCTCAGTTGGTCAGAGCATCTTCTTGTATACCAAAAGGTTGTGGTTTTTATTCCAGGTCAGGGCACATAGGTTGGTTCGATCCGTGGTCAATTGATGATATTTTTCTCTCACATTGATGTTTCTCTCTTTCCCTTTGTATGTATGTATGTATGTATGTATGTGTGTGTGTTTGTGTGTGTGTGTGTATATATATATATATATATATATATATATATATATATATATACACAATCTCCTTTCTTCTCTCTCTCTCTACCTTTTCCCTTTTTATAAAATCAATAGAAACATATCCTTGGCTGAGGATTATGAAAAACAATAAAACTTACTTTCCTCTCCTTCTTTTGGGTTCTAAAAAGAATCCTCTATGGAGGTATATCTCTTACTCTCACAATTGGAATTTGATCTTCACTGCAATCCCAAACAGAAGCTTTAATGTTGGTAGTGATGGTGGTTTAATAATAATAGTTGTAAAATAATAGGGCTGGGGTTCAGGATGGGGTTTATATTAGTACTACTACTAAATGCTGCTACTGCTGCCCCCTTTCCCGGTTTTATAAGAGAGATTATTCTGGTATTAATTAATGTACCATGATAGCAGGAAATCTATCTTATGTTCTGAGTATACTATCTAACAGCAGGCAAAGTTTAAGATATAGAATGATGACATGATCCTTCATCTCTTCAGTTTTTGTTATTGTTATCTATGAATAAAATTGAAAGTAAAATCCCAAAGTAATAGTCTCATTCTCTTTGCTTTTTCAGCAGTAGTAGGAAAAGGATGTTTGACAATCAGACGTGTGATCTGGGAGGTACTAATGAAATGGTTGGTTAAAGTATGAGCAGAAGAAATGCAAAATGAAACATCCTAAGTTGCTTATTACTGCAGATGGCAAAAATGTAGCTTGCTTAGTGGGGGCACCCCAAGTCCAGCCTGTTCAGATCTAGCTATCATAAAAAAATTGGTACATTCTTCTGAGAAACATAAAGGTGTTTTCTCTTTTTCCTTTGCCAACCCTTCCCCCCACTCATAACCTTTAATTAATGGCATCGTTATAGAACCTTAACATGATGGGGGAGAGTAGTAATTTTTCAGCCTGCTTCATTCTATAGAGGTAGGGCTCCTCAAAATAGCAGCCTTCTTAGTTTGTTGATTTATCTTCATCCGTTATTCTTGAGTAGTTATTCAAACACTTGGAAGTCTAGCATGATAGGAGCTTTGAAGCAGGTTTGACAAACCCTTGGAAGTCTAGCATGATAGGAGCTTTGAAGCAGGTTTGAATTAAAACTTCATCATTTATCATCATTATTTTTTGCCAGTGGGCAATTCATGTAATCTCTTAATGCTTATTTTCTTATCTGTAATATAAGAAAATTAATTACCTCATAGTGTTGTGAGAATTGAATGGGATAAAGTGTAATTGCCTGACATCAGGCACTCAAAATAATTAATCCTTTTGCCCTTCCTTGTCCCTCTGATAGGATTGACAAAAATTTTGAACTGAAAATTGGTGATTTTCATCAGCTGCAATAATATTTACCGGGTTTTTTTGTTTGTTTTTTTTTTTTGAAGGGAGAGGGACAGAGAGTTAGAAACATCGATGAGAGAGATTGATCAGCTGCCTCCTGCACGCCCCCCAGTAGGGATGTGCCCGCAACCAAGGTACATGCACTTGACCGGAATTGAACCTGGGACCCTTCAGTCCGCAGGCCAACGCTCTGTCCACTGAGCCAAACTGGTTTGGCCTACCAGGGTTTTCATACCTTGGAAATCTTGAGCTTGGGAATATTTTTTATTATAGCACCCTCTCTGCTTATGAAGTTTGACCTTATAAACTTTTATAACCAGATGTGACCAATCTTTGTGCTGTAGCCTAAGTGCCTTAGCTACACTCAGCACCAGCAGTTGGTAATAATGGTCCCTTGAAAACTCACTTTGTACCTATAGACAAAAGGATTTACAAAGCACTGATTTTCCCCCAAGTAACCTTTTTAGAAACTATCTTTTTATTTATTTATTTATTTATTTAAAATATTTTATTGATTTTTTACAGAGAGGAAGAGAGAGGGATAGAGAGCTAGAAACATCGATGAGAGAGAAACATCGATCAGCTGCCTCCTGCACACCCCCCACTGGGGATATGCCCGCAACCCAGAAGAAAGAGCAAAAGCCTCTGTCTGCTAGGTCTGTCCTGTTTTAAAGAGAATCCCTGGGAGCCCCACCCAAAGACTTCCACTTACATCTTATTGGATAGACTGTGTCATTACCCGATGTCATATCACTAGCTGGACACATTGCCACCTTGAATACAATTTTTGATTTTTTTAACCAGTTAACTGCCATGTGTCTAAAATGGAAACCATCCCCACACGCCACGATATTTTGAATTTAAAAAATCAGTTTGTAATGAATATTATAAAAATAAACATATTACTCACAATTTGGGTGTTCTTGAATATTTTCAGTTGAAAATTCCCACGAAAAATGATTTTTTAAAGCATCTATAGACGCTTATGGTGTGCAAAAGGCTTAATAAGGAAGAAAAGAATGGATATGAAGAAGCAACTACTAGTGACTGCTAAAATTTGTAAGAGTTCATTGCACATTAAAGCTGTTAAGAAGCCCTTTCTACCACTTGTGTTGTATATGTGGGGGAATAATTTTTCACACAGACATTTTAAAATTTTTATAGTTTAATCTGAGTTTTTTTGTTATTCCTTTTTTTTAAACTGTTCAATCAAGTGTTGCTATTATTATTTAAAAGAATTAGATCAGGGATCTCAGGCTAAGGAAAGAATCTGACTCAAAATATGATTAAAACTGAAATCTCTATATGGTATAAAGCACTGGTATAGTGTTTTTACTTAAAATTTTTAAAAATTTGCATAACTTTAGGAAAGGTATATGCTCCAGTTGTTTACAACCTCTACCACTCTCTGTTATCCTATGGATCCACCCAGTTCACATGCATCTGTTAAATGGCTGCCCTGTAGGTATTTAAATTGGGCTGGTATGTTTACAGTTAGAATTCTTTTGAATGCCCCAAAACCTGGTGTCTGACTGGCATGTGGTCCATGTACTAGTCTGCATTAGTCAACCACTTACCCATCACTGCCATCAGCTAATTGTTATTAGATTAGCAGGAAGCTTGTATCTTTCTTTTAGTGAAAATGAATCAATTTATTTTTATTAACTAAAGGTCTCTTGTTGTCTCTTTGTTACAGATTAAATTATTATAATGGCAACACTTTTGTGGTGTTTGAATATCTTAATGTATAAAACTAAATCTAAGCTTTATCACCTATATGGAAAATCAATTTGTGTCTTTTTACTGGAGTTACTTAGTGGTATGTAAGGTATGAATTTAAATAAATTGCTCATTTAGAAATCCCATATATTTATTAGAATACTTGTTGCTCTTCATAGTTAAAAGCTAATAATAATAATGATAATTAAGGTAATAATGCTTGTTTCTGAAGGAGAAATCTAGATAGAATGTCATAACTTGTCACAGACACATTTTTAGTTTTGTTTTTCTTTTTTATCTTAACAGACTTTGCTTCGCCCTCTTCGAGCTTTATGCTCTTTCCAGCTTCAGCATGGTGCTCAAATTCGCCTCAGCAAGGAACACCTTCTGAAAAATGGATTATATCCTAAGCCGATGCCAAAGAACAAACGCAAACTCAGGAAGATGGAACTGTTAATGAACAGTGTTAAAATTTAGCACAAATGTTCTTATGGTGCTATTTATGGTGTCTTCATCTGACAGTACCAGCTTAAGTTTTCATACAACTTAAGTCTGTGTGGTTTTTTGGTTGTTTAAAGAATGAGGGTTGCATACTAAAGGTGTCCCGAAGAAGGACGTAAATCAAATAGCCATGAAAGCAAATAAACAAGCAAAATTACACGACTCAGTAAAAAGCAAGATTTCATACTGTATTTGCTTTTAAAAATGTGCCTCTAATACATTTTTTCAAGTCCTTAATTGAAATGGGATTAGTTGTTAAGCTGGGTTAGAAGTACTTTTTTAAAATGGAAGGAAATCCTT
Source organism: Myotis yumanensis (assembly GCF_028538775.1). Taxonomy (NCBI): domain Eukaryota; kingdom Metazoa; phylum Chordata; class Mammalia; order Chiroptera; family Vespertilionidae; genus Myotis; species Myotis yumanensis. The sequence goes on along the minus strand of NW_027223755.1, from coordinate 70,127,244 downwards.
GTGCCTGATTGGGACAGTAATGTTTCCATTACTGTTTTATAGATAACTAGTGGCCCAGTGCACAGAATTCATGCATAGGGGGAGGGGGTGTCCCTCAGTCCAGTCTGCACCCTCTTCAATCTGAGACCCCTCGTTGGATGTTTAAACCGGCAGTCGGACATCCCTCTCTCAATCCAGGACTGCTGGCTCTTAACCACTCACCTGCCTGCCTGCCTGATTGCCCCCAACCACTTCTGCCTGCCTGCCTGATCGCCCCCTAACTGCTCCCCTGCCGGCCTGATTGATGCCTAACTGCTCCCTTGCAGGCCTGATTGCCCCCAACTTCCCTCCCCTGCTGGCCTGATCGCCCCCAAGGCTTTTATTAGTATAGATAATATACACATTCAAATGTACAGATGTATCAGGCCGGCAGGGAAGGCCTATCGTGCAAGAGTAGGCCTTCCTTCCCCCAGCTGCCAACACTGGCTTCCCTCTGGCACCCGAGAGGGGTCCGGAAGGATGTCCAGTCTAATTAGCATATTACGCTTTTATTATTATAGAAATATAAAACCTCAGGGCATTTGCTTGAAATTTCTTGAAGCAAACAATAGAAATCAATTGCAAAGTTCTGAGAATCCCAGAACGTCCCAACTCTGATAGCATTACATTGCTAGGTCAAAGTCCTTGATCTGCCCAAACTGCAGTTTCCATCCTGCATTACCTGTACTCCTTCCTCACCTTTGCTTGCTTCAGAATGGCAGCTTGCCAATAATTGTCAAGGTCTCCTAGAAAGTGCCTATACTGGAGGGGCATCCACTTTACTTTGAAGATGCACACATGATTTTGTCTCATTTCCAGCTCCTCCTTTCACCATCTAGTACAGCAGTTCTCAACCTGTGGGTCGTGACCCCTTTGGCGGTCGAACGACCCTTTCACAGGGGTCGCCTAAGACCATCCTGCATATCAGATATTTACATTACGATTCATCACAGTAGCAACATTACAGTTATGAAGTAGCAACAAAAACAATTTTATGGTTGGGTCACAACATGAGGAACTGTATTTAAAGGGCCAGAAGGTTGAGAACCACTGATCTAGTATTTTTGGGGTGGTCGTCCATTGCCACATGCCCAGCCTTCAGAGCTGAACAGAAGCTTTCCTCCCAGACAGTTGTGGATTTAGACCCTGAGTCTACCTCTCCTTACCTGGAAAATAAAGTTTAAAAAAAGCACACATCTATTTTATAACATTCTAATGATAGGGATAAAGTGTCTAGTGTGTGAATGATGCTTAAAGGTGACAGATCAGTACAGTTGCAAAGAGCTTATCTTTTTTGGGCAAGTCTGGTTTTCAGGGAGTTGGGCCCTTTAAGGGGGCGTCACCCTAGTTTCCTATGCGAATCGTCCCACCTGTCCTGGAGCTAGAGGCAGCGGCCCTCTAACCTGGAACTGATGGCCATGCTCCGCCAGTGCTGCCAATCCGTGTCCTGGAAGAAGCGAGCCTGCGGCATGTGAGCAAGTGAGTGAAAGCGGCGCTGCCTGCAGGTGGCAGGTGCAGCTGAAGCCTGCCATTCCCCATCTCTCCTTGGAATTCTTCCAGAGGAGGTGGGCGAGGTGTGTGCAGCCACACTGCTCTTTGCGCATCCATTCCCCAAATAGGGGCTCCCCATTCCGCACTGCCTGCGCCCCTATGTGGGCTAGGCACTCCATCCGCACAAATCGCCCTGCTGCAGTGCCCAAACTGGATGTAGCATCCCCATCCCACTCCTGTCCTTGCCGGTCGCCTCAGAGGCCGAGGTGGGACTGGAGGACTCCGGTGGGGCGGCCGCTCACGCTGCTTGCTCTTGCTGGGGCAACCCAGGACACCAAGCCTTCCCACCCGCTCTCCCGCTCTCTGGCCGGCTCCTCTCTGGCCGGCTCCGTGGCTCCGGCTGGCGCTGCCATCTTTGTCGAGTCAATTTGCATATTTCCTCCTTACTGGCTGTGGGCACCGCCATCTTTATCATGAAGTGACAGTTAATTTGCATATTACTCATTAGATAGGATTAGGTGTAGATCTATAATAGATGATATCTCCATCAATTTGCAATAGTATACATGGACTTTATAGTTTAAAATAAGTAACAAAAATGATAAATCAAGTAGTTTAGATTGAATTTATTTCATAAAACAGTATAAAAAATAAGGAAACTAAGTATTTTTAGGGATTAAACTTGAACTCAGTTAATGTAATTAAATGTTCTATTAATGCCCATACATTTTTTTATTATGGTATAATTGACATAAAATATTAGTTTTAGGTATATAATATAATGATTTGATATTTATATATTGTAAAATGGTCACTGCAATACATCTTGTTAGCATTCATCACCACACATAGTTTTTTCTTGTGATGAGAACTTCTAAGGTTTGCTATTTTTTAAAAAATATATTTTAATTGATTTAAGAGAGGAAGGGAGAGGGGGAGAGAGTTAGAAACATCAATGATGAGAGAGAATCATCAATCAGTTGCCTCCTGTATGCCCCACACTGGGATCAAGCCTGCAGTCTGGGCATGTGCCCTGACTGGGAATTGAACTGTGTCCACCTGGGTCACAGGTTGATGCTCAACTATTGAGCCATGCGGCTTGGCCTAAGGTTTACTTTCTTTGCAGCTTTGAAATATTCAGTACAGTATTATTAACTACTAGAGGCCCAGTGCATGAAATTCGTGCATGGGTAAGGTCCCTAGCAGATGCAGGCTGCCAGCTGACAGCTGGGGCTTTCCTCCCCTGGCTGCCGGCTGCTGGCTGGGGCCTCCCTTCCCCAGCTGCAGCCTTCCAGCCGGGGCCTTCCTTTGTTCCTTGCCACCCCTTGGTGATCAGCGCATGTCATAGCAAGTGATCGAATTCCCGAGGAGACACTTTGCATATTAGGCTTTTATATATATAGATAATCATCAAACTGTACATTATATCCCCATGACTTATTTATGTTCTAACTGAACATTTTTACCTTTTGATCCTCTTCACCCATTTGCCCCTAGCCCCCCCCAAAAAAACTTCATCTGTGGCAACTACTATTCTCTGTATCTATTAACTTTTTTTTTATGATTCCACATATAAATGATGTCATATGGAATTTGTCTTTATCTGACTTACCATAATGCCCTCAAGGTTTATCCATGTCACAAATGGCAAGATTTTATTCTTTTCATGGCTGATTAATATTCCATTTGGATATATATATATAATTTTTTTCTTTGTCTATCTATTGATGGACACTTAAGTTGTTTCCATATATTGGCTATTGTAAATAATGCTCCCATAAACATGGGGGTGCATATATCTTTTTGAGTTATTGTTTTCATTTTCTTCAGATAAATACCCAGAACTGGAATTGCTGGATCCTATGGTAGTTCTACTTTTAATTCTTTGAGGAATCTCTATACTGTTTTCCACAGTGGCTGCACCAATTTCATTCCACCAAGTATTCCCTTTTCCTCACCAACACTTATTTCTTGTCTTTTAAATAATAGCCATTCTGACAGGTGTGAGGTGTATCTTATGGTGTTTTGTTTTGTTTTTAAAGTGGAACATTTTTTTTAAAAAAATATTGTTTTTATTGATTTTAGAGAGGAAGGGAGAGGGAGAGAGAGAGAGATGGAAACATCAATGATAGGAATCATTGATTGACTGCCTCCTGCATGCCCCCTACTGGGGATCGAGCCCGCAACCCGGGTATATGCCCTTGACCAGGCGGGACCCTTCAGTCTGCAGGCCGATGCTCTGTCCACTGAGCCAAACCAGGTAGGGCTTATGGTGATTTTGATTTGAATTTCTCTGATGGTTGGAGATGTTGAGGATCTTCTCATGTACCTGTTGGCCATTTGTATGTTTTCTTTGGGAAAATGTCTATTCAGATGCTCTACCCATTTTTAAATCAGATTGTTGTTTAATTTTGCTATGGAGTTATATGAATTCTCTATATATTTTGGATATTAGCTTCTAATAAGATATATGCTTTGCAGATGTTTTCCCCATTCAGTAGGTTACCTTTCATTTTGTTGATGGTTTTCTTTGCTGTGCACAAACTTCTTAGTTTGATGTAGTCCTACGTGCTTATTTTGCTTTTGCTGTCAGATTAAAAAAAAATATTGTCAAGACTGATGTCAAAAAGCTTACTGCCTATGTTTTCTTCTAGGATTTTTATAGTCTCAGGTCTTACATTCAAGTCTTTAATCCATTTTGAGTTAATTTTTGTATATGGTTTAAGATAGTGGTCCAGTTTTATTCTTTTTTGTATGGCTCTTCAGTTTTCCCAGCATCATTTATTGAAGAGCCTGCCCTTTTACACATTGTTTATTTTTGCCTCTTTTGTTGTCCCAGGGAGGACTGGTAGAAACTCTTCTTGTAACTGATAATTTGTGCCCTTTGATCTATATCATCCTATTTCCCCCTACTCCTATCCCTGGCAACCACCAAGCTATTTTGTTTCTTTGACATTGTTTTTTTTTTTTTTTAGATTCCACATATAAGTTGTCTTTCTTTTTCTGGCTCACCTAGCATAAATGCCCTTCAGATTCATTTATGTTGTTGCAAATGGCAGGATTTACTAGTACTTCTCATTTATGGCTGAATAATATTCCATTGTATACATTTACCACATTTTCTTTATTCCATCAATTGAAGGACATGTAGGTTGTTTCCATATCTTGGCTATTGTGAATAATCCTGCAATTAACATGCCGGTGCAGATATCTCTTCCACATTCTGATTTCATTTTTTTTTCCAAATATATGCCCAGGAGTGGGATTGCTGGCTCATATGGTATTTCAATTTTGAATTTTTTTTGAGGAACTGCCATGCTGTTTTTCTTAATGGCTGTTCCATTTTACAATTCCAGCTACAGTGTATAAGGGCTCCCTTTTCTGAACATCCTTGACAATACTTACCTCTTTTCTTCTTGATAGCTATTCTGATAGGTGTGAGGTAATATCTTGTGGTTTTGATTTGCATTTCCCTGATGATTAGTGATGATGGGTGAAGCAAGACCCAACTGCTTGCATTTTATAAGAAGTACCAGGTACTTTTTTTTTTAAAGCTCATCCAAGGATATGTTTTACTGATTTTAGAGAGAGGATGAGGGGAGAGAGAAATATCGATGTATGATAAAAACATCAATCAATTTCCTCCCATATGTGGCCCCACCGGGGATTGAACTCACATTCTAGGTAGGTGTCCTGGCTTTTTGGTGCATGGGATGATGCTCTAACCAACTGAGCCACACCAGCCAGGGCAGCACCAGGCATTTTAAATACTATAAAGACAAGGTTAAAAGGAAGAGGATGGAAAAAAACACTATGTAGACCTTAACTTTCTTCATATTCTAATCTTTTTATTTATTATTCATTAAATAAATATAAGTTTATCACCTAGTAGGTGTCAGGTATTGTCTTTAGTAAGTAAAAAAAAAAATCTAGCTACTTGGATTTTCCAATATTTTGGATTCTAGATAGGAAAATTTGATAGTGTTAAGATATTTTCAAATAAATACTTGTTCCTAAAAATATGTTCTTAAAGGAAAAAAGCCAATTGTACAACCTGACTGTTCAGTTAATTCTCTTTTTGTAGTTTAAATGTCTGCCAGAAAAAAAGAATACTTTTAATCACAGAAGTAGGCTTCAGTAGGCTTTAGTAAATCCTTTAATCCTGTCTGGATCTTTATAAGGAAGCATACAACAGTAATATTTTAAATATACTTGTTTGATTAAAATATTTGTCTCAATTCTTGTGATCTAGTCACTAATTCCTTAATTTACCACTTTAGAAATCATGTCACATCCACTTTTTTTTTTGAATGAAGAATGGAATCTGATTTTTCCTCTTGAGCCCAGGATGTTGCTCTCAACATGTGGTGAATCCATGTCAGAAGTGAATAAAAGCTTCATTAGATGATTCTTATAAAGAAAATTAATTTCCCTTTCTTAACCTACTTCACTTTATCATCATCTGAATATAACTCAGAAAAAGAATTGTAATATATGTTGACAGCACCTTCCTGCCGAGAGGTTGCTCCAGTTAACTTGCTGATTTTTATAGGAAAATGCCTTGCCTAGTCCACAATTCAAGTAAGACAGTGGCCAGGGATTGGGCTGAGCAGAGATTTCAGTGAGGAAATCATGTTGGGACCAAAGTATTCTATGTAAAATGTATGATATTCTTAATGCTCATATTTAATATTTAATAAATCCAGTCCTGAAGGATAGTCTTTGAAATGAAAGTTCAGCTGCATGACTGGCATTTCTGTGTGCCACAATTAGAACTGTCAAAATGATCTCTTTTAAAATAGAGCCAGAAGGAGCTTGAGGGCTTGTTGTCTGGAGTTGTACCAGCATTACTTGAGGTGAATACAGAGTTTCCTCAAAACATGAGGGAAGAAAAAAATGCTTTCTGGTTGTAAGTATAGCACTATATATAACATATACAAGTGGAAATGAACATATTTTTCAAGACTAATGGTAAGATCTTTTTCACTAATCCTAATATACATAAAAACTCTGGGTACGTCACATCCTCAACGACCAGGAGGCTCGATCAACTGGAAGTCAGTCCTGCAGTCGGCGCCAGGACTCAGCACTGACTGCTGAGGGGGCTGTGAATCAGGCTCAGAGAGAGGCCTGAAAAGAGAAGCAGGGTCTGATCTGTAGCCGCTGTGGCAGCTGTTGATCAGCACTTGCCTCTCTCTTTAGCTCCAGGCCTGGTCAGCAGCCACACCTCCATTTCTCTCCAGGCCTCTACTGGGGCTGCTGATCAGCCCCGCCTTTTTGATCAGGCCCCCTTGATAGGCCCATAGACACTGACTGGCATAGAAACTGACCAATCAGAACCAAATCTGGGTCAACTGTGAGGAGCCAATGGCTGCCTAGGAGGCGGAGCTTTTGACACTGACTGGCATAGAAACTGACCAATCAGAACCAAATTGGCTGGCAGAGGAGGGCAGTTGGGGTCCATCAGGCTGGCAGGGGAGGGCAGTTGGGGGCCATCAGGCCAGCAGGGGAGGGCAGTTGGGAGCGAGATCAGGCCGGCAAGGGAGGGCAGTTGGGGGCCATCAGGCCAGCAGGGGAGTGGTTAGGGGGTGATCAGGCTGGCAGGCAGAAGCAGTTAGGGGCAATCAGACAGGCAGGCAGGGGAGTGGTTAGGAGCCAGCAGTCCAGGATTGTGAGAGGGATGTCAGACATCCCCCAAGGGTCCCAGATTGGAGAGGGTGCAGGCTGGGCTGAGGGACAGCGCCCCATCCCCAGTGCACGAATTTCATGCACGGCGCCTCTAGTCTATATATGTAAAGAGCCAGGGGCCATCACAACTGAATGGATGACCAAATGGACAACCGAACAGGCTGAGTGGGGTGACAAGGCCGGCAGGGGGATTAGTGAGGGATGACCAAACGACTGAACAGCAGGCTGTGTGGGGCAACCAGGCTGGCAGGGAGGCAGTGAGGGGCGACCAAGCCAGCAGGGGGGATCAGTTGGGGGCAACCAGGCCATCGGGGGGGGGGGCAGTTGGGGGAAACCAGGCCAGCAGAGGGGGGCAGAGGGGCAACAATGCTGGCAGGGGGGGGTAGTAAGGGGCAACCAGGCTGGCGGGGGGGCAGTTGGGGGCGACCAGGTTGGTGAGGGGGGCAGTTGGGGGTGACCAGGCCGGCAGGCAGAGGCGGTTAGGGGTGATCAGGCTGGCAGGGGGGCCAGTAGGGGCAATCAGGCAGGCAGGCAGGTGAGCATTTAGGAGCCAGTGGTCCTGGATTGTGAGAGGATGTCCAACTGCCGGTTTAGACCCCATCCTCAGGAATGGGCCTAAACCAGATGTCGGACATCCCCCAAGGAGTCCTGGATTGGAGAGGGTGCAGGCTGGGCTGAGGAACCTCCCACCCTCCCCCCCTGCATGAATTTCATGCACTGGTCCTCTAGTTACTTAGATATTTGTGAATAAGCAGACATAGCCAAAAATATCTATGAAGAAACACATAGATAAACATTTCTGAAATTAATTTATAGAATAAAGAGGCCTCAGATATATCCTTTTAATATGGAAAAGAAAATTGAGTGATGTATGAAGAATCCTAAAATAATTGTTTATTAATGAACATCATATGTTTGACAACTGCTTTTTTTAGATATTCTTTAAAAAAATTTTTTTTATCTTTATTGTTGAATGTATTATAGATGTCCTCTTTTTGTTCTCCATTGACCCACTCCACCCTGCATCTTCTCCCCAGGCCTTCACCGCACTATTGTCTGTGTCCATGGATTATGCATATACACATATAAGTTATTTGGTTAATCTCTCCTCCCACCCATCCCCCCACCCCCAAATTTTAGGACTGCATGGAGTAAGTGAAGTAAGAAATGGCTCATAGGTCTCTGATCTCTTCTTTCTGCAAAACATTTTCTCAAATGATCCAAATCTGAAATCTGAGTTTCCTAATTCATAAATCAAATTCTCATTATGTATTATTGCTAGGATCCCACCAATCAGCCATGCAAAGTTGCAAGACATAGTTTACAAGATAGAGTTCTTGCATCAACTTCTTGCTCCTCCTTCAAATTATTTGCCCTTGCATTTGAAAAAATAATCCGGAAAATTTTATCAGAAGCCAGGCTCCTGATGGCCAGATTTAAAAATTCTGATAGGAATTCTGCAACAGATTCTGTGGCAGCAACTCAAACATGTCAGTTACGATCTGCCCACTCCTTTTAAGTAGGAAAATAATGAAAAATCTATACCATAATATCAAGTATTCTGCTCTCAGACTGATATGCTCAAAAATCCAGAAGATCAAAGAGAAACGTTGGCCCCTGCAATATGTGGAATTTTAAAATGTTGCCCTTTGAAGGAAAGGCTAAATTTATTGTTAAGGGTTTTACCCCTAAATTTAAGCCTTGCTGTTCACTCCCCAACTACTCCCCTTGACTTTGTATTGTGACTGCCTCCAGCTGAGTGCTGGAGATGGACCAGCTAATGGTGAGTCATTGCATTAGATTAGGGGGGTCAGCTCCATCTGAACAAAACTGTTAGAGAGTGAAACTCTCAGGACTAGCCAAAGGGGAGCTCCCAAGGGTACTTGACTGTTACATTAGCAATTACATCACACAAAGGAAATCCTATGGATGGAGCCTGGAGCGGTCTGACTCATGCTCATCCTCTGTGCAGAATGGGTGCTCTGGATCCTAAATCCTGTGATCGATATTAGGATCACCTTTCTAGGTATGGGGGTTTTCCTTACTGTATCTTCGGAGCTCCCTATAAAATACGCAGACCAAACATACATAACTGAGAAATAAAAAATAAGTGTTCACTAGTTTACAAACGAGGGAGCAGGAGAGAAGAGGGGCATAAAGATAGTTCAAAGGAGGAAGAGTTCAAGTCTCCTAAATTGCTGCACCAATTTTGCTCAGTTTCTTTGGCTGATTTATGTCAAGTCACAGATCTCTTCTAACTCTGGTTTCTGGAGCGTCCTTCTCCCCATGCACTCCCCTTGGGGTTGCTGCTTATTCATTAGTTGTGCAATGCCCTGAAGCAAGGGTCAGCTAACTACTGTCCAGGGTCAAATCAGGCCTACTTATTTTTGCAAGACCCTGCAATTAAGAATGATTTTTACATTTTTAAATGGAAGTAATCAAAAGAAGAGGATTTAGTAACATATAAAAATTGTATAAAATCAAAATTTCAGTTTCCACAATTACATTTTTATTGGCACATAGCCACATTCATTTATTTACATATTGTCTATTGCTGTTTTCACACTACATACAATAATGGAGACGAGTATTTGCAATAGAGACTGTATGGTTCATGGAGCCTAAAATATTAACTATATGGCCCTTTACAAAAAAAGTTTGTCAGACCCTACCCTTAGGAAGAACACACCGGTGATTTTTTTAAAATATATTTTTATTGACTTTAGAAAGGAAGGGAAAGGTAGAGAGAGACAGAGAAAAAAACATCAATGATGACAGAGAATCATTGATCAGTAGCCTCCTGCATGCCCCACACTGGGGACTGAGCCCAAAATCAAGGCATGTGCCCTGACTGGGAATCTAACTGTAACCTCCTGGTTCATAGGTCAACGCTCAACTACTGAGCCAGCGGGCCAGCCCGATGATCTTTCTAAAGATGTGGGCATCAATGACATTAAATCACCTGTGACAATTGTGAAAATACAGATTCCTGGGTGTCAGTGCCACATTTTCCACTAAAAAAACAACCCATAGAGTCGTGCAGACTACAGAGTCAACATTTTTAACTAGTGCTCCAGGGGGAGTATTTATGAATACCGTGAAACCAGAATCTCTGCTTTGCACAGGGAAAGGAAACTGGGCTTCCAGATTCCTAGAATTGACGGTCTGGGCAGACTACTGGGTTCTACATGAAATGTCATTAATGGATTATTTGAGAAGATCAGAGCATTCTCTATGAATTCTACATTTTTTTTCTGTGACTCCCTCCTCACTTGCAGAGCTTCTAGGAAGCCTTGCTATTGAAGTAAGATTTTCTTTGTCTTGTTGTATAAAATGGTTTCCAAAATGGAATGTGCATACTCGGAATCCACAATCCTCTCACTGCCAGGAAGAAAATATTACAACTGTTAATTTTTCTCTGTAAGAATGAAATACATTTTTAAGCTTAAAAATTTTAAATGTTTATAACAGAAAAATAGTATTTTTCAGTTATGTCCATTACTACCCTCGTTTCTTTTCCCCAGAGGCTATTGTCTTTGCCATTTACCCCTATATTTCTATTTGATTTTTCTATTTTAGACATTATCTGTTTACTTCTATTATGAAAGGTAAGGATCATGTTCTCCTATATTCTACTTATATTCATACTCTTGCCTTAATACTATTGTCTCAGTATGATTACATAAAAATTTTGTTTAATATTCAATGTTTACATTATTAAGGCAGTGGACTGGTTGCCTTCTAGATATGAGGCGTAGCTATTTCCCTTTGGCTTTTCTTCACCATCTTAGAATTAATTCTCTTTGCATCTTTTCTTTGTTGGTTTTCTACTTTGTTGTATTTAATGTCTTCCTTTTTCTTGCTTTTCTCCCTCACTTTGGTGGATCCCATTCTCCAATGGCTTCCTGACAACAGGCATGTGGGAGAGAAGCTGTGGAAGAACGTGCATGTCTGAAAATGCCTTCATTGATAGTTTTGAAGAGGATAGTATTATAGTTAATTTTTTTATTTTTTTAAAATGAGATTTATTCTCTTTTTAAAATATTTATTATTATTTTTTAAATCCTCACCCAAGGATATTTTTCTTTTTTTTTTTTTTTTTTTTTTTTTTTTTTTTTTTTTTAAATTTTATTTTCCTCTTAAAGTATTACAAAGGGTATTACATAAGTATCCTTTTTCCCCCCCCGATATTTTTCTTTTTTAAAAAAATATATTTTTATTGATTTTTTACAGAGAGGAAGGGAGAGGGATAGAGAGTTAGAAACATCAATGAGAGAGAAACATTGATCAGCTGCCCCCTGCACACCCCCTACTGGGGATGTGCCCGCAACCAAGGTATATGCCCTTGACTGGAATCGAGCCTGGGACCCTTCAGTCCGCAGGCCGACACTCTATCCACTGAGCCAAACTGGTTAGGGCCCAAGGATATTTTTCTATTGATTTTTAGAGAGAGTGGAAGAGAGAGGGAGAGACGGAGAGAAATATTGATGTGAGAGAGACACATTGATTGGTTGCCTCCTGCATACGTCCCAACCAGGGCCAGGTAGGAGCCTGCAACCGAGGTGTGTGACCTTGACCGAATGGAACCCGGGACACTTCAGTCCATAAGCCAATGCTCTATCCACTGAGCCAAACCAACCAGGGCATTTTTTTCTTTATAAGGCATTGTTTCATCTACTTTTAACTTTCAGAGATGCTATTAAGAAACCTAATGCCATGTTGATTGTTGATTCTTTGTTTCTCTCTGAAAACTTTTATAAGTGCTCATTCTTCCTCCAGTGATCCTAAATTTTAGGATGATGTGCCTTATTGTTATGCCTTATTGTTACTCTGTCTTCATAGTGTGCAGAGCACTTGGTGGTTCCTTACAATCTGGATACCCCTTCAGTTTTGAAAACTTTTTTCTTGTATTATTTTTATCTTAGTTCCCTTTCTTTCCTCTGTTCTCTTTTTATAGAGCTCCCATTAGTTATATATGTGAACTTCCACATTAATTTTTATTTTCTGATTTCTTTCCTATTTTCTATATCATTATTTTTTAGTTCTACTGTCTTGTATTTCGTCATCTTTATCTTCCAGTCTTTATGTTGAACTTTTTTTTTTTTTTTGGCTGACATTTTTATTTCCAACATGTTTTCCTTTTTCTATGACTCTTCTTTGATTATAACCCATTATTCTTATTTCATGGGTTTAATATATTCTCTTAGAGCTCTTATAGTTTGATTATAGATTGTTCTTTTAGTTTGTTCATTTCCCTTTTTAATTTTTGAAATTTGTGCTCTTTTTTTCCTGAGTGCCATTTCTACTCTGTTAGTTTTTGTTTCTGTTTTTTGTTTGTTTTTGTTTTTTTGTTATGTCGCCCTGCTGCAAATTTCTGTTTATCCTTAGCTCTTTGTTTATGTTAAAGAATGAGCCACTAAAAAGCTTAATGAAATTTGCATGTGTAGGTTTGAGGCTTATCTGTTGGTGAGCTTCATGATAGGGTAGTAAGGCAATGAACATGCTTTTTCACTCTGGAATAGCCAAATAGTGTAGCTATTTTTTTATTGGTTTCGTTTCCTCAGAGGAATTTCCAATCTCATGCATGGATATAGTAAACTTGACTTCTAGTATTCCGGTTGCTGAGTAAAGGAAGGGATCTGGAGGTTTCACCTTTCGGTATGTAGAACGTAATCACCATCAGTAAAGTGCTTTGCTCTACCATACAAAGCTTTCTAAAGTAAGCTTACTGTCTTCTGCTAGAATGTATAGGTTGGAGTGAGGAGAGACATTTAACCAAATAGAGTGCAGATGGGTTCTTTCAACCAATCCTCATGTTTCCACTAAGACTTCTACTCAGTGTTTCTAGTTTCCAAGTCCTTCTGAAATCAGTGTTGTGAGTTGACCTTTCTAGTCACTTTACTTCTCTCAGTCCACTACCCTCACCTCTATTATTTGCAAGATGTCAGTTTTGTCATCTGTAAATCTTTTACTGTCAGTTTTTTTGGGGGTTGGGAAGAGAGTAATAGGAAATGTGTATATATAATCCACTATGTTTAATGGGTGGAATAGAACTCTTTATTTTTGCAGATGATCTTATTAAATTTATGTTGATATGTTTTATACTTATATAATAGTAAAGAAAACATGTATATAATTTATAAATATGTATATTTGAAGTTGCACTAAAATATTTACTGATGGAGATACTGGATAAAATACATTTAACAACTAGTCATTTTAAGTATGTACAGTTAAAATCTTGAAAAGTATTTGTATATAAATATGGAAGTTAAACTGAGGTTTCATTAAATAATAAATACTAAAAATTTTGCAAAAGTAAAATTTAACAAAGTTCAGTTATATAGCTTTGTATGCACACAAAAGCAAATGTACTAGGTTAATCACATGCATTTCCAGAAGGTGACATTGGGTGGAAATTTCAAGAGTCCTATTTAGTTCCAATTTATAGGAGCGTTTTCTTTGAATTGCTCAACAATGAAATGTGCTACTTTGAGATCTTATTTTTACTTTAATAATTATTTTTCTCCTTTCCTTTCATTATACACATTTATGTCTAATTTCTAGAGATATTGTACATGAGGTTTCTCCTTTGGGTGATTAATTAGGCTACTAAAATTCTAAAGTCCTGCCTATGGCAAATATTCTATAGATTTAAGATGTGATATTAAGTTATAAAAATCTATACTAGAGTCAGTTTTGAATAAGAAAAACAGAATTCAGAGTAATAGTTACATATATCATGCATTTTGTAGTTATAACTTCTTTACTCTTTATAGCAGAAGAGTTGTCTCACTGGCATGACTTACAGAAGGTGTTTCTCAGTAGGCTTACACAGAGCTCCTTGACCCTTTCAAAATAAGGCCTTGTCTTAGTGGGAAAATATCCCTCCATTTCACTGGGCTATTTTCATGTGGAATGAAATAATTAGATGTCTGGCTTTAGTAGTATAGTACAGTATAGTCTTATTTTGAGGACATGTAAGGTTTATGTAATATCCAAACATCAGTCAATTAGACCAATTTAAAAAAAAAAAGTCAATTTTATGAGTCTACATGAGTCAGGCATTTGATTATCCTGAGATAACAGGGGGTCTGGTTCCTTTCACTGAAGCTTTCCTTTTGCAATCAATTAACTGCTGACTCTTGTTCTATTGACCCTCACTAATTTTGTTGCATGGTCTGTCATTCCTTATCTGGAGCAAGAGGGAGACTCCTCTATAAATATCAACAACAAATGAGGTTAAAAAGGGCTCCATCTATTCTGGGCCCATTGTTCTTAGGGTGTGTATGTGTGGAGGACCGTGTGCAAAGCTTGGTGCCTAGCACATTTTCCAAGAACAAGTAAGTTATAGCTTTTACACAAACAACAAATTGTTGGACAGCCAACACCAGTGTAGATATTTACAAATTAAAATTTTATTTTGTCTTTACTTTATTCTTTAATTTTCTTTTTTAAACAATCTTTTTATTTATTTTTTAAAATATGTTTTTATTGATTTCAGAGAGGAAAGGAGAGGGAGAGAGAGAGATAGAAAAATCAATGATGAGAGAGAATCATTGATCAGCTGCCTCCTGCATGCTCCCTACTGGGGATCAAGCTCGTAACCCAGGCATGTGCCCTTGATCAGAATCGAACCTGGGACCCTTCAGTCCGCAGGCCTACGCTCTATCCACTGAGCCAAACCAGCTAGGGCTCTTTAATTTTTTTTGTGTGTTAATCTTCACCAGAGGTTATTTTTCCATTGATTTTTAGAAAGTGGAAGGGCAGGGAGACAGAGAGAAAGAGAGAGCGAGAAGTGAGAGAGACACATCACTTGGCTGCCTCCCAAACTTACCCCACCAGGGTGCAGGAAGCAAACCTGCAACCCTTCGGTGCATAGGCTGACACTAACCACTGCTCAGGGCTATTCTTAAAATTTTTTTTGCGTCATATTCTTATTAGTATAAAATTTTGCCTTTATGTTTGTGACTCAATAAATAAATTATTTTTGCCAGCCAAAGATTAGCTGATGCTCTTTTATTTACTCTCAGTTTCCTTGTACCAAAAATCCAAGTGACAGAGATCCAAGATGGTGGCAGAATAGGTGGATATTATACTCACCTCCTCCCAGGACAAAACTGGAATTACAATCAGAACATAGAGCAATCAACCTGCATAACCAACTGAAGACTAGGGGAAGAGAAGTCTTACAACCAAGGATTTACAGAAGAAGCCACATCAAGACTGGTAGGAAGGGCTGATATGGAAAAGGACTAGCCTGGCTCCCACAGGAAATGGCTGCGATTCTGGAGAAATATCTCAGCTGTAAAGCTTCCCCCTGAAAAACCAGGCTCCCTAGTGCAGAGCACCAGAGCTGGGAAGAGGCACCCACATAACCTCTGGCTGTGAATATCAGTGGGGATTTTGTTGGCAGTGTTTGACACACTAGATTAGATGGATTTAATTGATATCTTCAGAGCATTTCACCCCAAAGAAGCAGAGTATACATTCTTTTCAAATGCACATAGAACATTTTCCTAGATTAAAACACACGTTAGGTTAAAAGACAAGTCTCAATAAATTTAAGAAGAATGAAATCATATAAAGCATCTTCTCTGATCATAATGGTATGAAATTAGAAATCAATTTCAAGGAAAAAAAAAGACACTGAAAAACACGCAAAGATATGGAAGCTAAATAACATTTTACCAAATGATGAATGGGTTAACAATGAGATCAAGGAAGAAATCAAAATATTCCTTGAAACAAGTGAAATGAGAACACAGCAACCAAAAACCTGTGGGACATGGCGAAAGTAGTCCTAAAATTGATAGCATTACAGGCCTACCTCAAGAAACAAGAAAAATCTAAAATAAACTCTAACTTTGTATTACATAGAACTAGAAAAAGAACAAAAAATAAAACAAAACAAAAACACCTGAGTCTGAAGAACATCTTTTGCTTCTCTCCACCAACTGCTTGTACTCCTACTGGAGAAGGCCATGTGCAAGTCCCTGAACATCTTGTTTTATTTCTCATCTCTGCATCTCATTGTTTCTTCTACCTATTAGAATCTTTCTTCTTAGTCTGCCTGGACATTTTTCAAGACAAAGTTCATGTGTTTTTCTTTCCTGTGAAAGAAAAGTATGTACCATATGATTTCACTTATATGTGAAAAGCAAAGTAGAGAACTGCTTCCTTTGTGCCACTACTTAGCAAATATTACAGCCCTTGTCACACTATATAGTTATTTTTATTCACTCATGCGTCATTCCTTCAGGACTGTGCACTCTAAGTGCTCAATAAATGTTGAATGAATGTTATTTCTTATGCCTAGAATGTGTTGGATCAGTTATCAATTGTTGCATAAACTCTCTAGATTTATGGATGAAAGCACCATAAATTTACACATTTTCCCCCTTGTTCTCACTTGAGCTCACTCATATGATTGCTCCTGACTTGCAGTTTGACTGGGATAAAGGGTCAAATTTGGCCTTACTCATGTGTTTGGTGCCCCAACTGGAACGGTAGGGATCACTGACGGTTCTCTCTTTGTCCTCTTTCATCTGGGCTTCTTCACATGTAGGTGGGCAAGTCCTAATGGACAGGTGCTATGAGCCTCCATGGTGTCGTATTTGCTAATATTCCCTTGGCCAAAGCAGGTCATGTGGTCAAGCTCAGAGTTAGTGTGGGAAAGGACTATACGAGGGCCTGGATGCCAGGATCCAGGCTTCATTGGGGGCCACTGATGTAATAATCTAGCATGTATACTTACCTCCATTGTCTAGCTGTTAAATAACTTTTGTTCAAAACTCCTTTTGATCATTTTTCTCTGTTTAAGAGGCCTTTCATGTCCTCCCCAGAGCTTTCTTATACATTTCTATTGCGTATGGGGTAGTCTTAAATTATCCCTCTTGGGATCAGCAGTGAGATGCTCAGGCAGAACTTGGAGAATGTATTCATTTATACTTCACCTTGTTCCAAAAATATTTAAGGCATCGATTTTGAAATAGAGGACATAGGATAACCGTGAAAACACTAACTGTATAACCTGTAAGATTTAATACATAAGTCAGTCCTTACTAAAGGTATTAATTTCTTCAAATATCAGTTTTGAAAAGATAAATGCCCCAACCCCCCAATACTCTGCTAGAAGGGTTCAGGGAGAAAGCCGCTTTTACATGCTGTGGGATTGAAATTGAAATTGCAGTTTTTCTGTAAAGCAACTCGGCAGTCTGTATTGAGACTTTAAAAAGTTCATATTAAGTCAACTCCAGTGATTTCACTTCTAGAAAATCATTCTAAGGGAATAATCAGAGATGATTTTGTGCAACATTGTTTATTGATGCCTCATTTATGCAGAGAAAAGGGAAAAGTCCAAATTGGGAAATGATGAAATTATGGAACAGTTGTGTAATGGAATTTTATGCAACCGATAAGAAGTAGTCTATACAGAGAAGCGTCAATCAGACCGTCAAACCTCAGAGGGAAGGTGGGGGGGGGGGGGGTGGTGGGAGGGTAAGGGGGAGAGATCAACCAAAGGACTTGTATGCATGCATATAAGCCTAACCAAGGGACACAGACACCAGGAGGGTGAGGGTATGAGTGGGGGGATGGAGGGGGAAATGGGGAGATAAGGACACATATTAATACCTTAATCAATAGAGAGGGAGAGAAAAAAAGTAGTCTATAGGAAGAAATTATTGACTTGGGAAATTGTTTACAATGTAAAATGTGACCCAAAGGTATACAGAGGATTAATTCAATTTCATAAAACCCTATATGTACATTTGTTCATGAATGTGTATGTGTTTGTATATTCAGATCACACTGCTTGGCACTGGGCTCACTCTGCTTACAGATAAATGGGGAAATAGATGCTGAACAGTGCTGATGCTAATGGGGAGAAAGTCAGATTTACACTGGGAAAGGACCAAGAAGAAAATGGAAAGAGCAAGGAAACTTGCTAATTTCAAAAGAATGAGTGAGTTTTGAAGGAGGTAAATAATTTTTGGAGGTGGGAGAGAATTATAGACTTGCAGCATTGAGAGAAGAAATCAAATGAAAAAAAAGGGTTTAAAAGAATCATTTTTAATTATATTTCTGCTTTGTCTTTTTTTTTTTTTTGCTGAAGACTATTGAAGACGTTAAATTACTTTTCAATTATTTTAGATGCTGCACTGAAATATATTTGGATATGACATCATGCTGTTATGAAACATGTCAGCTTACCATAGGATACATATACACATATGTATATGATTATCCACTTATCCATCCATCCATCTATACATCCATCCATGAAAATGTAGTAAAGATTGGAGGAAAAATGCATTCTAAAAGCTAGGAGATGATTACAGGTAATTTTAATTTTGTTCTTAACTTGTCTGCAGTCAGAAAAATATGTGCATCATTAAAATTAGATACATTAAAACTTTTAAAAGATGAGTTAATATGAACGTAAGTTGGTCAACAGGGAAAGCATGCCATTGCTTGGCCAGGAGTAGGGTGACTGTTATCTTAACTATTCAGGTATCCCCAGCCGGTTTCACTAGTGTGGAGATCAATTCTTCGTGCTTTCACAGCCTGCAGTCATCAAATGTGTTGCATTCAACTAATTTCTCTATACTCATCTAAACATTCTTCTGAGAATAACTGAGAATGTGTATGCAGATCTGTCTTTGGAAGCAGAATGAGCTGGCTGTGTCATCTTAAGCCCTCTGTCCATAATTCTCAAGGAAATGTAAGTTTCTTTTCTTTTTTAAAATAGGTTTTAACAACTGAAACAAAGGAGGAGTTTGTTTTTATAAACTTTTTTTGGGGGGGGCGGGGCAGACAATGTAAATTTCATTGTAAACTAGTTCATTAGAATTAGAATTCCTGATTATGCATTCGTATTGGTAAATTCAGTTATTGTATGTTAATGTCCCAGAGACAGATTTATGCTCAACATGTGGACAGTCAGATTTCTTAGTTCTTCAGTGAGCAGACCAGGCCAGGTAAGTGGAAATTTACCAAGGCAGGCTGTTCTGAGAAGCAGCTTGGCAGTTAGTCATGTGACCCATTCTGTTCACACTTGCACTTTAATATATGTTTATTTTCCTTAATATTCTATGTAATTTAAACTTTATAGAACCATGTGTATCTTCTTGTTTTCCTTACTATAGGGAGAAACCTTTGAAGGCAGATATTCCTTTTCATTTATGTGTACTCTTAGCACCCAGCACAGTGCCTGACATAAAATATGCATTTAATTAATATTTATGAATGAAAACATATACATGAATTGAGGTTAATTACCATACATATTTAACCATAGTTTCAAGATAAATTTTGGGATATCTATTTTTTTGGGTTATTCAGACCTTACTTTTACATACATTAGCCTAATAATCAAATAATGGCATTTGTAAACTATTATTCCATGTTCTTCTCATCCCTTGTACAATTTTTATTGATTTTTTGTAGAGATGAAGGTAGAGGGATAGAGTGTTAGAAACATCGATGTGCCCGCAACCAAGGTACATGCCCTTGACTGGAATCGAACCTGTGATCCTTCAGTCCGCAGGCTGATGCTCTATCCACCGAGCCCAACCGGTTAGGGCCTTGTACAATTCTTTATGTGAATATTGTTGCAGTATTATTATAGGTGGGTGATATTTAAGGATGTGTTAGGCCATAAATGCTACCACCACTCTGTTTTGACTTGTAAGAAATGATAAGACTAGGGATAAATGGTGATGGACGGAGACTTGCCTTTGGGTGGTGAGCACACAATACAATATACAGATGATGTATTAGAATTATACACCTGAAACCTATGTCATTTTATTAACCAATGTCACCCCAATAAATTCTTTAAAAATGACAAGACTGGGTGGATGTAACCCAGTGTACCTAAGGTAAGAAATAAGTTTATCTGTGGCTGAAGCTTAAGTCTATTCCAATAACATTTTCTTTTGTTGTTTTAAAAGTCTACCCTTCCATAAAAAAATCTGCAGAATGAATGCATTGAGGGCTCAAGAATGAGGAGAGCATGTTCTCTTCTTTATAAAACAAATTGAGAGACCGGGAAGACAGGTAAGTACCTGTGACCTTCTTTCAATAGGCCTCCACTGAACTCCCTTGGAATGAAATGAGGCCTGCAGTGAAGGGTCCTCCTGGAGGCCCCCCAGGTTTCTCCTCATCTGATGGGAACTCTTTTGTGCTCTCCCAGGAAAACAGCTAATAAGCTTAGATAGGAAAAAATGGCTCCACATGCATCATGCAAATTTCTTAACTTTCTTTTGCACAAAACTATTGCATGACATTTCCTCAGCTCTAGCTACTGTCCATACCTCTGGGGAGCAGAGTGTGAGGTCAGCACCTCATTGAGGAGGTTTTCTTGGTTTCAAGAGGAACCATACAAAAAGTAACACTGCTGTATCAAGAGACAGAGCCAACGTGGGCTGAACCAAGGGGAATTAGGCTAACCTTGCCCATTGCCCACAGGTCCCAGGACGGGCTCTGAGGTTGATGTGGTGTGACTCGGATTTGAAGCTGGCAACTTAATACGTGGTCAATTTAGAGTAACCCTTTGTTTTCAGATTCACATGTCTGAAATTCACTTCACTGTTTCAATCATGTTTTTTCCCCCTTGTTTTGAATTGGGGCCCTACTCACATTTTCAATTATCTTTATATATTTTATTCACAACTTAATGTTATATAGGCCAACTCCCTTTGTGATACATTCCCTAAGAATAATTTATGAATCTACTATTTCAAACCCACTGTTTTTAGTCATTGCAATGTTCAGGGCAAGTTTTTATTCTAGAAGGAATGTTTTATAGTAGAGCTCAGTGAAAAAAAGTTAAGAAATTTTTAAGAAAAATTTTAGTGAGAAAAATTTAAGGAAAATTCAATGAGAAAAAAAGAATCCTGATTTCAGGGTTATAAGAAGGCAAGGAGAAATATTCCTACATGCTTTAGATCATAGCTGCAAAAACTAGGAGTCATATTGTTGCTGTAGAATTGGGTTGGGAGATTTCTCCATTGCTAGTAGGAGTGGGGTGGCTCTTGCAATATCTTCAGAGAAGGAATTTTCTAAGACTCGAATGGGAGAATGAATGGTTTTTATTGGCATGGAATTATATTCCTTGGGTTGCAAAGTCTTATTGTCCTTAAACCAGTCTTGAACAATATGTAGCTGGGGCTCCAGCAGAACCCAAAGTAGTACAGGCCAGTGTCCAGAGTTTCCATTCCATGGTGGAGTTGAGTCCCATGTAGTATCAGGCTAGATTCAGTCCATCAATCTATTGTGTGGGTCTCGAGTCCCAAGAGAGGAAGAGGGACAAGAGGGCAAGGGCACAAGAGAGGGAACTCTCTTGTTCAGGAGTTGAAATATCAAATCTTCCCGAGCTTGCAGTGGCCACAACTATTCTGGCCACTGATTTGCTTCCAAGTGTGACTGATAGGTAATCTCCTTTCCACGTCACCCAGACCTTACTGGGCATGTGTCTAAACTGCCTTTGTCCAGTCCTTAACCCCATTGATTTGTGGGGAATAATAGACTTGGAAAGTGTTAAACTGCAGCTTCCTGGCAAAGCTGTATAAATGGGATGAGTATATTATCTAGTCTTCCCTCCGCTCCTTTCCTGTTAAATAATAACCAGGTTATTAACAGTATCAATATGTTCAGAAAGAATTCATAATTCCTGAGGTTTAGCATAAAGGATCTAGAGATAAAAGTGGAAAGTAACTGATGCACAATTATATTGGCTGTATAAATATTCGTTTCCATAGAGTAGCATCTCATCTGAAATCATTACAGTCATTGATTTTAGTGGTAGCTAACAGAAAACCAACACAAAAGCAAGAGGAAAAGAATTTAATGCACATCAAAAGTGAAAGGTGTAAGTAGGGCTGTTTGAGGATGGTATCACCAAGACTCCATTTCTTTCCATCTCTCGTTTCTGCTCCTCTAGATTGTCTTCCCTCTATGGTCAGCTCATTACCCACGGCATTGTTTCCAGTTGGTCCTGCACAGCGTATGGGATTCACTCTGATTGAAATGATTTAGATCCCATGCTCGCTCTGAACCTTTACTGTGAGGTAGGGAAATACTGGTTGACTTTGGCCTGGGTCATTGACTTCCCCTGGGGCCTGTGGAACCCTGAATGTCCAGTGGATTGAGAGAGAGCAAGGGACAAGGTCTCCAATGAAGATTAAGGGCATAAGAAGGCTTAATGGAAGCTAGAAAGGCAATGATAAATGTCTACCACATGTACCAAAATTTATCTTACTTAAAAACATAATTTTCTTGTCTTCTTAGTTTATTAGAAAAAGAAATAATATTTTGTAAAAGCTCTACCTGGGTCCATAAAATGTACTGCTCTCAGTACTTGATAGATTGTCAAATTTCCCTGCTGACTCATGTGAAACTAATATTTAATGTTCTTTGCATATAAGCTTTTCTAAAAAGGTTTGCTGAAATGGAGTGGACTAGGTGAGGTGGGAAATGCACTTTATATCCTGCCTCCTCCCCTTTCAGATCTTGGATTCCCAGTGAACCGCTCACAATGGCGCTCCATCAGCCAGTGTGTCTTTTTGATGTGAACATAGTAGGTGGTGTGGATGAGCTCTTTTTAAATGGATGGTAGATTACTCTCTATAGGGGTAGTACCAATAGGAATGTACCCAAGTCAGGATGAGAGTTAAGCAGGTTAATTGGGATGAGAAGATTCTTACCTGATGGTCTGACCACCTGATTTAGTCAGGAGCCTCCATACGCTCACCCCCACCTCTGGTTTCAGAAGTGAGGGACTGTGGGGGTAGGTCAGCTTGGTGAATCTCTAATCCATTTGGAATCTAATATGAATCATGTTATTTCTATAACAAATTATCTGTCTTCAAGGTTTTTGAGAGACTGGAGTTCCACTCACATCTGAATTTTTGTGACATACTAATCTTTTCCACATTTTTCCCCCCAGCACAGCATCTTACCAATAATTACTTGCCTCTCATCAGTCCAAGACTTGAGAATTTAGTGCCTTTTCAATCTTTATTAACTCTGTTATGGACGCAGCTCTGCTCCCCGGAGGATCAGGAGAGACCGAGGCAGCCGCCCAGGCCGCGGGGCCCACTTCCAAGGCCCCCGCCAGACTGAGTCACTGAGTGTTCGCGAGTCAAAGGCTCCCAAAGGAAACAATGTCTCGTCTGGTTTCCCCCGTCGACAATTAATATCTTTGGGCTCAAACTGCAGATGCTTCCTCATGAACAAAAAGCTCTAATAGCACCTAAGTTGTCTTATCTTTCCAACACGTGCACGGTTCATTCAAGAGTCATCCAAAGCCCGAGGCAGAAATTACATTGGAATTTAGGGCTGCCCCTCTTTGGGAATCTCATCTCACTTTTCAGTTCCCATGGTTGCCCTGAACTCTGTCCTTTGGTTCATCAGGGTAGAAGGGCTGTGGGCTTCCTATCTGAGTCTTAGCCATCCTTTATGTCACTGACGTTGACCTTCTCTCAAGCTAAACACCAGTAAAAACAAGAAACCTAGGAGAATCGAAGATGGCGGCATAGGTAAACACTGGAGACTGCCGCCGTGGACAACCACTTCAAAAATACAACTAAAAGTCGGAGCGGACATCAACCAGAACCACGGGAAGGCTGGCTGAGGAGAGTCTCTTCAACTAGAAGCAAAAACAACAGCATTCCGACGCTCAGCGGAGGCGCAGTGTGGAAAATTTACAGGTACGGCGGTGCGGTGGTGAGGGTGCGTGCGCAAAGCGGGCTGGCGGCTGAGGGCGCGATTGTCGTTTTCAATCAGGAGCGAATCTCAGACTCTGGGCTACAGATCCGGGCGAGTCTCTAGGGACCCAGACTCAAACGGGAGAAGCGGGACTGTCTGGCTACGGCTCCTCCGAGGTTTGCAGCGATTGCTGGGACAGAGAGGCAGAGCCCCTGGGGACGGACTGAGAGTGGCCATAGCTGCTCCCTCCCCCCGCCCTGTTGAGCCCGCCCTGCCCAAACCCCGAGCACAACCATTTGCCGACCGCCTCAGGCAAGGGCTGGACTAGCACCTCCCCTGAGGACTGAAGTTTTCCCACAGCTGATTTCCACCGCCAGTCGGCCTGATGGTCAAATCCCTCTAGTGTTAACTACAACAATTAAGGCTTCGCTAGAACAAGACTGCGCACAGAGACCACAAGGGGGTGCACCAAGAAAGCATAAAAGATGCGGAGACAAAAAAACATGACAGAAATGGAGGATATGGAGCTAAGAATCGCAATTTTGAGGGCTTGCCATAAATTCATGCAGAGCCTCACGAAAACTAATGAGACCCTCGATGCTACGATAAAGAAATTAGAAAGTAAGCATACACGGACTGAAATAAAGAATATTATACCCAATAGCAGACCAGAGGAGTGCAAGAATCAAACCAAAGATTCGACAAAAAACACCCAATTGGAAAAGCATAATGAAAAAAGAATCCGAAAGTGTGAAGATAGTGTAAGGAGCCTCTGGGACAGCTTTAAGCGGACTAATATCAGAGTCATTGGAGTCCCAGAAGATGAGAGACAGCAAGATATTGAAAACCTATTTCAAGAAATAATGGCAGAAAACTTCCCCCACCTGGAGAAAGAAATGGACTTACAGGTCCAAGAAGCGCAGAGAACCCCAAACAAAAGGAATCCAAAGAGGACCACACCAAGACACATCATCATTAAAATGCCAAGAGCAAAAGACAAAGAGAAAATCTTAAAAGCAGCAAGAGAAAGAGGCTCAATTACCTACAAGGGAATACCCATACGACTGTCAGCTGATTTCTCAACAGAAACTTTGCAGGCCAGAAGGGAATGGCAAGAAATATTCAAAGTGCTGAATACCAAGAACCTACAACCAAGATTACTTTATCCAGCAAAGCTATCATTCAGAATTGAAGGTCAGATAAAGAGCTTCACAGATAAGGAAAAGCTAAAGGAGTTCATCACCGCCAAACCAGTATTATATGAAATGCTGAAAGGTATCCTTTAAGAAGAGGAAGAAGAAGAAAAAGGTAAAGATACAAATTATGAACAACAAATATGCATCTATCAACAAATGAATCTAAGAATCAAGTGAATAAATAACCTGATGTACAGAATGAACTGGTGACTATAATGAATCAGGGACATAGAAAGGGAATGGACTGACTATTCTTGGGGGGGAAAGGGGAATGGGAGATTCGGGAAGAGACTGGACAAAAATCATGCACCTATGGATGAACTCAGTGGGTGGGGAGTGAGGGTGGAGGGTGGGGTGGGAGCTGGAAGGAGGGGAGTTATGGGGGGAAAAAAGAGGAACAAATGTAATAATCTGAACAATAAAGATTAAAAAAAAAAACAAAAAAAAAAACTCTGTTATGCCTAGGGATGCATTTAAGATATTAAATAATTTCAGTTAGTAGAAGGACACCAATATAGAATGTAGCTAATAAGGTTGTGAAGCTTAATTGGAGGTAAGCATTCCTAAAGTCATTTAATTCCATTCCTCCTCCCCCTTTTTAAAATAACTCTGCCTTAATCGTGAAGTTTAACATTCCAATGTCCTCAAAGATTTTAAGGCAACGAGTACTCTTTCTCTCTGTGCAGATGACCCCAGGTTGTTAAGCTTTCTTGGTTTTATGTTATTTCTCTATTTCTAATAACTGTCACTTCTTCAGCAATCAGTGTACCTGATTTTAGGAGGTTCCCCAGCTTCCCTCTTACTTTCTGTTTCTAAGATGAGGACAGCTGAGATGGCTTGCACACCATCCACATGAATGTGTTTAAAGCACCGACTGTGGAGGGTTCCGTTTGACTTCTTGGGTGTCTCTCCTCTCCCTCTTATTTTCTGGGTTGCGGGCATCAAGGAAAAGGTGAGGAGCGATGAGGTCTTTGCATTTCACAAGGCAAATGTCTCATTTTTAGTTTGAAGGACCTTAGATCAGACAATCTAATCTTGGTGATGTCATCCTTTTTGATGGAACAAGTGGTTTTCATTCAGCCATTCTTTTCAGAATAATTTTTTCAAATGATTGGAGAAACTTACGGAATGAACATATGCTTATTTTGCTGTTGGCAGAGATGTGAAATAAAGCAGCCATAGGTTGGCCTGGCCCTCAGCTGAACTATGATGTGGATGAGGTTTGCCTCAGGGGCCCATTGTTGCCCTTCTCCTGTTTTCTGAGCCTCATTCTCCACCTGCTGTACCTCCAGATATGCAGGGCCCTCAGGCCACGGACAAGCAGTCGGGTTCCTCCCTGCTCTGCCTGGCAAGGCCCTCCAGCCCCAGGCAGTGCATCAGCCCTCCTTTAGGGCTCTCAACCAATCATCTAAACTAAACAGAATAGATTCCTAATCTTGGAGTCTGGGTCCCAGCTAGCTGCCACTACTGGCAACGAGTACCGCTGCTGGAATTAAGCCTCATTGAAGTATTGATGTAATGTAATGCTTAATATATTATTTCTCCCAAGGATGCTGGCATTTTGGTAAGAAACACTTAAGGAGCACTTACACTTAAGTCAAAGGAATGATCATCCTAAAGTGGAATGTCAGGCTACGGTCCAGTAGGTCTAAAAGGGGGTGACTTTCAGTATCTCCTCTGGGGCAGACAAATTCCTTTCTTTCTGGGTTTTCTCCATGTTTTGCTCCTTCAGTAGAGCTTGTAAGAAACTCTCCTTCATACCCAGGCTGGCAGGGGATTGCTTTCCAGCTGTGTTCATGCCAGGTTCATATCCAGGGTTCCACCCTATTTGCAAAGCTCCCCACCAGTATTGGAAGGACTTTCCTTGGATACAGCCCTACCCCAGATTTGGCTCTCCTGCCACCTCCACTGCATTTGACTATTCTGAAGCCACATTCCCTCTACTTCTTTGTGACAGAACCCTGTTGCTTTCCA